>NC_062544.1:85789360-88265152 GCF_016906955.1 Phacochoerus africanus | reverse complement strand
CCATTCAGGGGTCTGTGTAGGAGACTTACATGACATAGTTTTATGAATCAATTGCTACTAACTTTACCTATTTTCTTTTATTCCCTTCTGGGGGGAGTACTTTGCCAAATGCTGACAGCACTGCCAGAATTGAGTGCTCTCCAAATAACTGTGAGATAAGGCAACCTTGGAACCACAAGGTCTAAAGTGTGGAAGTCAGATAAGCCATATCTATAAGTATATTCTCAGAAATAAAGAAATTAGTCCAAACTTTTTCAAGTTCATATGACATAAGATAATCTTCAATAAATAAAATCTCATTTAAATTTGCTGTTTTAGTTAAAATCAGCATATATTTAGAGCCGTCTATATCAAACATAATGTAAGTTTGGGTTAGTTTATTTTTGAGAAAACACTTGATTTACATAAGTGTTTGGTTTTCTTTAAGCCATTAAATAGAGCTTTTTATTGATAAGTTTTGGTAATACCATCAAGAGGTAGAAATGATATCACACATCTGTAGTCACATATAAACATATGGATGTAAAGAGAGGTCTCATAGTTTTTGTTTTAAAAATTTAGGCATGAGATAGATATCTAATGAAAAACTCATTAGTTTATAAAAGAAGAGTTAGATCCAAATTGTGTTTGTGGAAGATGGAATAAGGTTAAATTTTTACTAATATTAGTTAAGCAAACTTTTAAGATTTTCTCAGGCTTATTTTTCAAATAGCTTTTCCTTTTTCATTCTTTCTGATAAGACTTACCTCCATGAAGTTTGTGTTTCAAAGAGATGACCCTAGTTCCTAGAGAAGACCAGGGAGAACATTTATTTATCTCAAAGACACAGAGAATGATTGCAAGTTCCTCCAGAAAAATTGTTGTTTCTCAAGGCAAGAATTTTTACAATATGTGCTAGTTTTTTTGAGATAAGTAAGGGAGGTTGGGGGGATTGATTTAAAAGGATAAATGGGTATTTAACATGGGATTAGAGTTCTAGCCGTAGACATCAGACAAGAAAAAGAAATAAAAAGGGGAGGTTGGGGGGTTGATTGAAAAGGATAAATTGGTTGGAGCTCCCATCGTGGCTCAGTGGTTAACGAATCTGATTAGGAACCATGAAGTTGCAGGTTCAATCCCTGGCCTTGCTCAGTGGGTTAAGGATCCAGCATTGCCGTGAGCTGCAGTGTAGTTTGCAGAGGTGGCTTGGATCCCGCATTGCTGTGGCTCTGGTGTAGGCCAGTGGCTACAGCTCTGATTCGATCCCCAGCCTGAGAATCTCCATATGCTGCAGGAGCAGGCCTAGAAAAAGGCAAAAAAAAAGGATAAATTGGTTATTTACTACTTTTTTGAGATAAATAAGGGAGGTTGGGGGATTGATTTAAAAGGATAAATATTAAATATGGGATTAGAGTTATAGCTACAGCAATCAGACAAGAAAAAGAAATAAAAGACATTCAAACTGAAAGAGAGCTAAAACTCTCACTGTTTGCAGGTGACATACTACTATCTATATAAAACCCTAAATTCTCCAGCAAAATAACTCTTAGAACTAATAAACAAATTCAGTAAAGTTGCTGGACACAAGGTTAACAATAGAAATTTGTTGTATTTGTATACACTAATAATGAACTATCAGAAAGAGAAATCAAGTAAACAATCTCATTGACAATAAACTCAAAAGGAATAAAATATTTAGAAATATATTTTATCAAGGAGTAAAAGACCTGTACTCTGAAAATTGTAAGATGTTGATGAAGGAAACTGAAGAGATACAGAGAAAGGGAAATATGTTCTGTGTTGATGAACTGGAAGAATGAATTTTGTTAAAATGCTCATATAAGCCAAAGCAAAGCATAGATTTTATGCAATCCCAATCAAAATACCAAGGGCATTTATTCACAGAACTAGAACAAGTAACCCTAAAATTTATGTGAAATTACAAAAGACCCAAATAACCAAGGAAATTTTGATAAAAAGTAACAAAGCTAAGTTATCACATTCTCTGACTTCAGACTATAACAAAAAGTTGTAGTAACTAAAGCAGTTTGGTATTGGCATAAAAACAGACATGGAGACAAATGAAACAGAACAGAGAGCCCAGAAATAAACCCACACATATGGTCAATTAATCTATGACAAAGGAGGTAAGAATGTGCAATGGGGAGAAGACAGCCTCTTCAATAAGTGATTTTTGGGAAAACTGAAAAGCTACATGTAAAAGAATTAAACTAGAACTTTTTTTCTCACACCATATACAAAAATAAACTCATAATGGATTGAAGACCTAAAACCATAAAAATCCTAGAAGAGAACATAGGCAGTACACTCTTTGGCATTGGTCTTAGCAATATATTTTTTAGATCTGTCTCCTCAGGCAAGGGAAACAAAAGCAAAAGTAAACAAATCGGACCTAATTGAACATAAAAGTTTTGCACAACAAAGGAAACCATCAACAAAATGAAAAGACACCCTACTAAATAGGAGAAAATATTTTCAAGTTATATGCCTGATGAGAGGTTAATACCCAAAATATATACAAAACTCATCCAACTCAATAGTAAAAAAACAAACAACCCAATTAAAAAATGGGCATAGGACCTAAATAGGCATTTCTCCAAATTAGACAAATAGACGGTCAACAGGTACATGAAAAGATGTTCAGCATCACTAATCATCAAGGAAATGCAACACCTCACACATGTCAGAAGGGCTATTATCAAAAAGACAAGAAATAAATGTTGGTGAGGGTGTGGAGAAAAGGCAACTTTTAAGCACGGCTGGTGGGAATTTATATAGGTACAGACACTATGGAAAGCAGTATGGATGTTCCTCAAAAAACTAAAAGTTGTACTACCATGCAATTCAGCAATTCAACTCCTGGATATATATCCAAAGAAAACAAAAACAAAAATTAAAAAATATAGAGGCACATCAATATTCGTAGAAGAAATATTTATAATTGCAATAGCCAACTGTGGAAGCAATCTATGTGTTCAATAGATGAATAGATAAGGGAGATATCTAGAATATATTACTCAACCATAAAAAAAGGATTGAAACTTTGTCATTTACAATCACATAAAGTGGAGCAAGATGGTGGAGAAGTGAGGTTGTGCACACCTTCTCCCACAAACACATTAAAAAAAACCATCTACATGTAAAACTGCTCACACAGAACATGAACTGAATGCTGGCAGAAGAAATTAAACCTCCAAAAAGGGCAAGAAACTCTTGACATAACTAGATAGAACAAAAGAAAAAAAGAGAGAGAAAAGGAGTCAGGACGGGACTAGCATTCCTGAGAGTGAGCTGTGAAGGAGAAAAGGAACCTACCTCTTGGGAAGCCACCTAACTGAAGAAAGATCAGCTGAGCCAGCAGGACCTCAAAGTCCCTGAGAAAAGCACAGCAGGTTTACTGAGAACAGCAAAACAGAGTGAGAGCCACACAGATCACCTGAACCACCAGCCTGGACACCTGCCTGAGAAGCTTGGGCAGGGGATAGGTGCTGAGACTCAGGCTCCAGAGGTCAGTCCTGGGGAGAGGACTGCACCTGGCATGAGAGGCTGAGGAGCAGTGTACCACAGGCTAAGGAGGGGAATGCCACAGCAGAGAGAATGGCAGAAGGAATCCGGGAGAAGGTCCGGACCCATAGGAGAAGCAAGCAGTCATTGTTGGGGAGAGGAGGAGAGGTGAGCTGCCATAGGAAACTCCATGCTCCAGAGCATGTGCATGCCTGTGGGCTTAGAGGGAGGGGTGGCTGTGCACAGGCTATGAGCAGTGAGAAGCCACTTGCTCATTTAGGGGAGATTAGGTGCTTCTTGTGCAGGCTACCAGTGGCCAGACACCTATTGTGTGGGCTAAGGGCATCAGGGGGCTAAGTGCAATGTGGTGCCTCTTGCATGATCTACAGGTGTCAGGGATAGACCACAGCGGTCATCTCAAAGGCCAGATGGAGGCATGGCTTGCCAACACTGGGGGTCTGTAAATGGGCTCCACCAGTGACCCCAGTCACATCAGGGGTTGCCAAAAAAGAAAAAAAGAGGGCATTGAAAACAAGTACCATACGCAGTTGCTCTCACTTCCCTGGGAACACACCCATCCTGCAGCTGCCACTGCCAAATACTCTGGGCAGCACCCAGATACTTGGTCACTGTCCTTTCCCAAGACCCTACAACTAGGAACAGCTGGTGCAGCACCTCCTGCATGGGCTAAGTGGAACAGAGTGCTTCTTGTGTGGTCTGAAGGCAGCAGGGCAAATTTCCACAGTTATCCCTGATTCCAGAGGTGGGCATAGCCAATTGCCATTGGAGATACTTGAACAAAAATCACTTGCAGCCCCATTCACCTAAATGGCACCAGAGAGGAGGGCATTGTGACTGAACACCACCCTTTAGTGCTCTTGCACCCCCGGGAACACCCCTGCCCTGCTGTTGCCACTGCCAAATGTTCTGGGCTGTACCTACACACCTGATCTCTGTCACTTCCCAGGATCCTTCAACTAGGAGCACCCTGTACAACACCTCATATGTGGGCTAAGTAAGACAGGTTGTTTCATGCATGCTCTACAGGTGGCAGGAGCAAACTACCACAGTTATCACTGACTCTAGAGATGGTCATGGCCTCCTCTCAGTAGGGGCCCCTGAACAGGCACCACCTGTGGTTCCAGTCACCTCAGAGGAGGGCATTGCAATCAAACACAAGCTGTTGTTGCTCTCACTCCCCTGGCAACTCACACACCCTGCTGTTGCTACTGTCAAATGCTCTGGTCACCTTGAAGATCTGCCTAGTGCTTATTACCACTTCCTATGGCCCTGCAATTAGGAGTAGCCTGTGCCACCTTCCTGCAAGTCCTTGCTTCTATTGAGAGCCCAATGACCAGGCACTGACTGCTGGCCCTACCCATTGCCTTCTTATCCCTGAAAACACACTGAGCATCCTCAGAATAATAGCCTGCTCACACTGAAGAAAGTGATAGCAAATATTCAAACTCCCACACCAAAATTAAATAGTACCCCTCCAAAAAAAAAAAAAAAAGGAGTATTCTTGCATAGAAGTAGCCTTAAAAGACTACAGTTTGGCTTCCACAAACTCACAGAAAAATAAAAACACAAGCACAATGAAGAAGCACAGAAACCATTCCCAGTTAAAAGAACAGGAGAATTCACCTAAAGCAGTCAACAATGAAACAGACCTCTGCAGGCTGACAGACATTGAGTTCACAAGGGATATAGTAAAAATACTGAAGGAATTAAGAGTGGATATGAACAGTAATGCAGATTCCTTTAGAAAGGAACTAGAAAATATAAGGAGGAGCCAAGAAAAACTAGAAAATTCTTTGCAGACATACAAACTGAGCTAAAGACAATAAAGACCAGAATGAATAATGTAGAGGAATGAATTAGTGACATAGAAGATAAAATAATGGAAATCACCCAATCACGACAGCAGACAGAAAACCAAACGAAACAACATGAAAGCAATATAAGAGACCTATGGGATGATATAAAGCTGGCCAATCTACACATAATAGGAATTCCAGAAGGAAAAGAAGAAGAAAAGGGGATTGAAAATATATTTGAAGAAATTATGGCTGAAAACTTTCCAGATCTAAAGGATACTGATATCAAGAAACAGGAAGCACAGAGGGCCCCAAACAAGTGAATCCAAACAGGCCCACACCAAGACATCTTATAACAAAAATGGCAAAAGTTAAAGATAGAGAAAGGATGCTAAAGGCATCAAGAGAAAAGCAAAGCATTAATTATAAGGGACCTGCCATAAGGCTATCAGCTGATTTCTCTACAGAAAGAGTACAGGCCAGAAGGGAGTGGCAAGATATATTTAAAGTGCTGAAAGGAAAAAAAAAACTTGCAATGTATAACACTCTATCCAGCAAGAATATCATTTAAATTAGAAGGGAAAATAAAGAATTTCTCCAACAAATAAAAGGAAAACAAGAACAGCAATACTAAACCCATTCTAAAAGCAATAATGAAAAGGCGTCTCTAAATTAAAAAAAAAGAGAGAGAGAGAGAAAGAAGAACTAGGATGGAGGAAACCACAATTGGAAAGTGGTCACTCAAATAAGCCAGCATACAGATCTAAACATGAAGATGTTAAAAAAAAAAAAGACACCAAAATCATACAATGTGGGGAAGGAAAGAAAGAAAATACAGATTTTATTTTACTAAAATTTTAATGATGTGTTTGAGCCTATATGACAAGGAGGCAAAAGCAAGTAGATATAGAAAGGGCTTAACGTGCTTAAAAAACAGGGCAACCACAAATCAAAACCAAACATTACATTCACAAAAACTGAAAAGAAAAGTACTCAAGCATAAAATAAATTGAAGCCATCCAACCCAAAAAAGAAAAGAAGAAAAGAGAAACATAGAATCAACTGAAAGACAAGATTTAAAATGGCAATAAATGTGTATCTATCAAAAATTGCTCTAAATGTCAATGGACTATATGCTCTAATCAAAAGACACAGAGTGACAGATTGGATAAAAAGGAAAAAACCTTCAATCTGCTGTCTACAAGAAACTCACCTTAGAGTAAAGGACACATATAGATTGAAAGTGAGGAGATGGGAAAAGATATTTCATGCCAATGGACAAGGCAGGAAAGCAGGAGCTGCAATACTCATATCAGACAAAATAGACTTTAAAACAAAGGCCATTAAGAAAGACAAAAAGGACACTATTTAATGGTTAAAGGATCCATTCAAGAAGAGGATATTACAATCATCAATATATATGTCCCTAATATAGGAGCACCCAGATACCTATGACAAATACTAACAGACATAAAAGGAGAAATCGATGGGAATACAATCATAGTAGAAGACTTTAACACCCAACTCAGAACAATGGACAGTTCCTCTAGACAGAAAATCAGTAAGGCAACAGAGATCCTAAAGGACACAATAGAAAAGTTAGACTTAATTCATATTTTCAGGACATCACATCCAAAAAAATCAGAATATACATTCTTCTCAAGTGCACATTGAACAATCTCAAGAATTGATCAAATACTGGGGCACAAAGCTAACCTCAAAAAATTTAAGAATATAGCAATTATTTCAAGTATTCTCTGACCACAATGACATGAAACTAGAAATCAACCACAGGAAAAGAAATGAGAAAAAACTGACTACATGGAGACTAAAGAACATACTACTAAAAAAAGAATGGGTCAATGAGCAAATCAAGAAGGAAAATAAAGAATACCTCCAGACAAAAGATAATGAAGACACAATCACTCAAAATCTATGGGATGCTGCAAAAACAGTGCTCAGAGGGAAGTTCATAGCAATACAGGCCTTCCTCAAAAAAGAAGAAAAATCTCAAATCAACAACTTAACCCAACACCTAAGTGAATTAGAAAAGGAAGAGCAAACAAAACCTAAAGTCAGCAGAAGGAAGGAAATCATAAAGATCAAAGAGGAAATCAATAAAACAGAGATTCAAAACACAATAGAAGAAATCAATAAAACCAAGAGCTTGTTCTTTGAAAAGCTAAACAAAATTGACAAACCTCTGGCCAAACTCACCAAGAAGAGGAGAGAAAAAAACCAAAATCAGAAATGAAAAAGGATAAGTCACAACAGATACTACACAAATACAAAAAACCATGAAAGAATACTATGAACCATTGTATGCCAACGAATTTGACAACCTGGAAAAAATGGACAACTTTCTAGAGACTAATAGCCTGCCAAAACTGAATCAAGAAGAAATAGATCAACTGAACAGACCGATCACTAGAAATGAAATTGAATATGTCATAAAAACACTCCCTACAAATAAAAGTCCAGGACCAGATGGCTTCACAGGTGAATTCTACCAAACATACAAAGAGGAACTTATACCCATCCTCTTTAAACTTTTTGAAAAGATTGGAGAAGGAACACTCCCAAAGACATTCTATGATGCCACCATCTCCCTAATTCCAAAACCAGACAGAGATACCACCAAAAAAGAAAACTATAGGCCAATATCTTTGACGACTATAGACCTGAAAATTCTCAATAAAATTTTAGCCATCTGAATCCAACAACATATAAAAAAGATCATACACCACGATGAGGTGGGATTCATCCCAGTTTCATAAGGATGGTTCAACATACTCAAATCAATAAACATTACACACCTCATTAACAAAAGAAAAGTCAAAAACCCTATGATCATCTCAATAGATGCAGAGAAAGCATTTGACCAAGTCCAACATCCATTCATGATCAAACTCTTACCAAAGTGGGTATTGAGGGAACATACCTTAACATAATCAAAGCCATTTATGACAAACCCACAGCAAACATAATACTCAATGGAAGAAAAGCTGAAAGCCTTTCCATTAAAATCTGGAACAAGACAGGGATGTCCACTCTCAACACTGTTATTCAACATAGTACTGGAAGTCCTAGCAACAGCAAACAAAAGAAATAAAAAGCATCCAAATAGGAAGAGAAGAGGTAAAACTGTCACTATATGCAGATGATGTGATACTATATATAGAAAACCCTAAGGACTCCACGCAATAACTACTTGAACTGATCAACAAATTCATCGAAGTAGCAGGATATAAGATAAACATTCAGAAGTCAGTTGCATTTCTGTATACTAACACTGAAATATTAGAAAAGGACTACAAAAATATAAAACCTTTTAAAATTGCACCCCAAAAAAATCAAATACCTGGGAATACACCTGACCAAGGAGGTAAAGGACTTATATGCTGAGAACTATAAAACATTAATCAAGGAAATTAAAGAAGATGTAAAGAAATGGAAAGATATTCCATGCTCCTGGGTTGGAAAAATTAATATCGTAAAAATGGCCATACTACCCAAAGCAATCTACAGATTCAGTGCAATCCCTATCAAACTACCCATAACATTTTTCACAGGCTAGAACAACCAATCCAAAAATTTATATGGAACAACAAAAGACCCAGAACTGCCAAAGCAATCCTGAGAAACAAAAACCAAGCAGGAGGCATCACTCTCCCAGACTTCAGGCAATATTACAAATCCACAGTCATCAAGACAGTATGGTACTGGTACCAAAACAGACATACAGACCAGTGGAACAGAATAGAGAACCCAGAACTGATCCCAGACACCTATGGTCAACTAACCTTTGACAAAGGAGGCAAAAACATAAAATGGGAAAAAGACAGCCTTTTCAGCAAGCATTGCTGGGAAACCTGGACAGCTGCATGCAAATCAATGAAACTAGAACACATCCTCACACCAGGCACCAAAATAAACTCAAAATGGCTGAAAGACTTAAATATACGACAGGACACCATCCAACTCCTGGAAGAGAACATAGGCAAAACATTCTCTGACATCAACCTCATGAATATTGTCTCAGGTCAGTCTCCCAAAGCAACAGCAATAAGAGCAAAAATAAACCAAGGGGACCTAATCAAACTTACAAACTTCTGCACAGCAAAGGAAACCAAAAAGAAAAAAAACAACAACAAAAAACAACTTACAGAATGGGAGAAAATCATTTCGAATGATGCAACTGACAAGGGCTTAATCTCTAGAATATACAAGCAACTTATACAACTCAATAGCAAAAAAGCCAACCACCCAATGGAAAAATGGGCAAAGGACCTGAATAGACCATTCTCCAAGGAAGATGTACAGATGGCCAACAAGCACATGAAACCATGCTCAACATCCCTGGTTATTAGAGGATTGCAAATCAAAACTCCCATGAGATACCACCTCACATCAGCCAGAATGGCCATCATCAATAAGTCCACAAATAACAAATGCTGGAGACGGTGTGGAGAAAAGGGAACCCTCCTGCACTGTTGGTGGGACTGTAAGCTGGTACAACCACTGTGGAGAACAGTATGGTGATACCTTAGAACTCTATACGTAGAACTACCATATGACCCAGCAATCCCACTCTTGGGCATATATCTGGACGAAACTCCCCTTAAAAAAGACACATGCACCCACGTGTGCATTGCAGCACTATTCACAACAGCCAAGACATGGAAACAACCCAAATGTCCACCAACAGACGATTGGATTAGGAGGAGGTGGTATATATACACAATGGAACACTACTCAGCCATAACAAAGAATGAGATAATGCCATTTGCAGCAACATGGATGGAACTAGAGACTCTCATACTGAGTGAAGTAAGTCAGAAAGAGAAAGACAAATACCATATGATATCACACATCTGGAATCTAATAACGCACAAAAGAACCTTTCCACAGAAAAGAAAATCATGTGAGGGGAGCCAAAAAGATACAAGGAGCCGAGGAAGGGAGCTTGCCTGAACAGTGCAGTTCTGAGGGCAGGCTCCTAATCAAAAAAAGGGGCCTGCCTGAATGTTTCAATTCTGAGGGCAAGCTAGTAATCAGGAAAAGGGGCCTGTCTGAATGGTGCAATTCCGAGGGCAGGTTCCTAAACAAGGGGATGCCTGCCTGCATGGTGCAATTCCGAGGACAGGCCCCAGAAGACAATAAGTCTCGCCCACTGACCTTGGTTGGGAACTGAATTTTCCAGGAAACAATTTCCATTTTGCATTTTGGGTGGGGATTTTTCCGTGGATGGCTTAGTCTTTTATGTTATTCACTTGCTATTCAGTTTTCCTCAGTCTTTCCTGATTATTTGCTTATTATTCTTATTTCCCACTATTATTTTCTGTGGTGATTTGTAATTTAACAAAATTACAATAATAATATAATAAGAATTTCATCCTGAAGGACTTTCCCCTATTCAAACCAATTTAATTAAAAGCATAGTGTTTATTCTACTAACTGGTTATACTGTAAGCTTTAGAAGTTGGAATGTATTACAGACTTAGATAAAGTTAGACATATTATTCATGGTCAAAGAAACCTAGCTATGAGAATTGTCCTTGATTTTAGAAACTTTTAAGTGATAGCTAACTGAAGTTGATTTTCTCATACTGTCTCCCTGCCATGGACACTTTAAAGATAGCCACTAGTCTGAAGGTAAAATTTGTTGTGTCTGTAGCCTCTTCGGCTTGTGGGAAATTGGCTGGGCATGAGATGGTTTGTGCTGGGTCTCTTCTTTCCCACATGATGTGTTTGTGCGTGTTTGCCCTTGAACTGTACTTGCTAAATTTAGTTAAGTTAAAGATTTTAAAAACATGGTGTAAGGCTACAGTACCATGTGATTGGAAAACAAAATGTAAAAATTAACCAATGTACTTTTAACATGGTGATGTAATCTGTAGTTAGAAACTGTCTATATAACAATCACTTATGCCAATAAAATTTGAGCAGTTCAGCACCCTGAAAGAAGGGACAAAGAGACCATCTCTGTTGCATATGCCGATGCTACCCCTCTCCTTTCAGGACATGCACTCCCTGGCTGCTGGAGTGCTGACTTGAAGAATAGACTTGTACTTTCCGAGGGGGAGGAAGTGGGATGGATGGGGAGCTTGGAGTTAATAGATACAAACTGTTGCTTTTGGAATGGATTAGCAATGACATCCTCCTATGTAGCACTGGGAACTTTGTCTCGTCACTTATGATGGAGCATGATAATGTGAGAAAATAGAATGGGCCACCATGCTGTATAGTAGGAAAACAAATTGGGGAAATAACAGTTAAAAAAATAAAACATGATAAAATAACAAAAAAATAAGGGACTTGGAGCATATTATGGTTAGTGAAATTAGACAGAGAAAGACAAATACTATATATTTGTCTTTCTTTATATTTGTCTTTTTTAGATTCCACATATAAGTGGAATCTAAAAAAGAAAAAAATTAAGAAATCTATGAATACACAGACCAATTTATAGATACAGAGAACAAACTACAAACCAGTGGTTTACCAGAGGGAAGAAGAGTTGGGTGAGTTACAAAATAGATGAAGGGGATTAAGAGGTACAAGCTTCTAGTTATAAAATAAATAATTTACAAGCATGTAATGAATGTAGAGCACAGGGAATACAGTTGATGCTTGGTAATAACTTTGTATGGAATATATTCTATAAAAATATTAAATCACTATGTTGTACACATGACACTAATATAATGTTATGTCAATTATACTTGGATAATTTTTAAAAAAAGATAAATTGGCTTTTTTGTTAGTGTAAAGCCTTAATTTATAAAACAAGTTGTACAAATTGTCCTCGGTTGGTAGGATAGTTTTTATTTCCTCAAAGAATTGGTTTAATGTAATGTTAATATTTGATGTTTCATGTTAATGTAGTTGGATGGGTGCTCAAAGATCAAGGTGTTGACACACCCATCCAACTACATTATATTTATTTTGCTTCTTTCTATCAAGAAGAAAATCTTCAACTAATGTCAGTATAAATGTTAATATTCCTGGAGGTACTGAATGACCCTTTGGACACAAGAGGCAACACCAAAGAGGGTGAAAAAGACACTACTCTCTCCAAATCTAGAGCCACTCCTGAAGATAGACACAAGAAAGATAGACAATTGTCATGAGAGCTGGCAACAGACAGGAGAACCTCAGCCCCAAATAGAGTACAACCCACAGTTCTGCCTGGCCACATGTAGGTCCAAATGGGATGTGACCCACATTTCTTTCTGTCCCTATTTTGGAGACCCCTCAAGAGGTAGCTGCCAATTCAAGTTCTCAGAGCACAAGACAAAATGTAGGCAATAGCTGTCCCTGGGGGATGAAAAGTCAATAACCAGTGAATACCTCAAACCAAATTCACAAGAGTCATAATTTATAAATGGAAAGGATGATTTGAAATTTTATTTTCCTTTCTCTACTTGGCACTTCAGAAATCTAGGAGAGCTAATTTTGTTAAGAATTCTCAGTTTCCAGGCTTCTGCCAGTTTTCCCAGGAGCCCATCTTCAGGGTATAGACCTGGTGGGATTTAAAAAGTGTTGCTCTGGTAGCTACCAGAATTTGGCAAGGTTTTCCATTCATTTTAATTTTAATTTCCCCGTGGATGTTTAAGGTAATAACTAGTATCAGTTTGTTAGAGAAATTCTCAGAGTCCTTTCAACCCTGAGAGGGGTTCATATAGGGGTCCTCATTTGAGAGTAGATATGGGGATTTAGAGTTGGATTTGAAGAATTTGACAAAATCTTCAAGGACAATCTTTTTTTCCAATGTTCTGTTTGATTAGAAAAGAAACACCAATTCTTCACTAGTGTTTTAGTGATCGACCCCTAAGAGGGTTTAAAGGGGAAAGCCCAGATAATTGAGATTTAGGACTTTGAGTTGTTGCAGTTGTAAGGCTTCTGCAACTTGGAAGACTTTCGTTTATGGTTTTTTTATCTCTTTCGAGTAAACAGGCAATTTAGATAGAGAATAAGTATACTGAGTAGGCGGGTGAAAGAGAATAGAGGGGAGCAGTAGAAATCACAACAGTGATGAGAAAATAGCCATTTCATGTTCCTGCCTAGGAATTTTACAGTATGATAACCCTGCTCCCACCTGGAGTCTGGACATTTAAATAAGAGCCTGCCTGAGCTTAGAATTCCCACAAGTTCCAACTTTGCTTTTCCCAGGACTCCTTTTAAAATAATCACTTGGAACTGAGCCCTATAAAAGGTAGAGACTTCCATGCTGACAACTTTCTAAATCATAAGTCCTTGCTTACCCTGCTCTCAATCTCTTGCTTGCTTGTGGTTTGGCATAGAGGACTTCCCCTTCCTAGGCGCATATTGTGCCCCCAAACTCCTATTTCTGGTATCTGTGAATAGTAAATCTTGTGATTTTCCTTCCTTTGGGAAGACACATTTAAGCTCCACCTTCAATCAGAATGACCCAAAAGTTTCCAATTCCTCAAAGAGGGAGCTTGGATGCTAAGGAAGCTCCCTGCCAATCCTGTGATGGCTTGTACTTCCTCATTCAGCAGGTTATCATCTGCATATTTTTAATTCAACATACCAGCTATTGGCTCCCAATGCATGTCAGCCTTAAAGTCTTTTGTTTTAGGTATCTTCTTTGTCTAATTTTTCATTAACTTTTGGCAATGCATCTTTTAATTAAGTTTGGAATTCAAAGCCATTTTGAGGCTTCTGCATGAAAATGTAGAAGTAGGTATTCCATTCTGTTTATTTTATTTGGGAACCCTTACTTTCAAGTGCACTTAAATGAACGATATTGTCTAATTGGAATATTCCCCATAGTGTCTGTTGTAATCCTAGGTTGTCTTAGTAAGATCTTTGTCATTTTTGTAGATATCTACAGCTTTAGGGATTGTAGCTTTTAAGCATAAAATAAACAGTCATGAAGGACTATGGCACCTTCAATTATTTGAAACTGCAGGATCCCATTTCTTTAGCTAAGCCTTGGGTCTCTTGGAGCCAAATTCAATCTAATTCATTCTGTGAGCAACTTATTCTAGCATGGGGTTAGGTGGCAAGCACTCTAACAGCTTTTAAATGTTCAAGCAACCCACTGTGTGGCTTTGGCTTCTGAGATTCCTTTTAGCCATAGAGCTATCAGTCCTTTCATAAGCTATGTCTTTATGGTGTGGATATCCTAATGGCTTTTAATAATCAGACTTATCCCTACTCAGATTTTGATTTTGATGGTCTAAACAGTATGAATTTTTTTCTTAGTTTATTTTCCCCAATTCCCCAACAGTTTATCTTATGGGCTTACCTTAAAGCTTTGTGAGCTCCCTGATGGTCATCACCTGCTATGATTCCCAATGTCATGACCCTAGAATCTATCCTAGATTTCAGACAATTTCTGGAATTATAGATATACACACAATCTTTTTTTTAAAATATTATTTTCCTTCACAGTTTATCCCAGGAAATCGAATAGAGTTAGTTCCCTTACTGGACAGTAGGACCTCATTTCCTATCCATTTTAAATGTAATAGTTTGCATCTACTAACCCCAAATGCCCAATTCATCCCATTATTTTCCCTTCCCTCTTGTAAACCATAAACTGTTCTCTATGCCAGTGAGTCTGTTTCTGTTTTGCATATAAATTTATTTGTGCCATATTTCAGATTCCACATGTAAGTGATATCCTATAGCATTTGTCTTTCTCTTTCTGACTTACTTCACTTAGTATGATAATCTGTAGTTGCATCCATGTTGCTTCATATGACATTAATTCATTCTTTTTTATGGTATTTGTAATTATTTTTAAAAATTGTTTGGGTCATAAAGCTGCACACAAGGGATTGGAGCTCAAGCAGGAGATTGACTTACCCAGGGATCCTCAGTAAGAACAAGAGAAATGAAGAACTCAAAGGGTCAGTGGGTGTTTTGCTAAGGTGTCTGGTTGTCCCACAGGCCATTAGTAGTCAGTATCAGGTCCTATTTTACTTCAAAAATACCGTTAGAAAACTGTTAAAAATGATTAAAAAGACAATTTAGGTGCTATTAACAAACTTTATTTAATACTTCCTGAAGTGGGCAGTCTCCTTTTGGAGAACTGCAGAATGTGGTGGAAGGCAAGAAGATTTTACAGGACAAAGAGTAAAGAATAAGAAAGAAGAGTTCCCATTGTGGCTCAGTGGTAAGGAACTTGACTAGTATCCATGAGGATGAATTAAAAAAAAAA
The DNA here is from genome assembly GCF_016906955.1 of Phacochoerus africanus. Lineage (NCBI taxonomy): Eukaryota > Metazoa > Chordata > Mammalia > Artiodactyla > Suidae > Phacochoerus > Phacochoerus africanus. The sequence continues at coordinate 88,249,636 of NC_062544.1, read as the reverse complement.
AAGAAAGAGACAAATAGAGCCTATCGATTGGCTGGGCCACATCGTCAATCTTACTTGGAGAAAGAAGGACAAGGAAATACATAGAGAGCCCAGATTTGGCTTGACATTTGGGGATCAGCTGACTGGATCTATTTCACTTCTAGTCCGTCAGAGCATTTCACAGGGACACAAAATTCAGCCAAGTTTTGATTTGTTGACTTGGAACCTCAGACAGAAATAATTCAATCTTAGGCTTAGAATTTAATTCAACATAAGGAAGATTATTTTTTCCTTCCTTACAATTCTGATTTAGTAATTCAAAAGGAAAGGCAGACATCTTAATTAAAAATAAACAATTTCCATAGATGATTTTTACCTTAAATGGGTTTGAAAATCAGTGATTTGGCACCAAAACTCTTTTGATGAGAACCAAAGAGATGGTAGCTTTCGCAGACTCATAGGATGTTGAAGAAGGAAACAAGCTTAGAGATCACTTAGAGACTTACTTTCAACATTTTTAGTGGTGGAAAGCTACCTCTAAAATAATTCCCATGCAGAAGCACAGCAGATTAAAAACAGCTAAACACACAACCATCTGCTATATATCACTGTGGATGGACACCAAGCACTCCATGGAATAGCCGAGACTTCCAGTAACACAGTTTAGGGACTATAGGTATAGAGATGAGGAAGCTAAAACCCAGAAAGTCAAAGTTACTTTTTTTTTGTCTTTTGTCTTTTTTGTTGTTGTTGTTGTTGTTGTTGCTATTTCTTGGGCCGCTCCCATGGCATATGGAGGTTCCCAGGCTAGGGGTTGAATTGGAGCTGTAGCCACTGGCCTACACCAGAGCCACAGCAATGCGGGATCCGAGCCGCGTCTGCAACCTACACCACAGCCCACAGCAACGCCGGATCATTAACCCACTGAGCAAGGGCAGGGATCGAACCCGCAACCTCATGGTTCCTAGTCGGATTCGTTAACCACTGCGCCACGACGGGAACTCCCAAAGTTACTTTTTAAAGGTAACAGCCAACTGACTCTGAGACATGATTAGAATGTTTTCTTTAAGCAAACCAGCTTAACTTTAAAATTCAGGAGTGACCTAAATAGACGTTGAAAAAGATCAACTAAAGAAACTATGTGTCATAGTAAAGCAAAAAATAAAAATGCTTAGTATTTCACGAAAGTTTCCCTATTTTTCTTTTCTATTATTTCTCCCTTCCTCTACCTTTATCTTTCTCCTTAAAAAATAATTAATAAATTAAAATTCAAATACATTAGATATCATAGAATGTGTCATATATAATATTAAATATATTATATATTCTAAAATCACAGACAACATATATTATAATAGTATTATGATATATATTATATTGATTGACCCTTGAAAAACACAGATTTGAAGTAAGCAGATTCAGTTATATGTGGTGTTTTTTTTCAATAAATATACCATGGGCCCTCCATAACCCTGGATTCCACGGTACTATTGGTATTAAGTACACGATCTACTGTTAGTTGAATCTGATGAGATCCTGCTGTGTAGCACTGGGAACAATGTCTAGTCACTTATGATGGAGCATGATAATGTGAGAAAAAAGAGTGTATACATGTATGTGTAACTAGGTCACCATGCTGTATAGGAGGAAAAAATATATAATGTATTGGGGGAAAAAAAGTATATGAATCTACATAGACTGTAATTGGTAATCTAGATCAGAGTCAGCCCTGAATTCAAAGACTGGGTTCTGGATTTATTCCTGTGGAAAATGCCAACTCATTGAATCATTGAATTATTTCAAGAGGGGTTCTTTATGATGTGATTTATTTCCTAGAAAAGAAAGCTTCACACCCAACAAGTATCTCTGACACCAAAGATGATTGTTCTCTTTATGTCCCACTAAGTTTAGATTTTAGCTTAGATTAGAGCATAGAGTTGCCTCATATATCTATATAATGTATATAAATAACAGAATGAGGTCAGAGACTTCAGAATTGTTTTCTCAAATATGTGTATTTCTAACACAGCCCTAGAGTCACTTTTTTACAGTCCATCAAGTCTTTTTCAGCACTTCCCATCTTTAAACATTGAAAGTACTTTAGGCAAGGCCATTGCAGTAAAAGAAAATAAAATACCCTAAAGGATAATGACTAGTTTGATTTGTCTTTGTGTTTTCTTTCTTTGAGTTGACATACCCTGTTCTAGTATTTGCTTTTGTTCCCTCTTCCATTTTTAATGGTGGCCATATACTGGACTCATAGCTTTAAGGATTTTTCTACAGCCCCCTTAAATCTCTTTTCAGTCATTACCTTATATGACTCAGTATACTATGTGTTCTCATTTCTTTTCTCTGCTCTCAGACTTAGTGCTTTCCTGAGGTTTATGTTCTGTCTGGGCATATTTTCTCATCTGGGGATAGACAGTTGACTTTCTGGGATTACTGATTTTGAAATATTATATTTCCTGTTCTTTTTAAGTTACTTACTTTGACAATAAGGAAGAGATATCTAAAAAGTGACCCTTGGAAACACATTCATTCCCCAAGGCAAGACTCTGTCTCATAAAGCCTCTGTCTTCTAATACAACCCTGCTCTTCTTGCTAGTGCACCACTCCTTTGTGCATCTTAATCTTGTGATTGTTTATGGACACTTACATGATCATTGCTCTGATGCACCAGCACCCACTACACATCCTTTGGCTTCAGAACCAGACTTTTTTTTAATCTTTTGTCTTCTGTCTTTTAGGGCCACACCCGTGGGATATGCAGGTTCCCAGGATAGAGGTTAAATTGGAGCTGCAGCTGCAGGCCTATGCCATAGCCATAGCAACACCAGCTCTGAGCCATATCTGTGACATATACAACAGCAATGCCAGTTCCTTAGCCCACTGAGCAAGGCCAGAGATCGAACTTATGTCCTCATGGATGCCAGTCTGGATCTTTAACCACTGAGCCATAATGGGAATTCCAGAGCCAGATTTCACTCTGACTGTGTAAGTTGGCAGAGTGCTGGGTGAGGGGAAGAAGACTTCAGGCTTTACTTCTCACAGAGAATCCTGACACATTGTTCACTCTTTCATCTTTACTTTCTGAGTCAAGTAAGTATAAAAATAAAAAAGGAATATCAATATGGTATCTAATATATAATATATTATGATATATAATGTTAAAAATAGTCTACTTCATATATAGTATTTTATTAATTATAGTGTATCAGAGTTATTTGCCTTTCTCACTTCACAGCCCTAATGCTGTCCCCTCTTCTCCTCTGACTGAGCAATGACACCCTGTGTCTCTAATGTCCATCATTACACTGCACCCTCTATATTCACCCTTGATTGTCAAGTTTTATTACAAAACACAACTCTCAGATACTTTGAAAAAAAGTACCCTATGAAGAAATTTTAATATTCTATAACTTACCATGTTTTGTTATATATAATATATAATAGGTTTTGGATCCTCTTAAGCAAGTTAGGCATTTCTATTGTGCCTTCATAACACCTCCTGAATAATTCTATTATAAATTTTTTGTTATACTTGTTTTTTTCACTTTGATTGTAAGATATATGAAGCTGAGACTATAATGTTTTTAATCTCTGTATCTTTAATCAACTCTATGGAGCTAAATAGTACTAGAGCTCATTAATTTATTATTATAAAGTAATCAATAATGAAATGAAAGGACCACAGATTGAGTTCCAGCCATGAGATCTTCAAGGTGAGAACAGTGCCCAGCAGAGTATAAACTCCCAAATATCTTTCATCTGGGGAATGGATAAACCAACTGTGTTACATCCATACAATGAAATACTACCTAACAACATGAGGAACACAGAACAGATACAAGTACACAAACGAATCTCTCAAACATCTTACACCAGTTGAAAGAAACCAAATTCAAAAAGCCGCACTTTCATGATTCCATTTATACTTCATTCTGGAAAGGGCAAAACTGTAGGGACAGAAAAGACATCAGTGGTTGCTAGGGCTGAGTGTTAGGGCAGGAGTGTTAGACAAATGAGGAGCATGAGGAATATTTTATGTGGGTGATGAAAATGTTCCATACATATATGTATTGGAACATGTATAAGTATATATATATGTGTGTGTGTATATATATATTGCTTTCTAGGCTGCACCCGCAGCATATAGAAGTTCCCAGGCTAGGGGTCAAATCTGAGCTACAGCTGCCAGCCTACACCACAGCCGCAGCAATGCAGGATCCAAGCTGTGTCTGTGACCTATACCACAGTTTATGGCAAAGCCAGATCCCTGACCCACTGAGTGAGGCCAGGGATCAAACCTGCATCCTTATGGATACTAGATGGATTAGTTTTCATTGCACCACAACAGGAACTCTGAAAATGTTCTATATTTTGATTGTGGTGGTGGCTACACAATGTATATGTTTGTTGAAATTCTCATGACTGTAGACTATGAAGAGAGAATTTCAAGGTATGTAAATTATACCTCAATGAAAAAATTCAAAATGATGGTTGAATTAAAAAATAAATGAAGATACTACATCTTTAAATTGAAACAAGGCAATTAGAATAATTAAGGCTGAGGTAAAGTGTAGCAATGCAAAGAGGAGATAGGGAGATTTGTGCTTGAGGAAGGACTCACACTCCTCAAAAGAATTTTAGCATTTGACATTGTCAAGCTGTGAATCAAAGCAGTAGAAAAACAAAATCCCTAAAAAGGGCTGTATTTTCTAAAAATCATCATGTCTGCATCACTCTTTGCTCCTAGAGCAATACTAACCTCTGTGGAAGGGTAATTACTAACTCTCCTTTTGCTAATACCTAAAATGACTAGCTTCAGTATACTAATAAAAACATGAATATGAAGTGAAATAACAGTAGCTAGAACAACATTTTTTTTTCAGATTGTTTCTCTTATTTCTCTAAAAGACAAGAAAGCAAACAATGCAAAATAACTCCCAAATGGCAAGGAATGGAATATGTCAATAGAGATTTGACTATAGCAGTGGAAGACACTTTGTTAATTTGTGGAATGTGGTTCACATAAGAGAAGGAAAACTTATCTAGAACTTGTAAATGATATTAAAAATGATAGCACATTTCAGGACTTCACTTAATGATGGCATACTTGTGGAGAAGTGACAACAAAAGCAAATCTTATTAATAGATAAGAATCCATAATTCTCTTCACACACTACCATTCCACAAAGCTCGGGTCAAGTAAGAGAGGGGGGTGAGTGGGAAGCAATATGTTGTCAGGTTTTTTGTTTAAACAACAACAACTATATAGCAAGGATAAAAAGTGATAGCAGAGAATTTCCCGTAGTGGCGCAGTGGTTAACGAATCCGACTAGGAACCATGAGGTTGCGGGTTCGGTCCCTGCCCTTGCTCAGTGGGTTAACGATCCGGCGTTGCCGTGAGCTGTGGTTTAGGTTGCAGATGCGGCTCGGATCCCACGTTGCTGTGGCTCTGGTGTAGGCCAGTGGCTATAGCTCCGATTCAACCCCTAGCCTGGGAACCTCCATATGCCGCGGGAGCGGCCCAAGAAATAGCAACAACAACAACAACAACAAAAGACAAAAAAGACAAAAAAAAGTGATAGCAGAAGGGGTACTACCCACTGAGGCAAGGGAAGCCATAGTGGCAGACTGAGCAGGGAGAGAAAGGATAAAAAGTGAGTGAAGGTAAGACATTTTCACAATATTTCTGGAGATTAATAATTTTTTTCATGAGGGTCAAGAAAAGCAAATAAAATACATGAATTATTGTTAAAGGATGTTTGATACATGGAGTATTTTTTGAATACAAACATTACACAAGTATTCTGCTGTCTATTAACCTTTTTCAATTTTAATTTTGGTTTTTATTTTTAATTTTTAACAAGAATCTGACTACATAAAAATCTTTTCATATAAAATTATATATAAAATACATCTAAATATTTATGTATGTATATAATTATATTTCTATAAGCATATATTTACATATGCACATGTAAAACTATGCACATACACGTTTATAGATGTATATAATGCATTTTATGTATATATATGGATACAATTTTATATGGTAAATTTTACAGGTAATAAATACCTTTTTAAATATCAAAATAATTGCTAGTGTATTGCATTTTCAATACGGTCAAAGAAATATGCCCTGTTTCACATGCTTTTCTACAATGAGGCTTTGTCACTCTCCCATCAGGCAGTAGAGTCCAATTCCCCTTGAACTGGACTGACCTTATGACACACTTATAACCAATAAATTTAATGGAGTTGATGTTGCGTTACTTAAAAGCCTAGGTGAGACAGGGCCATGCAGCTTCCAGTTGGTTCCCCTGGAATGCCCTGTTTTAAAACCCACCTATGTTATGGCATATGTAGGGATCATATACAGGCATTCCAGCAGATAGCCACAGCTGAGTCCTGGTCCCAAATAATTATTGCCAAGGCACTAAATATATGAATGACAAGGGCTCCAGATGACTCAATCCCCTGGCCCTTTTTGTCATTCTCAGCATTCAAGTCTTCCCAGCTGGGGCTCCAGACACCATGGAGTGAGTAGAGACAAGCTATCCTCCCATGTCCTATCAAAATTTCTGATTCAAAGAATATATGAGCATAATGAAATTTGTCATTTTATTCCACTAAATTTGAAGTGGTACGTTACACAGCAATAACAGTGTGGGTATGTGTGTGTGTGCATATAAATATAATATAAAATATTTTATAATATAATATATAATAAAATAATTATATGTAATTATCTGTGTCTATGTGTGTATGCATATATATACACCAAAGTTTGTTTATATATATAAAAATATCGCTATATTACTCAGGTTAGAAATTGAAATATTACCTTTATCTTTCAAGCTCTTGTCCCAATTTACTTCTTGGCCCATGATATTCCCTTTCTATCAAAGGTAACCATTATTCTAAATTGCCTTTTCATTATTTTTTGTTACAGATAATAAATTTATATTAAATGTATACATGCACATATATATATACATCAATGTGTATGAATTTCTAAATACTATAATGATTTTTCCAACTTTAAAAAATTTATATGTGGCATTATATTTTTCCCATTTAAAATGTTTTTAAGATTTATACATACATGTATTTATAGCTATAGCTCACTCTTTTTTATAGCTCAATGATATTCTCTTATACAATTATATTCTAAATCATTTAATCATCCTGGCAATGGATATTTGGGTTATTTCTAGGTTTTCATAATTGAAAATATTGCTCCGTGTACTTCTGTATATGTCATATGCGCAAAAGCTTTACTAGAAATACAAGTGTTTGATCAAAAGTTAATATCTTTGTATTGAGAAAATAGTGACTATTCCTGGCCTTGCTCAAGTGAGTTAAGTATCTGTAGTGTAGGTCGTAGATGCAGCTCGGATCCTGCATTGCTGTGGCTGTGGTGAAGGCCAGCAGCTACAGCTCTGATTTGAACCCTTTGTCTGGGAACCTCCATATCTTCCAGGTGTGGCCCTAAAAAGACAAAAACAAAAACAGAAAATAGTGACAAATTATTTTACCAAGGAATTGCAGTAATTTACATTCCCTGCAGGAGTATAAAAGAGTTCGCTTGTCATATTCAGTAGTCTCTTTTTCTTTACTCAGTTTTAAAAATATATATATTTTAAAATTTCTCTATTCACTTCAAAAAGATATTTCATTTTCTCAATGTGATAATTCCAAAACTTGAAGTCCTTGATTATTTAAATCAGAAGTAGATCAATTTTCTGTTAAGGGAGATATAGTGAATACTTCAGGCAGTGGAATATACAATCTCTTTCACAATTACTCAACTGCAAAAACAGCCACAGACAATGCATAAAGAAATTACCATGGCTGAGTTCCAATAAAGCTTTATTTATAAAAACAGGCAGCAGAATGTGTTTGGCCCATGAATGGTAGTTTGTCAACCATTGGTCTAAATCATGTCAAGTTTTTGTTTTCTGTTTGTTTGTTTGTTTACTATTGTTCATGGTGACTTTGTGTGTGTTAATTTTTTGTAGTGAACTCGTTGTTTGGCTAAATTTAATCCATGGGAATCTTAGCAACCAAATTTTTTCTCCAGATGATATTTGCTCCCACTAGGCATGAGGGGAAGCCAGCAACCTGGAATCACTTTAATTAAATGTCTGCTGATTTCTCAAGCCCTTTAGATAGTATAAATTAAGAGCCAAGCCCATCTTAGGAGAAAATGATAGCTAAATATTCAGTAGGAGAGTATTTTTACTATTAGTTGTTTTTCCATTCAGAATTGTGGCAGAGACTGATAGATTTCCTTATGGACTTTGCCACCAGGCAATTTTTTTCCCCAATCCATATTTCACAGAAGCTCTTGGCCCATCAAGAGCTAAATGTGTGGATCTCAGATTCCAGCCCCCAGCTCAGCATATTCCCAGGACCTACTCTTCTAATTCTTCATGATTTAGAATTCAAAAACTTTATATTTGTGTAATCCTAGGCCATTCACACTCACTTCCTGGCTTTGAAACATTGTTGTGTTTGATGTATTCCTTGAGGTATCTTTTAAAAATCCTTGGCACTTTTTCTTTTATCATTTACTCTCCAATTTTTCTTATTATTGTTGGTTTGTAGCTTTTGAAATATTTTGGCTAATTTCAATTATAATTAAACCATAATTATAATTTGAGTTAAACTTGGAGAATGTTTGCAGTTAACCATGATTCTTTAACCTGCTACATATACCTGGAAATCAGGATTATAAATATTTTATTTAAGCAAATCTACTTCTGAAAATAATTGCCATTCATTGACCCTCTACTAACTGTCAAGACATTTTACATAAATGATTAAATAATAATCTTATAGAGAGAGTACTATTTTTCTGTGAAAGTCATTGGTGTTCAAAAATCTTGAACTTCTCTCCTGCATTGTACCCAGTCATACTCTTTGAAGTTCATCATGGAAATGTGACTTGTTTGACCAACATACTGTGAGTGGCAGTGACCTGTGTCATTTCTAAGGGGAAGCTGTGGGATCTAGTGTGCAATATACACAAACTCTTCTTTTTCCATTGGTTTAAAGTAAACACCTCTCCATAAGCCTGAGTCCTTGAATAATATCAGCATACAAAGGCCCATTAGACTGGGTTGAATAGGTATTGCAAGCAAGAAATAAACATTTTTGTATAAAGCTATTGAGGTGTGGAAGTTGTTTATTGCAGCAATATGCTTAATTCTATCAAGAATAATGTAATATTTGCTAACATAGGAGAAAAAATAATTATTGCCTATATAACAAGGCTAGAGATTGATGAGATTTTAATTCAAATCCAGGTTTATGGTATCCAACCTCCATGTTGTTTTTACTTTACCATGATGCTTTGCAAGCTGAAGAGCTTATCAGCCTTCTTGAATGTCTGAAGTCAATAGATAAATTTGGAGCCAATAATAATGACATCATCCAGAATTCTGGAGCTATATCGTACTAATGAATATTTGTACTGCATGATATAATTTTTGAATCATTTAAATGGAGAACATATGATAATTACTGCCATATATTTCTCCTCTGAATTATGACAGCAGAGAAGAATTTCTCTAATAGAAATTCTTCATCAGATATCTTGACACCTAACCAAAGAAAAGTGTTTCAGTAACTTAACATGAACACAACACTTAACAATTCAGGGAAGGTTTCTGACCAGTAATTAGACTTTTGAAAATTTTCACCTTGCCCATAAGCAAAATAATGTACATGATTTGTTTAAATATCCCTCTTTTATTTGTTCTTTGATGATGCTACTCACAGACACAGCTCCACTCATCACCATAAAGCAAGTGTATTTATTACCAATAGTACCATGATAGATGCTGGTCCTGCCCTCAGATAGTTACAACTGAAGTGGGGCAATAAAGCAGTTGTTGGGCCCCCATGTATCTTTTCATGGTCAAATTTCAACCCAGCATTCAGACTGAGGTGCACTTCTCATTTGAATGCTTGGCCAACTTATGGAGAGCAATATTTCATTTCACTCCAATCCAAACTGTCTACATAGACCATATGTTTCTGTAACAGAGGCCAAGCCAGCTTTATAGACATATTTTCAAAACCTGCTTATCCTTGCGTAACAGACCCATACTATATTTACATTCCCACTAGGCTTCACAAATTTCCAATTTTTCAGCCCTTATGCATGAAGACCTTTTTTTTATACAAACATATATGAACTCACAATACTCAGATTTCACTAAAGAAAAAGCTCAGAGTAGAGAGTTTCCTTCTAGTTTTCATAAAATATAATAGAAATGCAAAGTTGGGTTCCTGATACTTTTATAAGGCCCTCTCCTTGACTCTCTTTAAGTCCTGAGCAGTTCTGTTTTTATAGAAGTTTTAAAACCATGGAGATTTTTGCATAAACACTGGCTTCCAAGATCACACCTGGCAGGAGAAAATCTCCATCTGAATTTTATTTCCCAATCTTGAGATTCCAGATTTTTTTCAGAATTTCTGATTTCTACTTTCAGTAGTTCTCCCCTTCCTTCTGCCTTTTCAGATCCCTCCATTTGTATTAGAATGCGTCCATCTGGGAGGACAATCAGGATAGTCTTCTCTCTTCCACATGTGTCCAAGGTGGCTCAAAGCAAGAGTCTCTCTGGCTCTGATTACTTCAGACCTAAATTCCAGGCTGTTTTCAAGTTCATGGGCTCTCAGTACCAACACAGCATGACCTTGCTTCTCACCATCAATGTTGCTGTGAATTCCAAGGGGTTACCTTTCTATTGCTTGGTTTTGCATAATGTGACATCTTGTGTGAGTGAAACAATATTTCACAGTGTCAGATTAGTAAATCTACTTAGTCTGACACTAAAATGCTTCTCCCTCATGTCCCCTTGTTGTCCTGGAGCAAGACAGACTGCCACTGGTATTTTTCTGGGTATGAGAAGCAAGACCAGCTATATACTTTGCAGAACCCAATGCAAGGTAAAAATGTGATGTCTCATTAAAAAAAATTAAGAAATTCAGAGTTCCCAGGTGACTCAGTGGGTTAAGGATCTGGCATTGTCAATGTTGTGGCTTGGGATGCTCCTGTGGCATGGGTTTGACTGTAGCCTGGGAACCTCCACATTCCATGGGCATGACCAAAAGAAATAAAAATTAAAATTAGAAACAATTTAAGAAATTCAAGACAACAGACAGAAGAACATTAAATTAAGTGTGGAGCCTTTGTGACTGCCCAGACTGCATTGAAGGCAATACTACTTTGACAAAGCACTCCTCTCAAGAATAATGTTTCCAGTATTAGTTACCTTCCTAAAGATGTGTCTGAGTTTTATGACAATTCTTACTCAGAACTTCCCTAAAATTTTAAATGGGCAAGCCCAGTGGAGTTCGCATTACAAATAAGACCTTTGTTAACTCACAATTACTGTCCAGAATTCCCAAGGACACATGGATATCTGGACCCATTTTTGGAGCTTGAAAACCATCCATTAAATTTTTCCCATAGTAGAGCAAGACTCAGGTTCAATTCTATACTGATTTCTGAAGCAAGGATTGTTTCTGCTGGACCCTACTGTGTTAACACAAAAAAATGATACCCCAAATCAAGGCCTCTCTGAAAACTGTCTTGATGCCTTTTGACATCATTTTGTGAAATCATAAATCCTGAGAGAAAGTGTGACAATTACATCTATTCAAAGTACTTTCAAATGTTCTTTCACATAAAGGCAACACTGCATGGGGGAGTATTTTGTGTGTAACAAGTTTTCCAACATGACTGAGAAAATCATTTGGCAATAGCAATTTATTAGCATTTTCATAGAAGTATAAAATTCTTATCTTAATTTACCACATAAGTAAGCAGAAAAAAAGTGGCAGAGAATAAACATGATCCCTTTTAAGAAAATTATCAGAACAAAAGAGTCTGGTATACAGCTGAATGTTGACACAAGCTGTCCAGTTCTTCACCCATCAGTCTCATTATTTTACATAAAGGATAGTCTCTCATTTGATAAATACCATAGATTGTATACTGTGTCTAAGTGACTCTGTGCTGATGGGTGATGTATTTCTAAGCGACATTGTTTTCCCAGATAAATCTCAACTCCTAGAGCTCTTCATGAGAGAGACAACCAGTAAATCACCTTCCACAGGAAGTCCTGAAACTACCTATCAAGGTGCTTTTACCAAATATGGGATAACGTATGTAAGATACACCAAATAGCAGCACCCGGCACTAATAAGACTAGAATGCCTTCTATACACACTACTGTACATGGCATGGATGGTCAATGGAGACCTGCTGTATAGCACAGGGAACTCTACTCAATATACTGTGATAACCTATTTGGGAAAACAATCTGAAAAAGAATGGATATATGCATATGCATTACCAAATCATGTTGCTGTACAGCAGAAACTAACAGAACACATGCATCCCTATATTCACTGCAGCACTATTCACAAGAGCCAAGATATGGAAAGAACCTAAATGTCCAACAATAGAAGAAAGGATTAAGAACCAACAAAAAGACAGACTGGCTGAATGGATATGAAAGCAAGATTCTTATATATGCTGTCTTCAAGAGATCCACTTCACTTCTAGGGATACATACAAATTGAAAGTGAGTGGATGGAAGAAAATATTCCATGTAAATGGGAATCAAAAGAAAGCTGAAGTAGCAATACTCATATCAGACAAAATAGACTTTAAAATGAAGAATATTTTAAGGGACAAAGAAGGTCATTACATAATGATCAAAGGATCAATCCAAGAAGATGATATAACAATTTTAAATGCCTATGCACCCAACGTAGGTTCACAATAATATATAAGGCAAATGCTAATGATCTTAAAACGAGAAATCAACAATAACACAATCATAGTGGGGGACTTTAACACCCCATGTACAGCAATGGACAGATCATCCAGATAGAAAATCAATAAGGAAACACAGGCCCTGAATGAAGCATTAAACCAGATGGGCTTAATAGATTTTGATAGGATATTCCATCCAAAAGCAACAGAATACACATTCTTCTCAAATGCACATGGAACATTCTCTAAGACTGATCACATCCTGGGCTACAAATCCAACCTCAGTAACTTTATGAAAATTGAAATCATATCAAGCATCTTTTCTGATCACAACACTATAAAACCAGAAATCGACAACAAGAAAAAAACTGCAAAACACAAACACGTGGAGACTAAACAACGTGCTACTAAACAACCAATGGATCACTGAAGACATCAAAGAAGAAATTAAAAAATACCTGGCAGCAAATGACAACGAAGATGCGACACTCCAAAACCTATGGGATGCAGCAAAAGCCATTTTAAGAGACAAGTTTATAGCAATACAAGCCCACCTCAGGAAACAAGAAAAAGCTCAAATAAACAAGCTAACTTGACATCTAAAGCAGCTCGAGAGAGAAGAATAGACAAGACCTAAAGTTAGTAGAAGGAAAGAAATCATGAAGATCAGAGCAGAAATCAATGAAATAGAAAAGAAGAAAACCATAGAAAAGATCAATGAAGCGAAAAGCTGGTTCTTTGAAAAGATCAACAAAATTGATAAACCCTTAGACAGACTTATCAAGCAAAAAAGAGAGACGACTCAAATCAATAAAATTAGAAATGAAAAAGAAGTAACAACAGACATCAAAGAAATACAAAGGATCATAAGAAACAACTATATGCAACTATAGGCCAATAAAACAGAAAACCTAGAAGAAATGGATGAATTCTTAGAAAAGTACAATCTTCCAAAACTAAACCAAGATGAAATAGAAAAGATGAATGGACTAATCACAAGAACTGAAGTTGAAACTGTGATTAAAAAACTTCCAACAAACAAGAGTCCAGGACCAGGTGGCTTCACAGGTGAATTCTATCAGACATTTAGAGAAGAGCTAACACCTCTCCTTCTGAAACTATTCCAAAAGATTGCAGAGGAAGGGACACTCCCAAACTTATTCTATGAGGCCACCATCACCCTGATACCCAAACCAGAAAAAGATACCACAAAAAAAGAAAACTACAGGCCAATTTCCCTGATGAACATTGATGCAAAAATCCTCAACAAAATGCTAGCAAACTGCATCCAAAAATACATGAAAAGGATTGTATATCTTGATCAAGTGAGATTCATCCCAGAGATGCAAGTGTTCTTCAATATCCACAAATCCGTGAGTTTGATACACCACATTAACAAACTGAATAATAAAAACCATATGGTCCTCTCAATAGACACAGAAAAAGCCTTTGACAAAATCCAACACCCAGTTCTGATGAAAAAAACTTTCAGAAAGTGGCCATAGAGAGCAGCTACCTCAACATAATTAAGGCCATATATGACAAACCCACAGCGAACATCATTCTCAGTGGTGAAAAGTTGAAAGAATTCCCACTGAGATCAGGAAAAAGACAAGGATGTCCTCTCTCCCCACCACTCTTCAACATAGTTTTGGAAGTCCTAGCCAAAGCAATCAGAGAAGTAAAAGAAATAAAAGGAATCCAAATTGGAAAGAAAGAAGTAATACTATCCCTATTTGCAGATGACATGATACTATATCTAGAGAATACTAAAGACTCTCCCAGAAAACTGTTAGAGCTCATCCACAAATTTGGAAAAGTCACAGGATACAAATTAATACACAGAAATCAATGGCATTTCTATATACTAACAATGAAAGATCAGAAAGAGAAATTAGGGAAGCAATCCCATTTACCATCACATCCAAAAGAATAAAATACCTAGGAGTAAACCTACCTAAAGAGACGAAAGTCCTGTACTCTGAAAACTATAAGACACTGATGAAAGACATCAAAGATGACAGAAACAGATGGAAAGACATACCATGCTCTTGGATTGGAAGTGTCAATATTATCAAAGTGAATATACTACTCAAGGAAATCTACAGATTCAATGAAATCCCTATCAAATTACCAAGGACCTTTTTCACAGAACTTGAACAAAATATTTTAAAGTTTGTTTGGAAGTTCAACAGACCCAGAATAGCCAAAAACATCCTGAAAAAGAAAAATGGAGCTGGAGGAATCAGGCTCCCAGACTTCAGACTATACTACAGAGCAAGAATCATCAAAACAGTATGGTACTGGCACAAAGACAGAAATAGAGATCAGTGGAACAGGAGAGAAAGCCCAGAATTCAAACCACGCACCTAGAGCCAACTTATCTATGACAAAGGAGGCAAGAAGAAACAATGGAGAAAGGACAGCTTGTTCAATAAGTGGTGCTGGGAAAACTGGACAGCCACATGGAAAAGAATGAAATTAGAACACTCCCTAACACCATACACAAAAAAGAAACTCCAAATGGATTAAAGACCTTGATATAAGACCAGACACTATAAAACTCCTAGAGGAAAACATAGGCCAAACACTCTCTGACATAAACAACAGCAACATCTTCTCCGATCCACCTATCAGAGTATTGACAACAAAAACAAAAATAAACAAATGGGACCTAATCAAACTTAAAAGTTTCTGCACAGCAAAGGAAACCCTCAACAAAATGAAAAGACAACCCACAGAATGAGAGAAAATCTTTGCAAATGAAGTGACTGACAATGGATTAAATCTCCAAAGTTTATAAACACCTCCTACCAACCCCATCAAAAAATGGGCAGAAGATCTAAGCAGACAATTCTCCAAAGAAGACACATGGATGGCTAAAAAACACATGAAAAGATGTTTTACATCACTCATCATTAGAGAAATGCAAATCAAAACCATGATGAGTTACCACCTTACACAAGCCAGAATGGCCATCATCAAAAAGTCTACAAACAAGAAGTGCTGGAGAGGGTGTGGAGAAAAAGGAACCCTAGTACACCATTGGTGGGATTGTAAATTGGTGCAACCACTGTGGAAAAAAGTATGGAGGTTCCTCAGAAAACTGAAGCTAGAACTACCATTTGATCCAGCAATCCCCACTCCTGGGCCTCTATCCAGAGAAAACTATGACTCGAAAAGACGCATGTACTCCAATGTTCATTGCAGCACTATTTCAATAGCCAAGACATGGTAACAACCTAAATGTCCATCGACAGAGGAGTGGATCAAGAAGATGTTGTGCATATATACAGTGGAATATTACTCAGCCATTAAAAGGAATGAAATACCAGCCTTTATAGCAACATGGATGGACCTAGAAATTATCATGCTAAGTGAAGTCGGTCAGACAATGAGACACTAACACCAAATGCTTTCATTGACATGTGGAATCTGAAAAAAGGACACAATGAACTTCTTTGCAGAACAGATACTGACTCACAGAATTTGAAAAACTTATGGTTTCCGAAGGAGACAGTTTGGGGGTTGGGGGATGCACTGGGGTTGTGGGATGGAAATCCTATAAAACTGGATTGTGATGATCATTGTATAACTATAAATGTAATAAATTCATTGAGTAATACAAAAGGAAAAAAACTAGAGAATTTTAGCATTAACATGGAAAATAAGCACAGTGTTTCTTACTTCCTTTTTATAAATGTATTATATAATTTATAAATATATAGAGTATATTATATACTAATATAATACATAAATATGTGTATGTATACATGTTTTACAAAATTTTGCAAGTTTTTTTTATTCCAAGGAACTATTAAATGTATCTATCTGAGATATTGAAAAAAAAAGATGTATTACATATACACAGTGCAATACTACTCAGACATGCAAAAGAAAAATGCCTTCTGCAGCAACATGGATGGAACTAGAGACTCTCAGACTAAGTGACATCAGTCAGAAAGAGAAAGGCAAATACCATTTGCTATCACTTATATCTGGCATCTAATTATGATTAGAGTAATTTGGAAATAAATTTTAAGAAACAGTGATGGGAATTCCCATTATGGCTCAGCATGTTAAGGATCCAACATTTTCACAAATGAACCTACTACAGAAAAGAAGCAAACTTATGGACATAAAGAATAGACTTATCATTGCCAAGGGAGAAGGCGAAGGAGTGGGATGGACTAGGAGTTTGGGGTTAGCAGATGCAAACTATTGTATTTAGAATGGATAAGCAATGAGGTCCTGCTGTATAGCACAAGGAACTATATCTAATCACTTGTGATGAAACATGATGGAGGATAATGTGAAAAAAGAATGCATATATATGTGTATGTATATATATATATGTATGTATAATGGGTCACTTGCTGTGTAGCAGAAATTGACAGCACATTGTGAATCAACTATAATAAAAATTTTAAAAATTTAAAAAATCAACTATATATCAATAAAATTTTTTAAAATAAAAAAAGTATAAAATGCCTTAATTTTCACACATCTTTACATGTGAAAACTTAGAACAAAGTAATTTACACTCCTTTCCTTGTGGTTAATTTCTGTTCCTGAATTTTAAAACCCTAGACATAAAGGAAAGAAATCTAACATTTCCTTGACCCTTAGGCTGACAGTCCTCTAATTATGGGTCTCCCCCACTGTTTCTCTACACACCATGTTTTCAATGGAAGTAACAAATAGAGATTAAAAGATTATAATAGATAAACAACCGATATGGATTGGAGTAATTCAGAAATAAGTTTAAAAAAAGAGTGATGGGAGTCATGGCTCAGTGTCTTAAGGACCCAACATTGTCTCCGTTAGGATGCAGGTTCCATCTGTAGCCTTGTTCAGGAGGTTAAGGATCTGGCATTGTTGCAAGCTGTGGCATAGGTCACAGATGCAGCTTCGATCCAGAGTTGCTTTGGCTGTGGAGTAGGCCGCAGCTGCAGCTCCAATTTGACCCCTGGCCTCGGAACTTCCATATGCTGCACGTACGGCTATTTAAAAAAAAAAAAAAGAGTGATGGAGGCATTAGGGAAAAAAATCTGTCAAATCGCCAGTATCGGAACTTCATAACTGGTGCTAATTTTTTAGAGATGCTCTTCATACTGTTTGTTTTTTTTGGGGGGGGTGGGGAGTGTGGGCAGGGACTTTACCATAAATACCTTCAAACATTGAGTTAGAACCATTATATCAGGGCTAGACTTGTGTCCATTGGTAAGTAAAGATGTGCTCTATATTTTAAATTTTTTAATTATAAAACACTTTCAAATATGTGTTCATTCATATTGGAGCATCTTTTAAAGATAAATGTGACAGCATTTCAACCATCAAGGAGTTTAAGTCTAGTGGGAAGAGAGACAAAAAAATCAATGGCTAATACATGAAATGTCACATCTTATGATTAAGGTAGGAATTAAAAAATCTATTCTTTGAGTCTAGTCTCAAACTGTAATAAGTAATCACGCTTATTAACCAGTGTTAATCTCACCCCATAGGTAGAAGCCTCCTTTCAAAACACATGCCTTGGAAATTCAGCCATTCCCTAAACTCTCTGAAAATTCCTTCTGAAAGTTAGCCAGCCCACAACCAGCACACTTCTAATCTTACCTAAGGTTGGCTCTTGCTTTGTTCAGAGTCTATGTCCTAGGGGGTTATTTCCCCCTTGCTGAGCAAGCAGTGAATTCAGTGTCTTTGTTTCAAATTAATGTAAGTGTGTGGGAGGGAGGGGTGTATGCAGGGTCTTCTTTCTTAGTAAAGATAGGCAGAGTTATGTGAATATTCTGGAAAATAGATTGCTAAGAAGGGACTTCTACCTCTGCATCAGGGTCGTGAAGAGGGTAACTAAGTAGAAGGGAAGCAAATGGTCAAATGACTCTTCAAAGGCAGGAAAAGTTTGAGCTGAAGCTTGAAGCTAATTCAGTAAGTGGATGAATTTCTCAGGCAGAAGGAACAGATGATCCATGTTAGGGAGATATTTGACTTTCTGGTGCATTTGTGGAAACCCTAATGCTCAGTGGTTCAAAAAACTGCAGGTGGATGTGTAATTGGAGATAATGCCTACAATGCCTGCAGGTGAAACACTCTGCCTGGTATGTTGGGATGATGGGAAGTCAGTCAAAGATTTGACCTGAGGAGGAGTAAAGTGAGTTTGACATTTTAGAAAAAATAATTCTACCATGTTAAAGAGATAAAGTGCAGAGATTTTAGGTGAGAGGGGACTTATTATGCCGTAATGAATTTTTTGGATATTCTCCAGGAAAACCTTTTTATTTTGAAGATAATAAAAACAAGGCCCAGCGAATCATTTTTAAAGTAGTTCACTCAAAGCCACAGAACTAGAATTCCAAGCAGCTATCTCCAATTTTTTTAAAAATCAAAACAAGCTGCATAGTCATATTCTTTTCCTATGACCAATTCTCCCCATAAGAAAAAGTCTACAGGCACAAAAGTAGGAAGTACTCAATTTTGCACTTGGGGACATATCCGTAGTTTTGTCTCTTCACAGATCCAACACTGGGCTGAAATAACACATGTCTGGATGACAAGTGATGTGCCAGTAGTAAGTAAGATATTTGGAAACTTGGCTGGGTGCCATCGAACTGGACACTGAACTTGCAACATATGCTTAAAAGGGATCTTACTATGTTTGGAGGAAACAGTGAGCATTTAATCCAATTTCTTCATTTTACAGGTTAAGGGCAAGAAAGGTTAAGCTATTGGCTCAAAGTCACACAGCCAAAAATCAGAGGAGAAACTGAAATTCACATGTGCCAATCTATAGTTCAGGCCAATTATTCCAAGCTGCCTAAAAGTCTGACCTGCAAACAAATTGAAAGATAACTGTCTTTAGCTGAGGCTCCCTTGATTGTTTCCTCTTCCTAACTCTACTTTTAAAACATATCTCTTAAAAAAAATTATTGGAGTATAGTTGATTTGCAATGCCATATTAACTTCAGGTTGACAGCAAAGTGAATCAGCCATACAAATACATATATCCACTCTTTTTTCCCCTATATAAGTTATCATAGAATCTTGAGCAGATCTCCCTGTTCTATTCAGTAGGCCCTTGATTAACTATTCCATACCTAAGAGTGTGCATGTACCAATCCCATTCCCCCAGTTTATCTCTCTCCCACCCCACTCCCCCAAGGTTTCCCTTTTGGTAAACTTAAGTTTGATTTGAAAATATCTCTTTTATTTGTTTTGGGTTTGCTTTTAATTTAAGAATACTTTACAAATAATGAAACCCACATAATGTGTTTTGATAATTGCATATACCTATATAACCACACTTAAGACATAGAATATTTTTATCATCCCAGGAAATTTCTTTGTGCATCTTTCCAGTCAGTCCCACCCTTCAGGCAACCACTTTCTGATATCTATGATTATAAATTAATTTTTCCTATTGTTGTACTTTTATAAATAGAAAAATGTTGTGTGGGTTTTTTTGTGTCTGGCTTCCTTTGCTTAATATTGTTAACATTCATCCATGTAGTTACCTACTTAAGCAGTTAATTGTTTTTGGATTGCCAAGTAGTATCCATTTGTATGTCTATTCCACAACTTTATCTATTCTACTATTAATAGACATTTGGATTGTTCTGTTTGTGTGTGTGTGTTACTAAAGCTGCTATGAACATTCTTTTTGTGGATATTTGTCTTTCAGTATCTTTGAGTAAATAGTTTCCCAAAATGGCTTTAGAATTTTACACTTGTAACAGCAATTGATGAGAGTTTCAGTCTCAGCACATTTTGCTGATATTATCAGTCTTTTTAATGTTAGTCATTCCAGTATGTGCATGGGGATCTCTCATTTGGCTGTGTTTTTTCATTTCCCTAATATCAGTGATTGAAGCACATGATTGTGCTTCTTTGATTTTATATATAAATATATATATACACACACACATATTCTTTTGTTAAATGTCTCTAGCAGTCTTTTGCTCATTTTCATACAGAGGTTTTTTTTTTTCTTTTTAATGTATAAGTAGAGGTGCTTTATATATTCTAGATATAAATGCTTTGTCAAAAATATTTATTGTGAAAATTCTCACTGAGGTTGTGGCTTGTCTTTTTTGATTTTGTAATGGTTGCTTATGGTGAATAGGTGCTTTCAAATTTGATGAAGTCACATTTATTATTTCTTTTGAGTTAGTTCTTTCTGTGTCTTCACTAAGAAATCTTTGCTTGCCTAAATAATGCAAATGTATTTCCCAATATTTTCTTATAGAGACTTCATAACTTTGGTTTTTATGTTTCAATTTGATAAGGAAAGACCTACTATTTTCTTTTTTCATTTTTCTTTTTTTGTTACTATTATTATTTTTAATAGTTATTTCCCCAATACATTTTTTTCCTACTATACAGCATGGTGATCCAGTTACACATACATGTACACATTCTATTTTCAGACATTATCATGCTCCATCATAAATGACCAAAGTTCCCAGTGCTACACAGCAGGATCTCATTGCTAATCCATTCCAAAGGAAATACTTAGTAGCTATTAACTCCAAGTTTCCCAAACACTCCAGTCCCTCCCCCACCCCCTTGGAACCACAAGTCTATTCTGCAAGTCCATGATCTTCTTTTCTGTGGAAAAGTTCTTTTGTGCGTTATATTAGATTCCAGATGTGTGATATCATATGGTATTTGTCTTTCTCTTTCTGACTTACTTCACTCAGTATGAGAATCTCTAGTTCCATCCATGTTGCTGCAAATGGCATTATCTCATTCTTTGTTATGGCTGAGTAGTGTTCCATTGTGTATATATACCACCTCCTCCTAATCCAATCGTCTGTTGGTGGACATTTGGGTTGTTTCCATGTCTTGGCTGTTGTGAATAGTGCTGCAATGCACACGTGGGTGCATGTGTCTTTTTTAAGGGGAGTTTTGTCCAGATATATGCCCAAGAGTGGGATTGCTGGGTCATATGGTAGTTCTACGTATAGAGTTCTAAGGTATCACCATACTGTTCTCCACAGTGGTTGTACCAGCTTACAGTCCCACCAACAGTGCAGGAGGGTTCCCTTTTCTCCACAGCCCCTCCAGCACTTGTTCTTTGTGGACTTATTGATGATGGCCATTCTGGCTGATGTGAGGTGGTATCTCATGGGAGTTTTGATTTGCAATCCTCTAATAACCAGGGATGTTGAGCATGGTTTCATGTGCTTGTTGGCCATCTGTACATCTTCCTTGGAGAATGGTCTATTCAGGTCCTTTGCCCATTTTTCCATTGGGTGGTTGGCTTTTTTGCTATTGAGTTGTATAAGTTGCTTGTATATTCTAGAGATTAAGCCCTTGTCGGTTGCATCATTCGAAATGATTTTCTCCCATTCTGTAAGTTGTTTTTTTTTTTGTTGTTTTCTTTTTGGTTTCCTTTGCTGTGCAGAAGTTTGTAAGTTTGATTAGGTCCCCTTGGTTTATTTTTGCTCTTATTGCTGTTGCTTTGGGAGACTGACCTGAGACAATATTCATGAGGTTGATGTCAGAGAATGTTTTGCCTATGTTCTCTTCCAGGAGTTGGATGGTGTCCTGTCGTATATTTAAGTCTTTCAGCCATTTTGAGTTTATTTTGGTGCCTGGTGTGAGGATGTGTTCTAGTTTCATTGATTTGCATGCAGCTGTCCAGGTTTCCCAGCAATGCTTGCTGAAAAGGCTGTCTTTTTCCCATTTTATGTTTTTGCCTCCTTTGTCAAAGGTTAGTTGACCATAGGTGTCTGGGATCAGTTCTGGGTTCTCTATTCTGTTCCACTGGTCTGTATGTCTGTTTTGGTACCAGTACCATACTGTCTTGATGACTGTGGATTTGTAATATTGCCTATTTTCCAAATGACCATGTGATGGTTAGTTTCCCATTAGTGATGTATATAATAAATATATATAATTAACTTTATAGGTGATATAAGGAAAGAGTGAAGATTCATTTTTCCTATGTGGATGTGCTTGGTACGGCATGATTAAAAAAAAAATTTTTTTCTTTTCCTGTTACATTGGATGGCACTTTTGTCAAATAACTATTTACCATATGCACATGGGTCAATTTTGGGACCCTCTATTCTACTGCATTGACATAGTTGTCAGTCTTTATGCCAACATCTTACTGTATTGATTACTATAGTTTTATACATTGTTTTGAAATCAGGTAACATAAATCCTTCCATCTTGGTTTTTTTACTTCAATGATGTTTTCACTCTCCTAGATCTTTCGCTTTTCCAAATAAATTTTAGAAGCAGTTTATCAGTTTCCATGCAAAATTATCAAAATTTTGAATTGGTTCACATGGAATATAGTCACCAGTTGTAGAGAGTTGACATTTTAATAATATTGAATTTTTATCCATGTACAATTCATATCCATTTACATAGGACTTTAATTTCTTTCAGTAATGTGTTTAGTTTTCAGTTTATGTATTTATATGTATTTCATAAGTTTAATCTTAACTATTTACTGCTTTCATGTAATTATAAATGGAATTATTCTCTGAATTTTATTTCCTAATTTTCTGCTAATTGTTTGAAATAAAATCTACATACTAATTAATCATAGTATATTGATCTTGTAACCTGCAACTATGATAAATTCACTTACTAGTTCTAGTGCTTGTGCTAAAGATGCCTTAGAATGTTCAAAATAAAAACCTATGTCACTTGCAATTTTTTAAAAATCTTACCTTTTTTCCCCATTTCTTATGGCTTTTATTTCTTTTTCTTGGCTTACTGCACTAGCTGGGACTTCCCATACAATATCGAATAAAAGTGGTGAGATTCAACATTCTTGCCTTATTTGCCACTTTAAGAGGAATGTTTAGAATTTCTCCATTAAGGAAAACTTACCTGTAGTTCTTAGTGGACACCCCTTCCCAGGTTGAAAATTTTCCCTTATATTTGTAGTTTACTGAGAATTGTTATTTATCATAAACGTATTCTGAGTAAAGTTAAATGCCTTTTCTTTACTTTAAAATCCTTATGCATATAATTTTCCTTTATTATATAACGAACATAAATTGCATTGCTCTTTTTTATTGTTAAACTAAATGACATATTTTCTCATTTCTTTATATTTCTACATTTAATATGCCAATATTTTTGTAAAGGTCTTTTGTATCCATTGCCTTAGGTGATACAATTGTATAATTTTTTCTTATAATGTCTTTGCCATGTTTCCTTATCAGGGTTACTGTGGATTTATAAAAGAAGTGGGATTTTTTTTTTTCTTCTACTTTCTGGAAAAGCTTTTATAAAATTTGTGCTGTTTTTTCCTTAAAACTCAAATAGAATTTATAAATATCCAGTCTAATAACTTCTTTGTAAGAATTTCAACTATTAGTTAATTCATTTTAAAAAATATATAGCTGTTCATATTTTCAATTTTTTCAATTTTGATAATTTTATCTTTTCAGTATCATCAGGTCCATGGTACTATCTATTCTCTCTTATATTTCCAATATATATGTTTTCTTCCTATTTATTTCTTTTTTGCTAATTTTTATTAACAAATTTTTAAATTTTGTAAAACTTCTCAAAGTACCACATTTTCCCATTATTCTACATTCCCCCCCCCCAACACTTGGTAAGGCCAGTCTTTTAAATCTTAGCCTTACTAGTTAATGACTACTAATTATATTAAATATCTTTATATATGTTTATTTGAAATCCATATATCCTCTTTGGTAAAATTTTCCAATCAATTGTTTTTTAAAAACTGATTTATTGTTAAGTTATTGTAAGTGTTCTTTATATATTTGAGATATAGGAGCTCTCATTCTTTGTAAGATCAAAAGATTTTAAGAATCATATGTATGGTAACCTTTGGAGGCATCTTTCCTGACAAAGAATAAGACAAATGTAGAAATAAACAGATTTTAAAGATGAAATGTTCTTCATAACTATTTGTACCTTGCTCCTCTCATCTGTGAGACTGCATACTTCAGAATTATTCAGCAAAACAATATCTGTCTTCTTTTGCTTAAACTAATATGAGTTAAAATTCTATCTTGCAAACAAAAGTCTAAAATAAGAGCTTTATTTACTTCTCTTTGCACATAGCAGAAAAGGTCTATAGCTGTCTAAGTAGCATCACAATCCAAGTGTTCTACTGGAAGCAACAGAGTCTCCGAATCTCAGTTATGAAGTCCTAAAAGAGAGGATCCAATTTCTAGGATCACATGACTGTGGGCAGGTCACTAGTTCGTATGGTCCACTATTCAAGCAGCATGGTTGTGGAAGAAGATATTGAGAAGAGGATGTGGGACGTTTGCACAATATGGGTTGAAGAGACAAGAAAAAATGTTGTCAATTCTTTACATGAGGCAATGGCTAAAATGATTTTATAGCAAGTAACCTCAATTGCATAAAAAACAGCACAGGAAATAAGAAGGCAATGAAGAATAAAAACTTGAGTAAATAAATTGAGGATAGATTGACTTTTGGAAGAAGCTGCTTTAAGAAAAGAATCATGAAAATGGAGGCATGATTAAACAGGCTCATGTAAGCACCCTGTCTTTAAAGATGGATTTAACTAGAATGATTGAACTTAATCCTTGACTAAGCATTTTAGCACAGTGTGTCTTTTCCTTTAGGGATTCTTCATTAGCTTGGGGCACTTAATATCAGTTGTTAGTTGCCTGGTGAGAAGAATCTTCCCTGCAGGCACCAGGATCTGAAAAAAAAAACTTCCTTCACACAGGGAAGCAGCTTACACCTGCCATTCCTTATCTGCATTCACCAGGGAGGCAGCTTTAAGCCAGGGGAGAAGGCCAGAAAACATTGCCAAGCCTAAAGATTCAAACCACATTCTGTGTTCCAGCCTGCTGTGGCCCTGTTCCTAGGTTCTAATCCCAAATTTCATCCAGTTATTCTATATTTCAGTCCTAAACCCGAGCTCTCCTACCTGCTTCCTATTAGATATCCTAATAATGCTTCAAATTATGCCTTTCTGTTTCAGCTTTTGAATGTCAGTCTCTGCCCCATATTTGGTCCACATCCATCTTGACCTTCAGGATTCGTGTGCCAATGCATTTGCTCATTCTAAACTTTGTTGATACCCTAGTATCTGACATCGTGCTCTAACTTTGATCCTTGTGCTGTCCTCATATTCGTGATAACAACACATGTCTTTTCATGTAAAAAGAATTCCTGGGAGTCCTTGTCGTGGCTTAGTGGTTAACGAATCCAACTAGGAACCATGAGGTTGTGGGTTTGATCCCTGGCCTTGCTCAGTGGGTTAAAGATCCAGCGTTGCCATGAGCTGTGGTGTAGGTTGCAGACGCAGCTCAGATCCCACGTTGCTGTTGCTGTGGCTCTGGCGTAGGCCGGCAAATACAGCTCTGATTAGACCCCCAGCCTGGGAACCTCCATATGCCACAGAAGCTGCCCTAGAAATGGAAAAAAAAACCCACAAAAAATAAAAAAATAAAAAGAATTTCTGGTGTAATCTCACTACCCTGAAAACTGCACTACTCAACTTACCTTAGTGTTTCAAATAGAAATTTCAGATTTTTCAGGCCATAAGTCATCATATGGTGCTAATCCGTCAGAGAAGCCCATTGCTTTTTTGTCTCACCAAAGATGCATCAACCAAGTGTCCATGTGTATGAGTTAAAAATCAGGGTTTCTTGGTCACAAGCAAACGCTGTTAAGAACCTATCAAGTGCCAGTAAGTGGGAAATCTGAAAGTATTCAAAGGAAATAATAAAAACAGCAATTGCTGACATTTACTGAGTACTAACAATATACCAGATATTTTAGAAGCATTTTAATTGTATTAGTTTACAGTATCCTGCCAATATATCATATGAGGTATTATTATTATGTCCACATTATACTTGAAGATACTGAGGCACAAAAAGATCATAAGTAATTTGTCTTAGATTCTCCAGCTAAGAAGTAGTCAACGGAGTTCCTATTGTGGATCAGGTAATGAACCTGACTAGTATCCATCAGGATGTGGTTTCAATCCCTGGCCTTGCTCATGAGTTATGGTGTAGGTCGTAGATGTGGCTCAGATCCCACGTGGCTGTGACTATGGCTGTGACTGTGGCTGTGGCTGTGACTATGGCTGTGGCTGGCAGCTGCAGCTCTGATTCAACCCCTAATCTGGGAACTTCCATGTGCCACAGGTGCAGCCAGAAAAAGCAAAAAAAAAAAAAAGTAGCCAAATCAAGATTTTAACACCAACCTCAATGCCAAAGACTATTTTTTATTTTTTTAAATTGTACCTTATTTTTCCTTCCATATACACCTGCAGCATATGGAAGTTCCAAGAAGAGGAGTTGAATGCGAGCTGCAGCTGAGGCTTGAACAGCCACAGCAACACCATATCTGAGCAGCATCTGTGACCTACAACACTGCTTGTAGCAACTTCGGATTCTTAACCCACTGATCGAGGTCATGGATCAAACATGCATCCTCATGAGACAATGTTGGGTCTTTAAGCCACTGAGCCAATACAGGAACTCCCCCAGAGATTACATTTTAGAATAGTAGGGAAGAGAGTCATGCATAAGTAAAATACAATAATAGAGGCAACACTATCCAAATATTAACAAAACATTGAAGAATTCTAAAAATTAAAATTAATTATTTCAGGAGGGAAAAGGTTGGAGTTGACTTCAGTAGGGAAAAAGAGCTGGCTGAGTTAACTTTGAAGGATAAGGAGAATTTGAACGAGAGGAAGACAATGTCATTTCAGGCAGAGAGAAAGGACTGAACAAGATCAGGAATGGCTGTGTGGAAGTATGATAAGGCAGCAATGTTTTCTCACTGTTCAGAAAAATCTACATCAAATCTTTAGATCTCTGGATAGGGCTTTCCACAATCAGCCCAGGGGGAAAAAATTGTATATAGAGAACGCTTGCAGATTCCGTTTTCCTCAGGCTCATCACAGTGTTGCAGGGAAGGAAGGAAGCAGAGAAACACAAAACCTCAGGATACAAAGATGGGATGACCTTATATGTAGGATCCTGGTACTAGAGTTGCCCATCTCAAATCTAAATAACTTTCTATAGAGTAAAATGATATCAGATAACTAACTTCATTGTATTAATTTTTTTTTTCAGAATCCTTTGCCAGTGAGGCAGGAGAGAACACATGCTATAAGCTACCAGACTTAGAATTGCTCTATCCAATGTCTCCGGCTACCTCTGTAAAACCTGAAACTCTCAGATTTTTTTCCTCATTACGTCTCTCAATTTCCATGACCTTATGGCTTTGTCAGTCTCTCCCCCCATCATCCTCTAACTTTTCAGGCTATTCATGTGCAAAGCCACACAGAGAAAGGTTGTGTTATCCATTTCTGGGAAATGGCCTATCCTGGCTCCATTTCTCTAAATGGCCTATTTTAGTAAATTACTATCTGGGTTCTCTGAGATGATGACTGTGACAGCCATCCTGCACCACTGGCCCAGTTCTGTGCCTTGGCCCTGCTGGGCCATAAGTCACCAATAGCCTAGTGCTGGCTGATCTGTGAAACGTAATTCTTTTGTCTCTCACAGGAGCTGAAGCACATTGTAGCAACTTTGTGAGTCTTTGACTCATAAAATCTCCTCTCATACTAAGTGAAGTAAGTCAGACAGAGAAAGACAGGTATCATACGATGTCCCTTATATATGGAATCTAATACAAATGATACAGAATTTTATAAAACAGAAACAGACTCAGATTTTGAAATCAGGCATACGGTTACTAAAGTGAAAGTGGGGGGGGGCAAGTTAGGAGGTTGAGATTGGCATATACACACTACCACATATAAAATAGGTAATAATAAGGACCTACTGTATAGCACAGGGAAATCTACTCATTATTCTGTGATAACCTATATGGGAAAATAATTTGAAAAAGAATGGATATATGTATATGTATAACTGATTCACTTTGCCATACGCATGAAACTCACACAACTTTGTAAGTCATTCCAATAAAAATATTTTTTAAAAAAGAAAAAATTTGAAAAAAAAAAAAGATCTCCCTTCCTTGCTCTGAAATTGTTCATTGCATCAAATTATTTGCTGTGGAATATTTCAGAGTTTACCATTTATCCTTCATTAAGGTCAGGTTTAGTATTTTGCCACTTCTGGATTTGAAAGAATAATTCACTTGTTTTTTGCTAACACAGTAAGGTCAATGTGCTTATAAACATGGTATTTTCTTAATCACAGCAGCTAGAATCTCTTCAAAGGAGAATTATCAGAGCACAAAGAGTTCAAAATTGTTAAAAAAACAAAGAACTACAAAAAACCGAATTGCAGATGTCCAAAATACAACAAATCTTCACATAAGGACCCTTATATATAAAACATCTAATGCATTGATTTAATATTCTCCTATTCATCTTTTCATTTTTTAACCATATTTTAAGACTGTATTTTAAATTTTATTGTATTTAAATTTTCTTTTCAGTAATGACTTCTCCACATGTTTTATTTTATCAATACACATAAAACTTTTATGAAAAGGCGATATTACGGGCTATGGGATCCTTTGGCCCCACAGCCCTCATATAAGAAACAAGTAGAATTTCACTCCACAAACAGACTATCTTTGGAATCCTGGTGATCTCTTCTTGAAGTCCTTAATGGTGTTCTGTGACTTAAATTGAACATTTTAGTTGTTTTCTCTGTACTTTCAACTGGACAATTTACTAGAAGCTGAGAAGCTATGACTAACAGTGCCCTAAATTTTTGGCAACACTACAAAATGCTTTCTTGTCCATCTTTCCTTCCTCTCAAAATAAAACTGATCTACAAACTGAGGCTAATAATCACACATTAGGCCAACTTTTTGACTTCTACGTCGTCTTTTCTCATTGCGAAGGGAAGAAATAATAGACATAAAAATTCAAGAGGCAGATATAGAATAAGAAATAGAGAAAAGCTTTTAGGAGTTTAAAATAGAACTATTACTACTGCTTTCATCTTTAAAATATTTTTCACCTGACTTAATTTTTCCTTAGGTGTTTCATTTAATGAATTAAGGACTTTGGCTTTTATTATATATTGATACAGAAGCCAATGTATTGGTACAAGCAACAAAAAGTGCAATAATTAATATATATTTAAAGAAAAAATGACCACATGGATGTGTAAATTTTGTCTTCACAAAGACTACAAGGAAATATTGAAAGATTTTGGATGAATTTTTTCAAAAAGATTTGCCCTAGTATTGATTTTTTCTAGTCCTCTGAATTTTCTTTTTCCTACTTTCTCCACCAATCTGCATTCCCCTCCTCTTTCCAGTGAATTAGTCTTGATGATAAATGGAAATGAAAGAGAGTTAAGAGTTAGCGGTAATATTAGAATTCTGCAAATAATTTTTAATGTGATTCTCTGATCATATCCTAAGCCTGAGATGCTAAGATTTATATGCAAATCCATGATTCATTTTGAGTTAATTTCTATGTAACTGGTAAGGTCTAGATGGAGAGTCACTTTTTGCCCATAAATGTCCACTTGCTCCTACCCTGTTTATTGACATGTGCCCCTTTGTCAAAAATTCAGTGACCATGTTTGTATGGGTCTATATCCACACTCTATTCTATTCCGTTGATCTATATGCCTACCCTCCTCCAGTGAGCACTGTTGTGATTACTGCAGCTATAGTACAAGTTTCAGTATTGAAAAAGTGATCATTCCTTCTACTTTTCTACTTTTTTATTCTTCCTCTTCAAAGTCATTTTGGCTATTCTAGGGATTTTATCGTTCCATATAAATTTTAGAATAAACTAGTGTATGTCTATGATGAAACTTTCTGAGATTTTGCTAGGAATTATATCACACCGACAGATGCATTTAAGGAGAATTGATGTTTTATTGCTATATTGAGCCTTCTGATCCAAAATATGATATGTTGCTCAAAGATTTAAGGTCCTTTTTGATTTCTTTGATCAGCATTTTATAATTTTCAGCATATAAATCCTGACTTGTGTTGTTAGATTTATAACTCAGTATTTTATTTTCTTTAGAGAAATTGTCATCAATATTATTGCATTTTAAAATTTGGTTTCCACTTGCTTATTATCAGTATATACACATGCAATTGATTTTTATGTGCTACTCTTGTATCCTATGTTTTTATGACAGCTGCTTTAGGTCTTGTCAGATAATTCTAACATCTGATTCAATTCAGTATTGATTGTTTTTCTCATTCAGATTATGGCTTTCCTGGTCTTTGGTATGAAATATGATTTTCTCTTTTATCCTGGACATTTTGATTTTATGTAAAGAGGATTTTAATCTTAGTTAAATCTTCTATTTTGGCTGACACTTGTCCTTCTGGCTTTAATGGGTAGATTCTGGCTTACTTGTATGGGGTTTAGTTTCACTGACAGTTTAGTTTTTAGAGCCCTTGAAATGCTATTTTCTTTTTCTTTTCGAAAGTCTATCAGATTTATTATTTTATTGTGAGAACTCCCTGCACACTGAAAGGGAAGCTTCCCAAAGACTCAGAAATATGGTAGCCCATAGAGATCTTTACCTCTCTTTTTAGAGACTTTTTTTTTTTTTGTCTTGTTGTTGTTGTTGTTGTTGCTCCCGCGGCATATGGAGGTTCCCAGGCTAGAGGTCGAATCGGAGCTGTAGCCACCGGCCTACGCCGGAGCCACAGCAATGCGGGATCCGAGCCGCGTCTGCAACCTACACCACAGCTCACGGCAACGCTGGATCGTCAACCCATTGAGCGAGGGCAGGGACCGAAACCCGCAACCTCATGGTTCCTAGTCGGATTCGTTAACCACTGCGCCACGACAGGAATTCCAGAGACTTTTTTTTTAAACTTATCTGAAGGTAGAAGAATGAGAGAAAAAAAAAGGCATTGAGATGGGAGACGGGTCAAGATAGCCTCCATTTGGTCTAATGGACACTTACTATTTTAATAGTGATTCAGAAAATGTCTTTTTTTTTTTTTTTTACAACAGGAGCACAGTTTAATAAAATACAGTACATTCATAAATGGAATACCATGCAGTCTCCAAAATGATCTTATAGAATTATTGTTACTGAAAGACATGCATGATATATATATGTACAAATATATATATACTTTTGGCAATGCTATTTTCATCTGCTTTTATTCTCCTGGTCCTGCCTGGGCTCCTGATCAATTCCTGGTGATGTCATCCATGGGGACAGAGAGCACTTTTTTGTCTCTTTAGGGCCAAACCTGCAGCATATAGAGGTTCCCAGGCTAGGTGTCAAACTGGAGCTATAGCCACTGGCCTACATCACAGCCACAGCAATGCCAGATCTGAGCTGCATCTACAGCTTACACCACAGCTTGTGGCAATGCCAGATCCTTAACCCACTGAGTGAGGCCAGGGATCGAACCCTGAGTCCTCATGGGAACTAGTCAGATTCCTTTCCGCTGAGCCACGATGGGAACTCCCATTGTGCATTTCAATTGGCTGCCTGGTGTTGCTGGGCTACTTCTATTGGGTGTCAAGAGTGCAGAATCTGCTGGGTGTGAGTCTTCTTACTCCATAGGGTGGAGGGCAGGGAAATGCAGGATTTTGGGATACTGTCCCTGCCGGAAGATCAGTCTGGCTGCAGGTGCTCTAGGTGTGAAGTGAGAGCTGAGACTGCCCAAAGTGTTGCTAGGTTCAGTAGATCAAACTGCTGCTAGGACCAGGCAAGACTGAGATGGCTACCATGACTTTTGTAAGCATACAAAAGGCACGGGAACTGAAGAGACCATTTGTTCTTAAAGTGAGATACCTGAACCAGCAGTATCAGCATCAACAAGAAACTGGTAGAAACTGCAAAAGGAAATTTTGATTCAGACCTATTTCATCAAAAACTCTGGGGCAGGGTCAAGAAAAAAAAAAAAAAGAGTTTTAGTGGGCCTTCCAGCTGATTCTGATGACATAAATTTTGGGAACCAATGGCATAGACAAATGGGATGGGGGGAGGGAGCACATTTAAGTGCTTGACTTCTGTTCCTCACAGGGATGTCTCCAGAATTGTCTTAAAACTGAATCTCCTAAATGCTAGAATCCCACAGTGAAGGAGTTCATTCCTATTTACACCTTACATATGCTTCTCCACCCAAGCTGGAAGGAGCATTGCGCAATTTAAAACAACCAATAGACATTAGACCATGTAAGACAATCACTCTACTATCCACAAAGCCACATAATTCCTGTATACTTCTCTTTTTTTATACTCTACCTCTGATCCTTCATCCTTAACAATCTTTTATTACATATTAGGCTGGTTCAAATCCAGCCTCCATCCTGCAACACTTGCAACACTGTGCAATTAACTTCATAGAGTTCTATAAGGGTGGAATAAGAAGTGAGAAAATACATGTAAAAGGCATGGGACTGCACTCCATAAATGAGGCTATTAGCTCATCAATTCATATCACCACCTATTAATATTCCAGCCATGTTTTGTTTGCTAGAAATTGCTTTTCTGGTAATGGAGAGATACTTGTGAATTTAGCCACTCTCCTATCACATATTACATCTTTTTCCACAGGCAAAATAAGGATATACTTTTGGATTATAGGAGTGCCTTCTGGTCATGAGATTCAGTTAAGCTGATTTACACAACAATGATAAAATCCACGGCTACAACCTGATTAGTATATTGCACTAATTGAATTAGTCAATTGCACAGTTTCAGATATATATATGTGCGTGTGTGTGTATATATATATATGTATGTGTGTATATGTATATACACACACACAAATATATATTTATATATATATATACATAGACATAGATATAGTTCTTTTTCTTTTTTTTCTCTTTTGGCCTCCCCATTCTATATGGAGTTCCCAGGCCATGGATCAGATCTGAGCCACAGTTACAACCTAAGTGGCAGCTTTGGCAACTCTGGATCCTTTAAGCCACTGCTCAGAGCCAGGGATTGAACCTGTGTCCTGGTGCTACAGAGACACCACTGACACCATTGCACCACAACAGACTCTCCCAGATATATTTCTGTGTGTGTGCAATATATGTATAATATATATATATATATATAATATATATATATGTATAATATATATATATATGTATAATATATATATGTATAATATATATATGTATAATATATATATATGTATAATATATATATGTATAATATATATATATGTATAATATATATATGTATAATATATATATATATATATACACACACACACACACACACAGACATATATATATAATCACTGAGAAATTTTAGTGGAATAATTTATAGACCTGATAACTGAAGTAGAATGTTAGCTTCTTAAGAAGAATTACAATACCTTACACAAATTTATATCTGTGGCACCACAGTGGACAGTTTTTGACATGTAAAAGGCACTCAGAAAAATGTCTGTGGAACTGAGCATTTGAAGAAGCTTTTACGGCATTCATCTATTCAAAGCCAATGAATCCTTTTTGGTTTTTTTCCTCTGATACTCTTTTTGGCCCCTCTGATTTATAAAGCACCTAAGAATGTTATGAATTGATGTCTGAGGAGTCTTTTAAAATTCTTAAATCCCACTAAATCTGTCATTGCAGATTCCCTGTTACTTCCTTACATAATCCTCATGTTCAAGCTTTGAAGGTTTTCTCCAGCTTACATTATTTGCCCTCTGGAACATCTTCTCCTTTCCAGAATCCCCCAGTGCCTCACAGCTTGCTCCAGCCACATATCACGAGCACATATTTCTCTGTATCTTCTCTTTTTTTTTACGTGCAATTCTGTTGCCTCTTGAAAGTTGCTCAAATTCTACACTCTTTCTTCATCTTCATGGCATTTGTTTGTGCAAATCTTGTTGCTTCCTTTAGAGGTTTTCAATAGGCGATAGTCATCTTGTTACATAGCCTTTCTTCCTCAGTTCATATGCATGCTGTTTCCCAAATGATCTTCCTCATCATTTCTCTCCGTGCTGCCCAATACACCTTATAAAGATTTGTAGTGTAGGAGTTCCCTGGTGGTGCAGTGGGTTAAGGATCTGGCATTGTCACTGCTGCATCTTGGGCTGCTGCTGTGATACGGGTTCAGTCCTTGGCCGAGGAACTTCCACGTGCCATGGGTGCAGCCAGAAAAAAAAGAAAAAAAAAAAAAAGGAAAGAAGAAAGATCCTTAGTGTAATCACAAGGGTCTTCGAGTTAAACTTACTCATCTCCTGTGCTGACACTCTACTGGCACTAACATTTCCCATCAAGTATCAAGTATGATTCCTAATTCAGAGTTTTTCCATGTTGGCTGCCTGCAGCTCTTCTTTTCTTTCTCGGCTCATAGACCACCCGCTTCAGAAATTTTTTTCCTAAACTTACAGATAAAATGCACCCCTCTTACTCTTGCCCTTCCAGGTAACTTCTCTAGGCTTCTATTGCCTCATTTGTCACACTGTCACTGATTTGTTTATATGTGGTTTTCCCCTGGTAGGAAACAACCCCTGTGTCTTACTCATTTCTGGATTCCCAGCACTCAACACAGTTCAATGCAAATTTTTAAATGTTTAATTGAATAATCTCTGCAAGTACTGCCCTTATAAATAAATTGCAGAAGCTTCTTGAAAGGATTTTTCAAATTTTACCTTACTTTGCATGTACATGGTGAATTTTTAAAAAAAACTAATGCATAAAAATTAAGGTTGTTTAAATGTGCAAAAGGAGGAAGTTGTGACACTATTTACAAATGCACATATTTTTTTTAGAATTAGGTGCAAACAGAATGCATCAGGACACCTGACTCAGTGACACCATCAGTGCTGGTGATACCATCACGCCTGAGAGAACTTGGGGTCTAATTCGTGTCAGAAAGTTTCATTCAAGGTGTTTCCCAGTCATATTTCAGGCGTGAATTTATTCTCACTTTCAAATTGGCTTCATAAAGACCAGTAAGCTTGATATGGCTAAGTTTCATTTCTCTTCCAGGAGAGTTTCCAATAGCATTTTTCTTACTGAACTTATTTCAGAAAAAAAATTACAATCGCCAAAAATATTAAAAAAACAAAACAAAACAAAACAACCAAGCAAGCATATTCCCACTGATCAAGAGACAGCTGCTACCAACTCCTTGGTACGTAGACTTTTTTGGGGGGGTGAGTATATTTTGCAACAGTAAATGCTGCCACTTCCTAAACATTTACTCCATGTTGCACTTGATACATAATTAGTGCAGAGTCAGCTCAGCTCTTTCTACCTCTTGCAGTCTTTGTTGGATTGAACTGAACTCCCATTCTAGGGCCTAGGTCTTCTTCTTTATTTTATGAATTTTAGAGAAATGAACCCTGGGCCCTGTAGGCTATTCTAGTTTTCATCTTATGTCACCAAGTCTACATACTAAACATGATCCACTTTCTATTCCCTCTCAGATGTTTCTGTTTGCCCCAAGTCCTGCTTCAACCTAACCATAGACCATTGAGCCTTCCTCCTTCCTCCTTCTCCTTCTCATCTTCTATCCACTTATTTTTGTTTTCGGCCTCCTCACTCTCCTTCCAAAGTCCTTTGTAGAGATACTTGATTTTTTTCTCCCATTCTTAAGGCTACAACTTAAAGATCTTTTGTCAATTAAACCTGACCTCTTGGTTTTACCATTTACCACAAATATATTGATATTTCTTCTAAATAAGAAGAGTAATTAACCAAATAATTCTAGAAGGGAATAATTTTTTTCACATTCTTATGTAAGCATAATATTGTTTAATTCTCACAACATATGATATTGTACAATTAGCCCTATTTTATAAGTGAACAAATAGATAAGCAAGATCAGAATTCCCACTGTGGAAAGGTGGGCTAAGAACCTGACTACAATGGCTGGGGTCACTCTGAAGGTACCAGTTTGTTCCCTGCCAGCATTGTCATAGCTGCAGCCTGGATTCAATCCCTGGCCTGGGAACTTCCATTTGCAATGGGTGTGGCCATTAAAAAAAAAAAGAGAGGAAGAAGAAGATAAGCAAGATAAGCAAGGTGTGATGGTGGTTTTTGTTTGTTTTTCCATTTTGGCCACCCTGCAGCATATGGAGTTCCCAGGCCAGGGATAAGATCTTCTGAGCCACAGTTGTGACCTACACTACATCTATGGCAACATGGGATCCTTAACCCAATGTGTCAGGCTGCGGATCGAACCTGAATCCCAAAGTTGCAAAGATGCTGCTGATTCTGTTGTGGCACAGCGGGAACTCCTATGACAGTGTTTATAATTTCTTCCAATTACCACTGTACATAAGTTTATAAAAGATTCATAAAGGTAGGAATTATGCTCAGTTCTCATTTTTATCTGCAATGTCTAATCAGTGGCTAGAATACAATAGGTATGCCATAAATTTTTTAAAATAAACAGAACTACATGAATGAATAAGTCATCTTATTCTACATCACAGTTTTCATTTCCATTGGTATAACAACTGCTTTGGACACTGTTGATGACTGCCTCCTCCAAAGGCATTCCCTCGTCTTGATTCTCAGAACACTTACTTCATTGCTTCTCTGTATCCTTTGCTGGTTTTCCCTCTTAATGAAAACCTTGGAACATCCCAGGGCTGTGGTCTTGGTCCTCTTCTCTCTTCAATCTACATTGATTCCATCCAGTCTCATGTCTCTTTTCATCAACATTATACTGGTGACTATGATGTGGACAGTCTTGAACTGCCCAATTACTATCTCAACCCAACATGTCCAGACTTAACTCTTTATCTCCTACCAACTATTTAATCCTGTTTTCTTCGTGAAAAACCCAGGTAGTCAGCCTTGATTTCTCTCTCTCGCATCCAGTATCTTTGAAAAACCGATGGACTCTAATTTTAAACATTCAGAAATCAAAAATGTATCACCACATCTGCAGCTACCATCTTGGCTTGAGCCACCATTATTTCTCTTCTAAATGGTTACAGTGACCACAGAACTTCCAGCATGCTTCCTTTTTTTCCTTGCCTCCCCATAGGCTATTCTTTGTACATCAGCAGTTCTGTGTCCATTAACCCTTGGCTCAAAACACTTTAAAATATCTAATACACACATATAATAACAATTAAAAATGAACTTATTTGCAGAACAGAAACAGACTTAGAAAAAACTATGGTTACCAAAGGTAACAGGTGGGGGCAGGGGAAGGAGGGACTGGGGCTTTGGGATTGGCGTCTGCACACTGAAGTATATGGAATGATTGGCTAATGGGGACCTGCTGTATAGCACAGAGAACTCGACCCAATATTCTATGATAATCTATGTGTGAAAAGATTCTGAAAGAGAATAGATAAATGTACATGTATAACTGAGTCACTTATTTGCGCAACAGAAATTATCACAACATTATAAATCCACCATATTTCAATAAAACTTTAAAAAATGAAAAAAATTCTCTAAAATAATTGGGGAAATGCGAATGATTGATATTTGGTAACATTAGGATCTTTATTTTTAGGTGTAAAAATGGCCTTCTATTATGTCTACGTATTTACATAATCTAGCCCTTAAAGATATTACTAAAATATTTACAAGTCAAATGATATGTCTTGAATCTGCTTTAAGACAGTTATCGATTAAGGAACTGATCAGGGATATAGATGAAGTAACACTGGCCACATATCAATAGTCATTTTAGCTGGGCGATGGGGCTCAATTGTTCTAGTTTCTCCACTTTTACATGTTTTTGAAAGTTTTCATAATAAAAGAAAAGAAAAATAATCCTCTAATGACTCACATTTTCATTCAAGGTAAAAGCTAAACTCCCTAATTATTTGGTCCTCCATTTTTCTCTCTGACTTCATTTCCTAGTGCTCTGCAAATTGGGCATTCCACTCCAGCTTCTCTGCTGTTCAACTAATATATTAGGCATATATCCACCTTAGCCTTGGACTCTAGATCTTTTATGTGGTTTTTCCATTTTTTATCCCTGACTCTAAGCTTCTCTGACTTTTTGAATTTTTTTTTTGTTTGTTTGTTTACCACAACTGCAGCATATGGAAATTCCCAGGCTAGAGGTTGACTTGGAGCTGTAACTGTCAGCCTACACCACAACTTGTGGCAACACCAGATCCCCAAGCTGCATCTGAGACCTACACTACAGCTTGTGGCAGTGCCAGGTCCTTAACCCACTGAGTGAGGCCAGAGATCGAACCTACACCCTCGCAGACACTGTTATCAGGTTCTTAACCCAATAAGCCACAATGGGAACTCCTCAATGAGATCTATCTTGATGACCATGTTGAATAATGCAATTTGTCTCCCATTCCCCCAAACTCACAGTCTTCCTTACATCTCTCCTTTTTTTTCTGCCATACTGCTCATAATCTTTTAATATTCTTTGCAATGTATTCATTATTATGTTTATGATTTTATCTCCCTCCACTAAGAATGTAAACTCCCAGAGCAATAGTCTTTATATGTTTTTGTTCTCACATATAGAACATGGGAGGAATTCAACAATTATTTGTTAAAGGAATGAATCAATAGTTTGTAATTGATGGAGCATGGATTCAAACCAGAGAGGGCTGCTTCTAAAGCCAATGTTCTTAACTGCTGTGCTCTTATACTAAGTCTTAAGTCATAAATTATCACTTGTTAAAGTGTCTCAAGTGAATGGCCCATAAACTCTACAAATTTTTTTTATCACTGAATGACGAGTAACAGATGTAGAACATTGCATTTTCATACTTAATATAAAACTGAAGTTGATTTTTGCAATGCAGTATATGAATGTTATGTCCTTTCTATCATCCCCACAGTTAGTTTCCTCCACTAAAGGCAGCCCACACAGCCAAATCAGATTTCTTCTCTCAGTCTTGAAGAGATTGCTAATGTTCCTAGCAATAGAATTTCAATGAAACCCAAACCCTCAACCTAACACTCTTGGCTTCAGCAAGAGTCCATTTATTTAGATTCTTAAAACTTCTCTCTGGAGTTCTGAAATATAATTTGTAAGCATTTTTTCCACCTTGGTGTGAAGGACATTCTCCACTTAAAGGCATTTTGCAATCAGGTAAGTGGAGTCTGTGGCCTTATCTTTTAAGCCAGTTCCTCCAATTTCTGTCCATACTTCAAACTCAAGTGTTAAAAATGAAAATTATTATCTCTCCACCATTCAAATTATCTGCTTATCCTTCTCTGACTTCTGTGTTTCTGAGTTTGACATCACTAGTCTTACATCTAACTGCCTCAAAGGCTCAAGTCATTTTTGACTTCTCGTATCTTCATCATCCCATCAGCTGTCAATCCAAAAGAAACTTCAGCAAAGCTTCTTACCTGAATTTTATTTCTGTCATTTTTTTTTCTATTTCTATCCAAGTTAGTCATCATCTGTCATTTACATATAGGCAACACTCTCCTGCATGAATTCCCAACACTGCATATGCCCTATGCACTCAGACAAGTGACTCTTACTAAAGTAAAGCTTTAGCTGTTACTCTTTAGTTTAAAACCCTTTAGGGAGTTCCTGTCATGGTGCAGCAGAAACAAATCTGACTAGGAACCATGAGGTTGAGTTGTTCAATCCCTGGCCTTTCTCAGTGGGTTAAGGATCCAGTGTTGTCATGAGCTGTGGTGTAGGTCACAGACGTGGCTCGGATCTGATGTGGCTGTGACTGTGGCATGGGATGGCAACTTTAGCTCTGATTGGACCACTGGCCTGGGAACCACCATATGCTGTGGGTGCAGCCTTAAAAAACAAAAACAAAAACACTTTAGGATAATGGTTCTTATCATTTGACAATGATTCTGGGAAATGTACATATCTACATTCAAATTAACATTTTATTCCATTTATGAGGCCAGGAACCCATCCATAGGCTTAACTTTTTGTGAACTGCTTGTAAAGTCTCTTGTTATAAAGGCCTTTTTATGATCTCTAAACTGAGAAGTAGCATATCCTAGAATTGAAGATTTTATACAGTGTCCCCCACTAGATTTGTGTACCCCGGCTAGATTAATCAGCTATGATTAGCAAATGCATCTCTCCAAAGTGCAATGATTTGGAAAAGTAAGCACTTATTTTTCTCACTTACAGGTCTGTGAGTCAGCTGGGGTAAAATTTTACTTTAGGTGGTTGTTTGGTTGGCTTTGAATTCAAGCTGTGCATTGGGTCCAGATATGTTCAACATGCATCTCATCCTTAGAACGGAAATTAACCTTAGGGCTTTATATCTTTATGCCAATTTTATGGCAAGAGACAAGCCAAAATGTCTAAGCATGTTTAAATCCTCAGCTTCAGCCACATCTGATCATGTTCCATTTGCCAAATGAAACCCATGGCTGAATCCTAAGTCTAAGGCTGGGGTAGAGAAGTACACTCTGACACAAGATTGAAGGGGAGCTATTCAAACACTTCAGTGGATCATAGCAGTCCTATTTCCCTACTACCCTTTAATGTTTGATGACTATTTGTAATAGAAATTATTTTAACTATGATGGTAACTGTGAATCAATAATTAGTGTAACTATGAAATAACGCCATTTGAAGCAACATGGATGCAACATGGAGCCTCATACTAAGTGAAGTAAGTCAGAAAGAGATGAATACCATATGATATCACTTATATGTGGAATCTAAAATATGGCACAAATGAATCTACCCACAAAACAGAAACAGACTCACAGACATAGAGAATAACTTGTGGTTGCCAAGGGGGAAGGGAAAAGGAGTGGGATGGACTGGGAGTTTGGGGTTAGTAAATGAAAACCATTGCATTTAGAATCAATATGCAATGAGTTCCTACTGTAGAACACAGGGAAATATGTCCAATCTCTTAGCATAGAACGTGATGGAAGATAATATGAGAAAAAGAAGGTATATATAGGTGTGACTAGGTCACTCTGCTGTAGAGCAAAACGTGACACAACATTGTAAATAAACTATACTTTAATTTAAAAATGAATTTTTAAGAATTTCCCATTGTGGCACAGAGGAAATGAATCCAGTGAGTATCCATGAGGATATGGGTTCGATCCCTGGCCTTGCTCAGTGGGTCGGGGATCCAGCATTGCCGTGAGCTGTGATGTAGGTCGCAGACATGGCTTGGATCCCATGTTGCCATGGCTGTGGTATAGGCTGGCTGCTGTAGCTCCGATTCTACCCCTAGGCTGGGAACTTCCATAAGCCATGGGTGAGGCCCTAAAAAAAGCAAAAAAAAAAAGTATTTTTAAATGATAAAAAATACTGGTAATAATAATAAATATTATAATATATGAGATCATTTTGGTATTATCCCAGAAATGCAAATAAAAATAAGCATCTATTAATATCTAGCTAGCACCATGCTGCTTACATATATCCAGTTATTCAGAATAAGTTACTTTTCCTCAGATATAGCCCATGATTTCTCTCTTTTTTAAAATTCTGTTTCATTTACTTAATATGTTTTCTTTCCATTTTTATTACTTTTAAAACTTTTCAATTTTCTATGATCCATGAGAGAGATCTTCTGTAAAGTCTATTCTGGTTTAACTAGTGAGATCTACCCACATTGAAACTTTAGAAAAAATTAAAAAAAAATAATTCACGACATTTCAATTCTATTCCATCTTAGCCAATTTATGGTCCTATTCTCCCTCTAAGGATGAAGTTCGTTGAAGGTGGTACACCTGTAATGTCTTCTCTGTATCTCCACTAGTTCTCAGAAATGATACATGCTAGGCTTTGTCTACTGCCACCAGTTATAGGCAGAATGATGACAGGACTCTCAGCTCCTTTCCACAGAAGCCTCATGGATTTCTGTGTGACTTTGAAAAAGTCACATAATCTCTCAGTGCCTCATTTGCTCCAGCTGTAAAAATTGGGAGAACAGGTCTTATCATCAGGATGTCTAACGATTCAGAGGCATTGTTAAGGATTAATGAGAGAGAATAAAACTCTCTGAGTCCTCTAAGGAAAGGTGTGATAGAGGAACAAATGAGTTATTATTATCTATTAGTAACACCTTGCATAAAATTCTCCCCAACCCTGAAAATAAATTAGATAATTTTGGAAGAACAATTAACTCTTTCGGTCCATTAGGCAATGAATTAGTACATTAAATTTAATAATAAGGTCTTACATATTCCATTTACAAAGTGCTTTCATAAATACATTATCTAATTTCACCTTCACAAAATCTTATTAAATGAGTAGAGCAGGCATTGTTATCTAAAATCTACATATGAGGAAACTGAGCCTCAGGAAAATTAAGTGGCCATGAAAGTTTGAAGAATTAATAAATGTTGAAAGCAAAACTTGAACTCATTGTTTTGACAATAAGGCCATGTCCCATTTCACTTTGCCACACAAGAGTAAATATAAATATATTACTACAATGTGTGACATGTTCTGCATTGTCAATAATCCCATAAATGCAAATAAATTAATATTAGCCTTTTTTCAATGCTGAACTTTGAAAAGTAGAATGGATGGATTCATGCAATGTTGGAGATAAGTTAAAATAATAGAATAAATTTCAAAATCTGTTCATTCACTCAGCAGATATTTCTTGACTTACTATGATGTGTTAGGCATGCTGAGGATATTGTGGTTCCTCCCTCTGGGAGATTACATTCTAGTGGAAGGAAAGCAATATTAAACATGCAATAAATAAGTACATGATTTCAGATAGTAAAAAACTAAGTAATGAAATATCAGAGAGTGTTGGGATAGAGAATTATCAAGGTAAGTATTTATCTTTATTTTTTCCTTTATAGCTGCATCTGTAACATATGGAAGTTCCCAGGCTAGGGGTTGAATTGGAGCTTCAGCTGCCAGCCTACACCATAGCCACAGCAACATGGATCCAAGCCACATCTGCAACCTACACCACAACTCATGGCAATGCTGGATCCTTAACGCATTGAGTGAGGCCAGGAATCCAACCTGCATCCTTATGGATCCTAGTCAGTTTCATTACTGCTGACCCACAATGGGAACTCCCTGGAGGTAAGTATTTTTGATATGCTTGTTAGGAAAATTTCTGAGGGGGTCAGATTTGAAGTGAGAGATGAAAAATGAGTTGGATTTTTTAAAATAGCCCAAAATGA
This sequence comes from Phacochoerus africanus, assembly GCF_016906955.1. NCBI lineage: Eukaryota > Metazoa > Chordata > Mammalia > Artiodactyla > Suidae > Phacochoerus > Phacochoerus africanus. Next base: position 88,205,903 of record NC_062544.1, on the reverse strand, counting down.
GAGCCATATCCATCAACAGAAAAATGAAGACATTATGATATATGTACCCAATGGACCACTACTCAATGGAAAAAAAATGAATAGGTGATATATTAAATGACTTGGATAAATCTTAAAAAATATGTGAAGCAAAATAAATGAGACACATACAGAAAATGCATACTATATGATTTATGAAATCAAGAATAAACAATCTAGGGCATTCCTGTCATGGCTCAGTGGTTAACGAATCCAATTAGGAACCATGAGGTTGTGAGTTCAATCCCTGGCCTTGCTTAGTGGGTTAAGGATCCACTTATGCATTTTATTCTGTGAGTTTTGTAGTTTGATAATCACATCTCAGCAAAGTAAATTGCTTAAAACATTTATTTCTTTCAGTGTCCTGATAAATAGATGCCATATCTTTGGGTTCCTCCCTTGGAAGGATGGAGAGAAAGCAATTCAGGTGGGTTCACAAGGCTGATAGTGTGGAGTCAAATCATATAGGCATTAAATGTTATTCAAAAGTTAAAAGACTTTTGTATTTTTCAAAGGAAATTGTCCCCAAACACAAGCCAACCAACTCATAGAGTGTTCATCAGAAAAGAAAATTAGTTTGGGGAGGGGTGGGGTTTGGCCACACCCATGGCATGCAGAAATTCCCAGGCCAGGGATCAAACCCGCACCATAGCAGTGATCTGAGCCACAGAAGTGACAATGTCAGGTCCTTAACTGCTAGGCCACCAGGGAACTCAGGAAATAACATTTTTTAAATGCTGAGAGAGGAGCCAGATTTATTGGAGGGGCTGAAATGTGCCACTACTGCTTTTGCTGACACCTGCAAGGGACCTCCATGAAGAATTTTCATAGTACACACTGACTCTGAACCTACCCTCAGATTATGTTTGCATTATAGTAAAGTTTGAATTATTTCAAGAAAAATTTTAAGCTGCACATGGAGTATAAAAGGACAGCTGTTCCAAAGAGCAAGTTTCCATCAGTTTTGTATATTCCCATTCATCTTCTCTAGATGTATTGACATGGGAGCCTGTTGTTGACCTTTAATTAATTAATTAATTAATCAATCAGTCAGTTGATATGGCAACTTAATTGTTTGTGAGTCTTCAGTCCAGGATCACCCCCAGATCAGAAGTCTCTCTATGACTAGCTAGAAATGCAGTGTTGGAGAATACAATGTGAATTAGGGTATCTATGTATGTGGTTTCTGGTAAAACCCAGATTGAAAATCACCACTTGGCCATATTTTTATTCCAGAGCATCTAGTACAAGTCTTACTGACTTTTCAGTAAGACTTGTAGTAAACTGAACTGGGATCTTCAGTTTCTTTTCAAACATGGGACTTCCTCTCCACACTTGCTCCAATAGTTTATTAATAATCTCTTTCTCTCAACAAATTTCTTTATTTCTTACTTAAAAAGATAAAATAGCAACGTTTATGTAGAATGGGTGCTTCACAAAATTTAATGCATAATGAATAGCCAAGATTTTACTAAAATTGATTTGGAGTCAGTAGTTTAAGGATAGGGCCTGAGATTCTGAATATTTTTTTTTCATTTTTTGGAAAGTTTTATGGAAGTATAGTTGAGTTACATTGTTGTGACAATTTCTGCTGTACAACAAAGTGATTCAGTTATACATGTACACATACATTCTTTTTTCAGATTCCTTTCCCACATAGACCATTATAGGACATTGGGTAGAGTTCCCTGTGCTGTACAGCAGGTTCCCGTTGGCCAATCATTCCATATGCCACAGGGTTCTGCTTTTCTAATGAGCTCCCAGATGGTGCCTATGCTGCTGGTCCATGGACCACACTTTGAGTAGAGAGGTTGTAGGTTTCCACTACAACAACCTTCATATGCATATCACTGTTCATTTATATCTATTCTTCACCTGTATCCTAGTTTCTGAAGTCATCTATTTCTGTTGTCATATTTTACATTCCACTTTCTCCAACTAGACTGTTTCTTTTATATCTTGGCATCTTCAATTCCCACAGCATAGTAGGAACTCAGTAAATATTTAAGTACATCAAAAAATGAGATAAAATAATGAAAGGAAGAATTTGCACAGAATTCTGCCAATATCTTAGTGAAATAAAATGTTTTAAAAATGGTAGGATAATTACCAGCATGCACATATTCATACACAGATACACACAGAGAGATTCTACCTTGGGATAGCCAAATTCAAATATTTCAGGAAGTTAAATAGAATTCTAGAGTTCTCAGATAGGACCATCCCCTACATTACAACAGTCGTTACTTTTGCTTATATATTATTCCTCAAACTCAAGAAGCATTTTCACAGAATAGAAAAGACAAGCAAGGGTTACAGTAGACAGCTATGGTAAAAAACTGAGGGGGAAATAAATACTTTAGTCCCAAAGCCAGCCAACATTCTATCTTTTGCCTCCTTTTAGTTGAAGCTGGCAGAGTATTTTACTCATTTTTATTACAGAAAGTCTTTCTCAGCCTACAAAAAAAGCTGAATAGGGAAATTTGTTATCTTTCTGGCTTTGATATGTTTCATGAAAAAAAAATTATTTCTTTCTCTCAGAGGAGAATTAAAAAGAGCATTTTCTAGATATCAACTTTTCAAATGCAAAGCTGCTTCCATCTTTGCAGAACAGTTAGAGGACAATTAAATCCTCTAGTTCCCCAACCAAAACATCTCTAGGTGGATATACATTCATTCTAAGAAATCTTTGTAAATCCTTGTGAAGAGTTTTTGTGTTGGCATTTTTAGAAGTGCTGAATAGTCCAACATGAAAATATAGCATACTTTGCTATAAAAAGATCATTTTTCTTCTTACAGAAATTTGGGATCGAGGGATTTGTGAATGTATGTGAAAGTTATAATGTGTCTCATACATAATACTTTGGAAAATTATGGGACACAGGGTTAGCAGGGTCTGTAAAGATAATCAAGGCCGTAAATTTGTTTGCAATGAGGAACTGATCTCAAAAGATTAAGTGACCCATCGAATATCCCAAAAGAGAGCTAGTATGAGATCTCAGAATTTTATATTATCAAAGAAACTAAGTTAATCCACTTCTTGCTGCTCCTATGGCCTTTTTTTTTTAATATGGATGGTTTTTTAATTGCTTAATGAATTTTATTACATTTATAGGTGTACTACAATCATTACTTGATTTCATTGCTCCTGTGACACATTCCTCATATGATATCTGAATATAGGCATTCCATCTCCAAGGCTTTTGTTTCTTAAGTTATAAATATTAGCAAGAAGACAAGGAGTCCAATCTTACTTAAATGCACTTTATTCTTTTCTTCAAATTCTGATAGACCACTAATAAATGGATGGAATTCATAATCTATTTGAAGCTGGATTCTGGGACCTGCTAACTCTGCATCTGGATTTGACCTTTTTTTCACACTGTATTATGAAGTCCCAAGCATTTGGAACTGCACATGCCCAAAAGAAATCAAATGCATACTGTCCTTGTGACGATCTCTCTCTTCCTTGAGTGTCCAATCTTGACAACTTTCTTAAGAAGAATTCTTTCCTTCCTCCCTCCCTTCCCTCCCTCCTTTCTCTTTCTTGATTATTTATTGCCTATTCTCTTTTCTTTCTCTTTCTTCTTTCTTTCTTTATTTCTTTCTTTCTTTCTTCTTTCTTCTTTCTTCTTTCTTTCTTTCTTTCTTTCTTTCTTTTTTTCTTTCTTTCTTCTTTCTTTCTTTCTTTCTTTTCTTTCTTTCTTCTTTCTTTCTTTCTCTGTTTCTTTTCCTTCCTCCTTCTTCTTTCCTTCCTTCCTTCCTTCCTTCCTTCCTTCCTTCCTTCCTTCCTTTCTTCTTTCCTTCTTTCTTTCCACACCCAGGGCATATAGAATTTCCTAGACTAGGGGTCAAATTGGAGCTGTAGCCAGTGGTCTATGCCACAGCCACAGCAACGCCAGATCCCAATTGTATCTGTAACCTACAATGCTGGCTCCTTAACCCACTGAGTGAGGCCAGGGATCGAACCCATATCTGTTCTTAACCCACTGAGCCACAAGAAGAATTCCCTGAACTTACTTTTAAGGTAATTTTTTGGTAAAGTTTGGCAGTACACCAAAGTTTCAGTGGCATGGAGGATTATTTTAAACTTCTTAAGAAAACACAGGAGATCCTGTGTGGCTCAGCAGCTTAAGGATCTGGTGGTATCCCTTTAGTAGCTCAGGTTGAAGCATGGTGTGGGATCAAACCCTGGCCTGGGAACTTACAAATGCCACTAGTGTGGCCAAAAAAATTTTTTAAGTAAAAAAAAAAAGAAAATTCAATGACCTATGTCAGACACTGTGAATTATTAGAGTGAGGTTGTTCATAGTTTCAACATTAGATCACACTACATTTCCTCTGATGATGCCATATCTTTGTGAGGCTGAGATTTAGTAGTTGCTGTGATATGAAGCCAGCACTGCATGGAACTCAGTGTGGAAGTAAAAATAAGGGTGACTGTGACAAATCTGATTCCAAATTTCAAGAAATTGCATGGCACACAACAGGTGCATTAGTAATTGCAGTTATTTCAGAATGAAATAAAGCTATTTTTATTTTAATTTATGGGGGTTACTTTTACAAACAGCTACTAGGTTTGTCGAATATAAATACTTGCTACAGATGTTTTGACATACTTAGAAAATGGAACCATTAGGTACTTCATTAGGCCTAGAAGTGCCAATGAAAAAAAGAAAAATTACCAACTCATTAAGCATATCACGAACCGAAAAGGAACTTCTGTGTCAACTGCTTTTACTAATTTGTTAGATATGTTGTTTTAAAATAATGCTTTTCATAAATTGTGAAATTTGCACCTTTGCTGTTAGCCATATTTAATTTTTAGAAATCAACATTATAAAAATATCCACTAATTACAAATACAATTTGATGAGTTGGGCAAATGTACTCAATCATGGAGCCACAGCCACACTAAAGATATATACTGTATATAGTCTAAATTCTAGTTTCTATCATTTAGCATAATGCTTTTTTTTTAAATTGTTGTTATTATTATTATTTATTTATTTATTTATTTTCCCACTGTACAGCAAGGGGATCAAGTTATCCTTACATGTATACATTACAATTACATTTTTTCCCCCAGCCTTTCTTCTGTTGCAACATGAGTATCTAGACAAAGTTCTCAATGCTATTCAGCAGGATCTCCTTGTAAATCTATTCTAAGTTGTGTCTGATAAGCCCAAGCTCCCGATCCCTCCCACTCCCTCCCCCTCCCATCAGGCAGCCACAAGTCTTTCACCAAGTCCATGATTTTCTTTTCGAGGAGATGTTCATTTGTGCTAGATATTAGATTCCAGTTATAAGTGATATCATATGGTATTTGTCTTTGTCTTTCTGGCTCATTTCACTCAGGATGAGAGTCTCTAGTTCCATCCATGTTGCTGCAAATGGCATTATATCGTTCTTTTTTATGGCTGAGTAGTATTCCGTTGTGTATATATACCACCTCTTCTGAATCCAATCATCTGTAGATGGACATTTCGGTTGTATCCATATCCTGGCTATTGTGAATAGTGCTGCAATGAACATGAGGGTGCACGTGCCTCTTTTAAGTAGAGTTTTGTCCGGATAGATGCCCAAGAGTGGGATTGCGGGGTCATATGGAAGTTCTATGTATAGATTTCTAAGGTATCTCCAGACTGTTCTCCATAGTGGCTGTACCAGTTTACATTCCCACTAGCAGTGCAGGAGGGTTCCCTTTTCTCCACAGCCCCTCCAGCACTTGTTCTTTGTGGACTTCTTAATGATGGCCATTCTGACTGGTGTGAGGTGGTATCTCATGGTAGTTTTGATTTGCCTTTCTCTAATAATCAGCGATGTTGAGCATTTTTTCATGTGTTTGCTGGCCATCTGTATATCTTCCTTGGAGAAATGTCTATTCAGGTCTTTTGCCCATTTTTCCATTGATTGCTTGGGTTTTTTGCTGTTGGGTTGTATAAGTTGTTTCTATATTCTAGAGATTAAGCCCTTGTCAGTTGCATCATTTGAAACTATTTTCTCCCATTCTGTAAGTTGCCTTTTTGTTTTCTTTTGGGTTTCCTTTGCTGTGCAAAAGCTTGTCAGTTTGATGAGGTCCCATGGGTTTATTTTTGCTCTCATTTCTATTGCTTTGGGAGACTGACCTGAGAAAATATTCATGATGTTGATGTCAGAGAGTGTTTTGCCTATGTTCTCTTCTAGGAGTTTGATGGTGTCCTGTCGTATATTTAAGTCTTGCAGCCATTTGGAGTTTATTTTGGTGCATGGTGTGAGGGTGTGTTCTAGTCTCATTGCTTTGCATGCAGCTGTCCAGGTTTCCCAGCAATGCTTGCTGAATAGACTCTCTTTTTCCCATTTGATGTTCTTGCCTCCCTTGTCAAAGATTAATTGACCATAGGTGTCAGGGTTTATTTCCGGATTCTCTATTCTGTTCCATTGGGCTGTCTGTCTGTTTTGATACCAGTACCACACTGTTTTGATGACTGTGGCTTTGTAATATTTCTTGAAGTCTGGGAGAGTGATGCCTCCTGCTTGGTTTTTGTTTCTCAGGATTGCTTTGGCGATTCTGGGTCTTTTGTGGTTCCATATAAATGTTTGGATTGTTTGTTCTAGTTCTGTGAAAAATGTCCTGGGTAATTGGATAGGGATTGCATTGAATCTGTAGATTGCTTTGGGTAGGATGGCCATTTTTACAATACTGATTTTCCCAATCCAGGAACATGGACTATCTTTCCATTTCTTTACATCTTCTTTGATTTCTTTGATGAAAGTTTTATAGTTCTCGGCATATAGGTCCTTACCTCCTTGGTCAGGTGTATTCCGAGGTATTTGATTTTGTGAGGTGCAATTTTAAAAGGTATCATGTTTTTGTATTCCTTTTCTAATATTTCATCGCTGGTATACAGAAATGCAACTGACTTATGAATGTTAATCTTATATCCTGCTACTTTGCTGAAGTTATGAATCAATTCAAGGAGTTTTGGGGTTGAGTCCTTAGGGTTTTCTATGTATAGTATCATGTCATCTGCATACAGTGACAGTTTGATCTCTTCTCTTCCTATATGGATGCCTTTTATTTCTTTGGTTTGTCTAATTGCTGTGGCTAGGACTTCCAAAACTATGTTGAAGAGTAGTGGTGAGAGTGGGCATCCCTGTCTTGTTCCAGATTTGAGTGAGAAGGCTTTCAGTTTTTCCCCATTGAGGATTATATTTGCTGTGGGTTTCTCATAAATGGCTTTCATTATGTTCAGGAATGTTCCCTCTATACCCACTTTGGCAAGGGTCTTGATCATGAATGGATGTTGGACTTTGTCAAATGCTTTTTCTGCGTCTATTGAGATGATCATATGATTTTTGACTTTTTTTTTGTTAATGTGGGGTATGATGCTGATTGATTTGCGTATGTTGAACCATCCTTGTGAACCTGGGATTAATCCAACCTGGTCATGGTGTATAATTTTTTTGATACGTTGTTGGATTCGGTTGGCTAAGATTTTGTTGAGAATTTTTGCATCTATATTCATCAATGACATTGGCCGATAGTTTTCTTTTTTGGTGGTATTTCTGTCTGGTTTTGGAATGAGGGTGATGGTGGCATCATAGAATGTCTTTGGGAGTATTCCTTCTCCTTCAACCTTTTGAAAGAGTTTAAGGAGGATGGGCACCAATTCCTCTTTATATGTTTGATACAATTCACCTGTGAAGCCATCTGGTCCTGGACTATTACTTGTAGGGAGTGATTTTATGACCTCTTCAATTTCATTTCTAGTGGTCAGTCTGTTCACTTGGTCTGTTTCCTCTTGATTCAGTTTTGGCAGGCTGTAAGATTCTAGAAAATTGTCCATTTCTTCCAGATTGTCAAACTTGTTGCCATATAGTTGTTCATAGTATTCTCTTATGGTTTTTTGTATTTCTGCTGTATCCGTTGTGATTTCTCCTTTTTCATTTCTAATTATGGTTATTTGGGTTCTTTCTCTCCTCTTTTTAGTGAGCCTGGCCAGGGGTTTGTCAATTTTGTTCACCTTTTCAACGAACCAGCTCTTGGTTTTATTAATTTTCCCTATTGTTTTTTGAGTCTCTATTTTATTGATTTCTTCTTTGATCTTTATAATTTCCTTCCTTCTGCTGACTTTAGGTCTTTTTTGTTCTTCTTTTTCTAATTCGTTTAGGTGGAGGGTTAAGTTGTCAATTTGGAATCTTTCTTCTGTTTTGAGAAAGGCCTGTATTGCTATAAATTTCCCTCTGAGCACTGCTTTTGCAGCATCCCATAGATTTTTGAGAGGTTGTGTCTTCATTTTCATTTGTCTCAAGGTATTTTTAAATTTCCTTCTTGATTTCCTCATTGACCCATTGGTTTTTTAGTAGCATGTTGTTTAGTCTCCATGCAGTAGGGGTTTTCTCTTTCCTTTTCCCATGGTTGATTTCTAATTTCATGGCATTGTGGTCAGAGAAGATACTTGAGATAATTTCTATGCTCCTAAATTTATTGAGGTTAGCTTTGTGTCCCAAGATGTGGTCGATTCTTGAGAATGTTCCATGAACATTTGAGAAGAATGTGTATTCTGCTTTTTTTGGATGTAGTGTCCTGAAGATATCAATTAAGTCTAACTTTTCTATTGTTTCCATTAGGCTCTCTGTTGCTTTATTGGTTTTCTGTATAGAGGATCTGTCCATTGATGTGAGGGGGGTATTAAGGTCTACTATGATTATATTCTCATCAATATCTCCCTTTATGTCTGTTAATATTTGTTGTATGTATCTGGGTGCTCCTGTATTTGGGGCATATATGTTGACGATAGTAACATCCTCTCCTTGGATGGATCCCTTAATCATTAAGTAGTGTCCTTCTTTGTCTTTCTTTATGTCTTTTGTTTTAAAGTCTATTTTGTCTGATATGAGCATTGCGACTCCTGCTTTCTGTCATGTCTATTGGCATGAAATATTTTTCCCCACCCTTTCACTTTCAATCTATATGTATCCTTTGTCCTAAGATGAGTTTCTTGTAGGCAGCATATTGAAGGTTTTTGCCTTTTCATCCACTCAGCCACTCTGTGTCTTTTGATTGGGGCATTCAGTCCATTGACATTTAAGGTGGTAATTGATAGATGATTATTTATTTCCATTTGAACCTAATGTTCCAGTTGATTCTATGGTTCTCCATTCTTCCTTTCCTTTTTTTTTTTTTTTGTTATTATCTGCTTGAATGTATTTTTTTTTTCATTTTTTACAAATGCAATATTTGGTTTCGGCTTGTGGTTGCCCTGTTTTTTAAGTATGCTAACCCCTTCCCATAATTGTGTGTTTTAGCCTGATGGTCCTGTAAGTTCAAACACTTCATTACTATATTAAAATTAAGAAGAGAAACATAAAAAAAAACAAACACAAAGGGTTATTTACTTCCTAATATCCCTTGCCCACATTTTATGGTTTTGATGACTCTTTTTTATTTTTTTCTTTTTAATTTTATTTTGCTTGAAGCACGTTCATGATTAAATCTGTATGCTGGCTTATTTGAGTGACTGCTCTCTGATTGCAGTTTCCTCAGTCCTAGTTCTTCCTCTTCTTTTTTTTTTTTCTTTTCTCTTTTCTTCCCTTTCCTTCCTTTCTTTTTGGTTTAGAGAAGCCCTTTCAGTATTTCTTTTAGCCTGGGTTTTGTGTTGCTGTATTCTTTAAGTTTTTGTTTGTTGGAAAAACTTTTTATTTCCCCTTCTATTTTAAATGATATTCTTGCTGGATAGAGTATTCTAGGTTGCATATTTTTTCCTTTGAGCACTTTAAATATCTCTTGCCATTCCCTCCTGGCCTGTAGTGTTTCTGTAGAGAAATCAGCTGATCATCTTATGGGGGTTCCCTGTAGGTAACATTCTGTTTTTCTCTTGCTGCCTTTAGGATCCTCTCTTTATCACTAACTTTTGCCATTTTTATTATGATGTGTCTTGGTGTGGGTCTATTTGGGTTCAGTTTGTTTGGGGCCCTCTGTGCTTCTTGTATCTTGAACCCAGGATCCTTTAGATTTGGGAAGTTTCCAGCGATAATTTCTTCAAATATATTTTCCATCCCCTTATCTTTTTCTACTCCTTCTGGAATTCCTATTATGTGTAGATTGGCCTGCTTTATATTATCCCATAGGTCTCTTATATTGCTTTCCAGTTTTTTGATTCGGTTTTCTGTCTGCTGACCGGATTGGGTGATTTCCATTATTCTATCTTCCATATCACTGATTCGTTCTTCTGCATTATTCATTCTGGTTTTTACTGCCCTTAGTTCAGTTTGCATCTCTGCAAATGAATGTTCTAGTTTTTCTTGGCTCCTCCTTATATGTTCTAGTTCCTTTCTGAGGGTATCTGCATTACTGTTCCTATCTTCTCTTAATTCCTTCAGTATTTTCACTATTTCTCTTTTGAACTCCAGGTCTGTCAGACTGCCGAGATCTGTTTCATTGTTGACTGTTTTAGGTGAGTTCTCCTGTTGGTTTGACTGGGGGTGATTTCTCAGCTTCTTCATCTTGCTTGTTGTTTTCTTTTTCCTGAGGGAGTTGTACTCTCCGTGATCGGGCAGTGTTTGCCTTGTCACTGTCTTCGAATGTTTCCTGAGGGCTGTCGTTGTTGGTCAGTCTTTTTTGAGGCAGTGTGGCTTTTCTGGAGTGTTGATGGTGCTAACAGGGTTTCTTTGAAGCAAAGGAGGACTTCCTGAGGGCAGACAGGACTGGGAGGTCCACACCACGATGGTAGCAGGTTTCACTCGGTCAGGCAGAGCTTGGTCTGGTGTTTTTAGGCTGTGGGGTTCTTGCAGAAGGTTGGCAGTGTTGGGCAGCTGTTCCTCAGGAGTGCAGCACCCCCTTGGGGCTGGAGCAGCTATCTGGGTCACTGAGAACCTAAGAGGCTCTTCCCTAGGGCAGCCCAATTCAGAAGGATGGCCGAGAATGTAGGCAGATCTTTTCACAGTCTGGCCAAGCTTGTTGCAGCTTTTCTGCGCTGCAGGGGCTCTCCAGGGGGCTGGTGGTGCTGAGCAGCTATTCTGCGGGAGTGGGGCACCCCCTGAGAGCTTGGGCGGCTAGCAGGGCTGCTGAAAACCCAAGAGGCTCCTCCCCAGGTCATCCCAACTCAGAAAGTCCGTCTGAGATCTTTTCATGGCTCGGCCAGGCTTGTTGCAGCTTTTCTGGGGTGTAGGGGGTCCTGCCTGGAGCTGGCAGTTCTATGCAGCTGATCTGCTAGAGCTCAGCAACCCCTGGGGGTTTGGGTGGCTAGCAGGGCCGCTGAAAACCTAAGAGGCTCCTCCCCAGGGCAGCCAAACTCAGAAAGACCGTCCAAGAATTAGGCAGATCTTTTCACGGCCTGGCTAGGCTTGTTCTAGCTTTTCTGGGCTGCAGGCCTTTTCTCGGGGGCTGGTGTTGTTTGGTGCTGCTCTGCGGAAGTGTAGCCCCTCCAAAGGGCAAGCAGGCCTGTGCAGGGACAGCCCCTTTGGTGGTAGGCTTCAGGCAATTGTTGAGGCCAGCCCTCCCGGATGGCAGGCAGCCCCAGGTCCAGCAAGAGCATAGGGGGTGGCGGGGGTGGGGGGAGGGGATACACTGGGAAGCACAGCTTTCTGCTAGCTATCGGGCCTGTAAGCATGGGGAGTATTCTATGGGGACCCACCCCTTCTTCTCTCTGCTCCCCAGCACGGGCGCAGACCAGGCTCTTCTCCCAGGTTCCCTCTGATGCGGCTTTCCACTTCCCCGCCCCTAGAGTGTTGCTCCCTTCCTCTGCAACAGCTTTGTTTTCTAGTCTCCCAGGCAGTCTCTGCCCCATCGAACTTGACAGACCGGTTTCTAGACCTCCCAAGCAGTCTCCGCTCCACCCACCCCCCCCCCCAGCCCTTTCTCCAGGGACTAACCTTCGGAGTGGAGGACTCGGTGCCCAGCCCCCACCCAGGCGTCTCAATTTTTGGTGACTGTGCCCATAGTTCAGCTGGTCTGTTCGGTTCTTGATCGGCTTTTCAGTACTCCAACTTACTGCTACACTCTTCTCTGCATCTGGAGATTCCTCCAGTTCGTTTGATCTTTCCCCCAGTAGGTGACTTTCCAGGGTGCGGGATCCCTTTCTCCTCTGCAGTTCCCTTTCAGGAGCGCCTGTCCCGCTTGGATTCACCTTCTCTCACTCTCCTCTTTTCTCCCGTTCTGCCCAGTAATGTCACGAACTTCTTGCCGTTATTGGAGTTTAGGTTCCTCTGCCAGCGATGGGTTGCTGTTCTGTGCGAGTCATTTATTCTGTAGATGTGCTTTTTTTGTTGTGTTTGTGGGAGAGGGCGAGCGTGTCCCCCTACTTTTCCGCCACCTTGTCTCCTCCCCCTCATTTATCATAATGCTTTTGAGATTGATCCAGTTTGTTCTATGTAGCAGTAGGTCTTTTTTCTTTTTATTTCTATTTTCAATTGTATGGATATACTACGACTTATTTATCCATTTGTCTATCAATGGACATTTAGATTGTTTCCAGTTTATGGGTATTATGAACATATTTGTATAAACATTCTTTTTTAAAATGTATGGAGTTTTAAAAGTTACAGCCATTTACAGTTATTACAAAATATTCATTATAGGGGTTCCCATCGTTGCTCAGTTTTTGACAAATCCCACTAGGAACCATGGGGTTGCTGGTTTGACCCCTGGCCTTGCTCAGTGAGTTAAGGATCTGGCGTTGCTGTGAGCTGTGGTGTAGGTTGCAGACGTGGCTCAGATCCTGCATGCTGTGGCTATGGCGTGGGCTGATGGCTAGAGCTCTGATTGGACCCCTAGCCTGGGAACCTCCATGTGCCATGGGTGTGGCCCTAGAAAAGGCAAAAAGACAAAAATATATATATATATATATATATTCACTATATTCCCATGTTGTACAATATATCTTACACTAAGTAGTGTGTCCCTCCCCTTCCTTCACCCCTATACTACTCCCCTAGTCATAACCACTAGTTTGTTCTTAGATCTGTGAATCTGAATCTTTTGCATTATATTCACTAGTTTGGTGTATTTTTTTAGATTCCACATGCAAGTGATTTCAGATGCTGTCTTTGTATGACTTATTTCATTTAGCATAATGCCCTCCAAGTCCATCCATGTTGCTGCAAGTGGCAAAATTTCATTTTTTTAATGACTGAGTAGTATTCCTGTGTGTTTGAGAGAGAGAGAGAGAGAAACACATCTTCTTTACTCATTTATCTGTTGATGAATGCTTAGGTTGCTTGCATATCTTGACAATTGTAAATAAAGTATTTATGAACATTTGGGTGTGTATCTGTTTGAATCAATGTTTTTGGTTTTTTTGGATATATACCCAGGAGTGAAATTTCTGAGTCATACAGTAGTTATATTTTCAGTTTTTTGAGAAACTTCCATACTGTTTTCCACAATGGCTGCATCATTTTATATTCCCACTAGCGTACAAGTGTTCCCTTTCTCCACATCCTCAACAACATTTATTTGTGTTCATTTTAATGATTGACATTCTGATAGGTGTGAGATGGTACCACATTGTAGTTTTGATTTGCATTTCCTTGATGACTAGTGATGTTGAGTATCTTTTTATATGCCTGTTGGCCATCTGCATTTCCTCTTTGGAAAAATGTCTATTCAGTTTTTCTGATCTTTTTTAAATTGGGCTGCTTATTCTTTTGATGTTGTATTATATGAGCTTTTTATATATGTTGGATATTAATCCCTTATCAGTCATATTATTTGCAAATATTTTCTCCTATCAGTAGGCTGTCTTTTCTTTTTTGTCAATGATTTCCTTTGCAGTGCAAAAGCTTTTAAGTTTAATTAGGTCCCATTTGTCTATTTTTGCTTTTATTTCTTTTACTTTAGGATATAGATGCAAAAAGATATTTCTACAGTTTATGTCAAAGAGTGTTCTGCCTATGTTTTCCTCTAGGAGTTTAATAGTATCTGGTCTTACATTTAGGTCTTTAATCCATTTTTGAGTTGATTTTTGTATAGGATGTTAGAGGATGTTCTATTTTCATTCTTTTACATGTAGCTGCCCAGTTTCCCCAGCACCATGTGACTGTCTTTCCTTTTATATAAATCTATAGCAGTAGGATATTTGAGTGAAATAATGTCTAAACTTATAAGCAATGGCCAAACTCTTTTCCAAAGTGGCTATTAATTGATTTTTGTTGCATAAAAATAAAGTCCCAGTGATTTATATATAAATAAATATTGTTGTTGAAATACAGATCTGTAGTTTTGGAGAGGTTTGACTAATCTCCACAGGTTTGGCTGGACTAGGCTTCAGGCTGCAGATCAGGTTTGGTTTGGTTCCACCATGTTTCATTCCGGGGCTCAGGTTGAAGGGGTGACCACCATCTGTTACATGTTTCTCTCCTGTATCAAGGAACATGGAAGGCAAACTAAACCATGAAACCATGCAAGCACTTATAAACCCTGTGCTCGAGTCATTTCTTGACCAAAACAAGTCACCTAGTCAAAGTCAGAATTGATGGAGTGGGGGAGTAAATCCAGCCAGATTGCAAGGTAATGCAAAGATAAATGCCAAAGAGTGAATAACTGGGAGCAATGATCCAATCTATCATAGTTACAATGCCCATCTCATGGCTCCATATTTTGATGCCGGCTAGACACAGCTCTAATGTCACCAAGATATTTGGACCATCTCAGACTTGATAGCACCATGTTGGCTATCGTGGTTTTGAAGAGTCCAAGTTGCCTGACTTTTTACATGGAATTAGAGGAGGAGAAAGTGGTTGAATTCTTATTAGATGCCACACATGTCAAAGAAGAGAAAGATAAGGAGAGTGTCTCGGTTTCCAGATAATACTAAATAATGCTGAAATAAATGCAACTCAAGCAAGAGAAAGGAAAGGAAAGACACTGCCTGTGTCTGAACATCGTCACTATTTTGTCTTTAAGCAATATCTAATCACTGGTAATAAATGGCAGATAAATTCAAAAATTTCCTGCTCATATAATTTGCTTCATTATTTTATTATTAAACATTTATGTTAAGACAAGTTAATGTGAATTAGCATTTGCATGATACCCATTTATCCTTCTTCCTAGGCATCCTCATTTTTTTTCGACCTGAAATTCTCTCCACCTCCAGACTGCCAGGTCAACTTAGTATCTCACGGGATACTAAAATATATTTTAAAGTTTTCCAATAGCAAGCATTCTCTGACATACCAGCTGTTCTCTACACATACACACACACACTCATATGTGCTCACACTTCTTTTCTTCCATCACCTTCTCCCCCCAGCAGCAAGGAGAGTTAACATTTCTCCTTTGGGCGAACTCAGTTTCATATCTATTCTTTTCAAATCCCATATTCTTTATCCTATCATATGGCAAGTTATTTGCATCTATATCCTCATATTAGACAGTTTCTTGTAGTCAGGTATTATATAGAAATCAACTCTATATCATAAATATCAAAAAAATGGGGTGTAATATCTCTTTATTAAGTTCTAACCTCTCTAAGCTTTGCTATAATCTCACAGCATTGTTATAAAGATTAAATAAGATAATGGACTAAAAATGCTTATCTGGCATACACAGGATGTATATGAGTGTACTGAATCTATATAGGAGGATATAGCTCACACATGCTTTTCATTATCTAATATAATTCTTGAAACCACCTATTGGATAAGCAGGAAAAGTAGTGCTATGATAGTCTCATTTTTGCAGATGAAGAACTGAGGCTTAGGAAAGTTGGTACAGAAGCTATGCATCCCTGAGATAATATGACTTATTTACTGAGCAGTGATACAGAAATCCATCTTAAAACTTTGACAAGTACCAAACTGATCTTCCTGCTATACCAAAAGAAAGGCCCCCTTTGGGGATGCAGGATTGCATTGACTAAAAGTTTCTTTTTAGTTATTTTTTTTTTCTTGTTCTTTTTGTGGCTATACCTGCAACATATGGAATAGTTCCCAGGTGAGGGATTGAATCAGAGCTGAAGCTTTAGTCCTATACCGCAGCCATAGCAACAGTGGATCTGAGCCTCATTTGTGACCTATGCTGCAATGCCAAATCCTTAACCCACTGAGCAAAGCCAGGGATCCAACCTGCATCCTCACAGACACCATGTCGGTTTCTTAACCCACTGAGCTACAGTGGAAACTCCTCTTGTTGTTACTTTTAAAAGAAGAATTTCTTGTTGACCAGCATTGTGTCCATTTTAAAAACCAGCTTTATGAAAACTAATGCTATATATTTAATGCTATGTCATTTTCAGTTCTGGACATTACCAGAGAGGAAAGGGCATTTAACTAGGCTTTTTTTTTTTTTTTCTCATACTACAGGGGAAAAAGAAAATAGCAATGTTCTCTGTCCTTCCTGCTGGCCACTCCACTCTCCTATTTTCTCAACTTTCTAAATTCCTTTCGACGTCTTCTTGGTAAACTATCACCATGGAAATCTACTGAAACTCTTTCAAAGACAAAGACCAACCCTGTTTTCTTCATTAGAGCTCCTCTATGCCAAGGCTCTTCCCAGCAAACTACACTTTTTGACTAAATAGACAAAAGTGAATACAGTAGGAAAGTGATTGTTTTAATCTCTAACACAAAATGCAATTACTTTCTTTTCTTTGAAGCCCAAAGAATCTGCCTAGATGGCTTTGTCGCCAAAGTCAAGTCATGCCTTATTGCCAAATGGCATAGCCCACTTCTGAGTTAATGATGCATTTTGGTTTTTAATACTCTAGTGACTGAAAGAAGTGTAATGAATCTCTCTGACTTGAATTTCAGGGCATGGACCTGCTAATCAATGACTCGGAAAAGTCACCTTCAAGGTTGTCAAAGTACTACATTATGCTTTATTTCTCCTGGTATAGAAAACTGTTCTCTTGTTCAAGATTATACTGCTTGCCTATTTGGGAGTCTATCAAAAGCTAAAGAACACCCCAGGATCATTTTCAGGGATTATTACCCAGATCACATCCTATTGCTGTTCCAAATATCCAAATTTAAAAATGCACATGCGGAAAAAAAAGAATGTACTGTAAACATCAAAATGTGTTCTTTGTCAGTTGCATTTTTTTCTGTTCTGGTTGCTGTTGTGTTTTGGTTTAAAATTTTCAAATACAGTAAGAAACATTTAAGTCCAAAGAAATGTCCAAAATGCCATTATTCAAGTTCATCCTTCTTATTTACAGTCCTCATGGGAGGAGAATGTGTTATTACACAGCAGTTGTCCTCTATGTCTTCAGGAGCTCAGGGACTTTCCTTTATCTCTTCTTCTTAATTTGCATTAGTATTTAAATTATACAATGCACTTTCTGTTTAAGCTGACATACACATGTTTCACAAGTCTGTCTGAAGCATAACATGCCAGGGTAGTGATAGCAATCCAGACGAGACACGATAGTCTGATGTGCTCTAATCACCCAAACTCTCCCATTTAAAATCCTCCACTGTGCATTGTGCACTTAATTATGGGGCAGTAATCGTTCCTCTTCCATCAGGTCTATCTGGGTTTTTTTTTTTTTTGGTTTTTGGTTTTTGGTTTTCCTCTTCTTTTTTGGCTGACCAGTGGCATATGGACGTTCTGAGCCAGGGATCAGATCTGAGCTGCAGTTGCAACCTACGCCACAGCTGCAGCAATGCCTGATCCTTTAACCCTCTGTGCTGACAGGGAATAAACTTGCTTCCTGGTGCTACAGAGATTCTGCTAATCCCATTGTGCCACAGCAGAAACTCCAGGTCTGTCTCTTTCTTTCCCCCTTTCTTCTCTGCTCAATCATATTCAACTTAATCTTCTGAAACTTGAAGCAAATATCAACTTCTTTGTAAGGTTCTTTCACAGTCTGTGTGGTTGTTCTTTTCCTTTGTGTTCTTATAGCTCCCTGAACATGCCTATAATATAGCACTTATCACCTAATATTGTATGTGTATCTCTCTCTCTCTCAAAATATATAAATTTCACCAAAATTGAATTATTCAAGGGTAAAGAATATCTTGCTTGTAGTTGGCTCCCTTTCTTAGCACAGCACATGGAACAGAGCAGGCAGACAAATGTTTACTTTACAGATGAATAATTGTGTTCTGGCAAAAAAGAATGATCAGAGTCATGACAGACAGACTCTGGCTATGTTTGAAGCAAGTGAATTATTTTTTCTTCTTCTGCTAAGAGAGAAGAATTATTTTTAGGATCTCTAATGTGTCTTTAAAAAGTCACAGGGAACTTTCAGTCTTAATTGATTTACTAGCCAAAGCAGATTGAACCTGTGCAGGCCACAGCTTCTGAGGGATTTTTTAATAGCTGGTTAAATGCAAAAGGAGCACACAGGCCCCAAGGCTCTTTGCAGGCGGATATAGTTTCGGAAAAGCAATCCTCTTCTGAGGGGATGGCGAAGCCTAAATTATAAAACTCAAAGCATTTGTCTCCTTTTAGTAGTGCTATTATAGCAGACAGACCTCAGGGGTATATGGATTTATTCCAAGATTAGCTTAGTTGCTTATCAAGATTTAACTGATTGTAACTGCAGTGTATTTTACTACGACCACAGTCCAATAGTGCGACCTCTATGGCCCAACAGCTGGACCTCCTTGTCACTTTACCTCTCTGTGTATCCATGCAGCCAGGATGAACAAGGAATTACAGGTCTGATGAAGAAGTAATAATGTGGCCTGTAGGCACAAGATATAAACAAGCAACTCAGGAAAAAAAAAAAAAGAAAAGAAAAATTGGGAGTTCCCATTGTGGTGCAATGGAAACAAATCCAATTAGTATCCATGAGGATGCAGGTTCGATCCCTGACCTCGCTCAGTGAGTTGGGGATCCAGTGGTGTAGGTCACAGACACGGCACAGATCCCATGTGGAATAGGCCAGCAACTATAGTTTTGATTCCACCCCTAGCCTGGAAACTTCCATATGCCACTGGTATGGCCCTAAAAAGAAAAAAAAAAAAAAAAAAAAGTGGACCAAATATGACCAACAACAGTAAGGAGAAATGTTCATCCTTACAAATATTCAAAACGAAACTTAAAGCAAAAAACAATGAAAATATGCCATTTTTCCCCATAAAAAATGTAATTATTTGAAGAATCAATCGAGTAAACCGACCCCTACCATATACTGCAAATCTTATGGGAATAAATTTGAAGGCGATGACAAGAAACTTGCGTGTTTGCATAACCTTTGATTCTATAAGCCTGCTTCCCAGAATCTCACCTGAAGGAAATATGCAGAGATGTGCACCCAGACTTAGTCTTACAGGTGTTTGTTGATTGTTATTATGATAATAAAAAATGACAAATTATGCTACATTCTCAACATGAGGAATTTGCCTACATAAAAAATAGCTTATGTAAAATTTGATAAAAAAATAACTGTAAGAATCTGTAAAAATAAAAATCAGAAGAGAATCAAAGTTTATTAGCAATACATGCAATAGTTTTTTATATGTTTACATTTTGCAAATGTACTTAGAGCTAATAAGTCATGGAATAGGATTTAGCATTTCTCCTCCTTGCCCAAAATAAATTTGAATTTACTAAAGATTCACTAAAAGGTGTGGTCATATGTACACTACTATATATAAATTTGACAGTCAACAAGGACCTACTGTATAGCACAGGGAACTATAGTCAATATTCTGTAATACCTATATGGGAAGTGAATCTGAAAAAGAATGGATGTATATATACATATACATATAACTGAATCATTTTGCTGTACATCTGAAACTAACACAACACTACAAATCAATTATAATGCAATTTTTTTTAAGATAAAAAAAATGTGTGTTTGAGAGAAGGGTATACACTCACACAGAAAACATGATTTTCCTCTGAAATTCTGCATTATTCACCTCAAAATCTACTTTTGATTGTCAAATCTCCATCTCTACCTTGTTTTTTTTTTTCCCTCCCATAAAGGCACTGAGTCTGCCCTGGTTCACATCCCAGTATTTGTCCAATATGGCTCGCAGCTCCCAGCCACTTGTGTAGAATACCCACTTGAAATTAAGCTGCGTGTATAAAACATAGCAGATTTTTGAATGTTTAGTACAAGTAAAATAATATAAAATATCTTATAAATTATTTTTATCCTGGAACTTTATTTATTTATATTAGTTTAAATAAAATATATTAGTAAAATTAATTTCACTGGCATATTTTTATTTGGTAATGTGGCTACTAGAAAATTTAAAACTTCATATTTGGCTAGCATCATCTAGCTAGGGAAATCAAAAACAGAATCTAGATTTTCTGACCCAATTACTATTACTTATCCACAGGATTGTGCTAAACCACCACCACGACCAACACCACCAAAACTATTTTCCTTTTTATGCTAAAGATGGTTTTGTCTATCCCTGAAAGACTCTTAACACTCTCCACGTTTGTACAAATATAAAAGCACTGCTTATGAAATACCAAACTTATAAATATCTAAGAATTTGTTATTAAAGAAACCTCCTGTCACAGATAAATTAGAGGCAAGTGAATCCTGATCTTCCAGAGGAAATGGCATGTTGGAGCCAAAGAGACATGAGGTGTATAAGCTACAATTGGTTGGTTACATCAGCAACTCCCCAGCCTTTGAAATCTTTCTGTGGCTGAGAGTGCTTCAGCAGAGGGAAACGAGGAGTGTCAGGGTTAGGGGAGGCCTCACAATCTTTGCAATCAAGTGTTCTTATTTGAAAAGCAAAGCATAAGATGCGAGTGAACTCTGAGTCTCACTGTGAACAGGGCAACTAGCTCTTTTTTAATCATATCTTACACCTTATGGTGAAGGGGCTCTGGAAAGCAAAAAGCTCTGCTCTCTCTCTCCAGGTCTCCCACTGTCTGGAAGAAACACACCTGCAGGGATATTACAGCACAGCACCACTCAATCTCATCTTCAGGGCAATGCCAGTGTGTGAGCTCTTGGCTGGTGGTCTGCAACCTGAGAAGTGCAGAATTTGGGAGTAAGCATCTAGAAACTTTCATAGCAATGTGTTAATGTCTGTTGAACCTAAGAATTTTTAAAGATGCATTGTTTTATGACTTATTCTTTATTTCATTCATCTACTAAATGTGTTATTACTTTATAAACATTAGTGTCAGATTGCAAAAATGGATAGATGAGTTCTTAGGTAGGTAAGCAGGTAGATGAATGGATAGATAGATAGATAGATAGATAGATAGATAGATAGATAAATATAGATAAAGATAGACAGACAAAGAGATAGATGATTGATAGATGAATTAAACCAGTTCTTTACTACAGACAGCTTGAGTACTGTTTTAGCAAATATGCATCACTGTTTTCCTCAAGCAAAATAAAGTCAGTTCACTCCTCAGTCCCAACTTATTTATTTTTCTATTCTAAACTCTCTCTCTCTCACACACACACACAAATACCATGAAACATAAAACAAAACAAGTTTTATTTAAACAGAGTTCCCCTTTGCCTGGTCCAACTGAACCAGTGGAAAGCAAATGGTAGGAACCACTTTTAAGAGGAAGAATATTCTATGGGGAAAAACAAGTGGAAAGATGAGGGAATAGTAATGACACAATGAGAGAAAATGAAGGGGAAAAAAGGACTATGTGTTACTGCTATGGATAAACTCAGCATCTGGTACAGTGCCTGGTACATCATTGGCACACAGTAAATATTTGTTGAAACAAGGCAATGCTTAGTGTTATTATTGTTGCTTTACTCTTGACAACTCTCCCCCTTTCCCCTGTCCAACAACTTCCCTCCACAACACAGAACAAAACAAGAAAGCTGTAGCAATTTCAATATATTTTGTTACTTAGGCTATTAGATGAATTAGGGAGCTCTGTGAGGAGGGCTGTCTATGAACTACATCATGACTGCTGTTGGCTCTGGATTCTTTCCTTCTACCTCATCACACTTTATGTACCCCCAGCACAATCTTGATTTCCCCTGGTACCCTGATACTAGCTGCTGTAGTGGGGCATATTTTTACTGACGTTTAGGTTAAGGGCGAATGGATTTAGCATTAAACATGATACAGAAAACAACTTACATTCAACATCATGACCTGGTACCATTGGACGTTCCTACCAAAGAGAACACTAACGATCTTGCCTCCCCTTTTGCTCCATCTTGCTGCCTTTCTTAAAGGACTTTAAAGGCCTTTTTCCTCAGCATTCCTAATTCAAATCCCCAAATTCCTATTATTTCTTTTTTCATTGTTTTGTTAGTCCATTTTTTATTGAGGTATAGTAGGTGTACAACATAGTGATTCAGCAAATTCCTCTTACTTTTGTGGAATAATAAAATTCTTTCTCAACCATCCAGTTAGGCCCAGAGGACCCCATATTTCCTAAATGAAAGTGTCTAGTACAGGACTTATGGAGTTTTGTTTTTTTTTTTTCATAATAACATACCCAGCTGCCTCGCTCCAGCCATTTTACTTTCCATGTAATTATCTTTCTTTTTCTCTTTGGTATTTAAACATTCATCAATGAGAAAGTATGTACTGCTGCATATTCTAGCACCATATGAAGTGCTTTGAATTGTGGATAAGTATAATAGTTGGTCTTTGACAGCAAGTATAAAGGAGACCTGCATGAAGTCCCCCTGGCACATTATAAGACTAAACTTTGTGGTACTTTAGATTCAGTAAAGTTCATCTGATTTTAATCTAAACCATGCTATGTGCCAAGGGAGGACAGTGAGTCATGGTGAAGGGGAGCAGGGATCAACATGTAAGTAAATCAGAGTGCAGCACGACATATATAAAAAGTAAAATATATACAGGAAAAAGAAGTAAGATAAAGAAGAGAGTGATTAAATGTACACATGGTGTGGAGTTCTTCCACTTTATAGAGGAAGTGGTGATTCTAGAGAGCTTTAAAAATCAAATTTTTCTCTAGAAATGGGCAAAGGATTGGCATTTCAAATAGTACATGCTAGGGTACAAAGAAATAAGTGAGTTTATGATCAGAGAGCTGTAGGAAGTTGTCATGGCTAAAAGTTAAAAATCCAGAGAAGCACATTGGGGGAGGAGGATCAGAACACAAATGATAACTAAGCAATCAGAGGCAGTCACTGTTGGCTGCCTACTCAACAGCCATTTACCTTTGATGGATTCCCACTGTCTCCAGCTGAGGGACTGAATAATGGTGGGGCTAAGCCAGTCTGAGAAATTCCATCCCCCTTGCCAGTTACAGACCTGAGATTTTGCATAGGACCCAATTTTGGCCACTAGATCAGAAACATTGACCTAGAGTCTGATGGTGTTGATCCCATAGGAATCTGGCTACTTCCACATTCTACTAAAGTGATATAACAAAACATTGTATTGTTAAGTCACTTTTAAAAATCTTATATGTTATTTGCACTCACAAGCATCCTCACCTTGCTGACATATTGTTAAGGAAAAATCTTGAGTCTGTCTGCCTGTGCACGGTAAAGCCAATCTATTGACACCAGGTTGCGGTGAAGCAAAGTATAGCATTTACTGCAGGGGCCATGCAAGGAGTCCAGGCAGCTGGTGCTTAAAAGGCCCAAGTTTCCCAGAGACTTTAAGGGAAAGATTTATAAAGACAGGGTGAAGAAGGAGGCTTTGTGGTGTGTGAGCATTCCATGTACATTCTTCTGATGGGTTAGTGGTGAGGTTACCAGGTGCCAACATCATCATCCTTCTGGTTCCATGACAGCATACAGTTAAAACTTCTTCTACCTGCTAAGGGTTTCAGTATCTGCAAAACAGCTCAAAGGGCAAGGCTCAGGATGTTATCTATAGTCCTTGAAGAGAAACTAAAAGTCCTTGATTTTGCTGAATGGCTAAACAATTATTATTTTTTCTTGCTTGACTGTGTTCCCTTTCTTTCTGCTTCCTCTCACTTTTCTGATTAAATTTATTCTTTGACTAAAGCTTTTGACAGCAAAAAGGCAGGCAGAAGACTTTGGGGGAGGGGGGCTCTGTTCTAGGAAGACCCCATGGGGTCTTTCTCAGTTGCAATACCACATTAAGATGTTAATTTCCAGCAGGAACAAACTATGGAACACTAGGGAAGTGTGGTCTGGAATAATCAGGAATGCCTTATCAGAGAAGGTGTAGCTTTAGCCAGGGTAATCACCACTAATGACTTTGTTTTACTTTATAGTTTACAAATGGACAAAATACTACATTATCTGGAAATCAAAATGAGCATAAATGGAAGAAAGAATAGTCATTTCAAATAAATAAATGAGCTGATTGGAGGACCATATAGAGGTCTGTTGGGAAAGGGGACTCGAAGAGGGGTTTTGGATATGCTAGCTTAAAAAAGTGAACTTCATCTATGGATAAGGCAGAAGGGGAACCCAGGTAAGTCTGACTCCACACCCATGCCTCTTTTTTTTTTTCAGTTGAAGTATAATTAATTTACAATACTGCGTTAGTTTCAGGTATACAGCACAGTGATTTAGTTATACAGTTTTTTATATGACCATATATATATATTACATATATATGTATTTCCCAGATTATTTTCCATTACTTAGCTATTAAAAAGGATAAAACAGGAAGTTTCCATTGTGGCTCAGCTAACCCAACTAGTATCCATGAGGATACCTGTTCAATCCTGCCCCTGCTCGATGGGTTAAGGATCCAGCTTTGCTACAAGCTGTGGTGTAAGTCACAGATGCGGCTCAGATCCCAAGCTGCTATGGCTGTGGTGGGCAGCTGCAACTCCGAACTGACCTCTAGCCCAGGAACTGGGAACTTCCTTTATGTTGCAAGCGCAGCCCTAAAAAAAAAAAAAAAAAAGGCTAAACAATGCCATTTGTAGCAACATGAAGAGACCTAGAGTTTAATCATACTAGGTAAGTCATACAGAGAAAGACAAATATCATTTAATATTACTTACATTTTGGATCTTAAAAATAATGCAAATGAATTTATTTACAAAACAGACATAGACATAGAAAACAAACTTATGGTTACCAAAGGGGAAAAGAATGTGTGTAGAGGGATAAATTAGGAGTATGGGAGTAACACACTCATGCTTTTCCAACAACACCATGCTGCCTTTCAGAATAGAGAGGGAAGGTAATTTAGAAAGATGTGAAGACCCACCTGAAAGTTATCATCATGATTCATCAGGTTTAGGCTGATGATTTGATGCCTTGTTCAAAACAAGATATCACCACTTTTCTCATAATTGCTTCTAGGAGGTCAGACTTTTGCCCATGTTCTGGACACTGTAGCTGAATACATTTGATCATGCTCTCTCTACTTAAAACTCTCCATTTTCTCAGATTAAACATAAGCAGTTTAAAAGGATCTACAAGATCCCAGAGATGTGACCTAGCTTTTCTATCACACTTCCATTGACACTGGTGGTCTACTTACTCTAACCTCTTACAACAGTTGCCAATAGTTTTTTGCTCCTATTTTATTTGCTTTCAATGTTATTTGCTCCTGTCATCCACCTTGTTAATCTTCATTCCTTCTTTCTATCCTTCACAGAAGAATAAAGAATACCTTTCCTAGGAAAGCCTGGCCTGAATTCACCAAATATAGGCAAGCCTTAGTTAACTATTTGCAGGGCAATGCTGCATGACAAACAACCATGAAACTACAGTGGCATATAAGAATGAATATTTGCGTTTCTGCTCTTGAGCCTCTGGGTCAGCAGGACAACTCTGCTGATTAGGGATAAGCATGGCTGGGCACATTCATGTGCCTGTGGTCATCTGTGAGTAAACTAGGCAGCTTCTTTCATCTTCTCTGGGCTCTCTCATGTGTCCAGGGCCTGCATTGGGACATCTGGGTTGATTCCACTTTGCTCCACATAGCTCATCCAGAAGACTGGCTCAAGCATGTTCTCATGATAAGACAGAGGAACAAGAAGAAAGAAAATCCCACATAGCCTCTCTAGGTTCAGAGGGCTAGTTCAAAACTGACATAATGTCATTTCTACTTTCTGTTGGCCATAGACATTCACAAGGCCAGCACAGGTTCACTTGTTAATAGGAACCATCAAGACACCTTGGGAAGGGTGTGGCCATAGGAGGAGGTATAGAATTGAGACCTCCCCCACCTCGCTAGGTTCCCTGAAGGCAAATGCTCAGCTTCACACAGAGAACTCATTCTGTAAATTTTTTTTTTAATGAATGAGTAAATAAATAAGTAATTTTCTCTACGTGGGGGAGAAAACATCCCCAGAATTTCCAGGTCTGAGATATAGCTTTCTAAATAGTCTGACAACCACTAAGCCACTGGCAGATTAAGGTGGGGCTAGGCAAGGGGCATCACACAGATTTTCCTCAACTTTGAGGAGACAGGAGGTAATTTGTTGAAAAGGTTCAGAAGGAACCTCCCTGAAATGTGCCACTTTGCCATGGGAATTATTTTGAGCTAAAGGCAATGGCAACTTGATGGACTCAGGAGAAACATCTGCCTTTTCCTTAACTACCCAGGAGAATTGAAATTGAAGGTCTTTCCCAGGGTAAGAATTATTACCAGAAATAAACTTTATCTGAGGGATCCATGTGTATGGCAAGACAAGCACCTAGTTACCCAGCATCTGCTCTTCCTGTCTTCATGAATTGCCCTCGTCTCCTGTGAAGCCTTGGGCCCCCTTTCCTATCCCTTAGCTCAGGATGGCATATATATACCTCATTTTACCTTCTATTTTTAAACTTCTCATGTAGGATTCCTGTGTGTACAAAATTAACATAAGTTAATTATATTTGATTTTTCTCCTATTAATCTGTCTCATGTTGATTTGATTATTGGGCCAGCAAAAGGAAATTTGAAAGGGAGAGGATAATTATTTCTTCCCAATACTAAGTTTTCCTAAGACTTTATCAAGAAACAAAGCACATACTTCTATTTAAGACAAACAAACAGGAGTTTCTGTCATGGCTCAGTGGTAACGAACCCAACTAGTATTCATAAGGATTCAGGTCCAATCCCTGACCTCGCTCAGTGGTTAAGGATCTGGTGTTACTGTGAGCTGTGGAGTGGGCTGCAGATGTGGCCCAGATCCTAAGTTGCTGTGGCTGTGGTGTAGACTCACAGCTGTAGCTCCAATTGGACCCCTAGCCTGGGAACTTGCATTTGCCATGGGTATTACCCTAAAAAAGAGACAAAACCCCCACAAACAAACAAATGAACAAACAAAAATAGAAATGAAAAACAGCTTTTCCCAGGCCTGATGGCATTAGCTCAGGATAGTCCTTAACAAATGCACTGATTATGTTCATGTTACTGATAAAATGATCAGTAAAATAAAATTTTATTTTTGGTCATAGGTAATAAACCTACTAGATTCACTGATATTTCCAATTTAACTTTTAAAAAGTAAATTTGGAAACCAGTTAAATTGCATTGCCAGTTTTGTTCAATGAATGAGAACAAATAGAGGGAGTAATCATAATAAAAAAAATCTTTGTTAAAAATGGCATTTTCCCCACATTTCTTTAAAACAGTTGACTTTGTGATTAATGGGTAGGCTTTCTATTTGAAACTGTGGAATTATAGTAGTTTTTTCATAGAATACAAAGAACCAGGATTTTTTTTTTTAAGAAAACAGTATTAGGTTTTAGCTATTTTTAAAAATAGTGACTTTCTACCCTTTTAAGAAACTTTTATGATTTTTATCATTGATCAATTATAGGTTGTGCAAAATATGAAACAGACTGCTGAAGAACATTTGTGACCTCTAGCTCTAGCCAAGCCTTCTTTGTCATAGTTTTTCATTTCCCAGAGTAGGCACATTTTTTAAGCTCAAAAATCCCACTCAATAAAAATTGTTAAATAAAAATAATGCTGTGATTAAACCAGCTTTAAAAAGTTGAAAGCATTTGAAAGACATGCAAAGTTCTTTTCAGTGCTGTGATAGAAAGGTCCTTCTGACATGTAATTTTTATTTCCATTTTTTAAATACCATTCTTTTGTAGGTTAGGAATTTATATTCTGTTTTCAAGCTTATCTTTTCAGCGTTCAGCTTTTCGTTGTGCTCTATTACAATGTGTAATCCTGTTCTAGATGGAAATTAAAGTCATTTTTAGAAAACACAGCCAATTTACCTGCCCTTCAGCTCCTTGAGAACATTAAGCAGTCACTTGCTTTGCATCAAAGTCTTGTGAAAGTGATTGTGTATAAAGTCCTCTGTGGAATCCAAAATAGAATGTCAATAGCCAAAAGAACAGCCTGTCCTTACATTTTAAGAAATGGAATTCATTGGTGGGATGAACTTCAAAGCTAAATTAAAAATAAAAAAACTTCCATTAACATAAGCATGAAATAGTTCAGATCTAGAGTATTCTTAGAATGAAATAAGGTCTGTTGGAGGGGAGTGTTACAATTTATGAGGAGTTAAATCATCCATGAGACATTAGAAAAGAGCCCCGCTCTAAGAGATAGAAGACGCTCTAGTTCTGTCTTGGGAACTGCTACCAGTTTTATTGGTAGGATATAGCTTAAGCACTGAGAGTGGCATCAAAGGACCTATGCTAAATCCTCACTCTAGCACTTCCAGGTGTGCAACTTAAACGTGACATAAGCAAAGTACTTTGCATCTAGAAATCTCAAATTCTTCGTATGCAACTTACTGATTATTGTAGATATTCATAAGATTATTGGAACCATGAAATGGCTTGAGGTTTGGCATAGTAATTGACAGAGAGTAAGGACTCAATACATGTTTGGTAATCAGTTGAGTGGATTTGAACAATGAGAAGTTATTGGTGTCTCTAAATGCCAATTTCTGTGCTAAATACTCTACATAGCGTGCCTCATTTTAGGTGTTTCTTAGCCAATCCAAAAGTGGATATTATCTTCAGTAAAGAAATGATATCTGTGACACATAAAGAGATGTAAAACCGTTTACCAAAGTATACAGAAAGCCATGGTTCAAACCTACATATACATGCTTTATCATTTTGCCATGTTGATCTAAAGTCACAAAGTAGTCTTGCGTCTCAGAATTTATTTCAAAACTGAGTGATTTTCATGCTGGGTAAAATGGA
The DNA here is from genome assembly GCF_016906955.1 of Phacochoerus africanus. Classification (NCBI taxonomy): domain Eukaryota; kingdom Metazoa; phylum Chordata; class Mammalia; order Artiodactyla; family Suidae; genus Phacochoerus; species Phacochoerus africanus. The sequence goes on along the minus strand of NC_062544.1, from coordinate 88,176,969 downwards.
GTAAACATATGTCAATCTAAAAGCTGATTTCAAAGAAATGATCCCCATCTTGATAAACCATATGACCTCCCTTCCAGACTACACAGGTCAAATTTTCCTTTTTATGAATCTGATCAAAGTAAAAGTGTTGATCTTATCATCTGTCATCTGTTGCTAAAGGAATAGTCTATATGGTTAGCAAATATGGGCCCCAAATTGTGATCTCTTCTGTCAAATTCTCAACAGGAACCCATCATTTTTGCCAATTCTCTAGTCATCAATGCTCTAGCTCCCAGTTTCTAGGAAGTAGCCAAAAAGTAAAACTTAGTATGGTTTTTATCTTGGGATCCATAGAGTCCTTGTATAGAATTCATTGGCTTGAACGGAAAAAAAAATACATCTTAATTTTTGCTAAATTTGCTATATATTTAATACATAACATTTCATAATTATATAATATACCCGCTTGATGTATAGCATGCTTTTCAATTATAATTATGTAGACAAAATAGTAATTACAACAATACTAGTGTCAAATAGTGTCTTTGCCACCAATTAAAGTCACAAATATTTCCACTACTTATTAAAGAAATGCAAATCAAAACTACAATGAGGGATCACCTCACACCAGGCAGAATGGCCATCATCAAAAAGCCTGCAAAGAGTAAATGCTGGAGACGGTGTGGAAAAAAGGCAACACTCCTATACCATCAGTGGGAATGTAAATTGGTGCAGTGACTATAGAAAATAGTATGAAGGTTTCTTTAAAAAATTAAATATAGAACTATCATAAGGTTCAGCAATCCCACTTTGGGACATATATCTGGAGAAAACCATAATTCAAAAAGATCCATGTCATTACAGCACTATTCACAATAGCCAAGACATGAAAGCAACCTAAATGTCCATCAACAGAGGAATGGATAAAGAAAATGTGGTGCATAGATACAATGGAATACTACTCAGCCATAAAAAAACATAAAATAATGCCATTCATAGCAACATGGATGGACCTAGAGATTATCATGCAAGGCAAAATAAATTAAAGACAAATAGCATATCACTTATATGTGGAATCTAATAAAAATGACACAAAAGACCTTATTTATAAAACATAAACAAACTCACAGACTTTAACTTATGGTTACCTAAATGCAAATCATGGCAGGAAGGGATAAATTAGGATACGATTAACATATACACACTACTATATATAAAATAGATAACTAACAAGGACCCAATGTATAATACAGGGAAATCTACTCAATATTCTGTAATAATTTATATGGGAAAAATGGATATATGTATATAACTGATTCACTTTGTTATATCCCTGAAAGTAATATAACATTGTAAGTAAACTATACTCTAATAAAATTTTAAGAAATTAAGTCACAAATATTTCATATCACTTTATAATCATTGTAGATACATCTCCAAATATTACATTTCAACTACTTCAAAATTCTATTTGTTATTATATCTACTGCTAAATCTTTTTATTTTATTTAATGTGCTAGTAAAGAAGAATAGATATTAGAATAGGATAAAATTTTAAAATATTTATATATCACAGTCCCATTGTGGCTCAGTGAATTAAAAACCCAACACAGTGTCCCTGAGGATTCAGGTTTGATCCCTGGCCTAGCTCGGTGGGTTAAGGATCTGGCACTGCCACAAACTGCAGTACAGGTCACAGAGGTGACTTGGATCCCATGATGCTGTGGCTGTGGCATAGGCTAGCAGTCACTGCTTCAGTTTGACCCGTAGACTTGGAACTTCCATATACCACTGGAGTGGCCCTAAAAAGAACAAACATATGCATAATTATATTTGAATATGACTGATTTCTTTTACAATGCTATGCATTTTATCATATGCATTTAAGAGTATTATTCTTCAAAAGAAATGTCAGCCTGCTAAACACAGCAAGAGCGTTGAAGAAAGAAAACAGAACCAAGAACCCTTTAATCAAAGGCTAGAGCACTGACCATGAGGTAATAATAACCCTTAGCACCTGACCCTGATAACTCTAAACAATGGAAAGTTAGCCTTTCAAAAAAATCAGTAATAATGTATTTATTGATTGTATTTTATTGTATTACTTATTGATACTTAGTAGAATTGTTCTTATAACCTTTAGCAATCTTGAGGGCTTGGTTAGGATTGCCAACAATGGGTTTGCCTTGAGGCAGTAAATAAAGTCTAGTATTCCCATCGGTCATTACATCATTAATGGCAATTCCAGAATTTCAGAAATTAGAACTGAGATTATGAAGTAATTCTAGGAAATAAAGTAGTCATATCATTTATCTTTTACTAAGGCATATTAAGTATGACTCTTCGGCCGCAAGTTCTTGACAAAACTCTGAACTTCAAATAGTCTTATTGTTTCTTTTTGTGTCTTGCCATGGCATTGTGCAGGGTAAAAGTGCCGTGGTAGGATTTTTAAACATGACAGAAAAAAATACATTAAGCTATAAATATTAAAAACCCTTTTACTTTTCCATTTTCATAAGAGAAAAGATCCTTGGTTTGGGGCACTGTAATTTTTTTTTTTTTTTTGGCTACTCTGTAATTCTGAAGATCTGAAGAAATGTTTACAAGGGCCATGGAGTTGGGGAGGAAGCAGTGGGGAGGGAGAAAAAAGGAAAGATCCTGGAACTGGAGGAGTTGGCATGAGAAGAGAATTTTTAGGAGAGAAAGAAAAGACTTTGGACCTACTGCTGGGCTGTGTGGGACTCTGGGGAAAATGGATGAGAAGAAGCTTTTGAGGAAATTCCATTATGTATAGAAAGTATAATCTCCTTTGACCATCCACTCAAGAAAATTTCAATTCAATATTGTTTTTCTTTTTGAAGGATTTTCACAAGGTTGAAGAAGGTCTAAGGCTGGAGCAAGAAAATCTAGTTTTATTCATTGCTTTAAAGATTATGCCAGCCAAAAAAAAAAAAAAGTGTGTTTTTGTGCCTGTGAATGCATCTGTGTGTACCAAGCATTTGAAAAACACTTTTTGGACAACATCTAGCATCTCAGCTAATGTCCTTCACAACATGAACCACAGAATTCTTTCCTAAGCTTCTGTTTTGCACCTTCAGCTACTTCCTTGACAGGTTCACCTTGACATCTTAATATGTAAATTGCAACATGCTTCAATTAAACTTTCCTTTCCCCAAAGCTAGTTTCTCTTTCAGAATTACTGACTATGTGTACAGATTATCAGTTGCATGAGTATTTTCTGAATCTCTCAAGAAAGACATCTCAGGATCTCCTTTTGTCCTTCTCATATACTCATTTCCATCTATATTTATTATTAAACACATAATTATTGAGTATAGATGTATTGGGTATTGATCTAGGCACTGGGGATACAGTGAAGAAAGAGACACATAGGATCCTAAGTGAAAGTTGAAAAAAAAAAAAGAAACATGGAGTGAATTTCCTTTAGAATCTCTTCAATCTATGTTTCCCCAACCTTAGTACATATTCATAATTTGAACTGTCATTTATCTATATCTGGGTAATTACTATTATCTATCATCTGGACTCTCATCCACATTCTAAACTTCCACACTGTTTCTTTAATTTAAAAAAAATTTTATTGAAGTACAGTTGATTTACAATGTTGTCTTAGTATCTGCTGTATAGCAAAGTGATACAGTCATATAGATAGATAGAAGATAGATAGATGGATTATAGATTCACATATATATTTCATATTCTTCTCCATTAAGGTTTATTACAGAATGCTGAACACAGTTTCCTGTGCCACAGAATTGGACCTTGTTGTTTATCTATTTTTATATACAGTAATGTGTATCTGCTAATCCCAAATTCCTAATTTATGCCTCATCCCTCTTTCTCTTTGATAATCATAAGTTTGTTTTCAATGTCTATAAGTCTCTTTCTGTTTTGTAGATAAGTTCCTTTGCGTCATATTTTAGATTCCACAAACAAGTGATATCACATGGTATTTGTCTTTGTCTTAACTGACTTTACTTAGCATAATAATCTCTAGGTCCATCCATGTTACTACAAATGGCATTACTTCTTTCCTTTTATTGCCAAGTAATATTCCATTTTATATATATGTATCTTTTTATCCGTTCAACTGTACACAACATTTCCTTACTAAATTTTTATCTTCTTAGTCTTTGTTTGAAAGCATCACATGACACCCTTCATCTGCAGCATAGAATCCAGTCTTTTTTTCTAGCATTCAGATGTTTCATGGTCCAGACCTAACAGACAAAACTGGTTGACTTTTCTCTTCCATCTATACACTCTTGATGCACACTCTTCCATTCATCACACTTTCAATATGCCTTACGATACTGTTTTAGCTATACATTTGCTCCGGGGGCATGGAAACTTTCATTCTACTCTCCACATCTACCTGAATACAAAACTTTATTGTAAGAAATAATTACAAGCCATATTTATAGAGTATCCCAAAATTCTTAAAACACATTCAATTATTTATCTCATTCATTCTTGCTTTTGATCCTCATAGTATAACCAAGCAGGGTCCTGTGGAGCTCCTGGGCTCAAAAGTCTTTCTGTGTCCCCCATAACTTGTTCTTAGGAAATGGTTCTCATTCAGCCTCCATAGCCTTCCCTGAATTCCAAGGGGTAGGTTCAGACAGTGGCTGATCAAGGAAGGAAGGGGATGGGATGAAAAGAAAAGGGAGGAACAGTTAAGCAACAATAGTACAGCCTTGGGGCAGGATCCTGTTTCCCTCTCAAGGGATCTTATACACCTAAGAGAAAAGTTATCTTCCTTATGTTTCTTTTAGAAATGAATACTTTAAAATTGACAGCTTGGAGAACTTCCTTTTGCTTCTCCCTCATTGGATTGCACCCTAAACACAATCACCTGTAAGCTAGAGATTAGGTACCCTGAGTACAATTGCCTGTGAGTTAAAGATTATTAGCATGTGATGTTTTTCAGGAAGTTCCCTACTTTGTTCCAATCTGATTAATATGTCCTTTCTGCAAGTACTGTTATTACAGGCAATAACCCAGAAGACCACCACCAGGATCATGCTGAGATCACCCGATGCCAGCTTCGATGGCTAAGATTCTCCCAAAGAAAGAAGAAAGCATATTTATGCCAATACTGATCTTTATCTGAAACCCTGTTTTCCTCCTTTTAGACTATAAAACTCCCTACAATTCTTCCCCAAAGGATGGCACAGTCTTTAAGGCATTAGCTTGATGTGGCCTCCTTTGCCTGGCAAAGCAATAAAGGCTATTTTTTCTCTTTCACCCAAAACTCTGTCTCCACATTTCTATTCTGCACCAGTGGACAGAGGCTGAGCTCTGGCAATGATAGGGCTATGGCAGAAAGGGCTGGCATTAGTTTGCCCAATTTACAATTAAGAAGAGTGAGTCAAAATAATGTTTATGGGAGTTCCCGTCGTGGCGCAGTGGTTAACAAATCCGACTAGGAACTATGAGGTTGTGGGTTCGGTCCTTGCCCTTGCTCAGTGGGTTAACGATCTGGTGTTGCTGTGAGCTGTGGTGTAGGTTGCAGACGAGGCTCGGATCCCGCGTTGCTGTAGCTCTGGCACAGGCCTGTGGCTACAGCTCCGATTCGACCCCTAGCCTGGGAACCTCCATATGCCGCGGGAGCGGCCCAAAGAAATAGCAAAAAGACAAAAAAAAAAAAGGTTTATGAATGAAATAGTGAGTGGGAAAAAATGTAACTAGAAATTTTGAGTCATTCCTCTTTCCCAGCTCTTCCCATGATGCCATGTATTTCAATAGCTAAAACTTACACTGAGGAGGTTAGAACTCCAGCAATTTAGCAAATAGCAAATGCATCCTTCTAATGGAAACTTACAATGCTCCCCCTGAGGGTGAATAACTTGGTCAATTAGGATTCTATGTGACACAAATGTTCTGTTGTGAGATTGACTGTATCTCTTTGAAAACACACAGGCCCTTGGCTTTCATTCCATCTTCATCTCCCTGCTGAGGTGAAAACTACTGTTGATTTAACACCCTCGGCCTCCTTTTAATTCTTAGATTGATCTGGAAGATGTTAAGCTAGACTTGTCAAACTCAGGTTATGTATTGGGACTCAAAGAGAACACCTGGGATGTCTCAGAACGGTTGGTGTCAACTGGAATATGATGAAATCCTGTAAGAACTGAATGGGCTATAAAAACATTGTGGCTCAGCCACAACAGCAGGGAAAACAAGAAAGAAGTTTTAAGAGTGAAGGAGAAAAAAAAAAGAAAAAATGCTGTGAAGATACAACCGAAAAATTGATGCTTGCCTCATGTAACTCTTCTGATTGAAAGCTACCTCCATATTGTCAGCAAAAAAGATTGCTCAGGCTCAGCTGTTTTAAGATCAGTTTTGCTAGTCTTATACTAACATGCATAGATTTACATTTTACATATTTAATGTGAATGGGTGTTTTTGTCAACATTGCATAGAGAATAAATATTCACCTTTTGCAGTTCCATAGAAAAACTCATTTGTTTTGAAAATATCTTTCTGGTCTTAAAGAGCATCATCATTTATTTTTCACATGTTAATGTTAGAAAATTTTGTATTTTTACTATAAAATACCCCAATAGCACAAGGCATGGAAGAAAGGAGAAAAACAAATGGTTGTTACTGAGTTCCTGTTAAATGACCAGATCTTTACCAATCTCTCATTTTACCTGGCATTAACCTTAAAAGTAGGTCTTTTAGTCTACATTTTAGAAATAATAATTGAAAGATTAGGGAGATTAAGCAATGAAGCAAAGAGCCTTCAAATACTGTCAAATCTAGAGTTCAGCTGGGTGTGTTTTACTCAAAACTGGTGCCTTGTTCACTTAACATAGATTTTTGACACACTATTTGATGACCAGTGCATACTATTCAAAATGAGATTTTTTTATTTTTTTTCTTTTCTATAAAGAAATAATGAAAGTGAAAAATCTGGAATGAAGTTATGTATCTTTGGAGATAAGTTAGAAAAAAAATATTCCTCTCTTAACATCCCAAACTCATATTCTCGCTGCTTTCATTGGAAAACACTTGGTGATGAAAAAAGTCATATTAAGTGTATTAAACCTCAAAGATTATATGTTAATTTCTTCAACCAAAAGAGACATAAAAAGTGAGAAGTAAGACATGTAAGGGAGTGGAAACTTTCCATCATCTTTCAAAAGAAAATAAGTTGCCCTCCACTTATTTGATTGGAGAAAGATGACTATATTGGTTAAAAACCCATCATTTTTCTCAGCCTTTTTTAAATGCTGGTTTTTCAGAGTCAATCCATCTGACTGAAATTGGTATTCCAGGGAGAAGAGGTCTGTAACATTGTATATAGTTTAAAAATTTTTTTTGGCACTGGCATTAAGCAAATGCTATTGCTTATTATACAGGGTGAATAAAATGTCAGGCTCTGGAGTCAGACTCAGGAAGGTCAAATTGAAGTTCTGTCATATTCTAATTGTATATCAGGGACAATTACTTAACCTTTTTATTTGGCTCAGTCTTCTCATCTTTAAAATGGGGCTGGTCATAATAGTATCAATATGTTCCACACATAGCATTATTTTAAGGATTAAATGATGTATGGCTAGTCAAGTATTTAACTCAGTGCTTTCCAAATGATAACATCAATGGACAGTAACATTATTATTATTATTGTTATTATTATTATTAGTTTTCAACCAGTTATCCAATGAAATACTCACGGGAGCTCAGGGAAAGAGGAATATATTTATCTACTTTGAAAATTGACTAGTGTCTCTGTGAGAAGTCTAGACTCTTGTCCTTTCTGTGTCCTACCTCAATAAGTCTGGTATGTGAGTGTTTCTCAACTTACTTCATCCCCCCAAAATTGGATCCCAAGAGGACAGAAGGATATTCACCAATTTCATTTTAGTTGAAATTAAATCGAGTGGCACAAGGGACAACACACAGTGTAAATGGGTGAAGGACTCTGCATATTAATATAGGCTCCAACTTCTGTAGCAGAGAAGGGGCAATGAACTTACTCAAGATCAGTTCTTCATAGAATTATTTTTCATATATTTTTAAAACAAGGGGGAAATCCCACAATAACATGAGTCATAGGAGAGAAATATTATAAGGTTAAAGTAAAAGGCAATATTATCCAGAAAATTCAGGAAACAGACCATAACAGTCAGTTCTAGAAGTCAATATCTAGAAGTTCTCTAACAATGTGGGAGCTGATTCTTAGTGAGGTTTCTCCTCTTGGCTTGCAGATGACCACCTTTTGTCTTCATATTACAGAGAGAACTTCTGCGTCTCTCCCTGTACTTATGAGGGCACCAGAAATAAGGTTCCTTCTCTTACGATGGCCATATTTAACTTCAATTATAACATTATTTGTATGTATAAATGCAGCCCACCTTCCTTTTAATTCCACCCCTGAAAGGACTTATCAAAAATCTACAAGTCTGTTTTAGGGCTATGCTAAGGACCGGAAATAAAAAGCAAGATGTAAGATCATCTAGTTTAAGCAATTGTAAAGCCACATTTTTAAATCAATCCAATTTCTAGCAAGTCTCATCATGTAATTTCTATCCAAAAGACTCCAGCAAAAAATGAAGTCACTGCCAGGGTCCTCTGACACAGCTCAGCTTTATAGTTATTCTTCAGAATTTCAGCAACCTTGGCTAAACCACCAGATGGATTTGAAAGAATGTCATTACAAAGTCCTTATGTGAGTTGGCAAATAGATGTCAACAAAAATGTGCTTTATCCAGACCAGTCCATGCTGAGGAGTCCAAAAATTTAAATCTCAGAGCTGAAATATTGTCATCTAAAAAATATTTCCTCACTGCGCCCTTTGCTCTCTCTCTCTTTTTTTAAGGAAAAAGCACAAGATACTTAGACTTCATAAGAATACAATGTTTTAAATGAGTACCAATTTCAAAAGTTACCTTATAAAAAGAGAAGCTAAATCAAAGACATTGAAGAATAGCAGCATTTTGGTGAAAATTGAAAACTTCATGTACTTAAAGATATATATTCTTATGTGTTCGTGTGTGTGTGTGTGTGTGTGCATACACATTTTTTTCCCTTTTGTGTACTATCTCTTTTGTCTTATCTTTGTTACATGAAACAGATGGTGGGTCCTTCCTCTGAGAAAAGACAAATCAACACGGCCATTTACCAGCACTGTTGGAAGGTCCTGTCTTCTGGATTACAGCAGTAACCTCCATGCCCCCAAACTGAGTTTTGCATAAAGCAGGGCACACACATTTCTAGGAGGAAACCTTTTAAGTTATATCTGTGTAGAACAGGCCACCTGGGTTGTAGAATGGCCCATCTGTTCACGTTGGCAGTCTCCATGAGGGGCAGGAGCAGCTACTGCTAAATTGAATATTCCACATGGCCTGCATGATCATTGAAAAGGAAGCTCCAAATGGCTCACCCATGCTGTGGCCCATCCATGTGAGAACACCAATGCTGTGGAGAAGAGCGCGCATGGCAGATGTCCTCAACAGGAAAGAACAAGCAGCATATTTGCAAATGATGCTTCTGGTCATACTTGACTAGTGAGGGGTTCGGGTAAACAAGTACAGAATATTGACTGAGCAGAGAAGGGGTAAGCAGAGAAGCACAGTATTCTGGAGCAGTATTAACTATTCATATATATGCACACACATAAATAACATATATATTCATTACATATTCATTATAATATATTCATAATATATTAAAATATATATATTCTTTATATCATATTCATTCAATATATATATTTTGGCCACACACACAGCATGTAAAAATTCTGGGGCCAGGGATGGAACCCGCACCATAGCAGTGACAATGACAAATCCTTAACACACTGAGCTACAAGGGAACTCCAAGGATTAAGTTATTCATTATATTTTAATGTGCATCTAGTAATCTAGTTATAATGTTTATAATGTGTCCCTCTCTGTCTCAGTTAAAAGAGAAAACCTAAGTTCCGCCTTGATCAGGAGATATATATTTTTTTTCCTTCCATGTCCACATTTCTCAAGAAAACTTCTAGTCTGCCACCCTCTGTCAAGACAGGTGGATGGCAAAGTCATCTACAGAAAATGGAGGGAGTGCATCACACATCGGAGGAGAGCTTAAAGTCCCTGATTTCCTTTCACTTTTTCACTCAACCTCTTGACAAAGATCCTTCTTACCTCTCCTTTATCAAGGACTCAGACCCCCTCAGCTCCAATTTTGGACCTCATCTTGACTGTAGCTCTTCTGCCCCTTTCCTATTTGTCCATTTCTGTCCCCCTCTAACCTTAAAAGAACCTAATTATAGGAATGACATCATGAGGCAATTTAACCTAACTCTTGACTTATGCTCTCCTGAATGCTCACCATGCCTTGTCTAGCCTGTCAGATAAAAAGAAGTAAGAATGAAAAATTAAGTAGTTAAAAAATGACTAGCTCTCTACTCCCAACAGCACCCTTAGGAATCCTGCAGGCAGATCAGGCAGGCAAGATAGCATCTGAAGACAGTCAGCCAGTCTGCACTCAGTGGAGAAGGTTGCAGAACCCAAACTTCTGCCTTGATGATTTTCTGATATTCTTCTCCTCCCCCCCAATTTTTTCCTTTAAAAATTATCAAGGCCAAGCCAAACCTTTGCTGTTCGTCTCAGAACATGAGTCCACCTTTTCCACAGATTGCCAGCTTTTCTGATTAAAGCGCATTTCCTTCCTACTGATGATTGCTTCTTAAATTATTGGCTTTTGAACCTGAGTTCAGCAACAATCCACACCTCCTAATGAAATTGAGCAAGGCCCTGTGGGACTCCTGAGCACACAAGCCTTTCTATGTCCCACATTTCTTGTTTTGGGGGAAGGGGCTTCAGCCTCCATGGCATTCCCTTCCCTGAGTTCCAAAAAGCAGGTTCAGATGGTTTTGAATCAGGGAAGGGAGGGGATACAGAGATCATGGAGGAACATCAAGAGATAATCATGTAGCCTTGGGGCAGGGTCCTGGTTCCTCCTCAAGGAATAAACATAGCAATATCTTTGAGTCCTTCCACAGAACTGAAACCCCCAATAAACGGAAGATGTTGATGAAGCATTCTTCATTCTAAAAGAAGGATCATCAGAATGAATCCTGGGACCACCTAAACACCGGCTTTAAAAAAAAAAAATGCAAGCTCTCATCTGCACAGATCCTTATCAATAGCCCTGAAACTGACAGCACTAATGGTCTGAACCTAGCCAGAGCACAGATTGGAACTTGAACCCATGTGCTGGGGCTTAAACCCAGCCTAAACCCAGATTGGGACTTGAACCTACATTTTAAATTAAAATCACCTGGTGTCTGGACTCACTGAGGTTCAGGTTCTTCATGCCTCTGTGCAGAAAGAATTCAGCAAGGGGCAGAGTGATAGGCAAGATACAGATTTATTAAGATAGGATGCTTGTGAGAGATGCAAGAGGGCAGGCAAGGAATCTCTGCCCCAGGATTGGGTAGGCTACAGTTTTATTATCCAAGGGGAGTGGGGCTTGGAAAAGCCCACCTCTTCCTTTCTGAGAGTAGTAGCTCCTCCTTAGTATCTGGTAAGATGTACATTCAATTCAGCCAAAGGGTGGTCCTCAAACTCCTGCCCTTGGTCTGAATCTGAATGCAGGACTCATCCCATCCCCTACCCAACAACCTGAGGCAATTCTCGTACCTCTACTAGTCAAGCAAGGTTGCCTTGTCTGATGGCTTTCTTGAATTTACAGTGGTCTCCTAAAAGTCTCCTAGGTTTCCCTCTTTCCCTGTGGTCCCTTATTGGGACTGCTACATCTTCCTTTGCCTACTCCATCCCTATCAGCCCAATTTTTCATTCTCAAACTGTAATACCACTTCCCAGTCTCTCCTAAGGAGGGGACAGTCTTTATGGTATTAGCCTGCTGTGGCCCCCTTTGCCTGGCAGAGCAATATAGCTGTTATAGGCTTCAAGTCCCCTTCAAGGAGATTAAACCTAAACTTCTGTAGCCATGTCTCATTGTAATGCCACTTCCCCACTTTGACAGCCTGGGCCACTCACTTCCTGCTAGAGAAGGAATGTTGCCCATTCCTCACCCTGCCACTATATAACCTATTCCCCATGTAAATAAGGTATCCTGCCCAAGACCAATCAGAAGATCAAATCGTGTCTCCAATCAGGTCGCATTTTGGGTATAAAGACTATTGCAGAGTGAGTCAGCCTCTCTTTTTTAACCTGTGCACACATGAGTCCTCTCCCTCCCTCTCTGAAAATGCACTTTCACTTTAATAAATTTGTAAAACATCTGCCATTCCAATGCTTTGTTATGGTGGGACAGGAACTAAGGAAACTGTGATGGTATCAAAGCTGTCTTTTTCTGCTTCACCCAAAACACTGTCTCTGTGTTTCTATTTGGCACAGGTGGACAGAGACTGAATTCTAGCAACTCTAACAGTTTTCTCAGTTTCAGTATTATCTAGCCTTTGAGAGAAAAACTTACTTTGCAACCTTATGTATATTTCAAATCTTTATTTTTAGCCCTTAGGGCAAACAGCTCTTTGAATTTTTGTTTCTGCCTTTGGGAAGGCTTAAAAAGAAAAATGCCTCACATGCAACCACTGGCAGAACAGTGTTGAAATAAATGTCCAGGCCCAAGTATGGAGATCTTCCTGCCCCAGGTGCCATCTCAGCAAACTGAAACATCAGTAACATTTGCGTCCCTGAAACATCATCAGCCAACCCCCAAGTGCCATATCAACTCCAGACTCTGTACTCATCTCCTTGTTCCTAATTTATTTTCTGTTTTTCTCTTTCTGGTCCCTTATCCTAGAAAAGCTTCCAGCCTTCCCTACATTTTGCAGCTCTCTGAATCCTTGGCAACTAAGACTGCTCACTTCCTGAAATGTTAAATAAAGTTTGTCTCACCTAAAGTTGTCTTCTTTAATCTTTTTTAACAGCAGAAGTAAGTAAATATACAGAACATAGACATACTTCAAAGAGTAATCTTAAATTTTTAAATGTATTATCACAAGTTATTTCTCAGAATAACCCTCCTAGGAGAATATTATTAGCCATTCCATAGAGATGAGTAAACTGAGGCTCAGAGAGGTGCGAATTGACCTAACCAAGGTTGTTTCATCTGAAAAATGGGAGGGTGGCTTATCACACATGCAAAGCTATAAAATGGGATGAGTGTGAAGGGGAACAGAACATGCCACCCCTAAATATGCCTCTTTGGCATGGAGGTTATTTTGAGCTGCTTATTTTGAGAAATATCAGACAAGGAGAAGCTTTGAAAACAGAGTGAGGGTTATCCTTTTGTAAGGGAAATTGACATTTTACAAAAGTAATCTCCATTTGTAAGGGTGTCTCCCTTTCTGTTTCTACAAGAGAAGGCTGATTCAAAATCACAAGAAACTTACCAAGGAGAAGCCACCAGCTTTAACTGTGTAACAGAACTTACTCTAACAGAGTGTTTTTCCTGATGGTCTCTCATTATTGTTCTCCTCCATCCAACATCTTTTGTCTTTAGCTGAAGATGGCATTATTTGAGGTGGTGGTTTGGATCATTTCAGGAAATTTACTCACTTTTCCTGGGCATCTTCCACTTATCCATGACGTTAATAATCTCTTTGTTTTTCTCTTGTCAATCTGTCTTTTATGATAGTGTCTTAGCCCAGAACCCAAAAGGATGGAGGGTACATTATTATTCCTCCTATACAAATGTGTGTTTTAACTATGAAATATTTCCACTTGCTGGTGGCTCATTCATTAGCACTTCAGTAAGTTTTAGAATCATTTAAAGTTAGATAATATAACTGTTGTTTATAAACTTCCTAAATACAGAGACCAGATTCTTCTGCTGCTGACTACTGTAATTCACAGCACTTAGCACACTGCTTGGCACATGAATGTTCAATCAAGTTTTTTTATTGGAATGGGTAAGTTATGAAGATAGAACTATAATTCATGGGTGTCCTACTGTTTCTTTTCTGGTGTGGACAAAAGCCACTGTTACTCCTTAGCCATAGGACAGAGTTGGACAGATTAATACATTTGCTCGCACATAGGAATTTCAGTGTTACCTGAGTAATGTAGTATATTAGCTATGTGTGGTCTGACTCCTGCAAATAACCCGCTGATAAGTAGTGAGAGTATGTAAGGAAGGAATACATTATTGTTTAGCTGTCTGTATGAAAGCAGGACACACTTTACTTCACACAGTGTACAGAGAAAAAGAATCCAGGGCTTTCTTTTACTCTTCCTATGTTGTCAAAAAATATATTTCTTACCTTTGTATATATCACGTACTTTTATAACATTTTATGAAGACTTTTATTGATGCAGAGTCAGTGGAAGGCTCTATAAAAATGTTGGCTCTTATTATTGAAGAAGGAGGCAGATGGTACCAGAAAAATTTTTCAATGAGCCTGAAAAAGGTTTGGCTTAAAAAAAAAATACCAATCAGGGTCTGTCCAGGAAAGGAAGGAAAAAAAAAAAAAAAAAAACTATAGCAAATTTCAAAGCATTGAAAAATACCCTAATTCTTTTGTTGGGGAGGAAATGCAGTGGGCTCAAAACCCAGTTGTCTTTTAGGCACCTTCTCATCACTTTCATTGTTATATGTATTTGATGCCAGGAATGTAGTACTTTCACATGTGTGTTACTCATTGACCTTCAAATTGTGTAGTCATTTCAGTAAAGTTTCAGAGGCAGATATTATTAAGAGAAAATAGTGATGTTTATTGACAACATTCTAGAAAGATGTATGGACTTTATACACATGATTATATATCAGGTTCAAATATACACTTTTAATATATGTGTATTCTGAATCAAGTAGAAAACTCACGCAGACAACTGCACAACTTGAGATGATGCATATGTGTGTTTATCTAATTTTATAATGTCTCAATTATATTCACCATATTTAGAACTTGGCAGAAGGCAGATTTGCCAAATTTGTGAGGAATAAAAAGCCAGGCATTATTTAGGACAAGGTAAAAATAAAAATCATTGAGGAAAAACAAAGGTGTCCAAGATTTGTCCATAAATGTGGAAGTAGTCTCTACTATAAAATCATTTACTGAATCAGTCTGAAGACAAAGGTTCAATTTTATTCACTTTATAACTGATTGTGAAGTGTATCAATGTACATTTCACAATGAGGATTTATGTTAAGGAGAGACCTTTATAAATAGCCATCGCTTCTTAAATGAAGAGGGTAAGCAGACAGAATCAAAATAGTAATGCTGACATATACTCAGACCTCATCGTAAACTTATCTTAAACCAGCAAAAATTTATCACGTATGTCATGGATGCTGGGATGTATCACCCAGACGCTATTCTTCACAATCAAGAACCTTAGTGCTTGGCAGGAATTTGGACTGTGACCACTCAGATATGTGACCCCTCTGCAGGAGGGACTCACCTCAACAAAAGCTACAACCTCTCTCCCTGTGAAGGGGGCAGTCAAGACTGACAAAGATGGGACACAAAGGGTTTTCCCCTCACTTCATTTCTGGACTTATCTAAAAGTCATTTCCGCTCCAAAGCAATGCACGGCTGTGCAATGATTGGCTGTGGCCCCTGTTGCTAATGTATTGGAGGTCAATAATGTATTTATTATATTGTATTTCTACCTCTGTAGCCTATATGTTCTCATGGGTGTTGTTTCTGAGAATACACCCAGTAAACCTCAGGCATACATACCTCCATCTCAGTCTATTTCTCAGGAGCTCATGCTATGGCAGAGTGATTTTTCAAATAGCAGCATTTACTGGAGTTATATTCTGTGCTGATATCTAATAAAATCCACATACTGATCCAGAACTCACACCACCACCAGTTTTCACTCTCTAACTCTACCTTCTTGGAGAAGAATGTTTTGAATTTATTATGTTTTTCATCCAATCTTGCTGGCTCATCCCAATAGGGGAAAGAAAAAAGTCATATTTATCTTTAGAAATAATCCTTTCTAGTCTCCACATCTTGGTCCGGGCCAGAAATAAAGAGGCCAATATTCTGCCAAAAAAGGAAATCAACCTTTTCTCTTTCTTTGTGGTAACTAGAGTACATAGTAACATATCAACCAGTTTGAAAAAATGCTGAGTCCTTGCTTATTTTCTGCTTCAGTAATCTTTATTGAACAGCAATCCTGCTCTATGTTAATAATATTTGTTTTATTGGGGGATCCTACAATTCTTTATCTAAAATTCATTGTGTACCTGATCTCATTTTCATGTCTCAATAACTGTTTATGAGAATAAGAGACTATGGACTGCAAAGGCGTATTGAGCATAATACTAATATTTCCATGATGCAAATTAAATACTCCAGGGCCCATTTCTCCAAGAGTCTCTCCCTAGATGACAAAATCCTAGCTAATATAAGCTCGTGAAATGATTGTCTCAAATTCCTTCCTAAATTCAGAAAAATTATGCCAATAGAGAGTCTATTAGGAAAATATTGGGTATTCTTACAGCCATATCCTGAGCAGGCTTTCAGGATAGGTCTTCTAAAATAGCAAGGACATATGTATCCATCTCATTTCAGTCTATCAACTGCAATGATCTAGGTTAAATATTGATTTTAAAAATGCCCTGTGTTAGAAAACAAAAATTGAAAAAGAAACACTAAGTTCCACTGAATTCTCTGTATCTCCAATAATGTAATGAGAGGTAAAACTGCAAACTTACAAGGAACCATTCCATTATAATTGTTTCTTTTTGCAATCTACATTAGTCAGTTCCAAAACTCTGCAAGAATGATATAGTGAATCAAAGAAAATTCAAATGCATATGGCATTGGCTTAACAAGAAATCTCTCTCTCTCTCACTGTCTCTCTCTCTCTTTTGGCAGAGATTCTAGAAGCCAAATAGAATCCAGTTTTCCTGAGAAGGAACTCTAGTATGGGAAAACGCAATGTCTCCAAAGGCAAAGATTCTGTCAGACACACTATGGCTACAAAAACACAAAAACAGAACAGAAAGCATCTTTTGCAGCATTCTCTGTCCTTAAGAAATGAAGATCTTACCACCAACTAGTTCACCAGTGCGGCCTTACCATGAAGCCCTCCAAAGATCTCACTAATAGAAATTACAAGAAAATTTGCAACCCCAAGAGTATATAATTTTAAAATATGTTTAATTACTTTATTCTAAATATTTGGAAATACAACTCTGCTATTTTTTTTCTTGTAGGAAAAAATATTACAAAATATTAACAATATTCACTATTCTGAAGAATATCAGTGAATTCCAAAAAAATTGTCAAAAGAAATATGGAATCATGGAATTTTGTATTCCCAGAAGCCTCTTTACTCACAAAAATAAAGTGTTGTCTTGTAAGCAATTTTCCATTTTTTTTAAATCTATGCAAAAATAGATAACTTCCCATATTGTATATTTCAGAAGAATTGGGGAGGCCCTTTTCCCTCAAACATCTTTTTTCTTTATTGCTATTATTTCTTAAATAGGAAAAAAAAACCTGTATTCATTTAAAAATAACTAAAGGGTTTGGGGTTGGTAGATGTAAAGTATTATATTTAGAATGGATAAAAAATGAGGTCCTACTGTACAGCACAGGGAACTATATCCAATCTCTTGGGATAGAACATGATGGAAGATAGTATGAAAAAAAGAATGTATATACACATATGTATGACTGGGTCACTATGCTATACAGTAGAAATGGACACAACACCATAAATTTATTATACTCTAATAAAAATAAGATTAAAAATAAGTAAGATAAAAATAACTAAAGAGGAAAGAGGAAAACCATCTTTTGAGCTCTTACGCTTCTACAATTTGATTTGGAATTCTCAGAAATTATCTCATGTAATTCACAAAGAGTAACAAATATTAGGTAGTTTAGTCATAGTTTCTGCCACTCCCACCAGTTCATTTCTTTATTCATTCATTTCCTTATTCATTCATTTATTCAACGAATGTTTATTGAACACCTACTCTGAGCCAGGGACCATATGATCCTAGGAACATAGAAGTAGGAAACAATTATGATAATCAGAGTTCCTAGAAGGCAAAATGGTCATTGATCCAGTCAATAATGCTAGCTCCCTCTGGGATTTGGTCTACACTATGCAGAGAATAAGTAGTAGGTAGAGAGAATAAAATCTGGAAATTATTGATTAGACCCAGAACGGACACAGTTGAAACTGCATAACAACCTCAACACTTAGTGACATAAAAGAACTTACTATTATCTTCCATGTTTCTCTGGAATCGTCCTAGATAATTTTGGTAGGTCTTGCTCATGACTTTTCATGTGTTTTCTGGCAAATGGCAGCTGAGGCTGAAGTCCTCTGAAAGTTGACTCACAGTTGTAGTTGGCTCCTGGTGAGTTGGACTGGGCTCTCAATTAGAAAAACTTCACGTGGTTTTTCCACATGTAGCATGGACTCCTGACAGCATGCTCTTGTGTTCCAGAGGACACATCCATGATCAAGCCTTCTAAGAGGCACAGGGCAGATGTTTCAGGCCATCATATGACTTGACCTGGGAAATCCCAGAACATTATTTCATCTGTTGCTCAAGCAAGTCACTAAATCCACCCTACATTTAAGGGAAGGAAAATGTGAAAGGCTGTTGTTCTCTTAAGGAAGAGAGCTTGATGGTGTTCAGCCTTGAAGAGTATCTATCAAAACATTTTTCCCTTGTATATAGTTAGGTCAGGTAAAGTTTTTATTGGCAGCTTTATTGTCTTGATTTTCCTCCTTTTTATCCCCTCTTGTGGGCATAAAGGTAATTATTTGGGATGGAGAATAATAGATCAAAGGTGGTTTTATTCCAGGAATGTCAATTCTGGACCTAATCCTAAGATTAAATAAAATGAGTCTAATCTTATTCACTGAACCTCATAGAATCTACTGTACTCTGCCCTCTACAAACCTCAATTAAATAGTCTTTAAAATCCATTCCAATTATGTATTATGTAGACAATTACATAAACTTTCCTGTTAAAAAAATTGCATTATCAGAGGTAATATCTTCTTTCTTGGCAAATAATTAGCTCATCATTTGAAGGAACTTTGCTTGCAGGAAATCACATTTTAAATGAAGTAAAAGGAGTTCCTGTTGTGGCTCAGTATATTAAGAACCTGATATTGTCTCTAAGGATGTGGGTTCAATCTCAACCCTCGCTCAGTGGGTAAAGGATCTGGCATTACCACAAGCTGCAGCATAGGTCACAGATAGGGCTCTGATCCAATGCTGCCATGGCTATAGGATAAGACTGTGGCTGCAGCTTTGCTCTGACTCCTAGGCTGGGAACTTCCATGTGCCAAAGGTGCAGGAGTAAAAAAAATAAATAAATCAATAATTAAATAAATTAAATATGAATTTCTACTATTGTTCTATCAGAATTTCTATCCATTACATATCTGCCTGGGTTTTTGCTGCCTTCAATGGTGCCTAAAGTGCATACCACTCAGTAAATATTTGTTGAATCTTGAATTATTGAAAATGAATCATGCGTGTATGATACATTGGCACTGTCTGAAATAGATGTGTTCCCCAGATCCGAGGAAGGACAAATATATTCCCCTGAATTCTATATACATGGATGCAAATATAGAATAATGATTTACGTGATATTCACATAGCCTAGTGCAACCAGATTCATAGTTTCTGATCTTTATTGTATAGAGCTGCATGCTACACTCATAACCCAGACTCCAGGAACCATTTCCACATTGTGTCCCAGGGGTTCAATAGAACTCTGAATGCTTTGAGTTAGGTCAGGAAGTTACAAACTCAGTAAATAGTGGAAAATCACGTCTATGATATAAATTCTCCACAGATCTTTCTAAGACACATAATTTCCATTTTGATCCTGTTTCTGGGCAAAAGAATCAGTCTTGTTCTCTTGAGACTACAGTCCAGTGCATGCACAGTCTACCTCTATATCTGTAGAGAAGCAGATGCAAAAGCAATGTTGTTTAGTTGGTCAGGTGCCCTAGCATGGGTGCTTCCAAGGTGATTGTGAAGGTTACAGGTAATGGGCAGCTTGATAGTTCTGGCTCATATCCTCATGTCCTGTAGCCTGAAGGGCTGTGTGCTCCAACACTTTTTGAAATAGTACTGCTAAAATCCTGACACTTCTTCTCCTAATCATTGATTAAGAAACTGCAATTGATTCAAATACTACATTCCAATTTCATGAATCTCTCTATTAGCCTGGGAACAGATGTACCACTACATATTGCCAAAATCAGAGTGGTTTGGCTTTGGTACAGCTGTGCCACATATATATATACCAATTTTTTTAGAGAAAAACTTTTATACAAAGAAATAGACAAATTCTTTAGGTTATAGATCTTTTCTACCTTCCCTGGATAAGAAAACCCTTGCAACAAATATGTTTTCAAAACTATTAATATGCTTTTTAATATTTGTGTTTCCTTATGCGTGAGTTTTTCCTTGTCATGCTGAGGTAAGTTTCTATCTCAAGGTCAAGTGTAGGGACATGTCAAAAGAGAACAACAGTAGTTACAGTATGTCTACAGTTGTAGCATGGCATCTGCCATCTCAACTGAATTTTAAAATCTACAGCAAGACAATAGTGGAAACTACGATTTGTCTTTTCAAAAAAAATTGTGTTAATTTTCTTATCCTCTTTCTCCCACTCCTCTCTTTTTGCCCATATCAAGAGGCCATCCTTGTTAATTTGATCATAATATTTTACAAAATGCAATTCTTCTTAAACAGGAAGGAAAAAGAAGGGAAGCTATTCCCAGTCCTGGCAGGTTGAGAAGAGGGGAAGAGGAGAGTTAAGGAAAGGAAGGAATAAGAAATATGCTGAACCTTGCCAGCTCAGGCCAATGTCATAAAGAAAAAAGGTTACAATGTGAAATGAGTAGAAAGGAATCCTCAGAGTAGACAGCCCTCTACTTCTCTTGGGAGTGAGTCCTCTGGGAAGGGTTTCCCTATAACGTCATATGATAATTCCAAAAGGGTAAACAAAGAGTGAGTGATAGCATGGTCAAACTACCACTGGCCATCATAGGGACACCAGTCCTATTGCATTAGAACCCCGCCCTCATAGCCTCACTTAATTTTAATCACCTCCTTGAAAACCCTCTATCCAAATGCACACTGGGGGTTAGGGTTCAAAAATACAAATTGGCTTGAGGAGATGGGGGGACAGAAGCAGTCCATAAGAGTAGCCCTTGGAAATGCAAGGATCTGATGTCATCAGTCCTATAGATAAGGAAGCTCTGAGTACCACCAACAACCAGTGAAAGGGCTTGGAATCAGATCCTTCTCCAGTTCTGCCTTCAGATGAAATGGCAAAACTTGGGCTAACACCTAGATTATAGGCCTATGGGAATCTATGAAATAAAAGATACAGATAAGCCATGCCAAGATTCTTGACCCACGGAAGCTATAGGATGATAATAAATTGTTTTAAATCACTCAGCTTTAGGGTAATTTGTTAGACAGCAATAGATGCAACAGATAGTTAATGCAGAACCATAGGTATCCTGAGAGGCAGTAGGTCATCCATAGAGGCCAGGAATCAGGCAAACACATTGTATAGGAATAAAGAGAATGATTTGACTGAAGCAAAACTTCTGTTTCTCCTCAGTATGTTCTAACAGCTCAGAAGCTTAAGTGTGGTTAACAAGGTGGGTTCCAAAGTCTGACACACCTGAATTCCAATCTCTCTGGTACTTCCTAACAGTGCATCCTTGGGTAAATCGCTTTACAGTAAAAGTGTATGCAAAGCAGTAAATGAAAGGCAAGGTGCCCTAATTACTAAAATGGATGTAAAAAATGTTCCGAGAAATCAATGAGATAATGAGAGTGAAATGCTTGACAGATAAAAAGTGTTTGATAGACATTAGTTATTATTGCTAGGATGCTAGTAGGGAAAGATGTAGGACTGAGATTTAAAACACACACAAAACTCACAATACATGCCAATAAATTGGCTGTGCTATATGTATAATATGTTATTCAAACTGTATATGTGCTTGCATCTTCTGTATGATGATCTATTTATATGATTTTACATAATTCTCCTATGTACAAGTCTTGTAAACAGTTACAATCATCCTCATTTTTTTGGAACAGAAAATCTCAGGGATTTTAAGTCGCTTTGCTGGAGTCATATAGGTCCCATGGGAATTTGAATCTAAGATCATAGATATTGAAAAACTTGGCCCTTTTTGTTGTACCTTGTGTCCAAAATGATGACCAAACTGTGACAAAAATCCATGAAGGTTACTCAGTGTCCTAAAGAGGTGTGTGCCAGCCTCTTGCAAAAAAAGAAAATTTTATGACAATGAAATACCTATTGGTTTAGACTGTCCTCAGTTTGGATTGAATCCCTTTTTCTATCATTTCTGCTAATGTCACAGCCACATCAGAAGGAGATTATCACTGACTAATTTAAAACGACTTTACTCAATTTGTTCGATTTACTTCACAAAAGAGAAAAGCAGTTTACATTTCCCATCGCTTATGAACAAAATAGAGTCGTCACCCCTGGCATCACGTTGATTTGATTTTGGTCATCTTTCTCTCACACACTCCATTAGCTGCAGCTGGATTATTAAAGCTTCCTGAAATTGATCAAGTTTACATTGGGAAACATGCTTTTAAAGAGAGAAATCAGCCACATGCTAACCATTTCCTTTCACATGAAGAAGACAAAGGTGGCTATTTAAATTGGCATGTTAACCGCTATTTCCATGCATTCTTATGGAACAAACTACACTGCCGTGTGCATATGTTTCTTGTGACTTACCAATATGCTCTAAACGTTGCTTCTGGAAGATACAATGGTCATGTTCTATAAGAACATCACTGAACCGTCAGGCCTATCCCACAAAGAATGACAGGAAGACAAGAAAATGAGACCAGGGAGAAAACACTAGATAAATAATGTCAGAGTCACACATGTTGAATAAGAAGAAGCTAGGAGTAAACAAGGGAAATGACAAACTATTGTAGTAAAGATGCTCTCAGATGCTAGGTTTCTATTAAATGCAGAAAATTGCCTGCTAAAATGACTACCAAGAAAAAGAGATGAAAGAAATGTGAGGATTTGAGGTATGCCTCATTTCTCACAGTCATTTGGTATATACTCCAAAATCCAGTGAACATATTCAAGGACATGTTGGCCATGAATTTAGCCTTAGATCCCTTGGAGGGAAAAAAGGATATTTGACACATAAAATGATCAATTATGGTGAATACAAAGCAAAGTGACTTCAGCAATTCTCTAGTGCTTTGCTGATTTCCTTCAATCTTTACAGGCTGTTTTACTGTTGTGGTGGTGGGGTTTTTTCCCCCCACTCTGCATCTTTTCTCTTTTCTTGTTCTTTATTGAGTTTAATTACAATTATTGTTCATGGGCGGTTGAGCTTAAAAATCACTTGCTGTCTTGTATATTTACCCTGTACTTGATTCATTCCCAGCTGTTCATCAGTGACACACTATTCAGACTGGGGAGTGAAATCACTTATCTTCACAGAGCAAAGAAAGCTGTTTCATTTACCAAAGGTCTAAAAAGGAGAATAATAAAATGATTATAATGTTAATTCTTCTGTCTAATTTATTTAAATCTTCTTTTATGTACCAATATGGAGGCATAGTTTTTGACACCCCATTAACTATGGTCACTAATTCCTGGAGAGAGCTGAAAGAATGAAGCTGCATTTTTTCTAGAAGGAATGGGTCAATATTCCTTGGCCACAGATGAAGACTTAGTGGCATCTCCGCCTCAGCACCGATGTCTATGGCCTGTTTTTAACCTGTAGGCATAATAGAAATACTACCAAATAAGGTTTCTCTATGTGAAAATTTTGTTGGCATGCCTGGCCTTTCCAATTTTAACTCTCTACTTTGTGGGAAGGCATTGAAGTGACTTCTTGAAGTGATTTCTTTTAATGTGCAAGATGTTACCTGGGAGAAACAACACATTAGCTGTCACCAGCATGCGGAATTTGTTTATGAAATGACAGAGTTGCAAATCGTTCCACGGAGGATATGTCTTCTTTTCAGGATGAAGCAATTGTCCCCAAGCCTTGGGCACGAGCCAGTGAGGGCAGCCCCTTCACTGAAGTGCCCCAGAACACTTTTCACAAGGTTTGAAATGCCAGCTTCCTCTCCTTACAGTTAAGGTCACCTGCTAAACCCGCTCTAAAATATATAGTTTGAAGGTTGTGGAAAAACCATAGATGAAAAAGCGTGGCACTTTTAAAATGAAATGTATAAGTTTATATATTAGAAAACAAGGAGTCTAAAAATTAATGTGTCAGGCATCCATCTGAGGATTTTAGACAAAAACAATCACTCCCTTGTCCAGAATACAATAAAGGAAAATAAATGATAAAGTCAAAAATAATGAACATGTATTTAATAGAAGAAACAAAAAATTTATTTGAAAATGATTAGTTAAGCCTCTTGGCTAATTTTTAGTGCAAACATAAAAATATATAGCAGAGGTTAAACAGATGCTAAGAATACTATGAATCTCTTGTGCAAATAAATTTGAAAATATTTATGAAAAAGACCAATTTTCAGAAAAATATAAATTATAAAAACTGACTCAAGATATAAAAATCTAAATAGTCCTGTAACCATTAAAATAGTTGAATCTGTAGTTGAACATTATTCTAAATGAAAACTCTTTAAAGCCATAGGATTTTAGAGGTGAACTCAACTAAACATTCAAAAAGCAGAAAATTCCTTTCTTTTCAGGGAAAAAAAAAATAAGAAAAATTCTCAAACTCACTTTATGAGATTAACAGCAGATATTAAAACAAGAGAATGTTGTAAGAGGGGTGAACTATAATTACAGAAATAAATAAATTCATATAAATATATATATAAACTCATTTACATATATAAATAATATTTTAATGAAATTATTTAACAATGAAAATAAATAAACCACAAGCTCATGGCTGAATTCCAGGAAATTAACATTGAAAATAACCAGTGTGAGGTGATACCTCATTGCAGTGCTGATTTGTATTTCTTTAATAATTAATGATATTGAGCATCTTTTCATGTGCTTTTTGACCATCTGTCTGTATTCTTTGGAGAAATGTCTATTTAGATTTTCTGCCCATTTTCCTTGTCAGTTTTTATGGGTTTATTTTGGAAATTTTTTTAAAAATTGAAATATATTTGGCTTACAATGTTGTGTTACTTTCTGGTGTATAGAAAAGCGATTCAGTCACACATATATGTATATATATAATATTTTCTTCATATTCTTTTTCATTATGAGTTATCACAGGATATTGAACATAGTTCCCTGTGCTACACAGTAGGTCTTTGGTGTTCTAATTTTTGAGCAATGTGGTCGATACATGAGACTTTGCTTTATTGTTTTAAAAAGTGCCTCTATATTAGGCATACTCTTACATATTATGTATATTATGTATACTCTTACAAAAATAATGATTGGCAGATACTATGGCCTTATCACTGTCATAGACTATTAAGTAATGAACAAATTGAAGACCAAAGTTCATTTTCACAGTTATCATGTCTTACTAGTTACTTCAATATTTTTTATGATGTGTCAGGAAGTGGAAGTAAATAGGATTAGGATGTAAAGTCATTGTAGATAAATTCTAAATTCCAATGGAAAATATAGATGATATGGTAGGTAAAATGCTAGCAGTATCCATGGAATTTGGAGACTGATCATTTAGGACTCTGCTTTCATTTACTCCTTCAACATATATTTATTTGCCACTAAATTGGAAACCGGAGAAAAAGCAGAAAGCCCCCACCCCCCATGCCCCGCCTACCCCGGATGCAGGGAGTTCAAAATCTAGTAGAGGGGATAGATGAATAAGTGGGAAATTATAAAACAGCATAAAATGAGTAAGTACAAGGTTCACATAGAGGAACTGCTAAACTGGTCACAGAGATGAGATGACACATATGATAAGAATGATAACTTATGACTTAGGAATTAGTCAGGCAAAGAGTGCAGAGAAAAAAAGAAAGAAAGTAGAGCAACTAAGAAACAGGAAGGAGCATGAATAATGAATAAAATATAAGATGTTTAGAAATTTTTATGAAATTCAGAACAAATGAATTCTTAGGGACGGAATAAGCAAAAGACCAGACTACCAAAAATTAAACAGCAGACAGAAAATGAAGGCTTGTGGTCAGTATCAGTGATCTTAGATCTGAGGGTGATGGGGATCCACACTAAAGGATTTTAAGCAGGACAATGACATACCCTACATTTGTATATTAGGAAAATCACTCTGCAGTGTGAATATTTTAAGTTTGGGCGACACTAGAGGAACAATACATAGGAGGGTGTTAAATCTAGATATTTTAGGGCAAGGAGGAGCAATGGATGGATCCAAGATATATTTAGTAGGTACCTATATGATAGAATATAAAATAAGTAGAAGTTCAAGATAAAGTGAAAAAGGGCTCATAGATGATATTGAGGTTAGCGTCTTGGGAAATTGAGTAGAGCATGGAGCCTGTCACTTACCTCTGGAACTGAGAGAATAAGCAAGATGGGGACAAGATGATGGGCTTAGTTTTGGATGAGTTGATTTTGAGATGTTTGAGCATGGCTCATGTGAATTTGATCTGAAGCCAATCTAAAGTTCAAGTAATAGATTTGCCTGGAGATAAATTAGTCTCTTACAGATAATTAAAGATAGGATTTCAGGAGTTTTCTTAGGGAAATGGTATAGCTGGAGAAGAGAGACTAAGATTCCCAAAGTACTATTTATTTATTTTTTTAGGATTAGGCCCTCACTTGTGGCCTGGAACTCCCCTGGCTAGGAGTCAAATTAGAGCTGCAGCTACCAGCCTATACCACAGGCACAGCAATGCCAGATCCAAGCTACAGCTGTGACCTACATCACAGCTTGCAGTAATATCAGATTTTTAACCCACTGATCGAGGCCAAGGATCCAACTTGTATCCTCAGGGACACTGTTGGGTTCTTAACCCTCTCAGCCACAATGGGAACTCCCAGGGCTCCAATATATATATATATATATATTTTTTTTTGTCTTTTTTTTTTTTTTTACTATTTTTTTGGCCTCTCCCGCGGCATATGGAAGTTCCCAGGCTAGGGGTCGAATCGAAGCTGTAGCCACAGGCCTGTGCCAGAGCTACAGCAACGCGGGATCCGAGCCGCGTCTGCAACCTACACCACAGCTCACGGCAACGCCAGATCGTTAACCCACTGAGCAAGGGCAGGGACCGAACCCGCAACGTCATGGTTCCTAGTCGGATTCGTTAACCACTGCGCCACGACGGGAACTCCGTTTTTTTATTTTTATTTTTCCAATATTTTTGAAGTGTGCAAAGAAATAGTTATTTCAATTAAGAAGGCAAAAACTAAGAAAAAAATGGGAGAAAAATCAAGAAGATGTAGGTGTGGAGGTACAGAAATCATAGGACCTGAAAAACAGGAGTAAATGCCAGAGTAAATGCCAGAGAGAAGTTGAATAAGATGAGGAAGGGCAGCTGCTGAGGAAAACTTAAAAAAGAACATGATGACTTTGGTAAAAATAAAAACTACAAGGTCAAAGATAACAACAGAATGAATGACCAGAGACTTTAAACAATATGGACAAAAGAATATATAGAATTTAGTTGGCCAATTAATTGTATCAGGCAAACAAACAAACAAAAAACAAATTAAGAAGGATATGACCTAACAGATATGGATTCTGGGAAAATGAGAAGACAATAGAAAAGTATGTACTCATTATCTTCTTTTTAAAATTGCTAATAAATAGGTCCTATAAGTTGAATATTGAAAGTTGTTAGTAAATTTACTTCACTACACTTTAGAGCTGCAGGTCTAAGACTCAGCCTGTGAATGGTGATGTCAGCCTCTCAGAATATATTTCTTTTTCATTCATTATTATTTTTATTTTCATTCTTTTCATTTTCTCCATCCTTTCAAGGACTTCTTATCTCCCCTCTCAATTTTTTAGGCAAATCAAATAAAAATTGAATTTACAATTAAAAAAGTTAGGTCTCACTTCCAAGATCATTGAAATAGATTTTTCTTGGCTTTTCTGGGAATTACATCAATGAATCAACCCAGTTTAAGTTCCATGTAACTGCAGTTAGCAATTAGACCAGTCAAAGGTGACAGCTCTGAGAAAAGAGAGAAACTGCTGACTTCCATAGCAAATATAGACACATGTGTTACTGAGCTGATTTGATTATGGCATTGTGCAACATACTCTTTTCAAATGGTTCACAATCAACATTCAGTATAGATAGTAAAAAAAGGACATGTGGGTTTGCCATCACACTTTATCCTGTGCAAATGATTTTCTCTCAATTAAAGATTCATGGCATACTTTAAGTCATATCTCTTAGAGTTTATACATAATGTAGAAAACTCTACCATGAACCATTTGCCACTGGCAATCTCTTTTATACGGTATTAGCATAGGCAATTACTCCCTTGTGGTATGTTGCAGCATATCCTATTAATTTACTAGTAGGTAATAGTCTCATTTTAGCCATCTCCCATGATAACATTAATTAGCATCCAGGAAAAGACCTTGTAGTCTTTGCAATTTGACTCAAGTTTTTGCTGTTTTATCAGTGTATTCGACCTTGCCTTCACAATAGAACTGCTTAAAAAGAAAAAAAAAAAAAAAAAGGGAAGCAGCCTTATCTTCTCAGACCAATGCCCTCATGTTATCTGTTCTGAGCACAGCTGGATGTACCAAGATCAACAGACTATTCCATTTTGCCTCTTATTCTATCTGACTTTTGGGTATTCTATAAGGAATATTATTCTTCATCCCCAACTGACTGAATTGCGCCATCCTCAAAATCTCTTTGAATTTACCTCGTGTGAGAAACTATGCACTTGCCAAGTGTTGTAGGTCACTCTGTATCTCTCTACAGGAAAAAAAAAGAGAAAGAAATTTTTCTTCTGCTGATGTGCTTAGGAAATGATTTGTCTTGAAGTATTGGCAAAGTCTACAGGATAAAGAGAAATCATAAAGGAAAATAAAGGGCCTCGACAGAGCTAGGCTTACCTCTACGTTGAGGATGGAATCAGAGAATAAAGTTGAATAGTGTCTTAATATGTCTATCCAAAAGTTCATAAATTTAACAATCATTTCTCCAAAACCAAACTTTGTGGTCATAAAACCCCTCTAAATCCCCAAAGAGCATCTTGCTACCTAATGCTCAATAAGGAATTTGAACAGCCCCTTTCTCCTCAGTGCACTCAGATGGTGTCCCTGAGGCCAAACCTATACAAATTTAGTGCCTTCTCCATCCAACTTTAACCAAGATAGCCAGTATCTTAAGAGAACCATCCCTTTTAGTAGATGAAATCTGAGATTAATTGCATGGCTCTAAGCTCAGTATATGGTGGGTCTTTGGGGTGAGCCCTAAGCTACTGAGTACTTTCAGAAGTTCAAGTTTCCCCCAATCTCTGACTTACTTTTCCAGAAGCATAACTGGTCTTGTCCCTGGTTACTCACAAAGAGTTCCAATTTTATACATGCGCTGAAGCCTTTCTCTAAGTTCAGGCTCACTGACATGGAATCCTAAAATTCCAGCTTTTGATAGGTTTTTGACTTTGGAAGGCTAAATGTCTTAATGCCACAAGATACCACCATCTATTTTATTTAGCTACCTGACTACAATTTTCTTCACTCTAATATGGAAGCCAAACAACTTAATCTTGTCCTTCTGAAGATGGGATGCCTCCAAGTGAAGAGAACTCTGCTTTCTCCTGAGAATGGAAAGCTAAATTATACCTTTGTTCTGAGTAACTTCACAGCTATTAACGTAGCATGAAAGAATATTAAGTTTCCTAGGAGCTACATCATGCTGTTACTTCTGAATTTACAAAATGAAGCAGTTCTGCAAATGGTAGGTATTTGGTAATTCCTAAGTAATTTTCTATAACTAGATAGAGTCAGGCATCTTTCTATGAGTTCTTACACAGGTTGGTTTTATGAATTCAAGACATTTGTAGATATTCATAATATATTTTGTTTTATTCAGTTTACCATCCTTTTTTATTTAGATACTTGCACAAAGACTTTCTTAATAAATTGTATTATTTAGATCTTACTTGTAATCTAAAAGCTAATAATTTGTTTTCTCTATATTCATTTGAATTATTGATTCAGTTTAGGACTAAGTAGGAATTCCCTTGTGGCCTAGCAGTTAAGGCTTGAGTTTGATCCCTTCCACATGATCAAAAACAAAAACACAAGCAAGAACTTAGAACTAAACATAACCAAGGACAAGACCTATATTTTGCCTCAAAAATCCTTCTTTGAGTTTTTTTAAATCCAATAGTTACCACTTTGGAGTCATCATAATTTAATGAATTGCAGGTTAAAAATCTATGTCATAGCTTTCCCATCTTTTTCAAGGATATTTTACTACATATCTGGCGTTTGAAGATTCATCCCCACTTTATAATTAGTGAGTTGAAACTCAATGAAATTTAGAAATAATACCTGCTTACCTCCTATATTTCAGAGGTTCTCCTGTTCTCAAAAAGTCTTAATTAACAGTGATCTGATTATTTATTCATCATAAATTAGTGTTCAGTTACTATGTTAAAGGACTTCTTCAATTAGACTTACTACCCTAAGACATAATTCCTTTGAAAATAGCAACAAGCTATCCTATAAAGTTCATATAAAACTATGTGACTATATGATCAAGGACTTGTAGCAGTAAAGAGAATTCAAAATCCAGATTTTTCTGTCTTCAAATATAGGCTTCTTTTAGGTAAGAATTTAAAGCCATAAGCAGTTTCTTTTCTCACTTCCTCTGTCCTTTGAAAATTAAAAATATTTGGCCTCCTGCATTTAAGGATTTTAGAAGTTCCAGGAGAAACATCTCTGCTGCCAAATGCCTGCACCATGTATGCTCCTCAAACTCTAGATAATGCTCTTTTCATTCTTTTGGTGTGGAAAGTGTAGGGTTATACACACTCTGAAAATGAACATAAAGCTAATCCATACACTAAAATCTCAGCTGAATTACCATTTCACATTATCCCTGAAGGAAGTCCCCCCAAATGTGACTATTCAGGATAGCAACATATTAAGTATGAGAGCCCTAGGAATTGCTTGTTGCCCCTCACAACACTAAGTTAAAAAGATTCAGCAAACTTTTGAACACACATTCCATGAAAGGGAATAACAGTGTCCACTTTGGACTGACTGTCCAGTATGCTGCTTTACAAATCCATCTTATTCTCCACTTTGACCGTGAGGAAACTGAGGTTGAAGAAGGTTAAGTAACACTTTTAAGATCACACAGTGCTCTGGTACATGGTACATGGTACATGGTACATGGCACATTGTAAAGATAGTTTTCAAATCCAGGTCTGTCTGGCTCTAAAGCTTATGCTCTTTCCATTAGGAGATGATTTCCTATACACCTATACAGATATATTTGTATCTCCCTGCAATCTCATGTGAATTCCCTGTTGATAATGCAACTATCCACCCAGGATGTAGAGACCTGAAAATTTAGCTTCACCTCCCCAGGCTGTAAGAAACAAAACTCACACTCTCTGAGAATAAAAAGGGCAACATTATCAGATCTTTCTGGTCTGACAGGGAAAAAGGAGGGGCTTAAATGGTGCAGCTCAAAGGAACAATCCTTGCTGCCATTTAGAAGAAGAAAATGAAGTGAACGCTAGGACCATTAATTTAGAAGTCTATTGCTGGTGACTTCTTTTTATAATTACATGGCAATTTCCTTGACCCCTCAGCTATCTCATATGTTAGATATTCTTATCATGATTGTTAATATTATTGTCTTTTTATAGATTAAATTAAAAGGGTTCGTATGGCTGCCCAAGATCACGAAGTGACTACCACAAGCACTAGTCCAGATTCAAATGTCCTATTTTCTAACTCCAAATCTGAAATTTAAATTTAAAAAGAGAGACAGACAGACAGACCATGCTTGATGCCAAGAAAGAACTCTTCTTGTGTAATAGCCATGCGGCTTCTGGACTGCTTGTTTAAGGAGGTAAGAGAGGAGCAAAAACAGTGTGATTGAGGAAATAAACATCATAGATATTCTATGAAAGGAAAGCCTCACAGACTAGTGTACTTCACTATTTGATAAATTGGAAAATGGAAATACTGGAAAAACCATTTACTTAAAGCTACTCAATCCCATACCCACCCAGTTTGCAACAGTGGCAAAATAACAGTCTCCATGAAGAACATTTCCTAGTCCTAATACAAGAACAAGTACCTATGACTTTCACATTCTCAATGAAATAGCACTGACAGTAAAGAAAAAAATCCCTATTTTTCCATTTGCACATAGAGAAGTGCATTATAATAGCTGTTGCCCAGATTTTATGAGATGTATTTTCTTTCTTGTACAAGGGAAGGTGTGAATAGATATGTAATGAATCTCAAGAGAAAAAGAAAACCATGGATTAACATTCTCCTAAGAGTGACAGAGACTTTCAAGAGAAAGAAATCTTCATTTTTTAAAACAGAGGACTTATCTAATATTCATCTAGCATTTGAAGATATGGGACTGTATTAAATATATACAATTACAAATGACTTCTGCGTAGCTCCTATACAATTAAAACATTATCCAGTTCATCATGGATCCAAAAGAATATCCATTCTTTAATCCAGCCCCAGTGAATTTTCTGGAAAAGAAAACTGGGCAGGTTCTAGAAAAACTCAGTTCTCATGTAATGAATAAATATTCACACCATATATTTATCAGAAGTTAGATCCAAATGCAGTGCACTTACTACCAGCTGCCAAAAGTGACTGACACATTTGGTAATTATAATACAATTTTAAAGGGAATATATGACTAGTTTGACATCTGGAAATTGGAAATCTAAATACTTATGCAAGTCTCTAGTGAAGATGTGTCTCAATTCGTATTTGTGTCATGCCTTTTTTTAATGCCATTTTTAAAGTCACTTTCCATTTTTAAAGGCAGCCTTGCTAAACTACTGTCACAGCAACTCAGTCCCTGTGGTTCACAAATGGTGTTAATCCAACTGGCTTATTGTGCAGCCAGTCCCATTGTATAAGGATGAAAAAATAAAATAGATTTACCCTGAGAAAAGAAAGAAAGAAAGAAAGGAAGAAAAAAAGAAAGAAAACAATATTTTATTATGTAATTGTAGTATCTCTAATGAAAGGAATACTGTTATAAGTTCTGATAAATATAAATATATAAGCTGACATATGACCCCTTTTTTATGCTAGAAATGTTTGCTGGGTGTGGTTGAGGAATATTATTTAGTAAAAAAAAGTCAATGAACTAGACGATATTTTAAATGAATATATACTGTACAGAGAAAGATAAAACTAGAAATCTCATTCACTAGTGCCATATGTCTAAGAAGACATATTATTTCTACTTCATAAAAGCATCCTTTTGTACTTTTAACAATGGCAATCTTAATGGCAGGTTAAACTTAGAGACATAGTTTAATGAGCATTTTGATAAAGCTCCAGGTTTTTAGAAGGATTATGTTCTAGCTTGCTTAGTCTTTGCATTTGAGATGCCAAATGACCATTTTCTGCCAGGAGAGAGAAATGGAGCTGGCAAAAATCATATGCTGCTATAGAGACCTCACCCACAATTACTTTGGAGAAGTTTTGTTAGGAGTCCTATCTCAGTAAAATCCTAAAGCCCTAGGGATAATTTGATTTATCAAATTCTAACTAGAGAATATTTGAGAGACACCAAAGTTTTAGTTGAAGTACACTTTCAATTTCATTTATTAAAAAGTAATATAAAAGCCTCTTTTGTCAGGAAATTAAGGAGGGCAATAGTAGAAATTTAGAGAACATGACTAGCTCCTAATTTTTAAGATGAAATTGTTACGATTTCACAGGCTAGAATGCTAAATGGAGACACCAGATGCGTATTTGGAAAAAGAAAATACTTTGCCAAGTTGATTGGGGCAGAGGCCCTACAAGAGCTTGCTCAAATAAACAAAGAAGCCACTCAATCACTACTTATATCTCGAAGCATCATAATAACTAGAGGTGATTTTATATTTAAGCACAGAGATGGACAAGAGGATACAGATCTGGAGTGGTAACAAGATGACAGAAGAATTTTCAACACTGTAGACCAGAGAGATGTGGAATTTTCTAGGATCTGGAAGAAGAAGAAACAGAAGCATGGAGAGTGTACAGAATGCTGTTTGATGACACAACTCAAAGACTTTGGAAGAATAAGAATATTTGCTGAGGGACATACTGAAAACCTGCCTTCTGTCTGCTCTACAAATTCTTGAGTAGATAGTCCCTTCCTTTCTAAC
Organism: Phacochoerus africanus; assembly: GCF_016906955.1. Classification (NCBI taxonomy): domain Eukaryota; kingdom Metazoa; phylum Chordata; class Mammalia; order Artiodactyla; family Suidae; genus Phacochoerus; species Phacochoerus africanus. Next base: position 88,142,720 of record NC_062544.1, on the reverse strand, counting down.
ACTGTCCTGTATGCATGTCAAGGCCTTAGGGAGCAAGAACCATACCAGCACACCAACCTGAGCAGCCCCATGAACAACCATGAGGGCAGGGCTAACATCTGCTCACGTAAGCAGTCCCCACATGGCACTGCAGCAGAGCAAGATGAGGCTGCAAGAAAATTATTCAGTTATTGTTTCTCACTTCTTCTGCTCTACTGTTTTCATTAAGCCATTTTACTAATCATTTGCAGCCACCAACTTGTGCTCACATGCTTCATAGCTCATGAACTTTAAACACATTTTTTAGAAAGAAAATTCCTAATCCATTCTTTGCTCCAGAATACAGTTGCCTAAGATATATTCACAGAAAAGTGAGTCCTGTGAAATATGAATGGCTCTGAGATGAACAAAATGTTCTATTGTCAAATAAATTTGGGAAATCCTAGATTAAGTGGTCTCTTCACTCTACCACTTTCCAAAATTCCTTCGATGGTTAATGTACATTGTAAATATCCCAGAAAAGAACACTGGGTATGCAATACTTTCTTAATTTATTTGATCCCAGAATCATTTTGTTTCTTACTGTTTCTTAGAATAGATACTGAGAGGAACTGATTCTGCAAAACACTACTAAAAAAATGCTTGATCAAAAACACATCACATATTCATATCTTTCACCAACAATAGCTAACAATTTTCCTTTTTACATGTGAGTAATCTGTAAGACAGATATGTCAGGTAGCTTGGCCAAGATAATAAGTGTATTCTTTGGCTTATAAGGAAGAGTAAGTTTTCAAGCCTCTGAGTAAGGTTTGAGATGTTTGCCCTCAATATACTAGCCTAAAATGAGTCCCAAGTACAACAGAGCATATGGATTCAGGCTCCAAAAACTTGCTTTCTTCTGAAGTTTACAGCTATGACCATGCATTTGAATTTAAGACTATCATTGACCAAATGCTCCCAAATACCTTTAAGTTCCTTAGGTTAGAAGGGAGAGCTATAGTAAAGACCCAGTAGTGGGTACAGAATTTTGAAATTGAGATGGGTAAGTAGTCTGGTGAGACAAGAACATCTTTGGGTTCAGTCACTAGTCTCTTCATGAGGAGGAGCAAGAATGGTTTATGCTATATCTCACCCCTCCTCCATTGGTCTGCTGGGATGAAGGCAAGTCTGAGGGGCTGATGAAATGAGCCTTCTCTGTAAGCTTGTATAGTTGGTTCTGTTCATTGCACTGTTATCCACACACACATACATACACCCTAGTTATCCTTTCTTGTAGTTGACACTCAAGCCACTACAGATTGTTAAAGATGCAACCAATGGAGCAATACACCTTGGAGGAGGCAGGCATAACTTTTAATAGATGATAAGAGACTGACTGTTTGGATCTGAATTCTGCCTGTGTTGTTTTCTAATTTTGTGACCTGGACAAAGGCCTGAATTTTTTTAATATATATCTTAGTGTCCTCATCTATAAAATGAGGAAAATTTGAAGGTTATTGTAAGTAATAAAGGAGATGAAAAATTTTCTAGGATATGTTCTCTCAGATGCTGACACTGAGAAAAATATTCAAGGGCAAATAGTTTACATGGGAAGTGATTTTGGGAAACATAGCACTGGAGTAAGAGAGTGAGTCAGAGAAGGGAAAGAGGCAAATTAAAAGTGTGACATTAAACCAGTTGATGCTGTGATTGCTATAACTTGATTGCACTGGGAAACTCTGGGAGATAGTACAGAACATAGCTGAAGGGCAAGGATCTTCCAATTATTTATCTGCCATTGGTAGAGGGCTGTTTCCGGGGGTGTTAATTCTCCAGAACCCCTGCCTATTCCTATTTGTATGATTAGTGGGATCCTGCATCCAGAAGAAAACTTCTCAAGTGCAGAGAGCCAGCAGTGTTTTCTGATGGCAGCCTTTGGCAAGAAGAGGTGAATAGTAAGCCTTTTCTATACATATAAAGTATGTGTGTAAGCACATATTAAATCCCATTGAGATCTAGATTTTTTTTTTCTTTTGACCGTGCCTGATCTGGGCCAGGGATCAAAATCCTTCTACCGCACCAACCTGAGCCTCTGAAGAGACAACACGGGATCCTTAACTCACTGTGCCACAGGGAAACTCCAAAATCTAGGTGTTATTAATACTTTCCAGTTCAAACACTTACATGAATCCCACTATTAAAACAAAAAAGAATGTCCTTATGATTGACTCCATTCATTATCTAGATTTCTCAGAAACTGCTGACATTTATTTCTCTGTGCTCCGGACAATTTGAGTTCCCAAATCTGAATTACTTAGAAGTTCCCAAACATGCCACATATTTTCCCACTTTCATGTTTTGTTTACATTTTTTGCCTCACATGAAAACTAAAATATTTCATCACTATATTTGTGAGTCCTGCTTTTTCTGCTAGATCCATATCAAATATCAAATATATTTTTCTTCTATAATTTTTTAGGGTAAGTCTTCTCTCCCTCCTGTGAAAGTTCGTAATATTTTACCTGCAATTCTCTTTAAATTATTTATCATTTTGCTCCCTACAAAAAGGTATTCTTTTCCTCCAGTAAGGGTTGATTTTTTAAAGACAAGTTATGTATTCACATTTTATCATATGTCCCCCCCTCAATGCTATTAAATGAATTCTGCTCTGTATCAGAAGTTATACTTACAAGTTTGGCTGAAAAGAAAGCTTAATGATAAGCTAAAAATCAGCTTAAGAACTATAAATTTATATTGTTTTTATTTCTAAGAGGTGGTACTCAGCTATAATACAAGAATGTCTGCTCTTGCCACATCTAGTAAACTTTGTTCTGGTGATTGCAGCCATAGCAATTAGGCACAAAAAAGAAATCAAAGTCACCCAGGTTAGAAAGGAGAATAATTAGGAATTTTCTTTCTAATCATGAGCTATGAAGCATGTAAGCACAAGTTGGTGGCTGCAAATGATTAGTAAAATGGCTTAATGAAAACAGTAGAGCAGAAGAAGTGAGAAACAATAACTGAATAATTTTCTTGCAGCCTCATCTTGCTCTGCTGCAGTGCCATGTGGGGACTGCTTACGTGAGCAGATGTTAGCCCTGCCCTCATGGTTGTTCATGGGGCTGCTCAGGTTGGTGTGCTGGTATGGTTCTTGCTCCCTAAGGCCTTGACATGCATACAGGACAGTGTTAGAAAGGAAGGGACTATCTACTCAAGAATTTGTAGAGCAGACAGAAGGCAGGTTTTCAGTATGTCCCTCAGCAAATATTCTTATTCTTCCAAAGTCTTTGAGTTGTGTCATCAAACAGCATTCTGTACACTCTCCATGCTTCTGTTTCTTCTTCTTCCAGATCCTAGAAAATTCCACATCTCTCTGGTCTCATGTTCCTCCTGGCATGAAGAAAAAGAAATTTGGTCATTTCTGAGAATTTTGTCCTCCCTAGAATTCAGACATGGCTTTGTGTGGGAAAGGGAGCTCTTTGTAAGTCTCAGTGACCTGAAGGAGACCAAAATCATTTTACATGAGTGCCATCCTTATATCCTTTTTTTCTGCTGAATCATCTATTTTGCACATTCCTTTTGAAAGAGATAACCAAATTTTTCTGTAGTACCCCACTTTTTTCTCCTTTCCTAAAATTTCATGGCTCAAAAAAGACAAAATCAAAGAAAAAAAACCCTGGCATTTAATCCATGACACATATGTTACAAAAATATTTCAATGCCTGTGCTATCAAGCACAATCATGAAATAAACTAGAAATTTGGCTCAGAGAAAACAGAACAGGAAACAAATGGATGTTATTTCTAGAAAGAAATACGTGATAAGAGCTGAGTAACATTCCAATTGGTGAAGGAAATCTGAATCTTGAGTTGCAAATGCAAAATAGATTCATAGCTTTTAAAAGCCTTGGACCAAATGACAAGAAAAGTTCAATCAATCAATGCTTACATGTAATGAGCCATTCCTTAATAAGTAGAGTCTTTTGCCATAGTGGGGAGACCAAGAAAAAGAAAACTCAGAGGAAAGACGTTGTCTGTGTATATAAGATTTACTAAAGTCATAAAATATGTATGTCTAAGTGACTGTTAGAATTGGAAGCACATGTTTATCCCTGAGTGAAATCATAACTGTATATAGAAGAGAGAGGGAATAATGTGACAAATGTAAATAGAATGCAATTAAAATCACCATGTGGATTCTCACTACTAAATAAAGGTTAGAGAATTTGCCATTGCTGTATTTCAGGAAAGCATGACACTAACTCTGGAAGTCAACATTTGCTTATCCATGTGTCAAATCTTAAATTAAGAAATTAGATCAGTGTTGCAATTCCCGTTGTGGCTCAGTGGGTTAAGGACCCAAGGTTGTCTCTGTGAGGATTCAGGTTTTATCCTTGGCCCTGTTCAGCCGGTTGAAGATCTGGTGTTGCCAAAAACTTTGGCATAGTTCACAGGTGTTGCTCATATCTAGTGTTGCCTTGACTGTGTCTTAGGCTACAGCTGCAACTGCAATTTGACTCCTGGCCCAGAAATTTCCATATGCTGCAGGTGTGGACATAAAAAGAGAATTTAAAAAAAAGAAAAGAAAAAGAAATTGGATCAGTGTTAAAATAATCACATCCCGGTGTCTACAATATCATAACCTGAAAAATATACATGCAGTTTCTAACTACTTAAGACACTCATTAAAAGACTTTAAAATGATGGTTGATTGGATTTTATTTCCATTTTCATTTGGGAAATGTTATTAAAATCAAGTTTTGACTGGCAGAGGTATTTATCTGTCACTGAATTAATAAATGAGCTTTTACCATATGTCATCCATCATGTATGTGTGGAGGAGTGGGCTGTGGTGAGGGTGGGTACATATGTTGGGTATAAAAATAGGTGCTCAGAAGATCCTCTGAATGAACAGTTGACTCCCTCATAAGTACATGTCAACACTGAGATGCTAGAGCAGTGCTGCTCCAAGTGCTTCCTGTGGGCCAGCTATTATCCGCAACACCCAAGCTCATTGGAAATGTAGAATCTGAGGTCCCATTTGAGACTCAATGAATTAGAATTTCTGAGGTGGAGCCCAGGATTCTGTGCTGACATTCACTATTTTTTCTTACTTTATACTATCTCTACTATCAGGGTAAGATATTTAAATATTATTTCTACAGCTTAATCTCCTTCAAGATTCCCCTTCAGCATTAGAGTCATCTATGGTAATTCTTTGGTCTTCTTCAACCAGTATATCCAATTTTATATCTGATCACCTCCATTCTGTTGCACCAAACAGGTACCTATAGTTCCAGCTTATACCAGGTAATCCATAAGCTTGTGATCCAATACCACTCACTCCTTTTGTCCTCAAAGTCTACAAATGAATTTGGTTTTCTGTTGATACTAATTTCTGGGTTAACACACTTTGCACTGTTTCAACTGGCTCTATCATCACCTGTACAATGTATTCTCTGTCTTAAATTCGTTTGTAAAAACTCGGAGCAAATTTTCTTTTCGCAGTTGAACATTAACAGATAAGTGTGCCTAGTGAATATTTCACATAGTCTTTCCTCTTTTTTTACCCTCTCTTATGCTTTCAGTAGTTTTAAAAATCTGGACTTGTATGCTGATCTTTCTGTATCCTGGATCTACTACTTCCAATCTATGTGAGCCTGTTTTTTCCTGGGCCAGTTTCTTCAACTGGAAAATAGGAATAAAGTTCCCTGTAGCTTAAGAAGTATAAGAGTTCACCGAATTTTCAGACCAACTGCAGAACTCAAGTCCTGATTCCATCCCTTTCTAGCTCTGTGATTTAAGCAAGTAGTTTGATATGTGAGCCTCAGTTTCCACCATAAAACATGAATAATTAATTATTTTTAAATTCTCATAAGACTGTTTAGAGGACTAAGTGAGATTACATAGCAAACATTCAGTAGAATGACTGGTACATGCCAAATTCTCAGTATTTATTACTATCATGGCCATCGAGATTTTTAAAATTTATTTTATTCAAGTAGAGACTATTTAAAATGTTGTGTTAATTTCTGCTGTACAGCAAAGTGATTCAGTAATATATATAAATGCATTATTTTTCATATTCTTCTCCATTATGTTTTATCACAGGATATTGAACCTGTGCTCTATAGTAGGATCTTGTTGTTCATCCATTCCATATAAGATAATTTGAATCTGCCAACCCCAAACTCCCAATCCATCCCTCCACCTTGACAACCACAAGTCTGTTCTCTATGTCTTTAAGTCTGTTTCTGTTGTGTAGATAAATTCATTTGTGTCGTATTTTAGATTACATGATATCATGTGGTATTTATCTTTCTCTCTCTTACTTCACTTAGTATGATAATCTCTAGGTCCATCCATCCATGTTGCTGAAAATTGGCCATGAAGATTATTATCACAATTGTTATAATAATTGTAAATCAGGGAAAACATTGCCCCCTTTTTATCTCCATTCTCTCTCCTTTCCATTTTAAAAACAAAGTCATTTTCCTTCTTATTCCTGCTCCTGAACTTCTTGTAAACATTGTAACAAAGTTGATCTTTAAAAAAAACTTCTCTTATAAAGCTCTTTCCATAAAAATTTTAAATTAGGCAAAAAAAAAGTCCAATAGTGACCATGATGATGTTATCCTTAGTCCAAAACAAAGACACATCATTGGTAGGAAGAGAAATAACAACGGTATATGAAATAGAAATGAGAATGATTGAACCACAACCACATGCAACAATGTGGATAAACCTTATGGTAATAATGTTGAACAAAAGAAACTAAGAGGACAGAGTGAACAATCCCATTTACCTAAAGTTCATAAATAGGCAACTAATATACAAGGTCAGAAGTCAGAATAACAACGGTGACTTGGTGACAGGATGAATTATAAGATCATATTCTGTTGCTCTTGTCTGCCCACTTACCCCACAGGTTGACTCAGTGAAAATTCACACAACTGAACACCCATCTGCGCATGTTTCTTCATGCATGTTTTAATTCAATAAAAACCCACACACAAAGGGCAGGGAAATATGACTAGGTCTAGCAGTACATCTAGAAAAAATGAATAATCTAACATAGGTTGCTTCATGTTTATGTTTATGGCCATTAAATTATTTTCCTTTCTGATACCCTCAAATGTGTATTACAAAACACATTTCTACTTGACTATAGGACTACCACTACTTTTCACTTCATTTTGCAGCATGTAAATGGGACCAGTAGCAATTATTATTACTTGTACCTCACAGTGCCTGGGGAAAAATATAAATTGTATGAAACAAATCATCCAACTTCAAGATGGCAAAAAGGCTCCGCTTCTAATCCCAGTTATTTGGTTTGTTTGCTAAAAGCCTTGTGAGACATCACAAACTCTCCCTGTACCTAGTTTCTTTACCTGTAAAATATTAATAATGATGTCACATGACCACCTGCCTGGAGCTGCACACAGAAACAAATGAGCAGTCAATGTGAAAGGCAAATGCTCTGCATTGGATCCAAACATTAACATAAGGGAAAAAATGTATGTAGGACAGTTTATAATGGGTTCACATTACATTTTATTTTTTAAAGGTGTGTGACAACAGTGTGATAACATTCCTATTGCTTCTTTTTTATTTTATTTCATTTTATTTTTTCTTTTTAATTGTTATTTCCCCAATACAATTTTTTTTTCTTCTATACAGCATGGTGACCCAGTTACACACATATGTACCTAGTTCCCAGTACTACACAGCAGGATCTCATTGATAATCCATTCCAAAGGCAATAGTTTGCATCTATTAACCCCAAGCTCCCAAACCACCCCACTCCTCCCTCTTGGCAACCACAAGTCTATTCTCCAAGTCCATGACTTTCTTTTCTGTGGAAAGGTTCATTTGTGCCATATATTAGATTCCAGATATAAGTGATATCATATGGTATTTGTCTTTCTCTTTCTGACTTAACTTCACTCAGGACTTCCCATGTGGCTCACAACATAACTACTCGGCATTGCTTCTACAGTGGCTGTGGCTCAACCCCTGGCTCGGGAACTTCCTATTGCTTCTTTATTTTACTTATCTTCTGTGTCTAATTCAAACACCACTTCCTCTCTCTGTTTTGATTAACATCCCCTCCATCTCCAAGGAAGCATCATTTTCCACATGTATGTTTTCAGTGTAGCTCAGCACACTTACATACAAGAATGAATTAGTTATTATAGTCCATTTCTCATGGTCTGTTTCTATAACTTTTCCTGGCATAAGGACTCCAGTTTTTTCTTCCCTAAAAAATGCCTAAAGAAGCACAGAACAGTGGTTTAATACATGTTATATTGAGATGGTGTTGGACGTCCTTAGAGAGTGCAGTACTTAACTAGTTCAGTACATTCTAGTTGTTCTTATACACCCTCTGTGGTGTGTGGTTTTTAAATTAATACTAATATGTATACTTCTCTTGCAGAAGGGATGGACTTTTGAATACTGGGTGCTACCTCAATAAACTTCCATGGTGTGTATTATGATGCAACACACCAAATAGACCCATGGCACAAGCTTGAAAACCCTTGGTGGAAATGCCACAGAAGTTGTCATGCCCTTTGTGACAAAAAGAGTGAATCCAGTGGCATTTCACAGCTTTCTTGTATTATAATTGAATATTTTATTTCCTTTAAAAATGTTTTGACCTTTGTCTCCCCTCTGTATGCCATATTTAGGCTTGAATAGTTTAGAGAAATTGCTATTTCACTTAGACTTGACCTGCAGAATCAGAAATTCAAGATTCTGGTCATTTTGCTGAGGTGGACTCAAGGTATAAACAGAGGTTAGGTGCCAGTGCAAAGGGTAGACTGGAATAAAAGTGCTCATGTTGGATGACTCAGCTATGAAATGGCTCTCCTGTATAACTTAAGCAACATGTCAGGCTAACATACAAGAACCTGGCTCTACAGTGAAGGAAAGGATGGACAGCTGGAATCCATCCAACTGTGATGCAAAGCCGACAGACCTATTCATTTTGATCCAATGAGTATTTTATCATCACTTTGTGGAAGGAGATCTGCACTATGACTCAGATTGGAGTAGCAATTTTAACTCTCCTGCCCTGACTCCTGGAAGTGGCTTCTGCCACATCGGTGGTGACAGGCTTATATCAGGGGAGCAGAATTGGAAGATTTCAGTCTCTAATTCTGTGAGTCTGCACCGATGGCTCTGTCTAAATTCAATCGTGGGTGATGAGCCCAAGGCAGAACACCTCAGTGATGGGGTACACTCTCCCTGACATTTGCAGCACTTAGTTCAAAGAGAAAAGGTCTCAAATGGTGATGAGGAGAGTTCCTCTTAGATGCACATTCCTGTGAAGTGAAGGACACATATCTTTTAGAGAAGACAGATTTTGAGATAAAACTTGGTTCCTTGAAATTAAATTAAAACTTGCTTTCATTTACTTTGTAGTCAATTTTCATAAATATTTCAAGCATGTGCTTCAAAGAAATGAGTATTCTCCATCTTGTGCCTTTAGTAACGGGTGTATGTTCATTGTATTGAGAAATAAAATATGCCCTGACATGTCAGTAAACAAAGGATGTCACAGTCATCAGTGATTCCAGCCACTTCCAAACAAATGAGCCCTGAAGAAACTCAGGAAAGAAAAAATACCTGCCATCTAGCAGCCATCAGACTGTAGCCACTCTCTACAATGCACCCTGAGGAAACTCAGGATGTGAAAACACAGGATACAGGTCCCAGATAGCTGAGGTGCATATCAAAGGAGTGACTTCAGGGGTCCCATATCTTTACATCATCCCATACATAAAAAAGTGCTAAATTCTTTAACTTGAGATATCCAGTTTTCTGTTAACACTAATCTTTTATTCTGACTGCCTGCACTTTGCTGCCAAATTCCTATATATCCTACCTAGCTCCCCCCTCACCTCCTTAGAACAGTTTTCTCAGGGTTCCTTGAGATGCTGTCTTTAGGGCTTAAGTCCTCAGCTTTGTCCACTGAATAAAACAAAATGCTCAGCGTTTTGGTAGTGCATATTTTTTATAGTAGATGGTATCAAGATAGTTAATTGTGCTGTTCACATGTTCTATATCCTTACTGACATTTTACCTATCTGATCTACAGATTAGAAGAAAGGTATGTGATAGTCTTCCACTCAGAATTTATATTGGATGTATACGAATTATAAATTATTATACTTTCCTTGGTGAATTGAGGCTCTTATTAATATGTAATTACTCTCCTTATCTGCAATAGTTATTTTAATTTAAAGTCTATTTTGACTCGTAACCATATATTAACTTCCTTCTGGTTAACATTTTTCCAATTTTAGTCCCTCCTTTTTTTTTTTCTATTTTTCCGTAAACTTTGTTATGTTTTATACTTTCTAACCACATTTATCTTTCATCCTGTAAGTTCTTTACATGAATTTATGTTACTTTACATGAATATATACTATCTAATTAATTCTATCTTCACATTTGTTATTTTATCTCATCTGTCTTTCTTTAAGGCTTGTTTTTTTTTGTTTTGTTTTGTTTCTTAATTTGCAAATTCATTTTTTAAGGTAGCCAAAATGGAAACAGTAGAAAGAAAAATAGAATAATAAATATTCATGTATATATACTATTCATGTATATATACTATTATGTATATATACTATTCATGTATATATACTATTATGTATGATATAGTACTATATCATACATATAGTATGTATATATATACTATATATAATATATATAATATATGCACATATATACTATTATGTATGATATAGTACTATATATAATATATGCACATTAATATATTTCATCCTTTTTTTTTGTCTTTTTAGGGCTGCACCCATGGCATGTGGAAGTTCCCAGCCTAGGGGTCAAATCGGAGCTGTTGTTGCCACAGCAATGCCAGATCCAACCCACATCTGCAACCTACACCACAGCTCACGGCCATGCCAGATCCTCAACCCACTGAGCGAGGCCAGGGATTGAACCTGCAACCTCATGGCTCCTAGTCGGATTCGTTTCCGCTGCACAACGATGGGAACTCCTATATTTTATTCTTTTTTAATTCTTATTTTTATTATTCTATTTTTCTTTCTACTGTTTCCATTTCGGCTACCTTAAAAAATGAATTTGCAAATTAAGAAAAAAAACAAAACAAAAAAAAAACAAGCCTTAAAGAAAGACAGATGAGATAAAATAACAAATGTGAAGATAGAATTAATTATTAAAAACTAAAAAAAATATTGACAATTATAATAGATCCAAGAGCTTACTTGTAAGGGGATAGAGAATTGGACATATCTATGATAAAACTCATCAAGGAAAAGGAAAGGGTTCACAAAAGGAATGTATCAATAAATATAGAGGAAATTTAAAAAGTACAAAATAATAACCTAAAATAAAGCTAAAAGAATTCCCATGAAGTAGATAATTTCCTCGGAAAATGCATCATTATAAAATTATTCCAGGAGTTCCTGTTGTGGCTCAGTGGGTTACGAACCTGACTAGTATCCATGAAGATGCGGGTTTGATCTCTGGCCTCACTCAGTGGGTTAAGGATCTGGCATTGCTGCAAGCTGAGGTGTAGGCCACAGATGTAGCTGGGATCTGGCATTGCTATGGCTGTGGTGTAGCCTGGCAGCTGCAGCTCTGATTCAACTCCGAGCCTGAGAACTTCCATATGTGGCAGGTATGGACTTAAAAAGCTAAAAAATAAAAATAGAAATTAAATAATTCTAAAAGAAGGAATACTTTGAAAAATTACTATTAATATATATAGAGATTGAAAAAGTTACAAAATAATTATCTCTAAATAAGCCTTTGGCATCAGACCATTTTATTCTGAGTTCTTTTGCGTTTTAAAGGAAGAACTGATTTGGATGTAATATAAAGCATGTCAGTATATTTTAAATGATAAAAAATTTAATTCATTTAATGGGATGGCATTATTTTGATGCCAAAGCCCAGCAATAATGGCAAAATAAAAGAGAACTAACTCTTTGTCCATCTTCCTTGTAAACATAGGTACATAAAAAAATTCAAAGAGAAACATTAATAGAATGCAACAATATTTTAAAAATAATGATTCATCCTCGCCAAGCATGATTTTGTTTTTTTCTTTTATCTGTTCAGGGCCACACCCAGAGCATATGGAGTTTCCCAGGTTGAGTCAGAGCTATAGCTGCTGGCTTAGGCCACAGCCATAGCAATGTGGGATCCAAGCTGTGTCTGCAACCTGCACCATAGCTCATAGCAACACTGGATCCTTAACCCACTGGGTGAAACCAGGTATTGAACCCGTGTCCTAGTCAGGTTTGTTTGCCATTGAGCCACAATGGGAATTCCTGAACATGATTTATTTTTAAAGAGGTTATTAAGAAATTTGTTAATAGAATACAATACATAAGAGAACAGGCAGTATGGAATAAAAAAACAATTATCTCAATAGAGGGTAAAAAGGCATTTTGTAAAACATTTCTGGAAACCGCAGATGGCAAATAGCTTGATCCATTTGTGGAATTGCATGGATAATGAAAATGCAAGTTACTTTTGCAAGATAAGAGTAGAAAGATAACGGGGAACATCAAAGTGTTTTATGTTAACAAAATATTCATAGTTATAGATTACCATTGAAGAACATTAAGCATAGGTATAATCTGATTAGATTGACATTCAGCAAGCTGACTCCAATAGCAGTGCAGGAAACAGATGGCAGAGAAACCAAACTAGAGGCAAGGAAACTAATTAGGTATAAGACAATTCTATTAATATGTGAAAAAAGTGGCCACATCTGAATTAAACGAGTGGCATTAGGAATAGTATTGATATCACTAGTATGAGAGATATGAATTAGATTTGCCTGATGTTGTGACTTCATGAATGTGAAAAGTAATTAAGAAGGAATAAACTGATTTCATCTACCATTGAATAGATGGTGGGGCCATGCACTGGATTGGGAAAAGTCAGGAGAGTCCATAAGTATGTTCAGTGGACATTTCATGCCCTTCAGGGAAATGTGCTTGCTCATCAATTATACATTAAATGACAGAGGAAAAAACAGGGAAAGCAGATTTTTATGAGGAAAACAGAAAGAGCCTATAAAGATTTGGGAGGTAAGCTAGTAAACACAAATGCACAAGGTAACACACAAGATTGGATTATCAAGTCTGACTGATCCAAATTAGTGATTTTCCTCAAGATCGGACATTACAAATAATTTGAACAAGACACACAGGGAAAGTGAGAGAGACCTGGGATATTAAAGGTGTTTCCCTGGTTATGTCGCTCCCACAATGGACATTAAGTCTTCAGTCCAAAATAGGTTAGGACTCTATAAACGATTTATGAACATTACCTCACACAGTGCAGAGAGCTTAGATTATAAAATATTTCCATTATACATCTCAAATAGCCAACTAGCTTATGTGATATTTTCCATTGAGCCACGTATCTAGATTTTAAACCCTTGACCCACAGCAGTTGCAAACCAGTAACATCCCATTAAAAACATTACATAAATATGGACTCTCCTCCTAGTAAACACCATTAGTCTATTTACTCAGCAGTCCACTTATCATGTTTACAAGATTAGACAGGTCATCTGCCTTCTTTCCTTCCCAGAGTATCCCACATTCCTCCCTAGCAATGTAAAGACAATGGAACACAGGCAAAATGCTTGCTTTAATTTATTTCCTTCCACTGCAGAAGTCAATGGAAGACAGTATTAACAAAGGAGGCAATTAATAGGGCCAAGGGTTGTTCCCTTCATTTGAAAAAATAATTAGGCTATTGGTTACCTTAGGAACATCAATTTCAGGATGAAATCAAGAATACTTACAGGCTGTTGTGAATTGTCATAAGCAGGAGATAAATAATGACATACCCATTAATTTTTTTTAGGTGTTCCTGTCTGTCATGGCTCAGTAGAAATGAATCTAACATCCATGATGACACAGGATTGATCCCTGCCCTCACTCAGTGGGTTAAGGATCTGGCTTTGCTGTAAGCTGTGGTGTAGGTGGCAGACATGGCTTGTATCCAGTGTTGCTGTGGCTGTGGCATAGGCAAGTGGCTACAGCTCTGATTTGACACCCAGCCTGGGAAGCTCCATATACTGCAAGTGTGGCCTAAAAAGACAAAAAAAAAATTAAGTTTGTAAAAAGAAGGAGAGATAGAAACATAGATGAGAAAGAAAAATCAAGGATGAATCAAGGATATTTTTATGTGGATCAGATATAAGTTTAGTTATTTATATGATAAAATAACAATCTAGTAGAGAGGAAATGATAAAGAGACAAGAAAAGAGAGGGATAATTATACTTTGCATACAAGAGACATTCAAATATTTGGTGAATGAGTGAGACTGAATGAGTGAATGGCTAGATCAAGGTCCATAATTTTCTATTGTCAAGAATTATCTATTTCACCATAAACCTTTATTAGCCTGGACAGCAGAGAATAATACTTTTTATATACAGTATAATTTAATTTGGCTGAGGGCATATTGGATGAAGAACTAAAACTATAACAAATAATTCTAAATTTGGAGTTCCCATTGTGGCTTAGGGATAACAAACCCAACTAGTAGCCATACGAACATGGGCTCAGGCCTTGCTCAGTGGGTTAAGGATCTGGCATTACCATGAGCTGTGGTGTAGGCTGAAGATGCAGGTAGGATCCCATGTTGTTGTGGCTATGGTGTAGGCCAGTAGTTACAGCTCCAATTCAACCCCTAGCCTGTGAACTTCCATATGCCATGGATATGGGCCTAAAAAAACCCCCAAAAAATAATAATAAAAATTCTAAACTTTGTATAGAAACACAAAAAACTCCAATACCCAAAGCAATATTCAGAAAGAAGAACAAAACAGGAGGTATCAATATCCCTGATTTCAAACTATACTACAAAGCTACAGTAATCAAAATAGTATGAGTACAGGCACAAAAACAAACATGTAGATCAATGGAACCAAATAAAGAGTCTAGAAATAAATCCATGTACTTATATGGGAAATTCTACAACAAAGGAGGCAAGAATAAACAATGGGGGAAAGACAGCCTTTATAATAAATAGTGTTGGGAAAACTGGATGGCTACATGCAAAAGAATCAAACTCAACTACTTTCTTACACCATATACAAAAGTAAACTCAAAATAGTTAAAGACTTAAATGTAAGACCTGAAACTATAAAACTCCTAGATGAAGACGTAAAGAGTATGCTCTTTGACATCAGTCTTAATAGTATTTTTTGGATATATCTCATCAGCCAAGAGAAACAAAAGCAAAAGTAAACAAATGGAACTGCATCACTGCAAGAAACTATCAACTAAATGAAAAGATTTCCTACTGAATAGGAGAATATATTTGCAAGAAATGTGTCTGATAAGGGGTTAGTACCCAAAATATGCAAAGAACTCATACAACTCAATACCAAAAACAACAACAGCAACAACAACAAAAAACCCTCTTAAAAAAATGGACAGAGGAACCGAACAGATATTTTTCCAAATATACAACATAGAAAGCCAACAAGGACACAAAAAGAAGCACAACATCACTAATCATCAGGGAAATGCAAGTCAAGACACCAATGAAATATAACCTCACACCTGTCAGAATGGCTATTAGCCAAGAGACAACAAATAACAAGTGTTGGAGAGGATGTGGAAAAAGAGAGTCCTTATACACTGTTTGTGGGAATGTAAACTGGTGCAGCCACTATGGAAAATAGTATGAAGATTCCTCAAAAAATTAAAACTAGAACTACCACATGATCCATCAATTCTACTTCTGGGTATTTATCTGAAGAAAATGGAAACATTAATTCAAAAAGATATGTGCACTCCTATCGCTGCAACTTATTTACAATAGCTAAGATATGGAAGCAAACTAAGTATCCATCCACAGATGAATGGGTAAAGAAGATATACATATATAGTGGACTTTTACTCAGCCACAAAAAAAGAATGAAATATTGCCATTTATGAAAACATGGGTGGACCTAGAGGGTTTTATGCCAAGTGAAATAGGAAAGAAGAAAACAAACACTGTATGATCCCACACTTATATGTGGAATCTGAAAAACATGAAACAAATGAGGAAACACAACCAAACAAAAACAGAGATATAGTTGCAGAGAACAAACAGGTGGTTGCCAGAGGGAAAAGAGGTAGGGGGAGGAAAGAAATGGGTTAGGGAAATGAAAAGGTACAGATTTCCAAGAACAAAATAATTGAACCATGGGATGTATAGTAAAAAATTACGCGATATCTTTGTACGCTGATGGATGACAAGTAGACTTATGGTGATCATTTTGAAATGTATAGAAATATAAAATCATGATGATCTATGCCAGGAACTAACATAGGGTTAACATAGTGAGTTTTATAAGTCAATTATACCTCAAAAAAAAAAACTCATAGAAAAAAGGACCAGATTTGTGGTTATCAGAGGTGGGATGGGCTGAGGGAAAATTGGATGAAAGCTTTCAAAAGGTACAAACTTCCAGTTATAAGACAAGGGCTTAATCTCTAGAATATACAAGCAACTTATACAGCTCAACAGCAAAAAAACTAACTGCCCAATGGAAAAATGGGCAAAAGAACTGAATAGACATTCTTCCAAGGAAGAAGAACAGATGGCCAACAAGCACATGAAACAATGCTCAACATCCCTGATTATTAGAGAAAGGCAAATCAAAACTACCACCAGATACCACCTCACACAAGTCAGAATGGCCATCATTAAGAAGTCCACAAATAACAAATGCTGGCGGGAGTGTGGAGAAAAGGGAACCCTCCTGCACTGTTGGTGGGAATGTAAGCTTGTACAGCTGCTATGGAGATCAGTATGGAGATACCTTAGAAATCTATACATAGAACTACCATATGACCCAGAAATCCCACCCTTGGTCATATACCTGGACAAAACTTTCCTTAAAAAAGACACATGCACCTGCGTGTTCATTGCAGCTCTATTCACAATAGCCAAGACGTGGAAACAACCCAAATGTCCATTGACAGATGATTGGATTAGGAAGATGTGGTATATACTACTACAATGGAATACTATTCAGCCATAAACAAGAATTAAATAATGCCATTTGCAGCAAAGTGAATGGAATCAGAGACTCTCATACTAAGTGAAGTAAGTCAGAAAGAGAAAGACAAATACAGTATAATATCACTTTTATCTGGAATCTAATATATGGCACAAAGGAACCTTTCCACAGAAAAGAAAATCATGGACCTAGAGAATAGACTTGTGGTTGCCAAGGGGGAGGGGAAGGGGATGGGGTGGTTGGGGAGCTTGAGGTTAATGGATGTAAACTATTGTCTTTGGAATGGATTAGTAATGAGATCCTGCTGTATAGCACTGGGAACTAGGAGTAGTCACTTATGATGGAGCATGGTAATGTGTGAAAATAGAATGTGTACGTGTATGTGTAACTGGGTCACCATGCAGTATCATAGAAAAAAATGTATTGGGGAAATAACTAAATAATAATAATAATAATAATAAATTAAAATATTTCAGACATTAAAAAAACTTCCAGTTATAAGATAAATAAATAAATTTCTTTCATGTATCTACATAAGATGATGGATGTTCACAAAACCTATTGTGGTAATAATTCCAAGATGTATACAAGCTAAATCATGATGTTATACACCTTATGCTTGTACATGCTGTATTTCAGTTAGATCTCAATAAAACTGGGGGGGAATATGTATCTACTAGAAATACTGTCTTATTCATTTTGATCTCTCAAAGGGGCATACATAGGCCTGTGTGTGGCACAGAACAGGCACTCTGCTAAAATTTGTTGATTTGCTTACTTCAAAACAATTTCATATTTCGTGATTTAGCAGTTTAATACTGAGTAGTTCCTGAGTGCTGTACCAAAAAGTCACGCATTAAGATATACCATCCAAATTGTTCAACAAATTGATTGTATCCTTATATTCAAGAGGCTGTGTGTCCTCTCGGCAACCTCTTCTGCAACATGACTGATAGACAAATGTGCCTTGTGTTTGGACTGCTCCACTAATTTTATCCTTATATTTTCAATATATGACTAGAATACAGTCAAGGACCTTTCCTCAAGTTCAGAAATTAAGGAAAGAATGGCAATAAAGGTATAAGAGTGGCAAAAAAAATGCATATTGCATACTTGCAAAACATATATTCTTTTCTGCCTACATGAT
Source organism: Phacochoerus africanus (assembly GCF_016906955.1). Taxonomy (NCBI): domain Eukaryota; kingdom Metazoa; phylum Chordata; class Mammalia; order Artiodactyla; family Suidae; genus Phacochoerus; species Phacochoerus africanus. Next base: position 88,124,568 of record NC_062544.1, on the reverse strand, counting down.
TAAGCAGTCCAAATTTTTCCTCCATTCATAATTTGTCTTCCTATATTGAATCCTTCCACATCTTACAAATGTAAGTGTGAACGCAAAAATATATTTTATTTAATTTATTTTATTTTGCTTTTTAAGGTTGCACCCTCGGCATATGGAGGTTCACAGGCTAGGGGTTGAATTGGAGCTATAGCCACTGGCTTACACCACAATCACAGCAATGCAGGATCCAAGCTGTGTCTGTGAGCTACACCACAACTCATGGCACTGGTGGATCCTTAACCTTACTGAGCGAGGCCAGGGATCAAATCTGCCTCCTCATAGATGTTAGATTCGTTTCTACTGAGCCACAATGGGAACGCTGCAAAAATACATTTAAAAAAAAAACTCCAGATCTTTCCTGGAGTATATTTCACTTTCCCAGAGCCAACTTTCTCCTGTTGCTCACTCTTGTGGAAGACAGAAGGAATGAAATCCAGCATTAGAGATTTATTCCAATCCTAATTCAGTTAAATGCAGAGAAGCTTTGTCTCCTAACATGCAAACTCTGACATCAACTTTCAAAAATGCTCATGAAAAGGGATTAGCAAATTTATTGCCTATATTAATTCTAGTTTATGAACAACAGTACTAATCAAATGAAGTCATTTTGGGTTTTTGTAGTGTGATTTGTTTTCCAAAGGCAAATTGATCAGTGTTGCAGGCATATCCTTCCTAGTTAATGCTGTGTACACACAAAGAGTACTTTGAGGGAAAGAACTGTGAGATGTTTTCAAGTTTCCATTTTATTTTGATTCTTTTTTTAAAATGCACAATGTAATAGGCTATTATAGTTGCTACATGTGACCAGTACTAAAAGTCAAATGGATTGGGAAAAAGAAATACTACCATTTACTTCTATGACTGAGTAGAATTTTATTCCATTACCTGCTTTCTATTAGAACTCTACTTAAGTTGGAAATCATGACCTACATGTATATTGTAAGATATTCCATGCTGCTAAGACATATGGCCCCAAAGAACAAGAGTGTTGACAGTAAGTGTTCTTGTAGCTGTATGACCTTGTCCAAGTTATTTAGCCTTTCTAATCTGCATTTCCTAAATTCAGCTGAACCAAGAATTTAGGCAATAATTCCAAATGTTTAGTTCTTAGGATCCAGTCAAAAGTGGGTTGATGCGTTTCTTGAATCTCTTTAAATCTATACATTTCTTCCAACTCCTCTTTTGACCTCCTTGCAATTTATTTGTTAAATAAACAAGTTCTGAATTTTATTGCTAACATTCCTGTAGTGTTAACATATCCCTTTGCCTTTGTATCTCCTGGAAAATGATAGACGTAAGTTTGACCAAATTCAGATTTATTTTCTTGACAACACTATCTTGGAGGTAGTATTGTGTTCTTCTATTGGAGGCTGTTTTTCTTGGGAGTTCCCATTGTGGATCAGTGGGTTAAGAACCTGGCAGGTATCCATGAGGATGGGGTTCCATCCCTGGCCTCTCTCAGTGGGTTAAGGGCCACAAGCTGCAGTGTAGGTTCCAGGAGTGGCTCAGATCCTGCACTGCATAGGCGGGCAGCAGCAGTTCCAATTTGGCCCCTAGCTTGGGAACTTACATAATTTCTACATGGATTTCTAAGTTTCTTTTGGATAAATTGTTTCAAAATATATGGCGACACTCTAAGAAGTTATTTGTGTTCAACTTAACAAAACTTTCTCTTCTATTAAATAACAACTATAAATTTCTACTTATTTCTTGAGTCTTGTAAATAGAAATGATCAGCAAAAATGAAATGAATATCAACAAAAATGGAAATCATGCTTCTAACATAATTTTGCATGAGCGATTTAAGATGTAAAGTAATTTCCAAGTCCATGATGGGGGGGGGAAACTAGATAAGAAAATAAAACTGTAGAATATACTCAAAGTACTTAATTTTGTTATGGCCTTGGTGAGCACGCTCATCTGCTGGCTTTCCATCCTAGACACCAAATAAAAATAAATAAGTAGAAATAAGTCAACATTCTTATACACCTTCCTGAGAAATTCAGTGTATTAGCTTTTCCAAGAAAGCCTTGAAAAAACATTTGTTTGCTTTTACTGTATTGCAAATCTAAGTGAAAATTTCTAACTTCAACTCTAATGGGAAGGAAGGAATTTATAAGATGTAGCAATGGCCCTAATGAGAAGACATCCTTCTAGCTAGGCTGCACCTGAAAAATTCCCAGAGGACAGAGCACATGGAAATGAAACGTGCCCTACCATAACACTGGCACCAGCAGAAACCTCATTATAAGCTTTCCTAGTTAGAGTGAGAGGGAGCCCTGTGCCTGCGCACGGGAGAGGAGGGTCTGCGGGAGCCATAGCCTAAGTAGCTAAGTTGGTGGAATGGAATAAAGGCTCTGTTGTCATCTTCCACTGCCATGTGTGCAGCATGTAATGGCACATGACTCTTCTTTCAGACTATGCTTAGTTAATCTTTTGGCTTGTAAGGTAGCACGTTCAGAGCATTCCCAGAAGAGGCAGTTTCAGGTGGAGAGTAAGAGTAAGTCTGTATCTGAAGCACAAGGCACTGAAATGAGCAATTATAGATCCAGTAGGAAGAGAAAACATAGTCAGGTCTCGACAAGGGAATCGTAGAAAACTCTACCAGGAAAATTCTTATAAGGAACAGAGCAGTACCCCAGTTTTGTGTTCCAAAAGCTTATGTGAAAAAATGTTTGTGACTCTGAATACATTACTTTGTAAAGAGAAGGTTTCCTACAATGATGTTTTTCAGTAGCCATGTTAGAGAAAGCTCTTTTCTTTTCCCTTTCCTCCCTTCCTCCCTTCCTCCCTTCCTTCCTTCCTTCCTTCCTTCCTCTCTGTCCTTGTCTCTCTCTTTTCTATGTCTAAGCACTGTGAGTGAAGAAATAAATATCAACTCCTAATTATCTAATACTAAGACAACTGGATATTGCACAGTATCATCAGGTGTAACGATATTGTTCATCTCAACTCCAGTGAAAACGAACTATGACACAGGTAGTGAAATAATGCTTCTGATGACTAATGGTTGAAAAACCGCCTCTAGCAAAGCACTTTTTCATGGTTATCTATAAATGGAAGAGTTTCTCTAGTAAGGTCTGGTAGCAAAAAGAGAGGCTTGAAGGCTGTGATCACATATGCAGTTTGGTTGGTCTGGGGGTCAGCAGAGTGAGCTGTTGAAGGGCTAAGCAAAACAATAAATTGCCATCTTTCTGAATCTCAGGAACAAGGGTTTAATTTTCTCTTCTTGGTTCCTGAGACTCTGGAAATGAATGGCCATGAATCTTTGACAAAAGCAGTCATGAAGCAATGGGCCAAGGAAACCAACAAACCTTTCAAAGAAAACTGTTGGGTTCCATGTGCTATTGGTAACATACAGCTGCACTTATAACTGCAAATTTTGGATGTGATGTTTTTACTCAGTCACACTGATTTGCAAAAACCACTATTTTGTATACACTTCTTGATATTTCTTTTAACATTTTCCGGTTAAATAAGGGTGGCTCTTCCTCTTCCTTAAAGCAATGATGGACATCAAGTTGCCTGACTTTTTAGAGTGCATCCTTTACTATTCAGTATTAATGGCTCTTCAATATTTTCACTGTACACTTCACTAAATTCTGGCCCATTAACAGACCTCAGTTATTTTGATTCCATCTCTTTTCTATTTGTATTTCTCCAACATTCCTTTTAATCTATGAGGTTTTTCTATGTCGCCTAGGCTCACCTACTTTCTTCAAGAGCATCTCGACCTGCTCACAAGATAAAATCACATGAATATAGGAGAATAATAGTGATGATGTACACCACTTTTGAACAGCAAGAAAAGACATTAAATCCTTTGGGAAAAACAATCACAATAAGACTTTAAATCACTTCATATCTTCTCATCTGGAACTCATGTGTAACCAAAAATGTTTTTAGTATACACATGAATACTTGTAACAATAAGTTATTGTGTGTGGTGAATAAATTACAGTACCTTTTTCTTTTTTAATTTTATTATTTTTATTACAGTTGATTTACAAAGTTCTGCCAGTATATGCTGTACAGCAAAATGACACAGTTTTATATATATATATGTGTATGTATATATATATATATATATGTATATGTATATATATATATATATATATATATATATATATGTATATGTATATATATATTCATTTCCTCACATTATCCTCCATTCTGTTCCATCACAAGTTACTGGATAGAGTTCCCTGTGCTATACAGCAGGATCTCATTGCTTATTCACTCCAAAAGTAATAGCTTGCATCTATTAACCAATCCATCCCACTCCCTCCTCCTCTGCCCAGCAAACACAAGTCTGTCCTCCATGTCCATGATCAGTTTCTGTTTTGTGGATAGATCATTTGTGCCATACTAGAGTTCACATATAAGTGATACATGGTTTCTGTCTTTCTCTTTGACTGACTTCACTCAATATGAGTCTCTAAATCTATCCATGTTGCTGCAAATGGCACTATTTTTGTCCTATTTATGGCTGAGTAGTATTCCATTGTACATATGTACCACATTTTTTTTGCCTTTTTTAAGCCTGCACTCACAGCATATGGAAGTTCCCAGGCTAGGGGTCAAATAGGAGGTATAGCTGTCAGCCTATGCTACATCCACAGCAATGTGGGACCTGAACAGCATCTGTGACCTATATCACAGCTCATGGCAACAATGGATCCCTCACCTACTGAGCGAGGCCAGGGATCAAACCCACAACCTCATGGATATTAGTTGAATTCATCTCTGCTGTGCCACAACAGGAACTCCCATACCACATCTTCTTAGTTCCTTCATCTGTTGATGGGCATTTAGGTTGTTTCCATGTCTTGGCTATTGTGAATAGTGCTGCAATGAATGGTGTAATGAACATACAGGTGTATGTATCCTTTTCAATGAAAGTTTTGTCCAGATATATGGCCAGGAGTGGGATTTCTGGATCATATGGTAGTTCCATATTTAGTTTTCTGAGGTATTTTCATACTGTTTTCCATAGTGGTTGTACTAATTTACATTCCCACCAACAGTGAAGGAGGGTACTCTTTTCTCCACACCCTCTCCAGCATTTGTTATTGTTGACGTGTTAATGATGGCCATTCTGGCTGGTATAAGGTGATACCTCATTGTAGTCTTGACTTGCACTTCTCTAATAATTAGTGATACTGAGCATTTTCTCATGTGTCTTTTAGCCATCCATGTGTCTTCTTTAGAGAATGTCAGTTTAGGTCTTCTGCCCCCTTTTCAATTGGGTTGTTTTTTTGTTGTTGAGTTTTATGAATTGTTTGTTATTTTGAAGATTAGTCCTTTGTCATTTGAGTCATTTGCAAAAATTTTCTCCCATTCTGTGCTTTTGCTTTTGTTTTGTTTTTGTTTTCTTAATGGTTTCCTTTGCTGTGCAATAGGAATTAGGTCCCATTGGTTTATTTTTGTCTTTATTGTTTTTATTCTAGGAGGTCTATCAAACAAGTTGTTGCTGTGATTTATGTCAAAGAGGATTCTGCCTATGTTTTCCTCTAGTTGTTTTATAGTATCTGGCCTTATATTTAGGTCTTGAATCCATTTTGAGTTTGATTCTGTGTATGGTGCTAGAAAATGTTCTAATTTCATTCTCTTGCATGTGGTTGTCCAGTTTTCCCAGCACCACTTATTGAAGAAATTATCTTTCCTCCAGAGTATGTTCTTGTATCCTTGGTCATATATTAGTTGACCATAGGTGTGTGTGTTTATTTCTGGGCTTTCTATCCTGTTCAATGGATCAATATTTCTGTTTTTGTGCCAGGACCGTACTGTTTTGATGACTATAGCTTTACAGTATAGTCAGGGAACTTGATTCCTCTAGTTCTGTTTTTTCTTTTCAATATTGTTTTGACTATTCGAGGGCTTTTTTGTTTCCATATAAATTTTAAAATATTTTCTTCTAGTTCTGTAAAGAATGTCATTGGTAATTTGTTAGGGATTTCATTGAATCTGTAGTTTGCCTTAGGTAGTTTTGTCATTTTGACTATACTAATTCTTCTAATCCAAGAACATGGTATATTTTTCCATCTATTTGTGTCTTCTTTGGTTCCTTTCACCACCATCTTATAGTTTTCAGAGTACAAGTCTTTTTTCTCTCTAGGTAGGATTATTCCTAGGTGTTTTATTCTTTTTGATGCAATGGTAAATGGGATAGTTTCCCTAATTTATTTTTAGTACATTTTTATATCAATCATTATCTCAAATAGTCTGGCAGAGTTCACATTGCAAGGGATATCTGTCCTTAACATCAAGTACAAAATCAGCCATTTAGCTTACCTTGGACTGCTCAGAATCTGACCTTTTTTTTTAGTTTAAGAAGTGACAATAGTTGCTCAACTGTCACTGCTGAAATTCATCTCTCCCACAAAGCAACACAAACCAAAAAACAGGCTGACTTCCTTCATCATGAAAAACTCAGGTTCAAAGCAATAGGCAATTATATGGCATTGGTAGGAATAGAATAACAAGTGACTGCTGCACTAGCTAGATACATGCACTGAATTGACATTATATAAACCATGAATTTGAATAATTTTATTTTCTTAAGCAATCCAGGGATATGGGATTATAATTTTTCATAATTACTATAAGTTTAAGGGTATTTAGTCTATTAAAATAATATATGAAAATGCTTTTTTGCTTTTTGTGTATTCATTTATTTTTATAATTGCATAGTCTATTTTTTTCTTATAACATTTTTTATTGAGGTATAATCAGTTACAATGTTGTGTTAGTCTTAGGGGTATAGCACAGTGATTCAGTTATATATATTTCCTTCTTCAGATTGTTTACCCTCATAGTTATTACAAGATGTTGAGTATAATTCCCTAAGCAAGACAGCAGGTCTTCACTGATTATCTATTTTATATACGGTAGTCTTCACTGATTATCTATTTTATATATTATCAATTTATTCCTACCCTCCAAAAAATTCATTTTAACAGTATATTTCCGTCTAGATATGCAGAGTTTCTGTTATGGGCTGAACTGCATCCCCCAAAATTCTTATGGAGCTTAATTCTTGGTACCTCAGAATGTGACTGTATATGGAGACAAGGCCTTTTACGTGGTCATAAAGTTAAGATGAGACTATCAGGGTGGGCCTTAACTCAACTTGTCTGGTGTCCTTAAAAGAAGAACAGATTAGGACATACATAGAGACAGCAGGGATATGTATGCAAAGACCGCCATGGGAATATGCAGCAAGAGGACAGCCATCTAGAGAGAGAACTTAAGAGAAACCCAGGAGTTCCCGTCGTGGCACAGTGGTTAACGAATCCGACTAGGAACCATGAGGTTGCGGGTTCAGTCCCTGACCTTGCTCAGTGGGTTAACCATCCGGCGTTGCCGTGAGCTGTGGTGTAGGTTGCAGACACGGCTCAGATCCTGCGTTGCTGTGGCTCTGGTGTAGGCCGGTGGCTACAGCTCCAATTCAACCCCTAGCCTGGGAACCTCCATATGCCGTGGGAGTGGCCCAAGAAATAGCAAAAAAAGACAAAAAAAAAGAGAAACCCAGTGCTGCAGAAGCTTGATCATGGATCCTCAGCCTCCAGAACTGTAAGAAAAAAAATTTCTGTTGTTTAAATGGCCCCATCTGAGATGTTTTATATTAGCAAATAAATACAATTTCTGTTACTATTATTTTGAAATTAAAATAACAACTAGAGATTAGAGTCAGTATAAATACTCTTAAGCCCAAACAAATGTTTAAGGCAACTGGCTATCATAAACCTACTTGTTTCAAAAGGAGAAAGTTCTCCTAAAAGAGAAAACCTGATGAGCACAGTTTCTTTAATATATTATGAAAGAGAGGTCATTTCTATGGTAACCAAGTCTCTGACCACTTAGAATTTCATAAACATGCTTGGTAGCCAGTAACTACCTAATCTTGAAACCTTAATCTCTTAATAGAGCTTTAGATGCCAGTGCTAATTCCAACAGATTTCAGAATAGGCAATTATTTTTTCAATGAATCCCATAAAGAGGCCATAGAGGAAGTTGTTTCTAAGTTGATAAGATCAGTGTTAAGCCTTAAAATGAGGCCCATAATGTTTGCAGCCTAGTCCTTGCTTATTTAGTCACTGATCCATTAATTTCCCAATCAACGGGCTTTTAAGGTGGGCTTGCCCATAACTTGATGTGTTAAAATAACTGACAGTTCCTTTTTCAAAGACAGATTGGATAATAGAAGTTGTATTCTCTTCAAGCACATAATAACTACTTGCTATAATGAAGTATGTTTGCTGTGGATGTTTGTAGCTCACAGTACACAGGGATGGGGGGCGGTGGCATGGAATCAGAATAGAGGATTACATTTACCTTCGAGTAGACAGGAGTGGATCCTGATGACAAGAACTCAGTCAGGGCTTGGAGTCAACGACTTTGGTTCTATCCCATTTCTATCTTTCAAATGTGATAAATTCTGCTCAGAGACCTGCCTTCTGTGATGGTCACAGTTTCAGGGTTTTTCACTGGCATAGGACCTTCTTTCCAAGAAGCCCTAGAAAAAAGAATTTTTTTAAATATATTTTCCGTTGTTAATGATACTGTTAGCTTTTAAAATTCATGATTTGTTATGATTACTAGATGATTCTAGGTATTCACTTTCATTATCTGATTGTATATTTCTAATTTGGTATGTGCTGCATAAGGATCAGCCAAGAAGATATGTAGATTAAAATTATTTTACAAATGAAATAATTATGACTCAAAGAAGGTAAAGGACTTCTCAACCAGTGGAAATGTTGCCTCCTTGGAATTATGTGGCAATGTCTCAAGACGTTTTTGGTTGTTATTAGAAAGGGGCACAACTACTGGCATCTTGCAGGTAGAAGCCATGGATGCTACAGAACATCCTAAAATGCAGAGGACAGGGTTCCTCAACCAAAAATTGTTGCACCCCAAATGCCAGTAGACTAAAGGTTGGGAGCCCTTAAAATAAATTGTCCACTCATTCAAAACTAAGAGGTGGTATACCAGAATTTAGAGCCAATTGTGTCTAATTGTAAACTACAGAGCTCGTGCTCTTTTTTCTACATGACTCTGAATGGTATAATAATTTAACTCTTTTCTATTAGCAGCACCAATATCAATGGAACAAGTTAGTCTCAATTGCCTGTATATCAATGGTCATTGCATTTGCCTTCTTAATGTTTTGTGATGAAAGCTAACAGATATATATGGAGATATGCTGGTGTGAACCATAGGGAGGTAGACAAGCAAGCTAGATGGAACTAGCCTTTTGCAGGCTATCTGTCCCTGATAATGCCACCATCAGGCTCTCAGTTAAACAAGCCGCAGCCCAAAAGACATCCTTAACTCTCTCTTCTCTCCCCCTCTCACCCTATTTAATCAATGATTTTGGCTCTTAAAAGCCACACCAAGTTATCCAGTTTATTTTCTTCCGTTTTGCTCTAGATCCAGTCTACATGAGTCAGATGATTCTTTTGAAGTATAGATCTGAACATGACACCAGTCTAAGTTCTAATCCCCATATAAACTATTCACCATTTCTTTACCAGCCCTGGTTAAATCACACAATGACCTGCCAATGTCTTAGGATAATAGCCAAAATCCCCAAGGTGGTCTACAAGGTCCTCTTGGTCATATATGCTACTTTTATTGCACAATTGTCTGCCATTATTCTCTCATCCTTGGTGATTTAGCCACTGACTCTCTTTTACCCTTCTTTGACTTAAGTATGTTACTTCTTACATCAAAGCCTTGCTCTATGCTTAAAACACTACTTCTCACTCCTATTTATTTTGTTGATGATGTTTAGGATTTATTTTTAAAAAATGATTGGAGTATAGTTGACTTAAATTGTTGTGTTAATTTCAAGTATAGAGCAAAGTGAATCAGTTATACATATACATACATCCATTCCTTTTCAGATTCTTTTCCCTCATAGGTTACTACAGAGTATTGAGTAGATGTCCCTGTGCTATACAGTAGGTCCCTGTTGCTCATATATTCCATATATAATAATGTATATATGTCAATCCCAAATTTGCAATTTATCCCTCTCTCCAACATGTCTCCTAGTTTGGTTTTGAAATCTTTGAGTCTGTTTCTATTTTGTGAATAAGCTCTTTTGTATCATTTTTATTAGGTTCCACATATGTCATCTCATATGATATTTGTCTTTCTCTAACTTCACTTCACTTAGTATGATAATCTGTAGGTCATCCATGTTGCTGTAAAGGACATTATTTCATTTTTTATGGCTGAGTAGTATTCCATTGTAAATATGTACCACATCTTCTTTTATCCATTCCTCTGTTGATGGACATTTAGGTTGCTTCCATGTCTTGGCTATTGAAAAGAGTGCTAATGAATATTGGTGTGAATGTATCTTTTCAAATTATGGTTTCCTCTGGATAGATGCCTAGGAGTTGGATTGCTGGATCATATGGTAGTTCTATTTTCAGTTTTTAAGGAATCTCCATACTGTTTTCCACAGTAGTTGTACCTATTTACATTCCTACCACCAGTGTAGGAGGGCTCCCTTTTCTCTACACCCTTTCCAGTATTTATCATTCATTGGCTTTTTGATGATGGCCATTCTGCCCTGTGTGAAGTGATACCTCATTGTAGTTTTGATTTGCATTTCTCTAATAATCAGTGAAGTTGGGCTTCTTTTCATGTGCTTTTTGTCCATCTGTTTGTTCTCTTTGGAGAAATTTCTATTTAGAACTTCTGATCATTTTTTTTATTTGGTTCTTTGAGGATTTTGTTTGTTTGTTTTGTTTTTATGGCTGCACCTGCAACATATAGAAGTTCCCAGGCTAGAGGCCAAAATGGAGCTGCAGCTGCTGGCTTACACCACAGCGACAGCAACACAGGATCTGAGCCACATCTGCAGACCACATCAGAGCTCACGGCAGTGCCGGATCCTTAACCCACTGAGCAAGACCAGGTATCAAACCCACATCCTCATGGATACCAGTCAGGTTTGTTACTGCTGAGCTATGTGGGAACTCCCTCTTTTTTTTAATATAAAGTTGCATGAGGTGTTTGAATCTCTCACTTTTGTAGGCAAGCCACATTCTCACATTCTAGGTTTTCATAGCACTACAAGGATCTCCTTTGTGAACTTATCACAGCTATAGGTTTACATTTATATGTGCAGTCATTTTTTAAAAACGTAATTTGCACTAAAACTTCATGAGGGCAAGTCCAATGTTTAGCTTTGTTAGAAAAGCCAAATATGCTGAGAGTCTATCCCCAGTATCTCTTAGAGGATATGACACTTAATGGGCTTCAGCAAATATTTGTTGAATGAATTAGTGTACAATAAGTGGATCAATGCTTGGATTAATGAAGACATGATAATAAAGAGCTAAATACACTTAAAATAGGTGTCGGCCTTAATGCTCAGTGTAACATATGCTCTAAATTAGTTCTGATACCAGCTAAATTAGAGCCAATAAGATCTTATCCAACTAGAGACATCTAAGCCAGAATGGTCACTCGTGACCAAAAAACATCAAGAACTATAGGTGAACTGAATTTTTGTATGAAATGAAGCCTTTTAATTTTCACTTTCCTATAAGCCAATTAATGATTTTCCCAGGACATAACATCTTAAATCTTAAAGGATTATCACTAGTGAAACTAAGTGTATCTGATACTGGTGTAGATGATTCCACTGATTTCAATTGCAAGTGGCAAAAGATTACAGCTTTCTAAGACCCAGAAGTGCAACTCCAAGGTGACTTCTCAACATTCAGGAGAGGAAACAGGGTTCCTGGCATCAGAGCCTACATTTTGAGAGACTACGCATGCTCAATCTACTTTGAATTGTATGAAGCTTTGACTCAAATCATGCGCAGGCTGACAGTCCATTTCAGATAAGAAAACACAAAAGATACAAAAAAAGCAACATAATAATGCCTCACACGTCTCTGTGGAATCTAAATTCAAATATAGGAATGTACTTTCTCTAAATGGCATGTAAAATGCAGTGCTGGATGCTAAATTTGAGGCATCAAGTCTGTACTTGACTTCAGGACCTTTATGTGTGTTTTTTTTTTCTTTTTTCTTTCCAGCAGTATATTCTTCAAATTACAGGTTATCTCAACTTAAAAATGACCTTTCTCTAAATCTGCCAAAAATGGTCTCTTAAAAATGTTATGTTCAGAGTAAAAAGTGAGCCCTTGACCTAGATGAATATGGTAATATAAATGAGGATAAAATGTTTTAGCTATAGTGTTCATTTTAAAACAACTATTATTCAACCATCTAAAATGCAACTTTTACTCTTTGGTTTTTACAGTGACATTTTTTTCCATTTATTTACCCTCATGCTGCCAATGATTGGCCATAAAACAACAAAATTGAGTTGGCTTTTCCCCAACTTGCTCCAAAATAATGACTTGAGTATCTGCCAGAACCCAAACAAAGGACAGGTGACCCCTTGCTTGTTCATGATTTTAATTTATCTTTATGTAAATAAAGCAGTTTACCCAACTCTTTCTGAAGCTGAAAGCCATTCTTAAATGCCTAAGTGACATGACCCTAGATGGGTAAAAACACCCTAGGACAATAAGATGCCGAAATTAGATGTGCTCATTGTTTTGCATCACAAACAGGCTCACTGTGCATTTTTGAAACAAAATAATACAGAGTGGTGACCTGCTTGACCTTGTTGGCATTTCTTCTTAGGGCAAACAAAAGGCAAATTGACTCATTCTTAAGTAATAACAGCAATTTTCCACTTGGTATCCAAGTGACACATTTAACAGGAACGGCTATAAAGTCTCTATATCAAGGACCTGCTCACTATGAAAAAAAATTCAAGTTAGCACTAGATTTGGTCTAGGATGGCTCAGTATAAAACATTTCTGAAGTGCTAAAACACTTCAACACTCTTGGTACTTTCCCCATGCCAATCCCTCTTGAATAAAGAATTACCAATTTAGAAATAAATATGATTAGTCAGAATGGGAAATAAAAAAGACAGGAATCACTGATCATTCACCTGTGTCTTCAATAAATATTTGAGAGCCTGTATGCATGATCCTGTGAGATACGTAAAATGAATGTGACAGGGTCCATTCACTTATGTTAATGAGTGTTGTTTGTGTGCTAGACATTGTCTCAGTTAACCCTCACAGAAACCCTATGACATAGACAACATTTTTTTCTCAACTATACGGATATTGGCATTGAGATTCTAGGATGTTTTTGGCCAAAGTTATAGAATCCATAAATGCTGAGGCAGGATTTACTCCCAGCTATGAACTGCTGCCTTTCATGAAATCTAACAGAAAAGAGACAAGTGACTAGCTAACTTGATCACAAAGCAGGATGAAAAACTGACTTAGTAAGTGCTGTTCTTAATGTGGGTATGTTTCAAGCTGAAGGGGTCAGGTATTATGACATTTATTTACCTGTTGCATTCAGACCTATTATAGTCCTTCTCTTACTTTGCTTCAAAGAGGGCTGACCTGGTCAACTATAGTTCCTAGACTACTTTTTCTATCTAATGTGAAGTACTTACTAGTGCATGATGGGAGAAAACGCAAAATAAAGAGAAGCCAGGATATTTCTCTTCCTCCCTGTACTTTGAGCACTTTGTTCTTTGAACAGTAGTACCTGTGATTTCACTATTGTTCCAGCTCCCACCAGGCTGGCCCACATGGTTCCAGGTTCTACCAAGTGTCCCCAATCTGTAGTTAGCTTACTACCTCCTCCCTCTGTTCCTCCAGCCCCATAGTTGATGACAGCTTCTAGCAACTGCCCTCATCTGGGTTGCTTTAGCTTCCCCTGTGAGCTTTTTCATATCTTCTAAAACCTTGTTACATCAAGGTAAATTCCCCATACTGCATTTCTTCTGTTGGCGGATTTGACATGGAGATTTTATTTTTCTGGCTAGATTCTAGTAGATGCCAGTATCACGCAACTTTTTCTAGACCTGAAAAGATTGGATAGATGACAAGAAAACAAATCAGAGGTTGAGAAGTCTTAGTAGCAGCTCCCAGACTTGCCCTCCTTCCCTTACATGCATGGCTGTCATGTACATAGGGAATCCTTCCTATGAAGAAAAGATACATTGAGTTAGCCCATGTTCAAGAAGGCTACAAAGTGGAATACATTCTGTCATGGGTCCTTCTTTCCCTGCTCAGGGATTATTAGTGCAAACAGAAGAGGAGTTTGTTTCTTCTCTGAAAGACAGGTGATGAAAGATGCTAAAGATATATATGGCACTGGAGTGTGACTGGGCCTTCTGCATTTCCTACTTTTTGGCTCCTCAGCACAGTCTGTTGAAGGAAAATTGGACAACCGATACAAGGACATTCTGCAGTCATCCTCAACCAGTGTAAAAAAGATGCAGGTGGCTTGGCAAACAGGCCAGAGACACTTCATGTTAGTAATGAACAACACCAGAGAGAAATACTCAGAAACTAAAATATACAACATCATGTAGACAAATCACAACACCAGCCCCAAGATTCAAAACCACCTTACACACATAAACCAAAGAAGCTTTACAGAATAATGTATTATACCAAATTTCATTGAGGAGGCAGGAAACAAATAGAATAGGAAGTGAGATTGGTGAATTATGGAAGAAAATAAATAGGTAGCATTTATAGGGTTCTCAGTTTAGGTACTGCAGCAGAATTAAGCCCACATGTTCCAAGTCAGTGGGGACATTATTACCTGGGTACATGTTACAAATGCAAATTCTCAGAACTATACAAACAAGAACTGTAGTCATCATCTCCAGTTTGAATTCTTAAAAAATTGAACTGATAGGTTAAGTATCATGACTCCATGTTTATGTAAGTAGTAGAGTTAGATTTACAATTGGTTTTATGACATCCAGTCCTGTACAGTTCTGTACCTATAAAGAGTTATTTTCCACCATGTTGGCCAATAGGCAGAGTTTTTCAAAAGGTAATAGTCACTGATTCCTCTTCTCAGTCATAAAAGTGACAAAAGTAAGTTCTCATAGTCCAACAGGCTATCAGCCCAAGGTCTCTTTGCTCTGGAAATTGGAGTATTCTGCTCAGGCACCTTGCCAGAGCCCAGCAATTCTGGTCTCCCTGATGCTAGGCAGCAATGCAGCATAGTGGGTGAAGGCATGATCTTCACAAGCATGATTTACCAATTACTTGCAGGGAATTTTGGAAAACTTCTTAAACTTTCTGAGTCTCAGGTGTTTCCTGTGTATAATGGGAGCGTTAACATCTTCTGCCTTGTAGACATGTAATGTGGATGACTAGGAGTTTGCAAACTCCATTGCTCACTTCTTGTTATTGTATTTTCCTTTATGTCTCTTTTCCATCTCTGAAATGACTAAGAGTTACTTCAAGGCCATATATTAGATGGAGGTCATTTTACTGTCAGAATGTTTGTTTACGAAACCAGCCATGGAAATTTTACATTTATTTATGTACAACAGTTTCTCAACCTTGGCACCATTGACATTTGGAGCCGGGTAACTGTTGCATAGTGTGTCCTGTGCATTTTAGGATGCTGAAGCACCCTCTCCCCATCCCCTGGTTGTGACAAGCAAAAAAATGTCTCCAGACATGGCCAGATATCCCCAAGTGCACATTGGCTCCCTTCTACCTCCCAGTCACAAATCAGAGATTTGTTTGAGGAAAACTGAAAGAGAAGAGGGTTATTCTACCCAGTTGCACAAATAATCAGGGAAACTACTTATTAAACCCTCACAGAAGAGCTTTGCTAAATGGATTTATAACGATCCACACTTTGGCAGGCCATTTGCTTTGACAAAGAATATGTTTACACAGAAGAAGCCAGTTGGTGAACTGGGGCAAGTAATTTAATAATTTGGGTAGAACAGAAGCCAACTACTAAATAAATACTGGTGTTTTATATTTGCCTTTCTGTTTTGTTGATTTATCCATGTTATGTTATTAAATACAACTAGCTCTACTCAGCACAGTATAAGCCATCCAAGAAGTTCTTAACAGTTATTATTAAAAATTACAATGTTATTAATTTGCATTGTAGGATAAACATAATTAATAATCCCATTTGTCTTAAACATAACAGTCTGTGTTCAGTGATCAACCCCTTAAAATAAAATGCAAAATGGTCCACATCAGTCCCTGTGACAGACCAAGAAGCTCATGCAAGTCTTAGAAATAAATGAATGTATTTTGTTCAGTTATCCCCACTGAGTCTTGAGGATTATAAATAAAAGAGAGAAAACAGCCACTGAGAACTTCTAATTATCGTACTCAATCCCTTACCCTTTGGGGAACACCTGAGTCGAACCTCAGGAGACTAGCAGATTCTCCTGGACTCCTGAGGGAAGATCATTCACAGGAGGGAGAAGATGATCTGTGGGTCTGAGTGATGAGTGCTTAATGCAAGTTTATCTCAGTGATAAGAATGGGGTGAGTTCAGTATTGCTAGAGTTTCTGGGATATTGTGTGTCTCAGCCATCCCTGTGGCAGAAATAGAGTGTCAGTCTTGTTCACTGAGGTTTGCAGTGGTGGGCATGTCTGGGCTGCCACTCAATAGTTTGAAATATTGAGATAAGGCAATCTTGCACTTGTTCAGACTGGTCTATGTCTCTGGGTCTTTAAGTATGACCTCAATGGTAAGTTTGTCCTGAATGGATATTCAGTCCATAATGGAGAATGTAACTGGGTTCACAGTGTGGCAAGAGCACAGCATCCAGCCTTTTGGAGGTGACAAATCGGGATTAGAGAGTCTGCTTGGAGTTTCCAGTCTAGCTGAACATCATTATGTCTAAGCTCTTTACGTCAAAGCAATCCTACTCCTGGGCATCTATCTGGGGAAAAACATGATTCAAAAAGATCCATGCACCTAGTGTCCACTGAAGCACTATTTACAATAGCCAAGACATGGAAGCAACCTAAATGTCCACTGACAAAGGAATGGATAAAGAAGATGTGGTACATATGTACAATGAAATACTACTCAGCTGTAAGAAAGAACAAAATAATGCCATTTGCAGCAGAATGGATGGAACTAGACATTATCATACTAAGTGAAATAAGTCTGACAGAGAAAGACATCTATCATATAAAATGACTAATATGTGGAATCTAATAAAAATAATACAAAAGAATTTATTGATAAAATAGAAACAAACCCAGAGATTTCAAAATCAAACTTATGATAGGAGAGGACAAGATGACGGAGGAGTAGGGGGACACACTCGCCCTCTCCCACAAACACAACAAAAAAAGCACATCTACAGAATAAATGACTCGCACAGAACAGCAACCCATCGCTGGCAGAGGAACCTAAACTCCAATAACGGCAAGAAGTTCGTGACATTACTGGGCAGAACGGGAGAAAAGAGGAGAGTGAGAGAAGGTGAATCCGAGCTGGACGGGCGCTCCTGAAAGGGAACTGTGGAGGAGAAAGGGATCCCGCACCCTGGAAAGTCACCTATATGGGGGAAAGATCAAACGAACCAGAGGAATCTCCAGATGCAGAGAAGAGTGTAGCAGTAAGTTGGAGTACTGAAAAGCCGATCAAGAACCAAACGGACCAGCTGAACTACGGGCACAGTCACCAAAAATTGAGACGCCTGGGTGGGGGCTGGGCACCGAGTCCTCCGCTCTGAAGGTTAGTCCCTGGGAAAGGGCTGGGCGGGACGGGGTGGAGCGGAGACTGCTTGGGAGGTCTAGAAACTGGTCTGTCAAGTTCGATGGGGCAGAGACTGCCTGGGAGACTAGAAAACAAAGCTGTTGCAGAGGAAGGGAGCAATACTCTAGGGGCGAGAAACTGGAAAGCCACATCAGAGGGAACCTGGGAAAAGAGCCTGGTCTGTGCCAGTGCTGGGGAGGGGAGAGAAGAAGGGGTGGGTCCCCATAGAATACTCCCCATGCCACAGCAAGCTTACAGGCCCAATAGCTAGCAGAAAGCTGTGCTTCCCAGTGTATCCCCTCCCCCCACGCCTGCCACCCCCTATGCTCTTGCTGGACCTGGGGCTGCTTGCCATCTGGGAGGGCTAGCCTCAACAATTGCCTGAAGCCTACCACTGCAGAGGATGTTCCTGAACAGGCCTGCTTGCCCTTTGGAGGGGCTAAACTTCCACAGAGTAGCACCAAACACCACCAGCCCCCAAGAAAAGGCCTGCAGCCCAGAAAAGCTAGAAAAGACTAGCCGGGCCGTGAATAGATCTGCCTAATTCTCGGATGGTTTTTCTGTGTCGGGCTGCCCCGGGGAGGAGCCTCTTGGGTTCCCAATGGCCCTGCTGCCCGCCTAAGCCCCCAGGGGGTGCCCCACTCCAGCAGAATAGCTGCTCAGCAACACCAGCCCCCTGGAGGAGCCCCTGCAGCCCAGAAAAGCTGCAACAAGCTTCGCCAGACTGTGAAAAGATCTGCCTACATTCTCAGGCCATCCTTCTGAATTGGGCTGCCCTAGGGAAGAGCCTCTTAGGTTCTCAGTGACCCAGATAGCTGCTCCAGCCCCAAGGGGGTGTTGCACTCCTGAGGAACAGCTGCCCAACACTGCCAACCCCCTGCAAGAACCCCACAGCCTAAAAACACCAGACCAAGCTCTGCATGACCAAGTGAAACCTGCTACCATTGTGGTGTGGACCTCCCAGTCGTGTCCGCCCTCAGGAAGTCCTCCTTTGCTTCAAAGAAACCCTGTTAGCACCATCAACACTCCAGAAAAGCCACACTGCCTCAAAAAAGATTGACCAACAATGCCAGCCCTCAGGAAACATTCCACAGCAGGGACAAGGCAAACACTGCCCGATCACGGAGAGTACAACTCCCTCAGGAGAAAGAAAACAACAAGCAAGATGAAGAAGCAGAGAAACCACCCCCAGTCAAACCAACAGGAGAACTCACCTAAAACAGTCAACAATGAAACAGATCTCGGCAGTCTGACAGACCTGGAGTTCAAAAGAGAAACAGTGAAAATACTGAAGGAATTAAGAGAAGATATGAACAGTAATGCAGATACCCTCAGAAAGGAACTA
Organism: Phacochoerus africanus; assembly: GCF_016906955.1. Classification (NCBI taxonomy): domain Eukaryota; kingdom Metazoa; phylum Chordata; class Mammalia; order Artiodactyla; family Suidae; genus Phacochoerus; species Phacochoerus africanus. Next base: position 88,105,568 of record NC_062544.1, on the reverse strand, counting down.
GAACATATAAGGAGGAGCCAAGAAAAACTAGAACATTCATTTGCAGAGATGCAAACTGAACTAAGGGCAGTAAAAACCAGAATGAATAATGCAGAAGAACGAATCAGTGATATGGAAGATAGAATAATGGAAATCACCCAATCCGGTGAACAGACAGAAAAACGAATCAAAAAACTGGAAAGCAATATAAGAGACCTATGGGATAATATAAAGCAGGCCAATCTACACATAATAGGAATTCCAGAAGGAGTAGAAAAAGATAAGGGGATGGAAAATATATTTGAAGAAATTATTGCTGGAAACTTCCCAAATCTAAAGGATGCTGGGTTCAAGATACATGAAGCACAGAGGGCCCCAAACAAACTGAACCCAAATAGACCCACACCAAGACACATCATAATAAAAATGGCAAAAGTTAGTGATAAAGAGAGGATCCTAAAGGCAGCAAGAGAAAAACAGAATGTTACCTACAGGGAACCCCCATAAGATGATCAGCTGATTTCTCTACAGAAACACTACAGGCCAGGAGGGAATGGCAAGAGATATTTAAAGTGCTCAAAGGAAAAAATAGGCAACCTAGAATACTCTATCCAGCAAGAATATCATTTAAAATAGAAGGGGAAATAAAATTTTTTTCCAACAAACAAAAACTTAAAGAATACAGCAACACAAAACCCAGGCTAAAAGAAATACTGAAAGGGCTTCTCTAAACCAAAAAGAAAGGAAGGAAAGGGAAGAAAAAAGAAAAAAAAAAAAAGAAGAGGAAGAACTAGGACTGAGGAAACCGCAATCAGAGAGCAGTACTCAAATAAGCCAGCATACAGATTTAATCACGAACAGGCCTCAAACAAAATAAAATTAAAAAGAAAAAAATAAAAAAGAGTCATCAAAACCATAAAATGTGGGCAAAGGATGTTAGGAAGTAAATAATCCTTTTTGTTTGTTTGTATGTTTCTCTTCTTAATTTTAATATAGTAATGAAGGGTTTGAACTTACACGACCATCAGGCTAAAACACACAATTATGGGAAGGGGTTAGCATACTTAAAAAACAGGGCAACCACAAGCCAAAACCAAATATTGCATTTGCAAAAAATGAAAAAATACACTCAAGCAGATAATAACAGGTCACCAACCAACCAAAAAAAAAAAGAAAGGAAGAATGGAGAACCATAGAATCAACTGAAACACAAGGTTCAAATGGCAATAAACAATCATCTATCAATTATCACCTTAAATGTCAATGGACTGAACGCCCCAATCAAAAGACACAGAGTGGCTGAGTGGATAAAAAGGCAAAAACCTTCAATATGCTGCCTACAAGAAACTCACCTTAGGACAAAGGATACATATAGATTGAAAGTAAAAGGGTGGGGAAAAATATTTCACGCCAATAGACATGACAGAAAAGCAGGAGTCGCAACACTCATATCAGACAAAATAGACTTTGAAACAAAAGACATAAAGAAAGACAAAGAAGGACACTACTTAATGATTAAGGGATCCATCTAAGAAGAGGATGTTACTATCGTCAACATATATGCCCCAAATACAGGAGCACCCAGATACATACAACAAATATTAACAGACATAAAGGGAGAAAATGATGAGAATACAATCATAGTAGGAGACCTTAATACCCCCCTCACATCAATGGACAGATCCCCTAGACAGAAAAACAATAAAGCAACAGAGAGCCTAAAGGAAACAATAGAAAAGTTAGACTTCAGTGATATCTTCAGGACACTACATCCAAAAAAAGCAGAATACACATTCTTCTCAAATGCTCATGGAACATTCTCAAGAATCAACCACATCTTGGGACACAAAGCTAACCTCAATAAATTTAGGAGCATAGAAATTATCTCAAGTATCTTCTCTGACCACAATGCCATGAAATTAGAAATCAACCATGGGAAAAGGAAAGAGAAAACCCCTACTGCATGGAGACTAAACAACATGCTACTAGAAAACCAATGGGTCAATGAGGAAATCAAGAAGGAAATCAAAAACTACCTTGAAACAAATGATAATGAAGACACAACCTCTCAAAATCTATGGGATGCTGCGAAAGCGGTGCTCAGAGGGAAATTTATAGCAAGACAGGCCTTTCTCAAAAAAGAAGAAAGATCCCAAATTGACAACTTAACCCTCTACCTCAATGAATTAGAAAAAGAAGAACAAAAAAGACCTAAAGTCAGCAGAAGGAAGGAAATTATAAAGATCAAAGAAGAAATCAATCAAGTAGAGACTCAAAAAACAATAGGGAAACTTAATAAAACCAAGAGCTGGTTCGTTGAAAAGGTGAACAAAATTGACAAACCCCTGGCCAGACTCACTAAAAAGAGGAGAGAAAGAACCCAAATAACCAAAATTATAAGTGAAAAAGGAGAAATCACAATGGATACAGCAGAAATACAAAAAAACCATAAGAGAATACTATGAACAACTATACGGCAACAAGTTTGACAATCTGGAAGAAATGGACAATTTTCTAGACTCTTACAGCCTGCCAAAACTGAATCAAGAAGAAACAGACCAAGTGAACAGACCGATCACTAGAAATGAAATTGAAGAGGTCATAAAATCACTCCCTACAAATAAAAGTCCAGGACCAGATGGCTTCACAGGCGAATTCTATCAAACATATAAAGAGGAATTGGTGCCCATCCTCCTTAAACTCTTTCAAAAGGTGGAAGAAGAAGGACTACTCCCAAAGACATTCTATGATGCCACCATCACCCTCATTCCAAAACCAGACAGAGATACCACCAAAAAAGAAAACTATCGCCCAATATCATTGATGAATATAGATGCAAAAATTCTCAACAAAATCTTAGCCAACCGAATCCAACAACATACCAAAAAAATTATACACCATGACCAGGTAGGGTTCATCGCAGGTTCACAAGGATGGTTCAACATACGCAAATCAATCAGCATCATACACCACATTAACAAAAAAAAGTCAAAAATCATATGATCATCTCAATAGATGCAGAAAAAGCATTTGACAAAGTCCAACATCCATTCATGATCAAGACCCTCGCCAAAGTGGGTATAGAGGGAACATTCCTGAACATAATGAAAGCCATTTATGAGAAACCCACAGCAAATATAATCCTCAATGGGGAAAAACTGAAAGCCTTCTCACTCAAATCTGGAACAAGACAGGGATGCCCACTCTCACCACTGCTCTTCAACATCGTTTTGGAAGTCCTAGCCACAGCAATTAGACAAACCAAAGAAATAAAAGGCACCATATAGGAAGAGAAGAGATCAACCTGGCACTGTATGCAGATGACATGATACTAGAAAACCCTAAGGACTCAACCCCAAAACTCCTTGAACTGATTCATAAATTCAGCAAAGTAGCAGGATATAAGATTAACATTCAGAAGTCAGTGGCATTTCTGTATACCAGCAATGAAAGATTAGAAAAGGAATACAAAAATACGATACCTTTTAAAATTGCACCTCACAAAATCAAATACCTCGGAATACACCTGACCAAGGAGGTAAAGGACCTATATGCCGAGAACTATAAAACTTTCATCAAAGAAATCAAAGAAGACGTAAAGAAATGGAAAGATAGTCCATGTTCCTGGATTGGGAAAATCAGTATTGTAAAAATGGCCATCCTACCCAAAGCAATCTACAGATTCAATGCAATCCCTATCAAATTACCCAGGACATTTTTCACAGAACTAGAACAAACAATCCAAACATTTATATGGAACCACAAAAGACCCAGAATCGCCAAAGCAATCCTGAGAAACAAAAACCAAGCAGGAGGCATCACTCTCCCAGACTTCAAGAAATACTACAAAGCCACAGTCATCAAAACAGTGTGGTACTGGTATCAAAACAGACAGACAGACCAATGGAACAGAATAGAGAATCTGGAAATAAACCCTGACACCTATGGCCAATTAATCTTTGACAAGGGAGGCAAGAACATCAAATGGGAAAAAGAAAGTCTATTCAGCAAGCATTGCTGGGAAACCTGGACAGCTGCATGCAAAGCAATGAAACTAGAACACACCCTCACACCATCCACACAAATAAACTCAAAATGGCTGAAAGACTTAAATATATGACAGGACACCATCAAACTCCTAGAAGAGAACATAGGCAAAACACTCTCTGACATCAACCTCAGGAATATTTTCTCAGGTCAGTCTCCCAAAGCAATAGAAATTAGAGCAAAAATAAACCCATGGGACCTCATCAAACTGAAAAGCTTTTGCACAGCAAAGGAAACCCAAAAGAAAACAAAAAGACAACTTTCAGAATGGAAGAAAACAGTTTCAAATGATGCAACTGACAAGGGCTTAATCTCTAGAATATAGAAACAACTTATACAACCCAACAGCAAAAAACCCAATCAATCAATGGAAAAATGGGCAAAAGACCTGAATAGACATTTCTCCAAAGAAGATATACAGATGGCCAGCAAACACATGAAAAAATGCTCAACATCGCTGGTTATAAGAGAAATGCAAATCAAAACTACCATGAGATACCACCTCACACCAGTCAGAATGGCCATCATTAATAAATCCACAAATAACAAGTGCTGGAGGGGCTGTGGAGAAAAGGGAACCCTCCTGCACTGTTGGTGGGAATGTAAACTCAGCCACTATGGAGAACAGTCTGGAGATACCTTAGAAATCTATACATAGAACTTCCATATGACCCCGCAATCCCACTCTTGGGCATCTATCCGGACAAAACTCTATTTAAATGAGGCACGTGCACCTGCATGTTCATTGCAGCACTATTCACAATAGCCAGGACATGGAAACAACCCAAATGTCCATCAACAGAGGATTGGATTCGGAAGAGGTGGTATATATACACAATGGAATACTACTCAGCCATAAAAAAGAACGACATAATGCCATTTGCAGCAACATGGATGGAACTAGAGAATCTCATCCTGAGTGAAATGAGCCAGAAAGACAAAGACAAATACCATATAATATCACTTATAACTGGAATCTAATATCCAGCACAAATGAACATCTCCTCAGAAAAGAAAATCATGGACTTGGAGAAGAGACTTGTGGCTGCCTGATGGGAGGGGGAGGGAGTGGGAGGGATCGGGAGCTTGGGCTTATCAGACACAACTCAGAATAGATTTACAAGGAGATCCTGCTGAATAGCATTGAGAACTTTGTCTAGATACTCATGTTGCAACAGAACAAAGGGTGGGGAAAAAAATGTAATTGTAATGTATACATGTAAGGATAACTTGATCCCCTTGCTATACAGTGGGAAAATTAAAAAGAAATAAATAAAATAAAAGCAATCATAGCTATAGAATATTAAAAAAAAATCAAACTTATGGTTACCAAAGGGGGAGCCACAGCAGGGAAGGGACAAATCAGGTGGATGAGATTAACATATACATACTACTGTATTTAAAATAGATAAATAACAAGGACCTACTATATAGCAGAGGGAACTCTACTCAAGGTTTTCCTACATGGGGAAAAAAAGAATGGATATATGTCTATGTATAACAACTTCACTTTGCTGTACACCTGAAACCAATACAACACTGTAAATCAACTATACTCCAATGAAATTTTAAATAAATAATATTTCACAAAACAAGTAATTGAGATGTTTTATTGATTACATGTTTACTTCCCCCTAAAAAATTCATGTGTTGATGCTCTATGATATTTGGAGGTGAGGCCTTGGGAGGTAATTAAGTCATGAAGGGAAGTCCCTGTGATGGGATTAGCGCCTTTGGAAGAAGAGGCCCAGCCCTCTCTCTCTCTCTGCCTTTTGACATGTGCGGATACAAAAGTTGTCTGTAAACCAGCAAGAGGCCCTTACCAAGAACCGAACCACGCTGCTCTCTGATCTTGGGCTTCCAGCCTCCAGAACTGTGAGGAAGAAATGTTTTTCTTTTAAGTCACCCAGGCTCTGGGGCTCTGTTAGGACGGCAAAAGGTGACTAAAGCAGGATATTTCTCCAAAATTCTGCCGGGCATGGATCCTATTCTGATTTCCCAATACTATGGCTAGATGTGGTTTTCACACATCACTGGGTATCTGCTTATTTTTTTCGTGGAGAAATCACACAGAAACCATATCTCAAGCTAGATTCTAGAGAGCGAATAAAAGCCTTTCCCAGATGGGAATGCCACCACAGATCGATTAATTATTAGTTAATTAGATTTTACTTCACCTAGATAAACCCAGTCAAGATGTGTTCTCTCTCTCTTTTTCCTAAATATCGAAAATGACTTTTTCCAATTACGGCTGATAGATTTGGATACAAAACTGGACCACCATTTCCAAAGAAATTCAAAACACTGTTTTACTATTATCTGAAAGAAAAGTGAGCTCACCAAACAATACATTTCCGAATGAGAAACAAAGGCCAAATAATATATAGCTTCTGTAACCTTCACCTTACTGCTACTTTCCCCCTGATCTTGTTTAAATATTTAATGGATCAATGAATGCAGCAGGCATCCAAGAAAAATAAGCAGTCTTTTAAAAAAAATTTTTTTTTGGCTTTTTGTCATTTTAGGGCCTCACCTGTGGCTCACGGAGGTTCCCAGGCTAGGGGTCGAATCAGAGCTGTAGCTGCTGGCCTATACCACAGCCACAGCAATGCCAGATCCTTGACCCACTGAGAGAGGCCAGGGACAAACCCGCAACCTTATGGTTCCTAGTCGGATTTGTTTCCACTGCACAACAATGGGAACTCCCTTATAAAATTTTTTTTTAATTTTGTTTTGTTTTAAGACTGGGAGAAAATATTTAAATGACGGTAAACTGAAAGAGAAGAACAGATGTCTGCAGTTTATTTTCCTTGATTAGATTTTAATTAAATTTGCATAGGACCTTATTTATTTTCACTATCACAATAAGGAGTCTGGACTCATGAATCCAACTGAGGGTCAATGCTTATTCTGGTTGATGGATGATGGATTCATAAGACTGGGCTAATCTAAGAAAAGTCTGATTTTGAGCAAAGACAGTGATATTCAAAACCAGGGAACAGTTGCAGATCAAATCACACAACTTTTGCTCTAGAATCTCTAGGAAATATCACTACTAATCATTGTTAGTAGCTTTCAGTCCTGGAACACTCTGCTAACATCCTATGTGGAAAATCTGATTTAATATATTTATCACTGTATGTGCGAAATACAATTCTGCAACTAAACCCTTGTCAGCAATTCTGACATCCAATGAGATCTAAAAACACAGCAACAGCAAAAAAACACAACTTTTCCCCACAAATTACCAGCAAACCTATTTGTTGCAGAATATGAGCAGAACTGATAGGCAGGCAGTATCAAAGATTTAGATTATCATGCATACTGTTCAATATGGTAGCCAGTAGCCATGTGTGGCTAATGAGTGCTTGAAATGTAGCTAGTGTGAATTGAGATAGATATTCTGTAACTATAAAATACAGCCTAGATTTCAAACACATAGTATAAACAAAAAAATATATAAAGGATCTCATTAGTAATTTTATATTGATTATGCATTGAAAGGAAAATATAGAAAATGCATTATTAAAATTACTTTTACTTGTTTCTTTTAAATATGCTACTAGAAAATTTTAAATATGCCACTGCAGTTGTGGCTTGCATTATATTTCTACTGGATAGTGTTGTTGTAGATGTTTGTGGCATCCTACTTTGCAAAGTGCCTAACCTGGGGCACCAAAAGCTGAAGTAGCAGTCAGAGGACCACTCTGGAAACAAAAGGGTCCTAATAAAGACTTGACTCCTGTCACCTGGGAAGGAACCCAGAAACTACAATTTAAATAAGTTGCCCAGAGGATTCTAGTAGGACTTAACCTTATCACCACTTTCCATAATATCTCATTTTAAATGACAATGCAGGAGTCCTTTCTTCACTACTGGTTGGAATGCAAATTGGTAAAATCACTATGGAAAACAGTATGGAAGTTCCTCAGAAAACTAAGTATAGAACTACCATATGATCTAGCATTCCCACTGCTGGGCATATATCCAGACAAAACCTCATTAAAAAAGATACATGCACCCTTATGTTCATTGCAGCACTATTCACAATAACCAAGACATGGGAAAAAACTAAATGTCTATCTATAGATGAATAGATTAAGAAGATGTACATATATACAATAGAATACTACTCAGCCATGAAAAAGAAAAACAATGCCATTTGCAGCAACATGGATGCAACTAGCGCTTCTCATATTAAGTGAAGTAAGTCCAAAAGAGAAAGACAAATATCATATACTATCACTTATATGTGGAATCTAAAATATGGCACAAAGGAACCTGTCTACAGAAAAAAAAAAAAAAAACAGACACATAGACACAGAGGACAGACTTGTCAAGTTTGCCAGGGGGAAGGGAGAGGGAGTGGCATGGATGGGGAGTTTGGGATGAGTAGATGCAAACTATTCTGCTTAGTATGGATTAACAATGAGGTTCTACTGTATAGCACAGAGAAGAATATCCAATCTCTTGGAATACAACATAATGGAAGATAGCATGAGAAAAAAAAATGTATACATATGTATGGCTGGTTCACTATGCGAACAGCAGAAATTGACACAATACCATAAATCAACTATACTTTAATAAAAATAAAATTTAAAAAAATCAAAAAATGATATTGCAGGAGTCTCCTTTCACATGCTATTTGTGCTTTTTTTTTAAAAAAATAATAATTCACCCTCTTCTCCCTTTTAGAATTTTAGCTAATTCTAAAAGGGAGGTTTTATCCTGCCCAGTCAAGAGCCGAGTGAGGAGTTCATGATAAGCAAAGTGTGATACTATCAAATAATTCTTCTCCTTTGTTTTCACTTTGTTTTTTTAGAAGCCCACTTGATGCATGGGTTAGAGTTGGACAGAGGTGATGACAGGGAGGGGAGGCAGAACTCAGCCTCGTCTCCTGCAGCAAAAAAACAGTCACAGATAATCCCTTATCTAAAGCCCCAATTCCTCCTAAACTGTCATACTCGGCCAGTTTTTTCAACCACAGATATTTTGGTTTTTTGAGAAGCACTTCCTTTGTCTCTTATCAGTTTGTACATCATCTGTAAGAGTGATATTTGAGTAGCAGAATCCTCCAGTGGCCTATTAGAATTGGAGGTCAGAGCACGTTTTTCCCCTGACTGAGACCGATATTGGATATAAGGTTTCCTCAAGCCATGAATCTCACTCAGAAGATTGTAGCAAACTGCTGCATGGTTATTATGGTGAATCAAAGTATTTGGGCATTTGGGAGGACTTCAGAGAAGTGAAAAGAAAATCAGGCAATGAAAACATGCACTAAAGTTTTGGATATCAATCTTATTCATAATAATTAGCCCTGTGATGTCCATGAATAGTAGAATGGTTAAATGAATTATGGTGTATTCAAACAAGGAGTAAAATACAGCAATGCACATATGCAATCACACAAACCATGAATGAACCTCTTAGCATAACATTGAACTAAAGAAGCCAGACACAAAAGAATATATCCTATGTGATCCTGCTTAAATACCAAACCAGGCAAAATTCAGCTTTGATATTAGAAGTAAAGATGATGGTTACACTTGAGACTGTGGTAATAGTAATAAGACACTAGTATAAGGAGGGTTCTTGGATGTTGTTGTACATGTATGTTGTCTGTAAATAGTCATTGAGCTTTACACTTATGATATATGCAAACTTTCTGCATTCATATTACCCTACAATAAGTAAAGAAGAAGAAACAACATGAAGAGGAAGGGGAAGATGGGCACCACACCATTTTCATCTGTCAGAAACCAGAGATTTTCTTTGGCCTCTATACTGTATACTATTAAAAGATCCAGGAAATGTGCCAATCCATGCTGACTAAGAGAGGGGAGCTCACACAAATATTGCATCCTTTAGAAACCTTCCACTCTCTTCTCATACACTATATTTTTAAAAAAGAATATGGAAGGAGACTTCCATGCAAATCTAATTCCATTTATCTCCTTTGTCTTTCCAAGCTCTTGACCATAAACATTTCTGCATTATGGCTTAAAGAAGCAGGCTGCATAGATAAGTGGGTTTCTCTAAGGGAGTTCAGGAAACAGTCTAAAGTTCCTTTACAGCCATTACAGAACAAACCCAGGAGACAACAGGAACACCACTGAGAAACATTCAAAACATGCAACGATTCCGGGAAAGAAAGGTAGGCATTTTCAAAAGCTTTCTGCCATCACCATTCTGGACTTAATTTATGGACTTCTCTTATGGCTATTTCTCAAAAATAAAAATTTTTGTAGACTAAGTAGTGCATGCATTCGTTTATTCAGCACATATTGATTGAAAACTTGCTAAAGGTCAGGTGCTATGTTAGATGCTGACAATAAAAGAATGAGTTGCTGCTTCTGATTTTTCTAGGATTCCATAGATTAATGAGAGAAAAGACTAGAAAATAATTATAGTATTACACAGTAATAGAAAAAGCACAGATTATTAAGATAGCAGAAATATAGAAGCACCTCCCCTACTAGGTTGTATATCTAGCAGGTGATGGAAGATTATTTGCTTTTGTGAAGAAAATCACTCAAGCTAACTTGCACAAAACACAGATTTTTATCAAATGGATAGAAGTGTATTTTATGAAATTAAGAGAAAAAGTTCAGCAACTCCAAAGGCATGGGGTTGTGTTCCAAAAGTTCACCAAGAATCATGATGCAAATATTTCCATCTCATGGGCTCTTTCCCCTTGATTGTTCATCTACCCATCAAGAGTTTCAGCCTTCTGGTTGCACAGGTTGGCTATGTACTCTTTCTCTGTTGGTCACTTTTCCTGATGTGCCTGCAGTTGAGCAAATGTGGCCATCCCTACCTTGGTTTTATGCCATCCCTAAATGTGGGATCCCAACAGAGATTAGGTCCCAATTTCAAGTTTCCAGGAAACTCGCCTTCTAGAATGGCAGGGTAGGTGCTCATTGAAGGCATGGGCATCAGAGCAATTCCTGAATGTAAGCACATCTCTACAGAGGGATTCTAAGAGAAGGTGATATTTTAGTTGAGTTTCAAAAGTCAGGCAGAGCTTTGCCAGCAAACCAGGAGGGTCTCAACATCCCAGATAAATAATGCAAAATGTGCAAATGCAGAAAGGCATAAATTGTCTTAGAAATGGTTTTAGAAAAGTCACTCTCAAAGCCTTTTTGATACATAAGAGTTAGGAGCTTTTGTGAAGAGGAGAAAAATCATTTTGGAAAAAAAAAAAAGTAAAGGAAGTCAGCACTAAGAAACATGCTTAAGTTATCCATACCTCCCAAAGCTGTTTAAAAATGACTAGCTTCTAAGGAAGTGTTATCTGGAATGGGTTAAGAGAGAAATCATTTAGAGTCTTTTGAAGATTGTAAACAGAAATTCTATTTAACTAAGTCAATAGTAATAATAAAATAAAATAATAAAAAAATCTTTCATCCTGGAATTTCCAGTCTTGGTGCAGCAGAAATGAGTCCAACTAGGAACGATGAGGTGGTGGGTTCGATCCCTGGCCTTGCTCAGTGAGTTAAGAATCCGGTGTTGCCATGAGCTGTGGTGTAGGTTGCAGACACAGCTCAGATCTGGCATTGCTGTGGCTGTAGCGTAGGCTGGCAACTGTAGCTCTGATTGGACCCCTAGCCTGGGAACCTCCATTTACCATGCATGTGGCCCTAAAAAGAATAAAGACAAAAGGGAAGAAAAAAAACCTTTCATCCTGAAAATACATTAATTTCTTTCAAATGGAATGCAAGTATTCAAAAGTCCGACACAAGACTTGGTGAACTTTCATCTTGGTATTCGTAACCTCTCAACTTCCTATTTAATAAATATAAATCATGTTGGTGATTTCCAAGTGTTTCTAGTGGCAGTGTGATCCTAGTAAACCAGTTATACCCTTGAAACTCCAATACAAATGGCAAATAATTTCCTTTCCCTGCATACATGTTTATGCTAAAATTTATTTACAGTTTTTATTTCTAGTATTTTCAAAGTTGTACCCTGAGTGAAGCAAAATGTCTTTTCTTTTAATTAGCTAGTATATTTTACCATTTTCATGGGTTTATCAAAATGTTTTTGCCAATTCAGAACATCAGTGTTCTCAGTTTCAACCAATTCATACTTGCCCTTGCTTCAATTATTTTTTATTTCACTTGAAGTGGTATGTTTAATTTTTTTCCTTATTAAAAATTGGAAATGGAATGTTTTTCTTCTTAGGAGATTTAAACGATTCATCTGCTTTCAACTTTTCCCCTAGTTGAAAACCGACAGAAAACAACAAACAGTTTCAAGTTTTGCAGGAATGGATTATTCATATGTTTATTGCTGTGAAAAGAAAGTTCCTGTGATCATTGACAACTAGGCTTTCCTAGTTCTGGCTCCTGCATTTCTCCCTTAGGTTTGGCTTCTGTATACACAAATACCTCTATAGGAAAATGATGTTGTGCTCACTTAGGAAGTATCTACAAGAGACTACTAATCTTCATTGTGGCCCGGCATGGAACGGCCTGGATATGATTCAAAAAGCCCTGATCTTGACTTCAAGATCTTCCTAGGCTTCCCGCTGTCTCCAAAACAATGGTAAGTCCTTGGTCACTGAGTATCTCATCTGAAAACTGCAGAGGTTTCTAGCACCATGAGTTTGAAACCACATCAAAGATTTGCTGTTCTACCCAGTTGTTTGACCAAAAGAGTCAAATATTTACCTGGTTTTGATATTGAGGTTTTGAGAAAGATTTCTATCTAAATGAAGGCTTTATCTTAAAATGTTGGAAACCCTTGGATGTCTCCATTTCTTTCCATGTCCCTGAGTCTATAATCATCAGAAAGAGCCCAGAGCAGGAGGCTTCTCTTTTCTCTAACAGAAGACTTTGTGATTGCACTGCTTTGATTGGAGGAAAGAATAAGACCAATTCTGACGTGGTCTGAATAATAACAAATTTAAGAATTAAAGTCTTTCTGGAGTTCCCGTCGTGGCGCAGCGGTTAACGAATCCGACTAGGAACCATGAGGTTGAGGGTTCGGTCCCTGCCCTTCCTCAGTGGGCTGAGGATCCGGCGTTGCCGTGAGCTGTGGTGTAGGTTGCAGACGCGGCTCGGATCCCGCGTTGCTGTGGCTCTGGCGTAGGCCGGTGGCTACAGCTCCGATTCAACCCCTAGCCTGGGAACCTCCATATGCCACGGGAGCGGCCCAAGAAATAGCAACAACAATAACAACAACAAAAAGACAAAAAAAAATAAAATAAAATAAAAGAATTAAAGTCTTTCTGAGGCCCTTGGCTGAAGTCTTCAACCAAGAACATATTAACATTTGATAAAAAAAAATAATGATATAGAACTACCATGTGATCAACAGTCCTACTCCTGGACATATATCTGGACAAAACTGTAATTCAAAAAGATACATGAATCCATATGTTCATTGCAGAACTAGTCCAATACCCAAGACATGGGAAACAACCTAAAAGTTCATTGATAGACGAATAGATAAAGAAGATGTGGTACATGTATGCAATGGAACATTACTCAGCCATAAAAAGAACAAAATAATGCCATTTACAGCAACATGAATGCAACTAAAGAATCTCATACTAAGTGAAGTAAGTCATCGCTTCTCGGCCTTTTGGCTAAGATCAAGTGTAAGTGAAGCAAGTCAGAAAAAGAGAGACAAATACCATAAGACATCACTTATATGTGGAATTTAAAATATAGAATAAATGAATCTTTCTACAAAAGAGAAACAGACTCACGGACATAGAGAACAGACTTATGGTTGCCAAGAGGGAGGGGGAGAGAGTGGGATGGACTGGGAGTTTGGGGTTAGTAGATGCAAACTAATACATTTAGAAAGGATAAGCAATGAGGTCCTACTGCATAGCACAGAGAAATATATCCAGTCTCTTGGGATAGACCATGATGGAAGATAATATAAGAAAGGAAATGTATATATCTGTATTATTGGGTAACTTTGCTACAGAGGAGAAATAGACACAACATTGTAAATCAACTATACTTTAAATAAATAAGTAAATAAATAAATAAATAAGGATAGAGCAAACAGCCTCCTGAATCATGAACAGATGAGCTTTATGCACTACTATTATTTTCTTTTTTTTTTGTCTTTTTTTTGTGTGTGTGTGTTTTTGCCATTTCTTGGGCCGCTCTCACGGCATATGGAGGTTCCCAGGCTAGGGGTTCAATCAGAGCTGTAGCCACCAGCCTATGCCAGAGCCACAGCAACGTGGGATCCGAGCCACATCTGCAACCTACACCACAGCTCACGGCAACGCCGGATCCTCAACCCACTGAGCAAGGCCAGGGATTGAACCCGCAACCTCATGGTTCCTACTTGGATTCATTAACCACTGTGCCAGGATGGGAACTCCACACTACTACTATTTTCTTAAGACTTTTCTAAATTCAGACTCTACCTAAAGGGTTACTGTTCACTTATCTAAAGTTGTCTCTATATAATTGAAATTATTACTGAGAAAAGCCATTTAGGACCACTTATATTGCTACGGACTCTTCTCCAAAGAAAAAGCTTGTGGGTTGCCAGTGGACTCTAAGCCTGTGGTTCTCAAATGTAGGGCCAAGACCAGAAGCATCATCATCACCTGGGAACTTGATTGAAGTGCATATCCTAAGGCCCCATCCTAGAGCTTCCAAATCAGAATCTCTGAAGATGAGCCCAACCAAGCCAGACATCTTCTAGGTGATTCTGATACACACTTCACTTTGAAACTCACTGCTGTCAACCATCTCTTACTCTGGGACCAATGGCAAGTAGCGTGACTGAGGAGATATCAAGACACAAGAGGTAAGGACTTGAAAGATGGAAAAATGTATAGGCAAATACCTAAGGATATTTATTTTGTCCCTCTCTTCACCTCATGCTTTTTTCCTCACCCAGAAAAAGTAAAATTAAAAAAAAAGATTTTTCACGGGGATATTTTATCTTCAAGAAAAGACAGGAAGTCAGGACAGAATTTAAATTAAAAGGATTTCAAAAATGAGTCTGAGATATGTGAAGGCTTTCAACTTTGATCATTGATGCCATACCATCAGTGCCAAGGTGACACCACTAACCTAAGAGCTATGACATTGGGCACACATTGGCATTAGCATTAGTGGTTCATTACTCCAGTTACTTTGACACTGTCTCGTTGTTACAGGCCCCAGCCCTTCTCTTTGGCTCTCTTCCTCACACCATCCCAATCTTGCTATTCTAAAATAAAGATATACTTAAACTTTTTCCAGATAGCTAAGTTTCACACTTCCGTACAGTTTTCCTGCCACCTAGAACACAAATTGTGCTGAAATCATTGGCTCCAGTATTAGCTGGTTACTAGCTGATTGCTGCAATCATTTCCAAGGAGGTAAAAATAGGCTTTATTTTCTCGTTTGATTTGGGGTAGCCTGGGGTTTTAAACAAGAGTTTCATTAGAAAGTTGGTTCTATGAGAATGATGGGGACAGAATTATTTTTGGTATGTGTCATACATAATCTTTTTGCAAAATGCTGTGTGACACTGGATAAAAGGCAATATTTGGCTATACAAAGGACATTCTGGTAGCCAAATTTACCTACTGAGCCAATGTTTTTGTGATTAGTTACCATTTATGATCATATGCCAGTTAATAGAATTCATGAAAATCTATGGTTTATCCATATTCTAAAAGTCTTTGAAATATTGTGGGACAAAGGAATTTTCTTGAAAGAAAAAAACTTAATAGTAGCCCCTTACCTGTTCATACAGTTTGTGGCTTAAAAGGGCTTTCATACATACTTTAAATAACTATGTAGAGCAGATCAGATGGGCATAATTATTCCATTTATAGAGACAGGAAACTGAAACTCATGGAACTTAGTGTTTTTGCCAAAGTTATAAAGCTAGTAATTGGTGGAGTTCATAGCCTCAGACATAAGGGTACCATTCATTTCTGCTTCTTGGAAGAAGGAAAAAAAATCGAAAAAAGAAAAGAAAAGAAAAGAAAAAAGAAGACAGAAAATACCATGTAAATGGCTCAGATAAGCAACTGTTTCTACTTATTCAAGTGCCTTTAGTTCCCCTGACCGGGTAGTTTGAACTATCTTGGATTCTTCCTAACTTGGGTTCCACAAAACAACTCTTAGAATCACACAGCAGACCTGAGAGGTGATTTATCTTCTATGTCAAACTGGGGTGTAGAACATAGGGATAATGGTGAAATCAGTTACAAGAGAGAAAAGATTCAATGGCTCTCAATTTAGGGTTTACTACCTTTCAATAAAATGTACATCCCACAATGATGCTTTAAAAAAATCTGATAGGTAAATTTAAAGTCCTACATCCAAATAGGAGGGCTCAGCACCAAGATGCTGAAGTACAGCTCTGAGCACCTGGGAGCCGTGTTCAGGCTACCTATGGAAGTCCACTTGGACAGAGTTCTTCTCAAGGGCCTCAGGGCACAGAGCTGAAAGATTTGTCACTTTACTAGCCCAAGGGTGGGCACCGCTGCAGCCTCTGCAAAGATCTGCACAACTGAGGCATTATTGCTACGGTGTTCATTCCTTGAGCTGTGCAAGATGCATTTTCAACAGTGGCTCTGTGTTGCTGCAGCAGCAGAAGCCACATCAGGAGTAGATCAGGAATAGATGCCAGATCCCTAGGCCTGGTAGCTGCCCCCTTAGGCTGAACGAGCAACTGGAGTTCATATCACACTTGAGAACTGGGCTAGGTAGCTGGGTCTCAGGTGCTGGATTATTCATTACAAGTGTCTGTGAGAGCTCAAGTAATTAATTGAGATAACAAAAGTGATCCAATCTGTTTTGTGCCTTCAGTTGGTGACACTGGATATTCTAAATTAATCAAGCCTTTAAAATATTTTTTCTATGTTATTTCTATTTCTTTTATCTTTACTCACTTTATTTTTATTTTATATATGCTTTACAAAGAGTTTGTCATTGATTACACAAAGGATATTCACGGTAAAATTATCAAGTACTGTAAAAAAAATTCTAGAATGCCCAGTTTACAGATGAGGAAAATAATGAGAGAGCTGAGATCAGGTCTCTACCCCTTTTAACTCTGGTCCAAGTTGCTCTAGGCATATTCTCTTTAACACCTTGGCTCCTGCCTTCAAAAGCTGCAATCTGCCTGGCTGTGGCTGTTTGTAAATTAAAACAGAAAGCCAAATTAAAAGAGAGAGAAAGCAAGCCGCTGAATCTGACAGTCATATTAATCCCTCTGAAATCACTGGTCTTTTCAATTAACAGCCTCTTTCTGAGACATTTATTACTCTTGGCTTGCACTGAGGTCATTAAAATACTCATGAACAGGTTCTCAAAAAGCCTGTTGAAACACTGTCTCCAAGGTCTGGGGTACCACTTCTGCTTTGCATAGATTTGAGGGAAGGCATAATAAAACAGGCCCCAAGGCTGTCCTGTTCGCCTCTTTGCCTTTGTTTTATTACCTGAGTTCACGAGCCTGTTCAGAATTCACCCCTGGATATACTCTATCATTCCAGAGAGAAGCCTACATACTTTATTTCAAATGTAGGTCTGAAGGAAGGTAAATATATATAAATTGAGTAACCCCCTAGGGATGGCATAAATTCCAGCTAACCTCAGTGTGATTTTGCACATCCACTTAAAAGGGGACCTGGCATAAGAAGTGCGCTACGTGGCGAGGTGATTTAACGGCAGCTTTATTAACCCACACTGGATTAGCCTCCTCACACTGGAATATTTTACAGCATTATTTTATTGGCAGTCACTGTCACCAAATAAACTACAAAGTAGTGACGGATGTAGTAGAACTCGACAGCTTGACGGATCTAGATTACTTGTAAAAGAGAAGTATTTTGCCAAGCAGTGCAACAATAAAGCAATTCTGATGCTCATAAAAGGAGATAACGGATGGTAGCAAATCTCAGCAGAACCAGGGCTTGGGAAAATTACCTGGTAAGGCTAGACCCGACATCAGAAGCCTTGATATATTCGAATGCATGAGTTTGCCTTAGTTTTTATTTTGTTTGTTTTTATATCTTATAACAGAAGGCAATAATATTCTGAACATACTGTATTTTATCTCTGTGGCCAAACACATCATGCACTCATTATATGCTTACATTTGGGAGAAAAATAACTAGACCATAAAAAAAGGAAGCTGCTCAAATTGAGCATGAAGGCTTTGTACACAAGGAAGGAATGATTCTTGTCTCTTTTCTCCCCTAAACATTCTGACTTGCCCCTTTATTCATCTAGAAAAGACTAACTGCATCTTTTTTTCCCAGAAGAAAGGGAGTAACATATCAAAGAGTTTCACAGGTAACAGAAGTTTGAAATTTGAAGTGTGTAATGTAATTTTATGAATGTTTAATAGTGGGCAGAATTTTTTTCATCCTATGAAGGAGGAACGCCAGTCTTGTGAATACAATTTTTTAAAAGTTATTGGCTATCTAAAGACTATATCCTGGAGTTTTCTTGCGGTGCAGCGGGTTAAAGATTCAGTGCTGTCATTGCAGCAGCTTGGGTCGCTGCCGTGGCGTAAGGCGATTCCAGGCCCAGGAGTTTCCATGTGTACTGGTGCAGCCAATAAATAAATAAATAAAAATAAAGACTATGTCCTGAATACATTAAAAAAAGAGGTATTTCAAAGTGCAGAAAGGTACATAGGGTCATGGATGCTTCCCTTTTACATCTGCCAGAGTTACCTTTCTATAACTCAAACTGAGAGTTCCTGTTGTGGGTCACGGGGTTAAGAACCCTACATAGTATCTGCGAGGATACAGGTTTGAACCCTGGTCTCACTCAGTGGGTTGAGGATCTGGCATTGTCACGAGCTGTGGCGTAGACTGGTAGCTTCAGCTTCAATTCAGCCCCTAGCCCAGGAACTTCCATATGCTACAGGTGTGGCCGTAAAAAGAAAAATAATAAAATAAAACCCAGTCTGATGATTTCATCTGGTTCAAAACTTCTGCCTACAGGAGAAAACCCAACCGTTTAAGCTGACCTACCTAACTTTTGCTATTGGCCCCCAGCTATCTTTCCAACTTTAACTCCCATCTTTCACCCAGGAACATTTAGCTCTAAGGCTCTATGTCCTTTCATTCTTTAAAACACATTCATTTGACTTTTCTGTGCCAGGAATACCAGTACCTTCTCTGCCTAAAGATCATGCTCCAGCATCAAGCCCTCTGCTCTGACCCCTTCATACTTTGCACCTAACTCCTCAGGATATGTCTCAAGACTTGTTGGCAATTTTTGTTTAGGCCTTAACTCTCCCAGTGGATTACAAAACAGGCAAGGACTGGCACTCAGACTTCTATGAATCTGTTCATATATTCACCAGTGCCTTGCACAAGTCCCAGAATACAACAGGTACTTCATAAATGTTTGAATGTACAAAGCCCAGAATTAAACCCACGCACCTACAGCCAACTAATCTACGACAAAGGAGGCAAGAAGATACAATGGAGAAAGGACAGCTTGTTCAATAAGTGGTGCTGGGAAAACTGGACAGCCACATGGAAAAGAATGAAATTAGAACACTCCCTAACACCATACACAAAAAGAAACTCAAAATGTATGAAAGACCTAGATATAAGACCAGACACTATCAAAATCCTAGAAGAAAACATAGGCCAAACACTCTCTGACATAAACGACAGCAACATCTCCTCCAATTCACCTATCAGAGTACTAACAAAAACAAAAATAAACAAATGGAACCTAATTAAACTTCAAAGTTTCTGCACAGCAAAGGAAACCCTAAATAAAACAAAAAGACAACACACAGAGTGGGAGAAAATCTTTGCAAGTGATTCAACTGACAAGGGATTCATCTCCAAAATTTATAAACACCTTCTGCAGCTCCATACCAAAAAAACAAACAACCCCATCCAAAAATGGGCAGAAGATCTAAACAGATAGTTCTCCAAAGAACACATAAGGATGGCCAAGAAACACATGAAAAGATGTTCAACAGCACTCATTATTAGAGAGATGCAAATCAAAACCACAATGAGGTACCACCTTACACCAGCCAGAATGGCCATCATCCAAAAGTCTACAAACAATAAGTACTGGAGAGGGGGTGGAGAAAAAGGAACCCTAGTACACTGTTGGTGGTATCATACATTGGTGCAACCACTGTGGAAAACAGTATGGAGATTCCTCAGAAAACTAAAAATAGAACTACCATTTGATCCAGCAATCCCACTCCTGGGCATCTATCCAGAGAAAACTATGACTCGAAAAGACACATGTACTCCAATGTTCATTGCAGCACTATTTGCAACAGCCAAGACATGGAAACAACCTAAATGTCCATCGACAGAGGAGAGGATCAAGAAGATGTGGTACATATACACAATGAAATATTACTCAGCCATTAAAAAGAATGAAATACCAGCATTTTTTGCAACATGGATGGACCTTGAAACTATCATGCTAAGTGAAGTCAGCCATACAATGAGACACCAACATCCAATGCTTCCACTGACATGTGGAATCTGAAAAAAGGGCAGACTGAGCTTCTTTGCAGAACAGATGCTGACTCACAGACATTGAAAAACTTATGGTCTCCGGAGGAGACAGTTTGGGGGGTGGGGGGATGTGCCTGGTCTGCGGGATGGAAATCCTGTGAAATCAGATTGTTATGGTCATTATACAACTACAGATATGATAAATTCATTTGAATAATGAGAAAAAAAAAACAAAAACAAAAACAAAAAAACAGCTCAATCAAAAAATGGGCAGAAGACCTAAATAGACATTTCTCCAAAAAGACATGCAAATGGCCAATGGGCACATGAAAAGATGCTCAACATCACTAATTATTATTAGAGAAGTTGAATCAATACTACAATGAGGTACCACCTCACATCAATCAGAATGTCCATCATTAATAGGACTACAAATACCAAATGCTGAAGTGGCTGTGGAGAGAAAAGAGCCCTCCTACATTGTTGGTGGGAATGTAAATTGATGTAATCACTATGAAAAACAGTGTGGAGGTTCCTCAAAAAACTAAAAATAGAATTTCCATATGATCCAGCAATCCCACTTTTGGGCATATATCCAGAAAAAAAAAGCCCTCTAATTTGAAAAGATATGTGCACCCCAATGTCCATAGCAGCACTATTTACAGTAGCCAGAGCATGGAAGCAATCTAAATGTCCTTCAAGAAATTAATAGATAAAGATGTGGTACATATATGCAATGGAATACTACTCAACATACAAAAGAATGAAATAATGCCATTTACAGCAACATGAATGGACCTAGAGATTATCATAAGTGAAATAAGTCAGAAAGAGAAAGATAAATATCATTTGATATCACTTATATGTAGAATCTAAAATATGACACAAATGAAATTATTTACAAAGAAGAAATAGACAAACAGACATAGAAAATAAACTTATGGTTACAAAGGAGAAGGGGTGGTGGAGGAATGAATTAGAAGTTTAGTATTAGTAGATACAAATTACTACATGTAATAGATAACCAACAAGACTCCACTGTATAGCACAGGGAGCAATATTCAATCTCCGGGAATAAACTAGAATGGAGAGGAATATGAAAAATAATATATAACTGAATTACTATGCTATAAATACAACACTGTAAATCAACTCTACTTCAGCAATAACAAAATGTTGGTTCATTCCCTCTTCCTTCCATATCTGTTTCAATTGGGAATATTTCCAGTTTCAGGTAACAGAATGCCCAATGTATAGTACCTTAAACAAATATTGGCCTATTTTTCTTAAACAGAAAGTAGTCCAGCCATAAGCAAAGGTAGGTGACTTCTTCCAAACATCCTTTAGCTGGAGTCATGAGGAGACATAGCAGTTCTCCATGTCTATGACTCTGAATAAGACCACCCCTTCTATAGCCTCCACCTTGCCATCATCAGGAAAAAGAGTCCCTAAAATTCCCTCGCTCCTAGAAATCCCCTCTCACCCCAGTATTCACCCACACTATCTGATTTGTATCCATCAGGTTTAATTTAATTACATGCTCAATTTACATTGTATAACATAAAGTCCATGGAGTTTATGGCTCAGCAGTTAATGAACCGAACTAGCATCCATGAGGACGCGGGTTCAATCCCTGGCCTTGCTCAGGGTGTTAAGGACCTACTGTTGCCATGAGCTGTGGTGTAGGTTGCAGACTTGGCTCAGATCCCACGTTGATGTGGCTCTGGTGTAGGCTGGAGGCTACAGCTCTGATTGAACCCCTAGCCTGGGAACCTCCATTAATAGTGAGTGTGCCCCAAAAAGACAAAAAAAAAAGTCCAGAACTCAAGCCAACTCTCACTTTCTAGATTCTAATTCTCATACAGGTCTTTCAGCAGTGAAACATGCCCACACCCTAGCAGTTTCTCTGCTTTATTTTTCTCCCTAGGATATATTTTTTAAAATCATTCACCCACAAACACACCCTTAGAAATGTGTTTGCTTTTTTTTCATCTTTACTTAAAATTGAACTACAGTTGATTTACAGTGTTGGGGACAGCACAGTGATTCAGTTATACATACATAAATATATATATATATATATATATATATACATACAGCTATAGGTATAAATACCCATATCTATATATGTTAAATAAACACATATATCTATATAGATATAATACATATCTATATATACATATATATTCTTTTTCAGATTCTTTTCCCTTATAGGTTAAAAAATATTGAGTATGGTTCCCCATGCTATATAATAGGTCCTTGTTGTTTATCTATTTTATATATAGTAGTGTGTATCTGTTAATCCCATACTTCTAATTTATCCTTCCCGCTCCACTTTCCCCTTTGATAACCTTAAGTTTATTTTCTATGTCTGTGGATCCATTTTTGACATGGAGGCAAATTAAATGTCCATCAACAGATGAATGGATAAGATGTTGTACATATGTACAATGGAATACTACTCAGCTGTAAAAAGAAAGAAATAATGCCATTTGCAGTAACATGGATGGACCTAGAGCTTATCACACTAAGTGAAGTAAGCCAGACAGAGAAAGGCAAACATCATATAATATTGCTTATATGTGGAATCTAGAAAAATGATGCAAATGAACTTATTTACAAAAGAAAAAATCTGTTTTCTCACTAGAATGTAAGGTCCATGAGAACAGGAATTTATCTCTGCTGTTTTTTTCTGCTATATCTGAGGTTCAGAAAATTTTTAAAGTGTTTAGTTTTGGTAAATGAGAGATCCAGGATTTGAACTAAGTTTGGTTTGACCCCAGCATACAGTTCTTTAACTGTTCTGTGCTCTGCCTCACATAGACGGACTATATTATCTATATGAATCAAAAGTTGTGCACTGCAATATAATTGGCCCCCTTTTCTCTTCCTAACCCAGACATTGACCCATGTCTAAATGAGCCACATTCCCTCAGATAATTAGGGGTTGACCTTCCCCAGAGATTCTTGCATCAAAGAGAAAACAGAAAGTAACTAGATTACTAAATAAAAAATAAAATGTGGGGATTTGAGATGTCAACCAGACTACTAGGTTAGCTCTGATCAATACCAAATACGCTTGTCAACAGAGCAAATCCCTAAACAGAGGATACCATGTCAGCAAAGCTGAAGGGATAGATTTGTGACATGGACAGAGTGTTGGAGTCTGTGTCAGTTTTCATTTGCTTTGGGGCTCTTTGGAAAAGACTTCTGTTAAAACACTCTTGATGATGGTGAGGGCAGCCATTGGAAGTGACTCTGTGTGCTGCCAGTTCCCTTCCCCTTTACACTTGCTCTAAGGTTTGGGATTCATAAAGTGAAGGAGGAGCAGGAATTGTGGAATGCCCATTGCCTATTTCAGCTACTAGACTTTCTCTGTCGTCCTCAAAACCACGAAAACATTTCCAGTTAGTTAACTAAAACAAAAAAGCCCTCCTTATCTATAAAACAGTTTATGGTCTAACTACAGCAAGACCATACTCTAGGTATCCCCAAAACATACAAGGCAGAAATAAACACAAAAAGCAAACAACAACAAAAAAACAAAAATGAAAGAAAAACAACTCACACTAATGAGAACCATTTTTACCAGATACTTCATATATATTATTGCTCCAAATCCCTATGGCAATATTGTGAGGCCTGTATTATTTTCATATTTTACGAATGAGGAAGCTGAGGTTGAGTGAAGCCCAATATCAAAAGGGTAGCATGTATATAAGCAGTATATTCATCCGATGCCATCACAGGGTCACACTACCCTTCAAAATTTTTCTTTGACTTTTCCAATATGCATCAGCTTTTTTTCCTCTTTTTTAAAAATTGAAGTATAGTTGATTTACAGTGATGTGTTAGTTTCTTACATTCAGCAAAGTGGTTCCGTTTTATACATGTATATTCTTTTTCAGATTCTTCTCCATTGTAGGTTATGACAAGATATTGAATATAGTTTCCTGTGCTATACAATAGGTTCTTATTTATTTTATATATGATAGTGTGTATCTGTTAATTCCAAACTCTTATTTTATCCCTTCTTCTCACTATACTCTCCAGCAACCATAAATTTGTTTTCTATGTCTATAAGTCTGTTTTGTAAATATGTTCATTTATATCATTTTTAAAAATTCTACATATGAGTGATATCATATGATATTTGTCTTTCTCTTACTTAGTATGATAATCTCTAGGTCCATCCATGTTACTACTTATGGCATTATTTCATTCCACTTTATGGTTGAGTAGTATTCCATTGTGTGTATATATGTATATATATATCACATTTTTTACTTATTCATCTGTTGATAGATACTTAGGTTACTTTAATGTCTTGGCTATGTGAGTAGTGCTGTTTGAACATTGGGGTGGGTGTGTCTTTTTGAAATAGAATTTTCTCTAGATATATATGTTCAGGAGTGGGATCGCTGGGTCATATGAGATGCATTAGCTTTTGATTCAACTCTGTTCATGTTCTAGCTCATCAGATAATGTAAGATGATTAAACCAAGGCCGACTTGAATCAACAAAAGGTAGTGTAGATTTATATCTGTAGAGAAAGACTTTGTATTTGTGTAAAGTAAGCTTTTATACCAAAGAGCCCCCAAACTACAAAATCTCTACTAAAGTTTACTCTATCTCAAAATAATAGCCTACAAGTAGGTGGGTTTGCAAAAGGCGGCAGTTCTGCTCTACCTTGTGTCCAGACACTCAAGTTTATTTGATCACCCAATATAATGTGATGTGTTGGTCTCCTTCTCCAAATTGTAGCTGGCTCATCAGCACCATGGATTGAGACCAATCCACTGATTGTGAAAAATTGAATACAGGGCTTTCTCCTTTACCAGCTTTCTTAAAAAAAAAAAAAAAAAAAAAAGCGGTAAGCAAGTTGCATGTACTACTTATATCCAAAATTCACTGGCCAAAATTTAATTGAATGGGTACAACAAACCCATTCTACCTGGATGGCTATGGGCAATGCTCTTCACTGAGGTTTATACTACTTAAAAAAAAATGAACACAGAGAAAAAAATTACTTTCAGACAGAGCTTTCTCTTTTCTTCGTTAAGGTAGACTAGCCTAGAAATCCTCACCCAATATCATCTTCTTATTAAAGTGATTTAATACAGAAATAAATGTTTAAATCATAATATATATTAAATCATGATATGTAAATACTATATATTATAAACATGGAAACATTAAATCATCATACATATTAAATCATGATTTATAGTATATGTAAATCTCTGTATATATTAAATCATTAAAGCGACTCACCTTAATATATATATATCATTAAATTACCTTAATATACATGTCATATACACAACATACATGTATTACATATTGTACATGTAATATTGTGTATTATATATGTAATATATATTTTATGTATATATAATTTTCATGTAACTGAAAATGCTGCTTTCCAATCTAAATTACTCTGAGCCCTTTTCAAATTTAAAGTTGTGACAAGAGGGTGGTTGGAGGTCAGCAAAGTTTCCAGTGGAATCTTAGTGTCTTTAAATAGTATTAATACTGAGGTTCCATAGAGACCTGTTATAATCACACAACATCCCTTCTCAATCACAGCTGGTGAGTGACCTAGCAGGATAAAGGAGGCAAAATCAGCTACACTGGCTCTGCTTTTCCCTGATCTCCATGGGGTTACTCTCCTGAAAGAGGGCTGCAGATTATAAAGGAATATTAAACAGCTTTCTTTTCCCCATAGGAGTGATTGAAGCATTTCTAAAAGTGCCCCAGGCACAGAGTAGGTTGGCAAGTCATGCCATACCTTGGACTGTGCCAGTGACTTCATGGAACTGAAACTTCCATTCTTAAAGATTCCTCTTTGTGAGCTTGTGATGTAGGCAACATAAGAATCAGCAGCTAAATATTCAGGGAGTACCAGGAATATGACTACACACCTCATGGAATATGGTAATTTTCTTGCCTAGGAAATTTCTGTAGGGTAGCCAAATGGAGTGTGGAGATTTTAAGAAGTTGAATTTTACAAGTAATAAATCTAACGTGTTAAAGAGTCACTTGCTGGTGCTGCAACAGCCGAGTCCCTCAGGTCTGTTTTGTGAGTCATAAAGACACCAGTGATCTGGGAATAGCAGAGTGTGCTGTGGAAATCCTGTACCCTGAACTACCTAATTGTCCTTCTAATACTGGTGTTGCTGTTTCCAAGTCTTTTTCAAAAAGAAAGTAGGTTAAAACAAATTTAAGAGACATTTGCTATAGTTCAGTCATTGCTTTGTTCAATAAATTTTTGTTTTCTGGTGTCTACCATGTTTCAGATAAAAACTGTACAGAGCCCACAAACTGAAGCAGTGCCAGGAGGAATGGAGAACAAAAAACAGACTGAGGGGTTCTTTTCTATTTTGGAAGGAGCACTGGCATATTTCTAAGCAAATAGAGATCTCATTATATCATTCCCTCTCCCTGGGATCTCTTTAATGGACTTGCTGAAGCCTACTTTCTGCCGCAGTCTATTTTCTACTAGTAATTTCACACCATGGGGCCAGTACAGTAGCCATCAAAATGCAGAGGTTGGAATAAATTGTCGATAAAGTCAGTGTGATAATGCTGCTTCCTTACTCCGAGTACTCAGATGTTTTTGGTTACAAGACTGAAGGAAGAAAAATATGGGGAAATTTCTGTACCATGGCATGAAGAGAGTTTGGAAGATAGAGGGCCAGTTCAAAGTCAAAGACTTGAAAGTAACTTTTGTTTTCATCTTGCATCAATTTGGAAGAGTCTACAGTTACTGAAATCTTCATTGATCAAATGCCAATGTAATGGCTGGGCTGCCCATTTCGTGGAAATGTTTGAAAGACATCAACTCAAAGTACTTTTTATCTATCAAAATTATTTGCAGAGAATTCTCCTAGGGAAGCAAAGCTCTGGATCTCCCAAGTTCCTTGGCACATTTTTTTCTTTTTTTATTTTTAGGGCCATACCTGTGGCATATGGAAGTTCCCAGGCTAGGAGTTGAATCGGAGCTGCAGCTTCCTGCCTATGCTGCGGCCACAGCAATGCCAGATCCAGGCCCTGTCTGCAACCTACACCACAGCTCACAGCAACACCGAATCCTTTAGCCCACTTAGGCCAGGGATCAAACCCGCATCCTCATGGATACTGGTTGAGTTCTTAACCTGCTAAGCCACAACAGGAACTCCTCCTCAGTACCCATTTTATGCCAATAAAGTCAGATAAAAATTAATACTGACAGCAGCCCAGGAGTATGACTGGAAATTTGAGGGGCAATCAAAGTGTCTTTACTGTTAATGATGATGATGTGGGTGAATGCTTATCTATCTATCTATCTATCTATCTATCTATCTATCTATCTATCTATCATCTACCTATGCATGCATGTGCATGTATATACACACACTCATAATGACATATCGCTCATGCCAAGAACACAGTCAAATCCTTCTATCTCATTGTCTGGCTCAGTCGCCACTCTGCCTCCCACAATATCTGATAGGATGATAGAGGGAGAAACCCAAATCTTCCAAATATTGTAGAGGTTGGAGTACTGACTTTAGTTGGCTATTTCCTGCAAAGGTTTTGGTGTTGACTGAATGATTGTAAGAATTTAGACGCTGTAAGGCCTGAACTTGTCAAAAATTATATGAGCAAGGTTGTGCCTCTCATGATTTCAACTTTAGAAGTGAAGGAGGTCAGAACAAATGAATCAAAGCTCTTCTGCTCCTAGTGTTCTAAATCAGTGTTTCCTCAGCATAATATTTCTCAAGTCTATAAAAATAAATAGTCTCATATTTAATCTTGGGAAAACTTGAAAACATAAGAAATGATTCCACTGCATAAATGTATTATGATTCACTTGAAGATGGATTTTTTTTTTAATTAAAGATTTCTGAATTCCACCCTACATCTCACTTTTCACTTTGCTTTGTTGGATGTGTGCAAGGGCTTAGGAATCTGCATGGTTAACATGTGCCCCCATTAGGTTCAGATGTGACAGATGATCCATGGTTATTAATTGTATCATCTATGACTATTAATGATCCTATGATCCTAGTCATCCATTAATGTAATAATTATCAGTTTGGAATTGAATGAATGGAGGATAGGAAAATGAGTGGATTGCCCAAATACACAGAGTTAGCAGAGAAGTGAACAGTCAGGGTTAGATTCCCTCATTCTTTTGCAGATTTTGGAAGGCCACATTTTTTTTTCAATCTAAACCTATGCACTATTTGGCATTATATAAACTCCTAAAGCCCTTGGCCTAAGGCAAAGCCATTCTTGCCATTTTTTTGTAGAATCATAAAAGGCAGTGTCAAGAGTCCATAAACACACCAAACCTGATGAAAAATAGTAAGACTTTGCTGGTTTGACAAGTCACTGGAGACATGAGGGTCACAAAGTTCCACTTCTGCACTCATTTTACATGTATACATATCAGAATTTTTGGCTCAGCCACCAATGTCTAAAATGATAACATGCTATGCATCACCATTTGGGGAATAAAAACATTTATGATATACCCAAATATTCTGCCTCTAGATACTAAATAATTCTGCCTCTAGATACTAAATAATACCTTCTTGTAAGATCTGATCTTAACAACTGTTCAAGGAGACAGTCATTTCCTTGGAAAAAACCTGCACTCACTCCCTTTTATATTAATATTCTGACATATTTATCTTTTATCTTTCAGAGTGAAATAAAGTACTCTGTATTAATATTGATGACCACTCTCCCTATCCCCCAGAATAAATACCTCTCCCTAGTTTTCTCTATTGACCAGTTAATAGCATAGAGCACTCAATTTTTTTCAGATGAAAAAAATTATCTACTGACAGCTGTTTGATTATTGACTTTGCAGAACCACACCATACATTGCACAATGGATTGGCCCAGTCAATCCATTTTTAGAAGATAAAACATAACAATAGTGATAGTAAGAGTAGGAATTTATTCAGAAAATACTTGTGAAGCATTGATTTGTTCAACCCATGCACAGATCTGCAAAGAACCTACAAAGTTGCAAGCACTGCACTAGGCCTTGCAGCAATGAAGGATATAGTTGTGGTCCTTGCCCTTGTAGAACTCACTGTCATCTGGAGAAGAAAAACATTATAAAAAATGGATGCTTATAGTTGTGATAACTGATATATGAGAAAAAATAGTGAGAGAAATAGAAAATCCTTCAACTACATTTTGGTTAGGAAAAGCCTTTTTGAAGATGTGATGTATATAGAGACTATAACCTGAATCATGAATAAGAATGTGTAGGTGTGTGGGAGGGAGGACTGAGGCAGCATAGGAAAGAAGAGCAAATTAAGAATAGATGACATTAAATATGAAATAGGGAAGTGTGGCCAGGGAAGTAGAGTAGGAAGACCCTGAGCTTACCTCCTCCAATGGACACACCAAAATGACAACTATTTACAGAGCAAGTACTTATTAGAACTACCTGAAGACTAGGAGAAAATATATTCCACAACTAAAGATATAAAAAATAATCCAAAATGAGATGGGGAAGAGGCATGGAGACATAGTAGAGCCAAGGCCCATATCTCCAGGTGGACCATCCACAAATATGAAGATAAACATGACAATACAGTTCTCGCCAAGGGGTAAGGGGTCCAAACCTCTACATGGGGCTCCCCAGCCCATGGGTCCTATACCAGGAAAACAAGCCCCCAGCATCTCTTCCTTTGAGGCAAGTGGGTCTTACTTTCACAAGAGCTAGAGAGTTGAGGAAATAGACTCCATTATTAAAAGTTGAATGTAAAATCTCACACACTCCAAGACCTAGTGAAGAGGCAGTAATTTGAAAGGAGCCTGGATCAGACCAACTTCAGATATTGGAGATCCTCTTGGATATGGGACTCCTCTTGGGGACACAGACACTGGCAGGAGCTCATTCTACTGCAAGGTCCCTGGTGCTATAAAGTGTCATTTGGGAGTCCTGCTTCTAGCCTATAGCACCAGGGGGTTTACTGTCCAGCAGCAGGGCAGCACTACAGGCAGCAACCCTGGGACCTGGCCACTCCCATCAGCAGGCCAACACCACACCTGGGATTCACCAGGTCATGTAGCCAGACCTGCTGGGAATCAGCCCCACTCAGCAGCAGACTGGAAGACCCCTCATGAAGCAAGAACCAAACAGAGATAAAGAATATAATCACTGAAACAAAAAATACACTAGAAGGAAATACAGTGGATTAAATGATACAAAGGGATAGTAAGACATAGTACTGGAAATTAACCAAGTTGAACTGGAAAAAAGAAATTTTAAAAAATGAAGATAATTTAAGAAATCTCTGGGACAACATCAAGCAAACTAAAATTTGTATTATGGGGGCCCCAAAAGAATAGAGAGAAAAAGAGGGCAGAAAACTTAAATAAATAATAGCTGAAAACTTCCTAACCTAGGAAATGAAACAGACATGCAGGTTCAGGAAGCACAGAGTCCCACTGAAGATGAACTGAAAGAGATCACACTAAGACATGTTGTAATTAAAATGGCAAAAATTAAAGATAAAGAATCATAAAAGCAGCTAATTATGTAAAAGGGAATTCCCATAAAGCTGTCAGCTGACAATTCAGTAGAAACTTTGCAGGCCAAAAGGGATTTCCAGGATATATTAAAGTGCTGGAAGAAAAAAATGTACAGCCAATAATACCCCATCAACAAAGCTATCACTCAGATTTGAAGAAGAAATAGTTTTACAGACAAGCAAAAGTTAAAGGATTCGGCATCATTAAACTGTCCTTACAAAAAATGTTAGAGGGATTTCTCTAAGCCAAAAGAAAATACAACTAGAAATAGAAAAATTATAAAAAGAAAAATCTCATTTGTGAATGCAAACATATAATAAAGTTAGTAGATCAGTGGTTTAGGAAGCTAGTAAGACAGTTAAAAGATAAAAGGAGTAAAAATGTCTATATCCACAATAAATAGTTGAGAGATACCCAAAATAGAAACATGTAAAATATGACTTCAAAACCATTAAATCAGGTGGGTAAAAATGCAGGCTTGTTAGAAAAATGAATATTCAGAAATCTATTGTATTTCTATACATTAACAACAAACTATCAGAAAAAGAAATGAAGAAAACAATGCTATTTAGCACCAAAAAAAAAAAAAAAAAGCCTAGGAGGTAAAGTATCTGTACTCCAAAAAATACAAGGTACTGATAAAAGAAATTGATGATAGCACAAACAACTGAAAATATATACCATGCTCATGGATTGGCAAAATTAATCTTGTTAAAATGACCACACTACTCAAGGCAATCTATCAACTCATTGAAATCTCTAAAAAATTCATATGGTATTTTTCTCACAGAACTAAAACAAATAATCCTAAAATTTGTATGGAAACACAAAATATCTCCAAATAGCCAAAACAAACTTGAGGGGAAAAAAAAAAAAGAAGCAAAGCTGGAGAGCTGGAGATTTCATATTCTCTAATTTCAAACAAAGTTACAGTGATCAAAACAGGATGTTACTGGCACAAAAATAGACAGAAATAATGCAACAGAATAGACAACTCATAAAGAAATGCTAATCTGGTAAATTAATCTATGGCAAAAAAAAAAAAGCAAGAATATACATTGGAATAAAACAGCCTCTTCAACAAATGGTTTCGGGAAAACTGACAGCCGTATGTAAAAGAATCAAACTGGACTATTTTCACTATATTCAAAATAAACTCAAAACATATTGAAGACTTAAGTATAAGACCAAAACCCATAAAAACTCCTAGAAGAAACACAGACAAAAAGTTCTCTGACTTTGGTCTCAGCAATATTTTTTATATGTCTCTTTGGACAAGGGAAACAAAAGAAAAATATAAGCAAACAGGGCTACAACTTTTGCACAGTGAAAGAAACTATCGACAAAATTAATAGGCAGCCTACTGAATCGGAGAAGATATTTGCAAACTACATATCTGATAAGGAGTTAATATCTCAAATATCCAAAGAACTCATACAATTCTACATTAAAAAAAAAAACTTCAAAAAATTTTTAAATTGCACAGAGGACCTAAAAATATTTTTCCAAAGAAGACATACAGATGGACAATAGACACATGAAAAAATGCTTGACATTATTAATCATTATGGAAACACAAATCAAAACTACAGTGATATCATTTCACACCTGTCAGAACTGTGATTATGAAAAAGACAGAAAATAACAAGTGTTGATAAGGATGTAAAGACAGGAAAACCCTTTTGCACTGCTAGTAGGAATCTAAATCGGTGCAGTCACTTTTTGTAAAACACTATGGAAGTTCCTCAAAAAGCTAAAATAGAACCAACCTACAATGTAGAAATTCCACTACCAGGTATTTATCCAAAGATAATTAAAACACTATTTCTAAAAGATACGTGAATCCCTATGTTCATTGCAGCATTATTTACAACATCCAAGATATGGAAGCAACTTATGTATCCACCAGCAGATGACTGGATAAAGAAGATGCAGTACATATATGATAGAATATCACTGTCATAAAAAAGAATGGAATCTTGCCATTTATTACAGCATAAATGGACCTAGAAGGTGTTATGCCAGAGAAATCACTTAGAGAAGACAAAAACCATCTGAGTTTATTTACATGTGGAATCTAAGGAAAAGAAAAACAGCACAAATGAATAAACGTAACAAAACAGAAACAGATTCATAGATGCAGAGTACAAACTTGGGGTTGCCAGAGGGTGGGGTTTGAGGATAAGGGCAATAGACAAGGGATATTAAGAGGTACACACTTCCAGTTATAAAATAAACAAGTCACAGTGATGTAACATATAGCATAGCGAATATATTCAATAATATTGTAATAAGTTAGTATGGGTGATGGATGGTAACTAGATTTATTATGATAATCATTATTTAATGTATAAAAACATTGAATCACTATGTTTTACACCTGAAACTAATATAATATTGTAAGTCAATTATACATCAGCTTTTAAAAAACCTGGATGATAAAAGATGAGTAACTTGGTGTGGTGGGAGCCTACTATACAAGGAAGCGAGTGGCAGAGGATCAGTTTGAAGTGGGAGGCAGTGACTAAATTGTAGTAGGCAAATTCTGAAGGCCATGCTTCAGTTATGTATTGGTGTAGAACAAATTATTGCAACATTAGTGGCTAAAAGCAACAACGGGTTCTTTTGCTCAGCATGATTTTATCTAGATAATGAGAAAGATAATATCAATCTCCCTTTATTGGCTTACACTTCCCTGTGGAGCTTACTTCATACATTTTTTCAATGAGCTATCCTCTTTCCTGGCTAACCTAAAAAAATGGGGGTTGCTTGTTTGTTTTATTATTTTTAATAGTTATTTCCCCAATACATTTTTTTTCTATTGTACAGCATGGTGACCCAGTTACATTTGTTTGTTTTTAATACACCCTTTCCAAAGGCTTTGTCTGCAAGTATCATCTTATTCAGATTTTACCATTCTCATACAGAAAGAAATCAGGAAAAAAATGAAACCGAGAGTATCAGTTAATTGTTCCACTCACACTCCTCCTGGGCATGAGTCTGTGCCTGGAATTTTCATCTGTGTTATTATTTATTTTTAATATATTTTTATATTTACACTTACTATAGTTCTTGCTCTCTCTTTCACAGCACGCAATCTTGAATGTAAGACCAAAATACCTATGATTCAACTCCTCTATGAACAAAAACGATGGTCTCCACAAATGGTTGGCATCAGAATGTGGAGGGGGCTGGAATGGGAGTGAAGGCAGAGACAGGACTTTTCAAGTGTCCATATAAAAATCAGAAGAAAAATTACTTTAGAAGCATCAACCACAAGGACATCACACTCAAAATGCTATCTCAACTAAACATCAAGGAAGGAAACACTGTCAGTGATAACTTGACAGGAAAAAGTTGGCTTATACTGGTGAAAGGCATTGATTTCAAAAAGAACGTTGCCTGCCCAAGAACAACAATCTTGTCAGAACAAGATTTCAGCAGGTAATATCTTGGCTTACTGAACCTTTGGGAACATTAACCACTCATCATAAAGTCAGGAAGAATATTTCTGTGCCTCAGCAATTTGCCAACCAACTTTCAAGTTAACAGGGTCTCCATTACTACCAAAAATATCATCTGATGCCCATTGAGTGATCACTCCAGCTCCTTAGAATCTACTTCCAAACCAGGAAACTCTACCTTTGCAATTATCATACCAAGAATTCTATAATTATTTGTGAATCAGATAGTGATAATGTGCAGGTAAGGTTGCCCAATATTTCAAGTTAAGAAATGGAAGGAAACCAGGGTATAGAGAGGTGGAGTCTGAGTCATTATGTTGACTCATTATTGGGATTCTCTGTCTGGTTTATTTACCTTTGTGCTATTTCTGGGATTTCTTCATTGCATTATTCAAATACTAAATTGTGGCAATAAACAGGTGACATGATCCAGGAACCCAAGCTTGTTCAATTTCAGACACATCAAAGAGTCACTAGCACTTTTTGAAAAGCAGATCTGAATTGCTAACCAGCCCTAGAGTCTCAAATGGAATTTGGATTAATTTTTTCATTAACAAGATAAGCCCAGGTGAATCTCTCCCCTATGCACTTTACACAGTCAAACGAAAACAATGCTTTCTCTGCTTTAGATAAGAAATTGTGCAAACTGATAAAGTCTGAAAGTTTCAGAAAATAAATAGATATGTATGTTTCTGTGTGTGTATCATGCAAAATAAATTCTGCCTATAACCTGCTCATAAATAATACCATAAGAATAAATCTAGCACACGTTGTCTTTCTTTGCTAACTTGAAATTACTGCTATACACATGTGTTTTCTCTCAGACAAGGTGGCCAAAATTTATTTTCCAAAATGAATAAAAACTTCTGGCTGAGCATGGCACATTACACACAGCCAGATAGCCATAATCTTCTGAAACTCCTCTAAGATTTTACTAAAAGAGAATGGAGAGAGAGGCAAATATCAGAAAATGGGCAGATGGGTTAGGGTAAGTGACTTGCTTAGAGTTTTTCAAATGTTGCTGCCCATTAAAATCACCTTTGGAATATCAAATTAAGCTATGATTGAAAGGGATTACAGGCTACTGAGTAAAACAAACATCCATGAGGCTTCACTCCCCACAAAGGTTGTTAGAGACTCTTACCATGCACATATGGCAGATGCAGTGGGGTGCCATGATTTAATGGTTAAGGACATACCCCTTTATATTAGACACACAAAATCATATTTCTGGCTTCTTAGATTCATGTCCCCTTGGCAAGCTGCTTCAATTCTGCAAGCCTCAGTTTCTTCATGGATTAAAATCAGAACAATACCATGGGATTGTTATGGAGATCAAATAATTTCCTGTTTGCAGATATCAGGCATATTCTTGGCTCTGAGTCAACTTTTGGTAAAGGCTGTTACATCATTACAATTAAAAGTTTCACTTATTTTCTTTGACTTTATATTCCTTGGTTATTACCAAAATAGGTGTAAAAATTAGATGGCTAAATTAGAAAATAATGAAGTATTATCTAGTTTATTTCAACCTTAAATAAAAGTAAAACTTAAGGGGTACAGTATAAAATGTACGTTATTAACTTCAATGCAAATCCTCATCCATGCTGAATTCCTGAACATATGAATGCAATTAGTTTAGATGGTATTGGAATTATTTAGATAACATGTCCTCTGGAGATATAATATAAAGTCTAACCACATCATGGGAGACATTTAAAAAAATATTTAAAAATGTAATAAAATTTGCAAAAGTCTGTGTGCAACTTTTACAACTCATGTATCCAATCTCTGCAGATAGACCATGATGGAAGATAACATAAGAAAAAGAATGTACAGGGAGTTCCTGCTGTGGCTCAGTAGAAATGAACCCAAATAGGATCCATTAAAAATACTACAGTTATTCAAAGATTCAGATCCCATTTTTAGGAACACAACAGAGTTGGACATTCCTTCCATCTCATGGGTTATAAAGTGCAATTCTTACATTTTCCCCTTTTTTTTTCTGTAGGTATATATCTACAACAGGAAAGTAAACATATCTTTGTTTTTTCTTTTTCAATTTTTAGAAATGATTCTGCCCTTTTGACCTGTATCAGCTTTCCCGTTATGATGAAGTGCAACCACCAGCTGGCCCTATTTCTCATCTCAATGGTTTTTATTAACCTTTAGGGAAAAGAATAAAATGATGGGACAGTTCAAACACAGTGTTCCAAACACTCATAACTACCAGAGCAGTGCGCTTCCACTCAGGGACTTTATTAGCTGTAAAAACTCTGACTCTTGGCTCCTCAAGGCCAAGATTGTATCATATATGGAAAGTGGAAGGAAAATAAGCTCTTGTGTAAATAAGCTCTCGAGGCTGGTGGGGTAACAAGGTGCTCCTTGGACATACTACTACTTCTGTGAGTTTTGAATCAGTAACTGTCTCCCTACCAGATACCAGGCAGAGTTTTCCAAATCTCAGACGAAAGTCAAAGCAGAAAATGGCCATATAAAAGTGAAGCTAAAATGATATATTTTGGAGGTGGAAGAGCCAGCTTGCTGGTGTAGCAGCTTTTTTAATATATCCATTAATCATAGGACAAAACTTTAAGCATCAATTCTATTGGGGAGTTGGACCACACATATTCCTACTAAGGTCTTCCCTTATTAATATACTGAATTTTAAGCCAATATGTGTTATGATGTAGCATTTTATCTGGGGAAAATGGAGACCCCAATTGTATGGATAGAGATATAAATATAAACATAGATGTATAGATATCTACCATCAGCTACCATGTCCTAGTTTTCAAATGTGAATATAATAATATAACCTTGAAAAGATAATTTTCTCTCTGTGTTTTTATGTAAAGATTGTGGGGGAGGGAGTGGGATGGACTTAGAGTTTGGGGGTAGTGGTTGCAAATTATTACATTTAGAATGGATAAACAATGAGGTCCTATTGTACAGAACAGGAACTATAGCCAATCTCTTTGGATAGACCATGATGGAAGATAATATAAGAAAAATAATGTATAGGGATTTCCTGTTGTGGTTCAGCAGAAACAAACACAACTAGGATCCATGAGGATGTGGGTTTGATTCCTGGCCTTGCTCAGTAGGTTAAGGTTCCAGCACTACTGTGAGCTATAGTGTAGGTCGCAGATGTAGCTTGGATTCCATGTTGCTATGGCTGTGGCATAGGCTGGCAGCTGCAGCTCTGACTCAGCCCCTAGCCTGGGAATGTCCATATGCTGTGGGTGTGGCCTTAAAAAAGAAAAAAAAAAAGAATGTGTGTGTGTATGTGTATATATATGTGTATGTATGACTGGGTCACTTTGATATACAGCAGAAATTGGCACAATACTGTAAATCAACTATACTTTGATATTAAAACAAGTCTATGGTATATAACAGTTTACCTTAACATTATAAAGTTTCACAAAGTTGTTAATATTCTTATCAGTCCACCTTTTCTTTCTTTAGAATAACTTTCACTTTTAAAAAAGTGTGTCTTTTTTTTCCCATCTTTACCTTTAAGATTTTGTCAAATTCGCTTTCTTGCTCATTACACTTGACCAGATTATATTACAATCCTCGCAACTTTGGTTAAAGCAGGTGCTTTTAAACCAGAAATATATACATAATAAAGATCTGTCTGAATAAAGACGACATTTATCCAGAAGAGCAAATCTCCAAGTATTATGCTCCTTGTGGATCTGGCATCATTAACAAAAGTAATATCATTAAAGCCAGTATATACAAGTTGATAAGCGTACTGCAGCTATCAGTCAACTTTCACGTTTCAGTTCTTATCCTTAGCATTTAGCAGGAAAAATGGTTCTTAGGAATGTGAAGAGTAGGTCCCTGTATTTAACAGGCTAAGAGTACTTGGAAGGAACTGAACGTTTAAAAATCTCAACTTCTTTCTATCAAACTATTCTGTTTAGATATGAGAACATCCTTGTCTGCTGAGGCTTCTCTATTAAACAGGGCTTCTCAACACATTAGCCCATCATGGTGCAGGAGAGGGGAAATATCTCCCCAGAGACCAAGCCTTTGCTCCCAACACTCCACTAAAACTGCTTTCCTCAAGATCACCAAGACCTCTCTGTTGCTATTTTCAAAGGTAAATTCCTAGAGTTCCCATCATGCGCAGCAGAAACAAATCTGACTAGGAACCATGAGGTTGCAGGTTGGATCCCTGGCCTCCCTCAGTGGGTTAAGGATCCAGCATTGCCGTGAGCTGTGGTGTAAGCTGCAGAAACGACTCAGATCCCGCATTGCTGTGGCTCTGGCATAGGCCGGCAGCTACAGCTCCGATTTGACCCCTACCCTGGGAACCTCCATATGCTGCAGGTGCAGATGCGACCCTAGAAAAGACACAAAGACAAAAAAAAAAAAAAGTAAATTCCCAGTCCTCTTCTAACTTAGCACTTGGTGGCTCTTTCCCTCTTTTTATTTTTTTTGTTGAAGTATAATTTACACACCCCCAAATACACATATTTTAAGTGCACAGTTCAATAAGTTTTGATAGTTGCACACCCCCACATAAGAACCATCAAAAACAAAACATAGAACATTTCCATCACCCAGAAAGTTCCTCTGTGTCCCTTTCTGGTCAACCCCACACTCCTCAGAGGCAGCCACTTTCTGACATCAGTTACTATAGGTTACTTTGCCACAGATTATTTCTTGTATTTTGTAAAAATGGTATGACTACAATGAGATCCTGCTGTGTAGCACTGTGAATTATGTCTGGTCACTTATGATGGAGCATGATAATATGAGAAAAAAGAATGTATACATGTATGTGTAACTGAGTCACCATGCTGTACAGTGGAAAATTGACAGTAAACCGCTATGATAGAAAAAAATAAAAATCATTATATAAATATACATTAAAAAATGATATGACTGGCATTCCTCATTGTGGCTCAGCATGTTAAGGACCCAATATTGTCTCTGTGAGGATGCAGGTTCGATCCCTGAACTTGCTCAGTGGGTTAAGGATCCAACATTGCTGCAGCTGTGGCTAGGTTGCAGACGCAGCTTGGATCTGGTGTTGTCATGGCTGTGGTATAGGCTGGCAGCTGCAGCTCTGATTTGACCTTTAGCCCAGGAACTTCCATATGCTGGAGGTGTGGCCATAAAAAGAAAACAACAACAAAATTGAAATAATTCAATATGAATTACTTTGGTTGGTTTGTTTTGTTTGTTTGGGTTTTTTTGTTTGTTTGTTTTTTTGCCCAGTAAGGATTTTTAGCCATTATAATTAAGAATGCTATGATGGAAGATAATGTAAGAAAAGGATTGTGAGTGTGTGTGTATAACTGGGTCACTTAGCTGTATGGTAGAAATTGGCACAACATTGTAACTTAACTATAATATTTTAAAAAAATGCTACAAACATTCTTGCATGAGTCTTTTTGGGAACTTTTTTTTTTAAACTGCATTAGAGATTTGGTCTTTATCTTTAGGTTTGCATATGTTTGGCTATGCTGTGCATACATTGCTGTGCTTTTCTTTATATATTGCTTGAGGTTTGCTGATGTTCTTGGCTGTATGGGGTGGCCATCTTCTTTCATCATTGTTGAAGTATTCTTGGCAATTATTTCCCAATTATTTTTTATGTCCCATTTTCTTTTCTATCTTACTGGGATGTCAAGAATGAGTTAGGCTATTTGACATTGTCCCACAGAGCTCAGTTGTTCTGTTCTTTTTTTTTTCTTCCCATATTTTCTTTCAAAGGCTTTATCCAGAGTGATCTTTCTAAATATAAGTCAAACCCTATTGTTTTTCTACTTAAATTTGTCAATAATGCTTTATTTCACTTAGAGTAAAAGCCAAAATACTTATAAGAGGCAACAAAGGTCTACATGATTTGCCCCTTTTTTTCTCTGATTTGTCTCCTACTATTTCCTCTCTCTTTCTGCTCCAACAGCACTGACCTCTTTTCTGTTTGTTGGTCCTATTTTGATCCTCTGTTGAAGATATCACCTTTACCTGAAATCCTCGCTCAGAGATATCTGTCTGATTACCTCTTCCTCAATTCTTTATTCAGTACTTTTCTGCTCAATGAGGTCCGCCCGAACCAGCCGGCATAATACCGACTCTTGCATCTATCAGCATTTCTTTTCTTTTTTTTTTTTTTTTTTTGTCTTTTTAGGGCCGCACCCATGGCATATGGAGGTTCCCAGGCTAGGGGTCTAATCAGAGGTATGGCTACAGGCCTACGCCAGAGCCACAGCAATGCCAGAGCCAAGCCACATCTGTGACCTACACCACAGCTCACAGCAATGCTGGATCTTTAACCCACTGAGTAAGGCCACGGATTGAACCTGCAACCTCGTGGTTCCTAGTAGGATTCGTTTCTGCTGTGCCATGATGGGAACTCCTATCAGCATTTCTACTTTACCTTTTCCTGTCCTCCTTTCCATTTTCTTTCATATCACTTATTGATTTTAACCTATGACATAATTTTCTTAGTTATGCTTATTTAATTTTTTCTTTTTAATAGGCTTTGGTAAGAATTTAGTTTCCATGAAGTCAGAGATTCTTGTATATTTCATTTACCTAATATCTTATGTGCCTAAAAGAGTGCCAAGTTCAAAGTAGGTATGAATAAGTATTTGTCCAATGAATGAATACCATAATGATCTTGATTTTTATTGAGAGACTGAGACTTCTTTTAATGCTTAAGCAATTGAACTTTAATGTAATCGTTTCCCTTTATTGAGGAAGATAAAAAGTATTACTGCATAATAATTAATTTTGTTTGCTAAAAGACCCATGAAATTGTGTAGTTCATACAGACTGATGCAGTAAATAAAAATAACTTGAAGTAGTTATTTTATATAATGTTTAACGGTTGTTTAAATTGGATTATGGTTTCCCTGATGAGAGAAGATATATGAAAATGCTAAAATAGTTTAGAAAACAGGATGAAATTCTCAATCAACATATTGCTAGGCTATTTTACTGACACTTTTTCTTCTACCGAAGCTA
Source organism: Phacochoerus africanus (assembly GCF_016906955.1). Taxonomy (NCBI): domain Eukaryota; kingdom Metazoa; phylum Chordata; class Mammalia; order Artiodactyla; family Suidae; genus Phacochoerus; species Phacochoerus africanus. The sequence continues at coordinate 88,064,102 of NC_062544.1, read as the reverse complement.
TAGACTATTATTCTATGTTCTTATAAGTCACAGTTCCATTATTTAGTCCACATATTTTTATTAGAATCTTAAATCGCAGTTAACTCTATTCATTAAATAAGGTACTGTATGGAAGATAAGGTAACAAATTGGAAATTACCATCTCTGTGACCTATACTAAGTTACTTAAACTCAGTCCAATTTAGTTTGCTTCTCTATAAAATAGGAATATTAATATCTATCTTATATGTATGTTGGGGGAGTAAATATATATATATTTAAATATATATATATATTTGCTTTTTTTTTAAGGGATGCACCTGTAGCATATGGAAGTTCCCAGGCTAGGGGCTGAATCGGAGCTACAGCTGCCGGTCTACACCACAGCCACAGCAACATGGAATTCAAGATACATCTGTGACCTACACCACAGTTCATGGCAACACCAGGTCCTTAACCCACTGAGCAAGGTCAAGGATCAAACCTGCATCCTTGTGCATCCTAGTTGGGTTTGTAAACCACTGAGCCATGAAGGGAACTCCTGGGGGGAGTAAATATAATATGTTATAGTTGTAGTTGTTCACTTTTATAGTTCTTGACACAAGATAAAGCCTTGATAAGTAGTAACTATTGTTTTTGTTTTTTAGTTAATAAAATGTATACATGTATTATATATGGTACCTTATAATAACATACATATCTGTGTGTACCATATCCAATGTCATGTTGTGAGTTAAAGTTCAAACCTCCTCACCAAGGAAGCAGCTAGTTGTAAGCCTTTTCTTTTCTGAAAACATAGATTTAGAATAATATGGAAAAGAAACTCATGGACTTGGAGAACAGACTCATGGTTGCCAAGGGGGAGGGGGAGGGAGTCGGATGGACTGGGAATCTGGGGTTAATAGATGCAAACTATTGCATTTGGAATGAATAAGCAATAAGATCCTGCTGTACAGCACTGGGAACTATATCTAGTCACTTGTGATGGATCATGATGGAGGAGAATGTGAGAAAAAGAATGTATATACATATTTGTGTGACTGGGTCACTTTGCTGTACAGTAGAAAATTGACAGAATACAGTAAACCAACTATAATGGAAAAAATAAAAATCATTTTTAAAAAGAGGGAGTTCCCGTTGTGGCGCAGTGGTTAACGAATCCGACCAGGAACCATGAGGTTGCGGGTTCGGTCCCTGCCCTTGCTCAGTGGGTTAACCATCCGGCGTTGCCGTGAGCTGTGGTGTAGGTTGCAGACGCGGCTCGGATCCCGCGTTGCTGTGGCTCTGGAGTAGGCCAGTGGCTACAGCTCCGATTCGACCCCTAGCCTGGGAACCTCCATATGCCACGGGAGCGGCCCAAAGAAATAGCAAAAAGACAAAAAAAGTAAAATAAAATAAAAAAATAAAAAGAGAATAGTATACATCCACAAAACAATGAGGCCTGCCTTACTAGAACTAAACTAGTGAAATGAACAAGATTAGACAAAGACATTAGGGGGTTCCTTCTGTTCTCAGGAGGTTAAGAACCTGACATAGTATACCTGAGGATGCGGGTTTGATCCCTGGCCTTGCTCAGTGGGTTAAGGATGTGGCATTGCCATGGCTGCAGCATGGATCTGCAGCTGCAGCTTTGATTTGACCCCTAGCTCGGGAACTTCCATATGCCACAGGTGTGGCCATTAAAAGAAAAAGAATAAATAAGCATTAGGCAAAAGCAAGAGTAAAATTTGGCTATAGGCAAATTGATAGCATTCATATGACAGCAAAACTATGTGATCTGCTTGAAAATAAGATTTATCATAGAGGTAGGACTATGTCTTGAATCTCCATTCCTGTGGTAGGCAAGGAGTACCATCAGTCAAAATCAAGCTATTGGTGTCCTGGACATATACATGGCCATGGAACAGAAATAATTATATCAAGTTGTGATTTGATAGCATTAGATATCAAAATTATCAGTCAACTTTCCATCACTCTGATTCCAGGCCAACCAAGAAAATTTCTTAATTTTACCCTGTCTGCCCATCAGTGTATCCAGAAGACAGAGATTGTCGAGTTTGCCCTCAGTCAGTGATCTGGTCCATGAGGCAATTACATTTTTCATCATAGATTTAAGCTTTACTATTGTTATAAATCAGTGTCTGGAGAATCTAGTTTGTATGAATCTACTGAGATATTGATCCTCTCAAGAACCACAGTCAAAAGTCAGTAAGGAGGAGTTCCCATCGTGGTTCAGCAGGTTAAGAACCTGACATATTGTCTATGAGAATGTGGGTTCAATTCCTGGCCTCCCTCAGTGAGTTAAGGATCTGGTGTTGCTGCAAGCTGCAGCATAGATCACAGATGCCCTGGGATCCAGTGTTGCTGGGGCTGTGGTGTAGGCTGGCAGCTGCAGCCGCAATTCAATCCCTAGCCCAAGAACATCTATATGCTACAGAAGCAGTCATTTAAAAAAAGTAATTGTGAAGACCCTCTTTTTCAATGACCACATGAATAAATGTCTCTGTGTGATCTTGAACAAGTAACCTCAACTTTCTGAGCCTAAGTGCCATAACTGTCAAATGTGGATGACAGCAAAAATAACTTGAAAATAACTTCAAGGTATGCCATGAGGATTAAATAAAATAATGCAATAAAAGCTCTTAGCATGTCTTTTGGTGCATAACTATTATTAGTGCTGTTTTACAATAATGATTGGAGAATTGTTTTTGGAGTAAAGAAGTATCTCTTGACCAGTGCTTCTCAAACTTTAATGCATATATAAATCTTGGAGATCTTATTGAAATGCCCATTCTGATTCAGTAGTTCTGGGGTGGAACTAGGGATTCTGCATATCTGACTACTCATAGGTGATGTTAATGCTGCTGGTACAAAACCACATTTAGAGTAGCAAGTCTCTAGATTACACACCCACCATGCCTACCTACTGAGTCCCAAAAGTTGTATAGCAAAACCACCTAATGTCTCTAATCTCCCCCACTGTTTAGAAAAGCATCAAGTGTGTGATACTGGGGGTGGTTGCTTTGAATCTATAGCACAATCTGGCTTTACACTCGATAGACATGTGTGTATGGAGTAATTGTCCCTTCAAATTTCCCACTCTCCAATAGTTGGCAAGGAACTACTTTCCTACCACTCCCCCGCAAAAAAAAAAAAAAAAAACCTGCACCCTGAATTTACCTAAAGCATAGCAGAAGGCATCAAAAAGCTTTATAACCACAAGAGATTAAAATTCTTTAGAAGAGAGAAAATCTTGCTGAGGGAGGAAAAGAGAAAATGTTAGAAGGAACTTTAACATGCACACAGAAAAAAAGTAGATGAAAAGAGCATGCAGAACTTCAGATTAAGCTTCTCTGCAAAGATGTGAGCTACATAAGTAAGGAAGCATTAGCAATTCTACAGAGTTTGTATAGAACTGAACTCTATAAAGAATTTGAGTTGTAGCACTGATAATACCAAACAATAAAACGTTATCCTTTTCAAGTTTTTTTTTCCACAGATAAATTCTCACCAGTCAGAGCCACCAAAATGTATTTTAATCACAAACCTATTTGTATATAAATGACGAATAAAATATAAGTGAACATTTTTTCTTTGTTTGCATAGTTCATCATTTCTTTGAGAAATGGAAACACAATAAAAGAATACTGGTTTCCATTAATTTTTTTCTCCTCTCAAGTAAATTTAGGAGCGAGTCAGTGAACAATTCTCTACATTTTTCATTATTTTTTGCTCCTAATTCTACATCCAGTCAATTTCTAATAATAAGAAGAGAATTCTGCACTACATAGTATTAATATAAGTACATTTCTTTTGTGAATAAAAAAAACATTATGTTGCAAATATTCAACTTCTACCTCCTATTAGAAGTCAGAAGAGGAAAATTCCAATTTCAGTTATTCAGAGGTCATTCCAACTTACCAATGTCAGCAAATAAGGATTAGTAAGTACCCACTTGCACAAGTGGCTCTCACCAACTATTAAAGTGCATTCAAACAAACAAGCAAAACAAAACAAAAATAATCTGAAAGCAACAATTGCTCAGAAGCTACACAAAGCCACCCAAGAACAAATTTAACCTTCAGGAGCCTGCATAATATTAGAAGAAAAACATTACACGTGTTTAAAAAAATTATCCATTTTTATTGAAGTATATTAGATAATATTCTTAGATAAAAACCAAGCACTTACTGTGTAGCAAAGGGAACTACATTATTTAAAGTTTTGTAATAACCCATAATGGAAAAGAATCTGATATATATATATACACATATATATATATATATAATTTTGCTGAATACTCATAGCTAACTCAACACTGTAAATTAAATATACTTCAATAAAAATATATATTCTGAAATATTCTGAAAATATCTCTGCAAGCAGAAAGACAAAGTACTGCACATGCTAGTGAAATTCAAAGAGCTTTTTCACTTAATTTTTCATGGTTATCTTTCTTTCTTGAGATGGTGAATGAAATGGGTCATTAGCAGGTGAGTGCTGTTCTAAAGGAAATGAAAGCCATCCCCCTAACACCAAGCTCCCCTACCGAGCTTATGACTAATTTCTTTATCTAAAATTTTATTCCCTTCCTTTTTCTCCTCTTCTCTCCCTCAGGATTGACTCATAACAAAGTAAAGGAGAGATTGAAACCAAGCAGGACCTTGTGCCTGCCCCTGCCATGCAAATCTCCTCTATGTCCCCTGTTTCTTGTTTGAAACAAGAAAAAAAAAGACTTCAGCCTCCCAGGCCTTCTCTCAGTTCCAAAGGGTAGGCTCAAGCCATTAAACTCTGGACAATAGAGTCACAGGGCTCCTGGATCCTCCTAAAGGGGTACAGATAACAACCTGGCACATATCTTTCAGTTGTTCTGCAGAAAATGAGACTCCTGCCCAGGTGGGGGATGGTGATGACATGCTGACCCCAAGCACATAGACCCAGGACTGATTAGAACCAAAAGGCTAAGATTCCCTTCAGTAACCTCGCCATCAAACAATCATAAATAGGTCCATGTGTAGATCACACATCCTGACTCTTCCCTAGTATAATTGTTGTTTTTGTTTTTGTTTTTGTTTTAGGGCCGTACTTGCAGCATGTGGAGGTTCCCAGGCTAGGGGTCAAATCAGAGCTGTAGCCACCGACCTATGCCACAGCCATAGAAACTTGGGATCTGGGCCACGTCTGCGACCTACCACAGCTCATGGCAGTGCCAGATCCTTAACCACCTGAGCAAGGCCAGGAATGAAACCTGCATCCTCCTGGTTATTAGTCAGATTCGTTGCTGATGATCCATGACAGGAACTCCCCTAGCATCATCTTTAAAAACAATTCTCTGAAAGCTATTAGGGAGTTCAGGTCTTTTGAGCATGAGCTGCCCATTCTCCTTGTTTGGTGCTCTGAAAATAAACCCATACCTTTTTGCAAACACCTGCTGTCAGAGTTTGGCTTTCTGTGTTGTGAACACACAAGCCCTTGCTGGGTAATGGAAACAGCCTACAGAAAATGCTATTACATGCCTTAAAAACATTATTTTAACTTTCCTTCCTACACATCTTATATAGATTAATTACTACATTGTTCATTTTGCTCTAGAGATTTGTAGTAACAGTGCCTAAGATTGTGAGAAATATTCTCCCCCTCTCTTTTAGACAAACATGGCCACAGCATCCATTCCTGCCATCATAGCCCAGAATATTCTTTGCAATTTTTTTACCCTGAGCTCTTTCCTCAGTAGGAACAGTTTAAAAAATGCCTAAGGGAGACTTCATAGATATAAAAACAAAAACTCTTACCCAAACTTCTTAAAATGAGGTTATATAAGAGAACTTTCTCATTAATCCAATGATGTTTCAATTGTTTGAAGTAATTGGAAAAATCATCTAATATATTATGAACTCATTAAGAAATAAAGCCCATTGCCAAATGATAGTAGATAAGATCGAGCCACTTGGAAGCAAGAAAACCAGATAGATAACAATGTAATCTGTTTAATCAGGACTACTATTATTTTAGTTTTGGGCCCAAACGCTAAAATATGTCAATGAGATGGATTGACAGGGGTCTTAGTAGTGCTTATTATATTGGATTTTCACAGAGAGAAATTCAGACCTAGTGACTTAATAATGTTGATAGCATCATCCATCTTACCAGAAGAAAACAGCTAATCTACTTTAGCACCAAGTTCATTAAAAACTGATTTTTCTTTCTTCCTGTGGGAGAAGAAAGGTCTGAGATAAGTCACCTTCAGCAAAGTACTTGCACACTATTGCAGTGACAAGTAGCATGACAGCTCACAAATAAGAAAGCCCAGGAAGAGAGAAGCCATGTATATTTCAGAAAACACTACAAATTGGCATTATTAAAAGGTTGTTGACAAACCAACTGAGGATTAGATCATGTAAGGTACTGAGAGATAATTAAGTGGTCTCCCAAATGGAAGTAGTGAAGGATGCATAGAAAGGAGAGATGGTATATGCTTGTAGAGGAGCTGATGATGGTAATGCAGTCCAACAAAGTCTACTACAGGATCCCACACATTGGAGCGGCAAACTTCAGGAGACAACGCAGGGACTGGACAGGCTTCAAGATGAATGAAAATCTAAACAAAGAGCCATCACAACCATCAAAAAGCTTGTCTTAGGAATAGCTTTTTTACTTAGATGACCTAAATAGCATCTTCAAGATCTGAATGTAGCAGGACAGATGAGGAGCATCTCCATACCTTGGAAGAAAGGTCTTTGAGTGCTTTACAAAGATGAGTCAGCCATCCAGGGGACTGTAATAGTCACACTTGTAGTCAAGACAGTTTTTGTGAGGAAACTATTCCTGCTAATAACTTAAACCTGAGAGCTATCCACCCACATCTTGGGCAAAATTCGGAATGAATGGGGAGTCTGATTTTGCACAAGTGGTTCCCATGAGAAACTTCAGAGTGTAAAGACAAAGAGTGTATTTAAATATTCAATTTCTTGGGCTAGAACATGATGGAAAATAATATAAGAATATATATATGTATATATATATATATGTGTGTGTGTGTGTATGTGTGTATATATATATATATGATGGGGTCACTATGCTTTACAGTAGAAATTAGCACAACACAGTAAATTAGCTATACTTTAATTAAAAATTTTGAAAAATAAAGAACTAAAAAAAAATAGGACTGAACCCCAAGAGGCACAGCATTTAACCTATACCTAAGTAAAAATTAAAAGAAAAATATATAACAACAGTGGTATAAGAGCACAAGCCCTGGGTTTGGTGATATTTATACCTCGCTGAGCCAAATCTATAATGATAACACCTTATTGAACGCTCTGCTCTACACAAGACCTTTTTTCTTTTAACTTTTTATTTCTTTATTTCTTTATTTATTTTTAATAATTTTTTTATTTTCTCACTGTACAGCAAGGGGGTCAGGTTATCCTTACATGTATACATTACAATTACATTTTTTACCCCATCCTCTGTTCTGTTGCAACATGAGTATCTAGACAAAGTTCTCAATGATACTCAGCAGGATCTCCTTGGAAATCTATTCTAAGTTGTGTCTGATAAGCCCAAGCTCCCTATCCCTCCTACTCTCTCCCCCTCCCATCAGGCAGCCACAAGTCTCTTCTCCAAGTCCATGATTTTCTTTTCTGAGGAGATGTCCATTTGTGCTGGATATTAGATTCCAGTTATAAGTGATATCATATGGTATTTGTCTTTGTCTTTCTGGCTCATTTCACTCAGGATGAGAGTCTCTAGTTCCATCCATGTTGCTGCAAATGGCATTATTTCATTCCTTTTTATGGCTGAGTAGTATTCCATTGTGTATATATACCACCTCTTCCGAATCCAATCCTCTGTCGATGGACATTTGGGTTGTTTCCATGTCCTGGCTATTATGAATAGTGCTGCAATGAACATGCAGGTGCACGTGCCTCATTTAAATAGAGTTTTGTCCAGATAGATGCCCAAGAGTGGGACTGCGGGGTCATATGGAAGTTCTATGTATAGATTTCTAAGGTATCTCCAGACTGTTCTCCATAGTGGCTGTACCAGTTTACATTCCCACTAGCAGTGCAGGAGGGTTCCCTTTTCTCCACAGCCCCTCCAGCACTTGTTATTTGTGGACTTCTTAATGATGGCCATTCTGACTGGTGTGAGGTGGTATCTCATGGCAGTTTTGATTTGCATTTCTCTTATAATCAGCGATGTTGAGCATTTTTTCATGTGTTTGCTGGCCATCTGTATATCTTCTTTGGAGAAATGTCTATTCAGGTCTTTTGCCCATTTTTCCATTGATTGATTGGGTTTTTTTTTTTTTGGGTTGTATAAGTTGTTTCTATATTCTAGAGATTAAGCCCTTGTCAGTTGCATCATTTGAAACTGTTTTCTTCCATTCTGAAAGTTGTCTTTTTGTTTTCTTTTGGGTTTCCTTTGCTGTGCAAAAGCTTTTCAGTTTGATGAGGTCCCATGGGTTTATTTTTGCTCTAATTTCTATTGCTTTGGGAGACTGACCTGAGAAAATATTCCTGAGGTTGATGTCAGAGAGTGTTTTGCCTATGTTCTCTTCTAGGAGTTTGATGGTGTCCTGTCATATATTTAAGTCTTTCAGCCATTTTGAGTTTATTTGTGTGCATGGTGTGAGGGTGTGTTCTAGTTTCATTGCTTTGCATGCAGCTGTCCAGGTTTCCCAGCAATGCTTGCTGAATAGACTCTCTTTTTCCCATTTGATGTTCTTGCCTCCCTTGTCAAAGATTCATTGACCATAGGTGTCAGGGTTTATTTCCGGATTCTCTATTCTGTTCCATTGGTCTGTCTGTCTGTTTTGATACCAGTACCACACTGTTTTGATGACTGTGGCTTTGTAGTATTTCTTGAAGTCTGGGAGAGTGATGCCTCCTGCTTGGTTTTTGTTTCTCAGGATTGCTTTGGCGATTCTGGGTCTTTTGTGGTTCCATATAAATGTTTGGATTGTTTGTTCTAGTTCTGTGATAAATGTCCTGGGTAATTTGATAGGGATTGCATTGAATCTGTAGATTGCTTTGGGTAGGATGGCCATTTTTACAATATTGATTTTCCCAATCCAGGAACATGGACTATCTTTCCATTTCTTTACGTCTTCTTTGATTTCTTTGATGAAAGTTTTATAGTTCTCGGCATATAGGTCCTTTACCTCCTTGGTCAGGTGTATTCCGAGGTATTTGATTTTGTGAGGTTCAATTTTAAAAGGTATCGTATTTTTGTATTCCTTTTCTAATAGTTCATTGCTGGTATACAGAAATGCCACTGACTTCTGAATGTTAATCTTATATCCTGCTACTTTGCTGAATTTATGAATCAGTTCAAGGAGTTTTGGGGTTGAGTCCTTAGGGTTTTCTAGTATCATGTCATCTGCATACAGTGCCAGGTTGATCTCTTCTCTTCCTATATGGATGCCTTTGATTTCTTTGGTTTGTCTAATTGCTGTGGCTAGGACTTCCAAAACGATGTTGAAGAGCAGTGGTGAGAGTGGGCATCCCTGTCTTGTTCCAGATTTGAGTGAGAAGGCTTTCAGTTTTTCCCCATTGAGGATTATATTTGCTGTGGGTTTCTCATAAATGGCTTTCATTATGTTCAGGAATGTTCCCTCTATACCCACTTTGGCGAGGGTCTTGATCATGAATGGATGTTGGACTTTGTCAAATGCTTTTTCTGCATCTATTGAGATGATCATATGATTTTTGACTTTTTTTTGTTAATGTGGTGTATGATGCTGATTGATTTGCGTATGTTGAACCATCCTTGTGAACCTGCGTTGAACCCTACCTGGTCATGGTGTATAATTTTTTTGGTATGTTGTTGGATTCGGTTGGCTAAGATTTTGTTGAGAATTTTTGCATCTATATTCATCAATGATATTGGGCGATAGTTTTCTTTTTTGGTGGTATCTCTGTCTGGTTTTGGAATGAGGGTGATGGTGGCATCATAGAATGTCTTTGGGAGTAGTCCTTCTTCTTCCACCTTTTGAAAGAGTTTAAGGAGGATGGGCACCAATTCCTCTTTATATGTTTGATAGAATTCGCCTGTGAAGCCATCTGGTCCTGGACTTTTATTTGTAGGGAGTGATTTTATGACCTCTTCAATTTCATTTCTAGTGATCGGTCTGTTCACTTGGTCTGTTTCTTCTTGATTCAGTTTTGGCAGGCTGTAAGAGTCTAGAAAATTGTCCATTTCTTCCAGATTGTCAAACTTGTTGCCGTATAGTTGTTCATAGTATTCTCTTATGGTTTTTTGTATTTCTGCTGTATCCATTGTGATTTCTCCTTTTTCACTTATAATTTTGGTTATTTGGGTTCTTTCTCTCCTCTTTTTAGTGAGTCTGGCCAGGGGTTTGTCAATTTTGTTCACCTTTTCAAAGAACCAGCTCTTGGTTTTATTAAGTTTCCCTATTGTTTTTTGAGTCTCTACTTGATTGATTTCTTCTTTGATCTTTATAATTTCCTTCCTTCTGCTGACTTTAGGCCTTTTTTGTTCTTCTTTTTCTAATTCGTTTAGGTGGAGGGTTAAGTTGTCAATTTGGGATCTTTCTTCTTTTTTGAGAAAGGCCTGTCTTGCTATAAATTTCCCTCTGAGCACTGCTTTCACAGCATCCCATAGATTTTGAGAGGTTGTGTCTTCATTATCATTTGTTTCAAGGTAGTTTTTGATTTCCTTCTTGATTTCCTCATTGACCCATTGGTTTTCTAGTAGCATGTTGTTTAGTCTCCATGCAGTAGGGGTTTTCTCTTTCCTTTTCCCATGGTTGATTTCTAATTTCATGGCATTGTGGTCAGAGAAGATACTTGAGATAATTTCTATGCTCCTAAATTTATTGAGGTTAGCTTTGTGTCCCAAGATGTGGTTGATTCTTGAGAATGTTCCATGAGCATTTGAGAAGAATGTGTATTCTGCTTTTTTTGGATGTAGTGTCCTGAAGATATCACTGAAGTCTAACTTTTCTATTGTTTCCTTTAGGATCTCTGTTGCTTTATTGGTTTTCTGTCTAGAGGATCTGTCCATTGATGTGAGGGGGGTATTAAGGTCTCCTACTATGATTGTATTCTCATCAATATCTCCCTTTATGTCTGTTAATATTTGTTGTATGTATCTGGGTGCTCCTGTATTTGGGGCATATATGTTGACGATAGTAACATCCTCTCCTTGGATAGATCCCTTAATCATTAAGTAGTGTCCTTCTTTGTCTTTCTTTATGTCTTTTGTTTTAAAGTCTATTTTGTCTGATATGAGCATTTCGACTCCTGCTTTTCTGTCATGTCTATTGGCGTGAAATATTTTTCCCCACCCTTTTACTTTCAATCTGTATGTATCCTTTGTCCTAAGGTGAGTTTCTTGTAGGCAGCATATTGAAGGTTTTTGCCTTTTTATCCACTCAGCCACTCTGTGTCTTTTGATTGGGGCATTCAGTCCATTGACATTTAAGGTGATAATTGATAGATGATTGTTTATTGCCATTTGAACCTTGTGTTCCAGTTGATTCTGTGGTTCTCCATTCTTCCTTTCTTTTTTTTTTTTTGGTTGGATGGTCTCCTGTTATTATCTGCTTGAGTGTATTTTTTTTTTCATTTTTTGCAAATGCAATATTTGGTTTTGGCTTGTGGTTGCCCTGTTTTTTAAGTATGTTAACCCCTTCCCATAATTGTGTGTTTTAGCCTGATGGTCCTGTAAGTTCAAACCCTTCATTACTATATTAAAATTAAGAAGAGAAACATACAAACAAACAAACAAAAAGGGTTATTTACTTCCTAACATCCCTTGCCCACATTTTATGGTTTTGATGACTCTTTTTTATTTTTTTTCTTTTTAATTTTATTTTGTTTGAGGCCTGTTCATGATTAAATCTGTATGCTGGCTTATTTGAGTGACTGCTCTCTGATTGCGGTTTCCTCAGTCCTAGTTCTTCCTCTTCTTCTTTTTTTTTTCTTTTCTTTTTTCTTCCCTTTCCTTCCTTTCTTTTTGGTTTAGAGAAGCCCTTTCAATATTTCCTTTAACCTGGGTTTTGTGTTGCAGTATTCTTTAAGTTTTTGTTTGTTGGAAAAAATTTTCATTTCCCCTTCTATTTTAAATGATATTCTTGCTGGATAGAGTATTCTAGGTTGCATATTTTTTCCTTTGAGCACTTTAAATATCTCTTGCCATTCCCTCCTGGCCTGTAGTGTTTCTGTAGAGAAATCAGCTGATATTCTTATGGGGGTTCCCTTGTAGGTAACACTCTGTTTTTCTCTTGCTGCCTTTAGGATCCTCTCTTTATCACTAACTTTTGCCATTTTTATTATGATGTGTCTTGGTGTGGGTCTATTTGGGTTCAGTTTGTTTGGGGCCCTCTGTGCTTCTTGTATCTTGAACCCAGGATCCTTTAGATTTGGGAAGTTTCCAGCAATAATTTCTTCAAATATATTTTCCATCCCCTTATCTTTTTCTACTCCTTCTGGAATTCCTATTATGTGTAGATTGGCCTGCTTTATATTATCCCATAGGTCTCTTATATTGCTTTCCAGTTTTTTGATTCAGTTTTCTGTCTGTTGACCGGATTGAGTGATTTCCATTATTCTATCTTCCATATCACTGATTCGTTCTTCTGCATTATTCATTCTGGTTTTTACTGCCCTTAGTTCCGTTTGCATCTCTGCAAATGAATGTTCTAGTTTTTCTTGGCTCCTCCTTATATTTTCTAGTTCCTTTCTGAGGTATCTGCATTACTGTTCCTATCTTCTCTTAATTCCTTCAGTATTTTCACTATTTCTCTTTTGAACTCCAGGTCTGTCAGACTGCAGGGATCTGTTTCATTGTTGACTGTTTTAGGTGAGTTCTCCTGTTGGTTTGACTGGGGGTGGTTTCTCTGCTTCTTCATCTTGCTTGTTGTTTTCTTTCTCCTGAGGGAGTTGTACTCTCCGTGATCGGGCAGTGTTTGCCTTGTCCCTGCTGTGGAATATTTCCTGACGGCTGGCATTGTTGGTCAATCTTTTTTGAGGCAGTGTGGCTTTTCTGGAGTGTTGATGGTGCTAACAGGGTTTCTTTGAAGCAAAGGAGGGCTTCCTGAGGGCAGACAGGACTGGGAGGTCCACACCACAATGGTAGCAGGTTTCACTTGGTCATGCAGAGCTTGCTCTGGTGTTTTTAGGCTTGGGGTTCTTGCAGGGGGTTGGCAGTGTTGGGCAGCTGTTCCTCAGGAGTGCAGCACCCCCTGGGGGCTGGAGCAGCTATCTGGGTCACTGAGAACCTAAGAGGCTCTTCCCTAGGGCAGCCCAACTCAGAAGGACGGCCTGAGAATGTAGGCGGATCTTTTCACAGTCTGGCCAAGCTTGTTGCAGCTTTTCTGGGCTGCAGGGGCTCTTCTAGGGGGCTGGTGGTGCTGAGCAGCTATTCCGTGGGAGTGGGGCACCCCCTAGGGACTTGGGCGGGTAGCAGGGCCATTGGGAACCCAAGAGGCTCCTCCCCAGGGCAGCCTGACTCAGAAAAACCATCTGAGATCTTTTCCTGACTCAGCAGGCTTGTTGCAGCTTTTCTGGGCTGCAGGGGGTCCTGCCTGGAGCTGGCAGTCCTATGCAGCTGATCCACTAGGGCACCCCCTGGGGGCTTTGGCGGGTAGCAGGGCCATTGGAAACCCAAGAGGCTCCTCCCCAGGGCAGTCCAACTCAGAAAAACCATCCTTGGAGTTCCCGTTGTGGCGCAGTGGTTAACAAATCTGACTAAGAACCATGAGGTTGTGGGTTCGGTCCCTGCCCTTGCTCAGTGGGTTAACGATCCGGCGTTGCCGTGAGCTGTGGTGTAGGTTGCAGACACAGCTCGGATCCCGCGTTGCTGTGGCCCTGGTGTAGGCCGGTGGCTACAGCTTCGATTTGACCCCTAGCCTGGGAACCTCCATATGCCACGGGAGCGGCCCAAAGAAATAGCAAAAAGACAAAAAAAAAAAAAAAAGAAAAACCATCCGAGAATTAGGCAGATCTATTCATGGCCTGGCTAGGCTTGTTCTAGCTTTTCTGGGCTGCAGGCCTTTTCTCGGGGGCTGGTGGTATTTGGTGCTGCTCTGCGGAAGTGTAGCCCCTCCAAAGGGCAAGCAGGCCTGTGCAGGGACAGCCCCTGCGGTGGTAGGCTTCAGGCAATTGTTGAGGCCAGCCCTCCTGGATGGCAGGCAGCCCCAGGTTCAGCGAGAGCGTAAGGGGTGGGGGAGGTGGGGGGAGGGGATGCACTGGGAAGCACAGCTTTCAGCTAGCTAGCGGGCCTGTAAGCTTGCTGTGGCATTGGGAGTATTCTATGGGGACCCACCCCTTCTCTCCCCTCCCCAGCACGGGCGCAGACCAGGCTCTTTTCCCAGGTTCCCTCTGATGCGGCTTTCCACTTCCCCACCCCTAGAGTATTGGTCCCTTCCTCTGCGACAGCTTTGTTTTCTAGTCTCCCAGGCAGTCTCTGCCCCGTCAAATGGTTTCTAGACCTCCCAAGCAGTTTCTGCTCCACCCTGCCCCCCCAGCCCGTTCTCAGGGTCTATCCTCTGGAGCCGAGGATTCGGTGCCCAGCCCCCACCCAGGCGTCTCAATTTTTGGTGACTGTGCCTGTAGTTCAGATGGTCCGTTCGGTTCTTGATCGGCTTTTCCGTACTCCAACTTACTGCTACACTCTTCTCTGCATCTGGAGATTCCTCTGGTTCGTTTGATCTCTCCCCCATGGACTTTCCAGGGTGCGGGATCCCTTTCTCCTCTGCAGTTCCCTTTCGGGAGCGCCTGTCCCGCTCGGATTCACCTTCTCTCACTCTCCTCTTTTCTCCCGTTCTGCCCCGTAATGTCACGAACTTCTTGCCGTTATTGGAGTTTAGGTTCCTCTGCCAGCGATTGGTTGCTGTTCTGTGCGAGTCATTTATTCTGTAGATGTGCTTTTTTTGTTGTGTTTGTGGGAGAGGGCGAGCCATGTCCCCTTACTCCTCCGCCATCTTGTCCTCTCTCAAGACCTTTTTTTTAAGTGCTTTATATGTTGATTTAATTTAGTCCTGAAAACAATATAGTATTGTCATTTTAGAGATAAAATTCAGGGGCAGGAGAATTTTATTAACTTCTTCAAGGTCACATGGCTGGTAAGTTTGAATTCAGGAAATCTGGCATCATGGCCCAAATACTGGGTCAGTGACTTGCCTAAAACTACCAATTATAAAAATGTACAAAATGGAAGTTCCTGCTATGGTACAGAGGTTAAAAATCCAATTGCAGTGGCTTAGGTCTCTGCAGAGGACTTGATCCCAGGCCTGGATTTGATCCCAGGCCTGGCACAAGAGGTTAAGTGATCTGGTGTTACCACAGCTGTGGTGCAGTTTGCAGCTGTGACTTAGATTCAATCCCTGGCCCAGGAACTTCTATATGTCATGGGTATGGCCATTAAAAAAATCAACAAACTTATGTATAGTTATCCTCCACTTTTCAAAACTTTGCCTTACACCACTTTTCTTTTACAAAATTCCTGCTCTAGTGTCTATTTTTGCTAACCAAAATCTGAAGAGGATTTGTATTTTCATCTATAGCAAAAATAATGTTTCAGAGTTTGTTTGACAGCAGTTATTAGAGAGGCACCAGTCCCACTCATGACTCTCAGCAGCAAAAGACACACCACCTCCTAGCTCCTTCCCCAGGAACTAACTACATTCTGCATCTCAGCAGGAAGCCTCCATGGCTTTGAAATGTGAATATTCATGCTTCATCTCAACTTATTTTGTGTATTTGTTAGCAAGATATGTCCTAAGGTAGTTGCTTCTTTGCATTACACCATTTCTACTTAGGAACATTCTACTATCAGAGAGAGGGGAAAACCTATAATTAGAATATCTTCCTGTTTCCTGTTTTTCTGAGGATTTGATTAGACAAATTTTCCCTAGTTTGTGGACTCTTTGTTTGCCTATCTAAGGCTACAAATTCTACTTCCTCTCGGTTTTTAATATATATATGAGGCAACTGAGGGTCTAATTAAAAGGAAAATTCTGATCTATTAGGGCTGGAGCAGATTCTGCATTTCTCAAAAACCTACAGGTGATGCTGATGTTTCTGGTCCCTTGCATACACTTAGACTAACAAAGAGCTAGCTTATATTCATAAGCAGCAGCTAGGTGATGTTCCCCACACTCTCAGCTTATCTAGTGCAATGCCTTTTATATAGTAGGTGCTCAATTAACATATATTAGGAAATATATAAGTGAAAAATAAATAAATGTATTAATTAACAGGGAATAAATTATTCTCCTAACCCAGGGTTCCGCTAACCTGTACACAAGACAATTTTCCAAAATTTCTGGTAATTCAGCAAATGAAGACTAGAAATACAGATTCTGGAAATCTCAAGCCCTTTGCTCATCATTATTTCATGCTTCCACAAATTCAGTGACAAAAAAAAACAGAAATAATGGATATTATATGCCTCCAAAAACAGATTTTACAGAGTCTTCAAGGATATTTTCCTTGACTCAAAGGAGCAACCTAATTCTAGTATTTTTTACTTCTTCCCCTTTTCATAACCTCTTATTCAAAGTTTATCCCAATCTCCCAGTTGGAAGTAATGTTTTTTTTTTCTAAACATTCCTAGGGCTCTTTCTGTACCAGCCCTTGGGAAAGCATTTGCTCTGGACTCAAAATTCACATGTGAAATTCACAGAATTCCCATTGTCACTCTTTTTGTGGGTCAGAACCCAATATAATGTTTGAGAGGATACAGGTTCTACCCCTGGCCTTGCTCAGTGGGTTAAGGATCCAGCATTGACTTAAGTTGAGGAATGGGTCACAGATGTGGCAGAGATCTGGCATTGCTGTAACTGTGGCATAGGCTGGAAGCTGCAGCTTTGATTTGACTTCCAGCCTGGGAATTTCCTTATGTCACAGGTGCAGCCATAAAAAGTTTAAAAAAAAAAAAGTAAGTAATTCTTCAATCCAATGTGATGGCATTTGGAGGTAAGGCCTTTGGGAGGTGGTGAGGTCATGAAGGTCATTCAGTGTTCCCTCATGAATGGTATTATTGCCCTTATGAAAGGGACTCTAGAGAGTTCCCTCAATCCTCCCACCATGTGGGGACACAGAGAGATGTCAGTAGTCTACAACTGGAAGAGCGCTCTCAGCAGAACCTGGCCATGTTGATACCCTGATCTCAGACTTCCAGCCCCCAGGACTGTGAGAAATAGGTGTCTGGTGTTTACAAGACACTTATGATATTTTGTTATAGCAGCTGGAATGGACTAAGATAGCATTTACCCATGACAGCTCTCCAAATAGCCACTTATCTCATGTACTAATCTGTAGATTCCTTAAGGACAAGGTCTATGTTCTAACTGGAATTGCTACACCCACACTCCATCTTTTGCACTCATCTCTGTATAGAGATGGTACCAAACAAATAACTATTCTGGGAAAGAAGCAAAGAATGTTGTGATTGACATTTTTCTAATCATTTTATTGTAATATCTCCAGGGCTTGATAAACATTATGGCCTGTTTAGAAAACAATACAAAGGAACCATTTTTCCATCAAATGCCTAATGTGGCAGCATTTAACCATCATAACATCTAATCCAGAACAGATCAGGAGTGATAAGAGAGCAACAATATTACTTCTTTTGTAAAAGCAATGGAAATTGTATTTAGGTGAAATTAACCGACCCAAAAAAATATTAGGCAGAATTCACAGCCCAGAAAATATGACAGGGAAAATTATTCATTACTATTTGTATAACTAATTTGTTTACAACACCCTGGAGATGCCATTCACCCAGACTTCAGAAGATAAAAGAGACAGAAGATAATTAGTAAAGGAATAAATTCTAATTCTGTTGACATAGGAAATGAGGGAGGGCCACATATTGAGGTCACTGATTCTTTCAAATACTTCGTTTAAATGAATTCAGTGTTCAGCTCATGTTAAATAGCACTAATAATGATGGTTTTCAAAAAAACACT
Organism: Phacochoerus africanus; assembly: GCF_016906955.1. Taxonomy (NCBI): domain Eukaryota; kingdom Metazoa; phylum Chordata; class Mammalia; order Artiodactyla; family Suidae; genus Phacochoerus; species Phacochoerus africanus. Next base: position 88,046,176 of record NC_062544.1, on the reverse strand, counting down.
TTACATTTTTGTTGTTTTAATCATTTTTTCTTTCACTGCAACCCATTTTTTTTTTAAGGAGCTACTCAAAACCTCAAAGTCTTTTAATGAGTTTTTGTGTCAAAAGAGAACAAAATAAATATAACCAAATAAATAATATTTAAGTATTTATACTTACTTATTCACTCATTTATTTGTAGACAGAGCATAGACTCTATCACTTAGGAGTAAAATATATCAGGTTTGGAAACATTTAAAAGTGAGAGATTTTAATCAATGTACTCAGCTTCTCTAAGGCTTCCTTTCTTATTGGTTTTATACTTACAAGTATTTCATAGGCTTGGTTCATGTGAGAATCCAATAAGATAACATATGAAAAACACCCAAGAGAGTATCTGGCATATAGTAAAATAACTATAGGTGTTAGTCCCTTTTTGCCTCCACTGCAGGCTCCAAATATTCTGTAACTAAAGTATAAAGGCCATATAGAACTTTCAAGATTATGCTTGAGCTGAGAAAATTGTAACTTCTGTATTCTAAGCCAAAAAGAGACCGTGTTATCCACTTCACTCTCTCTCCTCTTCACTTGTGCTGGGAAAGGCTGGGCTAGACCCTGAAGAAACATTACAAATCATTTTAACCCTCATTTCAATGTGCCTCCTTTTTTAGTGGTCTTTTCCTATTCTCAAAGAGTCTTCAAAGCATGAAAATTGCTCTGAATCAGAAGACACATCAAGGTCTTGCCACAGAGAAGAAAGTTAAAAATTAAGGATGTAATAAAAATGGAGAGTCAGCATACCAAAGATAATATTTGCCTAACATCCCTGCCATTTATAATCCCCTTCACCCTGTGGATTAGTAACTTCATCCTCAGGGTACAGCCTATTGGTGTGACAAGGGTTCCGCTGGTCTTAAAACTATATCAGGGCTCCTCCTCTTCAAGGACAGAAGAAGCAATAGGTAGACTGAGTCCAGAAGTCATTTTGGCCATTAGAAAGTACCTTGAATCTGAAAGATACTTGAGTAAATGCTAGCTAATTTCCAGTGAATTCCTCCTGGTTTCAACTGAAGCAGAAACCTACTGGGTAAGCCTGATTAGCTGGTTAGTTACCACCTTCATTTATTTAAATATTTGTTCATTCATTCTTCTGTGTATTCACTTATGTATGCATCGTTTATTGATGATTCGGTATTTGTAAACTGATGGGTGATAAACAGTGGAGAAAACACACACATTATGGGCACCTGGTCACTTGCACCCACACCGAGTCCTGCAATTTGGATTTAATGCCCCTCAATCACTGTCTTGAAATTCTTAATGATCTTATCTTTAAATTTGTGTTTTGTGTCCAATGGAAAATGAAGCACACACTAGAGCTCAGAGGTTCAGCTCACACATGGTCCAAACTCCAGCCACTCACCCTAAGATGGGTTTGCTGCCACAAGCTATCTTGTATCTTGGGCTTCCCCCTTCTCATCCCACTGCCACTCTCTACCCCTGGTGGGGGCTTGGAAACAAGCATGCTAAGGTCAGTGTTGGGCACTTGCCCCAGAGCATCTCAAGGTGAAACATGGCAGTGACCCCTGAGATGTCAGAAGGACAGTGCTTTGGAAGGCAAGTTGTGGAAGCCAGTCTACCCAGCATTCTTGTGCAGTGGTTGAAATGGTCTTGAAGGATAACTTGTCCACCGTAGGTTAAAGTGGGAGCCCATGGGGAGGGTAGAGGTCTGGTTCAACTTTCAGAGGTATTGGTCTAGCAACTGGTGAGAGAGGGAACCCAGCCTGCTGGTCCCACATATGCCATAGAATGGGGTTCCTTGGTGCCTGCAGGGATCTAGACTTGTTCATTTAGTATTCCTGTCCTAGAGTGATTGCATTACATAGCAAATAAAAAACACTATGACAGGTGAAGACTGAGACAGTGGAAGAAAGGAAAATACTTTTTTCCTGACTTTGGAAAAGGAATTTTTACGCTTTTGTTTTGTGTTGGTTCCCCAAAATTATATAGCCAGCCCTGACTGAATGAATAAGCCAGTCTTCATTTTCAAGATGATTATAAATTTCCATTGAATGAGGAAGGCAAGCTTTATATAAAAAGATCTACTGGTCTCTCTCTTCCCCAGCAGCCCTTGCTTCCCACCATATTCTAAGCATGCCTGCCTTTGGTCCAACCCAATGGGAAGCCTGAGAAATGCAACTTGTAAGAATCAGCCTCCTATAACACAGAGGAGAGCAAGAGAAAGATGAGGTATAGAGATGAAGGAAATAAGACTTTCTAGGGGACAGAAGATGTCTTCACAGAAAGATAACAACATAGAAAAGTGTAGATAGATGGTGAACATTCAAGTAATCTGTTCTGCAGAAGCAAAAAGGAGATGAAGAAGATAAGAGAATTGACTCCAAATTTGCTCCAACAGAAGTAATTCCAAAGCCCCCATATTGGATAGAATTTAATTCATCCTTCATAAAATCAATTCTTGCCTTCCCAGAGTCCTGAGGTTCTCAGAAACATGGAAACAACCTTAGCTCCAGCACATTCTGGGGGCTAGACAATTACAACAACACTCCTGCAGGAGGTGGAGAAAGATGGCAGAGGAGTAAGAGGTCATGCACACCTCCTCCCACAAACACATCAAAAAAGCATATCTACATGTAAAACTACTTGTACAGAACATCAACTGAATGCTGACATCAACATCATGAATATTGTCTCAGGTCAGTCTCCCAAAGCAACAGAAATAAGAGCAAAAATAAACCAATGGGACCTCATCAAACTGACAAGTTTTACACAGCAAAGGAAACCAAAAAGAAAACAACAAGACAACTTACAGAATGGGAGAAAATAGTTTCAAATGATGCAACCGACAAGGGCTTAATCTCTAGAATATACAAGCAACTTACACAACTCAATAGCAAAAAAGCCAACTACCCAATGGAAAAATAGGCAAAATACCTGAATAGACCGTTCTCCAAGGAAGATATACAGATGTCCAACAAGCACATGAAAAAAATGTTCAACATCCCTGATTATTAGAGAAATGCAAATCAAAACTACCATGAGATACCACCTCACATCAGCCAGAATGGCCATCATCAATAAGTCCACAAATAACAAATGCTGAAGGGGGTGTGGAGAAAAGGGAACCCTCTTACACTGTTGGTAGGAATGTAAGCTGGTACAACTGCTATGGAGAACAGTGTGGTGGTACCTTGGAAATCGATACGTAGAACTACCATGTGACCCAGCAATCCCACTCTTGGGCATATATCCAGACAAAACTCTCCTTTAAAAAGACACATGCATCTGCATGTCCATTGCAGCACTATTCACAATAGCCAAGACATGGAAACAACCCAAATGTCCATCGACAGACGATTGGATTAGGAAGAAATGGTATATATACACAATGGAATACTACAATGGAATGCCACTTGCACCTACATGGATAGAACTAGAGACTCTCATACTGAGTGAAGTATGTCAGAAAGAGAAAGATATACCATAGGATATCACATATCTGGAATCTAATATATGGCACAAATGAACCTTTCCACGGAAAAGAAAATCATGGACCTAGAGAATAGACTTGTGGTTGCCAAGGGTAAGTGGGAGGGATTGGGGTGGTTGGGGAGGTTAGGGTTAATAGATACAAACTATTGCCTTTGGAATGGAATGGTAATGAGATCCTGCTGTGTAGCACTGGGAACTAGGAGTAGTCACTTATGATGGAGCATGGTATGTGCGAAAATAGAATGTGTACATATTTGTGTAACTGGGTCACCATGCTGTACATTAGAAAAAAAGATTGTATTGGGGAAATAACTATTAAAAATAGTAATAATAATAATAATAATAATAACATAACACTCCTGGATCCTCCACCAAAACCCCTTTCCTACCCTAGAGATTCAGGACATAGTCAGATCCCAGCTCACAATCTGTTGTTCTTTCAGACTCAAATCCAGCAACTGCTGGATATATAACTGTCCCTGCCTTCTGAGTAACTCCTTAAGAGTCCCCTCACTAGGCATAGGGTTCTAAGCTGACAGGATCATGATGTCCCCAGGCATAGTTGGGAATTCTAGACTAAATCTTCTGAGAAATCTCTTTCCCAACATCCTCCGATCTCTGGAAACTGTTTTTACTTTTCCTTTTTTTTAAATGTTTAAAAAGTTTTATTGAAGTATAATTGACTTGCAAGATTATGATAATTTATGCTGCACAATAAAGTGATTCAGTCATACATATATCCATTCTCTTTCGGATTCTTTTACCATATAGATTATCACAGAATAGTAGGTAGAGTTCTCTGCTGTACAGCGGGTTCCCATTGGCCAATCACTCCATGCCTCAGTGCAAATTCTGGAAACTGTTTTAAATATTTTATTTATTTTTATTTATTTTTATTTTATTTTTGTTTTTTTAGGGCCGCAACCATGTCATATGGATGTTCCCAGTCTAGGGATCAAAAAGGAACTGCAGATGCCAGCCTACACCACAGCCACAGCAACTCAGGATCTGAGCCTTGTCTGCTACATATGTCACAGCTCAAAGCAATGCCAGATCCTCAACCCACTGAGTGAGGCCAGGGATTGAACATGCATCCTCATGTATACTAGTCCGGTTCATCACCGCTGATCCACAACAGGAACTCCTGTTTTAATTTTTTTTTTAAATTAGAATATAATTGATTTACAATGTTTCTTCACTTTCTTTTGTACGGCAAAGTGACCCATTCATACATATATGTACATTCTCTTTTTTATATGATCTTTCATCATGTTCTAACCCAAGAGATTGGACATAGTTCCCTGTGCTGTACAGTAGGACCCCATTGCTGATCCATTCCAAATGTAACAGTTTGTTTTAATTCTTGATCTGGCTGGGAGCTTCAAAAAATATATACACGGTTATTTCCCCTTGCCTCTGTGTGGAGGCAAGGAAGGAAGGTTCCTATCTCTGATTGATGCCACTCTCTTGATACAGGCAGAAGCAGTGTCACAACTGAAACTAAGAGAGGAAGGTCACTCTCTAAAGTCACACAAGTGAACTGAGCCCAGAGTAATATGGCAAAGATGATTTTTCAAGGATATTTAGGCATTGAGCAGTGATGCTGGAAGGAGTTCTGGAGACTTCAAAAGTACTGCCAGAGTGCCTTCCAGCCCTTTTTACTTATGCTGAACTGCAGGTGGAAAATGTGCCTTTAACAAGTTATAAGTGAGAGAGACAGAGATTCAAAATCCAGCAAATGAGTTTTTTGGATTGTTCTGTTTCTCTCCCAAGCTCCATCCCAAAGCAAGTTCAGTTAAGTTTTCTTTCAAACATCCTATGGACCAAGGGTATTTCTCAGCCCAAGTGTGTTAGCCTGTCCTTGATGACAATGTAGCCTATGATGGGGACTCACAAACAGCGTGTTCTGAGATAGTAACAGAAATATGAGTAAGAACTTCTTACCATTACCTCAAGCTCCTATCCTATTTCCTCTCTGCATAAGGCAGACTTTTTCCAGGGAGGAGCCCTTGGGTATGTGCTAATTTGCACAGTGGCCTTAGAAGGTACTATTCTAATTGCTTCAGCTGAAATCCATTTACTTTATAGCCCAATAAAATTCTGTGTGCAATGGTAAATAAAACCATGTGGATGCGGCCCCAATGCACAGTTCTCTGGGCTGCATTTGCAGCCCGTGATAAATTAAAGGGGGGAAAAAAACATTGTGCAAATGGAGGCAATTAGCTGAAACGGTATATTTTTGGCCTCTGATGATATCTGCTTACATTCAATCCCCACTTGAAAACCAATCCTCATTTGAAAGCAAACTAGACAAATCTCTGTAATACAGATGGACCTCATTTGGCTGCATGTTGATGGGCAAAGACACCTTTATACATTAAATTGCAGCATTGACTCCTGTACTTGAAATTTCATTTTGTCATTTTTAATCACAATGAGCAAATGTCATCCTTAATAATAACACTCTATTCTTAAGTGTATTCTTATAAGCTTCTCTATAATGCCTTTCAACAAGCACTTTTCCAAATATTAATAAACTGAGATTCACAGCAACTCCCAGAGGTGTCTGTATGGCAAGCTGAAAAGAAACCCAAAGTCAAGGAGTGACTTTGCCAATCCATTCAGGAAACTAAGTTCAAGGAGGAGAAACAGAGATCACAGTTCCTGTTTACATAAGCTTTACCTCTTCATGTTCACCAGGCATTTTCAGCCACAACTGGAATTTCAGGCCCCAAAGAATGAATGAGGGACAATTGGGGTTCTTACTGAGATTTATGCTTAATTTTTTCCCTCCTTCTTCTGTTCTGTCTGTATGGATGCTGACTTCCAAATTCATGTATCCAATCCAATTGTCCCTTACTTCCCAGATGTCTAACAGGTGTCTGATGTCGAATAAGCATCTCAGTTTACCAGATTCAAAACCAAACTCATGGTTCCCTTCCAGAAACTGGCTCTTATCTCAGTCATTCCCATTTTAGTAATCAGCAATTCCTCTTTCCTATATAGCTGCTCAAAAACTTTTGTGTTGTCTTTGACTGTTCCTTCTCTCTCCCTGCATGGAAAATTATCTGTGAATCTAGTTGGCTCTACTTTTAAAATAAACCCAGAGGCCAAAACACTGTTCATCACTACTTCCTGGGTCTAGACCACCTTTGTCTAATCTAGATCATGGTAACAGCCTGCTAGCTTTTCTGCCAATTTCCACCCTTGCCTGCTAATCTCTTTTTGAAGCAGAAAGGTTGATCTTAAAATGTAAGATAGTTCATGTCCTCCTTTGTTTAAGAGGCTTCAAAGGCTTCCAGTCACATTCAGAGGAAAATCCCAAGTCCTCACTATGGCCTATTAGTCCTTATATGATCTGACCCCTAGTTCTCTCTGTCCTTATGAGCTGCTGCTTCCTCCTCAGTCCCTTAGGACCAGCCCCACTGTCTCTCTCTCTCTCTCTTCTTTTTTTTTTTTTTTGGTAACTCTATTTTATTTTACTTAATTTTTTATTTTAGTTTTTTTTTCTCTTTTTTGTTTAAAACAGTAATTTTTATGAGCAACTTTTTTTCTACTGTACAGCATGGGGACCAAGTTACACACACATATATATATATATATATATATACATACTTTTTCCTCCCATTGTTGTGTTGTGATGTAAGTATCTAGATATAGTTCTCAATGCTACACAGCAGGATCTCATTGTAAATCCATTCCAAGAGCAATAGTTTGCATCTGTTAACCCCATGCTCCTGATCCCCCCCACTCTCTCCCTCCCCCCCTGGGCAACCACAAGTCTATTCTCCAAGTCTATGATTGTTTAGGTAGAAAATCTCAAAGAATCTACAAGAAAAGCTATTAGAACTAACAAGTAAGGTTAGTAGGATACAAGTTCAAAAAAAATACACTCCAGTACAAACAGAAAGGTTTACTGTATGGTTGTGTACTATCAATGAACAATCTGAAATTAAAACTTAAAAACCAGATCATTTATCATGCCTCCCAAAAATAAGTGTTTAAGGATAAATCAAACAAACATGCAAGATTTATATATGGAAAATTACAAAAGGTTTAAGAAGAAAATCAAAGAAAACATAAATGAACAGAGGGACATACCAGGTTTGTGAAACTGAATAGTTAACATTGTTAATATATCAATACCCTAGTTGACCTATAGATTCAATGCAATCCCAGTATATGGTGCATCCTCAAGTTAACAACTTCCACTCTTTAAAGGCACTGCTAAGGAAAGAATAAACCATCTATAAAGTGGGAAAAAATATTTTCAACGAATGTATCTGATAAAGAACTTGTATTAAGAATATGTAAAGAAAAGGAGTTCCCTTAGTGGCTCAGTGGTTAATGAACCCACCTAGTATCCATAAGGACGCAGGTTTGATCCCTGGCCTCACTCAGTGGGTTAAGGATCCGGCATTGCCATGAGCTGTCACAGACATGGCTCAGATCCCACATTGCTTTGGCTGGAGTATAGTCCGGCGGCTACAGCTCCTACTAGACCCCTAGCCTGGGAACTTCCACATGGCACAGGTGTAGCCTGAAAAAGCAAAAATAAAAAATAAATAAATAAAATAAAAATAAATAAATAAAAGGAATATGTAAAGAATGCTCATGACTCAAAAATAGTGAGTAAATAAATAGAGATTTGGTCAACATTTTACCAAAGAAGCAAATAACTACATGAAAAGATGTCCCATACTCTAAGATTGCAAATTGAAACCACAGTGAGGTTACCACTACATAGCTGTGAAAATGGTTAAAAATCAAAAGAAAACAGAAACAGAAACTGGACACAATCATGTGCTGATGAAAATGTGAGTCAACTGGAGTTTTTGCTCATTTCTTGTGGAAAGTAAAATTTAGAAAATTGTTTGACATTTTTCATAGAGTTTAACACACTCTATAATGCAATAATAATCCAGCTGGGCATTCAACTAATAAATGGATAAATAGTTTTACATCTCTATAATGGGATAAAACTGCAATAAAAAAGAACTACTGGAGTTCCAGTCATGGCTCAGTGGTTAACGAATCCAACTAGGAACCCTAAGGTTGCAGGTTCGATCCCTGGCCTTGCTCAGTGGGTTAAGGATCTGGTGTTGCCATGAGCTGTGGTGTAGGTTGCAGACACGGCTTGGATCCCGCATTGCTGTGGCTCTGGAGTAGGCCGGCGGCTACAGCTCCGATTAGACCCCTAGCCTGGGAACCTCCGTATGCCACAGGAGCAGCTCTAGAAAAGGCAAAAAAAAAAAAAAAAAGACAAAAGAAACAAACAAAACTACTGATATATGTAATGATTTAACTAAATCTCAAAAGGATTTTGCTAAATGAAAGAATCCAGTGAACTCTACTCAATATTCCATGATAATCCATATGAAGAAAAAAATCTGAAAAAGAATGGATGTGTGTACATGTATAACTGAATCACTTTGTTGTACACATAAATTATCACAACATTGTAAATCAACTATATGTCAATAAAACTTTTAAAAATGAAAAAAAAAAAAACCTAGCCAAAAAAAAAAAAAAAGAAAAAAAAGAAAATGCCAGACTTAAGGACTACTCAGAACTCTTGACATGCATAATAAAAAATAAATAAAAACCTAATGACCTTATAAACAAGCACAGTGTAAACTTCAAATACTCAGTGTTTTCCAAACAGAGAAAATAATGTTTCTTAGCATTACAAAGGGTTTAGATTAAATTGTTTAGAGCTCTTCCTATAATCCCCTTATTCTACATCCTCATGAAAGAGCTAATCAGAAAAATTCTCAAAGGAATTGGTGAGTATATAATTCTGAACAAGATTTTTTTTTTAAGGCCACATCACTCAGAAACAAGCTTCCAAGGCCGCAGCCAAAATGCATTATAACAGAATTTAAATTCCAGTTTTTTTTCAAGTTGGAAGAAATTTGGAAGAGATTAGTTAAGGTTACAAGAAAGGAGGGAAGGGAAGGAATTTACAGTTTTGAGCCCCTGCAGGATAATCTCATGTGTGTTGTGTCCTGTTAATTTTCAGAACAATCATCAAGGTAATTCCTATTTTCTTCATTTGCAAGTGGGGATATCAAGAGAGATTTAATTTAATCTATATTCAACTTTGAAAAAAGAACTTTTAAGGGTTTAAAGTTAAAGTATATGCCTTCAAGCAGAAAACAGACTCCTCAAAGAAAGATGGCATCCCTTGAGTCTGGTTTCTTAGGCCATTTGGTAAAATGGAAGTTTCACTATCTGATGCCAATAAAACTTATATTTTTAGACTATTTTCCTTTTCACAAAAATTGTAGGCATTCTCTCAGATAAGATTTTCACATAATCTTATCTATCCTCAAGCCATCTATTAGATATGTTTCCCATTTTAAGGATACCTAAACTGAGAATCAAAAAGATTAATTTATTCAAGGTCTCAAAACAATAAGCCATAGAGCCTGGGGTCAGAATTTTATTTTCAAACTTCAAATTTCACATTTTTTGGTCCTAGAGCTTCATCTATCATTTCCCCAAGGGACCCTACGACAGAAGGAGTCTAACCATCAGTCAAAATATTTATTTTATTTCCTTGGAGTTTCAACATTATTTGTCAAGTTTCCATTTATTTTGCATGCTCTTCCAAATGAAGACCTATTTGTTTCCAACATGAAAGTATTTTAAATTTCTCCTAAATTGTTTCTAAACTTTATCATTACAAGTTTGCTTAAAATTGGTCCTCTGAGAAGAGGCCTATTCTCTGACTTGAGGCTTCAGTAGCCCCTGGCACATTAATGTGCCCTTTCTGATTATCCCATATTCTAGTTTGAGAGTCACAGATCTACATCCTAAAATAATACAGTTCCTCGGGAAGAGTTAAATTTACTGAGGCCCAAGTAATCACTATGTAGCTATTTATGCTCGCTGTGTCATTAATATTTACAGAGACAGGAAGTTCCCGTCGTGGCGCAGTGGTTAACGAATCCGACTAGGAACCATGAGGTTGCGGGTTCGGTGCCTGCCCTTGCTCAGTGGGTTAACGATCTGGCGTTGCCGTGAGCTGTGGTGTAGGTTGCAGACACGGCTCGGATCCCGCATTGCTGTGGCTCTGGCGTAGGCCGGTGGCTACAGCTCCGATTCAACCCCTAGCCTGGGAACCTCCATATGCCGCGGGAGCGGCCCAAGAAATAGCAACAACAACACAACAACAACAAAGACAAAAGACAAAAAAAAAATGTTTACAGAGACAATGTTATGGGTATTTTTTCCCCACTAAATAGGAAATCGAAAACCAGAGAAGTCAGGATACTTGCTTAAGTTTACACAAAACTGAACGAGGATTTTGCCAACTCTGAAACTCCGGTGTGTCTCAGAAATTTCCATCTGTCTTGTGTGTTCCAGGGTAAGTTTTATTTTTGCACCAGATTTTTGTTTGTGGTGTGGGTACTGTACTTTTTGTGTGGCAGGACTTTTCTTCTTTCCTTTTTTTTTCAGTCTGTTCCTGTTCCCTTCCCACATTCAGAGCTTGGTGATGGATGATGTTTAGGACCAACTTTCCTGCAATAGCCCAAGGGCATCATTTGCTTATAACACTTTCATTTTTCACTGGTTTAAAACATGCATACAAATGTTTTTCCAGCTTTGGGTCCCAGATGCTAAGTGTTTAGAAGTTGTTGGAAGGAATATTTGGTTCAGTGATATGGCAAGGATATTTCTGAAGACTAGGAAATATGAAAAACATTATATAACTACACTAAATTCTTCGGTATTTAAGTGTATCTAAAATTCCATATTTTTCAAAATGAAGGGTTAAGTTAGAAGTCTATAAAGTCAAAATGATATACCTTTTTAAACATCATTCTTCTTCCCCCTTATTCAAAATATATTCATACAATTCCAACTACAGGCCTTGGATGAAACTAAGCTTGTTTTAAAAATATATAAATCGGAGTTCCCGTCACGGTGCAGTGGAAACAAATCCAACTAGGAAACTTGAGGTTGCGGGTTCGATCCCTGGCATCTCTCAGTGGGTTAAGGATCTGGCATTGCTGTGAGCTGTGGTATAGGTCGCAGACACAGCTCAGCTCTGATATTGCTATGGCTCTGGCATAGGCCGATGACTACAGCTCCAATCTGACCCCTAGCCTGGGAACCTCCATATGCTGCAGGTGTGGCCCTGAAAAGACAAAAGGACAAATATATATATGTATATATATTTATATATATATATATATATATATATATATTAAATCTTTTCTCTATCTCTGTTTCCTGAAACAAACACCTCCTATGGTGTTTGGTGGAGGTGATATTTTCCTACATTTTTGATAGCTTGTTGGGAGTGAAGTGTTAAGTCAAAAGGTGCTCACAAACATTTAGAGAGGATTTCAAATGCACTAGTTCCTAATCATACATTTCTTGTTTTATCCTTATAATAATCACACGAGATAAGCATGGATATCCATGTGTTACAGGTGTGCAAACTGAGGTTCAGAGAGGTCAAGTATTGCTTCCCATGTCACAGAGCAGGTCTGTCTTATTCTTTTTATTTTTTATTTTATTTTATTTTATTTGGTCTTTTTAGGGCTGCACTCATGGCATATGGAGTTTTCCAGGCTAGGGATCAAATCAGAGCTGCAGCTACCGGCCTATACCACAGCTACACCAACATCAGATCTGAGCTGCATCTTGATCTACACCAGAGCTCATGGCAATGCCAGATCCTTAACCATTGAGTGAGGCCAGGGATTGAACTTTTGTCCTCATGTATACTAGTCAGATTAGTTTCCAGGGCGCTATGATGGGAACTTCAGGCATGTCTGATTTTAAACTATCTTCACATTCCAATTTACCAAGACTGGCCAAATTTGGTCCACTTCTTGCTTTTGTAGATAAAGTTTTATTGGAAAACTGTGAATCTCATTTGTTTACATGTCAAGTGTAGAGCTGAGAAGATATAAAGGTCCAGATAGTAAGTACTTTTGTCTTTTAAGCCATATGGTATCTGCAGCAACTCAACTCTGCCATTGTAATATATGGAAGAGCCATAAACAATTCCTAAATGAAAAAATGTGGCTTGTACTCCAATGATATTTATTGACAAAATGAGGGGGCGGGGCAACAGGCCAATTTTGCAAGTTGTAGTTTCTCAACCCCTCTCTGGTATAGCAATACGACTCCTAAAGCAGAATTTTGATAAGTTCATTTAAAAATACAGAAAGTCTGAAAACTTTATGATTATAATTATTTAAATCAGTGGCTGAAAAGTCTATGTGTTTAAAGTTCATTTTTTATAATTATTTGAGCAATAAATCTTTTTGCTGCTTTTTTTATTGCCTTCTATCAAAAGATGGCTAAAAACATAAGCCTCAAGTATTTGAAAGATCTTAATCTACAAGGAGTTCTCTCAAAATAGGTACAGTACAGAATTTATATATGTATATATAATTTTGATGTCTTTTGACAGGTCTGGCTGAATACATAGCTGTGAGCCGTGGTGTAGGTGGCAGATGCGGCTTGGATCCTGATTTGCTGTGTCTGTGGTGTAGGCTGGTGGCTAAGCTCTGATTGACTCCTAGACTGGGAACTTCCATATGCCACAGATGTGCTCTGAAAAAAAAAGGCAAAGAAAAGCCCCCTGCATCAGATCACGTAGGCATAATGTGGAGCAGAGAAAAGCCTGAAATCTCACTGCTAAATCCCCCAGCCTAGGTATAATCCCAAAGCTCTGTGAATTGGCTTCTAAAATGTGTTCTCTGCCCACTTATCTCACCCAGCACTACAGTCTTGATTGACACCACATCTTTCAAGTGAAATAAAAACTGGTGCCAAACCCAGGTGCCCAGCCAAAGGAAAAGCATAGGTTTGGCAGCAGAACATGTGTTAGATGTCAGTCACATGGAGTAAGAATTCAAGCCACAGGGGGAGGCTGGCATTTTGCAGGAGAAATATGAAAGAGGTGTGATCCCAGGTTTACAATGGCCTGCAAAAGCTGTCAGTGCTTGAGGACCAAACAAACCAACAAACAAACAAAAAAACCAAAAAAACAAAAAAAAACAAAAAAACAAATACTTACTATTGTTCCCCTATGTTGTTATAAAAAGTAGAGTGCATAAAAGTGGCTTTAACTGGATTTGAGCTATAGTAGAATGATAGAGGGAAGCTTTGTTTCCAAAGGCTTGCATTTCCTACCTAAAACTAAAGCAGATATTTAGCAAGAACCTAGGCGATCTTACTCATTTTCAAGTCAGAGACAAAAATAAAACATAGTGTTCTGATGTTAACAAATAACATGTAGCACTTAGTATGTTCCAGGCACTGTTTTAAATGTTCATAAATATCAACTTGCTAACCTTAAAAATTTTGTAAGATATCATTATTACATTATTAAAATTATTCTCCTTATTTTGCAGATGTGGAATGGGAGGCAGAGAGTGGCCCTTAACTTTACCCATTGCACAGCTGTAGAGTTCAGTACATGATCTTTTCGTCTTTTTTCTTTTTTTTCCTTTTTCAGGACTGCACCCATGGCATATGGATGTTCCCAGGTTAAGGGTCGAATCAGAGCTACAGCTGCTAGCCTACACCACAGCCACAGCAACTCCGGATCCGAGCCACATCTGTGACCTACACCACAGCTCACGGCAATGCCAGATCCTTAACCACTGAGCAAGACCAGGGATCGAACCTGCATCCTCGTGGATACTAGTCAGCTTCATTAACTGCTGAGCCATGAGAGGAACTCCAGTCTTTGCTAATATAAATATTTAGATCACCTGTTTGTGCTCTTAACCACTGGAGCATGCTAGGGCATGGTAGTTTATTTCTCTGAACTTGTTTTCTCTCACACACAGAATGGGGATAAGCATCCTTACCTCCCCAAAAGTTTACAGAGATTAAAAGAGATACAATGTGATATATCCAACAGGGTGTTTAACAAATAATAATTACAAAAGATTTCACATCTTAGGAGCTCTTACTATATGCCAAGTATTGTGATAAATATTTTACGCAAAAAAAAGAATGAAATAATGCCACTTGCAGCAACATGGATGGACATTGAGATTATCATTCTGAGTAAAGTAAGTCAGATAGAGAAAGACAAATATCGCATGATATCACTTACATGTGGAATCTAAAAAAAAGATACAAATGAACTTATTTACCAGAGACTCAGAGACATAGAAGACAAAACGTGTGGTTACCAAAGAGGAAAGTGATGGGAAGGATATGAGGTTTGGGTTAACAGAAATATACATTAGTGTATATATAACACACACACACACACACACCACACACACACACACATATAAATAGATGACCAATAAAGACCTACTGTATAGCACATGGAACTATACTCAATATTTGTAATAACCTATAAGTGAAAAGAATCTGAAAAAGAATATATATATTTTCATATATATATATATATATATATATATACATACATATAAAAAACTGAATCACTATGCTAAAAATCAACTATATTTCCACTGGGAAAAAAAAAAGGTTTGGGAATTCTTATTGTGGCAAAGCAGGTTAAGAACCCAGTGTTGTCTCCGTGGGGATTCAGGTTCAATCCCTGGCCTCACTCAGTGGGTTAAAGATCAGTTTGCCATGGCTGTGGCATAGGCCCCAACTGTGGCTCCAATTTGAGCCCTAGTCCTGGAAACTCCCATATGTCTCAGGTGCTGCCCTAAAAGGAAAAAATTTGCATGCATTATATAATTAATCCCCAGAAAAATCTCATGACATAGATGCTATTCACATGTGAAGAAAGTGAAGATCATGCTTAAGTGCTGTGCTTGAAATCATCATCTAGTAAGGAAAAAGTCTGGTCTCTGATTCCAGAAGCTAGGATGTGCTCATTAAAAGTTTATCTTGACTCTTGTAAGAAAAAATCTGTAGCTATCAAAGGATAAGGGAAGTTCTAGATATTTGGAATAGATGGGGGATTTTTCTGACTCTCAAGCAAAGCCCTTGATCTTGGGCCAGGCCATGTTACCACCTTAATCCTAGAACCTGGCTTTGGGAATCCTTGTTGAGGTGCCATTGGGGGTACAACAGAAAATAAGATGTGGCGTTCCCTGGTGGCTCAGCAGGTTAAAGATCTGGCATTGTCACTGCTGTAGCTCAGGTCACTGCTATGGTAAGGGTTTGATCATTGACCCAGGAACTTTCCCATGACACAGATGTAGAGGAGGAAGGAAGAAATGAAGGAAGGAGGGAGGGAGGGAGGGAGGTGAGGTGCGAGCGAAGAGGAAGGGTAAGGTGATCACTGGAGTAAGCTAGCAAGATAGAATGAAGGAAGCAGAGAAAGAAAAAAAGAAAGAAGAAAGGAAGAAATAAAAGTAAGAAAGAAAGAAAGAACAGCGAATCAGATACCTCAGCCAAATGAAAAAAAAGAAGAAAGACAGAAGAGGCAAAGGGGAAAGAAAGACGAGAGTAGTAAGAGAGCGATAGTGAAGGTCATGTCCGCATGGGGGACAGAGGAGTTTGACTCTCCCAGTGCTGCCCCATAGAACCACACTTAGAGTCATCATAGGATAAAACGATTTACAGACACCTGGAGAATCACAAGTATCCTTTCTAGGTGAATTGTACCACAACCAAATATTCATAGAAGGTAATATAGATGTGAAAAGTCTTAATGAATTTCTGAATCAAAGCTAAATATAAAGGAAACACTAATTGAAAGCTTTCCTCTGGCAGAACATTAGAATATACCCTTCAAATTACAAGTTTGAAATTGCAAAAGATATTGTCCTAGGCTACCAGTAAGGGAGCAAATTAAGTTCATACCAGTTATTTAATGGCTCAACCTTTTGAATCCTTTGCCTTGGTTAAAAAACCTGAGACAGATCCCTCACCATTTGTCACAACTGCACTCTTTGTTCCTGATTCACAAAATTCACACAATTCCTAAATTACTCATTTGCTTCCTAGCTCAAAGGCCTCACCACTCACTGTGTTCTCTGGCTTGTAGACTTTTTTTTTCCTCAGTGGGAACTGGGCCTCAGCAGAGTCCTGGGGCTTTTGCTTCTTACCTTGTACTCCTCCTAGTTTAATCCCTAACCTAACATGTGCTTTCAGTATTGCTCTTAAAAAAAAATGTTGCCTGCCATATCAGTAAACAAAGGATGCTGCAGCCATTAAGCCATCACATTAAAGCCACCCCAACCTTGAGCCCTGCGGGAACTCAGGATGGAGAAAAATGGGCTGCCCCCTGCCAAGCCCTCAGCCTCCTTAGCAGCCTCCAATGGTGCACCCTGAAAGGACTCAGGATGAAGAAAGCACAGTATTCTGGCCTCAGAGAGCTGAGCTGCATATCAAAGGAACAATTTCGGTGGACCCAGACTCTTGCATCTTCCTATCCATGGAGAAGTGCTAAATTACTTAACTTATCTGGTTTTCTATAACTAAAAGTAATCTTCTTCTTGTTGTTGTTGTTGTTGTCTTTTTGGAACTGCAACTGCAGCATATGGAGGTTCTCAGGCTAGGGGTAGAATCTGAGCTGTAGCTGCTGGCCTAAAGTGCCAGATTTTTAACCCACTGTGCAGGTCAGGAATCGAACCCTCATCCTCATGGATACTAGTTGGGTTTCTTTAACTGCAGAGCCACAATGGGAACTCCAAACTAACTGTAACCTTTTGAATTTCTCACTACCTGGTCTTAAGCCTGGGATGCAGTCTATCTGCAGTTTTGTCCACCAAAGAAAACGTAATTTTCAACATTTTTTTTTCAGTAGACACTGCCTATCACCTGAGTCACACTTGATTTTCCCATAGTTCCTTTCCTTCTGCAGTAGCTGAAATGCCATTGTTTTCTCAAGACTCTACTCAGCAACTTCAGCCCAGGCCCAAACTTATAAATCAGTTCCTTCTGTGTTTCCAAAGCAACAATGCCCAATAGAAATAAAATACTAGTCATATATGTCATTTTAAATTTTCACGTTTCTGCAGTAAAAGAGTAAAAAACAGGGTAAAATTAATATATTTTACTTAAACCAATATATCCAAAATATGAATTCAACTTGTTACAAAAATTTTTAAAAATAGCACTAATAAGATATTTTACATTCTCTCTTTTTGTACTAAGTCTTTGAAATCTGGTATGTACTTTACACAGAATATAGCATATCCCAGTTTGGATGCTAAATATTTATCAGAAATAGCTGAGCTACACACAGATTTCACAAAATGTACAGTTGAAAAAAAAGTAGACTGACACAGTCAAGTTCTTCCAAACATATGTAAGTTTTCCAATAGAGGAATTATTTCTAAAGTTAAATTTAAATTAATTAAAATGAAATAAAATATCAAATTTAGTTTCTTACATATCATTTTGTCAGTTATCAGTTATGATATAATTATTTATTTATTTTTATTAAGGTATAATTGATTTATAACATTGTGTTAGTATTAGGTATTCAGCAAAATTATTACATTATATATTTTCAGATTATTTTCCATAATAGGTTATTACAAGCCATGGAATACTGTTCCCTGTGTTATAGAATAAATTCTTGTTGCTTACCCTCTTATCTATTTTATATAGAGTTGTGTGTTAATCCCATACTCCTAATTTATCCCTCTCCCCACAATAGTGCTATTTTAATTGTTCAGTAACCATGTGGGGTTAGTGGCTACCTTACTGGATAGTGGAATGTCAGATATAAAGCCTGCCTTCATCAGCTGCTCAGCTTTAAGCTGATTCATTGGACATCTTTCATTTCTGTTTCTAATACTACTCCTCTCTGTACTACAGCAAAAAAAAAAAAAAATCAAATAAAAGATCAGGTTTTGTTAGGAATCAATTGACTGATAACAAGACAAAGAGCTTAATAAGGATAAGTCCAGTGATGAGGAAAGAGAAGAGAAATCCTGTCTGAGAAGTGTGGTTAAGAGATGCACAAAAGAAATGAGAGTGAGAGGAAAGGCATCAAGTTAAATGAAAGACACTGGGTATTATTGTTTTTTCAAGGATGAGAAATCTTCAGATGTTAGAAGATGGATAAGAAATTCCAGTTTGAAAAAAATATACTAAAGATAAAAAACAGATCTTAAAGGAGTCATATATGAAAGTGATATGAAAGGGTGGATGAACAGAATAAAACTGATTAGTGTTTAAAAGTGAGACTTTGAGTAATTCCCATTGTGGCTCAATGAGTTATGAACCTGACTAGTATCTATAAGGATATGGGTTCCATTCCTGGCCTCAATCAGTAGGTTAAGGATCCAGCATTGGGGAGACAGGATTAAGATGGTGGAATAGAAGGACTGGAGCTCAACTTCTCTCCTAAAAACAACAAAATTCACAACTAAAGACTGAGCAATCTTCAACAAAATGGACTGGAAACCTTAAAAAAGATACCCTATTCCAGAAGAAAAAGAGGAGGCCACATCAAGAGGTAGGAGGGGTGATTTCACGATATAAACAACCCCATACCTCCTGGGTGGGAAATTCTTAGAAAAGTACAATCTTGCAAGACTAAACCAAGATGAAATAGAAAAGATGAATGGACCCATCACAAGAACTGAAATTGAAACTGGGATTTAAAAACTTCCAACAAACAAAAGTCCAGGACCAGATGGCTTCACAGGCACATTCTAGCAAACATTTAGAAAAGAGCTAACACCTCTCCTTCTGAAACTATTTCAACAAATTGCAGAGGAAGGGATACTCCCAAACTCATTCTGTGAGGCCATCATCACCGTGGTACCAAAACCAGACAAAGATTCCACAAAAAAAGAAAACTAAAGGCCAATTTCACTGATGAACATCGATGCAAAAATCCTCCACAAAATACTAGCAAAAAGGATCCAGCAATAAATTAAAAGGATTGTACATCATGATCAAGTGGGATTTATCCCAGGGATGCAGGTGTTCTTCAATATCCACAAATCCATCCATGTGATACACCACATTAACAAACTGAAGAATAAAAACCATAGGATCCTCTCAATAGACACGGAAAAAGACTTTGACAAAATCCAACACCCATTTCTGATAAAAACCCTTCAGAAAGTGGGCATAACAGGAACCTACCTCAACATATTAAAGGCCATATATGACAAACCCACAGCAAACGTCATTCTCAGTGTTGAATAGCTGAAAGAAATCCCCTCTGAGGTCAGGAACAAGACAATGATGTCCACTCTCGCCACTACTCTTCAACATAGTTCTGGAAGTCCTAGCCAAAACAATCAGAGAAGTAAAAGAAATAAAAGGAATCCAAATTGGAAAGGAAGAAGTAAAACTATCGCTTTTTGCAGATGACATGATACTATACCTAGAGAATCCTAAAGACTCTCCCAGAAAACTGTTGGAGCTCATCCACAAATTTGGCAAAGTCGCAGGATACAAAATCAATACACAGAAATTGATGGCATTTCTATATACTAACAATGAAAAAGCAGAAAAGGAAATTAGGGAAGCAATCCCATTTACCATCACATCCAAAGGAAGAAAATACCTAGGAGTAAACCTACCTAAAGAGACAAAAGACTTGTACTCTGAAAACTACAAGCCACTGATGAAAGAAATCAAAGATGACACAAAGAGATGGAAAGATATACCATGCTTGTGGATTGGAAGAGTTAGTATTATCAAAATGACTATACTACCTAAGGCAATCTACAGATTCAATGCAATCCCTATCACATTACCAAAGGCATTTTTCACGGAACTCAAACAAAATATTTTATAGTTTGTTTGGAGGCACAACATACCCAGAATAGACAAAGACATCCTGAAAAAGAAAAATGGAGCTGGAGGAATCAGGCTCCCTGACTTCAGACTACTACAAAACAACAGTCGTCAAAACTGCATGGTACTGGCACAAAGACAGAAATGGAGATCAGTGGAACAGGATAGAAAGCCCAGAATTAAACCCATGCACCTGCAGCCAACTCATCTATGACAAAGGAGGCAAGAATATACAATGGAGAAAGGACAGCTTGTTCAATAAGTGGTGCTGGGAAAACTGGACAGCCACATGGAAAAGAATGAAATTAGAACACTCCCTAACACCATACACAAAAAGAAACTCCAAATGGATTAAAGACCTAGATATAAGACCAGACTCTATCAAACTCCTAGAGGAAAACCTAGGCCAAACACTCTCTGACATAAACGACAGCAACATCTTCTCAGATCCACCTCTCAGAGTACTGACAACAAAAACAAAAATAAACAAATGGGACCTAATTAAACTTCAAAGTTTCTGCACAGCAAAGGAAACCCTAAACAAAATGGAAAGACAACCCACAGAATGGGAGAAAATCTTTGCAAGTGAATCGACTGACAAGGGATTCATCTCCAAAATTTATAAACACCTTCTGCAGCTCCATACCAAAAAAAACCAACAACCCCATCCAAAAATGGGTAGAAGACCTAAACAGACAGTTCTCCAAAGAAGACATACAGATGGCCAAAAAACACATGAAAAGATGTTCAGCGTCACTAATTATTAGAGAAATGCAAATCAAAACCACGATGAGGTACCACATTACACCAGCCGGAATGGCCATCATCCAAAAGTCTACAAACAATAAGTACTGGAGAGGGGGTGGAGAAAAAGGAACCCTAGTACACTGTTGGTGGTATAGTACATTGGTGCAACCACTGTGGAAAGCAGTATGGAGAATCCTCAGAAAACTAAAAATAGAACTACCATTTCATCCAACAATCCCACTTCTGGGCATCTATCCAAGGAAAACCATGACTCGCAAAGACACGTGTACTCCGATGTTCATTGCAGCACTATTTGCAATAACCAAGACATGGAAACAACCTAAATGTCCATCAAGAATACGTGGTACATATACACAATGGAATATTACTCCGCCATTAAAAAGAATGAAATACCAGCATTTTTTGCAACATGGATGGACCTTGAAACTATCATGCTAAGTGAAGTCAGCCATACAATGAGACACCAACATCCAATGATTTCACTGACATGTGGAATCTGAAAAAAGGACAGACTGAACTTCTTTGCAAAACTGATGCTGACTCACAGACATTGAAAAACTTATGGTCTCCGGAGGAGACAGTTTGGGGCGTGGGGGGATGTGCTTGGGCTATGGGATGGAAATCCTGTGAAATCAGATTGTTATGATCATTATGCAACTACAGATGTGATAAATTCATTTAAGTAGTACAAAATTAAAAAAAAAAATAAAAAAGGATCCAGCATTGTCGTGAGCTGTAGTATAGGTTGCAGACATGGCTCTGATCCAGTTTTGCTCTGGCTTTGGTGTAGGCTGGCAGCTGCAGCTCCAATTCGACCCCTCGCCTGGGAACTTACATATGCCATACCTGTGGCCCTGAAAAGTGCAAAAAAGAGAGAGAGTGAGAGAGAGAGAGAAAAGAAACCAAAGAAAAAATTTTAAAAGAGTGAGACTTTGAAAAGCCTAAGGACCCATATATTCCTAAATCCCGCCCTAAAGCCAAAGTATAGCTTTCCAAGAAGGGTGTTCCCAAAGGAATTATGGGTGGCAGAATAAGAACCATAATACAACTTGGGTAAGGTCTGCACAACAGACTTAATTAATTCAGAACTCTGATAAAAGTCTGACCCAGAGACCCACAGGAAGCCTTCTCTTCCTAATCTCTCTTCATATCCCAACTGTGAGCATTAGAACCATTGTTTACTAGGAGCCAGGGCAAGAATGATAGTTGGGGCTGCAATTGGGCTTAATTTCCCATTCCAGATCTTAAAAGATAAAATCAGTGTTGTCTGCCTTAATTTCTTCTTCTTCTTCTTCTTTTTTTTTTTTTTGTCTTTTTTAGAGCCACACCCTTGGTGTAGGGGTTGAATGGAAGCTGCAGCTTCCGGCCTGTGTCATAGCCACAGCAACATAGGATCCAAGTTGTGACTGAGACTTACACCACAGGTCACAGTAATGCCTGCTCCTTAACCCACTGAGTGAAGCCGGGGATCAAACCCACAACCTCATGGATACTAGTTGGATTCATTTCCATTGGGCCACAATAGGAACTCCAATTTCTTCTGTTTTTTTTTTAAATAGGATTTTTAAATTGCATTTTTAATCCCAAGTAGCTCACTGAATCATTATTCTATTCTACCTCCAAATAACAGATTATTTTTTTTCAAAAATGGGATATTCCTGAAATTCCTAGGATATTGTTAAAAATATATTTTGAAAACAAAAATTGTGAAACATATTTTGGGAAACTCTTGAGCACTCAAAAATTAACTGAAGTTTAAAGGAGAACCCAAAGGTTTAGAACCTAACCCTCACACCAAAAGCTGATTTACATGTCTGGAATTTTGGCATGGTTTCACAGAAACTTTGCATTTTCCTTTTAGAGGACCACATGTGTTTGTGAGCTTTTGAACTTCAAATTGACCTTAAACAAATACTCGTCAACTATCAAGGCACCTTTGGTCAAGGAAGGTCTGTGAAAATATTGAAAGATCATCTCCATCCACTCAAAGGTAATTATCACCTGTATATCAACTCCAATACCAACTCCTGAGAAAAACTGAGTAATAATAGTAATAATAATCACCACCACAATAATTCTCCATTTATGCAGCCTCCTTATTGGAATAAATCTCTCAAATAGCCATATTCTTTTCTAGGGGACTCAAGTCCAGAGGAAATACAACAGCTCCTCCAGGCAACACTCAAGCCTGCTTGGCAAGAGAATGAAATTATGTGGTTATGTGTGACCCACCATCTACTCTAGTCCTTTTATGGGCCAAACCCTCAAGATATGAATTGCTTTATAATCCAGATTGGCCGCCAAGATGAAACTCTGCCTTTAAACCAAATTTGGAAGCTTATCAACATGGCATGTTTTAAAGCTGAAGCTGGATAATGGGTAGACTCATGGATTATTTTACATTTGTATTTGTATTTGTATCAGTGTGGCCAAAATAAAAACATAACAAGGACCCAAATCCTCTACAACATTGCTAAATTCAAATAGTGTTAAGTATGCTTTTAAAATACATACACCACATGTGTTTGCACACACACAAATATGTTATATATATATATATATATATATATATATATAGAGAGAGAGAGAGAGAGAGAGAGAGAGAGAGTTTACAATATAGATTATATGGTTAGAAAAGGATCACACGGAGTTCCCGTCGTGGCGCAGTGGTTAACGAATCCGACTAGGAACCATGAGGTTGCGGGTTCGGTCCCTGCCCTTGCTCAGTGGGTTAACGATCAGGCGTTGCCGTGAGCTGTGGTGTGGGTTGCAGACGCGGCTGGGATCCCGCGTTGCTGTGGCTCTGGCGTAGGCCGGTGGCTACAGCTCCGATTCAACCCCTAGCCTGGGAACCTCCATATGCCGCGGGAGCGGCCCAAGAAATAGCAACAACAACAACAACAACAACAACAAAAAAAGAAAAGGATCACACTACAAATTCACTGGCAAGTTTCCCACACACTTAATGATTCATTGGAGAAAAACCAGACTTGAGACAAAAAAAAACCTTGAAATTATAAATACGTAATAACTACAATAACATTTCTGGATTTATAGCTATATTACTTGGATGTCCTGATGCAGACTTTATGTTGAATGTTTTTAAGTAATCATTCAGAAAATAGTGATGAAGTGTCTTCTATGTGCCAAGCTCAGTGTCACTCACCCTTTCCGTACTGAGGAGCCAGAAATTCCTCCTCATCTCCAGAGGGGCCTGTTTCTGAAACTGGTCTTCTCTCCAAAGATGGAATTCTACAGAGCCACCTGGGGACAAATGAAGAGCAAACAACTGAATCATGAATGAATAAACAGCTCTATTGTCTCAGAAGTACATCAGAAACTCTTTTTGTTTCTGGAATGAAAAAGAGAAAATGGTGGATTTCTGCTGTGTGGATTCCAGGGCAGGAAAAGAAACCTACAGATTTGTATTTGGAGGAACTGACATGCCAGGGAATGGTGCTTATGGAACTCATGGATCTGCATGTGAAGAACTGTCTTCTTTTGAACATAAGCCAGCATCCCTAAGAGCCTAAATCTGAACAAAGAGCATGGGATGATGTTCTGAAAAAGATAATCCAGGGGTGGTCCTCCCTTGGGGGATTCTAGACGGCAGAGACAAGCAGCACCATGCACCACATCACAGTCTACTATTCATACAGGCTGTATCTGGCAGAAAGAAGCAAGGGCAAGTTAGACTGATGAAATTATACGATCTCTGTAGTCTGTTCAGAAGTGAGTAGATAGTACTCCCTTTCCATTACATGGCATATGCTCTTGGGGTTCTTGGACATGGCAAGGGGAAAAAGGAAGCCCTATGAGGGATTCACTGGTCTTCTTCTAATTGGTGGTTGAGAGCTAATTTTCCTCTGAATGACATTATTTGCAACTAGTATTTGTGGAACAGGTCAATTGTAGACATTCACATGTTCCTATGGTAACCTATGTCTCAAGTCATCTTAGACTTTTTGAAGCAGCATGTAATAACAAATGAACGCTTGACTGGGAATCAGAAGGCCTGAGTAATAATGACAGCTCTGCTCTTAAGTAGCTGTGTGACCCTGAGGAAGCTTCAACTCAAATTCTTTAGTTGTACATACATATTTGGACCACATGTTTAATGGACCCTTTTCACTCTGTAATCTTAGGAATTCAATTTTAAAATACTTTTTTTTTAAAAAAAGAAAAACTTTTGGAATAATAAATCCATTAGTTTGGCTGAAATAAACTATCTTCAGCTCAACAAACTGTGAGTTTTCTCCTGAATACAAACTCTTTGAATAAGTTAGATTGGGTCAGAGAAAAATCTTAGGTTGCACAGGCTAGAAACATAATGATTATTATTAATATAAGTAACTCTTTTCTTAGGTTCTTGTACTGTTATAGGTACTGTTTTATTTAATTAACTTTATAAAATGGGTATTGTTTTAAAGATCAGGAAACTGAGGCTCAAAGGGTTCAATGACTTGCCCAACATCACACAGCTAATGTGTAGAAAACACAAGTTTCTAGCAGTTTTTCCTGATGTTAAACCTGAAGCACTTTTGCACTGCCTTTCAGGGAATAAACTGGATTCTGTTCAATCACACTGTCTTTCCTTTTCTGCCTCCACCAATACATTTGAAAATCAATTTTGATAATTTCACGCTAACAAAAAGTAAGAACTCCAGGACTAAACACAATGCAGAAATCCACCACAGATTTTTGACACATAAAGCTTACTTTTGGAATTTTTACTCCATGAAAGCTGAAGATTGCTGTTTCCTAGATTCTACATAGCCATAAAATAATCCTCTCAAGTCCAAGATGTCATTATTATTAATGTATTTCAGAATGTCATTGACAAGCAAAATTAGTTGAGGAAAAGCAGTTATTTCAAGTCTTGAAGTAAGTTAGCAATCAGTTGCAGTTTTCAAATTCTGCCAGGCACTCCTTTATTCATGTTGTTTCCATCAAACTGTGAAACTATTCTATCCAAATAAATTATATTGTACTTCCTGATACAGTCAAGAGGAACCAAAGCTTCAAATGGTGTGTATCAAAATAGTAGCAAGATAATGTCACTTGTTTAAGACACAGAAACTTGCTATTTGAAAAATGCAAACGTCTGGCTAATTGAGTTTTAAGATAGTTTCCAATTGCATGAAAGTCAGGCTTGTTTTGTTTCTCTAGCCTGAACCATGTGATTACGTGTTCTGATGATCAACTGATTGCTCTCTTTTCCTGTACATTTTTATCAAAGAGAATGTTAAAATTACTTTTACATTATAATCCTC
Organism: Phacochoerus africanus; assembly: GCF_016906955.1. Classification (NCBI taxonomy): domain Eukaryota; kingdom Metazoa; phylum Chordata; class Mammalia; order Artiodactyla; family Suidae; genus Phacochoerus; species Phacochoerus africanus. The sequence goes on along the minus strand of NC_062544.1, from coordinate 88,019,968 downwards.
TCAAGTCTAAGGAACTGAAAACATACTAAAGAAAACATTCAGGGATGATATATTATGCAGGAAAAGATGCTGGATATTTTTCCTTCTGAATTTTGAAATTCTCATAAAGATATATTATGCAAACTAAATCTTAAAGTGTAAATTATCTGTTAGCAAATGGTATTCTTCAATTTCTTTTCCAAATTATCCAAAATGATTTAGGATTTCATATTGAGCTGTCAACATGAAATTCTACCTCCCAAAATACAGATTGGATTTTTGAGTAGGAAAAAACGTGGTAAAAATCAGGTTTCTTTTATGCTCTTCCAGTGTAAAATAGTATTCTGGAGTCATGAATACTCACTAGATTTTGTAAAACTGAGTCTTAGAAAATCCCTTCAGTAAAGTTATTTATTTTATTTTATTTTACCATGACATTCTGTGATAATTTAAAGGCACTATGCTTTTCTTTTAAAAAGAAAGAGATGGAGTTCCCATTGTGGTGCAGCTGAAACGAATCTGACTAGGAACCATGAGATTGCAGGTTCGATCCCTGACCTTTTTCAGGATCTGGTGTTGCCATGAGCCGTGGTGTAGGTCACAGACATAGTTCGTATCTGGCGTTGCTGTTGCTGTGGCATAGGACAGCAGCTACAGCTCCATTTAGACCCCTAGCCTGGGAACCTCCCTATGCTGTGGGTGCGGCCCTAAAAAGACAAAAAGACAAAAAAAATAAAGAAATACAAAATAAAAATAAAAAGAAAGAGAGAGAAAGGGAGAGAGGAAATATCAATAGCTCTAATAATATATACTAAATAGATCCAGATTTTTTTTTTCCACTCCATACAGTTGTACAAGGTCATGGTACCTTTGAAAAGCAAGATTGGTTTTGATTCAATATTACCAATAATGTACAACTGATTAAAATGAAATTATTAGATTCTAAGCATGGGATGTATCACTATGACATTATCCATTAATCTTTTTTCAGCTTAGAGATTAAACTACGAATGAATCTTCTGATCTGAGATAATCAGGTTGACACCTCATTTGCCATGAAGACAAACATTGCTATCATCAATGGAACATGAGCAGCTATGCCAATCAGAGAAGGATTTCCATTTTTGATGTTCCTCATGTGAGCAGAAAGGTAAACAGAGGTTGAATTAAAGAACCAGCTTTTCCTCTCTAAGTACCTGATTCACAGAGAGTAAAGAAAAGTTACACGGGAGTGAGCACATCGCCCCATCCACATACAGTGTCTCTTTCCCATCAGTCCCATACTCATGCCTTCCGAGCTTGTCCATATTAACACATCTAAAACTCAAGTCCTAATTTCCTCTTTTTAAGTGCATTATTTCCCTGGGGTTACTTATATGAATAAATGACACATGAACCCATCCTATTGCTCAAGTCAAAACCCCAGATGCTATTTTTGATTTCATGTGTCTTCATACAGTACATCAAATCTACCATGTCCTGTGGGTTTTACCTACAAAATATTTCCTGAATATTTTCGTATTATTCCTATTCCATTATCATCATCCTTGTCCATGATTATCTCTCACCTGGACAACCAAAATAGTTTCACAGGTCTTCTAAAATACTTTCTGTTCCCTTCTCACTTACCTCCAGGGAACAGCCACAGTAATCTCATTTATTAATAAAACCATGAGCTATGGAATTGCTTTAATATCTTTTTGTGGCTTCCTATTGCTCTTGTAGTTACTCTATTTCTACTCTAGCTCCTACCTCCAGATAACTGGTAATTTTAATCAATTATTTTCTGATACTAAAAGGAAATTAATGACACAAAGGTTAAGAAAGTTAAGTAGTCCATTTAAAGACCCTGTGTTCTCTGTTGAACTCCAATTCCAAGGAAGGCTGAGAAGGTGTAGATGATTTCCTGATGGAAAAACTCACCTATAAAAAAGAATGACAAGGCCCTTCAACCAGCAGAGGTATATGTTCATAGAAACAACAGAACAAAAGGCTTCTGAGAATATCCAGCATTGAAGATTTGTGGGTCCCTTAAAATGTCATTCCAGGCCCGTTCCCAGATTCACATTTTGATCTTTATACTTCTTTCTACTCTTATCCATAAGCACTAGCCTGACTTATATAATATGCAGAAGGTTATTAGAAGACAATTGTTTGATTTCTACAAGTCTGAGGGGAAACAGAAAAGATTCTAGAAACAAAAACACAAATGATTTCTCTTTGTTCAAACTTGGGAGAGCCACAGGCATGTCTGGTGACATGGCAATTCCTTTTTAGGGCAAGACAGGTAGAAATGGGACCAAATCTAACAAACCAAGATATCCATATTCAAACATTCCCATACATAGGCCCATGGGCCATTTCATTCAAAATATCCCCTCATAAATATTTCATGAAGGCTTTTAAACATAGATGCTCCTTCTGGTGAAGCCAGTGCAAAGTGAACTGTTGTGTTACTTCTTTGGCCACTCTGGCCTCCCTGCTGTCAAACAGAACTTTCTTTTCTCTTTGTATAAAGTTGGGGGAGGGAGGATTTTCAATAACAATTCAAATGTCAGAATGACAGAGGCCTCAAATATATCAACTGGGTGGTCCTATTTACCATGTCAAACAATGAATTTATTGTCTGTGACATGGAGAATTTAAGTCTCTGGGTACTAAAACTGCTTTCTTCTACTGGAGTCAAGATAATGACTAAATTAATTTAGTTTAATTTTTTCTCTCATGAATATTTCATATTTCCTTTCTCAGGACATCTAGATTTTCAAGTCTATTTTCTCATTGGACCCACATGCTAATTTTCAAAAATTTTGCACTCAAATGTATATGCCATTTAAATGTCTTCCCTGTCATCTCATCTAGAGTACAAATAGAAGGGGTCATGGTTTAATGTCACCTGTCATGTTAGAGAGCTCTACATAAGGAGGATTTCCTTTTCACAATATGAAAATCGTAGGTTTCTATATTGTGATTACCAAAATACAGATTCCTTTAAAGAAAATGTCTCACTTAAGTGGATAGAGCTAATCTGATTGGAAAAATGTGATTTGTTATTTAAAAATGCAATTCTTCTGTGCTTCCAAAGCACCATGTGCATAGTTTTACATTGTAATTTCCCTCATTATTGTTGAACCAAATACTGTTCAAACATACCACATATTTTTACATTATTGAAGTTGTATTAAATAAAAACAAGTCTTCCAAGTCTGGGAGGAAAATATAGATCATAAAGGGAGATCAGTGGTTTTCCCTGGTAGCAATTTTGCCCTCCACCCTCCCAGGGGCATTTCCCAATGTCCGAAGACTTTTTTGATCTTCATAACTATAATGGGAGAGAGGTAGGTCACTGCTGATATCCAGTGGGTATAGGCTAAGGATACTGATGAACAACCCTGACGTGCACAGCACAGCTCACCACAGCTCAGAATTATCTGGTCCAAAATTTCAATAGCACCAAAGCTGAGAAACCCTGAGTTACACAAATGAGAAGTGAACTAAGAGCGATGATGAGACTTTGTTTCTCATTAGACAGCTCTTAGAGGAGAACCATGTATGTCCAGGGATATACAAAGCCAGAACTTGATTTTAAACTCTTAAATTCAGGAATACAATACCAAGGATGAAATAACACCATGAAAATTGTGAGTAAAAGTAAGAATGGTTTGGCAACCACACTCATAAACTTGTCAACTTCACTAGAAACTTGAAATGTTAAAAAGCATCCTCCTCATCATCTAATTATCATATTTCTCATGTCATGGTCAAAGAAACTAAATTGATAGATGTGCACCCACATATTCTGACTCTAACTCCAGTGATTTTCTCACTTTATCATGTGTATTTTATTACACCCCTCACAAAATAAAATAAAACTGAGCATGTTTATGGCATTTCAAACCTGTTGTTATAAGAAGCAAGGGCAGTGAAATGAATTTTAGAAATTGTCATCGCATCATGTACATATTTGCTTCTTTCAGATTCTGCAATAAGACCCAAGAATTTCTACAACCTCTTAAAATTCTACTGCAAATGAGTGTGCAAGGTGCCTCTGACAGCAGATTGTTGTAGAAGGTAAAGTCCCATGGCCAAACACACAGCATCACCAAAATTACATAACAAAGTACATTCCCCAACAAGATATTAAAACCATCACTGACTCTGGCCTAAGAATTATTTTATAGGTCCATATTCATGGACACCCATGGGAGGCAGATTGCATTCAAGCCCACTGGAGGAAGATTGTTGGATAAACAGAGCAAAGGAAAGATTTGGTCTCTGTAGGCTTTAGGAAGTCACTGAAGGGCACTTGAGTAAAAAGCTCTTTCTAGACCAGGCTCTTTCCCTAACTTACTGTGTAACTTTAGAAAGTAATTTATACTTTCTGCATCTCAAATTTTCATTGGTAAACTTAAAAAAAAGTAGCTATCACTTAGAAGTAGTTGTATAGATGAAATAAGACAAATTTATATGAATCATCTTGATAAGAAAAGCAATAAACAGATATACAATATAATCGTTCCCTGTTTACTATGCTTTTACTATTGATGTTGTTTTCTACTAGGCTTTGGGCAGTGTATCCCCAAAAACATGTGCTCCAGTTACTCATAAAAAAAGAAATACTTTTCAAACTTTAAATGTTGTGCCAGATTCAAATGGGTTTTGCCAAGAAGGATGTTGGTTTTAAAACTGTCCTGTGAAATACTGACTGTAAGAAGCAGTTTCCTGAGAGAAGTATCTTATAACCAATAAAGGGGACATATTTATATTGACACCTCATCCAGAACAACTCTTACTACAGACCCCGATGATTTCCTTCATAGCAACTATGTTTATGGCCATGTGTTTGTAGCAACTCTTCTCTAGCTAACAGACCTTTAATTTCCTCTTGAATGCAATATCCTCAGCCCCATGGTATAAACTGATCTGCCTCAGCCATTCCAGCAATCCTATTTCCTGTATAGAGTAGCATGTAGCCTAGTGTTGATTAGTGACCTATATACAGAAATACCTACTGGATAGTGGAGGTTTTGTGAAATGCTATCATCTATGATTAATCAAAACCAAAAAATAGAGACATAAACACAGAAGACTCTTTTGTTTCCTTTCATGTTTCCTACATTGGTAATATGGGTTGATGAGATGTCTAGAACAGAAGTGGCCTCTGTCAATCATGAGACAAAAAGCTTGAGGTCCAAAGCTTGCATCATGAGAATGGCAGACTGACAGGATCAAGGGAATGAGGAGAGTTGGGATGAAGATGGTGGAGGAGTAAGATGTGATGCTCACCTTCTCCCACAAGCACCTCAAAAAAACCTATCTACATGTACAACAATTCACAAGGACATCTAATGAACACTGGCAGAACATCTTAAACCTCCAAAAAAGAGCAAGAAACACTCCACAGAACTCAGGAGAACAAAAGGAAAAAAGGAAGAGAGAGGGGAAAAAAAAAGGAATCAGGATGGGACCAGCACTCATGAAAGGGAGCTGTGAAAGAGGAAAGGAATCTACACCCTGGGAAGATACCTAATTGACAGTGAGATTAGCTGAGATGGAGGGACCACAAAGCCTCAGAGAAAAGCACAGCAGCTGGACTGAGAAGGGCAAAGCAGACTTTAAAATGAAAGCCATAAGGAAAGACAAAGAAGGACACTATTTAAGATAAAAGGATCAATTCAAGAAGAGGATATTACACTCACCAATACATATGCCCCTAATATAGGAGTACCCAAATACATTCAACAAATTCTAATAGACACCCCACTCACATCAATGGACAGATCCTCTAGACAGAAAATCAATAAGGCAACAGAGATCCTAAAGGACACAATAGAAAAGTTAGACTTAATTCACATTTTCAGGACATTACATCCAAAAAATCAGAATATACATTCTTCTCAAGTACACATGGAACATTCTCAAGGATTAACCACATACTGGGGCACAGAGCTAACCTCAACAAATTTAAGAGTATAGAAATTATTTCAAGTATCTTCTCTGACCACAGTGGCATGAAATTAGAAATCAACCACAGGAAAAGAAATGAGAAAAGACTGACTACATGGAGACTAAACAGCATGCTACTAAAAAAAAAAAATAATGGGTCAATGAGGAAAGCAAAAGAGAAATTTAAAAATACCTCGAGACAAATGATTATGAAAACATAACCACTCAAAATCTATGGGATGCTGCAAAAGCAATACTTAGAGAAAAGTTCAGACTGATACTGGCCTTCCTCAAAACCAAGAAAAATCTCAAATCAAGAGCATAGTCTAATATACAAAAGAATTAGAAGAAGAACAAACAAAACCTAAAGTTAGTAGAAGGAACGAAATCATACAGATCAGAGAATAAATCAATAAGATAGAGATTTAAAAAATAATAGAAAAAAAATCAATAAAACCAAGAGCTGATTCTGAGAAAAGGTAAACAAAACTGACAAACCTCTGGTCAGACTTACCAATAAGAAGAGAGAGATAACCCAAATAAACAAAATAAGAAATGAAAAAGGAGAAATTTCAATGGACACTGAAGAAATACAAAAAAAAAATGAGAATGTTATGAATAATTATATGGCAAAAAATTTTGACAACCTAGAAGAAATGGACAACTTTCTAGAGACATATACAGCCTGCCAAAATTGAATCAAGAGAAATAGATCAGTTGAACAGACTGATCACTAGAAATGAGATTGAATATGTAATAAAAACATTCCCAATAAACAAAATTCCAGGGCAAACTGGCTTCACAGGCAAATTTTAGCAAATATACAAAGAACGCATACCTATCTTTCTTGAACTTTTCCAAAAGGTTGAAGAAGAAGGAATAATCCCCAAAACATTCTATGTATCCACCATCACACTAATAGCAAACCAGACAAAGATACTATCAAAAAAAATTATAGGCCAATATCTTTGATGAATACAGGTGCAGAAATTCTCGACAAAATTTTAGCCAACCGAATCCAACAACCTACAAAAAAAGATCATATACACAACCAAGTGGGATTCATCCCAGGTTCACAAGGATGGTTCAACATATGCAAATCCATCAACATCATACACCACATTAACAAAAGAAAACTCAAACACCACATGATCATCTCAATAGATGCAGAAAAATCATTCAACAAAATCCAACATCCATTCCTGATAAAACCTCTTAGCAAAGTGGGTATAGAAAGAACATATCTTAACATAATAAAAACCATTTATAACAAACCCACAGCCAACATAATACTCAATGGAGAAAAGCTGAAAGCCATCCCACTAAAATCTGGAACAAGACAAGGGTATCTGCTCTCACCACTTTTATTCAACATAGTATTGGAAGTCCTAGCCACAGCAATCAGACAAACAAAAGAAATAAAAGGCATCCACATTGGAAGATAGGAGGTAAAATTGTCATTCTATGAAGATGACTTACTAGTATATTTAGAAAACCCTAAGGAGTCCACACAAAAACTAATCAAACTGATCAGTGAATTCAGTGAAGTAACAGGATACTAAAAATGAAATTGAATATGGTTGCATTTCTGTATACTAACAATGAAATACTAGAAAAGGAATATAAAAATACCATATCTTTTAAAATTGCACCCAAGGAGTTCCCATCGTGGCACAGTGGAAGAGAATCCGACTAGGAACCATGAGGTTGCAGGTTCCATCCCTTGCCTCGCTGAGTGGGTTAAGGATCTGGTATTACTGTGAGCTGTGTGTAGGGCACAGAGTGGCTCAGATCCTGTGTTGCTGTGGCTGTGGCATAGGCCAGCAGCTACAGCTCCAATTTGACCCCTTGCCTCAGAACCTCCATATGCTGCAGGTATGGCCCTAAAAGCAAAAAATAAAAACAAAATTGCACCCAAAAAATCAAATACTTGGGTATACACCTGACAAAGGAGGTAAAAGACTTATATGCTGAGAACTACAAAATATTAATGAAGGAAATTAAAGAGGATTCAAAGAGATGAAGAGATATTCCATGCACCTGGGATGGAAGAATTAATATGGCCATACTACCCAAAGCAATCTACAGATTTAATTCAATCCCTATCAAATTACCTATGACAGAACTAGAACAAACAATCCAATAATGTATATGGAACTATAAAAGACCTAAAGCAAATCCTGAGGAAAAAAACCAAGCAGGAGACATAACTCTCTCAGACATCAAACAATATTACAAAGTTATAGTAACCAAGACATTGTGGTATTGGTGCAAAAACAGAAATGCAGTCCAATGGAACATGATAGAGAACCCAGAAATAAACCCAGACACCTATAGTCAATTATTCTTTGACAAAGGAGGCAAAATATAAAATGGGAAAAGATGATCTTTTCAGCAAGTGGTTCTGAGAAAACTGGACAGCTGCATGCAAATCAATGAAATTAGAATACACCCTCACACCATGCACAAAAATAAACTCAAAATGGCTTAAAGACTTAAATGTAAGACAAGACACCATAGAACTCTTAGAAGAGAATGTAGGCAAAAAATTCTCTAACATCAACTGTACAAATGTTTACTTAGGTCAGTCTCCCAAGGCAATAGAAATAAAAACAAAAATAAATCAATGGGACCTAATCAAATTTACAAGCTTTGCACAATAAAGGAAACAACCACCAAAAATAAAGACAACTTGTGGAATGGGATAATATAGTTACAAATGATGCCAACAACAAAGGCTTAATTTCCAAAATATGTAAACAACTCATACAACTCAACAGCAATAAACAAACAAAAAACCCAATTGAAAAATGGGCAGAAGACCTAAATACACATTTCTCCAAAGAAGACATACAAATGGCCAATATGCATAGGAAAAAATGCTCAACATCACTGATTATTAGAGAAATTCAATCAAAACTACAATGAGGTACCACCTCAGACCAGTTATACTGGCCATCTTTAATAAGCCTACAAATAATGAATGCTGGAGAGGGTGTGGAGAAAAGGGAAGCCTCATACACTGCTGGTGGGAATGTAAATTGGTACAACCACTATGGAAAACAGTATGGAGGTACCTCAGGAAACTATGATTCAGCAATCCTACTCCTGGGCATATATCCAGACAAAACTTTCATTGAAAAAGATACATGCACCCCTATGTTCATTGCAGTGCTATTCACAATATCCAAGACATGGAAACAACCTAAATGTCCAGACAGATGAATGGATTAAGAAGGTGTGGTATATATACACAATGGAATACTACTCAGGCAAAAAAAGGAACAAAATAATGCCATTTGCAGCAACTGAGATGGAAGTAGAGATTCTTACACTAAGTGAAGTAAGTCACAAAGAGATAGACAAATACAATATGATATCACATATCTGGAATATAGCATATGGCACAAATAAACCTATCTATAGAAAAGAAACAAACTCGGGGACATGGAGAACAGACTTGGTTACCAAGGAGAAGGGGGAGGAAATGGTGTAACCTGGGAATTTGGTTAGTAGATGCAAGCTATTGCATATTGAGGGGATAAACAATGGGATCCTACTGTTTAGCACAGGGAACTATATCCAATCACTTGTGATGGAACATGATAGAGGGTAATGTGAGGAAAAGAATGTAGATATATGTATAACTGGGTCTCTTTGCTGTACAGCAGAAATTGACAGAACATTGTAAATCAGCTAAAATAAAATTTTTTTAAAAAATGTTGGGAGTTCCCATCATGGCACAGTGAAAACAAATCCGACTGGTAACCATAAGGTTGTGGGTTCAATCCCTGGCCTCACAGAGGTTGCAGGTTAAGGATCCGGTTTTGCCATGAGCTGTGCAGTAGGTCATAGACTATGCTCAGATCCTCTGTTGCTGTGGCTGTGGTGCAGGCGGGCAGCTACAGCTCTGATTCCACCCCTAGACTGGGAACCTACAGATGCTGCAAGTGCAGCCCTAAAAAGCAAAAAAAAAAAAAAAAAATTTAATTTAAAAAAAGAGAGAGAATGACACCTTGATGGTATTCTTGAGATGCTTAGCCAATATTAGAGCCACTGTATCCAAGTGGGTTATCAAATGTACCCTGAATATTCCCTTATTTTAAGCTAATGTTTATCAAGTTTTAGTTACTCACAGCTGAAGTATCCTAACTTATATAACCACACACTAATTCTACTTGTGCCCTCTAGAGATCTTCTAAACCTGTTTTCATACAAGTTTAACCTATCTCCATTTCTTTTACAAAAACATTACATTTGGGGTAATAGAAGAAATAATATCTGGCACATAAGACTTTAGAAAAGTAACAACCTCTTCTGTGTCATGGATCAGGAATAATACGTCATCGTTTTTCCCAGTTCTGTATTTTGCCTGCACTGATTCCTCTGCTGTGAAACCTGATCCTCCATCTAGCTGGTTTACACTCATCCTCTAATTCTAAGCTGAAGATGCACTTCTGTGAAATCTTCTCCCATGCAGAATTAGATGATTTCCACTTTGGGTTCCTCTATATGTCAAACAGGTCTTTCCTTTTGATAGTGGGAAACAGAAACATACTCAAACTGTCTCACATAAAGTCAAAGAAGATTGGCTTAATGTCAGGTTTCGATCTTGATACCTCTCCTTCCACCTGTCCATGGTATCGGTCGATTCTTAGAAATTTTTCATATGCAAAGATTGATTTAAGAAACTAGAGATCTGATTCCTCTACCCAGATGCTCCAAAGGAAAAGTAAATATTTCTTAGTGACCTCAACAAAAGTCTCAGACTTATTCTCATTGGCTTAGCCAGGGTCATGAGCTCATGGTGTGGCCAAGGGTATGAAATACACTGCTTAGTTTCATATGAAGTTGGGGGTGGGGACAGTCCCACAAAAATCCAGTGGACTGAGAAAAGGACAGCAATTGATTCCCCAAAGGAATTCCTGAAGATGGGAAAATGAACGAGCATAGGAATAAGTCATAATACCTTGCTTCCATCACTGCATGATAGCCCATTTATTAATTCAAAAAATAAAAGATATTGATTGTTTATTGTGTGCCAGGCATCACTGCTTCTCTCTCCACTAAGCTGCACTCCTCAAGGGAAATGAGGATCTCCTATTCAAGGCATCTTATTCTCTCTCTTACAGTACATGACACATTGTATTGTTACTGTCTCTTTGGATATTTGTCATCTTACACCAAACTGCAAAACCCTCAAAATGAGACACTATCTTACTCCTCTTAATATTTTCAAAACCTCCCACAGTGCCAGCTTGGCACATAGTGTTTACTCACTGAACCTTTATTGAATGAATGTAATAGTGCCCAAATACTCTGGGCAGAATTTGAGTTGTAATTAGTAATCAATAAGTATACTCACCATGTTAATCTCTAAATAGTGCCTGATATGTATTTTGCAGCTTTTATAGATCCTTAGCAGAAACAGCGATCCTGAAAAGAATGAAACTAAAACACTAAACACAGTTCAAGTGGCCACCCACATAGACAAGAGAGAGGAAGTAGAGTAGAGAGATCACAGATGTAATATCTTGTTGCTACTAACTTTAGAGTCACACACTTAAACATGGGAAACATTTCAAACATGGAAGGTGATGGGACTGCAGGAAGAGTGCTTTCAAAAAGGATGTTGTAACCATTCATCAAAAACAAAGAGGATCTTAACTCTCTCAAGAATGTAGGTCACAAACTGAACAAAAATAGAAATCTAAACTCCTTGGACAAAGTCAGAGGCAAGCAGCCAAGACACTAACTTAAAAACCACTCTCACTAACTTAAGTAAGCAGCAGGAAATAGCATTATTTGGACCTGGTTCCAGGCCAACCACAGTTCCCAAGGCCCAGCTCACACAGGAAATACTCTTGCCATCCCTCTAACAGCTCAAGTCTGAAGCAGCAGCCAGAGGAAAGCAAAGAGCTAACTCTATAAACTATAGAGTTTCTAAGCTCTACATCAAGAAATGAATGAGATGTTGAGGTCAAGATTCACAGTTCAACAAACACAAAAACCAAGATGGTAAGTAACAATGACCTACTATATAACACAGGGAATTACACTCAATATTGTGTAGTAACCTGAATGAGAAAATAATCTGAAAAAGAATGGATATTTATGGAGAGATATCTAACATCACATATATATGTATACATATATATACATATGTGTGATTCATTTTGCTGTACACCTGAAACTAACACAACATTGTAAGTCAACTATACTCCAGTAAAAAGAAAAGAATAGACATGTCAGTTAAATGTTCCAAAGACATTGAGAAAGGGCCAAAGAGTTTTAATAGTATCTTAAAAGTAATTATTTAGGCTTGTAGCCTTGTATTTGCATATTAACATGCATATTTGCATATTTCAACAGCTATTTGTCTAGTTTCTGTTTTAACTTTTATTTTTTTTTTGTCTTTTTTCATTTCTAGGGCCGCTCCTGCGGCATATGGAGGTTCCCAGGCTAGGGGTCTAATCGGAGCTGTAGCCACCGGCCTACACCAGAGCCACAGCAACGCAGGATTCGAGCCGAGTCTACAACCCACACCACAGCTCACGGCAACGCCGGATCGTTAACCCACTGAGCAAGGGCAGGGACTGAACCCGCAACCTCATGGTTCCTAGTCGGATTCGTTAACCACTGCGCCACGACGGGAACTCCTGTTTTAACTTTTAAAGGTGGAGAATAGTGTATCTTTGGAACATTTTTGTTTATTTAAATTCTTTAAAAAGAAAAAACTCAAACTACTATTTGATTCAAAGACTTAGGGCTTGGAATCCATTACTTTTCCTGTGTTTTTGCTCTTTTATTTATTTAGAAGTTAAAAGAAGTAAAAGACACGTGACAAAAATGAGTCAGGAGAAACCGACCTACACCACGAAAACAAAAGTCATTTTTCCTTTCTTTTTTACCATTCCATATATTCAAACCGTTCACTTTTTGCTTTTGAGACTATGGCACTCAGAATGGCCTGTCATCCACCTCATTTATGACACCACTTTCTTTCCCCATTTTGCCTGAAGTTTATGACATATATTAATCATATAAAACTGCTTTAATATTCCAGTGGGAATAAACAGAAAGATGTACATATCCTCTAAGATGAAGATGTACCAGTCCATATATTTACACTGGCCTTTTTGGAGACGTTTTCTTTCCCAGCCTATAGAATACCATGATTCCACCACCACCGCAGTTTCCTGAAGTCACATGAGCAGGACTGAAGGGTGTCCACACCATGAACAGAGTGTCCTCTAGTGCCCAGCGCAGGACTCACTCCTGGGAATGGAAGAGAAAGGAAAACAAAAGGAAACAAAACGCAGATGCTTACTGACAGGTTCCTTTAGTTATTTTCCATAATCTTTCTGTTTATGCCCATATTTTATACCTAGAAGCTCATGAACAGCAAGAACCTTCAATGTTTAGTTGATTTTGTGAGTCATAAAACACCATAGTAGACATAAACAAGTGTTTTCCAGTTAATGAACCCAGAGGAATTAAAGAGAACACTTCCCAAGTCTTCTGAAGCCCATCTGTAAGGAAAAAAGGCTCAAGGGAATCTATTTTCTTAGTTTCCCATCTTCTTCCAAAAATTAAATAAATATTGACCTCCCTTCACCCAAGACAAATCCACTTCTTCTGACTCACTTTATTTCATCTTTTTCACCACCTCCCAACTCCCCCACTACTCTCACACTTCTGTACAAATATCTAACACTACAGGAGTCCGCTCTGCTTATCACAAGTCTGAAAACTCTACATGGAACCTCTTCCTCATTCTCTCTGCTTTTGCTTGTGCTATGCCCTCCATGAGGAAAAACTTAGCCTAGCCTCCCCCTCCCCTTACCTTTCTGCTATACTCCTACTCATTCCTTGGGAATTCCTTCTAGAGTCTGTCTATATTTTTCTACAGAATTATGTACATCAACCTCTGTTCCCAGTAACACTTTGTCCATGCCTCTGCTATAGCATGCATCCCACTGTATTATCCTTTTCTTTTCCTGCCCTCCTTCCCAACTAGATTCATCAAACATGTGCTTTGCCTACCCTCAGAATGTCCTCCATGCCTCGTTATAGTCTGGTGTTACAAGATGCTCATTTTTTGCTTATATGAAGAAATAATGAATAAGTAAAATGAATTTGTCAGTTTACAAAGAACAAAGGCAGCACTTACTCTTGGCTTTGTATAATGTCTACGGTAACATCAAACTTCATAAAGTGGCAGCCCAGTCAGGGGCAACTTTCCAGGTTCTTATATTTACATAGAACCCCATCATCAGTTCTCATCAACAGCAAGTGGGCAGAAGATATGTTAGTTTCAGAACAAGACAATTAAAAAACATTGGACCTTTTCCACACTCTATTCTCCACCTGCCACCTGGAGCAAAGAACTCTGGAGCCCTAATAGAATAGTGAAGCAACAAAAGGGAAGAGTCTTGTCCTTGAACTTCCCCGTGGAAGAAAGCCAATCACACACCAAGAATCCCTTCCTTTACGTGTTATTTTAGTGAAAATTAAAATGCTATTATATGGGCATTGCTGTTATGGCTTAGCAGGTTATGAACCTAACATTAGTGTCTGTGAGGATATGTGTTTGATCCCTGGCTTCACTCAGTGGGTTAAAGATCTGGCATTGCCACAAACTGTGGGGTATGTTGCAGATGTGCCTCTGATCCAGCATTGCTGTTGCCATGGCTATGGCAATAGGCCTGCAGCTACAGCTCCAAATTAAGCCCTAGCTCAGGAACTTCCATATGCTACAGTTATCGTCTTAAAAAGAATAAAAAAAGTTACTATGTTAAGCCATTGTATTAGAGAGGGGTGGTATTTGTTAAAGCAACTGGCATAATACTAATACTTTTACTCTATAAAGAATTATATAAGGGATGCAGTATTGTATTCAGGGGAAAAAAAAGCCCATATAACAATTTCCCCTGACCTATTTCATGCTGGAAAAGCCTTAATTTGGGTTTCAAGTGATATTCTTGGACATAATTAATTTAATAAAGAACTCTCTCCCCCACAGGGTCTGGGAATAATGGCGCTGCCCTTGCGAAAGTTCTTATTGATATGAAAAAGAAGTAACCATTGAAAAAACAATTCTGCTAGAGTTATCACATTTGATTGTGAGGCTGATTATGACCTTGGGTAGAGTTAGTGACAAAAACAATATGCTGAGGAGAGCTAAGAAAACAGATGGAAAGAAAATGGGTGTTTTAGGAAGCTGCTAGAAAATTTGATATGTCAGGTAACAGTATTTGTACTTATTCTTAAACCACTTTGAATTTTATTTTCTTTTTCTTGCAAACAAGGAATCCTAACTGACACAAATACTAAACATTAAGAGGACTATATTTTAGCTCCAGAATACCCTTGACCAAGGAACATACTCTTTAATGTTGAGTTTCTTCATGTTAAAAAATTTAATATTTTGTATATTTGCAATGTTATTACTAAAAGAAATAATATATTATACACTAAAGCACTGTGTATGCTACAACTCCAGGAAAAACATTGTAATGCCAGATAACATAAATAAATGAAATGTTCAAGACAATATGTAGTGACCTTATTTTATTTCAACTAAGTATAATAATTACCTAGTTACATTGCATTTTAAAAGACAGTAATGCCAAACAGAGCAGTGAAAGACTAGGCCCTATTTATTAACTGTTTTAAACTACTGTAAAAATTTCTGTGACTCTAAACTCTTATTAAAAGTACTCTCATTTCTCTAAAATGTTATTAAATGCTCTAATCTTTTCTGTTTTTCTTATGCCCAACCCTTTAAAATTCAAAATAGAAACAAAATTCATATCAAATAGCTCTAAACTGTGCCAGTTTTAAAATAGAGCCCCCAGTCAGAACGTTGTACATCAACTATAATGAAAAAAAATTTTACTAAGAAAATAAAATAAAAACAGAGCCCCAGGTCTTGGACATTCCTCCCCTTTAAAACAGGGACTATATCCTCTCCCTTTGAGCCCAGGCAGGATTGTCTCTGTTTCAACCAATCAAGCGTTGTGACAGTGAGGCCACATGTCTTCCAAAGCTAAGTATGAAAAGGCCACAAAATCTCTGCCTCTTTGTCTTGGAATCTTGATCTGTGGTCATTTGCAGGGAGTCCTCCTTCATGGGATCCAGTCTCCGTGCTCTGGGAAGTTCAAGCTACATGGAGCACCCTGAAATATCATGTAACAGCAAAAAGCTAGTCCCCAGAGGCTCTGTTTAAATTCCTGACCTATGGAATCTGTGAGCATAATTACAGGGCCATTGGTATGGGCCACTGAAAGCTTCTACAGCAATAGATGGGAAAAACACAAACACATGATCTCAAGTTAGTTGTTCAGTTAAACACTGTGCTGAATAATTGTAAATATACGCATTGGATTTTCTGTCTTTACTCATAGCGTCATGGAATTCAAAAGTTAGTAGATTTTCTTGGAATTCCCATTGTTGCTCAGCAGGTTAAGAACCCAACATAGTGTCCGTGAGGATACAGCTTCAATACCTGGCCTTCCTCAGTGGGTTAAGGCTCAGGTGTTGCCACAAGTTGTGGCATAGGTTGCAGATATGGCTCAGATCTTGCATTGCTCTTAGCTGTAACATAGGCCTCAGCAGCAGGTCCGATTTGACCCCATGCTGGGAATTTCCATACGCCACAGGTACAGCCATAAAAAGAAAAAAAAATTTTAATTATTAGATTTACTGATTTTACTCATGGAATTACAGAATTCAAAAGTTATTATATTTTCTGACTTTATTTGTGGAATCATAGAATTCAAAAACTGAGAGGAACTTATTATCTAGAACTGAGTATTTTACTTAAATGATTGAGAAGGTAGGATTTAAGAAGTTCAAATAACTGACCAAATCACACACCATATATGGGCAGGTCTATAATCAGAAAACACAACTTTTGATGTGCAGCCAATTTAGATGAGTTTGTAAAATGAGGATAAAGCTCATTTCCCACACTTTTAGAAGAGAATTGCTGCTAAGTAGCTAGTATGATAAGTAAATAATATCCCCTTTAACTGTCACTGGGATTACAACTTCCTTTAGGAAAGATGAAATCACTTATGAATTAAATAAAAAGCATTTTTAAAAACTCACCTGTACAAAAAAGGAAAAATTCTTTTCAAATTCAGCATCTTCTATCAACATAGGCCTTCCATGAAAATATAGTCCAGAATACCCAGATAATAAATTTGCCAAATACAGAGTCATTTAGGAAGTAAGCTAAGTAAATTCAGCTTATATTATAGGTAAATTAATTTATATTGTTTGAAATATAAAGAAATGCTACTGATAATAAAAGCATTGATAGTAATTGTTTCATAGACATTATGGCCCTATTTTCTTTAATGGCCTGTTATGAACATAGTGAGAGAAAAACTGGACACAAGGGATGGTTATAGCCTTGGCAGAAGTTGGATAGATGCTCATCAAATCTATTTCTTCTTCCTATGCACAGAAATAAACTACATTATTCAGTCTTTTGGCATCTAGGCAAAGCCAGTTTGACAATTTTGTGCCCAAAAAATGCTTTAGAAGTAATACATCACTTTGGACCAATGCAGTAGTGACAAGTAGATTCTAAAATGTTGATCCTTGCCTCCTGGTTTTCACATACTTATGTGAAATCCCTTCCCCTTAAATATGGGCTGGCTGGTGAGTTTTTTCCTTCCAGTTGAATATGGCAATGGTCATAGAATGTCATTTCCACAATTGACTATACAAGCTTGTGACTTCCATACGCTACATGTCTCTCTCTTCTTCCCTCCTTCCCTCTTCTCCCCTCTCTGGTCCTCTCTCTGTCTTTTACCCTTCTCCCCTCTACTCCTCATCTCCTCTCCCTTCCCCCTCTCTGTTTTTCTCTCTTGCTGATGAAGCAAACTGCCCTGTTGGAAGAGGCTCACACAGCAAGGAACTAATACCCTGAGTCCAACAGCCCTCAAGGAACTGAATCCTGCCAACAGTCATATAAGTGAGTTTGAATAAGGATTCTTTCCCATTTGAACCTTCAGATAAAACTCCAGTTCTGCCTGACACGTTGATTGCAGCCTCAGACAGATCCCGAAACAATGTACCCAGCTAGGCCATGTCTAGATACCTGACCAGAAACTGTGAAATAATGTGTGTGCCTCTTTGTCCTGCTAAGTTTTGGCATAATTCATTATGCAGCAATAGGTAAATAAAAAGGCAGTTAAGAATAGGCATGCCTTATTTTGTTTCTTCTTCCTTCAGCCATCTGCTGACTAGATGACACCATGACACCAGAGCAACACTGAGACCATGGCTTAAAGATGATGGAGCCTCAGCATGAAAGAAAATTAAATCCCTGAAAGACTAAGTATGTCAAAGCTCTTCTCCCTTGACAATAAGAAACAATTAAGCTGTTATTTGGCTTAAACCATTAAGATTAAGGAATATTTGTTACAGCAGGTAGCTTAGCCTGCCCTAAGAAACTTGTGTCAAATGGAAGCTTATGCTTCTGGCCATATGTTTACCAAATACTTTCTAGATGTAATTAAATATGTATTACCTCTTATTAATACTAATTTTTACTCTTCAAAAATTGCAAAGCCATTTCCTGAAGACCTTATATATTTTTGTCTTTTTTCCTTTGTTCCTACTACCCCCTCTCCCTGGAATTACTTTCTTGCCAACTTCTCTGCTTAGAGAGCTCTCACTAATCCTCAGTGACTACCTTTAATATCTACTTTGGTGCATCTTCATTAGCTCTAGGCGAAATCACATCTTGTTAGAGTTAAACCTCTATGAGTCTATTAAAAATGGCTTTAACAGCTTTCTGATTAGTGAAATTTTTAATGAGGAAAATTGGTAGTATCTATTGGCATTTAAAATGTACATATTGCTTAATCTAAATTTCCATTGATAGAAATTTAAGGATACAGACCTTTATTTTATATACATTCCAGCAAAGTTTAGGATTGGAGAAAAATAGAGACAACCTAAATAGTAATTAATAGGAAACTTGTTAATAGCCTACGGTAGGTCTATATGATTTATATGTGCAGATATGTTTTCATATTTGACCAAAATCAATTTCCAAGATAAATTATTTAGTAAAAAATAAATGATAGAATGTTCATACACACATACATATAAAGTTTTTCTGTTTTGTATAAAAAATACATAAATACATATATACTTGTATATACCTGGAAATTATGAATGGATACACAAGTAGTCACATCTTTGAAAGGGGAAAGGAAGCAAAGCTAAAGTCAAATTTTTATGAGCATTTATTGCTTTTATGTCTTAAAAGCTTTTAAAATATTTTATGCAGCAAAATAAGTGGACTTCAGTTGGGGAATGGTTGGATTAATTTTGACTGCTATATTGTAGAGTATTATGAAATCACTAAAAAGAATAACTTAGAGCTTTGTAGTAGGACGAGTAATCGCCACCCACAGATATCAGGCTCTAATACCAAAGGCCTATAATATTACCTTCTATGAAAGGGAAAAGGAAGCAAAGTTGAAGGTAAATTTTTATGAGCATTTATGAAGTTATAGAAAAGAATCTGGAAATGAATAGATATATATTTATTTGTATTACTGAATCACTTTGCTGTACACCTCAACTTAACACATTGTAAACACACTTCAATTTAAAAAATGGTTTTAAAAAAGCATTTGTGACAGTTGTCTCTTCAAAGATAATTGCAGCAAGGTCTCCCATTGATACACTGTTCTTGGGGTGATGTTGACATTCCTCCATCACTGGGTGGGGTCTTCATTCTCTCTTCTTGAATCTGGGAGGTCCTAAGACTACAGTGGAAATAATGTTTAATGACCCCCAAAGAGAGGTCATTAAAAAGCTGTACACTCTCCTATCTCTGTCTCTTAGGGTATGCACCTTGGGAGTCCGGAGTTAATGTGTAAGGAGCCACCATGCTGAGAAATCATATAGAGAAACCATTTAAAAATGGAAAGAGATGGCCATGGAGCTCCCAAAGTTCCAGTTCCCGTGATAAGCAGGTGAAACAGCTCTCTGAGAAAGGAAAAGCCCTGATGTATATATAGCATTTGCAACTGCCATGGTATAAATAGGCCCACCACGGTCTATCTTAAGCTACCAGAAATTTAGAATTCTGCTCGCAGAATTTGTGAACATTTAACAATTGGCCTTTGCATGCTACCCTCCCGCTTCCAGCTGTTGGTATTCCCAACCCCGGTGCCAGACGTAAGTGAGGATGTGAAATGACCTTTGTCCCGACCGTGGTCAGATGGTAACTTCATGAGAGATTCCACACTAGAATGACCCCTCTGAGCCACTCCCAAATTCCTACCCACAGACAGTGTGAGAGATAATGATTACACGTGTTTAAGCCAATGAGTTTCAGGATAATTGATAGCAGCCATAGTTACTGAAACAATCTTCCAGGTAAAAATAACTATAGTCATTATCTATCTATCTACATCTATATGTCTATATACATGTATATGTGTGCCTCTTTCCTCCTTCACCTCTTTGGAATTCTGGATGTATTTATGGCTTCGCCTCCCTCCTCAATCTGTGGGATGATTGGGGAAGGGTTGTTCTGGGAAAGAGGAGCACTCCCTGCTCGGCCTCTCTTGCCCATCTCCCACGCCTGCAGCCTGTCCTCACAGACCCTCTCCCCTGTGTGCCCCTGCCCTAATTTCATTATAGATTTTTTGAAATGTTAAAACACACACACACACACACACACACACACACATATGTGCAATGCCATAGAGCAAGGAACCTGGGAGCCTTGCAAATTATTCCCGTGTGAAACATTTAGACCAGGAATATTCCTCAAAGGGAATCTTTGTCCTAATTAAGAGAAATCCACCAGCCCACCTCCCTGGGGTCTAGAATGGGCATTTTATTCCAGTATACATCCTTATCTAGTTCTCCATTTTTCAAGAGGCTGTCACCAGTTAGCCTGATTGTGAAAACGCCTCTCTCAACTGCATATCTAAAATTTGTGTGCTGTGTTCCCAGGATGTTTTTAGTAGATTCTGACATTCTTGTCCAGCAAAACCCAGTGTCACTGTCTCTAGGGAACTTCTGTTAGTAACTTCTGGCTCCTTTTTCCATGGAGGTTTACCTGGGCACTCTCAATTCTTATGGTCTAATCATATATCTCATAGTTGCCATAAGGGCAAAAAGCAATTTGGTGATCACTCCTAGTCCCTCCAAGCCTCCAGGAAATGCCTATCTCAGCATCACTAAACACACACAGATTTTTCTGTGCAATTACCCATTATTGTGTGGTCATTAGCAGCACAGAATCTGGAGCCAACATATCTGAGTTGGATTCCTGGCTCTTCCATTCACTGACTATAACGATGCAATTTATTAATCTCTTTGTGTCTTCGTTTCCCCATCCATAAAGGAGAAATTAAAAATAGCATCTACATATAGAATAGTTTGTTTGAATTTAATTATGTATGCCAAGCCAGTGTCTGCCAAAATTGGGGCTCAATAAATAATTAGTCATCAGTTTTCAGAACACTTACAAAACTGTGAAATAGTTCCAAGCAACTGTTAGATGACGCCGGGGCAGGGGCGGGAGTGGGAGGTGGGGGGAGAAGCAAACATTTCAATCTCTTCAATCAAAGACCTACTACTTTGTGCCTTCAGCCCTAACAAAACTGTGAGAACAGTATGTCAAGGTTACATATCCAGAAATCTATGCCCACCTCCCCTACCCTCAAGGCCTGCCCCAGGGTTATAAAGCTTTCCCACCATCTGCCACTTCCTCAGATTATGACTTTGTAAGGTGCCAGCCAGACGGCAAATTTGAAGTCTGGGAGGCACAAGCCGTGAAATCATTCACACTAATTAACCCTTTAGCTCCAATTAACTGAGAGGATTGGCTCTCTCCTCATCGTCATGTCTGTCCGTTTTACAAGCCATGTTATACATCCAGTACATGCTTGGCTCTGGGATACCAATGTCAACTAGAGATGAGAGCATTGTTTCTACTATTTCAGAGTACATAGATTGGGTTGCAGTATAAGGAAATCACAGAGGGTTCAGACACAGAGTACCATCTACAGGCCACCAGATAAAAATAACCCATCAAGTTCTGGATTCCTAAAATATGACCAAAACAAAGCAAAATATTCATTATATTACGCTCTTTCCATAAATCTGAGAAGAGCCAGGAATCCAAGAAAGAGGAAGCCTGAAAATATGAATTCATACCAGCAAGGGAGACCTTTCGATAGATAATGGACTGAAAAAACAGAGAGGTCAAACATCCTTTACATAGGCAGAGAAACTTCCTGATTTGCATTTGGGCCCATAATCTAATGAAAAGACCTCTAAAAATGCATGTAGTAACAACTAACACCTGCATGCCACTACAAACTCTGCCCTGAAAACCTCCTATGAAGTATTCGGTATTCCCACTTTCACTGAAAAGGTAACTGAGTCTCAGAGAAATTAAACTAATAGCTCAAGGTCACACAGCTGAAACACTGCTGAATAGAAACCTTGAACCTAGTTTCTCTATTTCCAATCCCATGTTCTTTTCTCTCTTCCAGCTTCTTCACTCCCTACAGTAAGATGAAAGGCAGTGATTTTATGTTCTTTCCAAGTGCGTCTATAAATTACATGA
This sequence comes from Phacochoerus africanus, assembly GCF_016906955.1. Lineage (NCBI taxonomy): Eukaryota > Metazoa > Chordata > Mammalia > Artiodactyla > Suidae > Phacochoerus > Phacochoerus africanus. The sequence goes on along the minus strand of NC_062544.1, from coordinate 87,997,419 downwards.
CTATGTAAAAATTAGTTCTTGATTCTGTTAAAGCAATACACTTTCATCAAGATGGCAACCCAAATACATTTGTTGCAAATCATTTTTCTCTCCCAGAGCCAAATATTCTTTTAGAGAAAGGCTACACTGCTAGCATCCATCTAATCAAGGAATAAAAGATGCATGAACTGTTATCCCACACACACACCCATCCCCGCTTTCACTTCCTTCTTCCATTCACCAGGCAAAGCCAATTTGGTCTACATCTGATGCCTCGTTCACATTTCTTTGGAAGGCGTCAACGATGACGTTAGTACCAACTGTTTTGAGCAGCTGCAGAAAATCATTAACCCAAATTGCTCATTACACCTTTATAGACATAGAGCAAGTCAGCCTGCTAAACACATATATAAATATAATGGGTAATAATGGTGATGGGATGTGATAAAAATAAGTGAGGCTGAAGGGGTGGAAAATAGCTGCAGAAGGAAATTCTCCCTATTGCACATTCCTAGTCCGTAAAGGGCACAAAGCTTCAATTAAAGAAAGAAACAAACAAAAAAAAAGCTTCAGAACAAACTTATCCCACCGCACCTCAATCAGAAGCTTGGCTTCTTTTCACTGACTGCATTATTGTATAACAACAAAGAGAAAAAATGTTATTTGGGGCAAAAGAACTGATTAAAGAGAAGCTTTTTTGAGACATTCAGAAAAATTGAAAGTAACTGCCATTTTTTGGCTGGAAAGTTATCTCCAAACACACAGGACAGATGTCAGTAAGGGTGAGGGGTGCTGCTAGCTAGCGTTGTCTTTCTGCAGAAGGACCTTGAAGGGAGGATTTGCTGCCGGTTCGAACGCAGGTTGGTCCAGGCTAGCCTTCTGTCTCTGGAGCTGCTCTGAGTGGCAGCTTGAATTGCCCTGCCAAATCCCTCTGCTTTGCTCTTTCTAAAAAAAGACCAAGGAGAAAGATGTGGCTAGTCAGAGCAACAATCCACGCCTCAGCAGACTGCACTGCCACTGCAAATGTTAATATTTTTTAATGTCAATGTGGAGGCTCCTGTTTGAAATTCAATGGGGAACTAAAATTAATGTAAGCCTGCTTAGGAATGTCAAACGTATGTTCATCATATTCAAGAGAATATTTCTGCAACTGGAAAATGATGGCAAAGGAATGAGGAGGGCTTATATTGATAATCATAATAAAAATTTTTGAGACATGAAAGCAAGTACTTGTGAAAAAAGTATAATTTTGTAGAAGACATTGTGAAACCAATAGGTGTGTTTCTTGCTGGGAAAACTGACAGGCCAAGAAAAAAGGAAAGAATGCAAGCAAAGGCCTTACACTATATCAGGCAGTTTGATTCAGGGAGGATAGTCCTTCTAGAAAACTGGGAAAAAAAATAATAACCCAATATTCCACCCCTCCCTGTCTGCATACCCCTTGAAATGTGACTTTGTATCTCTTCCCATCAAGTTTTTGGAGCCTTTATTCCCCACATCATGAGTTGGGCTGGCTCTGTGACTTGCTTTGGCCAATAGAAGCAGTAAAAGTAACCATACGCCAGTCGCAAGCCCAAGCCCCAAGAGACCTTGTGCATTTTAACAATATCTCTTGGAATTTCTCCACAGAAAAAGCTTAGGCTGCCTTCTGGATGGCACCAAACAGAGCTGCATCACCCCAATTCCTAGACCAGAGAGCCCCCAGCTCAAGTGACTACAAGCATAGGATCGAGGAAGGTCTGTCAGTTATCAGTCAAGCTCAGCATGAATCAGTGGAACTGCCCAGTTGAAAACCACAGACTTTGAGGAATAATGACTAGTTGGGAGTTTAAGGCACTAAGTTTTGGAGTTTTGTTTCACACCAATTTTAGCTGAAACAGTACTGACCTTTCAAGTACTCAACCCAGCCTTAGGTAAATTCCTGAGTAAAACTAGACCCCTAGGGTACAGGCACAAAAACAACCCTTCTTATGTAACAATTTTGCAGTTATTTCTAGGTGATTGGAGATGGACACGGATGTCTATAAAAAGTAATGCCATGGAGCTGACACTAATCCATGGCCTTTTGCAACACACAGTCTATTTTCTTACTTCCCTAGTTAAAAGTTCAAATCTAATTTAAAGAGTGGGTTTTCTACTAGAAACCCAGCTGAGTTTTGAACATGACTTAAACTGAAATGAGGTCTCATTTGGCATTTTAAAGCTATAATTTGACATAATTAGCCATTCTTGTTGATGTTGCATGTCACTTTAACCATATCTTGTGTAACCAGTTAGAATAGAGTTTATAAAATTCTTCAACATTCTAAATAGCTTTACTCTTAAGAAATCCAGGGCAAAAAAACAAAATGAAGGATGGTTATCAACAATGAAAACCAGAATTTACTTTGCTATTTTAGCTGTGACATTTATTTCCTTTCTGGCCTTCTTAAACTTGAAGACAGCAACTCCTCAGTTTCCCTAATTTATCTTCCTTTAGAGAGAATCTAGAAACCCTTAACTACTAAGACCTAAATTAACAGAAATCTAAGCCATTTCTTCCCTCTGAACAGCTCAATTGCTGATACAGACATGCTCTTTCTCTCTTCCTCAAGTCCTAAATCATCCATTGTTTTTTTAAAAAAAAACAAGTTTATATGCAGTGTCATAAGATAATGTCATCTGGTTTTGTCACTTGGTTAATAAAATGATGTTGGCTATGCTTCAAAATGTGAATTGAAAACTATATATATTAAATTATAATTCCAGTTCATCACATCTATTTCACTGCTATCAAATACTGCTTTTACCCCCAAGAAACTCAGAAATTCCTTTAAAACAAATTATAGAATGAGAAATTGCTCTTATGGGAAAATTCAGCTTGCAGTAAAGCGGTGGATTTTGCACTCACATATTTTGCAATTAAATGGTACCTTACAATTACACAGCGTTTTAAAATTTACAAACTAGGAAGTATTTTCCTTTTGGTAGGCTAGCACCCTCCCAGTCAAGGTTTGCAAATTCTACCTGCTCTCTCTGATGGTTACCATCTAGGTACTACAAGCAATCAGCCAGCTGTCAAGTTGTTAAGGGTTGTAGATTTTTTTTAAATATGTGATGGCATTTTCTGTCATTGCGGTGTCATACAGAACATTTACACTGTCCTAAAATTCATCTGTGGTCTGCCTATTCACCCCTCACTCCCCACAGCCGCTTTCAACCACTAATCTTTTTACTGTCTCATGTATCAGTATTTACCCATTCACCTACTAACAACTTGGTTGCTTCCGAGTTTTGGTAATTATGAATAAAGCTGCTGTAAACATTCTTGTGCAGTTTGTATAGACTTGAGTTTCTAACTCCTTTGGGTAAATACCAAGGTCTGAAATGGCTGGATCAAATGATAAGAGTATGTGAAACTTTGTAAGAAACCACCAAACCATCTTCCAAAATAGCTCTACAATTTTGCATTCACAACAGTGATGAGAAAGAACATTCATTGGGTATTGTCAGTGTTTAGAGTTTTGGCCTATCTGCTAGGTGTGCAATAGCAAATCATTGTTGTCCTAATTTGCATCTCTCTGATGACATGATGCGGAACATCTTTTCACATGCTTCTTACCATCTGTACATCTTTGGTGAGAAGGTGTTAAGGGCTTTGGCTCATTTTTAGAGTTGCTTATTTTCTTGTAGTTGAGTTTTGAATTATTTTTATATTTCAGATAACAGTCCTTTATCAGTTGTGTCTTTTGCAAATATTTCCTCCCAGTCTGTGGCTTGTCTTCTCATTCCTTTGATAAAGATTTTGCCTCCCCAAAATCTGTCATTTGGGGGAGCTCTTTCTTTCTGGTCCCACTGTCTTTGCTCAGCTCTTATTTCTTCATCTTGTACAAACGAAAGAATTCTGTAAAAATGGGAACTATATAATGCAAAGATATTGTCCAAGAATAGCAGGACAGACTGATTTCTCCTCAGAGATCTTCTCTTATCCATTCTCACATATGATGATATTGCCTTGCTTATTGCAAGTTTAGCTCAAGAACCAAGAATGCAAACATCCTCTCAAACAAAAGAACCTCCATAGTGTGGTCCTCAGAACCCATGAATTAGAAATAGAACCAATCAGGCTCATAGGCAACACACTACACTGTCAGAGTCTCTGGGGGGAAGGGATGAATAATCTGAAGTTTTTCAAATCCCTGCCTGCTTCTCTCTCTCCATGACTCTGAAACACACCACTATTTGAGACCCACTCAGCTAGTTCATGAGTAATCAATTCTTCACGAAAAGTGATGGGGCATTTTATAAGGGTGGTGGGAGAGCAGTGTCAGCAGGCTCCTATATGGATGGAAGCTTACCTGTTTATAAAACACCACCTCACCACAATGGCATGACCATTAGGGAACCAGCAGCCAATCAAAAATCTGCCAAAGTTTAGGACGTCTTCTCTTTTTAAGATATCTTACATCAGCAGACTTCTGTCCTTTCATAGCCTAAACAATTACAAACTTTACACCTATACACTCCTCCTGGTTAGAAAACTAAGTTAGGGCTTCATGTATCTAGAATCCAGATTTTAAAAATTGATTCCTTACTGGTTCTGACTAGTCTCTCTCCTTTCTGGTCAACTTAACACTTGATCCAAATTTATCTTCTTTAAAAAAAAAAGACAAATTAAAAGTTATATGACTGAAAAAGGAAGAAGTAAAATTCTATGATTCCGTTGATGATATGTAGAAATAATATAGCCACATGTATGGAAATTAAAATCACCTTTGTTCTAGTGATGATTTATACAGAGAGCAGTGATATCCAGGAGTCAAGGAGGATATTCTGGAGGCTCCATAACAGTAATATTTTATTTCTTAAAAAAAAAAAACTTAGCAATACATAGAAAAATGTGAAGATACAAAAATGTCTTGGTCTGGCATATAAAATTTTTTAGAATCCAACTGTATTTTGGAATATTTCACAATAAAACATGAAAAATAATTCTATGCATTTATATACTACACCATATTTTTTCCTAAGTGGATTACTTTTTATTGAAATACAGTCAATGCACTATATTAGATTCAGGTGTCCCACATGGTGACTTGATATTTGCATATATTATGAAATGACCACCATGATAAGTTTAGTAACTAACCATCTGTCCCCATATAAAGCTATTATAATGTTATTGACCATATTCCATAGGCTGAATATATCATACCATGGTTTACTTATTTTATAACTAGATGCTTATATCTCTTCATCCTCTCTACAAAATTAGAACCTCACACTACAACCCTCCCCTCTGCAGCCACTCATTTGGTCTCTGTATTTATGAGTCTATTTTCATTTTGATTTGTTCATTTGTTTTTTGGAATTTCATAAATAAGTGAATTCAGTTTTTGGCTTTTTCTGTTTGACCTATTTCATTTATTGTAATAACCCTTTAGATCCATTAATGTTGTCACAAATGGAAAGATTCATTTTCTTTTCTTTTTTCTTTTTTTCTTTTTTTTTTAAATGACTGCCCCCATGACATATGGAAGTTCCCAGGCCAGGGATTCAGTCTGAGCAACAGCTGTGACTTATGCCACAAGCTTCAGCAATGCCAGATCCTTTAGCCCACTGTGCCAGGCTGGGGATCAAACCCGTGCCTCCACAGCCACCCAAGCCGCTGCAGTCGGATTCTTAACCAACTGCCCCACAGCAGGAACTCCAAGAAAATAATTTCTTTAATAATTAAGTAATATTTGATTTTGTATATATATTACATCTTCTTTATCCATTCACCTGCTGATGGACACTTAGATTTTTTCCATAATCTTAGCTACCTACATGTCCAATGAACATGGGATGGATGTATCTTTTTATTTTTCTTAATGATTTTTATTTTTTCCATTATAGCTGATTTACAGTATTCTGTAAATTTTCTACTGCGCACAAGGTGACCCAGTCACACATATATGTATACATTCTTTTTTCTCACATTATCATGCTCCATCACAAGTGACCAGATATAGTTCCCAGTGCTATACAGCAGGATCCCATTGTTTATCCTTCTAAAGGCAATAGTTTGCATCTATTAACCCAAAATTCCCAGTCCCTCCCACTCCTTCTTGGCAACCACAGGTCTGTTCTCCATGTCCATGATTTTCTTTTCTGCGGAAAGGTTCATTTGTGCCATATATTAGGTTCCAGATATAAATGAAATCATACAGTATTTGTCTTTCTCTTTCTGACTTCACTTAGTATGAGAGTCTCTAATTCCATCCATGTTGCTGCAAATGGCATTATTTTGTTCTTTTTTATGGCTGAGTAGTATTCCATTGTGTATATATACCACATCTTCTTATGGATATATCTTTTTAAGTCAGTGTTTTTGTTTTTCTTCCAATAAATATCCAGATGCAAAATTGCCAGATCATATAGCATTTCTATTTTTAATTTTTAAGGAACTCCCATAATGTTTTTTACAGTGTCTGCACCAATTTACAATCCCACTAAGAGTGCACAAGAGTTTGTTTTTCTCCATATCCTCGCCAATATTTGTTATTTGTTGTATTTAATGGTAGCCATTCTGACTGGTATGAGGTGGTACCTAATATTTCTCTGATAATTAATGATGTTTATTATCTTTTTAATATACTCATCTTGGCCATATCTTGGCCACCTGCATGTCGTCTTTGGAAAATATCTATTCAGGTTCTCTGCCCATTTTTAAATCACAGTTTTTTTGATGCTGAGTTGGATGCATTATTTGTATGTTTTGGTTATTATCTCTTTACTGACCATATCACTTACAAATATTTCTCCCATCAATAGGCTGCCCATTCATTTTGTTGATGGTTGCCTTTGCTACGCCAAAGCTACTTAGTTTGATGTAGTCTCATTTGTTTTTATTTTTGTTTCCCTTTGCTTGAGGAGACAGATACAAAAAATATATTGCTAAGACCAATGTAAAAAGTTTACTGCCCATGATTTCTAGAAATGTTATGTTTCAGGTCATATTTTGAAATCTTTAAATCATTTTGAGTTTATTTTTGTCTATGGTGTGAGAAAGTTACTTTGCATGTAAATGTTCAGTTTTCCCAACTACATTCAGTAGTACAGTATTTCCCAGCCTACTGAGTAGGCTGTCTTTTCCCCATTGTTATTCCAGCATTCCTTGTCATATTTTAATTAACCATATGCACATGGGCTTATTTCTGGGCTCTCTATTCTATTCATTGATCTATGTGTCTATTTTTATGCCAGTACCACATTGTTTTGATTACTGTTATCTTTATAGTATAGTTTAAGATTATGGAGTGTGATAACTCCAGCTTTGTTCTTCTTTATCAAGATTATTTTGACTATTTGGGGTCTATTGTATTTCCATACATATTTTATAATTATTTATTCTAGTCTATGAAAAATGTCACTGGTATTTTGATAGGATTGCATGCATCTGTAGATTACCTTGGGTTTGGAAGCATTCCTCCACTTTAATTTTTTGGAAGACCCTAAGAATGATAGATGTTAACTCTTCTTTTAATGTATGGCAGAATTCATCTGTGAAGCTCTCTGGTCCTGGACTTCTGTTTGTTGGGAGTTTTGTTTTGTTTTTATTGCACAATCAATTTCATCACTGATAATAAATCTGCTCATATTTCCTATTTTTTCCTAATTCACTCTTAGGAGATTGTACACTTCAGGGATTATATACTTCATTTCTTATAGGTTGTCCATTTTATTATTTTATAATTATTCAGAGTAACCTGCTATAATCCTTTATATTTCTGTAGTGTCAGTTGTAATATCTCCTTTTCCATTTCTAATTTTATCAATTTGGCTCTTTATCTTTTTTTCTGGCTTAGTCTAGCTAAAAGTTTACCAATTTTGTTTACTTCTTAAAAGAATGAGCTCTTAGTTTCTTTGTAAAAGGTAAGGAGTAAAGATACCCAGAAATGTAAACATGCAATTTATAACTGTTAAGTAAATGAAAGGATGAATGAATAACAGAACAAATTAGCAAATTATGGCCAAATTTCAGCTAAAGTCACCAGTGGTTTTAAATTATTTTGTGATCAATTTTATGGCAAAAAACAGAAAAATGTATTTAACTGAGCTTTGGGAGCTTTAAGTAAACAATGGAAGAAAAAAATAATTGCTGAGTTTTAAAGATGTTGGAGTTGCAAATTTCTGTTTCTTTCAAGATGTGATATTAGCTGAATATTTATAGCTATGTCAAAACAGTTTCAATGACATATAAAAATATGTGAACATATATTTTTAAAGTTTTTGAGAAAGTTAGAACAATACACTTTATGAAAGCAGGATTTTTTTTTAATTTTTGTCTTTTTGCCTTTTCTAGGGCCACACCCATGGCATATGGAGGTTCCTAAGCTAGGGGTCTAATCAGAGCTATAGCCGCCAGCCTACGCCAGAGCCACAGCAACGCAGGATCTGAGCCACATCTGCAACCTACACCACAGCTCACAGCAACGCCGGATCCTTAACCCACTGAGTGAGGCCAGGGATTAAACCCATGTCCTCACGGATACTAGTCAGATTCCTTTCCACTGTGCCACAACAGTAACTCCCTATTTGTCCTTCTTATTCAAGTTTTTTCTAGAGTGCTTTCAATGTGATATTCAGAATAGAAAACATACTGAGGCATGTACATTTAAGAATATTTTTATTATACCCACAGATTTAAGCAAAAATTTGACTTATAAGATCTAAATCAAACATGATATTGTAAATCAACTATATTTCACTTTAAAAAAAGAAACAAAGAGTTCTAAATCAAATTGCTTTCCTTCAACACTTTAAAAACAATTTTTTGTTGCATCCAGGGCTGTTGTTGAATGTTTAATAGACATGTAATTCTTGCTTTCTTAGACAATATTCTCCTTCTCTGGGAATATTTTAGAATTTTCTCTTTATAATCTTGTATTCCAATATACTGTGTCTAGGTATGGGTTTTCATCATATCCCCACTGGGTACCCTAATTCCTTCAATGTATGACTTTCCTTCATCTTTATTTCTGAAAAATTTTCTCACTTTCTAATTTTTAAAAATTCCTTTCAAAACTATTATATAGATGCTGAATAATTATTTAAATCCTCCATACTTTTAGAATTTCTCTTGAGTTTTATTTTCTTCTTTTATTGCTGTTTTCTGAGATACTTTTCAATATTATCTTCCAATTCATTAGCTCACTCTTTAGCTATACCCATTCTAATATTTATCTTAATTACAGTATTATTTCACCTCTTCGATTTTTCATACCAAAAACATAGCAACTTTATATATTTTTCTTGGACATGCTTAGAATATTTCTTTACCTCTTTAAATACATTATATTAAATCTTCTGCTAGTCTGTTCAAACAACTATGCATCTGATTAAATATGTTGTTCAATATGATGTCTTTCTTTGCAGCGTTATTGTTCCTCCCAGGGGTCTAATGGGTTTAGCTTGTGAGTTCCTATTTGTAGGGTAGTATCAGGTTTTTAGTTTAGTGACATGAATTATGACATGGAACTGGGTCCAGACGACATCAGCCCTTGCGTGTTTAAGAGGAAGAATGGGAAGAGTGACTGACACCATCAGAATCTTGTTGGCACCTTACATTCACTCTCCCACTACCAGGCAACCTTAAGTTTTGCCTTTTCAGTGCTTATGAAGAAGTAGCACTTAAAGGAAAATGTATGGTCTCATTCTGAAGCTAAAAAGAGGGAAAAAGAAAAGTGGAGAAGGAAATGCTTCAAAGTGGCTTGTCAATTCACTCATCATGTCCTCGCCACCACTGTCATCAGTAAAAGGGCAAGCAAAGCTGTTAGAGGCAATACAAAGAAGATATCAAAAGCAGAAAATATCAAATTTTCCTCCACCCTCCCTTCTTTCCGCTGTCTCTGGCCAATGTGCGCTCCAGACTTCACCTACCCACACAGCCCCCATCTCTCTCTCTCTCTCTCTCTCTCTCTCACACACACACACACTTCACCAGTGCAAGACAGCCTTCAGCCTGGTGATGGTCTCTGCTGGCTCTGTGTCCATGGTTCTCTCCTTCATCAGTAGCTCTCCCTGGGCTAATTGTGGAGGAGACAGAAAGCAGCCAGCTGTAATTTATCATCTTGACAGGACCCTGAAGTTGCTGAGTTTATTTCTCTAACCCAGCATTCACTCCCTACTCTATTGGTTTATTTTGGAAACTTTTTCACATTAATGTGAAAAAATTAAACCTTTTCCTATGCTCCAGAGTAAGCAGAGAATTGTTCAACTTATCACATATAGTTCTAAGCCTAAGCAAAATGTCTCCTTTATACGTGAACATCAGGATATAGTTTCAATAGAAAGCTTTTGATAAGAGCCAAAATATTTTGGGCAGTGTTTTCTCTTAGTGAACAGTCTCTGAACCATTCTCCACCTACCTTCCCCCACCTCTGCATCCTGGGAAGCCAACCTCTGTGGACAGTATCCGGAATGCTTCCTTGTCTTCTAACCTCTGGCTGCGTTTGGTCAGTGGAGACACTTACAAGAAGTCACATCAGCGAGTCCTCTCTGTGGCACAGTGGGTTCAGGATCCTACCACAGTGGCTTGGGTCACTGTGGAGGTTCAGGTTCAATCCCTGGTCCAGTGCATTGGGTTAAGGATCTGGTGTTGCTGCAGCTGTGGTGCAGGTCTTGGATTCGATCCCTGGCCTGGGAACTTCTATGTGTCCTATAGCCAAAGAAAATAATGAAAGAAAAAGAAAAAAAAGTCAGAGCAGAAGGAAGGAAAGATGTTTTTATTCCCTTCTTGCCTTCTTGGCAGTGTCAGTGTCCTTCTATCTAAGACTACAACTCCCACCAGACAAACCACGTTACTGCTGCAACTTTTATTATTCCTAGTAATGACCCCTCTCCTTGGCCCTTGTCCTTGGGGTGGTAACAGCCTTCTGCTATTGCTCCTGCTGGATCATTACCTTCTATCTGTGGGTCTCCCTTCATTTTGCCCACAACTTGTAAATAGTCCATTCATTAAACAGTCTCTTCATTAAATTAATCACCCTTTTGAATGTGCCATCTGCTTTTGGCTGGACAGGCAGGTGTACAGCATCTTTTTATTCCTTCTAACAGTGCAAATAATTATAAAATCATGGAGATCTGAAATGCCCACAGGTAGGAAGACAAAAGCAACATGTTTGTAGAGAGCCAATCTCAGAAAATAAAGCATCCTCAAAATGACTTAGCCCAAAATGGTACCACAGAAAGGCTTTTAGCTTGGTTAGGATTCTGGCTAACAAACCAGATCTAAGCTAAAAAACCTGGTGCAGAAACCTGATATATTTCTTTTACCTTTGCCGAAAATGTCCTTTTATACTTTGGGTGATTTCTAAAACATTTTTCAAAATGAATGGAGACTGCCTTGCTCCTGCAGAGTCCTCATCTGGAAAATTTAGACAGCCCAGACTGGGCGAAGGGCAGGTTTTCAGTGCAGAGATGAAGAAAGCAATAGACGCTTCTCCATAATGTTTGAAGGAGTGTTACATTGTCTCCTGGCATCTCTGTGGAGATTTCTGGGTCTCTGTGTGGTCATATTCTCAGTGTGGAGGGAATCTAGATGCCAGCCACATGGGAGAGAAAAGAAGATGAAGAAGAGGAAGGGAGAAATAATAATGTGGTTGCAGTTGGGCTGGCACTCACCTCTAAAGCAGACCCTGTTGGGAGCACTCTAACGCCTTCCTCCATAGAATCAGAAATGCATAGAAAACAGCACTGCTGATTAAGCTTTCATTTCCTTCACTCAAAAGATATGGCCCATGGAGACACATTTCTTACAAAAGAGCCTTCAGTATTCTTCAGGGGCATCCAGATAGTTACTGATTCCAGGTAGCCAAGAGCAGGTGGGAGGGACCATTGAGGATATCTCTTCAGACACTCAGCCCCTCCTTGTCACTCCCCATCTTGGGCAGGTCAACAGCCAACAGGAGATGCCGCCATGTAGGTCCATTTGAGGTAGAAACTTCACTTGCAGAAGCTTGGCAGTGCTCCTAGCTAAAGAAATTTGAATGGGAGTCCCCACTGTGACTCAGCATGTTAAGTACCCAACATTTTCTCATTGAGGATGTGGGTTCAATCCCTGGCCTTGCTCAATAGGTTACCTATACAGCATTGCCCACAGGCCTCAGCTGCAGCTCCCATTGGACCTGTAGCCTGGGAACTTTCATATGCTGCAGATGCAGCTGTAAAAAAAAAAAAAAAAAAAAAACCTGAATGAAGTACATACCATAGTTAGTAACAGCATATCACTTTTTTCTTTAGTTGTAACAATGTGTCAGACTAACAGAAAATGTAAGCAGTAGGGGAAACTGGCTGTGGGGTAAGCTGGAATACTCTCTATTATCACTGAAATTTATCTGATAATCTAAAACTCTTCTAAAATAAAACCTTGTTTTAAAAATGCCCTCCACTTACCTCCACACAATATTAAAATTTTTAACTGATATGCCTCATTTTCAAATAGCACTTGGATAAAAGAAGAAAAAGATAACACTGTCTTACCATTTAGAAGTGATGAACACTAGAAGAACCAAATACAAAATGTTGTAGGATATATCAAAATAGTTGTCCAAGGAAGATGTAAAAGTTTGTGTTCTTCTTTCTTTTTTTTTTTTGTCTTTTGTTGTTGTTATTGTTATTGTTGTTGTTGTTGTTGTTGTTGTTGTTGCTATTTCTTGGGCCGATCCTGCGGCATATGGAGGTTCCCAGGCTAGGGGTTGAATCGGAGCTGTAGCCACCGGCCTACACCAGAGCCACAGCAACGCGGGATCCGAGCCGTGTCTGCAACCTACACCACAGCTCATGGCAACGCTGGATTGTTAACCCACCGAGCAAGGGCAGGGACTGAACCTGCAACCTCATGGTTCCTAGTCGGATTCGTTAACCACTGCGCCATGACGGGAACTCCTGTTTTTTTTTTTTTTTCTGTTAAATTTTTTTATAACTCAAATGAATTTATCACACCTGTAGTTGTATTACGATCATAACAGTCCGATTTCACAGGATTTCCATCCCACAACACAAGCACTTCCCCCCACCCCCCAACTCTCTCCTCTGGAGACCATAAGTTTTTCAATGTCTGTGAGTCAGCATCTGTTCTGCAAAGAAGTTCAGTCTGCCCTTTTTTCAGATTCCACATGTCAGTGGAAGCATTGGATGTTGGTGTCTCATTGTATGGCTGACTTCACTTAGCATGATAGTTTCTAGGTCCATCCATATTGCTAAAAATATGGTATTTCGTTCTTTTTAATGGCTGAGTAATATTCAATTGTGTATATGTACCAAATCTTCTTGATTCACTCCTCTGTTGATGGACATTTAGGTTGTTTCCATGTCTTGGCTGTTGCAAATAGTGCTGCAATGAACATTGGAGTACACGTGTCTTTGCGAGTCATGGTTTTCTCTGGGTAGATGCCCAGGAGTGGGATTGCTGGATCAGATGGTAGTTCTATGTTTAGTTTTCTGAGGAATCTCCATACTGTTTTCCACAGTGGTTGCACTAATGTACTATACCACCAACAGTGTACTAGGGTTCCTTTTTCTCCACACCCTCTCTAGCACTTATTGTTTGTAGACTTTTGGATGATGGCCATTCTTGCTGGTGTAATGTGGTTTTGATTTGCATTTCTCTAATGATGAGTGATGTAGAATATCTTTTCATTTGGTTTTTGGCCATCTGTATGTCTTCTTTGGAGAACTGTCTGTTTAGATCTTCTGCCCATCTTTTGATAGGATTGTTTGCTTTTTGGTATGGAGCTATAGGAAGTGTTTATAAATTTTGGAGATTTAATCCCTTGTCAATTGATTCATTTGCAAAGATTTTCTCCCATTCTGTGGGTTGTCTTTTCGTTTTGTAGAGAGTTTCCTTTGCTGTGCAGAAACTTTGAAGTTTAATTAGGTCCCATTTGTTTATTTTTGTTTTTGTTGTCAATACTCTGATAGGTGGATCTGAGAAGATGTTGCTGTCGTTTATGTCAGAGAGTGTTTGGCCTATGTTTTCCTCTAGGAGTTTGATAGTGTCTGGTCTTATATCTAGGTCTTTCATACATTTGGAGTTTCTTTTTGTGTATGATGTTAGAGAGTGTTCTAATTTCATTCTTTTCCATGTGGCTGTCCAGTTTTCCCAGCACCACTTATTGAACAAGCTGTCCTTTCTCCATTGTATCTTCTTGCCTCCTTTGTCATAGATGAGTTGGCTGTAGGTGTGTGGGTTTAATTCTGGGCTTTCTATCCTGTTCCACTGATCTCCATTTCTGTCTTTGTGCCAGTACCATGCAGTTTTGACGACTGTTGCTTTGTCATATCGTCTGAAGTCTGGGAGCCTGAATCCTCCAGCACCATTTTTCTTTTTCAGGATGTCTTTGGCTATTCTGGGTCTGTTGTGCTTCCAAACAAACTTTAAAATATTTTCTTTGAGTTCTGTGAAAAATGACCTTGGTAATTTGAAAGGCATTTCATTGAATCTGTAGATTGCCTTAGTCATTTTGATAATATTAACTCTTATATAGTCATTTTGATAATATTAACTCTTCCAGGCCAAGGGTATGGTAAGTCTTTCCATCTGTTTGTGTCATCTTTGATTTCTTTCATCAGTGTCTTACAGTTTTCAGAGTACAGGACTTTTGTCTCTTTAGGTAGGTTTACTCCTAGGTATTTTATTCTTTTGGATGTAATGGTAAACGGGATTGATTCCCTAATTTCCTTTTCTGCTCTTTCATTGTTATATATAGAAATGCCATCGGTTTCTGTGTATTGATTTTGTAACCTGCAACTTTGCCAAATTTGTGGATGAGCTCTAACAGTTTTCTGATGGAGTCTTTAGGATTCTTTAGGTATAGTATCACCTCTTCTGCAAATAGTGATATTTTTACTTCTTTCTTTCCAATTTGGATTCCTTTTATTTCTTTTATTTCTCTGATTGCTTTGGCTAGGACTTCCAGAACTATGTTGAAGAGTAGTGGCGAGGGCGGACATCCTTGTCTTGTTCCTGAGCTCAGAGGGGATTCTTTCAGCTTTTCACCATTGAGAATGACGTTCGCTGTGGGTTTGTCATATATGGCCTTTAATATGTTGAGGTAGGTTCCCGTTATGCCCACTTTCTGAAGGGTTTTTATCAGAAATGGGTGTTGTATTTTGTCAAAGGCTTTTTCCGCATCTATTGAGAGGATCCTATGGTTTTTATTCTTCAGTTTGTTAATGTGGTGTATCACACGGATGGATTTGTGGATATTGAAGAACACCTGCATCCCTGGGATAAATCCCACTTGATCATGATGTACAATCCTTTTAATTTATTGTTGGATCCTTTTTGCTAGTATTTTGTGGAGGATTTTTGTATCAATGTTCATCAGTGAAATTGGATTTTAGTTTTCTTTTCTTGTGGAATCTTTGTCTGGTTTTGGTACCACGGTGATGATGTCCTCACAGAATGAGTTTGGGAGTATCCCTTCCTCTGCAATTTGTTGAAATAGTTTCAGAAGGAGAGGTGTTAGCTCTTTTCTAAATGTTTGCTAGAATGTGCCTGTGAAGCCATCTGGTCCTGGACTTTTGTTTGTTGGAAGTTTTTAAATCCCAGTTTCAATTTCAGTTCTTGTGATGGGTCCATTCATCTTTTCTATTTCATCTTGGTTTAGTCTTGCAAGATTGTACTTTTCTAAGAATTTGTCCATTTCTTCTAGGTTTTCCATTTTATTGGCATATAGTTGCATATAGTAGTCTCTTATGATCCTTTGTATTTCTGTGATGTCCGTTGTATCTTCTCCTTTTTCATTTCTAATTTTATTGATTTGAGTCCTCTCTGTCTTTTGCTTGATAAGTCTGGCTAGGGGTTTATCAATTTTGTTGATCTTTTCAAAGAACCAGATTTTTGTTTCATTGATCTTTTCTATGGTTTTTGTTTTGTTTCTATTTCTTTGATTTCTTCTCTGATCTTCATGATTTCTTTCCTGCTATTAACCTTAGGTCTTGTCTGTTCTTCTCTCTCGAGCTACTTTAGATGTAAAGTTAGCTTGTTTATTTGAGCTTTTTCTTGTTTCCTGAGGTGGACTTGTATTGCTATAAACTTGCCTCCTGGAATGGCTTTTGCTGCATCCCATAGGTTTTGGAGTGTCCTATCTTCGTTGTCATTTGCTTCTAGGTATTTTTTAATTTCCTCTTTGATGTCTTCAGTGATCCATTGGTTGTTTAGTAGCATGTTGTCTAGTCTCCACATGTTTGCATTTTTTGCAGTTTTTTCTTGTTGTTGATGTCCAGTCGTATAGCGTTGTGGTTGGAAAAGATGCTTGATATGATTTCAATTTTCTCAAAGTTACTGAGGTTGGATTTGTAGCCCAGGATGTGATCAATCATAGAGAATGTTCCATGTGCACTTGAGAAGAATGTGTATTCTGTTGCTTTGGGATGAAATGTCCTAGGAATATCTATTGAGGCCATCTGGTCTAATGCTTCATTCAGGGCCTGTGTTTCCTTATTGATTTTCTGTTTGTCCATTGCTATAAGTGGGGTGTTCAAGTCCCCCACTATGATTGTGTCATTGTTGATTTTTCCTTTTAAGGTTGTTAGCAGTTGCCTTATATCCTGTGGTTAAACTATGTTGGGTGCATAGGCATTTAAAATTGTTATATCTTCTTCTTGGATTGATCCGTTGATCATTATATAATGACTTTCTTTGTCCCTTAAAATATTCTTCATTTTAAAGTCTATTTTGTCTGATATGAGTATTGCTACACCAGCTTTCTTTTGATCCCCGTGTGCATGGCATATTTTCTTCCATCCTCTCACTTTCAATTTGTGTGTGTCCCTAGAAGTGAAGTGGGTCTCTTGAAGACAGCATACATATGGATCTTGTTTTTATATCCATTCAGCCAGTCTATGTCTTTTGGTTGGGGTGTTTAGTCCATTCACATTTAAGGTAATTATTGATATGTATGTGCTTATTGCCATTTTATTAATTGCTTTGGATTTGTTTTTGTTGCTCTTTTTTCTTTCTTCTTCTCTTGTTCTCTCCTCTTGTCACTTGATGACTATCTTTAGTGTTGTATTTGAGTTGATTTTTCTTTGCTTGTGTTTCAATTGTAGATTTTTGGTTTGCAGTTATTCTGACGTTTTGATATGAGTATATATATATGTATGTGAGATTGTTTTAACTTGTTGGTCTCCTAATTGCAAGTTCATCTCCAGTGTCCTGCATTTGTACCCTCCTCTTCCCTTGATTTCTGATTTTGGTGGTGTAACTGTGCATGGATGATTTTGTATCTCTACTGTATATATACCTTTACTGGTGAGCCTTGTCATTTGTGGAATTTTTGTTTCCTGTCGTGGCCTTTTCTTTTCTGCCTAGAGAGTAGTTCCTGTAGTATTTGTTGTAAGGCTGGTTTAGTGTTGCTGAATCCTCTTACGTTTGCTCATCTGTGAAGCTTTTCCTTTCTCCTTCAAATCTGAATGAGAGCCTTGCTGGGTAAAGTCATCTTGGTTGGAGGTTTTTTCCTTTCATCACATGAAGTATATCATGCCACTCCCTTCTGGCCTGCAGCATTTCTGCTGAAATATCTGCTGATAACCTTATTGGGGTTCCCTTGTATGTTACTTGTTTCTTTTCCCTAGCTGCTTTCAAGATTTTCTCTTTGTCTTTAATTTTGGTCAGTTGGATTACTATGTGTCTCGGTGTATTCCTCCTTGGGTTTATTTTGTATGGTACTCGTTGTGCTTCCTGGATTTTTGTGAGTGGTTCCTTTCCTATGGTAGGGATGTTTTTGGTTATTATCTCTTGGAATATTTTTTCCGTCCCTTCTCTCTCTCTTCTCCTTCTGGCACCCCTATAATACAGATGTTGGTGCGTTTAATGTTGTCCCAGAGTTCTCTGAGACTCTCTTCATTTGTTTTCAATCTTTTTTCTCTTTTCTGTTCCACATGTGTAATTTCCACTAATCTGTCCTCCACCTCGCTTATTTGTTCTTCTGCCTCCTGGATTCTGCTGTTACCTGCTTCTAGTGAATTTTTTATTTCAGTTATTGTATTTTGCATCTCTTCTTGTTTCAGTTTTATACCTTGTATCTCTTTGGTCAGTGTTTCCTGTAAGTTATCCATCTTTGCTTCCAGTTTATTTCCAATGTCTTGCATCATCTTCAGCATCAACAGTCTGAAGTCTTTTTCCTGGAAGCTGAGAATCATTTCATTGCTTAGCTGATTTTCTGGGGTTTTTCCTTTCTCCCTCATCTGAGTTATAGTTCTCTGTCTTTTCATTTTTATAGGTTTTGGTGTGGTGACCTTTTTACAGATAGTAGAGTTGTAGCCCCTCTTACTTCTGGTGTCTTCCCCCCTTGTGTCTGAGGTTAGTATAGGGGCTTGATGTAGGCTTCCTGATTGGAGGGGATGATGCCTGCCCACTGGTATCTATAGCTGATTCCTATGTGATGGGTGGCACTTTTATCTTTGGGTGAGATTAGAGGTGGTTGTGTGCCTGAGGGGTCTTTAGGCAGTGTGTTTACTGAGGGGTGGGGCTGGGACCCCACTTGGATTGTTGTTTGCCCTAGGGCTTCTTAGTGCTGACTGACTGACTGATGGGTGGAGCCAGATTTTCCCAAAATGGCCCCTCCAGAGAAAGGCACAGCTGGTGAATATTCCCGAGAGCTTTGCCTTCGATGCCCCTCCCTCACAACAAGCCACATTCACCCCTGTTTTCTCAGGATGTCCTCCAAGAACTGCAGTCAGGTTTTACCCAGATTCCGATGGAGACCTCTCTCTGCTCTGGGACCCAGTGCATGTGAACGTCTGTGTGTGACTTTTAAGAATGGGGTCTCCATTTCCCCCAGTCCCATGGAGCTCCTGCACACAAGCCCCACTGGCCTTCAATGCCAGATGCTCCAGGGGCTCTTTCTCCCAGTGCCAGATCCCCACACGTGGGAGTTTGATGTGTAGCTCAGAACTCTCACTCCTTAGGTGAGTCTCTGTGAACCATTTGGTTTGCAGTCTGTGGGGCTTCCCACCCAGGGAATATGGGATTGCTTATATCGCATAATCACCCTTCCTACCTCTTGATGTGGCCTCCTCTTTTTCTTCTGGAGTAGGGTATCTTTTTGAAAGTTTCCAGTCCATTTGGTTCAAGATTGCTCAGACTTTAGTTGTGAATTTTTTTTTGTTTTTGGGAGAGAAGTTGAGCTCCAGCCAACATCTTAATCTCATCTCAGCATTTAAAAGTCTGTTGCTGAGCCCTACATTTGCAATCGATGACTTTCTACTGTGTTCTTTTGTTTTTGTTGTTGTTGCTGTTCTTTTTTATATGAGCACAAATATGTAGATAGTTTCTGGGATGGTAAATATTCCTTCCTGTCCTGTATGTTTTGTCAATTTAGAACCTTGAACCTGGCACAGAATTAGAAAATACCTGTTGAATGAATTTAACTTGGGAAACCCAGGTATCACCTGTCCATCAGAGGTCACTTTGAACACTGTTAATAATGATCCAAAATAATTTTGATGTAAACAAGATAGAGTTTATTTTTCTTTCATGCAACAATCTGGTATTAGTAGCTTATGTTTATTTTTGTTATTTCATGATGTCAGGGATCCAAGGTTCTTTTATTGATCCTGTCACCATCCATAGACTATTACCTGTATTTAGCTAGAGGAATTTAATTTACTGTATTACCTGAAATCCTGCCCACAGGAAGAAGGAGGAGGGAATTGTTAGTTCCCTTTAAGTTGATAAGTTAAATGTTGAAAAAATCATTTCCAGTCATATCCCATTAGTCACAGACTGTCATGTGTCCAGAGCTAGTTGACAACATGGCTAGAAATGTAAGTATTGGTTGGGCCTCCATAAACCTTAGGTAATCAGATCCAGTTAGCATTTTCCTCCTTAACCTCTCACTCATGGTATAAGTACAATGTTTACTTCACTGTGATTCTACCACATGTTATCTTTTCTTTATAGAATCTGACAGTTCCAATTTGGAGCATCCAAGATGACCTTACCTCATCCTCTGGTGTTTTTTTTTAGCTGAAGGAAATGCTTTCTGATGTTCACTGGATTAGCAAAATTGTTTGTGGTTTATTACAGGATCTCAACATCATTTTAGAATTTCTATGTGTTTTGCCAAGAAAAGAGTTCCTTTCCACAAATAATTGACCCTCATCCCTCCCATTCAGGGCGAGTATCCAAATAGAATAGATCACTTGTTTTCTTCAGTAAGTGTTCCAGACTCTCTGTTGATTCATTGTCCCGTTGGAACTATGCCAAGTTGCTGAGGCCTGTTGAAGGCAAGGTTACAAATTTTTGGTTGAAAGCAGGCCTTGGGAATCTCTTTTGTATCCATTCTCCTTCATCTTGGCAGTCCTTATAACACTTGACAGGCTTAAAAAAATAAAATTATTAGCTTCATTTCATGAGGAGAAACATCAAAAGATAGCACAGATTGCCAAACATCACAGGGTAGATTTTTAACAGAACTAGAGGCTTAGGCACCTGTACTGTGTTCCTTTCTCTATTTGCCATATTTATTTAAATGTCAAAGAGTCGAGGAAGATTTCAGACACATATGGGTCTTGTCAGGTCCGTGAGATGACTAGACTGATTTGGGGCTATTTTGTAGTCATTTCATGCACAGGGAATAGAACTGAATTTCTGTTCTTTGGTTGCTTTGAGCTCTAACCCTTCAATGCAACACATTTTCTTAGTAGGTGATGATAATTCAGGTGTTGAGCTTTGGCTGGACCACAATGTGTTTTCTGTAGATGATGAATTCATTCTTGGAGGTAAAATGGATGCTGATCTCTAATGTCAGATGACAGTGTTATTTTCTCCTAACCTCACGTAAGGTAATAAGTGTCACATTCTTACTGATGACATGTGCTATATACCCTGAAGGATAAATATGGTATTGTGTATTCAACTTCTACTACAACTCAGATGTGAAGGGAAAAATGGAACATCTTTATCTAGTCTATAATACATCTCATCCTTTACTTTCATTATCAAGTCTCTACTTGGAGATTAGTTGGGAAAAAGAAATTTTAGTTCTCTTCATCTTATATTTTAGTCCAATCATATAATGGATTGTGTATAGTCTTTCTGTGATAAAATGGCTCTGGTACCCAGTTAGCCATTCCCTCTGTCTGATTTTCTTCCTAAGGTAGCATTCAGCAGTCTGAGCACTTACAGACCTTTGGTGGGAAGGTTACTCCTTTATCTGCTGGACTTTCAGTGGACCTTGGCTCATATCTGCTATCTATTGACCTCCCTGTAACAGATTCACCTTGGTTACCATTAGATTCAAATCCCTGTGTTCCCCTCTGTGGCTTTCTTCCGGCCCAGTGATCTAG
The DNA here is from genome assembly GCF_016906955.1 of Phacochoerus africanus. Lineage (NCBI taxonomy): Eukaryota > Metazoa > Chordata > Mammalia > Artiodactyla > Suidae > Phacochoerus > Phacochoerus africanus. Next base: position 87,976,119 of record NC_062544.1, on the reverse strand, counting down.
TGGTGTTGACTCTGTCTGCTGTGGGGGGACACAGTGCAGCTCCATGAGCCAGATTATGGCCCCTGGAAGTGAGAAGGACTCCAGAGAGCTAAACTTTAGCCCTTCTTACCCAACCACTTGCATGTCTGTGGCAGCAGCATCGACTTTTCTCTTTGCCATGGGCAGTAAAGTCCTCATTAATGGGCAGCGATGTCTCATTTACACTAAGGGAGAATGCCATGACCTGAAGTGTTTTGTTTTTATTTTTTTTTAATTTTATTGGAGTATAGTTGACTTACAATGTTGTATTAGTTTCAGGTGTACAACAAAGTGAATCAGTTATACATATATCCATTCTTTTTTCTCATACATGTTATTATAGAATATTGAGTAGATTTCCCATGCTAAACATTAGGTCCTTGTTAGTTATCTATTTTTGCATATAGTAGTGTGCATATGTTAATAACATCCTCCTAATTTATTCCTCCCCCAAATGGTTTCTTCCCCCTTTGGTAACCATAAGTTTCATTTAAAAATCTGTGAATTTGTTTTATGTTTTATTTGTTTAATTCTGTTTTATAAATGAGTTCTTTTGTATCATTTGAACTGGTAAAGGGGGAGGCAAATATTTGAGGAATACCTTCTCAAGATGCTTAATTTTATTTGAGCCATTCATTTACATTCTTACTGTTAACAAATTCTAATGGCTCTATGTTTAGGACTCTGGCAAATGTAGTGGCATCAGAAAAACAGAAAAGAAATACAAATAAAATGATATATATGTATTTTTTATTAATGTATTATTTGAAGTGGGACGCATGTGAAATCCCAGTGCCAGATCCATCCAATGCACAGATTTTAGTTTCCTAGTCTGCTTTCTCCATATGACAAGTGAGTTATTACCCTGCAAAGAGTACAGCTATTGTAAGTTAAAAACATTTGGTTCACCTTTGACCAACTATATTCCTGTCTTCCCTTTCATTGACACTCCTTGAGGAAAAGGCAAGGTGACTTTTTTGTTGTTGTTTTCATGTGTCCAGTAAATGATAAAGCGAGCTAAGAGATTCTTTTTTTTTTTTTTCTTGTATAGATTTTTAAGGATACTCACTTAGATGGGCACATTATAAACCAAAGACAAAATGCGTATATACCTCTTTGGAAAAAATGGTGCACCTAGCACCTATATTTAATCAACTTTTACAAAGTGACTGCCATACACCCACTGCAACCCACAGAAAACAGAGCACTTACTCAAATAATTTTAGAAATATCTATAAGTTATTCTCCTCTTTTAAAAACAGATATTAAAAACTAACATGTTACAGGTTCTTGCAGTGAAGAACCCTAATTTTGCTGAACACACTGTTTGCCAATGTCATTAGACCAAATAAACATTGTACTTTAATTTTTTGAGGGATACCTCTTGGCATCATTCAAAAAATATTGAACTCTGGAACACATTTTAGGAAATGCTGATTTAGGTATTACTACCCTCAAGAAATCTTTTCTTTCAAAAATGGAAAATACTTTAATGCTTGGCAAATAACCATTTTATGTCAGGAATGTTCTTGGATTGAGTGTATAGTATAAGGTAGATATATATGTATATCTCACAAATAATGCCACTTTTCTTATAAAAATTCTTGTTCAGATATTCCATTGTTTATACTTGTATCATTCCAAGGAATTCCACTGTCAACAGTCATAAATGTAATTTACATTTCTCTTCCAATAATAAATGCTGCAACCTTCCAGCCTTCCTCGTCTGAACTACCTAACTACTCACACATGAAGAAAATAATAGTATCTTCCAGCTGCCTGATAGCCCAATGTTTTAAGGTTTTAAGTCTCATTCTTTTTTTTTCCATTTAATTATTTTTTAATGGTTTCATTTAAAGGTTAATAAAAGAGGATACCTTACATTTTCCCAAAGCACAACTTCTGCAATTTTGTTTGTGCCACTAAAGCCAAATTGGAGAAGTTCCTTAAGAAACTTCGAAAGATCCACCTTCTTAAAAAAAAATCCCAATCATATTGAAAGTTCAGGATTCATTTTTCAAATTTTTTTATTTTTATTTTTTGCTTTTTAGGGCTGCACCTGCAGCATATGGAAGTTCTCAGACCAGGGGTCAAATCAGAGCTATTACTCCGGCCTACACCACAGGAACAGCAACATGGGATCTGAGCTGCATCTGTGACCTATATCACAGATCATGGTAATGCCAGACCCCCGACCCACTGCGTGAGGCCAGGGATCGAACACGCATCCTTACGGATACTAGTTGGATTCATTTCTGCTGTGCCATGACAGGAACTCCTTTTTATTTTTATTTTTTTATTGACATAAAGTTGATTTATAATATTGTGTTAGTTTTAGGTGTACATTGATTCATATATATATATATATATATATACTGAAAAAATATGTATCTATTCTTTTTTCAGATTTTTTTCCCTTATACATTATTAGAAAATATTGAGTATAGTCCCCTGTTCTATACAGTAGGTCCTTATTTGTTATCTTTTTTTATATATAATAGTGTATATATGTTAATCACATACTCCTAATTTATTCTTCCCCTTCCCATTCCCCTTTGGTAACCATAAGTTTGTTTTCAAAGTCTATTAGTCTATTTTTATTTTGTAAACAAGTTTGTTTGTATCATTTAAAAAATTCCACATATAGGTAATAACCTATGATATGTGTTTTTCTCTGTATGACTTACTTCACTTAGTATAATAATCTCTATGTCCATCCATATTACTGAAAATGACATTATTTCATTTTTTCTTATGGTTAAGTAATATTCCATTGTATCTATGTGCCACATCATCTTTATTCATTCCCTTGTTAAGGGACATTTAGGTTGCTTCCATGTCTTGGTTACTGTAAAGAGTGCTGCTGTGAATATTGGGGTACATGTATCTTTTTGAATTGGAGTTTTCTCGGATATCTGCCCAGGAGTGAGATTGCTGGAGCATATGGCAGTTCTATTTTCAGTTTTCTAAGAAAACTTCCTGCTATTTTCCATGGTGGCTGCTTCAATTTACATCCTCACCAACAGTGTAGTAGGGTTCCCTTTTCTCCTACTCTCTCTAGCATTTATTATTTGCAGACTTTTTGAAGATGAAGGTTTGCAATTTTTTTCAGTGTCAAGTGTTGCTCATAATTCTGAATTATTTTTTCTCAGAGGTTTATGCTTATGTACTTTACCAATCCTTGCCTTGATTTCATGGCAGTCTTTCGATATTAAGTGAGTTTTGAGGCTAAGGCCCTTCTGAGGCTTTACCAGATGTGTTGAGTTTAGCCTTTAGCAAAACTGTATTAGACCTTCATCAGCATATGTCTCCTTGTCATAAATAGCAGATGGAGGCTGGATTGAAGCTTGAATCCCAGTCATTTTCACTAAAAGCAGAAAATAATGGGTATTAAATACTTAATTAGACAGGGAACATTCCATATTGGAAGGGATTCAACCACAACTTTGATGGAGCAAGTGTTTGGTTTGCATCTCCAAGGGAAAAACACTATTAAGTGATCCTTCTGTGACTTAGTCAGAAAAGCTATTTTAATCCACAAAACACCTTCTAAGCCCAAAATTCATAAGTGGATATGCTATAGAAGTTAATGCTCTTACATCTGATCAAAACATGAATGATTATGGCAGAATCTCCTCTTTGTCAAATGCAGATAAACCAAGTTTGGGGGCAATGGAAGTCAGTGGAATAGCAGAAGTGAAATTGCTTTGAAAGATGGAAAACCTTTGCTCTGTACCAGCTCTAGCTTTACTTAGCTGTACAACATCAGACAAACCACAGTTGTCTGGGCCTTAACTTTCTTACCTTTAAGTTGAAGAGTATAGAAAAAATAATCTTAAATGACTTTTCTAATTTTTTGGATTTTTAGATTTAAAAAATGCACACATATTTCAATGGACTTCTTTTCTCATTGTCCCCTGTGCATCGATCCACTATAATACATGTAGTCATCTGGATTTACCACTTTCTGATTTATGAAATATACCAATTTAAAGCAAAGTCCATTAAAAAAAACAACAAATAAACATTGAATGCAGAAGCTTTTTCAAGTACAGTTTCCAGTTAGTCCTTGTTCATATAATTCAAAGTGTTTTTCTCTTATCATTTATGGTACAATTTATCTTAACTTTTCCACAGACTCTTTCCCAAACTGGAAGGGTGATTCTATTTCTAATTAGTCCTTGGTGACCATGTGACACACATTATATGGTCAATTTGTAAGGTCAGCTCACACAGGCAGAGCAAGTGGCAAAAGTCTGTGCCGAATTTCAACCTTTCCCTGGATCTTAACTCAGCTAGATTAAACTCCCACAGTACTTGGTTCACTTTTCCCTGCAGTCAAAGCAGACAAAATAAATTAAAAACATAACATAACATAAAACATAACATGTAACACATAACATAACGTGACATACATGATATACAGAATGCTTAGAAACTCTGGAAACACAAGTGAATACATAATGTCACCAAAGGCACCTTCAATTTATAGAGAAAAATTAGTATTATCAATGTTACAGGCTTAATGGACATCCTGTAACATTGTATTTTAAAGTGTTGTCTAACTTGTTAATAGAATATTTTCCTGAATTGATCTTCTAGGTTTAACAGCTTATAGGAGAAAAACACAAGGTCATCTTCAACTAGATTGAGATGCATTTCTCTCTAACATAAGGGAAATTTGAAGATGATGAAAATTCCAGAGATGAGATTGTGTCTATACAGCATGTTAAGGGGCATGTGTTCATCTTTCTGCACCATTCTAGTGCATGACTTAAATCCTTCATTCACTTCATGATTTAAAAAAATAAATAAATAAAGGGCAGATAAACAAAAAGGAAGCCACTCTGCAGCTGAGTCTCTCACTGGGGGACCCCTGCAACACTCCTGCCTGCCTATGATTTAGTAGTTCTGGGTTCAGGCAAAGGAGACTTGGCAAAGACAGTCTGTTAATTCTGTTAGCAACGTACCCAGCTAAAAATGGGCTTCTTTTACTGAGGAGGAAGGGAAAAGTGGCTCTTGTGGAGAGACAAGAACTTTCATATTTTTCCATTCTCCCAGTATAATTTTGACTAGATCAATATTCAGTGCATATATATATATATATATATTTGGCTGTGCCTGCAGCATGCAGAAATTCCCAGGTCAGGGGTCAAACCCATGCCACAGCAGCAACCTGAGCCACTGTAGGACAATGCCTTATCCTTAACTTGCTGAGTCACACAGAAACTCCACCATAGAAGCACTATTTGAAGCTGAGTGATGTAATATTACAAATACTGTTTTTCCTTGTACGCTTTGCTGCACAGGATTAAATACTGGCTTCTTTTTTCTCTGATTTTAAATGTTCATACTCATCATTAATGCAACTTACACTCTCCAAAAGTTGTCTATATAAGATAGAAAGACTTTGGGTTGCATCAGGGATTTACTATTCATTTTCTGAGAAGTCTTTCCTGTACTCTTTTGACCTACTCTGATATCAACTGGCTCTCCCCTGTGTGAGGCGATTAGCTAGCATCCTGGGGGATTTCTCTTGCTTTGCTACTCTGTTGAAACTTCCTTTGCTTGGTTCCTTCCCCTTTCTTGCCTTATTCTTGGATTTTCCTTGAGCACACTGGCTTCTTAAGAAACACTGAAGGGGGGAATTGCCCTCATGGTTCAGTAAAAACAAATCCAACTGGTATCCATGAAGATGAGGGTTCGATTCCTGGCCTTGCTTAGTGGGTTAAGGATCTGGCATTGCCGTGAGCTGTGGCATAGGTTGCAGATGTGGCTCAGATCCCCCATTGCTGTGGCTGTGGTGTAGGCTGGCAGCTGCAGCTCTGATTCAACCCCTAGACTGGGAACTTCCATATGCCATGGGTACAGCCCTAAAAGAAAAAAAAAAAAAGAAAAAGAAAGAAAGAAATGGTGAAGTTAAAGAAACATTTTAGAAAATTTGAGGGCTGAAAATATCTTATTTATATTGACATTTGACAGTTTTGTTGAGTACAGAATTCCTGTTGGAAAGCTATGTTTCTTCAGTAATTGAAAATTGGTACTTCATTGTCTTTGAGTTTTGCTCCTTGCTGTTGAGAATTCCAAGGCATTGTCAACAGCCCTGATCCCCAGTTGTTTATGATGTGTTTTATTTTTACTTTCCATTTGGCTTTTGATGTTCTCAATTTCTAGAACTCTTACTCATTGGCTGTTTACCAGTTTTCTCATTGTTTCTCTTCTACATCCTATCTCTGTACCTTTTGCTTCCCTTTCTTTACAGTTTCTCATTTCATTTTCCAATTTTTCTTTTGAGTTTATTTATTTTATCATACTATAACATCCAGCATATCTTTGTTTTCTGGATTTTTTTTAAAGCACATGGCATCTGTTTCATGGTTAAAATACCTCTCTCAATACATAAAATGCCTCTCCTCAAACCGTTAAGTTTTCCTTATGCTGAACAGTCTTTGGCTACTTGCTTGCCTGGATATTTCATATTCAAGAAATTTCTCAGGAATCTTGAGTTTCTGAGAAAGTGCCAATGACAATGTTATTGTAAACCTTGCATTCACTGAGAGCAGCAGCTTGCCATCTATAAGCCTGGTCTGGCTTTTTGGTGGTATAGTCCCCAAGGGAGCACCCTTGCCTTTTTGGACTTTCATCTTGGGATGCTCAGAGTCTAAAGAAAAGAGAGTCCCCTTCTCTTGCACAGAGTAACAAAAGGCCTGATCTCCAGCATTTGGGAGCTGAGGGAGGGAAGACTCTAGGAAGCTTAGTATTGCTTTTCAAAGACCAGTGTCAGAAAAACTTTACGAATAGTACTTAAACCCTTTCTTTAAAATCATCCCATCATATTTGACAGCCATGGTTGCCTCCATGGTTAGTTTCCACTTTAAATAAGTTTCCAGGTTTTAATTGCACAACCTAAAGTTTTGTTCGAAGTTAATAAATTATTCATATTTTGTTGGCTGTTTATGGATGGAGATTCAGTAGTCACTGTATGCATCTTTAGTTAAGTATATACTAAAACTTTTATTATCACTGAATGTTGTAGCTTTATACTTGGATCACTTTTCTTAAACCATTTTTCTGAGTTCTCTTACATTTTTTATTAAATGGCCATGAGCCTGATATAAAAGAAAATTTATGGAGTTCCCGTCATGGCACAGTGGTTAACAAATCTGACTAGGAACCTATCAAACTAGGTTGCAGGATCCCTGGCATTACATGGTGAGTTGAGGATCTGGCATTGCCGTGAGCTGTGATGTAGGTCGCAGATGTGGCTTGGATCCCATGTTGCTGTGGCTCTGGGGTAGGCTGGTAGCTATACCTCTGATTGGACCGCTAGCCTGGGAACCTCCATATGCCATGGGAGTAGCCCTAGAAAAGGCAAAAAGATAAAAAAAAGAAAAAAAAAGAAAATTTACTTAATGCCTCTGTTTTTAGTAGGACATGGTCACCTTAAAAGTATACAGTGTTTTCTAGGCTGGGCACCCTCTAATTTTACCTTCTCCTTGAGGAGTACATCTGCAATTGTAATGATCCTCCTGTTTGTACGTCACCCACCAGGAGGTATGGATCTTGACTATACTGTGTCTCTGCCCCTTCCACCCACATCATTGTGGTGCCTTCCTTGCATCTTTAGTCATAGAAGATCTTTTCTGCTAGTCTTCTACTCTTTCTCATCAATAGCTGGTCTCTAAATGGTAGTAATTTTGGTGTGCCCAGAGGAAGAAGTGAGCTCAGGGTCTTCTACTCCCCCCACCGTGGCCACCCCCCCCAATGTTTCTGTTTGTAGTCAAAATCACCCAAGATTTCAAATCAATAATCTAGAATTTAAAAAGCAAATTAAAAGAAGTTTATTATAAGAAAAAGAATGTGTGTATATGTATGAATGAGTCACTTTACTATACAGCAGAAATTGGCACAACATTGTAAGTCAGCTATACTTAGCACTGCTATTTTTTAGTCTTTTTTAGAGTCTTACCTGTGGTATATGGAATTTCCCAGGCTAGGGCTCAAATTGGAGCTACAGCTGCTGGCCTACACCACAGCCACAGCAGTGTGGCTTCTGAGCCATGTCTGTGACCTACACCACAGCTCACAGCTCACATCTCACAGCAACACTGGATCCTTAGCCCACTGAATGTGGCCAGGGATGGAACCCGCATCCTCATGGATCCTAGTCAGGTGTGTTAACTGCTGAGCCATGAAGAGAACTCCTAAACTTCCTATTTTTATCAGAATATGGGACCATACCCTGTAGTTTGGCTGTTGGAGAAAAGGAGAACTTGTGGCCCATCTTTGTTTAGCAACCAACCCTTCACCTCCACAGATGGAAGTAACATTACCAATTCCTGAGTGTTTGAGGGGTTTTGGCTTATAGATGGGTCAATTTTGTTTTCCCAGTTGAAGTGATAGAACTGAGTTGTACACATCGTTCTGTTTCTCATCTTTTTCACTCAAGAGTGTGTTTCTTGGATCCATTCATGTGACTGTTGTTCATCTGTGTGGTGTCACCTGTTCTTCATGGTGTCTATCTAGCAAATTTTTCTTAATGGATTGCAAATGAATTACACAAACCATTAGTTGCCTTATAACTTTATTGTATGTTTCAGCATTTAGGAATTTCAAATTTTATTTGGTGAAACTTGCCTTTCTTTCCCTTGTTTTATTTTCTCAAGTTCTAAAACAAACCTTGTTTAAGAAAACATTTGCAACATAAAGTAGCAAATTATTCACTTCTAATTTCTTCTTATGGATCTCTAAGTGGTCTCAAATCCACCTGGAATTTCTCTGGCTAGTTCTCACATGGATCACCTTGTCACAATATCATTTGTGGAATAGGCTTCCTCCCTTGACTTATAATGACACTTATTATATACCAAGTTCTGCAGAGTTGCATCAATTTTCTTTTTATATAAACGTTTTATCTTACTCTTTTGATCTATTTGCTTATTTATCTACTCAAACCATGCTACTTTTCAGTTCTATTTAGAGATTTCACAGTATCTATTAGGATAATAAGGTGCTTTATTTTAACACAGTAAAAGTGATTACAGTAATAGATACACTAGTTTAAACTCAACAATTTATTGTTACATTATATAGATATACACACATATATCTTAAGGTTTGTTATTATTGTTTATCATTGCTTAATTTATTTGCTTATACTTTACTTTGGGTTTTTTGCATGTATGTTAACAAATGATATTGGTTTGTATATTTCACTTGTTGGCTTAGTCTTGACCATCTAGCGTCTCTGTTCTGCTTGGACATAATAGCATGTTTTCTAATATTATGGAGCTGTTTATACAATTTGGAGTATTTTTTACTGAAATTTGTTATATAGTACCATAAAGTCATCTGAGCATGGTATCCTGATTTGCTTGTGGGTTTTGAGTATCTTTACAATATGTTTTCAAGTTATTTGTCAAGTCTACTTTTCTACTGCTATTTGAGCCAATTTTGGTAAATGATTTTGTGGTTAATTTCCATTTTGTCTAGGTCATCAAAATTATTTATGGAAAGTTGTGTGTGGCATTTATCTTAATTAAAAAATCATCTCAGTAGCTAGTATTATTTTTCTTCCAAATATTATTTATTTATGCCTTCTGTATGCTTCCTTGATCAAATCTGACAAAAATTATAGTTTATTAATTACAGTTTATTAATTTAAAAAGCTGTTTGATTTTATTCTTAAATTTATTTTTTATATTTTCATCTTTATTAATTTTTTTCCTAAAATTCTGTATAAACTTTTTCTCTTTTTTTTTAAGTATAGTTGACTTACAATGTTGTGCCAATTTCTGGCACATTCTTTTTCTTATAATAAACTTCTTTTAATTTGCTTTTTAAATTCTAGATTATTGATTTGAAATCTTGGGTGATTTTGACTACAAACAGAAACATTGGGGGGGGTGGCCAAGGTGGGGGGAGTAGAAGACCCTGAGCTCACTTCTTCCTCTGGGCACACCAAAATTACTACCATTTAGAGACCAGCTATTGATGAGAAAGAGTAGAAGACTAGCAGAAAAGATCTTCTATGACTAAAGATGCAAGGAAGGCACCACAATGATGTGGGTGGAAGGGGCAGAGACACAGTATAGTCAAGATCCATACCTCCTGGTGGGTGACGTACAAACAGGAGGATCATTACAATTGCAGACGTACTCCCCAAGGAGTGAGGGATACCAGCCCCATGTTGGGCTCCCTAGCCCAGGGATCTGGCACTGGGAAAATAAGCCCTCAAAACATTTGGCTTTAAAAGCCAGCAGGGCTGTTGGAAACAGAAACTCCTATCTTAAAAGGCACATACTGGAGTTCCCATGAGGTTGCGGGTTCAATCACTGGCCTTGCTCAATGGGTTAAGGATCTGGCATTGCTGTGGGCTGTGGTGTAGGTCACAGATGTGACTCGGATCTGACATTGCTGTGGCCCTGGCATAGGGTGGTGGCAATATCTCTGATTGGACCCCTATCCTGGGGACATCCATATGCCACCACTGTGGCCCTAAAAGGACAAAAGACAAAAAAAAAAGGCACTTACAAAATCTTACATGGTCTGGAAACCCAGGCCGAAGCAGTACATTGAAAGGAGCTTGGGTCAGACCCAACTGCAAATCTTGGAGAGCCTCCCAAAGAGGCAGGTGGCCCTGGATCTCACCCTGGGGACATAAGTCTGGGGTGCTTATTTTACCACATGGACACTGTTGATAGCAAGTGTCACTTTGGAATCTTCCCTCTAGCTTATTAGTGTCAAGACCCGGCCTCAACCACCAGCCCGTTGGCACCAGTATTGAGATGCCTCCGGCCAAGCAACTTGCTGAGTAGGGACACAGCCCCATCCACCAGCAGGCTGGCTGACTTAAGACACCCTGAACCTGCAGCCATTCAAGATATGGTCCTGTCCACCAGAGGGCCCAGAATTTCGCTGTACATATTGGTATGCTAGCACTAAGCCTGGGATTCCCTGGGCCCTTCAGCCAGAGATCCAGAAATCTGGCTCGATCTACCATTGGACCAGCACTAGACCCAGGACTAGCATCACTACCAGTGGACAGGGACCTGCCCCAGGACCTCGTATGTCTCAGCCCTGTCCACCAGAAGGCTGACACACAAACTGTGGGAATCCCCAGCCCTGAGGCCAGAGACACTGGGCCCAGCCCCACCCACCAGCAGACCAACACCAGCTCAAAGACACTTTGAACCCTCAGCCAGTAGCCCAAGATCTATCTCTACTCACCAGTGACATAACATCAGCTTTGGGAAACCTGAGACCGTGTAGCCAGTGGTTTCAGGAGCCAGATTGACCATTGCCAGAACAACACCAAATCCAGGATCCCCAGCTTGAACCAGGTTCGACCAACCAGTGAGCCAGCTCTAAAAAGAGGTCTTGTGAACCACCCCACTCACTAACAGCCAGCAAGCTCTGAATAATTTAATTTTGTATCTGTATATGATGATGGATATTCATCAAACATTGTGATAATGATTTCATGATGCATGCAAGTCAAATTATTATGCAGTATGTCAGATTTATCAATGCTGTATGTCAATTATAGCTCAATAAAACTGGAAGAAAAGAAATTTTTAAAAAACACATAAGCCTAGGGGGATGGGATTTAGATGGCAGAATAGAAGGACAGGAGCTCAACTTCTCTCCTAAAAACAACAAAATTCACAACTAAAGACTGAGTAATCTTCACCCAAATGGACTGGAAACCTTAAAAAAGATATCCTCCAGAAGACAAAGAGGAGGCCACATCAAGAGGTAGGAGGGGTGATTACATGCTATAAACAACATCATACCTCCTGGGAGGGAAGCCCCACAGACTGGCAACTAAATGGTTCACAGAGACTCACCTAAGGCGTGAGAGTTCTGAGCCCCACAATAAACTCCCATGATGGGGATCTGGCACTGGGAGAAAGAGCCTCTGGAGCATTTGACATTGAAGGCCAGTGGGGACTGTGCATAGGAGCTCCATGGCACTGGGGGAAACAGAGACCCCATTCTTAAAAGGCACACACAGACGTTCGCGTGCACTGGGTCCCAGGGCAGAGCAAAGTTTCCATGGGAATCAGGGTCAAACCTGACTGCAGCTCTTGGAGGACATCCAGGGGAAAACGGGTGAATGTGGCTTGTTGTGAGGGAAGTACATTGAAAGAAAAGCTCTCAGGAATATTCAGCAGTGTTCCTTTCTCTGGAGGTTGCCATTTTGGGAAAATCTGGCCCCACCCGTCAGTGCTGAGAAGCCCCAGGGCAAACAACAATCCAGGTGGGATCACAGCCCAACCCCTCAGTAAACACACTGCCTAAAGACCCCTCAGGCACACAACCACCTCTAATCTCACCCAAAGATAAAAGTGCCACCCATCAGAGGGATCAGAATCAGCTCCACTGACTAGAATCAGTGGGCAGGCATCATCCCCTCCAATCAGGAAGCCTACAGGAAGCCCCCATATCAACTTCAGCCACAAGAGGGGCAGACACCAGAAGTAAAAGAGGCTACAACTTTATTATCTGTAAAAACGTCTCCACACAAAAAAACTATAAAAATGAAAAGACAGAGAACTATAACTCAGATGAGGGAGAAAGGAAAAACCCCAGAAAATCAGCTAAGCCATGAGGAGATTCTAAGCCTCTAGAAAATAGACTTTAGACTGTTGATGCTGAAGATGATGCAAGACATTGGAAATAAACTGGAAGCAAAGATGGATAACTTACAGGAAACACTGACCAAAGAGATACAAGGTATAAAACTGAAACAAGAGGAGATGCAAAATACAATAACTGAAATAAAAAATTCACTAGAAGCAGGTAACAGCAGAATCCAGGAGGCAGAAGAACAAATAAGCGAGGTGGAGGACAGATTAGTGGAAATTACACATGCGGAACAGAAAAGAGAAAAAAGATTGAAAACAAATGAAGACAGTCTCAGAGAACTCTGGGACAACATTAAACGCACCAACATCTGTATTATAGGGGTGCCAGAAGGAGAAGAGAGAGAGAAGGGACGGAAAAAATATTCCAAGAGATAATAACCAAAAACATCCCTACCATAGGAAAGGAACCACTCACAAAAATCCAGGAAGCACAACGAGTACCATACAAAATAAACCCAAGGAGGAATACACCGAGACACATAGTAATCCAACTGACCAAAATTAAAGACAAAGAGAAAATCTTGAAAGCAGCTAGGGAAAAGAAACAAGTAACATACAAGGGAACCCCAATAAGGTTATCAGCAGATATTTCAGCAGAAATGCTGCAGGCCAGAAGGGAGTGGCATGATATACTTCATGTGATGAAAGGAAAAAACCTCCAACCAAGATGACTTTACCCAGCAAGGCTCTCATTCAGATTTGAAGGAGAAAGGAAAAGCTTCACAGATGAGCAAACGTAAGAGGATTCAGCAACACTAAACCAGCCTTACAACAAATACTACAGGAACTACTCTCTAGGCAGAAAAGAAAAGGCCACGACAGGAAACAAAAATTCCACAAATGACAAGGCTCACCAGTAAAGGTATATATACAGTAGAGATACAAAATCATCCATGCACAGTTACACCACCAAAATCAGAAATCAAGGGAAGAGGAGGGTACAAATGCAGGACACTGGAGATGAACTTGCAATTAGGAGACCAACAAGTTAAAACAATCTCACATACATATATATATACTCATATCAAAACGTCAGAATAACTGCAAACCAAAAATCTACAATTGAAACACAAGCAAAGAAAAATCAACTCAAATACAACACTAAAGATAGTCATCAAGTGACAAGAGGAGAGAACAAGAGAAGAAGAAAGAAAAAAGAGCAACAAAAACAAATCCAAAGCAATTAATAAAATGGCAATAAGCACATACATATCAATAATTACCTTAAATGTGAATGGACTAAACACCCCAACCAAAAGACATAGACTGGCTGAATGGATATAAAAACAAGATCCATATGTATGCTGTCTTCAAGAGACCCACTTCACTTCTAGGGACACACACAAATTGAAAGTGAGAGGATGGAAGAAAATATGCCATGCACACGGGGATCAAAAGAAAGCTGGTGTAGCAATACTCATATCAGACAAAATAGACTTTAAAATGAAGAATATTTTAAGGGACAAAGAAAGTCATTATATAATGATCAACGGATCAATCCAAGAAGAAGATATAACAATTTTAAATGCCTATGCACCCAACATAGTTTAACCACAGGATATAAGGCAACTGCTAACAACCTTAAAAGGAAAAATCAACAATGACACAATCATAGTGGGGGACTTGAACACCCCACTTATAGCAATGGACAAACAGAAAATCAATAAGGAAACACAGGCCCTGAATGAAGCATTAGACCAGATGGCCTCAATAGATATTCCTAGGACATTTCATCCCAAAGCAACAGAATACACATTCTTCTCAAGTGCACATGGAACATTCTCTATGATTGATCACATCCTGGGCTACAAATCCAACCTCAGTAACTTTGAGAAAATTGAAATCATATCAAGCATCTTTTCCAACCACAACGCTATACGACTGGACATCAACAACAAGAAAAAACTGCAAAAAATGCAAACATGTGGAGACTAGACAACATGCTACTAAACAACCAATGGATCACTGAAGACATCAAAGAGGAAATTAAAAAATACCTAGAAGCAAATGACAACGAAGATAGGACACTCCAAAACCTATGGGATGCAGCAAAAGCCATTCCAGGAGGCAAGTTTATAGCAATACAAGTCCACCTCAGGAAACAAGAAAAAGCTCAAATAAACAAGCTAACTTTACATCTAAAGTAGCTCGAGAGAAAAGAACAGACAAGACCTAAAGTTAGTAGAAGGAAAGAAATCATGAAGATCAGAGAAGAAATCAAAGAAATAGAAACAAAACAAAAACCATAGAAAAGATCAATGAAACAAAAATCTGGTTCTTTGAAAAGATCAACAAAATTGATAAACCCCTAGCCAGACTTATCAAGCAAAAAAGAGAGAGGACTCAAATCAATAAAATTAGAAATGAAAAAGGAGAAGATACAACGGACATCACAGAAACACAAAGGATCATAAGAGACTACTATATGCAACTATATGCCAATAAAATGGAAAACCTAGAAGAAATGGACAAATTCTTAGAAAAGTACAATCTTGCAAGACTAAACCAAGATGAAATAGAAAAGATGAATGGACCCATCACAAGAACTGAAATTGAAACTCTGATTTAAAAACTTCCAACAAACAAAAGTCCAGGACCAGATGGCTTCACAGGCACATTCTAGCAAACATTTAGAGAAGAGCTAACACCTCTCCTTCTGAAACTATTTCAACAAATTGCAGAGGAAGGGATACTCCCAAATTCATTCTATGAGGCCACCATCACCCTAGTTTTGAATGTCCTAGGCATGGCAATCAGAGAATTAAAAGAGATAAAAGTAATCCAAATTGGAAAGGAAGAAGCAAAACAATCACTATTTGCAGATGACATGATACTATACCTAGAGAATCCTAAAGACTTCCAGAAAACAGTTAGAGCTCATCCATGAATTTGGCAAAGTCGCAGGATACAAAACTAATACACAGAAATTGACTGCATTTCTATATACTAACAATGAAAAATCAGAAGGAGAAATTAGGGAATCAATCCCGTTTACCATCACATCCAAAAGAAGAAAATATTTAGGAGTAAACCTGCCTAAAGAGACAAACGACCTGTACTCTGAAAACTATAAGACACTGATGAAAGAAATCAAAGATGACACAAACAGATGGAAACATGTACCATGCTCTTGGATTGGAAGAGTCAATATTATCAAAATGACTATACTATCCAAGGCAACAAACAGATTCAATACAATCCCTATCAAATTACCAAGGACATTTTTCACACAACTAGACCAGATATTTTAAAATTTGTTTTGTAAAGACCCAGAATAGCCAAAGACTTCCTGAAAAAGAAAAATGGAGCTGGAGGAATCAGGTTCCCTGACCTCAGACTACACTACAAACAACAGTCATCACAACCACATAGTACTGGCATAAAGGCAAAAATATACATCAGTGGAACAGGATAGAAAGCCCGGAATTAAACCCATGCACCTGCAGCCAACTCATCTATGACAAAGGAGGCAAGAAGATACAATGGAGAAAGGACAGCTTGTTCAATAAGTGGTGCTGGGAAAACTGGACAGCTACATGGAAAAGAATGAAATTAGAACACTCCCTAACACCATACACAAAAAGAAACTCCAAATGTATGAAAGACCTAGATATAAGACCAGACTCTATCAAACTCCTAGAGGAAAACATAGGCCAAACACTCTCTGACATAAACGACAGCAACATCTTCTCAGATCCACCTATCAGAGTATTGACAACAAAAACAAAAATAAACAAATGGAACCTAATTAAACTTCAAAGTTCCTGCACAGCAAAGGAAACCCTAAACAGAATGGAAAGACAACCCAAAGAATGGGAGAAAATCTTTGCAAGTGATTCAACTGATAAGGGATTAATCTACAAAATTTATAAACACCTTCTGCAGCTCCATACCAAAAAAACCAACAACCCCATCAAAAAATGGGCAGAAGATCTAAACAGACAAATCTCCAAAGAAGACATACGGATGGCCAAAAAATGCATGAAAAGATGTTCAACATCGCTTATTATTAAAGAAATGCAAATCAAAACCACTATGAGGTACCACTGTACACCAGCCATAATGGCCATCATCAAAAAGTCTACAAACAAGAAGTTCTGGAGAGAAGTGCTAGAGAAGTGCTGAAGTGTGAGGAAAAAGGAACCCTAGTACACTGTTGGTGGTATAGTACATTGGTGCAACCACTGTGGAAAACAGTATGGAGATTCCTCAGAAAACTAAAAATAGAACTACCATTTGATCTGGAATCCCACTCCTGGGGCATCTATCCAGAGAAAACCATGACTCTGAAAGGACACATATACCCCAATGTTCATTGCAGCACTATTTGCAATAGCTAAAACATGGAAACAACCTAAATGCCCATTGACAGAGGAGTGGATCAAGAAGATGTGGTACACATACACAATGTAATATTACTCAGCCACTAAAAGGAATGAAATAACAGCATTTTTAGCAACATGGATGGACCTAGAAATTATTAGGCTAAGTGAAGTCAGTCAGACAATGAGACACCAACATCAAATGCTTTCATTGACATGTGGAATCTGAAAAAAAGGACACAATGAACTTCTCTGTAGAACAGATACTGACTCGTAGACTTTGAAAAACTTACGATTTCCAAATGAGATAGGTTGGGGGTTGGGGAATGCACTGGGGTTGTGGGATGGAAATCCTATATAATTGGACTGTGAAGATCATTGTACAACCATAAATGTAATAAATTCATTGAGTAATTTAAAAAAAGAAAAAATAAACAAAATTCTGTTGATTGGTCTGTTAACTCTTAAGTCAATCACTTCTTACAATACCTAAAGAGGCTCTTTTGACATAGTAACAAAGCAAAACAGAAAACTATTACCTCTGAGGCATGTGTGCACGTGCACACACACACTATATCTATCTGCACATTATATATGCATTACATGTGTATTTATGTGTATGTAGATATGCACACTACATACATTTATACACACATTGTTCATATTTGTGTATTCACCTATAAACATAGGCAGCATCTATAAACCCACTGGGTTAATATTTATACCCTTTCAACTCCAAAATATCTCTAAATACATTCCATTATGATAACTCATATCACACTTATTTGCCTACCTCTTCTTGCTGCCCAATGATTATAAAGTCTTGAAAAAAACAATGACTTCTCATAGATTTTTGTGTCTGAATGGTAACTTATACAGTGCTTGGAACATAAAAGGAACACATGTGAATAACCAACCAAATGAATGAATAAGTGACTATTTGGAGGGTCATGGTAGGGAAGGAGAGAAGGGTCTTGAATATAGATGTTCTTCCTGAGTGGGTATTTGTGAAATAAACTACCTTATAACTATAAAACAGAAACCACTGAACATAACAGGTAACAGCAACTTAATCACAAAATACTTATAAATCCACATTAAGCCTTTCCAAGGCAATAGGTCAAGTTCTTCAAACATAAAAATTTTGTGTGCTTGTTTATAATGGAAAGTACCTCCAAAGAGTTCCTTGACCTGTGCAAGTTAACAAAATGTGTCAAAGGCCAAAGCTATGTTTCTTTCAGACTCATAACTGTAAGTAAGCAGTTGCATTGACATCCACTCATTCTGCTGGAATTTTTAAATGTTCTGAGTGCTGATTTTTAAAAGAACTCGCTCTGTAAATATAATTGTCAGATACATCTTAATAGGACTCCAAAGGAAATCATACGCAATTCATGATGTAACCAAGTTGATATTAGAGCTTAAAATGTATTCTTCAATACCTGCTGCAAGTATACGTACCTATGAATCATTTGGGACAAGTGTCAAGGCCATATAAACACCATCAGCCCAGGCAAGGACAGACTCAGACATCCCCGAGAGCAATGGCCTTGAAGACACTGACATTCAGCATCAGTGATCAAAGGAAAGCTACTATTGTCTCTTACAATGCACACCATTTTTATTTAAAAAAAATAGAAAATAATAGGCCAATCACTCTCCTCTATAGGTAATGTTCATATGAAATATTGTGCTTTGAATTTTTATTCTAATTGATATATACTATAGTGTGAACATGCGTTTATAAAATAAAGGACTTGGGAGTTCCCATTGTGGCTCAGTGGTTAACAAATCCAACTAGGAACCATGAGGTTGAGGGTTCGATCCCTGGCCTTACTTAGTGGGTTAGGATCTGGTGTGGGTCGCAGAGGCAGTTAGGATCCCACGTTGCTGTGGCTCTGGCATAGACCAGCAGCTACAGTTCCAGTTGGACCCCTAGCCTGGGAATCTCCATGTGCTTCAGATGCAGCCATAGAAAAGACAAAAAAAAAAAAAGAAAAGAAAAAAAAAGAAAAGAAAAAGAAAAAGAAAGACAAAAAATAAATAAATAAAATAAAATAAAATATAGGACTTGTATTTGATGATTTCGATAAATTCCTTTCCAGCTCTAAAATGATTTCTCCACAATCATTCATAAATCCCAATAAAAATACCCTCCCAAGGAAAATTAATGCAACCTTACTTAAATTTTTGCCCTCTTCTTTTTTGTCTGCCTTTTCACAAAGTAAGTTATTAGAGAGTTTTAGAAAGAAAATTTCAAAGTCAAAATTTCAATGTCAGTTACAAGGACATGTAATAATAGGACTATCTTGTAAGGGGAAAATGTGATTTCGTACAGCAGTAACTGAGAATGACTCAGTTAATGGGGGCAATTTTATACATCCAAAGGCCTTAATATTTTCAAATCCCATGCAATTATAATCCAAACAATTACTAAATTCAATCTTAAGGTTAACTGGTCTTAAATCTGCTGACATTTTTATATGCAGCTGCCAGGATCAGAAATAATGCATATGTTGAACTCTGCAACTCTGCCCATTACCTCTGACCATGTTCCATCCAGAGAAAATTCCTAAAAATAGTTCAAGATAGTCAAGGGTCCAGGCGTGTCTATCATTAACATGTTTATAAGCAATTGAAATTTCCCACCTATTCTGCCTGGGATTGTTTAAGGCAGGGAACTTATTGCTAAAAGAAATTGGTTAGAGAAGCCGTGTTCTAGAGAAGGATTTTAAGCTCCCAGACTGAATTTGGCATATCTGTGGTCTTCTGTGTGTCTGCTAAATCCACAGCCATTATTTTTCTAGAAGCAAAGTGTCAAGTTTCTCTGTTAATCACCCTCCAAATGCATATCGATTCCCACGCAGTGCATTATTAAATGGAAATGAGCCTAATTATTCACCTGTTAGTGGGTGGGGATTGAGGAAAAGAGAAAATGCAAAGAATAACATTTTCCTTTCAATCGTCTGGTGCAGAATTTCTATGCTACAGTCTTATGAATAGCAATTTGGCCTTGTATGTCTGCGTGATGGGATAATAATTTTAGGTAATAACCAGAGTTTCTTTTCACCCACAACTCCTTGCTCGACACCTCTATTCCCTACCAACTGCACCATGCAATCAGAGGACCCCCTCCATCCAGGGATGATTATTCCAGCAGAACTGCAAAGCAAGAGAAGCCAGATGGCCTCTGCTAGGCTAAAATGATATTTAGGCCTTCAGTAAATTAAACACATTCAGAAAAAAAATGTTACATTTTCTTGCACACACAAACCTGAGGGCATGTGAAATTTGGACCTAATATTACCAGTATTGATGGAACCATTGGTTTGTTTTCCCCAATAACAGTAACATAAGTTAAGTTAAATGTTGGCTCTATGTGCCTTGGTAGGATTCAGGCGTACTAGAGTGGGTTAACTCTTTAGTTCTGAGACCAGCTTCCCCCAATCCTGACCCTCTTCCAAGATGCTCTGTACATGGAGGCTACATGTGAGGCAACAGCATAGAGAATCAGATCTACTAAAATTGTGTCATTCATCCTTCCATCTTCTCCCAAGGACATTGGCATCCCTTCACCAAGCTTAAAGGAAAAATTGCACCATATATTAACTCCTGAAGAGTTCCAGAGATCCTATACTGTAAATGGCATAAGGGACTTGGAATTTTATTGAACCTAAAAATATATGATTTCATGCAAGCTGTTTCTCTGGGTCTTGTTTCCTTTTTCTAATATTTGGCTGAGTCATCAGAGTCTATGAAGTGAAATAAATTTGATAAAGCTCCTGTAACTTTCAATCACATTGAATTATCTAAATCAGAAATTCAGGAACTTTTATTTTTTTGGCTGCACCTGCTGGCATATAAAAACTCCCAGGCCAGGGATTGAACCCATGTCACAGCAGCATTCCAAGACCCTGCAATGACAATGCCAGATCCTCAACCCATTGCACCATAAGGGAACTCCAGGAACTTTTTTTTTAAAACCTCAAGACAACAATGTATGTTCTGATCTTTACCAAATTGAACTTTATTTTTTCAATATTGCAGTCTCTTTTGTTTTTAAATTTCATATATCAGGGAATTAAGCTAAAGGCAATAAACCTGCTGAAGAAGGCAACAAGAAGTTGACTTTTGAGAAGACTGCTCTTTATTGTGGAAATGGCCCTACATCCCAGTGTTTAATTAGTCCTCAAATCCTGATTTGAAATGCCTAACAACTCCTGCTACTGAAATTTCTTCTGATAAAATGTTGCCTTCTGAAGCCTGTAGATGAGCAGTAGCCACAGCCTGATGTCAGAAAAAGAGTTAGGTGAAATTAACAGTTTAAAAGTGAAATCGTCTCTTATGTTTCTGATAGCGTTCATATTCTATTTCTTGAACTGGAAGGCAGGTACATGACTGGGCCCTCTTTGTGCTGACACCAAGCTTTTAACTTATGAAGTGTGAATTACTTCCATTAAAGGCAAAAAAATAAATAAATAACAAATCCTGTGTAGCTAGGAAAATCAAAAAGACTCTCAATGAAAAGAGTCACTAACCACATGCTAGTGTTTGGACTTTGAAAACTGATTAGGAAATAGCTAAATAAAATTATAGAGACCATCCTGATATTTAAACATCACAGTCTGAAAAGCACTTCCATGTTTATAGTATTTAGTTCTGTGAGAGCTTCTGTTTTCCTAAAACAAAACAAAACAGAAAAAAACCTCAATTTTAAAACTTTTTGACTTTTAATGGTGGCTAATTGAATAAGCTTCAAAACCCTTCCTTCATTCTTGGCATTTTTCTCTCTGTTTGTAGCCCTCATGCCAACATTTCACAGCTAACTCTGCTACATGAACATTTATTAGAACTAAACCTGTTATTGGTCCAAAGGCAAAAGCTATGTGATCATCCCAACAGATGCCAAAAAGGGCATGTGATAAATTCCAACATCTATTCTATACTTTAAAAAAAAAAAAATGCATTGTTGGAGTTCCCGCTGTGGCTCAGCAGGTTAAGCATCTGGCGTCATCTGTGCATTGGTGTGGGTTCAATTCTTGGCCCAGCACAGTGGGTAAGGATCCAGTGGTGCCTCAGGTATAGCATAGGTCACAGCTGCAACTCAGATTCAATCCCTGGCCTGGGAACTTCCATATGGTGTGGATTTGACCAAAAAATCAAATTATTGCTAATTCTATTTAACATGATGAATAATACTGATCTCAGCCTCGTATTTAACATTAATAAACACGTGATCAGTTAACCTGACAATGTCTGCTATCATTACTATTTAACACTGTCCTGTAATGTAAGCTACAACAATAAAGGGTGAAAGGTACTAAAAAGAAATACACGATTTTGTTTAAACATTCTTAACTCCCTGGAAAATCCTGACAGATCTGAAATAATACTTTTAAAATAAACAAGCTAACTTTACATCTTAAGCAGCTAGAGAGAGAATAGACAAGACCTAAAGTTAGTAGAAGGAAAGAAATCATAAAGATCAGAGCAGAAATCAATGAAATAGAAATGAACTATAGAAAAGATCAATGAAACTGAAAAAATACTTTTATGACTAATAACTAAGATGGTTTAATAAAGTGAACAAAATAATACATATTATCCAAGTCCTATGCAAGTTATAAAACTTCACTGAGAAATGAAAAAGATAATTTGAATAAAGGCCAAAATATACCAAGTTCTTGGTAAATAACTTGCTGTAAATGTGTTCTCTGCAGCACTATTTATCATAATAATAAAAATGGAAACCAACCAAATATTTGACAGTAGGGAATAAGTAAAATAAAGTATGATACAGTAATATAACAGTATGAACAGTCATAAAAAATACATAAAATAAAAATATTTCATGGCTTAGAAAAATGTCCAAGGTGGACAGTAAATTTTTTTAAAAGTCACAAAACAGTTTTTGGTTAAAAAAAAAGAATACGTTTATGTATACATACATATAAAAGTGTACTCAAAAATAAAACTAGGAGGCTATACTTCAAAATATGTTGTGGGATTACAGGCAATTTAAATTTTCTACTTTCATTCTCTCTACATTTTTGCATGTCCCTGTATCCTTAATTTTATATTACATGCATTATATTTGAAGTAAGAATTTAAAGCTACGTAGTTATCGTAGGAAAAATATAAATTCTTCCATTGTAGGCCAGAATAGATTTCATGTAATTGTCCTTCCAAAAGGAATCAAGGAAATGAAAAACAAAACCTTGGTAACATAAATTAGACTCTGTCTATTCTGTTGTATTTATATGATCCCAGGCAGCTGTCATCAAAAGTCGTCATTATGCTAATTTATAATCCCAATTTCAAAGCACAATAAGAAACTGTATATTTGCATTGAGTTTTAGTCTTTCAAAGATAATTTTATGTTTGCTCAATTATTCTATTGTCACTCCAACCTTTGTGATAAGAAATTTTTCCCCATTTACAGATTAAGACTGTGAGGCATGGAAAGTTCTCGATAAACACGTGGGTAGTTGATGCCATTATTGCTATACCAATGTACCAGCAGAACTAAAGTCCTGAACTTGAAGCTCTAAAACCAGATGACTTTTGAATTAAATTTCACTTCAATTCAAATAATTATTGTTTCTCCCAAGTGCCAGCTCCTCCATTTTGGAAATTGTGTATGAAAGTAATTAAAATATCATGCAAGTTTAAAACAAATTTAAGAATATCTTAACTTTCTGAAAAATAAGAGCTAGGTTTAAATTGGGCTCTTATTTCAATAACACACAAAAGTTGAAGTGTTCATGTCAAATCATTCAAATGTAGATTCAGTTCCTTAAAATGATTCACTGAAAGTATCTGGTCCCTAAAACAGAGTATCAAAAGCAATCTAAAAATTATAATGTCTGAGTCAGAAAATCCATGGGAAAGGATTTTCTCCCCTTTAGTAAACCTATCACCTTGAACTAGAGAGTTAAACTTTCTTTTAAAAAGACATAATTAAAACACAATCAATATGCTTTCAAGGAACATATTCCAGAATAAAATGATTAACTTTTTTTTCTTCATGTGTAATATTTAGTTTGGATTACAATGAAGAAGCAAAATATGATTTACAAAATCTATCTCATCATGCATTTAACAACCTTACAAAAGCTTTACATGCATTATGCCTTGCAATAAACATTGACATTTATAATCTAAAATTCTCATTTGTGCTAAAGGCAGGCTCATTCTTTCACTTAGGTAATGAAATTTTAATACAGTATGAGTATGAGAAGGGAAGGGGAGTATAAAATATATTAAGTAATTCGCTTGGCTATTACACTACCAGAAAGAGGACATCATTTTTATTTTCACATTTCTCAGGCAATAGATTTTGCAGTGCAATCACCAACTGATGGGAAGGTTTTAGGACTATCTGATACGTCAAATTTGCTGAGAAAAGACAGAGTTCTGTGAGCAATTCCAATCTTCCACTTCCTCAATATTCAAAATATTCTGGTGGAACATCCAAAGTAAACATTTGTTTTTGCCCTCATCTACAGCATATTTTCTACTTGTGGCTATTCTAATGGGCTCAGTGATAACCCCCTGCTGCTACTTACCTTGGTGACAAATGGAAACCCCATCACCCAAACAGCAGGTCCCTTCGCTTTTTTCTTTTTTCTATACATCCAACCAAGAAATTGATAGCATATTATTTTCTAAGACGATTTTTCCAAATGAATCACAGAACTATGAGGCATGAACACATATGAAAGAACTTTTAAAAGAGGCAGTATTTGAGGTAAAATTGAGCAGTTTCACAGAAAGTGAATTTTCTGTCAAGAGTATGCATTACCTTGGTTCCAAAGAGCTCACAAATATGCAGAGGGGTAATGCTGAATGTCACCAATTTGTGCATATGCTATTCATTTAAGTATTTGATTGCCAGCATCTTTCACTGCTGATGTTCAAGTTCTACCTGAGCCTATTGTTTTACATTGTGATAAATATGCACTTTAGGTACAATGGAGCCTCACTGAAATATTCCCTATGCACACACAGTGTGAGGTTGCCTACATCAAGATATCTGAGGTTTTTCTGAAATAGTCCTCCAAGGCCATATTTTAAGACAAACTCTGCCTACTAGTGAATTTTAGATCATGCATTTTAAAAATGAAACTCCAAATTACTAAAAATTAGGTAATGTTCACTAAATATTTCCTCCCTTCTCCCTCACACTGTGAACAGAGTATTCTTTCCCACTCCAGGGATGCTGATCATGGCCAGTAACTTGCTATGATTAATGCTGTGTGTGTTTGGGTGTATGTGTGTGTGTGTGCGTGTATGCACATATGTGTATATATATGACAAGATACAAACAAAGGCTTGAGATATGTTTATGCAGTAGGATTTGCCTAATTATGCTATTGACATTGTCATGGATTATACTCTGAATGTTTGTATCCCCCTAAAATTTGTATTATAAAATTCTATCCTCCAAAGGTGATGGTATTAGAAGGTGGGGCCTTTGGGAAGTGCCTAAGTCATGGGGTTGGAGCTGTAATGAATGAGATCAATGCCTTATAAAAGTGGCTCCAAAGAAATCTTTAGCTCTTCTGTCATAAGAGGATACAATAAGAAGTCTACCACCTTGAAGAGGGTCTTCACCTGGCTATGCCAGCATCCTGATCTCAGACTTCCAACCTCCAGACTGTAAGCAATAAAATTTTACTCTTTAGAAGTCATCTAGTCTGTGGTATTTGTTACAGCATTATGTACAGACTAAGACACTATGAAAAGAACATTCTTGGACAGTCCAAAGATAATAAGAGACACATCGGGAGTTCCCGTCGTGGCGCAGTGGTTAATGAATCCGACTAGGAACCATGAGGTTGCGAGTTCAGTCCCTGCCCTTGCTCAGTGGGTTAATGATCTGGCGTTGCCGTGAGCTGTGGTGTAGGTTGCAGATGCGGCTCGGATCCCGAGTTGCTGTGGCTCTGGTGTAGGCCGGTGGCTACAGCTCTGATTGGACCCCTAGCCTGGGAACCTCCATATGCCGCAGGGGCGGCCCAAGAAATAGCAACAACAACAACAACAAAAAGACAAAAAAAAATAAAAATAAAAATAAAAAAACATAAGAGACACATCAAGCTGATTTGGACTTAGCTTATGATTTGAAGTCAAGCCCAGTTAAGGTCAGTCTAGATCAGTTGACCTAAAGCCATGCATAAGTAAAAGTTAATGGTTTGTTTTAAGTCACTGCACTTGGGGTGATTTGTTATCCCACATTATTGCGGCATAGTTGACTGATACACATCTGTCAATGAACATATTGTTAAAGTAGTTATATGGATGGAGCCTTATACTGAGTCTAAAGCAGTCACAATGTAGCAAAACTTGATTAATAACCATATTGTATGCACAGAACTATAAATGCAATATATGCCAAACAATCAATTATCAAGATCATACTCTGTTACTTAAATAAGAAATGCCTGAACATTTTGAGTTAACTAGATTTGCCTGGTTAGCAGTCCTCTCTCTAAATATACGAATTAAATACCTTCCCAACCCAATTCGAAATGGCAAAAACAAAACCTCAATGAATACGACAGGCAGTTTAATTTTGAATGACTATTCTTTGTGTTCTTATCCTGCTGCCTAGATAACTAGAGGAGACTATTTTCTACATTGAGTTAACAGAAAAATAATAGTAATAAATAAATACAAATTAAAACTGCTAAAAAGAATTTGTTGGTCAGTTTAGATGACATTTTAAAAATCAGATTATAAGTATTATGTATTTGGAGTTCCCGTCGTGGCGCAGTGGTTAACGAATCCGACTAGGAACCATGAGGTTGCGGGTTCGGTCTCTGCCCTTGCTCAGTGGGTTAACGATCCGGCGTTGCCGTGAGCTGTGGTGTAGGTTGCAGACGCGGCTCGGATCCTGCGTTGCTGTGGCTCTGGTGTAGGCTGGTGGCTACAGCTCCGATTCAACCCCTAGCCTGGGAACCTCCATATGCCGCGGGAGCGGCCCAAGAAATAGCAACAACAACAACAACAACAACAACAAAAGCATTATGTATTTTTTTTAGAACTATCTAGCGGAATATGAACAGATCCAGATGAAAATTCTCATATATTAATATATATTTTAAAAATTACATTCTTTTATGTTGAATAAAATTAAATGTATAAAGGGAAGAAATTAAATAATTTTTGAAAATTTCCTTTTAATTATTACTTTAGCACCTAGGCATTTGTCCTTAATGACAAGGATAAATGCATAGAAACTAAAAAAAAATAATAATTCTCTTTTAGTATTTTGTGAAATGTTCTTTAATGTTAAAATTCATGAGAGGAGCAATGTCAGCATCATGGTAGTATGAAATGCTTCCACTGTCTATCCCCTTCAATCAACAACTAGTAAATCATCCATAATTCAACAAAAGTGCCTCTGCCTAACACACAAGGACACAGAGAATTGGGCATATCTGTATATCTGATGGTTTACAGAACAAAAGGAGGCAGAACCAGAGAAGCAGCAGAGATGGCACCTGTGACCCCAAACCCCAGGCCATGGTAGCTGAGCCTGTAGCCCCAGAGAACTTGGTAGCAGCAGGAGAGGCAATGCACACAGCTGTGGCCTCCCAGCTACAGCAACACCACTGCCACAGGGAACCTGGTAGCAGGGAGCAGGGCCTGCTACCCCTTCCTCTAGCCACAGAGGCATCCGTGACTCTACTCCCCCACTACCTGTAGCAGCAGCACCCATGAATCCAACAACCCTGAACAATGCAGAGGCACACATGGGACTGAATTCTCCCCTAACTCTCCCTGTGGTGGAGCCCTCAGACCAGGAGATCTTGAATGCAGTAGGAGACCTGCCATTGCAATGCCCCAGGCAGTGAGAGCAACCCCAAAGCACCAGAAACCTGAAGGTGCAAGGAGCAACAATGTGGACAATGGCAACCCCTCAAGCAGAGGCAGTGGGGGTGGAACTTGCAGACTCTCAAATATAGCTAGAGGCAGCTCAGGTAAGAGAACCAAAAACTGTGCTATACTGCCACCTATTGGAAAACAAAAAAAAATTCCTTTATTACCAAGCTGTTGAATTATTAAGAAGCAAGTAAAGATAAAAAGTTTCCCTAGTGGTTATCACACTAAGTGTAGTCAGACAGTGAAAGACAAACATCATATGATATCACTTATATGTGGAGTTTAAAAAAAAGGATACAGATGAACTTATTTGCAGAACAGAAACAAAGTCACCGACTTTGAAAACAAAAGTATGGTTACCACACAGAACAGGTGGGGTGGGGGAGGGATGGACTAGGGGTTTGGGATTGGCACATGCACACTGAGGTTTAGAATGATTGGCTAATGGGGACCTGCTATGTAGCACAGAGAACTCTACCCAATATTCTGTGATTATCTATGTGGGAAAAGAATCCAAAAGAGAAAAGGATGTATGTACTGGTAAAACCGAATCACCTTGGTGTACAGTAGAAATTATCACAACATTGTAAATCAAGTATACTTCAATAAGATATTAAAAATGAAAAAAGTTTTCATTACTTCAAATGCACTGGCAGAATAACAATTAGTAAAGCACTATGAAAAATCATGATAATATGTTTTCATTATGGTTTTCTCCAAAAATTAAACTTCAAGTCACAGGATACTTCATTTGAACTAAAAGAGAATTCAAATGTCTGTCATAGGAGTTCCTGCTGTGGCACAGCGGATTAAGGATCTGGCATTACCACTATTGTGGCATAGATCAGAGCTGTAGCTCAGATTCGATCCCTGGCCCAGGAACTTCCATTTGCCACAGGTGCAGCCAAAAAAAAAAAAGGCTTTGATATAGGTCTTATCAATAGCTTTATGAATATGTCTCCTCAGGCAAGGGATAAACAAATCAAGGAAATCATTAATAAAATGAAAAGACAGTCTACTGAATGGGAGAAGATATTTGCAAATCATATATCCAATAAGGAGTTAATATCCAAAATTAAAAATGAATGTATACAACTGAAAAACAACAACAAAAACAACCTGATTGACAAATGAGCAAAGGATTAGACATCTTTCCAAAGAAGACATAAAATGGCCAACAGGCAAATGAAAAGATGTTTAACACCTTTAGTTATTAGGGAAATTCTAATTAAAATTACAATGGGAAATAACCTCCCACCCATTAGAATGGCTATAACAAAAAAGTAAGAAATAACAAATGTTAGAAAGAATATGAGGAAAAGGGAACACTCATTTCCTAATTATTTGGTACAGCCACTATGGAAAAAGTATGGAAATTCCTCAAAATAATACAATAAAACTACCATATGATCCAGCTATTCCACTTCTAGTTATTTATCCAAAGAATACAAAAACACTAATTCAATAGATATAAGCACCCCTATGTTCACTACAGAATTATACCCAATAACCAATACATGGAAGCAACCTAAATACCCATCGATGGGTGAATGGATAAAGAACACTCAAACACACAATGGAAAACTACACAGCCATAATAAGAATGAAATCTCCCAATTTGCAACAACATGAATAAAACTGGAGGGTACTGTGTTAAGTGAAAGAAGACAGATAACAAATACTGCATGATTTCACTGATGTATGGAATGTAAAAAATAATACTAAATAAAATAAAAAGTAAATGAACAAAACCAAAGCAGACAAAAATGAACACATAGATACAAAGAACAGAGTAGTGTTTACCATAGGGGAAGGGGTTGGAAGGAGGGTCAACTGTGTGATGATGACAGAAACTAGACTTTTGGTGGCAAACATGCTGTAACATCTACAGAAGTCAATACATAATTTATGCAAGAAATATACGTAAGGTTATAAACCAGTGTTACCCCAATTGTTTAAAAATATGGAATATTTTGAAGTTTTTATTTCCTTAAAAAAATCTTCTTTTCTAACCTGAATAGCCTTATCAAAGGTCTATATTTGAGTCTAAGCTGTGTATCTGAAAAGGAATCTATTCACAAAGCCATAGAGCAACTTCAATGACATTCTATTTTAAGAGCCCCAGCAGAAGAGAATTCCGTTTTAAAGAAAGTGTGAAATCAAGGATGAATTAAATCAGGACTTTTAAGGAGGACCAGGTGAGAACTATCTGAAATGCTTGCATAGATTTAACAGTAAGAATATTTTAGCTAAATTGTTGCTACACAATCAGCACAATTGCACCTTGAAGACTACGTTTCAGTGTGTTTCTGACCCTTCAGGGAATTTGTACAATTAAGAAATAATTTATCAATGAGTTTAGTTCTTGCTTTCAAATTACCTTCTGCATCATCTCATGCGTAGTGAAATTTTATTATTGAGGATTCTTTAAGAGTCCTAGACCCTGGTCATTAATAGAAATTTTCTTTTCACATCTATAACTTTTAATTCCACTCCATTTTTTAAAATTGGATTCACACATGTGTATATATTTAGCATGACTAAAGAAAAAGAAGGCACTTTATTCTTTAATCTTTCTGTTTTTGACATAAAAACATAGATTTTTAGGCTTAAGTTCTTGAAAAGAAAAAAAATCCATAAAGTTTTTTCATGAAAATTAAGCTTAGCAAAATGTTTAAAAAATAATTTCTAATATTAAATACAACAGTAATAAAAAGATAATAAAACTTTAGTCATCCTATATATCCATGCAAATTTAAAGTCTCCAGTGAAAATATTAAACTTCATTCTCCAGAATTAAGCTAGATAATACAGTGTACTACACTCTAAAAAAAGCTTGCTCCTTTCACTTTTAATCAGTACGATTCCTTAATGAACATTTGTTCTGTTAATAAATGTTGGCATTATATTGACAGAATGAATTATTTCTGTATTACCTACCATAGAGACAGAAGTGGATTTTCTGAAGAAATAAGATAGTTCTCCCCGGTGTTTCTCCTGCTGAAGAAATTTCTTATCAGCACATGTGTGCAAAATTTTTAAAGATCACCAACAACTTCAAATGCCTGAATCTAGTTCCCACATAGGAACAGACTCTTTGGCAATGGCTAAAATATAAGATCCATATGCCAGACCAAGGTGAACTCGCTTGCTTCTTTCCAAAAGATAAACCATCTCATCAGAATCTATACCAGCTACTTCTTCCCAAGCCCCGTTACCAATACCCCTCCAATATATATACTTGGAGGAAATGGGACTGGATCCAACGTTCCAGAGGATATGAGGAAGCTTTTATTTATAACTGGTGTCCAGGATCATAGCAAATTACACAGCAAAACAACTTCACTGTCCATTAGATAATTCATGTGAGAATTTTTTTTTTTAAGGGCCGCATCAAGGGCAAATGGAAGTTTCCAGTCTGGGGGTTGAATCAGAGCTACAGCTGCTGGCCTATGCCACAGCCACAGCAAGAGAGGATATGAGACGTGTTTGCGACCTACGCCACAGCTCATGGCAACGCCAGATCGCTGACCCACTGAGCAAGGCCAGGGATCATCAAACCCACAACCTAATGGATACTAGTCAGATTTGTTTCAGTTGCTCCAAGTCAGGAACTCTGCCTGTGAGAACTTTTGAAGCAAATTATTCCTACTAGGCTGATGATAAAAGCTACAAAGTATCTTTCTTGCCCTTTCAGAGGTAAACTAAAAGGAATCTTGTTAGAATTTAACAACCCAATAATTTTAATAAATGGGCAAACTGTCTAGGACTAGGTTTGGGGATATTTGTGTTTTCATGTGCATCAACAAATGGAGATTGACTAGAGAATGAAAACACAGTAATTTTTAGAAAAAGAACCTTATGGAACAGACATGATCTTCTATGATGTCAATACTGTGAATGAATTTTATATGCTGCAGCCTGAAGCATAAATATTTTGGGGGACACCTTTTTTAGAAAAATTGTACAAAATTATAAATATATAATTAGATATGGAGGTAAATATTTACAATGATAAAACTATAATTTTCAAATTTCATAATTATGACTGACATCACCAGTCTGGAAGAATACCCTAAAAGTTTTATTATTTAACTGTTTAACAGTGTTTTCTACAACTGCATACTCTTCAAACACTGCTTCATATAAAAATTTACAAGTATAATTTTAATAGAAAGAATATAGAAATAATTTGACCTTTTCTCTACCTCGATTAAGCACATCATAGTATATATATGCTGCTTTCAAATTTGCAGCTGTCGCTAGTGGTAATGTCACTGTGGTGGGTTGACTTGTGTCCCCTGAAAAAGATATGTCTGTCTTAACATATGGAACCTGTGAAGGTGACCTTATTTGAAAATAGGGTTTTTGTAGATGCAACTAAGCTAAGGACTTTGAGATGAGATCACTTTGAATTTGTGGTAAGCTATTAAACCAAGGACATGTGTCCCCATAAGAGAGATACAGGGGAAGCCATATGAGGATGGAGGTAGAGGTTGGAGAGATGCTTCTATAAGCCAAAGAACGCTAAGGATACCCAGTTCCACCGGAAGCTAGGAGGAAGGCAAGGAATAGATTCTCCGTCAGAGGCTTCAGAAAGGACTAACTCTACAAACACCCTGATTTTAAACTTATAGTTACCTGAAGTGTGTAAAGGAATAAATTTCTATTGTTTTACGTCACCTTCTTTACAGTAATATGTTATGGCAGCCCTATGCTTCTAATTGAGTTTCTTTTACACATAAAATGTAAGAACTCAATCATTTCAAGTTTTCTTCTTTAATATTAATCTTAAGTAATTTTTAAATTGATGACCCTTGCTAATCAGTTTGTATTAATACCCTTGTTATAAAAATATGTAATGAATTGTGTGTTATCTTTTTGAAAGAGAACAGTTTCATCTTGACCAAGTGGATTAATTTTCCAGTTACAATTTTGCATATCAGACAATCAGAAGTTTTTTTTTTTTCTTCACACTAGCTTCTAACTTTGCAATAGTCTAAGTGGTTAGAGTACAGGAAATCCCAAGGCAATGAATCAGTGCTTAAGCTTAGAAGATTCATTCCCATTAGTGTTCCGTGTATAATGCCAAAATTAAGAGAGATAATTGTGTTAGGCTTCTGCATACAGCTTTCCAAATCTGAGCCACTTAAAATACTCAAGCAAATTCATAAAGATGCATCAAAAAGTTGGAGATGAGTATGGTAAGTCCACAGTCTTATGATTAAACAAACACATTCATGATTTACTCTATTATAGAGACTATGTGAGAGATTAGCTGACCATGACAACCTTTGGCAAAGGCACTCCAATTCCCTGTGTCCTGTGTATTCCCTTTTGGCTTTGCAGAAGGGAAGACAGTCACAATCCTGCTTGGGATAGGTGGCCTAACATTACAAGCTAGAAGGGACAGAGGTCCTGATCCAACTTTATCATTTTGAAATAAAAAAAAAAAAACATGCTGTGTAGCACGGAGAACTATGTCTAGTCACTCAGGATGGAGCATGATAATGGGAGAAAAAAGAATGTGTACATGTATGTGCAACTGGGTCACCATGCTGTACAGTAGAAGAAAAATTGTATTGGGGAAATCATAATAAAAAATTTTTTTAAAACAAAAAACAAAAAAAACTTGTGCTGGGGATTGTGAAGATTATCCAAACAAGTAGTGACAGAAATGGAATAAAACTAAAATACTCTATCAGTCAGAATAGGCTAAATAATGCCACAATAACAAACAACTTGAAAGACTCAGAGCCCTAAAACAACCAAGTGTATTTCTTGCTGATGTCACTCCTAGCAAGGGAGGTCTTGGTTAATGTCAGGTTACCTGGCTAATAAGGTGTGGTTTACTTTATCTCAATGTAAACATCTATGGAAAAACCATGCACCAGATCTTAAAGTTTTGGCCAAGAAATTCCAGTGGTTGGAGTTCCCGTCATGGCTCAAGGGTTAGCGAATCTGACTAAGAACCATGAGGTTGCGGGTTCCATCCCTCGCCTCGCTCAGTGGGTTAAGGATCTGGCATTGCCGTGAGCTGTGGTGTAGGTCGCAGACACGGCTCGGATCTGGTGTTGCTGTAGCTCTGGCGTAGGCCGGCGACTACAGCTCCAATTAGACCCCTAGCCTGAAAACCTCCATATGCCATGGGAGCGGCCCAAGAAATGGCAAAAAGACCAAAAAAAAAAAAAAAAGAAAGAAATTCCAGTGGTTATATCTAATATCAGCTGTACAGAAAGTAGGATCCTATCCTTGTTTTAAAATGACAGCCTGGTCATAATCTGACAAAAGCAGAGAACATACATGTGCCTGTCTCTCTTCATATAGAGCATTACATACAGACTAATTTCTTGCCCAACCTCCCAATTCCCACCTTCTTGTTACTTCACTTGAAGGTAACTCTTTAAAATTTTTTTTTAATTTTTCTGGTGATTTAGGGAGTGAGACAATGTTACTACTATATAAGAATGTGTGGTGAAATCATAATATGCATTGTCAACCAGTCAGTGCTAACACTGAGCCCTTAACTGTAACTCTGGTGTGAACAGAATAATATATTCTAAATCAGCTCACTCTACAAGAGTCCATGCATTTCTAGCACTTGAAAATATACTTTACCATTCAGTGATTGATATAAATATTGTACAATCTTTGATGTGTTGCTCTCAAAAGGATTTTAGAAAAAAAATATTTTAGGAAGTTTTTAGTTTTTGAGGTTGGTTAAATGCAATAGATTTTAAATTTTTTTTCAGGATATAAAACAGGAAAAATGATGAGACTTACTAAGAGGAATGACGTTATAACTGAGACCTTGATAACCTAATTGGATTATTAAAGCATGGTGGTATAGACATATTACATTATAAAAATATGTTAAGACATGAACTCCAACTTATTTACAGAACCTAATTTTGTGAAATATTAAAAGTAGTCTATGAAAAAGATGCTTGAAATCCAATACATTTGGAAAATGAAGGTATAGAAAAAGATACAAGTATTTTCTGCTGCAGGATAGTTCAGACACTTTAAGATACTAATGGGGTGCTTGGGGTCAATAGATGCAGACTATTGCCTTTGGAATGGATTACCAATGAGATCCTGCTGTGTAGCGTTGGGAACTACCTCTGGTCACTTATGATGGAGCATGATAATGTGAGAAAAAAGAATGTATACATGTATGTGTAACTGGGTCACCATGTTGTACAGTAGAAAATCGACAGATCACTGTAAACCAGCTATAATGGAAAAAAATAAAAATCACTATATAAAAAAAGATACTAATGGATTATAAACCTCCAAGACAGAGATTCAATATGCAATATTTTACCAAATTTAACTGATTATGGAATGCCTTTTCCGCAGAATTTGTATGAATATCATATAGAATAGAGTTATTGGGGACATGATTCGGGAATTTTTGAGACAATTTTGCAGACAAGTGATTCTACACATAAGCTTGTCTTAATGTAGTTGGGAACTGTAACTCAGAAGAGGTCAGCCTTGTGTGTACAGTAAACTTATAGTAAAAAATACACTATTGAGTTTTTTGTTTTACATACCTAAAAGAAAAAAACAAAAATTGTTTTCAGATGATATAAGGATCAAACGTCCTCAATTATTGAGGATTTAGAAAGTAATTCCAACAGTAGGAAAAAAATGTTTGCCTTAAAGATTATTTTGTTTGATACTAAGATAGCTATACCATCTTTATTCTGATTTAATGTTTGTATAGTTTCTTATTCTATTTTTTTAAACTCTCTGTATCATTTTATTTTAGACATGGCTCTATTTAATAGTGTGCAATTGGATTTTTTGAAATTAGGATCACTAATTTTTACCTGCCAAATTTAGTTCATTGACATTTAGTATAATTACCTATATAATTTGCTTTAAATCTATCATTGTTTTGTTTTTATACTTGCACCATCTTTTCCCTATTCTTGCCTTTTTTAAAACTGCTTTGGTATGTCTTTTATCACTCCATTTTCTCATCTCTACTAGTTTGAAAATTATAAACTTTTTTTTAGTGGTTATCTTAGAAATCAAAGCTTGTATTTATAATTTATTATGTTCTAAGGTAAATCAATAACTTTATCCTCCTCCAAGACAACGTAGGTCTATAACACACTGTATGTAACTCTCTCCCAAGTTACATGCTGTGGTGTGTGTGTGTGTGTGTAACTGAACTGTTGTTGTTGTCGTTGTTTGTTTGTTGTCTTTTTTCCTATTTTCTAGGGCCGCACCCACGGCATATGGAGGTCCCTGGGCTAGGGATCTAATTGGAGCTGTAGCCGCCAGCCTATGCCAGAGCCACAGCAACGCGGGATCCAAGCCGCATCTGTGACCTACACCACAGCTCACTGCAATGACGGAGCCTTAACCCACTGAGCGAGGCCAGAGATCAAACCTGCAACCTCATGGTTCCTAGTTTGATTCATTAACCACTGAGCCATGATGGGAACTCGTTTTTTTATAGAGGCAATATTAACTTAGATATATCCATATACCACTTTTTCGGTTTTCATCTCTTTTCATAACTTGGATCTTCAATATGAATAATTTTTCTTTTACTTGAAATCATAAGAACTTCCTTTGCAGGTCAATTATGACAAATTTTATGAGTATGGTCAGCAACCGTGTTAAATCAGGGTTAATTCATAGGTTTTTCAGGACCACAAAGACTGAACCTGGGTTTCAATATGAACCCAGGCTGCAGAAACTCACAAAGGATGTTATACTTCAGTTCACTGTGGAGAGGGTCTCATACTTGATTCCTCTCACTGTGCCAGCTTGGGGCTTTAATATCTATCTTTCTCATCCAGCAAGGTCATCAAAAAAAAAAAAAGTTCTAATTTCCCCAAATCAGCATATACTCTCAGGGCAAAAGCAGTTTTCACACCCAGTCTCTTTACCTTTTTGTATTCTCACATTCACTTTAACTTTGGCCTGATGATGTCTACAATTATATTAATTCTTCCATGTCTTTAAAGATTTTATTTTTTAGAGTTCATTGATCATTTTGAGCTGTTTTCAGAGTGAGAGTTAGTCCAAATATATAGCCAACCATTATTAGAAATCAGAATCCCTTGCTAGCAAACTTCTGAGGGGATGTATTAATGCATTTGTGTAACAAAGGCTTAGTGAGCATCAGGGATGCACCAAGCATGGTGTTGATCATAGAGATGTTTGATTTGACCCCTGGCAAGAAGTAGTTCACAAACAAAGGCTCATTGTGCAATTCAAACCCCTCTGCTGGAAGACATGATATCAAAAGAGAGAAGACACCACAGATAAAAATCAGACAAACAGTAGTGCTGTGCCTAAGCACAGGCTCTGAAATGCCATTCTACTATACTAGCCATTAGACCATGGGCAAATTGCTTCTTCTCTCTGTGCCTCAGATTCTTTACTCATAGAAAGGAATAATTGTAGTAACTACTGTATTGGGTTGCTACGGAAATTAATTACACATATAAAGCTCTTAGAACATGTCTAAATCACTTAAGCCCTCAAAAAAATGTCAGCTATTCAGAATGCTAACTAATTCTGCAGTATTCTTAAGATTTTTGATTACCAACAGCCTTAAAAAGATAAACAATTTTGTGTAACCTGAACTGGACATACAGTCTAGGAATTAGTTAACATGTATCTTGTTTATTGCCTCCTCTTTGGCATCAGGCAGTGGAGCTCACCTGGTCCAAAACTAAATACACTAAATGTATTTTATTAGTCTCTTGTTTGGACCCCAGGTGGAGAGGGTTGAGTAATCATTCTAATTAGTTCATACCACAGGTGTCTGGGATTGAGTAATTATACTAATTAGCTCATGCATGCCATCGTCATTGGTCAATGAAATGGTTTCTTGTCTTATTTATTTGCTATCCCCCTTTTGCCAACCTTTCTTGTTTAAATTCTTCCACCCCAGGCAACTATTCTAGTGCTTTATTTGAAATGTCTCCTTGAATTTGTGTGAATACTTCTGCAAAACTTGGTGTTTATGTGATGAGCTAAATTTACAGTAATTCAAATCAACCCTAAAATGTATATCCAAAGGCCTCTGCAATGCCATGCACAGCAAATGCTTAACAGCCATCTTATGAACACAAATATCACTCCTGTGCCATCCAACCAGCCAACCAAAGCAGAGTATTCAGAATAATCTTTCATTTCTCTATCTCTCTCAGGTCCCTCAACACAATGCTGCGTTTTACCTGTCCACAAAAACCATTTCCTTCTCTCATCCCCATGGCTACTAAATTATTTTAAGCTACCACCAACTTATTTCCTCACAACTGCATCAAGCTTCATGTCTCTCTGCCAAATCTAACCCCTGTACTACCATCAGAGTATTTTTTTCTAAGTAAAATTAATTAAAAGCAGTTTGTGATTCTAACTTAATAATATCTAATAATTCCCCATTGCTCACAGGATACATTTTATTTTTTTATTTTTTTTAATTATTTATTATTATTTTTTTCCCACTGTACAGCAAGGGGGTCAGGTTATCCTTACATGTATACATTACAATTACATTTTTCCCCCAGCCTTTCTTCTGTTGCAACATGAGTAGGATACATTTTAAATTCTAGGGATACCTTTAAAAGTCCTTCAGGTTCTGTCCCTGGCTTCCTCCCACCATTCCCACAACGCCCTCTGAAGTACCTGTAGAACCCAGTCACCAGGCACTTTTGCGCATTAGTGATTATGCTGTAACCTCTACTCACAAGGCTTTCTTTCCTTGTACTCCAGTGACTTCTTTTCCTTATATTCTACTTTAGATGGCATCTTCACTGAAATCCCTAAGGCTCCAACTGTCACCACACTACAACCATGACTGTCCAGGAAAAGTGTTCTCACTTCTGTTTCCTCGTAACTGTGCAGAGTTAGGATAATGCTATGGGTTGAACTGTGCCCCCCAAGAAATTCACATGTTGAAGTGCTAGCCCCTGGGAACTCTGAGTGTGGCCATATTTGCAGAGAGGTTCTTTAAAAGGTAATTAAAATGAGATCATTAGCATAGGTCCTAATCCAATATAACTGATACCTTTATAAGAAAAGGATATTTGGACACCAATACCTAGGTGTTGGTGAGAGAGTTCTGCCTCTAGACAGTTCTGCCAGCAACCCTTTCCTGAGGCTCTAGCCTTTTGGCCTGTCTGCAGATTTTGGACTTGCTGGCCCCCACAAATTGGCGATGCAATTCCTTAAAATAAATCTCTCACACACACACACACACACACACACACACTAACACACACACACACACATATATATATACACACATGCATATCCTATACATAGTGTGTATACACATCACATATATGCACATGTACCTCCTAATATATATATACACATATGCAGGCAACCTCGGAGATGTTGCAGATTCAGCTCCGGACTGCAAAGTGAACATCATAATAAAGCAAGTCACACAAAATATTTTGGTTTCCCAATTCATGTGAAAGTTATACTTACATTATACTGTATTCAAGTAAATGTGCATCAGCATTATGCCTTTAAAAAGCACATAATTTAAAAATATAAACTTATAGTTACCAAAAGGGATATTGGCAGGTTGAGGGGGGAAATGAATTAGAAGCTTTGGATTAATAGATACACATCTACTGTATAGCACAGATAACAGTACTCAATGTCTTGTAATAACCCATAATGGAAAAGAATCTGAAATAAAAATGTGTGCATATAATAATCACTTTGCTGTATACTTAAAACTAACATGAAATTATAAATTAACTATACTTCAATAAGAATAAATAAAATATAAAAATACAAAATAAAGAAAAAATTATAAAAATAATATCAAAGATTGCAGATCACCATAACATATATAATAATTTTGAAAAAGTCTGAAATATTGTGAAATTTACCAAATACGACACAGAGACATGAAGTGAGAAAATGCTGTTGGAAAAATGGTACCTATACAGTTGTTCATTGAGGAATTGCCACAAAACCTGCAATTTGTAAATAGTACTATCTGAGAAGCACAATAAAATGAACCACAATAAAACAAGATATGTCTGTATATATCTTTGCTTGTATGTATATAGTAATGTATATGTACATGTATGTGTGTGTGTATATATATCCATATGTGTGTAGATACACGCATGTGTGTATATGTGAATATGCATTTACATGTAAGTATGTATGTATGTATATATATGTACATGTGTGTATTATGAGATTTTTGAAAACCAACAGGTTTAAAAAAATGAGTTTGTGTAACTTGAACTGGACATACAACCTGGGAATAAATTAAAATGCAATTCATTTATTATCACCTACTTGGCATCAGGCAGTGGGGTTTACCTGGTCCAAAACTAAATACAAATACATATACATACATAAAAATATATACATACATACATATATACAATGCATATGTGTCCACATATACAGGAATGTGTACATGTACATATATTAGGTTATATGTATATATGATATGTGTGAGTATATATATATATACACACACACACAATACACATAGATGCTCATATATATCTTCATATTTTAGGTATGTTGTACATATGCATACACAGATCTCACTGGTTCTGGTTTTCTGGAGATCCTAATTAATACAGATGGCATCATCTCATCCACTCAGTAAGTCCTTAAGGTCAAAGCCACATCTCATGAAATTAAGATAATACAGTTTGCTTACACCTGGGTCTGAACTTTGTCTCAGGTATTACTCTAATTTCTTTAAATTGACTAATTCAATCCTTATGAACCTCATGAGAGAAATATTATCTCTTTTCACTAATGAAGTAACATGCCCAGAGTTATCCAGCTAGAAAATGACAGGAGCAGATTTTGTTTGTTTTGTTTTGTCTTGTTTGCTTTTTAATATAATGATTTTTTTTCATTATAGCTGGTTTACAGTGATCTGTCAATTTTCTACTGTATAGTATGGTGACTCAGTTACACATACATGTATACATTCTTTTTTCTCACATTATCATGCTTCATCAGACATAATTCCCAGTGCTACACAGCAGGATCTCATTGCTAATCCATTCCAAAGGCAATAGTTTACATCCATTAACCCCAAGCTCACAATCCACCCCACCCCCTCTCACTCTCCCTTGGCAACCACAAGTCTATTCTGCAAGTCCATGATTTTCTTTTCCGTGGAAAGGTTCATTTGTGCTGTATATTAGATTCCAGATATAAGTGATATAATGTGGTATTTGTCTTTCTCTTTCTGAATTACTTCATTCAGTATGAGAGTCTCTAGTTCTATCCATGTTGTTGCAAATGACATTATTTTGTTCTTTTTTATGGCTGAGTAGTATTCCATTGTGTACATATACACCTCTTCTTTCTAATCCAATCATCTATCAATGGACATTTGGGTTGTTTCTGTGTCTTGGCTATTGTGAATAGTGCTGCAATGAACATGTGGGTGCATGTGTCTTTGTTAAGGAGAGTTTTGTCTGGATATATGACCAAGAGTGGGATTGCTGGGTCATATGGTAGTTCTATGTATAGATTTCCAAGGTACCACCACACTGTTCTCCATAGTGGTTGTACCAGCTTACATTCCTACCAACAGTGAGGAAGGTTCCCTTTTCTTCACACCCCCTTCAGCATTTGTTATTTGTGGACTTATTAATGATGGCCATTCTGGCTGGTGTGAGGTGGTATCTCATGGTAGTTTTGATTTGCATTTCTCTAATAGTCAGTGATGTTGAGCATTTTTTTCATGTGCTCATTGGCCATCTGTATATCATCCCTGGAGAAATGTCTATTCAGGTCTTTTGCCCATTTTCAATTGGGTTGTTGGCTTTTTTGCTGTAGAATTGTATAAGTTGTTTGGATATTCTAGAGATTAAGCCCTTGTCAGCTGCATCATATGAAATGATTTTCTCCCATTCTGTAAGTTGTCTTTTTGTTTTCTTTTTGGTTTTCTTTTCTGTGCAAAAGCTTTTCAGTTTGATTAGGTCCCACTGGTTTAGTTTTGTTTTTATTTCTGTTGCTTTGGGAGACTGACCTTAGAAAACATTTGTAAGGTTGATGTCAGAGAATGTTTTGCCTGTGTTCTCTTCCAGGAGTTTGGTGGTGTCCTGTCATATATTTAAGTCTTTCAGCCATTTTGAGTTTATTTTTGTGCATGGTGTGAGGGTGTGTTCTAGTTTCATTGATTTTCATGTGGCTGTCCTGGTTTCTCAGCAATAATTGCTAAAAAGACTTTTTCCCATTTTATGTTCTTGCCTCCTTTGTCAAAGGTTAATTGACCATAGGTTTCTGGGTTTATTTCTGTGTTCTCTATTCTGTTCCGTTGGTCTGTATGTCTGTTTTGGTACCAGTACCACACTGTCTTAATGACTATGGCCTTGTAATATTGCCTGAAGTCTGGGAGAGTTATGCCTCCTGCTTGGTTTTTGTTCCTCAGAATTGCTTTGGCAGTTCTGGGTCTTTTGTGGTTCCATAGAAATTTTTGGATTGTTTTTTCTCGTTCTGTGAAAAATGTCATGGGTAACTTGATAGGGATTGCATCAGATCTGTAGACTGCTTTGGGTAGTATGGCCATTTTTACAATATTAATTTTTTCAACCCAGGAGCATGGAGTATCTTTCCATTTCTATACATCTTCTTTAACTTCCTGGATTAATGTCTTATAGTTCCAAGGATATAAATCTTTTACCTCCTTGGTCAGGTATATTCCCAGGTATTTGATTTTTTGGGGTGCGATTTTAAAAGGTATTATACTTTTCTATTGGAAATAGAGAAAGACTGAAAGCCTTCCAACTAAAATCTGGAACAAGACAAGGATGCCCACTCTCATCACTGTTATGCAACATAGTATTGGAAGCCCTAGCCACAGCAATCAGACAAACAAAAGAAATAAAAGGCATCCAAATAGGAAGAGAAAAGGTAAAACTGTCACTGTATGCAGATGGCATGATATTTTATATAGAGAACCCTAAGGACTCAACCCAAAAACTACTTGAACTGATCAACAAATTCAGCCAAGTGTCAGGATATAAGATCAACATTCAGAAATCAGTCACATTTCTGTACACTAACAATAAAATATTAGAAAAGGAATACAAAAACATAATACCTTTTAAAATTGCACACCAGGAGTTCCTGCTGTGGCACAGTGGTTAACGAATCTGACTAGGAACCATGAGGTTGCGGGTTCAATCCCTGCCCTTGCTCAGTGGGTTAACGATCCAGCATTGCCGTGAGCTGTGGTGTAGGTTGCAGACATGGCTTGGATCCAGGGTTGCTGTGGCTCAGGCGTAGGCCGGCAGCTACAGCTCCAATTC
Source organism: Phacochoerus africanus (assembly GCF_016906955.1). Classification (NCBI taxonomy): domain Eukaryota; kingdom Metazoa; phylum Chordata; class Mammalia; order Artiodactyla; family Suidae; genus Phacochoerus; species Phacochoerus africanus. The sequence continues at coordinate 87,932,946 of NC_062544.1, read as the reverse complement.
AACCCCTAGCCTGGGAATCTCCATATGCCGCGGGAGCGGCCCAATAAATAGCAAAAAGACAAAAAAATAAATAAGTAAATAAAATTGCACCCCAAAAAATAAAATACCTGGGAATATAGCTGACCAAGGAGGTAAAAGATTTATATGCTGGGAAATATAAGACATTAATCCAGGAAGTTAAAGAAGATGTAAAGAAACGGAAAGATATTCTATGCTCCTGGGTTGGAAAAATTAATATTGTAAAAATGGCCATACTACCCAAAGCAATCTACAGATTCAATGCAATTCCTATCAAATTACCCATGACATTTTTCACAGAACAAGAACAAACAATCCAAAAATTTCTATGGAACCACAAAAGACCCAGAACTGCCAAAGAAATTCTGAGGAACAAAAACCAAGCAAGAGCAGATTTTGAAGCCAGGTAGTCTGGTTTATGACCTCCTTCTTAAACACCATGCTGGACTATAAGATGTTATGAAAATAGTTTACAATAGCCAAGATATGGAAACAACCTAAATGTCCATCAACAGAGGAGTGAATCAAGAAGATTTGGTACATATATACAATGGAATATTACTCAGCCATCAAAAAGAATGAAATACCAGCATTTTTAGCAATATGGATGGACCTAGAAACTATCATGCTAAGTGAAGTCAGCCATACAATGAGACACCAACATCCAATGCTTTCACTGACATGTGGAATCTGAAAAAAGGACAGACAGAACTTCTTTGCAGAACAGATGCTGACTCACAGACATTGAAAAACTTATGGTCTCCGGAGGAGAGAGTTTGGGGGGTAGGGGGATGTGCTTGGGCTGTGGGATGGAAATCCTGTGAAATCAGATTGTTATGATCATTATACAACTGCAGATGTGATAAATTCATCTGAGTAATAAAAAAAAAATTAAAAAAAAAGTAGAGAGAGGGAGGCAACAAGGCAAAAAATAATAATAAAATTAAAAAAAATATGACAAGAACCTAATGCCTGGCACAAAGTAGATAGTCAATAAATCTTTATAAAATAAATTATGAATAACATTTCATAAAATTTGTAATAATTTAATAAAGTATACATTTATTATATATGTATATGTATTTACTCAGAGTTGTAGATTAAGCCATTTGGGAAGAATCACTTCTATTTTAAGGACCAAAGCATGGAATTCACAGCATTATTTATTCATCTGCTTGATATTATATGGTGATGAATGGATAACAGGCAGGCACAGTGCTTGATAAGACCTAAGTATCAAATGGTAATATTCTCTTTAGGTAGTTTAAGAACAGAATGAGATTTCAAATTATTTTCTATACCTTTAGCTAATGAGGTATATAAGGATTTATCAAAGACTACTTCTTTTATTAAACAGAAGCAAATTATACCAATATTCATATTATGGTCACTATTAATTTTGTTCTGAAATGTCCTGCAATTTTGTCTTCATGAACTTTAACCTGCTGTGAGTTTTATAAATGCCAATAGATGAATCTTTATTTCGTGCCTGGGGATTGTTAGAAGGTAGAAAATGAAATTTTATCCAGATAGAGATGTTATATGAACTGTCTTAAACCCTAGCCTAGTAAAGAAGTAATATAAGATGTCAAACATTATGAAATTAACAACTAAAAAATTTAGGAGGTTATTTATTTTTTTCTGAAAAAATCACTCACAAAAACAAGGAGCAATGCATTACTGATCTCTGTCACCCACTTTAAAGCTATCAGAGAGGTACATTGACTGGTACTGAATTGGAAAGAAACAAAACAAAAGCCGGAGTGTTCTGATTCATTGGATTTTCCATACCCCTTATTGTCTGTACAATGATTGTCAAGCTTTCTGAAAAGTTATACAAATTCCCTTTTACTATTCCTTTGATTTGTACAATAACATCTTAATTACAACCTTGAACTCTTTTTATGCCCTACTGATTACATAAGCACCTTTGCAACTGATGCATCCCAAAATGTCACAAGACACCCAGAAAAATTAAATACAAAATAAAATCTTTCTCTCCAAGTAAACACAGTCCCAAAGCATCTGTAACCCCAAGATTGTTGAAAGACCACAAAGTCCAGTTTTAAAACTGTAGTGGAAAATCAGAAAAACAATCTTTTTTTTTCCCTAGGAAACACTCCCTCCACCATCTCCAGTGTTTCATATCAGTGATGAGATCTCCAGTGTTTCCTAACCCACTGATATCCAAGGGCTAGATTTTCCAGGAGGAATTCATAGTGATCACCATAATATAGAAAGCAACAGCTGCACCTGTTCAGCTCTGTGTTAAGCAATGCAGTTACATAGAGCAAGAAGAAGCCAACCCAGATAGCAGAGCTTATCTTTCACCTTGAAACAGACATCTTGCTATTTACTATTTATGGTAAGGATATGCACATAGCATGTTTTGCATTTATCTTAATAATAGTGAAAATACCACAGACCCTAATGAATCTGAATATGTAAGAGGTGGAGAATTTACAGGCATGCAATAATGCTATTGGGTTTGAGTAAAGTTGCTAAGTACAGTAATAGCTCAACCATCAGAAACTTCACCTGGCAATATTATCCACCAAGGGCCTATCAAGATCCAAGAAGCAAACACATACAGAAAGGTGTCTGAAGAAACAAAACTTAAGTCATACCTTCTGTATGTCTATTTGGAAATAGGAGTGACTTGGGCTTTCATTCAATATCTAACTTATTCAGCTATCAGATTTTTCAACCTCGAAGTCAACTAGAATCAACCAAAAGAGGGGCTGCTATAGGCAGGAATATAAAAGCATTGAGAAATAATGTAATAACAAAGAACTACTATATCTAATAGCCCTTCAATTATATTTTTAATATATAAAAATCCAAAAATTTTTGCCATCGTATTCTGTTACATATACATGTATATATAGCGGAATATTTAGAAAAATGCAGATCTTTAAAAAGGGACATGTTCTGTTTACATCTGGAATATCATTTATTGATACAGCACTGCTTGATCATTTCCTATCCCAGAAGATAGTCCCTCACTTAGTAAGATGTTTGTGTAGGAATAGCTGGATTATAGAATTATCTGCTTCATTTTATCAGTATTTACATACTTCCTTTTGATGCTCACTATTGCAGATATCTCATGCTATATAACAAACCAACTCAAAATGAAATGGCTTAAATACAACATTTTGTGTTTCCCAATCCTATGGGCTGGGCTAGGCTCAGCTGGAGAGCTTATGTCATGTGGAATCAGCTGAGGTTACTCAGGTGCTGGGAGCTCAGTTAGGGTGGGAGATACACCCCACAGTGGGGAGTGGCTGGGGGCTGGCTGGACCTCTTTATCCAAGTGGTTTCACATAATTCAGTAAGTAGTCTGGCCTGAGTCTTGTCATGTGGTGGCTGGATTCCAAGTAACTAAAAGCAAAAACTGCATGGCCTCTTAAGGCCAGGCCCAGAAGTCACAAAAAGTCATTTCCATCACTTTATATTGGTCAAAGCAAGTTACAGGGCCAGCTGAGATTCAAAAGAATGGGAAGGGTACCACCTCCCCATGGAAACCAGCATACGTCGACAGGGAGAGGAGGAATGGTTAGCAATAAGCATTGTGTAAAAATCAAGCTGTTATACTTCCACATTCCTTCAGGCACCACAAATCAATGAGTGAAGAGAAAACATAAATAAATGAGAAGACAGGAGGTCCAAGTAGCCAAGGTCTGCAAACAAGACACAGTCATTAAGGAAGAAGACATTAGTCAGTGTCCAGAGGGGAGTCTAGCCAAGAAAGTACAGCAAAAATGGGGACCAGCTGCAAGGACAGGTGATCATCCATGGAACCAAAACAAAGGCAAGAGAACACATCCCAGTTTGGCCAGCAGTGGAATGGTATAGACCTGTGATTTGATTATCCCTGAAGCTGCTTGCCCCCTGTACTAAGTATTGCCTTTACCTCGTATACAAAGGACCACATATATTAGTATTAGTGATAAACCTCAAAAGGAAATGGGCTTTGCAGGATAACTGCACAGAGGAAGGAGCTTATTACTGATAAGTCCTAGTCTAAAAAGTGACATTTTTGCGTTACCCAGAAGTCAAGCTAAACACATGCTTAAGATTTTCCCAAAATGGCCACCTCCAGAGAAAGGCACTGCTGCTGAATAACCCATCTGCTTAAGGTTCTAGCAAATGAAGGACAACAACAAAAAATCCTTTGGTAAGGATTGGATATTGTTTAAGAAATTGAAAATAGAAGACAGGATTAAGATGGTGGAATAGAAGGACTGGAGCTCAACTTCTGTCCTAAAAACAACAAAATTCACAACTAAAGACTGAGCACACGTCACCAAAATGGACTGGAAACCTTAAAAAAGATACCCTATTCCAGAAGAAAAAGAGGAGGCCACATCAAGAGGTAGGAGGGGTGATTTCACGATATAAACAACCCCATACCTCCTGGATGGGAAGCTCCACAGACTGGAAACTAACAGGTTCACAGAGACTCACCTAAGGAGTGAGAGTTCTGAGCCACACATCAAACCCCCACCTGCAGGGATCTGGCACTGGGAGAAAGAGCCCCTGGAGCATCTGGCATTGAAGGCCAGTGGGGCTTGTGTGCAAGAGCTCCACAGGACTGGGGGAAACAGAGATCCCATTCTTAAAAGGCACACACGGACTTTCACGTGCACTGAGTCCCAGGGCAAAGCAAAGTCTCCAAGGGAATCTGGGTCAAACCTGACCACAGTTCTTGGAGGACATCCTGGGAAAACAGGGGTGAATGCGGCTTTTTGTGAGGGAAGGACATTGAAAGCAAAGCTCTCGGGAATATTCAGTAGCTGTGCCTTTCTCTGGAGGTGGCCATTTTGGGAAAATCTGGCCCCACCCATCAGTCAGCTGCTGAGAAGCTCCAGGGAAAACAACAACCCAGGTGGGATCACAGCCCTACTCCTCGGTAAACAGGCTACCTAAAGAACCCTCAGGCACACAGTTGCCTCTAATCCCATCCAGAGACTAAGCCCCACCCACCAGAAGAATTAGAATAGGCTCCTCCCACCAGGGGGCAGGCATCACCCCTTCCAACAGGAAGCCTACACCAAGCCCCCATACTGACTTCAGGCACACGGGGGCAGACATCAGAAGTAAGAGATGCTACAACTCTATTACCTGTAAGAAGTTCACCACACCAAAAACTTAAAAAAATGAAAAGACAGAGAACTTTAACTCAGATGACAGAGAAAGGAAAAACCCCAGAAAATCAGCTAAGCCATGAGGAGATTATCAGTCTCCAGGAAAAAGACTTTAGACTGTTGATGCTGAAGATGATGCAAGACATTGGAAATAAACTGGAAGCAAAGATGGATAACTTACAGGAAATACTGACCAAAGAGATACAAGGTATAAAACTGAAACAAGAAGAGATGCAAAATACAATAACTGAAATAAAAAATTCACTAGAAGCAGCTAACAGCAGAATCCGGGAGGCAGAAGAATGAATAAGTGAGGTGGAGGACAGATTAGTGGAAATTACGGATGCAGAAAAAAAAGAGAAAAAAGATTGAAAAGAAATGAAGAGAGTCTCAGAGAACTCTGGGACAAGGTGAAACACACCAAGAAGGAGAAGAGAGAGAGAAGGAGACAGAAAAAATATTCCAAGAGATAATAGCCAAAAACTTCCCTAACATGGGGAAGGAATCACTCACTCAAACCTAGGAAGCACAACAAGTACCATACAAAATAAACCTAAGGAGGAATACACTGAGACACATATTAATCCAACTGACCAAAATTAAAGACAAAGAGAAAATCTTGAAAGCAGCTAGGGAAAAGAAACAAATAACATACAAGGGAACCCCAATAAGGCTATCGGCAGATTTTTCAACAGAAACTCTGCAGGACAGAAGAGAGTGGCATGATATACTCAACGTGAACAAAGGAAAAACCTCCAACCAAGATGACTTTACCCAGCAAGGCTCTCATTCAGATTTGAAGGAGAAAGCAAAAGCTTCACAGATAAGCAAAAGCTGAGAGAATTCAGCAACACTAAACCACCTTACAACAAATACTAAAGGAACTTCTCTAGGCAGAAAAGAATAAGAGAAGAAGGAAAGTAAAAAGAGCAGCAAAAACAAATCCAAAGGAATTAATAAAATGGCAATAAGAACATATATATCAATAATTGCCTTAAATGTGAATGGACTAAACGCCCCAACCAAAACACACAGGCTGGCTGAATGGATACAAAAACAAGACCCATATATATGCTGTCTTCAAGAAACCCACTTCACCTCTAAGGACACATACAAAATTGAAAGTGAGAGGATGGAAAAAAATATATCATGCAAACGGGGATCAAAAGAAAGCTGGAGTAGCAATAATCATATCAGACAAAATAGACTTTAAAATGAAGAATATTTTAAGGGACAAAGAAGGACATTATATAATGATCAAAGGATAAATCCAAGAAGAAGATATAACAGTTTTAAATATCTACGCACCCAACACAGGTTCACCACAAGATATAAGGCAACTGCAAACAACCTTAAAAGGAGAAATTGACAATAACACCATCATAGTGGGGGACTTTAACACCCCACTTATAGCAATGGACAAATGATCTAGACAGAAAATCAATAAGGAAACACAGGCCCTGAATGAAGCATTAGACCAGATGGCCTCAATAGATATTTATAGGACATTTCATCCCAAAGCAACAGAATACACATTCTTCTCAAGTGCACATGGAACATTCTCTATGATTGATCACATCCTGGGCTACAAATCCAACCTCAGTAACTTTAAGAAAATTGAAATCATATCAAGCATCTTTTCCAACCACAACGCTATACGACTGGACATCAACAACAAGAAAAAAAACTGCAAAAAAACAAATACGTGGAGACTAAACAACACGCTACTAAACAACCAATGGATCACTGAAGACATCAAAGAGGAAATTAAAAAATACCTAGAAGCAAATGACAACGAAGATAGGACACTCCAAAACCTATGGGATGCAGCAAAAGCCATTCCAGGAGGCAAGTTTATAGCAATACAAAGTCCACCTCAGGAAACAAGAAAAAGCTCAAATAAACAAGCTAACTTTACATCTAAAGCAGCTCGAGAGAGAAGAACAGACAAGACCTAAGGTTAATAGCAGGAAAGAAATCATGAAGATCAGAGAAGAAATCAAAGAAATAGAAACAAAACAAAAACCATAGAAAAGATCAATGAAACAAAAATCTGGTTCTTTGAAAAGATCAACAAAATTGATAAACCCCTAGCCAGACTTATCAAGCAAAAAAGAGAGAGGACTCAAATCAATAAAATTAGAAATGAAAAAGGAGAAGATACAACGGACATCACAGAAACACAAAGGATCATAAGAGACTACTATATGCAACTATATGCCAATAAAATGGAAAACCTAGAAGAAATGGACAAATTCTTAGAAAAGTACAATCTTGCAAGACTAAACCAAGATGAAATAGAAAAGATGAATGGACCCATCACAAGAACTGAAATTGAAACTCTGATTTAAAAACTTCCAACAAACAAAAGTCCAGGACCAGATGGCTTCACAGGCACATTCTAGCAAACATTTAGAGAAGAGCTAACACCTCTCCTTCTGAAACTATTTCAACAAATTGCAGAGGAAGGGATACTCCCAAACTCATTCTATGGGGCCACCATCACCCTGGTACCAAAACCAGACAAAGATTCCACAAGAAAAGAAAACTAAAGTCCAATTTCACTGATGAACATTGATACAAAAATCCTCCACAAAATACTAGCAAAAAGGATCCAACAGTAAATTAAAAGGATTGTACATCATGATCAAGTGAGATTTATCCCAGGGATGCAAGTGTTCTTCAATATCCACAAATCCATCAGTGTGATACACCACATTAACAAACTGAAGAATAAAAACCATAGGATCCTCTCAATAGACGTGGAAAAAGACTTTGACAAAATCCAACACCCATTTCTGATAAAAACCCTTCAGAAAGCGGGCATAATGGGAACCTACCTCAACATATTAAAGGCCATATATGACAAACCCACAGCAAACATCATTCTCAATGGTGAAAAGCTGAAAGAATTCCCGCTGAGATCAGGAACAAGACAAAGATGTCTGCCCTCGCCACTACTCTTCAACATAGTTCTGGAAGTCCTAGCCAAAGCAATCAGAGAAGTAAAAGAAATAAAAGGAATCCAAATTGTAAAGGAAGAAGTAAAACTATCGCTTTTTGCAGATGACATGATACTATACCTAGAGAATCCTAAAGACTCTCCCAGAAAACTGTTGGAGCTCATCCACAAATTTGGCAAAGTCACAGGATACAAAATCAATACACAGAAATTGATGGCATTTCTATATACTAACAATGAAAAAGCAGAAAAGGAAATTAGGGAAGCAATCCCATTTACCATCACATCCAAAGGAAGAAAATACCTAGGAGTAAACCTACCTAAAGAGACAAAAGACTTGTACTCTGAAAACTACAAGCCACTGATGAAAGAAATCAAAGATGACACAAAGAGATGGAAAGATATACCATGCTTGTGGATTGGAAGAGTTAGTATTATCAAAATGACTATACTACCTAAGGCAATCTACAGATTCAATGCAATCCCTATCAAATTACCAAAGGCATTTCTCACAGAACTTGAACAAAATATTTTAAAGTTTGTTTGGAAGCACAAAAGAACCAGAATAGACAAAGACATCCTGAAAAACAAAAATGGAGCTGGAGGAATCAGGCTCCAGGACTTCAGACTATACTACAAAGCAACAGTCGTCAAAACTGCATGGTATTGACACAAAGACAGAAATAGAGATCAGTGGAACAGGATAGAAAGCCCGGAATTAAACCCATGCACCTGCAGCCAACTCATCTATGACAAAGGAGGCAAGAAGAGACAATGGAGAAAGGACAGCTTGTTCAATAAGTGGTGCTGGGAAACCTGGACAGCCACATGGAAAAGAATGAAATTAGAACAATCCCTAACATCATACACAAAAAGAAACTCCAAATGTATGAAAGACCTAGATATAAGGCCAGACACTATCAAACTCCTAGAGGAAAACCTAGGCCAAACACTCTCTGACATAAACGACAGCAACATCTTCTCAGATCCACCTCTCAGAGTACTGATAACAAAAACAAAAATAAACAAATGGGACCTAATCAAACTTAAAAGTTTCTGCACAGCAAAGGAAACCCTAAACAACACAAAAAGACAACCCACAGAATGGGAGAAAATCTTTGCAAGTGAATCGACTGACAAGGGATTCATCTCCAAAATTTATAAACACCTTCTGCAGCTCCATACCAAAAAAAACCAACAACCCCATCCAAAAATGGGTAGAAGACCTAAACAGACAGTTCTCCAAAGAAGACATACAGATGGCCAAAAAACACATGAAAAGATGTTCAGCGTCACTAATTATTAGAGAAATGCAAATCAAAACCACTATGAGGTACCACATTACACCAGCCAGAATGGCCATCATCCAAAAGTCTACAAACAATAAGTACTGGAGAGGGGGTGGAGAAAAAGGAACCCTAGTACACTGTTGGTGGGATTGTAAATTGCTGCAACCACTGTGGAAAACAGTATGGAGATTCCTCAGAAAACTAAAAATAGAACTACCATTTGATCCAACAATCCCACTCCTGGGCATCTACCCAGAGAAAACCACAACTCGCAAAGACACATGTACTCCAATGTTCATTGCAGCACTATTTGCAATAACCAAGACATGGAAACAACCTAAATGTCCATCAACAGAGGAGTGAATCAAGAAGATTTGGTACATATATACAATGGAATATTACTCAGCCATCAAAAAGAATGAAATACCAGCATTTTTAGCAATATGGATGGACCTAGAAACTATCATGTTAAGTGAAGTCAGCCATACAATGAGACATCAACATCCAATGCTTTCACTGACATGTGGAATCTGAAAAAAAGGACAGACGGAACTTCTTTGCAGAACAGATGCTGACTCACAGACATTGAAAAACTTATGGTCTCCGGAGGAGAGAGTTTGGGGGGTAGGGGGATGTGCTTGGGCTGTGGGATGGAAATCCTGTGAAATCAGATTGTTATGATCATTATACAACTACAGATGTGATAAATTCATTTGAGTAATAAAAAAAATGAAAAAAAAAAGAAATTGAAAATATATTTAAGAGAAAAAGGACCCATATTAAGGTGATTATAAAATCTTACTGAAGCATATAAAAAAGACCTAAGCAAATGCATATGTCACTTTGCAGCATGGAAAGTCTTTTTTTTTTTCTCGAAAGACATTTTATTATTATTATTTTTTTATAATTTTTTTATTTTCGCACTGTACAGCAAGGGGGTCAGGTTATCCTTACATGTATACATTACAATTACATTTTTCCCCCCACAATTTGTTCTGTTGCAACATGAGTATCTAGACAAAGTTCTCAATGCTATTCTGCAGGATCTCCCTGTAAATCTATTCTAAGTTGTATGGAAAGTCTTAATAGCATAAAAATTCACTTTTTTTGCAAATTAATCAAGTTTAATACACTTCTAATTAGAATCTATACACAATTGTTTTTATAAGTGAGATTAAATTATCTTAAATTTTTACATAATAATGAATGGTGATGATTAAGTGATAAAAATAAAAATTAAGAATACATAAAATAATCATAATCCAATCAATATGATTTTAACAGAAAAGGCAAATAATTCAAAGGAATAAACTGAAGAACTCAGTTGAAGAAAGTTCACAATAAAAAAATTAATGACTGTCAAAGAAAATACTTCTGTTTAATGGGGAAAATGATAGATTATTTAATAAATGACACTGCAGTATAGACTCTGTGGAAGAAAATTAATTTGGGCACCTATCTTATATCATAAACAAAAGTGAATTCCAGGTGTATTAACTATAAAAAATAACAAAATCATATAAGAAAATCTAGAATTAAGATTTGTATAAATACAGTGGGCATGGAGGAGCTGCAGTGGACAGTTCTCTTAAAGCAAATTAGAAAAGCAAGTTCCATAAAATGAAAGATAAATATATTTAGCAACATAATTTTTGAAGTTTTATAGTGTAAAAAAATAGCAGAGCAAAGTCAAAGTAGAAATATGAACATTAGTTAGAAATACTAATATGCCCATGACCTACAGTCAACTAATCTATTAGGATGAGGCAAGAATATACAATGGAGAAAAGACAGCCCCTTCAATAAGTGGTGCTGGGAAAACTGGACAGCTACATATAAAAGAATGAAATTAGAAAACTTCCTAACACCATACACAAAAATAAACCCCAAATGAATTAAAGACCTAAATATAAGACCAGATACTATAAAACTCTTACAGGAAAACATAGGCCAAACACTCTCCAACATAAATGATAGCCACCTCTTCTCAGATCCACCTGCTAGAGTAATGACAATAAAAACAAAAATAAACAAATGGGACTTAATTAAACTTAAAAGTTTTTGAACAGCAAAGGAAACCCTAAACAAAATTAAAAGGCAACCCACAGAATGGGAGAAAATCTTTGCAAATGAAGCGACTAACAAGGGATTAAATCTCCAAAATTTATAAACACCTCCTGCAACTCAATACCAAGAAAAAAAAAATCCAAAAATGGGCAGAAGATCTAAACAGATAATTCTCCAAAGAAGACATACAGAGGGCCAAAAAACACATGAAAAGATGTTCAGCGTCACTAATTATTAGAGAAATGCAAATCAAAACCACTGAGGTACCACCTTATACCAGCCAGAATGGCCATCATGTCTAAAAACAATAAATGCTGGAGAAGGTATGGGGAAAAGAGAACCATATTACACTGTTGGTAGGGAATGTAAATTGGTGCAACCACTGTGGAAAACACTATGGAGATTCCTCAGAAAACTAAAAATAGAATTACTCATTTGATCCAGCAATCCCACTCCTGGGCATCTGTCCAGAGAAAACCCTGACTCAAAAAGATACATGTACTCCAATGTTCATTGCAGCACTATATATGACAGCCAAGACATGGAAACAACCTAAATGTCCATTGACAGAGGAGTGGATCAAGAAGATTTGGTACATATACACAATGGAATATTACTCAGCCATTAAAAGGAATGAAATACAGGCATTTTTAGCAACATGGATGGACCTAGAAGTTATCACGCTAAATGAACTTAGCCAGATAGTGAGACACCAACATCATATGCTATCACTTATATGTGGAATCTAAAAAAGGACACAATGAACTTCTCTGTAGAGCAGATACTGACTCACAGACTTTGAAAAACTTATGGTTTCCAAATGAGATAGGTTGGGGGGTTGGGGGATGTCTGCGGGGTTTGGGATGGAAATGCTATAAAATTTGGTTGTGATGATCATTGTACAACTATAAATGTAATAAAATTCACTCAGTACTTTAAAAAAAGAAATATTAATATGGAGAACAATCTCAAAAGAAAGATCTTAAAATTATCAAAATCACACAAAAACCCAATGGGCTAAGTGCTGAAGAGACAATTCATAACAGTAGAAACCAACATGGACAGTAAACACAGGAAAAGGTGATCCTCACTAATAATCAGGAAAATGAAAATTAAAGCAAAAACAAAATGGTTTATAGCCATCAGATTGAGAAATATAAAAAGGATTTGTGTCTTCTTGGGTTTCTGCTAAAGGAGACTCTGGACCAAGATCTGTGGGCAAGTGATTTATTTGGAGCAGTAGTCAAGGGAATGCGGGAATGAGGTGAAGGAGGGAAACCTGATCTAAGGGGTCACTTTTGTTATAAAGATCACTCCTGTGGGCAGTAGAATCTTAATTCAATCAGAACCTCCTGGAAAGTGAAGAGAATGTCTCTAAGAATTGTCCTATACAAAGAAAAGAGACAGGAGCCTTAACAATGGAGGGGGGCCCTTGGACTTTCCGTGTGCCTCACAACTATGGAGGGGACGCCCTGAGCATTTCTAAGTGCTTGCACACACACCTCCAAGAAAACTCTCACCATCACCCAAATCACTGATGAGTCTAGGGTAGAAAGTGAGAACACAGTAGGCACTTGTAGTTAGAAGATAGAAACTTGAAGTTATTTGAAGCCTATAAGTAATATCCATTCCAGGCATGGATGAAATCCAAGATAAAGCCCAGAATATTTGTGATACAGTTATGAGATGTGTTTTCTCCAAAATATCCTTAACAGCTATTCCTGGTAGAGATGGGGTAAAATGGATTTGCTTTCATCCATTGCCAGAAGAAATGTGTATCTTCACCGGTGTTTGTAAGAATATTGACAACATCAATTAGACTAAAACTACATGTTCTCATTTGCCTAAAGAGCCCTTCTCTGAAATCCATCTTACAGAAATAAAGGCATAAGTACATAAAGATAAATGTAAATGATGTTTACTATAGAATGGTACAAAGTAGAGTGAAAAAAACATAAGAAAAGAGTTCAATAACTTTATGTGTATATCATGGAACATTAGGCAACCATTAAAAGAATGAGTTCGATGTCTAGCAATTGACTTGGAGAGATTTCTACAGTGTGCTATTTTATGAGAGGAGATTAAAATATAAAATAACAGAAATTTGTTTTTGTAAAGAGAGACAGCTTTTATGAGGATATGTTTGTGATTGCATATATATGAAGAAAAAGTGAAATAATGCAAATTAGTTTACATGGATTGCAAAGTTTGATAAGAGGAGGGATTGGTAGAAATGGTGTGTATATAGGGGAGAGGATAAAGTGAGGCAAAAGTAAAAAGAGGAAACAAAGAATTTTTCTAACCTAAAAAAATTATGATATCTTTATATTGATGCATACAGTAAAGTTTTATGTCTAAATAATAATTTTTAAAGGCATTCTAAGTGTCCATCATCAGAGGAATGGATAAAGATGTGATGTGCAATGGAATATTATTCAGTCATAAAAAAGAGTGAAGTAATACCATTTAGAGCAATATGGATGGACTTAGTGATTATCATACTAACTGAAGTAAATCAGACAGAGAAAGATAAATATCATATGATAGTATCACTTATATGTGGAATCTAAGTTTAAAAATGAAGTGATACAAATGGCAAAAAACACAAGAAAAGATGCTCAGTGTTGTTAATTATTAGAGAAATGCAAATCAAAACTACTATGAGGAATCATCTTACACCAGTCAGAATGACCATCATCAAAAAGCCTATCAACAATAAATTCTGGAGAGAGTTCAGAGAAAATAGAACACCCCTACACTGTTGGTGAAAATGTAACTGGTAAAACCATTATGGAAAACACTATGGAGGTTCCTCAACAAACTAAAAATAGAAATACCATATGATCAGAAAGCCCATTCTTGGGCATCTGTCCAGAGAAAACCAGAGCTCAAAACGATTCATTCACGCCAATGTTTACTGAAGCACTGAAGCACTATTTACAATAGCCAAGATTTTGTAGCAACCTAAATGTCCAGAAATGGAAAGAGATGTGGTACATATATATGATAATATTACTCAGCCATAGAAAAGGATGAAATAATGCCATTTTCAGCAACATGGTGGACCTGGATATGATCATACTAAGTGAAGTAAGTCATACAAAGAAAGATAAACATCATATACTATCACTTACCTATGGAATCTAAAAAGAGGATACAGATGATCTTATCTGCAGACCCCAAACAAACTCATAAACTCTGAAAACAAACTTATGGCTCCAAAAGGAGACAGGTGGGGAGGAGGGATGCACTGGGGGGTTGGATTGGCATATGCACACTTTGATATACAGAATGGATGGTCCCTATAACACAGGGACCTCTACCCAATATTCTATGATAATCTACCTGGGAAAAGAATCTGAAAAAGAATGGAATAACTGAATCACTGAATCACTGTTGTACTTCAGAAATTATTGAAGTATAGTTGATTATTATAAATCAAAAACCAAAAGGGAAAGGTGGTGGTGAGGCATAAATTAGGAGTTTGGTATTAACACATACACACCACTATATATAAAATAGATAACCAATAAAAACCTACTATACAGTACAGAGAACTCTACTCAGTATTCTGTAATAACTCATGTAGGAAAATAATCTGAAAAAGAATGGATATATGTATATGTATAGTAGAATCACTTTGCTGTACACCTGAAACTAATACATTGTGAAGCACCTATACTCTAATAAAATTTAAAAATAAAGTATTATCATAGTAGGAATAAATTAAAAGTTTGATTGGACTTCCCTAGATTTATCTAATGTATTTTTGGTGTTTTAATAAGTGTGAAGAATGGCAAACTATCACAAGGTTTTGAGCTTGAAGGCTTTTACATAGCCTGCAGACAATAAATGGAACTGTGTTGTTCTCTAGTCCATTGAAGATACAAGGCAGGCTCATGTGTTTTGTGAAAGCAGGGAAAGAGACTGCAAATTTCCAACCTTATCTAGCTACTGAACTCATTTTTTCATGGAACATGTATTAACATTTCTGACAGGGCAGTGGAGGGGGAGGAGACAAAGAAGAATGATGATGATAAAGAAAAAAATGAGAAGAAGGAGATGGATAAGAGGAAGGGGAGCGAAAGAAAGAAAGAGGAGAAGGGAAGGAAGGAGGAAGGGAGAAAATACTTCTTTTTTGGAAGAAGAAAATTTTCACATCTGAAGGATAGATTTCAGAAAAACCATAAATATATAGCATTAAATATATTTAATAACATTAAATGTAATAGCATTAATTATCTTCAATGGACTAAAGCTGTCTTGCTGTATAACTTCTAGCTGTGTGACATTAAGTAAAATACTTTGTGCTTTGATTTTCTCCTTTGTGAAATGAATCTAACAAGGGCATGTAGTAGGAATGTTCTAAAGGGTAAATAAGATACACTGTGAAGCACTTAACTTAGTATCTGATACACAGTAATCATCAATAAAGCTATATTTATAGAGTCTATAAGTACTATCATTATAGATCAGTGCTTTTCAAGGTATCTGTAATGAAGGATCAGAATCCCACTTCCCCATCTATCCATCCAGGTCATCATGGTCTATGTTTCTGTACTTCTGTGCTGAGACAGCATGATGATGTCAAATGGCTTTTAAAGTTGCAAAATGAGGAGTTCCGGTTGTGGCTCAGCAGTTAATGCACGGACTAGCATCCATGAAGACGCAGGTTTAATCCCTAGCCTCACTCAGTGGGTTGAGAAGCCTCATTGCCATGAGCTGTGATGTAGGTCGCAGATGCAGTTTGGATCCCACATTGCTGTGGCTGTGGCATAGGCCAGCGACTATAGCTCTGATTGGACTCCTAGCCTGGGAACCTCCATATGCCATTGGTGTGGCCCTAAAAAGACAAAAATAAAGTTTCAAAATGCCTGCTCTAAATTTCTGCACATATTTCACTGCATACCAGTAAATATATGGTCCAATATCCCTTGATGAACCACACTTTGAGTAGCACTTTAATAGAACTCCATCACTCGCTCATAAAATAAAGTTAACTAATGGATTTATTGTCACCATTCTGTTTTATTGGAATTCTTTAAAATTATCGACTTAGATTAGATGGGGCTATAGTCTCCCTAAGCAAAATAAAATGGATAAATGCTGGTAATGTATACATATTTAAGCAATATATATATATATATTCACCTTGTCTATCTCTAGAATTGAGGCAAAAAGAATTTTAGGGAGTCAGAATTATCAAAAATTATATATCAATAATACATCAGGAATTATGTATCAGGAGTTCCCATTCTGGCTCAGTGGTAATGAATCTGACTAGTATCCATGAGAATGCAGGTTTGATCCCTAGCTTCACTCAGTGGATTAAGGATCAGCGTTTCTGTGAGCTGCAGTATAGGTTGCAGATGCAGCTCAGGCCTGGCATTGCTGTGACTGTGGTATAGGCTAGCAGATGCAGCTCCAATTCAACCCCTAGTCTTGGAACTTCCATATGCCACGGATGCAGCCCTAAAAAGCAAAAAAAAAAAAAAAAAAGTATCAAAGCCTCGTCCATTTTATGTATATCCACACTAAAGTGTCAATTCTTCCATCAGGAAGAAGAAAATAGCTCAAGTACTCTACGTGGCAGTATAATGCTGTAAAAAAAATCAGGAGAGTACAATAAATTGCATCATTTATCAAAGTAGTTGATAATGCTACACCAGACCTGCACTTGACACAGGCATATAACTTATTACCAGTCCCAAGCCATCAGAACATGCACAGAAGAGTATTTTCAAAAGCACTTACCATTTATTCAAAGTGTTTTGAAGTATGAAAAGAGCTCAGTTTCTAGGCAGTCAGTATACACTTCAAGGCAAGCACACTTAGAATCACAAAGGAATAGTTTTGACTACTAAAAGAAAAATAAGTCAATAATTAATTCTACAATTACTTTTTATGTTTACTACTACAAAAGTAATATTGGATATTTGGAGTCTATAATATTGCATGTAAATTACCACTCATAATGAAATATAGTCAGGAGATTTTTATTAGTCTTACTATTTTTTAGAAAACAAAATCATCATCAAATAAAAACCTATTATGGTTTGAATTAAAACTGCTTAAGGAGGTGTTACATTAAACTAAGAAACGTAACACCTCCTTAAGTAGTGCCCCACCTATGAAGTAAAAAGTAATTTTCCTAATAATAACTGATATACATAACTTTATGTATGATGTGTTCAACAATCTTAGAATCATTTGAGAAGTTTAGAATATCACCTATTTCAATATTCAACTGGAGTTCCCGTTGTGGCGCAGTGGTTAACGAATCCGACTGGAAACCATGAGGTTGCGGGTTCAGTCCCTGGCCTTGCTCAGTGGGTTAAGGACCCGGCGTTGCCGCGAGCTGTGGTGAAGGTTGCAGACGCGGCTCGGATCCCGTGTTGCTATGGCTCTGGCATAGGCTGGTGGCTACAGCTCTAATTAGACCCCTAGCCTGGGAACCTCCATATGCCATGGGAGCGGCCCAAGAAATGACAAAAAGACCAAAAAAAGGAAAAAAAAAATTCAACTGAGTTAGTTTTCTTGAATAACAAAAGTTTGTATCTCTATGGCTAGGGAAATAAAAATTCAAGTCTTGAGATAACAGTTCACCTCTACTAGAAGGACCAAAAATATACAAAGTCTGGAAAGCAACCAGAACCAGTAGAACTCTCATACATTTCTAGAAGGAATGAAAAAAAATAGTTGAGAAATTTTGAAAAACATTGGGTAGATTTTTTTTTTTCCAAGAAACAATCAGTTACCATGTCACCCAATAATCCCACACTGGAGTAACTTTCCTAAGAGAAGTAAGAACATAATTCAGACCGGTATTGTTATCCATTGTTGTGACTGCATAACAACTGTAGTTTGCAGCAAACACCAATGGAACCAAGAGGGTCTGTAATGATTAGCTTTCTGGAAACAAATGTCACAAGTCTCAACTCAATTCAGTAAAAAGTTGTTACACCATGGAAAGTAACAATACATGTGTGTGAATCAGACATCAAGAACACGAAGACATGTGGCCATAATGCAATGATTTAAGACAATCTTTGTAGAATGTTGGATTTTTTTAATAGGAGAAATAAATTTTAAAAATCCATGTGCCAGACATTATCCTCTAAGAAATGAATACTTCTGATTTAACTTTCAACACAACACAGATTTATTTATTTAAGGTATAAATAATGCTTTTCATCAGAATAATGTGAATTACACAAATTTAAATTTACTGCTCCAAAAATACATAGCACAAAACTAAGTAATGAAGTCTTTTGAACAAACATACCTCAACATTAATCTCCCAAGTGGATCTACAGAGAACCAGCTTTAGAAATGGTCTATTATTTAGTGATTTCCTGTGCTCAAAACATTTTTTAGCTGCTTCTTTGCAACTACCCTCAGAGCTTCTTCAGAACCCACATGAAAGAGCAATCTTTATAACGTTCTACCTTTAATGTTCACTAAAGTTTTCCAGCTTAATTGACTTACATCATGTCATCAGACTTGGTTTCAAATAGCATTTGAAATTTTCTAAAAGTAAAATCCATCTTGGAGCACAATAATTTGCCATCTGGCTCTTGTTCTGAAGTGGACTGGCCATGAAGTAGTTCTGTGTTCACATCACCAGCCAAAAAAACTCTCCTAGAAGGGAAAACAAAGTTTTAATACATAGATTCTGGGTTTGAAGAGCAGGCAGCAGGGTGAGGGGAATAAGGCACTTCACTGGGGCACAAAATTTGAGAAAAGGAGTCCAAAAAACCTCATATTCTCAAGATAAATATGATAATGCAATATTCAAAAAACAAAATTGGAGTTACCGTTGTGACACAGCAGAAACAAATCCGACTAGGAACCATGAGGTTGCAGGTTCCATCCCTGGCCTCATTCAGTGGGTTAAGGATCTGGCATTGCAGTGAGCTCTGGTGTAGGTCACAGACACGGCTGGGATCCTGCGTTGCTGTGGCTATGGCGTAGGCCAGCAGCTGTAGCTCCGATTGGACCTCTAACCTGGGAACCTCCATATGCCAGGGGTGTGGCCCTAAAAGGCAAAATAAATAAATAAATAAATAAATATTTAAAAAACAAAATTGATGCAAAAAAACTCTGATGAACAAAACGTAGTTTTAAATGAACACAACACAACACAGAATCCAAATCTGCATTTGTAAATTTGTGTAATTTGCATTATTATGATGAAAATATCCCCTTGCCTCACTTTTCTGATTACCTACTGGTTACTTATGGTTACCAAACGGGAAACCTGGGCCTGGAGAATAACTTAGGGGGTTAAGATTGACATATACACACTTCTATATATAAAATAGGTAATAAAGACCTACTATATAGCATAGGGAAATCTATGTGTAATAACCCATATAAGAAAAGAATCTGAAAAGGAATGGGTATATATACATCTAAAAATAACACAACCCTGTAAGTCAACTATAATCCAATAATTTTTTTAAAGAAAAAGGAAAAAAAGAGGAGGAGTCAAAGACTTACAGAGTAACAGCAATAGAAATGATCAACAAATGGAAAAGAAACTTAGAGATTGGGGGAAAATACAAAGTACATATCTGATAAGTTAATAGCCAAAACATACAAAGAACTCATACAACTCAATAGTAAAAAAAAAATAATCCAATTTAAAAATGGCCAGAGGACCCTCTTCCAAAGAAGACATGCACAAGGTCAACAGGCACATAAAAAAATGATCATCATTAATCATGAAATGAAAATCAAAGCTACAATAAGATATCACCTCATACATGTTAGAACAGCTACCATTAAAAAGAGATTACAAGTGCTGATGAGAATGTAAAAAAAGGAAACCTTTGGGCACTGGTGGTGGGAATGTCAACTGGTACAGTTACTATAGAAAAAAGTATGGAGTTTCCTCAGTAAATTAAGAATAGAACTACAATATGATCCAGTAATTCAGCATCTGAGTATACATGTGAGGGAAACAAAATCACTGTCCTCAAAAGATATCTGCACCCCATGTTAATTGCAGCATTATTTACAATAGCCAAGACATGGAAATAACCTAAGTGACCATGAATGAATGAATGAATATAAAAAGAAAGTGGATGAATTGTGAGGCTTTATGCTAGTGACATTTTATGCTAAGTGTCTTCAGAGGAAGACAAATACTGAGTGATCTCACTTACATGTGGAAACTAAAAAAATCCAAACTCCTAGAAACAGGAATCAGTTGGTACCTGCCATAGGTGGGGGCTGGGCAGTAGGCGAAATGGTGAAGATAGTCAAAAAGTACAAAATTCCAGCTGTAAGATAAATAAGCCTTGGCAATGTAATGTACAGCATGGCGACTCTAGTTAACAATACAATATTGTATATTTGAAAGTAGTAGATCTTAAAAGTTATCACAAGAAAAAAATTGTGATTATGTGAGGTGATGAATATTAATGAAATGTGATCATTTTAAAATATATACATATATTAAATCATGATATATATTTTAAATTTATGTAATGTTATATATCAATTATATCTCAATAAATCTTGGGGGAGGTTTACAGGGGGGATAAAATCAAGCATCTGATTACCTTGTCATACTATCTTACATTGTGGAGCCAGGTACCATGAGTACAGCCTGAGTTGTCACGGGAGAAATCTTAGATTTTATACAAAGTAGTAGTGCAAGCTAACTTCTCCAGGCCTCACTGGGAATACAAATGTGGTTGCATAAATGGCAAGATTCAAATTCCACCAGCCCGTTCCCCAAACTAGATAGTACAGAATTTTAGCTTCTTGCAGGTAGCTCCCGCAAAAGTAGTTAATGTGTAGTCAGGAACAGCAATACACTTGGGGTTTCCTTACATATACACAGTTAGTGTTAAATAGACTTAGACCAAGTTCACACACAAAATTCTGTTTCAATACCTGGTGATCCTCTCTCTCTCACATTTCACATACAGGCTTAGAGATGGCATGGGCAGCTTTCTGGACCTATAAGATTTTAAAACTAATTTATGGAATCCCCGTTGTGGCTCAGTGGGTTAAGAACCCAACAGTGTATCCATAAGGATGTGGGTTAGAACCCTGGCCTTGCTCAGTGGGTTAAGAATCCCATGTTGCCACAAGCTGCAGTGTAGGTTGCAGATGCAGCTTGGATCTGGCATTGTTGTGGCGTAGGCCTTAGCTGCAGCTTTAATTCAACCGCTATCTCAGGAATTTCCGTATGCCATAAAAAGGAGAAAAAAAAAACTCACTTAAAATTTTTCAAGGCAGCTAGAGTAGTTTGAAAGTGCTATAAATCACATTTATATACATATATATAACATGGCTTATATTATATATTATATGGCATACACACACACACACACACAAACACACAAACACACATAGGCTGCCCAACCCTTAGCCATGTGTTCTGTGCTAAGTCAACCTTGGTATGTCTTTCTCTACAGAAAAGATTGAGGCAACTTTTAGAGAGGGAATTGGGTTAGACAGCTGCAAGTTCTGAATTGGACTCTCACTGTTTCTCATTTAGTGTCCTTCCTGCTGAGACAGACTCTTTCAATTAGGGTTTATGGAGGAGCTAACTTACCTCGGAGGGGTATTGAAAGAACCAGTCAGCAAGATTAACTCCGAGACTGGCAAAGCATTTTGTCAATGAAAATTGTTTCTACTGAACATGTCAGGTACTAAAGCAAGGCTATTATTCCAAATAATCCAGCTCTTTCACTTTGATTACACACAGAATTAGCTGAATTATTTGTGTCATTTTTAAGGAGCATTCTGCATTAGGACATGTTGGTTTTGTAACAACAAAACCTAGGAATTTGAAGTGTCCACTTCCCCCAACATTCTGGTGGAATTGCACTGAGATTCTCTTAACATTAGTGACCATCCTATGTGATCAGGTCTGAGAAAGAATAGTCCTCATATCAAAGGTGTATGTTCTGTGCCTGGTCTCAGAACCTCACCTCCTTCCAGTAAGCTCTCTCAAAGTCTCCTTTCCCTTTGTGGAAGCCACCATCTACACTGAGTCTCTTTTCCCCATTGGTATATGGACATCCTCAAGTCTTTCCTATCTTGTTTGTGCATTCAGTCAATGAATAAATTCATTGAGTGGCTACTACAGGACAGGCACTGTTCAAGAAGTTTACAGTAGACAGCAATGCTAGTGGTATCTCTGCCCTCAAGGACTCTGCATCTTTTCAATCTTCCACTTCTATGACTTTGTCTCCAGAGATACATGTCTTGGTAAAGAAGCAACCTAAGTGCACATCAACAGAGGAATGGATAAAGAAGACATGGTATACATACACAGTAGAATATTATTCGGCCATAAAAAAGGATGAAATTTTGCATTTGAAGCAACATGGATGAATCTGAAGGGTATTTGCTAAGTTAAATAATTCATACAGAAAGACAAAGATTGTATGATATCATTTCTATGTGGAATCTAAAAAAATTCACCAAACTAGTGAATATAACCAAAAAAAGAAGCCAACTCACAGAAAAAGAGAACAAACCAGTGGTTACTAGTGGGCAGAGAGGAGGAGGAAGGGCAATGTAGGGGTTGGGAGAAGGAAATACAAACTATTAGTGTAAGACAGGCTCAAGGATATATTTTACAACATGCAGAATATAGCCAATATATTGTAATAACTGCAAATGGAGTATAATCTTTGAAAATTGTGTAAATTTTTTTTAAAATTAAAGACAAAAAAAAGCAAAGAGACAATATGTCTTCAACAAACAATTCTTAGTCCCACACTCATTTCTTCTTTGCTCCACAGCAAAGAATTCTAGCTTTTATCTCCACATACTTCTTATTGTTTCAATGCAGTAGCTATTGTAGTTTTTGCTTTGGGTTTTGCTTTTTTTTTTTTTAGGACCGTGTTCATGGCATATCGAGGTTCCAATATGAGCTACAGCTGTCAGCCTAGCCCACAGCCATAGCAATGCCAGATCCTTAACCCACTGAGTGAAGCCAGGGATCGAACCCACAACCTCATGCTTCTTAGTCAAATTCATTTCCCCTGCACCAAGACGGGGAAATGTAGTTTTTATGTATTGTTTTTCCTGTTACTTTCCCTTAGCATCTCTGCAGCACTTACTAATATTGGCCACTCCATGATTTTGAACCTCAACTCAATTTGTATGATGCAGACTCTCCCTGGTTTTCCTCCGGCCTCAAGGCAACTCATTATTGATATTTTTTCTGTCCTTCCTCCCCACCTCCCTCATATCATCCCATATAAACTCAGATTTGTTGGGATTCATTTCTGGTCTGATTTTATTCACTCTTTCCAGAGCAACTTCAACCAGTTCCTGGACCATAACTATAGACTGAAAGGTCCACAGTATGTATTCAGAGCTCATATTTGTGTTCAGTTCTGAACTCAAATTTTCCAACTGTCCTATTTAACATATTTATTCAGATCATACAAGCGTCTTAAATGCAACATACCCCAAACTAAATAAATCTGTCCTGCTAAACTGCCTATATCCCTACTCCTCTGCCACCATTCTTCATCATCTCCTTCTAGAAATGGCACCACCAACTGCAAACCAGAAATGCAGTGTAATCCTGTACATCTCCTCCTGAGTCATTCTAGTATCACTAAGCCTGGTTCTACTTTCTTGGCATCTCAACTCTATCCTTTTCTCCTTGCTCACTGACCTTGCCTAAGTTGAGGCTGCTTTCATTCCCCATCTAGATTCCCATGGGAAACTCTATTTGGTCTCTTCGCTTCTAATTTTATTTTACTCTAATCCTTCTCTACATTGTGTTTAGAGTGATATTTTATGGAGGCAAATTTGAGGCTGCTACTCCCACTTTAAACACTTCAAGTATTCCTCCTACTCTGTGTGTGTGTGTGTGTATGTGTGTGTGTGTATGCATGCAGGAAAATCAGTTATCTTCATCAAGAGTGCCCTTCAGATGAATGTGGTGATGGAATTTTTATGGCCAGCCACTTTGACAGATATTATTGTGGCAATTGTTGTTCAACCTATTGTTTCAAAAAAACAGAAAATAAGGGATTACATATTGGTTAACCAAAGACATGAAAAATAAATAAATAAAAGGAAGTTCACTGATGGATAAGCAGGTTAAGGATCCAATGTTGGTTGGCACTGCTGTGTCTCTGGTTATGGCTGTGGCATGGGTTCCATCCCTGGCCCCAGAACATCGGCAAAAAAAGACCTCACACAACAATATGCGAGACCCTTCCTATATGACCTTCTATCTACTTATCCAACACTGCATCTTACTTTATCTCCCCCACCGCTTGCACTCAGGTCACATTCCCCTAGTTTTCTGAACTCTGCCAGGCCTCTGAGCCTTTGTGTACACTGGCCTCTGTGCCAAACACTTATCTCGCCCATCTTAACTTTCTTTGTCTCCTCCTATACATCCTCAATGTCCCTATCAGAGAACTTCTCTGATCCTTATCTCCCCAGCCCTAGCCATTGCCTCTCATGCACCTTCAGGTTTTGATGTATATCTTTATATACAAAACCTTAATATCCACTTTTCATAATGTATTATAACTACACATTCACTTTTTTTGTTTTCTTTAACAGACAATGAGCTTCTTAAAGCATGGACCGTATGTTATATTTGCGTGTGTTTGTGTAAAGAGAGTTTCACCCAGCATTCACCAAATTATAAAAATCAATGAGCTTGAATTAATCTTCTCAACCAATTTCCAGCCTGCAATATTTGCTGTGCTCTAAAGACTTCTATGCTCTGCTCCACAGTGCTAACCACTCCCTCGTTTGCTGACTGCTTGCACTGTACATACTTCCATTATTACATATATACCCTATACTGGCATTATTGTATCACTCATCTGTCTTCTTCTGGGAGACATTGTGCTCTCTGGGTAGAGAATCTCTACCTATCATGTTTTTCCAAATACCTAGCACAATGCTTGCCATAGGAGAGGAAATCAGGACATAGCCCCTGAATGGAATCAAATCAGATATCTGAAGACATTTACAAATTAGCTTGCCAAATATAGTAGAACATAAATGTTTGAACTTGAGAGGCATCCTTTCATCTTAAATAGCAGAAATTTCAAGGACAACATTACACTTAAAAAACAAAATATTCTGGGAGTTCCCATTGTGGCACAGTGGAAAGGAATCTTACTAGTATCCATGAGGATTCGGGTTCAATCCTTGGCCTTGTTTAGTGGTTTGGGGATCTGGCATTGCTGCAAGCCTGTGGTGTAGGTCACAGACACAGCTTGGCTCCTGCATTGCTATGGCTATGGAGCAGGCTGGAGGCTGCAGCTCTGATTTGCCCCCTAGCCTGGGAACTTCCATATGTGGCAGGTGCAGCCCTAAAAAGCCAAAAAAAAAAAAAAAAACAACCAAAGACATGAAAAAACAAAAGATTTCTCATGGCAGGTAAATTCTAGATTTCCCTAAAAGTCTTTTTCACTTCTCTGAGGAAGATGCCATTCTACTCATGGAAAAGATTCCTTGAAAATGTATGAATTAATTTTTAATAGAGCTTTAAGACCAAAGGTGCTGAGTTTGAAAGTAATAGACCAGACGGTACCAGATCCAAACAACCTTACAAAGGAAAAAGCAAGCTCTGAACTGGCTTTATGATTTGAACTGACTCCTACCCAGCAAATGGGACTGTCTAGAGACTAAGAAAACATCTTATCTAACATATTTATAGCAATGTAGGAGTCCTCAAAAAATTGTTCAATTTTTCAATAAGCAAATTAAAAAGGAAACTTTTCTTCTACTTTAACAATCTGCAATATAGAGCAAAAAGAAGTCATATTAATAATCACTATCATATTATTAACTTCAATAGGCTTTTGTCAAAATGATAAGAAAATTGGGGGGAAAAGGACAATGGTGGGTGGATTTGGAATTTTCAGCTGTCTTCATAGTTAAAGTTTAATTGAATTAGTTGCCACACATTCAATTATGAGCCATAACCTCAAATAAGTGTGGACATGGCTTATTTGATATTTGTTGTATCACAGATAGACACAGAAACATAGGTAAAGGGAAATAAAGTTATTTCATGTAAACAGATCTTTTCAGACAGAAAGACTGCTGCATATAAAACACCCAGACAAGTAGTGTTGCAGGACTTACATACAGAGAAATGAGACACCAAGGCCTTTTACCAGGAAGCAGCATTTATTCATGCTGGCACTGGCTCAGCAGATT
Organism: Phacochoerus africanus; assembly: GCF_016906955.1. NCBI lineage: Eukaryota > Metazoa > Chordata > Mammalia > Artiodactyla > Suidae > Phacochoerus > Phacochoerus africanus. Next base: position 87,906,280 of record NC_062544.1, on the reverse strand, counting down.
AATATCCAAAGGTTGAGCCCCAAACACAGAGGGGTGCCACCTTACATACCCTGTTAGTTTTCCTGCTACATCTAAATTCCTTTGTCCCTCTTATCAGATGTACCATAAATTTTGAGCAGACAGTTATAGATAAGCCTGTGCTCATGGATACAGGTTACGCTGCATTGTTGCAGAACTGCACAGGTACACTCAGATGCTGGTGTGGCATGTTGTCTTCCCTTTGTTCTGGGAAGGCCCTTCCCCCTCCCCACTTCAGTAGAGCCCAAATTCTTTTGCTTAAATCATATAAATAATTAGGTCAATTCGTTGCTGATATATACACTAAGCATAATATAAAACATGCCCTATAGGAGTTTCTGCTGTAGCACAGTGGGTTAAGAATCTGACTGCAGCAGCTCAAATTGCTGAGGAAGCATGAGTTCAGTCCCCAGCCCAGCATGGTACGTTAAAGATCCAGCACTGTTGTAGCTGTGGCATAGGTTGTAGCCGCAACTCAGATTCATTCCCTGGCCCAGGAACTTCCATATACCGTAAGTGCAGCCACAAAAACAAAACATAACAAAACAAACAAAAAATATGCTCTATAAATGTAACTGTGTATGCCACAAATAATAAACATGTATATTTATAATGAAAAAACTGTGAGATGTTAGGATTGTTAAAAGATAATTTCCATAATAATTATGAATGCCACACACATATTAATGATCACATGGTAAATGCTTTGTTTAAATTATTAATTAATGAGAGAACTAGAAAGAACTTACAACTGGTCCCAAGGAGATCTCAGAAAATGAACCTGTGTGGGCAATCAGGAATGCTTATGTGAAGTGACAAATAGATGGAAATTTCTTCAGTATCTACTAGGCAATAGTCAATTACATTTGTCTGAATACAATGCATTTGCATTTTTACAAGCAAGCAACAATTGCATCGTTATAAATTTTCTACAATTTATTTACAATAATCATTTTTGCCAGTTTCAAGCATCTGCACAATTTCCCTGACGAGATTTGTTTTATTTAAAAAAAAAAAAGACAAAAAAAATCCCATCACTCTTTGCACACAAACAAGATGTCCTTATCTGATTCACTCCCATTTTTCCCAAGTTGCCCACATGTTATTCTTGCTACAAACATAATTTCAGAAACCATAAGAAAGGCCCTCCTAACCTAACATCCAAAAGAACTTTTCTACCTGCTGACTTATGTCTGAATTTTTTATACAGGGAATTAAAAATTAAAACATTATCAAAGAAGAAAAAACGGAGTTTATTAGCTTGCCAAGCAAGAGAGCATACAGCAATGTCAGAATTCACTGAGTAGTTCACTTTGGGGGCAAGGAGTGAGGGAATTCAGGAATTTCAAGAAATGTAGTTTTGAGAACTAGAATTCTGGAAAGAGCAAGAAATGGGTCCTCAGGTCTATACACAATAAAATAAAACAAATCTCACTGCTCATTGGTCAGAAATGAGCTTTCCATTAAGTCCAGTAAGAATCTCATGGACTCAGGTCATTCAAACTTCATAATTATTTAACATTTTTAGATGCTTAGAAAAATCATAGTGAAACACAGCTCTGATATCTCCTGGGAAAACATTGCCATAAATGGGAAATTTTCATTCTCACAGTGTAGCCTCTGAGATCAGGATTCCAAAATAGATGACTATGCTCCAAAGCTACAGGCCTTTTGAATATGGCCTGTGAACTAAGAATGGTTTTAACACTTCCATAGGGTTTAAGTCAAATAAAGCAAAAATATGCCACAGACCCCATATGAGTCTTGCAAAGACTAAATCTGTACTGTCTGGCCAATTACAGAAGAGATTTGCTGACCCCTGTCTTAGACCAAAATGTGAGATAAGGTTCATGTTGCAGATAACCCTGGGAAATGTAAAATGCACTGCACTTAACAGAGAAGTATTAACACATCAGCTTTTCCTGAATTATAATAGATGGAAGAAGAAAGTGGTTGGAAAGCACTGATTTCCTAGAAAGAGAGTACATATTTGCAAAACAACTCAGAGAAGGGATATCAAGAATGGAAAGTGGGAGTTCCTGTTGTGGTTCAGCAGGCTAAGGACCCAGCGTTGTCTCTGTGAGGAAGCAGGTTTAATCCCTGGCCTCCCTCAGTGGGTTAAGCATACAGCCTTGCCTCAAGTGGCAGCATAAGTCATAGATGTAGCTAAGATCAGTGTGCCATTGCTGTGGCATAGGCCTCAGCTGCAGCTCCAATTCAAGCCATAGACCAGGAACCTCCATATGCCACAGGTGTAGCCATTAAAAAATAAGAAGAAGAATGGAAAGTTGAGTGAGCCAGGTACACATCACAACTGTCCTAGCCAGCAGGGAGTAGGCAATGGAGGAGGCAAAGCGGGAAATGAACAAAGACAAGTTGGCCCATCGTGCAAATAATGCGCCATGTCGTGGCTCTCAGAGAACCAACCCCAGTGTGCGATCATTGGGGATACACAAGGGAAATCACAGTGATAATAAAAGCCAAACTACTCTCTAAGAAATACTAAACTATGTTAAGTTTTAATATACAGACTAAAAGAGCAAATTCAAGGACAGAGTAAAAAGCTTTTCTACCTAAAAGGAGCCTATCCAACACAAAATCTATTCTGAGAGGGGGGCAGTTGGGTAAACCTTTTAAAAACAAGTACCATGAATCACCTCCACCCCTAAGAGGAAAGCCATGTATTTAGAGCTGCTGTTTGGGTGTCCATATGTAAGCATTTCAATCAGACTGGAGGTAGTCTGGCTGCAAGGTAACTGGATCATCTTGCAGTCTCATTGCCTACAATCAGGTCTGCATGTTATTACCATACAAAATAGCCCAGGAAGGATTCGTCATCTGTGAAGAGAAGACTGGGTTCTCTTGCAGACCTGTACATCCAGTGCTTTATTCTTTACCCCATGTCCTTTTTCCACTTCTCAAATTCATCCCATCTCTTTCATTTTTTCTGCAGCTGCTCTCATCACAGTTCTCATCCACTTATCATTAACCAGTGTAATACTCTCATGTCAGGCTCTTATACCATCTCATATGTTTCTTCCCTACAGAATACTCTTTCTCATTATCATTATTTTCACTGTTGTTACAGAAACTATGGTCCACCACTGGTAATGGACATCTCTGAGGACAGGAAGGGAAACAGACACAAATGCCTTTGCCTCTCTTCCTATCTTTCTCTCTCTCTGTCCCTCCAAAGAAAGGACTGAACGGTATGAACAGTCACTTTTTAAAACAATGGAACAATAACTGTGCTCCAAACCAAGAAAGGATGTTACTAAGAGATCAGAAATGAAACTGAAGGCATGCAGAGATAGAAATTCTTGTATCCTTTAATGGGTAGGTTTTAGTCCATTCAGACTGCTATAACAAAAATCCCATAGACTGTGTGGTTAAGCAGCAAACGTTGTTCACAGCACTGCAGGCTGGGAAGACTCTGATGAGAGCCCACTTTTTGGTTCATAGACGGTTGTCTTCTCACTGGGTCTTCATGTGGCAGAAGGGGTGAAGGTGTTCACTCAGGTCTGTTTTATAAGGGCACTAATCCCATTTATAGTCCCACTCTCAATACCTAATCACCTCCCAAAGGTCCCACACCCCTAATACCATCACATGGGTGTTAGGATTTCAACATACAAATCTGGGGGAAACCCATCTTGTCTATAGCCAAATGCCCTGTGATTGAGCAGCTTTAGGAATTTTCCCTAAAGACACCATAAAAGAGGTGCCTATGGGAAGGTAGCCATAATGCATATGATGCATATGTTGTTACATGGAAAAGCGGGTTATACACCAGCCTGTTTTGTGTAAACTCAGATTTCTACACAATGAAAAGAAAATAATACTTGTTTTCTATTTCTTACACTTGAGTGTGATTTGAATTTCTTACAAGCAGCACATATTATTTTGGTAATGAATGAAAATGATTTTTCTTTGTACCTTTTTTCACAGTCATCTGCAACCCAACACGAGCCAACAGCGAACAGTTCCAGGCTTTCCCCTATTCCTATTAGCATTGCCTTACTACTTATCTTTCTCTCTAATCTCTTTTTAACATTTTCTAAATTATACTTTTTAACACCATGCCTTTGGCATTTTACTCAAGATTTTCCCAGCCTGGAATGCTCCCTCCTCAGCATTCGAGACGTACCTCCAATCCTCCTTAAATTCTCCTCTGATCAGTCTATCTGGAATTGCAAGTCCTTGCAGTTTATCCTAGAGTTTTTTCACCTCAAGTCCACTTCCCTCACAGATAGACTTCCCTAAGGTTCTGAACCCTGGAAAATAGTAAGAAAAGTATAATGTATGTTTATGTTCAGACAAAGTCCACAGCTTTCAGCTTTATCACATCTCTTTTATTATTTTCTCAAAACTATTCTTAAATCTTTCATTATTACTTACTTTCATAAACATCTGTTATAAAAATTAAATGCTTAAGATACCACAGAAGAGGTGTCTAAAGTATCTGAATAAATGTTTATATTTATTACATTACATTTATATTATATATAATTTATTTTATATATTATATTTATAATTTTATATTTATATTTATATGTATATCTTCCCAAATACGCTAAAAATATTTTGAGAATAAGGATCAAAGAATTTATTTATTTTTATTTTTATTTTTTATTTTTTTGCTTTTTAGGGCCACACCCGTGGCATGTGGCGTTTCCCAGTCTAGGGGTCTAATCGGAGCTACAGCTGCTGGCCTACACCACAGTCACAGCAGTGCCAGATCTGAGCCGAGCCTGCGACCTACACCATGGCTCACGTCTACGCCGGATCCTTAACCCACCGAGTGAGGCTAGGGATCAAACGTGCAACCTCATGGTTTCTAGTTGTGCTGTGCCACAATGGGAACTCCATTTTTTTTTTTTTTTTGAGGAATTCAGTTTTTGTCCAATTAAAATATGCATTGTTCAGAGCATAAGTAGAAATTCAGAAAATGTATGTTGACTTGATGCGTATATATACCCACAAGAAAATGTGTGGACAGTCTTGCAAATTAACACAGCCCAAAGCTTGAAAGAAAACAAGAAAATCTGTGAGGGAAAGAACCAAAGTAGAAACCTTGTTCTCAGTTCTGAGACAGCATTTCTTCAAGGTCTTGCAGCTTTCTGATAATCAGATGACTCATCATCAGTCACCAGACACAGAAATCCTGGGACAGAATCTGGCAGATAGAATATCCTTCCCACATGATGGCACATCCTTAGACTCATGCTAAAATTATCTGGGGATAATATTCCCCCAAAGAAACCACAAACAGGTCAGCGCAGGTACCAATGAAAGCAAAATCCACATCATTAGAGATTTAACACAGATTTTTATGAGGATACATTTTCCTCTGAAAATTAAGTGCAGTGCAGGAATCCCTATTGGAAAGCAGAGGTATATTTTTGTGACATAATTTTGCTTATAATGAGGACCTTACTCTATCTTGAATGATGAGAGGGGATGTTTTATTTCCTGCTAAATGTTCTCGGTTTGGGACCTTGGCCAGATCACTTGGTGTCCCTGGATTTCATTTCTCCTTTGTAATATGAGAGACTGGGACAAACCCACACTCATGTGCCAGGGACCCATGCTTCTCAGTCTGGATTGTTAGGATAGGTAGGGCTAAGCACAAAATTAAAAGTTAAAAATAGGAGTGCCCATTGTGGCACAGCAGAAACAAATCTAACTACTATCCATGAGGACGTGTGTTCAATCCCTGGCCTCGCTCGGTAGGTTGAGTATCCAGGGTTGCTGCGTAGGTCGCAGATGTGGCTCAGATCCTGCATTGCTGTGGCAGTGGCATGGGCAGAAGCTGTAGCTGTGATTAGACCCCTAGCCTGGGAAGCTCCATATGCTGTGGGTATGGCCCTAAAAGGCAAAAAACAAAAAGTTAAAAATGGTCCCATGTTACTAAGGCAGAAAATATACTAAAGGGAAGTTATTCTGCAAAGTTACCTGAGAGGCTATTTCCCAGTCTACAGTCCTTACTAAGGTCCCCAAAGAAAAATGAAACTCACTGGGAGTTCCCTGGTGGGCTAAAGGTTAAGGATTCGATATTGTCATTGCTGCAACTTGAGATCAATGCCTGGCTCAGGAACTTCCACATGCCACAGGCACGGCCAAAAACAAAAACAAGACTAAAACTCACCCCAAAAAATGTACTAAAGGTTTAAAGGAAACAAACAGTTTTTTGATGTTAATATAACCTGGAAGGAGAAAAAAGAAGTAGACACTTCATAGAATTCATCTATTGAAGAAAACAATCTTGTTCAAAGAACCACTCTGATGGAAATATTTTATTATAAAGAGGAGACTAGTTAAGCAGCCTGAATTTTCTGAGGCTAGACAAAGAGAGAGCTAAACCATTCTAAATAAATTAGCAGAAATCTATGGGCAAACACAAAAGAGCATGGAGCAGAAAAGATGAGTGAGTGACAGAATAAGCCACCTGATGAACAGCGGAGGGGCTCACTTGTAAATGCTGGATAGTGAGAAGATGATGGCCAGCAGTGGCACCAAAGGAAGCTTTGAGAACAAGGATGACCAACATTTACTTTGAACATATACTTAGCTATGATGTAAAACCTTTGCCGCCCAAATATTTTTACTGATGTCTGGTATTCCTCCATAGGCCTTGTATGAGTGACATTATGAGGAAATAAAGGAAGGAAATGGTTCTACCTGCAAGAGTCAGTGAGAAAAGAACAGCTAGTAAGGATGACATCAACTGAAAATGCAGTCACAATAGAAAATCAAAGAAACAGATGTTCAAGAGAACAGAAGCCCTTAGGAATTTCCAAGTATCTTGAGAAAGGCTTTAGAATTCCTACAGGATATGGGATGAGGATCCTAGGCTAATTCTATTTAATTCACGCAGACAAGCTCACTCAGCTGAGCTGAAATCTTGGTTCAATTGACATGAGTGTATTATAAAAGAAGAGTCAAAATCTTATGACCTTAATAAATTGTTTTATGCTCTACCCCTAGGATCCAGGAAGTATGTATTCACTGACCTCTGAATCGGAGTGGTTTTGAGAAATAATTAGGCTAGTGGATATCAAATGGTCCATCTAAGCCTAACATGCTACATCTCTGGCAAAACATAATGTATAAAAAAAATGGTATTCTTCTTCATAAAGCAGTTACAGGTAAACACGAAACATGATAACTTCAAAAAAAATTCGCCTAATGAAAGAATATGCCTACCCAAGCATAAACTAAAATTTGTTTTGCTAGAGAAAATTCATAGCATAATCAGTTGCATTTTTACCATACACCATATGAAGCTTAATTCAAAACTCCCTGCAAAGAAATGTTTCCTTAACAGTATCACCATGACATGGAGCTGTAAGTTGGAAACCTCTTAGATCCAATTCCAGGGACACTTCTGAAATTATCAATAATTTAGTATCTTTAAACCATTCATCAGCATTAGTGTCAGGTTGCAAATCTGCCCAGGCAGACATATCAATCACATATAGCAATGGTGACAGCAGTTGCAAATCAGAGAAAGCCAAATTACCTGCCAAGGCCTCCCACACTTAGAAAAACATTTAACAAAGATAGCTGATTGACTCATTTTCACATAGTCATTTACCCAGCCTTTCAGAGTTCATCCAAAAGTAATTTCCACCGCTTTAATAAGCAACCTATATAACTTGCTAATGAGAATGTGTCAGATATGTCTTTACAGAGTCATTATGTGAAATGTCACAAGGTATGGGGTGACGGAATCTCCAAAACGTACCTAGTGCATTTTCACACAAAACTGTCTAGTAAAGAATCTTCTGGAAATTTGTCATCATTCCATCACATCATTCCATTTGGCTGGGATTACCCAGGGGTTAAGTAAAATCCTGTTTATGCCAGCAAATAAGTCAAAATAGTCCGCTAGTTATTTTATTAACCTTCTTCTTAAAAAGGCCATTCTAAATATTGTTTTATTATTTTAAATATTTAATAATGACATATTAAACTGAGAAAATACACTTGATTCATGTTACCCATCTTTGGGTACCCTTGTTGAGCTATGCATGCTTGTATTGACTTGATCACCATTTCATTACTTTGATCCTATGTGTCTAACAAAACCAGTTAGGAAATTGCCAGATCATTTGTAGAAAGTCGGCAAAGTAAAGAATTGGGGGCAGATGTTGAAGTCAGAATGACTGTTATAAAACATTTTCAGAGACACAGAAGAAAACAAGCAGATGTGCTCTGTTTTAGTATCTAAAGCACAGGGACCTTCTTGGGCACTGTTTAGATGGTGAGATCTAAGTGGGACAAGGGAAATAGATGTCACTGTTCACAACATGAAAAGACTTACCTGTCAATAATTGACTCTACTCAGGCTTCAGTTCATAAAATCTACTAAGGACTTGAGCCAGCATTAAAGATTTATTCATTGGCCAGATTTATGAGCAAATGATCTCCAAGAATATAATCCTCAGCCCTTTCACATTCCCTACCCTCCTCACCTCTTGGACATAAGGATGTAGCTTTAGTTTTTCTAAGAAATACAAAGTAGGAACTCTGTTCAACTCAACCTTGCTAGTGACAAATGTCCCAACTCTCAGATATTTGCCCAATATTAAAATTGTTCCCTGCTGGTCCTCCTACTAAACACACACACACACATGCACACACACTATTGTTATCTTGTCATCTTTGGGAATATATTGTAATATTATAGTACCCACTTATGTGATGGCTAATTTCCCTGATTGGAGTTAAACATATGCTAAAGAATTGCAGGTGTCTTTAAAATAATCAGGTTAGTCCCAAATGCAAGAAGAAAGAAAACAAATAATCCAGCAATCAGTACACCATCAGCATCATTAACTCTAATCTCCCAAGTCTACTCTTTTTTAGATGAGAGAGGAAAATAAGAAAATCTCAAAGCTATACTATTATGACAGTCAATTACATTTTGATAGAACAGTTTCATGCTTCCATCTGTAATTAAAGTCAGCAATCTTAGAAATTAAATTCCTATGAAGGGGAAATTGATGGAACCAGAGGGAGTACTTGGTTGTTTCTAGGATAAAATCTTGGAAATAAATTGTGTATAAAACAAACTATCTATGAACAGCCCAAGTTATTGACCTACTTACTGGGCATCTTGTGATGACAATGTATGTTAAACATCATAAGCATATTAAAAATATTTCTTTTACTGGCAGGTTGAACAATGGTTAACTGTCATTAATCCTAATTTAATGCTGGCTCCAAAAGAATGTACTTCAATACTGGAAAATTTTAAATGTTGTATGATAATATTTAAAAGAGCATGAAATAGCTAAAAAACCGTAAAGTAACATTGCCTGCTATTGTAGATTTGATTTAATCCTTCTCCCTTCTTCTGTGGGCAGAGTAACTTTCCTGCCCTTTGATTTGGGGTTTAGCTATATAATTTGCTATGGCCAATGGGATGTTAGCAGACATGATGCAAACAGATGATCAAAAACTGCTGGCTTAGGTAGTTTTTCTCATTTTAGGGTCTGTCATCATTCTAAGAAGAAAATTCCCAGGCTGATCTGCTGGTCTCAGAAAGAAAAAAAAGTGGAGCAGCACCAGCCCAAGCTGAGTGTATCCTGGGACAGCTACAGACCCAACTGACTACAAATATGTGAAATGAGTTCAAGACCAGCACAATCATCCATTGAGCACAACCTAAGCCAGCCAAACATCATTCACTGATCTTCAGGTGCATTAGAAATAGAAGCTTATGGTTCTATTATGATATTGTATTTTGATGCAGAAGTTAAGTGATACTTGAGACTATCAAATAGAGCCCAAATTCCAGAATCCAAAGTCCTCCATGGCATCCTGCAGATTTCATTTATATAATTTAGTCATTCATTCATTCAACTAACAAGTATTTGAGTACCTACCACATGTCAATAACTATTCTGGCACTGGGAATATCACAGTTAACTAAAGCTCACACTATTATGGAGCTTACACTCTAGAAGACAAAAAAAAAAACACAAAAGATGAACATGTAATATGACAGACTGTGATAGCTTCCAAGAAAAACAAAGCAAAAGAAAACAGAGAGAGTGGGGAGTTCCCATCATGGCTCAGCAGAAAAGAATCCAACTAGTATTCATGAGGATGAAGGTTCAACCCCTAGCCTTGCTCAGTGGGTTAAGGATCTAGCATTGCCATGAGCTGTGGTGTAGGTCACAGAATCGTCTTGGATCCTGTGTTGCTATGGCTGTGGTGAAGGCCGGTGTTTGCAACTCCAATTCAACCCCTAGCCTGGGAACTTCCATATGCCACAGGTGCGGTCCTAAAAAGGAAAAGAAAAAGAAAACAAAAAAGACAAAAAGCAAAGTAAAAAGTGACGGCAGTAATAGTGTGGTGGTTGAAGAGTATCTCTCTAAGATGACATTTGAACAGACATCTGAAATCAAAGGAGCAAGAGATGTGTATCTCAGGGAAAAGAATCCCAGCAGTCAAAGGAATCTGAAAAGCATATACCAAATATATTTCATCAAGAGCATGGAGGTTGGTCTTTTGAAACACAATAAGAAAAGAAAAAGATAAAAGACTCAAAGCGTATCCACTTCATAAAGTTAAAAATCACAAAGGAAGACAGAGAAGATAGAAGCAAGAGAACTACAAACAGATAAAAAGCAATTAACAACATGGCAATAGCAAGTCAATAATTACTATCAATAATATATCAATAACAGTTAATATCACTTCAAATGGCAATGGATTAAATTCACCAATCAAGAAACGAAGTGGCTAAATGGATTAAAAAAAAAAAAAAGAAAGAAACTTTCGAAGTTCCCATCGTAACTCAGGGTAACAAATCTGACTAGCATCCATGAGGACACAGGTTCAGTCCTGGCCTCACTCAGTGGGTTGAGGATCCGGGGTTGCCCTGAGCTGTGGTGTAGGTTGCAGACACGGCTCAGATCTGGCATTGCTGAGGCTGTGGCTGTGGTGTAGGCCAGTGGCTACAGCTTCCATTTACCTCCATATGCTGCTGGTGTGGCCCTAAAAAGACAAAAAAAAAAAAAAAAAGGGAGAGAGAAAAAAAAAAAAACTTTCAACTATATGCTGTCTATAAGAGGCTCACTTTTAATGACATACAGTGGCTGAAAGGGATAGAAAAAGATACTCCATGCAAATGATAACAATAAAGGCAGAGATGGCTATATCAGACAAAATAGACTTTAAGTCGTCAAAACTGTCACAAGAGACAAGATCATTACTAGTGATGAAAGTTCCAGCTCAACAGGAAGATATGACTATTATAAGTACATATGGGCCCTAGAGCTGCTTGTCCTAATATGACCATTGGATGGGGCCAAAGGAGCCTCAGAAAAAAACCCTCTGGACCCAAGACCAATGCCTTTACTTAGCTCCTTATAACATGATTCTTTGGGAGATGCTTAGACTTTGTGACCATTGGAGAGGCCTTAGTGAGACTTAGGAAATTTCTGGGACTGACTTTACCACCCCAAATACCAGTTTGCATGGAATATTTTTTCACAGCTGATATTGCAGTCTGGAATTCTACAGAAATAGACCAACACAACCACTGTTGATGATATGAACCATTATAATAGATGCAGGGACTAGAGAAAAAAGGAACAAGAACTTGCTTGTTCCAGATTCAGGTACCTGGTCGTTCTGGTCTGGCAACATGAATTTAGCGCATTATACTTGCAGCTGATCTGTGATAAATCATCTTCACTCTGTAACTATTCTGCCCTGTATCACAAATAAAACTGCACTAAGCTATGAATAAATAAATAAATATGCACCTGACAGTAGAGCATTGTGCTCTAACAGATCTGAAGGGAGAAATAGCTGGCACTGCAACAAATATATAGATGGATGGAACAGAATAGAGAGCCTAGAAATAATCCCACCCATATATGATCAACTAATCTTTGACAAGGGTGCCAAGGATACTCAATAGGGAAGATAATCTCTTCAATAAATGGTATCAGGAAAACTAGATATCTGCACACAAAAGAGTGATATTGAACCCTTATCTTTCCCACCCCCCCAAAAAAACCCTCAAAATGTACCAAAAACAGAAACATAAGACCTAAAATTTTAAATATCCTAGAAAAAAACATAGGAGAAAAGCTTTTGGATATTGGTTTTGGCAACGGTTTCTTGAATAGGACGCTAAAATTGTAGGGGAAAATGACCTGACAAAAAGGTCAAAAGGAGACACCCCAGCCGTGATGACTAAGCAAAATCCGGCCAAACTGCCCCTAACCCAGTCAACTACCGCTAACCACCCTTCCCCCACACATCTGCTTCTGTAAAACTCACTCCTACATCTATTACCTCGCCAGTTCTCACTCCAGACCACCAAGCATGGACCCGGAAGAACTAGACCATAAAAGCCTTGTGAAACCCCTCTTCGGCGCTCAGACTTCAGAGAGCGATCTCCTCTGAGCCGGCTGGCGTAATAAACCTGAGTTCTCCAACTCTCCGCGTGTTCGCTTGGTTTCTCGCTGGGTGAAAGAGCTGCTGGAGCTGGTACACTGCAGTCACAGAGCCACTGGAGCCAGTACATTGCGGCCATAGAGCTGCTGGAGCTGGTATACCGGCCATAGGGCTGACACCAGAGCTGATACACTCCTGCCTTGGGCTGCTGGCAGCCGCCATAACAAAATAACAGGCAACAAAACCAAAGGTAGACAAATGAATTTATGTCAAACTAAAAATCTTCTGCACATAAAGAAAATAATTAACAAAATGAAAAGGCAATCTATGTAGTCAGAGAAAACATTTGCAAACCATATATCTAATGAAAGGTCAATATCCCAAATATATAAAGAACTTATACAACCAATAGCAAAAAAAAAAAAAAAAAATTAATGGGCATAGAAACTGAATAGACATTTCTCCAAAAATGACAAATGACCAATAGATACGTGCAAAGATACTCAACATCGCTAATCATCAGGAAAATGCAAATCAAAACTACAAGAAGATATCACCTCATGCCTTAGGATGGCTATCATAATAAAGAACAAATGTTGGCAAGCACATGGAGGAAAAATAATTCTTTCACACTGCTGATGGGAATGTAAACTGAAGCAGTTATTATGAAAAACTGTACGGAGTTTCCTACAAAAAAATTAAAATATAACTACTGTATTTCCAGTAATCCCCCTTCTGGGTAAATGTACAAAGGAATTGAGATCAACTTTCAAAGAGATATCTATACTCCCATGTTTATTTCAGCACTATTCATAATATGACTATTGAAAATTCATAATTTCACCAAGATGTGAAAGCAACTTAAATGAATGAATGGATAAGAAAAATGTGGTATATATGTATATATAACATAGATTATTCAACCTTGAAAAAGGAAATCCTGCCCATTGGGATAATATGGGTGAACTTGGAGGACACTGGCCAAGCGAAATAAACAAACACAGAAAGACAAATGCTACATGATACCACTTACATGATGAATCTAAAAGAGTCAAACTCATAGAAGCAGAAAGTGAAATGCCAGGGTTTAGGGAGGGTATTAGTCAAAGAGTACAAACTTTCAGTTCTAAAAGATGAGTAAGTCCTAGAGATCTACTGTACAGCATAGGGACTATATGTAATAATAGTGTATAATATACTTAAAAATTTGCTAACAGGGTAGATCTTAAGTGTTCTTATTATTAAAAAATAATAATAAATAAGAGGTGGGAAAAACTTCCAAAGATGAGAGATAGGCTTATGGCATAGATTATTGTGATAAATTCACAGGTGTATACATATCTTCAAACTCATCAAGTGGTATACATTATGTACAACTTTTTGTATGTCAAAAAAAAGAGAAAGAAACACAGTGAAGGGGAGGATGGAGGATGGGAGAACATGACATCAGAAGGTAGCAGGAAGTTAGAACAGGTAGGACTTGAGGCTGTGGTCTTTAAGTGACTGAAAACATCTAAGCCATTGATTCAATTTACCTAGTTATCCATCTACTTATCTGTTTATCCATCTGTCTACCTACATGCCCATCAAGCTTATTTACCTATCTACCCCTATATCTACTGTCTACGTTAATGTATCCATCTACCTATGACAGTGTGACTGATATTATAAACATCCATGTCCACATCATTGCTTTCCTACTAGATTTTGAGATTCTTGATGGTAGGGGCTATGTCTTCCTCATGTGTTTATTCTACAAAATGCTTGACATTTTGTAAGCTGTCCATTAATAATCAAATTCATTAAGTGAACAAATATATGGACATAAAGTAGCACAAAAATCTTGCACCTTATATTTTCAATACAAGAATACAATTATTGCCTTGGTGGCATGTGATCGCAGGTAAAAGCAATGGGTTAGGAGAAGCTCATAAGTGCTTTGCTAGCCTGAGGCTCTCTTTAGGAAATTCATCACCTACAGTATGTGTGGATAAAATTCTGACACTTCTATCCCTACTTCCTTCATTCTCCTTAACCTTAGAGTCTGGAAGCTTTTGCCTTAATAGTACCACTGACAAGTGCTGTGGATAACATATTTTTTTCTTTGACTCTATGCCTAAAATATAAATAATAAGCTCGGTGTTGGGGTATATCTGCAAGGTATCCTCATTCATTTCCAACCAGGCAGTCTTCTTCTCAGCCATGCTGAAAGACAGCAACTCTGAAAATACAGGCAGGGATTTGAGCTGGATGAGAGAAAATGGCAACAAAACAGATTGCGTAGCCCAGGAGAAATCAATATGGCTTTATTTACTTTGAAGGTGGTGACTCTTGGGCACAGCAGTTCCATGATGTGTAAAAAGGTTTTATTCTGAGTTTTATGGATTTCCTTCTGGGGAGCAGGCAGACAAGTTACCCAGATAGCCAAAGGTTATTGGGACCCACCGAAGACCCAAGAATGCCTTCACTGTTGCCTTATAAATAAAACCAATGTAAATTATTCTGCTGCATAGTAGAAGAGGAGTAAGAGTGAAACAGAATAAAGAGGAGCTGTTTTTTAGGATCTCACCCTACAATCTTTTTTGGGGGGTGGAGGGCTGGGGAGGCAGGTGGCAATGTGTCCAGCCTTGGGGGTGGATCATAAACATCTAAGCCATTCATGGCAACCACACCTCTCCACCCCCTCCCCCGCAACAGTGATTGGTCTAGATATGCCACCCTACAATCTCGCAGTAACATTCGTTAAGCACAATTCCTCAGTCACAAGGCAACTTGATTACACCAGGACTTCAGGAGTGAGGTGCAAACGAATTTCCTATGAAATTGTTTTGTTTCCCCACAGACATTGTCCTAAAAATCGAATGTCCCTCAAGATCTATTTTGGATGGTAAAATAGGACTGGAAAAAATAGCATTTGTCCCGAATTCTAGAAAGAATGATGGGGCCTTCAAAAATAAGTATTTGGGCACACACACACTCTTCTACTTTATCCCACACCTGATTCAAAATCCAGGCAGTAAGGGCAGATAAGAGTATATGTGAGGTGGGTTTTTTCGGGAGGTTTTTTTGCTTTTTTTTTAAAAAAGACTTTCTCCTTTGAAATGAGGTTATTTCATGCTTTTAAATCACAGAGAGAGAGAGCTTTGTAAGCGCTTTCTTCCCAGCAGTCTCTGCCAGATCTTCAGAGATTGAATTCTTTCCTAGCTGGAGGAGTGTCTTCGGAAGAATAGTAGGAGTTGATTTTTCTCCTCAGTCAATTCTCCCTTTGAACAATTAGGAGGCAGTGAGCTGCATTTGATCAGGTTGAGATGTGGGCCAAAATCCATACTGACTAGATTTCATCAGATTTCCCCAGCCGTTGCTCTAGTGCCCTTGACTTGTGCTTGACTGGTCACAGAGGTTTCTTCATCACCTCAGCTGTGTTTCTTGTATAAGCTGATTGTTTTCCCTGCTGAAGTGTACTCACCTCAGAAGATGAAATGACGGTGGTTGAGTATTTTGATTATTTTGTGTTGATGTTTTTGCTGTGGCTCCCCTGGAGCATAAATTACTGTAACCATATCATCACCATTAGCATGAATCCAAACGTCTCAGTTCTTTTTATGTTTTTCTCACAAAGCAGTATACAAATGGGAAGTGTCCTTAAGGTATTAGAGTGCCAAACTCTGTACCTTCACTTCAACTAAGTGAGGTTTTGTCTTCTATTTTTAATCATTCTCTCCCGTGTGTCTCTAAAGCCCATTTTTTGTGCCTCTTTAAAGTGCTTGCTGTATTTTGCTTTGTTTCTTCTTCCCTCTCCACTTCTGCTGTCTCCCCCAAGGAATATAAATTCTTTGAGGGTCTTAAACACACTTATATCTTTCTCAAAATCCACCACAATGCCTGGCACATGATCAGCGTTAATAGTGAATGAATGATGAATGACATTACACACCTTTACTCACTTTTGCAGCCAATACTATTTTACCAATGAATTCTTTGCTAGTAGTAGCTGTCCTTGCTGATTGAAGAAAAAATGCCCTTCTCTTTTTCATCTTTTTCCCTTGGATTTCCAGCTGAATATGTTTAAACACTGCTGATCAGTTCTTATTTCTCTTCTGAACCTAATGATTAAAATCAGTTGCTCTCAATCTGAAACATGTATCAGAATCACCTAGAGAGTATGTTAAAATACAGATGCCTGGACCACAGCCCCAGTTTCTTATTCAGCAAGTCTGAGGTATGCCTGAGAATCTGTTTTTCTTAACAAGCTCCCAGGTGATGCTGATGCTGCTGGTCTAGGAAACACACTTTGAGAACCACTGAATCAGCCAATTACCTAAAGAATTTCTGTGCCAAATTTGCTGCCTTAGTTGTTAGTTATTAGGAGGAGAAGTGTCAAAAAAAGGACTGTAGAGCCACTCCACACATTTTTAGTCTTCTGGTTGGAAAATTTGAAAGTGTCATCGACAATATTTGGAAAGTCTGGGTGAAGATGTGTACCAACTATAGTCCTTGCCAAGTTCCAAATACAAGGAGTCATCAATAGACAAGAGGAAAATAGAAAAAGACTGTATATTAGTGTGTTAAGGATGGAAATAATTTCTCAACAAATAAGAATACAGAGTTCCTATTGTTGGCTTGGTGGGTTAAGAACACAACATTGAATCCATGAGGATACAGGTTCAATCTCTGGCCTCACAAAGTGGGTTAAGGAGCCGACGTTGACACAAGCTGTGGTATAGGTCCAAGATGGGGCTCGGATCTGGTATTGCCCTGGCTATGGCATAAGCCTGCAGCTGCAGCTCCAATTGAACCCCTAGCCTGGGAACTTCCATATGCTACAGGGGCATGCCAAAAAAAAAAAAAAAAAAGAATGTACCCTTGCCCTTCCTGCTTGCTAAATCACTCACTAAACTATATGCTCTAAACATGTAATGAGTTTAATGTTAATTCTACTGATGTCCAAAGAGTATCATATTTGGCCAATAACTTAGTTGAAATCTACCTCTGCTCTTCAGTTATTAAAAGTGAAAAACACTTTAAGATAGGGGGCCCAGGAATGGGATGAAAGTAGTCAAATTATACAAATTTTCTGTTATAAGACAAATGAGAACAAGGCATGTAATATGCAACATAGAAAATGTAATTAACCCTGCTGTGTGTTATATATGAACGTTGTTAACAGAGTAAATCCTAAAGGTTCTTATCACAAGGAAAAATTCTTTCTCTTTTATTTTGTATCTATATGAGATGATGGATGTTCACTAAACTTCTGTGGTCATCAGTTCATGATGTACATAAGGCAAATCATGATGCTCTTCACCTCAAACTTACACAGGGCTATATGAAAATTCTCTCAGTGAAACTGGAAGAAAAATAAAAAGAAAAGGGAAAACATAAAAAAAAAAACACTTTAAGTGACCTTCTTAAAAATAAGGCAGTTTGGAAGACGAATCCATTGACCTCCAATTATCAATATATTTACATTAAAAATGGGTTTAGAAATAAATGTAGAATAAAAGACAAAAATAATTCACTTTTCTTAAGACATCCTGAGGAGTTGTCTTGTGGTGCAGTGAGTTAAAGATGTGGCATTGTCATCACAGAAGCTTGGGTCGCTGCTGTGGCATGGGTTCAATCCCTGGCCCAGGAACTTCCATGTCACTGGTGCAGCCCCCCAAAAAAACATTCTGGGATTAGAGGTGATGTTTAGATAGCCTTCCTAATGCAGATCTTAAAAATTCATGGTAAAATAGTGATGAAGAAATAGTAAACACTCTTTGCAAAAATTAAAAATAGGATTTACTATCCAGTGATATGCAAAATCTGGGAGGTATTTCCACTACTAAAAGGCTGACAGGTTTGCATTGGAGGCTGAAATTAGTGATAATTGGATAGAAAACTAATGAAATTTTAAAAAGCAAGAATTAATTAAGCTCCAAGTAGATCAATTAATGATAGTATTTGGCTGTAAGTAACCAAATATTTGACAAAATAAAGGTCTTAAACAAATAGGCTTTACTTTTTCTCATGTAACAAGTTGAGATAGGTGATTACTGATACAATCAAATAATTTAATAAAAGCTTTAGGAAAATAGAAATTGATCTGAAAGAAGATTAACAGTAGAGCAGATAAATTCAAAAGCTGATTATTTATCAGCAAGGCGAATGACAGCAATGGCACAAAGGACAGAAGGAAAAAATTAGGATGATTTTGTTATTTTAAGGTATTCACTACCTGTGAAGTAGTATAACATTATATTAAAGTGGACTTGGATTTGCTGTAAATGTATATGGAAAACTATAGGGCAAACACTAAAAAAAGTAAAAATCAAAGTATAACTGACATGCTAAGGGAAAGAATACAAGGCTAGTAAATGTATGAAAACATTTCAGCTTAACCAGTTGGCAAACAAATACACTAGACAAAAGTAATATACCATTTTAAAAAGTATAATATTCAATACCAATGGCATTAGAATAAAATTGTTAGAAATTATTCATATAATTTGATCAGTATAACTCCACTTCTTGGATTTTTTTCTTGGGGAACTGCAGAAATTCAGTTAAAGATTAATATGGAAGGATGTTCATCTTAGAATTATTTATAACAGGGAAAATTGAAATTGATCTGAAAATAAATTAAAATATTTAAAATAATTATGATATTTCCATAATAATAACTATTTGTTAATAATTATAGTGAGTCCTAACTTTTAAAACATAGAATGATGTGGTTTCAAATAAATATTTTCATAAGGTAATATTAATAGGAATGAGTGGAACACAAATCTATATATAAAATATGGGCCTAATATACAATATAAAGAACCGCCTCTGGATTATAAATTGTAGGTTTTTTCTTTAACATTTTTCTCCATTTCTAATGATGTTTGTTTAATGGAAATATATTACTTTTATATAAAAACAGGTTAACATACTTTATTTATTTTTTCCGCTGTACAGCATGGGGACCAGGTTACACATACATGTATACATACTTTTTCCTCCCATTGTTGTGTTGCGATGTAACTATCTAGACATAGTTCTCAATGCTACACAGCAGGATCTCATTGTAAATCCATTCCAAGAGCAATAGTTTGCATCTATTAACCCCAAGCTCCCGATCCCTCCCTCTCCACCCGGGCAGCCACAAGTCTATTCTCCAAGTCCATGATTTTCTTTTCTGTGGAAATGTTCATTTGTGTTGTATATTAGATTCCAGTTATAAGTAATATCATATGGTATTTCTCTTTCTCTTTCTGACTTATTTCACTTAGTTTGAGGATCTCTAGTTCCACCCTTGTTGCTGCAAATGGCATTATGTTGTTCTTTTTTATGGCTGAAAAGTATTACACGCAGTATAATACTTGTGTATACTGAAAGTATACGCAAAGTATTCCATTGTGTATACATACCACATCTTCCTAATCCAATCGTCTGTCGATGGACATTTGGGTTGTTTCCAAGTCTTGGCTACTGTGACTAGTGCTGCAATGAACATATGGGTGCATGTGTCTTTTTTAAGGAAAGTTTTGTCCGGATATATGCTGGGTCATATGGTAGTTCTATGTATAGATTTCTAAGGTATCTTCATACTGTTCTCCATAGTGGTTGTACCAGCTTACATTCCTACCAACAGTGCAGGAGGGTTCCCTTTTCTCCTTACCCCCTCCAGCACTTGTTATTTGTGGACTTATTAATGATGGCCATTCTGACTGGTGTGAGGTGATATCTTGGTAGTTTTGATTTGCATTTCTCTAATAATCAGGGATGTTGAGCGTTTTTTCATGTGCTTGTTGGCCATCTGTATATCTTCCTTGGAGAACGGTCTATTCAGGTCTTTTGCCCATTTTTCCATTGGGTGGTTGGCTAGGTTAACATACTTTAAAAATCAAGTTACTTTTCCCCCTCACTACAAAGAATGACTGGTTTCCTAAAGACATTTTTGTTACAACCCTACAGAAACAAGAGGGTGTAACTAGATATTAGGTAAATCATCTAGCAAAACCATGCTGATGTCATCAAAAGTTGGGAAATCTGAAACTTAAGATAAATTCTGCCCTCATAACCTCTATTTTGTAACAGGTTTGTTAATGCACTCAAAATGCTTCTTCATAGACTCAATAAATGAATAGAAAATATCATCTCTTTAATTTTGAAATTGAAATTAAATTTCAGGTTATTGGAGCCCCCTAATGCAACTGATCCAAAGGGTCACTCTACTCAAATAAATGAATCACTATAAAAGTCTAAAATTAATACATGAAAGGGGAAAAAAATTAACCAAATTGATCAACTCTTTAATTCGGGGGGGTGGGGGGAATCCCCAGTGGGATAGCCTTGGCTTCGTAAATACCAACTTGTCCATTAAGCTAGTCCCCAAAGCTGTGTTCAGATCCACAGTGGTCATGGCAAATTTACACTCTTCCAGTTGAGTGGATGAAATACAGGATCCTGAGTTTCTAGAACGGTACTCTCCAAAGGATTTTGACGCACATCTTTATTAATTATTTTAATTGAACATACCCTCTCCTGTATTTTGTGTACTATAGTTACTACCTAGTATCACAAGGAACAATGAAGGACAAAGTTTAATGATAGGTGTATATCTATAATTCAAATAACCTTCCTTCCTATTAGTTGAATTTCTTACACCATCTCTTCAGATTATCGCTTTTACTACTTATATAACTCCTGAAGACCTCTGTCAACACATAGAGAAGCAGCAGCTATGTCTCTTTAGGATTTCCATGTCTGCTTGCATTATTAGAACATGCTTTGCATCCCATTTTCTCTGGAGGAATCTTATTAAGCCATTTGTCCACTGTTGGGAATTAGTTCAAGTTGAAACTAGATAGTATCAGTATTATTCCACCTAACAAATCACAAGTAAACAGCAAGTATCACAAATAAACTGAGTGCAAACAGTTTTGGCAACCACACCCCAAATTTTCTGCTCTGAATTAGTGAACCTTATGTAGTAGCTCAGGTTCTTCTAGCAGCTAGCTCTAAGAGGGAAACCCCAAAACTTATCTCGCTTAGCACAAAAGTCCAAATTAGTAGTTCCTCCAAGGAAGGCAACTTTCCTCCAAGAAGTGATTAAGGGACCCAAGTCACTTCCATTTTATGTTTTTGTTACCTCCAAGATGTGGCTCCCAAGATCTCTGTACTCATCTCCACCAAGTCATGAAGACCATGGGCACTGAGGTCTGTCATGGAAAAGGTCAAGGAGGAAGTGCAATCACTTGCTTACTTATTCTGTTGACAAGAACTTAGTCAAATGGCCACACCAACTACAAAATCTCTGAAGTGTAATCAGCCTTGCGAGAGGAGGAAGGAGGAGTCTTGGAGAAGAGTAGGTACTCATTCCCATAACAGACAGACCAAACAATGATATTGGTGTCAACATAAATATTAAATATTAGTCATGTTTGAACTGTTCCTCTTAAAATAACTATATCCCTAAAGGTTTTGCTTGGTTTTTTTTAAAGCATTCCCAATAAACCAGTACATAGAAAGATACCAAATACAAAATAAATGGATGTCTACCTTATCTTTAGCTAATATTATTGAGAGTATAAAAACTCTAAAACTAAGGAAAACTCTAATTAGTCTCTAATCAGAAAATTCACATATCAGAATCAAGCTGTCATAAACCAGTAGTTCACAATCTAGGGTTCATGGACTGCCAAAGACTTATGGATTAGTATGTGTCAGCAATCATATCATTTATATTGTAGGCAAAACTGTGTGCATATATTTCTGTGTGTATATGGGTGTGTGTGTGTTCATTTGTGCAAAGAGGATCATCATCAGAATCTGGAAAGGGAGTGTGACGACCAAAGTATGATTTTTTAAAAATAGAAATTAAGAGGTAAATTTTTCTCAACTGGTTAATATATGTAAATCCTTAAATCTATTCTGCACATCCTATCAGAAGTCATTCCACATAAAAGCTTTAATAATATGTTGCTACAGTACTATTCAATTATCATCTGCAAAGAAAAAACAATTATCTCATTTTCTACAAGATGGAGATCACTGTAAGAGAAAGCAATGTCACGTGGTTAAGTTCTATGTTTTTCACACTGACAAATAGGAGGAATTGAAGAATTCATGGGTGGTAATCAGATAACCATACGGCAATTGGAAAGTGAACAAATATGGGAATGCAGATTGACAAATTACATTTTAATAAACTTTCAAATTATCCCCTCTGCTGGAGAGAACTTGGACCAATAAGGCAATATTTTCCCTAGAATGAATTACACTTCAGTAGGCATATGGTCTAGAAAATTCAAATGCAAAGACTTTTTCCTCCCTAACATGAATGCTTTAACACAGTTCAAAACATACAAAGGAATCTAACGGAATTGTGTTATAGTATTTGCAGCCTGGTTGCTTAGTTATTAAAAGGCTGATAATATATTACCTTTGCAAGATTTGAAGTTCTTCTGTAATATGACTACCCAGTCCTTTAGCTATGTTTCACAAAAATAGGGTGGCCTAGTCAGCCACCCTCCCCTTACCAATCTCTGTTATTTTTTTTTTCTTTTTATGGCCACACCTGAGGCACATGGAAGTTCCTGGGCTAGGAGCTGCAGCTTCCAGCCTACAGCACAACCATAGCAATGCCAGATCCAAGGCATATCTGACTCCTATGCTGCAGCTTGCAGCAACACCAGATTCTTAGCCCACTGAGCTAGGCCAGGGTCCAAACCTGCATTCTCATGGACATTATGTCAAGTTCTTAATCTGCTGAGCCAGAATGGGAACTCCAATCTTTGTGATTTTAAAACCCACTCACTTGAAGCATCAATGTTATACAGCAATCAGCCGCAAAACTACTATCTCACCCCCTGAATTAATTCCCTCAATTCCTAATTAATGGACTTTTTAAAATAAATTGCTTGAAGGCTATGTGAATAAGACAGAAAGAAGGAGATGATTCAGAAGTAATTGCAAAGGTAGGTGTCCTGACATTATAAATTCCATGGTCTGAGATTAAACCCCTCTGATCTTGAGAAAGTAGGATCTTCACTCTCCTCGGGAGGTGTTGCCTGCCTTAAAAGTTCATCTTTTTTGGAGTTCCCATTGTGGTGCATTGGAAATGAACCCGACTATGATCCATGAGGATGCGGGTTCAATTCTTGGCCTTGCTCAGTGGGTTAAGGATCTGGCATTTCTGTGAGCTGTGGTGTAGGTGGCAGATGCAGCTCAGATCCCATGTTTCTGTGGCTGTGGCGTAGGCCAGCCACTTCACCTCTGACTCGACCCCTAGCCTGGGAACGTCCTTATGCCATGGGTGCAGCCCTAAAAATACCAAAAAAAAAGAAGTTCATCTTTTTTTAATTGAACTATAGTTGATTTACAATGTTGTGTTAGTTTCTGGTGCATAACAAAGTGCTTCAGTTATATATATACATAAAATTATACATATACAAATACAAATATTCTTTTTCATATTCTTTTCCATTATAGTTTATTAAGATATTGAATATAGTTCCTTGTGCAATACAGTAGGACCTTGTTAATCGATTTTATAAAGTAGTTTGTATCTATTAATTGCAAATTTCCCTGCCCTCCCTTTTCTCTTTGGTAACCATAAATTTGTTCTTTATATCTGTGAGCGTGTTTCTGTTTTATAGGCAAGTTCATCTGTGCCATGTTTTAGATTCCACATATAAGTGACATCCTGTGTGGTATCTGCTTTCTCTGCCTGATTTACTTCTCTTAGTATGATCATTTCTAGGTCCATCCATGTTGCTGCAAATGGCATGATTTCATTCTTTTTTATGGCTGAGTAACATTCATTGGGAAGCCAGTATTTGCTAGCAGAACAAGAGTGTCTAATATCCATGCTTTGGAAGCATAAGGCAGTGTCTGCCCCTTTGAAGTTCTCCTCTGTCTGCCCTGCAGAAGTTATAACATTTCACTTAGAAAATATTGGGAGAAGTAAGCATTATTCAGAAGAAACCTTCCTCATTTTCTTTGCCATAGGCATGGTTCTGTGTGTTCAGAGTGTATCAACATGAATGAGATTTTAAAAAATAAGGAAAGCCTTGTTTTTAAAGGTTTATTAATCTTTCCCACCATCCTTAGCTGGATTAATACCATAATAAATATACATTTCAGGAAAAAATATGTGATTTTTGTCATCCCCAGAATTTAGCAGGCATGAAAACAGCCTGGAATTAAGCTGAACTGGAAGAACCTACTGGGTGGAAATCTAGATTGTTTTTTTTTGTTTATAGGTATTCGAATTTTCCATTTCTATGATGTTATTCTTTTGCGATAGTAACCGAAGAGAAACGATTAAATTAGGCTCCCCTAAATTATCTGATATTCATTAATTTGTGTTTATTTAGTGAATGTATTTTGAGTAAATGCTATGTTCTGGGTGTCATTTAGACGGGCCTCTTCATCCATCACTATCATCAGTAGCATATATACCATCTGTGATAGGAAGAAGTGGAGATGTCAGATTATATGGGCATTAAAGTATGATCTGCCCCAGTACTCCAATAGCAATAACTCATGGGGCTGACTGATTTATTGACTTGGAATAATAGCAACAAAATGCAACGCCCATACCTTGTGGCCTGCAGTCCAAAAAAGGAAGCCCGTATGACCCCTGAGTTGTGTCATCCAGAAGGGTTTCATTTGAACGATTCTGGTACTCAGTACATTACTTAAGATTGTCCTTATTTTCTCTGCTTCTGAATTCTAGCATTGCTTCCATTATGTAAATATGTCATGAAATTCCAGGATTGATGCAACTGCTAACATTTACCTTGGCTCAATTCTTCACACACAGTCTAAGTCACACTGGTTTCAGCCACTCCAGGACACAGCCCAGCCCAACACATTCTATCTTCTGGCAACTTGGCCCATCAATGCTGAGTTACTGCACCCCCAGCATACACAGCCTCACAGGTCAGGGGAGACCAGAGAAGAACATTAGAAAAATCAGAGCTGTTCTCCCAGAGAGATGAAAGGATGGCCCTTTACCATAAATAAAGTTGGAATGTGTTCAAAGGCCCTGAATTCTATGTAAAGTGGCAAGAACCCAATGGTTATGCTCTTTAAGATACAAATTAACTGTTTCATAATCTCACAGTTTATTTTCTTTCCAAACTGATTTATATAAGGTATGAGGTACTGATTTGTTTGACTGGATTGATAATAATCAGTGACAAATTTTGAGTATCACTTTCTAGGTGAAAGGCACTAATTTACCTTATAAACACCTTAGCTACCTAGCCCCTTGTGAAATAACGTTCTGTTTATTAAATTGAAGTTTAGTTGATTTACAATACTGTGTTCATTTAAGATGTAGAGTAAAGCGATTTGGTTATACATATATAAAGGCACATATCTATATTTTTTATTCTTTTCCATTATAGTTTATTACATGATAATAAATGTATAGTTCCCCATGCTATAAATTCTTATTTATATATTTTTGTACAGTATCTATTACATATATACACACATATATTTATATAATGTATTTTATATATAGAAGTGTGCATATGTTAATTCAAACTCCTAATTTATTCCCCCCCACACTTTCCCCTTTCGTAACCTTAAGTTTGTTTTCTAAGACTGTGAGTCTGTTTCTGCTTTGTGAATACATTCATTTGGACTACATATATAAGTGATATAATACTTGTCTTTGAAAGACAAATATAACGAAATAACCTTATAAATAATGTTATTTCATACTTTTTATGGCTGAATAATATTCCATTGTGTATATGTACCACATCTTCTTTATCCACTTGTCTGTTAATAGACACAGGTCGATTCCATGTCTTGACTATTGAAATAACATTCTTTAAGAAGATTCTAAGTGGATATGCACATATGTACAACTGATTCACTTTGTTATACAGCAGAAATTATCACAACATGGTAAATCAATAAAACTTAAAAAAAATCAGTTAAAAAATAGATTCTATGGCCATAATTAACAAGTCAAAAAAATAACAAATGCTGAAGAGGGTATGGAGGAAAGTGTACCCTCCTTCGCTGTTGGTGGGAATGTAAATTGGTACAACCACTATAGAAAATTGTATGATGGTACATCAGAAAAGTAAATATAAAACTATCATATGACCCAGCAATCCCACTCCTGGGCATATATCTAGATAAAACTTACATTAAAAAAAATACATGCATTTTTCATTTAAAAATATAGTGCTGTTCATTGCAGCACCATTCACAATGGCCAAGACATGGAAACAATATAAATGTCCATTGACAGATGAATGGATTAAGAAGATGTGGCAAATATACACAATTGAATACTACTCACACATAAAAAAAGAACAAAATAATGTCATTTGCAGCAACATGGCTGGAACTACAGACTCTCATACTAAGTGAAGTAAGTCAGAAAGAGAAAGACAAACACCATATGATATCACTTATATCTGGAATCTAATATATGGCATAAATGAACCTATCTACAGAAAAGAAACAAACTCATGGACTTGGAGAAAGACTTGTGGTTGCCAAGGAGAAAGAGGAGGAATTGGAATGGACTAGGAGTTTGGGGTCAGTAGATGCAAACTATTGCATTTGGAGTGGATAAGCAATGGGATCCTGCTGTATAGCACAGGGAACTATATCTCGTCACTTGTGAGGGGACATGATGAAGGATAATGTGAGAAAGAGAATGTATATGTATAGATATATAATGTTATATATGTATATACATATACACATGTATGTGACTGGGTCACTTTGCTATAAAGCAGAGATTGACATAACATTGTAAATCAACTATAATAGAAAAAATAAAAATATTTTTTAAAAAAGATTCTGCTTGACTGCTTACAAATTTGAATGAAATAAAGAAGTAGGTTTAGCACAACTTTCAAATCAGGAGTCAACAGCATTTTCTGTAAAGAGCCAGATAGTAAATATTTAACACTTTGCAGGTAACACGGTCTCTTTTACAACTGCTTAACTCTACTGCTGTTTCACAAAGGAAGGCAATGTGAGCTGTGTTACATTTAGAAAAACAGACAATTAGGAGATTTTTCTGACCCCTGTCTTACATCATGATTTTGTTGAAATGTAATGTATATTCTTCTCATTTCATTTGTTTAAAAATATATTCCCAATACAAGCAATTTCTGAGAAGAGAAATTAGAAGTATCCACATCTGGGAGATAAAATAATATCTAAAAGAAAACATCCACTATATGTGGCACATAGTAAACATGGAATAAATGTTGGCTGAATTAAAAATCTAATTTGTATCTCAAAAATATATAGTGCAAAGTTAACCAAATTTTGAAAGAACTTAACCTTGAAAAAAGTTCCCTTGTTTTGACTTTTTGCTGTCTTTTCTTCCAATTACTAAACTTTTTTAGACTTTCTCAGTGCCCTCATCATTATGCATATCCATTTTTTATAGTTATTCAGCAACTGTAAGCTTTCAAACAAACTAGGACTCTTCGATATTGCTGTATTAAGGGAAATTATAATAGCCTATTGACTGCAGTTGAGTCAATGATCCATTCATTATTCTGTCTTGAAGGCTAAGTTCCTAGAATAATGGATGTGATTATCACAAAAGCCAATATAAATATAAGTGTGAGGATAGAACCAATGATGAGCCCAAGCAGTTAACTTATATTTTTGTATCATTTCACAAATATGTACCTCTGGGTTTGGACCTTCTTTTCCATCCATTTTCTGCTTTAGTGATCTTCAATATGAAGTGTGGGCAACTTCAGTGGGTTAAAAATATGTTTCATTGTGGGAGTTCCATTGTGGCTCAGAAGTAACGAACCTGACTAGTATCCATAAGGACGCAGGTTCAATCGCTGGCCTCGCTCAATGGGTTAAGGATCCAGAGTTGCCATGAGCTGAGATGGCAGTTGAAAACATGCTCAGATCTGGCATTGCTGTGGCTGTGGCTAGGCCCGCAGTTACAGCTCCGATTTGAACCCCAGCCTTGGAACTTCCATGTGCGGCAGATGCAGCCCTAAAAAGACACACACACACACACACACAAAAGATATTTCATTGTGGTATCAAGCAAAGTTTTCAGAATTTCTATTTCTATTTGCTTTTATCTCATCCCATTATTTTCCGTTGTTGTGAATTTTACAAAGCATTCAATATTTTTTAGGGTTGTACATGTATATTACAAGCAAATGCATGTTCAAAAAAGTTTGGAAACTTATTCATGTGTACTATGTAGTGCCATGTAAAATGGCCACATGCTTTTCTAAATACCTAATGTTACCATTCAGAGAGACACTGAAGCTTTTTATGCAATTTTTATACCCTGAATATGTTTTAAAATATACATTTTGACAAACATATGGGGAAAGTAGATTTGGAGATGGCTCAGATTGTATAATTAGCAGCACTCTATTCATACTATGGTATGTATTTAATTCATTTGCTGGTATGAGTATTCTAGAAATTTACTAAATGAAAAATGAAGAATTATATACCATCCAGAAAAACTCAAAGAATTTTTTCTACATCAAAAACCAACTCAACATTTGTGGCATAAAACAGCTATCATTTTATTATGCTCACGAATTCTATGGGACAAGAATAGAGGGCATTCAAGACATGGAAGCAGCCTAAATATCTCTCAATAGATGAATGGATAAAGAAGATGTGGTTGGAGTACCTGTTGTGGCACAGCAGAAACGAATCCGACTAGGAACCATGAGGTTGCGGGTTTGATCCCTGTCCTCACTTGGTGGGTTAAGGATCCGGTGTTGCCGTGAGCTGTGGTATAGGTCACAGATGCAGCTTGGATCTGGCATTGCTGTAGCTCTGGCATAGGTTGGCAGCCACAGCTCCAGTTACACCCCTAGCCTGGGAACATCTAAATGATGCTGCCCTAAAAGGAAAAAAAAAAAAAAGATGTGGTATATGCACAATAGAATGCTATTCAGCCATAAAAAAGAACAAAATAGTGCCATTTACAGTGACACTGATGGACCTAGAAATTATCGTACTAAGTGAAGAAGTCAGACAGAGAAGGACAAATATCATTTGATATTACTTATTTGTGGAACCTAGAAAATCATACAAATGAACTTAATTACAGAAAAGAAAAAGACTCACAGACATAGAAAACAAACTATGGTTACCAA
This sequence comes from Phacochoerus africanus, assembly GCF_016906955.1. NCBI lineage: Eukaryota > Metazoa > Chordata > Mammalia > Artiodactyla > Suidae > Phacochoerus > Phacochoerus africanus. The sequence goes on along the minus strand of NC_062544.1, from coordinate 87,876,716 downwards.
AGGGGAAGGATGGGGCAGGGGAGATAAATTACAATTTTGAGATTAACATATACACACTACTATATATGTATAGGTCCTATGTATAGCAGAAGGAAGTTTACTCAATACCTTGCAATAATGTTTAAGGGAAAAGAATCTGAAACAGAATGTATATAGACTAGATAGATAGATAGATAGATAGACACAAATATATTTTGCACAATATTTTACCTCAAACAAAAGATGCTCATTTGGAAGATTTCCTGGATGATCACAAAGTTACTTAAATTAAATACGAATTCTTGATTTTAAATTTTCCTATCAACATTTCAAAATATTTTTTTCTGGATTTTTTTTTTTGAATCAATCTTTGAAATGCCACGTTCCTATCTTTATCTCTAGGTAGGAAAAGTTAATTTGGTGGTTGATCATGAAAATATATATTGCTGTAGGACTAGAAACTGACTAGGTTACAGGAACTTTGGAGGTGTCAAAAGAAAGGACTGAGCCATGTAATCACCATCCAGAGATTTGCTTATGCGCATGTGGATCCGCATCAGAGGAGATATGAGAGAGGATGTTTCATTTCCATTATTTCCAAGTGACGTGCTCCTAGATTTAGACATAAAGGTGTGAATACTAATTGGGAGGGTGGGAATAACATACATGTGCTACTGTATAAAATAAATGATTAGCTAGAACCTACTGTATAAGCACAGAAAAATCCACTCAATAGTCTGTAATAACCTATTTGGGAAAAAAGAATGGATATATGTATATGTATGTCTGATTCACTTTGCTGTACTTCTGAAACTAATACAACACTGTAATCAACTATACTCCAATAAAGTTAAATTTTTAAGAATTTTTTTAAAAGATGTGAAAATCAAAAGAGAGTTTTGCTTTGCAAAACATTCTGATACCAATGAACTTTAATTGCTCATAGTTCATATTGGGCAAAAATAAAAAATCTTTCTTATACATCTGCCAGGTGTTTGCTTTTTTCCACGCTAATGTTACATTTCCTCCATTTCTCCATTTGCCCTGCTCCTTCTTTCATGCAAATGAAAGTATATCTGACAGATACTGAAGTTTTAGTAAAAATATTTCTATTTTGAACCAGCAACCACTTATAATCACCATTGTTTCCTGTGAAATAGTTCTCACAGGTGATTGCACTCTGTTTTTTTTCCCCATGACCAAAGTCATGCTAAGCCTATCTCATGTACAACTTGGAAAGTTGAATATCTTTTTGGAAAAACAGCTTTTTGGTTATTGTAAGCCACCGATGACTCTTTCTCCTACCATCTCATTGAAATGCTTTTAGGCTTCAAATTTATAGATGGCGAGGATCTGGCCAGTGTCTGTGACAACAGGGTTTTTTTTTTCCTTCTGAATAGAAAGATATGGAGGGTGGCTGCACAAAGACTGATTTCACATGGGCCTCACAGACTTCATCTCAGTGTGTCATTGTGTCATCTGCTTCATATTTTAGAAAGAGAGCACAAAGTAATATTCTACTGAAACTACCTGTAGATGCAATATTTTAAAATATGAAAGTTTAAAAATCTAAAAATGAATTCCTTTCATTGTTAAAATATTCATTGACATATATAGTTATAGAGATAGAGTGAATCTCAAAGGCCTTCCTCTCTTGCAGATGAGGAAACAGCCCCAGAGAGTTCTTTGTCTCACGACAAGACTTCTAGGTTCTAGTTCAACAATCTGTCTTCCATACCATGGCTCTTCCCTTGAATCAGCAATGAGTCTATTCTCTCTTCCTGGATTACAAAAAAAATGCTGTTTCAGGAAAATGAATAATAAATAAGGAGATAGGAAAGAAGGGAGAAGGACAGGAAAAGATGGAAAGACGAAGAAAGAGAGGAGAGTGCAGGGAGGGAGGAGGAATAGACCAGTGGAGAGAGTCCACCTGGAAGACATGATAAGATAACTTGTCTGGGAGCTGGATTTGTATTTTAAAAAATTCCTGAAAGAGTTTTACATTGACTTCTTTACTTAAGGGGTTTGGATTTCATGGAGTTGCTATACTAGGCTATACTTCATGCACTTTTATGCTTCCTGTAAATTCACACAGATACCCAGACTCAGAGAAACAACATAACTCATAGACATAGAGAACAGACTTGTGGTTGCCAAGGGGAAGAGGGGAAGGAGTGGGATGGACTGGGAGTATGGGGTGAGTAGATGCAAATTACATATAGAATGGATAAGCAATGAGGTCCTATCATATAGCACAGGGAATTATATCTAGTCTCTTGGGATAGACCATGATGAAATATAAGAAAAGAAATGTGTGTGTGTGTTTGTGTGTGTGTGTGTGTGTGTGTGTATACGTATATATAACTGGGTAGCTTTGCTACCAGTAATTGGCACAATATTGTAAATCAACTACACTTTAATAAAAATTTTTAAAAAATTAAAAATAAATTTTAAAATAAAACAACAAAAAAGGTCATGACACATGCATTTGATTGCAGAGCTACAAAAAGTCCCTATAAATGCATTCATTTCTACAACACATTTTATTTAGTGCCTGCTATATGCCAGCAACTGTTTGAGTATGTAAGCACAAGAAGATTCCCACCCTCCTGGAGTTTATTTTAGTGGAGAAAAACAGTAAATAAGTGAAACAGAAATAAGCAAGTTAATCTCAGATAAAAGTAAGTGCCTTAATGATAATAACATGGGAATACTGAATGTATAGGGGAGAGTTGTTTGGATTTTGTTGTTTTTTGTTGTTGTTTTGTTTTGTTTTTTAATACAAAAGTCAGGAAAACTTCTCCAAACAAGGAAAGCCTGAGTCGAGGTCAAACTTGAACTCAATTATAAGAAATAGCCAACCACAGAGCAATCAAGGTTTTTTCTTCCCCAGTTGTATTGAAATATAACTGACAAGATTAAGTTTAAGGTGTACAACATGTTAACAATCATGGTGAAGGGCATTCCCAGTTGAGATTCTTGTAAAAGCCAAGGCCTCAAACTTAAGAAGATATATTTCATTAACAGACTTGCTGAACTTGCTTTTTCTGGTTCAGGTCTCCTACCCAGACTTCCAGAAGAGGGCACAGTACTGGCCCTATAAACAACTAGTCTATGTTGTAAATTAATATTTGCTACCAGAAAAAAATATATTATCTAAATAGCTGGCACCTGAAATTCTCTCAGATGTATAATTATTTGGGAGGAAATATTACAAGAATCTGGTTAGGATCAAGGAAATCCATAACGGTCTAGGTCTAGCTAGACCCCAGGTACCAAAACATGAGCATTAAATCATGCCACCTAAGTAGAAACTTGTGCTTTTCTCCTGATGTGTAGAATAATTCAAAACAGAGCCCCTCATTACCTGCAATAGACTTGTAGTGTAAGCAGGAAATAACTCTTGGTTGTTTGGGAACTAATGGGACTTGGGGGAGTTACTTGTGACTACATCATAATCTAGCCTATCCTAATTGATATAAAGGGGAAAAATGTGTAGAAAGGTAAAAAGAACCCAAAATGAGGAGAAGTAGAGACCACGTAGAGTGAGAGGCCCCTGGGGTCTCCCTGAGGTATGTTGGCTTTGGGGCTTTTTCCGAGTGCTTAGTGTTCCATTTGAAGATGACTGTGTTGCTCTCACATGCATCCCTCTTCCCCCTTCCCCAATTCTTGCCACCAAAGCTTCTATGAAGCTGATGGCACCAACACAATTTGCAAGAAGTTGCTTCTTTTGTGGAAGTCAGATGGGCTTCAGATCATGTTTGGGAGGGATACAATATGGAACACGGTGTGGAAAACAGAAACCCACAGAAAGAGGTGCCTAGAAAAGTAGAGCCTCCAGGAAAGTTACAGCAATTGAGTAAGGGGATTGGGCCTTTCTACTAGGCATGGACTGTGGGTCAAGCTTATTTGCTTCTCAAGGGAGCAACCAGCTGATGTGTAGGCTACAAGCAGACACCTGCACAACACTGGCAGGATGCAGGAGTGAAGTGAATGTAGGGGGCTAAGGAGCTTATTCTGTCCTCCCTGATGTATCCATCTTTTGATTGACAATGATGCTAAATGTATGGGGTTTACATGGGTTCTGTAGCATTATGTGCTTGCGTATAATTTGTCTCTTAACCTCTTTTACAGCACCTGACATATATGGCTTCACAATCACTTAGCTTCATATCTCTCTTCCCCACTAAACAGGTTTCACCTTAAAGCTGAGAGCCCCATATTCATTAATGTGTCCCCCACATCTAAGTGTAGTATCTGACAACCAGCCAATGACAAAAAATGACTATTGATTCAAATCTACAATGAGGAGTTCCCATCGTGGCTCAGTGGAAACGAATCTGACTAGCATCCATGAGGATGCATGTTCAATCCCTGGCCTCATTCAGTGGGTTAAGGATCCAGCATTGCCATGAGCTGTGGTATGGGTGGCAGATGCGGCTCGGATCTGGTGTTGCTGTGGCTGTGGTGTAGCTAGCAGTTACAGCTCCAATTTGACCCCTAGCCTGGGAACCTCCATATGCTGTAGGTATGGCCCTAAAAAGACAAGAAAGAAAGAAAGAAAGAAAGAAAGAAAGAAAGAAAGAAAGAAAGAAAGAAAGAAAGAAAGAAAGAAAGAAAGAAAGAAAGAAAGAAAGAAAGAAAGAAAAAGAAAAAATTGCAATGAGGTACTACCTCACACTGATCAGAAAGGACATCATGAAAAGTCTACAAATAACAAATTCTGAAGAGGCTGTGGAGAAAGGGCACCTTCCTACACTGTTGATGGGAGTGTAAATTGTGCCACTATGGAAAAAGGAAGGAGGTTCCTCAAAAAACTAAAAATAGAGTTGCTGTATGATCCAGCAATTGTGCTCTTGGGCATATATCTGGAGAAAACCATAATTTCAAAAGAATACATGTGCCCCAATGTTCACTGCAACACTATTTATAATAACCAAGACATGGAAACAACATAAATGCTCATCAACAGAAGAATGGATAAAGATGTGGTATATATATATATCAAACACACACCACACACACACACACACACACTAGAATACTACTCAGCCATAAAAAGAATGAAATAATGCCTTTTGCTGCAACATGGATGGACTTAGGGATGACCATACTAAGTGAAGTGAGTTAGAGAAAGACAAATATATGATATTGCTTACATGAAACACCTAAATGACACAAATGAACTAACTTACAAAACAGAAACAAACTCATAGACATAGAAAACAAATATGTGGTTATCAAAGAGGAAAGGGTGTGGGGCAGGGAAAAATTAGGAGTTTTGGATTAGTATATACACACTACTATACATAAAACAGATAACCAACATGGTCCTACTGTATAGCACAGGGAACTATATTCAATATCCTATAATAAATCATAATGGAAAAGAAAAATTTTAAAGTATATATATATAACTGAATCACTTTGCTGTACAACAGAAAGTAACACAACCTTGTAAATCAACTATAATACAAAAAAAATACTTTTAGGACACTTACAGTAGCCCTTGGTTTTGTTTCCTAACTATTGCCAGCTGTCTATTTGTTGGGCTATTCTTGACTCCCTCTCCAATGTTTGGGTGGAGTCATGGAACTAATTCTGCCCAATGAGGCATAGTCCTACTACCAGAGCAAGCAGCAATATTCCAAATGGTGGCTGCTCCATCAATCTGGATCTGGGGTTAAAGATGATATAAGCAGAAGCCCTTTCTCACCTACGACAGAGAAAAGGCTTTCTTTCTTTTCTTTTTTTTAGCTTTTTTTTTTATTTATTCCTTTGTTTTTGCTTTTTAGGGCCTCACCCATAACATTTAGATGTTCCCAGGCAAGGGGGTGGAATCAGAGCTACAGCTGTCAGCCTACACCACAGCTCACAGCAATGCCAGATCCCCAACCCACTGAGCGAGGCCAGGAATTGAACCTGCATCCTCACAGATACTAGATGGATTCATTTCTGCTGCACCACAACTGGTACTCCAGAAGAGGCTTCTTGTTTTAAGACACTGAGACTTGGGGCTGATTTGTTACCACAGTATAACCTACCCTATCCTAACAGAGAAATGAACAAAATCAAAATCTTATTCTCCCTACTCTGACCACCAAATCATTTTTAACACAGTAATAACTATTAAAAGAAGAAATAAGCGCAAGTGAATTAGCAGTAAAAACAGAAAATGGAAAGCCAGTACCTTGGGAGCAGGACAGGGGAGTCCACACTCAGAGAACAGAAAGAGGCGATGAGCTGAAACCAGGTAGGTATAAGGGCTATCTGCCCACATGCTTGCATGTGTGAGCTACACAGCTAAGAGGACTGGCAGGCCAGAGGAGGAAATCATGTATAAATGGTGCCTTAATTTTTGGTAGAACAGAGGTAACGATAGTGGTTAAAACTATAAGCATAAAAGCAATGAAGCTTCAAAAAGAAGTCAATGAGGCAGAAAAGAGTTTTAGCAATAGACTGAAAGTTTTTTTCCCCCCAGTGTGGTGGTTATCATAAGATTGCATGATAATCTGCAGATTCCAGAAGGCCTTTACATCTTCGTTGGTAGTCATTTATTTCCCTACAACACTTACCGAAAATTCTTAGTGCATTTGAAATGCTTGAATTTGACCATCATTTTTAGGGCTTGAATCACTGTGTTTTAATTAAAGGGCGTCTCAAGGTCTGATATCTTCAAATTTGTATTTGCAGAGGTTCCACTGATAGAGACAAAGCTATTGTTGAAATAGGCTTTGTACTGAGGCAAATCAATAAGTTCTTAGACTATCTTTGGGGGCTATATGTTTATTTTTAGGAAGGCTTGATTGTTTTCTGATTGTTGCTAAAAACTATAGGAAATAGAGAAAAAAGAAGAAAAATAACTCAATCTCCAATTCAGAAGAAATTAATATGGCTACTTTGTTGAAAATCCAGACTTTTTTCCTGGCATGCCTATAAATCTTAATATAATTTTAGTATTTAGGCTTCTGCACTTTTCATCATACAAAATTTCATCATAGGCATTATTCTGGAATATTAAAAATATCCTTAAAATTTATAAAATTATTTTATTATTTCTATATTATATTATTTTATAGGTTGAGACCTCTCTTTTTATGAGTATAAATAACACTAGGATGAACAGAAATACTTTCCAGAGCTCTGAATATTTCCTAGAACAGGAACTAATAAAGTAAGGGATGGATGTTTTAGAGTTCTTAAAATATCAAGACCAGTTAATTGCCATAAAGTCTATCCTAATTTAAACTCCTCAGTTTATGAGAATACCATTTCCTTACTCCTTGATTCATTAGAGAATTATACCATCAAAACATTTAGCAATTTGACCAAAAATGACATTGAAGAATTGTATTAATTTGCCTTAATTTTTTGATAATAGTAAACATAAGCATTTCCTCATGTATTTAAAAAAAATTTACATTTCATGGGAGTTCCTGTTGTGGCTCAATGGGTTATGAACCCAACTAGTATCCATGAGAATGCAGGTTCAATTCCTGGCCTCACTCAATGGGTTAAGGACCCATTGTTGCTGTGAGCTGTGGTGTAGGTGAGGAGCTGTAGCTCCAATTCGACCACTAGTCTGGGAACTTCTATATGCCACAGGTCCAGCCCTAAAAGCAAAAAAAAATAAAATAAAATAAAATAAAATAAAATACATTTGCATTTCTTATTATTGTTTGAATTTTTCCCATTTCATTTTTCTGTTTAGAATATCAACAATGTTTCTATTGATTTTTGTTTTCTTTGCAGTTAGGCTATTACTCTTTTGCATACAAAATATATCCAAGATTAGCTTCAGATTCAAGATATTTGAGGTCAATAATAGGAGACAGCATATGTGAAAGTTGCTTTTGAGCGCAAAATGCTATAGAATTGTTTTCTTTTTTGTTTTTTTGGGTTTTTTTTAGTTTTTCAGATTTGGGATTTGTGTGACACCTATTTCTCTTTTGACATTATTGAACCCTCCCACTGAATTGGCAACTGAGTACTTGGTTCTGCATACACAAATGTATACATAATTTCAAGTACAGATGATATTTTAAGTTCCCTAACATTAGTATTGTAGTGCAATGGTTATAAGCACCAACTGGGGAGCTAGACTCCCAGGGGGTCAGTCTCAGTCCTGGGTCCTATTAGTTGTGTGAAGTGGAGCAAGTTACTTAACCTCTCTAGGCCTCATTTACCTCATCTGCAAAATCTCGGAATAATTTGTAAAACAAGGAAGTAACAGACCTCCCAGTATTTCTGTGAGAATTAAATAGGATGGCAAGGTGACTAGTTCAACTAGATAACTATTTTAATCAATCTTGAAAACTGAGGCCAGTCATCTATTAACCCTCGTTCTTAATGTGATGATTTACATGTTCATTGACCAAAGACAAACCTTTTGATCTAGTTTATTTTCTAGGCATTTGGAAAGAAATACATCTCTGCCTCTAATAACAATAGTTAATTAAAATTTTCTGAAGCACGCTGAAAAATTATTGATATTCATTATTCATTCAACAATTATATATTGAATACCTTAGCTGCCAGGCAATATTCTAAGCTCCTCAGCTGTGAAGAAAACCAATATGGTCCCTCAGATAGGGAGTTTCCATTCCAGAAAGAAAAGATTTTAAAAAAAGAAAAAAAAATACAAATATATGAAGAAGTTAATCTCAGAGAAGAATCAATGATGTGTAACAATGAGACCAGAGAAAGCACTGGAAGATGATTGTTGGGCTAATTCTATCAGGTGGTGAGGGCAGCCAAGGTGAGAAAGAGGCAATGGGCTAAAAACATAATGACAGCAATCCTATGACACAGCAGCGCTTTTATTCTCATTTTATAAACAGAATGATTACGTTGCCGAAACCACATCATTGTTGCTTTATTAAAATACATACGTTTGTCTCTGAATGCAACTGTAACACTTGTTCACTTTAGAAAATGCAGTTAAGGACAAAAAAGAAAACAATCATCGGTGATCCTATAGGTAAAACTGTGTGTATATTTTCTGTCCTCTTTTTCTGCATATTACTTATATTTTTATAAATGTATGAATTAAAATATTTTTAACAAAAGGAATCACCCTATGCATAATATTTGTAACGTTTTTCCATTGAGTGATATTTTTTCCATGTCATTATGAGTCTTCTGAAACATAATCTTCAATAGCTGTGTGGTCCCATATTATATGGAAACATAGTGGTTTCTTTAATTAGTTTCTTACCAATGGATATTTGCGTCATTCCAGTTTTTCATTATTATAAACAATGCTATAATAAACCTAATAATAATAATAAAAAGTAATACTTAATATTTATTCAAGTGCTTAAGTATCACATGCATTATACTAAGCAATTTATAACTTGTAAGTAATTTAATGTGCTCTACTAATTTAATTTAAGCATAGGGACAGTGGTACTCCTCCATTCAGAAACTGAAGAAACGCTAACCAAAAAGAAGTTAAATAATTTGCTCAAGGTCACATATCCAGTAAATTGCAGAGCTAGGATTTGAACTTGGACACTCAATCCCAGCCAGAGCAAAACAATCATTGCAGATTTACACATAAATTTCTACAGATTTACAGATGTCTTAATCCTCATAAGTATTATTTCCTTAGGATAAATCTTTAGAAGGGGAATCACTCTGAACCCAATCCATATCTAATGCTTCTATACAAAACTCCCCTCATCCAAACCCAGTGCCCACTCCCAGGCATCCTATTGGAACATTCAAAGCTCTGTGCTTCAGATCACACATCAGACTGCAGACTGCAGACTACAGCCTGCATGATGGTGTGATGAGAACTAGCCAAAGTGAAATAGATTCTAGACCCTGCCAACCCCTCCCTCCCTTTCCTCCTGTGGTTCTCTTCAGAGCCTTTACCAAGGAAAACTTAGGAAAAGCAAAGAAGGGGCTCCAGAAGTTCAACCTGCATCCATTCATCCATGATCCCCCAAGAATTATTTCTTCACACATACTCATTGTCTAAACACAGAAAGAAATGGAAAGGCAGAGGGTGTGGCTTTGAGCTTGGTGGGTGGGATCTTTCCATAATGCCCAGGTGCTTCTCTTAAGCTGGCGCTACCTCCAAGGTGACCGCCTGTACCTCCTTTTCTCTCCTTGTGGCCCTATGGGGTCACTGAATGGATTAGGTTACTGAGCCACACTCAGGGAACTAAAGAAATCCCATGAATGCATACAGATAATTGAGACACAACAAGGTGGACCCTCCTGAGAGTTTTGGGCCTGCACTAACCCCAAATCATGACTCACTAGACACCATTTTAGCACATTTTTCAAAAAATGTTTTCTTGAAAGGCTGTTTGGTCAGAGAGATGAAACAATTCATCTCTGTTACTTTTCCTAGACTTCAAAGATAACCTAGAATCATAGGTTTCTATTCTACTAAAGGAGGCTCCTGAGTATAGTAAACTTATTGTTATATCATCTGGTCAAATGATAGGGGTTTTACTGGGGAGTATAGGGATCAATTGAGTTATTATATCTACCCTATAGAGTAGATTATCACTCCTCAAAGTAACAGAATACAGAAAAATAAATCTAAAAATAGATTAAAGAAAACATAATTACTCTGTTAATTCAGAAGCCATTTCTGAATCTTATAGTGTTTCAAGTTATCATCACAATCTTGAATTATTGTACAAGAAGCTTCCAACTAACAACCTTGGCTTCCAACAACATGCTCGTAAAGTTTCTGGCTGGGAACCAGAGGTACATTCGTAAAAAATAGCTTTTAAGACCTCAAAACAGCCCACACAAATATTTTTAACCCATAATATGGCTGGAAAAAAAGTACTAATAAAGTGAAAGACACTCACTCTCATTTTTCACATTATTCCAATGTTTAATTCAAGAAAACTGATAATCTGAGATACCAAGAATGTGTCTTCTGCATTCTGGTGGCAGATACAAGAACTTGTGTTAAGTCTTTGGGGGCAGAGCCAAACTCCTGGAAGAGAGAACATCTCATAGAGAATGTAGAAGTAGAATTTACAGTTTCCAGAAAACCTGTAGTTTGAAATACTTGGGTCAATATGAAAGAGGGAAAAGGAAGAGGAGCAGGGGTTAATTGAAAGGGCTTAGTAAGTCATGCAGCCACTGGAATACACTGTGTGTTCATGTTACCAAAATTGTGGTCTGGCTGCTCACCACTCTAAAGCCATACTCTAGAGGCACAGTGGGTAGAAAAGAAAGTTTGCCTTATTTCGGAATCTAGCAACCAGGGGGAGGGTGGACTCATGTCCTAAGGCCAACTCCCTACCACCACTGACAATCAGGGGGAAAAAGCTCTTAAAATGTGTTTCAGGGTATATATGTGGGAGAGGGGGTACATGCGGAAATAGCACAGTCAACTCTGACAGTCATCTTGAAACTGGTCATTGGGTGGTCTGACCAGTGTCATTTGGATTGTTTTAAGTAGAGTTAATCTTCAGTTCCCATTCCTTTGAGGGCAGTTCTTGGAATTATGTCATGGCTACAGTCTGATCATCATATAGTTAACTTCTTCCACCTGGTAGAGGTTTCAGTATATATAAAACAGCTCCAAGGATATGACTTAGAATGTGATCTATTGCCTCTGAGGAAGAATTAAAGGTCCTGGACTTTTCTTAATGACTGAACTATTATTATTTGGTCTTATTTGGCTGCCTTCCTCTGCTTCTGCATTTTCTCATTTCCATAAGCTTATTCTTTGGCTAAAGTTTTTTCTATAGACAAAAGGCAGGTGGAGGGCATGGGGGGAAGGACTATAGGGTCCTGCTCTGTTTCATATTTCCTTATGTGTCTGGGATCCAGAGCAATGTGAATTTTCTTCTTACTTGGAAGATTGTTCACAGAAAACAGATCTTCTTTTCTCCAGCCCATCTATTGTTTACAACATCTGTCTATGTACTCAAAATACTTGAATAGGCCACAGTGACTTTTTCCTTGTTCATATTTAATTAAATTACATTAAAAAAAAGCTCTATCCATGATGGCAGGGGGTTCATCTGTTTCATTCATTCCTGTATTCCCAGAATCTAGCATGGTGCTTGAGATATACTAGGTGTTCAAAATCCCTACAAGAGAAATATCATTGGAGAAGAAGAAGCTAGGTGCAAAAAAATAGTATGAAAATCAGTCAGCTTGCACCACAGTGGGGAATAAATGCTAGTTAATAAAGAGTCTGGTTGATAAAACGTCAAATAACAGAGATACTGTAATAATGTAGGCACACAAGGAAATTTAGTCATGATGGTCTAATCATCAAGTGAACCAAGGAGGTTCACACAGTATTCTAAGGAGCCAGGAATGAACTCAGGTATTAAGGAAAATAAAATTTATATGACCCAATTGCCCCCCACATGCCATTAAAAAGATGAGAGCCAATGATTATAAGCCTGACTTAGCTGTGCCATCCTGGATTGATGAAGATGGAACCCATACTATGTACTACACCCTGTATGAAAAGACAGGTAGAAAAATAAAATAATGGGGTTATGTGTATGAAAGTTAGAATGCACTGGGCATAGTAACAGTGTTACTAGATAAGCAACAGAAACTACTACCTCTGAGAGCATCAGAGCTGAAAAATTCTCCTGAAAGATAGACAGCTTATTATACCCCTATTAAATGTGATAGCCTGGCCAAAGGGGCAAGGATAGAGCTCAATGTGGTATTTTACAACAAATTTTAGGCACAATCTACCTCTTCTCTTTAAAACCCTACAGAGCATCTAACTTCATGAGCTTAAGACTATGTTATAAAAACTAACGACCTTGACAATATGTAATCACAAAAACCTGGATGGCCCTAAAATTTCAACTACAGAAAGGAATGTGTATAGTGCTTTAAGTCTTCCTTAAAATGGCACATGGCCATTGGTCCATGGAACAAACCACAAAAGCTCAATCTCTCCTCTCATTTGAGCTGGATTCTAGTTCAGACAAAGATGCCTGCATGTTAGGTGTGAATAGGGCATCACTCTTCTTCAGGTTGCAAGATGAGCGTCAAAGAGGGTAAAATCTGAAGAAGATCCTTAGAGAAAGCTTGAACAAAAACCAGGTTACACATCAAAAGTTTTGTCAGTCTGAGGAGACTCGGGAAAAGAGTTGGTTTAAATAAGTGAAGCTACAGAAAAGAGGCCAGGGACTCATAGTTAAAGATTTCTAATTAAAGGATGGAAGGCAGTGCCTGTAGCAATTCCCTGGACCAAAAAGGAAGCTGCTTCTTTTTATAGAATGTTTCTAATTTGAACTTAGGCCAGGAGAGACATGTTAAAGTTGACAAAGACTCCCAAGTCAAGGAATTAGTCACAATTTCCTTCTCAGGAGTGGTAAGTAGAGGGGAGGGTGATAAATAAAATTACAAGGGAACTCAAATTTTGCCCCAGTTACACTGATGCAGCTACTAACTGATTTAACTTGGTATTTCTGAGGTGTAGTTCACTGTTTTTAATCATGACCTCTATACTCTAGTGCAACACTTACCTTCTTATTCTTCATCTCCAAGAGTTTTCTAATTGGTAGAGTCTTAATACTATTAATAAAAAATCTCCTTCTGGTAGGAAAAATGCCATATTATTTCTCTGAAGCCTATTGCTCTGGAAAACTACAAGGCAGAATATGAAAATTCACTAATTTGATTTGTCATAGAATGTTCTTTCTTTTAAGATCCAAGATAAATCAGCAAATGCTTTCAAAGCTGACATTTAATCCATGAATTCAAATCATTTCCAAGATTTATGATCCATTAGAAAGACAGTTTCAATTTCCCTTGCCCTTGTGAGAGCCTAATGTATAGCTGGCAGAAAATGCATTTACATGGCACACAGTCCAGGACAACAATATCATTTATTGATAAGCCTTTTCAAGTTTAAAAAAAATTATCTTGCTAGTTATGTTCATTTTGATTTGTTTATCTGTAAGTAGTAGATGGATGCTCCACTCTGGTGAAATTTCCTAAAATGTAGCAGCTCCATAGGTATCCATGTGAAAAAGATTGCCTGCTGGAGATTAGACCAAATCTTCTGCAGTTATAATAATGATATCATAAGTAGATGAGAAAATCCAAGGATGGACTAGAGGTCCTTATATAGATTTAGACTCAGATACAGATAGACATAGCTATAAATAGGATAAAGAATAAAACTCAGGAGTTCCCTTGTGGCACAGTGGGTTAAGGATCTGACTCTGTCACTGAGGCAGATTCAGTCACTGCTATGAAGTGGGTTCAATCCCTTGCCCAGGAAAAGCCAATACTGCTGGAGTGGCCAAAGAAAAAGAATCAGACTCACAAAAGGTTTTGATGACCCTAGCTCCAATTTCCCTCTTTTTCCCCTCTTCCATTTTTTACCCTTTGTTCTAAACATGATGATTTTGTACATCAAAAATATCAATAAACTTGTGGTTTCCAGGAGGGAGGAGGGAGGAAGTGGGATGGGCAAGGAGTCTTGGATTAATAGATACAAACTATTACATTTAGAATGGATAAGCAATGAGGTCCTACAGTACAGCACAGAGAAATTTATCCAATCTCTTGGGGTAGAACATGATGAAAGATAGTATGAGAAAAATAATGTATATATTAATAAGAATATATACCTATACATATGACTGGGTCACTATGCTGTACAGCAGAAATTGACACAGCACTATAAATCAACTATACTCTAAAAAAAAATCAGTAAATTGAATTCTCTAGCAGAAGTTCTAAAAGGACACTAACCCAGCCTTAAGATTGAGTCAGTATCCATGTGGAATCTGAAAAAAGGACAGATGGAACTTCTTTGCAGAACAGATGCTGACTCACAGACATTGAAAAACTTATGGTCTCCGGTGGAGACAGTTTGGGGGGTGGGGGAATGTGCCTGGGCTGTGGGATGGAAATCCTGTGAAATTAGATTGTTATGATCATTATACAACTACAGATGTGATAAATTCATTTGAGTAATAAAAAAAATGGAAAAGTCAAAAAAAAAAAGATTGAGTCAGTATCAATGAAAACAATACCTATTTGAGAAAATGCTCTTCTTTTTAAGCAACCCATGTTTTCAATATACAATTACTAAATCACACACACATCAATTACTTACTAGGAGAAGAGCTGCTGAGTGCACAAAACAGTCCTGCCTTTGAGCAGGACTTTGCTAGTTAATACATGGAATGAACTATGTGGGTGGATACATTACCAGATCTGTGATTGTGTAGAGGAAAAGCGGTATTCTCTTTAGGAAAAATTTGGCTCTGGCACCATTAGGAGTTATAGAACTTGTTGATTTTTATACAGAAAATTAAATAATGCTAGAATGTCAATTTATTTATTATACATATGCTAAAAAGGAATTCCAAAGAGGAAAGGTATTTCTTCAAGGTCACAACCTAGTTGTCATATCTGTTTCTGCCCCAACCTGAGTATTAACAAAACAAAAAGTAGACACTTTTCATTAGCTAACACCAATTCATTAACTCTAGCAACACCCAAAGGTGTCATTCAATGGCTGCTTTAATTACCTGTTGCTAGTAAACAGACTCAAATTTACCAGCTGAGAACAGATCTTTACAATTGTGCATTTTCTGTAGGTCAATAATCTAGGAATGGCTTAGTTGGGTGATTCTGGCTCAGGGTCAGGCTGTAATCCAGGTGTCAGCTGAGACTGCATCCATCTCAAGTCTGACTGGATCTGGAGGATCCTACATCGTTCACATGGCCATTAAATGAATGCTTCACTTCCTCAACATGTGGATCTCTCTGCAGAGCTTAGGGTACAACTTTCCCTAGAGAAAGTAATGATTCAAAAGAAAGAAAAAGACAGAGAGAGAAAGGGAAGACAGAGATCTCAAGACAGAAGCTATATTTTTATAACTTAATCTTAGAAGTGATACACTATCACTTCTCCCACATGCTTACACAGACCAACCATGGTACAGAAAAGTGTGACTGCCAGGCAGGGGACACTAGAGGTCACCTTGAGAACTGGCTACTATAATGAACATCTCAAAGCAGGACTTTTAGCAAATATTACTTTTCAGATCCACAGATGACTCCGAACTCTTCTTAAAGAACACTTTCCATACTTCCCTAGATCCACAATTGAAAGAATAAGAACAATATCAGTTCTGGATATTTCATTTATATGATCAATCGGTAAATCTTTTTTGTTTAGTTTGGTTTGGTGTGGTGTGGTATAGTTTTTTTGTTTGTTTGGCCAAACTGGAGGCACACAGAAGTTCCTGGGCCACGGATTAAATTCAAACCACAGCTGCAAATTATGCCACAGCTGTGGCAATGTCAGATACTAGCCCACTGCACCAGGCCAGGGATCAAACCTGTGCCAATCCAGAGACAAAGCCAGATCCTTAACCCATTGTGTTGCAGTAGGAAATCCCAGTGCATTTTTTTTTTTTTGAATAATTACCACATGCCAGGAAAGGGACTGGGGCTGAGAACGCAATGGTAAAGAAGGTATCATTTCTACCCTAAAACTATTTGATGATAAAGAGATAGAGAAGACCGAAGGGGGAGGAAGAAGAGAAGGAAGAGGAAAAAGAAGATAGAAAGGGAGAGAAAGAAAGACATGAGGAAAGCAAGGAAAAGAAGAGGAGTGGAGACGAAAATTGACATTGATGGGAAATAAATGCGATCATGGAGGTTTTCATTTATGATGCCAAATACCGAAGTTTCAAGAGAAAGAAGATGTTTGCTTAATACAGAGAGCCATATGCTTGATGTACAGCACATTGATTAGATTTAGAAACTTTAAAGTTCCTGTGGCGGCACCACAGTAATGAATACAACTAGTATCCAGGGGAATATGGGTTCAATCCCTGGCCCTGCTTAGTGGGTTAAGGATCCAGCGTTGTCCTGAGCTGTGGTGTAGGTCGCAGATGCGGATCAGATCTGGCATTGCTGTGGCTGTGGGGTAGGCCAGCAGCTGCAGCTCAGATTCGATCCCTAGCCTGAAAGTTTTCATATGCTGCAGTGCGGCCCTAAAAAGAAGTAAAAAAAAATGAAAATTTGCCTAAATGTTTGCTTTTTTTATATGCAAGAAACTCACGCCTCAGATCAGAAGTGCTTGCATCTGAGTGAAGAAACTGATAATAAGCATTGAATCCTCCTTTCATAAAGAAAGTAGAATGCATGCACACACACATACGAATACATTTCTGATCTTAAAAATATAATATCTAATATTATATGTTAAATCTTATATTTAAAATATTGTAAATAACTTTTCTTTTTTTTTTTTCCCGCCACAGCAACGCAGGATTCGAGCTGTGTCTGCAAACTATACCACAGTTCACAGAAACGCCAGATCCTTTATACAATGAGCAAGGCCAGGGGTCAAACCTGAATCCTCATGGATCCTAGGTGGGTCCATTAACCACTGAGCCATGACGGGAACTCCCATAAAATAATATTTTAAACAGTTGTCCATGCCAGTAGTTTTTGTCAATATTCAGAACAGACTCTATTGCCATGCTTACTAGATCCACATAAAACGATGGTGTTTAACTAGGATTGGGCAGAATATTAGGGTATTTTGCTATTTCGGATTTTTTTATTAAGCTAGTGGTTTCCAGTCTGGATGCAAGAACTTGTCTCGGAGAGGGACAATTTTTAAGGTCATGGTATCCACACACAAGCTCAGGTTGAAGTTAATCTAGATATAAGAACCATTTACTCTGATCCCTTCATTTTACAGATGGGAAAACTGAATACGCAGTGGCTGACCAGAGCCCTGTGACTATAAGTGCAATATTGCCAAGCATTCAAGATCTATGTAACCTTACACCAGATGCCAGGAGGCTTATCCACATGCATCAGTGTTACCAAACCAAACTTGGGTCTGCTTGCCCACATGAAGTAAAGCCAATCTACTGACACCAGGTTGTGATGAGGGGAAGTGCAGCATTTATTGCAGGGCACCAAACAAGAAGTCTGGGGTAGCTATTACTCAAAGGAGAGGTAATTTTTTAATTTTTTAAATTATTTTTATTTTATTTTTTATTAGAGTATAGTTTACAGTGTTGTGTCAATTTCTGCTGTACAGCATAGCGACATAGTTGTACATATATGTTCCTTTTCTCTTTTTTTAGGGCCCCACCTGCAGCACATGGAAGTTCCCAGGCTAGGGGTAGAATTGGAGTTGCAGCCACCATCCTATGCCACAGCCATAGCCACAGAAATGCCAGATCTGAGCCAAGTCTACAACCTACACTACAGCTCTCATGGCAATGCTGGATCCTTAACCCACTGAGCAGGGCAAGGGATCAAACCCGGATCCTCAGGGATGCTAGTCAAGTTCGTTACCACTGAACCACAATGAGAACTCCAACATTCTTCTTCTCATCTTCCATCATGTTCTATCCCAAGAGATTGAATATAGTTCCCTGTGCTATAAGTAGGACTTCATTGCTTATCCATTCTAAGTATAATAGTTTGCATCTGCCAACCCCAAACTCAAAGGAAAGCATTTTTAAAGATAAGGTGATGAAGTGGACTCCCAGGGTATGTGATCAGCTTGTGCACAATTCTTGAATTGGTTGATGGTGAGGTAACAGGGAGGTGTCAGAGGGGTTAACATTACCAATCTTTAGGTGCCAGTAGGTCTGGGGGCTACATCCTCATTGACATCAAGTAGTTAATTTTTCCATTTGGTGGTGGTTTTAACATCTGTAAAAGAACTCAGGAAATGTGCATCAGATACTCTTATCTAAGTCCTTCAGAGAGGAACCAAAGTGGAGGATATTGGGAAGGGGTCTGTCCTGGGGAGCCCCCCTAGGGTCCTGCTCAGTCACATCAGGATCAAAGTCAGTAAATTGAGGTTAAATGCTTTATTTCAGAAGGAGAGATGTAGGTGAAACCAGATTAGCTACATATGCCTCAGTCCAACAGGCTATGAGGTGGATCTTGGATTAACCAAAGTAGAGGGAATAAAGCTAAGCAGAAAGCCTTTGGAGAGTCTCCTAGTAGACATCTCTATGAATCTTCATTTAATAGTCTGAGTTCCCTCCCCTCCAGAAGACACCATGACACATTTACTCTGCAGTGCAGGGATTTTTAAACCTGGAGGCAAGAGGAAGCTTGGGTTTGAAAGCCAAATTCTCCCTTGGAAACATAATTGAAAGTCTCCAATGTACCTATAATCTTGGTATGCTGCCATTTAAGTCTGGCACTCATGCCTGGAAAATTTAGCAAATGCCATCAAAAGCAGGTGAACAAACGGCTGCTATTGCTGTCCTACTGCTGATAGTTAGAACAGACTGGAGGGGGCACTGCGTCAGGGCTTGGCCTGACCTGCAGTGCCTGGTTATAGCAAGCCATCCCTGAAAATGTATACTGCTGGTGGAGCAATTGTATATGGATGCTAAAGAAGCTGTGGGTTAATACCAGGTTACATTCCATAAGCTGCGAATGAAGCTTCCTAAATCTAAACCAGCTGTACCATGCTTAGTGATCCAACTGCACCTCAAGGGGCTAGGAATGGAACCCTTACCTTCCTCCACTCCTCCTCCACCCTCCATGGTAAAAAAAAAAAAAAAAAAAAAAATCATACTAAGTGAATTAAGCCAGAAAGAGAAAGACAAATACCATATGACATCACTTATATCTGGAATCTAACACATGGCACAAATGAACCTATCTACAGAAAAGAAACAAACTCATGGACTTGGAGAACAGACTTGTGTTTGCCAAGCGGAAGCGGGAGGAAGTGGGATGGACTATGAATTTGGGTTTAGTAGATGCAAACTATTGTATTTGGAGTGGATAAGCCATGAGATACTGCTGTATCTAGTCACTTGTGATGGAGCATGATGGAGGATAATGTGAGAAAAAAAAAATATATATATATATACACACGTGTGTGTGTGTGTGTGTGTGTGTGTGTGTGTGTGTGTGTGTGTGAGACTGGGACACTTTGCTGTATAGTAGAAAATTAACAGAACACTGGAAACCAACTATTATAGAAAAAATAAAAATCATTAAAAAAAAGCAAAATTTTATGGGGGGGGGGAAACCTCTAAAATTGCAAACTCCACTCACTAGCTTTTATGCCCTATCACAAATTTTTGAAAAACAATTTATTTTCAAAAGTTCCCAAGTATAGATTCTCAAAAAAAAAGCCAAAATAAACACCAAATTATATTTCCCTTTCAGTTGAATTATTTCTGCTAGCCAGATCTCGGCTGCATTTTATTTTCTGGAATTTCCAATGACCTTTTTCAAAAGTTAGGGGTCATAGTGTGTTACAGGCAAGACTGCACTGCACTGACCTGTTGAGATCACCACACTTTTCTACTTTGCCTTGCTCTTTGAGCTGAAAAACTTGCTACATACCATTTAGATATTATTCGAGTGAGAAATGAGCATAAACGTGGTGAACTGTCGGCTTTGTTTCACACAAAATGAAACACTTCTATATACTATGTTAGTTCAAGGAAACTCCCAAAATGTCACTACACATGGTCCAAACTGATGAAATTGGTTTAAAAAGAGACAAAGTTGATTCACTGAAATGTAAAAGGAAAAGTTGCTGTCTTCATTTTTGTTGCTGTATGTGGTTTGCCATTTTAGGAACCTATGACAATCAATTCATCAGTTGCTTCCAATTTGGAGCATTGCTATTACTATTCTTTATAAGAATACTGATTTACTTGGCCACAGTGTTTTTATAATATACAGTAAAGAGAGGAAATGGTGCTTTATTGTCCAGCTTTGTGTTAGAGGATTTTCCAAAATAGTTGTACTAAATTTTTCTCCCTCCTGAATGTATGAAAATTCTTACTGTTCTTCATTCTCATCAGCACACAGTGTTGTCACACTTACAGGGTTTTTTTTTTTCCCCAATCCAGCAGGTAGTATTGTTAAGTGGTTTTAATTTGCATGTTCCTGATCACTAATGAGGTTGTATATTTTAATATAATTTTTCCATTTGAATATTCTACTTTTTGAAGTCTCTGTTCAGGTCTTTTTCCAATTTTTCTATTTGGTTATATATTTTTTCCTGTTGATTTATATCCACACAAAATCATATGAACAAACTTCACCACCAACATATTATACAAAAGCAGCAAGATACAAAAGAATATAAATGTATGTTTCCAATTATATAAAGTTTAAAATCCTATTTTGTTTAGGAAAATGTAAGTATGTGGCAGTAATGTTTTTAAAAGCAAAGTAATTGCAATACAATTCAGGAGAGGTACTCCTAACTCTAAATAGGTTGTGTTTGAGGGAAATAAGCTCTGTTTCCTCAGTTGTGAGGGTTCCTAAAATTTGGCCAATAAACCCACTAGTGCTCAGGCTCTTGAACACTGAAAATGCATTAACTGAAAAATCCTATTAAAAAGTAGAAAGAACCGCTAATATAACTTCGTGTGTTGATAAACAGTAAAAACAAAGCATGTAAAAGTAAAAGTAAGAAATTCCAATTTTTAACAATAAATTATTTTGTATTTTAAAATAAATACTCAGGTATACAATTTACATTTTCTCTTGAGGAGAAGGCTTATGAATATCACCGAATGTATCTTCTCTCCCTAGAATCCAAAGGAAAAGCAAGGAAATGCAAGTCGGATTTGGTTGGAAATACAAGCTGCTGACTTGAACTGCAGGCATATAAATTAGTGTGACTTTAAAGGGGAATATAAGGTGATCTTTAGATCAACCACTGAGAAAACTATTTTCAAAAATTGTACAAAAGTATATACTAAAAACACTATAGAGAAGACAAAATATAGCCCTAAAAATATTCAAGTCAGGAAAAAGGAAAGAAATTTTTTAAAGGAACAATAAAGTGACAGACTTAAATCCTAACATAACAAAAATTACATTAACTCTAAATGGTTTAAATACACCTATTAAAGAAAATCATCAGAATATATTTTTTAATAACCTACATATATGCTCTCTACAAGAAACTCATTTAAAATGTACTAATAACATAGATTGGAAGCAAAGAGATGAAAAAAAAAGAAAAATACTCCCTGAAAACACCAACCAAAGAAAGCTGCATGGCTATACTAATACCAGATAAAAGGGACTTCAGAGAAAAGAAAAATGCCAGCTACAGAGAGGGAGAGTACATAATGATAAGAGTCAATCTGCCCAAAAGACACAACAATATTTAATGGCTCTAATAACAGGCCTTAGAAAACAGGATGAAAAAGATGAGGAGACAATCACTTTGATTTTTTGAGCAGCTAAAGTATGCTGTTAATACGTGACAGACCCTGTTTCAAACATTGTACATCCATTACCTCATTTAATCTTCACCCCCTAAAGTTTAATTACAAAATGCCCATTGTTATCTTCAGTTGGCATCTGAGTAAATTAAAATTCTAAAGAAGTTAAATTCCTTGCCCAAGATCAGAGAGTTAGCAATGCTCAAGCCAACTTCTTTTCACTCTTCATTCTGCCCCCTTTATACACTTCAAAAATAAACAGTGTGATCATCAGCCAACACTGCATTCCAAATCTCTTCTTGGTCACAAAGCCTCAGATCAACTTTACAATTCATATCTTGAGAATGCAGTACAAACACTGGGTTCCAAATGAGTCATAGGGATAAAGTGGCTATAAAAGGCATAAGCACAAAGAGGAAATAAGCAAAAATGGCTAGCCATGGGAAAGATGGATGTCACACTATGGCCCACAGTGCTCCAGACAATGTCAAGACTACAACGTAAGTGTGGGAAAGCAAGACACTGCATAACTCCACAAGTGACACTTAAACCAAAACAGACTATTGTTTAAATGACACCACCTGGAGTTGCCCTGCCATTCACAGCATCCTGACAATAATTATGCTGTCTGAAAGTAACTCAAGTCAGCAGGCTGGAAAATGGTCATCGGTCTGTCCAGTTCAGTGAATCTAAATTCTGGCAAGCTTGAGCAGCAGTATCCAAACAGTAGTATATAATAGACTAGGAAAAGTGCCCCAAAAGTTGTAATGTACCTAAGAAAGATCACAAAACTTTATTTTGCCAAATAATTATTTCCCTTTCAAGTTGTCATTGATCACCACCATGATTTCTTAAAAGAAAATTTATAAACATTTTCCTTATTTTGCCAAGATGTGAATGGATAATCATGAATCAACATTGGTATATAAGGGAACACTTGGAAACAGCTGAGCTATCAAGTCAGGGTGGAAGAACCAAAGAGAAAAGACAGAAAGGAAGAAAGACCATTTTCATTTGTATCTTTTCCCCACAGCCTTGTCCTCCTTCCCCGAAGCTACAGATGCTCATTAGACTTTGAAGATAATTTCTAAAACTCTTACAGACATTTGACCCCTAAACCATCTGAAATGCCTCACTTTGATGGCAACTGTCAGCATGGAATCTACAGCATGTCTTCCCAAGGGTGCCATCACCAATACTGTTACCTGAGAATGTTGGCACAACAGACCAGGGTTGTCCAGGACATTTCAGGACCAAGAACACGGCTAAGATGGAGGTTTTCTGAATATCAAGAGTCTACTATAATTCTACTCTTTCATATAATTCTCTAGCTGGAGCACCTGTTCAGAATTTTTAACAGTTCATAGGCACCCAAAAACATTACCTGAATTAATTGCTAATGTTGAGTTGATAAGGCAGGCGCATGGAGGTTGTCTAAGTAAAAAATATATATATCCAAGGAGACTCAAGACTTTGCAAGTAGAGACAGAGCCCAGCATCCAAAAGGAGAGAGAAAAAGAATTATGTAAATGAGTTTGAAATGAGTTTGAATGCTGACCTTGGTTTAGAAGCTTTGCACTCTCTGGTGTGGACTGTGCTTGGCTTGCAAATGTTCATTGTAGCCAGAAAGAGCTAAAATCTCTGCAGTGACTCTTCTGCATGAGAGCACAGGTGGTCAACATTGCTTCATCTGGGAAGCCTATCCTTCCCCTTGGACTCCCTCTGATGGCAAGGAGCCATTGCTGCTGGCACTGTTGGTTACATCTGTGCATTACTTCAGCAAAAGAAAAATCACTCCAGGAGAATTTTGAAAGCACAGGCTCTGATGTCAGCATTTTGATTCTGAATTCTGCCACTTCCTTAACATGAGATCTTGAGGGAAAGACTGAACTTCACGAAACACCCATTTCCAGCTTCTGCGATGATCAGGGTACAACCTACCTCTTAAGATTTTGAAGGTAAAATGAGAGAATCTACATTAAAAGCACTTTCTATGCCTAAAGTTCTATGTAAATGCTAGTTATTGTTTTCCTTTGGATAACCCAATTGATCAGGGATTTCAAAGAATTTTTTTCAGCTCTGATGTATGATTGTAACACTTTTCTTTAGACCTCAAAGAGAGATGAGAAGGATTTGAGGTTGAATAAAGATAAATACCACAGTAAGAAGTTTAAAAGTATCATTTCTGATGAAGGGAAAATAAATTCATGGGCTGTGTTTATCTCCATTAGTGTTATCTACTAATTAATAATATATTTTAATTAAACAGAGTTGGAGTAGTTTTCACAACAAAGAAAAGGCTATTCTTTTCATTGTTTGCTTAATTCCCACTACCATGTGAAGACAAATTAATTCCAAGTATCAAAAAGCTCTGACACTGAGTTGCCTTGTGGTACAGTGGGTTAAGGATCCAACACTGTCACTGCCAAAAAAATTTTTTTACAAAAGGCTCTTACAGACACTAGGAAAACAGGCAATGGATGTAAGCAGTCTTGTCAGTTGATCTAATACTTCCAATAAATAGGTTCCTTCCATCTTATAATAATCACTTAGAATTGTTCACTCCAGATCCTTACTGGAGTGAACAGGAGCTGGTACTGCAATAAAGAGTTAAAAAAAAAACCCACAGCAATTCTTCCAACATCCTCTTAAAAAAATCCCAACTTGAAGTGAAATAACTGTGATTTCAGGAGTTTCCTGGTGGCTCAGCAGGTTAAGAATCCCATGTTGTCACTGCTGTGCCTGGAGTCTTTTCCTTGGCTCAGATTTGCTCCCTCATCTGGGACTGCCACATGACATCAGCAATGCCAAAAAAACAGTGATTTCACCTGAATGGAGAACTTTCTCTGTCTGCTTTCCCTAAAGAGAAGAGCTTCCCAGCAAATAGAGAAGACAATAGCCAAGCCAGAGACAAGCAGAAAGATGGGTGTAGCTAGAAGTCCTGTAAGTATCTATACAAGCAAGATAAACCAACTTCTAGTCTTACTCCCCCACCCCTATTCTCCACTGTATCATTTAAAAAAACTCTAATAACTTTGTGGTGCAAACTTTTTAGCTGGTTACAATCCTTCATGATTTTGGTTTTAGCCAAACTATACCATTCGCTATTTCCCAAAGAAGTCTTGTCCTCTCCTTCAACTGTAACTTTGCTGATGTGTCTCCTTCTGTAGGGAATAATGAGTTCCATCCTCTACCTGAATAACTCTGCCTTTGTCTGGCAAGTCAAAAATTCAAAGACTACCTCTTCAGGAAGCCTTGTTCTGAATCACCTCTTCTGGTCTTCCCAGCAGAGTTAAGTGTTCCTTATTCTATACTTATTAAGTGTCTACTAAATTCACTTTTAGAGCATTTTTTGGTGTGTGTTTTGTGGTTGAGCTAATGCTAATGTGTCTCTTTCCCACGACACTATTAGCTCTTTAAGAAAAAGGATTACATTATTTATGCTTAGATCTATAGCATCCAGCAGGTAGTAAAATCTTACACACTCAGTAAATGTGTCTCAAGTGAATGTGTAGTGCAGCAGTTGGAAAGTTTGCTCTGCAAAGCACCATATAGAAAATATTTTAGGCTTCAAAAGCCATTTAATTTCTAGAAATTCTGCTATTGTAGTCTACTCAACTCTGGCACGGTAGAGCAAAATCAGCCGTAGTCAACATATAAACAAATGAGTGTGACTGCATTTCAACAAAAGTGTTTACAAAAAACAGGTGGTGGGTGAGATTTGGCCCATGAACCATAGTTGGGCTGATCCCTGAAAAAGTAAAAGATCAAATGAATGTGAAAGCCCTAGAAAGTTCTTCTTCGAAAGAGGACCTCAAATCTCAAAGGTTAGAAAATGGTAAAAGAGCCTTGTTAGGTAGAAATGGAAGGCAAGGAGCGTTACCATAAGGTTCTCCTGTCCTCATTCTGGAAACAAGGAGTAATCTACATTAGCATGCATAAAACTGGAAAAATGAGGGTCCAGATAGCCTTAGGAAGCCTGCAAATCTAATGTTTGCTAATACTATTTTTTAGTAATTAAACTATTTATTTCATAGTTTATGAAAGTCTACAGGGAGTTCCCTTTGTGGTGCAGTGGAAACGAATTGGACTAGTATCCATGAGGATGTAGGTTTGATCCTTGGCTTCACTCAGCAGTTCGGGGATCCAGGCTTGCCCTGAGCTGTGGTGTAGGTTGCAGACTCAGCTTGGATCCCACTATCGCTATGGCTGTGGCTAGGCTGGAAGCTGTAGCTCCAATTCAACTCCTAGCCCGGGAACTTACATATGCTTATGGATGTAGCTCTAAAAAGAAGAAAGAAAGAGAAAGAAAAGAAAAGAAAGAAAGAAAGAAAGAAAGAAAGAAAGACCAAGAAGAAAGAAAGAGAAAGAAAGAAATAAAGAAAGAAGAGAAAGAGGAAAGGAAGGAAAGAAGAAAGAAAGAAAGAAAGAAAGAAAGAAAGAAAGAAAGAAAGAAAGAAAGAAAGAAGAAAGAAGAAAGAAAGAGAAAGAAGGAAGAAAGAAGGTAGAAAGAGGAAGAAGGAAGGAAGGAAGGAAGGAAGGAAAGGAAGAAGACAAAGGAAGAGAAGGGAAGAAGGAAAGAAAGAAGGAAGAAAGAAGAAAAAGAAGAAAGAAATAACTCAAGAAATAAAGAACTAACCGAAACACTCCATAAAGACAGACAGAAAGAAAGACTACAAACTGAAGTCAATAGACTGTCCTATAGCCCTGTGGCATGCATGTTTTCCCTGTGCTGCTTGAGAGCTAACTAGCTAAATACCAAAGGAAGATGCTAGCTACCCAAGACATGATTATCTACTCAGACAAATGAAACAACAAAGATGGAAAGTCCAGTTATGGTATGAAGGATGGACAACATTTGGCAGAGCTTTGAGAGTTTGAACAGGTAGCCCTCAGATTAAAATGCACAAGCAATGAAGATGCCACCAAGAGTTTACTTTCAATTCCAAGCCAGTGTACCACACAAGTGTCACTGATGGAAATTACATAAATAATCCAATCATCCTTTGTTCCAAGGCATAATTCTGATGCATATATTTTAACTTTTTCTTCTCCATGTTATGTTCTCCTAAGAAATTTGTGGGGCACAAGAAGCGCAATCAAAAAATTTTTTAGGAGTTCTCGTCTTGGCGCGGTGGTTAACGAATCCGACTAGGAACCATGAGGTTGCGGGTTTGGTCCCTGCCCTTGCTCAGTGGGTTAACAATTCGGCATTGCCGTGAGCTGTGGTGTAGGTTGCAGACGCGGCTCGGATCCTGCATTGCTGTGGCTCTGGCGTAGGCCGGTGGCTACAGCTCCGATTCAACCCCTAGCCTGGGAACCTCCATATGCCATGGGAGCGGCCCAAGAAATAGCAACAACAACAACAAAAAAAAAGACAAAAAAAAATTTTAATGCAGCACAGCAAGTCCAATAAGTCAGAAGGAAACTGTCAAAGAAGAATGTTCACTTAGGGTTCTATCCCACATTCAAACAGAGATCCCAACTTTGAGATCTATTTCCAAATGTAGATAACACAGATACGATTGTTGGAGGTGTGCCTGATCCCATATAATCCCCTTCTCTGGAAGGCAAAACATTTGACACTGTTACAAAGGCAGGCACCAAATTGTCCTGTTTGAAACAGTGACATTCTTCACAGCAGCACCACCTGCCTACTGCAGGAGGAGGGAGAACTGGGTGTGAAGGGGATTCAGAGGATGGAGCTGCCCAAACATAAAAAGACTCCGGCCACAAAGTCAGTTAAGCATGTTTACTGCCCTTTGGGAAGAAAAGCGATGGAACAAATCAAATAACTGCACCCCACTTCCCCCTTTCTTTCTTTCTCTAAAAGAGTATTTCTAGATCTCAAAAGAGCTGAACCAAGCTGTGTCATAGATGAAACTCCATTCAATCCCAAGTGATCAGCGCCCTGTGGGAAAAAAGTTGATACCCTGGCTTATTCTGTGTGACTGGTTTCAAAGGACACATCCTGAAAGGCCCCCTGTGATAGATCTAACTCACTCAAGGGAGCACAATTGTATAGACAGCCCATCAGCAGCTTCCCTTTAGTGGAAGGCCACCGTTGTAAACCACTTGGAACCCAACGATCAGCTTTTGGCGTGAATATTCTGCATGGTTAGCCAACATCCTACACCCACCTATAATTTCTCCACTTTGGCCCTAAACACACTGGAAAACCTAATAAAAATTCCATGAAGCCTTTAATCCCATTCTCTTTTCAATGAGAAATGACTCAAGTAATTAAAGCCATGAAAACATCATCAGTCCATTTTACTACTGAGGGTAGAATAGAGCTAAACTTTGGTCAAGAACTTCTTAACCTCCTTTCTCAACTCTGAGGCCATGCCTCAGTGAATAGTCCTCATTTTTTTTTGTTTCTATGTTATTCATGTGGAGGATCATAAAGTAAGACATCTTCAGGGGACAAACGTATACTAAAACTGTGTGAGGGAGGATGGGGGGAAAGGACTGTGGAATTCAGTACACCACAGATAGAGCCACTGCTTAGTTCCAACCAAATATTGCCACACAAGAATATGGACAAATATTGTCAGCTATAACTTTCAGAAATATTTAAAATCTAGATCCTGATATATGTGTAT
Source organism: Phacochoerus africanus (assembly GCF_016906955.1). Lineage (NCBI taxonomy): Eukaryota > Metazoa > Chordata > Mammalia > Artiodactyla > Suidae > Phacochoerus > Phacochoerus africanus. The sequence goes on along the minus strand of NC_062544.1, from coordinate 87,847,951 downwards.
AGATTCTAAACATTTAAAATTAATTACAAAAATAAACCATTGTGGGCCAACAAAACATATTTAAGGCTCAAATATAGCTCATGACTCATCTAATTACAAACTTTTCTTAGTAGCAACAAAGACATATGTGACTCTCCAAGTTCACCTGTTATTGATTGTGTCAAAGGAAGAGAAGCAAACCAGATTAAACATTAAGTTCAAGTTAGGGGGCAGTGTTTGTGACACTTAGAACTACCTAACCTCAGGGAAGTTATTTAAACTACGAGGAATAGTTTATTCATCTGCTATGTATTGTCAATACATTTCTTTTAAAAATTGCCTGCAGATGCAACTAGCCAAAGTTCTGATTATTTTTTAAAATAATGTTTTTTGCATCTTAATTTTTTTTCTTTTTCTTTTTTACTTTTTAGAACTGCAAATGGCATATGGAAGTTCCTAGGCTAGGAGCTGAATCAGAGCTCCAGCTACTGGCCCATGCCACAGCCACAGCAACTCCAGATCTGAGCTGAATCCAAGTCGTGGCAATGCTGGATCCTTAACCCACTGAGTGAGGCCAGGGATTGAACTAGCATCCTCATGGATACTAGTCAGGTTCTTAACCCAATGAGCCACAATGGGAACTCCCTTAATGTTTTCAATATCAATAACAATAAAAACAATTATCATAAAATTGTGAAAATACAAAGATATTAAATAAGATAAACTCACCAAATATATCTAAAGTTCAATTTACTAACCAGTATGTCAGAGATTAAACCCGTGGTTACCATAGAGGAAACTGTGGGGGTGGGGAGATAAGTTGGGAGGGTAGGAATGAAATATACACACTGCTGTATGTGGAATGGATAATTGATAGGGACCTACTCTGCTGCATGGGGAAATCTACTCAGTATTCTGGAATAATCTATATGGAAATATACATGTATATGTATAACTGAATCACTTTGCTCTACACCTGAAATTAATACAATGTTGTAAATCAACTATACACCAATAAAATTATAAAAAATAATAAGTAAATAAATAAAAATCTGCCTCACAGTGTTAAAATAGTACATTTTGGGGGTTCCTAGTGACTAAAAAATATTGACTGCTTAAAATCAAATACAGATATTGTGCAAATTATATATATTTTAAAACAATATGCTCAGAGTCTCCATCATGGCTCAGCAGAAAGGAATCTAACTAGCATCCATGAGGACACAGGTTCAATCTCTGGCCTTGCTCAGTGAGTTAAGGATCCAGCATTGCCGTGAACTGTGGTGTAGGTCACAGATGCGGCCCTGATATTGGGTGGCTGTGGCATAGGCCAGCAGTTACAGCTCCAATTTGACCCCTCGCCTGGGAACCTCCATATGCCTCAGTTATGGCCCTAAAAAAAAAAATGCTCTAAAATCTCCCACAAATTAATTAACAAGGATGATTCAATATTTAAAAATACATTTCATAAATAGTAGAGATCTTTCAAAACATTCAATAAAATTATAAAAATTCATGTATCATAAATCATTTGTTTTGCTGACTGATCTCTTTCTGACTTCCAAGAACTTTATGAGGCATTCTAGTTGTTAGAGTTTCGAGATTTTGAATCTTCTGAATCAATTCAGAAGTGGACCCAAAGTTCGCTCTAGTAAATCAGTGTTTCTCTTTTCAATGAGGTTGGAGCCAAGAAGGAATCATTTAGCTACACTTGGAGGAATAATTCTGTCTCATTCAGGAGAGAGGCCAAGCATTCACACACAAAGGAGAAATGACATAATGAGAGGACCTTAAAATGCACGCACTAAGAATCAGCGTGCACATAACATGTACACAAAAAATATACATTAAGTGTAAATATTCCAAGAAAACATATCTCCACATATAGCTATTTTTTATCCCTAACATGGCCTCTTTGATTCCTTCCTATTTGAACCTATTGAAAGGTTCAAACTCCTACTGAAGTTCCCTTCAAACTGTTTCTCTTTTTCCTTGACAGACCTTTAAGAAAGAACCCTAACATCTCACTCTATAACAGGCTTTCAGACCAGAAATTCCCAAATGTGGGAGACATTGACTAGAACACATTTGCTTTAACAGGTTTCCATCATGACAGGACCATTATTCCAAGACCACTGCAACCATTGAGAACTTTACAAAATTTTGAATATTTCTACTTTGATGTGCTTTTTTCTCAAACTTAATATGACTGAAATGAGCTTACTTACTGGTGATTTTTCCTTTCAGTCCATCAGCCCTCTACTCATCTTGCCCAAACCACATGCATCTTTATTTTTTAGAACTGTTCTTGTTTGTTCATTTGTTTGTTTGTTTTGTCTTTTTGCCTTTTCTAGGGCTGCTCCTGCAGCATATGGAGGTTCCCAGGCTAGAGGTCTAACCGGAGCTGTAGCCATGGCCTACACCAGAGCCACAGCAACACGGGATCGAGCTGCATCTGTAACCGACACCACAGCTCACAGCAACACCGGATCCTTAACCCACTGAGCAAGGCCAGGGATCAAACCCGCAACCTCATCGTTCCTAGTCGGATTTGTTAACCCCTTAGCCACAACGGGAACTCCAAGAACTGTTTTTATTGTAACACAAAATTTACTATTTTAACTATTTTTACCTGTATAATATGATGACATTGAGTACACTGATATTGTTGTGTAACTACCACTATTATTCATCCACAGAACTTTTTCATCATCCCAAACTGCAACCTTGTACCCAGGGAACATTCATTCTCTATTCTGTCCCACCATCCCCAACCCATCATCCCCCACCACCACTCAGCTTCTGGTAATCATTATTCTTTTTGTCTCTGTGAATTGGACTATTCTAGGAACTTCATATAAGTGGAATATATAAATTTTGTCTTTTTGTGTATGACACTTTTGCTTGGCACACAAGCATCCTCTTGGGCTTTTTTTCTTTGCATCTCAGTCAAAAAGTTCTGCAAAGTCATCCTTCACTATTGTTTTGCATCAGTTCCTTTCTCTCAACTTTCCCTGTCATCTCACATCTCAATTCCTTCAGGAACATTTTAACAGGTGCCCTAAGGTTTATTTAGCATCTTTACATTCAATCCTATGTAAGAAAAGCCTGCTGGATGCACGCCCTCACTTCAGAATCTTTGTTGGTATCCCACAAACCCAGGAAAAATCCCAACTCCTCAGCTTGGCATGCGAAGCTGCTCACAATATGGATTTCACCCGTCTCTCCAGCCAAACTCCCAGTTGCATCCATGGCAAACTCTGTGCTTCATAAAGACAGCAGCTGCTCTTACCATGCAAAGAGCACTTGGGTATTTTCTGTCATTCTCCCCACCTTCTCAACTCTTAATTGTAAAAGTTAAGCATTCTTGGAGTTCCTGTCGTGGCTCAGGGTTAACAAACCTGACTAGGATCTGTGAAGATGAAGGTTTGATCCCTGGCCTCACTCAGTAAATTAAGGATCTGATCTGGCATTGCTGTGGGCTGTGGTGTACGTTGCAGATGCAGCTCGGATCCCATGTGGCGTAGACCGGCAGCTGTAGTTCCAATTCGACCCCTAGCCTGGGAACTTCCACAAGCTGCAACCTAAAAAGCAAAATAAATAAATGTAAAGCATGCTCTAGGGTTTCCCTGTTAAACTTGTCCAGAGGGATCATTCCCTCTCTTTATAACTTTATGGCAAGTACTATCTCTAGTAGATGTTCAGTACTTTACTCCCTTTGCCTCTGGATCCTTCCAAGTCTGCTTGTCTTTCCATGGATGTTCTGACTCTGAAACCTACGGTTCACAGCCCCTGACACAGAAAGTTTGCTCAATACGCATTTTTTAAAGTTGTGAAATGGGTAGTCCACAGTTAACGGACTAATAGATTAATTATGTTTTACCTGAATCTTTCCCGGAGCTATCTTTTCGGTCAACGTAGAAAACAATCCAGTCTCTTAACTCCTGAACAAACCTCAAGCCTTTCCCAACAATGTAAGCTTTTGGCCTTTTGACACCCTGCTATCCAAGTTTGTGTGTTATTCTACAGCCCATACCTGTTTCCAACACTGTGGCTTGCATTTAACTTCACTGAGCATCTTTCCTCGGCTAATATTTGGCTTTTATTGCAAATCATTTTCTCCTCATTGCAAATCATTTTTTCCTCATGTTTTAATACATTTCCACTTGCTTACAAATCATTATGCCTCATTGGACTCAACAAATATATTTTTAACAGTGTAAGAGTGCATCATTACATAGGATGGTTTGGCATCTCAGAGGGAAGTTAATTCTCACCCCGTGACAATGATTATGAATTTGGCTAAGTCATTTCCAAAGATAGATATTGTCCCCCAGAGGAAAAACTTCCATTCTCTCACTTGGCATCAGTCTGTCAGGTCTCTGCCAATGACATTTCCCTTCTTCATTCTTTTCTTTTACTCTTTCCCACATTAGAATATGAGCTTGGTCCTTTTTTCTTAGCTTAGGCCACTCCATTTCTCCAACACATTCTCCCTCAGTAAATCACATAGTGCTGTTGCAAATAGTGGATACCTTAGGAAAACACCCATTCCACTCTCTCCTCCAGCCCTGCTCAATGTGACACAGGCACTGCAATGGAACGCCCCCATTGCAAACCATTTGGGATGTGTAACCCCAAGAAAACTAAGAGTCAGAAAGCAAAAAGCTTTCAGCTGAAAAATAAATCCCCACAGGAAAATACCTTTGCCCATCAGCAAAAGAACTCACCGGGCTGTGGAACAAGAGTTAGCAGGTAGGCTGTTCTCTTGTGCAGAATTTGAGCTGAGGTCTTTATTTTAAGAAAGAGTCCAGGTCAGGAGTCTGAAAGGGGATACAAAGGACAGAGATCTCATATGCTTTCATTCTGGAAACACAAACAAGATTTCCTAGACGTTTCCTGCATTTCGTATAAGAGAATTTAAACCAGTCTAAAGGAATATTCCAGCCTCACTGACTTACCTACATTCCTTTTTTCACCTTTGTTCAAATCTCCTTTTCATCAACCTCCCTATTTGCACCCCTTCTTAAAAATTCAAATCCTCCATGAAGGCTTCTTCCCTGACTTATATCCTCCTTTTTCCCAAGTCTTTCAGTCCTTCCTGCCTCCACCATTGATTTTGACTTTTTTATTTCCTGCCATGATTTGTGATGGTTTCTGCGTCCAGTAATATAATCTCCCAAAGAGAAGAAAACCGATGTAATGTTTCTTCAGGTTTAATTCCAATGCCTTATCCAGAGCAAAAGTGTAAAAAAATTAATTGGTGGATTTTTCTTCTTCTCCTCAGTCCAAATTAACCCCTCCTGACCCAAGACTATGTCTAGATATCATTCATTACAATGCACCTTTATTACAATAGTGTATCTCTCTCTCTCTGTATGTTGATTTCAAAAAGGACAAATACAAGAAGCTATGCATAGGCAGCATAAGTATGTAGAGTCCGATAGAGCTGGTAAACCTAAATTGAGCCCTTAAAACAAAATATCTTAAAAGCATCCTGGGTGAGAAATTTGAGGAAGCAAAGGACAAGACCCTAACATTGGGGAATGGACAAAAATCCAGGTGAAAAACCACAAAGACAACTTCAGAGAATGAGGAAAAGATGAGAAAAAAATAAATCAAAATAAAAGCCTTTTGGAGTTCCCATCTCAGCTCAGTGGTTAACGAATCCAACTAGGAACCATGAGGTTGTGGGTTGGATCCCTGGCCTTGCTCAGTGGGTTAAGGATCTGGCATTGCCGTGAGCTGTGGTGTAGGTCACAGATGCGGCTAGGATCCTGTGTTGCTGTGGCTGTGGCGTAGGCTGGCAGCTGCAGCTCCAATTAGGCCCCTAGCCTGGGAACCTCCATATTGCCGCGAGTGCAGCTCTAGAAAAGACAAAAAGAAAAAAAGAAAAAGAAAAACCCCCTCAAGCAGGGTACAAATATAGCAAAGGATCTAGGCTGCTTCAAACCTAGCAGAGTATCTCATCAGTTCCTTAGCCAAGACAATCCAGAGACAAGTGTAAGGACAAATCATAGGTCCTTCAAGGTCATTGCATTTAAAAATGACACATGTTTCTCACACTTGAGTGTGGATTCCAATTTCTCAACTAGCCAGAGAGGAAGCAAACACAGCCACTTTGCTTTCTTACTCCCTTCTTCCCTTGAGTGAAAAAAATTACTCTGGGATTCTGGACACCCAAGGGAACCAGCAGAGATGAACTGGAGAACCACTAGCTCAGCCTTGGGGAAGATAAGATTTTCTAAGTGAATGGGATTACCTATTAGTAAATTACCTACAAATGCTGTAAAATACTAAATTTACTAAATCTATGATGCTTGGCTCCAGTATGGGAGAGAAAAGGGAAGAAGGCAAAATTAAATAAAGAGCTAATCAGACAGACAAAGAAACAAACCCCAAAATTGTAATCATCAAGAAAATGCAAGCATCGAAGGGCTCTGCAGAATAACATACAACCTTTAATATCTTATTCCTTTAAATCTGGGAAGAGTAAAGAGTAAAAGATAGCTCCTAATCTTTTCTATTTCTGCTTAACTAATTTTAGTCAGCAAAATTAAGCAACTTTTATTTGCTCGGCGAGTGCATAAAAAGAGAACTTTAAAGCAGCTTTCAGCTTTCATCGAAAGTTACAGGTAGCTGCCAAAGGAAAATCTTATCTGTTGAAAAAGCGAGTTCAGCACTTAGCTGTAGAGCTATGAAAGTCTGAAGATAAGAAGATGTGGTATCATTTAATTAACAGCCACCCAATGATGGCTCAAAAGAGATTAATTCTGCTTCTTAAGAAGTTAAGACCAACCTCAGTCTCTACCAGAAAGTACACTTTCGCCTTTTTCCTTCTTCCTCCTCCTTTCCCATTCCTCAGATGTTTTCATATTCTCTTCCCCACCCCTGCTCCTCTCTCTCCCCTTTTCCTCCATAAAACCAGTCTTCTAACTTAAAAGAAAGTGTCAAGGTGTTTGCTCAAGGTATTTCTAGCAATGTATAAACATGTTTATTCTTCTGGTAAAAATAAGTCGTTCTCACTATCTTGAAGAAGAAAGAAGGAAAGTTCCCATTGTGACTCAGCGGGTTAAGAATCTGACCAGTATCCACAAGGATGCAGGTTCCATCCCTGGCCTCACTCAGGGGGTTCAAGGATCTGGTGTTGCCATGAACTGTGGTGTAGGTCTCTGGCATTGCTGTAGCTGTGGGGTAGGCTGGCAGCTACAGCTCCAATTCAACCCCTTGCCTGGGAACTTCCGTATGCCACAGGTGCAGCCCTAAAAAGAAAATTCGTAAATAAATAAATATATAAATAAATAAACTCCAATTTTTATTATTAATGAAAGAAAAGCATGTTCTAATATCTGAAGGGATAATGAACACAATTTTTACCACAGTGACTAAACCAAAAAAGGGACTTTCAGCTAAAATATAACAGAAGCCTCCACATTAAAATGTATTTGTATAGAAAGAGCCTACTATATAGCATATGAAAATCTACTCAACAGTTTGTAATAACCCATATGGGAAAAAGAATGAATACATTTATAGGTTTGACTGATTCACTTTGCTGTAGACCTGAAAGTAACACAGCATTGTAACATAGCATTGTAAGTCAACTATTCACCAATAAAATCATATGGAAAAAAAAGAAAAAAAGCTGGAGTTCCCATTGTTGCTCAGCGGTTAACAAACCTCACTAGTATCCATGAGGAGGCAGGTTCAATCCCTGGCCTTGCCCAGTGGGTTAAGAATCCAGCGGTGGTGCGCTGTGGTGTAGGTCGCAGACGCAGCTCAGATCTGGCATTGCTGTGGCTATGATGTGGGCAGAAGCTCCAGCTCCTATTGGATCCCTAGCCTGGGAACCTCCATATGCCCCTGGTGCAGCCCTAAAATGACAAAAAATTAAATGAAAAAAATAAAGGTGAATAAAATCCCTTAAGTCCATGAAAGTGAAAAATATAATACGATAGAGCCAGGAAAAAGCATCACACATCACTGTGGAGTTTTGTCTCTTTTCCTTCTTCCCCACTTGGCCACTCGCCTCCTCTATCCCCTTCAAGGTTTCTAACCTTGTTGAAGATGCTTCCTAGGAATATAAAGCATCCAGTGCCATTTATATGTGCATATAACAGAGAATTCCACTGAAATGGAGTTTTTAAAAAAGATTAATAAAACCTGAAATGGAGCAATACATATTTCAGTATTTGAGTGACAACAGAAATGGATGTGTGTATAAATCCTCTTCTGAGACATGATTCAATATTCTGTATTGAAAAGGTATTATAGTTAGGCTCAAGAAACAGTGAGTTATAGTGACAAAAGGAGAGCCTTCAGCCAGTAACCTGCTTCTGTGGATGTGAATCAACATGATACTAATAAATACATAAAACAAAACCACAGCCTGAATAACTCCTAAGTACACAGAGACCGCAGGGTAGGAAGAAAAAGTAATGAAATTCCATTTAGCCACTAGAGTATTTCCCAGAGCCAAGCATAACTTTTAAAACACATGAATCTCCTTCCTTACATAAGCTAAGGGTTAGGTTTAGTTTGATTGGCTAAATACACTCCCCAATTTCTCACCTCTCAAACCACAGGGCAATTTCCAGCTTGCAAGTGGTGATAGAATAAAACAGGGTACCTAGCGGGTGATAGGAATTTTGACTTAACTCCCAGAATAAGTCATCTCCTATTCATATAAATATACATGTAAATTTATATTTATCAATATCACATATTTATATATCTTTACTATTTTATTACTAAAGATAATAACCGGTTTCATAAAAATAATATTCAAATAAAGATTCTAATACTGCTAAGTATGATCACTATTAGCAAGCTAAAGTGGGAGTATAATCTTTCAGATATTTTCTCCTTTATATGTACACATGCTTTTGTGTTTACATATTTTTTTATTAAATACAGGATCATGGTAGATGTACAACATATAATTTGTTTATTCCCTTAATAATATGTAGTGGATCTTTTTCCACATTAATAGTACAGATATATATCATCATTTTGATGTATTATATTGTATATTCGTACCGTATTTATAAAGCCAATCCTCCAGTAAGAGATTCTTTACAAATTTTTGCTATCATAATCAATGCTTCCACAAACATCCTTATACATATATCTCTGTGTGCTGTCCATCTTTACTTTTCAATGAAACATGAAATTTGTACCTCACAAATATTGGAGAGATGAACACTTCTGTCGCCCCCTTCACTTCTTTCCAAGGTTTTATTTCACAACTCTACACCTGTATAAATTTTTGGAAACACTTTGCTAGAACTTTATAGTTGACACACGGACACACAGACAAACACATAAACACATGTAAGATTCAGGGGAAAAAATAGGGAAGCATTTTAAAAAATGAAGGGCACATGAACAACAATCGAAAATATGAACAGTAACTATTAGGAGTGTTATATAAAATAAAATACAAATTTAGTCCTGAAGATACTGAGCATTGTGTAAACATGGCTACAGCATAATAGTGACCTTCCAAAGGGTAACTTACTATGACTATTTAAATCCACATACATTTTGATGTTTGAGGAATGATATAACTTGAATGAGAAAATGCACCTGCAACAAATACTCTGATTTAAATACTTGAGATTAATACTCCAAAACCAAAAATACCCATAATTTTAAGCCTTGGACTACTCTAATTTTTCAAGGAGAGGCCACATTGTAACAGCCAGAGCTAGAAACCAAAATCAACAAAATCATAGTGGAGACTAAGAGAGACAAGCTCTCTGTTTTCATGTGGGTCATATTCAGTGAATCAGTAAATAAATTAACAAAAAAAAGTTAATTTCTGAGATTGATATAAGTACCTCCATAATATCCTCTTGAATCTCAAAGCCTGAAATACTTACCATCTTCTAACACTTCACAGAAAGAGCTGCCTCCTATTCTAGACCACAGTAAGGAGTTTCTATTTTAATCCAAGTGTAAGGGAAGACATTAAATTTTTTGAAGTGGAAAACAGAGGTGAATCACATGTTTTGATTCTATCTTCTATGCAGGGACTCCATGCAGGGTGTGGGGGCAGGGAACACAGTTTAAAGCTAGAGGAGTAGTATCCATAAGAGATTTAAGTGGTTCAAAGGGAAAAAAAGTTCTAGGGCAGGAAGATTTGGAATAGGAGCCAAGAACACTGCAAGTTGTACACTATCGACTAAGCATGACCTGAATTAGTTAGAACTCTCTGTAGTTTCAAAACTGACAGTCCAAGCAGATGATGAAAGGGAACATGGTTCACAGATGACTCAATGACAGGTGATCCAGCCCAAATCTTCCTTTGTGCTAAAGTCTTCTCTACCACATCCTTAATGGATGACCAGTTACTTCTGCTCAAATAGCTCCAGAAATAAGAAATTCATTTCTAACACACAGCATCAAAAATGGAATATGCCTTTTTAGACAACTCTGAAAAGTAAACTATTAAGCTAATATTTCTCATTCTGGGCACTAAAATTTTAGTATTAAAAATTCAGAGAACCTACTGGACAATAACTGATGCAGTCATTATTTAGAATGTCATGAAGATGTCACATCCCTTTTCTTCTGCTATCATGAGTCACTATGTATTTCCAGTGTTTGTTCAAAAGCCGAAGATGGAGATGGAATGTGGGAACAAAGAAGAAGTGAAGGCAGGAGAGTGCAAAATACACCCAGGAAAAGACTGAATAAATAATAACCTGAGTCCAAGATCCAGCTAAGATAAACACCAGAAAAATGTGAAGAAAAGCAGAGATCTTAAGAAAAGCAAAGAACTAAGCAAATAGTCAAATCAATGGAGATGGACACATAAAAAAAAGAAGTTTCCACCATGAACTGAACAATGCAACAAAACAGTGTCTTTCTTCAACTTAAATGTCCATCAACAGGCAAATGGATAAAGAAAATTATGTGTGTGTGTGTGTGTGTACACATATATATATCTAATATGTGATGGAATATTACTCAGCCATAAAAAAGAACAAAATAATGCCATTTACAGTAACACAGATGGGCCTGGAGATTATCACACTAAGTGAAGTAAGTCAGACAAAGATGAATATCACTTATATGCAGAATCTAAAAAAATGATACAAATGAAATTATCTATGAAACTGGCTCACCAACATAGAGAATACACTTGTGGTTGCCAAGGGGGAAGAGGATAAGGGAGGGATGGGTTAAGAGTTTGGGATTAACAGAACAAACTATCACATATGGAATGGGTAAACAAGGCCCTACTTTATAGTGCAAGGAAATATATTCACTATCTTGTGATAAACCATAAAGGAAAATAATTTGAAAAAGAATCACATTACTGCACAGCAGAAATTAACACAACATTGTAAATCAACTATATGTCAATAAAATAAAGAAGGCATCTTTCTTACCAATGATGACTTCATAAGCATTGTTCATGTTCCAATTTTTAGCTCCCTCATGTCTTTCCTGAGGAAATCTAGTCCCTGGTATACATATATGATTGTTCTTAAATATAAGGGACATGGAAAATAATGTTTTCCACAGGTTTTAAGACTATGGTAAGTAATTCTTTCCCTGCCCCTCTCCCAGGTTCCTCATACTCATTGCAGCTCAAGAGATTAGTTTTGCCTGAAACCAAGACTTTGTCTTCAACGACTGGAATCATCCCAAGGCCAACCACAGTCCCTTCCCTATTATATCAATTAATTAAGTATAAGGAGTCAATTGAGAAATAGTCTCAACCCCAGATTTGAGACTATTAACTCAAACTTCTATATCCTTCTGTGCTATTTCCTCCTCTTAAAACACACATACAAAATACATCAAATTAAGGTGACTTGAAGAAGGTAATGTCTGCCTGTTTCCTTACATGCATCAGCTAAATCTAATATCTAACTTTAAAAAAATATTAGAGGACAAATCTCTTTACTCTCTTTCTCCTTTCTTTAAGGACACTGACCAGAAATCAAACATGCTTTGTAGAGAATGCCTAGAACTATTTTTAGATGAATCCATCAGCAAACCTGTCCTGCCAGCTTCGATCATTAAACCCAACAGTTCTCTGAGCTGATAAAATGAACTACAGGAAGAAGCTGTCTTTGTAAGTCAGACTTAATTTTCAGTTTTTTGAATAATATATTCTTAATGATAACAGGATTATTGCAATTTAAGAATCACCAGCTCCTTGATTTTGGTCCTCTTTTGCTTTGCTTCAGTGATCTAAAAGTCTTTCAAAGACGTTTGTCTGAAATCAAAGTCTTTACCAGGGTAAAGCTCAAACTTCCAAGTCCATGGCAGTATACTAATAACTCCCAATAGAAAAGGACACTGACTAAGTGGTTGTCTTGAATAAGCAATTGCTCAAGATTATATGGTCTAATTATCCATATGACTAGTTTCTTATAAATACTGAAAGGAGAAATAAATGCTCTTAAGCAGTACTTTGACAAATATATCTTGCTCCTTGACCTGATTATTCAGATTCTCATGTATGGGGTTTGACTAGTGTTAGAACCCATTTTTAGGAACACATCTCTGAAATTATAATAGAGATTAACATCATGATGAAATATACAAATATTCATTTTCCACCTCATTATATAGAGTACATGTAATTCATAGGGCAAGGTTAAACTATGTTCTTATTACAAGCCTACACTGGGATTGCTATCAAATTTGCTGATGCTGAAATGGAAGTCAGCAGCTGATAGGATGAGTACATTTCTGTTATTATATGTGGCAATAGATAATGATATCCCCAAAAAAGTCTGACTTGAAAGATGAACTTCATTAGTTTCTGCTGGTTCCCTAACTTAGATAGTGAAAGGTTTGATGATATTTCATATTAGAATATAAATTGATATTTTTTCACTTCCTCTCTTTTTAAAGATGTTCCATAAATATAGATGATTATTTTTACAAAACACTTTTAAGGAGAGATAACAATAAAGAAGTGATTAATTATGTGATATCTTCAGTCAAGCTTGTCCTTGATTGATTTCATTGTAATCAAAGTAGAAAATCCCATTAATATGGTGGTTTTGATTATTCATAATGGCCAGATCTCACCTTAAAATACCGGAAGCAGCAGCAAGGAGAAACAAAATCTAGATGAAAAGGAAAGAAAGAAGAAAAGAGAGAGAGAAAGAAGGAAGGGAGGGAGAGAGGAAGGAAAGAAGGAAGGAAAGGAGGAAGGCAAGGAAAGAAAAGAAGGAAGGAAGGAAAGGAAAGGAAAGGAAGCAAAAGAAAGAAGATAGAGAGAAGGAAAAACTCTCCCTGTTAATGAGATGATTTACTCATGAGCTGACCAAATCAAGCCATTCACAATGGAATGATGCCCAACTCACATTCAAAGTCTTTGAGTTGATAAAGGAAGAAATTAAGAAATTAATCTGGCCTTCTTAATGTCTTAGATTTGCTACTTGGCTTTTTTACTGCTCTCTAAGCAACGTCAGCAATCCCAAGAAAATATGTTCAAACTAGATAGCAGTAGATTCTGCTCAAGATGACATAGAATATTCACATGTTAATGCAGACATTTTACTCCAAGCACACAACAAGAACAGCCAAAACATCTCAGAATTAAAAAAATGAAAAAGCCATCAACAAGTTCAAACACAAGTTAAAGGTCATGGTGACTGAATCTATGAAAACTCCAATATGACCACTCAGTATAAAATACAAGCAGCGGATACTGTTAGATGTGACTAGATTGACAGCTTGGGAGGCTGGTCAAGGCAAGATCAAATGGTGAACACAGAAATTGACAAAGCATATCAATAAATTGAATTTTTAACTATAAAAAAGGATAGCTAATATTTGTAGGTTTTTATTTTCCTTAGTTATAATACGATACTGGTCAACAAAAATAAAAAGGGAAAGATATAAAATGAATAACAAAAATCTTTTTATTTTCTTATATTCAAGATATATATACTTAAGCTTGCATGTTAGAAGTTTAAGACTAATTACAAGTATATTAGAAATAAAATATAGAGCTTCCAAACCAGCAGGGAATAAAACTATAGCAAAATAGAAAATATTTTAATTCAGTCAAAAGCAGGAAAAGAAGACAAACAAAAAGGAAAATAATTTAAGCAGAAAGCAAAAAATGTACAAAAATATTAATTATCAAAATAAATATAAAGCTAATAATAGAGTAGATATTATCAGGTTAAATTTTTTAACCCAGCTTTGTGCTGCTTTAAAGGACCACATTGAAAACAAAACACAGAGAACCTGAAAATGAAGAATAGAAAAATATATCTTGCAAATAACCAAAAGGAAACTGGAATGACAACAGTAATAGCAAACAAAATAGAATTTAAGGAAAAATTACTGATAGGAATGTAAGGGAAAAAGTACATAATAACAACAAAAATACATTAAGAGATTATAGCAGTCAATTAATATTACCTTATACCAGAATTTGAAATATACTTTTTAAAACTGAAATAATTGCAAGGAAAATTGACATATCCAAGTTTTATGGGGAGGATTTAACACAGGTCAATCAGAAACCAACAGTTCGAACTATTTTTTAAAAAACTGTAAGCATGTTGAAGATTGAACAGTAAAATCACCAGGTTCACCGTGCTTGGAGATATGTGTGTGTGCGTACACATTTACCAAGAAAATATACTTAAGTACGCATGGAACAATTACAAAATTATCCATTTCCTAAGTCTCAAAGGGATTCTGAAAATATTTTGGGGAAAATGATATCACTTAAATCATAATTTTTCATGATTAAATTAGAAATGAATGAGAAAAAGATGTTCAAATGAAAATTTGGAAATTTTTTAATGTACCACTCAATAACCTGTGAATTAAAGGAAAATGGACCATAAGACATGGAAGTAACCTAAATGTACATCGACAGATGAATAGATAAAGAAGGTGTGGCACATATACTATGGAATATTACTCAGCCAGAAAGAAGAATGAAATACTACCATTTGCAGCAACACGGATGGACCTAGAGTTATCAGACTAAGTGAAGTAAGTCAGACAGAGAAAGACAAATATTGTATGATATCACATATGGGTGGAATCTAAAAAAAATATATGATACAAATGAACTTACTGACAAAACAGAAACAGACTCAGAGACATAGAAAACAAACTTATGGTTACCAAAGGAGAAAAGGAGCAAAGGATAAATTGAGAATCTGGGATTAACAGATACACACTACTATATATAAAATAGATAACCAACAAGGACCTACTGTTAGCACAGGGTATACCTTAAAATAACACACAATGGAAAATAATCTGAAAAGGAGATGTATAACGGAATCACTTTGCTGTACAACTGAATCACTGTTAAATCAACTACACTTCAATTTTTTTAAAAAAAGACAAAATAAAAAGTAAAAAGAACTATGAATGTCATAGTCATAGTTTCCAATAGAATAATTATGATAGCACTACGTGAATAGCTATTGGATGAAGCTAAATAATAAGTAATAATCCAAGAGATTATTAACACATTGACATTCTTTTCCTGCCCACAGACCTCACGGACAATTACACTGGTGGATCAGAGAGCGCCAAGAACATTGAATCTCAAAAGGGAAGGAATTAGGACCTCAGTGTCTTTCCCCTTTATGGAATCCTCAGCGGAGTCTCATTCACTTTGAATCTATTTTCTCTGCTTTAGCATTTGTCCCCAGCAGCCACAAGGACTTTATCTTTATTCATGTGCAAAGGGAACTTCTTTTATACCATGATTCCAAATGTATGAAAATATGTTTTAATATTTTCAAAGTAGCCTCCTGCTAACAAAAGGGACCAATAATAGTGCTAGCATCTACCAATTGTTAGATAAGAAAGGAACTATGCTGAAATATGAAATGTCACCCTTATCCTAAGAAACCTGGAGCTTAGGTGTGTGTTAAGACCAATCCATGACAGAGCAACTCTCCACTTATGGAATAATCACCTCTTCCAAAAGATGCAATTTTGGAGTATTGTCCGATTTGGGAGGAGGTCATTACAAACTGAAGTATTCAGATGAGAGGGGCAGTGATGGGCCCTTGAAAAGGGGAGGTAAAAATGTGGCCACAGAAAGGAGGCGCTCTGGGCCTGGGTGCTATAGAGAGCAATTGGGAGTTAGAAAACATGAGGCTTGTTGATGGGGACCAACCCATTGAGATGGTCCTGCCAACGCTGGATTCTGTGTGTTTCTCAGAGATAATACCCAGAAAAGGGGGCAAACTGAAGCAAAGTGAGCAATAGGGTTAGTAGGGGGGCAGGATGGGAGCTGGGAGCAGTTGGGAGGCTCTGGGGTGGGGGGGTTGAGGGAAGTTTGGAGGCTCTAAATATTCGAGTGTCTGGACTCTAGGCAATAGAGTCTATAGCCATTCTACCCTGAATGTGCCTAATCTCACCCACGCAATAGAAACCTACTAAAAGTTTTAGTGAGGAAAAGGCCATCATCAAAGCCAAATGTAGAAAACTACATTTGGAAACTGCATGCAGGTGGAAAAGACGGTACTTAAAGCAGAAAGAAGGACTAGTTATATAAACATAGTACTCATTTGTCAGATAAGTAAACTGAGACAAGACTTCCAGTGACATGCCTCAAGCCTCACAGACAATGGAGGGAGAAGTAAAAATCAAGACATTTAACTCACCACCCTGGGCATTTCTATGAATCTGTACTATTCCCTCTAGGAATTAATGAAAATGAAATTATGCCAAGTTTGTGTCCAATGCCTGCAACTCTCTCTTTTCCTCCTAGTACTATAGAATGTCCTCTACCACCAAGAATGCCCCCTCCACAGCCCTTCACAGGGTCTCCAAGTTCCTTTTCAGCCTTCCAAAACTCTTTTCAGGAAAAGGCTTTGAAAACTGATTTATAATAAGGTACCAATGTCTAATAAAATGTTGATGAATATCTTCTCTCTTAAAGAAAAAAAAAAGCAGTAGTTCTCATGTTAAAAAAAATTCTTCTGATTTTAAGATTTAACACAGAAAAATGATACTGTAAATGAAAACACCAACAATACATGGTTTGGTGAAGCAAAGTCTTCCTGAAGATCCTGAAAACATGGGCACATGGAGGGCCTCCTATTCATATCCATCTCCGTTTGTGGAAAATTGCTCTAGAACTACAGTTACCACTCTATTGTCCTGTCAATTCGGGTGATAGGGTAACACTGGAGGAAGTGAGAGAAAAGAGAATACAGTCTGCAGCCCACAGGGAATGCTGGTGGATCAAGCTGTGAAAACAACTTGCGAGCATCACAACTCATTATGGTAGCAACAAAGTATGGCAATGAGTCATTGCACAACAAGCTTCCCCAGTCTTAGGAAATTGCTTCCCCATAAAAGAAGAAGCACTGCTCCATTTTTTAAGAGCAAATGAGTGCAAACAATTTTCAGGTTGAGAAGGAGGCCTCCCCTAGAATGGATAGAGTTCAGTCCATGTCCAGACCCTTTATCTTGGTGGTCAGCAAAGGGAAGTATACAAAAGTATGATTAAGGCATCAAGGAATTACACTGATGGAACTGACTTGACTATCTCTGTAACTGGTCAAATCCCATTACAGGAAAGGTCATCCTGCTAAAAACTCTGTATAAATCTTTGCCATAATTGCCCTGCCAAACCAGCACAATTTTCATCTGAGCAACTATTATCATTGTGGAGTAGATTTCTCTTTCATCTCGAACACCTCTAGGCATGGGATCCAGAATAAGTAAGACTCAGTAGGAAAAGAAGTTCCCCTTCCCAGAACTTTAAAGAAGTGGTGAGTGCTGAGCTCTCTGGTCCATTGTGGCTGGCACTGGCCAGGGCTTTAAGGAAATGAATCTAATTCATGAGTGGACAAAAGCGGCATATGCCTTCTTCTTTAATTTTAGGGTTATAAATGCTCTCAGCCTCCAAAGCTTTTCTCCACCCCCATCCTCCCGCCGCCCCATTATGTTGTGACCTAAAACACCAGGGTATCTGATAACCCAGCCGTCTCCCTCATTCGTGATAAACCTAACAACAGTCAACTTTCTGGCCAGTGACCTTTGGAAAATTATAAGGGATACTAGTTTATAAAAACTCTCCATCTCCATTTAAAAACCGAAACAGTGTCCTTTAACCTAATTCAACGTCTCGAGAAAGTAATAGAGTAACATTTCTTGGCTGAATCAATACTGCATTAAAGAAAGGTGCTATCATTGAAAAGTTATGAATACAAAACAGCTCAATGATGTATTAGTGTCATTGCTGGCTGTCTCTTTCAGTTTGCTTGCATCACTGAATGTGAGTAGAAAGAACCCTTCTCATGTTTGGATTTGTCAGCAAGATCTTATTGATATTCCATTCTGCCCTGTGTAAAGTGTTTGAATCTTCCATTCAAAGCACTGCAGTTACAAAAGAAGCAACCTAAATATGAGAATGACCACTGAAGCTTATTTAGTGTTTGTTAGTACATTCTCAAAGAGTTCACATTTTAAAAATCATTTAGTAACTTGTTTATCAAAGAAGGCAAATTATCCCTGCCACAATTTCTTTGCTTTATGATCCAGGAAGTCACAAAGCAATTTTTTCAAGGTCACTTAGCACAAACTTAGATATACGTAGTTTTCAAAAATTAAGTTTTTTAAAGAATCCGTATCACTGAGAGATAAAGAACTCTAAAAATCAATAAAAGACAAACACCTAAATGGAAATTATAATACCCTATGGTAATGCAGGTTTATTAAAAAAAAAAAAAAAAGAGGCATTCTCTTCCATTGTTGTTTGGTAGTAAATTAGCAAAACCTTTCTGAAAAATAATTTTGTAACTTCATATCAAAATCCTTAAAAGTGTTTTACTCGGAGTTCCCGTCGTGGCTCAGTGGTTAATGAGTCCAACTAGGAACCATGAGGTTTCGGGTTCGATCCCTGGCCTTGCTCAGTGGGTTAAGGATCCGGCGTTGCTGTGAGCTGTGGTGTAGGTCACGGATGCAGCTCGGATCCCACATTGCTATGGGAGGCTACAGCTCCAATTAGACCCCCTAGCCTGGGAACCTCCATATGCAGCAGGAGCGGCCCTAGAAAAGGCAAAAAGACAAAACAAACAAAAAAAAGTGTTTTAATCTATGATAAATCAATTTCACATCTAGTTTACCCATAAAAGAAAGGAAAAAAATTCAGGCATAAGTAAAAATGCTGATATGGAATCTCTGGAAGTGTTAATTATACCATTCATTAGACTCCTGGGAAAATAGACATTACTTTAAAAATCAACAGTAAGGGGTTATCCAGAGCAGACACTATAGCCCATTATCCATCAGACACCTGGCACACAGTAAAAACTCAAAATTGTTGACTGATTAAGTACATAGTGAATGCTCATTTTAAAAACCAGTGCTATGTGATATGGGATCCACCAATCGGAAATACCATCTTCACCTGGTAACTTGCTAGAAACACACATTTGAGGGCCCAAGTCCAAACCTACAAGGTCACAACCTTTGAGGTGGAGCTGAGGAAACTTTACTTTAACAAGCCCGCCACGTGATTCCGATGTAGACAAAGATTTGTGAAACACCGGGCTGGAATACTATGCAATCTCCAAAAATCAAAATCTCTCAGCTTCATCCCATTTTTAGCAATCTTTTCCTACCTCTGTCTCTACCATCAGAGTAAGCAATTTGATTCTCCCAATGTCAGAAGTCTAGTCCCTTTCTAAGCCCAGATTCCTCAAACACGGAAAGAAGCTGAAAGTTATGGAAGAGTTTATTGAATTTTCCTTGTCAAATTTTATTAGGACACTGACAGGGGTTGTGATGGAAAGTGTCCAAATTCTGGAGACAGTCAGAACTGTGTTGAAATTCTGGCTCTACTACTTGCTAATTTGGCATCTTGAACAAAGTATCTAAATACTTTGATTTTCAATTTCTTCTTCTATGGAATGGGGCCAAAGACACCTATGTGCCAATCTTTTAGAGTGGCCTTTAAATAATATAAAGTCCATAAAGCTCCTCAAATAGCATATATTAATCCTCACTAAATATTAATCCCCATTCCTTTGATCCTTGTTGGTTTCCTTAAGATCTTATACCTATGTTTAGTAAGCAGGAAGTTAGGTAAAGACATATCTTACCATTTTTAGTATTTGACACATGCTCAGCTATTCATAAATACTCAGTGATTGATATATTGATGGCTATGAGGCAGGACTAAAGAATCTAGTCCTTTGAACCTCATTGCACTGTACTAAGCCACTGGAGAAAAAAGAGAAATACTTAAGCTTGTGACCATTTACACCTGTGAATACAGTAAAATTCACACTCCTTCCCACGCGCTGCTATCTTCCACTACCTGTGCTTTCCTCCTTCTGAATGAGATCAGGTCTCTACAAACATCTGGCAGGCTGCCTTCAAAGCAGAAAACCCCTAGATGATATATCTACCAAGCAATAATAAGAGATAACACACAACTTCCAGATATCTCTCAAATTGGTGAAGGGAGGTATCGAAAATACTCAAAAGAGAAAAACTAAAAGAATTTGTTATTTTCAAATTGGCAACGCAAATTGAAAAGATGATATTATGAGACCAATTTGAACATGGAGCAAAAAAATCTTTCAAAATAAGGGAGGCCCTGAATCATTCTTCTGGAACCCATGATAAGGCAGAAGTTTTTGTGGAGACACTATCCTTCAACATAATAAACCCTCCACATTGCCACTTAACTCCAAAGAGAAGAAACACATGCACACACACAGTCTCCTAGAGACTGTCTGATGCAAAACGAGAGCAGATGAACAGAGTTGTTAAGTACTTACTGTGTTCCTAGCACTGCAGGAGTGCTTGAGAGGAAAGGCAACTAAGACATGGTCCTTGCCATGAAGGAGCTTGTAGACCAATAGGCAGGCACATAAACATGTAAGTAAAATGAAGATTTAGTCATCTTTATAGAGGTTAGATAAGGATACAGCAGGTGCACTAAAAAAAAAAAAAAAAAGATACTTCCACTGATGGTGAGGGGACACATAAACATGTAAGTAAAATGAAGATTTAGTCATCTTTATAGAGGTTAGATAAGGATACAGCAGGTGCACTAAAAAAAAAAAAAAAAAGATACTTCCACTGATGGTGAGGGGAAGAGGGAAGCTTAAATGGCTTCTCTTGAGATACATCTCTAAAGATGAGCAAGTCATCTGAAGCCTTGCTTCTCAAAGTGTGGTCCATGGACAAGCAGCATCACTGGGAGTTGGCTAGAAATGCAAAACTCGGGCCTTTCTCCAGATTTTACTGAATCACACTTCATTCTTGCATTTTAACAAAATCCCTGGAAGATTCATGGACACATAAACCTTTGAGAAGTGCTAGTCTAAAGCAGTTTCCAAGGACCATTAAAGGCAGAAAACTGACTGCGGTAGGTTGATTAAATGAGATATAAAGATAGTATATATCAAGAGTTTAAGACTGGCATCAATAATCCAAATTCAGCCCACACATGTACTATATTAGGACTTTACAGTGTTTTAAACATTGAGAAATTTCTAATAGAAATCCAGATTTCCTGATATTCTTAGGAAAAAATAATCAGACATTTTGCCCAAATTGGAGCCCCCATTCCCAAACGCTAGCAAAAGGCAAAATGGGTGTGTCAGGTTCAAAAGAAGGTGAGCCCACAATTACCTTACATTCAGCCCTCTTCGCTCATTGTTGATATTATCTCTCTGGGCTCCAATAGACCTTTGAAACTGTGACATTTGAGTAGGGAACAAACACTGCCTTATAGAACCTGAATGAAAAGGGAGCACAGCAGCTAAAGTAGAATGCAGAGCTGATGAAGGAATTCTTTCTTTGAAGATGTTTTAGGCTGTGAAGGAAATGCCAATAGGAAGAGAGAGGATGGAAATATCGGAGGGAGGGGGATAAGGAGAATTATTCTGGAATAAAAAAGAAAAAAGGAGATCTTATCAAGAGTATGGAAGTCCTAGCCAGGCTCACCAAGAAGAAAAGAGAAAGGACCCAAATAAACAAAATATGAAATGAAAAAGGAGAAATAACAACTGATGCCACAGAAATGCAAAAAAATCATAAGAGAATGCTATGAACAATTACATGCCAAAAACTCCAATATGCAAGAAAAAAATAAAAAAGTTTCTGAAAACATACAGCTCACTAAAACTGAATCAAGAAAAAACAGATACTTTGAACAGACTGGTTCCTAGAAGTGAAATAAAATCTGTAGTAATTTTTTTTTAATGCCCTGCAAACAAAAGTCAAGGGCCAAATGGCTTCACTGGGAAGTCTACCAAACATACAAAGAACTTATACTGATCTTTCTCAAGAGCTTCCAAAAGATTGAAAAGAGGGAACACTCCCAAAGGCAGTCTATGAAGTTGCCATCATCCTGATACCAAACCCAGACAAAGATACCACCAATAAAAAAAGAAAATTACAGGCCAAGAGCGAGAAGGGCTTAGCCTACCTCTCCCTCTGAGGAAGGATGGAAGGCAGCGAAGTGGTTCAGATATAATTTTGCATGTGCTCACACAGGAGGCTAAAGAGCTTCTGCCTGAGAACTCCATGCTAGATAGCAATCAGAGGCAAGATGACTGACTGAAAGTGAAGCAGCAGTAACAGGAAATTAGGAAGAGTAGTGAGCATTTAGGAGAGCAACCCACTGTGGATAAGAGGAGCAGGAAAACCACTGAGGCATGAAGGTCATTCAAATGATCCTGGGAACCCCATGGATGTCAGGGAGCAGAGAGAAGAAACAGCAAGCTCTGCAGCAGGGTGGTGTGCTGCAGTTCTTCCTGCCAGCTGCAGTGAGCATCCCAGGACTGAGAAAGTGTGCATTTGCCTGGGCTTATGTTTACAGGGTGAAAACAGACAGTGAAGCAGGTACAGAATCTGAGTATATTGAGCAGAGTGGCTGAAGTGACCTGCCACAAGGTCCAGGCTACCCCGCAAAGCAAGGAAAACTCTGAAGGCAAAAGTAGACGTGGAGAAGAAAGAGGAAGCAGAGGTGGTAGAGTTTCCAGTGACTCAAATCAAGGGATATAAAAAATCAACCAGCAGTTACTGGTGAAGCCAGGATTTGAACTCAGGGTGTCTGACTCCAAAATATATAACACTCCATCTCTATGACTCACATGGAAATACAATGATAAGTCTCCACTTTTCTGACCTGGCACAAGTAGGGTCTCTCTGCCCTGGAATCCCTGATGGGAAGCGCCAGGAAATCATCTGTATGTAGTTAAAGAAGCTGGATGCTTTCACTTCCGTTGCCTCTTCTGCTTCCATTTTATTTGGCATTTCCTCATGTCAGCTGTTTTTTATATTCCATTAAAGTCTTCAAAGTAAGGCAAAAGCAGGGATGTTTATATATCATCATCTCTATAAACTTGCCAGTTCAAAAGAGGACAAATAAACAACTGTAGCACAAGTTCCGTGTGTGTTAGAGGAACAGAGCTGTCAACACCAAGATTTCTGGCTTTAAATTACCACATTTGTTGTTGTAAAACACCCTCGTGTACATCTCACAGATTCATTAAACTATCATGATGGTGATAATAACCATTATTTTTACTCTTACTGTTAACACTGAAATGTTTGAGACTTTCGAATATAAGTATCAAAAATACTACCTGGATAGTGGACCCACTGAAAATCAAAGACTAAATGATTTTAAATACATGCTTTACCCCATTTCTTTTAAGAGTGATTATCATTGTAATTAAAACTGTTGCTTATATTTGCATGCTGCTTCTTTTTCTCAAGTAATTTTCTCATGTTTTATTTTACTTCATTTAGTTCATATCAAATGGCAGTGCTATATGGGTATTAAACAATCATCAACAATTTAAAATATAATAAGGTCAGACTTGGAAGAAGTGTAATTTCTAACATGGGTGAGTTTGAAATAGTAATAAACTCTCAGTATGTGGGAGTTTTTAAACTGCTTTAGCAGTTGAGGAAAAATCCTTAATTCAGGAAGGCAAGAAGGAACCAGAGAGAAAGAGAATGTTAAGAAATGGCCAAAAGTATTCCAGGATACACTCATCCCAGAAAGCCCATTTCCTCTACCTAAATTTAGATAATAAGAAAAGAAAAAGCATTCAGGAATCTATAAACCTATCTCTATTACAACTGCAGATGTATTTTGCAGAAGGTGGTCACGGTGTTTGCAAATTATTAGCAAGAAGTCTCAACTCAGTTCTAGACAATTCTGTACCTCATCAAAAGGAATGAAAATAACACACTACTATATATAAAATAGATAATTAACAAGGACCTATGGTATAACAAAGGGAACTCCACTCAATATTCTGAAATAACCTATATGGGAAAAGAACCTGAAAAGGAATGGATATCTACATATGTATAACTGAATCACTTTGCTGTACATCTGAAACTAACACAAAATTGTAGGTCAACTATACTCCAATAAACTATTTTTGAAAGGAATATAAAGAGCTAACTTCATGTTACTAACTAACTTAGGCATCCATTTGGTTAGCTCTATATAGTAAAGGCAGACCCATCACTGAGCCTTACTTACAAACTTTGTGTAGTTGCATAAAAACAAACCAGGATGCACTTTAATTAGCATATCAGTTTTGATTCTCCCACAAGGTTTCATTCAATAAAAATCAATAAGTATAAATACAAAATATATAATCAATGGATGTTAAATCATCAGGGTAAAAGGGGGGTCCCAGTCCACCCAGATATTTCATTAGCCACCTGATAGATTTTCATTCATAATCTAGTGAGAACACTGTGCTTTGGGCATTCTGACCCAGGAAGGCACATCAATACATTCACATGACTTCTAGAATGAAAGGAGATTGAATGGATGTCTGAATTTATCTATGTCTAAGTATTCTTAGTTTAGCTGTTTTCAAAATGTGCAATTTATTAGAATTGATTCAGTTCTTTTTAGCTAACTCACTGTTTCACTACGTGCAAAATTTTAAAGCAAACTCCAAGTGTTCATTAAAAACAATTATCTAGACAATATTTGTTATATCAGTCTTATTTTTCTGTGTTTTAAAAATGGAACCAGGCAGTTCCCATTGTGGCTTAATGGGTTAAGAACCCAGCTAGTATCCAGGAGGATGCAGGTTCCATTCCTGGCCTCACTAGTAGGTTAAGGATCCGGCATTGCCAAAAGCAGTGGTGTAGCTTTCAGACACAGTTCGGATCCCACATTGCTGTGGCTGTGGTGTAGACTGGCAACTGTAACTCCAATTTGGCCACTAGCCTGGGAACTTCCACATGCCGTGGGTGCAACCCTAAAAAAGCAACCTGATTTTGATGGATTTGGATGAGCCATCTCCTGTTCAACACCCTGTGCTAGGTGCCACAAAGTTAAAGTAGGTGTAAAAGACAATTCCTGCATGCAGGGGACTTACAATGTGGCCCTAGAAATAAACAGTCTATAAACAAAGCCTCCATGGACTAAGCTTCTGTTCCCCCTTCTCCAGCTCTGTCTTGTACCATATCATTCTATCTGTGCTCCATGAACACAAAGGTACTTATAATTTACCTGGAAGTCTGGGCTACATCAAGTCTCCATGCTGTAGACTGTGTCAGAAATAACCTCATTTTTCCACAGACACCTTTATCCTACCTCTTTGCAATGCTTATAACTATAGGCATTGTCTCATCTCTGAAGCCATTTTTGATGCAAAATAGAAGAAATGCTACTCTGTCTTCTCTTCCTTCACCATAACCTACATTGGCTTTAGTCACAGCACCCAGGGGGTATAGACTAACACTTTCAGAACCCAAACTAACACAAAACTGTAGGTCAACTATATTCCAATACAAGGCAAATACAAAGATGTGCTATTGTTCTGTCCAGCAAGACAAGGAGTTGGTGCTCTATTCTCTACAATATTCTGAAAACACTTGTAAAATACATTCCAGAACTGTTCACTTGGGTTATAAAGGAGGGAAGCCTGTATCCATGGATTTTTGTCCTCCACTGTTCAGGGGTGACCCTAAGGGCATTAACTCAGCCACATTCCATGAAGTATGTATGTGAATGCCAAAAAGATGTTCTCCTCTTTGGCATCAAAAGATCTACAGAGAAGGAAGCAAGAATCATGTGCAAGTGGTTTCAATGCAAGACATGATCAGGTTGTTCCTATGTGGAACCAAAGTCTGCTAGGACAGTCACCATGGCAGTTCCTGGAGTCTGCAGTGGGCTGGGAATGTGTCACACAAAATGTGCCACACAAAATTATGGATAATTCATCAAATGTTTCCCAGCTTGCCATACACTTTACCAGAATAGTTCTGATATAACTCATGACAGAAAGTACTGCAAGCTAGGAGTTCCTATCATGGTTCAGCAAAAATGAATCTGACTAGCATCCATAAGGATGCAGGTTCAATCCCTGGCCTGGCTCAGTGGGTTAAGGATCTGGCATTGCCATGAGCTGTGGTGTAGGTCACAGATGCAGCTTGGATCTGCTGTTGCTGTGTCTGTGTCATAGGGCAGCATATAGTTCCGATTTGACCCCTAGCCTGGGAACCTCCATGGGCCATGGGTGTAGCCCTGAAAAAAAAAATTACTACAATCTGAAAGAAGAAAATGGTCATATCTGGTATACATATTTTCTATACCCATTAAATTTTTCTAGTTAAAATATGCTCTGTTTAGACTCAACCCAATTTCTTGCAGGTGCCAACCTTTTGGTTCATGTCATTTTTTTCTGAGTAATATTTGTTGAGGACTCACTTTCCTATCTCCTTTGTAAACACAACAATTGAACCCCTTTTTATTATCTTTCCTATATCTCTCATACAATAACATAGCTTAAGAGATAATGCAACCAAGCCTAGAACACATTTCAAGTCCCAAAATGTGCATGTCCATCTTGCTTTCTAGTCTCATATTCTCCATTTGTCTTAACTATTTTCCTCCAATTCCCTCCTTTCCAACCCCATGAGGAAGTTTATTTTCATAAATTGGACCATTAATCCAATTCCTTGCAAATTAGGTTTGAGAAAGAAATTACAGTTTCCCAAAAAAGGATGTAAGTGCCTGGAGTTAAAATGTTAGTCTTAAATGAAGAGGGCACAAGTGAGGATTTGTGTGTTTGTTTCCGCCACTCACTGGCTCACTCTGAGTGCAAGGAATTCTTAGATGGTGCCTGGATTAAAGATAAAAGGAGAGCCCATGAAGGACTAAAACATAGACCAAAGTGTCTACATCTGGCTCCACCCTCCTGAGAATGCCTCTCCTGGAGAGAAGATGTAAGCAGTTTAAAATCAAGCTAAGAAAATTCCTTGGATAAAATTCAACATTTGCTGGAAAATAACATTGCCAGATGTCTTCCATCTACTCCTATATTCCCCAAATAGATCAAAGCTTCTATATAAATAAAAGGAAAGGGGGAGGGAGGAAGTAAATGTCTCTGAATCTTGTTGGGCAGTAGACCCATCCATGATCGTGTTGAAGTAAACCAGTGATTTCTCTTAATAAACGGACACCCAGCCCTTCTAGAAACCATTTAGAGGCAAGAGACAAAGTCAAGCCCATTTTTTCTTTTAAAGGAAAAGAATTCTTACACCTGCATAAAACAATTTTTAAGAGATTCCTAGTAGTCCATGAGAGAGGATTTTTATTCCTCACTCTTCAAGGCTGAATATTTTCAATTACCTAGATACTGTGTTAGCCGTGTCAGTCCAAACATACTACTCCCTTTCCTCCACCTTCAGGAAGTGCTAGAAAACAGTGGTTAAAGTTTCTGGCCTCACTAAAGAGGAGGAAATAGCAAAGAAAATGGATGAACAAGGAAGCTTTTCAAAGCCTCTTAAAAACAAAAGTACTTTACTAATGTTGCTAAGACCAAATAGAAGTTGCCAGAGATGAGAAACTCTAATTTACTGTATCCTACAGGGGAATAAGCCTCATTGATTTAATACTCACATTGCGTTCTTACATTTCTAACTTTAATATGCACTAGGAAGGAAGGAGATAAAGAAGGAGGGAAGAGGAAAGAAAGGGAGGGAGGGAGAGATGGAGGAGTTATGAACATTTTGTTATCACCTACTATGAGCCAGGTGATGTATAAAATATTTTCATACTCATGATTTCATTTTAGTACACCTAATTGTTGTGTGATAGACTGTCTATCAATGAAAGGCTATAAAATTGTGGAGGAAGTCCATTTTTATAGAGAAACAAGGCAGTGAATCTATGTTAAAGACTAATTCATGAGATAACCTTGAGCCACCCACAAAGTCTCTTCATGCCTTGGAACCCTCATCATTAAATTGAAAGGACTGGCCTACATAAAATGTAAGGTCTAATATTCCATGACTTAATGATATACTGAGAAAATCTATTATTTGAACCCCTTTTTTTATCCCCTCTCCCTTCCACCTCACTGATATTATTAGCATACATTTCATTGGGTTATCTTCCACTATTGATTCAATAGAAGGTGGTTCAATTAGAGACATGGGAGGAGTCCCTGGCTCACAGAATGTGAACTTCATTCAAGAACCAGATGGCAGATGTCCCTTCCCAAAAAACTGCCCATAAGACACAATAAGACATTTAAAACTTTTTCTTCTGGCCAAATTTTCTGTATTATTTTGTCTCCAAATAAACACTCTTATATACCAATAGTGGAATCCCAAGAGCTCCTATGGTCACCTGTTTTTAAGCAACTTTAAGGTACCATGGTGTTGGGGTCCAGAACATAAAAGTCTTCAACAGAGAGCCAAATTCATAGAAAGGACTATGCATGGAAGCAATGGACAGATCATTCACTCTCCTCTCTTACTCTCCCAAGAGGATAAGTCAAATTAATTACCACCCCCACTCCCAGGCTTCTAAAGCAGAAGCAAATGTACTTGAGGTACATGGGACATAGAAGGACACCAGTTCAGTCCCTGGACCCAAAAGTGACTATGGCCACACATCCTCCAAGGTGAAGGATGAAGATACACTGATAAATGCTCCTTCTGACCCATGGAGTAGCCATGCAGGGGCCCCACCTCATGACTCCTCTCATGAGGAGACCCTAGATGTGTAACCTGGACAATTATTGAGACAGAAAAGTTGTAAAAGTCAGCAGAGGAAACCCTGGGGTGTAACATCTAGGTTTCAGTCTTTTTCTCCTATCCCTGGGGTAAATAAAAATGAAGCAACTAAAATTAATGAATTCTTACATGTGAAAAGCACAGTACTAATTGCTTTATAAGTTTTGTCTTTTTTAAATATAGCAATAATCCTATCAAGAAGATATCACAATTATATGCTTCACAGTATTTTATCATCCTCATTTTGTAGATAAGAAAATTCAGTGTGAAAGAGGTTAAGGCAATGGCCCAAACTTAGACTGTTAATAAAGGCAGTGTTGATACTCATACTCCGCCCTTTGACAAAAATAGTCTTCTTTGCAGATAGCCTCTGATGTCCTACATGGAGGGAAGTCTTCTTTCAATTCTAACAAATTGAAGTGAGATGTATTCAGCATCTAGCTTAAGGGCTACGGGAGTAAACCAGCCTGTCTTCCCTTCCTTTGATTACTCAGATGGTACTCTTATCGACCACTAGGACCCAGTATTCCTTTTACGTTAGATGCTTTTTGACTTTGGGATATGGTAAACAAAGCTAGAATTCTTTATGTTTCCCCTGAAATTATAGACAAGGGAGACCCTAAACAGAAAACGTGGCATCAAATTGGAGTTTAAAATGCTGACGGGCCAGTGCATGTCAAGGTCTCACAAGATGACCCAGTGATACATATTTTTTTTTAATTCTTCCATATTAGAGGGGAGAGGGGAGAGTCCCATTTGCAGACTCATTTCTAGCATCTTGCTCAAGTTCTCTTCTTTGAGCTGTCATCCAGGCATCATGTTACCTAGGCTCATTATGCCCTGTGGAAGACTGCGGATACCTAAGGGGGTAAAAATGTTGCTAGTGGTAACACTGCTTTTAAGTCCAACTCTGACAATGAGTGTGATTTAAATAGATAAGGAAAACTGGAATTTAAAAAAAAATTTAAATAGAAAAAACTGGATTGTGTGTACATGTGTATTTATTATACATAAAACAGATACATACACATTACATAGATAGACATAGGTATAGTCATAGACATAGATATAAACATAACATAACATAGTCATAGACACACGTACACATAGTCATAGATGTAGCCACATACACATAGGCAGTCATAGAGGTGGACATAGTCATAGACATAGTCACACACAGAGACATACACATACACATAGACATGGTCAAACACATAGACACAGGCACTGGCAAAGGCAAAGACAGACTCAGTCATAAATAGACATACACACAGATATGGACATAGACATCAATAGTGATATAGACACGAACATGCAATGTCAGGGTTTCCAGGTCAGATTACATGTACTTTCCAAACTTTCTAATCTGTAAGGTGGACACTATGGCAACTCTGATAATATTAAGGGACTTAAAATTGAGATACTTGGAATTTAAACACAGTAAACTACCTTGGCTATCTCTAACCTTCCCCACAAGTTTAGTCGGCACTCCATGTAACATCCTACTTTCCTTTTTATCTCTGGATATGTTATAGACGTTTAGTCTTAGGATACAGATGTACGAGGATTTGCTTTGTGGGATCAGTGTGACTTTAACATTCACTTTATCTTAGACATCTTGATACCTAAGGTTGGCTAAGACATTACTGATCTGGGCATTATCAATTGAGTCATGATAACAGGAACAGCACCTTGATCCAGAGACAATTTTTTTTTGGCTTTTTGCCTTCTCTAGGGCTGCTCCCACGGCATATGGAGGTTCCCAGGCTAGGGGTCTAATTGGAGCTGTAGCCACCGGCCTACGCCACGGCCACAGCAACACCAGATCCAAGCTGCATTTGCAACCTATACCACACCTCACGGCAACGCCGGATCCTCAACCCACTGAGCAAGGCTAGGGATCTAACCTGAAATCTCATGGTTCCTAGTCAGATTCGTTAACCACTGAGCCACCACAGGAACTCCAGAGAGGAATTATTTAATGCGCTGATTGGCACATAAGCTAATATCTCAACGACCTAAAGATAAGATTCTAAATGAAAACCTAAACATAATAACTGAATTTTTTATCCTTTCCTCTCTCTTACTAATGGTTCCCACTGTTTGTTATGAGCTGTGGGACAATGTGATGATTGGAAGAAGATGAATTAGGAGGCAATAAACAAAGAAAGATTTGTTCCACGTAAACAAGGATTTCCAATACTAATGTTCCATGGAAGACATTCAAACCACCTAGTGGGGACAACTGCTACCCAACTCCAATTACTAGTGACCTAAGGAACATGTCTCCTGTTGTCAGATCATACAATTCTCTTCAAGAGACACTAATTGATGTGGGAAAATGTCCAAGCTTTTAAATGCTGGCAGCCGTCTAAATTTTTTTTAATAATATGAGGACAAAAATACTTATGTCAGCAAGCGTCTCAGCCAGGCACCACCAGTTCCAACCTCTAATATCAGTTCTTATAAAGGATCACTTCCCTGAGAGGAAAGTGAGAGGGCATATCTGTGTGCATTGTGAGGGGAATAAATCTCTGATAGGATGAAAGCCTAACTGCCTCTTACTCCTAGCCAAATTGCAGAAACCATGACTACTGAAGGGGTTCCTGGTACCAACATCAAACAAAGCCTACATTCCTAATTCTACTGAGGCTCCAGAGAAATCCTGCACAAAATAGATAGTACCTGGCGCATACCGTGTGTTCTATAAACATATGATTAATTCCTTCTTTGCACTATTATGATCGCTTGCCAGTTAACTTTTGAAGGAGTCACTCATCAACGTCTACCATAATGACTTGAACCTCTTCCTGGGAAGAGAATTTGGGGTCCATCAGTAAGCCATTTTTATGACAGCAACTTTGAAGTTCTCTATGTGATTAGAAAATTAGAAAGTTGGCTCTTCATTGGACCAATGCACTAGAACTCAGCCGGCAACTGCATTCTTTTTGTCAGCAATTGGGAGAAGGCTGTCTTCAGAACACCTCGATATCCTTTCCTGTGTTTTAAAGGAAATACAACTTCCATTCAAAATGCCAGTTATCTCACATAGAAAATGTGTATGGCATTCTTATTCTTTCACAAGGATAGATACTAATTATATGCTCTGTCAGTATCAAACAACAGTATGCTTGTGCTAGGTGACTTAGCATCTGAGCAGAGTATCTGCAATGTCAAGGTTAGCAGCAGCAAAGTGAGGACCCATGCCCAGGAGCAGTCTAAGATGGGGACAAAACAAATGTTAGTATAAACAGTTGCTCAAAGTCTGAAATATTTTGAACCCAAAATGAGAGTCTGAGGGTGAAAATGAGTGAGACAGAGACAAAAACAGAGACAGAGATTTCAATTGTTTTTCCAAAACTGAGATTATTCTGGTTGGTTTCTCATTTCCTTGTGGTTAGATCAAATTCTCTAAAATTATAGAAGATGGTGTGCTTGCCATAGTCCTGTGTCATTTAGAGAAAAAAAGAAAACCTGCAATTTTCTTTTAGTTCTCATTTCCATCTAAAGTTCAATCATTTTCTCATGTGAGAATCTTCAGCAAAAAGGTAGAAAGAAATCCATCTTTGTAGCTGCCAGAGAGGTAATGAAACCAAAGGCAAAATGGGATTAAAATCTACTCCCAATGAATAACTTTGTTAACAGGTCCACACAATGGAGGGATTGGGTGGATTTAACCCAACATTCTTTCTTTTTAATTGCAGGTGAGTTAGCTGGAAGAGGAGCACATGTCATGGACACCTAATAGCTAAATGCTAACCCTTTGTAAATGTATGAGGAACCCAGCCTATGCCTACTGATTTCATCCTGTTTTCATATAGGCAGCTGAAATATAGCTTAAAGCAGAAAACATACCTGCTTCCAAATCAGAGGTTGACATATAAGCCAGGATACAGGAAGGCTGAAATCAGTCACACATCTCAGCTTCATATGACCATGGAAGTCATCATCTTTTGGTGTACACAGGACAAGAAAGCACATGTAAAATCCAAGCCCATAAACAGGCCAGTAACACTCACATGGCTAATAACCTCACTTATCTTTGGCTATACATCTTAACTATTTTGATTTCAGTGGGTCCTAGGAAACTTTCCCTACTGCTGACTAAAGCCCTACAATGTAATTTCTGCCCAATTTTTCTCCTAAAACCATTCTCTTAGAAGTCATAAGAAACCTAGTGATCCCCAAATTGCAAACCTTTTCTGATCCTGAGCTTCATTGGCTTCTGTCTCATATTTGATTCTGTTGTTCTTTTCTTCCCTCTATTTATTCTTTGTTTTCTGCTGGCTTTTCCTATAACACTCTACACGTGTGCTGCCATTGGTCTTATAACAATAACAGGAGCTCCCTTGTGACTCAGTGGATTAAGGATCCGGCATTGTCACTGCAGTGGCTTGGGTCACTGCTATGGCACAGGTTTGATCCCTGGACCATTAATTTCCACATGCCACGGGTGTGACCAAAAACAAAACAAAACAAAAAACAATAACAATGCTGATTCTCATCGATTATAATAAATTGAATTATCTCATTCAATCTTCACATCCACTCAGTGAGGTAGGTGTTATTACTCCCATTATGTAGATATGAAAACTAAGTCCGGAATGTTAAATAACATGCCCAAGAAAACAGAATAAGAGGGAGAATCAAGATTTTAACCCATGTCCATAGGTTTTAACCTCTGAGCTCACTTTCTTGTCCTCTGCCCCATAATGCCTGTTTTCTCTTCTTAAGGCTCACAGGCACTTTATCTACTACCTCTCTGTAATTTCCAAATCTCATTTTCTCCTACCACAGATTTCCAAGGTATCACGTCTCTTTTCTACATACCCAGTACCTTCATTAGATGTCCTCCTGGTCCTCAAATTGAATAACAAAATTGAATTCATCTTTTCTCCTCAAACTCCATATATCCCAATTTCTTTTAACAGTATCCACCAATTGAGGCAGTTTAGTAAAATATGTTTGGGAAATCTATGTGGGTTTTTTTTTAATTCTTAAAGAAAGGATCTGATCAAAACTGTTTAATTATATGAAGGAAATAATCAGAATGACGTTCTCTCCAATAAGCTAATTGTTGGCTGTTTATTGAATTCAGGATGCACATAGAAAGCATTGAACTAATTCCAATTCACATAAAACTAATTCCTTCTTCCTTCACAGAATGAAGGAGTACAAGAAGTATATAAATTTGGGTGATCTTCCTTCAATCCCTACAAATCAGGAAGCCTAAGCAGTACAAGTACAAGGCAAAACCTACAGAGGTCAGCTGAGAGAACGCCACATCTGGGAATGGAATTCATTAAACAGCCATTTATCTTGTAACATTCCCCCACAAGCTGGACAAATGACAGTCACCTGACAGGGATGTTTATGAGCAAATCCTCTATGAAGCTGACAGCCATAACTCCCAAGATAGAAGCTAGAGTTGGCTTGGACGACTC
Source organism: Phacochoerus africanus (assembly GCF_016906955.1). NCBI lineage: Eukaryota > Metazoa > Chordata > Mammalia > Artiodactyla > Suidae > Phacochoerus > Phacochoerus africanus. The sequence goes on along the minus strand of NC_062544.1, from coordinate 87,813,527 downwards.
AAAACATTTTAAACAAATGCTTACATCTAAAAATGCATTGTGGAGTTCCCACTGTGGCACAGAGGGTTAAGGAATCTGGCATTATATCTGCAGTGGGGCAGGTCTTATCCCTGGGCTCGGCATGGTGGGTTAAGGATCCAGTGTTGGCACAGCTGTGGCATAGGTCCAGTGGTGGCTTAGATTCGATCCCTAGCCCAGGAACTTCCATATGCTGTGGATGCAGCCAAAATAAATAAATAAATAAAAATGTTTTGTAATGTGTATTGAAATAATCTTAGTTAACCAACCATTCTAGAAAGCATTTTGCAGCATCTAATTAAAATATTTAAAAAATTCAAATTTTTTAAGACAGTTAATTTTTTTCTGAGGACTTATAAATCACATTAACTAAAATCAGAAATACATATATCTAATCTAGATATTTTGGCTACATTATTTAATGATACTAAAAATTGGGAAATAACCTAAGTGGCCAACAAGGAGGGATGCTTAAGAAAACATAGCAAAATGCTTGATTGGGAAGCAATTAAAAATACAGTTTTGCAGGCAGAGTTAGCAAACACTTTTTAAAAATGGTATCTGCAACATAATTAAAACTAAATCAAAGTGTACTTCAGGAATTCCCATCATGTCTCAGTAGAAACGAATCTGACTAGTGTCTATGAGGATGCAGGTTCCATCCCCAGCCTCACTCAGTGGGTTAGGGATCTAGCGTTGTCATGAGCTGTGGCATAGGTCGCAGATGCTGCTCAGATCTGGCGTTGCTGTGACTGCAGCGTAGGCCAGCGACTACAGCTCCAATTCGACCCCTAGCCTGGGATCCTCCATATGCCGCAGGTGAAACCCTAAAAAGATGACAACAACAACAACAACAAAAAGTGTAATTCATATGAAGAATATGAAAACAATAGAAAATAATATTTAAAAGGATATATATTATTATACATAGTGTGTATACATGTGTACATATATATAACTGAATAACCTGCTATACACCAGAAACACAACATTGTAAATTAACTATACTTCAACAAAAATGATAAAATCAAGAATATGAAAATGTAACTTCATGTCATGAAAGAATTATAGGTATTTTTAAATTTAATTTTATTTACACTCATTTTTCCATTAGATTGTGCAATAAACTGTCATTTTAAACAGCTAGTGTACACCCTATGGTTACGCAGCCCTGTAACATTTGCAGGGGCTCTGCAGATGTGGGTGAACCCTCCCCATTCCTCTGCTCTCAGGTTTCCCAATGCCACTTGAAGTCACTGCTTGGCACAAGACTGATTGAGTTATAACAATGTGGGCTATCTTCTGAGGTCATCAGAACAAAGCTGCCAAAACACAGAAGAGTGACATTTTGCAATGAGACTGCAAAATGACTGAAAGGTAGTATTTCCTCTCCCACGTAGGCATTTCTTGCCCTGTCTATTTCTTATCATTAACCAATATCACTTGGATTCAACCATTAATTCGTCTCATGCCCTTGGACAAGATATCCACCTTGTTCCTTGTCTACAGTTCATGCAAGGAAATGTGCAGGCAGACACACATGCCGATCGTTAAGGTCCTGTCCTAATCTAGCCTCTTATAATTGCTCTGTCATCTTCATGAAAATAGAATACAGAGTTCTGGAGGAAGAATAAATCGGTACAACATTTTCTAAGGAGGTGTTGGCAATATATATCAAGAGCCTTAAAAATGCCCATACTCTTGGACATAGTAATTGCATCTCTGGAGCTTCTTTCTAAGGAAATAATCAGAAATTCTCACAAAGATTTATAAACCAGGAAATTTGCTTCATGCATAATGACTAAATAAAATGGTGGGCAGAGAGGAATTAATTAACTCCTCTGGCAACATAAAATAAATTTTGAAATTATTAGAAAATATGTTTTAAAGGAATGGTTAATGACATAAACACAATGTTCAGCATAAAATAGTAAGTAAGGAGTTCCCATTGTAGCTTGGCAGTAACGAACCCGACTAGTATCCACAAGAATGTGGGTTAGATCCTTGGCCTTGCTAAGAGGGTTAAGGATCCGGCATTGCCATGAGCTGTGGTGTAGGTTGCAGACGTGGCTCAGATCCCACGTTGCTGTGGCTGTGGGGTAGGCTGGCAGCTGCAGCTCCAATTCAACCCCTAGCCTGGGAACCTCCATATGTTGAGGGTGTGGCCCTATAAAGACGAAAAAAATATGTATAGTAAGTAAAAGAGCAGATAGCTACAATCATAAGATTAGATGATAGATAGGTAGAGACAGACAGACAGATAGACAGAAAGACAGATACATAGAAAGAAGATAGAAGATAGATAAAGAATTATATATATATAGAAAAAGAGAGACAGAGAGAGAGAGAGGAAGGGAGAAAAAGAGACTAGTTTTAAATAACAAATTTGCAACTTATTACCATCTATGTGAATTGTAGGAAGTCACTTAGCTTCTCTGGTGCCTTCATTTTCTCACTATAAAATTGAAATAATAGTAGTATTTACCTGATAGAACTATTTTGAGGTTGAGTAAATAATTTAGAGATCTTCATCATCACCCAGCCTCTGCCAAGCACACAGTAGATACTGGCTGAGTACTCAAATGAAACAAAAGAAACTATACAAAAATCCTTTAGTCTCTTTGCCTTTAACACATTTTCACACACCAGTTTGATTAAGGTCTCACAAAAATTCTAAAGAGTTAACAAAGATTCCCATTTCTAGGTTTTAGGTGAAGATCTTGAGACACAAAGGTATCATAATAAACCCATTGGTACCAAATAAGTCTGTGGCAGAACTAGAAGTTAAATCTCCCTTTTATTCTTCCTTTCTGGGGCTCAGGCCATTATTTAAGAAATACTAAAGAATAATTTATACTATTTTAAATTTTTTCTATGTGCATATATTACCTGATCCAAAAAAAATTACTGTTGACATTTAAAAATGCTTTAAATGAAAAAATGTTAAGGGAACATAAGTCTCATTAAAGGGAAGGAATAGATTCTGTTTCCAGCTCTCTGCCCACTTGCCAGCAGCCCAGCAGTGAAAGTACCAAAGCCATCCACTCCCTGACAGTCTCTTCAGATGTGTGTAGCTGCTCTCCAGTCCTAAGCAGTCCTGTACAACTGCTAATTCCCTGAGAGGTACAGGGAAGGTAATATTGGAACTGACTTAGAGATTCCTTCATATTCCAGGGATTGCTGATAGACCATTTCAGAGAAACTGAGAGAGGACAGAATCTTCCACTATTGGTGGCCGTCTAAGGTCACATGAAGACAATTGATGTTTCCACTTGCTTCCAGTGTCACAAGTTACCTAAAAACCTTACCGAGTTTACCATGTCTTAAAATAAAGAGATTTTGCTCAAACTGATGAGAATGTATCCAACTAACTTACTAGACAAGTAAAATCCTGAGTGTGGAGCAGTAGGAAAGGAAAAATAAGGCTGACTTTTGACAATGTCAGGTACAAGCAGGGGTCCTAGCTTTGGATGGAAAATATAAAAGCATTTGGCAGAGACCTTTGGGAAGCATTTCACCAGTAAATTCAGCCTGTTAGTTGGGATTCTGATATAGACTCAGCTTTTCCATACATGCAGTTAGCAGTATTAAATTAATCCTTTCACTTCTCTGTGTTACCCTCACCATCCAAAAAATCAGGCTCTTTTCTATTCCAATAATCCTGTAAGCAAACCAAAAGATGATATACAAGACCCCTGCAAAATTGGAAGTTCTAATGAAGAGACCACTTCAAATTGCCACAGCAATTGAATACCACTTAGAATGGAAGCAAATAATAGAGAAGCATCCCTTTCTTCATTCATGCAAATCTGCTGCTGATGCCAGGGCTGGTGAATAGAATAATAGTGTGTCTGACTCATTGTCTCAAAATATAAAATGCAAGAGAAAAAAGCAGAGGCAGAAAAGGCAAAATCATTATCTTCAAACTTGAAAAGAATTGGACTCATAAATTCCTCTTCTTCTGCTATCCATCAAGGATTAAAATACTTTCATCCCATTGCTTCGACCACATCAGTGTGTTTAATGCTGTGCAGGGGAAAGAGTCAGAAGTGCGGCAGCTAATGCCCACAGTTAATCTTGGAGTGTGAACGGGAAGAAGGGAAAGGGGTAATTTATTTGGTTTAAGGAAAAAATCTATTCTCTTGACTCCAAATAATTTCTTCCGGAAATATAGAGAAGGTGCAGGTATAAAATATATGGTAAGAAGCATCAGTAAAAGGCAAATTCATTATCCAGCAGGCACTTGGCAATAGCTCCTTTTAGTATCTCTCAATTCAGTGAATAGCCCCTCACACCCCCCTGGGTATTATCTGTGATAACATCACACCCTCACCGCCACACCCAGGGGTCACCAGGTTCTTCAGCGCTCTCATCTCCATTCCCTCTTCTCCCCCAACATGTAGCCCCTACAAATGCCTGGGGTCAAGTCTCTTTATTTCTCAGGCTCCAGCTATCCAACTCTGTGCCTTGGCTTCAGGTATCATCTTCCACAGGGTTGAATTGGCTCCTTGTATATAAATACCAGTGGGCTCCCATTTGTCTCCTTCTTACAAACACTTGCCAGACAGAAGCCTTAAGACTGGCTTTATCGGTCCCCGAATGTTTCTAAAAAAAATTTGTACCAGTTACCAGCATTTAATATCATGGGAGACTTTGATATTAAAAAATGAGACTTCTTAGAGTTCCTGTCCTGGCTCAGTGGAAACAAATCTGACTAGAATCCATGAGGATTCAGATTCGATCCCTGGCCTTGCTCAGTGGGTTAAAGATCTGGCATTGCTGTGAGCTGTGGTGTAGGTCACAGACATGGCTCTGGATCCCACAGTTGCTATGGCTGTGGTGTAGGCTGGCAGCTACAGCTCTGATTCCACCCCTAGCCTGGGAAATTCCATGTGCCATGGGTGCAGCCATAAAGTAAAATAAAATAAAATAAAATAAAATAAAATAAAATAAAATAAAATAAAATAAAATAAAATAAAATAAAATAAAAGACAAACTTTTAAATAAATTAAAAACAAGACTTCTAGGACATGGGAGTATCCAGAAATGCTAGATTCATACAACTAGAAAATCCATCTATAGGAATGGAGTCTCAGCAACCTTCCTTAGAAGTGATCTTGCATCCTAAGGCACAAGAGCTACTCTTTTATATTACTTTCCTGGCCTCTGTGTGCACTCTCTGACCTATGACCTACAACATCAAACTCTTTATCATGCCAACTAATCTATGACAAAGGAAGCAAAACTATACAATGGAGAAAGGACAGCTTGTTCAATAAGTGGTGCTGGGAAAACTGGACAGCCACATGGAAAAGAATGAAATTAAAACACTCCCTAACACCATACACAAAAGGAAACTCCAAATGGATTAAAGACCTACATATAAGACCAGACACTATCAAACTCCTAGAGGAAAACAAAGGCCAAACACTCTCTGACATAAACGACAGCAACATCTTCTCCGATCCACCTCTCAGAGTATTGACAACAAAAACAAAAATAAACAAATGGGACCTAATAAAACTTAAAAGTTTCTGCACAGCAAAGGAAACCCTAAACAACACAAAAAGACAACCCACAGAATGGGAGAAAATCTTTGCAAGTGAATCGACTGACAAGGGATTCATCTCCAAAATTTATAAACAACTTCTGCAGCTCCATACCAAAAAAAACAACAACCCCATCCAAAAATGGGTAGAAGACCTAAACAGACAGTTCTCCAAAGAAGACATACAGATGGCCAAAAAACACATGAAAAGATGTTCAGCGTCACTAATTATTAGAGAAATGCAAATCAAAACCACAATGAGGTACCACATTACACCAGCCAGAATGGCCATCATCCAAAAGTCTACAAACAATAAGTACTGGAGAGGGGGTGGAGAAAAAGGAACCCTAGTACACTGTTGGTGGGATTGTAAATTGGTGCAACCACTGTAGAAAGCAGTATGGAGATTCCTCAGAAAACTAAACATAGAACTACCATTTGATCCAGCAATCCCACTCCTGGGCATCTATCCAGAGAAAGCCACGACTCGCAAAGACACATGTACTCCAATGTTCATTGCAGCACTATTTGCAATAACCAAGACATGGAAACAACCTAAATGTCTATCGACAGAGGAGTGGATCCAGAAGATGAGGTACATATACACAATGGAATATTACTCAGCCATTAAAAAGAACGAAATACCAGCATTTTTTGCAACATGGATGGTCCTAGAAACTATCATGCTAAGTGAAGTCAGCCATACAATGAGACATCAACATCCAATGCTTCCACTGACATGTGGAATCTGAAAAAAGGACAGACTGAACTTCTTTGCAGAACAGATGCTGACTCACAGACATTGAAAAACTTATGGTCTCCGGAGGAGAGAGTTTGGGGGTGGGGGGATGTGCTTGGGCTGTGGGATGGAAATCCTGTGAAATCAGATTGTTATGATCATTATACAACTACAGATGTGATAAATTCATTTGAGTAATAAAAAAAATGAAAAAAAAAACTCTTTATCATGGCTTCCCAAGCCCTTTACAATATTGTTCCAACTTAAATATGCCAGGTCTAAATTCCACCTACTTCCCTTTCTGCTGCCATTTCATAACATACCTTTGGGTTTATTTCCATGCTGGCTTTTACACTGAATATCCTTCCTATCCTTCCCTTGCCTTGTAAAATCCAGTACTCCATCACTATGAATCACTCCAATAATATCACCTCTTGATGGTCTTTCAAGATCACTTCCCTAGAACTCTCATTATTTCCATTTTCATAACATTACTGGAGCACGTGCTTAGGTGTATTTAAAATGTTAAGGGTCAGTACCCCTAAACTTTGTTGGGAATGGTGTCCCATCTTATTTTCTCCATGGAATCTAGCAAAAGTTTGGTCAATAGTGGATGTTTTAGAGATATTTGTTCAAATAATAGTAGATACCAAGGCCCATGACTAGGACGTTAATGCAATTCCATGCCTCCCCACATGCATCTTCAAGGGAAAGAGGTCAAGGGAAAACAGCTATAGGATCTTGCTCCATGATCCTCCCAAAACATGAGGATGGTTCCACTAATAACCTTGACCCATGTCTTCTCTTTGAATACAATGATCTGGAGAGAATTTCATCTTAAATACTTAGCTATCTGAGAATGACTTGGTTGCAACACTTTCTCCCACTGCCAAGCAAAAAAGTGAATAATTCATGGAGGCAGCAGAATATCAGTCAAAGGTACCTACGTGGTCCATCTGTGGGGGGGCAACAGAAATAGTTTTTTTTGCAATTCTCTCTCTGACCCTGTCACAAGGAAACCACACTGCCATCCTCTGCAATCAGAATTGACTCAACACTTGTAATATTGTTCTGCTGAGATAAGAATCTGGATCATCACAACCATAGCATTAAAAATGTAATAGGCTTCATAAAAACAAGCACATCAGCTATAAAATGGTAGGTGATCAAGGTTGCCACTCCAGTTTCATCATAACTTAGTTTGACGTGCCTGGATGGAGAAACAAATTACAGGTAATTCCTAGCCCACCTTTCATTATTGTGGCAAATGATACATTGCAGACTGCCACAGTGGTAAAGAGAGAATAAATGTTTTTCAAATGATAGGAAATAAGACAGGAAAGGAGCTTGCTGGCTAGATTTAGATAATAGTTTCTGAAAATTGGAGCCATCTCAAAACCATTCTGGGGAATATGGGGTTCAAAGAGATTAGCTAAAAAATCTTGATGCTTACAACCCTCATGTATTACAGAAACAGCATATAGTCTAGAATCTGTCGCATCTTAAGTAGTTGTCCAAGGTCACACTGCAGGTCCACTGATTACATGTATGACCTTGATTGAGATCCAATCACTTTGTTGGTGAAAAATGTTTCTGTCTACTAAAAAAAAAAATAGGAATCCTGCTACTAAAGTCATTGCTGCTTAATTTCACAGAGTTCTTTAAAGGGTTAAATAAGACCAGGTGCATGCAGGAATTAATCTAATGCTTAGAAGACAGCAGATTCTAAATAAATCAATGTTTGTGACCTACCTTTACCCACACCTCTGAAGTTTTCTGCCATTCAAGGTAAACTACTTCCCAAGTTCCTCATCCTCATCCTCACACTCACACACACACACACACACAAACAGCTCTATCCCCCCTTCTCCACACATCCTCTCCTTTCTCTTGCTTCATCCACCACATAGATCACCCACTATATGTGGAAGTATATGTCCTAGGGTTTTATACTGTGAGCCTCTATCTGCTTTCACTCCCGAGTAAGGTCAGACAAACTTTTGCTTCAGGATATTAAAGTGCACGTGCACACACACACACACACACACACACCCCAGGAACTTTAAAAACCTCACAAGAGCGACACAAGGTAGAATAATTCAAATGCTGCCAGGCTCCAACTTTCCTCTCCTTGGGCCTCCCTGAAAGAAAATGACTTGGAAATGCCTGGTCATGTCTCATTGCACTGTCTTGATCTCTGCTGACAGATCCTGGTATGATTTGGAAGTTGATGAGAAATAAGTATTATGGTTCAAAACTCAGTAACATAGGTATTACAGTGACAGATGGCATAGCCAGGTAAAAAAGATAGAAAGCACAGAGGTGCCTGACTAGGGCAAGTCCCATTACTGCAGAGTGACTGTTAACTTGGGGACTGTCTAAAAAAGCTAAATCAATTTCATAAATCAGCAATAGGGAAAACAAACTAGTTTAGTAATGAATATAGACTAGGAAATGTAGAGAGTAGGGGGGTAGTGTTCCCTGCCCTATCCCAAACTTTAGGCAACCTAGGCATTGAGCCCTTTTTCTCTAAGAGTATTAGAGAGGGGTGTTTCTGTTTGGTTGGTTGGTTGGTTTGTTGGTTTGGGAGTGGGGCAGCCCTTGCCTGGTATTCTCCCTAGGTGTATCCATGTGATAAAATTCAAAGCGGAGAAAGCTGGGGAAGTGACAAGCCAGGCACTCTGCCCTTGTGCTCTAACTGGCACTCGTGCGTGAAGCAAGGCTTGGTGTCTCGTTGCACAGAATTTCTGTCTAGCTGGACATTCCTTAGGCCATAGAAGAACTTCCACATGGATGCCTCCTGGTCTATCATCCTACTTTCGTCTCTGAAATCCCCACTTCTCCCTTCTTCCCCAACTGCCAGCACTCCCCTCAGCAGTGACAAGACACAGTCTCCTCGGGGCCATGGGAATTTTCAGATCGTTAAGGAGAGTTTTCTGCCCCAGATCATTTTTCTGATGTTTATTTATATTCTTGCGTAAAAAGCAGTATAACGGACTTCCCACCTATATACAGGGACAGAAAGAAAGATATGGGGTCATATTCAACTCCAGGGTGCAGCTCGCTTTTTGACTGGTTTAACCTTAGTGTCTGTCATCTAAAAATTTCAGACATCTTATTTTTCAAGGATTAATTATCTACCCATAACTACTGAGGTCTGCATATAAGATTCCCATTTCCCCAGTTATCACCCCTCTGTGAAACTTATTTTTACAATGTACGAACACAGCACATCTACATGGATGCCCTTCCTGTGCTTGAAGCATCCTGCAATAACACCATTACATTGGATCTTCCCCTTCGAGAAAGACCAGCTGTAAGAGGCTGAACCATCGAATGAGGAGAGAGGCAGGCTGCCAGTTGGGCAGGTGCAAAGCATAGCTGTTAGTATAGCCCTACGTCTTAAGAAAGAAGACTGCCTGCAGGGTAAGAATGACAAAAGGGCCCTCAAGGAAGCAGATGGGGCCAACTCAGGTCAGTTGGCTTGTGACAGGAAGTTGATGTCCTGCTAATGACAAGCATCAGTTGCTCCTTCAGCCAAATCATTTTGCTTAGTACCATCTAGCAGCCTCCCTGGGGTATAGAAAAGGGTGAAAAAACTACTTCCAACTAACACTTCTAGTTCAATGTTTCTAAATTTTTGCTACGCTAAAATTTCCTTGGTTAAAGACCCGGGTGTGGTTAAAAGAGCCTAGACCAATGCTTAGCCCACCGGGAAGGGAATAAGAAAATGGAGCCTCCTAGGTTTTCTCTAATGTCAATCCTTCTTACACTATTTATTATTAATCAGTATAAACTGATAGGGTTTTCAAGCAAAGATAGGACAAAAGATGTACATTTCACAAATACGTTTTAGTTTCTTTTTATTATTGAGAATAAATTGATACACATCATTGTTCAAGTTTAAGGTGCACAAACTTGATTAGATCAACTTATATATCACAATACCATTTCCATCCTACTGTTAGCTAAACCACCATTCCATCATATAATTATCTTTCCTTCTCTGTGATGAGAACACTTAAGATCTGGTCTCCAAGCATGATCAAGTATATAATATAGTATTATTAACTACAATCACGACACTGTGTATTAGATCCCCAGAACTTATTCATCATCCATCTGCAAATTCGTTCGTACACTCTGAGCATCATCTGCCTGATTCCAATCCTGTCTCCAGCCCCTGGTAACCACCACCCTGCTCTGTTTCTATGAGTTCAGTATTTTCATATTACACATATAAGTGATAACATACAGTATTTGTCTTTCTCTGTCTGATTTATCTCACTTAGCCCTCAAGGTCCATTCATGTTGTCGTGAGTGGCTGGATTTCCTTCTTTCTCATAGCTGAAAAATATTACATTGTGTATATATACATTATCCATAAATTCTTTATTGTTCCTTCATTGATATACACTTAGGTTGTTTTCATATTGTGGTAATTGTGAATAATGCCAGAAAAAAAATGAGGGTGCAGATATCTTTTTGATATCTTGTTTTCATTTCATTTAGATCTATACCCAGTGGTGGGATTCTTGGATCATATGGTAGTTATATTTTTAATTTCTCAAGGAACCTCCATACTGTTTTCCATAGTGGCAGAACCAATTTCCATTCTCACCAAGAGGGCACAAGTGTTCCCTTTTCTCCGTATCCTACCAACACTTCTTATCTCTTATCTCTTTGATGATAGCCAATCTATTACCAGAGGTGTGTGGTAAGATCTAATTGTAATTTTGATTTGCTTTCCCCTGATAATTAGTGATGTTGAGCACACTTTCATGTGTTTGTTGGCCATCTGTGTGTCTTCACTTAAAAAATACAAAGGAGTTTCCATTATGGCTCAGTCGGTTAAGAACGCAACTAGTATCCATGAGGATGCATGTTCAATCCCTGGCCTCTCTCAGTGGGTTAAGGATCTGGAGTTGTCACAAGCTGTAGCATAGGTCGTAGAGGTAGCTTGGATCTGGCGTTGCTGTGGCTGTGCCATAGGCTGGCAGCTGCAGCTCCAAGTCAACCCCTAGCTCCGGGAACTTCTATGCAGGTGTGGCCTAAAAAGAAAAAAATAAGAAAAGAAAAATGCCTATTGAGTTTCCCTGCCCATTTTTTAATTGAATTAATTGCCAGGTTGTTTTTCATTGATTTTTTTTATATTAAGTTGTATCATATCATCTACAAATACGATATATTTATTTTTACTTCTTTCTTTCCAATCTGACTTCCTTTTATTTTATTATTTTTTTGTCTGGTTGCTGTGGCTAGGACTTCCAGTACTACATGGAATAAAAGTGATGAGAATAGGTGTCCTTGTTCCTGGTCTTAGAGGAAAAAACTTACAGCTTAATCATCATTAAGTATAATGTTCATTTTGATTTTGTCAATACATGACCTTTATTATGCTGAAGTATGTTCCCTTTATGCCAGTTTTGTTGAGAGTTTTATTATGTATAATGTTTAATTTTACCAAATGCTTTTTCTGTATCTATTGAGATGATTATAAGATTTTCATCCTTTGTTTTATTAATGTGGTTATGATATTGATTGGTTTGCAGATATTAAACTATCCTTGCATCTCTGGGATAATCTCTCTTGATTATGATACATGACCCTTTTAATGTGTTGTTGAATTCTGTATGCTAATATTGTAAGTATTTTTGCATCTATGCTCATCAAAGATATTAGATTATAATTTTCTCTTTCGTAATGTCTTTGTCCTGTTTTGGTATCAGAAAAATGCTGCCTCATGGAATGAATTTGGAGGTATTACTTCTTAAATTTTTTGGAATAGTTTGAGAAGGGCAGGTATTAACTTTTCTTTAAATGTTTGGTAAAATTCCTTTGTGAAGCTGTCTGGGCCTGAACCTTTGTTTTTTGGAAGTTTTTTTTATCACTCATTCAATTTCATTACTAGCAATCTTTACATATTTTGAATATTAAACCCTTATCAGATACATATTTTGAAAATATTTTCTCCCATTCTACAGACTGCCTTATCATTTAGTTTAAATTTATTTTGCTATGCAAAAGCTTTTTAGTTTTCTGTGGTGCCACTTGATTTTTTGCTTTTATTTCTTGTGCTTTCAGTGTCATGACCAAAAATCATTGCCAAGATTGATGCCAGGGAGATTATTCTCTATGTTTTATTTTAAAGGTTCTATGGTTTCAGGTCTTAAGTTTAAATCCTTCATCCATTTTGAGTTAATTTTTGGAAGTGGTGTAAGATAGGAATTTAATTTTTTTGTATTTAGTTTCATTTAAAAAGAACAGTAGCAGGATTTATCATTTATCACCACTGATGAGAGAAAAAAGGTATGCAAGACTAGTTAGTTGATTGCTTAACTGGTTTATTACTATGAATATTTCTTAATCAGGAAGATTGAGGCCGATACTAAGCATTTGTCCTCAGCCTGTTCTGTTATTACATGAAATCAAGAAAAAAGATTTTTTAAATGTTCCTTTATCTTTAAATTAAACAACTTACCTACTAACTTTTGCTTAAAGAGAATATAAACATATTTTCTCTAGTGGAAAATTTTTGCACATATGTTAAACAGTCAAGTCTCAGAGTTCTCTTGTGGCACAGTGGGTTAAGGATTCAGCATTGTCACTGAAGTGGCTTGTGTCACTGCTATGGTGTGGGTTCAATCCCTGGCCAAGGAACTTCCATAAGTCTCAGGTGCAGCCGTAAGTCTCAGGTGCAGCCCCCCCTCCCAAAAAAAAGTCATCTCTTTCTAAATATAATGTTTTCCTATTATTTTACTCTAAGCATGACTTCTTTGGACATTATGCTTGGTTTGTAATATCTATTAAAAAGAAGGGCATGTTACCAACTTCTCCAAAACTGAGGAACCAAGGTAATCACCTCCCAACACTAAGAACTAGTAATTCCATGCAGCAAACCCACCCAGTTACTAACAGGAACATTTAGCAGACTGCTTTATCTTGAAGAATCCCAACTGGGAAATTTGCTGTTAAAATTTAAATATTCCTTGTATTCCACTTTGTTGATACTTCCTTATAGCAGATTAAAATTAACAGCCATGATCTGTGATGTCAAACTGAGGGGCCTCAGGTAGCCATTCAATCATGAATTGATACAGATTCTGTTTTTCTTTCCAAGGAAAATCATGCTGTTGCCCTTGGGTCTCTTCTCAGCCCATCTTCCTGATGAGATAAGGTTTTCTCCTATTTCAAATTTCATGAGAGAATGTCAACATTATCCAAAGAGCAGCAGAACTCTGACGCTGTAATAAGTGTGAAAGAATATTTTCAGTCCAAGTGCTTGTCAGAGAGTATAACCTCAAATTCACTGACACTCAGGACTAATCAAAATTTCGGTCAAGGGAAGTAATATTTCTAGAAAATTTCCTGGAGAAAACGTAGCCCATCCATTTCTCTATCATTCAAAACAACTTATCCTCAGAATGAACAATATTACTACAGGTTATATATATATATATATCACCTTCTTCTCTGCACCCTCCTTCCCAAAGAACAAATTTTAAACCATTTTACTAAATCACATGTTATTATACCACCCACACATACTGAGAAGTGTTTCTATACAGACATTGTTGAGAACATCATTCATGATGTACTTTATGTCACCCTAAGAATAACCTATGGGTAAAAATTAATCTCATAATAGTTTGCTTCCTTTCAACAAGTGGTTTGTTTACACGTACAGATGTGTGAAGTGTGTGCCTTCATTGTGCTTCACTTTTTTGGTTGCCAGAAAGTTTAGAGATAAATATTGGGACCATTCACCCAGGAACTTACAGTGTACATTCTGCATTTTAGTTTGACTCTTAGATTTACCTTCTATTTGTATCTTATTTATATTGTTGTTGTGCTTTCTTTGATTAGTTACTTTTGTCTGTTGTATAGCATTGTGTCAATCTTTTTTTTAATTTTTTAAGAAGGATGATATTTTAAAAATAATTGAGGAGTTTCCATTGTGGCTCAGTGGATTAAGAACATGACATGGTGTCCATGAGGATGCAGATTCAATCCTAGCCTTACTCAGTGGGTCAAGGATCCGATGTTGTCACAAGCTGTGGTATAGTTCGCAGATGCAGGTCAGATATGGCATTGCTGTGGCTGTGGTGTAAGCCTGCATCTGCAGATCCAGTTCAACTCCTAGCCCAGAACTTCCATTTGCATAGGTGTGGCCAAAAAAGAAAAAAAAAAGAAAAAAATTAATTAAAAAATTTAAAAGAATTGAATTCACTTAACTAAGCATTTATTATTTTCACAGCATTTTCTTAGGTATCGTGAAACCTTTCTGTAACTCATTTTCTAATCCAAATACCTTACCTGAGATCTGAACATTTAATTTAAAACCAGGTAAACATTCATTAACAGCAAGAATGATGAGAAACTCTCTAAGGATTTTTAAGATCATAAAGGAGGCTACACTGGGAAGCAACTACATTTTTGTTTCTTCCTAAAAGACACAAAGGCTGGTGTGAGTCAGGATTTTTCCTGTAAATTAAGTACATTTTATTTAATTATATATTTTTAAAAATAAATCATAATTTATAAAAATAAATCAAATCTTATTCCACAATGACTGAGGGAAAGTTTTAAAGACAAACTCAAACTTTGATAAAATGATCCCAGGATGGAATTTGAGACTAAGAAAATGAGAAAATTACTGTTTCATTGCTATTAACTGGGTTTTAAAGAGAACAGTGTTCTTCATCCAGAGCAGATGTGGTGAGTATTTATAGCAGTTAAGTCTCTGTTCCCATCTTCAAGAGGCTTGGAAGCCTGGGAACCTCCATATGCCCAGGTGCGGCCCTAAAGAGTTAAAAAAAAAAGGCTTGGAAGGCTCATTCCATTTCCAATATTCTATCACTGAAGATGCATAATTTTATTATCTGTCTCTCAGCTTTCTTCATCTCTACTTTTTTTTTCTTTTTAGTGCACACCTAAATCTTATTGCTCACTTGTATTAGTTTATATTCAATATACTTTAGCTAACTGTCCCAATATTTCAGGATTAGTGAACCAAATTTACAGGGTTAACTAAGATTCTCTGCAAATGTACCTGCTAAAATGTGACAGAATCAGTTTTACTTCAAGAGTCTGATTAATTTAAGTCTGTTCTCTGTGGGTAGATGCAAACAATTACATTTAGAATGGATAAGCAATGAGGTCCTACTGTACAGCACAGGGAACTGGATCTAATCTCTTGGGACAGAACATAATGGAAGATAATATGAGAAAAAAATGAATATATATGTATGTCAGGGTCACTATGCTGTACAGCAGAAATTGACACAGCACTGTAAGTCAACTATACTTTAATAAAAATAGAATAAATGTTTTAAAAGGGTCTCATTAATTTATCACTTCTTCTCACTTAAAAGAAGACAATAGCTCTGGGAACCACCCCTTCTCATAGCATGGTGACTTCAGCATCATCACCACTGAGGATGTCTCCTTCGGTGCCTCCATACATCTTCATCCCCATAGCAGTATTGCAGCCATTAACAACACAGAGGGCGGCAAGGGCACCACTGCCATGCCTGTCACGGGGCCAAAGCTAATCATGAAATACATTACCTCGCTGTTCATGGCTATCTCCCTTAGCAGTGACTGATGGAGGTCATTCTCATCAACAAACTCACAATGCCAGGAATCCAAAAGCCCCCTTCCACAAGATTCTAGGGACAAACAAGAGCAGCCTCCCAGTTGGCTTTGTCATTTGGTGTCATGTGAGAAACTCATGCCTAGAGCACTACTTGACAGCCACAGCTATTTTTGAGCAAACTCCTCCTCTTCAACTTTTCTGAAATATTCAGCCTGTATAGACTCATTCACCCCTCTCCACCAAAGCAGCTCCTTATTTCTGCTGAAACTCAAAGAATAATGAGTACCAGAGTTTTGTGAGACTAGAAGTTTCCCCTGAGGCACCAAGATACCATAGGTATCAAATATGAAGGTGGACTGTCCAATGGAACAAAATGTTGTTTTTCAAAGGAAGTAGCATAGAATCAATCTGACAACTGACTCTCAATGAAGATTTTTAAAGGTTGAGCAATTAAAAACTATGGAGAGAGAGTTTGTGAAGGAAATTTTGGGGGGAGAACTGTTACCTTACTGCAACTCTCCACCCCCACTTTATTCTCCCATCACCAAGAGCAAGGAGTAAAATAAGCTAACTCTTAAGCTTAAGCCAGGACAGAGCCTCCATTTTATTCATTTTAGCCAAAATCAAAAACAAGAGTTCATGTCGTGGCTCAGCAGGTTAAGAATCCAACCTAGCCTCCTTGAGAATGCTAGTTCAATCCCTGGTCTTGCTCAGCGTGTTAAGGATCTGGCATTGCCATGAGCTGTGGTGTAAGATGCAGATGAGGATTTGATCTGGTACTGCTATGGCTGTTGTGTAGACCTTGCCACCATGAACCAGAAAGACAGCATTTTGATTAAGAAGTTAGACTGCCCAGTCCATCATATAACAGGATACTTCTGACTTTATTCAGGATACTTCTGACTTTATTCTAAGTCTTCTCTCCCTTTCCAGCACCCACGCCAGCTTTCTCAGATGTGAGTGACATGGTGAGGCTGGTTTATGCCTTCCAGAGAAAAAAATGGCATGACTTATTGCTTTCTCACCATGAGCAAGCTGAGCAAGCTGCTGTAACAGACCACTGAGGAGCTGCAGTGGATCAGAAATCAGTGGAAGAATTCCTGTTGTGACTCCATGGGTTAAGAACCCAACACTGTCTCCTTGAGGATGCGAGTTCAATCCCTGGCCTTGCTCAGTGTGTTAAGGATCCATTGTTGCTACAGATGTGGTTGGGACCCAGTGTTGCTGTTGCTGTGGCATAGGCCTGCAGCTGTAGCTCTGATTTGACCCCTAGCCTCAGAACATCCATATGCGGCAGGTGTGACCAGAAAAGAAAAAGAGAGAGAGAAAAAAAAGAAATCAGTGGAAAGGTGGAAGATGTTCTTCTTTGGCCAGTAATAGTATAAGATGACTGTGTTCTCTGGGCGTGGCTGGTGGATACTTTCTGTCACCAATACTTGTGTGGGTTTTTTAGAAGTACTCTTGCCATGATGGAAACTCCCAAGGATAGATTTTTTTTTTAACTTTAGTGTAATCATGTCTCCTTCAGAAATGTGTCATTAAAGTTTTTTGTTTTCACATTCGGCTGTACTGCATATAGCTAATAAACTGAAAAAAAAAAATAGAAGTGCTCTTGCTAGGTCCCTGTGACTATAACCCCCCTTCCATTCCTCTATCCTTTGCTCCCCGCCCCCCACCCATATGGCCCTCTTGGGTAGCAGTCGCAGTGCCTACAAGTTGTTCTTTTGCCTGTAGAACCCACATCTGGTCCACAGGAAACATACACTCACATATCCTTTGTCCTTGGAACATGCATGGGTAACCTGAACAGGTTTTCCCACCTTTTTTCCACCACCAAATTATCTGGCCAGCCTGTCATTCTTGCCTGCTGCTTTTGCAGACCAGAGATAGACAATCCATTGAGCCTGTATGATATCAGGACATTGATAGAAAGTTCTACAAGGAGAAGCCACTGTCTTGTTTGTCCTCATGAGTTTATCATGACAAGTTTCAAATATGCGGTAAAGTTGAAAAGACTTCCATAGAGTGAATATCTGTATATCTACCACTGATCATTACATTGCACTGAGCTCATTTTATTACATATATATCCATTTATTCATCCCTTTATTCATCCACAAGTCAAGCTTTTTTGTTTGTTTTTGCTTTTAGGGCCACACCTGCAGCATGTGGAAGTTCCCAGGCTAGGGGTCAAATAGGAACTACAGCTGCCGACCTACACCAGATCCCTGACCCACCGATCAAGGCCAGGGATCGAACCCGAATCTTCATGGATCTTAGGTTCATTTCTGCTGCACCACAAAGGGAACTCCAAATTCACCTTATTTTTGATATATTTAAAAAACAAAGTGCAAACATCTGTATATGCCTCTGTGAACACCTCAGCATGCATATCATTAACTAAGATTCAGTATATGTTTATATTTTTTAGATATAAAATTTGTATACAATGAAAGGTATACATCCAATGTACTTATATTGAGTTTTGAGAAATGCATCCATCCATATAATCCAAAGTCCTAACAAGATATAGACATCATCCCAGAAAGTTCTTTCCTATGTCTTCATTAATCTCCACACCACACACCCACCAAAAGCAACCAGTTTTTTTTTAATCCACTATGGATCAGTTTTGGTATTCTAGAACCTGAGATAAATGAAATCATCCAGTATATATTCCTTTGTGTGTGGATTCTCTTATTTAGCATGTTGTTTCTGAGACTCACTTATGTTTATGTGTCATTAGTTCCTTTTTATTAATGAGTAGTATTCTTTTTTATGATTGTAGAACAATGTATCTCCTACTGAAGGGCATGTAGACTGTTTTCATTTTTTTTAATGGCCATGTTTGCTGCATATGGAATTTTCCAGGCTATAGGGTCGAGTCAGAGCTGCAGCAGCAAGCCTATGCCACAGCCACAACAACAACAGATCCCAGCCACATCTGTAACCTATGCTGCAGCTTAACCCACTGAGCAAAGCCAAGGATTGAACATATGTCCTCAGGGATACAGTGTTTGATTCTTAACCCACTAAGCCACAACAGGAACTCCTCCACTGATTTCTGATCCACTGCAGCCGTATAGTGTTCAGTTACACGAGCTTGCTCAGGGGATGTGGTGTGCAAGCTATAAGCCATCCCATATTTTTTCTCTGGAAGGCATAAACCAGCCTTATCATGACACCCATAGCTGAGAAAACTGGCATGGGTGCTGGGGAGGTAGAGCAGAAAAGCCATCTTAAAATAAAAGTCAGAAGTATCCTGTTATCTGATGGACTAGACAGTTTAACTTCTTAATCAAAATGCTGTCTTTCGATGTAAAGAGACTCTAAGCTTATCAATTGTCCAGAAGGAACCAAAAAAATTTTGGTTTGTGGTGGCAAGGTGGAAAAAAATCCCACACTAAATAAAGTTAAAATGGACAGTCGATGCATTAGATGCCCTTCGTGTTCCAGATCCCCTTCCACAGGTCACTGAATACATCCTGCTGTGACGGTTGGGCTATTCATGGTTCACAGCAGCCTCCTTCTCCAAAGAATTGCTTATAGCAGAACAGAAGCCACCTCATTCAGACTACATCACTGGCCACTGCCACCTCAAGTATACACTGGACAGGAGTACAAAAGTACAACAAGGTAGGATTTGGGATGGGGGTGGAGAGCTCATCTCTGTCCTGCAATTTGTGCACCAAAGATCCCTGTGGGACAGGATGCAGCTAAACTTCATTCAAGACAACATCCTTATTTAGTTTTCTTTCCCTGCACTGCCTTGCATCCTTAATTCTCCATTTCCTAAAGATATCCTTTCTTTCTTTCTTTTTTTTTTTTTTTTTTTTTAGGGCTGCACTCTTGGCACATGGAAGTTCACAGGCTAGGGGTCAAATTGGAGCTGTATCTGCTGACCTACATCATAGCCACAGCAATGCTGGATCCTTTAACCCACTGAGCGAGGCCAGGGATCAAACCTGTGTCCTTGTGGATGTTTGTTGGTCTTGTTACTGCTGAGTCACAAGTTATTCTTCAAATAAGACACTGGCACAGCAAGCTCCAACCTGGCTCTGCTTCTAGAGACCCACACCTAAGACAGAGGGGACAAAAATAAAAGTGCACTTGTTCTGGAAGCTCCACCCATGTGGAGGGCCAAGCCCAGGCTGGGGTGAGAGGTGGGAGGCTTCCTGGCTACAGGCTTCTGAGCCACTGGTGGTGGAGAGGGAAGGCCAACAGGGAAATGTTGAAGGTGCTGGGGAGGGAGTTCAGGGGTTAAAAGCCATGGGTCAGGGCTGAAGCTGGAGCCTAGCTGCAGAAGCTCTTCACTCAGTCCCATTATCCAGGCTCCACCCACCCTTCCCCTGATCACAGTCGCCACGTGGCCCCCCTTCCACCCTGGCTACCATGATCACCTTCCTGACCATGGCCTGTCAGAAAGCATCTCTCAGAATTATCCTAAGATTCTCAATGGGACGAATGGGCTGCCTCCCCGACTCTCAGCCCTGGCCAGTGTACTTGTGCAAGGGTGGCTGCTCTGTGGGGCAGTCCTGGTCCACCCCAGATGTGTCCTCACTGCTGCACAGTCTAAAGGACAGCTACAGAGTGTACCTGGGCAAGCATGCCTTGGGGTATGCGGAGGCTAGAGAGCAGATTAGGGAAGTAGTTTTCTGTATAACCCACCCTTAACACCAGATTGGCCCCACCCACCTGAACCTTGACCAGGACATCATGCTTCTGGAACTGCAGTTACATCCAAATCCTGCCCCCTCTCCCACCATGACTGCCTCCCTCCTGGTACCTGCAGTTGGGTGTCTAGT
Source organism: Phacochoerus africanus (assembly GCF_016906955.1). Classification (NCBI taxonomy): domain Eukaryota; kingdom Metazoa; phylum Chordata; class Mammalia; order Artiodactyla; family Suidae; genus Phacochoerus; species Phacochoerus africanus. The sequence continues at coordinate 87,792,819 of NC_062544.1, read as the reverse complement.
CGGGGCACTACCACCAGCCCCCAGGTGAGTTATCCCAAACCATCAGTGTGCAAACATCCAGCCACACTCAGATGAGGAATATCATCAAATCACACCCAACATGCTTTGTGTCGGGACTAAAGAGGGTGGCAAGGACTCCAGAGGTCCCCTAATCTGTAATGGGACACCTCATGGCATCATCTCCTGGGGAGACTTCCCATGTGGGCAGCTCAACTGGCCTGGCAGGTATACAAGTCTCTCAATATGTTCCCTGGATCTGAGAAACAATTAGAAAATGGACAACCCAGGAGCAGAAATGGAGGAAGAGTCCACAACAAAAGTCAGGTTGGTCTACCTGCCTCCTCACTCGGTTTGCACAGCCCTTCTCTGTACCTCCCAAAGTCTTCTACTTGAACCAGTGACCCATGTCCTCAAAATGCCCAAATCCTGACTGACATCATGCATTTCAAAAGCATTCCTGTATCAGCATCATGGTCTCCAAGATGTTCCATCTCTGAAACATCCCAGCCCTTCTGGAAGGCCCAACCCAGACAAAGCTCCAAGTCTCCCAACTGTTTCAAGATAAACCCAGGTCCCCGTCTGAATGTTCTATCTGTGAAATACTCTTAAATACCTCAACAAACCCATCTCAACAATATTCTACATCCCATGAATGAAATTTCCTTGACAACACCCTCTGCCCCTTCAAGTATTTATTCATTGTCAGTATTCTAGATCCCTCTGTTTTGTACTCAAGAAGGTTCTGGACTCCCATGACATTTCTTTCTGAAAATCTTCTCTTGTGTGCAGAATCTTCTGCCCTGACATTATATGTACCAAATGAACATGGGGAAATCCCTGGGGATATTTCTGAGTCTCCCAAATTGTCCTATTCCCACCTACATTCCACATTTTGCCAATATTCCCTGTTTCTGAATATTCATGTTCACCAAACATCAGCAGCACTTTAAACTCCAAGGTGATGGGTTTGAGTATCCCAAGGGGCCTCCTTACCCTATTCTCCACTAAATATTCTATATTTTTATCTTATCCACAAAAATCCTTATTCAAGGGCTGGTGCTGTTTCATCTTGGTCTATGACCCTAAAATGCAGTGGATGAATGCTCAGCCGCAAGAATCCCTACTTAAAGTAAGTCATAAAATTCATAACCTCTGTTTTCTTATCTGTAAAATGGGACTCATAATAATTTTCCTTATAGCATTGTTATGAGGATAAATTTGAGCGTTTACCAATAATATTATTTGCATCACTCCCTAAAAAGTGTTACCTTAGGCTATTAATAAAAACCCCTCAAATTCTGCAGTGTCTCAAAAGTGTTGCATTCGTTTATTTTTTTTTCTCAGCAGAAATTTTTTCAGTGTTGACCATGTGCAAATACTCCCCTGGCTGCCAGTAAATACAGTTTTGTTAATTTATTCAATGAGCATCGGTACATATGACAAGCAAAACAAATGTTTTTATTACATTGTATCCATTCTAGAACATGAATGCAAAGACAAATCTCATGAATGCTTGACATGAATGTAAAGACAAACTCATCTGTTGGCTGATCTTGGACAGTCTCAGTGCCCTTACCCAGTTTGACCTCATCAGATAACTACACACCAGCTCTTCCCAGGGTCCAGGTGGAAAAAACCTTTTTTTCTCATCTCTACATATCATTTGACCTTAGACTATTCTGTTTTAAAATCATCTATGCTTTCATTTTTCTCTTCCTAGAAAGTCCAATAGTAAAATTTGAACTTTTTCATCTTTGAATCATGGAAAATCTCTTTATCCTTCCTGTACAGTAATCTTAGGTAAATACTGCACTGAGGATAAATGTGGGTTCCAGACTTCTTTGATGTAATCTCCAGTTAGTGGGCAAACCCTGATCCTGGCATATACCATAGTGGAGCCACCACAGACAGATGGGTCAAGTGCTGCTTCCAAAATACTTCTCAGATAAGCATTCATTACATTAAATAAAACTGAGAAACCATATTGAGAAGAATGCAGCCACTTAGGAAACACATCATTTGAAATTGTGACATTTAATGAATGCACTTACCATCAAAACATGGGGAGCTATAGCCAGTCTCTTGTGATAGAACATGATGGAAGAAAATGTGAGAAAAATAATGTGTATATATATATATACACATATATATGTATGACTGGGTCACTATAGCATAAATTGACACAACATCATAAATTAGCTATAGTTTAATGAACAAATTAAAATAAAATAACAGAAGACTAGTTCCATGGGCATTACAGAGTTAAGGTATGGTTTAATTGCAATTAACTTGATTTTTTTTCACTATACTTTCAACGATTGAAGTTAAAAGTCAAATGCTATAAAAGCAGCTAGGCTGTAAATGTTACAATCCTTTACCCTGAGAATCTGTTTGTATCCCTGGAAATGGGGCTAAAATTCTAGAAACCATAATCACAGCTTTCTGGTGATAAATTTGGCTTGGATGTTGCCATGAGCTGTGGTGTAGGTAGCAGAGATGGTTCAGATCCTGTGTTGCTGTGGCTGTGGCATAGGCCAGCAGCTGTAGCTCCAATTGGACCCCATATGGTGAGGGTACAGCCCTAAAAAGCAAAAAAAAAATTGCCTTGGAAATTGTCAGGATGGATGCAACATACAAAAGTCCTTAAGGTCAGGAGGGAATCCAAGGTGCAGCTGATAGGTGGGAAGAAGAGGAAGATAACAGAGCAATAGACACACAGGGGGTGGCCATGCAAAAGGAGAACTGGGAAACCAATACTCAGTTATCAAGAAAAAGCATGTACTCAGACCCATTCTCTGCTCTCACTACAAAACTTGAGTATGTTACTAGAGCAAACCCTGATTTCAATGCTGGAATGTCAGCTATTTATGGTATTTTCTAGGATAGTCTTCCAAAGACCCCCATTTAGGAATTCAAAAATCAAGTTTTGTGTATGATTTATGTAATTGGTTCACATACCTTCCAGAGCTTCTGGGCCCTGATTTCTATAAATGTCTGGAGAGAAAATTTATTTTTCAATTTACTGTGTTGGTTTTTGTCTCTTTTTTTTTTTCTTCAAAGTATGGATCCTTGGATCTTTGGTATCTGAATCAACTGGGGAGCTTATTCAAAATGCATATTCCAGAGTTCCCATCATGGCTCAGTAGTTAACAAATCCGACTAGGAACCATGAGGTTGTGGATTGGATCCCTGGCCTTGCTCACTGGGTTAAGAATCCAGCATTGCCATGTGGCTCTGGCATAGGCCAATAGCTACAGCTCCGTTTAGAGCCCTAGCCTGGGCACATCCATATGCAGCAGGAGCAGCCTTAGAAAAGGCAAAAAGACAAAAAAAATGCATATTCCAACTACTCAGCCATAAAAAAGAATGAAATAATGCCATTTGCAGCAACATGGATGCAACTAGAGATTATCATACTAAGTGAAGTAAGAAATAATATAACACCATATGCTAGATATCACTTATACATAGAATCTAAAATATGGCACAAACAAACCTGTCTACAAAACAGAAACAGACTCACAGACATAGAGAACAGATCCGTGGTCGTCAAGGAGGAAAGAGAATGGAATGCTATGGACTGGGAGTTTGTGGTTAGTATTTGCAAACTATTATATTTAGAATGGATAAGCAGTGAGAAACTACCATAAAGCACAGGATGGAAGATGATAGAAGAAAGCAAATGTATATACATGTATGACTGAGTCTCTCTGTTGTACAGCAGAAATTGGCACAACATTGTAAATCAACTATTCAATTTTTAAAAAATAGATCTTCCACAGAGCTCCCATCGTGGCTCAGCAGAAGCAAATCTGACTAGTATCCATGAGAATGCAGGTTCAATCCCTGGCCTCGCTCAGTGGGTTAAGAATCCAGCATTGCCATGAACTGTGGTGTAGGTGGAAGATGCTGCTCAGATCCCAAGTTGCCGTTGCTGTGTTGTAGGCCAGCAGCTACAGCTCCAATTCAACCCCCAGCCTAGGAACCTCTACATGCCACAGGTGTGGCCCTAAAAAGACAAAAAAAAAAAATGAGGAGAAACAGCCCATGCTATCTGGCGTCATAATCTAATAGGGAAAAAAAAAGGCAATACACTGATGGTGATAGCCCACTGTGATTGCTAAGGGATCCCAGAAAAATAGATCTAAACCAACCCAGGAGTTTCAGGGAAAGTTTTTTGGAAACTTTGTGAATAATATGGAAGCATGAAAAGAATGTACCTCTTGAACATAGAGGAGGGCAGATGGCCAGAGGACCTACCCACAGATTCACCGTATTTGAAGGACATTTGTACAAATCCTAAATTAGGAGTAACATGGAGCTCTCCAAGGTAGCACACCAAAAAAGCCTCCGGAAAAGCTCTGGCATTCCAATTACTGTGCTACTTAAAAAGAGAAAAAAAAAACACCAAACACAGTGGCTTATACACCAATGATCACTTTTCCCTCTCATGGTTTCTGTGGGTTGGTCAGGCTCATCTGCTCTGCAAAGTGTGTCTGAGATCTCTATCAGAAGGGAAGAGGGGAGTTCCCATCGTGGCGCAGTGGTTAACGAATCCGACTAGGAACCATGAGGTTGCGGGTTCGGTCCCTGCCCTTGCTCAGTGGGTTAACGATCCGGCGTTGCCGTGAGCTGTGGTGTAGGTTGCAGACCCGGCTCGGGTCCCGCGTTGCTGTGGCTCTGGCGTAGGCCGGTGGCTACAGCTCCGATTCAACCCCTAGCCTGGGAACCTCCATATGCCGCGGGAGCAGCCCAAGAAATAGCAACAACAACAACAATAACAACAACAAAAGACAAAAAAAAAAAAAGGGAAAAGGCTGGGGCTGGAGCCATTTGGAGGCTCAGTCATGCACAGGTGGCAGCGGCTGCTAGTGGTCAGCTGGGGACATGGCCTCCTCTCCCTGCTTACCTCTCCATGTGGTCACTCTTCCTGGGTTAGTGTGGGCTTCCTGGCAGCATGCCAAGGGTTCCCAGGACAAGCATCCCAAGGAGAGAGCCAGGCACAAGCTGCTCTTTCCAGCATCTCACTTGGAAGACGCAGAGCATCACCTTTGACACACACAATTTATCAGATCAGTTGCAAGCTCCCCATCAGATTCGAGGGGAAGAAACAGTCTCCCTTTTTGGTGAAAGGAGTGTTAGTCATACTGTAAGAATAATATACAGCATGGGCTATATCTTTGTACATGTATCGTACATATGTTTATATCAATTATATATACATATGCATATTTGTACAGCCATTGTTGGAAAATAAAATATGACACATCTATATTATTTATAAAAAAAAAGTTTTTGAACATCTGGCTTGAGTAGGCCATTCAACTTATAAAAATAATAGAAGAGAAAATAGCACACAAATTTAGGTGGTAATAAAACATATGGTGTATGAGATTCATGGATAAGTCAGCTTTCTTTTTTTTTCTTTTTTTTTTTTTTTGTCTTTTTAGTACCACACCTGTCGAATATGGAGGTTCAGAGGTTAGGGGTCGAATTGGAGCTGCAGCTGCCAGCCTACACCACAGCAACAGCAACTCAGAATCCGAGCCGCATCTGCAACCTACACCACAGCTCACGGCAACGCTGGATCCTTAACCCACTGAGTGAGGCCAGGGATCGAACCAGGGTCCTCATGGATACTAGTTGTGTTCATTAACCACTGAGCCATGATGGGAACTCCAAGTCAACTTTCTATCTTGTCTCTTTTGTCTTCAAACACACATACCATATCTATATATTATACAAACTTTCCTGATCCCATCAGATATTTGAGCTTTTAAAAACTCTGAAAAAAAAAATGTGACCAGCATGTTCTAGAACTGGTTGCAATAAAACAAAGCAAAAATAACCCATGATCCAATTCTATATATCTATGGCCAGGAAAGTGTTGTTATCTCAAGGTCTAGATCACAGCCTTCCAGTCGCAGTCCCTCATCTGATACATGTGTTAACAAATTGCTCCCTTCTTTTTTTCTTTTTAGGGCCGCCCTTGTGGCATGTGGAAGTTCCTAGGCTAGAGGTTGAATGAGAGCCGCAGCTGAGGTCTAAGCTACAGTGACAGTAACACCAATCCAAGCCACATCTGCAATCTATGTAGCAGCTTGCAGCCACGCAGGATTCTTAATGCACTGAGTGAGGCCAGGAATCAAACTCATATCCTCATGGATGCTAGTTTGGTTCTTAATCTGCTGAGCCACAGCGGGAACTCAAAATTGGCCCCTTCTGACCTCCATGGAGTCATTAATTGAACCCATCTGAACTTTATCATAAAAAGTTCTTGGGTAGTTTTGTTATAGGATGCCAAAAGTCATAATCACACAAGTAGCCACAGTTTTCACTTTGTACTAGACAGGAGAATTCATACATGGCCAGCCTGGACTCTTTCCACCCAAACAGAAAGGTGCAAAGAGGATCACAGCTTCAGCTGCCTTTGTGCTCTTTCCCTGCATTCTCCCTGAAGATTTAAATTTAATGCCTGCCAGACATCCCTTGGGGTGTGATGCTGCTGCCACATAAACACAGACTTAGTACCCACCTTGGTGGGCAGGGAGGACAAGAACCACTGAGCTAGAGGAGAGGTCCCATAACTCACCTTTTCAAGTCGCTAGTTCCCTGTGACACCTGTGTAATCCCTGCTGTGTTCCATGAAGCGTAACCCAGCAATGGGTGGTCACGGACTATGCATTAAACTTCAGCTCTAATCCTAAAGTGTCTCTTAGGGGATTTAAAGCCAGAAGTTCCTAATCTAAAGGGCACAAAAGCATCATATTGACAATACTAAGGAACAACCACAGACAGCTCATAGACATTTGCAACACGTCAAGGATTAAGAAGGGGAAAAATTTCTCCAAAGACCAGTCTCTTTAAATCTTTGAAGCTTCCCTGGGTAGCTGAGACAATAACCTTTGTTCTCCAGAGTTATAATAGTTACAATAAAACAAGAATGTCATTTAGACATAAAGCTAATGTATTTTGGTAGTTCTTTGGTTAGTGTTTTTTAAGAAGAATGACTGGAGCATTAGCACATTAGAAACTGAATTCCAAAGTGACATAAAGAAAGCTTTTTAAAGAAAATTGTAGCTTTTATAGAGGTCAAATGGCAAAAATATCTATTGCTCTCAACTCTAGTGAATATTTTAGGCTTAAACATTAAAAGGATTGTGACTAAACAGACACAACAGAATGTCCCAAGGAAACAGCCATAATATATCATTTATAAAACATTCTGCCCCTTCTATGAACTGACTTGAAACCCAGAAGTCATCTTGCTGATGGTTAAAATGATTGCCATCTGAGAGAATGAACACTTTTTGAGTGAAATGAGTTTACCATCCTGTGGGCTGGGGAATAGGTGTCTTATAGACCCACTGCCAAAAATCCAGCCCACGTGGTGAGACTCCATAAGAAAACTCTGCTAGTCTGTACCCACCCTCAGATTAGAGGGTCCGGTAAATGCTCAAAATTCAAGGTTGTATTCTTTTCTCCTGGTGGCTCTGCAAGACGGTATCTGGATGTATCAGAAGAAAGACTTGGGAAGTTCTTTGGTGGCTCAGCAGATTCGGTATTGTTTTACTGCAGCAGCTTGGGTCACAGTTGTGGCACGGGTTGGATCCCTCTCCCAGGAGCTTCCACATGCCACAGATGCAGCTACAGGGGAAAAAAAGAAAGAAAGAAAGAAAAATATGGCTTGGATGACCTTATGGCAGTATGAGTAGAGGAAGATGAAGTCCTCAAAATTTCAGTTATTCTCTGAAGACTCTGTTCTATAAAGAGTTTGCCTCTGCCCTTCCCTGCACTGTGACACTGAGCCCTGGTGAGACTGGTCTTTGGATGGCGAAAAAGCTAACACTCAGTCTCCCCCAGAGGGAGTCCACAACCCCAACTATTTACCTCTGATCCTGCAGCCTCTTCCCCCTGGAAGACCCTTAGCACTCTCAGTTCTTTTGCATTCCCACCCAAGGCATTCAGGAATATTCTTGGGAGAGAATACAGGAAACGGCTTTCAAGTAGAGAACAAAGGAAACTGGAAGCTCTTCCAAGCTCATCCAGTTTTCTGCCCTCTGCCATCACCTGGACCATTGCTTCCCAGCTGCACTGCAAGTGACACAGAGCTAAGTTCTCGCAGAACCTGAGAATTGCCCCTGACTTCTGAAAAGTGCACTTTATCTTATGTCCTCAGAAATTTCCACTTCTCTAAGTCAGAGAAAGACAAATATTGCATGATGCCACTTATATGTGGAATTTAATTTAAAATGATACAAAAGAAATTTCTTATAAAATAGAAATAAACTCAGATTTTGAAATCAAACTTATGGTTACCAAAGGAGAAATTGTGGGGTGGGATTGGTATATATGCACTACTGAATATAGAACAGATTACTTGCAAGGACCTGCTAGATGGCACAGGGAAATCTACTCAATGTTCTGTATTAACCTATATGGGAAAATAGAATAGGGATAGATAGATAGATAGATAGATAGATAGATAGATAGATAGATAGATAGATAGATAGATAGATACAACTAATACATTTTGCTGAATACATGAACTTAATCAACATTGTGTAATTCAACTATACCACATAATTTTTTTAAAAAGCCATTAATGGCTAGGAAAAATGTCCTAGATAGAAACAAAAAATACTACTTGTAAGAGAAAAAAATTAACACATTGGATTTCATTAAAAAATTTAAAAAAAGAATTCCTGTCGTGGCTCAGTGGGTTAAGAACCCAATTTGTATCCATGAGCATGTGGGTTTGATCCCTGGCCTCACTTAATGGGTTAAGGATCTGGTGTTGGCTCAAGCTGCAGCATAGGCTGAGAATGCAACTTGGATGCAGAGTTGCTGTGGCTGTGGTCTAGGCCAGCAGATGCAGCTCTGATTCAACCCCTAGCCAGGAACTTCCATATGCCGTGGGTATGGCACTAAAAAGACAATAAATAAATAAATAAATAAATAAATAAATAAATAAATAAACAAATAAATAAATTTTTAAAAGAAATTTGCTGCTTCTCTAGATGTTTCTAAATCTCTTGCTAAGATCCAATCTCATAGGGTCAAGTCTAGTTTTTCCGGTTAGCACTATATGAGGCAATGGAAGAGATATAGAACGGGATACCAAGGTAAATTACATCTCTGTTGTGCACACACTTGGGATCTAATAGTGGAAACGGGCAAGTATGTATATATACATATATATACATATATGTGTGTATACATACATATATATATGTATATATATATGATGATGATGATAGAAGAAAAAATGTGAGTCCAAGAGGAGAGGTGAAGTCCAGCTATTATGAAAGAACTGAAGAAGCCCAGGGTGGTCAAATGACTTGACCAAAGTCACACAGCTTCTCTATGAGAAAGCTAAAAGCACAACAATGGCTTTCCCCAACAGCCCCAGAATGTCAAACTGACCACATCTTTCAACAGCCCCAAAATAGGATGATTCCCTCCCACAGGGTTTCCTCCTTACCTGTAGATCCAAATTTAGCAGAGTCAATTGCAAGAAGAGCAAATTGTAAGTTAATAGGACTAGATTCTGCTGGGAAATTTGTTAAATCCTTTACTTCTATTTCTCCATCTGCAAAATGAGGCAACAAGATTTAAGCCAATCCTCCAACCAGTGGGGAGGAAGAAGAAAAGTACCAACTTCTGACCTCTTATTTCATAGGAGACCCTGCGTTAGACCCCATATTACATGTGTCATTTAATCCTCACATCTCCGGTGGTGGAAATTACCCTCATCCAGTAGATAAGTACATTAGTTAAAAGAGGTTAAGAATTTTGCCCAAGGTCACACATATGCAAAAGCCAGGACCAAAGGTGATCTGTCTGCTCCCACCCTCCGTGCTGCTCAGCATCACCCACTGGAATAAGCTGAGCTCTTTATATTTAAAAGGTATTATGTGGATCCAAGAGGTCAAAAGCATCATCCACCATGCAGAAAATCCTGCTATAACTGTGAATAAATGTCCTCGATGGAATTTTAATTTTAGGACTTCATCATTAAGATAATATATTTTATAAATATATGATTTCAGTTAATTTTTATTCTAGTAAATTGCAGTTTTAAGAAATTTCCTGTAGGATTTCCCTGGTGGCTCTGAAGAATCTAGCATTGTCACTGCAGTAGCTCGGGTCACTGCTGTAGGCACAGGTTGCAATTCCTAGCCTGGGAACTTTCACTTGCCACAACTGTGACCAAAAACAAAACAAGCAAGCAAAAAGATTTCCTGTAATTACGCCCACACAAAGAACACATGAGTTCCCATTGTGGCTCAGTGGGCTAAGGAGCCCATGTAGTCTCTGTGAGGATGCGGTTTGATCCCTGGCCTTGATCAGTGGGTTAAGGATCTGGTGTTGCCACAGCTATGGCATAGGTCATGAATATGGCTCAGATCTGGTGTTGCCACAAACTGTGGCATAGGCCACAGCCGCAGCTCCCATTCATCCTCTGGCCCAGGAACTTCCATATGGCAAGGGTGCAGCTGTAAAAAGAAAAATAAAGGGGAAAAAAAGAACACAGAATTACATAACCATCAGGTGAAGGAAGGACTAGAGAGACATGTCCTGCCTGGAGGAGAAGCCAGAGTGTGTTAAATATTCACACAGACCAAAGGCACTCGGCACAGACCCACTTTCTGCCCTTTTGAGTGCACTGTCTTGCTGTTCTGTACCAATGTTCATTTGCTCAGCTCTTCTCATGTCCTCTGACAGCCTAGCTCTCCTCCTATTGTTTCTGCTGCACAGCTGCTTAAGGGCCCTGGAGTGTCAGAGGATAAAGAACATTCTGAGGCTGATAGGACCTGAATCAACAGGACTGTTTACAAGCTGTGGACCTACAAGCAAATTATTACCAGCTTCCAAGATTCAGTTTCCTCAGCTGCAATTGGAGAACCTGCTCTCCACCAGTTTGTGGTGAGATGGTGGAAGTGGGCATGAAGACACTTCTCTGATGTCTGCTGCTGAGGAAATGCAAAACTAAAATATCAAGATAAGAACCAAGCAAACTGGGCTCTTCATATCCACATCCTGTTGCCCATTCTCAGCCATCTGTAGAGGGGAAAGAAGGGGGCAAGGCATGGTGGGGGGGGACACTGGTTTGCTGCTCTTAAAATTGGAAAAGCAACCCCAGAAAACTACCTGACAAAACTTGAGCTTGCTTAATATGGTTAGTGGGCTTTGGGCTCAGAAGTCAACTGAGTCCTTGCTCCAACACTAGTAGTTGCGTGACCCCAGACCAGTGGTTTATTCTGCTTGGATGTCAGTCTCACTTGGAAATAAAACCACTACTGACCCAGCCTCCCCCACAGGGAAGATGCAGTCTCTAAGGCATCTGGGATATGAAAGCAGCACTTATGCATCAGTCCTAACTTGAAATGATTGGAGCTGCCGGGGAAAACAATTTGGGAGAGTGGAAGGGAGATCTGTCCCAGCTCCTGGAAAGCAAATTACTTGTGCCCTCGAAGGCAAAAAGTAAGTCAGAATTCAATTCCTTAATACAACGGAAGACTTCTAAGCCTTTTCTCACATCTATGTAAGTACTGATTCTCCACAAACAGTCTGAAACTCACTTCATAAGTCATACCCTCTATTTTTCTTTTATAGTGCTCTGATCGATGCAGCTAATGGAATTTCAAAATCCAGATAACAAATGAAAATTACCACTCCAATTACATACAAGAGCTTTAAAGTCAGATAGTGCCTTACACATCTTTTCATCCCCAGTATTTAGCACAGTACAAATCAGAAGCTCAATAAATAATTGCTAAATGAATGACTAAATGAAAACGTGTGTGTGTGTGTATGTGTGTGTGTGTGTGTGTGTGTGTGTGTGATGTTCCCAAATATACATCCTGGGAAATTTTTCAGAACAATTAGACATTTGATGTCACCTAAGTGTAAACCTTCACTTCTTATAGAACTTGGGTGAGAATTTATTACAAACATAAAAAACATTTTAACAGAATCAAGAATTTTCATCAGGTACATTTGATACAATTAAAGAGAAAGAAACATTAATCGAATTGCTTACTCTAGTGTGCTTCAGATTTTTATGCCTGAATTTCACTCTTGCAAATTGTGTCCTTCCTCTATATCAAATATGCATACCTTAGCAGAGGAGTAGATGGCACTATAGCCATGGCCTATTTGGTATTGCAAGAATATTAACAAATCAGCTGGTCAGCTCAGAACTCAAGTCCCTCACAAATATAAGAACCTCATGCTGGAGGTTGTAACACTTTTATGAGGAGGAAATGAGTAATGTCAGTGTCAGGCCAGAACATCACAGGGTTCACAATGTTTGTACTGCCCAGGCCCAGCATCTCTTCATGGAAGGCTGACTGATATGCTGTACATGAATGGAGAAGTAGCCCTCTGGGTGCCCATCTGGAATACAAAAGCCCTTTGTCTAGGTAGGGGAGGATGCTGGTGATACAGATCTGGCCACTTTTGCATTGGAAAACCTCCCTGGCAAGTCTTTTTCAGAATAATTTCAATACCAGCATCACCGGCTACAGCATCACCAGATTTAAAGGATGTGTCCAGCATCATCCAGAGCTTTGCATACTTTTTCTTTTGTCTTTTTAGGCCGCACTTGCAGCATATTTTGGTTCCCAGGCTAGGGGTCAAATAGGAGCTATAGCCACTGACCTACACCATAGACACAGCAATGCCAAATCCAAGCTGCATCTGCAACCTATACCATAGGTCACAGCAATGCTGGGTCCTGAACCCACCCGCATCCTCATGAATCCTAGTCAGGTTCATTAACCGCTTAGCCACAACAGGAACTCTGAGAGCTTTGCATACTTTGATTAGACCTACACTGCCAATTGGGAGGCACTCAGTGACACCCACCAGTTCAACCCGCCTGCTCTTTGGCGAGCTGCACAGCCTAAGTACTTCCTCTCCACCCAGGATGGAATTGTGAGTCAGAAAACCAATCCCACTTACCTTACTATGTAACTTACTTTTTTTGCTTATTTTGAACTTACTTCTCAATGTATTCAATGAAACTGTGTTTTGGTATGCTCAATTCAGTCTTCTAGTTGCTGGTCCCTTCGGTCCTGCTCCTCTACTGAAGAAATAAAATGGCATAGCTCATTATGTCACCAAAGGAAGGTATCAGTTCCCAACTCTCATGAACTACAACATGTGAGCACAGTGTCCTTATATCAAGGAAATATAGACTATCCTATAGTCCTCTGAGTGGGTAGACTTTTGGTCATATAAATACAACAGGGTCCCAAATCCTTCTGTGCAATACTGAAGGCTGCCAAGAAAATATAGCTACTTTCTCTGTTTTTATGACTGATTTAATCTTCCTCAGGTATTGGTTGGCAGTAATGATGGAGGTGTACAGATGGTATTTGGGAGGGAAGTTTCTTTTTCCCAACAGAAACAATTCATTAGAAACACTTTATGTAGAGGAGAGAGGCAAGATGGTGGAAGAGTAGGGGGACATGCTCGCCCTCTCCCACAAACACAACAACAACAACAAAAACACATCTACAAGTTAAACAACTCGCACAGAACAGCAATTAATCGCTGGCAGAAGAACCTAAACTCCAATAATGGCAAGAATCTCATGACATAACTGGGTAAAACAAGAGAAAAGAGGAGAATGAGAGAAAGGGAATCGGGGCTGGACAGGCGCTCCTGAAAGTGAACTGTGGAGGAGAAAGGGATCCCACACCCTGGAAAGTTGCCTACTCGACGAAAAGATCAACTGAATCAGAGGGATCTCCAGATGCAGAGAAGAGCACAGCAGTAAGTCTGAGATCTGAAGAGCAGAGTGTGAACCAAACAGATCATCTGAACTACTGGCACAGTCACCAAAAAACAAGACGCTTGGGTGTGGGCTGGGCACCAAGACCTCAGCTCCAGAGGTTAGTCCCCAGGAGTGGGCTGGGTTGGGCAGTGCAGTGACTGCTTGGGGGACTAGGAACCAGTCAGTTAGGTGGCAGGGCAGAGAACACCCCAGGGGACTAGGAAGCAGTCTGTCGAGTTGGCAGCAGATACTGTTTGGGGGACTAGGAACCTGTTGATTGGGTTGTCAGGGCAGAGACCGCCCTGGGGGACTAGGAAGCAGGCAGGTGGGTTGGTGGGGCAGAGACTGCCTGGAAGACTAGGAAGCTGAGTGTCACGGGTGGAGGGAACAATATGCTAAAGGCTGGGGAATGCAAAGCCACATCAGAGGGAGAAGAGCTGGATCTGCAGCAGAGACAAGGAGCCAGTGTTGGGGAGGGGAGAGAAGGAGCCACCATAGAATACTCCCCACACCACAGTGAGCTCACTTGCCCACCAGCTATCAGAAAGCTGTGTTTCCCAGTGCATGCCCCCACCCCCACCCTGCGCTCACGTGTGCGCTGGACCTAAGGCTGCCTGCCGTCCAGGAGGGAAGGCCTCACCATTTGCAGGAATCTGACAACCACAGGGGCTTTCCCTGCCCTGGCCTGCCTGCCCTCTAGAGGCTACAACCCCACAGAGCAGCACCCAGCACCACCAGCCCCCTGGAAAAGGCCTGCAGCCCAGAAAAGCTAGTACAAACTTGGCCCAGCCATGCAAAATCTGCCTCCATTGCAGGGTGGTCCTGCCAATTCCAGCTGCCCTGGGGAAGAACCCCTTGGGTTCTCAGCAGCCCAGCTAGCTGCTCCAGTCTTGGGGGGGTGGGGTTGCTGCACTCCTATGGAACAGCTGCCCAGCACCACCGGCCCCCTGGAAAAGGCCAGCAGCCCAGAAAAACTACAACAAGCTTGGCCCAGCCATGCAAAATCTGCCTCCATTCCAGGGTGGTCCTGTCAATCCCAGCTCCCCTGGGGAAGAACCCCTTGGGTTCTCAGCAGCTCACCTGGCCACTCCCAACCTCAGGGGGTGCTGTACTCCCATGGAACAGCTGAACAGCACCACCAGCCCCCTAGAAGAACCCCACAGCCCAGAAACACAGAGCAAGCTCTGCCTAGCCCCATGAAATCTGCTTCCATCACAGTGCGGACCTCCCAGTCCTGTCTGCCCTGGGGACGTCCTCCTTTGCTTCAGAGAGACCCTGTCAGCCCCACCTACCCTCAAGAAAAGCCATGCTGCCTCAAAGAAGACCGAACAACAACATTCTACAGCAGTGCCAAGGCAAACCCTGCCCAGCCACGGGGAGTACAACTCCACCAAGAAAAAGAAAACAACAAGCAAGATGAAGAAGCTGAGAAACCACCCCCAGTCAAACCAATAGGAGAACTCACCTAAAGCAGTCAACAATGAAACGGACCTCTGCAGTCTGACAGACTTGGAGTTCAAAAGGGAAATAGTGAAAATACTGAAGGAATTAAGAAAAGATATGAACAGTAATGCAGGTGCCCTCAGAAAGGAACTAGAAAATATAAGGAGGAGCCAAGAAAAACTAGAACATTCATTTGCAGAGATACAAACTGAACTAGGGGCAGTAAAAACCGGAATGAATAATGCAGAAGAATGAATTAGTGATGTGGAAGATAGAATAATGGAAATCACCCAATCAGGTCAGCAGACAGAAAACCAAATGAAAAAACATGAAAGCAATATAAGAGACCTATGGGATAATATAAAGCAGGCCAGTCTACACATATTAGGAATTCCAGAAGGAGTAGAAAAAGATAAGGGGATGGAAAATATATTTGAAGAAATTATCGCTGGAAACTTCCCAAATCTAAAGGATACTGGGTTCAAGATACATGAAGCACAGAAGGCCCCAAACAAGCTGAGCCCAAATAGACCCACACCAAGACACATCATAATAAAAATGGCAAAAGTTAATGATAAAGAGAAGATCCTAAAGGCAGCAAGAGAAAAGCAAAATGTTACCTATAAGGGAACCCCCATAAGGTTATCAGCTGATTTCTCTACAGAAACTCTACAGACCAGGAGGGAATGGCAAGAGCTATTTAAAGTGCTAAAAGGAAAAAAAATGCAACCTAGAATACTCTATCCAGCAAGAATATCATTTAAAATAGAAGGGGAAATAAAAAGATTTTCCAACAAACAAAAGCTAAAAGAATACAGCAATACAAAACCCAGGCTAAAATAAATATTGAAAGGGCTTCTCTAAACCAAAAAGAAATGTTTGAGGAAACCACAATCAGAGAGCAGTCACTCAAATAAGCCAGCATACAGATTTAATCATGAACATATTTCAAACAAAATAAAATTAAAAAGAAAAAAAAGTCATCAAAATCATAAAAACATGGGCAAGGGATGTTAGGAAATAAATAGACTATTTTTAAAAAAATTTTTTTGCCTATTTCTCTTCTTAATTTTAATATAGTAATGAAGTGTTTGAACCTACAGGACCATTAGGCTAAAACACACAATTATGGGAAGGGGTTAGCATACTTAAAAAAACAGGGCAACCACAAGCCAAAACCAAACATTGCATTAGCAAAAAATGGAAAAAAAAAAAAAAACATTCAAACAGGTAATAACCAGAGACCATCCACCCAAAGAAAGAAAGGAAGAATGGAGAATCATAGAATCAACTGAAACATGAGGTTTAAAATGGCAATAAATAATCATCTATCAATTATCACCTTAAATGTCAATGGACTCAATGCTCCAATCAAAAGACAGAGTGGCAGATTGTATAAAAAAAGCAAAAACCTACAATCTGCTGCCTACAAGAAACCCACCTTAGGACAAAGGACACATATAGATTGAAAGTGAAGGGGTGGGGAAAAATATTTCATGCCAATAGACATGACAGAAAAGCAGGAGTTCCAATACTCATATCGGACAAAATGGACTTTAAAACAAAAGACATAAAGAAAGACAAAGAAGGACACTATTTAATGATTAAGGGATCCATCCAAGAAGAGGATACTACTATCGTCAACATATATGCTCCAAATGCAGGAGCACCCAGATACATACAACAAATATTAACAGACATAAAGGGAGAAATTAATGGGAATACAATCATAGTAGGAGACTTTAATGCCCTGCTCACATCAATGGACAGATCCTCTAGACAGAAAACCAATAAGGCAACAGAAATCCTAAAAGAAACAATAGAAAAATTAGACTTAATTGACATCTTCAGGACACTACATCCAGAAAAAATCAGAATACACATTCTTCTCAAATGCACATGGAACATTCTCAAGAATCAACCGTATATTGGGACACAAAGCTAGCCTCAACAAATTTAGGAGCATATACATTATCTCAAGTATCTTCAGACCAAAACGCCATGATATTAGAAATCAACCATGGGAAAAGGAAAGAGAAAACCCCTACTGCATGGAGACTAAACAACGCTACTAAAAAACCAATGGGTCAATGAGAAAATCAAGAAGGAAATTAAAAAATACCTTGAAACAAATGATAATGAAGACACAACCTCTCAAAATCTATGGGATGTCGCAAAAGCAGTACTCAGAGGGAAATTTATAGTAATACAGGCCTTTCTCAAAAATTCAGAAAGATCTCAAATTGACAACTTAACCCTCCACCTAAATGAATTAGAAAAAGAACAAAAAAGACCTAAAGTCGGCAGAAGGAAGGAAATTATAAAGATCAAAGAGGAAATCAAGAAAATAGAGATTCAAAAAAATAATAGAGAAAATTAATAAAACCAAGAGCTGGTTCTTTGAAAAGGTAAACAAATTTGACACACCCCTGGCTAGACTCACTAAGAAGAGGATAGAAGGAACCCAATTAAACAAAATTAAAATTAAAAAGGAGAAATCACAACGGATACTGCAGAAATACAAAAAACCATAAGAGAATACTATGAACTACTATATGCCAACAAATATGACAATCTAGAAGAAATGGACAGTGTTCTAGAATCTTACAGCCTGCCAAAACTGAATCAAGAAGAAATACACCAACTGAACAGACCAATCACTAGAAATGAAATTGAATAGGTCATAAAAACACTCCCTACAAATAAAAGTCCAGGACCAGATGGCTTCACAGGTGAATTCTACCAAACATATAAAGAGGAATTGGTGCCCATTCTCCTTAAACTCTTTCAGAAGGTTGAAGAAGAAGCTACACTCCCAAAGACATTCTATGATGCCACCATCACCCTCATTCCAAAACCAAACAGAGATACCACCAAAAAAGAAAACTATCGCCCAATATCATTGATGAATATAGATGCAAAAATTCTCAACAAAATCTTAGCCAACCGAATCCAACAACATACCAAAAAAATTATACACCATGACCAGGCTGGGTTCATCCCAGGTTCACAAGGATGGTTCAACATACGCAAATCAATCAGCATCATACACCACATTAACAAAAAAAAAGTCAAAAATCGTATGATCATCTCAATAGACGCAGAAAAAGCATTTGACAAAGGCCAACATCCATTCATGATCAAGACCCTCGCCAAAGTGGGTATAGAGGGAACATTCCTGAATATAATCAAAGCCATTTATGAGAAACCCACAGCAAATATAATCCTCAATGGGGAAAAACTGAAAGCCTTCTCACTCAAATCTGGAACAAGACAGGGATGCCCACTCTCACCACTGCTCTTCAACATAGTTTTGGAAGTCCTAGCCACAGCAATTAGACAAACCAAAGAAATAAAAGGCATCCATATAGGAAGAGAAGAGATCAAACTGTCACTGTATGCAGATGACATGATACTATACATAGAAAACCCTAAGGACTCAACCCCAAAACTCCTTGAACTGATTAATACATTCAGCAAAGTAGCAGGATATAAGATTAACATTCAGAAGTCAGTTGCATTTCTGTATACCAGCGATGAAATATTAGAAAAGGAATACAAAAACATGATACCTTTTAAAATTGCACCTCACAAAATCAAATACCTCGGAATACACCTGACCAAGGAGGTAAAGGACCTATATGCCGAGAACTATAAAACTTTCATCAAAGAAATCAAAGAAGATGTAAAGAAATGGAAAGATATTCCATGTTCCTGGATTGGGAAAATCAATATTGTAAAAATGGCCATACTACCCAAAGCAATCTACAGATTCAATGCAATCCCTATCAAATTACCCCTGACATTTTTCACAGAACTAGAACAAACAATCCAAACATTTATATGGAACCACAAAAGACCCAAGATTGCCAAAGCAATCCTGAGAAATAAAAACCAAGCTGGAGGCATAAGTCTCCCAGACTTCAAGCAATATTACAAAGCCACAATCATCAAAACAGTGTGGTACTGGTATCAAAACAGACAGACAGACCAATGGAACAGAATAGAGAATCCGGAAATGAACCCAGACACCTATGGTCAATTAATCTTTGACAAGGGAGGCAAAAACATAAAATGGGAAATAGAAAGTCTGTTCAGCAAGCATTGCTGGGAAACCTGGACAGCTGCACGCAAAGCAATGAAACTAGAACACACCCTCACACCATGCACAAAAATAAACTCCAAATGGCTGAAAGACTTCAATATACGACAGGACACCATCAAACTCCTAGAAGAAAACATAGGCAAAACACTCTCTGACATCAACCTCATGTATATTTTCTCAGGTCAGTCTCCCAAAGCAACAGAAATAACAGCAAAAATAAACCCATGGGACCTCATCAAACTGAAAAGCTTTTGCATAGCAAAGGAAACCAAAAAGACAACTTTCAGAATGGGAGAAAATCGTTTCAAATGATGCAATGGACAAGGGTTTAATCTCTAGGATATACAAGCAGTTTATACAACCCAACAGCAAAAAAAGCCAATCACCCAATGAAAATTAGGAAAAGACTTGAATAGACTGTTCTCCAAGGAAGATATATAGATGGCCAACAAACACATGAAAAAATGCCCAACATCGCTGATTATAAGAGAAATGCAAATCAAAACTACCATGAGATATCACCTCACACCAGTCAGAATGGCCATCATTAATAAATCCACAAATAACAAATGCTGGAGGGGTTGTGAAGAAGAGGGAACCCTCCCGCACTGCTGGTGGGAATGTAAACTGGTACAGCCACTATGGAGAACAGTTTGGAGATACCTTAGAAATCTATACATAGAACTTCCATATGACCCTGCAATCCCACTCTTGGGCATATATCAGGACAAGAATTTCCTTGAAAAAGACACATGCACTCGCATGTTCATTGCAGCACTATTCACAACAGCCAAGACATGGAAACAACCCAAATGTCCATTGACAGATGATTGGATTAGGAAGAAGTGGTATATATACACAATGGAATACTACTCAGCCATAAAAAAGAATGACATAATGCCATTTGCAGCAACATGGATGGAACTAGAGAATCTCATACTGAGTGAAATGAGCCAGAAAGACAAAGACAAATACCATATGATATCACTTATAACTGGAATCTAATATCCAGCACAAATGAACATCTCCTCAGAAAAGAAAATCATGGACTTGGAGAAGAGACTTGTGGCCACCCAGGAGGAGAAGGAGGGAGTGAGAGGGATTGGGAGCTTGGGGTGATCAGATACAACTTGGAATGGATTTACAATGAGATCCTGCTGAGTAGCATTGAGAACTATGTCTAGATAGTTATATTGCAACAGAACAAAGGGTGGAAAAAAAAGGATACATGTAAGTGTAACTTGGCCCCCATGCTTTACAGCGGAAAAAATAGATAAATAAATAAAAAGTCTACAAACAATAAACGCTGGAGAGGGTGTGGAGAAAAGGGAACCCTCTTACACTGTTGGTGGGCATGTAAAATTGATACAACCACTATGGAAAGCAGTATGGAGATTACTCAAATAACTAAAAATGTAATTACCATTTGAGCCATCATTCCCACTCCTGGGCATCTATCCAGAGAAAATCATGACACAAAAAGGTACATGTACCCCAGTGTTCACTGTAACACTTTATACAATAGATAAGACACAGAAGCAACCTAAATGTCCATCGACAGAGGAGTGGATAAAGAAGATATGGTACATACACCAAATGGAATACTACTCAGCCATAAAAAGGAATGAAATAACGGCATTTGCAGCAACATAGATGGACATAGAAATTACCATGCTAAGTAAAGTTAGTCAGATAGTGAAATATAAACATCACATGCTATCACTTATATGTGGAATCTAAAAAAAGGATACAACGAATTGCTTTGCAGAACAGAAACTGATTCACAGACTTTGAAAAACTTATGGTAACCAAAGGGGACAGGTTGGTGGTAGAGAGATGAGGGGTTTGGGATGGAAATGTCGTAACTGGGTTGTGATGATGGTTGTACGACTATAATAAAATGCACTGAGTTTTAAAAATAAATAAATACAAATTTAAAAAAAAAAGAAACACCTTATGTAAATGTATAGTTGTGTTTCTCTTCATCAGAACTTTATCTAGTATTTATTTTTCTGTTAAGATATTAAGACTCTACTCGTGAAAATCCAACCTAGTTTTTCTTATCTTAGAGCCTTCATTTATTTCCCCTCATGAAAATTGCTTCTTGGGAGTTCCCATTGTGCCTCAGCCAGTTAAGAACTCGACATAATATCCATGAATATGTGGGTTCAATCCCTGGCCTCACTCAGTGGGTTAAGGATCTGGCATTGTCAAAAGTTGAAGCGTAGGCTGCAGATGCAACTCAAATCCCATGTTACTGTGGCTGTGGTGTGGGCTGGCAGCTGAAGCTCTGATTCAACCCCTAGCCTGGGAACTTCCATGTGCCATAGATGTGGCCATAAAAGAAAAAAAAAAAGAAAATTGCTTCTTGTAGGTGGATATAGTATTATATGGATTATATGGATTACAATCATAAAATATCATTTAATACCATAAAATATTGTACGGATTATAATTGCAATGCTTTCTCTTCGCCATACCCTTGAAAGACCACTGCTGAAATCAAACAAACAAATGAGCTATTCATCTTTGTCTAGATTCAAGGTAGGCAAATCAAAGATACATGAACATCTTAAGATAAAAACAGCTTTATTTTCTGTAATAATTTCATCCATTCAAATAACTAAAGATTTAGAGCTAGATGCTTTTCCTCAGGCTGCTCTAACTGCGTATAAATTAGTAATATCATCCCTGCCTGCACTTTCCATGCCCTCACACTGATCTACGGCACACACACACCCTCACCTTAACCTTAGTCTCTTCCTCAGAATGATCTTTACCAAGACCTATTCCCTCACCATCCTGCTTTCTGTCACATAACCTAGTTGATAATCCATACCATATTAATATACTATCCTGATTTAAAAAAAATAGTTGAGTCATAACAGACTCACTTGGGATTCTCCTCTGGCCAAGACAAAGTATTGGGAACTGGATTTACTCTCCTGCCTGAAACCAAAAAGAAATAAAAAAAAAAAGTGGTCACTAGGCAACAGAATGCAATCATCTCTGTCTGAAAGATGGGAAACAGGTGAAGTACGTCCTGTAACAGCCCCAACTTACTGCCGGTAGTAATTTTTTAAGCCATGGTACAGGGAGGGAGACTCAAAGTAGAGAAGAGTTGAAGTTGAAGAAGTGAAGCTGTGGGTTCGAGGTGATTAAGATGGCTAGAGTTATAGGGTAGAAGGCAAAGAAAAGAAAACTACATTGAGAGAGAACTATGGAGATCTTGAGCGTGTTCCTTCTCCAGACTTTTAGCTGAATACCAACAGCATATGCATAGGAGGAAACCATCCACATTGGGGAAAGAATCACCTAAAGGAGAGGAGCTCCCTGATGGCTCAGTGGGCTAAGGTTCTCACTTTGTCTCTGCTATGGTCGATCCCTGGCCCCAGGAACTTATGCATGCTGCAAGTGCAGAAAAAGAAAAAAAAAAAAAGAAAAGAATCACCTAAAGGGATTAGAAGTAAAGTGCCAGGTACTCACTCAGCACCAGAAACAGTGCTTGATCCCTCCAGCCAGCTCTTTCAGCCAACTGGAACACCTCATAACTGACCGGGAGTTTAGTAAAGTATTCAGAAGGGTTTTTATCTCTTTAATGAGGAAAATTAACACAAAGCTAAATACTGTTCTGGGCCCATCTAAGAAAAACTTAAAAGCAAGACCCAATAAGATTAAGCTGTTTACAAGTAACTCTACCAAGTTCCAGAACAAACCCCAAGAATATTTATAGGAATAGGAAAAGAGGCAACACATAACAAAGTGAAATTCACAGTGTCTAATATACAATCAAAACTTACCAGACCATGCAATTATGATACATAGTGAGAAGAAAAGTCAATCAATCCAAAATGACACAGATGATAGAATTAGTAGGCAAGGACATTAAGAAAGTTATTATAACAATATTTCATATGTTCAAGATGCTAGAATATGTGGTAGAAAAGATGCCAAAGCTCTAAAAATGATTCAAAGCAAAATACTAGAGATGAAAACTGTAACATGAAAGATGAAAGATAAAATGAATGGAATTAAGATCAAGTGACAACATTTTAGAAGAAACAACTAGTAAACTTGAAAATATAACAATAGAAACTGGAGTTCCCATCGTGGCACAGCAGAAACGAATCTGACTAGGAATCATGAGGTTGCAGGTTTGATCCCTGGCCTTGCTCAGTGGGCCAAGGATCTGGTGCCGCAGTGAGCTGTGCTGTAGGTCGCAGACGTGGCTCAGATCCTGCATTGCTGTGACTGTGGTATAGGCCAGCAGCCGTAGCTCCGATTGGACCCCATAGGCAGCGAGTGTGGCCCTAAAAAGCAAAAAAAAAAAAAAAAAAAAAAAAAAAAAACAGAGAGAGAGAAAAGAAACTATCCAAAATGAGACAGAAAAAGAATGAATAAAAAAGAAAGAGTCAGCTTTGGGAAATCTTCAGGGTGTGTAATACACACAGATTGAAGTCCCTAAAGGAGTGGAAGGAGTGATGACAGAAAAAATATTTGGCCAAAAATTTTCTAAACTTAATAAACATTATAAACCCACAAATTCAAGCTCAAAAAACTACAAGCACAAGCAACATGAAGAAATCTACACCAAGTTACATTATGATCAAATCGCTGAAAATTCGTTTTGGAAATTTGCCTGTCCCCTAATGAAATTGCTTTCCTATAGCCCTTTTCGCTGCACTTGGAGGTAGAAATTGTCCTTCTTATTGTTTACTGTCACTTCTGAAGCATTTTTTCACATTTCTCTTAAAATTCTTGCTTCAAATTTTATGTTATCACAGTAAATTCCCTGTTACCCCTCATTATTGTTGTCATCTACTGCCCATGGGTTCCTCCCTGTTATTTCTCAGTGTTTTTAGTTCTTGGCTCACTGTCCTTCTCCCCAAGACCATGACTGCATCATTTTTTAGCAATGTCAATGTATAAATAGATGATCTTTCTAACACTTTGACCATTCCATTCCTTGACCAATTCTTTATCATAAATTATGTCCCCCTCTGCTCCAGTAGTTCTGCCTAGAACTTGTCATTACAATAACTCACCCCAGCCATATCTCTATTTTATGTATCCCATTCTTTACCTTTCATGTTTCACTGAGAAAATTGAAGCAATCATGATAGGACTTTCAGAGACATTTTCCCCCAACCACATCTAACTACCTACTACCTACTAACATCAGTACAATCTCTCCACACCCTGGATCATTCCCTTCAACTTGTAAACAGGCAGTTATTTTATCTACTTAAAAACACACACACACTCACACACACGCAACCCTTCTCTTACGAAAAAAATATTTTCCATAAATGGTAATAACTTCTTATCCTGATAATTGGTAATTAAAGGGAAAGAATTAAGCTATTAAGAGAAAGTACAATTGATTCCAAGTTGATGATTCCAAGTTGATAAAAAAGCTCTCCTTTACCAGAAAAACAAAACAAAACAAAAAGCCAGTTAAAAGAATGTTAAGATTTGAAAGTCATCATTTAAATCCTCCCAGTTAAATAACTGATTTAGGCACTAAATGAAATATACATAAAAACAGAATGTCCATATAGAGCCAAAACATCACCACAGAGATTGTTTGCTAACTGCCAAAGGGAAACTCTACCTTGTTATAGAGATATATTTTGGACACAATCCTTACTAAGTAACACAGAAATAAAGAAATTCAGAATCACTAACTAAACCTGGTATTCATGCTTTCTAATGAAATGCAATATGGAATGTATATCACCGATGAAGTAGTATTGACCAAAGTATTTAACTTAAATCTAATCAAGTCTTTAAAATCAAAGGAAAAAAAATATATAAACAGAAAAATTAGTTTTCAATTTGTGGAGTTTAGAATATTAAATGAGATCTTTTTGTATAAAGCAATGATCATATTTTATGAATAGAAATACAGTTAAAATGAACACTCCAGAAATATGTGTTCCTGCTCAATCATGATTTTTAAAATTATAAAGGCTCCCTGTGTAAAAATAATATCTAACTAGGAATCAAAAAATTATTTCCATCGATTAAAATCAGGACTATATATTTTAAATTTTAAAAAAAAAATACTTTTCTGGGGATTTCCTGTTGTGGCTCAGTGGAAATGAATCTGACTAGTATCCATGAGGATGGGGGTTCAATCCCTGGCCTTGGCAGTGGGTCAGGAATCCAACGTTGCCTTGAACTGTGATGTAGGTCGCAGACGCGGCTCAGATCCTGAATTGCTATGGCTGTAGCTCCATTCAACCCCTAGTTTGGGAACTTCCATATGGCACACCTTCAGCTCTAAACAGAAAAAAAAAATTTCTGGACCCTACCTTCCAGCTTGTTCACTATCCTTCTTTATTAGCAAAATTTCTTAAAAGCATCATGTAATTGCTGGCCTCAATTCTTCTCCTCTAATCCTCCTTTGCACTACTTGTGGTCAGAATTCACCCCCAATACACCACCAAAACCCTTATTATCCAAGTCACCACCAACATCCTCCAAATTGCTAAAACCAAGGATCAATTCTCAACCCAGCCTTGACAGATAAGTAGCATTGACGTCTGCCTACATACCCCTCTCTCACTGGAAGTCCATTCTTAGTCTCCTTTGCAGACTCTCTTGGATCTGTTAAGTGGAATTTGTCAAAGCTCAGTCTTTGGATCTCTCCTCCTTGTAAGCATTCATTTCTTTGGTAATATTATTCTGTCTCCTGGCCTTTACTACTGTCTCTGCACTTTATCTTTCACATGGACATCTCTCTCCAAGAATCACATCTCCAACGTAATCATAAACTCCAATCAGATAACCTACTTTATATTATCCCCTTGGATGTCCAAAATCACATCAGGCATTACATTGTCCACAAATGAACTCTTGATCTTCTTTCCCAAAATATGCTTCATTCCTATATTTTCCCATCTGTTAAGATGGTAATTCCATCCTTGCAGGAGTTCAAGCTCAAAATCTTGATGTCATCTTTATCCCTCTTTCTTCCACCTACCCTATATCTAATCAGTCTTATTGGCATTACTCTTATAATACATCTAAAATCCAACCACTTCTCACTTTTCTCCAAGCAACAATAGCCTCTTGATTATTTCAATAAATCAGTCATGATGGCTATCCCTGCTTCCACTCTTGCCCAGCTCCTATTTACTCTCATTCTAGGTTTGGGGTTTTTTTGCTGTTGTTGTTTTGTTTTTTGGGTTTTGAAGGCTTTTTTAATGGCCACACTTGTGGCATATGAAGTTCCCGGGCTAGGGGTCTAATCAAAGCTGGTGGCCTACACCACAGCCACAGCAATGCCAGATCTGAGCTGTATCTGTGAACTGCTCCACAGCTCATGGCAACATCAGATCCTTAACCCACTGAGTGAGGCCAGGGGTGGAAACTGCTTCCTCATGGAGACCACGTCGGGTCCTTAACCCACTGAGTCATGACGGGAACTCCTCTTCCTAGGTTTTAAATGGATCAATGACAGCTGGTTCTGACAGAGACAGAATCCTGTGTTCTACAAAAGTCATTAAGATCCCATCCCCACCTCATTAGTTCTTTGGCCTAAATTCCTAATATTCCTAATAGTTTCCCCTTACTCTCCCTAGGCACACATGCTCCTTGCTGTTCCTACTATATTCCAAAGAATGAGCTAAAACAATACCACAGATGATTAGCAGGTCTTAAGTCTGCTCCCATCAAGAGGGGAAATCTATATTCCCCTCCCCTTGACTATGCACAGGGTCCTATCCACCAATACCAGCTTTTCTTTACCATATTCTAATAGAACATTACTTCCTTAAAGCGTACCATGGATTGGTAGAGAAACCTTTAACGTTAAAGGACTTCTAACCACGCATTCATTCTATAAGCATGTGTTGGTCATTTTGAGTCGAAATCAGTGTGTGTGCAGATATCTGAGACAAGTTTCTTCCCTTCAAGTCAAGTAAGGAAAGACAACCACAGAAGATAATTACAATGCATAGTGGTGGGTATGGATAGATTGCAAAGTACTAAAACAGCACAGAGGAGCAATACTGTAATTTGGCTGAGGATGATCAGCTATGATGTTCCCAAGGGGATCAAGTCTGAGGAGTTAAATCTTTTCACCACAAGAAGAGAATGTCATTAGGCATACTGCAGAAAATTTCAGACCTCAGTTTGCTCATTTGACAATTTGGGATGATCCTACTTGCCTGACAAGTTTGTTTTGAGTTTCAATAGAGGTGATACATACTCATTAAAATGTCATGAGCCTACAGTTACTATTTCTTCTCTGGCCTCTTGCCCAACACCATCCACACAGAAACACGTACTTCAGCAAGTATAGTATCATACAGCTTCAAGCACTTGATGAAATAAACTTATTAGCTCAGTACCTAAAATTCAATACCTTAAAAAACCTAAGTGCTTTCTTATTTCTGTTCTAGCCTTATGCCTCTTTTTGAAGAAATGAACCATAGTCTGTGGAGGGCTATGCTATCATGTTTATCTACAAACGCTGTCAATACACATTGATTTGTGTTCTAATATTCATGAAACAATGGCTCAGTTCACAAGCAATTCTCTGTATTTGGGTCTATTTTATGCTGCAAATGAACAGCAAAATAGAGCTATAGTTAATGACAGCTATATCAGAAAAAACACTAATGCAACAGCCTGATTGACTGCAATGGGCCTTGGAAGAAACATCATAATTCACATAAAATTCTCTTAGCAATTAATTTTCCCTCTAACATTTTTGTGGAACCCATTGTGTACAGACTGATGAACTGGATAATACTGGGAGAAGCAAAGGAATTCATTGGTAAGATTTCTGCCTGGGGCTTTATCATCAAACCCAGGACTCACCTCTTGTTTCCCTCCATAAAGTGCCAGGTATCTTCTGCTTCTTTTAAAAATAATTATTCTCTTAGAAAAATAAGAAACACTATGAATTACATGCTGTGATGGTTTTTAAAAAAGATCACAAATTGTTTGATACTGCTCCTGTCAAGAGGTGAAATCTATATTCCCCTTCCTGTGACTATGGACAGGTCTGCGACATCTTTGATCAACAGAACAGAAGTGACATTCTGTGATTGCTGAGGTTAGGTCTCAAAAGGCCATGCAGTTCCACTTGGGTCTCATAACTCTCATCCTCCTGATGCTTCCTCTTGCAATGCTCCCTTTCAGAATCAGCCATGAGACGTGAAATCCACATGGACAGGCCACATGTATGTGCACCTGTCAGCAGCTCAACCTGAGCCCAGCCTTTGCACCATCCTAGTCCACAGATCAGACATATGAGTAAAGAAGTTTGCAAATAATCCAGCCCCATTCATCTGAGCCACTGCCTACCCATTTGAACCTTCCTGGCTGAGGCCCTGGACTTAGTGCAGCAGAGAGAAACCATCCACCCCCATGGTAACTCTGACTTCCTGACCCACAATTGTTATTTTACACTGCTAAATTTTGGGGTGCTTTGTTTTGTAGCCATCAATAACTGGAAATTGTGGCTCATAAATGTCATAAATTGTAACAATAAAAATATATAACATTTAGATAATCTTGGGAGATGATTTTTTTTTTCCCAAGCTGGATGTTATTATAGAGCTCATCTGAAGAGACTGGAAGGTTTCTGGAAATAGAAAGTTGCACTTAATACCCAGAAAAGGTTTCAGTGAGATGCTTTGATGACTCATTTCCCCTGCATACCTTAGGATGCACACATAGTGTTTTAACTATACTTTCTAGCTTACCAGTCAAGTCAGAAAGATCAAAAAAACATTTTAAAATAAAAAAAATCATCAGTTTTTGATTCTCCTGTCTTGATCATTCCTAGATATGAGAAAGATGAACTGGACAACAAAAATGCAGGTTAAAAGAAAATACAAAAAAAGAAAAAGAAAAAAAAATGCAGGATAATAGCCTTACTTTGTTAACTATAATATCAACAATAGACAAGAGTGTTATCAAATTATTAAACAGATAGAATATCATGGGCTTTTCTCAATGTTGTAAAGAAAATGCAGTCTAAGTTTTAAAATTTCTGATCTTAATACAAGCTAAATAAAGAACAAAGACCACAATAAATGTAAAAGTAAATAATATTCACAACCATCAAAATCTTAGCCTTTTTAAGGTACAAATATTTTTTGATTGTTCAGACTTCTTTCTAACCTCAGTTTAACTCAAGTTTTTTTCTAAAAGTTTTTTCACTACTAATTAGCCCTCAAAAAAAGCAGAAGCTATCTCCGTTTGTACCAAAGGTTGTCATTTTCCATAGCTTTGACTTTTGTTTAATACCCCATAAAGAACCTTGTACATTTTTGCTGAATTTTAAAACACTGCCATTCTGTGAGGTAAAGAATTAGTGCTAAGTGAAATGTGAAACCCAAGTCTTCCTTGGAAACCTGTTCCCATGAGAAAAAAAATTAAAATGTGCCAAATATATCACCATGAAGAAAGGAAGGACATTCTTCCTGATGTCTACTCCAGGAATAACCTCCGTGGGGAGAGTTTTGAAAGGATTTGAGCATTTTAAATGTCCTGATCTAAATTAGTTAATTAAAAATAGCGGTGAGTAAAGTCCACTAAGGTTAAAGAGAGAATAGTCAGCAATCATTTATCACTGTGCCCTGTTCAGGGATTTCAAGATACCTGATTAACAGTGGCAATTCTCATTTAGATTCGTTATCTGATCGAGCAGAGTTGTTATTGATCCAATAGTTGACCTCACTGCAAGCTTAGGGTGTGACAGTAAT
The DNA here is from genome assembly GCF_016906955.1 of Phacochoerus africanus. Classification (NCBI taxonomy): domain Eukaryota; kingdom Metazoa; phylum Chordata; class Mammalia; order Artiodactyla; family Suidae; genus Phacochoerus; species Phacochoerus africanus. Next base: position 87,762,758 of record NC_062544.1, on the reverse strand, counting down.
AATCTCACCTTAGAGTGTGCCTGCAGCCATTGACAGTTTGAGTAATGATTAGATGAAATAGATGATTAAATAGCTAATTCCTTAAAAACTGTCCTTCCATTTCTATTGATGTTTCAGACTTTCTACCCACTTCATATCTTATCTTCTTATCCTTCCTTCTTCATGTCTTCCTTTCCTCTTTTAAAAATATTTATGAAATTTTTGAAAAAGAAGTTTTAGAAGAGGGAAAATTGTTAGGGAGGAAAAACTTTCCCTCTACCCTCTTAGATTCAGTGACTGAGGGCATGAGAGTTTAACTGAACAAAGACACTTTAACAGAAGAAAAAGAATACAAATGCATTAATAATTTGTATGCACAGGAACTCACAGAAAAGAAGTGAAACTCAGGCAGTTAGACTCAGGGGTTTATACCACTTTTTTTTCTTCTTTTATGGCTGCACCTGCAGCATATGGAAGTTCCCAGGCCAGGTGTCAAATTGGAGCTGCAGCTGCAGCCTACACCACAACCACATCAATACCGGACCTGAGCCACATTTACTACCTATGCCACAGCTTGTGGCAATGTTGGATCCTTAACCCCCTGAGCAAGGCCAGGAATCAAACCCACATCCTCACTGAAAAAAATGTCAGGTTATAGCATTTTAACAAAGGAAATGAAGTTGTTCTTTAAGGAACAATAAACTGTAGAAAAGTTACTAGGAAATATATGGGGAAAATTAATGGAAAAGAAGGGTTATTTTTAGTAAGGTTTGTTTATGCAGATTTATCTCAGGGCAGACTGCAGTAACAAGAGAGAGAGACACCTTCACAGAGAGAAAGTTATGTCTGAAACCAAAGAGGATCCTGTGGGACCCTCCTGGATAAAAATCCTTTCCCTGTCCCCCAGTTTTTGTTTGTAGGAAATAGGCTTCAATCAGCCTCCAAAGGGCAGCTTCGAACAGTTGCTAATCACAGAAAACAAGGGAATGCAGAAACAAAGGAGGAGCAGTTAAGAAACAATACCGTAGTGATAAAGCAGGGTCCTGGTTTCTCAAGGAAAATACATATAACAATACCTTTGAGTTCTTCTGCAGGAACTGAGGTCCCCTACTGGTGGAGGATGGTAACTTTAGGCTGAGCTCAAGATTCCTGGAACACCCCGTTACCTCACCACCAACCAATGAGAAGAAATTCTACACAGCGTGGAAGATAACAAAGACTGACCCCTCCCCAGATGATTCTCCATTTAAAAAATCTTTAAGGTCAAGTAGAATCTTAGGAGTTGGTTTTTGGACAGGAGTCTCTTTTCTCCCCAGGTTGCCAGCTTCCTGAATAAAGCTATCTTTCCTTTCTAATCAACATTTGTCTCTCAAGTGTGTAAGCTTTTGAGTGGCAAACTGTCAAACCTGAGCTTGGTTTTAGGCCCTGCTTTTAGGCAGATCAGAAGAGGGCAAAAAACTCTTTCTGTTCCTGCTAATTCCTGTTAATTCTCAGTTGCCTTCAACTCAAAATAATCCTTATGCCAAAATGGCATATTTGGGGATAACATTCTGGAGCCCTTCAAAATTCTTGATTTCATCATATCTTAAGGATAGTGACTAAGAATGTCTTCTAAACACACTGTATAACATAGTAATTTAACACAGGAAGAGAAGACTTGACCAAATATTAGATTTAAATGATGATAATTTTCATGAAGAATGGAATTTAGACATGAAATCAATGCTTTCAGAACACTTTCTACTAAAAATACATTAAATGTCTGAGAGCAATGGACTTGGGCTACATCAACACAGTGCTAAAACATCTGGAGAAGTGGAAAAGGCAGGCAATTATCCAGATGCCTTGTCTACACAAAATCCAGCCTTCCAGCTCTTTGCTTTCCCCAGATCAAACATCTAGATGATTCGTGAAATTCCTTTCATTCCTATTCAAACATTCTTCATCTACTCTTTTTTAACAATGGAACTTCTGGGGTGGGATTCTGATATGATTGTCTCCTCTACCCATTCTTTTTCTTCTCTCCGTGTATGCGTATATATTTTTAAAGCACCAATAAAAGAAAAGAAAAACAGTAAATTGTTTGTAGCTTCTTATTTTAAAGTAACTGTAGAACAATGGCTGGGTGGTTTGAATTTTCTTTGCAGCATCTAGCACACCAGGTGCAGTCAATAAACATTAAGCCATCAAATAAATCAGAATTCCAAACTGTTGTCTGGACTGAAGAATACATTATAGTCAGTTGCTTTTGCAGCAGGGTGAATTTCAGAAAGAGACAATTGATTGGCTTTTCTCAAACATTAATGTGCATACAAATATCCTGAGGTTGCTGTTAAATGCAGATTCTGATTCAATAGCTCTGGGATGGGGCCCAAGCCATTGCATTACTAACAAACTCCCAGGTTACACTGTGTTGCTGGTCCATAGCTCAGTAGCAAGAAAGTTGATCATCGGCCAAGGGAAAAAGCTAAATCTGCTTTCACCAGTTCTAAAAAAATACTTATTTTAAACAATATCCCTGAAAGATTTAATGATCAAAGAAGTTTTTTAAACATCGTAGTTTTAAGTCTAAAAAAGTCTAAAGAAATTCAAACCATCAAGACCAAAAACAAAAATGAAACCAAAAAAACTCTCAAAATAGAATTTAATCTAAAATTAAAAGGGCTACTTACCTGGAAAAAATAAACATGGTTTTTAAAATACTTAAGAGATCAGAGTTAATAGGAGGGAAGGGATTCAGAAGGAATGTAAACTGGAGTTTGACACTGGCCATCAGCCTCTACATGGATTAAAGCATGAACCACTACAGCTGCCAGCCTGCAGCAGCCCCCGGAGCCAAACTCAGGGTGGAGACCAGGAATGAGGCAGTCTCTGCTCTAGGAAAACTGGAAGAACAGGTCTTCAGATTAACTTTTAGAAGATTTTATGTGCCCAATTCTTGCATCTCCTCATGTTGAAACTGAGCAGGGACCTGCAGGGCTTGTGGCACACAAGATTTTCTGTGTCCCCCATTTCTTGTTCTTGGGGAATGGTCTTCATGACATTCCCTGAGTTCCAAAAAGCAGGTTCAGATGGTTACTAATCAGAGAAGGGAGGGGATTCTGAGACCAGGTAGGAATATCAAGAGACAATTATGCAGCCTTGGGGCAGGGTCCTGGTTCCTCTTCAAGGAATATACATAATAATATCTTTATGTTCTTCCACAGAACAGAAACCCCCAACAAAGGGAAGATGTTGAAGAAGCATTCTTCATTCTAAAAGAAGGATCACCAGAACAAATCTGGAACTGCTTAAACACCAGCTCTGAAAACTAATGCAAGCTCTCATCTACTCTGATCCTTATCAATGGCCCTATTTTTCATATCCAAACTGTAAAACCACCTCCCAGAGTTCCCACTGTGGCACAGTGGAAATGAATGCAACTAGTATCCGGATCTGGGTTTGATCCCTGGCCTCGTTCAGTGAGTCTGGGATCCAGCATTGCTATGAGCTGTGGTGTGGGCCAGCATCTACAGCTCCAATTCGACCCCTAGCCTTGGGGATTTCCATATGCTGTAGGTGCAGCCCTAAAAAGCAAAAACAAAACAAAACAAAACAAAACAAAACTCCCAATCTCTTCCGAGGTGTACACAGTCTTCAAGGCATTAGCCCACTGTGGCCCTCCCCCCACCTCTTTGCCTGGAAAAGCAATAAAGCTATCCTTTTCTCCTTCACCCAAAACTCAGTCCCCACATTTCTATTTGGCACCTGAGTGCATAGGCCGAAATCTGCCAACAATATCTAGAAAAACACTAAAATCCTTCATGGTGATGTCTGCTCCTCATGACTAGTAGTAAACTTCACCAAAACAGAGACAAATTTGTAAAATGTATGCATGGCTGCCCACACTTCCCCCTCACCTTTATCATCTACACTGACAATATTTCCCCCTGCCTCTTTGGGGTGGTATTTCAGTCATCTGCAAACGTAGCCACCTCCAAAGGTGAGCCAGTGAGTCCCAGGGCTTTGAAAACTCTGGATACTGACCCCTCCCCCATAGTTGGGGTGCATATCAAAGGAAAGACTTCTATGAGCCCAGACCTCTTTTGTTCCTGCTACCTGCCCTTTGTTGCAAAAACTCTTAGATATCCTAGCTTCCCCCTCTCACCTCCTCAGAGTGGTTTCTCAGGGCTACCTGAGATGCTGTCTCCTGGGCTTAACTCCTAACTTTGCCCCAAATAAAACTTAACTCTCAACTTTCAGTTTGTGCATTTTTTTTAAGTCAACAGGAGCCTCCTCAAGATGTGTCACTATTAGGACTTCCCGTCATGGCTTGGTGGTGAATGAATCCAACTAGGAACCATGAGGTTGCGTGTTTGATCCCTGGCCTTGCTCAGTGAGTTAAGGATCGGGCGTTGCTCTGAGCTGTGGTGTAGGTTGCAGACACGGCTCAGATCCCATGTCGCTGTGGCTCTGGCATAGACCAGTGACTACAGCTCCGATTCGACCCCTAGCCTGGGAACCTCCATGTGCCTCGGGAGCGGCCCTCAAAAGGCAAAAAGACAAAAAGACAAAAAAAAAAGATGTGTCACTTTGGCATGTGGATTATTTTGAGCTAAAGGCAATCAAGACCCTGAGAATTCATAAGAAACCACTGCCCTTAACTACCTAGAAGAATTTTAAGTTGAGGGTCTTACCCCAAGTGAGAGTCATTACTAAAAATATTTTTTTGTAATCTTTTTGTCTTTTAGGGCTGCACTGGTAGCACATGGAGGTTCCCAGGCTAGGAGTTGAATCGGAGCTGTAGCCACCGGCCTACACCAGTCACAGCAATTTGGGATCTGAGCCTCATCTGCAACCTAAACCATAGCTTACAGCACCAAATCCTTAATCCACTGAGCAAGGCCAGGGATCAAACCCATGTCCTTATGGATGCTAGTCAGGTTCATTAACCACTGAGCCACAATGGGAACTCCACTAGATGTAAATTTTATCTGAAGGAGCCAAGTGTAAGGCTGGGCAAACATCTAATTTACCTACCTAGCATCTGTTCTTCTTATCATCCTGTGAATTGCCCTCCTCCCCTTTGTAGAAAGTAAGGTAATGTCTTTTCTATCAAAGGAAATCTTGGTGACTCCATTTTGCTCCGGTTTCACCTTCCTACAACCCCCACCCTCCCCTTTCCCTCTTCTCCCAGTAACAATTTGTTTCAAATTAGCCAACCGGGAAGAGTGTGCGCCCTGACCCGACCAATGGGAAGGGGGTACATCACCTGCGTTAGGGATAAATAGGGGAGGGTCCTTTGTTCGGTGGGCACACTTTTTGGAATGCCCATGCTCTTCTGTGGAAGTAAAGAGACTTGTGGAGATTTCTCCTTGTCCATATGTCTCACTTTCTGACACTGACGACCCGAGCCAGAGTTGTTGTAATTTCCAACACCTTTGAAACCCCCAGGCCCCATTTCTCATCCCTTAGCCCAGGATGGCATATATATACCTCATTTTACCCTTCAGTCTGTGAACTAAATTTGGGCACTAGGCAATCAGCCTCTACATGGATTAAATTATGAGCCACTGCAGCTGCCAACTAGCAACACTGCCTGAGCAGAGCTCAGGGTGAGCTTTAGGAGTGAGGCACTCTGTGCTCTGGGAAAACAGGAGGAACAGTCTTCAGATAGTCAGATATTTTTAGGAGACTTTATGTGCCCAATTCTTACATCTCTTCATATCTAAAAAAAAACTACTGAAATTTTTCATGGTGATGTCTGCCCCTTGTGACTGTTAGTAACCCTCAGGAGATCAGCCACAAACTTTTGTAAAATTGTGTGCTGCATACACCTCCCCATCACCTTTATCATATCTTAATAGTTTCCCCTTTTCCTCCTTGGGTGCTATTTCAGCCCAGTCTATAGTCAAGAATAAAGAATGTCACTCACAGTCACCTGTGAATGCAGTCTCCTCCAAGGGTAAGAGCCAGTGAGTCCCACAGGCTGCAAAAACTCAGGACACTGGCCCTGATAGAGGAGGTGCATTACAAAGGAATTATTTCAGGGAGCTCAGGCCTCTTTTGTTCCTGCTCCCTGCTCTTTGTTGCAAAAACTCCTATATATCCTAGCTCCTCCCTCACTGCCTTGGAGCAGTTTCTCAGGCTACCTGAGATGCTATCTCCCAAGCTTAAGTCCTAATTTTGCCTCAAATAAAACTTAACTCTCAACTTTCAGGTTGTGCCCTTTTTTATGTTGACAAGTTTTTGAATCTTTCATGTATGTGGAGTAGTCAAAAGAACCTGTGAAGGGTAGAGGAAAATTCTTTCTCAACAGAAAAAAAGAGCTGAAAAAATTGTTTTAAGCTGGATGTACAAATACAAACCAATAATTACTTTAGTACAGGTTGTGAAACTACCCTTTCTCATCCCCCCAAAATATGTCTTTTAAGCCCACTTATAACTGTATATACATATATATTTATATATATAAAAGTATATATATATATATGCAGTTTTCCTGCCTCCATGTATATGTTATTAAATTTTTGTTTTTCTCTTGCTAACCTGTCTTATATCTGTCAACAAAAAAATTAACCAGTTAATCTATGGAAGAAATGGAAAGTTTTATCTGAGCCAAATTTGGGGATTATAACCTGATAAATTCCCAGGGGTACAGAGACAGACCTCACACCCACACCCCAAATGTGGCTGTTCACCTTGAAGATCCGCTGAGAACATGGGTAGGGCCTGGTGCAAGATCTATACCCTCTCCCAGAATGTGGATGCTCAAGTTGGGTAGCAAGAAACAATGGTCTACAGAAAACAACTCCTGCATAGAATAACCTACAAGGATTAACAGCTCTCTGTCATGGGACTCACCCCCCTACCCCTCCCTTGACCTTCCCCTCATCCTTCTTCATGGTTCCCACCATGAACTCCAACCACAGATTCCTGCTACAGATCCTTTATAAGCCTAGCATCTCCTCACAGTCAGAGCTAGAGCTATCTTGAGCTCAGCCCATCCCCCTTTGATGCCTTAATAAATCTCTCTTGCTTTACCAATTTGGCCTTGCATGTTCCTCCCTTGGTAAATCTAACATAACCAAGGTAGAGCATCTCAGAAAGCTCTGAGAACTGTTCTCCCCACTAGAAGTCAAGACGCACTTTATATAAGTTTTTGAGACAGACAGCTGTATGTCAATGATGTATTATTGACAGTTTACATAATCCAGATCTAAGTAACATTGTGTTGGATCAAGTGACCCCTCATGGGATCAGAATCTCCGTTTGTTTTTTCTTTTTCTTTTGGCCATCCCACAGCATATGGAATTCCTGGGCCAGAAATCAGATCCAAGATGCAGTTGCAACCTATGCCACAACTGTAGCAACACTTGCTCCTTTAACACACTGTGCAGGGCTGGGGATGAAACCTGCATCCTAGTGCTGCAGAGATACCGCCAATCCTATTGTACCACAGTGGGAACTCCAGGAATGTTATCTTTTATGGAGCTGTCTTGCTAAGAGAATGTTGCTGTTGCTGGGAAAGGTTTGATGGGTGCATAATGGGAAATACACACTGCACAGTGGGTAAGAGAGGCAGCCAAAGAGGAGAGAAGAACTTTTGTGCTTACATTGTCTTTGTCTTGCCATAAAATATAAATTTTATTTCACAATCAATGTAATTTTTTTTTGTCTTTTGTTTTTACTGGGCCACACCCATGGCATATAGAGGTTCCCAGGCCAGGGGTTGAATCAGAGCTACAGCTGCTGGCCTATGCCACAGCCACAGCCACATCAAATCCAAGCCAAGTTTGTGACCTACACCACAGCTCACAGCAATGCTGGATCCTTAACCCACCTAGCAAGGCTAGGGATCTAACCCACTGAGTAAGGCCAGGGATCAAACCCACAACTTCATGGTTCCTAGTCAGATTCATTTCCACTGTGCCATGATGGGAACTCTTCACAATCAATATAATTATTAGACCAGCCAAAGAACCCAGAGGGAAGAAGGGAGAATTTTCTGCCCCTACAATTTTCCAACTGGGGATTGGCACTTGCCATCTACCTCTGCAAGGATTGAATCATGAGCTGCTTCAGCTGCTGACCTTCAACATCCCCTGAAAAGAGTTCAGGGTAGAGATCAGGGGTGAGGCACTCTGTACTCTGAGAAAACTGGAGGAACAGGTTTTCAGTAGATATTTTCAGAAGATTTTTATGAGCCCAATTCCTACATACCTTCACATCTAGAAAAACACTAAAATCCTACGTAGTGATATCTGCTCCTTGTGACTAGCAGCAACTTGTTGCCAGAAATCGGCCTTTGTCTGCCAGTGCCAAACTCAAATGCTGAGACAGCGTTTTGGGTAAAGGAGCAAAAAATAGCTTTATTGCTTTGCCAGGCACAGGGAGTTAATGCCCTAAAGACTTTGCCCCCCACACCCCCAAAAGAATTGCAAGGAGTTTTATAGTAAAAAGAAGACAAATAGGTTTTCAGATAGGAATCAGGATTGGGACAGATATGCATTCTTCTTTCTTTGGGGGAAATCTTAGTCATCAAAGCTGCAGTCGGAAGACCTGGGCATGGTCATGATGGTGGTCTTCTGGGTTATTGCCTAGAATAACAGTACTTACCAAATGGTCATATTGATCAGAGATTAGAACAAACTAGTTAAGTTCCTGAAAAACATGCGCCAATAATCTTTACCCCACAGGCAATTATGCTCAGAGTGCCTAATCTTTAGCTTATGGGGGGTTGTGTTCAGGGTTCAGTTAAGCCAGGGAGAGGGACAAGGAAGGATTCTATGCTGCTGTTTGATTTTACAATTGTTGCTTGACTGTTCCTCCCTTCCCTGGTCAGCAACTGTCTGAACCTGTCCCTAGAAATTCAGGGAAGGTCTTAGGAATGAGGCCCATTTCCTAAGAACAAGAAAAGGGGGACACAGGAAGGCTTTTGTGCCCAGGCTGTTGCCCAAACAGGGCCGTGTTCGGTTTCACCTTCTGCATGTACCTTCCCCCTCACCAAAATCACGTATATACTGATCTTCCTTCTACCTCTTTGGAGCAGTTTCTCAGCGCTCTCTGAAATGCTGCCCCTTGGGCTATAGTTCTCATTTTGCACCGAATAAAACTTAACTCACAACTTTCATGTCATGCCTTTTTTTTCCCTTCAATTGACAAATTTTAATAAATTGGGTTGCTTGTTTTGTGAAAACCTTTAAGGTTCAAAATTGAAACTGAGCAGGACACTGTGGACTCCCCTGGCTACAAAGTTCTTCCATGTCCCCATCTCTTATTTGCAAGAAAAATGCTTCTGCCTCCTAGATCTTCTTGAATACCCAAGAGCAGATTCCAACAGTTGCTAAGCAGAAAGTAAGGGAACGCAGAAGCAAAGAAGGAGCAATCAGGAAAGGGTCGCAGCAGTGTAGCAATCAAAGCCCCCTGCAGCCCTCACGCCAAATTTTACCTATGAAACTTCTCCCTGGGAGTTCCCACTGTAGCACAAGAGGATCAGGACTGGCAGTCAGCGCTGGGATACAGCTGCCATGATCTGATTCCGGAACTCCATATGCCATGTGGCAGCCAAAAAAAGAAAAAGCAAAAACAAAACTTCTCCCTGAAAACTGTCAAGGAGTTTGATTTTTTTTTTTTTCTTGTCTTTTTGCCATTTCTTGGGCCGCTCTTGTGGCACATGGAGGTTCCCAGGCTAGGGGTCTACTCTGAGCTGTAGCTGCCAGCCTAGGCCAGAGCCATGGCAATGCGGGATCCGAGCCGCGTCTGCGACCCACACCACAGCTCACGGCAACGCTGGATCCTCAACACACTGAGCAAGGGCAGGGATCGAACCCGCAACTTCATGGCTCCTAGTCGGTTTGGTTAACCACTGAGCCACGACAGGAACTCCAGGAGTTTGGGGTTTTTTGAGCATGAGCCACCCATTCTCCTTGGTCAGCCCTGAAATAAACCTTTCTCGGCTCCACACTCAAACACCTCAGTTTGTTTAGCTTCACTGTGTGTCCGGCCCATGAATTTGCATTTGATAACAAAATTATAGAAAATTATGTCTTAAATTGTTTTCTTTACCATTTTACTTAAATCATTAAGTAGTGTTTGAAACGGGGGTGGAGGGTGATATTTATTGAATCAAACTCTAATTCAATCCTTTTGGAAAAACACTGTGCTAAGCACTCTCTGAGGGTGTGGTGCTGTTCCAACATGGATTCTAGTATGGACTTTAGTCTAATAGGGAGAAAATATGCATATGTAAACAACTAGAATATGGGGGATTCCCTTCATGGCTCAGCAGTTAACAAACCCAACTAGGATCCATAAAGATGAGGGTTCAATCCCTGTCCTCACTCAGTGGGTTAAGGATCCAGCATTGCCGTGAGCTGTGGCTTTAGGTCGCAGACATGGCTCAGATCCTGCATTGCTGTGGCTGTGGTGTAGGCCAGCAGCTGTAGCTCTGATTGAACCCCTAGCCTGGGAACCTCCATATGCTGCAGGTGCAGCCCTAAGAAAGCAAAAAAAAAAAAAAAAAAACCTATAATATGAATTCAAAGTGTAATTGCCATGAGAAATATGCTAACAATGTGTTTCAGAAATTCAGAAATATAAGCAGAATTGTGGTTGGATACTAACTCCCAAAGTTTCTCGAAATGAAATATTGAGATAGAATACTTCGTTTTCTGAAAAGAGTCCCAGATCCAATAATTTAATGATCATGAGAATTCTCATTTTATACATCCTCTTCCAATTTAGGCTAAAATGGATCTTCATCTGATGAAAATGCCAAGACAACATATAAAGAGTAATAACAATTCCCCAAATAAATACCTGCAACATGCAAATAGCTTTCCAAAAGTTTCTATAACCACTCATGTGCTGGCAAAGGTTTGACCATCAACTCTGATTTGTAGCATTTACTGATGTTCATGGTATAAATAATCTCAACACAGCTGATTTCAGGCTTCAAATGTGAGGTCACTGAAACCCTTAGACAATCAGCCCTCACACGTATCTGTTGACATTTATGTTTATTGGTGACAAAGGATGCAGGTTCTAGGGAAAAAGAATCTGGGTTTAAGTGTGCTTCAGCTATGAAAACCTCAATATTACTTGACTTCTTTGGGCTTCAATTTTTTCCTTTGTAAAGAGAGAATTCTGATTGTTATAAAATAGCAATAAGTCAAATAATACCTGATTGTTATAAATTATAAATGAATGTGAATAAATGATTACAAGAATGTGTTTCAACAAGTGCCGACTATTCTAATATCTTTGGGGGAATTTTCTTTTTTTTTTTGAGGGCCACACCCATGGCATATGGAGGTTCCCAGGCTAGGGGTTGAATCAGAGCTGTAGCTGCCGGCCTACACCATAGCCACAGCAACACAGGATACAACCAGCATCTGTGACCCATCACAGCTCACAGCAATGCAGGATCCTTAACCAACTGAGCAAGGCCAGGGATTGAACTTGCATCCTCATGGATACTAGTCGGGTTTGAGCCACAACAGGAGCTTCTCTTTGGGGAAATTTCTAATCACAGTGTCTGCTTATAAGATCTTTCCATAAAGTATTATTTCTTATATCTTTTTAGAAATAACCTAACAGTTATTTCCTTCTGGATATTGTTAAGACTATGAACCTTAAAATAAGATAGTATGCATGATCATGAAAATACTGATCCTCTTGACCATTATATGGATATTCTGAAAGATTTAGCAAATATATTTATTTGTTCCAGATTGAGTCTCAGAAAACTTCACTTGATACTTATACATCATATCACTCACTTAGGAATTAGATTTATTCTGTTTTATTTTGGTCTCTAATTACATGATACCATAGCAGAATACTAAAGCTAGAGTACGGCCTTGAATTGCACTTGTCAAGGAGGAAGAAATCCTCCTCTTCTACCTTTCTAAATCCTTCTGACTGGTCTAGGTATTAAACTGACACAAGACAAATTAACAGGAGAAAATTAAACAAAAGTTTAATAATATCTATCCATGGGAGAGACCTAGGAAAACTGAGTAACAGTGGCCAAATCCCTCACCTTAAATACCATCCTCAGCTAAAGACAAAGGGGATGTGGGGGTAGTGGTCTGGGACTTCACAGGGAAATGAGGCACTTCTCATGAAGATGGAAAAGCAAATGTTTAGTAAACAAATGTCTTCTGGACCATGCAGAGACAATGAGACACAGAGCAGAATTTTAATATAGACTTTGCTAGTTTCCTCCCTGTCAACATACTTAGTTCATATGATAGTTCTTTATAGCTACCTACTGGTAATAGCTAGTACTCACCTACGGTAATTGGACTAGTGAGTCTCAAGAAGTCTAATCCAGTGACAATGTTGGAAAAAAGAGTTTATACATGAGAAATATTTAGGCAGTAGAGGGACTCAACTAGAACTGAGTGGAAGTAAGGGATAGGGTAAATGAGTGAATGAGGTTGAGAACTTTTTCTAAAATTGCCTGGTATTGAATGGAAAACTAAGTCCATGCTTAGACATGTTAATTGCAAAATTCCTATGAAATATCCAAGAGGTAGGAAGGAACACTACTCAAAATAAAATTGTGAAAATCATGTAGCAACTTGAAAAAGTGATCATGCATAGATGTCAAATGGGGAAATGACTACAAGTACATATTTGCACCCTAATGACAAAAATATCCAATGACATACAAATTATACATGCATACAAAAGCTGGACGTAAATTTTTCAAAATGAAAACGGTTTCATTTGTTAACATGACAAGATTTTAAGAGGTTTTTTCTTTCTTTTCATTTATTTTTTGTGATCTTGTAAAACTTGTTTTTGCAGTTAAAATAATTTTTTTAAATGCTGCCAAGAGTTTCTGTGGAAGTTAAGCGAAGACAAGCTTGCCATAAACTAAAGAATTTAGGGAAGGCTTTGCTGGAGGACGTGAGCCTAGAACAAGGCCAGAAGAACTAGAAAGTAATTATTGCCTAAAGATGAAAAATGCTTCTCCATGAAAAACTGCACTACTTCCAGGAACAAAACATACAATTCTACAATAGTTTGTGGCAAAGGATAAACAAGGCCAGTTGCAACCTTGAACCTGATCAGATTTGCATTTTAAAAAAAAATCAACTCAATTTTCAAAATATGAACCCAAGTTTTTGCTCAAAAGAATGATACCATGGAATTTTGAGGGACCTGGAAATCAGAAAACCTGGATGTAGCCAAGATTCATCCATCAACTAGTTGTTAGCCCTATATGTCATCCTTTCTGGGCTTCCATCTTTCTTTTGTAAAATGGAGTTGTTGGATTAGTCAATCTCTTAAATTTCTACCAAGTAGTAAGATATAGATATAGATAAAGATTTTTTTTTTCCTGCCCTGCACGCAGTATTCAGATTCTTCACCTAAAGCTTAAGGCTTATGAAATTATTGACATACTTGTTCTGCATTTTCATTTTATTTTGATTAAAGAAGTATGTTTTAAAGACCATCCATGCCTTCCCAACAAATGAGTTCATCATTCAAAAGCAACCAAGCAAAAGAACAGCAGAACGATCTGTTAAAGGTGCCAACTCAGAAAAAAACACAGTGAGGATTGAGACTCTGACCTCCAGGAGGCAGTGTATGTGCTACATCAATACTTGACATGTGATGCTATGCCTCTGATAACTTGTCCAAGAAAAAAGAGGTAGAAACAGAAGTGTCCCCTTCCATGACCCTAGGCTCTGTTGGGTTGCAGGTTCCAATCCCCGGAGAAGGAACACTTTGCCAGGAGATACAACGTTGGTTCCACTGAACTAGAAGTTGTATCTACCACTGGGATAGTTTGAACCCTTCATGACAGAGGCAGTCTAAGAAATCAGTGACTGTACTAGCTGAAATAATCAACCTTGATGACCGTGGGATGTTAGGGTTTCTTCTACATGATGCCTATGAATACAGGATATTCATTAAGGCATCTCTTTGTATTTCCATATCCAGTAATAACGGTCATTGGCCAATTGTAACAACCACAATCCAATAACCTCAGGACAACCAAGGGCTTAGAATCCTCAGAAAGAAGGTCCTTATCACCCCACTAGGCAAGCAGACCAGTGGAAGTATTTTCAGGGTCTGTGTGGGGGGGAATCTACAACGATGGTGGTGGAGGAGAGAGATGAGAAATATCAGTTAGAAGGTCAGGACCAGCTGCAGAATCAGGGGCTATAGGTGCTTTTCACGGACCCTCTTGCTTTACCTCTTCTAGGAAAATGCAACTTGAAGGTGACTGTGAGCAGTTGGACTTGTAACCCCACCTTCTAGAGGAAGTGATGTCCTCTTATCCTAACAAGACCATGTTGTTCCCATAGTTTAGTCGGTGAACCAGATATAATTAGAGGGCGTAAATGAACCCCAGCGGTATAAGGGGAAGACTGTAGAACATTGTTTTTGCAACTTTTCATATTGGATTGGCTTCATTTGTCCTGCAAATAGCTGCCACCGTAACCAATCTATTCAGGGCAGACCCATAAATTTTTGCTACCTGAATCCAACTAGCCACACTACTCTCTGTCTTCTCCTGCCCCTTTCTGACCCAGATTCAGAAGAAACAGCACACCGAAGAGAATTTGCTGCGGTATCTGAGAAGCCACTGAAGGTGTTGAATTGTGTAACAGGGGCAAAACTATGAGGCCAGCTTTGTCCAGTAAGAAGCAAGGGATGGGAGAGGAGAAATTCTCTTTCCTTCCTAACTTTCCTCCTTACACTGATGGAATGTTTTGTTTGTTCTTGCTGCACTGTCAGTCTGTGGAAGTTCCCAGGCCAGGGATGGAATCCAAGCCACAGCTGTGACCCGAGCCGCCACAGAGAAAATGCCTGATCTTTAACCTACTGGGCCACGGTGGGAACTCCCTCCTGCAGAAAGTTCTGGATCACAATTTCATCGTGCAGCCTGTGAAATGACCTGCCATCTCTTTCAGCATCCTGTGAGGTAACAGTCAGCATGTGACCTCATATTGCTTACCATCCTTTCTGCCTCACTCCTTTGCTCTCACTCGTGCTGAACTGGACTTAACATCACTCAAATAAAGCATTAGCACTTATCCCTCATCTTAGATTCTATTTTCTAAGGAACCTAAGTTAAACAAATATACTATACAGACTATTTTGGAGTTAGATGTGACCATGCAACCAAATTCTAGTTACTGGATTAGGAGAAATCGTGTATATCAGTTCTGAACTTGGCACACACAAATGTGCATTTTCCCTACCAACTAACTAGAAAGGAAAAATAAGAAGAAAACCCAGGGCAACATAGAAGCCTGGATAAAGACAGGGCCTCTGTGACCCTGGATCTCTGAATGGAATGCCATCTGTGGACTCGTTCACCAACCCAGGACATGAACAGTAAATAAGCTTCTGTTTAAACCTTCATACCTGTGAGGTCTATTGCTCATGGCAATCAGTGTGTCCTAGTCAATTGGGTTTCTGTTGTCATTAAGCCAGTAATTACAATTAGTCAAGATTAAGGTCCTAGGAGTTCCCTGGTGGCTCAGTGGGATAAGGACCCACCATTGTCACTGCTGTGGCGTAGGTTCAATCCCTGGCCTGGGAACTTCCATGTGCCATGGGTATGGCCAAAAAAAAAGCCCCAAACAAACAAACAAAAAAAACAAGATTAAGTTTCTAAAAAAGATATAACACTAAGGCTATAATTCATATTTTCCTTTTTTCCCCATCTGCTTACCTGAAACCATATTTTTTGTAAATTTGTGTAAATGAAGTAAAACAATAAAGTTATGACAGATTTCTCCAAAATTCACAGTTAATAAGACCTCTTTAAAAGCCACTCCCATCCAGTTACTCCTCAATTCTTTCCTCACACCTCCAGAAAAACAGCTAAAGGATCTGAACAGGCAGATAATCATCTCCATAAAATCTTTGTGCTAATTTTACTAAAAAAGCTCCAATCCTGGGATGGCAAGAGAAACTAAGCTAGAGGCAATCAGTGAAATTGAGAGACTTCTTCATTTCTACCATACATGTTATTCACAAATGAGAACAATTTTTTTCTAGAAAGTAGAAAAGTCCCCATGGGAGGAGCACCTCCTTTTTTTTTTGATATTATAGTAGACGGTACCCTCTGATCTTAAAAGGACACTGGGACAGAGAGTTCCCTGCTGGCACAGCAGTTTAAGGACCTCGCGTTGTAGCTGCAGTGGCCCAGATCACTGCTGTGGCTCAGGTTTGATCCCATGAACTCCCACATGCCATGGGTGTGGCCAAAAACAAACAAACAAAAGAACACTATGACAAACCACCGTCCCTCCTCTTGCAAACACGGCTCCAGCTCTTATCAAACAACCCAAATACTTCTACCCAATTCACTCTCTTTCTCCCTCCTGGTACCCACAGTCACTACCTAAAGGGAAGCCTAGGAGTACTAGAAATAGTACAGTTCCTGCCTTTCTCTCTCAGCACTGTATTCAGTAAGAAAAGAACAGATGCTGAGTCAGTCATGTGCTGAGAATAGATGGAAGCAGCATAGCAGAGAAGCTGCTCAGGAGAGACCCAACCCAAACCCGAGACCAGGAAGAAGGTGGGTCAGGAATACAGCGGAAATCAACATCTGTGTCTTCTTGCTGGGGGCGAAGAAACGGGTCATAGATCTTGCTAGATCTCAGCCACACTAATGGGAGATCTTAAATGAAGGGAAAACTTCACATTATCTTTATTTGTTCACTCAGCATAGACTCATCTGGAGCTCACTCTACACCAGATGCAGTTACTGGGAACGCTGCGGGCAGCAACATAATTAGGTGTCTGCTCTAATGGAAGCTGACGTTTAGTCTAGAAATTTCTCCATATTATACTTTCAGCAAGTCAAAGGTGCTGAGGTGGAGTTCCCATTGTGGTGCAGCAGAAACAAACCCGACTAGGAACCATGAGGTTGCAGGTTCAATCCCTGGCCTCCCTCAGAGAGTTAAAGATCAGGCATTGCCATGAGGTGTGGTATAGGCCTGCAGCTATAGCTCTGATTCAACCCCTAGCCTGGGAACCCCCATATGCCATGGGTATGGCCCTAAAAACCAAAAAAAAAAGGTGCTAAGGGATTCAGTCCCACCAGCTTTCTGGAGAAAAGTGAATTGCAAAAGAAGTAACTTTCATTATCTTAAGCATCATTGATAAAAATCAAGACAAAGCTCTGATATATAGTAATCTCTATCATCTAACTGAGTTCTTTCCTCTATAAGATGTTTAAACACAATACCTGATTTGCTCCAAAGAGCTAGGTATCAGACCCCTATATTCAGCTGAAAAAAAAAAAAAAAAGAGTATCAGAGAGGTTCTTCTTTCATTTTTGTTTATTTGTTAAACATCCATATTTATACATACTTGCTTGGCATGCATTAAATATTTTGGGGGGGGCACTTTTGTTAACCATCCACATATTTATCAGACATCCACTAAATGTATTGTTCATGCACCATACATTGTGTGTGTGTGTGTGTGTGTGTGTTACTGTTCTAGGATGGAAAGAAAACAATGAACAAAAGAGACCCACCCCACCTTAAAATGCAAGGAAAAAACTGTTGCCCTCATGGAGCTTGCCTCCTAGAATGGAAGAAGACATTAGTAATTCTTTCTTTCTTTCTATCTATCTTTCTTTCTCTTTCTTCCTTCCTTCCTTTCTTTCTTTCTTTCTTTCTTTCTTTCTTTATTTCTCTTTCTTGACTGCACCCACAGCATATAGAAGTTCCCAGATGAGGGGTGGAATCCACACCAGAGCAGCAACCTGAGCCACTGCAGTGACAACACCAGAGCCTTATCCACTGCACACAGAGGAACTCCTAGAAATTATTTATTTATTTATTTGTTTGTTTGTTTGTTTGTTTGTTTGTTCTTTTGTCTATTTAGGGTCACACCCACAGCATATGGAGGCTCCCAGGCTAGGGGTAGAACAGGAGCTGCAGCTGCCGGCCTACACCACAGCCACAGCAAAGCCAGATCCGAGCCACATCTGCTACATACACCACAGCTCACACCAACACCAGATCCCTAACCCACTGAGCAAGGCCAGGGATTGAACCCACGTCCTCATGGATACTAATCGGGTTTGTTAACCACTTAGCCATGATAGGAACTCCTAGAAATTCTTAAATGAGTGAAATAAGAACATATTAGGTAGTGAAAAGGAAAAATAAAGCAAGGTAAGGGGAAAGGAAGTGTTGGGGTGGGGTGTGAAATTTTAGATAGGGAAGGACCAACTGAGAAAATGACAGTGGAGCAGATAGCTGGGGAGGTGGAGAGTAAGCCACGCAGGTCTCCAAGGGCAACCCTCTCCAAGAGAGGTCATGTAAGTCAAAGGTCAGGAGGAGAAGGGAAAACCAATGCAGAGATGTGTGGGTGAGCTGGTCACCATCATGGGCCACCGAGGCTCAGTGGGGGATCTCAGAGAAACCACATACAATGCAGTTCAGAATTGCCCCTGTGACAATCCTGGGACACTCCCACTGACTCTTAGCTTCCTTTAGATGAGGGCTGCCTCCGACGCTTGTGGATAGTCTTTGTCATTTTGAGCAGCCTTTCTGAGCATCACAGAAAGCCCTGACGCCAAAAAGCAGAGAGGGAGTCCCCTTTGTGGCTCAGCAGGTTGAGAAGCTAACATAGTGTCCATGAGGATTCAGGTTTAATCTCTGTCCTCACTCAGTGGGTTAAGGATCCAGCATTGCCATGAGCTGCAATGAAGGTCTCAGACAAAGCTCAGATCCTACATTGCTACAGCTGTGGCATAGGCCAGCAGCTGCAGCTCTGATTCATTCCTTAGCCTGGGAACTTCCATATGCCACAGGTTGAGCCTTATTTAAAAAAAAAAAAAAAGCATATAGACTTTTTGGTAGACACTTGAGCTAGGACCCTGTCAATGTGTGGTACTATCTAGCCTCTTGACCTTGCATCAGGTGAGAAGCTGGTGACCTGATGGCAGGTCAGCACAGATGACCACTATGCTGGGTTACACAGGCTTCTCCCCTGTTCTTTCACCTGCTCACACTTCCCTGGTCCTGTCTTCCTCCCACCACCGCTGCACCCTTAAACACCCCCTCCTTCCTCTCTACCTATTATTGTATCCAATAGTCAAAGTCCAGGTGAAATGTCACTTCCTCCAAAAAACATAGGACTTCTCCCTGGGGTGGGGGTAGCTCTTTTTCTGCCCCCTCTTCTTAATACCTATACCATGAACACCCCTAACTTGAGACCCTTAGCTCCAATACCTTAGGGATAGTTAGATGTTTACATGCCTGCTTTACCTTCCCATGTAGATCATAAATACTTGAGGGACAGAAATCCTTGTATTCACTCTGTTGATTAATCCTACTCCACACAGGTGGTTTTGACCTTAGCTGCAAAGGACAAAGAAAGCAATTAGGTGGCTGGTTGCCACAATCACTACCACCTCAAGTTATCTTGGAAAGGCCCTAAGGGAGTGACCTCCTTTTATTCCCCCCAAACTGAAAGGCAGAACAGGCAATTCCATGTGTATCTATAAACATAGGGCATACTGACACCTCTTGAATGTCTCTAAGGACTAAGAGCTAAAATTTTTTTCAATGAACCCTTTTGGCCTAGCAGGCAGGAGTGAGACGTGAAATAGCACTAGGTTAGTTTACAGATGCAATGCCATCTCTCTACTAATTAAAATATCAGGTGTAGTCTGGACAAAGGCAAGAAAGAGCAAGGAAGCTCCATTCTGCATAGATGGTATTTTGCAAATGGAAGACTCTGCTTGCACAGTGAGAATGACTGATTCTTCTCTGAGAAAGACATGGCTTCAGGCATGACTGGGGAGAATAGTATGTACAGCCTGAAGGAGAAGTAGGATGAGGTGGAAGGGAGGGAGCCGGTGCGTTGAGCATATTAAAGGCAACCCTGGATGTGATGATAATGGCTTGGTGGTTATATTATTTTTAATATCCTTATCAGCTAGAGATGCATATTGATGCCCTGATGCACCGATGTGTGAAGCAATACAAGTCTAGAATTTGCTTGAAAATATGTCCATAAAAAGGGACCCCAAAACATTGATTTTGTTAAAACTAGGGCAGAAGTACATGGGCAAAATCTCTTTATTTTGTGTGTTTGGAAATTTTCATTATGAAATATTTTTTCAAAAGCATGACATGCTGGGTCAGAAAGTTGTATACAGCTGAGGACCAAGCTGTGAGACTCTGACTGTAGCAGCTGCTACAGCACCAATAAATAGAAAATTCATGAACTTTTACTGCCCATCATCGCTGAGGCATTGCTACATGGAGTGGAAAGATTTCTTCTACTGCGGGAGGAGAGTCCTGGTGCAGTGAAAAATGGGATCTCAACCTTTGTTCTCAGTACAAACTTCTCCTGGATGCCACCCCCATCTCGCTCTCCCTCTTGACATGGCTGACAGGATATCAGAGCCACAGAGCCACACCTATAGCCTCAATACCCTGCTGCCATGCAACATTAATTTTCTTACTGACCAAGCTATGTTCATCCAATTCTACTATTTCAGTATGTCATTCTAATCCTCAAACATGTGCATAGCCACTCCTAAGATGGTACGTTTCCCATTCATATTGCTTAACCCAACAATGTTCTCACATACTGTCATGCAGATCTCTAGTCAATAATAACTTCCTTCCCACCAGCTATTGTTTGTCTTCCTACACGTGTCTTCTCCTGCAAAATGAACCCGCATCTGCATTGGCCCAAATCCGTCTCTCCAACCAGTGTCTTCCTCACTTCCCACCTTGACAGGAGACCTAGTCCAGTACTGGGCTGACTCCTAGTAAACAATCTTCAGTTTTACTCACTGAGTTACTAATTAAATACTGGGATTCAAGCTTGAAAACTTCATCCATTCCATAGCCAATGATTAAGCACATACGACTTGCCATATCCTAGATCTACAAGAATCAATAAATTAGGTATCCACCTTGAAGAAGGTCAAATCCAGCAGGGGAGATAAGTGCACAAACACCATCAATAGGTTGCAAAAGAATGTGGACAGATGTTTATACTAGATAGAGATGTAACATCAATGAAGGTACCCAACTTGACCTTTTGGAGGCAGGAAGTGGGGATGGGAGGAGGGGGCTTTCAAAAATGAGAAACACTTGAATTTGCCTCTACAAACTGCTAGAGTAGCAGTTTGTCAAGCACATACAAAACCTAGATATAGAAATTATAAAAAAAAAAAACTCTGTGCAAAGCTAGAATTAATAAAAGGAAGTCATAAGAGATAAGGTTGGAGGAATAAAAAGTGCATCATGCTCTAAACTTGCAGGTTTATTCCACAGAAATTAGAAAGTCACCAAAAACTTTTAAGCAAGGCTGTCACATAATATTTGCAGTTTAGAAAATGTTCGCTGCAGTAGAGTAAGGGATAACTTTGAAGGTTTGAGGGTGAGACAACAGATGCAGAGTAATGCAAATAACATCATCACTTACAGGATGACTGGAATTGTGCAGAGGAGAGACTACGTGGATCTGAAGAAAGGCAGTGGCAGCAAAGGTGGACTGGACTGGCCCAGAGATGTATTCGTCCTCCTGGTCCAAGAACATATTCAGCAGCCCGCTGCATAAACATATTCATCCACCGGATTTAAACTATTATCTCCCACCACCCAAGAGTATATGTCCTCTAAGAAGTTATCCTGAGAATCTGTTAGAGAAAAATCTTGGAGCAGATGTCAAATAACTAGGAAATCTGTAAAAATGTGTCCCCTGCTGTGACCTATAACTCCATCCCTAGGCACTTTGTCCCCTTCTCTCCCTACAAAGCTCTCAGCAAATCAGATTCCTCGCCCATGCTGACCTTCCAGTCATTTTTCGGTTTCCTTCTTCCTGATTTTTGAGCTCTGACTTTTACCATTCTTCAACTATTGGTTTTCTTATATAGAATTATGGATGAGTGGACCAGACACATCTGCCTGAGCAGACAAAAATGTGACACTGACACAGAGCCCTTGTGATACACAACAGTCAAGGCTGATTTTGACAAGAATGATAGCTTTCTGCATGATACCCAGTCTTGAGGGATTTTTAGGGTTTGGAGAAATAACCATTTCTCTTTTAAAATTCTTGAATGCCCCTGTGAGATTGAATGCCATTTAGATAAATGAGCCTTTTATAGTGATGGTTCCTATAGTAGCATTATTTGGTTGGTTGCCCTGGAATTTGTTCATTTTATTTTTAAAGTTCAGTTGAAGTTAGTTTGGGCCAAGTACTTTGAAAACTTGGTTAGATATTAAGTGGTGGTAAGGTCCTGGACAAGTATCCATAGGGATGGCAAAGGTGTCAAGAGCATTATATGCTTAATTAGCTAAGTGTTTGTTGAGCATGAACATAGGGATACTCCAAGCTAAGATAATTGTTGATATGTAAGACAGTTCATTCTTCAGAGGAAAAGAGCCCAGCAATTCTTGAAGGCAAACAAGGGCAGAACCATGACTTGTGGGTTATGTGATGGTAATGTAAGCAGGATTCCTGCCACCACTGTGATGGTTTTGGCAACTTCCTCCTTCTCTCCCTAAAGCCTTGTCCACTTCTTCTCCTCTCCCTGCCTCTGTTCCCCAACTTCCAAGAACCAGGACCATGTATGCAGCCGTCCTAAGCATCCCCCTTCAGCACTTTCCTCCTGGTCAGCACATTTTCCAGAATCTCTTGTTCTAAAATTGCCCTTTTCTCCTCCTCCAATTTCCTCCAAACAAGACCGCTGTCTATTCCATCTTCTCGGCTTGGTGTTAGAGGAAAAGCAGTCAGATGCCTGCTTCAATAAAACTACACTCAAGTAGAGGTGGTAGGAGGCTTAACTTTCACAGCAGCTTACAGAAGAACCTATTCTTCTGAATGTATCTTTGATTGGTGGGCTGCGTAAGGGAGTTGGGGTTTTTGTTTTTGTTTTTTCATGGCTGCACCCACAGCATATGGAAGTTCCCAGGCCAGGGATTGAACCAGATCTTTTAACCCACTGCACTGAGCCAGGGGCCAAACTCAAACTCTGAAGTGACCCAAGCCACTGCAGTTGGATTCTTAACCTACCACACCACAGCGGAAACTTAAGGGAGTTGTTTTTGAGATGTAAGGAGTTAACAATTTGTCCTCATCTAGTCATACAGAGCTTCTAACATCCATTTTTTCTTTCCTCACAGAGATTCCCTTCTGAACTAAATGCAATGCACGCTGTGGCTCCAGTTCACCATGTTATAAATAAAGAACCTCAGTAGGAAACCTGGCTTGGTTTGACATTTCTTACCATCTGTGGCTGATTTCCTTCCCTAGAGTCATGCACACACTAGACAGGCTTGTATGGCTTCTAGTAAAGAGAAAAGTTATCTTGATTTTCTATTCCATCGTTATCTTGGTCAAATGGCAAAATATCTAGCTTGGAAGTTAATATTAGATAAAAATAGTGTGAAGTCATGGCCATGATGCACACCCTCTAATGAGAGTAAATTAATATGGAGATCACAGACCAAGGAGTGAGCTGCATTTTTATGACATTACATTCTAAAATTATCTCATTGCATATAGACAAATCTGACCTTAACTAG
Organism: Phacochoerus africanus; assembly: GCF_016906955.1. NCBI lineage: Eukaryota > Metazoa > Chordata > Mammalia > Artiodactyla > Suidae > Phacochoerus > Phacochoerus africanus. Next base: position 87,739,248 of record NC_062544.1, on the reverse strand, counting down.
ATCCCAACAATACCCATAAAAGAGGAAAGAAGTAGAAAATGCACACACATATACACACACACATACACAGAGTCTCTCACTAATGCTTACAATCAGTTCTGCCTCCAACTTCAGGTCAGATTGCTATTTCTTCAGATGAAATAATGGTTTGCATTTAGAAGCTTTGTTGTAAGAATTAGACGTTTCTTTTAATACTAAGCACACTTAGCACTGAGCACATACAGTGGAAATCCTTTAAGTTAAATGCCTAGACAGAGTCCTTTCTTTCAAAGAGAGCTCATATTCCGGGAGTTCCCATTGTGGGTCAGCAGAAACAAATCCTACTAGTATCCATGAGAATTCGGGTTCAGTTAGACTCGGCTCTGATCCCACACTGCCGTGGTCATGGTGTAGGCCAGCAGCTGTAGCTCTGATTGGACCCCTAGCCTGGGAACTTCCATATGCCATGCGTACAGTTCTAAAAAGACAAAAAAAAAAAAATACCCTCACATTCCAGCCTCACAGTGTCTAGAGAATCCCAGCACTCAGGTATAAATAAACCAAAAAGACTGTTCTTTGTGAACACGGTGACATGAGTTGGCTTTCTGACTAGGTGTGCTGAGTTCCAAGCATCCTGCTACAAAACCTAAAGCACAAGCCTGAAAGTCACGACAGACCTCTCAAAAATCAAACCTTGACTATAAGGCCAAGTTCTACCACTTTATCACTCAGCAAATCTGTATTGAGTTTCTTCTCTGTGAGAGGTATTTGTTGGGCTCGGGTGATACAAAGGTGAACAATAAGATGGAGGCCCTGCTATCCTTGCCTGGGCTCCCAGTTTAAGGACAAAGACAGGTGGTCACAACACACTGTAATGGGAGCCAGGACAGATCCAGTGTGCAGGTCAAGGGCACCCAAGACGGGACGATCTACACCACCTAAGAGTGGGGGCAAGAAAACATCAGGAAAAACTTGAAGAAAGACATTCAAGATAAAGGACTTTACTTTTTATGTATGCTTTTCATTTTTTTAACTTTGTATTCTGATGTGATTTCAGGCCTACCAAAAAAGTTATATGAACAGACAAAGATTTCTTGTATATCCTTCATCCAAATGTATTCAATGTTATATCAATATATGCTCTCTCACATATATGATACATATATAGACAAACACACATTTTTAAACCATTTGAGTATTACTTTCAGAGATTATGTCCCCTGTATTCTTAAATACTCCAGTGTTTCCTAAATGCAAAGACATTCTTTTCCGTAGCCTACAAGTAGCAAAATTAGAAAATTAATGCTGATCTAATACAATTCTCTTATCTGCAAACCCTATTCAAATTTCACCAATTGTCCCAGTTGTATAGCAAAAGAAATTCCAACTCATGCACTGCATTCGGTTGTCCTATCTGTTTAGTGTCCTGTGATCTAAACCAGTTTCTTTGTCTTTCCTGACCTTGTCATTATTGAAGTGCATAGTCTAGTTATTTAGTAGAATGTCGCTCAAGTTGGTTTTGTCTGATGCTTTATCATTATTAAACTTAGTGTAAGCATTTTTGGCAGATATGCCAGAGGTCAGATTGTGTTTTTGAGATGAGTTTTAAAGAATGAGGAGAAGCCAGCTTGCAGAACTTACGGCCAGATGAATTTATCTTTGCACTCAGGTTTGGGAGGACGGAAGGTGAAAGGCAAAGGGAATGGCTATGCTATTATTAGCAAGTACTTACCAAGTTCTTACTAAGTCCCAGGCACTGTTCTAAATGCATTACATAAGTTAATTCAATCATCTTCACAACATCATCACAATTGTTCTTTTCCCGTTGTTCTTTTCCCATTTCTCAGATAAAAAGACTGAGGCACAAAGAGATGACAAAGCTAGCAAAGGGAGCAGACAGGATTCAAATCCAGGTAGATTGACTCTACTCGCTATACTGTCAGCAGAAGAGACAGTGAAAGCAAAAGTCTTAGGAAGAGAAAGGCTTACTGCGAGTTCAGAATCAGCTGGCTTGGAAAAGAGCGCTCAGAGGTTGGTCCAAGAAACTGAAGTAAAAGGACTGCGGCTTATGGCCGTGGCGCTCCCGCCCCCTGCTGGCTGCATGTGCTTATTGCATGCTTTTCACTGCTGTCTATTCAACTGGATGGAGGGGGCTACTTCCAAGCAGAGCAAATGATCACGGAAATTTCTGCAAAGTTCCTGAAATTGTGCCTGATCTATGAGCGTGCATCAGGAAGAAGGGCATTCGTACCATTCTTCTCCTTGCCTCTCAGATCTCTGCCACATTCTAAAGGTTGCTTAGCAGAATCAATCCTAAGCCCTATTCACATCAGCTTCTTTTATGAAACTTCCCAGGAGGTTTTGTTTTGTTTTTTTTTTTTTAACCATGACAAATTTGGAATCCACTGAAGCAGTAAGGAAGCTAAAGTTAAATTAATCAGAATGCAATCCCCAGACAAGACAATCATTGCAGCTGAGGGAGGGTGTTTGTCCTTGGAAAATATTTGAAAAAGCTGTGCCAGCTGAAGCAAGTCATCTCTAGCTGTGAGCTCTGAAGAGTCTCAGAGGATCCAATCACTAGGCAAATAAGATGATGAAGATGAAAATTTCCTCTGAATGAATCAGAAGTAGCCTTTATTTTCAATCAAATTCCCCTTCTCTTCAGAGGTAAAATGCTGTCCCTCTGAAACTCAAAATCCCTGGGGCTTCCACAAAATTCCATTGTTTTCTCTAGTAAGAGAATGTTGAAGTAAAACAAAGCCAGAAAACCATGGAACGGCAATCTTAAAAGGATGGCACACTGATTCATTCACATATACAGTAAATGAGTCTGGCAAACATTTTTTAAGTCTATTTTTTAAAGTATATTCCCAAAATATACTCTGTGGGGAAATACGCTTATTCTGTCTTGATGGCAAATTCAAACAAAATCATGGTCATTATTAAGCTACTTCTAATCTCCAAGGCAGGCAAGCCCCTTGCTGGAATTTGGAGGATGCTGATGCAGGGATGGTCTGAGTTGTAACATGATAACTTCTAGACACCTGTCTGTCTGTCAAGCTTGGAAAGACACAAATACATTTGCATACTGCTGCTACAAAGCAGAGGGCCGAAACCTTTGCTCCCAGGTCAGATAAACTCAGTAGATAAAAGCCTCATGAGAGCTGCTTGAGCTAAGCAAGGCTGTCACTTCAAGGACTTCTTATTTATTTTCATAAAGTATCAAGAGTTCCATAAAGAATTCATCAGAACTCCATACCTTCAGTCAGTCTGGAAGCTAGTACCCTACATCAGTTATCTACTGGGCAACAGTGCTCCATATCACTCAATGCAAAACAGAAATAGATTCACAGATTTAAAAAACAAACTTATGGTTACCAAAGGGCATAATGGGAGGGGGTTACTTAAGAGTTTGGGATTGGCAGATACATACTACTTTATATAAACTAGATAAATAGATGCAACTAGAGATCCTCATACTAAGTTAAGTAAGAAAGACAAATACCACATGATATCACTAATATGCGGAATCTAAAATATGGCGCAAATGAACCTGTCTACAAAACAGACTCACAGACACAGAGAACAGACTTGTGGTTACCAAGGGGGTTGGGGACCAAAAGTGAGAGGCACTGGGAGTTTGGGGTTAGTAGATGAAACTATTACATTTGTAATGGATGGGCAATGAGGTCCTACTGTACAGCACAGGGAACTGTGTCCAATCTCTTAGGATAGAACATGATGGGTGCAATATGAGAAAAAGAATGTATATGCATGTATGACTGGGTCACTTTGCTGTACAGCAGAAATTGTCCCAACATTATAAATCAACTATAAATTAATAAAATATAAAATAATAAAATAAATAATAAATAACAAGTATCTACTTATAGCACAGGGAACTCTACTCATTATCTTGTAATAACCTATAATGGAAAGGAATCTGAAAAAGTGTATGTATGTATGGGTATATGTGTGTGTGTGTATATATATATATATATATATGTATATACATATATGAAAAGTGTGTATATATATATATATATATATGTATATACATATATGAAAAGTGTATATATATATATGAACTAAATCACTTTCCTGTAACCCAAAACTAACACAACATTGTAAACAAACTATACTTAAAAAAAAAAAAAAGGAAAGGAAAGAAAGAAAAAGGGAAGAAAATCAGTGGCATGTAGCATTAAGCATTCATTGCTCTCCTGTCTGGGGTCACCTGGATGTCTCTGCTATTATTGCCTGGACTCTCGCCTGTCTGATGTGTCTGATATTGTGTCTCTCATCACCAAGCAGGCCAGGCTAGTGATGTTCCCAGTGCAGCATCCTCAGCAAGTCAACAAATGGAAAATACAATGCCATCTTAGACCCAGTCTCAGAAACAGCACTATCACTTCTGCTGCAACTATTGGCTAAAGCCATTCATGAAACATGTCCACAGTCAAGGGAACTGGACCCTCTTTTCTTTGAGAAGAGACAGTCTCGAGGCAAAGGGCATGGATACAAGGATAAAGAATTAGGAGCCACAGGAGTTCCCATCATGGTTCCCAACAAAGCTGAATAGTATCCATGCGGATGCAGGTTCGATCCCTGGCCTTGCTCCGTGGGTTAAGGATCCAGCATTGCCATGAGCTATGGTGTAGGTTGCATATGTGGCTTGGATCTGGAGTTGCTATGGCTGTGGTGTAGGCCCGCAGCTACACTCTGATTCGAACCCTAGCCTGGCAACTTCCAAGTGCGACAGGTGCAGCCCGAAAAAGACAAAAAAAGAATTGGAGCCTCAGCCAGAGTCTACCGCAGATTCAGAAAATAAAAACTCTTCTGGGTAACTCACCACTTTATCCCAAAAAACTCTTTCTTACTCCTCTCAATGAGTGATCTATAAACAGTGCTCTCTAGATTGTCCTGGTGAGATTTAATAAAGATGATAACCTTAAGGACAACAGCAGCAGGAGACAAGATCTCCCTGTGAGATCTGGAGCACCCCAGATCACTGAAAAAATTATCCCAGAGCCTTTGGATCTGACATGAATTGCCACTTACTGTCATCAATTCCTCATTTCTACCTGGTCCAAACCTCATTAGAAAGGAGTCTAGAGTTTAAGAAAAAACAAGAAAATGCGACTAATTTTGTCTCCTAGTATATCACAATCTTTGGTTCAAAAATATATATTCACTTATATTTCATTTTAATGTTTAGAAATGTGAAAGAAAATAATTTTTAAAATTTAAGGTGGAGTTCCCTTGTGACACAGTGGGTTAGGAATCTAGCATTGTCACTGTAGCAACTGAGGTTGCTGCTGTGGCTCGGGTTCGATTCCTGGCCCAGGAACTTCCACAGTCCATGGGTGCAGCTCTCCCACAAAAAAATATTTTAATATTTTAAAATAAAAACAAAAATTAGGATATCACAGAAATATCAATTGATATTTCTTGATTATTGCAATTGGAGTCTTTCTGGGTAAAAATTAAAACACGTGTATTATGTGGAAATTTTTTTACTTGTAAGAAGGAATTAACTTTTTTTTCTCTTTTTTTGGCTACACGAGCAGTTTGTAGAAGTTCCTGGACCAGAGATGGAACCCACACCAAAGTTGTGGCCTGAGGCACAGTTTTGGCAACACCAGATCCTTAACACACTTTACCACACGGGAACTTCTTTCTTTTCTTTTTTTGCTCTTGGCTTTTGAATGCTGTGCTGAATTCTCTTACTTGAATATATTCATATAATGACTATTTTGTTCTCAAATGACTAGGTTTTACCCAAGTCATTATTTCCTTCTTTCTCATTCTCTTATTCCTCTTTGTTTTTCCATAACTGTTCTGCTACCTCATAAGATGTAACATATAAATGGAAAATATAAGACCCCTCTTCTCTTATTTGGCAAATTTATAACCAAGATTTATTGGAAGAATCTAATATTTCACTATCTTTCTCTTACTGTAGTGCAAGTAAGTTGGCAAAAAACAAGGGAAAAACCTACTCTTGTTTCTTTTTATTTTTCCTAGTTTGTCACAATTAGAGTAACAACATGATGAACAATAATATGCTTCTTCTGGTGTTTCCATCTTGCTGATTGGATGATATAGACAGCCCAATTTTCTCCAAAGGATAGGTGAACATTCAAAATATTAAGTTCTTTTTTTTTTTTTTTTGCTTTTGTCTTTTTAGGGCCATACCCACGGCATATGAAGATTCCCAGGCTAGGGGTCTAATCAGAGTTGTAGCCTCTGGCTTACACCAGAGCCTCAGAAGCGGGATCCAAGCTGCATCTGCTACTTACACCACAGTTCATGGCAATGCCGGATCCTTAACCCATGGAGCAAAGCCAGGGATCGAACCCACAACCACATGGTTCCTAGTTGCATTCGTTTCTGCTGCACCAAGACAGGAATTCCAAAATATTAAATTTTTTTTGAGTTTTTATTTTTTTAACAGGATAAAATACATACATTTGAATACAATTACATTCACACAGATTATTATATCATGGATCTTAAGAAACAGATTAAGTGACTCCCTCTGGAGAAGTGGAATTGAAAATATGCTGAGACAAATAGGAAATTTATTCTATACTTTATCCCATTTCATATGGCTTTCATCCTTACTATTTAGTATTATCTACTACATTTCCATTTTTCTTTAACAATTAGCATTATATTAAAATTGTGTATATTGTGCAACTAAAATTTATAAAGAAAGCCTTATATACCATTAAATATTTTATATAGCATCATAAAAAGAATAACTTAACTGGTAAGAATAACAAAAATAATACACCCTCTGAAAATAAGTAAAATATAAAATGCATAAATTGGTTAAAAAACAGTGTAACTATATAAATATGTCCTCACAATTTGTTACATCTTAATGATTCTTCAATATAGGCATTAAACCATTCTAGAGGATGTGATAAACAAGACATTATAGACCTTACATTGTACCATGGAGAGAAATGGTCATTAATAGTACAATTGTAGAACTGTATTATTTAATTGTACAGTTGCCTTATTTAATTATAATTATCACAAATTCTTTCATGGAGAGGAAATCAGAATCAGATCTAAGAAGACTTCCGCATTCCAAGAATGATGTCAAATGACCCCCTTCATGATGGATTATGCACTTATTTACTATGAGATATATTTCTTCTCCAGAGATGCCTTGTTTGGATATCAATTGTAGATTTTTGGTTTGCAGTTATTCTGAAGTTTTGATATAAGAGTCCATATGTATATGAGATTGTTTTAAGTTGTTGTTCTCTTAGTTGCAAGTTCATCTCCAGTGTCCTGCATTCGTACCCACCTCTTCTCATGACTTCTGATTTTGGTGGTGTAATTGTGCATGGATGATTTCATATCTTTACTGTACATAAACCTTTACTGGTGAGTCTTGTCATTTGTGGAATTTTTGTTTCCTGTTGCTGTCTTTTCTTTTCTGCTTAGAGAAGTTCCTTTAGTATTTGTTGTAAGGCTGGTTTAGTATTGCTGAATTCTCTCAACTTTTGCTTATCTGTGAAGCTTTTGATTTCTCCTTCAAATCTGAATGAGAGCCTTGCTGGGTAGAGTAATCTTGGTTGGAGGTTTTTTTCCTTTCATCACATTAAGTATATCATGCCACTCCTTCTGGCCTGCAGAGTTTCTGCTGAAAAATCTGCTGATAACCTTATTGGGGTTCCCTTGTATGTTACTTGTTTCTTTTCCCTAGCTGCTTTCAAGATTTTCTCTTTGTCTTTAATTTTGGTCAGTTGGATTAATATGTGTCTCAGTGTATTCCTCCTTGGGTTTATTTTGTATGGTTCTTGTTGTGCTTCCTGGATTTGAGGGAGAGGCTCCTTTCCCATGTGGGGGAAGTTTTTGGCTATTATCTTTTGGAATACTTTTTCTTTCTCCTTCTCTCTTCTCCTCTTGGCACCCCTATAATACGGATGTTGGTGCATTTCACCTTGTCCCAGAGTTCTCTGAGACTCTCTTCATTTGTTTGCAATCTTTTTTCTCTTTTCTGCTCCGCATCCATAATTTCCACTCATCCATCCTCCACCTCGCTTATTCATTCTTCTGCCTCCTGGATTCTGCTGTTAGCTGCCTCTAGTGAATTTATTTCAGTTATTGTATTTTTGCATCTCTTCTTGTTTCAGTTTTATACCTTGTACCTCTTTGGTCAGTGTTTCCTGTAAGTTATCCATCTTTGCCTCCAGTTTCTTTCCAATGTCTTGCATCATCTTTAGCATCAACAATCTAAAGACTTTTTCCTGGAGGCTGAGAATCTCCTCATCACTTAGCTGATTTTCTGGGGTTTTTCCTTTCTCCCTCATCTGAGTTATAGTTCTCTGTCTTTTCATTTTTATAGGTTTTTGGTGTGGTGACCTTTTTACAGATAATAGCGTTGTAGCCTCTCTTACTTCTGGTGTCTGCCCCCTCCCCCTTGTGGCTGAAGTCTGTATGGGGGTTTGCTGTAGGCTTCCTGATGGGAGGGGCTGATGCCCACCCACTGGTAGGTGGAGCCGATTCTAATCCCTCTGGTGGGTGGGGCTTTGTCTCTGGATGGGATTAGAAGCAGCTATGTGCCTGAGGGGTCTTTAGGTAGCCTGTTTACTGAGGGGTGGGGCTGTGATCCCACCTGAGTTGTTGTTTGCCCTGGGGCTTCTCAGTGCTGACTGATGGGTGGGGCCAGATTTTCCCAAAATGGCCACCTCCAGAGAAAGGCATGCTGCTGAATATTCCTGAGAGCTTTGCCTTCAATGTCCCTCCCTCACAAGCAGCCACATTCACCCCTGTTTTCCCAGGATGTCCTCCAAGCACTGCAGTCAGGTTTGACCTAGATTCGGATGGAGACCTCTCTCTGCCCTGGGACCCAGTGCACGTGAAAATCTGTGTGTGCCTTTTAAGAATGGGGTCTCCGTTTCCCCCAGTCCTGTGGAGCTCCTGTGCACAAGCCCCACTGGCCTTCCATGCCAGATGCTCCAGGGGCTCTTTCTCCCAGTGCCGGATCCCCGCAGGTGAGGGCTTGATGTGGGGCTCAGAACTCTCACTCCTTAGGTGAGTCTCTGTGAACCAGTTAGTTTCCAGTCTGTGGAGCTTCCCTCCCAGATGTATGGGGTTGTTTATATCACAAAATCACCCTTCCTACCTCTTGATGTGTCCTCCTCTTTTTCTTCTGGAGTAGGATATCTTTTTTAAGGTTTCTGGTCCATTTGGGTGGAGATTGCTCAGTCTTTAGTTGTGAATTTTGTTGTTTTTAGGGGAGAAGTTGAGCTCCAGTCCTTCTATTCCACCATCTTCCAAAATATTAAATTCTTAACAAAGATAAATGTGGAAGCAATTTGAGATCCCCTCTCCCATTACTTTCCAAGTCCATTGACTGTCTTAATTTAGCTTCTTGACCAATAATCTGCTCATTTCGCTGTCATACAAGTTCTTTTTCACTCCCCTAACAGTCTGCCTACCTGTTTGTATGCTGGAATGTAAGAAACAATTTCAAGGAATAAAACCATCTCCCATAATGCCAACCCCATTGATTGCTTGACCTTTGCTAAGTCCACCGACTAGGTGGTGTATAATATTTGAGAATTAAAGATGCTGACTTATTTCTTTTCTAAGTAAAATTTAAACTCTTGACTACCCAGCATCAAACTCTGCACACTGTCTCAATCCACTCCTGCTTTGCACCACTCTCTCTAACATTTGGATACTACTTATTGATTAAATTTTTAGCTGCTGTCATTCAAGGACATCCAGCTTTAGTGGACCAGCACTGGAATGGCAGACTCCCAAAGGCCTGAAAATGACCCAGTTTGACACAATGTGTATAATCTGTCTGAAGAAATAAATGGGCTCAACAAGGTTATCAGTATAACTGATGATTCTCACCCAATTATGATTATCACAATTAACAAGCAGTTTTAGTAAAAAAAGGCATTCAGGGAGTTCCTGTCATGGATCAGTGGTTAACGAACCCAACTAGTATCCATGAGAACTCAGGTTCAATCCCTGACCTTGCTCAGTGGGTTAAGGATCCAGCATTGCCATGAGCTGTGGTGTAGGTCTCAGATGCGGTTTGGTTCTGATGTTGCTGTGGCTGTGGTGTAGGCCGGAGGCTACAGCTCCAATTTGACACCTACCCTGAGAACCTCCATATTCTGAGGGTACAGACCTAAAAAGACAAAAAAAAAAAAAGAAAGAGCATTCAGAGTTAGCGATTTTCCTTCTCAAGAAAGGAAACACCACAAAACCATTTTGTTTTCTCATTGCCAAGTATTTGGGCTGTGAAATCCATGGTCTAAAATCTATCTGTATGATACTTTAAATCCAGCCCCGTTGGCATATCAGTTGGGTTTTGTTTAGCTTGCAGTTAAAAAAGTAATTTTCCATCTTTCAAAAAGGATTTCTAGGAAGGGTAAAAATGGCAAGTGTTTTTAAAGCGAATGTGTTTGCACATTCATGACCTCAAAGATCAAAGACAAAGTTTCTCTTTTCAATTAGTGAATATCATTCCTACCAGCTTACCATCCACAACAAGAAATGACTATTAACACCTCCACTTAACAGAAATAATGAAGAGAGCACCACTGTTAACCCAACATAAAATTCAAACTAGAATAGACGCATCTCAAGATTTTGTAAGGTTTAGCTTTGAGTTCATAGACAGTCTTAAGACCAGTGCCAATGCAACTGGAGCAGTTTTTGAGTTAAATTGATATAAAAAGGGTTTTTAAGTTAAATTGCATATTGTATATATTCTCACCTTCTACTTGAGGTAGAGATATGTGACCAAGTTATTAGGCACTTTTAATATGCTATTAAATTTGTGTTCTTGGAAAGCTGGTCTCATTGTAAAATTAAATTAGAATGTAAAGGACAGAATTATCACTTCCTGCCATCAAGGAAGAATTCCTTCCACAGAACTGGTGGTAACTTGCAACCAATTCAGATTGGTTTTCATGACATGATTGTGTATATTTCTTTTTTTAATCTATGTTTTGTATCTGTTTTGTATCTATGTTGGTAGCTTGAAATTGATTGTGGTGGGAGTATTTATACCACACAAATTGCAACCACTACTTATAGACTTACAAGTTAGTATTAGGGAGATGAATATATTCTATATCTGCATTGTTCAATAGAGTAGCAAATGGCCACATGTAACTACTGGCCTATAGAAATATGCTTGATGTGATTGAGGAATTATTTTTTTATTAAGTTTAATTTAAATAGCCATGTGGGTAGTGGCTACTGTTTGGGGCAGCTCAGTTCCACTGTGAAATAACAATTGAAGGCATCTGCCAAGATTCATGGAGACTGAAGAAGCTAAGAATCGAGAAGAAAGAGGGGTATCCAATACAGAAGTCACTCCAGGTCTTAGAATAATGAAATGAAACAGTAAAGCCCTTATAGGTTCTACCATCACTTTTTGAATCTGCTTTCTGTGCATTTAATTCTTCACAAACCAGGGATAGTCAGCTATGGGACAGGAAGATGAAGGCCACCTCCTCATTAGGTAGCTCCATAAAGAAAACTGGCCCCAATAACCTAAAATAGTGCTTATTAAATTTTATGGAGTTCCCTGGTTGCTCAAAAAGTTAAGAATCTGGCACCACTGCTCTGATTTGTGTCACTACTGTGGTGCAGTTTTGATCCCTGGCCTGGGAACTTCTGCATGCCACAGGCACAGCCAAAAAAAAAAATTAGCACACATCAGAAATACCAGGAGAATTTGTTGAACCATAGACTCCTGGGCCCCATTCTGATTCAGATTTTGGGGGGGAGGGCATCAAGAATTTGCACATGTATAGGTAATGACGCTATAGATAATCCAGGGACCAAACTTTGAGAAGCACTACTTCAAAACTAATTTATCAATCTCCAGCTCCTGCTTCTTCAGTCACAGTCTGCATGCTTTTCACTGATGGAAATCCTGTTGACTATATTTTCTGAGGTGCTACAGCAAATCTCATTACTCTTTGTGGGTTAATTCTGTCCTTAAGGGTTCTAGTTAAAACTCTAAGAAACCTAACAAGTTCTCCTACTTTGCCTTTTCGGGGGTCCAAAGTTCAGTTGTTCCCACTATGCTAGATGCCACTTTGGAATGTGCAGTTAAGAGTTTCTGCTCATAGCTCCAGCTGTTGATGAAAACTGCAGACACCAACTAATCCCTTTCTCTCCCTCCCTATCCCTCATAATACCTTCCAGTGGAATACACTTAGCACATGTACAAAGAGCAAAAATAACCTCAAGTATGTGTCTGATGTTGTAAACTCCTTGAAAATACAGATTTAACAAGCGCTAAATGACTTTCTCTCCCATAAGGAAGAGATGATATGAAGGGGATCTTCTCCAAATGAAAATATAACCATTTGAGTGGTTTGGAGAGCCAGGAATTTGGATCTTGAGAGTAAATGGCTTCTCGGAGGCTTCTTTTTTAAAATTTAGCTGGAATATAGCTGATTTACAATGTTTTATGAGTTTCAGATGTACAGCAAAATGAATCAGTTTTACATATAAATATATCCATTCTTTTTTCCTATATAGGTTATCACAAACTATTAAGTATATTTTCCTGTGCTATATGTAGGTTCTCATTAATCATCTATTTTATACAGTAGTGTATATGTTGTTCCCACTCTCCCTATTATCCCCTCCTCCCAGTGGTTTCATCCATGGTAACCATGAGATTGGTTTTGAAATCTGTGAGTTTACTTTTGTTTTTTAAATGTTATTTTGTATCATTTTTATTAGATTCCACATATAAGTGATATATGATATTTGTCTTTATGTCCAGCTAGGTCCATCCATGTTGCTTCAAATGGCATTATTTAATTCTTTTTTATGGCTGGATAATATTCCATTGTGTATATGTACTACATCTTCTTTATTCATTCCTCTGTTGATGGACATTTAGGTTGCTTCCATGTCTTGGCTATTACAAATAGTGCTGCAATGAACATTGGGGTGCATGTATCTTTTTGAATTAGAGTTTTCTCTGGATATATGCCCAGGAGTGGGATTGATGGATCATACGGTGGTTCTACATTTAGTTTTCTAAGAAACATTTGTACTGTTCTCCATAATGGTTGCACCAGCTGACATTCCCACCAACAGTGTAGGAGGGTTCCCTACAATAAACCCTCTCCAGCATTTATTGTTTGTAGACTTTTTGATGATGGCCATTCTGACTGGTGTGAGGTGCCACCTCATAATTTTGACTTGCATTTCTGAAATAATTAATGATATTGAGCATCCCTTCATGTGTTTTTTGGCCATCTGTCTGTCTTTGGAGAAATGTCTATTCAGGTCTTCTGCCCATTTTTTGTTAGGGTTTTTGTTTTTTTGATATAAGGTTCTCAGTGACTTCTTTAAGTCTGTTTTAATTCTAGTATAACAAGTAAAGAATGAAATGCTTTCTCCTGTTTTATTCCACCCCTCCTCACCCAGATGGTGTTTTGGGGGTCATTTTAGAAACTGATTCTGAGAGTACCAGGAAAAGAAGGATTAAAAAAAAACAAGCCTGGTCATCTGGACAGAAATGTTAGATAAAAGCACATGTTGGTGATATAAAGAGAAACTATAAAGCAGAGAAATACAAAAGGATAAACTTCTGAGGCACCAACTGTTGCTCCGAGTTTTCTTTCTTTTCCTTTTAGGACCACATGTGAGGCATATGAAGGTTCCCAGGCTAGGGGTCAAATCAGAGCTGCAGCTGCTGGCCTACACCACAACCACAATGATGTGGGTTCTGAGTTGTGACTGCAATGTACACAATAGCTCACAGCAACTCCAGATCCTTAACCCACTGAGAGAGGCCAGGGATTGAACCCATATCCTCATGGATGCTAGTCTGGTTCGTTACCACTGAGCCACAACAGAAACCCCCGAGTTTTATTTCTGACCAAGATGTTTCCTTGTTTTCTAAGACCAGCTTCTGTTATGTCTAATCAGCACATTCTTAGGAAATTAAGAATATTTTTAAAGGGAGAGCAGAAGTACCAAACTCTGTTATTTCATGTGGCTATTTTTACCTCTAGGCTAAACCACTTCTAGACTAGGAAAGAATTCCTTGGCTTTCCACTATAAACAAGAGATCTAAACTCCAAGCAGAGAGTATTGAATACATAAAACTGAGGACTCCCTATTATTTGCACATGGATTATTTACAGTATGGATTACTTGCATACGTTTAAATCCATCTAGATTGGTTTGAATAGACTACTTAGTGGCAAAAATAATTGATGAGTGTGGAAAAAGCAAATTAATGTTAAGGGTATCCTGAACAAAATATTTTGAAATGGTAAGCCAGACGGTTCCACTCACATACACACAACGGAAATTTCAAATACATACATAAGTCAGTTGTTTACATACTCTATCTCCTGTGCATAGAAAATCATAATTTTTCTGTCTAATAATATTCTTCATATTCTCCAGCCTTAAAAAAAGTAAAAATTGAGGTTAATGAAATGCCTACAAAATAGCAATGATATATGTGATTTAATGCCATATTTATATTCTCCATATCAAAGCTACTAATCTTTCTCTCTCCCCTTCTTTCCCATTTTCATGCATTTCTTACATCATTGACATTCTCCAGGTCCACAGACACTTCTTTTCCCATTTTACACCTTCTTCACCTTTAAAGGATGCATACTTTTAAAACACCATGATGAACTATGTGATATAAGTCAGAAAGAGAAATACAAATATATGAGATCATTAATACATGGAATCTAATAGAAATGATAAATTAGGACTTACAAAACAGAAACAGACTCAAAGATTTTGAAACCAAATGTATGTTTACCAAAGGGAAAACATGTGGGCAGGAAGGAATAAATTAGGTGGTTGGGATTGATATATACACACTATTATATATAGAATAGACAGGTGATGGGGACCTACTGTATAGCATAGGAAAATTTACTCAGTACTATGTGGTAACTTGATGGGAAAAGAACCTAAAAAGAAATGGATATATGTTTATGCATAGCTGATTCGCTTTGCTCTATACCTGAAAATTTACTAACTCAACTTTGTAAATCAAAGTTATTCCAATAAAAATGTTTTTAAATCCCCTGAAAAGTAAGTGCATTTCCAATAGACACCTGGAGAGGTGCCAAACCATATTATCTGTTGAAATAAAAATATGGAGAGTTATAATAAGTAAAAAATACACTTTAAAGAAAATTATTCAAATAATTGCAAAACTGAAAGAATATATAAACACATAAAAAATGTATAAACACTTAAAGGTAGATAAACACATCTGTATACACAGAAAAATACATCTGGAAAATATGTACCAAGGTATTTACAATGGATATCTATAGCCCTATCTTCTTATAGATGGAATATACCTAAATATATTTTTATGTGCTTAATATTTTGTAACTAGGGAAATTTGTTAAGAAAAACACTTAAAGGGGTTCCAGTCATTGCTCAGTGGAAACAAATCTGACAATTACCCATGAGAACTCGGGTTCAATCCCTGGTCTCACTCAGTCGGTTAAGGATCCAATGTTGCCATGAGCTGTGGTGTAGGTGACAAATGCAGCTCAGACCTGGATTTGCTGTGGCTGTGGTGTAGGTCAGCAGCTACAGCTCTGATTCCAACCCTAGCCTGGGAACCTCCATATGCCATGGGTGTGCTCCCAAAAAAATAAAGAAAAACACTTAAAGATATCTAATAACCCACTGACAAAAATTCAACACATATTTATTGTTTTAGAAAAATGTTCACACTGTACTGTTACATAAAAAAAGATCACAACTCTTAAAAAAATAAAATAATAAAACACCACGAGGAAGGGTTGAGTTGACATTTATAGTAACTGATTTTAATTCTTCACTAGGACTAAAATGCTCTAACTCAAAAATTAGTATACACACTACTATATATAAAATAGATAACAAAGAAAGATCTATTCATAGCACAGGGAATTGTACTCAATATCTTGTAATAGCCTATAATGAAGAGAATGTATTATTTCCATATATGTATACCTGAATCACTTTACCGTACATCTGAAATTAACACATTGTAAATCAACTATATTTTAATTTAAAAAATTTTAAACGTATCGTATAAATTTAATAGTGCTTTTGGGGAAAAAAGTACTGTACAACTCTGACCCCTAACATAAGATAGATTTTGAAAGAATAATTCTGAATGGATAATACATATAACACAGAAGTAGTTTGGGACCAGAACTTGAAAAGATGTCTGTTTCTAATATTCTCTCAATAACATAGCAGATGTCTATCACTCACATGCTAAATTTTCTAGCAATTGATAAGTTAATTATAAAGGCGAAGTTATTCTAACACCAGTTTTTCCCTTCATCCAGTCAGTTTTTCCATTTCAGAGATTCTATTAGCAATGAGCCATACCTGTTAATATGTGCTCACCATATGCTGGACACCATTAAGCACTTACTTCTAATATTACCACTTTATATTAGCTCATGTAATTATCAAGACAATTCATTTATAGCAACAATCATTTCCTAACTGCAAAAACTTAGTTTTAAGGAAAAATAAAAATTGTCTTGGCTCACACAGCTGGTAATAGTAGGACTAGATTCCATACTCTGAAGCTTCACATTTCCATGTATTGAAACCTACCTTGAAAACTGTAATTTTAGTGAAAAAGCTCAAAAAGAACAAGATGGTAGAAATTTTTCAAAGTCTAATGAGATTCAAATGTCAGCTAAAGCTTCCCACACGAACTATTCATTACAACTATCAGCCCTTGCTGGCTTACAAATAGGTTAAAGAGGAAATTAGCTCAAGTAGATTTTTATCACTTAAATGGTTTCTCCCCCCCCAAACAGGTGATTTGTTTCACCAGAGCAAATTCTGCCAAGAGAATTAGATAAATAAGCAATCTGTAATTGAAAGGTTCTTATCTAGTCTTCCCTGGAAGTTAGCAGAATTGGATTCATGGTTTCTGTCCCTTTAGCTATAAAAAAAAGTTAATATTTCCACTAATATCTTATAGCAAAGAAAATCAGCTAACAGTGACATTTTTCTTTTCTCCTATCTTTAACAATGTTGAGCTATTTGCAACTGAACTAGTAATACCAAAAGCATATAGGCTGTCCAAAAACATGGACCTTGACTCTACAAGTTATTTAACTATTTTATTTATTTGTTTGTTTGTTTGTTTGTTTTTAGAGCCACACCCATGGCATGTGGAAGTTCCCAAGCTAAGGGTTGAATTGGAGCTGCGATGCTGGGCTACACCACAGCCACAGCAACACAGGATCCGAGCTGTGACTTCGACCTACCCCACAGCTCACAGAAACACCAAATCCTTAACCCACTGAGCAAGGCCAGCAATCAAACCCAAATCCTCATGGATACTAGTTGGGTTTGTTAACCACTGAGCCAGGACAGGAACTCCTTATTTAACTATTTTTAAAAATCAATGTGACATAGTTCCTGTGTTCTTATATATTATTCATTTCTTTATGGCACCAAGAGATTTCATCAACCCAATATTTGTTCAACAGTTACCAATGAAACAACTTTCTTAGAGAAATGAAGATGATGGGTTTCATTTGAATGTAGAGGAAAGAACAGGTTAAATAAAGAATTGAGTGATGGATAAAATTTCTAATAATCTTAATTTGGAAAAGCCCTGGCGTTTTGGCCAAAAATGCAAAATAGGAATATCCTGAGCTCATGATGTCCTACAGACACATGAATATTACAACAATTTACACAATGACTGCCTACTATAACAACCTGAAGACTGGCAGAAAAGATCTTCCATAATTAGAGGTATAAAGAAGGAACCGCAACAAGGCAGATGGGAGGGATGGAGACACAGTATAGTCAAAACTCTCATGCCTGCATAAGCAACTCACAACTGGGAGGGTATTCACAACTTCAGAACTTCTCCCTAAGAAGCGAAAGTTCAGAGTCCCTTCCTGTGGGTCCTGCACTGGGAAGAAGAGCCCCCAGAATATCCAGATTTGAAGACCAGCAGGGTTTATGTATGAGAGAGCTGGAGGGCTGTAGGAAACAGAGTCTACTCCCTTTTTTTTTTCCAGCTGTGCCCACAACATACAAAAGTTCCCAGGCCATGGATTAAACCCACACCACAGAAGCAACCAGAGCCACAGCAGTAAAAATGACAGATCCTTAATCCACTGAGCCACTAGGGAACTCCTGAAATACACTCCGCTCTTAAAGGGCACATGGAAAAAATCTCACCAACTCCATGTCTCAGCACAGAGGCAGCAATGTGAAAGGAGGCTGAGTCAGATCCATTTGGTGAACTTGGAGACCCTCCCAGAGATGCAGCAGGCAAATGGAGCTCACCCTGGCTCCACAGATACATGGACATAAACAACCATTTAGGGGATCTCATTCTACCATAAGAACACTGGTGCTAGCAAACATCATTTTGGTGTCCTCCCTCTGGCCTATTAGCACTCCAGGCTTACCTGCTCACCAGCAAGCTAGCATCAGTCCTGGGACAGCCTGGGCCACATATCCAGCATTGTGAGGACCTGGGCCCACTCATCAGTGAGCTGGAACCAGCCCTGCCCCGCCCATGCCCCACAGCCAGCTGCCCTAGGACCAAGCCCCAACCATAAGCAAGCCAGCAGCCATCATATGAGGGAGGTCCTGGCAGCCAACTGGACTGGAGGCCAGCCCTGCCTACCTATACACCCATGGTAGTCGGCTCCACCACAACAAGAGGGTCCATGCATCCTACATGGGGCATCCCTAGAGCATATAGTTCTGGGTGACTACAGGGAGTATACTGTCAAGCCCCATAGGATGTCTCCTACAAAAGAAAATGTAACCAACCTACCTAATGCATACAAATAAACACAGAGAATACAGAAAATTGAGGAGACAGAGGAATGAATACATTCCAAACAAAGGAATAGGACAAAAACTTCAGGAAAAAAAAACTGAACAAAATTGGAGATAAGCAATCTACCCAATAGAGTTCAAGGTAATGGTCATAAAGATGCTCAATGAACTTGAGGGAATGGATGAACACACCGAGAATTTCAATAAAGAATCCAAAATTATAAAGAATAACTAAAGAGAGCTGAAGAATAGCATAACTAAAATTAAAAAATACACTAGAAGAAATCAACAGTAACTTAGATGATACGGAGGAAGAGATCAGTGAATTAGAAGACAGGGTGGTGGAAATCACTGACCCTGAACAGAAAAAAGCAAAAAAAAAATTATTTAATGAGGATAGTTTAAGAGACCTCAGGGACAACATCAAGCATACTAACATCTGCATTATGGTGTCACATATACAGAAGAGAAAGAAAGAGGCAGAGAACTTATTTGAAGACAATAGCTGAAAACATCCCTAATCTGGGAAAGGAAACATACACCCAGGTTCAGGAAGCACAGAGAATCTCAAACCAGATGAACCCAAAGAGGAACACACCAAGACACACTGAAATTAAAATGACAAAGAATCAGACACAACTTAGAATAGATTTACAAGGAGATCCTGCTGAATAGCATTGAGAACTTTGTCTAGATACTCACGTTGCAACAGAACAAAGGGTGGGGGGAAAATGTAATTGTAATGTATACATGTAAGGATAACTTGATCCCCTTGCTGTACAGTGGGAAAATAAAAATAAATAAATAAATAAATAAAAGTCATATAAGCATTTCAAAAAAAATGACAAAGAAAGGAAGGAAGGCAGGGAGGCAGGCAGGTGGGGTGGGAGACACAAACAAGATAATCTCAAAGCAGCAAAAGAAAAACATCTAGTTACATACAAGCAAACTCCCATAAGACAATCAGCTGAATTTTCAGCAGAAACATTTCAGCCCATTAGGGAGTGTCACAATATATTCAAAGTGATAAAGGAAAAAACCTATAGCAAGAATGCTCTACCAGCAAGGTTATCATTTACATTTGAAGGAGAGATAAAGAGTTTTACAAACAAGCAAAAGCTAAAAGAGCTTAGCACCACTAAACTGGCTTTATAAGAGATGTTAAAGAGACTTTAAGCAGAAAGAAAAAGCCACAACTAGAAATAGGAAAATTACAAAAGGAAAAATCTCATTGCTAAAGGAAAACATACAGTAAAGGTAGTAGATCAACCACTTATAAAGAGAATAGAAAAGTTCTATTAAAAGCAATAAAATTATCTACAGTCATAAGAAGTAGTTAAGGGACACACACAATTAAAATATGCAAATATTATGTCAAAAACATTAAACTTGAGGGGAGGAATAAAAAATGCAGGGTCTGCAGAATGTATTCAACCTTAAAAAATCATCAACTTAAAATAATCATGTATATACATATATAGGTTGATATATATGTTTATAGCAACCACCAACCAAAAAACTCATAGATACACATGCAACAAAAAAAGAGAAAGTAATGCAAACATAACACTAAAAATAGTTATCAAATCACAAGAGAACAAAAGAAGAAGATAACAAAAAGAACTAAGAAAAAAAACATTAAACAATACAATGGCAATAAGTATATACCCATCAGTAATTATTTTAAATGTAAATGAACAAAATGTTCTAATCAAAAGACAGAGTGATTGAATGGATTAAAAAATAAGAGGTACATATATGCTGCCTATAAGAGACTCACTTCAGATCTAAAGACACACAAAGACTGAGAGTGAGGGGATGGAAAAAGGATTCCACTGAAATGGAAATGAAAAAGAAGCTGTGGTAGCAATGTTCATATCAGACAAAATAGATTTTAAAACAAAGACTATAATGAGAGACAAAGAAGAGCATTACATAATGCTAAAGCATCAGTCCAACAAGGAAATGCAATAGCTTCCTGAGGCCTCTTGCTCCACATTCTCTCTGCAAAAATGGTCAAATCATCTATTGAGTGGTGATTACAAAGAAAAGTTTTTTAGGGTCCTATAGAGTAGAATCTTCAGAGGGATACCTAGAAATAAAAAGTAATATTAGTATGAAATGTATTTTAGTAAAGAGCTGAACTCTGAGGGTATCTAGCCCAGTGGATTCTAAAAGGTTGATATATGGAAATATGTCAATTTTGTAGAACTGCTCACTGAATTTCCAGAGGCTAAGATTTTGATGCTCTTGATAATGGTGTCCATAGTCTTGATAATCTCACGTATAAGGGCATGCATGACCTGAGCATTTGACCAGAGTTTCTTAGTGGCCCATATAGTGGCTTGTCCATGGAGAAATACAGCCCATGCATGGTCCACTGCAGCGAGGAGTCCCTCAAGATATATCAGGTTGTCAGGCTTTAGCTCACAGAGTTTCTTCAGATCCTGAGGAAGGTCAACTACATGACTGATGAGAATCTGGGTGGTTAGGTTTAGGCCTTAATAATGATAAGTCAGAAGGGAGAGAGAAAAATTGGAAATGTAAGTTTGGAAGGTTGAAGCAAACTAGAAGACCTGAAAATTAGGTAAGGGTTGACAATTTGTGCAAGGTGACAGTATACAGTCCAATTCCCAGGGAGACAACAGTGAGAGAAGTTTATTAAATCTCTACCAGACATGACAGAGTTTGTATCCATCAGTTACCTACAATTTACAAAGTTCAAAATAGCTCAAAGACAAGGAACAGTCAGAATGTGATAACCCACAAAGGTGTGCTATAGGTTTTTACTAAAACACAAAATGTTTCTCTACATGTCACAGAGGATTAATAATAGTATAGACTTCATAGTGTGGCCTTTGGAGAACTAAGCAGGGCAAAACAGAAAGTATACCAGACTCTTACTTTTCACTCAATGCTAAGTACAATAATGCTGAATAAATGTGAACTATGGAGTTCCCATCACGGCTTAGTGGTTAGCAAAACCGACTAGCATCCATGAGGATATGGGTTCGATCCCTGGCCTCACTTAGTGCATTTAGGATCCGGCTTTGCCGTGAGCTGTGGTGTAGGTCACAGATGTGGCTCAGATCTTGCATTGCTGTGGCCGTGGCATAGGCCAGCAGCTACAGCTCTGATTGGACCCCTAGGCTCGGAACCTCCATGTGCCGTGAGTGCAGCCCTAAAGAGGCAATGAGTAAATAAATAAATGTGAACTATTACTGTTGTTACAATAGTCAAAATATCTTTCTTACCTGGCTTGGTTTTGGGGTTTGTTTGTTCTTACTTTTTTTGTACAAAGATAATCTTTGCCCATTTCTCACTATTCAAGATAAACCCTGTTATTAATTTAGTTTATTTCTTTTACCACTCTATTTATATAGGTAAAAACACACAAACTCAAATGTCTATTAATCAGAGAATAAACAACAAAATTGCTTATCCATCCCATGGTGCCATGAATGGTGGCCAATACAACCTAAAATTTCTAGTGATGTAGAAATACATCAGAATACATTAGCTTTAAAAAAATATATAAAATTCCATAGCCAAATAAGGAGGATGGATAGATGATACATGATAGATAACATAGATAGATAGATAGATAGATAGATAGATAGATAGATAGATAGATAGATAGATAGATAGATAGATAGAGATAGATAGATAGATTTAGGTATAAATATAACAGGACTCTTGTTATATCTTTAGACATTCTGCATCCTCTCTCTCTATACTCAGTAATATTTTCTGAGCATCTCCCTGTTTCCGCTAATAGTCCTTGAGAACATACACTCTTAAAGTTACAGCATAAGACATATTTCTTCTATGTTATTTTTCTGTTAACCTCTGACTCTCTCATTAAGAATTATGTGGTAGTGGATAGAACACTAAATTGGCAAGCTCATGCAGCAAGGACCTAAATAAATCTTCATTTGAGACAAAGAAGAGTCCAAATCATAAATGCCATGGTCAACAGAGGATCAGGTGAGAGAACTAATAGAGAGAAAATTGGCTACTGGAAATATGAGGGAAACATATTACAGACTGGGCTTTGGAATGAGCCAATTCGAGGGAATTGAGGTTGTTCCCCCAAAGGTGAATTAGAAAATCACAGTGGTCCTTCTTCCATTCCTATTCTTCAAGCATTAGCACTGCTGTCTAATTCACTAATACCCATATTTTCTCATGCCTCTTTGGTTTTGTACAGGCTGTTCTTCTGTCTGGAACACCATCCCTGACTCATCCATCTGGCAAACTCCTCTTCACCAAGTGTCAGTTCAAAGCCACCTTCTGCATGAAGCTTTCCCTGATTCCCCCAGGGGGAGTCAGGGTTTCTTGAACTGATGTGCCTCTTTGGCTTATAGAGACCTTCATGACAGCCATCATTCTAATCTTTGTAGCATAATCCTTTACAATTTGATCTTAACTAGTATATAGTGAATTCCTTGAAAATAAGGTTTTCACCTCTTCATTCCCAGTACTTAGTATAGCATGTGCTGAATAATTATTTCATGAAGAAATGGCCACATGAATGAAACTTTGTCATGGAATCAAGTGGAATTTAATTGATGATTTACAATCAAACAAAGTTTGGGGGTCATAGCAGTTCAGGCTGCCTAATTCTTAGGAATTACTAATATTCCCATTTTACACTTAAATTGAGATCTAGAATGATTAGGTAATTTACTCAAAAAGGTAAATTTCAGAAAAAAAATACAAAAGGCCCTTACTTATATGAAAAGATAAGGATAAATTAAAATATTTTCACCTACCAGACTGTCCAAAAAATCCTTCAGCATGGTGTAACAGGCACTTTCATATACTGCTAGTAGAAGTATAAGTTGGAACCACACCAATTTAGCACTGTATATCAAAATTACACATTTATGTGACTCTCCACCCAGAAAACCTACTTTTGGAAATTCCTCCTACAGAAATACTTACACCCATATAAAATGGTACATGAACAAGAATATCCATTGCTGCACAGTTCATAATAGCAAACAGTTGAATCCTTTTGTCCATCCACAAGCTAAATATATTATGGTACATCTAAAACAGTGGTTCTCAAAGAGAGGTCCCCAGACAACAGCATCAGTATCACCTGGAAATTCATCAGAAATGCCAGTTCTCAGATCCCACCCCAGACTCCTTGAATCAGAAACATAGGGGTAGAGTTAATCTGTTAACCTGCATTTTAACAAGCCCTCCAGGTGATTCTGATGCATATCAGAATTTGAAAAATTTGATCTCAGCAACGAAGTGTCGTGTGGATAGGGAAAAATATGAGGGAGCTCTCTAAATCCTGCTAAGGCAATATAACCTAGATTCTGTTAGGTGATGGAAACAAGTGGCAGAAGAGTATAACATGCTTCCTATCGTGCTAAAGGAGAAGGAAAGAAATCATATTTTAATTGACTTTCATATAAGTTTGGCTAAGGGTCTTGGCAGATGGGGGTGGGGACAAGGAATAGGAAGGAGAATTGTAACTATGAATTTTTTACCTTTTGTGATTTTTTTAACCATGTGAATGTATTATCTCTAAGATAGATAGATAATAGCAGATGAGAGAAAGAGAGAGAGAGGGAGATAGATTTTTCTTAGCATGTATATCTCCCAAGTAGCAGCCAGAAAAGATTACTACCTACCTTGCATACTTGCTTCCTACTCCATCTTTCCCAAGACCCTGAAGAATTGTAAATTTTCATTCTTTTTAAGAGTTGCTAACGACATTTAATAAAATCTAGTAGATAACACACAGACAAACATATAGTCCCATGGGCATAAACACACACACACACATGCATAAAAAAGACTGGCTAGTTATATTTGTTTTCAGAACAATTAATTTTTTTGATTGCTATTTCTAAGTTTAAAGACATTTCCTGCCCATGTGCAGGAATTTGCCCAATTGCAGAAAGGCACATACATCCAAAAACTCCCTGCCTAAATTAGGGCAATCATTTAGACAGATCTAAACTTAAGGGCCATTAACAATGCCAATATCAGGTCACACTGATCGGTGATAAGTAAATTAAATAAAAATAATGCACCTACTCTATGGTTTGTAACCCTATAATCTAAGCAAAGTCCAACAGTTTAGATAGTTTCAAATATGCACTACCTGCTGAGACCAAGGAATGTCTTACACTGTTATACTAGATGTCTATAGGATTATATCACTGAATATAATTTGTTGTTAATTTGAAGCATGACCCTCAGTAATTATTAAGGGATTCAGTTGTCCTTCATACTGAAAAAAAAAATTGAACATACTCATCTCTCTCACTGAAATGTGATAGGAATTAATTAAGGATTTTTTAACCAAGTAATATTTTTAGCTCTTCCATTCCAGATATTATGCAAAAAGCAAATAGCCTTGTCACAAATGTCTTACTATTTTGTCCTATTCTCCTAGTGACATTGGGACAGAGTTAAATCCCAAGATCCCTGACTGCTGTCAAACACCAAAATGGAATTCTTTTTGCAGTGACTTCACCTTAATTTCCAGAAGGACTGGAAAATTACAACTCCAGGTGGCTCTTTCTGGCTCATGTCCTCTGGAGACCTTTTTAGGTTCTGTGCTGTGGAACAAGAGGTCTAAAGTTGGTGTGCTTACTGAGCCGTTTGCTTTGATCTGAATTTGCCTTCAAAAAGTACCTTTGAAGTCCACATATTTCCTGACACTGTGGCCCTGCTGATGCCCCAAATGAGCCATGAGAACGATTAAACCGTGTCTTGACCTGTTGTGGAAGCTCAAATGAACCATCAGGAATAGGAGAAAAGAGAACCAAGAAAGATCACCACCAGTGATGTGTACAATTGCTATCAGAGTACTTCTTATCTATTTCAGAGACAGGCTATAAAGATCTTGGAAAATATTCGCCAAGTGCTTTGGGTCCTAGAGAAAAAATATCAGTGGAATCCTTTGAGATAAACAAGAGAAAAGAGGGTTTTTTTAAAGGTAGAAATGGCACAGGGGAATAATAGAAATTCAATTCAACAAATATCTGTTGAGTATCTCCCAAGGACTAGGACCATGGCTCAGTACCAAGACACAAAATGTATTTTCAGGACAGCATCCTGGGGAGGGGTGGGAAGACCATTTTAATACCAACAAGACAGATTAAAATAAATTTCTTTAGAAAGGTATTCCTATTTTATTATTTGTTTATTTGTTTATGTTCCCAGGAACTAGCATTGTGCTTCAAACAAAGGAGGTTGTCGATGATACCAAATGAATGAACAAATAACTGGATATATAACACCGGGGGGAAAAAAACTCAGTATCTTAGTCTGCCTCATTTTTTGCAAATCCCCTGACAATGACTTTAGAAATGTATTCATCACTGACACGGTGCCTTTTATTTTTATTTTATTTTATGTATTATTATTATTATTATTAAAGTATAGCTGATTTAAAATGTTTCTTCAAGTAGATGGTACCTTTTAGAAGCACCATCTGCGGCGGCTTCATTTGAAGTTTCTTTGTGGCAACTCCTCCCACCATATAGCTACCTTCAAGACAAGGAGCAGCTTGAAGCCTAAGCTGAAATAATACTGCTACAGGCAATGGTTGTGTCCCAGTGACATGCATATGTTGGAATTTCTTCCCCCATGAGAGGGTAGTAGGAGGTGGGGTATTTGGGAGGTGATGAGGTCATGAGGGTGCAGCCCTCGTGAATAGGATGAGTGCCCTTGTGAAGAGACCGCAGAGGACTCCCTCGCCCCTTCCCCCATGTGAGGACACAGCAAGAAGATGACCAACCATGAGCTAGAAAGCAGGCCCTCGCCAGACACCAAATCTGCAGGCACCTTGACCTTGGACTTCTCAGCTTCCAAAACTGTAAGAAATAAATGTCTGTTGTTTAATGTATTCAGTCTACAGTATTGTTGTTATAGCAGAACTGATGGAGACAAATACTTATATTGCATATTAGGGGTAAGGATATCAAAACATCTCATTTCATCCAGGACTTTCCCTGTTTAATAGGGACAGCCATGCCTTCTGGAAAACAGTTCCAGGTAAACTGGAGTGATAGTTTACCATTATTAGAGACTTGCTGCAGACTTTTCCTCAAGTATTTTCCCTCTATTTTAAGTTGTCAGAAAATTGAAGATGTTAAGACTATAACTTCCTCAAATACAGATTAGTGATTTCCCTTCTACAAAAATGAAGATCTTCTAATCCCTCATTTGTTTCCAATATATTCACATTTTGAAATCTGATTTCTATTGCTTCTACCTCCAAGAATCCCTACTTACCTGCATCATAAAAGAGAGAGATTTAGAGCTGAAATATAAGCAGGATCAACTAATCTTGTCCTTTTTTTACAGTTGAGGAAATTTGAATCCCACAAAACATTTTAGTCAGCAGAGTAAGGCAAATATTCAAGTCTCCCAATTTCCAGATTAGTTCTATTTCTTTTAAATGTAGCTTTTAAAAAATTATATTTTATGGACAATAAGCCCAAATATATAAATGTTTTGTTTCTCCCAAACTTAATAATTATTTTATTCTTTTATTTTATTTTATTATTATTATTTTTTTTTTTTGGCTGTTCCCAGGGCATACAAAAGTTCTCAGGTATCAAACTCGAGCCACAGCAATGACAACACTGGATCCTTAACCACTAGGCTACCGGAAAATTGCAAAACTTGATAATTCTTCATAAACCCTTCACAAAATTTTTAAGATCAATTTATAATTTGATCAACAGTAATCTAGCTTTAAGCACAGAATTTAGTTAATGATAAACTGAGATAACATAATAAGCCTTTCTATTTATAATTTTTAAAGTCTTTTTATAATATTCTATAATTAAAAGACTCCTCAACAAAACAGGAATTTTAAAAAATACTCTTCTATTTCATTGATTATCAAAGTCTTTCCTCTACTTGCCAGAGCCCATTACTACCCACTGGATTCCATGATTTAATAATGTGAAGAGTAACACACACAATGTTTATCAGTTTAACAATATCATTTAAACCCTGCAGTAACCCTGTCATGCAGTGTAAAGGATGAATTGCTCCTGGAAGAGTTTGGTTAAAAAAAGAAAGAAAGAAAAGTTGCCCTCTGTGAATTGCACTGCAAAATCAATACAATGCATAGTGATAGAAATATGTATGCAAAGTTGATTTATAAATGTCGATTGAATCCCAGACATGCATAAGGCAAGTTTGAAGATATTTGCCAAGGACTGGGTCATTTATAATGAAGGTCACTGTACAAATCGGAGAAGTTGATATCTGTAGTGTAGAAAAGGGTATATCAGGGTCCTCTTACCCTAGGGCTCCAAAATGCAAAGCATGTTATTTTTTTTTTTTGTCTTTTTGGTATTTCTTGGGCCGCTCACGCGGCATATGGAGGTTCCCAGGCTAGAGGTCTAATCGGAGCTGTAGCCACCAGCCTATGCCAGAGCCACAGCAATGCGGGATCCAAGACGCGTCTGCAACCTACACCACAGCTCACGGCAACGCCGGATCGTTAACCCACTGAGCAAGGGCAGGGACCGAACCCGCAACCTCATGGTTCCTAGTCAGATTCGTTAACCACTGCACCACGACGGGAACTCCCAAAACATGTTATCTTAATTTGAATCTTATTCCCACTTGACGACATTCTGACTTTGCTTGAACTCCCAAAATTGCTTGCCTACACAGAGAGTATGCTCTAACCAATGAATACCACTCTCCATTCCCAGCGACCCTTACTTTCTCATTCTAAATTAATAAATGCCCATGCTTGTTTATGCAACAGTGTTCAGTCTTGACAAATCTTACCTTGGAAGAAGAGACTACTGCCAGGACAGGGAAAACCCTAGATGATGGATGGCGATGGGGAGTTTCTCCAGAGGCCGCTGGGCAACCAAGCAGTTCACTTCTCCTAGTGACACACAGCCCTTAGTTCTGTGTCTTCCATGCATACGTCACCTGGGAATACCTTCTTCATTTTTACAGGTGAGAACACTAACCCTGGAGGGCGCATGCCCTTGCAGGGTTACTCAGTTGGGGCTGTGACCGAGCTGGAACACAGGCCTTTGACCCCAACTGCAGTGTCCTTTCCTATTCTGATGTTGTGGTGACATCTCTGATATATCATAGCGCACCGCCCTGGACATGTTGAATTTCGGTCTCAGCTGAAAGTCACATGAGCTTAGACTATCATCAGGATGACAAGGTCCATATCTGCCAAAGGGTTTTTCTGATGCCACATAAGCCCACTCAGTGCATATGCAAGCACAGTGAAGATTTTTCTGGGCCCCCTGAACCAGAGGTAACTAGAAGGGTTGGATAATATCGCTGACTCCTGTCCTTGAAGAGGATACTTCTGAGAGGTAACCTTTTCAGAAGGTCCCAGAAAAATCAAGTCCTACTAGTTTCCTACCATACCCTGGATAACACTCTTCTGACACTGGGTTTTCTTCCATCTCTAACTCTCCCACACCTTCATGCCTGCTTCTTAGGATCATTACCAAATAAAATGCCCAAAATCTTTTCTCAGGTTTTACATCGAGGAGAACCCAACCTAGTCCAGATACCTTCATTCTCAGAGTAAACCAAGATGACCTGCTTTCCTCCTATAGCCCAGGAAATATCGCTCTCACTGCTGTTTTGGAAAGTCCCATAGAAAAAGCAGATCTCCCCTGCAAAATAAA
The DNA here is from genome assembly GCF_016906955.1 of Phacochoerus africanus. NCBI lineage: Eukaryota > Metazoa > Chordata > Mammalia > Artiodactyla > Suidae > Phacochoerus > Phacochoerus africanus. Next base: position 87,709,765 of record NC_062544.1, on the reverse strand, counting down.
TGAATACAAATAAAAAATAAAAATAAAAAGAGTTCCTACTGTGACTTGGCATGAAGGAAACCAACTAGTATTCATGAGGATGCAGGTTTGATCCCTGGCCTTGTTCAGTGGGTTAAAGATCCAGTGTTGCTGTGAACTGTGGTGTAGGTCGCAGACCTATTGTATCTTGCATTGATGTGGCTGTGGTGTAGATCTATAGCTGCAGCTCTGATTGGACCCCTAGCCTAGGAATTTCCACATGTCACAGGTGTGGCCCTAAAATGCAAAAAAAAAAAAAAAAAGAAAAAAGAAAAGAAAAAAAGGAAGGGAGGGAGAGAAGGAGGAAGAAAGAAGGAAGGATGGAAAGAAGGAAGGAAGAAAGGGGAGAAAGAAGAAGAAAGAAAAGAAAGAAAGAAAGAAAAAGAAAGAAAAGAAAGAAAGAAAGAAAGAAAGAAAGAAAGAAAGAAAGAAGAAAGAAAGAAAAGAAGAAAGAAAGAAGAAAAGAAAGAAAGAAAGAAAGAAGAAGGAGAAAGAAGGAAAGAAAGGAAGGAAGGAAGGAAGGAAGGAAGGAAGGGAGGAAGGAAGGAAGAAAAAAAAAGAAAGAAAGGGTCTTCACCAGAGCTACACAAATAGTTTGGGGGCCAGATGTTATGGCCACGTTCTGATTCAGCAAATCGGAACCCAAGATAAACGGGACACTTCTGTACCTATAAAGGGCCCTGGAAACCAATGGAAGATGTTACACTCTTCCTGAATCCAGAGAATTCCAGATTCTCCATATTGTGGGTTTCTGCAATTACCAATAGTCAAAGAAGTTCAATTACCAGTTACTATGTAATAAACGACCCAAAACTTAGTGGCTTAAAACAATGTCAAATTTTTTTTGTTCAGGAGTTCCCATAGTGGCTCAGTGGTTAACGATCCAACTAGGAACCAGGCAGTTGAGGGCTTGATCCCTGGCCTCATTCAGTGGGTCAAGGATTCAGCATTGCCGTGAGCTGTGGTGTAGGTCACAGACAAGGCTAGGATCTGGAGTTGCTGTGGCTGTGGCATAGGCCAGCAGCTACAGCTCTGATTAGACCCCTAACCTGGGAAACTCCAAATGCCATGGGGTGCAGCCCTAGAAAAGACAAAAATACTATAGATAGATAGATAGGTGGATAGATAGATAGATAGATAGATAAATAAGATAGATAGATAGATAGATAGATAGATAGATAGATAGATAGATAGATAGATAGATAGATAGATAGATAGATAGATATCGTTCGGAGCAATAGAGTTTTATAATTGTCAGTTATAGTTTTATAATGATAGGCTGGTCAGTTCCCCTTCTTGAACAACTTATTAAGTCCACACCCCCACACCACCTCCCTTATCTGGCTCTTACACTGTAGGAATTATAAACCCACCGTAATGTCCCAGGGCCAGATACCAGGCAAGCAGATACGGCCCTTACACCCCAGAACCTGCCGATATTGTTCAAATTAGCCAATCCTGACTTGTCCTGACTTGCCCTTTCTTTTCCACCAAAAAAATCACAATAAAGGTGCTTTCCCACAGTCCCTCCCCTCTTCTGCCATGTGCCAGACCCTGGCACTCCGCTGGAGTGACTATGCAGCTCCCCTCCAGGAAACTGCAAGTTTAACAAAACTGCAAGACTCTTCCCAGTTTCTCTCTCTCTGTCTCTCTCTCTCTCTTTCTATCTGCATCTGGCCTCACCACACCTAACTGAAAGTAAAATGGTGAAAATACTCAACAATCCTGCAATCTTGGCAGGGCTCAATGGGGATATCTCATTTCTGCTCCATAGAGCACCAGCTAGGGATGGGGGTGCTCGAAGGCTGGGTGATAAGACCATCTGAAGGCTCGCTTACTTGCCCACATGTCTGGCACTTGGTGCTTGCTTTCAGCTAGGATGTGGCTGGAATACCTAAATTGGGCCTTGCCCTGTGACTGCTAAACCTAGGAAAGTTCAAGGCCTTAGACAAGTCACTCAGTAAGTCTAACTCCAAACTTGAGCACCAGCTGGCTTTCCAGGGCAAGTGTCCCAAGAGAGAATCAGGTGGAAGTTACATCATCTCTTCTAACCTAGCCTCACAAATCACGCAGAAAGACTTCCTCTATGTTGCACCCATTAGAAGTGACCCACTAAGGCTGCCTTGCTTTGATGAGAGATGTGTCAAAGAATGTCTATCCCTTTGCCATATCCCTGCAGTGTCATTTTGTCTTAAGGATAATGGTCTTTGGATTCTCTAAACAACTAGAAACTGACCCCTAGATTTTCTAAACTAGGAGAGCACTGAGACCTGTAAATTTCTTTAAAAAGCATGCAGTTCACCTTTCCATCAATCTCCCTAGCAGATGGTCACCTAGTTCATCTTTATTTTTTTTAATTGAAGTATAGCTGATTTACAAGATTAATTTCAGATATACAACATAGTGGTTCAGTACTTTAACAGATTATATCCCATTATAGGTTATTCCAAGATAATGACTATAATTCCCTGTGCTATACAGTATATCCTTGTTGCTTATCTATTTGATACATAGTTTGTACTAGATCAGGTTTCAATGCTTTACACAGCAGCAAGGCAGGTCGGTACCTCTCAAGCTGCCCATTTTTATTGTGAACTCTGCTAAAATATTCCTCCTTGCCCAAATCCATCTTAACTCAAAAATTCCAAATCTTAGTTTCATTTGTAGCTATAGAATTATATAAAATGAACTGAATCTCTGCTGTACATGAAAGCTTTTAAATACTGGAAGACAAATTACTCTATCTCCCTAAATCTTCTCTTTTTCAAGTGTCACATCTCCAGTTTCCTTAGTTCTTATAGAATAGGGGCTTATAAGAGCTTTCCTCAACCTTATTTTTTCAACTAGTGCAATAATTTAAATTTATCCTAATTCAATTTCCCATTTAACAGTCTCTATTCAATTTTCCTAACTGTTCTGATATCTTCCAATTTTAATTGCCTGAACCTCAAGTTTTGTCTTATCTGAAAATTATATCTTCTGTCAATTCCTTGAGTAAAATGCTAAAGAAAATCTTAAGGTACACTACCAAGTGAAAATAGGTTCATTCATCAACTGTCTAGCAGCTAAGCTTGGATGTAAAGATAATGAGAGATGACATGTTAAATATCTTTCAATATAAAACACACTATGGCTTATAAGAGTTTCCTGATCTGCCAGCCTACTTACTCTATTTTTTTAAAAGAAAGTAAATTTCATGACTTTAATTATTAAATATTTAATGAATGTCCAATATGCACCAGTGGCTGTTGTAGGCACTTTGACACAGCAATGACACAATAGACAAGGTTTTGGCCTTCTAAGTGGGAAAGACAGATGATAAACAAATAGTTTAATAAATGAATAAGATTATATCAAAAAGTGATAAGTGCCTGGGGCAATGGGTGATCTGGGAAGGCCTTGCTTTCAAATGTCCCAGGATATAATTCAGTTAGAGCTGAAGTCTTATTTAACTAAAGGGCCATCTCTGAAGATCCAAATGCATATTTCAGGCAGTAATTTCAGTATATATAGGCACTAAATAAATTCACTTATTCAACTTTTTTTGTGTGTGTCTTTATAGGGCCACACCCATAGAATATGGAAGTTCCCAGGCTAGGGGTCAAATTGGAGCTGAAGCTGCCGGCCTACACCACAGCCACGGCAACACCAGATTCAAGCCACATCTGCAACCTACACCACACTTATGGCAACATCAGATCCTTATCCCTCCAAGAGAGGCCAGGGATCGAACCCAAGTCCTCATGGATTCTAGTCCATGAGGGGACTTGGGATTCGTTACCACTGAGCCACTCCTTATTCAACATTTTTTACTTTTTCTTTTTCTTTTTTTTTTTTCTTTTTAAGGCTGCATCTGCAGCATATGGATTTCCCAGGCTAGGGGTCAAATTGGAGCTGCAAGTGCAGGCCTATGCCACAGCAACACCAGATGCAAGCTGCATTTGCAACCTATGCCACAGCTTGGGGACAACACCAGATCCCTAACCCTCTGAGGGAGGCCAGGGATCAAACAGGCATCTACATGAACACTATGTTGGGTTCTTAGCCCGCTGACCCACAATGGGAACTCCTCAACAAATATTTATCAGTTTCCTACCAAGGAAGATAGCAGGCATGGTGTTCACCCATCTGGAGTGGAGAGCTTGTTATTATATGATACATTCAGAAACTCACAGATTTGGGCCCCCAAAAAACCTATATTTGTATGAAGACTCATATTTAGTAGCTGTATGAAAACAAGCAAGTTACTGAACATCTCTGGACCATAATTTTTGACTCTGCCACATGGGACTAACACCATTCACTTCCAAGTCATAAATGAAAGGAAGAATTCACATAAAATGCTTGACCTGTACTGGACTATTTGTTCCTTCTGACCCTTACGTGTTTTGACCTGTAAGCTACATTCCTGTCTTCTTTTTTTTTTTTTAAGCCAAGACAGAGTGTAAAATTCTAAATATAACATTTAAAGTAGTAGGATTATGCACTTCCTAAAATAAGGAAAATCCATTTTCACAGTCCAGTGCAAGATTCCAAACCCATAGCCTTAGTCTCAGTCTCATTTTTCTTCATGGCTCTTGGAAATGCTTGTTGGAAAAGTCTCCACAATGACCCCCAGTGCCCACCCCCATCTCCTCCTACTCACACTTTCCCCAAATAATAGGCCTGGTCTGCATAACCAGAGAGTCTGGAGGAAGTGACACTGTGTGGCTTTCAAAGTTAGATCATAAAGCTGGTGGATTCTACCTTGCTCTCTCTTGGCTCACTCACTCCGGGGTCACCGGCTGCTCTGCTGTTGGGCCCCTCTATCAACCCTGGCAAGGACTGAGTTCTCCTACCCACAGCCAGCACTAACTTCCATCCATGGGAAAGAAGACCTTTCAGGCCAACCTACATTGTTGTTCTTAATATCATTTTTTTAAAATGAGGTATAGTTGAACACTATTACACTGTTGGTGGGAATGTAAATTGGTGAAACCACTGTGGAAAACAGTATGGAGATTCCTCAGAAAACTAAAAATAGAATTACCATTTGATCCAGCAATCCCACTCCTGGGCATCTATCCAGAGAAAACCACAACTCGCAGAGACACGTGTAGGAGTTCCCGTCGTGGCTCAGTGGTTAACAAATCCGACTAGGAACCATGAGGTTGAGGGTTTGATCCCTGGCCTCACTCAGTGGGTTAAGGAGCGAGCTGTGGTGTAGGTCGCAGACATGGCTCGGATCCCACATTGCTGTAGCTCTGGCATAGGCCGGCGGCTACAGCTCCGATTAGACCCCTAGCCTGGGAACCTCCATATGCCACAGGTGCAGCCCTAGAAAAGACGAAAAAAAAAAGACATGTGTACTCCAGTGTTCATTGAAGCACTATAAACAATAGCAAATACATGGAAACAACCTAAATGTCCATTGACAGAGGAGTGGATCAAGAAGATGTTGTACATATACACAATGGAATATTACTCAGCCATTAAAAGGAAAGAAATAATGGCATTTGCAGCAACATGGATGGACCCAGAAATTATCATTCTAAGTGAGGTCAGTCAGACAATGAGACACCAACATCAAATGCTATCACTTACATGTGGAATCTAAAAAAAGGACACAATGAACATCTTTGCAGAACAGATACTGACTCACAGACTCTGAAAAACTTATGGTTTCCAAATGAGAGAGGTTGGGAGTTGGGGGATGCACTGAGGGTTTGGGATGGAAATGCTCTAAAATTTGGTTGTGATGATTGTTGTGCAGCTATAAATGCATTGAAATTCATTGAGAAATTAATTTTTTAAAAATAAAGACAAAAAAATAAAAGAAAATAAATAAAATGAAGTATAGTTGATTTACAACATTGTGTTAGTTTCAGGTGTACAGCAAAGTGATTCAGTCATACAGCTCTCTCTATTCTTTTTCAGATTCATTTCCCTTAGAGTTTACAAAATATTGAGTATACTTCCCTATGCTATTCATTAGGTCATTTTTGGTTATACATTTTATCTATAGTAGTGTATATCTGTTAATCCCAAACCCCTAATGTATCCCTCCTTCCCTTTCCCCTTCAGTAACCATAGGTTTGTTTGCTATGTCTGTGGGTCTATTTCTGTTTTATAAATAAGTCCAGTTGTGTCATATCTTAGATTTCATGTCTGAGTGATATCATATGGTGTTTGTCTCCCTCTGACTTACTTTACTTAATATGATCATTTTTAGCTCCATCTATGTTGCTGCAAATGGCATTATTTCATTCTTTTTTATGGCTGAGTAGTAGTCCATTGTATAAATGTACCACATCTTCTTCATCCAGTCCTCTGTTGATGGATATTTAGGTTGCTTCCATGTCTTGGCTATTGTACCTAGTGCTGCAATGAAACTTGGGGTGGATGTACCTTTTTTAATTATAGTCTTATCCAGATATATGCCCAGGGCTGGGATTTCAGGAGCATATGGCAGCTCTATTTTTAAGGAATCACCATACTGTTTTCCATAGGCCCACAACCTCATGAGAGACCCTGAATCAGAACCAACAGCTAAACCACTCCTTGCGGAAAATAAGAAATTTTTTGTTTTAAGCTGCTACATTTCAGGGTAATCTGTTATGCAGCAGTAGATAATTAATACATATGTAACAAGCCACACGAGTAGCCAAAAACAGAAAACTGTTTTCAAAGTTTCAAATAGATGCAAAGACATGTTTCTTTTGTTTTCCAACACACTTCAAGGGTTTATTTTGTAGGTAGTTTTGCTGTTGGTGGTGGTGGTTCGGGATTTTTTGTTTTGTTTTGTTCTTACTTTTTGGCATATGTGTTTCTGAAACAAAATATCGGTATAATAAAAGGTGGGCTCACCGATCATGAAAAACTAGGACCTAAAAATGTTAGAAGTGTTTCAAAGGAACTAAACCTAACCTTGTAAATGTAATTTATTATCTCACCAGGAAACAGGGCAGAAATGAAGTTCTTGGTTTTAGGGATCTCAGTAGAATGCAATGTGGACTTTTCTTGAATTATGGATATAAAATAGGTCACCAGCAAACACTACCTCTTTCCTGAAGGCATATGCATTTGGTCAGTTCATATGTCATAATATTATCTGACTAAAGTATGGGTACAAATATTAAACAAGGCACAGTTTAATCTTTGTGAAAGACAGAGATTAAAAATTGATATTAAAGAGCCTGAGGACTGGGATGGAATAGTGTGAAATAACACAATTCTCCATTAAAATATATCTCCTTGGCTAAATTTAATTTACATTAAGTTCTAAGAGATTAAAGTCATAATTCTCAAATTCCTCTATTAACCTCTTCTGCACGATCCTTTCAAACCCTGTAAACTGCATATTTCACATAACCACAACTACACAATTCCCCACTAACATACTTCTTTTTCCTTATAACTATAAATTTCCACAGCTCAACAAAGGAAGGGAGAAAATCTAAATTATTTGGTCACAGTCAGCAAGCTGAAGGAAAAGTAAGCCTAAAGTTAAATTTAAGCAAAAACCTGCATCCCTAAATGCAGAGATTATAAGTAGACCTTATTTTAGCTCCAATAAAAGAATCCACATCGCTTTGGTTTCCATGTTTATAGAACTAGGCTGCTTAGTTCTGCACATCCCAGGAGACTTAGCTAATCTTGTACCTGCTATTTGCAAGACCACATTCCCATCTCTGTGCCAGAGCCCTGAGCCACCAGAGGAAATATTCCAACAGGGCCTCCAAAAGTTGCAGCTGGCACAGCAAACCCTAAGAACCTCGCTCACAGAGAAAGTATTCTGAAGTTGCAACAAAGTACTTATTATTTCTATGAAAATTATAGCCTACCACTTCCTCTGGAAAGCTTCTTTTCAACACAAGAGAAAAACAGAATAAAAACTTTCACCACCAAAGGTTTTCATTCTGATTCATAGGCACCATCCCTGAATTTAATTCTTCCACTAATCAAAGATTTTTTTTCAAATATTCAACTCCATTTCTTAATCTCACCCAACCATCCAAAACCAAGGAATATTTTTAACAAAATAATATAATTGCTAATTAGTTTCTGTTATTTACCTAAAAGTAGTATTCATATTAAGCTATTTAGAACATGGAGAGGTAAATTTCACACTCTAACCTTTTGGGACTTTTTTTTTATTGTTTCATTGTAACAGTTCAAAATATTAATCTCCTTTTATTCATAAGCTCATTCACTGAAGTCTCTTATTCAAATACTTCTTTTGCACATTATTGTTAATAATCCACAAATAAGTGGATTGGACTGAGGTGAAATTTTTTTAAAAAGGGAAATCATGTTAGGGCAATTAAAATGCCAAGTCTAAATATAGGAGTGGCATACATACTTTAAAAAAGAATGAAGGAGAGAGGATTAAGATGGCAGAATAGAAGGACTGGAGCTCAACTTCTCCCCTAAAAACAACAAAATTCACAACTAAAGACTGAGCAATCTCCACCCAAATGGACCGGAAACTTTAAAAAAGATACCCTACTCCAGAAGAAAAAGAGGAGGTCACATCAAGAGGTAGGAGGGGAAATTTCGTGATATAAACAACCTCAAACCTCCTGGGTGGGAAGCTCCACAGACTGGAAACTAACTGGTTCACAGAGACTCACCTAAAGAGTGAGAGTTCTGAGCCCCACATCAAACCCTTACCTGCGGGGATCCAGCACTGGGAGAAAGAGCCCCTGGAACATCTGGCATTGAAGGCAAGTGGGGCTTGTGCACAGGAGCTCCACAGGACTGGGGGAAACAGAGACCCCATTCTTAAAAGGCACACACAGATTTTCACGTGCACTGGGTCCCAGGGCAGAGAGAGGTCTCCATCCGAATCTAGGTCAAACCTGACTGCAGTGCTTGGAGGACATCCTGGGAAAACAGGGGTGAATGTGGCTGCTTGTGAGGGAGGGACATTGAAGGCAAAGCTCTCAGGAACATTCAGCAGCATGCCTTTCTCTGGAGGTGGCCATTTTGGGAAAATCTGGCCCCACCCATCAGTCAGCACTGAGAAGCCCCAGGGCAAACAACAACTCAGGTGGGATCACAGCCCCACCCCTCAGTAAACTGGCTACCTAAAGATCCCTCAGGCACACAGCTGCCTCTAATCCCATCCAGAGACAAAGCCCCACACACCAGAGGGATTAGAATCGGCTCCACCTACCAGTGGGTGGGCATCAGCCCCTCCCATCAGGAAGCCTACAGCAAGCCCCCATACTGACTTCAGCCACAAGGGGGAGGGGGCAGACACCAGAAGTAGGAGAGGCTACAATGCTATTATCTGTAAAAAGGTCACCACACCAAAAACCTATAAAAATGAAAAGACAGAGAACTATAACTCAGATGAGGGAGAAAGGAAAAACCCCAGAAAATCAGCTAAGTGATGAGGAGATTCTCAGCCTCCAGGAAAAAGTCTTTAGATTTTTGATGCCAAAGACGATGCTAGACATTGGAAAGAAACTGGAGGCAAAGATGGATAACTTACAGGAAACACTGACCAAAGAGGTACAAGGTATAAAACTGAAACAAGAAGAGATGCAAAATACAGTAACTGAAATAAAAAATTCACTAGAGGCAGCTAACAGCAGAATCCAGGAGGCAGAAGAATGAATAACCGAGGTGGAGGATGGATGAGTGGAAATTATGGATGCGGAACAGAAAAGAGAAAAAAGATTGAAAACAAATGAAGACAGTCTCAGAGAACTCTGGGACAACATTAAACGCACCAACATCCATATTATATGGGTGCCAGAAGGAGAAGAGAGAGAGAAGGGAACAGAAAAAATATTCCAAGAGATAATAGCCAAAAACTTCCCCCACATGGGAAAGGAGCCTCTCCCTCAAATCCAGGAAGCACAACGAGTACCATACAAAATAAACCCAAGGAGGAATACACCGAGATACATATTAATCCAACTGACCAAAATTAAAGACAAAGAGAAAATCTTGAAAGCAGCCAGGGAAAAGAAACAAATAACATACAAGGGAACCCCAATAAGGCTATCAGCAGATTTTTCAGCAGAAACTCTGCAGGCCAGAAGGGAGTGACATGATATACTTAATGTGATGAAAGAAAAAACCTCCAACCAAGATTACTCTACCCAGCAAGGCTCTCATTCAGATTTGAAGGAGAAATCAAAAGCTTCACAGATAAGCAAAAGTTGAGAGAATTCAGCAATACTAAACCAGCCTTACAACAAATACTAAAGGAACTTCGCTAGGCAGAAAAGAAAAGACAGCAACAGGAAACAAAAATTCCACAAATGACGAGGCTCACCAGTAAAGGTATATGTACAGTAAAGATACGAAATCATCCATGCACAATTATACCACTAAAATCAGAAGTCATGAGAAGAGGTGGGTACAAATGCAGGACGGTGGGTACAAATGCAGGACACTGGAGATGAACTTGCAACTAAGAGAACAACAACTTAAAACAATCTCATATACATATGGACTCTTATATCAAAACTTCAGAATAACTGCAAACCAGAAATCTACAATTGATACCCAAACAAGGAATCTCTGGAAAAGAATATATCTCATAGTAAATAAGTGCATAATCCACCATGAAAGGGGTCATTTGACATCATTCTTGGAATGCGGAAGTCTTCTTAGATCTGATTCTGATTTCCTCTCCATCAAAGAATTTATGGTAATTATAATTAAATAATGCAACTGTACAATTAAATAATTTAAAAAATTTTTTAAAAAAGACAAATGGGAAGTAGAAAACATTGTTGAGAGTCTCATGGCTGGAACTATATTGACATAGCCTCCAATAGTAATGAGCCTTAGGGGACAGCTCTAAAGAAGATAAATTCCTCCTGAGAAAGAGGGAAGGTAAACGGAGCTGAAAGGGAACTAACCAATGAAAGATTAAAAATAACTAATATTTAACAGTGCTTAATAGTTTGCAAATGCTCTAAACTATGTTATTTCTTTGGACACTCTCTTGTGCCATTAGATAAACCAGGGTCTTTTATAACTAATTAAAGATTTAAGTGATTTGCAAGAAAAAAAAAAGAATGAAATAATGCCATTTGCAGTAACATGGATGGACCTAGAGATTATCATACTAAGTGAAGTTATTCAGACAGTGAAAGACAAACATAATATGATATCACTTATATGTAGAATATAAAAAAAAGAATACAGGAGTTCCCGTCGTGGCGCAGTGGTTAACAAATCCGACTAGGAACCATGAGGTTGCGGGTTCGGTTCCTGCCCTTGCTCAGCGGGTTAACAATCCGGCGTTGCCATGAGCTGTGGTGTAGGTTGCAGACGCGGCTCGGATCCCGCGTTGCTGTGGCTCTGGCGTAGGCCGGTGGCTGCAGCTCCGATTCGACCCCTAGCCTGGGAACCTCCATATGCCACGGGAGCGGCCCAAGAAATGGCAACAACAACAACAACAAAAATAAAAAAATAAAAAAAGAATACAAATGAACTTATTTGTAGAACAGAAACAGACCCACAGACGCTGAAAACTTATGGTTACCAAAGAGGACACGTGTGTGGGGGGAGGGGTTTGAGATTGGCATATGCACACTGAGGTATATGGAATAATTGGCCAGCAGCGACCTGCTGTATAGCACAGAGAACACTAGCCAAAATTCTGTGATAATCTATGTGGGGAAAGAACCTGAAAGAGAATGGATGTGTGTATATGTATAACTGAATCACTTTGTTGTACTGCAGAAATTATCACAACCTGATAAATCAACTCTATGTCAATAAAACTTTAAATGAATAAAAATAAGTATATAATGGGCATACATACTTAGCAAGGCGGCTGAGTAAAACATTTAAAAAATGTTTTACTGCCCCATTCTATTAATAATATATTTTAAATATTAAAATATTTGGACAAAGAGAAAGAGGTGAAATGTGACTCTTTTAGAATCTGCAGATCTCTGTCAGAGGAAGAGGTGAAAGGTGAAGATCCACATAGTATTGAAGATAAAATTTTTTGATCTTCAATTAGAGTTTCATTTATTAAAAATCTTCAGTTTTGCTTTTTTTATGCTTATTTTTAACAAACCATAAGATAGGTCTACTTTAAAGTTACTGGTTTTCACCACTCCCTCAAATCTTTGACTTCAAATGATTCATAACCCATCCTGCCCATAGAATAAAATTCTTTCATATAGTACTGTTCTCCAACATACACATGTTTGGGTCTTTCTAAATGAAGATAAAATGCAGCTGGGGCAAATGGTCTTTTTTAACTTTTTATGAAGTCTTGTTATAATAAAATCTAAAACTAGAGCAATGTTAAAATAGAGGACATTGTGATGAAGAATCACTGAAGTGCCTGGACTTTCTATTATAAAAGTGGTTCTCTTTCAAGATGAATTTTTCTTTTTTTTTTCTTTTTTTTTAAATTAAAGCAGGTCCAACAAAGGAAGACCTGGAGATCCTAAAACAGAATTGCAGAGAAATAGGCCACGTTAACAGCAAAGCAGTGTAACTGAGTGCATCCAAAAGACAGCATTGTTCCTATTTCCCATAGTTGATTAAAATAACCTTGTGAATGGAGTGGTTGCTCTTAGAGCCACAGACCATTCATCATGCCACTTGGATACAGCAGCTATCAAATCTCTCAAAATCAGGTCTCTCTCTGACCTGAGGTCCAGATGCTAGAATGGCCAAACCTACAGGAGCCTCCTGCAGGTTTTAGCCATGAGTCCAACTCCACCATCAATAACTGAGGAATGGCCCCTCCAAACACCCTGAGCAGTGCTTCACAAACCACATTAAGTATCACAATCATAGGAAGGGCTTGATATATACCAATTGGTGAGTCCCACCTCTGAGTTTCACATTCAGTAAGTCTGGAGTGGATTCTGGGAACACCCTTCCTGTTGGCCTGGGGAGCACAGCATGAGAACAGCAGTCCTAAAGAAGTGGCAGGAGAAAAGCAAGCCCTACACAGCTTTTGAGGACACACAATATAGACTAGGCATTCTCAGTTTTGAGGGTGTAAGAGAATCACTTTGGGGAGCTTTTGAAAATCCTAATGCTCAGAGTTCCCATTATGGCTCAACAGAAACAAATTCTACTAGCATCCATGAGGATATGGGTTCAATCCCTGTACTCTCTCAGTGGGTTAAGCATCTGGCATTGCTGTGAACTGACGAGGCTCAGATCCTGCATTGCTGTAGGCCAGCAGCTGTAGCCTGGGAGCCTCCATATGCTGAGGGTACAGCTCTAAGGAGGAAAAAAAAAAAAAAGTCATAAAGTCACCATAATCAAGTCAGAGTTTGGGGCTTATTTTTTCCTAAAAAAAAGTAAGCATTTTAATAATATTTTTATTAGGCTACCACAAATAATTGGACTATAAAAAGGAATATATAGATTATTGTGGATTGACCACACCCATGACAAGCAAAAGTTCCCTGCCCAGGGATAGAACCCACACCACAGCAGTCACCCAAGCCACAGCAGTGACAATGACCGACCCTTAACCCATTGAGCTACCAAAGAACTCCTATGGATGTATGTTTTAAAGCCAGTTAGAATTATGATTTTCTTTAGATGTAATTCACATAGAGAAATTCATCTTTTTTAAAATCTGCAGTTCTATGGGTTTTGACAAATGCAGGAACCACCACAATCAAAACATAGAATAGTTCCATCCCCTTAAAATGTCATCTTGTGCTCTTTTGAAAGCAGTTTTGCCTTGCCAGTAAATCAAGATATTCTGTTTAACTATCTCCCCTCCCCCATCCTCAGTGTGTTTGATTCTTCCTCTGTCTTAGTAAAAGGAGGCTCATAAGAGGCTGGTGGGAAAGGAGAAGGGGGCAGAGGAAGGTGTTGATGCCCATCTGAGTCACAGGAGGCAAGCTCAGCTACTCTGAGGACATAGATGTAGATATGGAGTCATTACATAAATTATTATATAAGCATCTAGTACTAAAATGGGATTCTATCCAATGTGGCTGAATTTTATTTTTATTTTATTTTAGGGCCACACCCTTGGCATATGGAAGTTCCCAGGCTAAGGGTCAAAACGGAGCTGTAGCTCCAGGCCTACACCACAGCCACAGCAACGCTGGATCCGAGCTGTGTCTGCGACCTACACCACAGCTCATGAGCGTGGCCAGGAATCGAAGCCATGCCCTCATGGATACTAGTCGGGTTTGTTAACCACTAGGCCATGATGAGAACTCCTTATGTGGCTGAATTTCAATCCATAATACTGCACTTAGAAAGATGTAGGAGCTTCTGCTGTGGCACAACAGGATCAATGATATCTCTGCAGCGCCAGGAGGCAGGTTTGATCCCTGGCCCTGCACAGTGGGTTAAAGGATCCGGTGTTGCTACAGCTGCGGTGTAGGTTGCAACGGTGGCAGCTCAGATCTGATCCCTGGCCTGGGAACTCCATACGCCCTGGAGCATCCAAAAAAAGAAAAAAGAATATTTTAATTTTAAAAATAAAAAGATGTAAATAAAAAGGATGGTCAGCTTGGGAGGATGCTAGGGAACCCACCCACTATTTTGAAAACTGGTAAATAAAGGGAAAGAATGTAGCATATGTCTTGCTTGCTTTATGAATTATACCACTGGGTAAACAAATACTCCATAAGGAGGATTCTCTCTTAACTGAAATAGGAGAAGCTATGGGGCATTTGAATATCTTCATGTCACAATTCTAATGAGCTGAGGATAAATGAATGAGATTCAAATTTTAGCTGATGTCCAAAAAAAAAAGAGAGAGAGAGAGAGAGAGAAAACCATGGATTGTGTAACTTTAGAAGGAAGTTCACCCTCTGTGAAATATTTCTGTAAAAAATAGAAAGAAATGAAACTTGACTTGAACCAAACCTCTAGCTCCAACCCCCAATTTATAAGGAAAACAGGAAGCATAGAGACATGTTAAATTGCACCATGATAATGTGATCAGCAAAAGTCAGCCTATAGGAAATTCCATGGGAGAAACAACCAAGTATTCCAACAAATGAACTGTGAGACAGAGATAGAGAAGGATCGGGAACCTGTAGTTTATAAAGACACAGGAGGAATTCCCATCGTGGCTCAGCGGTTAATGAACCCAACTAGCATCCATGAGAACTCAGGTTCAATCCCTGGCCTCACTCAGTGTGTTAAGGATCCACCATTGTCATGAGCTGTGGTGTAGGTCACAGACTCAGCTCAGATCCTGTGTTGCTATGGCTGTGGTGTAGGCTGGCAGCTACAGCTCTGAAAACCTCCATATGCCGTGGGTGCAGCCCTAAAAAGACAAAAAAAAAAAAGACAGAATATTTACTCCAATCAAGTACAGGATCTGGGACTTATTTTGGACACATTCAAAAAAAACTTTAAAATTGATGATATTCACATAAAAACTGTAAATGTGAAAACTGAGGCTATCTCATTTGAATTTTGATATAGGAGTTTAATCAATGCTATTTCTTCAGTATGCTAATGATATTTTAGTTATAATTTTTTAAGGGGGGCTTATCTTTTAGATATTTACTGAAATATTGATGGACCGTATGATATGACATCAGAGGTTGCTTCAAAATAATACAGACCCCTCATGGCTCAGTGGGTTAAGGATTGACATTGTCACTGCTATGGCTCTGGTTACAGTTGTGGTGTAGATTCACTCTCAGGCCCAGGAACTTTCTTGCAAAATAATAATAATAATAGTAATAATAATACAGTCATGGGGAAAGTGATTAGGGTTGAGAAGAACAAAGCTTGGCTATAAGTTAATAATTGTTAAACCTGGATGGTAGACAAATAAGGATTCACTGTGCTGTTTTTCTACTTTTTTATGTGGCTTAAATTAGCCATAATAAAAAGTTCACAATGAAAATAAAAGGCTAGAAAAATATGAATACAAATGTACCTAATAGCATTATTGATAAGAGCCTAAAACTGGGAGATGAAAAATCTATCAGTTGGTGAATGGATAAATAAAATGTATATCTTCGCTCTATGCCTACAACTGCCTGATCAATATGGTTTGACTACCCAGAACAGCACCATTCATGAGCTTCTGCACAGACTGAAAAATATGAAGATTCTAGGCTACCTGCTCAAAAAACAATTCCCACTCTACTCAACATAGTATCCACCAACATTTCATTCACTGAATGAAAGAGCAGTTCTGAAACTCTGAAACACTAGCAGCCTTAAAAGGCCTCAAGCCTCCCACATTTAAAGGTATTTTGTATGATGTTGCTTTATAAGTTCTTCTTTTACACTGAAAGTTGATGTTTCAAATCCTATTTCCTGAAATCCCTGGGCAATCCTGGATTACTCAGATAAACTGAGGGCATTACCTGAATCCGTGACAAAAATAAAAGATCCTAAAAGAAGTTATTTGGGTGCTTTCTGAGAGCATTAAGAGAAATATATTTTATTGTGAGACTGGGAGTTCTCAGGACCTCTCAAGAAAAAAAAAGGTGGCATCAGACACATTAAAACACATGACTCCCAGAAAAAAATATGTTTAATAAACATATGTTTCCATTTGGCATATTCTTTGGAGTTGTCTTCTCTCTAAATACCATCAACAATGCCAACAGAAAGATACAAAATCAATCAGCAGGGCCATATCTGCACAGATTCATGTCTAAATCAGGTCCTAAATATGGTAGAGGGTAAGTTTTAGAGATACACAGTAATAAATATATTTTTAAAAAATCAAATCCCTATATCAGTATTTTTATAAAACTGGAAGGTGCATCTAGTATTAGTATCTCAACAAACACCCTTGCTTGTGAGTACAAAGGCAAGTTCAACTTGATTTCTACCATGCAATTGCCCATTTTCTAGCCATGGCCATTCAAAGACATTCTGGTGTTATTTCCACTGCATTGCAGAATTTATTCAATCAATATTTCACCTGATTCATATGCCAACATTAAATAAAACTATGAAACAAAGTTTCTTGCTCTGATATTCACATTGGACATGTAGAACTACTTCTGATTTCCTGATCAGGTTAGGTCAGGGTAAGTCAGCATCTTCCAGAAAATGCAAAGAGAAAAGCAGGTCAGAGACCAAGACAGCCAAGGCCTGGAAGCCAAGTACTTTCAAAGACTCTATTTATCCCCCTCTCTCTCATGCCCCGATTCCCAAGTTTAGGGGTTGACCAATTTCTAAAAACTCCTCCTTCTACATCCTCTTTCTCTGAAATTAATTATTGGCTCTGCATTTTTGTTTTTTGTTTTGTTTTGTTTTTTGTCTTTTGTCTTTTTAGGGCCACACCTGTGGCATATGGAGGTGCCCAGGCTAGGGGTCAAATTGGAGCTGTAGCTGCCGGCCTACACCAAAGCCACAGCAACACCAGATCCAAGCCGTGTCTGCGACTTACACCACAGCTCACAGCAATGCAGGATCCTTAACCCACTGAGGGAGACCAGGGATCGAACCCTCAACCTCATGGTTCCTAGTCAGATTAGTTTCCGCTGCACCACAACGGGAACTCAAGCTCTGCTGCTTTAATAAGATGAATTAAGGAGTTCCCGTCATGGCGCAGTGGTTACCGAATCCGACTGGGAACCATGAGGTTGCGGGTTCGGTCCCTGCCCTTGCTCAGTGGGTTAAGGATCCAGCGTTGCCGTGAGCGGTGGTGTAGGTTGCAGACGCGGCTCGAATCCCGCGTTGCTGTGGCTCTAGCGTAGGCCGGTGGCTACAGTTCCGATTCGACCCCTAGCCTGGGAACCTCCATATGCTGCGTGAGTGGCCCAAGAAATAGCAAAAAAAAAAAAAAAAAGTAATAAGATGAATTAAGATAGACTTTTGTTTAGGAGACTAGTCTGAGAATTTTGCCATCTACCTACAGATAATTAGAGGCACCCCAGAGTGTAAGAATTTACTGCTAGGGGAATGTTCTCGATCAACAATAAACATATGGTATATGGGGCTGTTTCTTAGCAGGAAACTGCTGTCAACAAGCTCACAGGGACCTGTCATCAGGACTCTACACAGAGGTGAAGAGATGAGTAATATTAGCTAGCTGCATCTCCCCAAGAACAAGTAGAGGATAAATTTTCTGCTCTCTGCTTGGAACAACTCTGCATACTAAACAAATGCAACTTCCCTGCAAAAAGGTACTTTGCCTGTGAGTTAACATGAAGACATCAAAAGTTAAAATGCACACGTTCCGTACACAAGGGTCAACATGCCAACACCCCCATTTAAGCAAAGTGGAATCTATTTAGGCAAAATCCAGAAACAAATATCTAAATCCAAGCATGTTCATTTTCATTATCTTACAGAGATAAATGTTACAAGTTATAAAGTAGCAGTAGCTTCAATATGAAAATTCTAAAAATATGTGGACTTGAATAGATTTCCTGGGATTTTAGTGTAAGGAGGGGGAAGGGGAGTGTAGGTGAAATCCTCCAGTGCACTCTAAATTTAAACTTAATGTGAAAAAACTGGTCACATCTGTAAAGAGGGCCACCTGCTGCTGTAGGTTGATATGTATAAGCACAATGTGGATATTTCTTTATGTAAATACAACAATACAAATTGAGCCATAATGGTCATTTGTTTATGTTTTCCAATGCCTTATTGTTTTCAAGGTAAATGCCTTTTATCTCGGTTAAATTTATTCCAAAATATTTTATTCTTTTTGATCTAAATAGGATTCTTTTCTTTTTTGCCTTTTTTTTTTTTTTTTTTTTTTTTTTAGGGCCACATCCACAGCACATGGAGGTTCCAAGGCTAGGGGTCAAATGGGAGCTGCGCCGGCCACTCCATGCCACAGTCTCAGCAACATGGGATCTGAGGAATGTCTGCAACCTACACCATGGCTTATGGCAATGCCGTATCCCCTGAGCAAGGCCAGGGATCAAACCCGCATCATGGACACTGGCTGGGTTCATTACTGCTGAGTCACAAAGGGAACTCCAGGATTACTTTTTTAATTCTCATTCTTGCAGTTCATTATAATGCATAGAAAAGCAAATGATTTTTTAATGTTGATTTTGTATCTTGCGACTTTACTGAATTCATTGGTTAGTTCTAGCAGTTTTTAGTGGTATCTTTAGGGTTTTCCATATATTGCTTTAAAAGTGTAATTTAAAATTAATGTTTATGATGTCTTCTACAAATAGAGACAGTTCTACTCCTTCCCTTTCAATCTGAAAGCCTTTTATTTCTTTTTCTTGCCTAGCAGCTCTGGCTAGAAATTCTAGCACTGTGTTAAATAAAAGTAGTAAGAATGGGCATCCTTGTCTTGTTCTTGACCTCAGTGGAAAAGCTTTCAGCTTTTCTCTATCGAGTATAACGTTAAATAAGGGCTTGTCATATATGATCTTTATTATGTTGAGATGCAGTCCCCCTACACACAGTTTGAGTTTTTATCATGAATGGAAGCTGCAATTTGTCAAATGCTTTTTCTGCATCTGTTGAGATGATCACAAAATTTTATTCCTTCACTTTGTTAATTTGGTGTATCACACTGATTGATTTGCATATGTTGAACCATTCTTGCATCCTTGGAATAAATCCCACTTGATCAGTGCATATGACCCTTTCATTGTATGATTTTTACTTTTTTTTTTTTTTTTTTTTTTTTTTTGGCCCTATCTGCAGCATGCAGAAGTTCCCAGGCCAGGGATCACACCCAAGCCACAGCAGTGACAACACCAAATCCTTAACCCATAGCCACCAGGGAACTCCAATTTACTTTTTAAAAATTGTTTTTAACACATGCCAATTTAGTCTCTTGAACTTTCATATATGCCATAATCTATAGCTAGAATGATTCCTCCATAAACTTTAGGATAAAAATCCAAGATATTTAGCATAACATAAAAGGTCATTTATGACCAAGCCCTACCTGTTTATGTGGTGCCTCCACTATTCCCACATTCTAGTGATTTTCTATCAGGCTTACTTATTTTCTTGTTCAGACATCATCTCCTCTTCAAACCTCTGTAATCACCTAGAGATTTATAAGCAAAGAAATGTGATATTTCAAGTAAATTATACAGCATTTGGGAAGACTCTATGTCTGGAAGGAGCCAGGTGTGTTTGCAATACTCAGGAAGTTTGGTATGGATGAAGACACAGAGTGAGAGAGTTTTGAGAGATAGCCATCACAGTCCATGCCTGGTCTAAAGCCAAGGGGAAGCCATTGATGTGATTTATTTCTGAATGGAGATGGGAGGAAATAGATCATAGGAGATACATAGGGAGACTATTTTTGGAGTCTGTTTCAATTGTTCGGGTGAAGGATGATGATGAAAACATGAACCAGGGTATTAGCATTAAATATTTTTAGAATGGCAGTTGAGGTGGATGTGGTAAAAGACTTTTGGAAGGTAAAATAAACAGCATTTGATGACAGCTTAAATAAATAGGAAGAGGTCTGTTTTTCTCACCTAGAGGAAAGGACAGCATGGGTTATTACTCACAGACAGAATACAGGAAAAGAAGCAGGACATCTGGACCTCAGCATCATACTGATTGTAAATACTGAAAATGTAAACTTGAAAATGAAAGAAATGATAATTCATTTTCTAGAGCAAGAATAGTTCTGGAATATAGCCGATTACACACACAAAGCGAACTTTCCTGGGTGGGATATTTTAGTCCACTGATGGGCAATCCATTAAAATCGAACTACTGCATCTTGAAATCTCCAGGCAGTAAACTCTAGAGAAAGGAGAACAGCTAAATAAGCTAAACAACACACAATGATACGCACATCCTATTCAGATGAGAGCACCAGGTGGGCTTTTCAAGTGACTTTCTTCCTATTCCTTTATCTGAAAAGAGCATCTGAAAAAGGAATACATGAATAGCAGTCTTACTCCAAAGGAAAGATACAGTCAATCCTTCTAAACTGATATTTCATCTGTGATGGTACCATCCCAGTACGGATTTTTTTTCCTCCATGGTTTATCCAAGATGGCTCTCGACTTCCATCAAACCCTCCAAATAATAGCAAAGTGTCTTTATCAGTTTGTTTTGTTGATTTACCAACTGAAAATTCCTTTTCTATCAGACATTCTTTTCATTTTTAATTCTAATTGCTGTATATTTAAGATGCAAGCCTCCCCATTTTCTCCAACTAAGAGCATCTTGCTCTGTGATTGCCTTGAAATGGTAATTTTAAAACTGGTATTTATGATGAGTATTATTTGAGTATTTTGTATCACCATTAGGCTGGTAACAATGCAAAATTAACTTCTCAAAGGAAGTTCCCCTTGTGGCTTAGCAGGTTAAGAACCCAACATAGTGTCTATGAGGACGTAGGTTTGATCCCAGGCCTTGCTCAGTGGGCTAAAGATCCAGCATTGTCACAAGCTGCAGCATAGGTCACAGTTATGGCTTGGTTCCAGCGTTGCCATGACTGTGACATAGGCCAGTATCTGCAGCTCCAATTCAGCCTCTGGCCCAGGAACTTCCATATGGGGCAGGTGTGGCCATAAAAAGAAAAAATTTTAAATAATTTTTTAAATAGTAGCTCAAAAAAACTAGAATAGATTAAAAAGAGAAAAGTTATGAGCACAACTAAGCATGGATTGACATTCAAGGGCTAAGTTGTTCTCTGGGGTGAAAATCCAAAAAAAGCTATAGAGCTTTTTTTCCTGGTTTTAACTTTCCCAAGGGACATTTGGATTTGGGAACCAAAACTAGTCTTTGAAAAAACATACAGTACATCAGTACATCAATAAGCACTTTTTTATTCCTAAAAAAAAAAAAAAAAAAAACTTTTACCATTTTAATTAACAATAAGGCAGATGCTTTGATCTTTTCCCTAAGAATGAGGTTCTTTGTATTAGTGAGCACTAGGTACATGTTTTGATTAGACACTCATTTTATTTTCACAAGCTTATGAGGTAGCTCTATTATCCCTATTTTTTTTTATTTTTACATTTTTTTAGGGCTGCACCTGTGGCTTATAGAAGTTCCCAGGCCAGGGGTCGAATCCAAGCTGCAGCTACTCCACAGTCAGAGCAACTGTCAGATTCAAGCCATGTCTGTGACCTACACCACAGCTTACCACAATGCGGGATCCTTAACCCAATGATCGAGGCCAGGGATGGAATCCACATCCTCATGGATACTAGTCAGGTTTGTAACCCACTGAGCCACAGGGGGAACTCCTATTATCCCTATTTTAGGGATAAAGGACCTGAGACGAGTATTGGAATGACTGGACCATTGTCAACATGCTAGGAAGAAGTATCAGACCAGTATTCAAACCCAGTTCTCTTTGAATTCAAAGTTCGTGCTCTTACTAAGCTACTGTTTTAGTTGCCTTAGATTTTACAAAGAATCTGTATAGCTACTCTTTCCGAGGCTTTTAATCATGTAATACAAGTTAGTCAATATTTTATAAATCTGCCAATGTTACCTTTTATTTTCACTTTTCAAGTCACGCTCAGCTCTACATTTTATCTTTCAGGGTTGGCACAACATTTTTATATGTCTGCCTTTTGTGTTTTCAGAAAGATAGATGATAATATTGTCATAAGGCTATCATTGAAATTGAAATAATTTGATATAAATTGAAGTATAAACTGAAATATGATCACTGCTGCTTGTATATGTTCAACTTTATAGTATTATGTAGACTCCAATTTATTTTACTGTGACTTACTTTTCATTCCACTTCAAACAAAAAGCCTCCTCAGCATCCAACTGTATAAGCTTATGTGTCTTCAGAGTAACCCTATCTAAAAACAACGGTGTCCAGAGTTCCCTAGTGGCTCAGTGGGTTAACGGTCTGTCATTGTCACTGCTGTTGCTCAGGTCACAGCTGTGGCTTGGATTTGATCCCAAGCCTGGGAACTTCTACATGCCATGGGTACAGCAAAAAAAATAAAAATAAAAATAAGAACAATGGTGTCCAATGATGTGGAATTTACCTTTTTATAAAATAGCCCATAAGCCTTGTCTATTGAGATGTCTCATGGTTGAAATGGTTTTAAAATGATACATGTTATCATTACCAAATTCTGAAATCTAAATTACATTTTGGCTTTTCTACTTTCTAACATTTCAACATGCAGAAACATCCCTTTCTCTGCTACCAGAATACTTCAGCACAGAATCCTTGACTCTGTTTGAAACTCTCAGGACTCTTCCGATATTTACTTTTCCCTTTTTGTGACTTGGTCTTCTATTCTCTTCTCATTCCTTTATCAGCTTTTACATAGAATAAGCAGTATATATATATATTTTTTATTTTCAAATATGACATGATTCCAGATGCTTAAGATTTCAAATTTTCTGCTCACTGTATAACAAAGTATTTCTACAAAAATTTGCATTTTTGACTTTTATTTATAATTTATTCTCTACCTACTTCAAAACAGAATTTGCTTGACTTCATCTGTCACAGTATGTATTTGGGCTGGGCTCAAGGGATTATGATAATTTATGTACTTTGAATATATGATTCAGTTAACAGAGTCAAGAAAGAAGATGTAGGTCCAAGGAAATGAAATATTTATGTTGAAACTTTTAAATTGAAAAGCTAAATCCAATTATAGTATGATTATGCCAGTAGAGTTTACTTCTGGAACAATCAAAAGAATATACGTTACTTGTAAGTCTACCTAAATATTCTGACTTTCCACTAAATATTATAGAAACATTTTATTTTTTAATATCTACCTTTGATTCATTTGTAGTTGTGAAACATTAGGAATTTGAATTATAGTGGTTTAGTTGGACACTTCCCCAGCCCACCTCAAATTTGTGAAAAGAGGTGATAGTCACACCCATTTTCCTTCCTTTATCTTCATCACAGCTTGATTCAATGTGTTTAAAGATTAACTATTATATTAATGGAATTGATGTTAGGGTTAAGTCTCATCTCTAGCCCCAATCTTCACCCTTCCCTGTATCCATGCTCTTTGCCATGAGATTTTGCAGTCTGTTTCATTCAAATAATGAAGTATATTTTTCCGCCCTCTGAGTTTGGCCATGTGACTCTGACCCATATTCTAGAGATTATGTGCCAATTCTGAGCCTAGACCCTAAAAGCCTTCACATGTTTTCAATTGTTCTCTTGTGTTCTAACCACTGCTATAGAGAAATGTGCCTGGAAGACCCTGCTAAATTCAGGAGGAGATGAAAAATTCATGGAGCTGACTTACCCAGACAGCTACCCTAGCCAAGAAGACGCAACCCTCCTCCCTCAGGCACACAAGGTAAATAATGCTAATTGTTGTATACCACAACATTTTGTAGTCACTGTTTCTGTGCTACTTTTGTAACAATGGCTTATTAATAAAGAAGATTATAGGAGTGAAATGTTCTAATATCAGTTCATAATGGGTTTGTGTATATTCACCGTAAACCAATCATATAATAGTCAAAATCAAGAAGATTTCTCCATTACTTCCTAAATGTACCATTTTAATCAGAATGAGGGTTCAACGTAAGGATACACTTACGGTTACCAAAGGAGAAAGGTGGTGGGAGACGAATAAATTAGGACTTTGGGATTAACAGACATACACTACTATGTATAAAATAGATAATTAATGAGGACCTACTGTACAGCACAGGAAAATCTACTCCATATTCTGTAATAACCTACATGGGAAAAGAATCTGAAAAAAATGGATATACATATATGTATAACTACATTACTTTGCTATACACCTGAAACACAACATTGTAAACCAACTATCCTTCAATAAAAAATAAAACTTATTTTTAAATATAGATATAATAGGTACAGATAACAAGTCAATTGCTTAATTCACATAAACAATCGTTATAAGTAACAAGCAGTCCTTATTATATATAGGATTTGACTTGTTTTACCAAAAGAAGACTTTAAAATCATGTTTTAGCACTGTAGCTGCATTAAAAAAAAAAAAAAAGTAGACCTGAAGAGTACCTTCGAAGGGGGTGACAACTTATTCCAAACAAAAGCATGACATGACAAGCATTATTGCTTGTCAATTTTGGATGATTTCTTTGATTTTCTTTTGTCACCACAAGTTTTTTTTTTTTTCAATTCACTTGGGTCCATCCCAAATTTTAACCAATATAATAGCATGCTTAATTTTATTTTTGCATTCCACAGCCGTTGATAGTAGCAAACTAATTTATGTGGCTGCATTGATGAAAATATGCTGATGGAACTCATATTTCACATCATTGACCATAATGAGCTATTTTATCAAACTGTCCTTATGACAGTATTATAGAGAAAATGATAAATTTACTAATTTATTCACTTGAGATTCCATTTGAAAATTTTAAAAGAAAGGAAAAGATCAATGAAGTCAGGTAAATTAGGCGTTCACCGAATAATACATCTGGTTCTATATGAAACAATAGCACTAACCATCCCCACTCTTAATGAAATGCTAACACTAAATAAGGGTTGATTAATTATTGCTTTTAATACAACTCTACAGAACAAATAAGTAGCTGTGAAATGCCCTATTGTGAACACATATGCACAACATTTACTCATAATCAGTATAATTACTGCCATAGTTTTATATAGAATTGGTGGGGGAGGTTCACTTTGTTGAAATTTTTTATTTTTGCTAGGCTTTTAATTTAGAAATTATCAGTAAGTAGCTGTATCAGTTCTTGAGGGTTTTTATTATTTTGTGGGACTTTTCAAAAAACTTCGAAGTAACTAGAGACTGTAGCATAATCACTCTTTCTGAGATGCTGAAGTGCCACTTGGCATAGATGGATTGTGGTGTTGGTACAACCACAATCATATATATGATATGCCAAAATGTCTCTTGTCAATATCTATGCACTATAGAATTTATGCTCTCTGAACTCCAGAAGCAATACTAACCTAGACAAGACCAGGGTCTTCAAGGCCCGGATAAACAATCTTCAAGCATTATATGACCATAATAATTCTGCTTTGGAATCTTTTCTGACTGTAAAATGAACTCATGTGGAGTTCCCTGTTGGCAAAGTGGGTTAAGGATCGGTTGTTGTCACTGCATTGACTGGGATCATTGCTGTGGTGGAACTTCTGCATGCTGCAGACATGGCCAAAAAAAAAAAAAAAGAATAAAATAAACTCATTGTGATTTTTTCCACTTATAATTTATCAAAATGTAAAAAAAACGACTATAATACATGATTTAATTTGATCTTTTCTCGAAGACTTCATTGCACCACGAATGACTCTCTTATCTATAAGAAAACATATAAATAAACCCAGGTTATTTCAAGTGACAACTGTGTTCTTGATAAATGTTCACAGGAAAATGCATTGATGCCATAACAGATATTGTTTCCCCTCTTTCTCATTGTTTCCTCTATGTCTAATATTTCTCACCTACCACATTAAAACTGCCACTTTATTCAGCTGTGTCTCAAATTTGACCCATGGCCTGGGAACTTTCATATACTGTGGCCACGACTGAAAAAAAAACAAACAAAAACAAAACCAAAAACTGACATCTTTCCTTCCATCAAATTAATAAATACTCTCCCAAATCCTAAAATGGTGTTAAATTCTAAAAGCAACTATAAAGATTAGGAGAATATAACATTTTTTTGGCCATGCCCAAGGCATGTGGAAGTTCTGGACCAGAGATTGAACCCACAGCACAGCAGCAACCCAAGCTGCTGCACTGATAAGAGAACTCCATGGAGAACATAACATTGCTAATAGAAGTTGACACAGGAAAAAAAAAAAAAAAAACTATAATTTCTAAAAATCCCAAATCTTCATTAAATAAATAATGGAAACACAGTTTAAACTGCAGAATGTTAGCATTGAATGGAAGTACCCTCTGGGGCTGTCAAGTCTGGGGTAATAGAGTCCCTTGAAAAATAAGCTGTTGTTTTTTTTTTTTCCTACTCTTAAAAGCCATTTTATTAACGTATAATTTACATACCGTAAAATCCCCTTATTTCAAAGGTATAAGTCAATAATTTTTAACAAATTTAATGAGTTGTACAGCCATCACCACAATCCAGCGTTATAACTCTGTCATCACCCTTGTGATAATAGGTAAGCCTTGTACCTGATTACCTATTTCTTCCAGCCCTAGGCAATCTTCAAGTGACTTTCTGACTATGGATTTGCCCTTTCTGATTATTTTGTATAAATGGAATCATACAATATGTGATCTTCTGTACCTAACTTTTTTCTTTTTCTTTTTTTTTTTTTTCTTTTTTGTATTTATAGTGCTGCACCCAGTGCGTATGGAGGCTCCCAGGCTAGTGGTCGTATCAGAGCTACAGCTGCCGGCCTACACCACAGCCACAGCAGTGCCAGATCCGAGCTGCATCTGTGACCTACACAGCTCATGGCAACGCCAGATCCTTAACCCACTGAGTGAAGCCAAGGATCAAACCCGCGTCCTCATAGATAGTAGTTGGGTTTGTTAACTGCTGCACCACGACGGCAACTCCCTAACTTTTTTCTTTAAAAAGCCCATTTCCTTGACTTTATTTATTTATTTATTTATTGGATCAAGAAGATGTGGTACATATACACGATGGAATATAGTAATATATTGAGTACAGCAATTAAAAGGAACAAAATACCAGCATTTTTAGCAATATGGATGGACCTAGAAACTCTCATGCTAAGTGAAGTCAGTCAGACAATGAGACATCAACATCAAATGCTTTCACTGACATGTGGAATCTGAAAAAAGGACAGAATGAACTTCTTTGCAGAACAGATACTGACTCACAGACTTTGAAAACTTATGGTCTCCAAAGGAGACAGTTTGGGGGATGGAGGGATATGCTGGGGTTGTGGGATGGAAATCCTATAAAATTGGATTGTGATGATCATTGTACAACTATTAATGTAATGAATTCATTGAGTAATAAAAAAAAAGAAAATAGGCTGTTTAAATATAGCTCTCTGTCCTTTCAACTGTTCTTTAAAATAGTAGTTAAAAGAAGGGGAATGTTGATCTTATCTTTCCTCATTTTTATAAAAATGAATGGCCTGCTATTTATAGAATCTTGAAAACAGTGCTACAGTAGTCATTGAGTCTAGGCTACATTATAAAATACTTGATCATCATCATATTACTGTCAAAAAATATTAATTCTTATATGACAGTCTCTAATAGTTTGCTTGTATTGTCATGTATATTCCTCACCATGACTTTGTAAGTTGTGTACTAATATTTTTCCATTATACAGACAAGAAAACTGAGGTTCTGGGTGACTCAAAGCAATTGTCTAAATTCACATAACTATATAAATAGATGAGGTACTCAATGTTTATGGCAGCACTATTTACAATAGCCAAGACGTGGAAGCAACCTAAATGTCCATTGACAGAGGAATGGATAAAGAAGATGTGCTACATATACACAGTGGAAAAAAGAATGAAATAATGCCATTTGCAGCAACATGGATTGACTTGGAGATTATCATACTAAGTGAAGTAAATCAAAGAAAAAATGAATATCATATGATAGCACTTATATGAAAATCTTTTTAAAAAATTATACAAATGAGCTTATATACAAAACAGAAACAGACCCACAGATATAGAAAACAAACTTATAGTTACAAATAGGAAAGTTGAGGGTGGGGGGATAAATTAGGAGAGTTTGGGATTTACAGATACACACTACTACATATAAAATATATAACCAACAAAGACCTACTGTTTAGCACAGGGAACTATATTCCACAGTTTGTGATAACCTATAAAGGAAAAGAATCTGAAAAAAATAGATACAGGTGTGTTTATAACTGAATCACTTTGCTGTACACCTGAAACTAACACAACACTGTAAATCAACTATACTTTGATAAAAATAAATAAGTAAAAAAATTTAAATAAGTATACGGTGTAGCTGAGGTCAGATCCATTAAAATTTAATATTTCTTAATGTTGAAAATGTACTCTAACTTCTGAGGTTTTCATTTGAGCCTCTATGCTATAACTCACAAAGAATGATAAATGAATTATTTATTTTCATGGCATAAAGAAATATAGCACATAATTATCCTTCCACAATATCATCAACAAACTACTGAATAGTGATCAAATTCTATGTCTATTGGAAAAAATTACAGTTGGTCAACTCAGTACTTAGAAGGTTGACAAGTTTCATAAAATGACCTTAAAAACAAAAAACAAAAAACAAAAAAAGCTCCTCCCTTTCCCATGAGAAAATGCCCTAACTTCCACATCCTAGGCAAAATGAAAAATTCTGTCAATTTAGTGACTGGGTCAACAGTTTTATTTCAGGATTATTTTATCAATGAAACAGTTAATATAAAACTGCCTGTGAAAAATATCCCATTGTAATTATTAAAAATTAAAATTATGCCTTGAAAGACATATACAACATCTTTTTTTTTTTTTTAGGGCCCCACCCTCGGCATATGGAAGTACGGCATATTGGAGCTGCAGCTGCCAGCCTATACCATAGCAACGAAAGATCCAAGCCACATCTACGACCTACACTGCAGTTCATGGCAACACCAGATCCTTAACCCACTGAGCAAGGCCAGGGATCAGACCCACATCCTCATGCATCCTAGTCAGGTTTATTATCACTGAGCCACGATGGGAACTCCCTACAACATCTTCTTCAATAGATGAATAAATATATAAATAGAAGATGGGTGGATGATAATATTTAGATAGATAATATTTGGTTCTGATTCAGGTGAGTTTATTGTCTTTCTTTCTGTTTTTGTTTTTTTGGGTTTTTTTAGGACTGTACTGGCAGCATACTATGAAGTTCCCAGGCTAGGGAACAAATAGGAACTGCAGCAGCTGAGGCCTATGCCAAACAGCCACAGCAATGCTGGATCCAAGCCACACCTGCCACCTACACCACAGCTTTCAGGGATCCTTAACCCATTGAGTAAGGCCAGGGTTCAAACCCACATCCTCATGGATATTAGTCAGGTTTTGAGCCCAATGAGCCACAATGGGAACTACCAGGTGAGTTTATTTTCAAACTGAACCCTAAGTAGTAGAGGTGGTGTGAGTTTATGTGAGATTGTCCAGTGATTTCTCTATATCTTTCTGACATTCAGACTTATACTCTTTCCTCTCTGCTCCACTTAAACTTAAGCTGGTTTCATTAGACGTCACCTCTGATAACTGATGAAACTGCCTGACTGCTGGTCCACTGGTTCTGATAAAACCCACCCAGCTTAGTCTCTTTCACCTAAAGGCGGACTTTAGAAAATCTACCAAAAAAGGCACTACAAAAGTCCTCCTGGGATCCAGCTGAAACACACGGATAACCCATCAGCGGTGTATCTGTCCCCAAGGAAATGAAACATTCTTATTTCTTTCCATACAGGGAGAAGTATGTAGTAAACCCTGTTCCTCCTTTGCTTTGACCACCAAAAGGTCAGAAACAGATTTACAGCTAAATCACACGAGACCGTATAGTGATTTTTTTTTTCCATTCTGGTATAACTTAATCTGCTTTGACTTTTCTTGCTATTGATTTTATTTATATTTAACTAATGAAGCATCTCTCCAACTGGATTTCGTAGAACACTAGTTCTCATATATGATACTAGATGTTTTATTGAGAAAATTGATCACTTTTAAAATGTGTTTGGGAAATGTTGCATCATAACTATAGACCCATGCCATCTCCATGGGTCAATTTGTACTGAATTTCAAGAAACCTGTCGCAGTTAATTTAACCAAAATTCCAAACAAATTTGAACATAAAGCAGTTTTGTCATGATATCTATCAATACCTCAGAATGTGGCTTGGGAAACACTGTGCTTCTTCATTATGTATACTTCTTGAAAGCCTCCTTATATCTTTGAGGAAGTAAAGGCAGCTATGCATGAATGGCTGAATGAATAAATGAATGATAAAACAGACAAATTAGAATTGAAATTTCTTCTGACATTGCAAGTATGTCATTTTAATTTCCAAGTTATGTTCTAAAGCACCATCTGATGTGTAAAAATCTCTATACCTCTTACAACAAGACTATTTATAGAAAGAATTTGAAGCAGTTTAAAGAGACACACACATAAGAGAATTTCTGAAAAAGAGTACAAGATAAGAATCAAGGAAGGTGATAGAGAGAGAGAGAAATCTAAATCTAGAAAAAATAAAACCGATAAAAGAAAAGATACCACAAGTGGCTCATAAAAACTTTACTCTGAAATACTTATAACCAAGATAAGAAAAAGAGAAAGAAAACACCCAAGTGGTTTTATTTTACTTACCTACATATTTATGTATTTATTTGTTTTTTTTGTTTGTTTTGTTTTGTTTTGTTTTTTTTAGGGCCACACTTGCAGCACGTGGAAGTTCCCAGGCTAGGGTGGAATTGGAGCTACAGCCCCTGGCCTATGCTACAGCCACAGCAACTTGGACTCCGAGCCACGTCTGTGACCTACACCACAGCTCTTGGCAATCCCAGATCCTTAACCCACTGAGAGGCCAGGGATCAAAATCGCATTCTCATTGATCTTAGTCGGGTTCTTTAACTGCTGAGCCACAAAGGGAACTCCCACAAGTAGTTTTAAAATTTGTTTTTTTTTTTCATAAAAGAAAGCAGACTGCTATAAAAGTTTATAAGAAACTTCAGTCATTCTGAATTATAAGAAGGGGTTTATCGTATAGCAACATGATATTTGAGTCTATGATAGTTTTATTATAGACAACACTGAACAAAGTCATTTTAAATGTATTTAATTATAGATTGGTTAAGGATATTTGAGGAGGTCTTTTTGGACATAAGACATTTCTTTCAGGTGTGCGACATAATGATTCAATATTTGTATAGACTGTGAAATGATCACCACAATAAGTCTAGTTAACATCTACCGCTATACATAGCTACAAAAGGAGAATTTTTGATAAATATAAATTGTATGTGTGATGCATTCAGTAAATACAGGTAGAATGGGATTCTTTCTGTCTTGGTTTTGTCAGGAAGATAGCAAGATGAATGAGACAAACTCACCCTCGGACACAAACTTTATAAGAGCACCAAGAAAACCTGTTTGTTAACTCGTAGATCCCCAAGGAAGATCAAGGCTAGAAAAAAAGGCTAGATGGTAGATTTTTCAGAGACTGGTGTAGAGATTTCTCTCAAGAGAGCCAGCCATCATGGGGTGACTTGGGTCTTGCCAAGAGGGCTCCCTGGAGGAGACTCAGCAGAAACCATCCAAATCCTCTAGCCCAGCCCACTGGACTGGAAGATCACTGAGGGCAGGAACCACAAATACGACGGTGATCATTATGTCTTCCATGCCCTGCACCCTGCACAGCATTGCATTACTTAATTTCAGTTTGCCTCTTTTATCCAAGGACCAATCTCCAGTGTTATAACTATGCTTTCTAATTGTCCCTCACCCCAGTCACTTTCCAAGAGATCTCATTTCATCCAAAAAGATGCCTATTTCAAATTTTTTTTCTGTTTTTCCTCCCTCTTCTCCAAATCTCCCTCCAAACCTCATTCAACCAAGGGAATAATTTTAACTATTGTAATTAAGAAAAATGTGTTTAAATTTCTATATTTTCTCATTCTGAAATATAGTTTGGCATTTAATATTTTTGAAATATGGATTTATCTAAAAGTAAATCCATATGTTTAATACAGAAGTGTTTTTTCTTCTCCTTAATATATTATTAAATAAATGATATGTATTATAATCATCAGTGTCTTAGGATGAAAGAAACATAGTAATTAATAATGATAGACAAGTAGTTAGTATTCCATATTATTTTCTTTTTTAAAAATGGGTATTTTGGGGGCAAATGCCAGAAAACAATTCGATCTAGCTGATGCTGAAAAGGGAATTTATTTTATTTATTTTTTACTTTTCCTCCAGCTTTTTTATTATTATTACTCAATGAATTTTATTACATTAATAGTTGTACAATGATCATCACAACCCAATTTTATGGCATTTCCATCCCAAACCCTCACTGCTTCCCCCCCACCCCCAACTTGTCTCACTTGGAAACCATAAATTTTTCAAAGTCTGTGAGTCAGTATCTGTTCTGCAAAGATGTTCATTGTGTCCTTTTTTTAGATTCCACATGTAAATGATAGCATTGGATGTTGGTGTCTCATTGTCTGACTGACCTCACTTAGCATGATAATTTCTGGGTCCATCCATGTTGCTGCAAATGCCATTATTTCTTTCCTTTTAATGGCTGAGTAATATTCCATTGTGTATATGTACAACATCTTCTTGATCCACTCCTCTGTCAATGGACATTTAGGTTGTTTCCATGTCTTTGCTATTGTATATAGTGCTGCAATGAGCATTGGCGTACATGTGTCTTTTTGAGTCATGGTTTTCTATGGATAGATGCCCAGGAGTGGGATTGCTGGATCAAATGGTAGTTCTATTTTTAGTTTTATGAGGAATCTCCATACTGCTTTCCACAGTGGTTGCACCAATTTACATTCCCACCAACAGTGTAATAGGGTTCGAAAAGGGAATTTATTTGTTCACACAACTCAAAATTCAGGCCTTTAGACATGGCTAATGTCTTCGAGACTCTGTCTCTCTTACCGTATCTCCTCTAGTTTGGCCATAATTTTTTTCTAGTAGCCTTTCTCCAAGTGGCAGGTAAATTGACCATTCACTAGTGTTTCAAAGATTACTTGGTCTTAAAAGTTTTTATCATAAGGATGGAGAGGTCTCTTTCCTGATAGATATGGGAAAACCCCTAGATTGTGATGAAATGGGGGACCAGGGGAAGTATCTGAAAGGTTGGACTTTCCACTGCACTATCTTAAGTGATATTGTACAAAGAGAACCCCAGATGATATGGATTTTCCCACTATTTGCATTTCCAGCTCTTATTGAATGAGAAAAGTGCCTTAGTAAAATGGCTTGCTCTGAAGAATGTTTAGGATAGCCTTAGCATCCCACAGTAAAAGCAGATGTTCCTAATTGATTATAGGTAACCAAAAAAGAGTTACCACCTTTAAATATGTCCAATCAGTTCATCCAAAGAATTCTTTTTTTAATTTTTTTATTACTCAATGAATTTATTACATTTATAGTTGTACAATGATCATCAAAATCCAATTTTATAGGATTTCCATCCCACAACCCCAGCACATCCCCCCCACCCGCCAAACTGTCTCCTTTGGAAACCATAAGTTTTTGAAAGTCTGTTGAGTCAGTATCTGTTCTGCAAAGAAGTTCATTCTGTCCTTTTTTCAGATTCTACATGTCAGTGAAAGCATTTTATGTTGGCTGGCTTCACTTAGCATGACAATTTCTAGGTCCATCCATGTTGCTAAAAATGCCAGTATTTTGTTCCTTTTAATGGCTGAAATATTCCATTGTGTATATGTACCACATCTTCTTGATCCATTCCTCTGTCGATGGACATTTAGGCTGTTTCCATGTCCTGACTTTTGAATATAGTGCTGCAATGAACATCAGAGTACATGTGTCTCATCCAAAGACATTCTAATAATACTCCTCTTATTTTGTTTTGTTTTCTCATTTCTATTTTAGTGCCGTGGGTGTTAAAATTTTTATCGGCTATGATTTTGCTTCTTCTATGTTTCTTATAAAAGAACTAGAGATCAATAGGTCTAGAAGGAAATGTCAATGTCATTCAGTCCCCATCTCCACTACTCTGCACCTCACAATGGATACCAAACTCAGAGGGACTGAGACCTAACCAAGATCACAAAGAATAGAAGTAACATTCAGGTCTCTCTCATCCATACATGTTTCTACACTTAAAAGTGTGGATCTGGGCAGTTCCCATCATGGCCCAGTGGGTTAAAAACCCAGCATACTGTCTGTGAGGATATGGGTTCAATCCCTGGCCTCGATTAGTGGTGTTAATGATCCTATGTTGCCACAAGCTGTGGCACATAGGTTGCAGGTGTATTTGGATCTGGTGTTGCTGTGGCTGTAGGGTAGGCCAGGATCTGCAGCTCTGATTCCACCCTTAACCCAAAGAACTTCCATATACTACAGGTGTGGCCCTAAAAAGAAAAAGAAGGGGAAAAAAAGTGTAGATCTGCCTGTAAAATCATTTAAAAACATATATCTTATCTTAAATTTCCTCAGTTCCAAGGACACATAACATCTCTCAGAGATGAAAATAGTTCTCAAGGAAATGAAATTTGCAACTGAATTTTTTGGAAAATTTTATTAATAAATTATAGTTGATTTACAATGTTGTGTTAGTTTCAGGTGTTCAGCAAAGTAATTCAGATAGTATATATATACTTTTTCAGATTCTTTTCCATTATAGTTTGTATAATAAATTGAATATAGATCCCTATGCTATGCAGTAGGCCCTTGTCATTTACCTATTTTATATATAGTAGTGTGTACATGTTAATCCCAAACTCCTAATTTATCCTTCCCACCCTCTTTTTTTCCCTTTGGTAACCATAAGTTTGTTTTCCATGTCTGTGAGTCTGTTTCTGTTTTGTAAATAAGGTCATTTGTATCATTTTTTTTAGATTCCACATATAAGTGATCTCATATAATATTTGTCTTTATCTGTCTGACTTATTCATGTAGTACATTATCTCTAGGTCCCTACATGTTGCTGCAAATGGCATTACTTCATTCTTTTTATAGCTGAGTAATATTCCACTGAATATATATACTGCATCTTCTTTATCCATTCCTCTGTTGATGGACATTTAGGTTGCTTCCATGTCTTGGCCATTGTGAATAGTGCTGCTGTGAATATAGGGGTGCATATGTCTTTTCAAATTAGAATCTTCTCTGGATATATATGACCAGGAGTGAGATTGCTAGATCATATGGTAACTCTATTTTTTCAACAACTGAGTTTTAACTCAGGATATCTTTCAGGCTGGCCCATTGATATCTCTCACTTTAAATTGAGTTGTTTAAAACTGAGAAGCTTCATCCATTTCATTTTTTAATTTTTTTTAAAGAACAACAAATTTTAAAGAGTAGAAATCACAAAATGTGAAAATAACTCCTCCAAAACTTTTTGAAAGTTTTTAAGCTGCAAAGGCACTTACATTGTGCCCTATAGACTTGACCTTAACACTCTAAGACTATTACTGATTTCAGTTGACTCAAGGGTATGAAAAGCAATTCCTCACATTTTATCAGCTTTTGACAATAGGCAGTTATGGGCCTGAGTGATCTAAAGTAGATTAATGAGGCCCTAAAGTACTTTAATGAATAATGGAGCATTTTAAAATTTATTTTGTTTTTTAATTCATTTAACTGCAATCCATTTAACAACTGGAACACTCCCTCCTGAACATATTAAAAGGCATACTCCATTGAGGTTTCATTAACTTATGTTTCAATTCATTTATCATTTATTCATTTTATTAATTTATTCACTGAACTGAGCTTCACCTTACAAATACTGTGGAAATCAATAATTTTACTGGGCTGTATGGGCAACAAAGTAACTTTTCAGCATGTTACCCTGGGGATTTGAAATCTCTGAGCAAAAACACCATGAGCATCATGCAAAAATACAGTTAGCATTTCAAAGAGCATAGGATAATGGGTATGCACTCAAGGATTTTTACTCTGTCTCCCTGGGAAGGTAGAATATTTAAAATAATCAAAGATAGTTTGAGAGGATTCTATGTTCTTCCCCTTTGGTTATCTTAGTTACCCATCAGTAAAATTTCCCCTCCCTACCCTCCATTTACTGATCAAAATAATAAAGAATTTAATGAACTGATTCATACCTGAGTCCCATATGTTCCCAGCTCGACTAATGAGGAGTCATGGTGGAATTTTGAGCATCTATCCCCATCAGAAAGAAATCTGTAGATAATATTTGGCAGACTAGTTTGAGGAAAATCTTCCTTTCCCCATGAAATGACAAAGTTTTGGCAGTCATCTGTGTGAAAGTCTGCCCCGGCCCCTTAGAATGTCTTAATATCTTAAAATATTTTCCTTCTTGAACCCTCCTACACTGTTGGTGGGAAAGTAAATTGGTGCAGCCACCATGGAAAACAGCATGGAGGTGTCTCAGAAAATTAAAATTAGAACTCCCATATGATCCAGCAATTACACTCTTGGGTATATATCTGAAAAAAAAAAAAAAAAAACACTAATTTGAAAAGATACAGGAACCCCCTCCCCCCATTGTTCATAACAGCATTATTTGCAATTGCCAAAATATGGAAGCAATCTAGGTGTGCATTGATAGATGAATAGATAAAGAAGACATAGTGTGTGTGTGTG
This sequence comes from Phacochoerus africanus, assembly GCF_016906955.1. Taxonomy (NCBI): domain Eukaryota; kingdom Metazoa; phylum Chordata; class Mammalia; order Artiodactyla; family Suidae; genus Phacochoerus; species Phacochoerus africanus. The sequence goes on along the minus strand of NC_062544.1, from coordinate 87,672,663 downwards.
TGTACAGTGAAAAAGAAGAAAAATTTGCCATTTGCAGCAATATGGAGGGACTTGGAGGACATTATGCTAAGTGAAATAAGTCAGACAGAGAAAGACAAATACTGTATGATATCACTTATATATGAAAACTAAAAAAACCAACAAATTAGTGAACAAAGCAAAAAAGACAGATTTATAAATATAGAGAAAAAAACGAGTGATTACCAGATGAGAAAGAGAAATGGGCTAGGGGCAACATAGAAATAGGACATTTTTTTAAAAGGGTTATTATAGAATTCTGTGAAATCATGTGTGAAACTTTTGAAAAGCATCATAAAATTTAAAGAATCTTTCATTCAATAAAAAACAACTTAAAATAATAACAGTATTTTCCTTCTTACCAGATTTAAACTTTATCTGTGGCCCCTTAGAGTGACTTAAGTCTTTTCTAAAAATAATGTCCTTCTTAACAGGTCAGAATTTGTTTATTTATGAGACTTAACCAGAAAGTATTTTGTCTTTTAAGTCCAAAGAACCAAGGCTCTTTGAGGAAGTTGTTTTCTTGGTCTACTCAATAGTCCTGAAGACCTTAAGCAACCATCCTCCAAAGCAATTGAAAAGAAATGACTCTCTGTACTGCTTTGCCCAGCACTCTGTAACCTCAGAAACTGAGCTGATGTATATACATCCTACCTGAGGGGTCAGCCCACCTTAGACATTGTAAATTCTAGATCATTATTGCTGCCAGACCACTTCTAAACTTCACACGCGAATGCTCTGACCCATTGTACTGTGGTCTTAACTCCCCAGCGCCTACATTCCTCCCTTGTCTTACACAATGCCTTACATGTTTTTCAATAAATATTTATCATGCAAATGGATGAATGAAAGAGTCCAGACTTCCTAGATACCCCACCCTTACCTAATGTCATTGCTTTATGACCCTCAGAAACTAAATTATTGTCTATATCTGAGTCTCTGATATCTGGTGTGTGGATGTCCTGAGGTACCATCTAGACCACTCACACATGAATCTCAGTGATTTATTCCATCCTGCCCTGAATTGGTAGCATTCATCCTGAAATTCTGTTTAGATTTTATAGAATCCTTTTCATATTTTTCAAGATCCCTCCTCCAAAGTTCAATCTCAGAATTTGAAATTTTGGGGTCAGTTTTTAATGAGACCACCCCCTAGAATGATTGACTGGAGCCATAATTTCATGTTCAAACCTTTGCTGTCTCTACTAGGTCTCTTTACTTAGTCCTTGCCTGCCCTCTCCCCACATACACTGGCATTGTCCAAAGTCTGATTCAGACACATAGTTCTTCTCTCTTTTTATATAAAGGGATCAAACAGAGATTCCAAACACATTGGTTTCTATAACCACATGTAGAAATATATTTTAGTGCATCTAAAATACCTCTAGATCATGCAAATATTATGCTGTCTCATCTCCTATATCAAGTGGTTGTGCATCAGAGAAAATTACAAATTATTTTAGAGTCCTATTATGTGCCAGGTTCTCTGGTAGATTTGGAAAGTATAGTGGTAAATGAGACAGCCAAGGGTATCACCTTCACAGCATGCTTAGCTAGCTCATCCTTCATAGATTGGTATCACTACAAATTCAGTTCCCATAATAAATGGGTTTTCAGCTCTGTCCAACAAACCTGTGTGTTCCTAGACAATTTTTTCCTCTGTCCCCCTCCCCCAACATGGCTCTTTCAAAACATGCCCACTTACTGCAAGCCCCTGCCCCTTTACTCTCCTCCTTACTTTCGGGTCATGGGATCATCTCCTCAGAAAAAAAGAGGAATCATCACTTGGGAACATACTCAAAGATTATCTCCTTCTTCAATTCAAAATATCCAGCCCATTACACTTCTTCCTTCCATCAGAGCAGGAAAGGAATCTTTCCTTGCCTCTGAGATAAATCTGGTACCACTTCTGGCTTCCTTAGATACTTCCACTCACCAGGTATTTTAACCTCCATCCCTGTGTCCTCACCCTTTCCAGTTCTATATGTTCCTTCTTGTTTAAACAAGTTGAAGTAGCTCTCAGTCAAAAGGAAAACTCTATGAGACCTTCTTTGGCATTTCTTCCCTTTCCTATCCTTTCAAAGCCAAGCCTTTTGAAGAATGTTTCCCTACCCATGGTTCCACACGCACATCCCTGATCCAGTACCCCCTCTGCCATTCACCTCACACAACTTTTCTTGCCCATCCCTTTCCTACTGACCCTAATCTCACAAAAGTAATAGAAAAATTGTGTTGATGAACATCGTACTTTTCCATTCTTATCTTGCTAGATCTCACTGATGCCTTTGACATTCCTGATTTCTCCATCAAAATAGAAACATTCTTTTCCTAGAATTCATGATCCTCCATCCTCTGGCTATTTTTTTCTTTCTGTCCTTTGAATAAAACATGCCACTCTTGCCTGCAGAGTTTCTGCTGAAAAATTTACTGGTATTCTTATTTTTGTATGTAACAAGTTTTCTCTTGTTGCCTTTTTTTTTTGTCTTTTTTAATGGCCACACCTGAAACATATGAAAGCTCCCTGACCAAGGATTGAATCTGAGCCGCACTGTAACCTACATAGTGGGATCCTTTAAACAACAGTACCCAGGCACAGGGAATAGAGCCTTTGCCTCTACAGCGACCCAAGCTGCTTCAGTAGTATTCTTAACCCACTGCTACAGGAGGAACTCTTCTTGTTGCTTTTAATATTCTCTCCTTGTCTTTAACTTTTAACATTTTAATTATAATGTATTTTTGTGTGGGTCTCTTCACATTCCAATCATTCTTTCACACTATTATCATTCTTCAATATTTTTCTGATAAACTTTCACTACATTTGTAATTAAAGGAAATGTTATATTTTTATTTAAAAAAAAAAAGATCTGGGAGTTCTTATCGTGGCTCAGCAGGTTAAGAATCTGATTAGTATCCACGAGGATGAGCGTTCGATCCCTGGCCAGCATCTCTCAGTGGGTTAAGGATCTGGCATTGTTGTGGCTGCAGCATAGTTCGCAGATGCAGCTCCAATTCGACCCCTAGTCTGGGAACTTCGATATCCCACAGGTGTGGCCCTAAAAAGGAAAAAATAAATAAATACATAAGTTTTTAAAAAAAATTTTTAAAAATCTATCCTCAGAATAAATATTTACCTAAATCTACACTGAATCTTTCCAAAGAAAACTACATGCGTGCATTCATACATGCAATTCTAAAAATAATTTGAGCAACACGAACATAGAATCTTCCAAGATGATTTATTCTGAAAATGACTTTTTGGTGTAAAACTCTGGAATTTCTTTGGGATGTGTAATGATGACTGATTTAATAAATATTTGGGAGACTATTTAAATAAAATCAGCCCAGATCAGCCTAGATTTTAGAACATTTCCACTGAAATCAGAGCCGCATAGGTTATGGCAACATTGGAACAGTCATAAACCATCGTACAGATTCAGGAATAAGCCAGTTTGAGGAAGCCCAAAAATCCCTAGGTTCTTCCCTAGTCAAATTCAGCATCATTCAACATAGGAAAAGAATGAGTAAATTCAATTTCCATTTATTTTGACACTATTATAATAATATCTAGTTTAAAAGGCATTCTTATAGCATTTATGCCTCAGTCTAATGAGTTCATAAATTGAAGAAAGGGGGATAAAGAGGAAATAAAATTATACTAGGAAATATATTTGACTCAGCAAATTTTGGCAATGTGATTGCCCAGAAAAATCCACTGCATTTTTGAATTCTTCTCATAACCTCCCTGCTCACATGTTTCTCCTGGAACTATGTGACAATAATTTATCTATTGTCATGTTTCTAGAATTGTATTTGTTGCTTCTGCAGTGTCATATACTTGATTTATATTATTCTTCTGCGAAGACAGTTGAATAAGACTTCACATAAGCATATTATAAAACCCTTCAGGGAGAGGATTTTTTAAAAAAATAACATTTGGCCTTTGCCTAAAGTTGCAATCGATCACAGCCAGAAAAATGAATCCATATTTTAAGTGTAATTTTTCTTTATTTAAGTGTAATTTTCCATTATGGTAGCCCAATGTACATTTCAGAATCTAAAACATAGACGATGTACAACTTTCCATGTGGAAATATTCCACCTGTTTTGTTTTATACATCAATTTTCCCTTTAAAATGTTTAAGCATATAGATAGATAATTGAGGGTTTTTTAAAATAATTTTCCACTTAAAATTACCCCCCCAAAAAAACTGTTAGGCCAAAAAAAAAATTCAATATAAAAGCCATACAATAACAGTATTAAGCTTGCTAGATTCCATATACAATATCAAAAAATTGGAGTTCCCATAGTGGCACAGTGGTTAATGAATCTGACTAGGAACCATGAGGATAGGGGTTCGATCCCTGGCCTTGCTCAGTAGGTTAAGGATCTGGCATTGCTGTGGCTGTGGTATAGACCAGGGCCTCAGCTCCGGTTAGACCCCTAGCCTGGGAACCTCCATATGCCGCGGGAGTTGCTAAAGAAAAGACAAAAAAATAAAAAATAAAATAAAAAAATCAAAAAATTATCAGATTAAGATTTAAAGACAGTAATAACTAGCAGCATGTTTTTCATATATTCTAGAAAGTTCAACAGAGTAGGAATACTAGAAAAGGAGGAGGTTGGGGGAAATCCTTGGAAGTAATTAAAACAATTAAATAACTTCTCTATTATTCAGTGGAACCATTGACATTCAAAATTATTTTACCATAATTATTGATCATGTCTGTCTGCATTTTATAAAACATAAACACTTGGAATAAACAGGCATTAATTTTAAAAGAAAGGACTTGATTACAGTGTGCTAACATATAGATTCATATTTTTACAGAAGCTGTCTAAAAATTATGGCTGGGATGTCTAGGTCTCAATCAAAATTCCAGGAAACATGGCAAAGCTAGGAAGCTAAAGAAAAAAGATATAGGAATTTCCTGGTGGTGCAGTGGGTTAAGGATCCAGCATTATCACTGCTGTGGCATAGGTTCAATCCCTGGCCCAGGAACTTCTGAATGCCATAGGTGTGGCCAAAAAACAGAAAAAGGATATTATTCCATCTTCAAGCTATCTCCCACACTACAGCTCATGAGAGGTACACACAAAGTACTGGGTAACACCCTGTTGAAAATTGTCACCATTTTTCACCTTGTTACTTCCATTCTTCCCAGGGGTAAATCTAATTAAGTAACAAGGCAGCCTTCCCAATTTCTTAAGTTTTCCTGTAAGATGTATTTTCTGCCCCACTATGTTTGCCCTGACTGATCCTTTCACCTCCCCTGCACATACCCTTGGTTAGTCTCTTCCTACGTGACAGAAGGTGATGTGGGTCCAAATACAAACGTATGTGGCATGCTTACATTTCTTTCTGTTTCTGATGCTCTTCATTTAAATCTTTTTTTTTAATCTTGGGCAGCTGAAATATCCATACCATTCGTTATCATGTCTGAAAATTGTCTTTTAATAAATTATTCTGAAACCTTCTTAAATTAGTATATCATTCAAGGATAAACTTCTAGATTTATTTCCTTTATTAACTCTACAGGCTAAGATGTTAAAAAGGGGGACTGCCTTGCCTGAGCCTGTTAATGGATCCATGTCCTCATCAGAGAACTGGACAGAGGTCTTTTACTATGACTGATATTTCCTTGAAGCAGTGACCTGCGAACTCTATTTTCCTTCATATTTCAACATATGTTCCAAATAACAAAAATCAAAGATGTAGTTGGTCATTTGATCAGTTGACCAACTGAGAATCCATCAATTCTTTTTTTTCTCAACCCTCACATCTCCCCTTACTTAAATTACATTGTCAATCTCTATAATCACTCCTTTGTCCTCTTGTTTTACTTTACTGCCTGGTATATCTCTAACTTTGATTAAATGCTGCAACTGTCTTGTGCACCTGAAAGCTGATGGAGAAAATCACTCAACCAGACTGACCAGCCCAAATTAAATTCCTTCCTACTAACTCCACAGGCCCTTTATGGAGTCCACTAATAATGCCTCATGTCCATAGATCATCAGCTCTCCTACTTCCTCAACCAACTTCTTCATGCCTTCTTTTCTCTTTTCAAATTATACCACCTCCTGCCTCATCCTCATTCTTAGCTAAGTGAAAAAAAAAAATAGAAGGAATCAGAAGAGAACTTCCATGAACTGCTCCCACCACATTTACTCACCTGCCAGCATCTGTGTTCATACACTCTGCCTTTCCCAAATGAATTCTCCAAATTCTATCAATGACCCACTCCTACACTTGTAAACCACATGTACTTTCCCTGAGGTGCTATTTCTGCAGTAATCCTTTGCTTTCTCTCCTGCATCTACTTCTCTCTCTACTTGGTTATATCTATCAGCATACCAACTTGCTATTATACGCCCAAATAGTTTCACATTTTTCTCCCACTCTAAAAATATAACCTATTTTTCATCATATTCTTCTCTAGCTACAACCTTATTTCTCTTGTCCCTTTAAGCAAAAATTCCTGAAAATATTTGTCCATACTTGGTGTCCCCAGATCTCTCCAACCAACCATGCCACCAAAATTTATTTTTGACCTCCACATTGCTATATCCAAAGACTAATTTTCTCTTATATTCTTATTCGAACTATAAGCAGCATTGTACACCACCTATGCCTTCTTTCTTCATTTGACCTAACAAATCATCACATTCTCTGGTTCTCCTCCTATATCCCAGGAGTGCAAGGATAGTTCAACAAGGGCATTATAAATCACCATTTTATATTATTTGCTATGTTAGTTAATTTCTATTATCTTAAAAGTTCTAGGCAAGTCAATAAAACATAATAAAGAAATAGAGGTAAATATACCTAAATGGAGAAAACAAAATTAATATAACAAATAGAAGATTATCTACCTAAAGTTATAATTACCCAGAACTAACTTTAGCACAAACCATGTAATTCCTAAATGAAGAGAACTACAAATTGCTAATGAGAGATATGAAAGGTAACCTGACAAAATCAGAAGACATAATTACAGAAATTTAAAATAGGAAGTGACTAGCTTATGGAGAGGTTGGAGATGGCTTCTGAAGCCTTTAGTTATAGAGCTAGATACTATGGTCCTAGATTAAAAAACAAAGTATCATAGAGATGTCAATCTTAAAAGATTCACCTACATGTTTAATCAAATTCTAATCAAAATCTCAATAAGACATTTTCTACAAAACATTAATATAGTTTTCAAGTTGACAAAAAGCTATGACAAACAAGACCAGAAAAGAGCAATAGAAGAACAGGGAAAATGCAAGTAAAGTCATTAAGTTTAGTTCATAATGTGCCAGTATTAATTTCTTACTTTAAAAATTGTCCTACAATTATTAAAGTTGGGGGGGGAGAGTATCAGGGAACCGTTTGTACTTTCTTTGTAAATTTTCTGTAAATCTAAGTTTACTTCAAAATAAAAAGTGTAAATAAATAAATTAAGAGTAGGTAACTTTCCAAATAGGTATCTGACATAAAGCTGCAATAACCTAAATAGCAGGGACAAAACAGTAGTATATGAAGCAATTAAACAGAATAAAATCGATAAAAGCAGTTAAGAAGGATTATTCACCAAATGATGCTAAATCAGTAAATTAATTATGAGGGATGAGGGTGATGAGAAATCAAGTGTAGACTCTTTTTTTTTTAGATTCTTACCTAAAGCAACCAAGCAAAATAAATCTAACTTAAGTGTATAATTCAATATTTATTATTTTATTTATTTATTTATTTTTGTCTCTTTTGCCATTTCTTGGGCCACTCCCGCGGCACATGGGGTTCCCAGGCTAGGGGTCCAATCGGAGCTACATCCACCGGCCTACGCCAGAGCCACAGCAATGCAGGATCCAAGCTGCATCAGCAACCTACACCACAGCTCACGGCAACGCCGGATCATTAACCCACTGAGCAAGGACAGGGACCGAACCCGCAACTTCATTGTTCCTAGTCTGATTTGTTAACCACTGGGCCACAACGGGAACTCCTTATTTTATTTTTTGAGGGGGCCCACACCCACAGCATATGGAGTTTCCCAGACTGGAGGTTGAATTGGAGCTGCAGCTGATGGCCTACACCACAGCCACAGCAATGCTAGATCCAAGCAGTGTCTGCAACCTACACTATAGCTCATGGCAATGCCAGATCCTTAACTCACTGAGCGAGGCCAGGAATGGAACCCACAACCTCATGATTCCTAGTCAGATTCATTTCTGCTGCACCACAACAGAAATGTTGTGGAACTCCCAATTCAATATTTAAAATAAACCATTTTTCTACATGGCAGAATATAGGGACTAGAGCTCAACTTCTCCCCTAAAAACAACAAAATTCACAACTAAAGACTGAGCACACTTCACCAAAATGGACTGGAAACCTTAAAAAAGATACCCTATTCCAGAAGAAAAAGAGGAGGACACATCAAGAGGTAGGAGGGGTGATTTTGTGATATAAACAACCCCATACATCCTGGGAGGGAAGCTCCACAGACTGGAAACTAACTGGTTCACAGAGACACACTTACAGGAGTGAGAGTTCTGAGCCACACATCAAACTCTCATGTGTGGGGATCTGGCACAGGGAGAAAGAGCCCTGGAGCATCTGGCATTGAAGGCCAGTGGGGCTTGTGTACAAGAGCTCCATGGGACTGGGAGAAACAGAGACCCCATTCTTAAAAGGCGCACTCAGACTTTCACGTGCACTGAGTCCCAGGGCAAAGCAAAGTCTCCATGGGAATCTGGGTCAAACCTGACTGCAATTCTTCGAGGACATCCTCAGAAAACAGGGGTGAATGTGGCTTGTTGTGAGGGAGGGACATTGAAAGCAAAGCTCTCAGGAATATTCAGCAGCATGCCTTTCTCTGGAGGTGGCCATTTTGGGAAAATCTGGCCCCACCTATCAGCCAGCTGCTGAGAAGCCCCAGGGCAAACAACAACTCAGGTGGGATCACAGCCCCACCCCTCAGTAAACTGGCTACCTAAAGACCCCTCAGGCACATAGCTGCCTCTAATCCCATCCAGAGACAAAGCCCCACCCACCAGGAGAATCGGCTCCTCCTACCAGCAGGCAGGCATCAGCCCCTTCCATCAGGAAGCCTACACCAACCCCCCCAAACTGACTTCAGCCACAGGGGGGCAGACACCAGAAGTAAGAGAGGCTACAAGTCTATTATCTGTAAAAAGGTCACCACACCAAAAACCTATAAAAATGAAAACACAGAGGGCTATAACTCAGATGAGGAAGAAAGGAAAAACCCCAGAAAAACAGCTAATGATCAGGAGATTCTCAGCTGCCAGGTAAAAGACTTTAGACTGTTGTGGTGAAGATGATGCAAGACATTGGAGATAAACTGGAGGCAAAGATGGATAACTTACAGGAAACACTGACCAAAGAGGTACAAGGTATAAAACTGAAACAAGAAGAGATGCAAAATACAATAACTGAAATAAAAAATTCACTAGAAGCAGCTAACAGCAGAATACAGGAGGCAGAAGAATGAATAAGCGAGGTGGAGGACAGATTAGTGGAAATTAAGGATGCAGAACAAAAAAGAGAAAAAAGATTGAAAACAAATGAAGAGTGTCTCAGAGAACTCTGGGACAATGTGAAACGCACCAACATCCGTATTATAGGGGTGCTAGAAGAAGAGAGAGAGAAGGAGACAGAAAAAATATTCCAAGAGATAATAGCCAAAAACTTCCCTAACATGGGAAAGGAACCTCTCACTCAAATCCTGGAAGCACAACAAGAACCATACAAAATAAACCCAAGGAGGAAAACCCCGAGACACATATTAATCCAACTGACCAAAATTAAAGACAAAGAGAAAATCTTGAAAGCAGCCAGGGAAAAGAAACAAGTAACATACAAGGGAACCCTGATAAGGCTATTGGAAGATTTTTCAGCAGAAACTCTGCAGGCCAGAAGGGAGTGGCATGATATACTTAAGGTGATGAAAGGAAAAAACCTCCAACCAAGATTACTCTACCCAGCAAGGCTCTTATTCCGATGTGAAGGAGAAATCAAAACTTCTCGGATAAGCAAAAGTTGAGAGAATTCACAAAACTAAACCAGCCTTACAACAAATACTAAAGGAACTTCTACGGGCAGAAAAGATCAAGAGAAGAAGGAAAGGAAAAAGAGCAGCAAAAACAAATCCAAAGGAATTAATAAAATGGCAATAAGAACATACATATCAATAATTACCTTAAATGTGAATGGACTAAATGCTCCAGCCAAAAGACATAGGCTAGCTGAATGGATACAAAAACAAGACCCATATATATGCTGTCTTCAAGAGACCCACTTCACTTCTAGGGACACATACAAATTGAAAGTGAGAGGATGGAAGAAAATATTCCAAGCAAACGGGGATCAAAAGAAAGCTGGAGTAGCAATACTCATATCAGACAAAATAGACTTTAAAATGAAGAATATTTTAAGGGATAAAGAAGGACATTACATAATGATCAAAGGATCAATCCAAGAAGATGTTATAACAATTTTAAATATCTATGCACCCAACCTAGTGGTTCATCACAAGATATAAGGCAACTGCCAACAACCTTAAAAGGAGAAATTGACAATAACTCAATAAGAGCAGGGGATTTTAACACCCCACTCACAGCAACGGACAGATCAACCAGACAGGAAATCAATACGGAAACACAGGCCCTGAATGAAGCATTAAACCAGATGGACTTAATAGATATTTATAGGACATTTCATCCAAAAGCAACAGAACACACATTCTTCTCAAGTGCACATGGAACATTCTCTAAGATTGATCATATCCTGGGCTACAAACCCAACCTCGGTAATTTTAAGAAAATTGAAATCATATCAAGCATCTTTTCTGACCACAACACTATACGACTGGACATCAACAAGAAAAAAATTGCAAAAAACACAAATGCATGGAGACTCAACAACATGCTACTAAACAACCAATGGATCAATGAAGAAATAAAAGAGGAAATTAAAAAAAAACCTAGCAGCAAATGACAATGAAGATACTACACTCCAAAACCTATGGGATGCAGCAAAAGCCATTCTAAGAGGAAAGTTTAGAGCAATACAAGCCCACCTCAGGAAACAAGGAAAAGCTCAAATAAACAAGCTAACTTTACAACTAAAGCATCCCAAGAAAGAAGAACAGGCAAGAACTAAATGTAGTAGAAGGAAAGAAATCATAAAGATCAGAGCAGAAATCAATGAAATAGAAACAAAGAAAATCATAGAAAAGATCAATGAAATGAAAAGCTGGTTCTTTGAAAAGATCAACAAAATTGATAAACCCCTAGCCAGACTTATCCAGCAAAAAAGAGAGAGGACTCAAATCAATAAAATTAGAAATGAAAAAGGAGAAGTAACAACAGACATCATGGAAATACAAAGGATCATAAAAGACTCCTATATGCAACTATATGCCAATAAAATGGAAAACCTAGAAGAAATGGAAAAATTCTTAGAAAAGTACAATCTTGCAAGACTAAACCAAGATGAAATAGAAAAGATGAATGGACCCATCACAAGAACTGAAATTGAAACTGGGATTAAAACTCTTCCAACAAACAAAAGTCCAGGACCAGATGGCTTCACAGGCACATTCTAGCAAACATTTAGAGAAGAGCTAACACCTCTCCTTCTGAAACTATTTCAAAAAATTGCAGAAGAAGAGATACTCCCAAACTCATTCTATGAGGTCACCATCACCCTGGTACCAAAACCAGACAAAGACTCCACAAAAAAAGAAAACTATAGGCCAATTTCACTGATGAACATCGATGCAAAAATCCTCAACAAAATACTAGCAAACTGCATCCAACAGTACATTCAAAGGATTGTATATCATGATCAAGTGGGATTTATCCCAGGGATGCAAGGGGTCTTCAATATCCACAAATCCATCAGTGTGATACACCACATTAACAAACTGAAGAATAAAAACCATAAGATCCTCTCAATAGACGTGGAAAAAGCCTTTGACAAAATCCAACACCCATTTCTAATAAAAACCCTTCAGAAAGTGGGCATAACGGGAACCTACCTCAACATGATAAAGGCCATATACGACAAACCCACAGCGAACATCATTCTCAATGGTGAAAAGCTGAAAGAATTCCTGCTGAGATCAGGAACAAGACAAGGATGTCCGCTCTCGCCTCTACTCTTCAACATAGTTCTGGAAGTCCTAGCCACAGAAATCAGAGAAGTAAAAGAGATAAAAGGAATCCAAATTGGAAAGGAAGAAGTAAAACTATCGCTATTTGCACGACATGATACTATACCTAGAGAATCCTAAAGGCTCTACTAGAAAACTGTTAGAGCTCATCCACGAATTTGGCAAAGTCGCAGAATACAAAATCAATACACAGAAATCAAAGCGTTTCTATATACTAACAATGAAGAAGCAGGAAGAGAAATTAGGGAAGCAATCCCATTTACCATCACATCCAAAAGAATAAAATACCCAGGAGTAAACCTACCTAAAGAAACAAAAGACATGTACTCTGAAAACTACAAGCCACAGATGAAAGAAATCAAAGATGACACAAAGAGATGGAAAGATATAACCTGCTCGTGGATTGGAAGAGTTAATATTATCAAAATGACTATACTACCTAAGGCAATCTACAGATTCAATGCAATCCCTATCAAATTACCAAGGACATTTGTCACAGAACTTGAACAAAATATTTTAAAGTTTGTTTGGAATCACAAAAGACCCAGAATAGCCAAAGACATCCTGAAAAAGAAAAATGGAGCTGGAGGAATCAGGCTCCCAGACATCAGACTATACTACAAAGCAACAGTCGCCAAAACTGCATGGTACTGGCACAGAGACAGAAATATAGATCAGTGGAACAGGATAGAAAGCCCAGAATTCAACCCACACACCTACAGCCAACTCATCTAAGGAGGCAAAAACATACAATGGAGAAAGGACAGCTTGTTCAATAAGTGGTGCTGGGAAAACTGGACAGCCACATGGAAAAGAATGAAATTAGAACACTCCCTAACACCATACACAAAAAGAAACTCCAAATGTATTAAAGGCCTAGATATAAGGCCAGACACTATCAACCACCTAGAGGAAAACATAGGCCAAACACTCTCTGACATAAATGACAGCAACATCTTCTCAGATCCACCTCTCAGAGTATTGACAACAAAAACAAAAATAAACAAATGGGACCTAATCAAACTTCAAAGTTTCTGCACAGCAAAGGAAACCCTAAACAACACAAAAAGACAACACACAGAGTGGGAGAAAATCTTTGCAAGTGAATCGACTGACAAGGGATTCATCTCCAAAATTTATAAACACCTTCTGCAGCTCCATACCAAAAAAACCAACAACCCCATCCAAAAATGGGCAGAAGATCTAAACAGACAATTCTCCAAAGAAGACATACAGATGGCCAAGAAACAAATGAAAAGATGTTTTACATCATTCATTATTAGAGAGATGCAAATCAAAACCACAATGAGGTACCACCTTACACCAGCCAGAATGGCCATCATCCAAAAGTCTACAAACAATAAGTACTGGAGAGGGGGTGGAGAAAAAGGAACCCTAGTACACTGTTGGTGGTATCATACATTGGTGCAACCACTGTGGAAAACAGTATGGAGATTCCTCAGAACACTGAAAATAGAAGTACCATTTGATCCAGCAATCCCACTCCTGGGCATCTATCCAGAGAAAACCACAACTCGCAAAGACACACGGACTCCAATGTTCATTGAAGCACTATTTACAATAGCCAAGACATGGAAACAACCTAAATGTCCATCGACAGAGGAGTGGATCAAGAAGATTTGGTACATATACACAATGGAATATTACTCAGCCATTAAAAAGAATGAAATACCAGCATTTTTTGCAACATGGATGGACCTAGAAACTCTCGTGCTAAGTGAGGTCAGTCATACAATGAGACACCAACATCCAATGCTTTCACTGACATGTGGAATCTGAAAAAAGGACAGACTGAACTTTGCAGAACAGATGCTGACTCACAGATATTGAAAAACTTATGGTCTCCAGAGGAGACAATTTAGGGGGTGGGGGGATGTGCCTGGGCTGTGGGATGGAAATCCTGTGAAATCAGATTGTTATGATCATTATACAACTACAGATGTGATAAATTCATTTGAGTAATAAAAAAAATGGTAAAAAAAAATTTTTTCTTTCCAAACAAAAAAAGATTATGAGTAAACACTTCTTTGATCACAGAAGAGGAATTTCTGAGCATGAAAACCATGGAACAAGCGAGGAAGAATTTTTTTAAAAAGTCGATCTTAAGTGTTCTCACTGAAAATACTTAAGTGGTAACTATGTAAGATGAAAAATATATTGTTTAGTTTGAATGTGGTGATTATTATATTATGTATATCTATGTCAAAACATCAAGTTGTATACCTTAAATATATACAATTTTACTTGTCAAAAAAAAATGTTTGGATAAAATTTTGGAAATTCTGTGTAAATGTTAAAAGAAATGTCTAGAAAGTTATTTGCCAGATATAGCGATAAGAGGTTAGGGCCTTACTTTATTGATTTCATCAAGGTACAAAAATTAATAAGAAATCATTAATATTCTAACAGGAACAGAGGCAAAGGACATGAAAAAACAATCCCAAGAGAAATAAAATTGGCTAACAAATACATTTTTATTTTTTTAATTTAATTTTATTGGAATATAGCTGACTTACAATATTATATTAGTTTCAAGGTTACAGCAAAGTGAATCATTCATATGTAAAAATATATCTATCCTATGGAGTTCCCGTCATGGCGCAGTGGTTAACGAATCTGACTAGGAACCATGAGGTTGCGGGTTCGGTCCCTGCCCTTGCTCAGTGGATTAAGGATCTGGCGTTGCCGTGAGTTGTGGTGTAGGTTGCAGATGCGGCTCAGATCCCGCATTGCTGTGGCTCTGGCGTAAGCCGGTGGCTACAGCTCCGATTGGACCCCTAGCCTGGGAACCTCCATATGCCGCGGGAGTGGCTCAAGAAATAGCAAAAAGACCAAAAAAAAAAAATATATATATATATATATTCTTTTTTCCCATATAGCTCACTGCAAACTATTGAGTAGATTTTCCTGTTAAATTCAACCTTTCTAAGCATTCCCCTGGCATTGCCACAACTGGGGCATAGGTTGCAATTGCCACTGCTGGGGTATATGTCACAGCTGTGTCTGGCATTCGATCCCTAGCCTGGGAGCTTCCATATGCCATGGGTGCAAGAAAAAAAAAATTAAACCTTTCTAGTGGCTAAAAAGTAAACGATTAGTGAGACAGGTTTTTTGCCATCAGATTAGCAAAATAATCAGAGAGTTAATAATAACCAGTGCTGATAAGAATCTGTTGGAAAAGACTGTAGTTGGTATCATTGATGACCATGTAAATTATACAAGCTTCATGGAAAGAGATTTGGCAAGGAAAAAAGGATCCTTGAGAATGGGCATTTCCTTTTGTCAAATATATTAGTGAAGATTTAGATATGTGGCTATTTATCAAATTGGTAATAACAAAAAATGGAAAGGATCTACATATGTGCACCAACACACACATGAATTTGAAGGAAGTACACAAAAAATAATAGTACTTATTTCTCAGTAGTGACATTTTCTTCCTCTTAGTTCCCTAAATTTCCTAATCTCTCTGGTAGCATCTACTATACAATTTTATTTTCTTTGTATTTCTCCCTGTTCACTAAAGCTTCTCTAATTTTTCTTATGATTAGGAGAGAAATGCAAGTTTTTACAGAGAAGAAACTGAATCTAATACACAAGGGAATATAAGAAATGTTGAAATGCATCTAGATTTTTAAGCATTCAAAATATATAATAAATTTTAACATTGGCAGATATTTTGTTATTCCACAGAGGACAATAAAACAGACTTCCCTATTAAATTTGAAAACATATTAAAACAAGAGAAGGCCCTCGACTATTTGGCACAAACTTATTTCTGAAAAAAAACTAATCAATTGTACATAGTCTCTGGGTCTTTAGTTTCCTATTTCCCAATAACAGACCCAAACTTCTAGTTGATAAATTCTGATCCTCCTTCAGTTCCCTCTATTGTTTTTCAGGCTGCTGGGGTATACAGGCCGGATATTATTCTGGGCCTCAGATGGCTGTGTCAGTTCCAGGATTACTGGAGATTCCAACTTGCTCCAGGGGTACCTAGTTTGGTGTGAATTTTGTCCTCAAACACACAACACTAGAGACTTGTACCATCAACCCCTGAACGCTGGGTAATGGGGAATTGCTATGGGTTTTTCAGAGATAGGTGACAGTTTTTAGATTTTTTTCCCCCAGTGGGGGAGAAAGAGGCCAAAGTTCATGAAGCAATACTTAGCTTTATTGCAGTAAATACTCTGATATTTTCTAGACTATTCTTTTCTATTCTGTTCTGTTTCCTTTCTTTAAAAAAAAAAAAAAAACCTCACTAAATTGATTTCCTGCATTTCCAATGGGTTCTTATCCTAAGGGTAAAAAATACTGGACCAGAAAATATGGAGTTGGCTAGCTGTTGTCACCCCCTCCCCACAAAAGCAAGCAGATAACAAAAATCCTCAGTTAGGTGTTCAGAAACGGAGTGACGGATACAACTGGAGATTCTCATACTAAGTGAAGTAAGTCAGAAAGAGAGAGACAAATATTATATGATATCACTTAAATGTGGAATCTAAAATATGGCACAAATGAACTTATCTACAAAACAAGCAGACTCACAGACATAGAGAAGAGACTTGTGGTTGCCACAAGGGAGAGAGGAAGAATTGAGATGGACTGGGAGTTTGGGGTTAATAGATGCAAACTATTACATTTAGAATGAATAAGCAATGAGGTCCTACTATATAGTACAGGGAACTATATCCAGTGTCTTGAGATAGAACATGATGGAAGATAATACAAGAAAGGGAATGTATATGTATGACTGGGTCACTTTGCTGTACAGCAGAAATTGGCACAATATTGTAAATCAAATATACTTTAATAAATTTTTTTAATGAAATGGAGCAAAAGACAAATCTATTCAGAAAGGAGCAATATTCAGTACTGATTCTGTTATGCAGAGCTCTTAGAAGCAGGGATTTTTTAAAAATATAAAAAAACAGTGGAGAGGACAAGATGGTGGAGGAGTAGGGGGACACGCTCACCCTCTCCCACAAACACAACAAAAAAAAGCACATCTACACAATAAATGACTCGCACAGAACAGCAACCAATCGCTGGCAGAAGAACCTAAACTCCAATAACGGCAAGAAGTTCGTGACATTACAGGGCAGAACGGGAGAAAAGAGGAGAGTGAGAGAAGGTGGATCCGAGTGGGACGGGCACTCCCGAAAGGGAACTGTGGAGGAGAAAGGGATCCCGCACCCTGGAAAGTCACCTACACGGGGGAAAGATCAAACGAACCGGAGGAATCTCCAGATGCAGAGAAGAGTGTAGCAGTAAGTTGGAGTATGGAAAAGCCGATCAAGAACCGAACGGACCAGCTGAACTATGGGCACAGTCACCAAAAATTGAGACGCCTGGGTGGGGGCTGGGCACCGAGACCTAGGCTCCAGAGGATAGTCCCCGGGCTGGGGGGGGCGGGGTGGAGCGGAAACTGCTTGGGAGGTCTAGAAACCATTTGACGGGGCAGAGACTGCCTGGGAGACTAGAAAACAAAGCTGTCGCAGAGGAAGGGAGCAATACTCTAGGGGCGGGGAAGTGGAAAGCCGCATCAGAGGGAACCTGGGAAAAGAGCCTGGTCTGTGCCTGTGCTGGGAAGGGGAGAGAAGAAGGGGTAGGTCCCCATAGAATACCCCCACACCACAGCAAGCTTACAGGCCAGCTAGCTAGCTGAAAGCTGTGCTTCCCAGTGCATCCCCTCCACCCACCCCCGCTACCCGCTATGCTCTCACCGAATCTGGGGCTGCCTGCCATCCAGGAGGGCTGGACTCAACAATTGCCTGAAGCCTACCACCGCAGGGGCTGTCCCTGCACAGGCCTGCTTGCCCTTTGGAGGGGCTACACTTCCGCAGAGCAGCACCAAACACCACCAGCCCCCGAGAAAAGGCCTGCAGCCCAGAAAAGCTAGAACAAGCCTAGCCAGGCTGTGAGTAGATCTGCCTAATTCCTGGATGGTTTTTCTGAGTCAGGCTGCCCCGGGGAGGAGCCTCTTCGGTTTCCAACGGCCCTGCTACCCGCCCAAGCAACCAGGGGGTGCCCTAGTGGATCAGCTGCATAGGACTGCCAGCTCCAGGCAGAACCCCCTACAGCCCAGAAAAGCTGCAACAAGCCTGGCCAAGCCGGGAAAAGATCTCAGATGGTCTTTCTGAGTCGGGCTGCCCTGGGGAGGAGCCTCTTGTGTTTCCAGTGGCCCTGCTACCTTCCCAAGCCCCGAGGGGGTGCTCCACTCCCGCAGAATAGCTGCTCAGCACCACCAGCCCCCTAGAAGAGCCCCTGCAGCCCAGAAAAGCTGCAACAAGCTTGGCCAGACTGTGAAAAGATCTACCTACATTCTCAGGCCATCCTTCTGAGTTGGGCTGCCCTAGGGAAGAGCCTCTTAGGTTCTCAGTGACCCAGATAGCTGCTTCAGGCCCCAGGGGATGCTGCACTCCTGAGGAACAGCTGCCCAACACCGCCAACCCCCTGCAAGAACCCCACAGCCTAAAAACACCAGAGCAAGCTCTGCATGACCAAGTGAAATCTGCTACCATCGTGGTGTGGACCTCCCAGTCCTGTCTGCCCTCAGGAAGTCCTCCTTTGCTTCAAAGAAACACTGTTAGCACCATCAACACTCCAGAAAAGCCACACTGCCTCAAAAAAGATTGACCAACAATGCCAGCCCTCAGGAAATATTCCACGGCAGTGACAAGGCAAACACTGCCCGATCACCGAGAGTACAACTCCCTCAGGAGAAAGAAAACAGCAAGCAAGATGAAGAAGCTGAGAAACCACCCCCAGCCAAACCAACAGGAGAACTCACCTAAAACAGTCAACAATGAAACAGATCTCTGCAGTCTGACAGACCTGGAGTTCAAAAGAGAAATAGTGAAAATACTGAAGGAATTAAAATAAGATATGAACAGTAATGCAGATACCCTCAGAAAGGAACTAGAAAAGATAAGGAGGAGCCAAGAAAAACTAGAACATTCATTTGCAGAGATGCAAACTGAACTAGGGGCAGTAAAAACCAGAATGAATAATGCAGAAGAACGAATCAGTGATATGGAAGATAGAATAATGGAAATCACTCAATCCAGTCAACAGACAGAAAACCGAATCAAAAAACTGGAAAGCAATATAAGAGACCTATGGGATAATATAAAGCAGGCCAATCTATGCATAATAGGAATTCCAGAAGGAGTAGAAAAAGATAAGGGGATGGAAAATATATTTGAAGAAATTATCGCTGGAAACTTCCCAAATCTAAAGGATACTGGGTTCAAGATACAAGAAGCACAGAGGGCCCCAAACAAACTGAACCCAAATAGACCCAGCAAGACACATCATAATAAAAATGGCAACAGTTAGTGATAAAGAGAGGATCCTAAAGGCAGCAAGAGAAAAAGAGAATGTTACCTACAAGGGAACCCCCATAAGAATATCAGCTGATTTCTCTACAGAAACACTAAAGGCCAGGAGGGAATGGCAAGAGATATTTAAAGTGCTAAAAGGAAAAAATATGCAACCTAGAACTCTCTATCCAGCAAGAATATCATTTAAAATAGAAGGGGAAATAAAAATTTTTTCCAACAAACAAAAACTTAAAGAATACAGCAACACAAAACCCAGGTTAAAGGAAATATTGAAAGGGCTTCCCTAAATCAAAAAGAAAGGAAGGAAAGGGAAGAAAAAAGAAAAAAAAAAAAGAAGAAGAGGAAGAACTAGGACTGAGGAAACCACAATCAGAGAGCAGTCACTCAAATAAGCCAGCATACAGATTTAATCATGAACGTGCTTCAAACAAAATAAAATTAAAAAGAAAAAATAAAAAAGAGTCATCAAAACCATAAAATGTGGGCAAGGGATGTTAGGAAATAAATAACCCTTTTTGTGTGTTTGTTTGTATGTTTCTCTTCTTAATTTTAATATAGTAATGAAGGGTTTGAACTTACAGGACCATCAGGCTAAAACACACAATTATGGGAAGGGGTTAGCATACTTAAAAAACAGGGCAACCACAAGCCAAAACCAAATATTGCATTTGCAAACAATGAAAAAAAAATACACTCAAGCAGATAATAACAGGAGACCATCCAACCAAAAAAAAAAAAAAAGAAAGAAAGGAAGAATGGAGAATCATAGAATCAACTGGAACACGAGGTTCAAATGGCAATAAATAATCATCTATCAATTATCACCTTAAATGTCAATGGACTGAACGCCCCAATCAAAAGACACAGAGTGGCTGAGTGGATAAAAAGGCAAAAACCTTCAATATGCTGCCTACAAGAAACTCATCTTAGGACAAAGGATACATACAGATTGAAAGTGAAAGGGTGGGGAAAAATATTTCATGCCAATAGACATGACAGAAAAGCAGGAGTCGCAACGCTCATATCAGACAAAATAGACTTTAAAACAAAAGACATAAAGAAAGACAAAGAAGGACACTACTTAATGATTAAGGGATCCATCCAAGGAGAGGATGTTACTATCATTAACATATATGCCCCAAATACAGGAGCACCCAGATACATACAACAAATATTAACAGACATAAAGGGAGATATTGATGAGAATACAATCATAGTAGGAGACCTTAATACCCCCCTCACATCAATGGACAGATCCTCTAGACAGAAAACCAATAAAGCAACAGAGATCCTAAAGGAAACAATAGAAAAGTTAGACTTAATTGATATCTTCAGGACACTACATCCAAAAAAAGCAGAATACACATTCTTCTCAAATGCTCATGGAACATTCTCAAGAATCGACCACATATTGGGACACAAAGCTAACCTCAACAAATTTAGGAGCATAGAAATTATCTCAAGTATCTTCTCTGACCACAATGCCATGAAATTAGAAACCAACCATGGGAAAAGGAAAGAGAAAAACCCTACTGCATGGAGACTAAACAACATGCTACTAAAAAACCAATGGGTCAATGAGGAAATCAAGAAGGAAATCAAAAACTACCTTGAAACAAATGATAATGAAGACACAACCGCTCAAAATCTATGGGATGCTGCGAAAGCAGTGCTCAGAGGGAAATTTATTGCAATACAGGCCTTTCTCAAAAAAGAAGAAGGATCCCAAATTGACAACTTAACCCTCCACCTAAATGAATTAGAAAAAGAAGAACAAAAAAGTCCTAAAGTCAGCAGAAGGAAGGAAATTATAAAGATCAAAGAAGAAATCAATAAAATAGAGACTCAAAAAACAATACAGAAAATTAATAAAGCCAAGAGCTGGTTCTTTGAAAAGGTGAACAAAATTGACAAACCCCTGGCCAGACTCACTAAAAAGAGGAGAGAAAGAACCCAAATAACCAAAATTAGAAATGAAAAAGGAGAAATCACAACGGATACAGCAGAAATACAAAAAACCATAAGAGAATACTATGAACAACTATATGGCAACAAGTTTGACAATCTGGAAGAAATGGACAATTTTCTAGAATCTTACAGCCTGCCAAAACTGAATCAAGTAGAAACAGACCAACTGAACAGACCGATCACTAGAAATGAAATTGAAGAGATCATAAAATCA
Organism: Phacochoerus africanus; assembly: GCF_016906955.1. Classification (NCBI taxonomy): domain Eukaryota; kingdom Metazoa; phylum Chordata; class Mammalia; order Artiodactyla; family Suidae; genus Phacochoerus; species Phacochoerus africanus. The sequence goes on along the minus strand of NC_062544.1, from coordinate 87,650,913 downwards.
CTCCCTACAAGTAAAAGTCCAGGACCAGATGGCTTCACAGGTGAATTCTATCAAACATATAAAGAGGAATTGGTGTCCATCCTCCTTAAACTCTTTCAGAAGGTTGAAGAAGAAGGAATACTCCAAAAGACATTCTATGATGCCACCATCACCCTCATTCCAAAACCAGACAGAGATACCACCAAAAAAGAAAACTATCGCCCAATATCATTGATGAATATAGATGCAAAAATTCTCAACAAAATCTTAGCCAACCGAATCCAACAACATACCAAAAAAATTATACACCATGACCAGGTGGGGTTCATCCCAGGTTCACAAGGATGGTTCAACATACGCAAATCAATCAGCGTCATACACCACATTAACAAAAGAAAAGTCAAAAATCATATCATCATCTCAATAGACGCAGAAAAAGCATTTGACAAAGTCCAGCATCCATTCATGATCAAGACCCTCGCCAAAGTGGGTATAGAGGGAACATTCCTGAATATAATCAAAGCCATTGATGAGAAACCCACAGCAAATATAATCCTCAATGGGGAAAAACTGAAAGCCTTCTCACTCCAATCTGGAACAAGACAGGGATGCCCACTCTCACCACTGCTATTCAACATAGTTTTGGAAGTCCTAGCCACAGCAACTAGACAAACAAAAGAAATAAAAGGCATCTATATAGGAAGAGAAGAGATCAAACTGTCACTGTATGCAGATGACATGATACTATACATAGAAAACCCTAAGGACTCAACCCCAAAACTACTTGAACTGATTCATAAATTCAGCAAAGTAGCAGGATATAAGATTAACATTCAGAAGTCAGTGGCATTTCTGTATACCAGCAATGAAATATTAGAAAAGGAATACAAAAACACGATACCTTTTAAAATTGCACCTCACAAAATCAAATACCTCGGAATACACCTGACCAAGGAGGTAAAGGACCTATATGCCGAGAACTATAAAACTTTCATCAAAGAAATCAAAGAAGATGTAAAGAAATGGAAAGATATTCCATGTTCCTGGATTGGGAAAGTCAATATTGTAAAAATGGCCATACTACCCAAAGCAATCTACAGATTCAATGCAATCCCTATCAAATTACCCAGGACATTTTTCACAGAACTAGAACAAACAATCCAAACATTTATATGGAACCACAAAAGACCCAGAATCGCCAAAGCAATCCTGAGAAACAAAAACCAAGCAGGAGGCATCACTCTCCCAGACTTCAAGAAATACTACAAAGCCACAGTCATCAAAACAGTGTGGTACTGGTATCGAGACAGACAGACAGACCAATGGAGCAGAATAGAGAACCCGGAAATAAACCCTGACACCTATGGTCAATTAATCTTTGACAAGGGCGGCAAGAACATAAAGTGGGAAAAAGAAAGTCTATTCAGCAAGCATTGCTGGGAAACCTGGACAGCTGCATGCAAAGCAATGAAACTAGAACACACCCTCACACCATGCACACAAATAAACTCCAAACGGCTGAAAGACTTAAATATACGACAGGACACCATCAAACTCCTAGAAGAAAACATAGGCAAAACACTCTCTGACATCAACATCATGAATATTTTCTCAGGTTAGTTTCCCAAAGCAATAGAAATTAGAGCAAAAATAAACCCATGGGACCTCATCAAACTGAAAAGCTTTTCCACAGCAAAGGAAACCCAAAAGAAAACAAAAAGACAACTTTCAGAATGGGAGAAAATAGTTTCAAATGATGCAACTGACAAGGGCTTAATCTCTAGAATATATAAACAACTTATACAACCCAACAGCAGAAAGGCCAATCAATCAATGGAAAAATGGGCAAAAGACCTGAATAGACATTTCTCCAAAGAAGATATACAGATGGCCAACAAACACATGAAAAAATGCTCAACATCGCTGGTTATAAGAGAAATGCAAATCAAAACTACCATGAGATATCACCTCACACCAGTCAGAATGGCCATCATTAATAAGTCCACAAATAACAAGTGCTGGAGGGGGTGTGGAGAAAAGGGAACCCTCCTACACTGTTGGTGGGAATGTAAACTGGTACAGCCCCTATGGAGAACAGTTTGGAGATACCTTGGAAATCTATACATAGAACTTCCATATGACCCCACAATCCCACTCTTGGGCATCTATCCGGACAAAACTCTACTTAAAAGAGACACATGCACCCGCATGTTCATTGCAGCACTCTTCACAATAGCCAGGACATGGAAACAACCCAAATGTCCATCAACAGATGATTGGATTCGGAAGAAGTGGTATATATACACAATGGAATACTACTCAGCCATAAAAAAGAATGACATAATGCCATTTGCAGCAACATGGATGGAACTAGAGAATCTCATCCTGAGTGAAATGAGCCAGAAAGACAAAGACAAATACCATATGATATCACTTATAACTGGAATCTAATATCCAGCACAAATGAACATCTCCTTAGAAAAGAAAATCATGGACTTGGAGAAGAGACTTGTGGCTTCCTGATGGGAGGTGGGGGAGGGAGTGGGAGGGATCGGGAGCTTGGGCTTATCAGACACAACTTAGAATAGATTTACAAGATCTATTCAGATCCTGCTGAATAGCATTGAGAACTTTGTCTAGATACTCATGTTGCAACAGAAGAAAGGCTGGGGGGAAAATGTAATTGTAATGTATACATGTAAGGATAACCTGACCCCCTTGCTGTACAGTGGGAAAATAAATATATATATATATATATATATATATATATATATATATATATATATATATAAAACCAAAGATGGTTTTAGGTTCTATGAAGACTTAATATTAAATAACATTGAATTAATTGGAGTGAGGCAGCTATTCTCCTTTTGTTCGTACTGTTGTTCTTTGCTATCTGGTTGTGGGGGAGGGGATAGTTCCAGGAGCCCCACTCCCCACGCAGTTACTGAAATCCATGTGGATACTGAAATCCTCAGATGCTCAAGCCCCTTGTATAAAGTGACAGAGTAAAATCAAAATGGTCCTCAGATGAATGTAGCCCTGCTTGAATAGTTGGTTCTCATTTTCCATCCTGTGCTGGGCTGACTGTATTTCATTCCTTCTTGATTATCATGTATAGAAGGCCATAGTTGTCAATTCTATTCAGGGAGAGCTCTTTTTATAAAGTATTTGCTTAGGGGAAAGAGGAAGAGGGATAAATTTGGAATTTGAGATTAACAGATACAGGCTGCTATATATAAAATAAACAGCAGAACCTGCAATATAGCACAGGGATCTTGTAATAACTTATAATGGAAAAAATCTGAAGCAGAATAGATATAGATGTGCAATTGAATCACTTTGCTATACACCTAAAACACTGCAAATCAACTATACATTCATTAAAAATTTTTAAAAATTTAAAAATCATTTTTTTCCCACTGATCAAATCAGCACATGAGACGATGAAAACAATTGCAAATGATGGGCATAGCTTTGCCATGTGCCAGGCACTGTTCTAAACACTTTTCATATGCTTTATTTCACCTGCATTACAATTCTGTAAGGTAAGTACAGTTAGTATCCCCACTCTACAGGTTAAAAAACTAAGAAAGAAATTACCTTGCTCACAGTCATATAGCTGGTAAGTGGCAGAGTGAAGATTTGAACCCAGACAGGTCAGACTATGCTCTTAACTGCTATTCTGTAACTGAAAGTGTCCAAAACTACACATGATGAAAAGTCAGGCTCCCTTCTGTTCCACCCCAGCCATCCCTCTTCCCCCCACAGGATATAACCACTGCCATTATTTTGGGGGAAACCTTTCCAGAGATTACTACACACATAATAAATATATAAAAACTAAAGCATGTGGGTGTAAATTACCAATGAATCTTTCTTCACATCACAATCTACATAAAATCTTCCACAGAGATTTAATAGCTTCATTATATTCTACTGTATGGATGTACCATGACTTTTTACTCATCACTATTAATGAGCATTTATTTCATTCTAATCTTTTGTAATGTCAAACAATGCTTCAATATGTAACCTAGTTTATAGATCACTGGCACTGCATAAACAAATCTCCAGTATAGATTCACAGAAGTATATGTATTTGCTGGATAAAGGGGAATAGGCTTTTTTTCACTCTTATATTAACAGAGAGAATGCCTCAACATGACAGCCTTCAACAACCCACAGAAGTTAGCTTCTGTGACACTAATGGCATTTCTTTTATTTCCATTATTTTTACTTTTAAGTAAAATTACCAAGTATTTATAACTAGTGATACTAGCTTTCCATTTATGAAAATTATATAAACTTTCTTTAGTGAAAAAGTGAGTCAATTTTGAAAATACCTATTATATAAATATGATCTGGGGACATGAAGGTGTTCCTTGCACTACATATAACAGAGACCAAAAAAAGTGGTTATTTTTAAATACATACATATTCACTCGTATATTTTAATATTTTTCAACATTTCCCTGATGGGAAGAACAGTGCCTCCAGTCTGAACAAGCACCACCTGGCTCACAGTCATTCTTTACGACTGGCTTGGCAACTTCAGCCTTATTCAAACTGACAGCACCTCCCATGTCTCTGCGTGGTGATTTCTCTCCCACCCATAGATTACATTGAGCTTTTACTCCACCTCATGCCAACTCTTCTGTTTTCCTTCCTCTCAATTCCTAGTAAAGAGTACTCAATAAATGTTGACAACCCAATGTTGTTTCTTCAAGTTTTCTGCAACTGATTGCATGATTGAATTCTATCCATGGACACGTTTCCTAGACTTTTATGCTGTTGCTGGGCCTATCATTTGTCCACCACTTTCAGTTTGCCACAACGCTCTTGAGTTCAACTGCATTGCTATATCTAATATATCTTTTGCGTGTTTAAGATGTCCTTAGGATCCAGTATTTTCCCTTTCTCCCATAACAAGTTTCTTGCACAAAACACGCCAACCACTTTGGATGTTGTCTTTCTGTGGACCCACTGAAGTTCTAGAGAAGTTCACTCACTGAAAAATAAAAATATACGCCAACACTGTTATTTCCCTTGATTCTTCCATAAAGCAGGCTCTTGAGTAATTTCAAAAGCATTCAGCTGTGAACCTCAAATTGCTTTGCACCTGGAATTTGTTTCCAAGTTACATTCCAGGTTCTGGATTCTGTTATCGCGTATTCCTATAGTAAATTGTTAGCCAAATCCACTTACAGAAACTTCTGATCTTTGTCCCAGAAACTACTTTTTCAAACCCCGGGTTGGAAGCATTTAGTTATATAAACCACACACTATGAATTTATAACCACACTACTATCAAGTGGCCTTTGTTTCCTTTTTATATTCCCATAAAGATTAAAGTTTCAAATTTTGTAGGAGTCCAGAATTGTTCACATTATTTCAAGTGAAAAGTAACACAGCTAATTGTTCATTTTAATCTGCAAGTTATTTTTTAATAGTATCTCTCTTCTTAGTCGAATTTCATATTGAAGACACTACATTTTTGCTAGTAGAAAAATATAAAATATTGGTGGAATTATTAACCTCGAGGTTAACAGTTCCAACCCCCAGAGTCTACAACTCACCTAAGAAATATACACTACAAACTCTCAAGAGAAAGAAATTCTTAAAATTTTCACACAATTTCATTTTAGTGTGTCACATAAGGTTTCAATATTATTCCAGGTATCTCCTAATGCAGTCTAAGGTCTTGTCAATTTTTTCTTTTCAATCACTGCAAATAAATAGAAGTGTCCTTTTAGTAATTTTTGAAATCCTTTTTAATGTTATTTAAAATACTGGAAAACAGATCAGGCTTTCTTTTCCTTGCTAAATAAACACACATTCCTTTGATGGTATTTTCCAGTAGGGGTGCTGCTATTATTGTTATTGGGTGCTTATTGAGGAAATCAATCAAGGTCAAATTCCTCCCATTGTACTTATTACAACAGGTCTGGACTGGCAGGGTCACTCATTTTGTAATAGTCATTGCAGCCTCCACTTACTGAGCAGCTGCTGTGTGTCTGCTACTACTGTAAACGTGGAAACATAGACTATTTTTTATAAATATTGCAGTGACCCCATGATGTAAATAACATTATTGTCTCCAGTTGCAGATAAGGAGACTGAGTGTTGGAAAAGTGAAGTATTTTCCCACATACCTCATACGAAGCAGAACTGGGATTCATGCCCAGAGCTGTCAGGTAAAACCCTTAAATGCCATGCTTACTCACTGCCAAGCTAATTAAGTTGGGTCTTGTGTTTAATTTATATTTGGTCTCACAGCTGGTGAGAAAAAATTTTATTCCGAGGTTCAATGTTGCAAAATTAATATTAATCAATCAGTAAACTACAGGTAGGCCTGACTGATTTCAGAGGAGACCACTCCTTTTGCTGAACAATTTATCCCTTAACACTGGAAATAACTAAAATAAACCTTACTAACAATTGGCCAGTATCTTCCACTTTTAAGTTAATCGATTCTTCATTTAATGCTGTTTCTTGCTGATTCATTCACTGACCTTTGTTCTTTCCCTTTTGCACTCTTAAGTCTGCATCAGGCATTCATGGTGCAGTAAAACAAAATTTTATTCCAAATGGAGAGAGATTTTCATACATATTAGGACTGCGTCTGCCTTTCCCTATAATATATCCACATTAATTATCTGTAAAATTCTTTTCGTTAAACAAAAAATTGTTTTATCCAGAACTACATCCTCTACAATTTAAAGGCTTTTAGATATCATTTTGATTTGCAGAGTCTCTTAATTGTTTTGAGTGGCTTTTCAAAAGCAGAGGATGATTTTTTTTTTTTTTTTTTGCCAAGGGGCACCTGGAGTTAGAGGCAGAACTGGCACTGAAATTCTGTGCTACTAAATCACAACTCCCCCATCTGTTCCTTAATCCACCCAACAGCATAGACGCCCAAAGGTTTAAATAAACAGGAGAGGCAGATTGTCACCAACGGGGAAAATTTCTCACTTATTTTCCTCTTTGAATACACACATTATCAGTGCTCATCATATATAAAGACATATGCCGTCAAAATATGACCGTTAATTTTAGAAAACACCTGGAAGTGAAATGGACAGTAGTATAAGAGGTTATTACAATGTGTTGGTTTGGCTAGCAGGTCTGTAGAAACCGACAGATTTTTTTTCAAATTCCTTATAGAGATGTCACAAAAGGCTAGCCGGCTTTGGCATAATTGGTTTCCTAAGTTTTGCTTTTAATTAGTAGCTTACATTTAACTATTGCATAGTTTACATATATATGTTCTTATTTAGAAAGATTTATATATATATGTGTGTGTGTGTGTTCTTTTTTAGATTCTTTTCCAAATCTGTTTATGTAAACTGGTAAGTGTGTGTGTGTGTGTGTGTGTGTGTGTGTGTGTGTGTGTGTGTGTGTGTACAATTGAAACGCTTTGCTGTACACTGCAAACTAACTCATTATTAATCAGCTATATTTCAATAAAAATTTTTTTAAAAATCAAAGGCACAGTAAAAGAAAAAAAACAGACTTGCAGTATCTTTTCAATTATGAGGTCTGGCTACAGTGAGCCCTACACCCCACATGGCTATCTGCTGGCCCCACTGGACAGAGGACTTACCACCAGTTTACCACTGTCTTCCCTCACCTGCTTCACTGATATATATCACCTGACCCGTCTGTGTTGAAGATGGAATCTGTGGCTTTGGAAGAACTTAATGGACTCTGAAAGATATCACAGGAAATTTGACTCAACATGGTGAAATATGGTGTCTAGCAACAGTTGGATTCATTACAAAATCTCAATAAAATCCATTATGCAAAATGTTTAGCCTGGGCCCATGCTACTAGATGGATCCAAAAAAGTCATAATCCGTGAAAGCCTATAAGGACCAGATTTACCTACCTAAAATGCTTTTTCCCCTTTAAAAATATCAAAAACAGCAGTTCCCGCCATGGCTCATTGGTTAACAAATCTGACTAGGAACCATGAAGTTGCAGGTTCAATCCCTGGCCTCTCTCAGTGAGGTTAAGTATCCGACGTTGTGGTGTAGGTCGCAGACACGGCTCAGATAGACCAGCAGCTATAGCTCCAATTAGACTCCCTAGCCTGGGAACCTCCATATGCCGTGGGTGCAGCCCTAGAAAAGATTTTTTTAAAAAATATCAAAAACAAGATAAATTAAGAAATCACAGAGATCTTAGTTATTTAGCATGTCAATAAATATCTATTTTTCCAATATGACCTGAAAGTCCTTGACTAAAATTTTTAGCCAACAACTGAGCAGTTTCATTTATTTACTTACTTATTTATTTATTTATTTACTTATTTTTCCATGCCTGTGGCATGCAGGTGTTCCAGGTCAGAGATCGAACATGTGCCACAATAGTAACCAGAGCCATAGAAGTGACAACTTCACCCACCAAGCACCAGGGCACTCCCAACTGTGTCATTTTCGTACCTAAAGAAACAGCAAAATGCATCTGTTCTTGCCAGAGTTCCCTGGACCATGAATGACTGATAGAGTAAATACAGACTCCAAGGCTGTGCCCAAGAAGTAGAAGAAAAATCCCTAAATCTAGTCCCAAACCCAATGATGTCCAGAGAGTTTCTCCAAGCAAAGGAGAGGAAAACTATACGAAGAAACTTCCAAAAAAAGAAAAATATTCTCATTTTTTTATTTGGATACCATTCATGAAATAAGAAATATCCATAAGGAATAACCTTCTAGAATCTTCCATAGAAACAATCCTGCCTCAGACATCAATGTGATGCAAAACTGTCAAGATGGAATGGAGTTTGACCTAATAATAAGAGTGGCTTTTCATCATGTTGGCACTGATTAAGGGTTTAGTTTACATTTAGGGAATGTCCCCCTTTAAGTGGCATTTGCATTAATCCATCCGATGTGGCTGACAGGAAAGCTCAGTTGTAATGCATTGTCAGGTATTTTTATCTCATGCAAGAGTGTGCTCTCATGAGCAATTATAATCTAATTAAAGTCATTAATGTTTACTCCCCTGGGAAATACAGTTTTTCATAGATATCAGACTCTTTCATGTTTTTCTATCTACTATACAATTTATATTTTGTTTCCCACTTCTGAGACTCCTCAGGAGTTATTTTCCTGTCACCCTAAAATAAAAACATACCCTGTGGCAATGTTTTCAATATAGCTATTTGCAGTTAAATTGAATAAAAAATGAATAATGTGTTTATTAAGAGTATCAGGAGCAGAGATGCAACTTTTCTCATTATGTTATATTACTGCTTCTGCTGAGCTACAAGATATTAATAATTTTATAACATAAATAGTAGATTAAGCTTTGAAAAGTCATAACATCTACTGGAACATACCTGGACTGGAATTCTTTCACATAGTGACAATATCCTTTAAATCAAAGTAAAATATAAATAACATATAAACTTTTTAAATTTTATTTTCGTGGGAAGTGTTTCCATTTTTTACAACTAGAATGCATTTTTATTGATATTACAATATTGCTATAAATATTATATAAACAAAGTCTCCAATATACCTACAGGGTCCTTAACCAAATAATACATATTATGAATGTAAAATGAATTGCTTTATACTGTTTACTTAGTATTTCACTTGGCACATATTCTAATTCAAAGGATGAACACACTTGGAGTTCCTGTTGTGCCTCAGCAGGTTAAGGACCCAACATTGTCTCTGTGAGGATGAGGGTTTGATCCCTGGCCTTACTCAGTGGGTTAAGGATCTGGCATTGCCATAATCTGGAGCCTAGGCCACAACTGCAGCTCCAATCTGACCCCTGGCCCAAAAACTTCTGTATGCCTCAGGTATAGCTTTTTAAAAAGAAAAAAGGAAAAAAAGAAAAAAGACAAGGACAAATAAGCTTAATTTTTTTTCTTTTAATGGTGGCAGATGGTTTATTGAGCTGATCCTTAGTACAGGCACTGGGGCTTGCCCATAGTGCTCTTAATGTACAAAGCCCAGAGGTTCTGCCAATTTTTCTTGAGCAATGACACCGGGAAGTTGACAGCTAAGTGGATGTTGTACACAAGCTCATCATCTATCATCTTCACGTGGCCAACAGCCACTGCCAGACACAGCACCTTCTTCATCTGGAACATGATCTTGGACTTCACTTCATCAACTTTGGCCACCATCTTCTCACTGTGGGTCAGCAAGGAAGGGAATTTGCCGGCCTTATTCAGGCCGCGACCCAGGATTCGTGGAATCTGCTTAATTAGAGACTCTGAAGCCAAAAAGGCATCACACTTCTTGGCCAGTTTCTTGACCAGTTTCTTATCCTTGTTGAGTTTCTTCAGTGCCTCGATGTCCATGTGCAGGATATCCACAGCCTTGGCCTCATCACAATGCTGCTAGTCTCCCAGAATATACATGGAGAACTTGGGGTGGAGAGTAGACTTAAGCCTGATAGTGCCCAAGAAGCCTTTGTCCTACTGAGGGTCATAGTTCTTCAGGCTGATCTGAAGCTCCGCCATCTCCAAAAACTCCAAAAACTTTCTGCTTGCACTGGTTGCCGTCCAGGACCTCCCACACCGCCTCATACAGGGTGTTGCCAGAGACTTTGCTGCTAATGATGCCTGGCGCAGGGATAACCGGCAAAGAGCTTAAATATTAAAGGACAATAATGACCTACACCCTTTTAGCATTTACCATACCAGGAATTGGTTTAAAAATCTTTCTATCACCTCATTAAACTCTCACAACACACACTAATCCTCTTTTCACAGAAGGGGAAACTGAGGCCCAGAAAAGTTAAGAAACTTGCCAAGAGCCAACCAGCTAGTAAATAATGGAGCCAAGATACAAACCCGCACAGTTCGAGTCTAGCACCAGACTTCTACTGGTCTTTCCTTGCTCTTCTCTCTTAAATGTAGGGCTTCTCCCTTTTCACAGTTGCAGTCATTCAAGTGCTATCTATGAGTTTTGAACCCTCTTACCACCCTTCACTCCTTCTGGGACAATATTACAAGGTAGATTTTTTTCAATCTATGTTCAGGCACCCAGCTTGCCACTTACACTGCATGAATCCAGGCTTGTCTTTTAAACTCTCTGAGCCCCAGTCTCTTCATCTGTATAGTACCTATTTCTTAGAACTGTCTTAAAGATTAAATAAGGAATATATGTAAAACATTTAGCTAAGTGCCTGGCTGACAGCAAGCACTTGATAAACATTGACTATGATGATTATTACGATTTTAATGTTCAACAAAAGGGGGACATTTACAGGGTCCTATGTTTAGGAGTCAGAAGATTTTCCTACATCATTAAACCAGAGTTTCCTCTTTGATACAAAGCTGTGTTAGTTAGTTAGGCAGTTAGTCAGTTAGTTAGTTTTGGTCACACCCAAGGCAGTTGGAAGCTCTGGGACCAGGGATCAAACCCACACCACGGCACCAACCCAAGCCACAGCAGTGACAACCCTGGGTCCTTAACCTGCTGAGCCACCAGAGAACTCCATAGTTATGTTAGCTTTGGTTTGGATTTTTTTATTTGATCACTAAAAGAAAGAGTCTTTTAATGATGTTGATATGCTCCATGAAATAACCAATGATCTTCCCATTGGAGCTGCAGATCTTTCTCATAGATCAAGAATACAAATTGAATAATAGGAAAGTACCTATGCCTTTTAAGCTAAATTTTTTAAGTGATACTTTCTAATGGTATATAGGATGAATGACCATGAATCAGAAAAATAGATAAGAATTAAAGTCCTAATGCCTTTATTTCCTTCAGCACTCTTTATTAAAGCCAACCATTAATTCTTAGAAAACAATATCTTGAAATAACATCCCTATGTGTATGTTCTTATTTACACAAGCAATATTTTTAAGACTATTTTTACCTAAACTTATCATCCCTTCATTGGTGAGTACTCTTAGCATTTGCAGTTTCCATATTTTAATCACCCTAAAAACAATGACAATTTTAACACGTGAGTTGCATTATGATAGGTTTTTGCTTTCCTTTTTTTCTCTTTTTTTTTTTTTTTGTCTTATAGGGTCACACCTGCCTCATACAGAAGTTCCTGGGCCAGGAGTCCAATCAGAGTTGCAGTTGCTGGCCACAGCCACAGCCACAGCAACACAGGATCTGAGCTGCATCTGCAACCTATACCACAACTCATGGCAACGCTGGATCCTTAACCCATGAGCAAGGACAGGAATCGAACCTGCAACCTCATGGATGCTAATCAGATTCGCTTCTGCTGAGCCACAGTGGGAACTCCTAGTATTATTTGTTTTTAAGGTATAATTATTGTAGAGCTAATGAAGTTTACAGGCTCCTCGTTTATTTGGGACCCTTCCAGAACCCTGGGGTGTTGAGTTGGAAGTACCTTTAGTTTGAGTTTAGTAGGAGTTCTTTATATGGTTTGTAGTCACTTCCCTGTATAGCTAAGTTATTATTGGCATTTCTGACATACAAATGGATCCCAAAATACTCCTACTGCCCACTGTAATGAATTATCCTGCACTGTCTTGCTCAGATGAAAAACAGAAGTCATATTCACATGGCTATGGTATCCAGGATTGGAATTGCATGGGATAGTAGAGAAGAAACAAGATTGGAAATATTTGGAGCCAGAAGACAGTCTGTGGAAAAGTATCAGACAGATGTATTGGCAGTCAATTAACAAAAATATTATTTATCTAGATCTTGTAAAGTTTCAGAGTGTTTTTCCAGCTTTTCCACATCAACTTGTTACTTTTTTCTAATTTTAAATAAATGTGGATTCTGGTGCCTAATTTTGCATTTGAAATTTTGTGTCCTTTTATATAAAAGAGCAGTAAACTGCACAGGGCATCAAGGTTAAATCCCACAAAAAATGGCCCTACCCTGACAATAATAGAAGGCTAATTACCCTATTTCCACAATTCTCCCAGATAGGGTCACCTACAGGGTCAAATGAAATATTTCTCACTGGGGGAAAAAAAAAAAGTTTTCTATGAAAGAAGAAAAATTAAGGTATGAGAGTATCAGAACTAAGGCAATTTAAGAAATCTTCAAAATCCCTCAATTATCCTTTTTTCACATGTCACTATAATCATCCATATCTACATCACTTTTTTTTTTAATGATCACACCCATGGCATATGAAGTTCCCTGCCAGTGATTGAATCACAGCCACAGCTGCTTCCTAGGCCACAGCTGTGCAACAACAGATATTTTAAACCCACAGAACTGGGCCGGGGTTGAACCCACACCTCCACAGCAACCCAAGCCACTGCTACAGTCAGATTCTTTTTTTTTTTTTTTTTTTTTTTTTTTAGGACTGCACCTGCTGCACATAGAAGGTCAGGGGTTGAATCATAGTTGCACTTACCAGCCTAGGTCACAGACACAGCAATGCCAGATCCAAGCCGCATCTGCGACATACATTGCAGCTTGTGGCAACAACGGATCCTTAACCCTGGAGTGAGGCCAGGGATCAAACCTGCATCCTCACAGATATTATTCAGATACTTAGGCAGCTGAGCCACAGGGAACTCCTTGCAGTCAGATTCTTAACCCACTATGCCACGGCAGGAACTCCCATATCTACATTAATTTTATCATTCCATTCATACAGTCGAGGTTTGCAATGATTTTATCTTAGCTAAGACCTCTTAAGTATGAAGGGTACTGATCTTATTTTAGGATCCCTCTGAATATATTCATTACCTGAGAGAAAATGTTGGCAAAATGCAACCTTGATAAAGCCACCAAACGAGGCCTCCCCACACAAAAATATAAATATGAAAATCTATCTTTAATTTTTCAATTTTGGGAAGATCAAAGTAAGAAAGGTTGTGAACCAGCATTCTCCCAGAGAGTTCATTTCATTCTGGGAAGTGTTTCCCAATCCTATAATAGACTTTACTTAGGGGCCACCTGAAAAGTCACCTTAAAAGTTTTTGTCAACCTTTGGAGTCACCCTAAGATCTCCAATCTGCCAGGAGAATCCCCAAGGCTGGTATTTATCAACATCTCTTGGCCATTTTATTCTTAGCATCATAATCTACCTAAAAGCCCATCTTGATCTTACAGTAATTGACATAACAAGTGAGGTGATCATGGACTTGTAGGTGCCGTGGAAAATGTACTAACACATCATCCAATTACAGACAATACACCCTTTTAAGGGACTCTTGGGGTAGGAGGCATTATAGCATTGAGTTCAGCTTGATAAAAAGACTGTAACACATTGACTGCAATAAGCAAAATATTTTGTGCCCACTAAATGTAATGTTTACTTAAACTCTGGCACAATAATAAAGAAAACCATAAAAACAGGCTTCCCCAAGGGCTATGTATCCCAATTTTGGCAATTGGGGGCATTAGTCTTAAATTTTGCCAGTTAGCCATCCCCCCCGCCCCCCAAAAAAAAATCTGCTGAAAGGGTGTAGTGGAATTGCATAGTATTCTAGCTCCACCAAGTGACAGTTTCATATTGTTGCCATGTCGCTGTTCATCTGCTAAGGCAGATATTAACAAAAAAACAGTCTACATACAACATGTTCTTCCAGCTGGTCAGACTTGAAGGGATTTTTCTCCATTCATGGTTCAGAAAAAATCTTTCACTTGAACTTCTGAAATTCTATCCTCCACTCTGTCTCTCTAAAATATATCAGCTTGAAATAGAAAGTCATGTAATAATAGAATTTTTGAAATTCATTATTTCATATTCCATTCTAAGTTAATCATTACTTTTGTTGAGGAAAAATTAGATGGAAGTTTTTTAGTCTCCTCAGATATTTGTGCTTTAGAAATTAAAGTCAGAGTTCCTGTCGTGGCTCAGTGGTTAATGACTCCAACTAGGAATCATGAGGTTGTGGGTTTCGATCCCTGGCTTTGCTCAGTGGGTTAAGGATCCGGCGTTGCCATGAGCTGTGGTGTAGGCCAGCAGCTATAGCTCCGATTAGACCCCTAGCCTGGAACCTCCATATGCCATGGGAGCAGCCCTAGAAAAGGCAAAAAGACAAAAAAAAAGAAAAAAGAAAAGAAATTAAAGTCTATTTTTATATGGTTTTTTCTTTTACTCTCAGTACGAACTATTTCTTTTTTTATCTGAAGTATTGTTGATTTACAATGTTGTGCCAATTTCTGCTGTAGAGCAGTGACACAGGCACACACATATATGCATTCTTTTTCTCATATTATCGCAGAGTATTCACCTTATTCTTGAAAAAAAAATCTATCCTAAGAAGGCATCATGGGAGTTCCCATTGTGTCTCCACAGGTTAAAGACCCAACACTGTCTCTATGAGGATGCAGGTTTGATCCCTGGACTTGTTCAGTGGGTTAAGGAGCTGGCATTGCTGCAAGCTGTGGCATAGTTCACTGATGCCCCTCAGATAAAGTGTTGCCATGGCTGTGGAATAGACTGCAGCTGCAGCTCTGATTCAACCCCCAGCCCAGGAATTTTCCATGTGACACAGGTGTGATCATAAAAGAAAAAAAGGAAAGAAAAAAAAGAAAGTGGGAGTTCCCATTGTGGCTAATCTGGTTAGGAACATGGCTAGTAACCATGAAGATGTAGGTTCAATCTCTGGCTTGGCTCAGTGGGTTGAGGATCCTGTGTTACCTAGAGCTGTGGTGTAGGTCACAGACGCAGCTTGGATCCTGCATTGTTGTGGCTATGGCGTAGGCCAGCAACTGAAACTCCGATTTGACCCCTAGCCTGGGAACTTCCATATGCATCATAGACATTTTTAAAATACAGTTTTCGAAAAAGAATGGTTTCTCTAGCTCAAAAACTACAGAATAATGAGGGTGACCTCCTTTTCTATCAAATAAAAAGCTACATTTTCGTTATTCAAAACAGATAATTAACTCATGACATGGAAATATATTCTTAAAAGAAAACAAAAAATTTAAAAACTATAATTCCTCCATCCAAAAAGTAGCCAACATTACACTCTTGGTGGATAATATCAGGCTATTTTCTATACACACATTCATATATGTAATCTAGGGGGTACCAAAATAGTATCAATACAACAGAATTTATATTTCAGTTTTCTTTTTCCTTTATAAAGATTGTAATGTATAACACTATTTTATGTCGCTTCTCTGCTTTTTGGCTAAGATCAAGTGTAGTAACACTATTTTATATAGATGCATAGTGTTTCAAAATATGAAATATATTATCCATTGTATATCAATGTCTTATTGTTAAACATTTTTGTTGCTGCCAATTTTTCTCTATTACAGACAACTTTAAATATACAGTTTTGTATAACATAGCTATATTAATATTAAAAAATAATCATTAAAGCAAAAAGAATTATTAGAAAAGAAGAATTACTACCTCATGACTAAAAGGGTCATTTCACCAAAACAATATAAAGATTTTAAACTTCTATACATCTAAAGCATAGCTTTAAAATAAAAGCAAAAATTGACAGAATTAAAATATGTTGATATGATATAAAGAATTTATACAAGGAATTTTACATTATAAAGAGAATATTCATTACGTATGAGACTTTTACACACTTTGGCTATTGCTATATCAGATTCTTATATACTTACCAAAAAATAGTGAGAATATATAAAATGTGAACAATATAATTAATAAGTATGTTTAAAAGAAAATATAAAGTGTACTAAACAAAACACTGAAAAAATACCTAGCCTTTTTGAGAACATAGACATGTATATAAAAATTGACCTCTTGCTACCTATAAGGCAAAATTCAATGTTTTGGGGGTTTTTTTGTCCTTTGTCCTTTTATGGCTGCATTCATGGCATATGGAGGTCCCCAGGCTAGGGGTCTAATCGGAGCCGAAGACTCAGGCCTACGCCACAGCGACAGTAACATCAGATCCAAGCCTCATCTGCGACCCACACCACAGCCCATGGCAACACCAGATCCTCAACCCACGGAGAGAGGCCAGGGATCAAACCTGCAACCTCATGGTTCCTAGTTGGATTTGTTTCCGCTGCACCATGACAGGAACTCCTCAATGATTTTTTTAATAATTATTTTCATGTGAATCATAATGCAATTTTAAAATGACACTACAAAGATAATTTTTTAATATAATGATTTTAAATTTTTTATAGCTGGTTTACATTGTTCTGTCACAAAGATAATTTTTAAAATGCATTTGAAAATTAAGAAATTTCCTAGGGAGTTTCCATCATGGTGCAAGGGACGAATCCAACTAGGAACCATGAGGTTTCGTGTTCAATCCCTGGACTTACTCAGCGGGTCAAGGATTTGGCGTTGCCGTGAGCTGTGGTATAGGTCACAGAAGCGGCTCAGATCTGGCATTGCTGCGGCTGTGGCGTAGGCCAGCAGCTACAGCTCCGATTAGACCCCTAGACTGGGAACCTCCATATGCCATGGGTGAGGCCCTAAAAAGACAAAAAAACAAAAACAAAGAAAAAGAAAAAAGAAGTTTTCTAAATAATTCAGACTAAAAGCACCACAGTGAAAATTAGGGAAGACATAGAATTGAATTGTACATATATAATATCTACCAAAATTTTATTTAGTTAGAGAAAAAGAAAAGCTTAAAATTAAATTAATTCATTAAACTTTAAGATGCTAGAAAAAGAACAAAATAATAAAGGTAAAAAGATAGAAATAAAATGAGAACAAATCAATTTAATAGGGTAAAAAAAATCAGAGAAAGAGGATCAATAAACTAAAAGTTAGCTCTTAGAGAATGCTAATAAAATTGACAAACTTCTGGAGTTCCCGTCGTGGCGCAGTGGTTAACGAATCCGACTAGGAACCATGAGGTTGGGGGTTCGATCCCTGCCCTTGCTCAGTGGGTTAACGATCTGGCATTGCCATGAGCTGTGGTGTAGGTTGCAGACGCGGCTCGGATCCCGCGTTGCTGTGGCTCTGGAGTAGGCTGGTGGCTACAGCTCCGATTAGACTCCTAGCCTGGGAACCTCCATATGCCGCTGGAGCGGCCCAAGAAATAGCAAAAAGACAAAAATTAATTAATTAATTAATTTTTAAAAAATTATCAAACTTCTAGCAAGATTGATCAAGAAGAAAAGAGAGAAGACTTTCCTAAAAATGGATTCTTTTCTAAAAAGTGGAAATTATCACAACATCATTACAGAGATTTAAAAGAGGCTATTATGAATAACTTTATTCCAGTAAACATGAACACTTAGGTAAAGCACACAAATTTCCATATATTCATATATATTTGTATATACATATACACACATACATGTACGTACATATACACACACACGTATATATAACTATTCAAACTGAATCAAGGAAAAAAATTTTAAAACTATTTAATCCAACTAGTTAATTAAGGACACAGAATCAATAATTCAAAATATTTACACACATGCATACAAATAGGCTATACATATCAACAGGTGAGTTTTAACCAAAAATCTAACTATTTCTTGGTCCAATCTTTCATAAATTCTTACAGAGACTAGAAAAACTGGGTACATTCTCTACTCATTTTATGAGGCTAGTACAAATTTGATACCAAAGACAGAAGTGGAAGAAAGGGCAATATCACTAGTGAACACAAATAAAAATATCCTAAATAAAACATCGGCAACCTGAATCCAGCAACTATTTTAAAAGATAATACAGGAAATTCTGCTGTCGTGCAGTGGGTTAATGATCCAGCATCGCTGCAGCTGTGGAGTAGTTTGCAGATGCATCTTGAATTCAGTCCTTAGATTGAGAACTTCCATGTACCGTGGAAGCAGCCAAAAAATGGGGAGAAAAAAAAGATAATACAGCATGACTAGGTTCTGTTTCCTACCAATAATATAAAGTTGATTTCCATTAGAAAACCTATTAATACAATTCACTATATTGATATGTAAGGAGAAAAGATCATATGATTATCTCAAAAGAATCAGAAAAAAAAAAGTATTTTATCCATTCAATCATTCACTTAACAAATATTTGTTAGTGCTCTGTGCCAAACACTGTTCCAGGGACTGGAAAAAAAAAAATCCCTGCCTCCATGAAATTTGTATTTCAGTGGAAATACAAATGAGTTACAGCAGAAGAGAAAAATTAAGGCAGAGGATTATAGGATACCCAAAAAAGGTAGGAGGTTGAAATTTTACAGAAGATTGTCAGGAAAAGCCTCACTGAAAAGGTTACATCTGAGAAAACCTGAAGGAGGTGAGAGAGCACACCCCAGAGATAAATGCGGGGTCTGAGAATTCTGACAGAAGACACAACCAGTGCAACAGCTCTGGGTGGGAGGGTTCCCGAAGGATTCAAAGAACTGTGCATCTGGAGCACAGTGGAGAGATATCTGAAGGAATTGGTAGCGCATATACCAGAAAATAGGAAATGAGATCAGACTGCATAAGGTTTTGTAAAGACTTGGGCTTTTCCTGCCAGGGAGATGGGATACCACAGAAGGAGTTTAAGAAAAAAAAAAAAGTGACAAGATATGGTTATACTTTAACAGGATCACTCTAATAATTGTATCAGAATAGACTACAATGAACACAGGGTGACTAGTTAGGATGCTACTGCAATAATCCTGGCAAGAGATGATAGTGGCTTAAACCAAGGATGAGAATACTGAGAAGTCAGTGAATTCTGAATATATTTTGAATGTAGAGACAACATTTTCTGCTGACTGATTGGTTACGGGATCTAAAAAAAAGAAGAGTCAAAAGAGATTCCAAAAGTTTGACCTGGTGCAACTGAGAAAACTCAGTATTCATTCAGTAATTTAATCATTTCAATTAAAAAAATTTTTCTCACCAAACTACGAAAATGAAATATCACTGAATTAAAAAAGAAAGCTTTAAGGCAATCACAGATAGGAGATGAACATAAAATAAAACCTCTCCACTTGGCTAGACAATTGCATATATTTAAAATTCTAAACCAAGCAGAGGAACTGTGGAGCCATCAAGACACTTAAGAGCCAGGAGACTGAAATTTGCAAGCAAAGTGGATGCCAACTGGGACCACATTTCCTAAACTCTCCATTAGGGCTGCCTCACATCAGTCCCTCACTGAGTAATGGGTTTGCTTACCAGACGTTTTTAAGTCCATTTTTTGGAACTCAGGATATATTAGTCTCATAAAAACAATGTTACAGACAGTGTAGAACAGCCCACAGAAGTCCACTTAGCTCATACCATAGATGAATTATATTGTGACTAATAGGCTCACAGAACCTAACCATCACCAACAGTACTGTTCCTCAGGGAAAACTAATGCCAGCTCCTACCCTAAACACCATAGGGCTTGTTTCCTCTTAATGTGGATCTAAGAATGGGAAAGTAAATTGCCCCCCACCAGCTATCCAAAGCCATGAGGGGAGATGGAGATTCCAGTGACTTCATAAGCATCAGGAAGAAACATTAGGAAATAAAAAAGCATCCCACAGTTCTAGGCCTCCCCTATACTCTTACCCCAACCAAATCTCTAGCTAGACAGTCTCCCCAGAACCAGTAACAGCCAGGCAGTGTCCGGAGCCCACCCGGAAGCCCTGGATCAGAACTCGTGATCCACTCCCAGCATGTTTTGCAAAGAGGACTCCTGGCAGCCAAGTCTAGAAATGGGTCCTCTGGCCAAGGGTCCTAAGACAAGTTTGGGGGTCTGTATTTAATCAAGAGCTAACAGAACTGTGGCAAATAAATGTTATCAACAGGCAGTTAGAGGGTAATCAGGCTTTCCCTTCCCCGAAGCAGAAGAAACCAAGAACACATTATTGGGCCAGAGAGGCCCACCGGCCTGTCCTTTGCAGCTCAGGACTGTGGGTAATTGGGCTTTCTATAGACGCTCATAGATACTCTATAGCACACTTGGGAGCTAAATTGGTGACAGGCCCAGTTCCTCCCATTTTTTATGAAGAGTAAATGAAGCCCAGAAAGTGGCAGACTTCCAGAAAGCTTTTCAAAAAATAAGAAGTAAGCCTTCCAAAGCCAAACTCTTCTCTCTCTAGGTGAAAAGTCCTGCATCAAGTACAAGTATTTCCTGTCGGGACTTGCTGAAAAGTCTTTGGGGATTTGCTGATGAAGCGTTGCTCAGGCCTCATGGGGGGGAAATATGGCAATTTATAACTGTGACATTTTGCAAATGTTTCAACCTCTGTATAGCTAATTATGTTTCCTAGGGCTTTTCCTAGATTTTTCTTGACTATTTGAATTAGTGATGAATTACTTGGCATATTTCTTCTGATTACACACAAAATTAAATCTTCTTACTTCTAGTGGGTTCCCCAACACACACACTTCTTTTCTAATTATCTGGACTACTCAGAAAGAATACTGAAATCTACTTTCATTCCACACAAAAATGTGTTATGTTGTTTTTATACATACTTGTCAGATATACCAAATTCATCTTCCAACTCTAGAAAGGATATTCTTACAATCTACTTTATGTTCAAATTACCTTTATGAATTACATTTTATTATGTAAATCCATCTTTCCATCACAAACAGTACCTCTCAGAAATCTTTTGGCAGCTGAAAGACAATACAGCTTTAAAAAAAAAATGATGACAAATACACAATGTAAAAAAGTTAAAGAGAAAAAATGAACATGATAGCAACAAAGGATGCCTCTTATTCCTTAGTACTTAAGCTATAAGAAGTTCTTATTTCACTTTCATCTGGCATCTCAATTGAAGTTCTTTAAGGGATTCAGCATGTGTGCCTTCTCAAAACTTTTCCTCATTCTAGTAAAAAAAAGTAATGTACACTTTAGAAGGGTTCATTTTTCTTTTAATTCGTTACTGAAAATAGAAGATGCCAGCCTTCAGTGACTTCACTTATAGTCAAATGGAAGGCCCTTCATATGTGCTGTCTCCCAGGATAATTAGCAAGAAAGAGTAATTTAAAACAACACAAGTGCCAAAGTAGAACAATAAGAAAAGCTGGCCATTTTCCCAGTCTGGGTTATAGTTCCTAATGTCTCTGCTGTCATTCGGAATGTGTGAACCAAGCTGGCAAAGAGATGAAAAAGCCATAGGTGGTCGAGCAATCACACTGGCCAACAGCAGAACAATGGAGAAGGGTGAATAAGCCTGACCGAGGAACAAAAGGAGCGACCAGAGCAAATGGAGTTCTTTCCATTAATCTCAAAATTCTTTGCCTCTTTCTTCCCTGTGACACACACAAACCCCCCCAATCTGAAAATCATATCCAAGAATAAAATGCGCATTTTAGTCTAGAGTCATTTTGTCATCCACCAGAGGACCAGTCACCCGTGGAACCAGGGGCAGAGGGGAGAGGGAATAGAAGTTGCTGTTTTTGCTCTCCTGTGGGGAAGGGGCAGCTGCTGTCACAGACCCCTCCAAGTTGCATGGCAACCCCGGCAGTGAGGATGGGATGAACCCCTCAGAGCTGGAGAGAGCTTCTACCATAACCAAGAGGGAGAAAAAAGTTAAGTCACACATGGCTTCTGCCTGTAAGAATATTATTTCAGCATCTAATTCAAATTTTTATTCCCTCAGCTTCTCCACCACCATTTTTTTCATAAGACAGATATATATATGTATATATACACATACACACAAATATATGCATAACAGGGAAGAGATATATCCTATTATATGAAATATATAAAATATAACATTTATTAAAGTATTATATATTTATACCATAAGATGTATTCATTTATTCAACAAATATATATGAATAAACATAATAAATGGGATGACGTCAGCTCTTCCCTAGTCTTGCTTCAAATCTTTACTGATGTTTGCGCCTTTTTTTTTTCTTTTGGCTGCACCTGTGGCATGCAGAAGTTCCCAGGCCAGGGATCAAAGGTGCAGCACAGCAGTGACCACACCAGATCCTTAACTGCTAGACCACCAGGGAACTCCTGTTTGTGCTTAATAATGCTTACAGAAACTGTTTTGAAATAAATCATGAAAACTTTCAAGAATATAGCCAAGTCAAAGAATATTTATTTGTGGGACGACATGGACACCATCTATGGCTAAGTTAAAAACAACAGTTTATCACCAAGGCTAAAAAACAGCATGTCACAAAACGTGACTGTTTTAGTGACAGTTTAGTTACATTTACTCCTTCAACAAATTTGTATTGACCATCTGCTATTTGCCAATCACTGTTGAACTCACAAAGATCCTTTGTCCTTAGAGAGTTACATTCTAGAAGGCAGTGGGGGCCAGGGGCGGGGAAGCAAGCCTGGCAATGAATAATAGACAATTAAATGAGTACATTCTCCAGTATGTTAAAAAAAAAAATCCTAAATTCTGTTAAGAAAAGCAGAATGGAGCAGACTAAGGATTTCAGGAAGTGGTATGTTTAAGGACATGTGAGGGTGGGTGTAGGACTTAAGTAGGGTTGTGGGGCTAGGCATTTTTGAGAATGTGAGATTTGAGCAAAGACTGGAGGGTGAGGGCTACTTAAAGAGATGGTCCCATTTGGGAAAGAGCCAGAACAAGGGCCTGAGGTAAAGCATGCCTGGAGTTCATCAGTATCAGCCAAGGGGCAAGTGGGACTCCAACTGGGGGAACAAATAGCAGAAAAGAAGTCAGAGAGGGATTAGGAGGGCGGATCCTGGGAGTCTTAAAAGACACTCTGTAGTATTATTTTCTCCCTATAAATACTAGAAAAGTATAGGCCCCAAAAAATGAATATTTTTGGAGTTCCCCTGTGGTTCAGAGGGTTAAGGTTCCAGCATTGTTACTGCAGCAGCTCAAGTCACTACTATGGCACAGGTCTGATCACTGGCCCAGAAATTTTCACACGCTGCATTTGCAGCCAAAAAAATTTTTTTTTTAATATTTTTATGAGTGAGAGAATAACAAATAATTCATATTTTCCATGTACTTTTTTCCAGTTTTATTGAAATATAATTGATATACATCACTGTATAAGTTTAGGGTGTATAGCATAATGGTTTGACTTCACATATTGTGAAATGATTACCACGAGTTTGGTGAGCATCCATCATCTCACATTGGTACAATAAAAAAGGAAAGCAAAAAAAAAAAAGTAGGAAAGGTTTTTTCCTAGGGATGAGAACTCTGAGGATCTACTCACTTAACTTTCCTGTACAGTTGACCCCTGAACAACATAGGTTTGAACTGTATGGTTCCACTGATGAGCAATATTTTTCAATAACTATTCAAAAATAGACATGTAGAATATCACCTGCAAGACACATTGAAGTGCATAGCCTGTCCTTACCTAGGCATAAGATGAGTGATATTTAATATAAAATTAATAATGTGTTAGTTTTCCCACTGTTTTATAACTCCGCTTTCAAAGAATTACAATATGCCTCTCTCATCACAGGTAAGGGTTTTTTAATGTAACAATGTTTCTAATACTCTATTATAAATATGACTACAACACTGTGTGCCATAAAAAATTTATAATGATTCATTCATTAGTATATAGGCTAGGCTACAGAGAAACAACAAATTATGGTAGGCTATCATAAAGTAATCATATCGTTACTATTTCAGTATCAATGCATGTATTGTTATACCTGTAAATAAATATGAATTTATTTTTCATTTTTGATGTAAAGTGTTAGTAATAAGGATAACATCTACAGTGTTTTGTGTCATATAAGTCAAATTTTTTTGTCTTTTTTTTTTGTCTTTTCTAGGGCCACACCCACAGCATTTGGAGGTTTCCAGGCTAGGGGTCTAATCAGAGCTATAGCTGCTGGCCTACACAAGAGCCACAGCAATGCCAGATCCGAGCTGTGTCTGCAAACTACACCACAGCTCATGGCAACGCCGGATCCTTAACCCACTGAGCAAGGCCAGGGATCGAACCCGCATCCTCACAGTTCCTAGTCGGATTAGTTAACCACTGAGCCATGATGGGAACTCCCCATATAAGTCAATATTGATGTAGGTACTGATAGACAAATGATTGACCTTGTAAACAGATATGAACTTAATAGTATTGATAAATACAGTACCATACTATGAATGTATTTTCCTTTTCTTATTATATTATTTCTTAATAATATCCTTTCTCTAGGTTACTTTATTGTAATACAGTATTTAATATACATAACATACAAAATAGGTGTCTATGTTATTGGTTAGGCTTCTGTTTATGTTATTGGTTAGGCTTCTGGTGAATAGACGGCTATTAGTTTTTAGGGAGTCAAAAGTTACACTTGGCTTTTCCACTGGGTGCCCCTAACCCCTGCATTGTCCAGAGGTCAGCTGTATATTATAGAACAGTGTTAGCGACAGTCATCATGTTGTACATTACATCCTAGTGCTTATTTATTCGTCTAACCAGAAGTTGGTACCTTTTGATGACCCTCCTCCAGTGGTCCTTCTTTGTGCACTGGTTTCACAATCAGGAAAAGAAGTTTATCATAGGAAACAATTTTCAAGAAATCCCAGAAGAAACCCAAGATAGCCTAAGCCCTCACATCTAAGAGGGAGGTTACACTTAAAGAATTCAGCCTTCACCTCAAGGAAGATAAAAGAGACTAATATGCAGCCAGTGGGTCAGAACTTGCCACATCAGGGTCGGTTGCTTTTGAAAGACCCAGGTCCTGCCATCTACACCAGTGAGTCCCACCTGACCAGTATCTGCGTTGGCCACGTTAGTTCAATACTGACTGAGCACCTAATGTCTCTGCCATTGTGGGTCCAATGGACTATGGACTAAGGCAACAATTATAGTAAAAATGTGTGTGTAGAAAGAAGGATGAGGAAGGCTTCCAGGAAGAGGATGCCTGAGGTCAATCTTAAAGAATAAGTGGGAATGAGCCAGCAGGATGAGTGGGCAGGCAACTTGACAGTGAATACGGTTTCTGCAAAGGCATAAAAGCAAGAGATAAACACAGTGCTTCTCAGACATTAATGCGAACATAAATCATTGGAAGAGTTGGTTAAAAATGCAGGGCCTAATTCAGGAAGACAGGGTGGTGCCTGAGATCCTGCATTTCTCACAAGGTGATGTCAATGCTGCTGGTTGAAGGACCACATTTGCTGGGTGGAGAACCACACTTTTGGTAGCCAGAGGATACAGCAGTGTGTTTCCATACTTTGCTGCACATTGGAATCATCTGAAGACTTTTAAAAAGTACTGATGCCTGCAGGTGAACCTATCTACAGAACGGAAACAGACTCACAGACATGGCAGAAGACTTGTGGCTGCCAAGGGGGAGAGAAAGGGGGTGGAATCAACTGGGATTTGGGGGTTAGTGATGTAAACTGTTGTATTTAGAATGGATAGACAATGAGGTCCTGCTGTTTAGCAAGGAAACTATGTCCAGTCACTTGTGATGGAGCATGATGAAAGATAATATGAGAAAGACAGTATGTATGGATGTATGACTGGGTCATTTTGCTGTACAGCAGAAATTGGCAGAACAATGTAAATCAACTATAATTTTAAAAATATTTTTAAAGTACTGATGCCTAAAGTAACAAGACAACATATGGAATGGAAAAAAAATATGTGCATTTCATATATATAGTATGTATTAGATATATGATAAGGGATTAATATCTAAATATATAAAGAATACATACAACACAATAGTTTAAAAAAATAACCCAGTTCGGAGTTCCCGGCGTGGCAAAGCAGAAATGAATCCGACTAGGAACCATGAGGTTTCAGGTTCGATCCCTGGCCTCGCTCGTGTGTTAAGGATCTGGCATTGCCATAAGCTCTGGTGTAGGTCTCAGACACAGCACAGATCCTGTGTTGCTATGGCTGTGGCGTAGGCCAGCAGCTACAGCTCCGATTAGACCCCTAGCCTGGGAACCTCTACATGCCACTTGAGCGGCCCTAAAAAGACAAAAAAAAAAAAAAGCAGTTAAAAATGGGCAGAGAACCTAAATAAACATTTTCCCAAAGAAGATATATATGAAGGGACAACAGTTACATAAAAAGATACTCAACATTACTAGTCATCAGGAAAATGCAAATTAAAGCCGCAATGAGATATCACCTCACTCATGTTGGAATGGCCATCATCAAAAAGACAAATGCTGGAGTTCCCGTCATGGCTCAGTGGTTAGCAAATCCAACTAGGAACCATGAGGTTGTGGGTTCAATCCCTGGCCTTGCTCGGTGGGTTAACAATCCGGAGTTGCCGTGAGCTGTGGTGTAGGTTGCAGACAAGGCTTGGATCCAGCGTTGCTGTGGCTCTGGTGTAGGCCAGCAGCTACAGCTCTGATTAGACCCCTAGCCTGGGAACCTCCATATGCCATGGGAGCAGCCCTAGAAAAGACAAAAAAAAGACAAATGCTGGTGTGGATGTGGAGAAAAGGGAATCATTTTGTACTGTTGTGTATTGTTGGTAGTACTGCGAATTGGTATAGCAATTATGGGGAACAATATGGAGGTTCCTCAAAAAATTAAAAATAGAACTATCATATGATCTGGCAATTCCACTTCTGTGAATATATCCAAAGGAAATGAAAACATTAAGTCAAAAAGATATCTGCTCCCTATAGTTATAGCAGCATTTTTTATAATAACTAAAACATGGAAGCAAACTAAGTGTCCATTAATAGATGAATGGATAAGAAACTTGTGGGATATATATACATGTAATATGGATTAAAAAGTTGTGGGGTATATATATATATATATATATATATATGATATATATATACATATATGAAATGGGATGCTACTCAGCCATTAAAAAAAAAAAAAGGAAATTCTACCATTTGTGACAACATGGATGAAAATTGAGGGTATTATGCTAAGTGAAATAAGTCAGACAGAGAAAGACAAACACTGTATAATCTCACTTATATGTGGAGTCTTTAAAATGGAACACTACTCAGCCATAAAAAAAATGAAATAATGCCATTTGCAGCAACATGGATGGAGCTAGAGACTCATACTGAGTGAGGTAAGTCAGAAAGAGAGAAACAAATACCATATGATATCACTTATATCTGGAATCTAATATAAGGCACAAATGAACCTTTCCACAGAAAAGAAAATCATGGACTTGGAGAATAGACTTGTGGTTGCCAAGGGGGAGGGGAGGAAGTGGGGTGGTTGGGGAGCTTGGGGTTAATAGATACAAACTATTGCCTTTGGAATGGATTAGCAATGAGATCCTGCTGTGTAGCACTGGGAACTATGTATAGTCACTTATGATGGAGCATGATAATATACGAAAATAGAATGTGCACATGTATGTGTAACTGGGTCACCATGCTGTACAGCAGGAAAAAAAATGTATTGGGGAAATAACTATTTTAAAAAATGCACAGAAAAAAAAAAAAAAAGATGAGAAGTGGTTACCTGAGGCAAAGGGTGGAGGGAGAAGAAATTTGAGGAAGGTGGTCAAAAGGTACAAATTTCCAGTCGTAAGATAAGTAAGTACTAGGATGTAAAATATAACGTGATAATGATAGTTAAGAGTTTCAAAAGGATAAAAATGTTTCTTCCTTTTTCTTCTTTTCTTTACATTGTATCTATATGAGATGACGATAGCTGAATTTACTGCAATAGTAAAGACATGTATAAATAGTAAAGACATGTACCTTAAATGTATATTTATTGATATAAACGTGATGTATATCAATTATTTCTCAATAAAACCTAAAAAACAACTTTTTTACAGTACTGATACCTGGCTCCACCACCGAGAGATGCTGATATAATAGAATGCAACCCTAGCATCAGGATTTTTAAATCTCCCCCTGGTAGTTTCATAGGCAACAATATTTGTGAGTCACTGGCATTCAAACATCCAAAAGAGGGCCCCAGGCCTGTGGGGAATTGGAGGAAAATATAATAAGGGAAGTCAGCAGATGCCAATCGTGTCAAATATCCATACTTGGAAGTCTGGATCTATATATATATATTATATATATACTTACATAAACAGATGTAGAAAGAGATAGAGACAGCTGGTGGGAAATGGATGGATAGATAGATAATAGATATTCAGCTCCTGTTAAGATCTCATTTCTTGAGTATCTAAGAGACATCTCAAAACTATGGTGTAAAAATCTGAATTCATGATTTCCCCTCCACCACCACCAAAAAATCTCTTTTCCTCATTTAGACTTTCCCATCTCAGTTAAATCTCATCCCATCCTTCCCAGTGCTCTAGCAGTCATCCTTGAATCTCAAAATGTTTTTTTTTTCTTTTTTCTTTTTTTGGTCTTTTTACCTTTTCTACGGCCGCTCCCACGGCATATGGAGGTTCCCAGGCCAGGGGTCAAATCGGAGCTGTAGCCACCAGCCTACGCCAGAGCCACAGCAACGCGGGATCCCAGCCGCATCTGCAACCTACACCGCAGCTCATGGCAACTCCGGATCGTTAACCCAACGAGCAAGGCCAGGGATGGAACCCGCAACCTCATGGTTCCTAGTCGGATTCGTTAACCACTGAGCCACGACGGGAACTCCTCTTTTCTTTTTTTTTTTTTAATTAAAGTTTAGGAGTTCCCATCGTGGCTCAGTGGTTGACGAACTCAACTAGGAACCATGAGGTTGCGGGTTCGACCCCTGGCCTTGCTCGGTGAGTTAAGGATCAGGTGTTGTGGTGAGCTGCGGTGTAGGTCGCAGTGGTGGCTCGGATCCCGCGTTGCTGTGGCTCTGGAGTAGGCCGGTGGCTACAGCTCCGATTTGACCCCTGGCCTGGGAACCTCCATATGCCGCAGGAGCGGCCCTAGAAAAGGCGAAAAGACAAAAATTAATTAATTAATTAAAGTTTAGTTGATCTACAATATTATGTTCATTGCTGCTGTACAGTAAAATGATTCCATTATGCATATATATGGAAACACTTTTTCATGTTTTTTTTCCATCATGGTCTATCATGTGCCATACAGTAGGATCTTGTTTATCCATTCCTTTTCTTTTTTTTTTTTTTTGTCTTTTTGTCATTTTAGGGATGCACCCGCGGCACATGGAGGTCCCCAGGCTAGGGGTCTAATTGGAGCTGTAGCTACCCGACTATGCCAGAGCCACAGCAATACCAGATCTGAGCCACATCTGTGACCTACACCACAGCTCACAGCAACGCTGGAAACTTAACCCACTGAGCGAGGCCTAAAAGGGATATAGTTATGAATTTTTAGGGATCCAACCCACAACCCCATGGTTCCTAGTCGGATTTGTCTTCGCTACACCACGATGGGAACTCCTGTTTATCCATTCTAAATGTAATAGTTTGCATCTACTAACCCCAAACTCCCCATCCACCCTTCCCTGACTCCCACCCCTCCCGGCTCCCATCCCTTGGCAATGATAAGTCTGTTCTTTTGCAAGTCTTTTTCTATTTCATAGATAGGTTCACTTATATCATTTTTTTAGATTCCACATATAAGTGATCTCATATACATCTTTCTCTGTCTGACTTACTTACTATGATAATCTCTAGCTCCATCCAAGTTGCTGCAAATGGCCACTATTTCATTCTCTTTTAAGGATGAATAGTATTGAATCTCACAATCTCAAGCATCCTTATCTAATCCTTCTTCTTCAGTAGTTGTCTTATCTGAAGACCTTGAGGTCTATCACTACTGCTTATTGAGCAAGCTTACATATGATGGTGGTACAATGTTTCCTTACATGCTTCATAGTTTTGTATTGTGAGCTCTCCAGCACTCTTTGGGACCCTCTTGGCGGGAATTTTGCACTCTCTGGATGGAGGGTGTTCCTCCTGCGAGGTTTTACATTTACTTGGCCAAAAGTGCAAGGTTTTCACAGGCTCAGACCTCTTTTATATTAATTTATTGGCCTGAAATTTCCAGAACCATACAGATAGAAAGATTGCAACCCCACCTCTGGGGGGGAAGGGGTATAGTTATGAAATTTAGGAAAAGACTTTTCTTTTTTTTTTTTAATTTATGTATTTTTTTTATTTTCCCACTGTACAGCAAGGGGATCAAGTTATCCTTACATGTATACATTACAATTACATTTTTTTCCCCACCCTTTGTTCTGTTGCAACATGAGTGTCTGGACATAGTTCTCAATGGTATTCAGCAGGATCTCCTTGTAAATCTATTCTAACTTGTGTCTGATAAGCCCAAGCTCCCGATCCCTCCCACTCCCTCCCCCTCCCATCAGGCAGCCACAAGTCTTTTCTCCAAGTCCATGATTTTCTTTTCTGAGGAGATGTTCATTTGTGCTGGATATTAGATTCCAGTTACAAGTGATATCATATGGTATTTGTCTTTGTCTTTCTGTCTCATTTCGCTCAGTATGAGAGTCTCTAGCTCCATCCATGTTGCTGCAAATGGCATTATGTCGTTCTTTTTTATGGCTGAGTAGTATTCCATTGTGTATATATACCACTTCTTCCGAATCCAATCATCTGTTGATGGACATTTGGGTTGTTTCCACGTCCTGGGGAAAAGACTTTTTCTATGTAAAATCTAAATGAAGACATACAAGTGTCCTTCAGACACTATTCGGCAATGGCGGATATGTTTTCTAGTGTGAATCTTCAAAGACCCCAGCTTTCTATGGGGGTGTCTCAAATGCAGTCTTTAAACTCACGGAATCCCAAGGCATTATCTCCTATTCTTGTGTAGGTCCTCAGAACTAAACTTCTATGTGACTGAGACAAGGATTCCATTGCCCTCTCCTGATCCCTCCCCAGGCAGCTGAGTCAATTTCCAGTGTGGTTTGGCTCTTGTTTTCAGTTTGTACTTGATTTTTAGCCCATTAGAAATTTCTTTACATAGTTTCTGGCTCAGTTACACATCTTAAAACGGTATCTTTTTATATTTTCTCTAACATGTGTGAGTGTTTTATTTTATAACAGGCAGTTTTTTGGATAATCCAGTTTTCCATATTGCCAGAAATAGATTTAGCATGATGCCGTAAAGATTAGTAGGAGATGTTAAAACTTAGGATCTCAAACCTGAGGAAAAGCCATTACAATTTTGGGGGGATTTATAAAATCATGCAACGCTACATATATAATTTTACAAAGTGTAATGAAATGTGGCAATAAATATTTAGAAGCTTCTTTTGAGATGTCTCATTTTAAGGTAAAGGTAAAAAAGCGTAGTCACATCCATTGGGGAAACACTTTTTCTTTCTGTCATAGTTAAAGTAGCTGAAATAATACCAAAAAAAAAAAGCATATGGTGAAACTTAAAATATGCATCTTTTGTCAGCAAATATTTTGGGATGATATGTGAAAAGCGTTATAGAGGAGTAAAGAAACAAATGTTGGAAGAAAATACACAGTGTTGAAGGTTTGCTATGTATTTGGATGAAGCACGGATGTTTCTAACACATTTCAGCTTATGGTATTTTCTGGATTCTGTTTCCAATAACAAAACACACAAAGAACTATTTGTGTGAACATGAGATACTAAACTAAAGGACCAAGTAATATGTTTCCCTCGGTTATATATAACCTTTTTTAGAAAAATTATGATGTATGGAAAATCACAGGAAACCATTTGAATTGGAATTTTAGAAATTCCCAAGCGATGGTAAAGATAAAATACCCCGCATAAAATGCATTCCCTCTATCATTTACAGGAAAGCTCTTGGCAGCAAAAATGATGAAGCCGTAAGAGACTAAAGTACTACAGGATGTCATGGGTGAGGTTAGAGTGATAAAAACAAGACATTTAAAAATATAAGGGACAGAGTTCCCATCGTGGCGCAGTAGTTAATGAATCCGACTAGGAACCATGAGGTTGCGGGTTGGGTCCCTGCCCTTGCTCAGTGGGTTAAGGATCCGGTGTTGCCGTGAGCTGTGGTGTAGGTTGCAGACGCGGCTCAGATCCTGCGCTGCTGTGGCTCTGGCGTAGGCGGGTGGCTACAGCTCCAATTAGACCCCTAGCCTGAGAACCTCCATATGCCATGGGAGTGACCCAAGAAGTAGCAAAAAGACAAAAAATATATATATATATATTTATATATATATATATGGAACACTTCATATATATATATATATGGAACACTTCACACTCCTTCGTGGAGAGCAACTTCCTTCTGTTAGGTTCCTCAGGACGGAGAATCTGAGAAGGAAAGTCACATAAAGAAATTGTGCTGGAGGAGTTCCTGTCGTGGCTCAGCGAAAATGAATCTGACTAGCATCCACAAGGACACATGTTCAATCCCTGGCCTTGCTCAGTGGGTTAAGGATCCGGCCTTGCGGTGAGCTGTGGTATAGGTTGCAGACATGGCTCAGAGCCCACGTTGCTGTTGCTGTGGTATAGGCCAGCAGCTGTATCTCTGATTCAGCCCCTAGCCTGGGAACCTCCACAATACTGCAGGTGCGGCCCTAAAATAAAAGACGAAAAAAAGAAAGAAATTGTACTGGAGAGTGCCTTCCAAATCAACTATGGCAAAGTGAAAGAGGCAGGATTAGGCAGAGGGAGAAACTGAACAGAGGTGTAGTTATCACAAGGTTCTCAACCAATCCCCTGAGTAGCTCTGGAGTTGGGATGGCCCCTCAGTGTTGTCCAATCTTACAGACAGCAGGACCAGCCTTTAATCCAGCACTGACTAGTTATTGAATGAGAGCTGCCCCTGGGAGCTGATGTGACCTTGGGGGAGCGTCTTTCTTCCACTTTCTACCAACTGTTAGCTACTAACATTGGGTGAAGGGCTGGGAGAAGTGCACCACGGGGTCAGCTAAAGCAACCACACAGAGGTTGCAGGAGAGACTGTGACAAAGTCCTGGAAAGAACAGGCCAATTAAAGGTGAATTATTTTTCTCTTACAAAGAAATCAAGTGATCCAAAAGTGCTGACTTTTGCTATAGTGACAATTAGTTGGACACAAAAATGTGACACACCACAAAAAATTCAGTGTAATGATAAATGAGAAAACAGCTACTTTTTGAGACATTTATGCTATGGAGAGAACTCTTTGAAAACAGAAGTTTGAAAGTATTCCAATATTACATGCTGTTGTTTCCAAAAATTATGCAGCCTATAAAAACCTTAATACATGCACACTTTGAAAACCTGGAAAATTGTTTAATTTGTGAAAAATTTTCAACAGTTTCAGTGCATCTTAAACCCAGATGTTAAAAGAATTCAAAAATACACACACACCTCAATGATCATAGCAGCATTATTTACAATTTCCAAGATATAGAAGCAACCTAAGTATCCATCAATAGATGAATAGATAAATAAGTGGTATAAATACATACAATAGAATATTACTCAGCCAAAAAAAAAAAAGAATAAAATAATGCCATTTTCAGCAAAATGTATGGACTTGAAGGGTATTATGCTGAGTGAAATAAGTCAGTAAAAGACAAATACCATATGATATCACCTACCTATATGTGGAACCTAAAAAATAAAACAGGATTCCCTTTGTGGCTCAGCAGTAAGGAACCTGACTAGTGTACATGAGGATGCATATTTGATCCCTGGCCTCACTCAGTGGGTTAAGGATCCGGTGTTGCCGTGAGCTGTGGTGTAGTTTGCAGACGTGATTCAGATCCCACATTGCTTTGGCTGTGGCTGTGACGTGGACTCGTAGCTGCAGCTCTGATCAGACCCCTAGCCTGGGAACTTCCATATGCAACACGTGTGGCCCTAAAGCGCCAAAAAAAGAAATCAATAAAAAATAAAACAGCCAGTGAATATAACAGAAAAGAAGCAGACTCACAGAGAACAAATTAGTGGTTACTAGTAAGGAGAGGGAAGGAGGGAAGGTGGGAGGGGCAGTATTGGTATAAGGGAGTGAGAGGTCCAAATTATTAGATATAAAATAAGCTACAAGGATATATTGTACAACCCAGGGAATATAGTCAATATTTTATAATAACTATAAATATATAAACTTTAAAAATTGTGAATCACTATACTGTATGCCTGTAACTTATACGACATTGTACAGCAATTATACTTCTATTTTTTTTATTTTATTTATTTATTTTTTGCCTTTTTGCCATTTCTTGGGCCGCTCCTATAGCATATGGAGGTTCCCAGGCTAGGGGTCGAATCGCAGCTATAGCCGCTGGCCTACGCCAGAGCCACAGCAGCGCAGGATCCGAGCCGCATCTGTGACCTACACCACAGCTCACGGCAACGCCGGATCGTTAACCCACTGAGCAAGGGCAGGGATCGAACCTGCAACCTCATGGTTCCCAGTCAGATTCGTTAACCACTGCGCCACCACGGGAACTCCTATACTTCTATTTTTTAAAGGAGAAAAAAACCCTAGATGTTAAAACTTTTAAAGTTATAAGCCTTCGCTGGATAAAAATTTCCTAGTTATTTTTTAATAATAACATTTATGTAATTTTGAATTAACTTTAAATAATTAAATTACAATTTGGAAAGATATACTTTTTCTATTCGCGTTAACACATTGCTGGAAGAACTTTTTTAACCATGACAGCTACTAAAATCAAGTATCTAAGTAAATTGAAACAGGATTTTGAATGCTTCTACATCACAAAATGCTAAACCAGGTTTTTTACGTTAGAGTTAGCCATCTGATTACACAATGATGTGAGGCTTAAATTGTGAACTTACCCAAAACCAGGATAATTTAGCAGCCCGCAGCTTTTAGGCTCCCACAATTCCCCAAATGAAATGCCCATTGTCTTCTTCCCAGGTTCCAGCTCCTGGACTCTGGCTGGTTACCCTCACTTACCACTTAGCACAGTGGCTTCCAAATCTTTATCTTCATGTATCATCATTAGTTTTTTTTAAGTATATAGCTCCTTTTATTTGTTTATAAATTATACACATGTGCTATACTACAAACAAATTATGTCTTACACAAAAATAGAAGTTAAAAAATGCCAAAAATGCATAAATTAGAAAGAAACATCAGGCAACTCTAAATAAAAAGAGATTTTATAATGTAAGTGGCACTTACTCTTCAAAAATGTCACAGGCATGAAAGACAAAAATTTAGGGACTAATTCAAGTTGAGTGACGACTAAATGCCATGCGTAATCTTGGATTGGAGATTGAATTTATAAAGGAAATTTCAGATAAAGTAGGAAAATTTTGAGTAGCATCTGTGCCTTAGATGGTCATGTTAGATGAATGTCAACTTCATAATTTTGATTATTGCATTGTAAATACACTTTAATTATCGAGAGTTGCAGGGCATCACATATGCAACTTATTTTCAAGTAATTCAGGAAAAAGTAAAACCCACAATCAAGGTATATTATGTATTTGTGTGTGTGTGTGTGTGTGTGTGTGTAGACAGTAAAAGAATGCAAATATGGACAATGTTAACTGGAAAATCTGGCTACAGGACATATAGAACTCTAGGGATCTTTTTACTACATTTGCAATTTTCATCAGTTGTTTTTCCTTTTTTTTTTTTTGGTCTTTTTAGGGGCCTCAACCACAGCATACGGAAGTTCCCAGGCTAGCAGTCAAATCAGAGCTGCAGCTGCCAGCCACAGCCACAGCCACAGCAACGCAGGATCCAAGCCACGTCTGCAACCTACACCACAGCTCACAGCAATGCCGGATCCTTAACCCACTGAGCAAGGCCAGGGAGGGAACCCGAATCTTCATTGATACTAGTCGGGTTCATTACCACTGAGCCATGACAAGAACTCCTTGCAATTTTCTATAAATTTGAAATTGTTTCAAAACAAGAATGGTTAAAAATTTGACATAGAGCAGGGAATTCCCTTGTGGCTTAGCAGGTTAAGGAAAAGGCTTTGTCAACACTGTGGTTTGGGTCACTGCTATGGCATGGGTTCAAGCCTTGGCCCAGGAACTTCTCCCTGTAGCAGGGAAGGCCTAAATAAATTAATTAATAGATAGATTAAATGAACAGAACAAAACAAAAAATCATTTATGAAATGACACAGAAATAGAAACTAGTTTTAAAGTATTCTAGTTATTATTAGTAGAAAACAATGCATTGATTTTATTAAAATACTAATAACTCTTTCAATAAGAGACTATTAGAAGTTATATGTATTGTTCCTATCCTCTTTTTTATGAATCTGTTCCAGAGAAAAATCTTCAGTGATTTTTTCAGTCATAAAAAAAAAAAATTAAGTACAGTTTTCAGATTATAAACAACCTCTTTCTCTCTCTTGCTCCTTTTTTTTTTTTTTTTTTGGCAGTTTATGCATCATATGGAAGTTCCCAGGCCAGGGATTGAACCCATGCCAGAGCAGCAACCCAAGCCATGGCAGTGACAATGACAGAGCCTTAGCTCACTGCACCGTAAGAAAACTCCCTAACCCCTCTCTTTTTTTTTAATTTTTATTTTTTTACAGAATAAAATACATATATTTAAACACAATTACATTCACATAGATTATTATATCATGGATCTTAAGAAACAGATTAAGTGACTCCCTCTGGAGAAGTGGAATGGAAAATATGCTAAGACAAATGGGAAATTTATTCTATACTTTATCTATTTCATATGGCTTTCATCCTTACTATTTAGTATTATCTATTACATTTTAATTTTTCTTTAAATATTAGCATTATATTAAAATTGTGTATAATGTGCAACTAAAATTTATAAAGAAGAAAGCTTTATATACCATTAAATATTTAATATAGCATCATAAAAAGAATAACTTAACTGGTAAGAATAACAAAAATAATACACCCTCTGAAAATAAGTAAAATATAAAATGCATAAATTGGTTAAAAAACAGTGTAACTATATAAAAATGTCCTCACAATTTGTTACATCTTATTAATTCTTCAATATAGGCATTACACCATTCTAGGTGATGTGATAAACAAGACATTATAGACCTTACATTGTACCATGGAGAGAAATGGTTATTAATAATACAATTGTAGAACCATATTATTTAATTGTACAGTTGCCTTATTTAATTATAATTATCATAAATTCTTTCATGGAGAGGAAATCAGAATCAGATCTAAGAAGACTTCAGCATTCCAAAAATGATGTCAAATGACCCCCTTCATGGTGGATTATGCACTTATTTACTATGAGATATATTTCTTCTCCAGAGATTCCTTGTTTGTGTATCAATTGTAGATTTTTGGTTTGCAGTTATTCTGAAGTTTTGATATAAGAGACCATATGTATATGAGATTGTTTTAAGTTGTTGTTCTCTTAGTTGCAATTTCATCTCCAGTGTCCTGCATTTGTACCCACCTCTTATGACTTCTGATTTTGGTGGTGTAATTGTGCATGGATGATTTTGTTTCTTACTGTATATATACCTTTACTGGTGAGCCTTGTCATTTGTGGAATTTTTGTTTCCTGTTGCTGTCTTTTCTTTTCTGCCTAGAGAAGTTCCTTTAGTATTTGTTGTAAGGCTGGTTTAGTATTGCTGAATTCTCTCAACTTTTGCTTATCTGTGAAGCTTTTGACTTCTCCTTCAAATCTGAATGAGAGCCTTGCTGGGTAGAGTAATCTTGGTTGGAGGTTTTTTCCTTTCATCACATTAGGTATATCGTGTCACTCCCTTCTGGCCTGCAGAGTTTCTGCTGAAAAATATGCTGATAACCTTATTGGGGTTCCCTTGTATGTTATTTGTTTCTTTTCCCTGGCTGCTTTCAAGATTTTCTCTTTGTCTTTAATTTTGGTCAGTTGGATTACTATGTGTCTCGGGGTTTTCCTCCTTGGGTTTATTTTGTATGCTTCTTGTTGTGCTTCCTGGATTTGAGTGAGAGGTTCCTTTCCCATGTTAGGGAAGTTTTCGGCTATTATCTCTTGGAATATTTTTTCTGTCCCCTTCTCTCTCTCTTCTCCTTCTGGCACCCCTATAATACAGATGTTGGTGCGTTTAACATTGTCCCAGAGTTCTCTGAGACTCCCTTCATTTGTTTTCAATCTTTTTTCTCTTTTCTGTTCCGCATCCATAATTTCCACTAATCTGTCCTCCACCTCACTTATTCATTCTTCTGCCTCCTGGATTCTGCTGTTAGCTGCTTCTAGTGAATTTTTTATTTCAGTTATTGTATTTTGCATCTCTTCTTGTTTCAGTTTTATACCTTGTACCTCTTTGGTCAGTGTTTCCTGTAAGTTATCCATCTTTGCCTCCAGTTTCTTTCCAATGTCTTGCATCATCTTTAGCATCAACAATCTAAAGTCTTTTTCCTGGAAGCTAAGAATCTCCTCATCGCTTAGCTGATTTTCTGGGGTTTTTCCTTTCTCCCTCATCTGAGTTATAGTTCTCTGTCTTTTCATTTTTATAGGTTTTTGGTGTGGTGACCTTTTTACAGATAATAGAGTTATAGCCTCTCTTACTTCTGGTGTCTGACCCCTTGTGGCTGAAGTCAGTATGGGGGCTTGCTGTAGGCTTCCTGATGAGAGGGGCTGGTGCCTGCCCCCTGGTAGGTGGAGTGGATTCTAATCCCTCTGGTGGGTGGGGCTTCATTTCTGGATGGTATTAGAGGCAGCTGTGTGCCTAAGGGGTCTTTAGGTAGCCTGTTTACTGAGGGGTAGGGCTGTGATCCCACCTGGATTGTTGTTTGCCTTGGGGCTTCTCAGCAGCTAACTGACAGGTGGGGCCAGATTTTCCCAAAGTGGCCCCTCCAGAGAAAGGATCAGCTGCTGAATATTCCCGGGAGCTTGGCCTTCAATGTCCTTCCCTCACAACAATCCCTGTTTTTCCAGGATGTCCTCCAAGAACTGCAGTCAGGTTTGAGCCAGATTCCTATGGAGATCTCACTCTACCCTGGGACCCAGTGCACTTGAAAGTCTGTGTGCGCCTTTTAAGAATGGGGTCTCCATTTCCCCCAGTCCTGTGGATCTCCTGTGCACAAGCCCCACTGGCCTTCAATGCCCAGATGCTCCAGGGGCTCTTTCTCCCAGTGAAGGATCCCCACAGGTGAGTGTTTGATGTGGGGCTCAGAACTGTCACTCCTGTAGGTGCATCTTTCTCTGTGAACCAGTTAGTTTCCAGTCTGTGGAGCTTCCCACCCAGGAGGTATGGGGTTGTTTGTATCGTGATATCGCCCCTCCTACCTCTTGATGTGACCTCATCTTTTTCTTCTGGAGTACCCCTCTCTTAAAATATTATATTTAGTCATTTAAAATTAACTTTTTGTTGGTTAATATTTAGTATTTGAGAATTAATGAATCAAAAATTTCATGGTATATTTAATAACTATTCCCAACAATTGAAATGTTTAAATTATTTTAAGATAATGCTTATATTTTCTCATGAAATAAAATAGAAATGATTTCCTATAAGACATTTAAAATCCTGACCTTGTTCTAATCATTTTCTACATTCCTGGTTCTCTCTTCCCTGTTATTAGAATAGGGTGACATCCTCAGAGTATTCAAGATTTCAAATATCATGTAGGAGGAAGTGGTAACAGTTTTTTTTATTACTCAATGAATTTTATTACATTTATAGTTGTACAATGATCATCACATCCTACTTTTACAGCATTTCCATCCGAAACCCCCAGTGCATCCCCCTACCCCCAACATGTCTCATTTGGAAACTAAGTTTTTCAGAGTCTGTGAGTCAGTATCTGCTCTACAAAGAAGTTCACTCTGTCTTCTTTTTTAGATTCCTCATGTAAGTGATAGCATTTGATGTTGGTGTCTCACTGTCTGACTGACTTCACTTAGCATGATAATTTCTAGGTCCATCCATGTTGCAAAAAATGCCATTATTTCTTTCCTTTTAATGGTTAAGTAATATTCCATTGTGTATATGTACCACATCTTCTTTATCCACTCCTCTTTCAATGGACATTTAGGTTGTTTCCATGTCTTGGCTATTGCAAATAGTGCTGCAATGAACATCGGAGTACATGTGTATTTTCAAGTCATGGTTTTCTCTGGATAGATGCCCAGGAGTGGGATTGCTGGATCAAATAGTAATTCTATTTTTAGTTTTCTGAGGAATCTCCATACTGTTTTCCACAGTGGTTTCACCAAGCTACATTCCCACCAACAGTGTAATAGGGTTCCTTTTTCTCCACACCCTCTACAGCATTTATTGTTTATAGAAGAAGTGGTAATAGTTTTAACTGTATAAAAAATTGTTCTTCCTCAGATCTTCTCCTCCACCCCCTCCTCCCCCGATCCCTAAATAATGATAAAATGATACAGTCAAGTTATCACCTAGCAGCCAGTGTCACAGAATAATCCCCCACTGCCTCCTTACTTTAGCACTTCTGACCTTTCCTGACTAGCTGACTTATACAATGTAGAGCCTTCCTTCTAGAAATTTGGGGTGGGAGGTACTGTGCCTTGACTTAAGAAAACCATGTGAGAGATTAATACACAATAGCCTTAATTACACCAATAGGCCACAAAATGCATTTAAACAACAATTATGCTGTATTCACATATCTATTTCACCAGCATGTAATAATACAAGTTATAGTGAGGGCTTGTATAATTCTGAAATAAAGTTCTTGAGTAACACTGAGGTGTGTCTCCCCACAGGAACAGCCTCCAAACACTGAGAGCCATTTAAACAAGGTACCTACCAACAACCCAAATACCCCAAAAAGTCTCTCACAAAACTAATGTGTACGCAACATTGCTGAGTGCTCTGTTCTACATGCAGAGTTTGCTGAAGAAGAAAGCCATGTGCAAGAAATCACACTTCAGCAGTTTGCCCATGTGTGGGTAATGAACTACAAGCATCATCTGTGAACACTCTTCTATGGATGTACAAGATCAAGATCCTCAGACTCACAGACATAGACAACCAACTTGCCGTTGCCAAAGGCAGGGCGGGGAGGGGCATAAATTAGGAGTTTGTGATTAACGTATACACAGTAGTATATGCAAAATAGATAAACAACAAGGTCCTACTGTATAGTACAGGAGGCTATACTCATTATCTTATAATAGGCCATAATGGAAAAGAATATATGTGTGTGTGTGTGTCATGTACACACATATATGCATATATATACATATATGTATAAAACTTTGCTGTACACCTGAAACTAACATTGTAAGTTAACTATACCTTACAATTAAAAAAAAAAAGACTAAAGAAAAAATATAGGTTGGAGTTCCCATCGTGGCACAGTAGAAACAAACCCAACTAAGAACCATGAGGTTTCGGGTTCGATCCTTGGCCTCGCTCAGTGGGTTAAGTAAGTATGTGGCATCTCTGTGAGCTGTGATGGAGGTTGCAGACGTGGCTCAGATCCTGAGTTGCTGTGGCTGTGATGTAGGCTGACAGCTAGCTGCAACTGGACCCCTAGCCTGGGAACTTCCATATGCTGCGGGTGCAGGCCTAAAAAAAAGTCAAAACTCCTCTGGGAATTCTCTCACAGATGTGAAGAAACTGAGAATCTTCAATGTGGCAAACAAAAAACCTTCATAATTACAAACAACAGTATGATTTCATAAGTTGCTAAGATTGTTTTATTTTTCACATCATCAGTTGGTGTCACAGTTTCTCTTTTTTGTCAATGTCAACATAAATGTATTACTATTTCCTATTCAGTGTCTTCCAATTTCGGATACAATGTGTATCCATGATCAGAATTAGAGAGGAGGACAAATGGGGTGGACACACTGGCTGTGGCTTCTGTGTAGAAAAGTACAGTCTGCCTTCTGAGCACTCTACATTATCAGTTCCCACCTGTTCTCCTGCTTTCTGTTGTGTTCATAGACTGAAGTTTTGCCTGACGTGAAATTAGCTTCTCTATCATTTCTTTCTTTTTACACTTTTTATTAAAGTTGATTTACAATGTTGTGCCAATTTGTGCCAGAAAAGTGACCCAGTCATACATATATATACGTTCCCTTTCTTATATTACCTTCCATCGTGGTCTATCCCAAGAGATTGGATATAGTTCCCTGGGCTGTACAGTAGAACCTCATTGCTTATCCATTCTAAATGTAATAGTTTGCATCTACTAAAACCAACCTCCCAGTCCCTCCCACTTCCTCCCCACCCTTTGGCAACCACAAGTCTGTACTCTATGTCTGTGAATCTGTTCCTGTTCCATAGACAGGTTCATTTGTGTCATATTTTAGATTCCACATATAAGTGATATCATATGGTATTTGTCTTTCTTCATCACGGTTTTTCCATACACAACATAATAACAAAAAAGTCAAAGTTTTTGTCATGTTTCTTCCCATATAAGAACTTGGTGATATAAAAGGACAAAGAAGTACAGTACAGTACTATAACAAAGAACCTGACCAGAATGTTCTGTGGTCTGACAGATGATAGGAAATTAGAAGACACCAGCTCTGTAATATAGCCAGGCACATAAAATTCAGACTCTTTGTTGCAATAGCAAAGGGGTGGAGAAAGGAACAAAACTCACTGAATATTCCTTACGCTTCAGCCAAAGGCCAGTGGGACACACCTGTAGTTGAACAAAGTTGGATTTCTTGACTTGTTGCAATGTAGGAGGACACAACCCAGTGGGAACCATGGGGCATCTCACTGGTACCAGAAGGGACTCACAGGATTTGGACTCATGTAAGGTAATTTGGGGGAGGGTTCTAGAAGGCAGGGTTTTGGAGTTCCCATCATGGCTCAGCCGGAGCAAATCTGACTGGTAACCGTGAAGATGCAGGTTCAACCCCTGGCTTCGCTCAGTGGGTTAAGGATCCAGTGTTGCCATGAACTGTGGTGTAGGTCACAGATGCTGGCTTAAATCTGGTGTTGCTGTGGCTATGGCGTAGGCTGGCAGCTACAGCTCCAACTGGACCCCTAGCCTGGGAACTTCCATATGCCACGGGTGCAGCCCTAAAAAGACAAAAAAAAAAGAAGGTAGTGCTTTGTTCTGGATTGGATGTTATCAGAAAATGGGGTACTTCAATATTTGGGAATCTTTTTGTAAATTGAAGTATAGTTGATTTACCATGTTGTGTTAGTTTCTGATATGCAGCAAAATGATTCACTTATTTATGTATCTTTTACATACATATTCTTTTATTTTTTCATTTTCCATTATGGGTTATTACAGGATATTGAATAGAGTTCCCTGTGCTGTACAGCAGGACCTTGTTTTTCTATTTTATTTATAGTAATTTATACCTGCTAATCCCAAGCTCTTAATTCATCCCTCCCCTTTCCCCTTCAACAAACTATATGTTTGTTTCCTATGTCTACAAGTCTGTTTCTATTTTGTAAGTTCATTTGTATAATTTTTTCAGATTCCCCATACAAGTGATATGTGCACATCTCCATAATGCAATATGTGAGATGAACAGAAAGAGAGGCTAAGCTGTCATTGGTAGAGAACCAGCAGTCACTCATCCAGATGCTGGGTCATCTTCGTGGTCTGAATATCATCATGTTTTGTCTATGTTCAAGCATGATTGCTAAGTGGTCTTGTTGTTTTCTTGACCCATGGAAGTCAGAGTGGCCTTGCTGGTGCTGGTGTTTAGGTTCAACAGGAGAGCCCCACAGCCTCGCTGTGTGTCCCAAGCCAGCTGCCAGATGTCTGGATCTGCTTTTCTTTTTCTCACCCAGACAAAATGTGTAGGTGCTTCAGCAAAACCTCAGGGAATACTCAGTTCTCAAGATTGGGACTACTTTTTTATTTCTTTATTTATTTTTGTCTTTTTGCCTTTTCTAGGGCCACACATGGAGGTTCCCAGGCTAGGGGTCTAATCGGAGCTGTAGCCACCGTCCCACACCAGAGCCACAGCAACACAGGATCCAAGCCACATCTGCAACCCACACCACAGATCACGGCAACGCCGAATCCTCAACCCACTGAGTGAGGCCAAGGATCGAACACGCAACCCCATAGCTCCCAGTCGGATTCGCCAGCCACTGAGCCACGACAGGAGCTCCGGGACTACTTTTAAATAGACCATATCCTAGTGTTCTTAAGAGATGATGGTGCACTAGGCCAGTTTATGGGGGAATAATAAATGATGAAGTAGGAAATGATTTAAGAGGTCATTGGGTTCATTTCCTTCACTCAAGGGTTGGTTTCTCTATTATTTTAAAAGCTCCTCATATAAAAATTATACAAATTCTATTAGTAGGTCAATTATTGTAACAAGGAATCCCAATTCTCGCTCATTAAATTGTAAGATGATTTCTTCTTCTCTGTGGAGAGAGAAAGAC
Organism: Phacochoerus africanus; assembly: GCF_016906955.1. Taxonomy (NCBI): domain Eukaryota; kingdom Metazoa; phylum Chordata; class Mammalia; order Artiodactyla; family Suidae; genus Phacochoerus; species Phacochoerus africanus. The sequence goes on along the minus strand of NC_062544.1, from coordinate 87,606,075 downwards.
AATCAGTCAATATCCTCTTCATAATGACACTTGAAAACTAAAACCTTTGCCTTCACTTCACTAGAAAAAGAGTCTCTGTTCCCAAGGGAGCTGTTATACCTACCTCAAATTGGTCTGCATCTCTCCTCTGCTGCCCTCACCTTAGTGTCTTAAATGGAGCACTAGACTGGCTTCCTAACTGATGCCCCATTTGTTCTGACACTACTCCTCACCTCCCACTCAGCTGCCAGAATGATCACTACTTCATTGCATTAATATGCACTGGCCTCCCAATTTTTTTAAAAGCAAACCCAAATTCCTTAATATCCCCTAAAAGACCTTGCCCCACTGGCCTTTGTCCACATCACAACCACTTTCTGCAGGACAGTCTTCTCTGCACTCCTGTCACACATCTTTTGGCCTGGCAAACCCATGCTCCTTCAACCTCAGGGACTTTGCACATGTGCTTACTTCTTGAAATACTTTTTTACACCCCTACTAACTACCTTCTATTCACTTATTCAACTAACTTCTCTTTACCTTCCATACCTCATGTTAAACACCTGACAATCATCCCTGGATTAGATCAGGTGCCCTGTTACATGTACTCTAAGCATTCTGTACTTGACTTAGTAGGTCTCACAATTACAATAACTAGGCATGAGCTGCAGGTTACCTCCATAGGGTAGGGACAGTCCATGTCTCATCCATCACCATCTCCTCAGGGCCTGTTAGCATAGCATCTTCACTGAATGGGCATTCAATTAATATTTGTTAAACAAATGACCAAATACATTAAGTGACTTATGGATTGAGTCCTCTTCAATTTCTATACATTATTCTAAAACCTGGACAAGCACTCAAAAGTGTTGTAAACCTTCTGAATACAGTGGTGGAACTGCATCTAAAATCCCATAGTCCTATTTACATGATAAATAATACTATCTATTTCCACCATTGCAGCTCATGCCACTGATGATTTAAGATAATACAGTAGGAGTTAGGAGTTTCCGTCTTGGTGCAGTGGAAATGAATCCAACTAGGAACCATGAGGTTGCAGGTTCGATCCCTGGACTCGCTCAGTGGATTAGGATCTGGCGTTGCCATGAGCTGTAGTGTAGGTCACAGACGCAGCTCGGATCTGGTGTGGCTGTGGCTGTGGCTGTGACGTGGGCCAGCAGCTGTAGCTCTGATTTGAACCCTAGGCTGGGAATCTCCATATGCTGTGGGTGTGGCCCTAAAAAGAAAAAAGACAAAATAATAATAATAATAATAGTAATAATAAGTAGCGTATTCTTTTATGAACATAATTCAAGTTACTGTGTCTGAGTTCTGATAAAGGCACTACTTGCTCACTCACTAGTCTCTCTCTTAGGATTCTCCACTTTTTTTCTATGCTAATAACGAAAGTATCATTATCATTACTCCATTATTATATTATGTTATTTTTACATGTAATTAATTAATAATTTTTAGGACTTATTATCGTTTTATTGATGAGAAACTGAGGCCATATAGCTAGATGAACTTAAGGTTCAAATCCAGATCTATCCCATTAAAATAAGCCTCTAGGAACCAGGACTCTTTCTTGGGAGTGATGGGAGATCCTGATATTCACCTATATTCACCTAAGCCTTCTTTCTGAGACCTTCTGGTAACTCAGCAGGTAAGTGATAGACTAATTGCAAATGTGCAGATTTCCTGGTGTTGACAATTGCCCCTGCCAGACTGTCTATGGACATGCTTGCTACCATGTACTGGTCACTGGGCCTAACCTCCATATCCTGAAAACTGCCTGAGCTTGAGCTGACTCTGTGATTGTGGGAACCTCTGGACTTTGGACCTGGAACAGCCCGGCTCTCCCAGCCGGCGCCAGCTGTTGCATCGGCCTAAGACCCACTTTTCCAGACCCAGCCTAAGTCTTACTTCTCAACCTTTCCACAGACTCCAGCTTTACAAAGGTTCCAGCAGGCCCCATTGTAAATATACTTCCAAAGAGCAGTGTGTGTGTGTGTGTGTGTGTGTGTGTGTAATGGGTTGGGGAAAAAGTAAATGCTGATTGGAATTCTTCAGAAGATAAAATATAAGCAGCTTTTGGCACAAAAAAGCTTTCTGCAGGAGCCACCCTTCTGTCTTGTAACTAACTTTTAAACCAGGCACCATTTTTCAAATACACACTAGACTCATCTCCGGCCCAAGCACACATTTCAAATTTTTGTCTTTTGTCTTTTTAGGGCCACAAGCAAGGCATGTGGAGGTTCCCAGGCTAGGGGTCGAATTGGAGCTGTACCTGTGGGCCAGCACCACAGGTACAGCAATGCAGGATCTGAGCTGCGTCTGTGACCTACACCACAGCTCACAGCAATTCTGGATCCCCCAACCCACTGAGCTAGGCCAGGGGTTGAACCTGCGTGCTCATGGATGCTAGTCAGGTTCGTTAACCACTGAGCCACAACAGGAACTCCCACATTTCAATTTTTTATTTTTTTTATTACTCGAATGAATTTATCACATCTGTAGTTGTATAATGATCATATCAATCCAATTTCACAGGATTTCCATCCCATAACCCAAGCACATCCCCCCACCCCCCCAAACTGTCTCCTTTGGAGACCATAAGTTTTTCAATGTCTGTGAGTCAGCATCTGTTCTGCAAAGAAGTTCAGTCTGTCCTTTTTTCAGATTCCACATGTCAGTGAAAGCATTGGATGTTGGTGTCTCATTGTATGGCTGACTTCACCTAGCATGATAATTTCTAGGTCCATCCATGTTGCAAAAAATGCCAATATTTCATTCCTTTTAATGGCTGAGTAATATTCCATTGTGTATATGTACCACATCTTCTTGATCCATTCCTCTGTTGATGGACATTTAGGTTGTTTCCATGTCTTGGCTATTGCAAATAGTGCTGCAATGAACATCAGAATACGTGTGTCTTTTTTTTTTTTTTCCTTTTTAGGGCCACACCCATGGTATATGGAAGTTCCCAGGCTAGGGGTCGAATCAGAGCTGCAGCTGCTGGCCTACACCACAGCCACAGCAACGCCAGATCCGAGCCTCGTCTGCAACCTACACCACAGCTCATGGCAACGCTGGATCCTTAACCGACTGAGCGAGGGCAGGGATCAAACCCACATCCTCATGGATACTAGTTGGATTTGTTTCCGCTGCGCCACAACTGGAACTTCCAGAGTACATGTGTCTTTGCAAGTCGTGGTTTTCTCTGTATAGATGCCCAGGAGTGGGATTGATGGATCAAATGATGGTTCTATTTTTAGTTTTCTGAGGAATCTCCATACTGTTTTCCACAGTGGTTGCACCAATTACAATCCCACCAACAGTGTAACGGGGTTTCTTTTTCTTCACACCCTCAAATTTTTAAATCACGCAATATCTTCCTTGCCTATTCTGTTGGTTCTTACTGTAGATCAAAGAAGTAGAAGGAAGAATAAGTAATGAACAGATGACCAGATCTCCTCCTTAGCTTTCCCTTTAGTAATCTTGAGAACAAACTATGTGAACAAGATAAACATTTAGAGAACGATCATGAGGAGTGGACAAGACTACACGCAGTGGAGGAGGGTGACAACTTGGACCCTTATCTCCATGATTAACTGAGCTTTCTTCCCTCCTTTTCTTTAAAACTTTCATAGCCCAACAGAATCTTTGGAGTGGATTTGGTCGGGGGGGAACACTGAGACCGCCATCCTCCCAGATTGCTGGCGCTCTGATTAAAGGCAGCTTTCTCCTCTACCAACATTTGTGAGTGTTAATTTTGTAAGCAGGAAGCAGTAGAACTTGATTCAGTAACAAAAGCACATCAATGACACAATATATCAATAAGTGACAATATAGTCAAAATACAGAAGTTGTCCTGTGGGCAGTCAGGGAGGGAATAAATAAATAGTGAGGAGAAGGATTTTCTAAGAAGGTTGAAGAAAATGTGACTTCAGAGATGAGGAGCTGGATTATAAAGGGTCTTGAATGCCCTAAGTATGTGTTTCCTAAACTTAAATTACTAGTGTAACCCTACCAGGTCTATAAAACACCACTGTATTGCTTTTAACATTAGTCTATAAATTGATTCACCTTTTCTATTGAAAGAAATTGATTTCAAAAAACACTTTATACCACTACTGTTCTATCACTATAAATGCTAGTTGCGTTTTTCAAATATACACTAGACTCAAAATATGACATTAAAATTGTAAATTTATGCATTCGAGTCCTACCTAAAATCATCTCACACACCAACAGTGGTGGGCTGGACACATATGGGGAAACACCAATCCAGACACTACAGCTAGTCAACAAACATCTGAACCTCTTTTCTCCTCCTTCCCTGGACCATCTCTTCCATCCTCCCTCCCACCCGACGTTCTCTCCCATGTTCTCCCTGTTCTCTTAGATCCATTCCAATCAGGCTTTCGCCCCCACCACTCAACCTCTTGCCTTCTAAAACGCCACTGCTTGTCAGTTGTCAGTTCCTACCTTACTGGTCACTCTTCAGCTTTCTTAGCAGATTTCTCCTTTCTCTTCAACCGCTTAATGCTGGGGAGTCCTCAGACCTATAAACTCTTTTTCTCCATTCATACCCTCTCGCTTGATGATCTCATTCTGTGTTCAGAATATAAACACAGTTTATATTCTGATGATTCCCCATTTTTTATCTCCAGCTCAGATCTCTCTCCAGCATCCCAAATGTGTATACTGTCTACCTGACATCTATACTTAGATACATGGTAAATCTCTCACTTTTTTTTTTTTTTTTTTTTTTTTAGCTGTGTCCACAGCATGTGGAAGTTCCTGGGCCAGGAATCGAACAGGCACCATAGCAGCAACCTAAACCACAGCAGTGACAATGCCAGATCCTTAACCCACTGAGCCACCAGTGAACTTCAAGCTCTCACATTTGACGTGATCGAATCCTAACTCCCAAACCTGGACTACCTACAAGTCTTTGTGGCTCAGTTGATGGCAACTCCCTCCAAACTCCTATACTTTCCAACCCAAATCTCTGCTCCATCCTGATCTAAGCTATCATCATCTCTCTCCTCAAACCAGCAATTAGCTTCTACTCTGCTTCCTCCTAAAGCATAATTTTGAAACAAAAGTCTTTTAAAATATGTTCGATGTTGTTGCATCTCTGTTCTAAACTCTTGGAGGCTTCCCATCTCACCCAGGGGGGAAAAAGAAATCTTTACATGGACTGCTCAAACAGATGAAAAGATACCCTGTGACCTCGGGGCTTAGATAACCTACCTCCCTATTACCTCCCTCACCCTCTCTCTTCTGTGTTCTCCCTTGCTTACTCTGCTCTATTCATAGAGGGACATGAATTTCACATACTATCATTAATCCTCAAAGGCTATGACTGTCCCCATTTTAAAAATGAGAATAAACTGGAACCCAGAGTTCTTTGGCCAAGGTCAAACAGCAAGTGCTAGAGTCAGCATTTAAGGTTGATTTCATTCCAAGACATGCCTCTCAAGTAAAACATGCAGTCTTACATAAAATTTGTATTCTTCTAAAATACAGCAAACTAGGAGTTCCCATTGTGGCTCAGCAGTAACGAACCCAACTAGTATCCATGAGGAGATGGGTTGGATCCCTGGCCTCGCTCGGTGGGTTAAGGATCCAGCATTGCTGTGAGCTTCAGTGTAGGTCACAGATGTGGCTCAGATATGGCGTTGCTGTGGCTTTGGTGTAGGCCGGCAGCCGTAGCTCCAATTCAACACCTAGCCTGGGAACTTCCCTATGCCGCATGTGTGGCCCTAAAAAGATAAAAATAAATAAATAAATAAATAAATAAGACCAAACTATATACTGGAATTTTATTTATGACAAAGGTGAGATTTCATATCAGTAGCTAAGTGGTGTTGGGATAATTGAATATATATCTGGAAAGAAAATTAAGTTGGATCCCTTCCTCACTTTTTTTTTTTAAGGGCTGCACACATGGCATATGGAGGTTCCCAGGCTAAGGGTCGAATCTGAGATGTAGCCACCAGCCTGCACCACAGCCACAGCAACGTGGGATCCAAGCTGCATCTGCAACCTACGCCACAGCTCACGGCAATGCCGAATCCTTAACCCACAGAGTGAGGCCAGGGATTGAACCTGCCTCATTTCCACTGAGCCATGGCAGAAACTCCCCTTCCTCACTTCTCATACCAAATTTTTTTCATTTTCCTTTTAGTGCCACACTTGTGGCATATGGAAGTTCCAAAGTTAGGGGTCGAATTGGAGCTATGCCGCAGGTTGTGGCAACCCCAGATCTTTAACCCACTGAGCAGGGCCAGGGATCAAACCCACATCCTCACAGACACTATGTAGAGTTCTTCATGCACTGCGCCACAACAGGGACTCCTCTTATACCAAATTTAATTCCAGACAGAAGATTTGACTATGAAAATGTAGCCAGAAAACTTCTAGAACAAATCACAGTGAAATTATCAATAATATTAGAGGAGAAAAGAATAGAAACCTAGACGAGAACCCATACTTACTGAACAGAAACCCAGAAATACAATAACCCAGAAGTATAAAAAGGAAAGATGGATACATCTGGAAATGTAAATTTTAAATTTTTCTTTTCTTTTTTCTTTCTTTTTTTTTTTTTTTTTGGTCTTTTGTCTTTTTGAGGTCTGCACCCATGGCATATAAAATACATATAGCCTAGGGGTCTAATGGGAGCTGTAGCCACCAGCCTACACCACAGCCATAGCAACGCCAGATCTGAGCCATGTCTGTGACCTACACCACAGCTCACGGCAACACCGGATCCTTAACCCACTGAGCAAGGCCATGGATCGAACCCCAAAACTTCATGGTTCCTAGTTGGATTCATTTCAGCTGTGCCATGACAGGAACTCCAATTCTAAAATTTTCTGTGACAAAAATACTATAAACAAATATAAGCAATTAGTAGGAAAAATTATTTGTAATGTATATGTCAAAGATTAATTTCCTTAATTTATTAAGAGCTGATACAAATCGAGAAGAAAGGGCATTCCTGTGGTGGCTCAGGAACCCAACTAGTATCCATGAGGACACAGCTTCAATCCCTAGGCTTGCTCAGTGGGTTAAGGACCTTGTGCTGCTGTGGCTGTGGCGTAGGCCTGCAGCTACAGCTCCAATTCAGCCCCTAGCCTGGGAACTTTCATACACTGCAAGTATGGCTCTAAGAAGCAAAAAAAAAAAAACTATTCTCTTAGCAACTCTCAAATACACAATACAATATTATTAACTATAGTCATCATTCTGTACATTATATCCTCAGGACTTATTTCTCTCATAACTGGAAATTTGTACATTTTGACCACCTTTACCCATTCTGCCTACCACCTCACACCACAAAGCCCCTGGTAACCACCAACTTGTTCTCTGTATCTATGGATGTAGGGGGTTATTTTCTCCTAGATTCCACATATAAGTGAGATCATGTGGTATTTATTGTTCTCTGTCTGACTTATTTCACTTAGCATAATACCCTCAAGGCTCACTCATGTTGTCACAAGTGGCCGGATTTAATTCCTTTTTATGCCTGACTATTCTTTATCCATTCACCTAACTATGGACACGGGTTGTTTCCACATCTTGGCTATTATAAACAATGCTTCAATAAACATGGGAATGCATTTTTATTCCAAGTCAGTGTTTTAATTTCCTTTGAAAGCATTCCCAGAAGTAGAACTGCTGTATTGAATGGTTGTCTTATTTTTTGAGAAACCGCCATACTGTTCTCCACATTGGTAGTCCTAGTTACATCTCCACAAACAGTACATGAGGGTTCCCTTTTCTCATATCCTCACCAACACTTGCAATCTTTTGTGTTTCTGATGATAGCCTTCTGACAGGTATGAGGTGATATCTCATTGTAGTTTTGATTTGTACCTGATGATCAGTGAGGCTGGGCATCTTTGCACGTACCTCTTGGCCATCTGTCTGTCTTCTATGGGAAAATATCTATTCAGATCCTCTGCCCACTTTTATATCAAATTCTTGTCTTGTTTTGTTGTTGAATTGTATGAGCTTTATATATTTTGAATATTAACCCCTTATCAGATATATGATTTGCAAATATTCTTTCCCATTCAGTGAGTTGCCTTCTCATTTTGTTGATGATTTCCTTCACTGTGTAGAGACTTTTCAGTCTGATGTTGTCCCTCTGGTTTACTTTTGCTTTTGACTGTACAGTATCTTAAAAAAAAAGTAGGAGTTCCCACGGTGGTTCAGCAGTAACAAACCCAACTAGTATCTACGAGGATGTAGGTTTGATCCCTGGCCTCACTCAGTGGGTCAGGGATCCAGCTCTGCCCTGAGATGTGGTGTAGATGCCAGCATCTAGGCAGGCAGTGTGATGGAGCAGGGACCTTTGGGAAGACAAGGGTATGAGGGCCAGGCTGGGGGACCGGCAAGAGTGTCAGCATGAGCTGAGGCTGAGTGGTGGTCAGAGGGGTCCTGCTGACCTGCTGAGTCTGCAGGACAGCCTGGACCCCAGTCTTGACTACATGGGAGCAGAGGAGGGCCCCAAGGACCCAAATTCTGCCCCACAGACATCCTCATTGTCAGGCAGTGGGCACAGCATTTTAGGAGGAGGCGGTCAGCTTGGGTGTGGTTGATGTTGCTCAGCACAGGGTCATCCAGGACACTGCCAATCCACTTCCCCTCCTGCTGCAGTGATGGCCAAATTAGTTTTTGTCACAGCCTGTCCCAGCCCTACCAGGCCTGTGGAGAAAACATAGGCATTGTCCACGGCATCTTCTTAGTCCACCCAGCTCTTGGTGAAGGTCGGAAGGTCGTGATGATCTGGGACTCGATGTTGTTAATGGTTGTGCTGATATGCTTGCAGATCAGACCACCAAATGAATGGCAAAGTCCCTGAGCACCCAGCGATTGAGGACATCTGGGCATGCAGGACATCACAGCTGGAATCATTCACAACTGTATTTTTCTAGATACAGTTCTGGATCATCCATCAAAGCCTTCACCCCAAGCATCAAAGGTGACCAGGGCAGGGCTGAAACAGAATAGGACCTTATGGTCCTTCCCCCACCATGCCCTCTACCTGCCTTTTGTCTATAAACAGACAAACAAACAAAAAGCTTTAATCAAAGAATAAATTGAATCAGAGAAGTGAGAAAATGCAGAGGCAAAGGAAAATAGTCGAACAGGACCAAATAATAGTTTAGTCATTACGCAAAGTCAAAGAACTTTAGTTCCTACTCAAGGGCTATAGATAATATTCTGAGCCTTATCCTGTGAGCTCTCCTATAGATACAGAAACCCCACTAGGTGGAAGAAGTCAACTGCATCATGACCAGACTGTAGCCATGAAAGAAGCTGCCATCATTCTGAGAACTGACCTCAAGGAAAGGAACAAACCAAGCCTGGACCTGAAGATTAACTGTACTGAAAGCAATCAAGATGAGGATTCCCTAGTGGTCTAGTGGTTAGAACTTGGCACTATCGCTGCTGTGGCCTAGGTTCAATCCCCGGTCTGGGAACTGAGATTCCCCCATCAAGCTGTTGCCAGATCAGTTCTGGGCACACTGGCAAATGTAGTAACCTCACTTACCAACCTAAGTAAGTCCTCTAACAGTGGTGATGCTTGAGAAATACAGCAGGAGAACCAATGTGCAAGTTAGATTACTCCAGCATGTGATACCTTAGCTAACACTCTTAATACTACAGACAGTTCCTTGTCTCCAAGCCTGGCAGATGGGATAGACACCAGTGGAGGAGAGACTATCCATACCATCAGCAGAGTCCATACCCATCATGAGGTCCAAGCCTTCCTCTTGAACACACATCACATGAACAGCCCAATTCCAAAGTACCTCAAAGCACACTACATCTGCAAGTCTACATTCTACCTGCTTTTCCTGTCCATGTTCTGGGCCAGGTCAATCTCAACCCTTCAGGCACTGGAACAGGACTGCAACACCAGCCTAGTGTGAGCCTGCTAAAACAAGCTCTTCACACTTGGACCGGTGCAGTGTGTCCAGATGATATCTCTCCACTATCCTGGTGGCCATAGTCAACTACCTGCAGAACAATATCCAGGAAGATAAACTTTCTTTCAACTGGATAAAGCAAGTGGGGAGCACATCTGGAAGCTTCAGGAATCATATAACAGTATGGCAAAGTTGAGTCTAGACAGCTATGAGTATTCATAACTTAAAGCTATAGTTCTCTTTAGCCCTCATCATCTGGGTTTGGTCAGCACAAGCCAGATTTTAAAATTCCACAAAAAGGAACAGATGGAATTGCACAACTATGTTCAGAAAAACTACTCAGAAGACATCTACTGATGGGCCCAGATTCTCAACCTGCTGGCACTCAGGCTGATGAGCACTAACATAACAGAATTTATGTTTACTGGTTTCATTGGCAATGTTTCCAAAGACAGGGTAATCCACTACATCCTCAAGAAGAAGATGGAGGAGTATAATGGCCAGGTCACCAGTGCCAATCCGTAGATCACACCACACACCTGCTAAGAAGCACAAGGATCCTCCCAGGATCATTCAGATACAAAGACAATGAAGTAGTGGTATTTTGGTATGTGCACATATTTCTAGTAGGGTAGCCATTTCCTGTCTGGTTTCTTCTTACTTGTTAATCCCAGGCATTAGCAACTAAAAGACTAATAGGATCCTTTCCTGCCATAAGAAATATTCTAATGCATTTTGACAAAGACATAGATTTGGGAACAGTCTCTTAACTCAATTTGCATTTAGAAATTGTCAAAGGGCAAAAAACAAAACAGAAGTTTTATAATGTCAGAGACTAGCATTACAGAAAACCATAGTGCTACAGAAAAATCTTGAAAAACAAAGAAGCTTTATATTCCATGGTAAATTCTAACTCTTAAAAAAAAAAAAAAAGAACTTTAGGAACATTCCATTTAATGCTCAGCTTAACTGCTCAGCTAAGAAGTTTTATGAACAGCATTTTTAAGAACAAAGTAGACAGAATGACAGAATTCAAGTCAACATTCTCCTGACCTCTTCTGAAGAAGAATAAAGCCACAAAGGATTACTATGCCCTTTTGCTTTGCACTTATAATAATTTGCATTAATATGGTATGTGATGGTTTTCTCATTATATTTAAGAAAGCAGCTAACTGCCTATTATTAAGTGTTGTCCTTTAAAAAAAGATTAAAGCTTAGCAAAATCAAATTATTCAGACAAGATTTGATTTTAAAATTTGAAGAGGTAATGAGATAAACAGCTTTTATTTACTTATCATGTGTTAAGTAGACTGTATTCCACATGTGGATACATTTTTTTGAAGTATTGCCCCTCCCCAAAATTATTCCTACTTACCAAATTTTCATTTACCTATGTCTTTATAATTGAGCATTTGATGGAAATCAAAATCCATACCGCATATGAAATGAATGTAAAATTATACTACATACTGGAATATGTGTAATATTACACTAAAACTCTTACATGCCTACTGATTATTTTTAAAGATAAGAATTACCTATACCCACATAGTGCTCTTAATTTACGTGGCAATAATTGCTATTCTGTTGCCCTTCTTTTATTTTATTTGCTTCTTAAGGCCACACCCGCGGCATGTGGAAGTTCCCAGGCTAGGGGTTGAATCAGAGCTACAACTGCTGGCCTAAGCCATATCCACAGCAATTTGGGATCTGAGCCTCATCTGCGACCTATAACACATCTCACAGCAACACCAGACCCTTAATCCAATGAGCGAGGCCAGGGATCAAACCTGGGTCCTCATCATTCTTAGTTGGGTTTGGCAACCACTGAGCCATGAAGGGAACTACCTGCTGTCCTTCTTTTAGATACAAAAAGAAAAGAATATTTTAAATTGACTACCACTAATAGGGCAAGAAATGGAAAAGTAGCAATTTCCACAGATTTTTTTTTTTTTTTTGCTATTTCTTGGGGCCGCTTCTGCGGCATATGGAGGTCCCCAGGCTAGGGGTCGAATCGGAGCTGTAGCCGCTGGCCTACGCCAGAGCCACAGCAACGCGCGATCCGAGCCGCGTCTGCAACCTACACCACAGCTCGCGGCAATGCCGGATGGTTAACCCACTGAGCAAGGCCAGGGACCGAACCTGCAACCTTATGGTTCCTAGTCAGATTCGTTAACCACTGCGCCACGCTGGGAACTCCAGATTATTATTTTTAATTTAAATTTTTATTATTGAGATAATTTTAGACTCTGGTATAGTTGCAAGAAATTAGACAGAGATCTCTTGTATACTTTGGCCAGTTTACCCCAAGGTAACATTTTGCAAAATTGTGGTATAATATCACATCCATGATATTGACAGTTGATATAATCCTAACAAGATTTCCTCGGTTTTCTTGTACAACTCATCAGTTGAATGTCTGTGTGTATGAAGTTCTATACTATTACCTGTGTAGGTTTACATTTCATCACCACATTCAAGACAAACCATAAGAGCAAAAACTATAAACTTCTTAGAAGAAAACAAAGGTATAAATCTTTGTGATCTTTTACTCAGCAATGGTTTCTTAGATATGACACCAAAAGCACAATCAACTGCAATAAATGAATAAGACTATTAAAATTAAAAACTTGTGCTTCAGTGCATACGATTAAAAAAGTGAAAAGACAACCTACAGAATGGGAGCAATTGTTTACAAATAAGATATTTGCTAAGAGATTTGTATCTAAAATATATAAAGGAGTTCTCCTATGGCAGTGGATTAAGGATCACCTGATATTGTCAGTGCAACAGCCCTGGTCACTGCTGTGGTATGGGTTCAACCCTGGCCTGGGAACTTCCACATGACCCTGGGCATGGAAAATGTACATTATTTTAATATAAAAATGTATATTTTATATGTATATAAGTGTATATATAAGTAACTTAAAGAACTCTTACAACTCCATAATAGAAACAAATAACCCAATTATTATAAATGGACAAATTATCTCAATAGACATTTTTCCAAGGAAGATGTACAAATGGTTAAAAAACACATGAAAAATCACTGTTGGTGGGAAGGTAAATTGGTGCAACCACTATGGAAAACAATATGGAGGTACCTCAGAAAACTGAATATAGAAGTATAATATTATCCAGCAATCCCACTCCTGGGCATATATCCAGATAAAACTTTCATTGAAAAAATACATGCACCGCTATGTTCATTGCAGGATTATTCACAATAATCGAGACATGGAAAGAACCTAAATATCCATTGATAGATGAATGGATTAAGAAGATGTGGTACATATACACAATGGAATACTACTCAGGTGTGAAAAAGAACAGCATAATGCCATTTGCAGCAACATGGATGTAAGTAGAGATTCTCATACTAAGTGAAGTAAGTCAGAAAGAGAAATACAAATACCGTATGATGTTGCTTATATCTGGAATCTAATATATGGCACAAATGAACCTACCTACAGAAAAGAAACAAACTTACAGACGTGTGGTTGCCAAGGGGGAAGGGGAGGGAGTGCGATGGACTGGGAGTCTGGGGTTAGTAGATGCAAACTATTGCATTTGGAGTGGATAAGTTCCTGCTGTATAGCACAGGGAACTATATCTAATCACTTGTGATGGAACATCCTGTAGGATAATGCAAGAAAAAGAATGTATATATATGTTTGACCAGGTCATTTTGTTGTACAGCAGAAATTGACAGAATACTATAAATCAAGTATAATAAAAAAAAATTTTAAAAAACTACAGTGAGACACCACTTCACACCCATGAGGATGGCTAGAATCAAAAAGAAAGTAAGTGCTGATGAAAATGTAGAGAAGTTTGAACCCTCGTGTTCTGCTAGTAGGACTGCAAAACCATGCAGCTGCTTTGAAAAGCACCCTGGCCGTTCTCAGGTGGTTAAATGTAGAATCACCATATGACCTAGCAATTCTCTTAGAGATATATTCAAGATAAATGAAAGCATATTCTCACACAAAAAAAATTGCATAAATGTTTATAGCAGATTATTCATTGTAGTCAAAAATCAGAAGAACTGAAATACCTACTAACATATGAATGGATAAATAAAATGTGACATATCTATATCATGGCATATTACTTAGCAATAAAAAGCTATACATTATGCACATGTGCTTCATCATTGATGAACATTGAAATTGTGCTAAACAGAAAAAGTAAATCACAAAAGAGCACATATTGCATGAGTCTGTTATATGAAATATATAAAATTAACAATCTATAGAGACAGAAAACAGTAGTATCTGCCTAGGGTTGTGGGGGGGAGTTGGAGAGAAATAGGGAATGACTTTAAGTAGTTATGGGGTTTCTTTTTAGAGTGAGAAAAATACTTTAAAATAGACGGTGAAAATGCTGCAAATATCTGTGAATATACTAAAAACCATTGATTTGTATTCACTTTTTTAAACAGGTGAAGTGCATGGTATGTGAATTATAACTCAATAAACTTGTTACTTATCTTTTTAAAAGTTACTTAGAGTCCCCTGGTGGCTCAATGGTTAAGAATCTGGTGTTTTCACTGCTGTAGCTTGGGTGGATGCTGTGGTATGGGTTTAATCCCTGACACTAGAAATTCTACATGCTGTGGATGTAGCCAAAAAAAATTTTTTAAGAGAAAAAAAACCCAAAAGTTTAGGGGGAAAAAAAGGTAAATCATGAGGACACTTCATGTTGTATTTTTATAACCATACCCAATCCATGGTATGGTATGGATTCCATGCCTCCCTATCCTCATTTCTATTTAGTGGCCATCAGTAATCTGCCCTCTATTTCTAAAATTTTGTTATTTTAAAAATGTTGTATAGGGAGTTCCCCCGTTATGGCTCAGTGGGTTATGAATCCAACTAGAATCCATGAACTTGCGGGCTTGATCCTTGGCCTCATTCAGTGGGTTAAGGACACAGCATTGCCAAGAGCTGTGATGTAGGCTGCAGATGTAACTCAAATCCTGCATTGCTGTGGCTGTGGTGTAGGTCTGCAGCTGCAGCTCCAATTCAACCCTTAGCCTGGGAACTTCCATATACCACAAGCACGGCCCTAAAAAGGCAAAAAAGAAAGACGAAAGAAAGAAAGAAAGAAAGAGAGAGAGAGAGGGAGAGAGAGGAATGAAGGAAGGAAGGAAGTTACATAAATGAAAACATATATGATACAACCTTTTGGGATTAACTTTTATACTCAACATAATTCCTTGGAGATTCATCCAAGTTGTTGCATGTATCAGTAGTTCTTTTCTTTCTATTTATTACCCTTGGTATGGACATACGATCATTTGTTTAACCATTCACCTATTGAACATCTTCTGGGATGATTCCAGTTTGAGGCTGTTAGAAATAGAACTTCTATGACCATTCATTACAATTTTTTGTGTGTAAAAATGTTTTTATTTCTCAGGGGCAGGAGGAAGTAACTGATAGAGCAATGGCTGGATTATATGGTAATCACACATACAGTTTTTAAGAAACCGCCAGCTTTCCTGAGTAGCTATATCATTTGACATTCCCACCAGCAATGTACAAGGGATCCATTAGTGATGTTCTTTATTTGTTTGGGATACCAGTCCTTTGTCACTTAGGTGCTGTATTAGTTTCCCAAGGCTGCTGTAACAAATGACTATGAACAATGTATCTTAAAACAACAGAAATGTATTCTCTCACAGTTCCAGAGGCTAGTGGTCCAAAATGCAAGTAAGGGCAATATCACACTCCTAGAAGAAAAGCCATATTTTGCCTCTTCCAGCTTTTAGGAGCTATTGGCATTCCCAGTCTCTCCGCCACTGCTCTCTCTGTTCAGCCTTCACATTGCCTTCTTCATGTTATTGCCTGGTGGCTGCATCGTTCCAGTCTCTGCCTCCAACTCCATGTTACCTTCTCTTCTCTGAGTATTAATTGGTCAAATTTCCCTCTGCCTTTTTCTTTCAAGGGCACTTGTGATGGCATTTAGGGCCCACCTGGATAACCCCAAGTAATCCCCTTATTTCAAAATCTTTACAGCTACAAAGACCCTTTTTTCCAAATAAAATTACATTTACAAGTTCCAGGGATCAATACTTAAGTATTTTTAGGTAATGGCTATTACTTAGTATTACAGGTGGTTAGCAAACATTTTTTCCTAGTCAGTAGATTTCTATCACTTTTTTTTTTTTTCTCTTTCAGCTGCACTTGAGGCATATGAAAGTTCCCTGACCAGGGATCAAATCCGACCCACAGCTGCAACCTATGCAAAAAATGCGGTAATGCTGGATCCTTAACCCACTGTGCCATAGCCAAAACTCCGTATCCTTTTTAATAGGCTCTTTCGCAGGTCAAAAAATTTTTTGAAGAGTTAAAATTTATCAAGATTTCCTGATATGGATCAGGCTTTCGGCATCCAGTGGATTATTTTTTTTAAGATGGGTTATTTGAGAAGCAAATAGGCGAGACCCATCTATCTTGGCTGAAGAGTCACGTCTGCAATCCATGTAATCCATAAAGACAGTCATTACAAGGACACACGTAGGCTGGAATATAAATTAAAGAAAATTTATTGATGGTGCCTTTATGTATGAGGGCTTTGTTGGCAAGTGGGCATTATAACACAGACAAAGCTATATTTTAAAAGGCAAAAAAAAATTGACTTTTGCCACTTTAGGAAAAAAACCTACCCTAGCATTTTAGTAGCAAAGGAGTCAGAATCAAACTGAATCTTGAGGAAAAAACTGAGTAATTCTAGGTGGATTTTGAGGGAAAAACTGAGTAATTCTAGATGGATTTTGAACAAAAGAAAAAAATAGTCATTAAAAAATACCATTACAAAAATCGATGAAATTTGAATATAGATTATAGATTAGGTAATAGCATTGTATCAGTGTAAAGTTTTCTAATTTTGATCATTATGCTGAGGTTATGTAAAAGAATGTGTTTTTTTCCTAGGAAATACATGATAAGGTTTTTGGTGACACGAGAACTCTCTCCAACTTAGTTTCAAATGGAATAGATCTATTTCTGAGTGGAGACAGGAAGGCAGATCTCTCTCCAAAAAGGGGTTTAGAACCTAAGTGGTCAAGAGGGTGGGTAGCCAGAGACGACCAGGTGCCCTAGACTTGGTCACTAACCACACTGGTTCTCAGATTTTGCTGAATCGCCTAGCTTTTGGAAATCCCTAGTGCCTAAGCTTCACTCCATCTCTCTACTCAGCAAATCAAGACATCTGGAGGTGAGTACTAGATAGAAATTTTCAACATCCCCAGGTGATTCCAGTGTAATGCATGAGAATCAGTGCCTTAGAGTTTTGCTCCTCAAAACATGCTCTGTAGATCAGCAGCAACACCTGGGAACTTGTCAGAAATGCAAAAATCTCAGGGCCAGACTCACATCTAGTGAATCATAATCTGCATTTTAACAAGATCCCCAGGTGATTTATGTGCACATAAAAATCTGATAAACACCAGAACCACCTGTGGAACTAATAAGGGTGCGAAAAGTCCAGGGTCATGGAAGTAGAGTAAGGCCTATGCCTCTGTGTTTTTACCAAGTTTCCTAGTGAAAGAGTTTCAATATCTGGCTATCCTAGTCCATCTCTTAGGTAAGGCAATACCTCCGCTCAACATGAAGTTCTATGCTCCCAATCTGACAGAGTTAGTTAACCATTGTTAAAATGGATAATTCACTATTTAATGTCCTGCTAGTGAGGCAACAGGCTAATGTACAAGTGCCTTGAGTTTTGTTTTTACAATAATCCCATACTAAATCATGCCTATTGATTAATCAGGCTATTAATAAACACCACCTTTCTATTTGAGCAAAATAGTATTTTAAACACAAAAATACTGGAAAATAATGTTATCATTTTTTTCCTGTTGTTTCACATTGTACATGAAGCAGATACATTTCCCATGTAAGCAGCCATGCTCAAGTAACAGCACTTCCATAAATTATCTAAGAAAATAGTGGGATTTTGCAAATGTGTAGGTATCTCTTGCATATTCTAGAAACCATATTCTGGTTGTCATACCTCCTTTTCCTATTGCCTGTTTCCAATGCCTGCTGTCCCCACCCTACTCTACACATGGTACTGTCTTAAGGCAAAACTGATCTTTTCTTAGAGCACATTTCCATTCTAGTCTTTCATCAGTTTGTAGAGCAAAGAAAGAGCCTGTTTATTTGAAGAAAGGTGTTCACAAAAGAAATTATAAAATAACATTAAATGGAATTAGAATTTCCAAAGATAACCCATGATTTAGATACTTTATATTTTCTATAACAGAAATGAATATTAAATAAGCATGCTTCTCATCAAAATGCATAGAATTGGTTTTGCACAGCAAAGAAAACCATGAAAAACAAAAAGACAACCTACAGAATGGAAAAAAATGTTTCAAATGATGCAACTGACAGGGGCTTAATCTCTAAAATATACAAACAAAAGCCAACAACCCAATAGATAAATGGGCAAAAGACCTGAATAGACATTTCTCCAAAGAAGAGAACAAGCACACACAAAAAAATGCTCAACATCACTGATTATTAGAGAAATGCAAATCAAAACCACTAGGAAGTACCACCTCACACCTGTCAGAATGGCCATCATTAATAAGTCAACAAATAACAAATGCTGGAGAGGGTGTGGAGGAAAGGGAATGTAAATTGATACAACCACTACGGAAAACAGTATGGAGATACTTCAGAAGACTAAATATGGAACTACCATATGACCCAGCAATCCCACTCTTGGGCATATATCTGGACAAAACTGTCCTTGAAAAAGATACATGCATCCCTATGTTCACTGAAGCACTATTCACAATAGCCAAGACATGGAAACAACCTAAACGTCCAGTGACAGATGAATGGATCAAGAAGATGTGGTATATATACACAATGGAATACAACTCAGCCATAAAAAAGAACAAAATAATGTCATTTGTAGCAACATGGCTGGAACTAGAGACTCTCATACTAAGTGAAGTTAGTCAGAAGAGAAAGGCAAATACCACATTTCATGCTTATATCTGGAATCTAATATATGGCACAAATGAACCTTTCCACTGAAAAGAAACTCATGGACTTGGAGAACAGACTTGTGGTTGCCAACGGGTGGGGGGGGGAGTGGGATGGACTGGGAGTTTGGGGTTAATAGATGCAAACTATTGCATTTGGAATGGATAAGCAATGAGATCCTGCTGTATAGCACAGGGAACTAGATCTAATCACTTGTGATGGAACATGATGGAGGATAATGTGAGAAAAAGAATGTATGTATATGTGTATGACTGGGTCACTTTGCTGTACAGTAGAAATTTTTTCCACTATAATGGAAAAAACAAAACATTTTAAAATGTATAGAATTGGGCATGTATGAATCAGAAAGTTAAAAAAAAGGAAAAACTGTATCAGTTTCCATTTTTGTGCACTTACTATTAATTTCACTTTAAAAAGTGAATGTGTGTAAATGTATAACTGAATCACTTTGTTGTATAGCAGAAATTATCACAACATTGTAAACCAACTATACTTCAATAAAACTTTTTAAAAAATTGGAGCTAGAGTGTATTGGAAAATGAGAGCAACTAGTATAATTAAAGGCACTTAAATACAAAGATTTTGCTTTTCCTCCACAGTATCTATCGTAATTTGTCATTGTGACATCATCTAATGTTCTAAGCAAAAGAAAATTTAAAATTTCAAACATGCACATTTTACCATTCATCTTTACATTGCACAATGCCAGTTTAAATGCAAATATATGGACATTTAACTTGATTGTGCAGAATCACCAAAATCACATAATTCATATTTCATAGCTCTTACATGTATATATAGATCGTTCTTACCTAACAGAAGAAATGCTGCACAAAACTGTTTATATTTCATTTCTTTATATGTGCATATTCTACCAACACTTTCTTACCTTCAGTTTAGGAATGAGTAGAGATGGACTGAAAAGAAATTATGAGCTGTCCTATCTTTCATTTTCCTATGTCATCATTTTTAAAGTGGTTAGAAAATAGAAAATAGTAACATTCCTCAGTTATTCATATTTCATAGAACACCATTGCCATGCTGTGTCGAAAGCAAGTCTGGTTCAAAAGAAACCGGAAAAGCCTCTCAGGGCTTTCAGCACCCCTGTATCTCCAATTAGAGAGGTACTGACTGATATGGAACCTGCCCACAGAATTCCAGGAGACCCACAGAGCATTTTCAAAAGAAAATTCAGAGAAAGTCACTTGATGTGAATGTTTTACTAAGCAAGAAACAAACTACTAATCAGGAGACCTCTAACTAGAAGTGATTAGAAACTCTTCGCTCAGCAGTTACAGCTCAGTTCATAAAGCCTGAATGAGGGAGTCCATTTTTGCTGTTGTTGCGACTGGTTACCAGAAACTTCTACTTTTTTTGATTAGTAGAATCATTATACTTGTTTGGAGCTCATTGGCTACAACCCAAACACTAATATTAGCAAGTTAGCGATAAGGTCACACAAACATGAAGAAATTTTACAGCTTAAATTTTGTTTTAAAATCAGAGCCAGCACTTTAGGGAAATCACTCTGACAACACAAGCTAACCGAGCCTGCCGTCAGAACAGGCACTGGTACAGTTACTAGAAAAGGATTAGGTAGTTGTCTAGAGCATGGAAAATAGTGGGGTGTGGACCTGAAAATACTTAGAAAGTAACAGGACTGGGTAACTGGAAAAGCTAAGGGAGAATAATCAATAAAGAAAATTCCCCGGGCTTCTGGGCAGGTAACTGGACGGGTGGTGCCACTTCCTGAGGGTTAAAGAAACAAAGGTAGTTGGGCAAAGAGAAAGCAGCTGGAGCTGAATATTTCAAATATCTGCAACTTCGCTAATAAAATTCCTTTAATCCAAAAACGGGTCCCTATTTTGGTTTGAATATCCCTTTAGCTGCCTCCGGGCTGCAGGCTGACAACTAGAAACATTTTTCTCACAAGAGGGAGCCCTTGCACACCACCTCGAAGACCGGCAGCAGTACGACTAAAGAAACAGGAAGCTTTGAACGCCCTAAAACACCCGTCCTTAAAGGTGTCGGAGAGGCTCCACCCCAAAAAGCCAACAACTCGGAGGCGGAGGCGAACTGAGCCGACGGGTTGACTCTGCCTGACAACTGGCTCCGCCCTCCCGGAAGGGGGGGCGAGCGCCCGGATGTGGGTTCTCAGCACGAGTGTTTCGCGCGAAGCCGCCGGGAGGGGCGGGGTTCTGCCGGCTCCAGAGTGTCACGTGACCCAAGCTAGCCAGCCAATGGGTGAGCGCGGCGGAGAATTTCGAATGTGATCGTAGCAGTCAGCGGGCGGCTAGAGAAGGTGCCGGAGACTTGCGGGGCCTGGAACTCACGGCGCGCACGGCAGACAGCCTCGCGGAGCCTTGGAATGTGAGGAGGAAGGCTACAGCTGTGGCAGAAACCGTGGCCAAGGTATTGTGGTGGACGCCCCTGCGGGAGGCGGGTCTCCGGGCCTCTTCCGGCAGCCCCCACTTCCCGCCCCGCTTTCTGCGAAAAGAAGGGGTCGCAGGTTTTTCCGGTGTGGCACTGGGGGTAGTGACCCCTGTCCCCCTTCCCTCGGGGCGTCCCTGTCGTTCTGAGTTCAATGGCGAAAAACTCAGGCTGTGAAGTCGGCCTGAACGGTTGCCTTTCTCTGTTCGGCCACCCGACCTGGGCTTTTCGATGCTCAGTTTCCTCTAATGTTAAATGGAGACCCAAACCTCCCGCCTTGCCGAATTGTGTGATTTAAGTGATGTGTAAATAAAACGTTTTCAGTGATTAAAAGCCCCAAGTTCAACATCGGGGCACACACTGGCAGCTCTCTTGTGCAGCGCCATAACGTTGACGTCCCTTTCTTTTGATGTTTCTCTTACCCTGGAGAAGTGTCCTGTGCGGCTGCCTCAGCAGCAGAAATGGTGAAAGAATTTTAGTGGATATCACATATTCTAGGTTCTTTTGAATCGAGATCCCTTACCCGAATACTGGGCAGACGGAGACTACCCTGATTGTTGTCATTCATTCTTCCCACCACACCCCCTTTGAACATCATGGGCCTAGACAGGAATGAGGCTTCTGATGCGACAAATTTCTTTTGTTATATTAAGTTCATCAAATGGAATGACGAATATTTTTTAGATGTGCTTTGCTTTTTAAATACCTTATCTAGACTAACTCGGTTAGTTACCTAATCTGTATATCTCTCAAACATCTCCAGGTTCAAACAAAAACTCCATTGTGTCGGGCTATTTTATACAACCCACTTAACACTAGTGCTTTAAAAAAAAAAATTGTGCTTGCTCTACTGGAAACATCCAGTATATGTTATATCTATATTGGAAGAAAAAATATTTAAATGAAATGGACAATATCTATATTAAAGACTCCAGAGTAAAATAAGGAAGGCCTGGAGGAAATATTCAAGAAAATATAAGATTCAGGAAAATATTTGACTAACTTAGAGGAGATAAAACTATCCTTTGTAGTGAAAGTTGTATATGGATGGTTGTCAGAAACAGGAATTATATTTGCAATTTTAAGATCTGCAAAGTACAGTCTAGGGCAAAAGATGTTCATGAAAAGTAGTTTGACATACTTAGTAGCAGAATACTGAAGCATGTCTGAGTTGCAGCATTGAAAGATTTAAGCATACTTAACGTACTCAATAGCACAGTCCACTGGCAATGCATTTTTCTACTGTGTATAGAACAATAATTATATCATGTCTTATCTGCTGTATTCATAATTGACTGGGAGTTAGCAGGCCTGAGTTTTAGAAATGACTGAGACAACTGGCATGTTCCTGTGCCCCAGTTTCTGCTTTTTCTGGCCCTGATTGTTATAGCCCAGTACCTATGGAGATCACCTGACTTTCTTGGGCATGTGTGCATAGCTTATGTAACTGGAAAGCAAGGCTTATATAAGATTGCCTCTGAACTAATGCTTTACACCTAAGTAACCTGAAAAGTTGGTCATAAATACTGTTTTAGGGAGTTCCCGTCATGGCTCAGTGCTTAATGAATCTGACTAGGAACCATGAGGTTGTGGGTTCGATTCCTGGCCTTGCTCAGTGGGTTAAGGATCTGGCATTGCCATGAGCTGTGGTATAGGTCACAGATGCTGCTCAGATCTGGCGTTGCTGTGGCTGTGGTGTAGGCTGGTGGCTACAGCTCTGATTAGACCCCTAGCCTGGGAACCTCCATATGCCATGGGTGCAGCCCTAGAAAAGACAGAAAGACAAAGAATAATAATAAAATAAATAAATACTGTTTTAGGGAATGTCAAAATATATTAAGCATTTCCCATAGTGCCTAGTATGTTGTAATCCCACAATGAGTATTTGTCAAATAATAAGTAAGTGCGTGTAATAGAGTCTTTGGGTTGCAAATCCACATTTATGAAACCTTTGCTACAAAGTACCCAAGAGGATAAAATTATGCCAAAAGTAATAATGCAATTTATTTATTTAGTCTTTTTGTCTTTTCTAGGGCCACTCCCACAGCATATGGAGGTTTCCAGGTTAGGGGTCTAATCGGAGCTGTAGCTGCCGGCCTACACCAGAGCCACAGCAACTCGGGATCCAAGCCACGTCTGCGACCTACACCACAGCTCACAGCAATGCCAGATCCTTAACCCAATGAGCGAGGCCAGGGATCACAACCTCATGGTTCCTAGTCGGATTTGTTAACCACTGAGCCACAATGGGAACTCCAGTAATAATGCAATTTAAAAGCAGCAAAATATGGATTATTACCAGGTTAACTATCTTCTTTGAGCTAATTCTACAGTTACTGAGTCGCTAATCTATTTTTTTATGAACAACCTGTATTTTCAATCTTGTTTTATATTTGATGATATCATCTCTTAGAAAAATTAAATATTTTTATTGTTTTAAAGTCCTTACAGGCAGAAGATGGCCAAGGAAAGATGCCTTAAAAAGTCCTTTCAAGATAGTCTTGAAGACATAAAGAAACGAATGAAAGAGAAAAGGAATAAAAACTTAGCAGAGATTGGCAAACGAAAGTCTTTGATAGCTGCACCATGCCAAATAATCAGTAAGAGATTTTCATGCTGTCCTTTCCATCACCTTTTAAGGTTAGATTTAATAACTGATAAAGAAAATTTATCCTCTTTTAGCCAACACTTCTACACTGCTAAGAAACTACCAAGACAACAACAGAATGTTGGTTTTAGCTTTGGAAAATGAAAAATCTAAAGTGAGAGAAGCCCAGGATATCATCTTACAACTGAGGAGAGAGTGTTACTACCTTACCTGTCAGCTGTACACACTGAGAGGAAAACTTACTTCACAACAGACGGAAGAACCTGCTCAGGTATTTTCACACAAAGGCTGTTCAGGAAAAAAAATATTAAAGCTGTGACTTAGTTTAGATCAGTTATTTCTTTAAATTAATTACTCATAACTCTATTATTAGTGGCTTGATCAAAATATCTTTCCTCAGTGCTCCAGTCCAATTGTTGTATATGGCCAGTTAGGAAAGCTTCAAGTATATGGGTGATTGAGGCTTGTGTCACTTGCTTCTGAAAGCAGGTAGCAAGACAAGGTAAAAAAGAAAGTTTAGCCTCTTAACACTGCTGGTCTCTTGAATGGTCAGCAGTGTGAGTCAGGAGTGAGTCAGGAGTGGGGCAACTAAGCCAAAGTGCTGAAAGTGGTAGTGGGAGCAGACTAGTCCAAAAGTTTTGGTCGGTGCTGTAAATCTTACCTCTTTGTAGTTTTGCTACTTCCAGTGAGGTTTTGTAAGGACTACCTACCTTAATTGGGGAGATGGGAAGTTTTTGAGTACTTCATGGAGAATTATTTCTACCTACCAGTTGACTAAATAAGGACAACTATACAGTAACTCCCAAACAAGAAATATCCTGAATATTTTGCTATCCACCTTTCAATCTGATTCTGTTTGTGTCCAGGGATCTATAGAAAGGCCAGCAAAACATGATGGATGTGGGGAAAGTTTGACTTAGGATCTTCTCTGGGTCTCATTGCACATTAATCCCTAAAAGAGTGATGGCAAGCCAGTTTTTCCTCTGCTTTTCCCAGAAGCTATTGCCAGGGAAACTACATGGGGCAGAGAAAGGAAAGAGCACTGGTGAGCATCAGGTTTAACCAGACAGTTTACTTCCTTCCCAGGTGTTTGCCATGCCAGTGAAGTCAGTTGTGTTTGCATCTAGACCAGGAGAAGAAGCCAGAGCATAGTGATTAGGGTAAGGGTCTAAAATCAAGACAGGAAAGGAATTAAGTCACGTCTCCACTGACAGGAGGAGTCAGTGAAAGAGTTCTTGCTTCTCTGCAATTATGGTGATTCCATATTTTTTTCTATGTATGATATACAGACTCTGTGAGTGTATATCTGTACATACATATGTATATACACACATGCGATATGTACATTTATGATGTACAAAGATTAGATATGATTTATTTATTTTTTACCTTGACATGAGGTTTAGATTATTTAAGAATTTTTTTTCCTTCAGAATGTAACCTTTCCTGATTTTTTTTTTTGCCTTGTTTAGGAGGGAAAAAATTTCTCCAAAGACATTTGTGGTTTTTTTATTGTTTTTTTTGTGTGTGTGTGTCTTTTCTAGGACCACTCCCTCAACATATGGAGGTTCCCAGGCTAGGGGTCTAATACGAGCTGTAGCCACTGGCCTACACCAGAGCCACAGCAACAAGGGATCCGAGCCACATCTACACCTACACCACAGGTCACAGCAATGCCAGATCCTTAACCCACTGAGCAAGGCCAGGGAGTGAACCTGCAACCTCATGGTTCCTAGTCAGATTCGTTAACCACCACACCATGACAGGAACTCCTTAATTTTTTTTTTTTGTCTCCAAAGACATTTGAATCTTCTACTTCTCTTTCCAAATTTTTGCTGAAATCACACAGAATGATGTGAAGTACTCAGTGAGATAATCACAGAAACAGTGGTGAAAAATTTTTGTTATTGTGGGTCTTTTGACATTTATCAATGATCTTTGAGTATTCATTAAAACACATTATTAGTTGCCAGGTTCCTAGCATTTAAAACATCAAAATTTGTTTTCTGCCACCTACTTGTGTGTGTCACTCATTCTCAATCATCATTGAACACTTGCGCATCCATATTTATCAAGTCAGTTTATCAGTGATGGAGAAGCTTAAAATGCTTAATAAGAAGAATGTTTTTCTTGACAACCAATGATTAGCTTGTAAGGATTAATCAAAGTAATGTCTTTTTTTTTTTTAATTTAATTTAATTTTATTTTTTGGTCTTTTTTGCCATTTCTTGGGCCGCTCCCGTAGCATATGGAGGTTCCCAGGCTAGGGGTCAAATCGGAGCTATAGCTGCCAGCCTACGCCAGAGCCACAGCAACACAGGATCCGAGCCGCATCTGCAACCTACACCACAGCTCACGGCAACGCCGGATAGTCAACCCACTGAGCAAGGGCAGGGATCGAGCCCAAAACCTCATGGTTCCTAGTCAGATTCGTTAACCGCTGTGCCACGACGGGAACTCTCAAAGTAATTTCTAAAATCCTGTTGTGGAGTTCCCATTGTAGCTCAGGGAGTTGAATCTAACTAGTATCAGTGAGGATGCAGATTTGATTCCTGTCCTTGCTTAGTGGGTTAAGATTCTGGTGTTGCTGCAAGCTGTTAAGTGAGCCACAGGTGTGACTCAGATCTGGTGTTGCTGTGGCTGTGGTGTAGGACAGCAGCTACATCTCTGATTTGACTCCTAGCCTGGGAACTTCCATATGCCATACTTGTGCCCTCTCCCTCCCAAAAAAAGCCTTTTGTTCCCTGAATTTTATAATGGCTCTTTTTAAAATTTTTGTTTATTTATTTTTTGCTTTTTAGGGCCACGTCTGTGACATATGGAAGTTCCCAGCCTAGGGGTCGAATCAGAGCTGCAGCTGCTAATGTACGCCACAGCCACAGCAACACCAGATCTGAGCTACATTTGTGACTTACATCATAGCTCATAGAGGCAATGATGGATCCTTAACCCACTGAGCGAGGCCAGGGATCAAACCCACACCCTCTGGATAATAGGTTCATAACCCATCAAGCCACAATAGGAACTCCCTTACAATGGATCTTTTAAGTATTTTTTATATCACTGTAGTTAAATAGTCTCCTTTATTTACCTTTAATAATAATACTAGCTTTAGAACATTAGCTATATTGTTAATAAATTTTAAACTTTTAACAAGATTAAATTTCTAGTTGTTTCTGATGAACAGTTTTAACTTATTCATTATAAAGTCTGTATATTATATGTGCCTCAAATTTCAGAAAACAGCTGAACTGAACTAGAATGATTTTTAAGGGATCTCCACATCTGCCATATCAGTCCACACTGTGTTCTCCATCTTCCCTCTTATTCCACTGACAGAAGTGTCTGTTCCTATCAAAGCTCAGTCCCTCTCCTTATGTGTCAGATGGCCTTCTTCTCATCTCCTCCAGCACTCTTTTCCTGAAAGGTCGCACCCTCCTCTAGCATGTATCTCCCTCCACTGAATCGTCCCAGCTGCATACAATGTGCTTTAGTATCTTTCACCGTAAGAGGAAAAGAAAACAAGTGGAACCTCTCCTAGTCTCACATCCCTTCATCTCCTCATTTCTTTGCTTCCGTTCACCGAAGAACTCTTCCAAAGAGAATTGTGCATTTACTCTCCTTACTTCCTCAGTTTCCATTCACATTTGGACTTACTCGTATATCAGGCTTTCATCCCCACCATTCTATTGCCAGTGTGTGTCAAGGTCCCCAAAACCTCCGTGTCCCCAAATCCAGTGGTTACTTCTCATTCTTGCTATTGTTTCTTGTATATGTTGTTTCTCTTTCTTGTTGTTTCTTATATTTTACTACAAAAGTAATATACATAATTCAGGAATTACTCTTTGCTGGAAATACTTTGATCCTTAAGCTTTCTTGTTTACCTTCATTCTCTCCTTGTTTACCTTTCTGACTGTTCCTTGTTCATCTCTTTACTTTTAAATATCAGTTGTCCTAGGACCACCTTATCCCGCCCCATAGCTTTAAGTATTGTCTTGGCTCCAAGTCTGAAGCTCAGAACCCACACACAGAGTTACTGCTTGATGTAATCACTTAAATATTTATAAAGGATCTCAAATATGTTTTATATAGAGCATAACTCTTTATTTTCCCCCTCCCAAGAATATTGTGATCTTCCTTCCTCTATAAGTCTCACTCAACTGAATTAAATAGCCTACCCATTTGCTCAAGTGAAAACCATAAGAAGCTCCCCTCTCCCTCATTGTCCCTATGTCCACTCATATTCAACATGAGAACACTTTGTTATCCCAAAACCTTCCACTGGGCTCCATCTCCACAGCAATAGGATTCTAGACCAAGCTACCTCTCTGTCTTGCTTGATTTACTCTAATGACTTCCTAACTGCTTATGCCCTTGACCCCTTTCAAACCATGTTTCACACAGTGGCTAGACTGATCTTTTTTGAACTTCGATCATTTTACTTCCCTGCTTAATATTTAAGTGACTGCCCATCATACTCAGACTAAATCCAAGCTCATAGCTCTCAAGGCCTGTGCATGCCCACCTCCTACTGTTCTTTTCAGTGACTATGTTCCAGCACCAGTGGCCTTTCTTTTCTGAACACAGCAAGAGTTTTCCTACATCATGACTTTTATGTTTGCTGTTTCCACTACTTTATCTTCCCCTTGCTCTTTCAGTGGCTGGCTCTTACATTCTTCAGATTTCAGATGAAAGTCTCCCTATCTAAAAGAGCTCTCCAATATCAATTACTCTGTCAATTCACCTGAGTACTTCTTCATTGCATTTATTACTGTATTTCTTTCCTTTCTTTTTTACCTTTTCTCTCCTTACACTAGAATGTAAGCTTTAAGAAGGTAGTACTTAATCTATTTTCTAGCTATAGACTCAATTCCTAGAACAGTCCTTGGCACCATAGTAGACTATCAGTGAATATTACTTGTATAAACGAATGCTTTGTTGTGAATGTTTCAGTTGTACCAGTGTTTTCTTTGTTTTAATACATTAACAGGACCAGGAAGTATGTCCCTCTGGACTGGACCCCAATAGTGACAACAACACCGGGGATTTGATTGTGACAGATTTACCGTTAGTATCAAACTCATTATTATGATTGTTAATACCAAGAAATATTTAGTTCTGTGATCCATTCATGAAAGGAAATTGGCATCATATTGGCTCTTGTATTTGGAGTCTGATGTTCTTTCTAAGAATGCGCCTAAAAATATTTGGTATGTTGAAATTCTGTTCTGTATGGCCAAATCAAAGATTTCTTATATTTAGTTATTTTCTTTCTTTTTTCATTTTTGGTTGTTAGGACCGCACTTGTGGCATGTGGAGGTTTCCAGGCTAGGGGTTAAATCAGAGCTATAGCAGCTTGCCTACACAACCATAGCAATGCCAGAGCCAAGTTGTGCCTGCAACCTACACCAAATCCTTAACCTGCTGAGCAAGGCCAGGGATCAAACCTGCGTCCTCATGGATACTGGTCAGATTTGTTTCCCCTAAGCTACAACAGGAACTTCTACTTATTTTCTTGATGACTAGTAATAAGAAGCTTCTCTTGAGTTTTTTAACTATTCCCTTCAGTTATATTTTTCTTATATCATGTTTTCATTCTAAGAAGGATTGGTTATTCAAATGATGGTATTTTGCCAGTACTAAATAGTCTGGTTTAGAAAAGAAATCTAATAAAATAGCATATCTAACACAGGTGTCACACTGTCTTG
Source organism: Phacochoerus africanus (assembly GCF_016906955.1). Classification (NCBI taxonomy): domain Eukaryota; kingdom Metazoa; phylum Chordata; class Mammalia; order Artiodactyla; family Suidae; genus Phacochoerus; species Phacochoerus africanus. The sequence continues at coordinate 87,576,362 of NC_062544.1, read as the reverse complement.
CTAATCCACTTCATTCTTAAATACCATCAGGCGCCATATAACCTTTTCTTCTCTTGGATTAAGGGTATTTTGTTTGTTTATGAATTATTGAGGTATGATTACATACAGTAAAATGCATAGATCTTAACTATACAGTTCGATGAGTTGGATTAATGTATATACCTGTGACCCAAACCTGAGTTAAGATACAGAGCATTGCCATCACTCTGGCCTGAGGTTTCTCAGTCTTAGCACTGCTGACTTTTAGGACCAGATCATTTTTTGTTGTGGGCACTGTGCTAAGCATTAATGAGATATTTAGCAGTGCCCTTGGTCTCTACCCACTAAATGTCAATAGCATCCACATACACACACACGCACACGCACACACACACACACACACACACACAACACAGTTATGAGAACCAAAAGTGTCTCAGGACATTGCCAAATTTCCCCCAGGGTCGGGAGAGGTTAACTGTCCCCAGGAAGAACTACCTTAAACCATTCGCTCAGGTCTCTTCAAGCCTGTGCCTCTTTCCTTGCCAAAGTAATCACTAATAGAATTTCTAGCCCCATATTAATTTTAATCATGAGTAGTTTTTAAACGGTTGAATGTTATAATCTGATGAAATATTTATGTACTGACCAAAAAGTAAGGTAATTAAGTTTTTATAAGATTTCTAAAATTGCTATTAATTGGTTACCGTAAGTCAGTTACCTAATCCTGTACTTAAGTTATGATGTCCAGAGGGGGAAGTTCTCTACAGAATAAAATTATACAGAATAAATACAGAATAAAATTATAATTAGAATGAAACTGCCGTATTAAGGCATAAAGAATAGAAATGTCTTGTTCGTGAACCAAAGGGGGGCAAGATTTTTAAAGAAAATGAGCAGTGTTAACTTTAGAGGAGTCACTAGTTAAGCACCATAAAAGTAGGCACCAAAAAAAAAAAATCACAGCTTGGCTAATGATAAAGCAGGCTGCTAAAGAGTGATCAAACTGGTACACCTGAACTAACATTGTAAATTAACTATATTTCAATTTAAAAAAAAAATTTAAGTTGAAGAAAGTAATCACACTGAATTTCTTTAATATATTTTATAAGCCAATCTGATTTGTTGTTTCTCCAGTTAAATAAAAGTATGAGTTATCACATTTTTTCCAGGAGGAACTGTTCAATTTTATATATTAATTCCTCCAGTGGGAATTGAATGTCAGTGGTAACAAATAAACCTCCATGTAATCACCAAAAATGTTTTTCTTTTTTTGGTTTTTGTTGATACAGAATAGATGTACTGATTTATTTTATTTATTTATTTGTCTTTTTAGGGCCACACCCACAGCATATGGAGGTTCCCAGGTTAGGGGTCTAATCAGAGCTACAGCTGCCAGCCTATGCCAAAGCCACAACAATGCAGGATCCAAGCCACATCTGCGACCTACACCACAACTCACTGCAGCACCAGATCCTTAACCCACCGAGTGAGGCCAGGGATCAAGCCCACAACCTCATGGTTCCTAGTTGGATTCATTTCCACTGCACCACAACGGGAACTCCAGATGTACTCATTTAGAATGGAATTAAGAAGTGATACTAAAGATAAAAACTTAATTTTTAGAAAATCTTAAAATTTGTTTTTATTACATAATTTAAAATTTTTTTTTAATTGGTACTTTCTAAGGCAAGTTCCTCTTCAGGACGCTGACTTTTCAAGACAAGGAGAATCGTTCCAAACAGAAGGTAATTCGAGTGAAAATCTAAAAATACTGTTAAGGGCAAGATGAGATCTTTGAGACCAAGTAACATAATTAAATTTCTCTATTTTTTTTAACCTTTTTAAATTTTCTTGTCTTCTACTTAGAGCAAATATCTGTTTATTTTACTCAGAATAGTAGCAGTTTTGAAATACATCCATTAATTTTGCCAAATTTGTAATCAGAAACCTTGGCTATAACTATGGCTGCAATTTACTGAGCCTACAGTATATTAAGCTCTGTGTTAGGCATTTTACATGCATTGTTTTATTTCACCCTCATTATAACCTTGGAATGTAGAAACAGACAGTCCCATTTTATATAGACTCAAAGAAGGAAGTAAATATTAAGCTCCTCCAGATTTTTATTTACTTATTGTAAATGTGGGGAAGCTACAGAATTTTTCATTCATTCCATTTTTAACTTTGAATTCTAAGATTCTTGAAATTAAAATTTCCATAAAGTAAAACCTTTTCTCATTTAATTTTTTAAATTCTCAGAGCAAACACTTACTATTTCTCAAGACAGACTAAGATTTGATTTGGATTCAGGTGAAGACAAGTCAGCAGATCATATATTACCTAGAACTGTATCTCTTCGTCGCAGTCTGAAGAAACACGTTAATGCTCCAAGTCAGTTCGATGCCTTGGATGATTTTGGAATCAGTTATTTGTCCAAACAGTCTTTGGAATTGGAAAGAATTGGATTTGTAGACCCACTTGCGAACGTGCGCATACTTGAAAATGTAGGACAAAATGTTTGTCAGTGGACTAAGGATGCAATTAACTCATCACCAAAGCTAATTCACCCAGGACAATCTACTAAAACAAAAGAAGACATTTTAGATAAATCTGAACAAACTAAAAGTAAGCACGGAGATGCTCAAAGAAGAAAAAGAGAAGAGAAAAGAAAAGCTAACCGGAGAAAATCAAAATCTGTGTCAAAGTATAAAGGTAGCAAAAGTGAAAATAAAAAAACTGTTTCCAAAAAACAGTTGGAAAAATCTGTCACCTCCAATGATGCTTACAATTTTAATTCGGAAGAGGGTGTTCATCTCACTCCTTTCCGACAAAAAATGAGCAATGATTCCAAAAGAGAAGAAAACAGCTATGAATCTGAAGTCAGCACCTGTGAATCAAGTGGTTCAGGAGATGATTCTGATGACCTCTATTTGCCCACGTGCAAGTACAGTCAAGATCTCACTGGTGAAGCACATAGGAGTCCAGTCACCAGGCCTCGATCTAAAAGAGCACTGAAACCTAAGGATGAGAAGGAGACAAAAGGTCCTAAGCCAACAAAATCTCCCACTAGTAAGTGATTTACTTGTTTACCTGCATTTAATGTTTATGATAAATGATCACCCAGGTGCTTATATACTATACTTACCATCTGTTTCTCTGGGGGAGGTTACAGACTTACCATCTGTCCCTTTGGGGAAGGTTACTATCTGATTAAACAGTGAGGGACTGGGGGTGGGGTGGGGTAGGGTGGGGTGGAAATCACAATTGTATTGCTTTGACCTGCTTTAAGCTAATTTAAATCCTCTTTAAGAACAAATACTACTTGTTATGAAGAAAGCATTTTTACTTTAAGTAAATGAAGCCTTTCAAGATGAGGAAAACTTTTGTGGAGTATAGTTGACTTAAAATACCTATTATACATTCCCCTGAAACTTCCCCTTGAAAATGAAATCAGACTTGAATCAAGTGACCTATAATTTTAATGGCTTTGCTTTGTAATCAACTTGACAGGAACCACAATTTAAATAGTTTTCATTTTAGTAAAGATGGCCTAATAAGACCAAGAGAACCTTTTCCTCAATTGATGGGCTTAGTATTCTTTTGTGAGACATTTACAAACTGTGACTTAGAAAACACTACTTTTATTAGATCAAAAAGTAGGCATGGTTTGGGAGTTTCCGTTGTGGCTCAGCAATTAACTGATCTAACTAGCATCCATGAGGATGCAGGTTCAATCCCTGGCCTTGCTCAGTGGATTAAGGATCTAGCATTGCTGTGAGCTGTGTTGTAGGTCACAGGTGTAGCTTGGATCTGGCGTTGCTGCAAACTGTGGCATAGGTCACTGATGTGGCTCAGCTCTGTTGTTGCTCTTGTGGCGTAGGCATATGCCTGCAGTTGCTGCTTGGATTATACCCCTAGCCTGGGATCTTCCATATGCCAGAGGAGGTGCGACCCTGGAAAAAAAAGTCTCACTTATTTAATAGAATGAGTTTAAGTAGTTTTATAAGACTGTAAGAAGCCATTTGATGATAAACTTTGGAACTGAAAGAAATAGAGGCCTTGATGATTTTAAAGAGCAAGGTGTGACTAAATGAAATTGCGTAGTTTAATTCATTGTACCCAAGATACCTTAGAAGAATTTAGTTTTTTCTTTAATTTTTAAGAATTTTAAATTTTAGTGAGCTACTCTTTGAGTCAGTTCTTCACGGCTAGGCTAATTAATATTTCAAAGTTATCTGAGATAAAAAAAATAAGTTTTTAGGGAGTTCCCATCATGGCTCAGTGGTTAACGAATCTGAGTAGGAACCATGAGGTTTCGGGTTCGATCCCTGGCCTTGCCCAGTGGGTTAAGGATCCGGCGTTGCCGTGAGCTGTGGTGTAGGTTGCAGACACAACTCAGATCCGGTGTTGCTGTGGCTGTGGTGTAGACCGGCGGCTACAGCTCTGATTAGACCCCTAGCCTGGGAAGCTCCATATGCCGAGGGAGCGGCCCTAGAAAAGGCAAAAAACAAACAAACAAAAAAAAAGTTTTTAAAAATCTATATTATAGGAGTTCCCGTAATGGCTCAGTGGTTAACGAATCCAACTAGGAACCATGAGGTTTTGGGTTCGATCCCTGGCCTTGCACAGTGGGTTAAGGATCTGGCGTTGCCATGAGCTGTGGTGTAGGTTGCAGATGCAATTGGGATCCCACATTGCTGTGGCTGTGGTGTAGGCCAGCGGCTACAGCTCGGATTAGACCCCTAGCCTGGGAACCTCCATATGCCAAGGGAGTGGCCCTAGAAATGACAAAAAGACAAAAAAAAAAATCTGTATTATAAAATGCTGGATTTTGTATACATCTAGGATGTGAAATTGCATACAGTTTTAGTTCCTGTGTTTATAGAAACCATATTCAATAAAAGTTGTTTTTGTAGGCGCACTACCTGAAACTCACCAGTCATCTCACTTTAGCCTGAAGGACATCACCAATGTCCCCTTGAATCCTGCAGCGAAAACCAGAAAACTTTCTCTTTCTCCAAAAAATAAAGTAGAAAGCCCACCATTGTCTCTGCGTAAGCGTAGGTGCACAGCCAGTGTGAACTATAAGGAACCCACGCTCGCTTCGTAAGTATTTGGCTTGTGGGGACTCACTTTTAATGATACATGTGGGGGAAGTAAGGTCATGGAACAAGTCTTATTTACAATACACTATTTTAATAAAAAACTGAGATGGGAATGTTAACAATGGCTTAATATGCAATAATTTCATACTGAGGAGTAAGTGAGTATTGGGATGCATATTATGCCTAAGAGTTCCTTTTATCCTTACAGGAAACTGAGAAGAGGGGACCCTTTTACAGATTTGTGTTTCTTGAATTCGCCTATTTTCAAGCAGAAAAGGGATTCCAGACGCAGTTCTAAAAAAAAAAATATGAAGCAAATACAATGAAGCGTCTGTCAGATGCTATTTAAATTCATCCTACATCACCCTCTCTGGCTCCAAGAGAGAATCTGTAAGATACATCCAAGTGGATTGAACTACTGCCACAGAATATTCTCTTGAGAAGACTCTAGACTCTAGATCATGAACATTTCTTCAAAACGATACTTCAAATGTGATTTTTTTCTTAAACCTTTAATACATTTTTTTCTTTTAAATATAAATAATGGGACTTAAGCACTGTAATAGTTTAGATTTCTTGTACTGCCTAAAAATTTTAATTTTAGTCAAAATATATCTTACACCAGCATTTGGAAGTTAATAATGTTTAATCAAATTAAGATGTTTTGATTAAAAGGCATCTTGATTTTTTGAAGACCGGCTGAGGATCATTTGAAACTCCTTATATAATATTTGAATAAAATAAATCCTTGACATTCACTGTAGGGCATACCCTAAGCTGTTTGTGGATCCCTTATACAAATGGTATCATTGTTGTATTTGATTTTTCATATAAAATATGTATGAGATCATGATTAGAGAAGTGATGGTTGCTTAGGCTCAGGGACCAGGTAAGTGACTAGCTCTGAATCCTCAGGCCTAGTTGTACCTTGTGCAAAGTGATGCCTCAGCAAAATCACAAATGAATTTGTCATGGCCTTTCAGGGTAGTTCCTTGTTTGGTCAGAAGTGCCAAATGTATGAATTCGAAGGGCTTTTTTGTATTTTTGATCACATTCCTAAGTCCAGGGCAGTGTGGTACTGCCACAGGAGTGAGGGACGTTCGGACTCAAGGAAGACATGATTTGCTCAAGCTAGGTCCTTGGATGAAGTGAAGCCAGTTTGCAAACAAACAAACCTGGTACCAGGATGTAGAGTAGGCTGTGGTCAGAGCCAGAATGGGTCTGGCTTAGATTAAACTCTGCTCCAGCCTAACAAGGAAAAACCAGCTGATTTGGGGTCCTTAACTTTGCTTTTAGGTCCTGATATGATTTATTTTCCCCAGCCCAAGGTTGTTAATTATAGAATCAAATTTTAAGTATTAAAAAAAGGGGAGCTCAGTGGTAATTAATTCAGTACTGAGAGTTTGAAGCCTACACTTGTATATATCTCTTTAAACTTTAAAGTTTTTCATTTGTAAAGAGCAATAAAGTTTGTATAAGATAGTGCTTGTGTTCTTCTTCTATTCTTCTATATCGGAAGTAGACTGTCTTCTCTGGTCCTCTCTCTCCATTCTCACTCCTCTTGGACATTCCTCTACTGAGCCTTGGTTTTCTCTGTAGTCGTTACCCCCATCACACTCCCATCCTCATACATCTCTTCTCTTTCCACTTTTCATTGCAAAATCTCCAGATCCATGATCAACAACTTCTGTTTTACTGGGTGTCTCTTCCAACACTGACCTCAAGTTTTCTTGACTGCATCTCCACATCTTCTGGCATTTCACACCAGCCACACCCCAAATCCTTTTTATCTGACCCAATTTTTCTGTACCTGATGGAACTGTTGATTCATACGTCCTACTCTCTCCCATCACTATCTCTTATTTTTCAAGTCAGTTTTTTTCTAGTCTAGTCCCTTTACACCTGTTCTTTAAATTCATAGACACTCTAGAATGGTTATCTTCATTAAGATTAAATACAATCTCTAATTTCTCAGTCACAGTTGCTACATTTCAAGTGCTCAATAGCCACGTGTGGCTAGTGGTTACTGTACTGTAACCAAGATTGTACCAACTCTCCTGACACAAGGAGTGTATTATTTTCCTAACAGCATTTTCTAAATTTCAATATTTTTTTTATTTAGGTTTTTTTTAAGGACTGCACTCACGGCATATGGAAGTTCCCAGGCTAGTGGTCAAATCAGAGCTGTAGACACAGGCCTACACTACAGCTTATGGCAATACCGGATCCTTAAACCCACTGAGCAAGGCCAGGGATTAAACCCTTGTCCTCATGAATACTAGTCAGGTTTGTTACCTCTGAGCCACAACAGGAACTCCCTATTTATTTTTCTTTCTTTTTACAGCTGCACCTGCAGCATATGGAAGTTCCCAGGCTTGGGACAAATCAGAGCTGCAGTTGCTGGCCTATGCCACAGCCACAATGACAGCAATCCAGGACTCCTAATTTAACTCTCTCCCTGACCTTCCCCTTCGGTAACCATAGGTTTGTTTTCTGTGACTGTGACTCTGTTTCTGGCTTGTAATTAAGTTCATTTGTATTGTATTTTAGATTCCACATATACGATATGATATGGTAGTTGTTTTTGTCTAGCTTGCTTCACTCGGTATGGTAATCTTTAAGCATCCTTGTGCTACAAATGACAAAATTTCACTTTTTTTTTTTTTTTCTCTTTTTACAAACATACCTGCAGCATATGGAAGTTCCTGGGCTACAGGTCAAAGTGGAGCTGCACCTGAGGCCTACACACCACAGCCACCGTGACACTGGTTCCAAGCCACATCTATGACCTATGCCACAGCTTGCAGCAACATTGTATGCATCCTTAACCCACTGAACCACAATAAGAACTCCAAATTTTCACTATTTTTTATGACCAAGTAATATTCCATTGTACATATGTAGCACTTCTTTAACTATTCTTCTGTTGATGTACTCTCAGTTTGTGTCCATGACTTGGCTGTTGTAAATAGTGCTGCTATGATCATAGGGTGCTTGTATCTTTTTGAATTAGAGTCTTTTCTGGATATATGCTCCGGAATAGGATTGCTCCATCATATGATAACTCTTATTTTTACTTTTTAAGGAACTTCCATACTGTTCTCCATAGTAGCTACACCAAATTACAATCCAAGCAACAGTGTAGGAGGATTCCATTTTCTCCACATCCTCTCCAACATTTATTATTTGTGGGCTTATTAATGATGGCTGTTCTGACTGGTGTGAGGTGATACCTCATTTTTGTTTTGATTTGCATTTCTCTAATCATCATCAATGATGAGCATCTTTCCATGTGCCTAGTGGCTATCTGTATGTCTTTGGAGAAATGTCTATTTAGGTTTTCTGCCCATTTTTCATTTGTTGGTTTATTTTTGTTATTAAGTTGTATGTGCTGTTTGTATATTTTGGAAATTAAGCTATTCCCAGTTGCATCCTTTGTAAATATTTTCTTGCATTTTGTAAGTTGTCTTTTCCTTTCGTTCATCATTTCCTTTGCTGTGCAGAAGCCTTTAAGTTTAAGTAGGTCCTACTTGTTTATTTTTGTTTTTGTTTCCATTTCTCTAAGAGATGGATCCAAAAAAATATTGCTGCAAAGTATTCTGCCTATGTTTTCCTCTAAGAGTTTTATAGTATCCAGACATATATTTAGGTCTTTAATCCATTTTGAGTTTATTTTTGTGTATGATGTTAGAGTGTTCTAATTTCATTCTTTTATATGTAGCTGTCCAGTTTTTTCCAAGTACCACTTATTTGAAGAGACTGTCTTTTCTCTCATTCTATTCTAAATGATAATCTTGCTGGGTAGAGTATTCTAGGTTGCTGATTTTTTCCCTTTCAGGACTTTGAACATATCTTACCACTCCCTTCTGACATGCAATGTTTCTATAGAAAAATCAGCTAAGAACCTTGTGGGTTTTCCCTTGTAAATAATTGTTTTTCTCTTGCCGCCTTTAGAATCTGCTCTTTAAAGTTTGCCATTTTAACTACATTTCTTTGTATAGATCCATTTGGGTTCATCTTATTAGGACCTCCAATGCTTCCTGTCTCTGTATATCTGTTTTCTTCATTAGGTTTGAAAGTTTTCAGCCATTTTGAGTTTATTTTTGTGCATGGTGTGAGGATGTGTTCCAATTTCACTGATTTACATGCAGCTGTCCAGTTTTCCCAGCACCACTTGCTGAAAATACTTGTCTTTTTCTGATTTTATATTCTTCCCTCCTTTGTTGAAGATTAATTGACTGTTGGTATCTGGGTTTATTTCTGGGTTCTCTGTTCTGTTCCATTTGTCTGAATGTCTGTTTTGGTACCAGTACAGCACTGTCTTGATTACCATAGCTTTGTAATATTGCCTGAAGTCTGGGAGAGTTATGCCTCCTGCTTAGTTTTTGTGTCCCTCAGGATTGCTTTGGCAATTCTGGGTCTTTTATGGCTCCGTATAAATTTTTGGATTGTTTTAGTTCTGTGAAAAATGTCATGGGTAATTTGATAGGAATTGTATTGAATCTGTAGACTGCTGTGTATAGAATGGCCATTTTTACATTATTAAATGTATTGTATTTTTGTATTCCTTTTCTAATATTTCATTGTTAGTATACAGAAACGCAACCAATTTCTGAATGTTAATCTTGTATCCTGCTACTTTGCTGAATTCGTTGATCTGTTCAAGGAGTTTTTGTCTGGAGTCCTTAGGGTTTTCTTTTGTTTGTTTGTTTTTTGTCTTTTTGCCTTTTTTTAGGACCACATCTGCAGCATATGGCGGTTCCCAGACTAGGGGTCTAATCCCCTGCCAGCCTACTCCAGAGCCACAGCAACATGGGATCCAAGCCGAGTCTGTGACTTCACGGCAATGCTGGATCCTTAACCTACTGAGCAAGGCCAGGGATTGAACCAGCAACCTCATGCTTCCTACTCAGATTCATTAACCACTGTGCCATGACAGGAACTCCCAGTGTTTTTTATATATAGTATCATGTCATCTGCATACAGTGACAATTTTATCTCTTCTCTTCCAATTTCGATACCATTTATTTCTTTTGTTTTTCTGATTGCTGTGGATAGGACTTCGAATAACCATTGTCTTGTTCCAGATTTTAGCAGGAAGGCTTTCAGCTTTTCTCTGTTGAGTTGGAGATTGGCTATTGGCTTGTCATAATTGGCTTTTATTTTGTTGAGATGTGTTCCCTCTATACCCACTTTGGTAAGAGTTTTTATCATGAATGGATGTTGGATTTTGTTCAATGCTTTTTATGCATCTTTTGAAATGATCATATGGTTTTTGGCTTTTCTTTTGCTAATGTGGTGTATGACATAGATTGATTTGCCTATGTTGAACCATTCTTGTGAACTTCCGATGAATCCCACTTGGTTGTGTTGTATGATCTTTTTTATGTATTGTTGGATTTTGTTGGCTAAAATTTTGTTCAGAAATGTTTATCTATATATATTGAAGATATTGGCCTATAATTTTCTTTTTTGATAGTATCTCTGTCTGGTTTTGTATTAGGGTGATGGTGGTTTCATACAATGTCTTTGGGAATGTTCCTTTTTCTTCAATCTTTTGGAAGAATTTAAGAAGGATCAAAATAAGTTCTTTATATGTTTGGTGGAATTCACCTGTGAAGCCATCTGGTCCTGGATTTTCGTCTGAGAGAGTGTTTTTATTACGTATTCAATTTCATTGCTAGTGATCAGTCTGTTCAATTGATCTATTTCTTCTTGACTCAGTTTTGGCGGGCTATATATCTCTAGAAACTTGTCCATTTTCTTCTAGGTTGTCAAATTTATTGGCATATAATTGTTTATATTATTCTTTTGTGGGTTTTGGTATTTTTGCCATACCATTGAGATTTCTCCTTTTTCACTTCTTATTTTGTTTATTTGGGTTCTCTCTCTGTCGTTGGTGAGTCCAACAAGAGATTTGTCAATTTTGTTTACCCTTGCAAATAACCAGCTCCTTGATGTATTGATTTTTTCCTACTGTTGTTTAAAATCTCTATTTTATTTTTTTATTCTCTGATCTCTATGATTTCCTTCCTTCTGCTGACTTTAGGTTGTTTGTTCTTCTGATTCTTTTACATGTTAAATTATGTTGTTGATTTGAGATTTTTCTTTTTTTTGTCTTTCTTTCTTTTTTTTTTTTTTCGTCTTTTTGCCTTTTCTAGGGCCGCTCCCACGGCATATGGAGGTTCCCAGGCTAGGGGTCTAATCAGAACTGTAGCCACCGGCCTACGCCAGAGACACAGCAATGTGGGATCCAAGCCGAGTCTCTGACCTACACCATGGCACACAGCAACACCAGATCCTTAACCCACTGAGTGAGGCCAGGGATCGAACCCGCAACCCCATAGTTCCTAGTCAGATTCATTAAACACTGAGCCACGACAGGAACTTGTCTTTCTCTCTTTTTAAGGCCACACCCGCAGCATATGGAGGTCCTCAGGCTAGGGGTCCAATCAGAGCTGTAGCTGCCAGCCTATGCCACAATGACAGCAACATAGGATCCAAGCCACGTCTGTGTCCTACACCACAGCTCACGGCAACACCAGATCCTTAAACCACTAAGTAAGGCCAGGGATTGAACCCATATCTTCATAGATACCAGGTTCCATAGATACCATATCTTCATAGATATCAGGTTCATTAACTGCTGAGCCATGATGGGAACTCCAAGATTTTTCTTTTTTTTGAGGAAGGCCTCTATAATTCTGAACTTCCCTCTAAGAATTGCTTTTGTGGCATCACATAGATTTTGTATGATTGTGTTTTCATTGTTATTTGTCTCAAGGTATTTTTTTAATTTACTTTTTGATTTCCTCAATGATACAGTGGTTTTTTAGCAGCATGTTGTTTCATCTCCATGTAGTCAGTTTTTTCTCATTTCTTTTCCTGTAATTTGTTTCTAGTTACATGCCATTGTGGTGGATAAGATGCTTGAAATAATTTCTATATTCTTAAATTTGTTGAGGTTAGTTTTGTGCTCTAGTGTGTGGTCAATCCTTGTGCACTTGAAAAGAATTTATATTCTGGGTTTTTTGCATGCAATTTCCTGAAAATATAAATTAAGTCTAACTGTTCTTTTGTGTCATTTAGAATTTCTGTTGCTTTGTTGACTTTCTGTCTAGAAGATCTGTCCATTCATGTGATCATGGTATTGAAGTCTCCTACTAGTATTATATTTCCATCCATTTCTCTGTTTCTGTCCATTAGTATTTATGTATTTGGTGCTCCTACATTAGAGATAAATATTTTGATGAGTGTAAAATCCTCTTTTTGGATTGATCCTTTTATTATTAAATAGTGTCCTTCTTTATCTTTCTTTATGGCCTTTGTTTTAAAGTCTATTTTGTCTGTTAAAAGTATGGCAACTCCCAATTTCCTGTCGTTTCCATTCACATGAAATACTTTCTCCATCCTCACACATTCAATTTATATGTAACCTTTGCCCTAAGGTGGGTCTCTTGCAGGCAGCATATTGTGGGCTTTTTTTTTTTTTCTTTTTTGTTTGTTTGCTTTTTAGGGCTGCACCCATGGCATTTGGAAGTTCCCAGAGCTACAGCTGCTGGCCTATACCACACCCACAGCAATGACAGATCCCCAACCCACAGAGTAAGGCCAGGAATCAAACCCACATCTTCATGGATGCTAGTCGGATTCATTTCTGCTGAGCCACAATGGGAACTTTCGGCTCTTGCTTTTTTATCCAGTCTGCCACTATATATATATTTTGTTTGTTTGTTTGTTTGTTGGTTTTCCCACTGTACAGCAAGGGGATCAAGTTATCCTTACATGTATACATTTTTCCCCCACCCTTTGTTCTGTTGCAATATGAGTATCTAGACATAGTTCTCAATGCTTTTCAGCAGGATCTCCTTGTAAATCTATTCAAAGTTGTGTCTGATAAACCCAAGCTCCCGATCCCTCCCACTCCCTCCCTCTCCCATCAGGCAGTCACAAGTCTACTTTCCAAGTCCATGATTTTCTTTTCTGTGGAGATGTTCATTTGTGCTGCCACTATATATTTTTTGATTGGAGCATTCAGTCCATTGACATTTAAAGTAATTGTTAAAAATATGTAATTATTGCATTTTAAACCTCGTTATCCAGTTGATTCTATGTTTCTCCTTTTTCCCCTTCCTTTTCTTTTTATGGTTAGATGATTTTCTTTTACTTTATGCTTTTGTCCTCTTCTTTTTTGGTTTTTGTGAATGTATTGCTTGGTTTTGATTTATGGTTGCCCTGTTTTTCAGGTATGTTAACCCCTTCCTATATCTGCTTGCTTTAGACTAATAGTCATATAGGCAAAATCACATTCTAAAAAAAAAAGTCTCGATTTTCTTACTCTCTCTTTCCCCATGTCTTATGACATGAAGTCCTTTTTTACCTCTTCATGTTTATCCTTTTGCTGTTCCTTGTGTTTAATATCATTCATTACTTTCACAAATAGTTTTTGTTTTTTCTTTTTGATCTGTGTACTACTTTTTTAAGTGATTACTTTCCAATTGTGATTTCCTCTACTTCTTTCCTTTTTAAAGACCTCTCAATATCTCTTTTAGGATAGGTTTAGTATTGCTGTATTCTTTTAGTTTTTATACATCTGATGCATTCTCTATTTCTCCTATTTTAAGTGATAATCTTGCTGGGTAGAGTATTCTGCAAATTTTCAGTAAGCTGCAAATTTTCCGTTTTAGAACTTTGAATATATCTTGCCACTGTCTTCTGGCCTGTAGTGTTTCTGCAGAGAAATCAGCTGATAGACTTATGGGGGCTCCCTTATGATTCTTTTTCTCCTGCTCCCTTTACTATCCTCCTCTTATCTTTAACTTTCGTTATTATAATATGCCTTGGCATAAGTCAGTTTGAGTTCAATTTCTTTGGGGCCCTCTCTGTATTGGACATCTGTTTGTTGTTTTGATTTGGAAAGTTTTCAGCCAAAATTTCTTCAAATTTATTTTCAATCCCTTTTCTCTTTCTTTTCCTTGTAGAATTCCCATTATGTGTAGGTTGGCACACTTTGTATTACCCCATAGATCTCTTATATTGCTTTCATTTTTTTTTTTCATTTGGTTTTCTGTCTGCTGTCCTGAATGGGTGATTTCCATTATTCTGTCTTCCAAGTCGCTTATTGTCTCTCTGCATTATTCATTCTGCTGTTCAATGCCTTTAACTCAGCTTTCATCTCTGCAAATGAATTTTCTAGTTTTTCTTGGCTCCTCCTTATAGTTTTTATTCCCTTTTTAAAGTGTTCTGCATTACTGTTGGTATCTGTTCTTAATTCCTTCAGTATTTTCATTACCTTTTTTTTTTTTTAAACTCAGTGTCTCTTAGACTGCAGGGATCTGTTTTATTGTTTGCTCCTTCGGGGGAATTCTACTGTTCTTTTAACTGGGAATGTTTCCTGTGCTTCTTCATTTTGCTTATATTTTTCTTATTTTGCAATTTTAGGGAAAACAGTTATCCGCCATAGTCTTAGAGGGCTCTTTATATGCAGGAACGTCCCTAAGTAGCTTGTGAAGGGTTACTATTTTTTTTTCCATGAGGGCTGCTTTTGGTTTGGATGCTTGCTGTTTCCTCAGTGTGTGTAGGCTGTTATCCCCTTGATAGAGGTTGTGAAGGTGTATAGATTATGTGTATTTCCATGGAGATGGGGGCAGTGAGTGTTGCCTACAGGTGGCACCTGGTCACTGGGCCATTGGCAGTGGTGGAGACCCAGGGGGAGGTGGGAGTAACAGGCTGCTCCTGGCTTCAGGGCCCTTGGCAGTGGCAGTGACCCTCAAGGATGTGGGGGCAGCATCAGGGCCCAGCAGCAGCAACGGTGTGGCATGTGCTTTCCCAGGGAGAGGAGGGCAATACGCAGTTCTGAGTTGCAGAGCTCTCCACAGCAGTGACCCCTGAGTTGACTGAGGCCACAAGCACTGCCTAGTCACAGGACCTTTGGTGATGGTCGGCTGTGGCCACCTGTGGAGTCTGAGATGGCTATAACAGTTTGCACGCATCCTCATAGCCCATGCAAGAAGTGCCTTTCCACCTGAGAGACCACAATTTATAGAAAAAGAAATTCCTTTGGTGGTCCTGCCCTCCTCTTGCTCTCCCCAACAGCACTTTGCTTCTTTGGCATACCCAGGCTTGCTCCCACCCTCCCTCAGTTTGGTGCACAGTTCTCTAGCCCCCTCAGGCTGTTTTCACACAGCCAATCCTAGTTTTATCTTTGCAACTAAGCTCTGAAGCCCTAACCTCAGTGCCCAGTCCTCATCCAAGTGTCTCAGGCTGTTGTGTGCCTGATGGTTATACTGCTTGTTTGTGGAGCTCTCTCTGCCTTTCCCTCCTCATACCAGCTCTTGCACTTTCCTACAAGGCTTTGAGGCTTCCCTTCTGTCCCAGCTGATCTCCTCATTATTTAGGTGGCCTACAGAGTGCAGATTCCTTTCCTCCTCCAAAGTTCCCTCTCAGAACTGCTGGTCCCATCCAGATTCCCTTTTTTTTTTTTTTTTTTTTAAATCTCTTCTCTCTCTTTTTCCCCTTTTGTTCTCCCCAGCTATGTGGAAGGTTTATTGCCTTTTTGGGAAGTCTTAGGTCTTCTGCCAGCATTCAGTAGATGTCTTATGTGAATCATTGCTGTCCTCAGCAGTGATTTCCACCACTCTGTCCTTTGGCTCATTTATCTCTTCTTCTGCCACATATATTCTGCTATCATCTCCTTCTAGTGTATTTTTTTGTCTGGAGTTATTGTATTCTTCACCTCTGTTTGGTTGTTCTTTACATTTTCTAACTTTGTTTAAAAAAAAAAAAAACTTCTTATATTTTCTTGCTCTGTTCATCCATTCTTTTCCCGAGTTCTTGTATCATTCTTACAATCATTACTCTGAACCCTTTCTTGGGTAAATTGTCTATCTCCATGTCACTTAGCCATTCTTCTGGAACTTTGTCTTATTCCTTCATCTGGAGCATATTCCTCTGTTGTCTTTTTTTGTTTGTTTTTTGTTGTTGTTGTTTTTGTCTAAATTTCTATTTTTATATATGGAGAAGGTTAGTTATGTTTCTTGACTTTGGAAAATTGGCCCTCTATAAGGGATATCTCATGTGTCCCAATAGTATATTCCCCTCTCATCACCCAAGGGCTGGGGACCAGCTAGTCCTAATTTAGGTTCTGATCTGCTTTTACAGAATTGTTTCCACAGTCTGATGGATTATATTTTTCCTCTTTCTGGTGTCAGTCTCCTGATAGGTGAGGCTTGTCTAGAGTCTTGTGCAGACTTTCTTTTGCCCCCTTAAGGTGGAGATGGGTCTTGGCCCTCCTGTGTGCAGGGCGTTGTCCAGAGGTGGCTATTGGCTCAGAAAGTTGTTAGGCAGACTGTCTGCTGATGGGTGGGGTGGTGATGGGTGCCCTGCTGATTATTTGGTCTCAGGTGTCCTAGCACTAGAGCCTGTAGGCTGTTGGTGCGAAAATACAACCTCTAGTAGGCTCACAGTTGTGAATATGGCCTTTAGTCACCCATGTCCTTGTCCCCACAGTGAGCCACAGCTGCCCCCTGTCTCCCCATCCAAGACCAGCAGGTATGTCTGACCCAGTCTCCTTTGAAATCACTGCTTTTGCCCTAGTTTTCAACTGAGCGTGAGACTTTGTGTTTGCCCTTCAGGAGTGGAGTCTCAGTTTCCCTCAGTCCTGTGGTGCACCTGTAATCAAGCCCCACTGGTCTTCCTATCCCAGTTCCCCAGGATCTCCTCTTCCCAATGCCAGACTCCCAGTCTAGGGAACTTGGCATGGAACTCAGAACTCTTACTCCTATGGGAGAAGTTCTACATTATAATTGTTCTCCAGTTCCTGGGTTGACTGCCCAGGTGTACTGAATTTGTTTTTATTGTGAGTGAGGCCTCCTGTTATCTCATTGGGATTCATGTCTTTGGGTGTAGCATATCTTTTCTGGTAAGTTCCAGTCTTTTTTTATTTTTATCCAAGGTTGTTAAGCAATTGTGATTTTGGTGTTCTTGTGAGAGGAGGTGAGGTCAAGGTCCTTCTGTTCCTCTCTCTTGTCCATATGGGGGCAAGATTTTTAAGTTATCTTATTTGTTCTTGTGCAACCAGATGTTTCCAATCCAGTTCCAAGATTTTATTACAAATATGTGTTTAACAAACATTTCCTATTTCCCATAAAATGAAACCGTCTTCTTCCTGTCCCCAATTGTGTCCCTATGCCATCCCATACCACCACTCTTTGCTTCCTACAAGGCTGCCTCATAGATTTCTCAGCCTGTATTGTTTTCTCCTGCCTTCCTACAAATTTGCCTTAGTCAATGCTCATTCATCTCTTACCATACAGCTTAAATGTCACTTCCTCTGAAAAGCTTTCTCAAAATTTCTGCTTATGAGACTGTGCCTTCCTTTTTTCATAGTCTCATAGCACTGTGCTAATGGATGCTCCAAAATTTCTCTACATACAGGCACAGTGGTGTGATTTTGTGAGGTTTGGGGAGGGAACAAGGGCGGTGTCTGGGAAGCAAATCTTGAAGTTAATTGGATTAAAATGTACCTTTTAAATTTAATTTCTTTTTCTTTATTGTGTTTTTTTTTAAATCTGTATTTTTTCATTTTTTAAATTACTCGACTTTATTACATTTATAGGTATACAAGTATTTTATTTTTTGATTCAATGAATTTTACTATGTTTATAGTTGTGCAATCATCATTACCACCTAATTTTAGAACATTTCCATCCCAAATCCCCAGTCTACCCCTCCTTCCCCCCTACTTGTCCACTTTGGCAACCATAAGTTTATAAACTCTGTGAGTCTGTTTCTGTTCTGCAAATAAGTTCATTTATATCCTTTTTTTAGAATCCACCTATAAGCAGACATATGATGTTTGTCTCTCACTGTATTGACTAACTTCTCTTAGTATAATTTCTAGGTCCATCCATATTGCTGCAAATGCCATTATTTCATTCCTTTTTGTGACTGAGTAATATTCCTTTGTATACATTCCCTTTTGTGGCTGAGTAATATTCCTTTGTATACCACATCTATACATGGAATGTTGCTTTCATGTCTTGGCTATTGTATGTAGTGCTGCAGTGAATACGGGGGTATGAGTATTTTTTCGAGTCATGTTTTTATCTGGATAGATGCCCAGGAGTGGGATTGCTGGATCATGTAGTAATTCTATTTTTAATGTTTTGAGGAATCTCCATAATGTTTTCCACAGCGGTTGCACTAATTTACATTCCTACCAACAGTACAAGAGGGTTCCCTTTTCTCCACACCCTCTCCAGCATTTACTGTTAGTAGACTTTTTGATGATAGCCATTCTGGCTGGTGTAAGGTTGTACCTCATAGTAGTTTTGATTTGTATATCTCTATTACTTAGTGATGCTGAACATTTTTTCATGTGTTTTTTTGTCCATCTGTAGTTATTCTTTGGAGAATTGTCTATTTAGATCTTCTGCCCATTTTTTGATGGGGTTTGTTTTTCTTGGTAATGAGCTAGAGGTGGTATTTATATATTTTGGAGATTAATCCCTTGTTTGCAGATATTTTCTCCCAGTCGGTGGGGTGTCTTTTCATTGTGTTTAGGGTTTCCTTTGCTGTGCAAAAACTTAAGTTATATTAGATCCAATTTGTTTTTGTTTTTAATTGCGATTACTCTAGGAGGTGGATCTGAGAAGATATTGCTGTGGTTTATGTCAGAGAGTGTTTGGCCTAGGTTTTTCTCTAAAAGTTTTATAGTGTCTGGTCTTATATCTAGGTCTTTAATCCATTTTGAGTTTATTTTTGTGTATGGTGTCAGGGATTGTTCTAATTTCATTTTTTTACATGTGATTATCCAGTTTTTCCAGCACCACTTGTTGAAGGGACTGTTTTTTCACCATTGTATATTCTTGCCTCCTTTGTCATAGATTATTTGACCACAGGTGTGTGGTTTAATTCTGGGCTTTCTATCCTGTTCCACTGCTCGATATTTGTTTTTGTGCCAGTACCATACTGTTTTGATGACTAGCTTTGTAGCGTAGTCTGAAGTCAGGGAGCCTGATTCTTCCAGCTCCATTTTTCTTTCTCAGGATTGCTTTGGCTATTCTGGTCTTTTGTGTTTCCAAACAAATTTTAAAATATTTTGTTCTAGTTCTGTGAAAAATGTCATTGGTAATTGATTGGGGTTGCATTAATCTTTATATTCCCTTGGGTAGTAGAGTCATTTTGACAATACTGATTCTTCCAATCCAAGACCATGGTATATCTTTCCATCTGTTTGTATCATCTTTGATTTCTTTCATCAGCATCTTATAGTTTCAGAGTACAGGTCTTTTGTCTCTTTAGTTAGGTTTATCACTGGGTATTTTATTCTTTTAGATACAATAGTAAATAGGATTATTTTCTGTAATTTCTCTTTCTGGTCTTTCACTGTTAGTATATAAAAATGCAATCAGGTAGTTCCCATGGTGGCACAGTGGAAACAAATCCAACTAATAACCATGAGGTTGAGGGTTTGATCCCTGGCCTCACTCAGTGGGTTAGGGATCCAGTGTTGCCATGAGCTATGGTGTAGGTCACAGATGTGGCTCAGATGTGGCATTGCTGTGGCTGTGGCATAAGCTGGCAGTTGTAGCTCTGATTTGACCCCTAGCCTGGGCATCTCCATATGCCAAGGGTGTGGCCCTAAAAAGAAAAAAAACAGTAATCAATTTCTGTGTATTAATTTTGTACTCTACAACTTTACCAAATACATTGATGGCTTTTTTGTTGTCGTTGTTGTTGTTTCATCTTTTTGTTTTTTTAGGGCTGCACCTGAGGCACATGTGGGTTGCCAGGCTGGGGGTCAAATCAGAGCTACAGCTGCCAGTCTATGCCATAGCCATGTCAATGCAGGATCCAAGCCATGTCTGTGACCTGTTACACCACAGCTCATGGCAATGGTGGATCCTTAACCCACTGAGCAAGGCCTGGGATCGAACCCACGTCCTCATGGATACTAGTATCTGCTGAGAGGATCATATGGTTTTTATTCTTCCGTTTGCTATTACGGTGTATCACACTGATTAATTTGCAAATATTGAAAAGTCCTTGCATCCCTGGTATTTTTATCTGGTTTGGTATCAGGGTGATTGTGGCCTTATAGAATGAGTTTGGGAGTGTTCCTTACTCTGCCTTTCTTTGGAATAGTTTCAGAAGTATAGGTGCTGTTAGGTTCCCATTCTGGTGCAGAAACATATCCAACTAGTATCCCTGAGGATGCAGGTTTGATTCCTGGACTCACTCAGTGGATTGGGGATCTGGCATTGCTGTGAGCTGCAGTGTAGTTTGCAGGTATGGCTCAGATCCTGCATTGCTGTGGCTGTGGTATAGGCTGGCAGCTATAGCTCTGATTAGACCCATAGCCTGGGAACTTCCATATGCTGCGGGTATGGCCCTAAAAAAAACAAACAAAAAAAACACACACACAAAAAAAAGAGAGAGAGAAGTATAGGTGTTAACTCTTCTCTAAATGTTTAATAGAATTTGCCTGTGAAGGATTTCCCATCGTGGCTCAGCAGAAACAAATCTGAATAGGAACCATGAGATTGCAAGTTCGATCTCTGGCTTCACTCAGTGGGTTAAGGATCTGGAGTTGTCATGAGCTGTGGTGTAGGTCGCAGACAATTGTGGTGTCCCAAGTTGCTGTGGTTGTGGTGTAGGTTGGTAGCTATAGCTCCTATGGGACCCCCAGCCTGGGAACCTCCATATGCCATGGGTGCAGGCCAAAAAAGCAAAAAAAATAATTCACCTATGAAGCCATCTGTTTCTGGACTTTTGTCAGAAGTTTTTTAATCACAGTTTCAATTTCTGTTACTGGGATTGGTTCATTCATCTTTTCTATTTCTTCCTGGTTTAGTCTTGAAAGATTGTACCTAAGAATTTGTCCATTTTGTCTAGGTTTTCCATTTTATTGGCATATAGTTGCTTGTAGTAGCCTCTTATGATCCTTTATATTTCTGTGATATCTGTTGTAACTTATCCTTTTTCATTTCTAATTTTATTTTTTTGTCTTTCTGCCTTTTCTAGGGCCACTCCTGCAGCACATGGAGGTCCCCAGGCTAGGGGTCGAATTGGAGCTGTAGCCGCCAGCCTGCGCCAGAGCCACAGCAACACAGGATCAAGCCGAGTTTGCAACCTACACCACAGCTCACAGCAATGCCGGATCCTTAACCCACTGAGCAAGGCCAGGGATCAAACCCACAACCTCATGGTTCCTAGTCAGATTCATTAATCACTGAGCCACGATGGGAACTCCTCTAATTTTATTGAGTCCTCTTTTCTTTTAATGAGTCTGGCTAAGGGTTTATCAATTTTGTTGATCTTTTCAAAGAACCGGCTTTTAGTTTCATTGTTTTTTTTTCTATTGTTTTCATTTCTATTTCATTTATTCCTTGTCTGATCTTTATGATTCATTTCCTTCTGCTAACTTTCTCTAGTTGCTTTATGTATTAGGTTGTTTCTATGAGATTTTTCTTGTTTCCTAAAGTAGGCTTGTATTGCTATAAACTTCCCTCTTAGAACTGCTTTTGCTGCAACCCATAGGATTGTTGTATCTTCGTTGTCATTTATCTCTATGTATTTTTTGATTTTCTCAGTGACCCATTGGTTGTTTAGTAGCATCTTGTTTAATCTCCATATATTTGTGTTTTTTGCAGTCTTTTTCTTGTCATTTATTTTTCATCTTAATAACATTGTGGTAGGAAAAGATGTTTGATATGGTTTCAGTTACCTTAAAATTTATTGAAGTTTGATTTGTGGCCCAGAATGAGACCTGTCTTAGAAAACGTTCTGTGTGCACTTGAGAAGGATGTGTATTCTGCTGCTTTGGTTAGAATATTTATAAATATATGTTAAGTCCATTTGATCTAATGCATCATTTAAGGGCTGCGTTTCTTTGTTGACTTTTCTCTGGATGTAAGTGGGGTGTTAAGATTCCCTGGTATTATTGCGTTATTGTCAATTTCTCCTTTTAAAGCTGATTTTTAGCAGTTGCCATATATATTGAGCTGCTCCTATGTTGAGTGCATATATATTTAAACTTTTTATATCTTCTTCTTTGATTGATCCTTTGATCATTATGTAATGTTGTTCTTTGTCTCTCGTAACATTCTTTACAGTCTTTGTTGTCTGATACAAATATTGCTACTCCAGCTTTCTTTTGATTTTTGTTTTCATGGAATATCTTCTTCCATCCTTGCATTTTCAGTTTGTATTGTCCCTAGAAGTGAAGTAGGTCTCTTGAAGTCAGCATACATATGTCTTGTTTTTGTAGCCACTCAGCCAGTCTGTCTTTAGGGTGGAGCATTTAGTCCAATTAGATTTAAGGTAATTATTGATGTGTATGTTCCTAGTGCCCATTTTGTTAATTATTTTGGATTTGTTTTTGTTGCTCTTTTTTCTTCCCCCCTTCTCTTCCCATGGTTTTATGACCATCTTAATGCTGTGTTTAGATTGCTTTTTCTTATTTGTATGTGGATCTATTGTAAATTTTTGCATTTGATATAAGAATCTATATATATATATATAAGATTGTTTTAAGTTGCTGGTCTCTTAGTTGCAAATGCATCTCCAGTATCCTGCAATTGTACTCTCTTCTCACAATTTCTGGCTTGGTAGCATATTCATGTGTGGATCACTTCCTACCTTTACCTTGTTTGCCTTTACCTGGTGAGCCTTCTCATTTGTAATTTTCTTGTTTATAGTTGTGACCTTTTCTTTTCCACCTAGAGAACTTCCTTTATTATTTGTTTTAAAGCTGGTTTCACAGTGCTGAATTCTCTTAGTTTTGCTTGTCTATAAAGCTTTTTCTTTCTCCTTCAAATCTGAATGAAAGGAGTTCCCATCATTGCTCTAACTTGCATGTTCATTGAAGCCACCCTTTGTACCATCTTTGCATTCTCTACCTCTCACTGTAGTTCTTTTTTTGCTTTTTAGGGCCGCATTCATGGCATATGGAGGTTCCCAGGCTGGGGTCAATCGGAGCTATAGCTGCCAGCCTACACCACAGCCACAGCAATGCCAGAGCCAAGCCATGTCTGAGACCTACACAGCTCACAGCAATGCTGGATCCTTAACCCATTGAGCGAGGCCTCATGTTTCCTAGTTGGATTCATTTCCAACTGTGCCACAATGGGAACTCCCCATTGTAGTTCCTAACACACGTAATTACTTTTGAGTCTGACTGACCACTCTGTCAAAATGTTGATGCAAATTTGTTCATTTTGTACCTACACATGCTTTAAGTTTCAGCAGCTCTTCTGGGCCCATTATTAAAACCCAGGTGCCTTAGTAAGGTGTTTCATGACCCATCCAAACCAACCCCCACAACAAACCAATCCCACCTCTGAATTCACAGATGTGAACTTGTCACATTACTTACATTTCATCTCCAGTAATAGATTTGTTTTAAAATCTGTCAGTTCACTTTTTTATCCTTATAATTTTATACATAAGAGATGCTCAATAAATGTGGAATGAAATAAGAATTCATACAGTGAAAGGAATTGGAACTATAGTTAATATTAGGTACTTAATATCTAGATATTTCATGCAACAAACTAGGATATTTATTCTTTAGCTATAAATGAGCTTGATGTTGCACAGAGTTTAAAAATACTGACTCTGGGCCAGGAAACTTTTCCTTTCACGTCTTAGGAAAATTGCTTTTCTGTACCTGTGTTTTCATTAAATTGTTGCCAGTTTTCAGTAATTTTTATGACGTTTAAGTAAAGTGCTTAAAGAGTGCCTAGTTAATGCTTAATAGCATTAACTAATAAGTGTAAGATTCCTAGATAAGGAAATTACTTGATTGCATGAATCCAAGTAGCATCCACAGATTGCCTATCTTCCAGTTCAAACTAACTTTCCATGTAATAAAAGACAAAACAGAGAGGTAACTAAAATTTATTCCAGGTTTGTATTTATAGAAAAGATGGAGAAATGTAACCTGCATGGGCATTGTTCAGTGGATTCACATACAGTTGCATGATCACACCCAAGGGATTTGATCTTTGGCATCTTTGAAGGTGGCAGCTGCATCCTAATGTAAAGTTTCATCCACCTCCTCATCTTCTGTTTTTTTTTTGTCTTTTTTTTTTTAAGGGCCACACCCATGGCATATGGAGGTTCCCAAGCTAGGGGCTGAATCAGAGCTATAGCTGCTGGTCTACACCACAACCACAGCCACACAGGATCCAAGCCACATCTGCAACCTACACCACAGCTCACAGCAACACCTGATCCTTAACCCACTGAGTGAGGCCAGGGATTGAACCTGTGTCCTCACAGATGCTACTCAGATTTGTTTCTGCTGAGCCATGAAGGGAACTCCTCTTCTGTATTTTTATCAATAATTGGGATATGAGAAAAACACTACCAAATTTATATATCTGAAACCTAAAAGGAATAGATAAGAGTGAACAGTAGAATTGGAATCAAGAGAACTTCACAGGTTAGCACAAATGAATGCAGAAGGAATTTCCTATAAAATGAAGCCCACATCTTTGTTGTGACCTACATTTCTAATCTTAGTTATTTACACAAAAGAAATGAAAGCATGGGTTTACAAAGACTTGTACAATAATTTTAGCAGCCTTTTGTAAAAGCCAAAAACTGAAAACAATCTAAATTCCACCATTAACAAGTAGATAAGCAAACTGTGATCTATCTGAGCAGTAGATACTATCTAGCAATAGAAAGAAATCTACTACTGACCCATGTACAACATGGGTGAACCAAACTCAGTACATACTCTATGAGTCCATTTATGTGAAAACAAAAACAGACAAAACTGACCTATGGTAACAGACATTAGATATGGCTGCCTGAAGATAGGGGTGGGAATTGAGTGCAAAGGGGTATGAGGGAACTTTCCTTGGGTGATGGAAATGTGTCTTCTTGAGGGTAGTGATTACAGTAGTGTACATAATTGTAAAACATCAAACTGCACACCTAAGATCTGTATATAATGTTGTTAATTATGCTTCAATTGTTTTAAAATGTTAAGCTATAGGAGGCGGGAGTGATCAAGATGGCAGAGTAAAAGAACATAGAGCTCACCTCCTCTCACAAATGCCTCAAAAACATCTACATGTGGAAAAATTCTCACAGAATACCTACGGGATGCTGGCAGAAGACCTCAGACTTCTGAAAGAGGAAGAAAGATCTCCATGTAACTGGATAGGACAAAAGGAAAAAAGAAAGAAATCGGGACAGGACCTGTGCCCCTGGCAGGAAGCTATGAAAGGGAAACTGTTCTGTACCCTGAGAAGTCCCTATACCAGTGGGTAGATCACCAGGGATGGAGGAAAAGCTTTAGGGCCTGGGAGGAGACCACAGCAATCAGTTTCCAGCAGGCAGAATGGAGAGAGACCTGCACATATTGTCTGTATCACTGCCTGGCACTCCCTAGCCTGAGATGCATGTCCTCTGGTGCAGGCACCTGCTTTTGAGCTCAGATGCAGGGAGACAACTGCATGGAGACAGCCTGAAAGGGCTAGAGTATGGTGTGGCCACAACCAGGATATATGCAGAGGGAGCCTGGGCCCACCATAGAGTGAGGTGCCATTGTTGGGAGGCATGCAGAGGGCAAGACACAGCACAATAGAAAAAAAGAAAAAAAATTCTTTTGTGAAAGTGATGAAAACCACAATAAACAGCAAAGGGATGAACATGAAGATGTAAAAAATGAATAATCATAAAATGTGGGGGAGGAGCATAAGCAATGTACATAACTTTTCAGAATGTATTTGAACCTATGTGACTACCAATCTAAAGCAAGGAGATAAAGGAAAGGGTTAACACACTTGAAAAACAGGATAACCACAAATCAATGACATATTATAGATTTATAAAAATCAAAAAGAAGAGAACACAATTATAATACAAAAGAAAATCATCAAACCACAGGAGGAAAAAAAGAGGAACAAAGTAGAAACACAGAATTAACTAGAAAACAAGGTTAAAATGGCAATAAATACATGTCTATCAATAATTACCCTAAATGTCAATGGACTAAATGTTCCAATCAAAAGACTGGAAAAAGAGTGTCACATCAATCCCACTCCTGTGCATCTAATCCAGAGAAAACCATGACTCAAAAAAATACATCTACTCCAATGTTCACTGCAGCACTATACACAATAGCCAAGACATGGAAGCAACCTAAATGTCCATCAACAGAGGAATGAATAAAGAAGATGTGGTACATATACACGATGGAATATTACTCAGCCATAAAAAGGAAAAAATAATGGCATTTGCAGCAACATGGATGGATCTAGAAATTATCATAAGTGATGTTAGACAGTGAGACAAGAATGTCATATGCTATCACTTATATGTGGAATCTAAAAAAAAAAAGAAAAAATGAACTTCTTTGCAAAACAGAAACTCACAGACTTTAAAAAACTTATGGTTACGGAGTTCCCGTTGTGGCGCAGTGGTTAACGAATCCGACTAGGAACCATGAGGTTGTGGGTTCGGTCCCTGCCCTTGCTCAGTGGGTTAACGATCCGGAGTTGCCGTGAGCTGTGGTGTAGGTTGCAGACGCAGCTCAGATCCCGCGTTGCTGTGGCTCTGGTGTAGGCCGGTGGCTACAGCTCCAATTCGACCCCTGGCCTGGGAACCTCCAAATGCCTCGGATGCGGCCCAAGAAATAGCAACAAAGACAAAAAAAAAAAAAAACTTAAGGTTACCAAAAGAGACAGGTTGAGGGGGAGGGATGGGCTGGGGGTTTTGATGAAGATGCTTTAAAATTGGGTTGTGATGATATAGTTGTATAACAATATCATATAATAAAATTCATAAAGCTTTGTTAAAAAAAGGACATAGAATGTAGATTTAAAAAAAAGAAAAGCCAGAAAACACAGCCTGTTCAATAAGTAGTGCTGGAAACACTGGAGGGCCACATGGAAAAGAATGAAATTAGAACATTTCCTAACACCATACACAAAAATAAACTCCAAATGTATTAAAGACCTAGATATAAGACCAGACACTATCAAACTCCTAGAGGAAAACATAGGCCAAACACACAATGACATAAACAATAGCAACATCTTCTCAGATCCACCTCTTAGAGTAATGACAATAAAAACAAAAATAAACAAATGGGACCTAATCAAACATCAAAGTTTCTGCACAGCAAAGGAAACCCTAAACAAAACAAAGAGACAACCCACAGAAAGGGAAAAAATCTTTGCAAATGAAGCAACTGACAAGGGATTCATCTCCAAAATTTATAAACACCTCTTAACGCTCAATATCAACAAGAAAAACAATCCCATTAAAAAATGGGCAGAAGATCTGAACAGACAGTTCTCCAATGAAGACATGTGGATGGCCAAAAAACATGAAAAGATGTTCAACATCACTCATTATTAGAGAAATGCAAATCAAAACCACGATGAGGTACCACCTTACACCAGCCAGAATGGCCATCATCCAAGTCTACAAACAAGAATTGCTGGAGAGGGTGTGGAGAAAAAGGAACCCTAGTACACTGTTGGTGGAATATAAAATGGTGCAACCACTGTAGAGATTCCTCAGAAAACTAAAAATAGAATTAGCATTTGATCCAGCAATCCCACTCCTGGGCATCTATCCAGAAAAAACCATGACTTGAAAATACACATGTATTCCAATGTTCATTGCAGCACTATTTGCAATAGCCAAGACATGGAAACAACCTGAATGTTCATTGACAGAGGAGTGGATAAAGAAGATGTGGTACATATACACAATGGAATATTACTCAGCCATTAAAAGGAAAGAAATAATAGCATTTTTAGCAACATGGATGGACCTAGAAATTATCATGCTAAGTGAAGTCAGTCAGACAATGAGACACCAACATCCAATGCTTTCACTGACATGTGGAATCTGAAAAAAGGACACAATGAACATCTTTGCAGAACAGATACTGACTGACAGACTTTGAAAAACTTAGGTTTCCAAAGGAAACAGTTTTGGGGGTGGGGGGAATTGCAGGGGGATGCACTGGAGGTGTGGGATGAAAATCCTATAAAATTGGATTGTGATGATCATTGTACAAATATAAATGTAATAAATTCATTGATTAATAAAAATAATTTCTTAAAAACCCTAAAATATGCTGCCTACAAAGAGACTCACTTTAGGGCAAAAGACACACATAAATTGAAAGTGGGGCAAGTGGACATAGATATTCCATAAAAACACAAATGACAAGAAAGCTGGGGTCAATGTATGTGTACTAGAGAAAATGGATTTTAGGAGTTCCCGTTGTGGTGCAGTGGTTAACGAATCCGACTAGGAACCATGAGGTTTCAGGTTTGATCCCTAGCCTCGCTCAGTGGGCCAAGGATCTGGCATTGCCGTGAGCTGTGGTGTAGGTTGCAGACGGGGCTCGGATCCCGCATTGCTGTGGCTCTGGTGTAGGCTGGCGGCTACATCTCTGATTCAACCCCTAGCCTAGGAACCTCCATATGCTGCGGGTGAGGCGCTAGAAAAGGCAAAAAGCCAAAAAAAAAAAAAAGCAAAGAGAAAATGGATTTTAAAACAAAGGCCATAATAAAGTGTACCATAAAAAGATCAATACAAAAGAGGCTATTAAATGTGCAACAAATATGCACCTAAAATAGGAGCACCCAAATACATAAAACAAATATTAACATACATAAAGGGAAGGACTGACAGGAATAAAATAGTAGGAGACAATGACACACCACTCATATCAATGGACATATCTTCTAGAAAGAAAAATCAATAAGGCAGCAAAGATCCTGAATGGTACAAGAGAACACTTAGACCTAATTGATATTTTCAAGATGTTACATCCAAAAACCCCCCCAGAAAACACATTCTTTTGAAGTGCACTGTGACATTTGACCACATTTAAGGACACAAAACAAGCCTTATCAAATTTAAGAGTGTGGAAATTATTTGGGGCATTTTTTCCTTACTACAATACCATGAAACTAGAAATAAACCACAGAAAAAGAAATGATTACATGGAAACTAAACAAAATGCTACTTAAAAAACAATGCTTCAACACTGAAATTGAAGAGGAAATTTTAAAAAACTTGGGGACAGGATTAAGATGGCGGAATAGAAGGACTGGAGCTCAACTTCTCTCCTAAAAACAACAAAATTCATAACTAAAGACTGAGCACTCTTCACCCAAATGGACCGGAAACCTTAAAAAATATATACTACTCCAGAAGACAAAGAAGAGGACACATCAAGAGGTAGGAGGGGAGATTTCTTTTTTTTTGTCTTTTTTGCCATTTCTTGGGCCACTTCCAAGGCATATGGAGGATCCCAGGCTAGGGGTCGAATCAGAGCTGTAGCTGCCAGCCTACACCAGAGCAACAGCAACGCAGGATCATGCCGAGTCTGCAATCTACACCACAGCTCACAGCAATGACGGACTGTTAACCCACTGAACAAGGGCAGGGATCCAACCCGCAACCTCATGGTTCTTGTCGGATACGTTAAGCACTGTGCCACGACGGGAACTCCAGTAGGGGAGATTTCAAATACAAACAACACCATACCTCCTGGGTAGGAAGCTCCACAGACTGAAAACTAACTGGTTCACAGAGACTCACCTACAGAAGTGAGAATTCTGAGCCACACATCAAACTCTCACGTTTGGGAATCTGGCATGGGGAGAAAGAGCCCTGGAGCATCTGGCATTGAAGGCCAGTGGGCTTGAGTGCAGGAACTCCATGGGACTGGGGGAAATGGAGACACCATTCTTAAAAGGTGCACAAGGACATTCACATGCACTGGGGGCCAGGGCAAAGCAAACTCTCCAAGGGAATATGGGTCAAACCTGGCCACAGTTCTTGGAGGACATCCTGGAAAAACAGGGGTGAATGTGGCTTGTTGTGAGGGAAGGACATTGAAGGAAAAACTCAGGAATATAGAGCAGCTGTGCCTTTCTCTGGAGGGGCCTTTTTGGGAAAATCTGGCCCCACCCCTCAGCCAGCTGCTGAGAAGGCCCAGGGCAAACAACAACTCAGGTGGGATCACAACCCTGCCCCTCAGTAAAAAGGCTACCTAAAGACCCCTCAGGCACACAGCTGCCTCTAATCCCATCCAGAGACAAAGCCCCACCCACCAGAGGGATTAGAATCGGCTCCACCTACCAGTGGGCAGGCATCATCCCCACCCATCAGGAAGCCTATAGCAAGCCCCCATACCAACTTTAGCCAAAGGGGGGAAGACATCAGAAGTAAGAGAGGCCACAACCCTATTATCTGTAAAAAGGTCACCACACCAAAATCCTATAAAAATGAAAAGACAGAGAACTATAACTCAGATGAGGGAGAAAGGACAAACACCAGAAAAACAGCTAAGTGATCAGGAGATTGGCAGCCGCCAGGTAAAAGACTTTAGACTGTTGATGCTGAAGAGGATGCAAGACCTTGGAAATAAACTGGAAGCAAATAACTTAGAGGAAACACTGACCAAAGAGATACAAGACATAAAGCTTAAACAAGAAGAGATGCAAAATACAATAACTGAAATAAAAAATTCGCTAGAAGCAGCCAACAGCAGAATACAGGAGGCAGAAGAACAAATAAGCAATGCGGAGGACACATTAGTGGAAATTATGGATGCGGAACAGAAAAGAGAAAAAAGACTGAAAACAAATGAAGAGAGTCTCAGAGAACTCTGGGACAACATTAAATGCACCAACATCCGTATTTTAGGGGTGCCAGAAGGAGAAGAGAGAGAGAAGAGGACAGAAAAAATATTCCAAGAGATAATAGCTGAAAACGTCCCTAACATGGGGAAGGAATCACTCACTCAAATCCAGGAAGCACAATGAGTACCATATAAAATAAACCCAAGGAGGAAAACCCCGAGACACATAGTAATCAAACTGACCAAAATTAAAGACAAAGAGAAAATCTTGAAAGCAGCCAGGGAAAAAAAACAAGTAACATACAAGGGAACCCTGATAAGGCTATTGGTAGATTTTTCAGCAGAAATTATGCAGGCCAGAAGAGAGTGGCATGATATACTCAACGTGATGAAAGGAAAAAACCTCCAACCAAGATTACTCTACCCAGCAAGGCTCTTATTCCGATGTGAAGGAGAAATAAAAACCTTCTCAGATAAGCAAAAATTGAGAGAATTCACAACACTAAACCAGCCTTACAACAAATACTAAAGGAACTTCTATGGACAGAAAAGACCAAGAGAAGAAGGAAAGGAAAAAGAGCAGCAAAAACAAATCCAAAGGAATTAATAAAATGGCAATAAGAACATACATATCAATAATTACCTTAAATGTGAACGGACTAAATGCTCCAGCCAAAAGACTTAGGCTGGCTGAATGGATACAAAAACAAGACCCATATATATGCTGTCTTCAAGAGACCCACTTCACTTCTAGGGACACATACAAATTGAAAGTGAGAGGATGGAAGAAAATATTCCAAGCAAACGGGAATCAAAAGAAAGCTGGAGTAGCAATACTCATATCAGACAAAATAGACTTTAAAATGAAGAATATTTTAAGGGACAAGAAAGGACATTACATAATGATCAAAGGATCAATCCAAGAAGTTGTTATAACAATTTTAAATATCTATGCACCCAACCTAGTGGTTCATCACAAGATATAAGGCAACTGCCAACAACCTTAAAAGGAGAAATTGACAATAACTCAATAAGAGCAGGGGATTTTAATACCCCACTCACAGCAACGGACAGATCAACCAGACAGGAAATCAATAAGGAAACACAGGCCCTGAATGAAGCATTAAACCAGATGGACTTAATAGATATTTATAGGACATTTCATCCAAAAGCAACAGAACACACATTCTTCTCAAGTGCACATGGAACATTCTCTAAGATTGATCATATCCTGGGCTACAAATCCAACCTCAGTAACTTTAAGAAAACTGAAATCATATCAAGCATCTTTTCCCACCACAATGCTATACGACTGGAAATCAACAACAAGAAAAAAACTGCAAAAAACACAAACACGTGAAGACTAAACAACATGCTACTAAACAACCAATGGATCAATGAAGAAATAAAAGAGGAAATTAAAAAATACCTAGAAGCAAATGACAACAGTGATACAACACTCCAAAACCTATGGGATGCAGCAAAAGCCGTTCTAAGAGGAAAGTTTATAGCAATACAAACCCACCTCAGGAAACAAGAAAAAGCTCAAATAAACAAGCTAACTTGACATCTAAAGCAGCTCAAGAGAGAACATACAAGACCTAAAGTTAGCAGAAGGAAAGAAATCATAAAGATCAGAGCAGAAATCAAGGAAATAGAAACAAAGAAAACCATTGAAAGGATCAATGAAACCAAAAGCTGGTTCTTTGAAAAGATCAACAAAATTGACAAACCCCTAGCAAGACTTATCAAGCAAAAAAGAGAGAGGACTCAAATCAATAACACTAGAAATGAAAAAGGAGAAGTAACAACGTACACCACAGAAATACAAAGGATCATAAGACACTACTATATGCAACTATATGTCAACAAATGGAAAACCTGGAGGAAATGGAAAAATTCTTAGAAAAGTATCTTCTCCCAAGACTAAACCAAGATGAAATAGAAAAGATGAATGAACCCATCACAAGAACTGAAATTGAAGCTGGGATTAAAAAACTTCCAACAAGGAGTTCCCGTCGTGGCCAGTGGTTAGCAAATCCGACTAGGAATGATGAGGTTGTGGGTTCGGTCCCTGGCCTTGCTCAGTGGGCTGACGATCTAGCGTTGCCATGAGCTGTGGTGTAGGTTGCAGACGCAGCTCAGATCCCGCGTTGCTGTGGCTCTGGCGTAGGCCAGTGGCTACAGCTCCAATTCGACCCCTAGCCTGGGAACCTCCATATGCCATGAGAGCAGTCCAAAGAAATAGCAAAAAGCCCCCCCCAAAAAACAAAAAAACAAACAAAAAAAAACTTCCAACAAACAAAAGTCCAGGACCAGATGGCTTCACAGGCACATTCTAGCAAACATTTAGAGAAGAGCTAACACCTCTCCTTCTGAAACTATTTCAAAAAATTGCAGAAGGTGTTCTCCCAAACTCATTCTATGAGGCCATCATCGCCCTGATACAAAAACCAGACAAAGATACCACAATAAAAGAAAACTAAAGGCCAATTTCACTGATGAACATCGATGCAAAAATCCTCAACAAAATGCTAGCAAACCGCATCCAACAATACATTCAAAGGATTGTACATCATAATCAAGTGAGATTTATCCCAGGGATGCAAGGGGTCTTCAATATCCACAAATCCATCAGTGTGATACACCACATTAACAAACTGAAGAATAAAAACCATAGGATCCTCTCAATAGACATGGGAAAAGCATTTGACAAAATCCAACACCCATTTCTGATAAAAAAACTCTTCAAAAAGTGGGCATAACGGGAACCTACCTCAACATGATAAAGGCCATATAAAGGCAAACCCACAGCAAACATCATTCTCAATGGTGAAAAGCTGAAAGAATTCCCGCTGAGATCAGGAACAAGACAAGGATGTCCGCTCTCGCCTCTACTCTTCAACATAGTTCTGGAAGTCCTAGCCAAAGCAATCAGAGAAGTAAAAGAGATAAAAGGAATCCAAATTGGAAAGGAAGAAGTAAAACTATCGCTATTTGCACGACATGATACTATACCAAGAGAATCCTAAAGTCTCTACTAGAAAACTGTTAGAGCTCATCCACAAAATTGGCAAAGTCGCAGGATACAAAATCAATACACAGAAATCAATGGCATTTTTATATACTAACAATGAAAAAGCAGGAAGAGAAATTAGGGAAGCAATCCCATTTACCATCACATCCAAAAGAATAAAATACCTAGGAGTAAACCTACCTAAAGAAACAAAAGACCTGTACTCTGAAAACTACAAGCCACAGATGAAAGAAATCAAAGATGACACAAAGAGATGGAAAGATATACCATGCTCGTGGACTGGAAGAGTTAATATTATCAAAATGACTATACTACCTAAGGCAATCTACAGATTCAATGCAATCCCTATCAAATTACCAAAGACATTTTTCACAGAACTTGAACAAAATATTTTAGTTTGTTTGGAATCACAAAAGACCCAGAATAGCCAAAGACATCCTGAAAAAGAAAAGTGGAGCTGGAGGAATCAGGCTCCCGGACTTCAGACTATACTACAAAGCAACAATCATCAAAACCACATGGTACTGGCACAAAGACAGAAATATAGATCAGTGAAACAGGATAGAAAGCCCAGAATTCAACCCACACACCTACAGCCAACTCATCTATGAAAAAGGAAGCAAGAATATACAATGGAGAAAGGACAGCTTGTTCAATAAGTGGTGCTGGGAAAACTGGACAGCCACATGGAAAAGAATGAAATCAGAACACTCCCTACACCATTCACAAAAATAAACTCCAAATGGATGAAAGACCTAGATATAAGACCAGACTCTATCAAACTCCTAGAGGAAAACATAGGCCAAACACACTCTGACATAAACGACAGCAACATCTTCTCAGATCCACCTATCAGAGTATTGACAATAAAAAGAAAAATAAACAAATGGGACCTAATCAAACTTCAAAGTTTCTGCACAGCAAAGGAAACTCTAATCAACACAAAAAGACAACCCACAGAATGAGAGAAAATCTTTGCAAATGAATTGACTGACAAGGGATTCATCTCCAATATTTATAAACACCTTTTGCATCTCAACAACAACAAAAAATACCACCCCATTAAAAAATGGGCAGAAGATCTAAACAGACAGTTCTCCAAAGAAGACATACAGATGGCCGAGAAACACATGAAAAGATGTTCAGCGTCACTCATTATTAGAGAAATGCAAATCAAAACCACGATGAGGTACCTCCTTACACCAGCCAGAATGGCCATCATCCAAAAGTCTACAAACACTAAGTGCTGTAGAGGGTGTGGAGAAAAAGGAACCCTAGTACACTGTTGGTGGGATTGTAAATTGGTGCAACCACTGTGGAAAACAGTATGGAGATTCCTCAGAACACTGAAAATAGAATTACCATTTGATCCAGCAATTCCACTCCTGGGCATCTATCCAGAGAAAACCATGACTCACAAAGACACATGTACTCTGATGTTCATTGCAGCACTATTTGCAATAGCCAAAACATGAAAACAACCTAAATGTCCATTGAAAGAGGAGTGGATAAAGAAGATGTGGTACATATACACAATGGAATATTACTCAGCCATTAAAAAGAACGAAATACTGCATTTTTATTTTAGCAACATGGATGGACCTAGAAATTATCATGCTAAGTGAAGTCAGCCATACAATGAGACACCAACATCAAATGCTTTCACTGACGTGTGGAATCTGAAAAAAGGACACAAATGAACTTCTTTGCAGAACAGATGCTGACTCACAGACTTTGAAAAACTTATGGTCTCCAGAGGAGACAGTTTGGGGGGTGGGGAGATGTGCTTGGGCTGTGGGATGGAAATCCTGTGAAATCAGATTTTTATGATCATTATACAACTACAGATGTGATAAATTCATTTCAGCAATAAAAAAAAATATTGAGGCAAATGAAAATGAAAATACAATATGAAATCTGTGATATGCAGCAAAAGTAATACAGGGAAATTCATAGCAACACAATCCTCTCTTAAAAAACAAGAAAAACCGGAGTTTCTGTCGTGGTGCAGTGGTTAACAAATCCAACTAGGAACCATGAGGTTGTGGGTTTGATTCCTGGCCTTGCTCAGTGGGTTAAGGATCTGGCGTTGCCGTGAGCTGTGGTGTAGGTTGCAGACGGGGCTCAGATCCAGCGTTGATGTGGCTTTGTCATAGGCTGGCAGCTACAGCTCCGATTCGACCCCTAGCCTGGGAATCTCCATATGCTGTGGGAGCGGCCCAAGAAATGGCAAAAAGACAAAAAAAAAAAAAAAAAAAAAACAAGAAAAACCTCAACATAGCCTACCACCTAAAAGAAAAAGAAAACTGAAATCTAAAGTCAACAGAAGGTAGGAAACAATAAAAATTAGAGTGGAAATAAAATAGAGATTTTAAAAAGTAGAAGAAATTAATAAATCAAGAACTGGTTATTTGAAATGATAAGCAAAATCAATAAACCTTGGGAGAAGCTCGCCAGCAAGAAGAGAGAGAACCCAAATAAACAAAATAAGAAATAAAAACGAGGAGTTCCCACCATGGTGGAGTGGTTAATGAATCCGACTGGGAACCATGAGTGCGGGTTCAATCCCTGGCCTTGCTCAGTGGGTTAAGGATCTGCTGTTGCCATGAGCTGTGGTGTAGGTTGCAGACACATCTCAGATCCCACGTTGCTGTGGCTCTGGTACAGGCTGGCGGCTATAGCTCCAATTAGTCCCCTAGCCTGGGAACCTCCATATGCCATGGGAAGCAGCCCTAGAAAAGGCAAAAAGTGAAAAAAAATTTTTTTAAATAAAAAAGGAAATAAAAATGAAATAACTGATACCAAATAAATACAAAAAATCGTAAGAGAACACTATAAATAATTACATGCCAACAAATTTGACAACCTAGAAGAAATGGACAAGTTTCTAGAAACATGCAGACCACCAAAATGGAATCAGGAAATAGATAACTTGAAGAGGTTGAACACTAGACATGAAATAGAACCTGTAATTAAAAAAAAAAAATCCTACAAACAAAAGTCCAGGACCAGATGGCCTCACAGGCAAAATCTACAAATATACAAAGAAGAACCTATAATGATCCTTCTAAACTCTTCCAAAAGCTTAAAGAGGAAGGAACACTCCCAAAGATATTCTATGAAGCCTACCATTACCCTGAAATAAAAATCAAACAAAGATACCACCAAAAAGGAAATTACAGGCCCAAATCTTTGATGAATATAGATGTGTAAATTCTCAACAAAATATTAAGAAACCAAATCCAACAACACATAAAAAATATCATACACCATAACCAAGTTGATTTGTCCCAAGTTCACAAGGATGATTCAACATACGAAATCAGTCAGTGTGATATACCACATCAACAAAAGAAAAGACAGATGCCACAGGATCATCTACATAGTTGCAGAAAAAGCATCTGACAAAATTCAATATCTATTCATGATAAATCTTTTA
Organism: Phacochoerus africanus; assembly: GCF_016906955.1. Taxonomy (NCBI): domain Eukaryota; kingdom Metazoa; phylum Chordata; class Mammalia; order Artiodactyla; family Suidae; genus Phacochoerus; species Phacochoerus africanus. The sequence continues at coordinate 87,539,163 of NC_062544.1, read as the reverse complement.
CTAAACATATCAACATAATCAAAGCTACTTATGACAAACAGCCACTATAATACTCAATGGTGAAAACCTGAAAGCCTTACAGCTAAAATATGGAAGAAGACAACGATGCCCACTCTCACCACTTCTATTGTACATAGTATTGGAACTCCTAGCCACAGCAATCAGACAAGAAAAAGAAATAAAAGTTACCCAAATTTGAAGGCAAGAAGTTAAAATTTCATTATATACAGATTACATGATAGTATATACAGAAAATCCTAAGACTCCACACAAAAATTATTGGAACTGATAGGCAAATTCAAGCAAAGGAACAGGATACAAGATCATTCAGAAACTGGTTGCATTTTTTATATACTAACAACATCAGAAAGAGAATATTTTTAAAAATACCTTTTAGGAGTTCCCTTTGTGGCTCAGTGGTTAACTAGCCTGACTAGGATCCATGAAGATGAAGGTTCGATCCCTGGCCTCACTCAGTGGGTTAAGGATCTGACGTTGCCATGAGCTATGGTGTAGGTTGCAGATTTGGCTCAGATCCTGTGTTGCTGTTGGTTGGTGTGGTGTAGGCTGGTAGCTGTAGCTCTGATTCGACCCCTAGCCTGGGGACCTCCGTATGCTGTGGGTACAGCCCTGATAAATAAAAAAATAAAATAAAATACTAAGGACTAAACCTGACCAAGGAGATGAAAGACTTATATAACTGAGAAACATAAACATTAATAAAGGAAACCACAGAAGACCTAAAAAGCCATTTCTCCAGATAACGAGATAGCCAAAAATCTTATGAAAAGATGCTCAACATCACTAATTATTAGAGAAAGGCAAGTCAAACCTACAATGAGATATCAGCTCATATTGGTCAGAATAGCCATCATCAAAAAATCCACAAACAATAAATGCTGGGGAAGGTGTAGAGAAAAGGAAACCCTCCTATGCTGTTGGTAGAAATGTAAGTTGGTACAACCACTATGGAAAAGAGTATGGAGGTTCTTTTAAAAACTAAAAATAGGAGTTCTCTCGTGGTGCACTGGGTTAAGGATCCACCATTGTCTCTGCTGAAGCTTGGGTCACTGCTGTGGTTCAGGTTTGACCCCCAGGCCCAGACCTTTTGCATGCCATGGGCATGGCCCAAAAACAAACAAACAAAAAAAACCTAAAAATAAGACTACCACATGATCCAACAATCCCACTGCTGGGTATTTAATCCTAAGCAAACTGTAATTCAGAAAGATATATATACCCCAATGTTCACTGCAGCACTATTCACAATAGCCAAGACATGGAAGAAACTTAAATGTTCCTCAGCAGAGGAATGGATATCGAAGATGCAATACATATATACATTGCAATATTATTCATCCATAGAAAGAATGAAGTGATGCCATTTGTAGCAATAGGGACGAAACTAGGGTTATCATACTAAGTGAAGTTAAGTCAGACAAAGAAAGATAAATTTCATATGAGATCAATGTGGAATCTAAAAAAAAATGCTTAAAATGAACTTATGTACAAAACAGAAACAGACTCACACACATCAAAAACAAACATATGGTGGAGTTCCCATTGTGGCTCAGCATGATAAGAACCTGACACAGTGTCCACAAAGATGCAGACTCAATCCCTGACCTCACTCAGTGGGTTAAGGATCCAGTATTGCTGCAAGCTGTGGCATAGGTCGCAGATGTGGCTTGGTTCCCAAGTTGCTGTGGCTGTGGAGTAGGCTGGCAGCTGAAGCTCTGATTTGACCCCTAACCCAGGAACTTATACAGGTGTGGCCATAAAAAGAAAACAAAAACCAAACATAGGAGTTCCCGTCGTGGCGCAGTGGTTAACGAATCTGACTAGGAACCATGAGGCTGCGGGTTCAGTCCCTGCCCTTGCTCAGTGGTTAACGATCCGGCGTCGCCATGAGCTGTGGTGTAGGTCGCAGACGTGGCTCAGATCCTGCATTGCTGTGGCTCTGGTGTAGGCCGGTGGCTACAGCTCCGATTCGACCCCTAGCCTGGGAGCCTCCATATGCCGAGGGAGCGGCCCAAGAAATAGCAAAAAGACAAAAAAAAAACATATTATTACCAAAGGAGATGGGTGGAGCAGAGGGATAAATTAGGAATTTGGGATTAACATATAGACACTACTATATATAAACTAGATAATCAACAAATACCTACTGTATAGTTCAGGGAACTATATTCAATATTCTGTAATAGCCTATATGTCAAAAGAATCCAAAAAAGAATGGATATACCTATACAACTAAATCACTTTGCTGTACACCTGAAACACAACATTATAAGTCAACTATACTCCCACATAAATTAAAAATTAAATTAAAAAATAAATTGAAGATTGTTCAAAGAAGTAGAAAGATATCCCATGCTCTTAGATTGGAAGAATTACTATTGTTAAAATGGCAATAGTATCCAAAGCAATTTATAGATGTAATGTGTTCCCTATCAAATTACCCATGACATTTTTTACAAAACTAGAACAAATAATCCTAAAATTTATATGGAACCGTAAGAGACCCAGAATTGCCAAAGTAATCCTAAAGAAAAAGAACAAAAGCAGGAAGCATAACCCTCCTGGACCTCAGACAATACCACAGAGCTACAGTAATCAAAATGGTGTGATACAAAAACAGACATATGGATCAATGGAACAGAATAGGGAGCTCAGAAATAATCCCACACATCTACAGCCTATTAATCTTCAACAAAGCAAGAATATACAATGCGGAAAAGTCTCTTCAGTTATGGATGCTGGGATAGTTGGAGAGCCACATGTAAACCAATGAAGTTAGAACTCATCCTCACACCATACACAAAAACAAACTCAAAATGGCTTAAATACTTAAACATAAGACATGACACCACAAAACTCCTAGAAGAGAACATAGGCAAAACATGATCTGTCATAAATTCTACCAATGTTTTCTTAGATCAATCTCCCAAAGCAACAGCAATAAAAACAAAAATAAACAAATGGGACCTACTCAAACTTGCAAGCTTTTGCACAGCCAAAGAAATCATAAAAATGAAAGACAACCTACAAAATGGGAGATAATATATGGCAAATGATGTGACTGCTAAGGGCTTAATAATAGACAAACAGTTCATACAACTCAAAAACAAAAACAATCCAATCAAAAAATGAGCAAAAGACCTAAATAGACATTTCTCCAAAGAATAAATACAGATTATCAACAGGCACAGAAAAAGATGCTCGACATCACTAATTAGTAAAGAAATGCAAATCAGCACTACAATGAAGTACTACCTCACGCTGGTCATAATAGCCATCATTAAAATGTCTACAAATAACAAATAAATGCTAGAGAAGGTGTGGAGAAAAAGAAGGAATGTAAGTTGGTGCAGCCACTATGGAAAACAGTACGAAGGTTTCTCAAAAAAATAAAAATAGATTTGCCACATGATCCAGCAATCCTACTCCTGGGCATATATCTAGATAAAACTATAATTCAAGAAGATACATGCACCCCAATGTTCACAGCAGCACTATTTACAATAGTCAAGACATGGAAACAACCTAAACTGACAGATAAATGTGTAAAGATGTGGTACATATATACGATGGAATACTATTCAGCCATAAAATATAATGAAATAATGCCATTTGCAGCAACATGGATAGAACTAGAAATTATCGTATTAAATTAAGTCAGAAACAGAAAGACAAATACCGTATGATATCACTTATATATGCAATCTTAAATACGACACAAACGAACTTATCTAGGAAACAGGAACAGACTCACAGACATAGAGAATAGATTTGTGGCCACCAAGGCAGAGAGGTGTGGGGGAAGGTTGGACTGGGAGTTTGGGCCCAGCAGATGCAAACTATTACATTTACAGGATGGATGAACAACAAGGTCCTACTATACAGCCTAGGGAACTCTACTGAATATCCTGTGATAAACCCAAAACGGAAAAGAATGTATACATATGTATAACTGAATCACTTAGCTCTACAGCATAAATTAACATGTTGTAAATCAACTATACTTTTAAAAAAAAAGGTGCAGGAAGGATGTTGAGTTGTACACAGAGCAACAGTCATATGAGTGTGTTTGGGTGTGGTAAGGAGAAGCAGTGTTGACACACTGACTTTAACAACACTCTGTGGGAAAAGGTTTGAATCAGAGCTTGATCACAAACTTAGTACAAACCAAGTGTGTGTTCTACTTGACTTTTTAAAACAGCCAAATTAACCCAACCTAAGGATCTTCTCATCACCTTTGCCAGTGTCCGTTTTTGGACAGCCCTATTGTACAAAAAGGCAGATTCTCTCCTCTTCGGTATTTTCAAGTGTAAATAAATCAGATATCCATTTATTCTTTTCTTTTTCTTTCCTTTTTTTAACTAATGATTTCTATTTTTTCCACTATAGTTGGTTTACAGTGTTCTGTCAATTTCTACTGCACAGCAAAGTGATTCAGTCACACACACACCCACACACACACACACACATATACATTTTCTCACATTACTTTCCATCATGTTCCAACACAAATGACCAGATATCCATTTATTAACTGTCAATAATGACAGGTTAACAGAGCAAAGAACAGAGTTCATTGACTTTGAGGAAGAGTCCAAAAATCAAGTGAGCTGGTATGCAAAAAGTATGTGCATTATTTTGAGAACGCCCCTTGATCCAACAAATTCTCCAAGGAATTTTTTTAAAAGAACTTCAAACCTAGACAAACAAAAACTGATAACCTTCAGTTCAGTTCAGAAAATTACATGCACACAGATTACACATGTTGCTTTTCGTCTTTTTAAGCTAACCCTACCAAGATTGTGCTCAGCTTTCCAATGACAAGAGGGAGCAAGAAGGTTGGCTTGTGTTTTCCTAGCTTTTCTCTGCTTTGTTGAAATTATACTGCGTCTTAATAAACCCTCCAGCTTTGTCATTGTTAGCTTCCTTTTTCCACACACACACAAAAAAAGCAAAGATGTTCCCACAAATAAACCAAGGCCTAAATATACATGAATTATATCTGAAAACTTTTTATGAGACTTACAGGTGTTCTCTCCTGTGAGATACTGTTTACTTTGTTGAAATTCTTCCTCCAAAGGGTATCTGAAAACCTTCTTCCAGTTTTTTTTTTTTTTTTCCCCCATCTTTATGTTCATCTCTACCTAACTGGGACATTACTGACACTATTTTGCCTTGTCTGTCTTCATCTATTAGTAAGATTAGTAGCTCTGATGCGCCCAAAGGAAAAAGAGCCTGAAAGTAAGAGCCACCAAGAGCCTGAAGACTCAAATTGAGGCCCTGATTTCAGTTGCAACCACCACCCTTTACACACACACACACACACCTCTTTTTTTCTACCAGGATGAAATGTCTGCATAGTCAATAAATCTAAACATCTGTTTCAAGATGATGAAGAAAAAAAAGTCAACGTAATTACTGCCTCTTAAGTAAGAGCCATTATGACCTTTGATATTTCAGAGTAGCTGCCCTCTTCTCTTTGGTTTTTTTCACTTTGTTAAGAGGAGAATGCTAGGTAAGGGCCAGAGCAGAACAGCTCAAAACAATATGGAAAAGGCCAAGGACTGTTACCAGTAACCCTGTCTCATACAGCTCTTAGATGAATAAACACTGGGGGTTGGTCTGAAGAATATCAGCTTAAAGGGGTGACTTGTCATTTACCTGTCTATAGTACCTCAGTCTGATCCTGTTTCTACTTCTTAGGTTTCACAGTTACAAATTTTACTTTCAGGTAACATGCAAATCATTTTCTTTTCATTCATTTATTGAATACAACTAGTGTTGAATAGTCAAAATAAAAATTTTAATACAGATATTTGCCCATGGATATATGGGGTTGGGTGGGAGACTTGGTCTCCATTCCAGTGTTCACTCTCCTACAGAAGGCCATGCATCAGCCCCCAACTTCCCTCTGCCCCCCTCCCTGCAACCCTCCCACTTACCACACTGATGACTTAGGTTGCTCTGTTCCTTCCTCACCTGTGCCTCTTGGGAGGTAGCCTGCCTTCAGAGAGAAGCACTGCCTTTGGCCATGTACTAGCTGAAGGGTAAAGGCCCTGGCCTTGGAGGGGGACGTCCTCAGTGGTGCAGGGCTGCTGGCAGCTGGCACCTCAGTCACATCCTGGGGCTCTGATTCAGGAAGTCCATTTTCCACAGATATTTAGTCACAATCTCCTAAACACATTTTATTAGCAATAATGACATTCTAGCTATCATATGCCTTATTCTTTAGAATGCTTAGCTGGTTCAGAATTTAGAAAGGAAGAGGGGAGCTTAAGTCCAAGATACTTAATCCAAACTGTCTCATCATACCGCAAGAGGATACAATATTCTTTCCTACAGTTAGCACTTGGAGTAACATGAGCAGCTCATGCAGGAGCTGTCTAAAAATCGGGTGCATTTTTAGATGTCTTGCTCCTCATTCACTTATTCCACAGATGCAAAGTAAAAAAAAACTAGGGAGACTTTGTTTCTAAAATCAGTAATACTCTTTTTTTTTTAGCTAGGTTTTTTCTTTGTTTAATGCGTGATAATAGGCAAGATGCATGGATCACTCAAGAGTCACAGCAAGTATCTCTCCTCTTGAAAATCTCTCCCTGCTGGGCTGTGAATTTTTATGAAACCTCCCACAAATGTGACACTGCTAAACATCTTTCTCAAAATACTTAAGACCTAAGAATTAAGGATGTAGTTGGCCATCAACTGGGCTGTACATTTGCCCAGTTAAATGCAAGCTGCCAAAAGAAGAAAACACACCACCAGATTGAGAGCTTTTTAAAATATAATTTAAAACTATTTTGTACCAGTACAATATATTAATTTTACAAATGTAAAATTTTATCTGCTGTTAAAGCATTTGCAAAACCACACATCCTACTTCAGCTTTATTGCACAATATCTATAAGAAAATATTAATTTTTAAATTAGAAAACATAAAAATGCTTTCAATATAGAAGAGACAATCTTATTTTAAAGACAATACTCTATAAGAATGTCTACCCAGAAAATAACAAACTTTTCACAGGATACCAAGCTGGACAGATGCTTCGGCAGATCCAGTACAAAAGCACTGTATAAAACCAGTCCAAGATACTTAATCCAAACTGTCTCATCATTCTTCATTAGAAATCTAGATGCCACTCATGGTGGTTTCTTCTCCTTAAAAAAGTTGAGGCATTTCTCAGTGGGAGCATTCTGAATATCTCTTACATATTCAAAACAAACCTTCCAACTTCATAGCCATCGGCAGGGTTTTTTCCTTCATGCAGATTATCTCTGGCAACTGTGTTTAATGACTATTAAATGATCGTTTTAATTCATTTATGCTGATAGAAAACATCAAGTTAAATACACTTTTAAAACCTAGTCCTTTACAAAAATCAGTTTATAAATTTGTATCATAAAAATTAGTGTCAAGACCATTAAGATGGCCTTCATTTGTCTTATATAAGTTGGTTCTCCCAGAGTTGGGATGGCAGACGTCCCACTTTTCAATGTAGTGTTAATAAGGATATAAATCCAAGCACTAAGCCGGAATCCCAAGACAGGTTAATAAGGTTATGATGGATTTTAGTGGGATATTACCCTGGGTCTATATGCCGAAGTAGGTGTTGAAATACTGACAGCAAGTCTTGGTGGTAATTTAATTCACCTCAGACAATGAATACTATCTGGAGGTGCAAAAGGAAAACGTTCATAAATACCTATCAGTGGGGTTATGTGCATCGTAGAAAAGGGGGAAAAAAATCCTTATTAGAACAAGGATGCACTAAACTTGATACATATATAGATTATACATCTTTTCCTATTAAAGCATGTTGATTCAATCACAAGTGTTTTCAAATGTATGTCTTTGTGGCCAGGGGAAATTGCTTTTTTGGAACTTATGGCCTGCATAAGCAAAGTCAAATATAATATTACACATTTGTGTAGAGAAAATAATTATTAAAATAGTGGTTATGCACTCACCAGTTTGTTGTAGATAGACAGATTTATCAAAAACCCAGATGCTTATAAAAAAAGTTTACATTATTTAGAATTTCTTCCTTAGGAATCAAAGCAGTTGCTTTTCTGGAACTGCATTTTTCAGAACTGCTCAAAGCACCTCATCTAGATGAGTGTTTTTTAAAAATATATATAAAAAGTCTACCAAGAGACTTCAAACATCACATATTTCACCTTTTACGGGCTTTTTATCATGAATCCCTTCCTTTAAAGTCCTTCAGAATAAAATAAAAATAAACTCTCACATTCCATTAGAAAAAAATGGAAACATTCACGGTCTGAAAATTTTCTGGATTCCCCCAAGTCTTGGTACTATGTGCAATTTCCTCATATATAAATTTTGAGGAAACCCCTGATCATCTACTATTGAATATTCAGCTAATGGACATGCCATAGAAAATTTACATTAATAGTAGTAAATAGATCAAAATCTAGTCCATAAAATAAAAATGTTCTATGACTTCAATTTAAATACGGATCTGAAAAGCTAAGAGGAGGTTTTTTGTTTGTTTTTTAAAAAGTGCTAATTATTACTTTTACAAGTATCTTCAATACATTATGTCCAATTCTTTGTAAAACTAAACCATGCTTTAGGCACACTGCTTGATGAGTTTCTAAAAAGCAGAGGAAAGAAATATCACTTGTCAATTAATCCAGCTTCCTTAATTTTACTGAAGAAGAATTTCTCCAGGATATTGGCACATTTGTAGTATTCACTCTCAGGGGGGTTGTACTCTTTGCAATTGGTAAAGACTCGCTGTAAGTCTGCCATGAATAATTTCTTAGACACGTAGTACCTATTCTTGAGGCGTTCACTCATGGTTTTCAGATCTGCACAGGAAAAAAAAATATTAGCAATCTTTGACTCCTTTCACACACTAGCTGACATAAGTAAGACTGGAAAAGAAATCTATGTCATCAATTTGATCACATTTTGACCATCCCAATGCCTTTGTTTAAGAGAAATTCATACGATCAAGGAAAACACTTCTTGAGTCTTATGTTCTTTCTGTTGAGAGGGTATCTGGTGCAAAATCACAGTGCACTGAAGGGACCATTATGAATCATCTGGTCCAATCCCCTATTCAGCACAAGGAAGCTAAGTAGATTAGCAGCGATAAGTACAATGAACTAAGTACTGTTAGCTATTCATTCAGAATTATACAGAAGAGGCTCTATTTACATGTCATAGAGCAGGTGGGACATTTGTATCAAATCATTTCATTATTTCAATCAAAACAATCAGACTAAATTTGTTTCTCCACATTCAGTTGTTTTGGTGTTACAGAGACAGAAATAAAGTAGAGAAACAGATCATAAATACATCTGCAAATACATCAGTGACTGCCTGTAAAACAGTTCCAATCAATTCAGTTTCACGCTCCATCAATCAAATAAGAATGACAAATTTTACTTAATAATCTATTTTCTAAAGCAAGTAAGGCATGCGAGACAATTATAAAAAGGATAGTTTCCCAATGTATTTACTGGCTTTAAATTATATTATTTTACAAGTGAAAACAGTGCTTCAGCTAAACTTTTAAGACTCTAGTGGGGCTTCTTTAATCCTCATTCTCGGGACCAATTTAAAGAATTCTATGCAAATAAGGAGATGCTAACATCTGTCTACTTATAAGTCCCTAATTGTTTCTAAACCTGTTTCTATCATTAAAAATTATACCAACTATTAAACTGGATTAGCAGACACAAACTACTATATATAAAATAAACAACATGGTCCTACTGTATAGCACAGGGAACTATATATTTAATACCCTGTAATAAACCGTAATGGAAAATAATATGAAAAAAATTATATGGCCTATGCATGAAAAAATAAGTTAAAATCACTAAAGAATTATTTCTACCAACAACCCAAATTCCCACTATATTATCAAACTTTCCAGAGAGTAAGAAACTTATAACCAAATACATTGGGATTATCATTTAATAAGATAAATTTATGTGCATGCAACATCCCCGAGTGGGGAGAAATTCATTTGCATCACAATTCTCAATCTACCACAAAACTCCAAAGGGAAAATGGAAAATACCTGCTTTTGCCTATTTCCTTTGACTAAATTACCCTTAGAAATATGTCATCATAATTGTAAACTCAACTTTTTGCTTTCTTTCTTCTCTAATCAAAACAGTTTGAGGGATTAAAAAAAAAAGTGTGAGGTGTTAAGATACACCAAGTCTCAGAAAATACCCCAGTAAATGGCTCACTGGAGGGTGACTGAGCAGAAGACAACAGCCCTCTCATTTCATACAGAAAGAGCAAAGGAACCAGGCCTCTCTAGGTGAAACTGGATGCTTACTTTCCTTCCCCCTAAATGCCCACCAGTTCAGGATGTGCTGTTTGATAGCACGCTTATAACATTTTAGAAAGAAGAAACAAGTAACCAAAAAAAAAAAAAAGAAGAAGAAGAAGAAGAAAAGAAAGGCGGGGCAGAAGAAAATGAAACTTGACACAAAGAAGTTTACGCCAAAGCTTTTCAAACAATTTTTTGGAAGGGAGGGGGTAAGAAGAGATGGGGGGAGCCTAAAATATAGCAGAAACAAAATAAGAGTCATGAAAGTGTTTGGACCTTTCTGAATAATTACAACTAATTCTGCATGTTTCCTTTCTCTATTTCCTTTCTATTCTAAAGTTATAGATAACATCTTGCTCCCTCTGGCCTTCTTAGACTTAACCAAATGGCCTGGTTTGCAAAAGAAAGTGATTGAACACCAGTGATAACAACTACGGAGACACCATTAAATTATTCCACTTTCATCCCCTCTCTTCCCCCAAATGCTAGGAATTCGGGGTAAGTAGGAAAGCCCTGCGCTAGCTATCCATGTGTGGGAAGAAGATGTCCCTTGAGCCAGACAATTCAGATGCTCTACTGAATTCATTCCCCAAACAAAACAGGTGGGATCTCATTCACAGAGGAGAAAAGAGTTTTTTAAAGGCATGGGGGAAAGAGAAGAAAGGTATTTTGAAAAAGCCAAGAAGGCAATGATGGGAAAAGTAAAGTTATTGGTCTGTCGGTCTTGTGCTCAAAGATGTGACCGTCCTAGGGACAAGATGACACATTCTGCCTAGTACCTAAAGGCATCTCAAAACAAAAAGCACTGTTCTACCAAAGGGCACCATCCACAGTTTTAATTAATTCTTACACACACCTCAGCCCTCCACTGGCCTTGCTCTGTGGGGTCAGTTTTCCCCACACAAGCATTAAGCTGTGCACAGAAGTGGTACCTAGAGGTTCCCACCCTTCTCTAGCTGGACCAAGCACAAAACCTCCAGAGAGCAGGCTGGGAGTGGGCTAGGAAAGACGGGACCCAATGGACCTACCACCAAATAATCCTCCCCAGACTCATCCAACCTCCCAGGAGTGCTTCACAATAGTTGGACTCCCCAGGAGATGAAGGTCAAAGGTCAAGCAACTTAAGTTTGGAAATGGACTTAAAACAGTTTTAGCACATTTTTCACACCATGAGAAATACTGATTCCCAGGTCATCTCTCCATTCAGAATTCTAGACTCCATCAACCCTCACTCTGATTTCCATGAACTGAAATCCATAGAAGCAAGGCAGCGAGAAGAGGGAAAGAAAAGCATATGGATGTCCGTCCTCATTATGGACTATAGACTACTGAAATAATACTACCATTATGTGAAACAGTCATGTGAAAATAAAGCCAAAGAGAACATCTACAAATAACTCCGTTATCAGGGAGCTAACGGATCCTTTTCATTTTCTGGTTTACATCTTAACACCTTCTTAACACCAGGAAGCGATTACGGGAAGAAAGGGATAGAAGACACAGACTTTCTCCCATAAAAAAATGGCCACACAGCTGATTGGGAAAAAAAAAAAAAAGAATTCAACTAGTGGTCTGTCATCTGCACAAGGGCAAATTAGTATAATTTGGGGATTCTCAATTAATCATTCATTTCAGCCTAGTGCAGGCACCACAATTCTGTATTTCCAAAGGCATTTTGTCTGTTTGTTTGTTTGAGGATGGGGAACAAAGCTTAAAATAGGAGCATAATTAATTTGTTTCACTAACACTCTCCATCACAGGCATGGAAAATCAAGAACTGATTTCTCTGTCTAAAAGCCTGTCAAGTGGCTTAATCTAACTTCATCTGTTTACCTTCAAAAATCCTCAGGCTCTCAAAAGACATTAAGAGGACAGGCTGATATTTTCTTCTGTTTGCAACCCAACAGAGTATCAGCAAGTTATATTCAAACAGCCGTGACTTTCATCTCTAGGGCTGTGTGTTCAGGTTCCCACCTGGGTGTTGGCATCTAGTGTGAATGGTGCGTGGGCTCCATAGAATGCAGCACGATATCTTCAATGAACATGCCCCTTACCCCCATCATCCTGCTCTGACAGCAAGAGGGCCTGTGGGGCCCTGCACAGGGTCGTGGAACCCCACTACCCACCACACACATCCTATCCTACCACCGACGAGTACAGATTGACCTCGGCAACCATCTGTCCCCCACACCGCCATCTAGAGCTTTAAATCTATACTTAGAAAACATTAATGGCATTACCCATGGGGAACCTTATAACTTCATAATATCCCGGAGCTTCTGTTCTCTTCACGGGTTCCATGAAGGGCCAAGCGCTTTGATGGCTCTTGGGTAAAGAAAAAAGTAAGGTATCTAATATGGAAATGCCATGTGGGAAATCATTTCAAAATATGTGCATGAGGTGAAGGAAAAGGAGACACCCACCTTCACCTGCTGTAGGATGCTCTTGAGTGTGCTGTAAAGCTGGTCAGGGTCTTTGGGCTCTTTACTTGAAAGGAGTAAACAAAAAGGAACAATGATTAGTCTTCTACCCTCTTGCCAGGTGACTCCTATACAGCTCATTTTTACATAAACCTAAAGTTGGAACCATTGCAGAAGTTTTTATGAAAACTGAAACCTAACAAGTGTGAAGAAGACTACAGTCAGTTTGCTTGGTTTCTCTAATTTTGCAGAAGTGCGAAGAAACACTTCCATGAATATCCTTGGCCCATCAGACTTACCTCTTCTCTTTTCCACTTGGTTTCCAGCCTGTCTCTCCTACATCAACGAAATTAAACACTGAATGAGAACTGCTTTTGGTCAAGAGAATAACACAGTCAACATTTATCAAAAATGCAATGAATTCCAGCCATGCCTCAACAAAAGCGTATTTCTAAAAAGAGACTGAAATTAACTGTAGTTACTTTACTTCCTGATACACCTAACGATGTAAAACATTTCCAAGTCTGACATTACTCTGCTAGTGTTTTTAAAGCAAGAACTCCAAACTTTCAGAGGAAAGCATAGAAAACAAACATGTTTGGTACAGTGCTCATATCTATTTTTAAAGCTCTAAGTCACACTCTTTGTGAATCACCATGTGAAAAGTTAGGCTGCTATTTTAGGTGGGAACCAACTCTGTCCTGGTCTCTCTTTGATTTGGTGAAGACCTAGCTTGTTAGCAGGAAGAACACACAGCCTGGAGTCCAACAGACCTGGATTTGATTTCTTGTTCTCTCTTTAAAAGCCATCTTACCCTTGATAAGTTAGTCAATCTTTACTCCTCAGTTTACCAATCTATAAAACAGAACTCCAAAATTGAGCCGATGTGATTCCTTTTGAGATTGGTTGATGTATGTTAAATAAAAAAAAAAAAAAAAAAAAAGAAGAAGACTAAGAAGAATGCCTGGCATGCGTAAGCATTCAGTGATATGGTGGCTATTATTGCCATTAATAGGGATAAAACAGGGAAGTAAGCTCTGATGTAGGGTGTATCTTGTAACAAAGAAATATATCTTGCCCAAATGATGTCTTACTTTTTTTCTGGAGAATTTTAGTTTGTTTGGTTTGGTTTTATTTAATCTTCAATATAGTAGAAGATCCTGGATTTAAATCGAATGGAAGTGTTGATAAGCAGAGCTTTTGATCCACAAAAGACCTATTTTACATATTTTAATTCAATACAATACATCTCTGATATACCCACAGGTAAGAACCCTTATTAGATAAACCACTCTTAAAAAAGGAAACAAATTATATGCTTTCCAACCATTGTGTTTAGAAGTTTGGGGAAAGAGGGAGTTCCTGTCATGGTGCAGCAGAAATGAATCTGACTAGGAACCATGAGGTCACGGGTTCCATCCCTGGCCTTGCTCAGTGGGTTAAGGATCTGGCATTGCTGTGAGCTGGTGTAGGTTGCAGATGCCGCTCAGATCTGGCGTTGCTGTGGCTCTGGCATAGGCTGGCAGCAACATCTCCGATTAGACCCCTAGCCTGGGAACCTCCATATGCTGCAAGTGTGGCCCTATAAAGACAAAAAGACCAAAAAAAAAAAAGTTTGGGGAAACAGATTTAGCCACAGGCAGGTCACAGCCAAAACAGCACTGAGAAAGAGCACAAACAGAAAGCTATCTAGAGGAGAGGAGAACAGGGCTGCTTTTATTTCTGATAGTCACTGGCCACGTGCCTTTAAAGTTAAAGGATGTAGGAAGTTCCCACTGTGGCACAGCAGAAACAAATCTGACTAGTATCCTTGAGGATGGGGTTTCAATCCCTGGCATTGCTCAGTGGGTTAAGAATCCGGCATTGCCATGAGCTGAGGTGTAGGGCGTAACTCGGATCTGATGGTGCTGTGGAGTAGGCCGGCAGCTGTAGCTCCCATTTGACTGCTAGCCTGGGAACTTCCACAGGTGTGGCCCTAAAAAGCAAAAACAAACAAACAAAAACAAAAAATTAAAAAAATTTAAGAAAATAGTAAAGGACTTAACCATCATGAGATTCAATCTCCCCATTTGGATGAGTAGAATTCCCCTGACTTCAAGGTCACCTGTGGGTAAGTATATGGCACTGTGCCACAAATAACAGGTGCTCATAAACAGCAGACATTACCAGCTACAGCAAGAGATCAACTAAGTTCTCTTTGCTTTGTGTGCATTGGGAAACAGAGAAAAGATGTAAAAGGAAAGCATCTGCTCCCTTCTTAAAGACTACAATAACACAAAGGGCGACAGGCAAGGCAAAAGGCTGTCCCTGTCCGACACACTTCTTGGCATGACCAAAAGGTTTTCCTTTTACAAGAAGATCTATACATACGAATTCCAGGAATGCTTTCTATCGGAATCTGCCGAACTCCATCTTTAAAACAGGAAAGTCCAGGGTAGACTTTCCGAATCTGGGCTTGTTTCCTTTCTATCAGCTTTTTAATGATCTGTAAATCGTAAGAAGAAGATAAGGTTAGTGACAGAAGTGTGCAGCCAGCGCTTAAGTCAGTCAGCCTAAGGAGTTGTTTCCTGAGCAAAATAAAGTCTTTAGGAAACAAAAGGGTGAATGCTATTTAACAGTAAGATATGAAAGCCTTCTACAATACCTTACACGTTTACTGTTACTCACACAGCCACCCCTGAATACTTGTCTCCTACCATCCAAAAAAAAAGCCAATATTGAGAGAACACACTGCTCCAAGGGCTCAGTGCCCTCTTTAGCAGAAGCACCAACTATTTTCCCCTGTTCCCCCTCGGCCACTGCTACCTGAAACAGCCCTGCTGCCCAGTCAACATCAGAACCTCTTCACATCCCATGACCAGGAACTGCTCCTTTCACTGGAGGGGTGGAGGGACTCACAAAGTCTCCAAAGCCTGGGAGAATGAACTTCCTAGTGTTCACATTTTTCAAGGCTTAAGCCCCAACCTATGCTGACTGCATCCAAAAGGCAACTCTAAAGTCTGAGAGCAGGAGCTCCTTTGTGGCTCGGTGCATGAAGGATCTGGTGATGTCACTGCTGTAGCTCAAGTCACTGCTGAGGCTCAGGTCACTGCTGAGATGTGAGTTTGATCCCTGGCCTGGGAACTTTTGCATGCCACAAATGCAGCAACCCCCGCCACCCCCCCCACCCTGAATCACCATGTAGTCAAATCTATCAACCTTTCCCATTACTGCTTCTCTTGTAGTTCACATGCATAAGAGACTTCACTCTAGCATCAGATAACAAATCACTTAACATCAGGAAGTATAGCCTTCAGAACTTGCAGTGAAAAAGGAGAGATGAATACACCCTAAGATAAATATGTAAGATGATGAGTAATTGAAATTCAAATGAATGTATCAAACCAGCACTTGAGTTCAAAGAGGAATGGAACACAGGGAGAAGTGGTTCCGTGTGTGTGTGTGTGTGTGTGTGTGTGTGTGTGTGTGTGTGTGTGTGAAAGAGAGAGAAAAGAGAGTATGTGTGTTGGGAGAGGAAGTGGCACTGAATGAAGACACAAACAAGAGGGGTAAATCATCAATAAGAGCCTTTGGAGATTAGTTTAGAAAGGGAAATAAAGAGGTGAATTTGGTAAGGATGCTTGAGGCCATCATGTAAGAAGCCTTGAAGGCGAAATTAATACGTACTATCTATCGGATTTCCCACTGCAACTCAGTGGTAACAAATGCAACATTAAGGATGTGGCGTGGCGTGGCTGTGGCGTGGCGTGGCTGTGGCTGTGGCGTAGACTGGCAGCTGCAGCTCCAATTCCACCCCTAGCCTGGGAACTTCCATATGCTGTGGTGTGGCCCTAAAAAACAAACAAAAAAATGTACGATCTCCCATATTTTAGTTTGTGTTTTACACCAATTTAACACGTATTGACCTCATTAGAAGTGACAATTTAGAGAGGATATAAAGATAACTTCAAAGAAGAAATCTAGATATATGCACCCCAATGTTCATTACAGTACTATTAACAATAGCCAAGAGAGGGAAGCACCCTAAACGTCCATCAACAAAGAATGGATAAAGAAGATATGGTACGTTTACATAATAGAACATTACTCAACCATAAAAAAAATGAAATAATGCTATTTGCAGCAACATGAATGGACCTAGAGATGATCATACTAAGTGAAGTAAGACAGAGAAAGAGAAATACCATATGATATCACTTACATGTGGAATCTAAAAAAATGATACAATGAATTTATTTACAAAATAGAATCAGATTCACAGACATAGGGAACAGACTTATGGCTACCAAAGGGGGAAAGGAAGCAGGAGGGATCAATTAGGAGTTTGGGGTTAACATGTTCACACTACTATATATTAAACAGATAGCCAGTGAGGACCTACTGTATAGCACAGAGAACTATACTCAATTTCTTATAATAAACTATTGTTTTGAAGGGTTTTTTGGCTGTGTCCACAGCATGTGGAAGTTCCCGGCCAGGGATCAAATCCACGTCACAGCAGCAACCCAAGCCATAGCAGTGACAACACCAGATCCTTAACCCACTGCACCACCAGGGAATTCCTCTTATAATAAACTATAATGAAAATGAATCTTTAAAAGAATATGTGTATATATATATATGTGTGTGTGTGTATCACTTTGCTGTACACCAGAAATTAACACAACTTTGTAAATCAGCTACAGTAAGATAAGAGATAAGGAGCTCCCCTAGTGGCTCAGTGGAAACAAATCCGACTAGTAACCATGAGGTTTCGGTTCAATCCTTGGCCTCACTCAGTGGGTTAAGGATCTGGCATTGTCCTGAGCTGTGGTGTAGGTCAGACTCAGCTCAGATCCTAAGTTGCTGTGGCTGTGGTGTAGGCCAGCAGCTGCAGTTCCCATTCGACCCCTAGCCTGGGAACTTTCATATGCTGCGGGTGCGGTCCTAAAAAACAAATAAAAGAAAGATGAGAGATAGAAAGAAAGGGAGGGAGGGAAAGAGAAAGAAAAAAAAAAGGGAGGGAGGGAGAGAGAGCGAGAGAGAGTGAGAGCGAGAGCGAGAGCGAGAGCGAGAGCGAGAGCGAGAGAGAGAGAGAGAGAGAGAGAGAGAGAGAGAGAGAGGAAGAAAGGGGGGGGAGGGAGGGAAGGAAGAAGGAAGGAAGGAATCTAGACACAGCACAGCAAACTGAGGTTATGATCCCCAGCACACCTGTACACCTGCAGCCCGGGGGGTGCACTTCACCCCAGTGGAGACTGGCCTGTGCAGAGGGAACCTGAGGCAGCTGCATGCTTACCTCCTTCTGCTTCTTAATGATGACAGAAAATTCTGTGTATGGGATCCGTGGATTTAGCTCACATCCCATTAAAGTGGCTCCTTCATAATCCTTGATGTAGCCAACATATTTGGTTTTGGGGATTTTAATTTCTTTGGAGAAACCCTGCAGAGCAAATAACTTCATTCAGATGGTCCTTGTGCATCAGACGCCTGTCATGTCGTGAGGCCCAGCACATGACCAAGCTCTCACCCTATTATCCTGGGAAGGACTAGCATGAAACAGCAAAAATCAAGCTGTGCAAATAGGAAGGAATGCAACAACAAAAAATCATAGTAAAATATGAAAAAGTTTTTAACAGAAATGGCTATTAAGCAAAAATAAGGATTAATTTTGCATCAAATTACACAATTTCTCCAAACATGGGGATGAGGGCTCTAAGATTCTCAAGAAATCAGTAACTAACATTAAGCTAAATTCTGAAAGCAAATTTTGTCAAAAAATAGAGCAATTAGAACCTTGATATTGAGGAAATGAAACACCTACTTGACAGGCAAAAAACTTCCAGACTATCACAAGCATGCTTGTTTCAGTGACATCAATGCTTTGTGATATATTCATTCAGAAACTTTAAGCTGTACCAACATAATTGTACAGGGTATAGAGTCAGATATCTATAATGATTTTCCTTATGGTGCCTATTTCAGATATTTGCAGAAAATTACTTAAACTTCAGTTTCCTGCCTCCTCTTTAAGCAAAACCTTATTTTCCAAACAATTTTGCCATCAGTCTCAAAGAGGACTACAGACAAGTCATTTAAGAAGCATAGTTGAGATTTCATCTCTGCAATACAGTCACAGCCTAGGAAACTGACAGTCAAGCCCTCAGTAAAACAACCCCACCAAGTTCTCTCTAGTGAGTTTTATCAGAAAAGTCACAAGTGCATCCCAAAGAATGAGAAGAAAATAAACAGGAACTTCATTATCTGACATGGGAGAAGGGAAAGCTTTCTATATGAGAACATACATATATATAAAGTTAATAGGTCTTGTGCAATAACATCTTAAAAATTCTGTATATTAAAAAAACCATAAGCAATGTTGAAACAAATGACAAACAAGAGAAAAATCATAAAATAAAAGGTTAATATCCTCATAAACAAAGAGTTCTCACAAATCAACATAAAAATAAACATTTTAATTGAAAAAGAGGCAAATGCAATGAACTGGCAATTCAAAAAAAGAAGAAATACAAAATGTCAATGAACAAGAAAAAATAAGTCAAACTTAGCAGTAATCAAAAAATGCAAAGGTATACAAGGTGTTATCTTGGAAAGGGGTAAAAAAATATTTTTCAATTATCAACTCTTTTCCTGAGCCCCCTTATATACTGCTGACAAGAAAAAACTGTTACAGTATTTGGCAGCACATAATGAAACCTTAAATATGCCTGGAAGCATATATTCACACATGGACAACTTAGAAAAAATAACTAAATGTTCCCTAAATGCAGTATTGGTTTAATAAATTATTTTCTATCTTTGCAAGAAAATTTTAGAAAACCAGAGTTCCCATCATGGCTCAGTGGAAACGAATCTGACTAATATCCATGAGAACGCAGGTTTGATCCCTGGCCTCACTCAGTGGTTTAAGGATTGGGTGTTGCTGTGAGCTGTCCAATAGGTTGCAGATGTGGCTCAGATCTGGCATCGCTGTGGCTGTGGCGTAGGCCAGCAGCTACAGCTTTGATTCAACCCCTAGCCTGGAAACCTCCATATGCTGCCACAGGTGTGGCCTTAAAAAAAAAAAGTTTCAGAGAACCATCAAAAATCCCATTTAAAAAATTAGACTATGTTAAGTTTTTAAAAGGCAAGTAATTAAACTACATACAATATGAGCTAACTTTTGTATTTATATACACACAGATACACAAAGAAAAGTTATTACAAGGTATTTGTCAAAATGTTAACAGTAAATTCCTCTGGTTAGTAGAATTACAAGAAATGTTTCTTATTTTCTTTGTGCTTTATTTCATTTTCCAAAATTTCTACAATAACTATATATTACTTTTGTAGTCAGAAAAGTAAATGGAAAATGTTTAGGAATTATAAAACTCTATTAAAAAAAATTGGGAGCTCCGTGGTGACCTACTAGTTAAGGATCTGGCACTGTCATTGCTGTGGCTGGGGTCCATGCTGTGGCACAGATTCAGCCCCTGGCCATGGAACTTCCACATGCTGCAGGTACAGCAAAAAAAAAAATTATTCATATATATATGAATAATAATACATAATTCATATTATATATTTATATATATATAATTTACTGTTAACGTTAATTTACTGTTAACTTTTTTTTTTTTTGCCTTTTCTAGGGCCACTCTCGCAGCATATGGAGGTTCCCAGGCTAGGGACTGAATTGGAGCTGTAGCCGCCGGCCTATGCCAGAGCCACAGCAACGTGGGATCTACTGTTAACATTTTGACAAACACTCTTGTAATATCTTTTCTTTGTCTGTATGTATGTATATAAATACAAAAGTTAGCTCATACTATATATAATTTAATTACTTGCCTTTTAAAACTTAATATAAAGTGGAGGGGGAGGGAGTGGGATGGACTGGGAGTCTGGGGTTAATAGATGCAAAATGTTGCATTTGGAGTGGATAAGCAATGAGATCCTGCTGTATAGCACAGGGAACTATATCCAGTCACTTGTGATGGAACATGATGGAGGATAATGTGAGAAAAAGAATATATATATATATATATATATATATATATATATATATATATATATACATGACTGGGTCACTTTTCGGTACAGTAGAAATTGATAGAATACTGTAAATCAACTATAATGGAAAAAATAAAAATCACAAAATAAAAAATAAAACTTAATATAGTCTTATTTTTTAAAAAAGATTTTTAATGGTTCTCTGAAATTTGCTTGCATAAATAGAAAATAATTTATTAAATCAATACCACATTTAGGGAACATTTAGTTATTTTTTCGAAGTAAATGTCCACTTATTATTATATAATAATGTATCCACTTATTATTATTATATAATGTTATTATATATAACATATTATGTTATATATGTTATTCCACTTATTCCATATATAAAAATAATATATTTTATAAAAGATATATAATAATAAGAATAATCCTCAGAGAGCTAAGATGAAAACTTCTGAAAGAAAGAATTAAGACAGCAGCCAAGCTCCCAGCCACCTGTGTGCTGTAGAACCAGGACTGTCTGGAGCCCTTTGTAAACATTAGAATTCTCTCTCTGCTGTCATAAATGAAGGCCTTCAAGAGACAGAATCTATTTCTCTCATTCCTGGAGAATTCCAGTCACCCAAAAATGGGAATTTCTCCTTAGGCTGGAGACACTATATTTTTGAATGTCAAGATACAATCTTATACTTCACTTACAGGTGACATTCATTCATTCACTTAATAAACATTTATTTAGTACTTACGATGTGCTGGTCATACCCTCTAATCCAGTCTGAAGCTTACCCTTGGCTTAAGGCTTGCAAAATAAGTGTATGTCCTCCTTACAACCAGAAAACACTGTGTGGAGCAGGGGAGGGTGGAGGGGACTTGCTTGCACAAAAGCTAACTGAGTGAGTATTAAGAAAAGGAATGACAGGACAGGGTTGCACAGTGAAAAAACCCACCTGCTTCTTGAAATATCCAATTGCATATTCATCTGCATATGTGAGGAAGTTCAGGATGTCATGTTTTATGTGATATTCTTTCAAATGGTTCATCAGATGTGTTCCATAGCCCTATGTGCAAGTTAGTGTACAGACAAATATATTAGGTTCTGGAGAAAAGAAAGTCCATTTTCACTAGAAAATATAGGCAAATTTGAGAGTACTTATTACCAATATAATACTTGCATCTCTGAACTTTGAAGATGAGATACAAAAGCAAAAAATTCAAAATTCTTGAACTGAGACACAATCATCATTTGAAAATAGAAATTTTTGGCTCTTTGAAAAGAATACACCAAGCCTACAAACTGCTAGTTCAGTCCTAGAGATTACGTGCTGAATATTAATACAGAGGTTTTTAGAGTCAACATCGATTATGAATCTCTGCTTATCTTTAAAGCAGTTGAGAACCTGAGATGAAAAGAGCAATATAAATGAGAAGCGCTAATCTTTACTAGAATATTAACTAATCCACATGTTTCCTGCAAACTACAAATCAGCAATCCTTCCAAAGTACTGTATCATCATATACACAGGATTTTCAACTTGGTCTTATCAGACCTTTCCAAGCTAGGTCTGGGAAGCCCCAAACCTCTGAGTGAGGCAGAAGACACTAGGAAGTAACTGAAAATAGCGAACAATGTTAGATAAAGTAATGATTGATATATTGGGGGGGGGGAGAAAGCACCAGGTTTCTCAGTGATGTATAAAGCTTAGACAAGATCTATAAATTTAAAGTGATGGTTTTAGGAGTTCCTGCTGTGGCACAGTGGGTTAAGAATCCAACTGCAGCAGCTCAGGTTGCTGCAGAGGCACAGGTTTGATCCTCAGCCTAGCACAGCGGGTTAAGAATCCAGCCTGCTGTAGCTGTGGTGTATGTAGGTCACAGGCGCAGCTTGGATTTGATCCCTGGCCTGGGAACTTCCAAATGCTGTGGGTGCAGCCATAAAAAAAAAAAAAAAAAGTAAAGTGACAGCTTTAGAACCTCATAAAAACAGATGAAAGTAAACTCAAACACCCAGAACACAGATATCTTCACATCAATATTTTAGAACTCAGTGACACACTTTTCTAAAGAACTCACACATGGTCTCGGGGAACTGTAGTACCACGGGAGGCAAGGATCTTTGGAAGTCATTTGGTCTAACTCTGCCCCGTGTGAAGCCAGTCTTCTGCCATCTACCCTAGCAGGTAAGCTGCTAGAACTCTCCAGTGCAGGATGACTGCTCGGTCCTTAGTCTGTTCATTTTCAGGCATTGTTATGGTTGGGAAGTTCTTCCTAATATTCAGCCGAGATCTGAACCCTCATGCCTTCTACCTAGTAACCTTTGCTCTATCCTAGGGTAACAAAGACCCATCCCTGCTCTTAACAGTCTCATCCATGCCCCTCCCTACCTCCCAGGCTCCATCCAGGTTTCAGTCCTTCCTCACATGGCAGGATTGGAAAAATCCCTTCTCAATCTAATCATATGCATAACAATACCTTTCTAAAGCATGGATCCAGGACCAAGCATAACAATATTCAGGGGATGGTCTGCCCAGTTATACCCCATGGGAGGGTATAAGAGCTGTTATAAAAAATTAATATCAAGAATGCATAAATAAGGAGAAGAGGATTACCAGAAATTATTCTGGAAGTGATTCTTCTATTGACATTACCCAAGGACATACTGGCTTTTTCCCAAACATATCACAATAACAACACACTGTGAGTCTGAATAAAACTCAGAAAAAAGACCAATGAAGGAGTTCCCATCATGGCTCAGTGGTAATGAACCCAACTAGTATCCATAAGGACACAGGTTCGATCCCTGGCCTCACACACAGTGGGTTAAGGATCTAGTGTTGCTGTGAGCTGTGGTGTAGGTCACAGACAAGTCTCAGATTCCATGTTGCTCCGTCTGTGGTGTGGGCTGATGGCTGCTGCTCTGATTCTACTCCTAGCCTGGGAAGTTCCATATGGCACAGGTGCAGCCCTAAAAAGACAAAAAAAAAAAAAAAGATGAATGAAATATCTTTCTTCCTGAGGAGAAGATAGTAAAATCGGAACATAAACATATAAAACACATAATTACAGTATCGAACTAGCTGTTCAATTTGGTAGCCACCAGCCACAGGTGGCTTTTGAACTGAGATGTGACAAGTCCAAATCAAGATGTATGAGGATAAAATACACACATCAGGGAAAAAAACTCTCATTAACAACTTTCATACTTATTAACATATTTAAATGATAATATTTTGAACACAGGTTAAATAAAAAATATCAAAACTAAAAGTCAAAACTAATTTCTCCTGTTTCTTTTTATTTGTTTAATACTAGAGATTTTCTTAGTCATGTATGTGGCTTTCATTTGAGGCTCACAATTATTTTTATTGTACAGCATTGGTGCAGAGTGATGTATTTGTACCTATAATAGAGAAAAATTCTGTAAAATAATTAAGAGTGAGAAGGAGGAATGTATAGAAGAAAAAAAAGATATGTGGAGTTCTCATCATGGCTCAGTGAGTTAAGAACGCGACTAGCATTCATGAGGATGCAGGTTTGATCCCTGGCCTTGCTCAGTGGATCCAGCACTGCTGCAAACTGCAGCATGGGTTACAGATGCAGCTTGGATCTGGCATTGCTGCGGCTGTGGCATAAGCCTGCAGCTGCAGCTCCAATTCAACCCCTAGCTAAGGAACTTAGCTGCAGGTGCTGTAAAAAGAAAAAAGAGAGAGAGAAGCTAAGTGTAAGCTAAGCCTTAAAAGAGTTCTATCAAATGGAAAACAAGATAAGAAGATGGATTAAAAATCCAACATGGATGCAACTAGAGATTCTCATACTAAGTGAAGTAAGTCAGAAAGAGAAAGACAAATACTATGTGATATCACTTATATGTGGAATCTAAAATATAGCACAAATGAACCTATCTACAAAACAAAAACAGACTTACAGGCAAAGGGAGTAATTCTTGAGTTCTCATCATGAAAAAAACTCCATTTCCTTTTATTTTGTATCCATATGAAATGATGTTCATATGTTCATTAAATGTTCATTAAATTTAATGTTCATTAAATTTATTGTGCTAATCATTTCACGATGTATGTAAGTAAAGTCATTTTGCTATACTCCTTAAACTTACATAATGCTATAATAGCAAATATATCTAGATAAACTTGAGGGGGAAAAGAAACCACGGTAACTAAATGTAACACTTTATACTGAATTGGATTCTTTTACTATAAAATATAGTATAAGGATAGTTGATAGTTTGAATGATGACTGTGAGTCAGAAGGAATCAGTGTTTATGTCTCGATTTTTGATAGCTTTATTGTTATGTGGAAAAAGACCCTTATTTGTAGGAAATATACACTAAAGTATTTGGGATAAGGGTACCATTTGTCAGAAACTTACTGTCAAATGGTTGAGAAAAACAAAAATGTATTATTTTTGTAATTTTTCTGGTAAGTTTGAAACTATTTCAAAATCAAGAATGTATACATGTATGTGTAACTGGGTCACCATGCCATACAGAAGAAAATTGACAGAACACTGTAAACCAGCTGTAATGGAAAAAAATAAAAACTATTATACATTAAAAAAAAATCTAAGTGTAAGGAAAAATAAACCTATACAAAAGGATTTCTGAAAAATACAAGCAAGTGGGTTTATAACCTTGGGACATAAAAATTTACGTAAAAATTAACATCAAAAATGCATAAATATCTTCTATTAAGATCAATACAAAGGAGTTCCCGTCGTGGCGCAGTGGTTAACGAATCCGACTAGGAACTATGAGGTTGCGGGTTCGGTCCCTGACCTTGCTCAGTGGGTTAACGATCCGGCGTTGCCGTGAGCTGTGGTGTAGGTTGCAGACACGGCTCGGATCCCGCGTTGCTGTGGCTCTGATGTAGGCCGGTGGCTACAGCTCCTATTGGACCCCTAGCCTGGGAACCTCCATATGCCACGGGAGCGGCCCAAGAAATAGCAACAACAACAACAACAACAACAACAACAAAAAAGACAAAAAAAAAAGATCAATACAAAAAAGAGACAGCCTATAAATCATCAAAGGAACAAGCAATAAATATAACCAATATAAAAAAGATATTTGATCCCAATAGTAATCAGAGCATTCCACCAAGAGAAGCAGTATTTCACTCAGAAGTATGCAAATTTCTTTAAAATTGATGATACCCAGTGTCAGTAAAGAACAAGAAAATGGTATTCTCCAACACCGCTGGTGAAAGTGTAAACTGGTAAACCTACTGAGAAGGATGATCTAGAAATAATTTTTTAAACTGAGACTCTGCGCATATTCATTCATACTGCAATGCCACTTCTCAGTGTCTAGAAATCATTTCCAAACAGAGCACTGTATATGATAAAAAATAAGTGGAAATAAACACAAATGTCTTCAATACGGAATGATTACATAAGCTATGACCCATCTACATCATGCAAATCTATATAAAAAGAATACAATAGCTCTGTATCTGCACTGTCTCATAGGAATTTCCACAAGGATGGAACTATTCTTCATCTATGCTACCTAACATGCAGCCATTATTCATACGTGGCTACTGAGAAATTGAGTGCCTGAGAAAATGAATTTTAAATTGAATTTAATTTTAACTGATCGAAATATAAATTTAAACAATCACATTTTGCACTAAATATAAATAATCATTATATCCTTAAGATATAATGGAAAGGATTTCTTTTTTCCCCAATTAGGTACAGTATGAATTCTATTTATACAAACAACACACCATACAGTCATCTCTTACATACAGGTACAGGTCCATGTACCTAAATCAGTAGAGCAGCACCTAGAAGGATGCACACCAGGCTGACAATGGCTGGATGGGGGGGCAGGGGCGGGGTGGGGGTGGGGATTTTTGCTTTATTTGAAAATGTAGGAGTTCCCATCATGGCTTAGTGGTTAATGAATCTGACTAAGTACCATGAGGTTGCGGATTTGATCCCTGGCCTTGCTCAGTGGGTTAAGGATCTGGCGTTGCCGTGAGCTGTGGGGTAGGTCACAGACGTGGCTCGTATCCTGCGTTGCTGTGGCTGTGGTGTAGACCAGCAGCTACAGCTCTGATTAGACCCCTGGCCTGGGAACCTCCATATGCTGCAGGTGCGGCCCTAAAAAGGACAAAAAGACAAAAAGAAAAAAAGAAAAAAAAAAGAAATGTAACCTTCATAATTAAATAACATTTTTAAAGAAAAGTGGGGAAGAGTTCCTGTCGTGGCTTAGCAGAAACAAATCTGACTTAGTATCCATTAGGTTGCGGGTTCAATCCCTGGCCTTGCTCAGTGGGTTAAGGATCCAGCGTTGCCATGAGCTGTGGTGTAGGTCGCGGAAGCGGCTTGGATCTGGCGTTGCTATGGCCATGGTGTAGGCCAGTGGCTACAGCTCTGATTCAACCCCTAGCCTGGGAACCTCCATATGCCTTGGGGGTGGCCCTCAAAAGACAAAAAAAAAAAAAAAAAAAAAAAAGGAAAGTGGTGAGAAAACTAGAGAAAATCGAGGTTTCGCTACTGCCTGTGCACAGGAATAGCAATGTCTAAGAATCAGTAAGAAATGTGTCTTCAGAGAGTTTCTGTCATGGCTCAGCAGAAACAAATCTGACACTAGTCCATGAGGACACAGGTTTGATCCCTGGCCTCGCCTCGCTCAGTGAGTTAAGGATCCAGTGTTTCAGTGAGATGTGGTATAGGTCGCAGATGCAGCTCAGATATGGCATTGTTGTGGCTGTGGTGTAGGTCAGTGGCTACAGCTCTGATTTGACTTCTAGCCTGGGAACTTCCAAATGCTGTGGGAGCGACCCTCAAAAGAAAAAAAAAAATGTGTCTTCCGATGAAATTAGCTTTAACCCCCATTTGGTTGATGAAAGAAAGTTAGGCTTTTGCTGTATGTACACCATCTTGTAAGGAGCTAATGAACTATAGGTTTCTTCTCCTTCACCCACAATCCAAAGATTTCACTCAAGAAGAATATGGTTCTTCTGCAAATCGGTTCTCAAGACCAGCCTAAGACATTCTTCATCAGTGGCTACTTATCTGTCACCTCTCCCAAGAAATCTTTCAGATTCCAGTTGCATGTAAGTAGGGGCTGTCTCTTAACTTGAATCCTCTCTGTGTCTAGTACGGTGACCAGCAGCACTGAAATCTTAAATATTTCCTTGGTTAAAGAGGCATTAACAGTATTAAGCTATTACATGCAAATGTTTAGATTTTCATGCCAGAACTACCTCCCTTATTTGTATGCCTTTATTTTTAACTATAACCAAAAGGGTTCCTTTTCAAATCCATCTGGTAACTTCAGTGTTTACTGAAGTATTTCTTTCAGTAAATAAGTATTAGCTATGAAACTTTAAAGTTGCATACAATAACAAATCCAAATAGTTCTCAGGTAAGATTCTAAAACCAGGCGAGGAGCTTTAAGTAAAGTCTCAAATGTTATCTTGCTTTGAGCAAGGTAAATTCACATACAAATCTTTACTTAAAGCATTCACAGAAATTTGTATATACTCTTAATGCTCCAAACTGAGTGGAAAGGCAAATTCTAAAGTATTATTTAGTAGCCAGAGTTCCTGTCGTGGTGCAGCAGAAACAAATCCAACCATGAGGTTGCAGATTCAATCCCTGGCCTTGATCAGTGGGTTAAGGATCCGGCATTGCCGTGAGCCGTGGTGTAGGTCATAGACACAGCTCAAATCTAACATTGCTGTGGCTGTGGGGTAGGCCAGCAGCTAAAGCTCCGATTCGACCCCTAGCCTGAGAACCTCCTTATGCTGTGGGCGCAGCTCTAAAAAGCAAAAAAAAAAAAAAAAAAAAAAAAAGTATCATTTAGCCAAGACTTCTTTTGGAGGGGGCAGATCTTTTTAGGCCACACCTGCAGCATATGGAAGTTCCCAGGCTAGGAGTTAAATCAGAGCTGCAGCTGCTGGCCTACGACACAGCCACAGCAACGTGTGGTCCAAGCCATGTCTTCAATCTATACTGAAGCTCAGGGCAACACCAGATTCTTAACTCACTGAGCAGGGTCAGGGGTTGAACCTGATTCCTCATGAATACTAGTCGAGTTCATTACCAGTGAGCCACAATGGGAACTCCCTAGCCAAAACTTTTAATAGCTTAAATAAAAATTGTAAACCTCCACTTATGAACTTGCTGTTTTCACAAATAAGTACTACCAGCACTGGCTTCCATAAGAATCATCCATCCATTCCACTCAGTTTTGAGAGATCAAACTTCATTTTCTAAAACTACAGTTTCAAAGTCACTTACATAAAGTAGCTCTTTTTTTTTTTTTTTTTTTTTAAGTTTTTCCTACTTAGTTTGTGATGTTTGGTCACCCTCCTTCAAGTCTTTAGAAAATTACATGGTTTGGGAAAAAATATAAATTGCCCTTTTGGGCAGTAATAAGACAAAGTATCCAATTCATATTAAACACCTTTAGTTTCCCTCTAGTACCTTTTTCCAAGGCAACCTTAACCAACCTTTTTCCAAACAAGGTACTTGGTGTAGCTTTCTTTGCAAATAAAAATTATGCAATCATTTTCTGAAATTATAAACCAAGGACATATTTTCCAGCTCCTCTCCCAGTTAAAAGCCAAACAAAATTTTCCTTTTAAGTAAGTTCCTAAATCCTGAACACTTGGAATTCCTTCTCACTTTGGCTGGGAGTAAATAAGAATGTGCTAAGCACAGCAATAGCACCATCTAAAGACACACTGTCAAAATTCATTGAAAAAGAGCCAGAGATCAGTTTCAGGCAAATTTGGGCCCTCACCTTCCCCCGTTAGAATGATGAATGTAAGATTGATGGATGCGGTTGGCCCTTTGATGCTGAGTGCTGTGAGCTCAAGACAAAAACCTCATTTGTGCCTTGTGAGAGGAAATCCCCGCAGCTGTAATTGGCACTGTGACTACTGCAGAGCAGAGCTGTTAATGAAAGCAAAAGCACCCAGGGCACTGGCTGCAGCCCCCAGGCAGAGCAAGCCTCCTTCCAGTGACCCATTTTTGCTTTTTGTAACTGGCATTGCTTCACTGTGGCCTAAGAAGGCAACTATGTCCTTAGTCCCCCTCTGTTCAAGCCCAGGGCACTCTTGACATGTGACTAGTCCAAACTGAGACAGGTGTAAGTATAAGATACCCTCTTGGGAGTTCCCTGGTGGACTACCAGTTAAGGATTCAGTGTTGTCACTGCTGTGGTGCAGGTTCGATCCCTGGCCCATGAATTTCTGCATACCATGGGTGGGGAAAATAAAAAAAATTTTTAAATAAAAATAAAGTAAAATAAAATAAAATAGTACCAACCAAAGAAAGTAGTGTCTCAAACATCTCAATAATTCTTTGACACTGAGGACCTACGACAATGGCAACACTTTGGATATACTGAGTAAAATAAATTTTTAGAATTATTTTTGTCTATTTTCATTTTTTTTTTCTTTGTAAGCCCACACCTGTGGAATATGGAGGTTCCCAGGCTAAGAGTTGACTTAGAGCTGCAGCTGCAGGCCTACACCACAACCACAGCAACCAATCTGAGCTGCATCAGCAAGCTTCCTCACAACTCACAGGCAACCCCAGATCCTAATCCACTGAGCAAAGCCAGGGATCGAACACACATCCTCATGAATACTAGTAGGGTTCATAACCCACTGAGCCATAGCAGGAGCTCCTGTTTTTTTTTTGTTTTTTTGTTTTTTAATGTAGCTACTAGAAAATTTTAAATCACACATGTGGCTCACATTTGCACATCGCATTATATTTCACTGGACAATGTTGCCTTAGAACTTCCAATAATTTTTCTCAGCAGCCATCAAATACTGAGCTACCTTTCTTTCCACCAATTGCCATATTTTTGTATTATTTTAGGGCTCCCAAAATACCAAATGAATCATAATCTGAAGATATATCTGATTCCATTTTCATAAAAGCAGCAGAGTAGAACACAACATAATCTAGATCTTTCTGCCAGTAAGAGTCTGGTTTATGCCAGTCAGTCCGCAATGCCAATTGTGCTATCAATACAAGAGTCTGGGGAGGAAGGGACCAGTGCCAAGGACAATTGGGAAGGCAAATCTCTCTCTCTCTCTCATACACACACACACACACACACACACTCCCAAAAGACCCACATTTCCAAACCCTGCATGAATATTTCTGAAATTCAGTCCTGAATGTATTCAAATTTTTCACGATTTCCCCTACTAAGCATTTCTTTAGTCCTTGCCCCTCTTTAGGCACAAAGTCATAAGAAATCTTTCTGAGATGGGCGCCATCATCCCAACACACATTGCACCATACCCTTTCTGGTGGTGCACTGTCACTAGGCGTGTGTGTACATGGAAATTACCAATAACACTGAGATGACTTTTCAAATCTCCCTTCAACTGAAGTAAACTATGCCTGAATTGGAGTTCCTGTCGTGGCTCAGTGGTTAATGAATCCGGGTAGGAAATATAAGGTTGTGGGTTCGATCCCTGGCCTTGCTCAGTGGGTTAAGGATCCCGTGTTGCCTTGAGCTGTGGTGTAGGCTGCAGACGCGGCTCGGATCCCACGTTGCTGTGGCTCTGGCATAGGCCAGTGGCTACAGCTCTGATTCAACCCCTAGCCTGGGAACCTCCATATGCCACAGGAGCAGCCCAAGAAATGGCAAAAACACACACACAAAAATAAATAAATAAATAAATAAATAAATAAATAAATAAATAAATAAATAGCTATGCCTGAATTGCAGCTCTGGGATGTGCCTGCCCCAAGGTCCAACAAAGCCAGGGAGCACCTGACTGTGGATATGTGGAACCATGTGCCTTAAACACACAAATACACACACTTGGTGAAAGGATACTCTTCGGAAAGTCCTGGACCCCACTCGGGGCCTTCTCTGGACCTGACACAGAGACCTTGCCAAGCTCCCCAGCTTTCATGGAAGCACCCCTTTCTGTGTCTCTTCTAAGACCTTGGGTTACCCTTACCTTGACTTGCTCATTTGAGGTTACAGCACAGAAAACAATCTCTGTGAATCCTTGGGAAGGGAACATGCGGAAACAGATGCCACCAATAACACGTCCATCTTTAATCAAAGCGAGGGTTTTGTGTTTCCTGAAAGAATAAGATTACATCAAAGTTTCACCTAGCCTGGTTATATAAATACACTGTTTGGGGTGTTCCTCATTAACCAACCAAGAAAAGAGGTGGCAGGGAGTGTTTTTTCTTTATTTTTCCACGGAAACTTCCTTTATCTAGTCACCATCTCAACAGATCATTCTTTTTTGCAGTTTGATGTGGGATCTCAGTTCCCGGGGTGGTGGTGGGGGTTGTTAAAACCTGGGCCACAGCAGTAAAAGCACCAAGTCCTAACCACCAGACCACCAGGGAACTCCCTCACCAGACCATTCCTTAATGTGGACCTTTCAGAGCAAACTTGCCTGCACAAGGCTGCAATGGAGCTTCCATGAGAACAAAATGCCAGCCACCAAAGGTTTATAACTAAAGACCAGAGCCTGTTGGGAGGTGCTCACAGGTACTGGAATGGGATACCCCCAATGCCCACAGACTCACAGTGGAAGACCAGAGGCAGAGCACAAGGTCAGGGACAAACATGGCATATGTTTCTGAAGAATTTAATCTCACTCAAAAAAATCACAGAAACAGAGTTCCCTTGTGGCACAGTGGGTTAAGGATCTGGCGCTGTCACTGCAGCTGTTTAGGTCACTGCTGTGACACAGGTTCCATCCTTGGCCTGGGTACTTCCACACGCTGTGGGTACAGCCAAAAAATAAAAATAAATAAAAAATATCACAGAAATAATATAGAAAAGAAAACTAGACTCAAGAGTTTCCCAATGGTTCAGCAGGTTAAGGATCCAGCATTATCACTGCTGTGGTTCTGGTAAATGCTGAGGTATGCATGAGTTTGACCCCTGACCCAGGAACTTCTGCATGCCATGGGTGTGGCCAAAAAAAACCAAACCAAAACAAAATAAAATCCACCTGTACAATTTGCTAAAACCTGCATTCCAGAATCCTGGCAGACTTTCTGTCTAAAATATCCATCTGAACAGTCACATGCATGAATCACAATTCACACAGGCTGCTGGGCTATCTATGTTAAAATCCATTCCATTAGGAAAGTCTGCTTTTTTGTTTGTTGCATTTTTTTTAAGCAATGGGTTGTCAAAGTTAACTTGTCTAATACCGTAATAATCTTCCCAGGGCTTATAGAGCCAGGCAAAATTGGTATCTAGCTAAGATACCAAAATCAAGACTATTTTGACTATTAAAAAAGTGGGGACATCTTTTTAGTGTTTCTATTTCTTCATTGCTATAATGAATGAAGCACAGGATAGTTATAAGCAGCTTAAAATATATAAAGCCTCATTCATAAAGAATTGATGAATTGTTGAAAAATTCACCCCAATGCCTTTGGCCATGGCAAGTATCATGATGCTGCCCTGTATCCACAGTGTGATGAGAGGCAGCAGGACTTGGTGGGTGACCACGGCTGACTTGCATGATCTGAGTGGTTCCTCTCTCATTTAAAGAGGGAAAAAGGGAGAAGGAAGACCTGAGCACCACTTACGGGTCAAAGACCAGCCGTGTGATGTACTCCTTTGGCATCCGGGGCAGCTGATGGGAGAACACGTTCTGCAGACCCACCAGCCACATCAGAATCTTCTTGTTGGGCTTCTGGTTCAGGGAATTGCCCACCACATGAAATTCAATCACACCCCTGCGCTCCTCCAGCCTTGCTGCCTCGTCCCGGGCTGAATGTGCTGACAGAAAATTGGTCTGGGATGCAAGAGACAGGAGAACAATCACACCAGGCTCTTCTCTTAAGACAAGAGGGAACAGGACATAGCACTGCTTCTCTTCTGTGTTCTAATAAGACACACTGATGGATGTTCCAGGTCCTAACCAACACACGCAAGTTACGAAAACAAAATAAGCAGACTGGGAGAGCATTTTCAGAAACCAGAACATGATACTTGAACATGGAAATTTGGTGCATGTCAGAAGTCACCAAGTTTTCTGGAAAGGGCCAAGTAGTTCATTTTTAGCTCTTCACAACTCTGAAAACTCAATATAGAACTACTATATCATTCAGCAATCCCACTCCTGAGCATATATCTGGACAAAACTTTCAAAACTTTCATTGAAAAAGGTACATGCACCCCTGTGTTCACTGTAGCACTATCCACAATAGCCAAGACATGGAAACAACCTAAATGTCCATCAACAGAGGAATGAATTAAGATATAGTACATATATACAATGGAATACTACTCAGCCATAAAAAAGAATGAAATAATGGCTTTTGTAGCAACATGGATGGACCTAGAGATTATCAAACTAAGTGAAGTAAGTTAGAAAGAGAAAGACAAATTCCACATGATATCACCTATATGTGGAATCTAAAATGTAGCGCAAATGAACCTATTTACAAAACAGAAACAGACACACAGACATAAAGAACAGACTTGTGGTTGCCAGGGGAGAGGAAGGGAGTGGGATGGACTGGGAGTTGGGAGTTGGTGAATGCAAACTATTACATTTAGAATGGATAAGCAGTGAAGTCCTACAGTACAGCATAGGGAAATATACCCAATCTCTTGGGAAAAAACATGATGGAAGATAGTATAAGAAAAAGGATGTATATATATGTATGTGTCAATATGCCATACAGCAGAAATTGGCACAACATTGTAAATCAACTATATTTTAATTAAAAAATAAATTTAGAAAAAGATTTGTACATCAGAAGTTCCCATTGTGGCTCAGTGGGTTATGAACTCGACTAGTACCCATGAGGATGAGGATGAGGGTTTGATCCCTGGCCTCTCTCAGTGGGTTGAAGATCTGGCATTGCCTCGAGCTGTGGTGAAGGTTGCAGACAAAGCTCGGATCTGGCATTACTGTGGCTGTGGTGTAGACCAGCAGCTACAGCTCCAATTCAACCCCTAGCCTAGGAACCTCCATATGCCATAGCTGCCTCCCTAAAAAAGAAAAGAAAAAAAAAATTGCACATTTTAAGGGCTCTGTGGCAACTTGCCAGCACTGTTGTAGGATGAAAGGAGCCACAAACAACACATATATGACTGGATGGAGCAGAGATCCAAGAAAACTTTATTTAGAAGGGTGGTGAACCTGTGGGCTATAGTTTGCCCTAGTTTAGAAGAATCCCATCTCACTGAACTTTATAGCACCCTTGGGACAACAAATCCAAAATTCTCATTACAGGCCCTACAGTGGCCATCACATTTATACTACCAGCACCTCTTTTTGGAGGACAGTTATCTTTGCAGAGCAGTATCTGCTGACCCACCACTGACTACAGCTGGCAGCACAATCTTATGCCAGCACTTGGTGCCCCCATCCTATTTAACCCACTCAGGGGGGTGCAGGTCAATGGCTACCCAATAACTCCCCAAGGACGAGAAGCCAATTGGCAACACTTGGTTATTTTACTGGTCAGTCACCCAGGTGCCTGGATGCCACTGTGGTCGATTTAAAACTATCAACATAGTTAGCAAGGAGTTCACAGAGTTCTTGAAAATTTAAGTTGCCCTGTGCACATCAGTATGAGTCAACTCTAACAGTACACTGCTAAACCCATCTGACAAATTCTGAAATGTGTGACTATATCCACATTGTACAGCTGAAAAAAAACTGAGCTAAACTAACCCGTTAAGTTACCAAATCCCTGAAAGACAAGTATACAAAAGGTACTATAGTCTTAGGTCCCCAAAAGGCTATCTAGAAGGAAAAGGAAAGAACAATTTTATAAGGCAATCTTTCTCTCAACAACATTCTAGCTCTTTGAATTATCCTCAATACCATCCCTAAGGAAACATGACAAATTAAAAATCGATATATTTTTTTTTTCTTTTAAGGGCCGCACCTGCGGCACATGGAAGTTCCTGGGCTAGGGGTCAAATCAGAGCTGCAGCTGCCAACCTATGCCACAGCCACAGCAATGACAGATCCAAGCTTCATCTGTGACCTATACCACAGCTTGCAGCAACACCAGATCCTTAACCCACTGAGCCAGGCCAGGAATTGAACTCACATCCCCACAGAGACTAAGTCGGGTTCTTAACCCACTGAGCCACAGTGGAACTCCAAAAACATCAACACTTTAGCAGAGCCAGACTAAAAAAAAATTTAAAAGAAACTCTGCAAAATAATCTCCAAGCCTTTTCTTCATTTCCTGGGAGCTTTCAGAAATTAAGACATTTCCGCTTTGTCCCTGAATACAACACAATGAGATGACAGGAGTACTTTTACCAAAAATGCTTTACTTGAATACAATCATGAGTAAGCAAATCCCAAAGGAGGGATGTGGTGCAAAACCAGCAACCAGGATCCTTCAGGATGCATCAGGATCCTTCAACAACAGTGCTGCCATGAAAGACCAAAAGAGGACTGGGAACCATTCTGGAATAAAAGGGGCTAAAGAGGCAAAGAGGTTAAGAACCAAATGCAATGTGTGATCCTGGACTAATCCTTCAATAGCGACAAATGCTATAAAGGGCAGAATTTGGAAATATGGGGAATCTGGATAAGGCTATATATTTGGATAAGGGCTGTATATTAGGCCAAGGGTCTAGCATAACTTTGTCTAGGCATACTTTTCTATAAAGGGCCAGATAATGAATATGTTGGGCTCTATGGCCATATATCGCCTGTCTTAATAATTGAGATCTGCTGTTATCCTGATAGGCAGACACAGATGATATGCTTCAATAAAACTTTATTTACAAAACCAGCAAGTGGATTGGATCTGGCCTCCAGGCTGTAGGCTGCCAACCCATATATTAGATAATATGGTAACCTAGCTAAATTTTCTGGTAGTGATAATGACATAGTGGCAATGTAAATCAATAATCAGTCTTAAGAAATACAGCCCAAAATAGTTAGGGGTGATGTGTTACAACATCTGCATTCAATTCTGACATGGTTTCAAATGGTTCACAGGAGAGAAAGACAGAGGGAAAGTGAATGTGGCATGGTAACAATCAGTGAATCTAAATAAAGAGTCTCTGAATCATTTATTATGGAATAGTTGCAACTTTTATGAGGGTTTAAATTTAACAAAACAAAACAAAAAAGTTCCCATTGTGGCTCAGCAGAAACAAATCTGACTAGTATCCATGAGGACGCAGGTTTGATCCCTGGCCTCACTCAGAGGGTTAAGGATCCAGCATTGCTGTGAGCTGTGGTATAGGTCACAGACATGGCTCAGATCTGATGTTGTTATGGCTACGGCGTAGGCTGGCAGCTACAGCTCTGACTGGACCCCTAGCCTGGGAACCTCCATATGTTGTGGGTGCAGCCCTGAAAAAGAGAGAAAAAAAAAGCAAAACAAAAATTCTTTTTCAAAATTAACTGCATGAGATTCCCTGTGATGTGACATCATGCAGTGGAACCACCTCTACACCAGCTTTGCATACCTTCCCCATCCTAACCACCAGGATGCTATGCAAACCAGCGTAGCAGGCCACATCCTCTCCCAGCAATCCCATCCCCCTTCCCAACAGTGGGAGTGGCCCAGAGAGCAGAAGGAGGGTGGCGGGCCCACTAACTGGCCACCCAGGTTCGCCCTACTGACCTCTGGCCCGAGCATGGCTGCAGGATCCGTGATGGTGGACATGACCTCGTGGATTAATTCCAGTGGAATGTCGCCCATCACTCGGGGTTTCTTGGCCTCCTCCAAAACATGAGAGTCGTTCATTTTCCTCTTTTCTCCTTGATGATCAAAATAAAAGAGCAAACGATGGGTTATTTGAGACACAAAAAAACATGCCAACTAATTTTTTAATAACTTGACGGGTGTGGACATCAACTCTCTGTGTCCCAGGGGGAGGGTACATCAGAGGCAGGAAAGAGGAGGCAGGAGGTCATAGTAACTGACAAGCATTGATCCATTCTGAATAGTTTCTGTTTTCTATGATAATTTATTACCTTGATATATGAGTTATTAAGGCACATGCTTCTTCACTTGCAAATTAAGGGGTAAGTCTAGTTATCGCTGGTTATTAATTTCCACCTTGGAAATTAATAGTCCCTTTGGGGTCAGAGAACATGGCCCAAATGATACCAAAGGTGAAAATTTTTTGAAACTTGCTTTATGCCTTAAGACTTGACCAATCATTTGTTAAGCTAATTACTTGTAAATCAAGTGTCTTCTTAGAAAGATGTGGAGTTTCCATTACAGCACAGTGGAGTTCCCATTGTGGCTCAGTAAAATGAATCTGACTAGTAACCATGAGGTTGCAGGTTCAATTCCAGACCTCAATCAGTGGGTCAAGGATTCAATGTTGCCGTGGGCTATGGTGTAGGTCACAGACGTGGACTGGATCCTGCATTGCTGTGGCTATGGCATAAGCTGGCAGCTGTAGCTCAAATTCAACCCCTAGCCTGGAAACCACCATATGCCACAAGTACAGCCCTAAAAATCAAAAGAAAGAAAAAAAAAGAAGGAAGGAAGGAAGAAAGATGGGTGTGCAGTTTTCGATTTTTAGTGCTTTCTTCAAGTACATCAGGTTAAGCTTGTTGATAGTGTTTGCAGGGCTTCTGTCCTTACTGAAGGTCTTGTCTGCTTGATCTACAAATTAACCAGAGCTATTTCTCCCAGCCCTCAACTGTTAACTGAGTTGATTATTTTTCCTTGTAGTTCTGTTAATCCTCTTTCACGTATGTTTGCATGTATTAATGTATGTATATGTCTGTGTATATGTTACATATATGTATATGTATATTTGAAATACATTCACGTTGGAATGGATTAGCAATGAGATCCTGCTGTGTAGCAGTGGGAACCATGTCTAGTCACTTACGATGGAACATGATAATGTGCGAAAACAGAATGTGTACATGTATGTGTAACTGGGTCACCATGCTGTACAGTAGAAAAAAAACTATACTGGGGAAATAACTATTAAAAAATAATAATTAAAAAAAAGAAAAGATGAAATTCATTCATGAACTTGCTGAGTTTAATTTTTTCATTGTAAAACAACCTTCAATATCTCTCATAATTCTTTTCTGTCTTAAAATGATGCCTCATAAAATGAGCAGGGCCACTGGCCTATGATGTAGGTACATTCTCAATGTCAAGTGCTGGGAAAGGCCAGGCAAAGGCAAGAACTTTCTCCCACTTTCCTCCTTTGGTTACATGGTAGCTTTCTGTCCTTTCTACTATCATGTTTGGTTTTTCCTTTTTTTTTTTTCTTCTGTCATAATATATTTTTGCAATTAACACTCACAGATTTTTTTTGCAACAGACTCACAGATGCTAAAAACAAACTTACGGTTACCAAAGGGGACAGGTGGGGGGAGGGAGAAATGGACTGGGGGTTTGGGACTGGCATATACACACTGAGGTATACGGAATGACTGGCTAATGGGGACCTGCTGTATAACACAGAGAACTCTACTCAATATTCCATGATAATCTATGTGCAAAAAGAATTTGAAAGAGAATGCATGTGTGTGTATGTATAACTGAATCGCTTTGTTGTACAGCAGAAATTATCACAACACAGTAGATCGACTATACTTCAATAAAACTTTTTAAAAATGAAAAAAAGAAAAAACATTCTCAGAACAACATTTAATACAGACTGAGTGCTAGATAATTTCATCAAGTTACTGTTAATTTTTTAAGAGATGATGTTATGTTTATGCAGAAAATAAACCTTAGTAATAAATCTTAGGAGACATACTAAAAAAAAAGGTTCAGATGTTCAAATCTAATTTCTTTCTCAGGTGTGACTCTCACTAAGCATGTTCCATATAGATTCTCATTATCTTCAGTTCAAAAGGAATAGAGCAATGTCAAGCATCTTGTCCATGCAAGATGCTTCCCAAGATATTATGTGTTATGTACTAAATAGCTTTTTGTTGAGTTCTTATTTTTATGACTTTCTAGTTGTTAATGGAGGCAGGTGAGAATATTTTCAATCATTTGACCAACAAGTCTTCAAATTCATGATTTCCCCAAGAATAATGTTGTGAGCTATGTATCTTATAGCTGAGGTTTATACCTAATATGCCCCAAACTAGACAGACTGCTAATAGTGTTGCAACAGGAAAGCATCTGAGGCTGCATCCAGTCTCACTAGCAATGAGATTCCACACTGATACATGACGCCTCCCTTGGAAGTGGGAGAGACGATGGCGGCACCAGAGCTAAATGCTCAGTACTTCATATTAAATCCTCTTCTCTTCCCCCTGTATGCCACTTCTTTAATGTCAAACTTTGGTCATGACCAAGATTTGTCTGATGCCAAGCCTATGGACAGAAATTCAACCTTCAAAACATTCTATCACTGTGACATGCCTTTAGGGTTAAGAGATGTTTTTGCCCACATGGCAGATTACATTCATGGACAAATTCTTTCCCTCCTAGTATCCATGCGCTGCCACATGACTCTACAGTTCTTCCTACAAAAGGAGTAGAGTACATGTCTCCACCCCTTGACTCTGAGTTTGAGCACATGATTAGCTTCAGATAACAAAACAAAGCAGGCATGATGGTATATCAGTTCCAAGCTTAGGCTTCAAGAAAACTGGACTGCTTCTTGCTTTCTGGTGCATCTACCATTGTCAGAAGGACATATTCTGTCCCAAGAAAAGGAAGAGAAACCAAATGATCCTAAAAGGAGGATGTGAAACAGAGATGCTCCAGCCTAATGGTTCTAGCCAAGCCCAGAACAGAGGCTACAGTCAACAGGTGAACTCATGAGTAAGCCCAGCCTGAAGGAGACTAGCTGGGATCAGCCACCTCCCAGGCGACATACAGAATGAGTGAGCTGTGGTAATAAATGGTTATGATTTTGCTTTAAGATGCTGCATTTTGAGTTGGTTTGTTACACAGCAATAACTAACCAATACAGTTCAAAGTGAGTTCCAGCCATTAAAATCCTGGATGTGTCAGAGTTCCCATCATGACTCAGCAGAAATGAATCTGACTAGCACCCATGAGGATGCAGGTTCGTTCTCTGGCCTCATTCAGTGGGTTAAGGATCCAGTGTTGCCTCAAGCTGTGGTGTAAGTCACAGATGCAGTTCAAATGCTGAGTTGTTGTGGCTGTGGCATAGGCCAGCAGCTATAGCTCCGACTTGACCCCTAGCCTGAGAACTTCCATATGCCTTGGGTGCGGCCCTAAAAAGACACACACACAAAAAAAGATCCTGAATATGTACAGGATCTGTACATATCTGTAGTTGGCCTCAGTCTACCTTTGGCACTCCTCAGATAACAGAGCTTCCAGGGCAAATCACGGCATTCTATCATGCCCCCTAAGAGCTTACCTGGGTTTGCCTCAAGCCCGGAAGTACCTTTGCAGGAAGGACTGGTGCTCCCTCCATTCTGCTGCTCATGGGAAGATGAGTGAGGATTGTATGAAATTGTCCCAGCCACAGGAGGTGGACTGATAACTGCCCCAAGAAAAATAAAAGAAGGTATTAAGTAACTTCTTCTTAGACAATGAAGAACTAAGTACATGTGAGACCATTTCATTCATGCCCAACACTGCAAGGAAGTCATCTTTAAAATAAAAGCTATGAGGTCCTATAGTACAGCACAGGGAGCTATAGTCAATCTCTTGGGATAGACCATGATGAAAGATATAATATAAGAAGGGGAATGTATACATACATACAGTGCCGTACAACAGAAATTGGCATGACATTGTAAATCAACTATACTTTAATAAAATTAAAATAAAATCTGTGGTGTCAACGTGCCCATGATGTAAAGATAGGCATAGGAGTTCCCGTCATGGCACAGCAGAAATAAATCCAACTAGGAACCATGAAGTTGTGGGTTCGATCCCTGGCCTTGCTCAATGGGTTAAGGATCCAATGTTGCCAGGAGCTGTGGTGTAGGTCACAGACGTGGCTCAGATATGGTGTTGCTGTGGCTGTGGTGTAGGCCGGCAGCTGTAGCTCTGATTTGACCCCTAGCGTGAGAACCACCATATGCCACAGGTGCAGCCCTAAAAAGCAAAAAAAAAAAAAAAAAGGACAGGAGTAGATTCTAATCAAATGGATAGAATAAAGATATCTGAGTCCCTATTAATAAAATAGTAAGTGAATATATAAATAAGTGGGGAGAAGGTTAAACTGTTCTTACAGGAACATGCCAACAAATAAGGGAGGAATGACAGAAGCTTGGGGGTCTGGGGTGGGGGAGCAGCCAAAAAATAATAATTGATTTGGAGAAGAATCATCTATACAGGCTAAACCTTGTGAATAAAATTTTGATAAGAGACAGGAGAGTTTCAAAATATCTCCCCACAAAAGTACTTTTTTTTAAATTACAAAAGGATGGAATTTCTGCCATAGCTCAGCAGAAACAAATCTGGCTAGTATCCATGAGGACGCAGGTTCGATCCCTGGCCTCACTCAGTGGGTTAAGGATCCGGTGTTGCCATGAGCTGTGGTGTAGGTCGCAGATACAGCTTGGATCCTGTGTTCCTGTGGCTGTGGTGTAGGCCCACAGCTACAGCTCCAATTTGACCCATAGCCTGGGAATCTCCACATGCCAGGGTTATGGCCCTAAAAAGATTAAAAAGCAGTTCCTCTCATGGCGCAGTGGTTAAGGAATCCGACTAGGAATCATGAGGTGCGGGTTCGATCCCTGGCCTTGCTCAGTAGGTTAAGGATCTGGCATTGCCGTGACCTGTGGTGTAGGCTACAGACATGGCTCGGATCCCTCGTTGCTACAGCTCTGGCATAGGCCAGTGGCTACAGCTCCAACTAGACCCCTAGCCTGGGAATCTCCATATGCTACGGGAGCGACCCTAGAAAAAGGCAAAAAAAAAAGATTAAAAAAAATTTTTTTTAATTGCAAAAGGAGACGTGGTAACACTGCAGTGGGGAAACCTCATAAACCCCACCGTAAGCCAGCAATCAAACCTGATAACAGCATTAATGGGGGAAGCCAACATTATGTGTCTCCCAATGTGACACCAAAATTGCTATAAACCATGTGACTGAGATAAGAGGCAAAATGGAAAATAGTGTATAGATTAGATAATAATATTGCGTCAAGGTTAAAATTCCTTACTTCGATAGGGATATTGTGGTTAAATAAGTGAACATCCTTGTGCTTAGGAGATACTCACTAAAGTCAGTAAAGGGGTATGATGTTTCTAACTTTCAAATAGTATAGTAGAAAAAAATGCACATATATTTATGAGGGAGACAGAGGAGAAATGATGAAGCAAGTATAGCAAAATATTAACAACTGGTGAATCTGGGCAAAAGATATACAGTACACAGAACTGCTTTGTCCTAGACTTGGAACGTTTCTATAATTTTGAGAGAAACTTTTTATTTTGTCTTTTGTATAAAAGACCCTTGTAGGCAGTAGGACGTTGATTGCTAGTGTGCTGATCTATAGCCAATGAGGCCAAACAGATGAGGGACACAGACACTCTAGTGACACTTGCCAAAGATCTGGTCTGGCAGTGCTGATAGGTGCTCAGAAAGTACATTCACCCTGGTGTCAACACAGCCACAGTTCAGTCTGCAAGGGACATTTCCCACAGCCAAGAAAGTGGTGGAAAAAGTAAACCAAACCACAGAGAGGCACAGACCCACAGCACTCCTAACTGAACAGCAACTGGTATATGAAGAATCAGAATACACTAAAGCAACCAGGCTATGTGGTTTTCCTTCCAGCAAATAGGTCTTCTGAATTTCCAAGTGCACTGAAGCAGTCCTGCACAGAGGGGAAGCTCTGGTGATTCAGAAGACACCTGAGTATCTCGTAAAACGTCAGAGCCATCATGACGAACGCCATTTATCACAGCTATGTAGACGTGCAGACATGCCAATTAAGTAGATGATTACACTTTTCTTTCCCTCCAAAGAACACACTGCAATTACAGGAGAAGACAGCCTGCTTCCGATGGCAGTGGGTAATACTGATGAGTGGGATCCAGCTTCAAGGGGTGACAACCTGAGCCAAAGAAATGAACCTGAAGTTCCCAGAGGGTCAGAGACAACCCACTTAGACAACTCGCCTTCTCCATCCTGTGTGATGACAGGTAACCCGCCCAAAATGGGACAGATGGAAGGCATTCTTAACAGATGAGAGTCAACCAGAGAGAAATCCTCTGTGCAAGGCCCTCCAGAAAAGAACTACTGATGCTACTAAACAGCTCTGGTGTCCCCTGTCTGTGTCCATCACTCATCCCTTCCATAAGTGTTTGCCTGCACATGTACAAAGGACCCTGAAGCTGTGCAGAGCG
This sequence comes from Phacochoerus africanus, assembly GCF_016906955.1. NCBI lineage: Eukaryota > Metazoa > Chordata > Mammalia > Artiodactyla > Suidae > Phacochoerus > Phacochoerus africanus. The sequence goes on along the minus strand of NC_062544.1, from coordinate 87,495,154 downwards.
GTGGTTAAAGGTCTGGCTTTTTTTTTTAAGGGCCGCATCTGTGGCACATGGAGGTTCCCAGGCTAGGGGTCAAATCGGAGCTACAGCTGCCAGCCTCCCCCAGCCATAGCAATTCAGGATCCGAGCCACGTCTGCAACCTACACCATAGTTCACGGCAATGCTGGATCCTTAACCCACTGAGTGAGGCCAGGGATTGAACCTACATCCTCATGGATACTAGTTGCATTCTTTAACCCTTGAGCCACGACGGGAACTCCCACGACAGGTTTGGAACCAGAGAAATGTGAAATTACATTCTATGACCTAAGGTGAAAAAGAACACAGGAGATGTTTTGATATGTTTTGGGGTAACAAGAATGCAAACAAAGACAGTTTGATCCAAGCTAAAATACCTCATTCCCTAAGTACTCTGCAGGTAGGATTTAATTACACTTATATCCAAACTTAGGCTCTAGATGAAAAAAAAAAAGTTAATCACCTTCTCGAATGCAGTAGGCTGACTGAAAGAAGCCGGACTCAAAAAGCTATGTGCTAGATGATTGCATTCATATGGTATTCTAGAAAAGGCAAAACTCAAGGGAAAAGAAAAAAAAATCAGGAGTTCCCATTTTGGTGCAGTGGTTAAGAACCTGACTGCAGAGACTCAAGTCCATTTCAGAGGCACAGGTTGCATTCCAGCCCAGCGCAGTGGGTTAAGGATCCAGTGTTGCCATAGCTGTGGCACAGGTCACAGAGCAGCTCAGATTCAGTCCCTGGCCTGGGAACTTCTATATGCCGTGGGTGCAGCCATTATAGAAAAAAAAGGAACAAACAGTATTTGCCAGGGCTGGGGGTTACAGCACTGAAAAGACTATAAAGGGGTACAAGGGAACTGGGTACAAGGGAACTTTCTGGGGTGATGCAATTGTTCTATGTTTCAATGGCAGTGATAGTTACACATTTATGTGTACTTGCCAAAATTCTTGGAATCACATACTAAGAAGAGTGAATTTTCCTGTATGTTAAAAAAAAATTAGGGAGTGGGAGCATGGCAAGAATAAAATTACGCTTGCTGGAGGTGATACTTGCCAGCTTCATATTACGCATTAAACTAGACCTACTAAAAACTCAACATGAAACATCTGCTTTCTGTCTTTCCCCAGGGTCACACAGAAATGACTGCTTTGGACTTTTTTTCGCCCCCTACACCTGTGGGATGTGGAAGTTCTCAGGCCAGGGACTGAACCTGCCTGGCAGTTGTGACCTGTGCCACAGCTGTAACAACACTGGATCCTTAACCCACTGTGCCACAAGGGAACTTCCTATTTTGGCATCTCTTACTAAACTTCTCCCAGTCTTCCTAGTATCCTAGGCAGGAATTCAGACCCTCTCTTTAGGATCCCTGTGACTCCAGGAGTTACATGTCTTCCTTCTTCCCAAAATGCCAGCAGAGGCCACTGGCTGACCCAAGACAACCCTAGCTGGTGCCCCGCCTCACTGGGAAGGACTTCATGTCCTAAAACTCATCATCCTAACCTTATCAATGAGAGCAATGTGCTGCCCAAAACAGACATCACACATTCAGAAACCAGACTGAGACTGGATTCCTGAGCATATCTAGCCATTGATGGAAACTATAAGTATCTACATAGAGTCAGCATTTGGAGTTCCCTCATGGCTCAATTGGTTAAGGATCCAACATTGTTACTACTGTGGTACAGGTTCAATCCCTGGCTCAGAAACTTCCACATGCTGCAGAAGCAGACAAAAAAAAAAAAAAAGCCAGCATTTGACTGGAGACCCGAGTCACCTGCCTGGTGTTTAACCCTCCATACAGCTGTGAGGTGTGGGCTAATAAACAAACCCCATAGTAGGAGCAGCAGCTGTTCTTTTATCTGTTTGATTGGCACCTGTTTAACTGTTTGGTTTCTCCTTGCTAACATCTCTATGTAGATGCAAGATTTGTCAAAGTATTTACTTTTTTTCTGGCACTAGTCTTCAACCCCTTGATGAAAACACAAAGAAATACAGAGTGAACTAAAACAAACACTTGCTGATTGTTTTCTGGTGTACACACACACACACACACACACAAAAGGTTTTTTTACCTGTTTGGATTCCTAACTGGCTGGTTCTGGAAGAAGCTGAGAGAAAATCCTGATCCCAAATGGGAGAGTTTTGACTATAAACTTCTTCTTCTAACATGGACAGAAACCTAAACACAAGAGTAAAAGCAACAGTGAGATCAAAATTCATGTACTGGAGTTCCCGCTGTGGCGCAATGGAAATGAACCTATTATCCGTGAGGATGCGAGCTCAATCCCTGGCCTCAATCTGTGGGTTAAGGATCTGGCCTTGCCGTGAGCTATGGTGGTGTAGGTTGCAGATGCGGCTCTGATCCTGTGTTGCTGTGGCTGTGGTGTAGGCTGGCAGCTGCAGCTCCGATTGGACCCCTAGCCTGGGAAATTCATATGCCATGTGTATGGCCCTAAAAAGCAAAAACAAGCAAACAAACCAAAAACTAATGTACTATTAGAGGGACAAAAGTCCCAGCCACCCAGGGCAATAGCCACCTGAACAGCAGTATCTTATCTTCAATTCAGAAATACACTAGTCACTTATGACTCAAGTGATGATTTAGCTGGACAGCCCTGTTATCTTCAAATAACATTAATGCATTTCTACAAATTTATTCTCTTTGGGCTCTGCATGGATAGGCGAAACACAAATCACACAGAGCATTATATCAGGGGAAACACATGACTCTGAGTCCCCCTCAGTGAGTCTTGGAACAAGATCCCAGACCTCCACAGAGTTGTCACTGTCACTGTTATTTACGGAGTGCTTGCCAGGTGCTTGCACTATTCTAAAACCTTACTGAATCCTCATGTCAACCCAATGAGTTACATATTTTACTTTTATTTATCACACACATCCATAGCTCTTACTGTATGACAGCCACTGTTCTAAGTCATTGATGTATTTTAACTCACTTGAACTTGCTAACCCCCCTATGAGATAGGATCCATTATTGTACCCATTTAACAGATAAAAATACTGTTAGCACAGAGAGGCTCAATAACTGGTACAAAGTCCCACAGCCGATAAGTTGCAGGGCCAAAATCCAAACATGTGATTAATTACTATGTGACATTTCCTGTCATGTTATAAACCAAATAGGCCTCAAGTTTTGGGGGCCCACAGAAATCACCTGGATATTTTGTTAGGAGTTCAGAGACCCACGCTCCACCTAGGCTTACTGAATCAAAAGTCTGTGAAAATGGCCTAGGCAGCTTGAATTTTTTTTTTTTTTTTTTTTTTTTTTTTTTTTGCTATTTCTTTGGGCCGCTCCCACGGCATATGGAGGTTCCCGGGCTAGGGGTCGAATTGGAGCAGTAGCCACTGGCCTACGCCAGAGACACAGCAACGCGGGATCTGAGCCGCGTCTGCGACCTACACCACAGCTCACGGCAACGCCGGATCCTTAACCCACTGAGCAAGGGCAGGGACCGAACCCGCAACCTCATGGTTCCTAGTCGGATTCATTAACCACTGCGCCACGATGGGAACTCCAGGCAGCTTAAATTTTGATGAGTACCTGGGACCATTCTTATAGACCCCCTAATGGAAGACTATAATGAAAATACCAACCCAAATCTACACTCTGGTACTGGAAGGTCTTCCTGCAAGCCTGTCTGAGATGTATGGGTTCTCATGGAGGGGTACAGAATGATGGCCAAGAGCTTAGGCTCTAAAATCCACTTGCCAAGCTCACCACATAATTTGTGTGACCTTGGAATAAATTCTCAACCGTCCTCTTCCTCAGTTCCTCTTTTATAAAATGGAACAATCAGCAGTAATTTCTGCATGAGGTGATGGTAAGGAATACACTGTCGTTGTGCTTCAAATGGTGCCAACTGCTAGGAAGTGCTCATTCATTCAATCAACAAAAACTGATCGAACACCCACCACGTGCCAGGCACTGTGTCAGACACTGGGAGACAGAGTGGACACAACCTTGCCTTGCCTTCAAGAAGTTCATGTTGCAATGATGTAACAGAGGTTAGTTATTATACATCTACTATCCCTTCTCTGAAATTCTGAAATCCAAAAGCCCTCAAAAAATATTTTCCATGTGGAATTCCTGTTGTGGCTCAAGGGGTTAAGAATCCAACTAGTATCCATGAGGATGCAGGTTTGATCCCTGGCCTCACTCAGTGGGTTCAAGGGTCTGGCATTGCCATGAGGTGTGGTGGAGGTCACAGACACGGCTTGGATCTGGCATTGCTATAGCTGTAGCATAAGCCAGCAGCTACAGCTCCAATTCAACCCCTAGCCTAGGAACCTCCATATGCCACAGGTATGGCCATTAAAAGAAAAAATTCCATAACCCATTTGGTGACAAAATCTGACCTGAATATACATAGACTAAAGTCTTTATAAATGTATGAGCTTTAGGGGAACTGCCCCTACTTCTAAAGTTAGGATATACAGTCCATGTGTTATGTTACCTTTATAAAGGTGTCAAGTTACCTTAAAACTTGAATTGTATAACATATCTAGTACCGAGATCAAGGGCCTACATCATTATCACCATCATCATCATCATTAGTACTAAAAGTACCACTAGTCTTCTCATTAATCAAATCCTGTCAGATTTTAGAAGGTCTCAGGGGAGGCAGGCATTGACTTTTTGGAAATGAAGACAGATGGGGAAAGATCCAGAGGGTCTTCTGACTTGCTGCTCATACTCAGAAGATTTAAGAACATTGTACCAGAGTTCCCATCGTGGCTCAGCAGAAACAAATATGACTAGCATCCATGAGGACTCAGGTTCCAACCCTAGCCTTGCTCACTGGGCGTGGCCTAGGCCAGCAGCTACAGCTCCAATTCGATCCCTAGCCTCCATATGCCGCAGCTGCAGCCCTTTCAGACAAAAAAAAAAAAGTACCATGTGCATGAACACCTACCTGCACTCGGTCGTGTAATTTATGGTTTATGGAGATGGCGTGGGTCACTTCTTGCCAAGCAAGCCAATCTTAACTGAAGCTTTAAAAACTTTAGTATGGGTTTTACCTAATGCAGAAAGACTGACAGCAACAGGAGGGAAAATCCTTCCTAAGATCACATTCTGACCTTGCTGATGAGAGGGAAGGTTCTTGATGCATCCCCCCTTTTCCTTCACAGATGCTGCCCTCACCTCACACAGCCCCAAGAGTTCCCCAACTGCCCTTCATCAAGGAAGTAAAGGTTCTCTCCCTTCCCAGGCTCCTTCCTTATCAGTAATTACACGACTGGAACATTTCACAAAGCCCTACCAGGACTCACTGAAGATGCCACGCATGATTTAGGAAAATAATTATGTGTGTCCTATATAATATATGCATATACATATAGTCATCTCAATCGAATAAAGAACAGTGTCACATAATGCCGTGAGGAAGTGCTTATTTTCTACACGGAGGACACAAAATTGTATGTCGAATAAAAGAAGACAATACACAGAAAAAAAGAAATATCTCAAAGCATAAAAAGTATATCACCAGGAGTTCCCGTTGTGGCTCAGAGGTTAACGAACCTGAGTAGTATCCATGAGGATAAGGGTTCAATCCCTGGCCTTGTTCAGTGGGTTAAGGATCCGGCATTGCCATGAGCTCTGGTGTAGACTGCAGTCGCAGTTGTGGCTTGGATCCTGCATTGCTGTGGCTGTGGTATAGGCTGGCAGCTACAGTCAGATTCAACCCCTAGCCTGGGAACCTCCATATGCCGAGGGTGCAGCCCTAAAAAGACAAAAAAAAAAAAAAGTGTGTGCCCCCACCGCAAAAAAGGTATATCAGTCACAGGGGCTATTATCATGGTCTTTTGCTTCTTTGTTCCCCCTTAACTAAATTTTCACCAACATGTCCATGTATCACTTTTTTTTAAAATTTTTTTTATGGCCACACCTATGGAAGTTCCCAGGCCAGGGATTGAACCCAAGCCCCAGATGCAGACTATGCCACAGCTGCTGCACATAGGATCCTTAACCCACTGCACCAGGCCAGGGATTGAACCTATACCTCCACAATGATCCAAGTCGCTGCAGTCGGATTCTTACCTCACTGCACCACAGCAAGAACTCCCATTTTATCACTTTTAGAATGAAAAGTAGATACTAACGTTTTTAAAAACAACAGTGTAAACAGGTAGATGGGAGAAAAGGCACGGGTTAAAGCCAAGCAGAAGAAAGAGAGCATATGAAGAGCAGGAAGATGAGGATATAAGCCCTGAAGATGTGTATGGGAATCACGGCAACCTCACAGGGGTGAGAAGCTGGCTGCAGCCTCACTTTGAGATAGTGCCCAAGAGCCAAATGGCACCTCTGGCTTCAATATATGAGATTCCGCTGCCAAACCTGCAGGTATAAATCCCTAAGAGCCTCAGATGTTGTCATAGTCAATGAAAAGGGATTTAGAAGGAGACGTGGGTGGTAGTTTTACCCTACCATTAGTAATAGAGAAGAAAAGAAAGCAACATTGATTTTTCAGCTGAACAGCATAAGCATGCCAGAACTATGGGCTGAAGGAACAAAACACTGTAATTAGCAAATATCTGCAAGAAGCAAAATGAATTCGCTATGGGTAAAAAAATTGTTACCATGCAAGATAATTAAAATTTATCTTTAAGCATTATAAAAGGTCTGGGGTGACGGGTGGGGGAGAGGGGTCCTCTTTGTCCCTTGGCTCAAAGACAGGATGACAACTATAATCTGAACACCTAAAATGCTGCTTATGTGGCAAATGCCATAGAGAAAAGAGAAAACTGCTTTAATGTCTAAGGAAAGGAGCTTAGGCCAGTTAAAAGGCAGTCACCGAAATACCTGAACCTGCCCAGAGTTCATCACCCACTTAGAGGCCACACCCAAACTGCAATTTAAGTTTCTTGAAACTTCCTCCCAGGAGGATATCAGTATCTTCATGTCCCACCTCAGACTCATGTGCAGGTTGCCTTCAGGAAATACTGAAAATCAGGACGCTAGGATTTTTTTTTTCTTCAGGGCCACACCTGCAGCATAAGGAAGTTCCCAGGCTAGTGAATGAATCAGAGCTGCAGCTGTTGGACTATGATACAGCCACAGCAATGTGGGACCAAGCCACATCTGTGACCTATGCCACAGCTCATGGCAAGACCAGATCCTTAACCCACTGAGCAAGGCCAGGGATCGAACCCACATCTTCATGAATACTAGTCGGGTTCATCACCCACTGAGCCACAACAGGAACTCCCAGAATGCTAGGATTTGTGTGAAAATGTTGGATGTTCAGCTAAAGTTCATCAGGATTATCCTCTACCTAATATTTAGGATTCTCGTTAAACTGAAAAACAAACAAACAAACAAAAAAAAACTATTCAGTCCATTTCTACCAGAAAGTCACTTTCAGGACTTCTCTGGTGACTTAACAATTAGGGATCTGACATTGTTACTGCCATGGCTGAGGTTACTGCTGTGGCATCGGTTCAATCCCTGGCCTGGGAACTTCCACATGCCATGGGGGTGGCCAAAAAGAAAAAAAACTTGTTGTTGTTTTGGGCCTAACTTATTTTTAAAAACTAAAACCATCATCCTTCCTGGGAAACAAAATGGGTTAACCAGAAATAGTAACAATTAAAAAAAATCTAGTTTCCCACATAAAACAGGATTTCACTGATCTTTGCTCAAAGACAACAGATCTTCTGCTAAACTCCATTCTCTAGGTCTCAGTCCTCCATGGCAGAACTCTATCAGACCTGGAAAGCCTTTTCACATGAGAGTCTCCACCTCCCCAGCCCACGTGAAGGAGACGGTTCATCTGCTCCAGGCAGAAGGAACTGCCTCCTTCCTGTCTTGCTGCCACTGCTCCCTGACAAGTTTTCACCTGCACCCTCAGCCTCTCAGCTTAAATTTGGGGTTCTTGGCATTGAAAATGCATTTCCAAGGTCAAGAGTGCAGCGCTGCAACTTCCTACCCCTTTGACACATGTCCTACATCTGAAAAATATTTAAATGAGTATTTCTATGCGGGAGATCTGGCAGGTGCAAGAAGCAAGGTGCATGAAAGCATGTGTATGCTACAAGAAACTATATATAGGGGCACAGAGGTCATTGTGAAGGAGGTTTCTCTATTCCCAGCCGGCCCCACTCTTGGGGTCACTCTAGCTGAGACAGGAGTGGTCCACCCATCTCAGAAAGGGATGGAGACTGGGATGGAAGAAACGGCCACCTGAGTTCTCTTGCACCACTTCTGGGTTGATGGAAATTGCTTCTGCACTGCCTTCCCCAACCCCCTCTACAGTGTCCAGGCAGATGAATACACAAAATCAAAGTACTGACCCACCTATAAGACTCATGTGGGACGAGGTTGGGGTGGAGAGGCAGCGAGGGAGCAGTCAACACAGAGTCAAGCAAATCTCAGATGGGCTGGAAAGTACCCAAGGAGACTCCCAGAGGGAGCGGAGAAGGAGGGGTTCCTCCCCCTCCCCGAGTGTTTTTCCTATCCTGTGCCCCGCTCTTGTCACTAATGCAGGCTTGGGTATGTATCCATCAATCTCAGGCCCTGGCATCCAAAAAAAAACCCGCAGGAGCACTCCCTTACTTGGGGAAATGGGTGAGAATTAGAGTCCGTTTCTCAAGTGGCAGTTTGTCTTTCTCCTGTCTCGCCTGTTCCAGGAGCTGTCGCCTCATAACGGTGAAGACGGAGCGGAGCAGGGTTCTCCCGAACACCTGGGCGGTCTCGTATCGAGGCAGACTGTCACAGAACTGCGGCACGTTGCAGTAACACAGCCACCTGCAACCAGAGGAGACCATGCTGTCAATATGCCTCAAACCCCAGGCCATGTGCAACACCCAATGATGGTTCCTCTAGTCTATCAGCCTCAGCAGGAGAGACCAAGTCTGCAGGGAAAAGTGGAGGTGTCACCACCAGCTGGTAACACCTGGGAATAAGGCTAGCTCACTCGGACCCAATCACATGGGCTCACTTCTCTTAGAATCATTCCATTCTGCAGCATCCTTTAAAGAAGAGGAGAAACAAAAAGGGACACTGGGAACTATATCTAGTCACTTATGATGGAGCACGATGGAAGATAATGTGAGAAAAAGAATGCATCTATGTATGTGTGACTGGGTCACTTTGCTGTACAGTAGAAAATTGACAGAACATTGTAAACCAACTAGAATGGAAAAAAATAAAAATCACTTCAAAAAAAAAGAAACTAAAAGGGAAATCAAGGAAGTCCCTTTTGTGGAAGAATCAGAACTCCACCATCTAACCCTCTGGGTAAGATAGTAAGGCTTCTTTAAAATGCCTACGCACTCCACGATAATCTATGTGGGAAAAGAATCTGAAAGAGAATGGATGTGTGTACGCATATGACTGAATCACTTTGTTGTACAGCAGAAATGATCATAACCTTGTAAGTCAATTATACTTCAATTAAACTTTAAAAAATGAAAAGAAATTAAAAAATTTAAAAAGCCTACGCAGCACTCACATAGCCCCGAAGCTTTGGTGGGAAGATAACGATCTTCAAGGCTGTTCAAAACTCAGTCAAAACGCAGGAAGTAATAAGCTTCCACCATCTGTCGCTTAGGTACATTTTCAATGACTCAGACTCAAAGTCAAAATTGGGTTTCAGCACTGCACAGGGCTGGAGGAGTGCCTGGGGCCCGGGGGGAAACCAGCTTTCCTGAGATCTGACCACAGTTCTGGGGCACATGGGCTATGTAGGGCATATGATTTGGAAAGCTCATTCGGCCAAGAGAAGCTAGAAAATGAAGGTCCATTCACAATTGACCCGCCTTCTCCTGCGACACCCAGAGAGGAAATTTCCAGGACCCAACAATATGGGTGCACACGGGGGCCCAGAGGGCAGCACAGACCAGGGAAGAGTCTGAGCTTCACTGCCCAGCTCCTGTTCTTTGGTAGCAGATCCAGCTCATCCCCTTCCAGGACAGGACTGCTTTCCCCAAATAAAATCCCTCCTCCAGGTGCGCCTTGAAGGTGGGGGCCATGTTCCAATCTGCCCAAACTGCTAGAAGACACCCCAATGAAGTGTCAACCCCCCAACAAAGAGTGAGACAAGACTTATTTTTTTATTTTATTCTGTATTACCTCATGGTCCCTTTGGGTGGGGGGGCAGAGGTGGGTGTTTCATCTTTGGGGAAGAAAGTCTTCACTAGCGTTTCTACCTAGATTCAAAATTAACATTACAGAGTTCCTGTCGTGGCTCAGTGGTTAACGAATCGGACTAGGAACCATGAGGTTGCAAGTTCGATCCCTGGCCTCGCTCAGTGGGTTAAGGATCCGGAGTTGCCGTGAGCTGTGGTGTAGGTCAGCAGCTGCAGCTCCAATTCGACCCCTAGCCTGGGAACCTCCATATGCCGTGGGAGCAGCCCTAGAAAAAGGCAAAAAGACAAAAAAAAAATTACTGCTTACTATTTCTATTTTCCTCTCAACTTCTCCATCCTAATAATTTACACCCAAATGTCACTTTATATTACAATGCCCAAATGAGCACCATAAGTGCTGTACTGTATCTTGTCAAGCTTGAAACAGTGACCTTGCTAGCAGAAAAAGCTGGGCAGTGCATTTATTTTGTAATTCATAAGGCACATCCTTATGAATTATGAAATTCATCATCTGCAAAGCCTATCTTTGCTGGATGTGAGTCTGCAGCCACTTAATTGAGTTAAAATATTTGGAGTTGAAGGAAGACCAACTCCCAAGGAACTAATTATGAAACTACAAATGTAATCACAAGCCATAATCATTAGTTCAATTTCATGAGACTTAGGCTTTCAGAAGACTGTTTGTACATCTTAATATTAAAAGTATGTCAAAAAAAAAATAAAGCTCTTTGGAGTTCCCATCGTGGCTCAGTGGTTAACGAATCTGACTAGGAACCATGAGGTTACGGGTTCGATCCCTGGCCTTGCTCAGTGGGTTAAGGATCCAGCAGTTGCCATGAGCTGTGGTGTAGGTTGCAGACGTGGCTTGGATCCCGTGTTGCTGTGGCTGTGGTTTAGGACAGGGCTACAGCTCCGATTAGACCCCTAGCCTGGGAACCTCCATATGCCGCGGGAGCGGCCCAAGAAATGTCAAAAAAGACAAAAAAAAAAAATATATATATATGTCGAATCTTCTGCCATGGAAGATTTGAGACAAGTACTGTCTAATAAAGGTCTCTATGATGATGAGAAGGCCGTCCAGCTGCACTGATAGAGTAGCCACCAGCCACATGAAACCACTGAGCATTTGAAAGGCAGCTAGTACAACCCAAGAGCTTAATTTGTGATGTTATTTAACTTTTATCCACTTAAAATTTTACTAATGGCAACAGTGTGAAATATTTTTCCATTAAACACAACTTTACTGTTTTAGTAGAACTCCACTTAGCTTTAACTACTTAAAATTTAGTGAGTGAATTGAGAGGTGCTATAAGTACAAAGCCACACACTGAACTTATCTAAAAAACAGAAACAGACTCACAGACACAGAAAACAGACTTGTGGTTGCCAAGGGAAAGAAGGGGGGGGTAGGAATGGATTGGGAGTTTAGGGTTAGTAGATGCAAACTAGTATATACAGAATGGATAAACAACAAGATCCTACTACCATAGAGAACAGGGAACTATACTCGATATCCTGAGATAAACCATTATGGAAAAGAATACGAAAAAAATGCATATACATATAACTGAACTACTCTGCTGTACAGCAGAAATTAACACCACATTGTAAATCAACTATGCTTCAATAAAATAAACTTTAAGAAAAACACTGTATTTGGAAGACAGTACAAAAAAGTAAAAGACATCATTAATAATTTGTTCATATTGATTCCATGGTAAAGTGGTAATATTTTTATAATTGGTTCAAAAAAACTATTAAAATTAACACCTTGTGTTTATTTCCTCTTTAAAATGTTAACTTATATACATGGCCCACATTTGTAGATAATATTCCATCTGGCAGCTCTGATTCTGAATCTAAAAAGGTGTCCCATCCATAAGGGTCACAGACATCAGAGACTCCACTTAAGATGGATGCTATTTCTACTATAGCAATGAAAGATTATAAACATTATCATAAAATCATAAAATGTTATCCAAAAAGTGTTTTTTTGTTTTTGTTTTTTTGCTAAGGCCCACACCTATGGCATTAGTAAATTCCCAGATCGAACTGGAGCTGCAGCTGCCAGGCTATGCTACAGCCACAGCAACGCCAGATTCAAGCCACGTCTGCGACCTACACCACAGCTCACACAATGCTGGATCTTTATCCCACTAAGTGGGGCCAGGGATTGAACCCACATCCTCATGGATACTAGTCAGGTTCATTTCCACTGAGCCACAACAGGAACTCCCAAAAGTGCTTAATCGGTCATTCACTCTCCCTCAGGTAAAGGAAGACAGCGTAGATTGCTATTACTGAGTAAAAATTTTCAAATAATAGGTTTCCAGTCATTTCCTTCCTCTGAGAATCATTTTATATTATACACCTCAGTTTATGTTTTTGTTTAGTTTTGTTTTTATTTCCAAGCCTGATCTTATTTTATAAATCTATAAGGACACAGGATGAAAAGACAGGAGACAGAGTCTTGGGTGTTGCTGTGGTAAATGACATGGTCACGGCGTGTGGTGAGACAGAAACAAGGAAACAGGAAAAAATGTGTGCCTTGCTGTTGCTCTCCCATTCCTGCAAAGACTAACCTAGAGGAAAAAATTTTACCTAAACAACTGTTTTCAGGTCTTCTAAAAAGAAGTGACAGGACAGCTCATTCATTTTTTATGCATAACAGATGGGATACGTATGCAGTTAACTAATTGTTCAAACAACACTCAGACTTTTTACAGCATCCTGACAATTTGCAACCACCTTGCTTTCTTTTTATTTTTTATGTTTGGCCATGCCCTCGAGCTTGCAGAAGTTCCTGGGCCAAGGATTTGACCCATGCCATGGCAATGGCCCAAACCACAGCAGTGACAATGTCAGATCCTTAACCTGCTGAGCCACATGGGAATTCTCCACCTCACTTTCTTTACAACATGAATAGGAGTTCCCTGGTGGCTTAATGGGTTAAGGATCTGACATGGTCACTGCTATGGCTCTGTCATTGTTATGGTATGGGTTCAATTCCTGGCCTGGGAACTTCTGCATGCTGCAGGCATGGCAAAAAAAAAAAAAAAAAAAGGTATATTTTTCCTTAATTCAGGACAGAGAACAAAAGCAACTTAAGGGGTTCTACTGCTCGGTCTGCATTTAATTTTTTATTGGGGATAAAAAAATTCTCTTTGTGGCGCATGGAAACCAATCCAACTAGTACCCATGAGGTTTCGGGTTCAATCCCTGGCCTTGCTCAGTGAGTCGGGGATTTGGTGTTGCCATGAGCTGTGGGGTAGGTTGAAGACAAGGCTCGGATCCCGCGTTGCTATGGTTGTGGTGTGGCTGGCAGCTGTAGCTCCTATTCGACCTATGAACTTCCATATGCCTCAGGTGCAGCCCTAAAAAGCAAAAAACAAAAAAAAATTTTTGGATAAATCCTAGGGATCAGCTTTATCAGAAACCTAATTATTTAGAAAATAATTATTTAGAAAATAATTATTTTCTAAGTCCAGTCTTTTCGATGGAGAATTCTGTCTCTCCCCATCATCAGGCTGTTGTGAGCTCCACAAGTCTCAGCCCCTCTGTTCCGATGGCTATGACAGCCGGAAATTACATACTGAACCAGCCATCCAGGTCCTGAGGTTCACTTACACATCAAGATAAGGCCCCGTGGTGCCTGCAGCTGTAACAGGACCCATTTTTGAAAAGATGGTATCAGCAAGGCCCCGTGGTGCCGCAGCCTGTGGTTTTTTTCAATTCCCAAGTGGTCATGACAGCGAAGCTTGACTCGGAAACAAGTCTTGCTTCTCAGAATGTTCCCAACTTGTTCCTCTCTGCTTCCCTTTCTTCACCAACAGGGCATGATGCTGGGGGAAGTGGGGGAGTTATGTGTGAAACTTCATTTCCTTTTTTTCGTCCACTGAGGCTCCTAGTCTCCGTCCCGCCTAGAAATCAGCAGCTTGCAGCGTTCGGCAGGACAGACTCATTTCAGCCTCTCTGCGGCTTCCCTTCACCACATAGGACCCCACTCTTCCACAGGCTGGGGAGGTGGGGTGAGCAAGACTCTGCTGTCTTCTCTCTCTGCCCTGTTATCTTATGACACTCTCATTCCGTGTACATGCTCTAGTTTAAGAGGCGCACGTTGGCAGCGACTGAATTTTGGAGTACATGTGTGGGAGGAAAAGCATGACTAGCATCTTCCCAGCACCCATGCGGTGTGCCAGACACCACGCACAGACCAGCTCCAGGAACACATAACACCCATGGGACTGAGCAGAGAAAGAAACAGAAGGTCAAGGAGGTGAAGTGACTGGTCTAAGGCACACAGAGCAATGGAGCCATAGTTCAAACCCATCACTCATTCCAGAATTCAACTTCTATTTTTCTGACTCCTTAAGTATCTATAAGTGCCACCCATTTCTTGCTAATTCCCAAATGCTACCTAGTGTTTTTATTCTGTTTCTTAAAATACAGCATTAACTCCTATGCTGCTTCACATTTAATTCTTTTTTTTTTTTTTTAATGGCCATACCCATGGCATAGGGAAGTTCCCTACACCACAGCTGCAGCAACACTGGATCCTTTAACCTACTGGGCAGGGGATCGAACACATTGTCTCCATAGTGACCAGAGCTGCTGCACCAGTGGGATTCTTAACCCACTGCACCACAACAGGAACTTCTAATTCCCCTTGATGAAACAATTCTCCTCTTTGAAGAATGGCAAATACTTTCATGGGGTTAACTTTGACAAATACTGAGCTCTGTCAATCACTCACAGATCGAGTTAAAATATATTTTTGAGAGTTCTATTAATTTATTATAAACAAGAGTAACAATAATATAGAGACTCCTATTAATGCAAAACTCTGAAATGAAGGAGTAAAAATGAAGATTTAATTTAAAAAAAGAAATCTGTAATTCCTGTAAAAGTCAATTTATTAAGAGAAAATACTTTACAGTTCAAATTGTATATACTGTAAAAGGAGGGAGGAGAGGAGAAAGGGGGTTTTACTCATGAAATCAGGTCAGTTAACCGAGGAGAGAGCTGATCTTAAAGTACACCCATTCCTACATATCATCTGCTGTTACAGAAAATAACCTGGGTATAAGCAGTCTTTATAGGCTGTCAAAAAAACACTGCCTATTTTAAATCAGGAGAAAGAAAAAAGAAAACCACAGACACAAGTTTAATGTGCCTATAAAATATAAAAGGAAAAGTTTAAAAAAAATGGTGAATAGAATGGACAATCCAAGTCATTCTCTTACTTAAAAATAAATGTAGGTCATTCTATTTTGTATGGCCTACGTTTACGACTCAAACTCAATTCTATTATTCTGCAATTCATAGGTAATAAAAATAAATTCCCACTTTAGGAAATAGAATGTGTAATCCAAAAATATTTGCAGAGTCGAATGTCCACAAATAGGGAAATGATTAGGTAAATCACAGTAACTCAACTCAGCAGACTATCATATAACCGGTAAAATGCTCAAGTGGAGGACAAAAAGGATGCAAATTCTATATTTTCTTTCATTCTGACTACTGTAAAACACCTATTTAAAGGACAAAGACTGTAAGACAATATATAAAATGACATTAGTTCCACCATGGTATTAGGGCTATGGTGATCCTTCTTTTAAAAAAAAAAAAAAGTTTAGGAGTTCCCATTGTGGCTCAGTGTAATGAGGATGCACGATCAATCCCTGGCTTCACTTAATGGGTTAAAGATCCCATGTTGTTGCAAGCTGAGGATGCAGCTCAAATCCAGTGTTGCCACGGCTGTGGAGTAGGTCTGCAGCTGAAGTTCTGATTTGACCCCTAGCCCGGGAACTTCCACATACTGCAGGTGCAGCCATTAAAAAAAAAAATTATAACTATCATATTCATGGTTATTGTTTTTTTTAAATGAGTGAGGTCTCTATAGAATAATTTCAGAGTCATAGTTACCTAGATCAGCAATGTTCAACAGAAATACAGTGCAAGCCACGTATGAAATTTTAAATTTTCCAGAAGTGACATTAAAAAAGTAAACAGGTGAAATCAACTTTATTTTATTAATTCAATATATCCAAAGCCTTATCATTTAAACATGTAAATTAGTGAAATACTTTACATTCTCTTCTTTGTACAATCTTAGAAATCTCAATTCATGACAGCCACGCATGATCAAAGTGGCCACATGTGGCAGGCAACTACTGTATTAAGAAGTTCAGGTCCAGATGGCTGGATGCCTCCCCCTGCCCCCACCCCCCAGAGCATCGTGCTATTAACGAAGAACAGGAGTCTGGGGAGTCAAACTAGAGAGAGATTCTCTCTGAACTGATAGAGTCCTGCGATAACGGGGCTACCCTCTGCTTGCCGAGGCAAGCAGCACTGCTATATCTGCAGCGTGCTTTACGGACCAAGGAGAAAAAAACTGGTCATCTGCTTACCTTGTATAGTTCTCTTTGTATCCAGAAATGTCATCATTGGGAGATCGCAATCTTCGTTGAGATGGTGCCTCCAGGTGCCAATAGTTGATGCGATTTAGGAACATTTTTGCCAACTCAACTATTGTTTGCCTTTCTTTGGGTGGCAGGTGACTAAATTTGTACTGTACAAAGTTATTCACACCCTTGAAAGGAGAAAAGGCAATTTATTCATGGAGTTCTACAATTGATGTTCCTAGTTCTGAACACCCACACAGTCAGCACCATAAGGAAGAGACATTTCTCTATTCACAAAAATCTCTTCCTTTTCCCTATTATAACACAGGCATGCCCAGAGGGAATCATGCTTCAGATCACAGTCTATGAAAAGTGACAAGACAGAGATGTGAGTTGCAATTCTATGCTGCTGCAGTTGTGAAGCATTAGAGAGAAAAATCAAAATCACAGACTGAAAAGGTCAAAATGCCTTAAACAATAAAATACGGCTCTGCTACAGAATAATTCTTGCTATACTATCAATACAATAGCTCACCTATAATGAGCTTCTTAGATAAATATAATGTTTTTGCATTAACAAAATTTTAATCAAAAGGCTGGCAGCAGACTTTCCATTAAACTAAACCACTAGAATTTACTCTTAACTATCACTCTTTGAGTTTCAGCAAGCTTACCGCAAAAAAAATCCTTATTCAAAATCACGAGCTTTCAAAAGAATCTGTGGATTGATCCTTCTTCAGAACACTCTAATTTAATTTTACATAAAGGAACAATGAATTCTTATTTCGCAGAGCTTGAAGACAAAATTTCTTCTACTAGAAACTGATAAAACACATTTATTTTATCTGACATCAGGTCTTCCCGTAATTATTCTCATCAAGAAATTCAATCAAAAATATCTGAGATGTACTTAGAGGAACAATGAAAAAATAAATATAAATAAATAAAAATAAAATAGGCTAAAAAGACATGCCAAAACAAGATCCTGACAACATATAATGGAAAGGGTCTATACGTGTCAACAGACTCTGCCAGTAAATCTCGGCTTCTGTCCACGAATCACAATGTGGTAGGAAGCCAATTTCTGGATACAAAAATCTCATTTCCTTTTTGTGCTTTTTGCTTGACTTACAGTGATTTTCATGTTACTCCTAAATTCCTTCACCTCAATAGACTTTTTCAGACAGTGCCAAACAAAGGGACAAAGACTTAATTTTAAAACATCGACACCAAGAAAAGGCCAGTTCCGTGTGTTCTTACACACTACGTGTTCTACTTAATTTTTTTTCTTCCCCAGACACCCAGGGAAGTCTGAGCATTTAGCAACCCTAAAAGACAAAAGCCAGATCGTTGATGACATTAAGTATTCACTTCTGATTCAAAGGGCCCAAGACAATTTCTACAGACTTAATGAATGCCTCTAAGCCAGCTAGGAGGATGGAAGGAAGATGAGAAGGTTTATTCATCCTTAAGCAATAAAAAAAAAAGGTGGAGGGGGGCTTCTCTTATCTTTCTTTACCTGTTCGATACTAGGTTTTTCAAATGGGGGTTTCTTCTCCAAAGAGCCCTCAACCACAGGTTTTCCTCTTTGTAAAATAGACTTTCTCAAGAGCTGTAAGAAAAATCATTTTAAAACAATCAGTATCACACACAGACAAATACACACACACACAAAGTCTTTAAAGGCAAGTCACCATATTTTATTTAATTACATGGTAAGTAAATCCTTAAATCAATAAAATGGATGACTACCAGGTAATCCAATTTGCCCTCACCCCTGTGACCAGAGCTGTGAGGAGCTAAACATCTCTCATGTTCTAGGCGGCCAGGAGCACCCAGCAGTGGCCACCAGCTACCTCTCTCCTGCTCACCCTCCCTTCCTCCCTCTGTTCCTGGCTTCCCCACACAGGCGCTGTGTGTCACTCCCAAAATCTAGGGCCCAGGCTCTCTGGGCAGGAATTCAACAAGGTTCTCAGTTGTCAACCTGCACTGCTGAGGTCCTTTTTCATTTCCTGTACATCCACAGAATGCAGGCAAAGTGTTCTGGCATCTCAATGCCCACAGAACAAAACACGGCTCTTAATCCCCTGCCACTGGAAGTTAAAGCCTTCAAAGAACAAATATCTGAGAGAAAAGGGAATGCCAAACCACTGATCAAGACCCAATCTGAAAATAACTTTGATATTTAAATTCTTCACCTTCGACATGTGCCTGAATCTTCTGGAACCCTTGCATACAGGCCAGTTATGATACACGACCATGTAATTTTTTAAAAAATCCGACTAGAGTATAGCTGACTTACAATGTTGTGTTAGTTTCAGGTGTACAGCAAAGTGAATCAGTTATATATATACAGATATCCATTCCTTTTCAGATTCTTTTCCCATATAGGTTATTAGAGACTATTGAGTGGATTTCCCTGTGCTATACAGTAGGTCCTTGTTAGTTATCTATTTTATATATGACCTTGCATTTACTTAAGATGTATCTTTCCCTCTGTTCTCCCCACTGACTGTCTGGTCAATAGAAACAAAACACAGGGGAGTTCCCTGGTGGCCGAGTGGTTAGGATTCAGCACTTTCACTGCTGTGGCCCAGGTTCAATCCCTGATCTGAGAACTTCCACATGTCATGGGCACGACCAAAAAAAAAAAAAAAGAAAAGAAAAGAAACAAAACATGGCAATCTTTCTCCTGGGAGTTAATGGAAACAAACCCCTAAAGTTGAAGACCACCCTGTGTCCCCCCTCTCCTCAGGCCAAGTCCCACAAGGGCCTCAATCCCTTCTAGAGGAGCCCTATAAATTACTCACGGAGCAGGTGTTGATCCTTTCAATGTATTCTGCCCGTCTTCACAAAAATAAACCTGTAGCAATAAGTTATTGTATGTGTTTCTAGGGATTTAAGATTGATCCACAAGCTTGGATACAAATAATTCTAGATGCCTACTTTTTTTTGCCCAGTGAAACCATTTGGGAACTTGACCCACTGCGGTTTCAATATGGAGATAAAGGATGAATTGGGAGATGTCGAATCTCAGTTTCTTATCTTAAAAAGGATGGAGCTGGGATAAGTGAGCACATACAAAAAATTTTATAATAGCATCGAGCATCTGCATGCTTATTTTTTTTGGCCACGCCCACAGCACATGGAGGTTCCTGGACCAGGGGTTGAACCTGCACCACAGCAGTGACCCAAGCCACAGTAGTGACAATGCAAGAGCCTTAACTTGTGAGCCACCAGGGAACTCCTGCATCCTTACTTTTGCCAGGCACTCTTAGTAGTTCTTTATCTGTATTATCTCATTAATTTTCCTAACAACTTTCAGAGGAAGTTGCTATCACTGTCTATATTTTGCAGATAAGGAAACTGAGGAAGCATGACTTGCCCAAGATGACCTTCACTGAGTGATAGAAAAAGCCAGGATTGAAACCCACTGGAGATTATGGTACTCCAAGACCACAATGACAGGCATTTGGATAAAATGAACTTCAGGAAGCAGCTTTTCATTTTCAACCTCTAAGTTTCAAAATGCTACTGACATTTTAATATAATTTAATTATCGAGACATATGAGACATGGAAACCGTTTTCCAAAACTAAGAAATACATGATTTAAACTTATTTGCCCAAAATAATGACTTTGGGGGGAGGAGAGAAGCGAATGCTGAATACTTTGGATTTTGTTCCCAGGAGAGAATGCATTTGCACCGTTAAAGATGAGGGAGGTAAGAAATGGAGAGAAAAAACATACTTCAAAGCAGAGCAATGTTTTCAGGCCGGCTGGTCAGTTATAAACAGAACCTAGAGGAGGCCAACAGGATGGAAGCCTTCCCTTCCAACAGGGCAGTGGGGAACTGCCTGCCAGGGAGCTGAGTTCCAAGAAAAATAATAGCTGCAGTCATGCAGACGTTGTTTTTCTTCAACTAAGATCTTTTTCCAAAGAAAGCGCTAAACAGTATGAACCTGCCAGGGTTCAATCCAGATGACTCAGGCCTCATGGTCATGTCAACAAGTTGTCACCTGGAGTAGCCTGGTGCCTGCTAATGGCTAGGGGGGGAGATTCAGTTCTGCATTCTCTCTTGCTCCTTATCCTCCTCCTGGCCCACCATGTACCTTTTCAGTGTTAATATCCCCAACATGACCCCCAAATTTAAAAATATATTTCTCTCTCCCAATCTTGTCCCCTATCTACCCCCCAAACCCCCACTAGTACAATAAAAGACAAAAGTTAATAGAGGAGGGGGAAAAGAGAAAATTATGTATCACATAAATTCAGGGCCTCCCCCCAAAAAGCTATAGGAATTGGATACAAAATTTGCCCTGAGATTCCTAGCAGTCAAAGAGAAAGAGGAAAGTTTCTTGCTCCTCATCATATAAAATGAATCACAGCCCTTATTAGGAAATGCAAACTTTTCCTGGCTCTAAGCTCTGCGTGAAGGGTTTTGGTTCTTGGTTTTGTTTTTAAAAATCTTTACACAATACATCATAACCAACAGGGCCCTCAGTGGCAGGTTTTTGGGTTTTTTTTGTTTTTCTAATTATTCCTTATGTAGGTTTCTTTTATGTATGTATGTATGTATGTATGTATATATTTATAAGGCCACACTCAAGGCATATGGAAGTTCCTAGTGATCGAATCAGAGCTACAGCTGCTGGCCTACACCATAGCCACAGCAACATGGGATCTGAGCCGTGTCTGCAACCTACACCACAGTTCACGGCAACTTGGGATCCTTAAGCCACTGGGCAAGGCCAGGGATCGAACTCAAATCCTCATGGATACTAGTTGGATTAGTATCCATGCATTTTAACTGCACCACAACGGGAACTCCTGTCTGACTCCTTTAGGAGTCTATTTTTGGCAACCTGAATTTGCTCTATCCATTTCACCCCACCCCTGTTTCCCTCTCACATCTCTTGGTCCTGACTGCAATCACCAGCTCAGGAAGACATAGATCTGTAGGAAAGAAAGGGCCGGAAACCAAATGGAGCTGAGGCGGAGCCATGAAGAGGTCTAAGTGGGAGGGGGTGGTAGCAATGCCAGGTGATGGTGCCAACGAGACCCAGAGAACAGTAGTAAGACACCAAAATACAAATCTGGAGTTTCTTTTTTTTTTTTTTGGCCACACCTGCAGCATGCAAAAGTTCCCAAGCTAGCACTCAAACCTGCACCACTGGAGTTCCCCTCGTGGCACAGCTAGGATCCATAAGGATGTGGGTTCGATCCATGCCCTCACTCAGTGAGTTAAGGATCCGGTGTTGCCACGAGCTGAGGTGTAGGTCACAGACAGCTCGGATCCTGCGTTGCTGTAGCTGTGATTTAGGCCAGCTGCTGCAGCTCCAATTCGACTCCTAGCCTGGGATCCTCCATATGCTGTGGCTATGGCCCTAAAAAGCAAAAAAAAAAAAAAAAACCTGCACCACAGCAGAGACTTGAGCCACAGCAGTGACAATGCCAGATTCTTAACCACTAAGCCACCAGAGAACTCCATGGAACAGCTTAATTGCTCCTCCTGCCTCCCTCAGCTGCCTGGGTCCCCCACACAGGGCATTACATCCAGCTACACACTCCTGCTCTCTGCTGCCTGGAAGGCACTTTCCCAGCCCCTCTCAGAGAAGGCTCCCAGACCTTCACTCAGGTTTCTGTTCAATTGTCATCTCCTCAGAGAGGTGTTTCCTAACTGCCCCTCCTTATATACCACGTCCCCCAGTCACCACCTACCCTACCATTCTGATTCCACTCACCCTGCTTTGTTTCTCTTCACAGCACTTACCACCTCCTGCAAATATAATACTGACTTGTTGACTGCCTCTTCTACTAAAATGTAAACTCCATGAGAGCAAGGACTATGTTTTGCTCACGGATCTATCCCTTGAGCCTACAGGAATACCATGCACAGAGCAGGGTGTGGTAAACACTTGTTAGATAGATGGATGGATAGATGATGGAAAAAAAAATCTAAGCTTATGCACATAATAAAGATATTCGACTCCTGAATCACCATGTGGTACAGCAGAAATTATCACAACACTGTAAATCAGCTATACTTCAATAAAACATAAAAAAAATTTTTCTTTTCTTTTCTTTTTATGGCCACATCTGTGGCATATGGACATTCCCGGGCTAGGGACTGAAGCAGAGCTGTAGCTGCCAGCCTACACCACAGCCACAGCAACACAGGATCCAAGCCCGTGGCAATGCCAGATCCTTAACACACTGAGCCAGGCCAGGGATCAAGCCCGCATCTTCACGGATACTAGTCAGGTTCTTAACCAGGAACTCCTAAAAAAATTTTAAAAAAAAATCTTCAACTCAGCATACTAGTATGAAGTTCTCAAGGAATGATGTGTTCAGAATACAGTGGGTTATTTTAGAGAGGCCTTCATGGAGAAACACATGCCTCCACAAACCTCAGGGCCAGAGGTGTCAGGAACAGAGAATAACCTTCCCACAGGACCTGGTATATGGAAAATGAGCACACTTGAACAGTGACAGCGGAAAAGCCTTTCAAAATGTGGATGTCTCACCTTGAACAGGTAGAAGTAAACTTGTTTGGTGTCTGCATCTTCCTCCTTGTGGACACAGGTAAAGAGATATTCCACATCCAACACTATCCCCAGGAGTCTGTTCATTTCTTCCTCTGACACATTCTCCAGGTGGGAAACATGAGCAGCTTAAGACAGAAATCAAAGGGACATAGGTAAGAAATAGATGGAAACCACAAACATTCTCTTTTTTTTTTCTTTTTTTCTTTTTTAGGGCTACACCTGCAGCATAAGGAAGTTCCCACACTAGGGGTCGAATTGGAGTTACAGCTGCTGGCCCACACCACAGCCACAGCAACTCCAGATCTGAGCTGCATCTGCAACCTACACCACAATTCATGGCAATGCTATATCCTTTAACCCACTGAGCAGGGCCAGATGAGGACATGGGTTTGATCCCTGGCCTCACATAGTGGATTAAGTAGGTTAAGGATCCAGTGCTACCATGAGCTGTGGTGTAGGTCAGAGATGCGGCTTGGATCCCATGTTGCTATGGCTGTGGTATAGGCCAGCAGCTGAAGCTCTGATTAAACCCCTAGCCTGGGAACCTTCATATGCTGTGGGTTCAGCCCTAAAAAGGCAAAAAAAAAAAAAAAATCTGAAAGCAACTGATCGCTCTCATAGCTTATCCCTGGAAAGAGATTAAAACACTACAAAGCAGAATTAGTCATATAAATTTGTTTCTGTAAATAACTGACAAAAATTTTGACCTAGTTATCTCCAGAATAAAGCCTGTCTCCCAAAGGCTTCAGACTGCCCTCAAGGAAAATTTTGCATTTATTCTTAAGAAAAAAAGATGAACTGGCAAATGTTCTACCTAAAAGGGTGTCTTTTAGAAAGTGATGAGGCCACGTGTTGTATAGCCACATAGAACATGGTAGATTTGAATGTTAGTTTTTGTCTTTACATAATATAGTAACACAGTGTTGCCATTGTCAAGTTGAGATGTGTCCATAGCATCTATGGCAGACCTCACCAGATTTCCTTCTTCCCTTATCTGCTCTGAAGGGATGCACACATCCACGTATATCACTGGGGGCCTGTGACTTGAGCCCTTCCCTCTGCCTTCTCATTACTTTTCTGCATTATAAAAGAATGAAATGTGGGTGGCCTCTGTCCGTCTTTGAACCCCTTTAATCTGGCTTCCTTGTGGACATGTGGAAGGCCCACTATCTTGGTATATGATTTTCTTAACTTTCTGAAAATGCTTTTTCAAAAAAATTTTATTGAAATATAGTTGATTTATAATGTGTTAATTTCTGTTGTGCTGCAAACTTATCCAGTTACATGGTTATATACACAAACACATATCCATTCTTTTTCAAAATCTTTTTCCTATATAGTCCAGCACAGAGTATTGGGTAGATTTCCCTGTACCAAACAGTAGGTCCCTGTTACCTTCTATTTTAGGGCTGAACCCACAGCATATGGAGGTTCCCAGGCTAGGGGTTTAATCAGAGCTGTAGCTGCTGGCCTATACCACAGCAACGCCAGATCTGAGCCACGTCTGCGACCTACACCACAGCTCACGGCAACGCCAGATCCTCAACCCACTAAGAGAGGCCAGGGATCAAACCCTCAACCTCATGGTTCCTAGTCGAATTTGTTTCCGCTGCACCGAGATGGGAACTCCCCCAGATTTTCTATAGCATGAAACAGTCTAACTCATGGAAGTATAAGCCATGGTTTATTTTTGAAACGAGTGGTTCACTTTCTTTTAACCACACTTTGCCCACATGAATTCTTAATCAGAATTAGGATACAATGGAATACTACTAAGCCATTAAAAAGAACAAAATAATGCCATTCACAGCAACATGGATGCAACTAGAGATTACCATACTAAGTGAAATCAGACAGAGAAAAGATAAGTACTATATGATATCATGTGGAATCTAAAACATGTTACAAATGAATTTACCTATGAAATAAAAACAGACTCACAGAGAATAGATTTGTGGTTTGGGAGGGTGTGGACTGGGAGTTTGAGATTAGCAGATGCAAACTGTTACATATAGAAGGAATAACAACAAGGTCCTACTATATAGCACAGGGAACTATATTCAATATCCTGAGATAAACTAAAATGGAAAAGAATATAAAAAGAATGTGCATATATATACGTATAACTGAATTACTTTGCTGTACAAAAGAAATTAGCACAACCTGTACATCAACTATACTTGAATTTAAAAAAACACACAATGAGATATCACCTCACACTTGTCAGAGTAGCTATTATCAAAAAGACAACAAATAACAAGTGGTGCTGAAGATGTGGAGAAAGAGAATCCTCATACACTGTTGGTAGGAATGTAAATTGGTATAGCCACTGTGGAACACATTACGGAGGTTCCTCAAAAAATAAAAAAATAAATGTTCATTGCTTTAATTTTAAAAAAAGAAAGAAAGAAATAGAAAGAAAGATTGGATGCTCCAATTTTCAGAATGAGATGGAGGTTTGGGGGCCCAGAATTCCCTTGCTGGGGCTCTAAACTCCATGACTTGAAAACCACTGTTTGGAACCGTTTCCTTTCATATTCTGAAGAGTAGATTAGATAAAAAATTAAATGCTTGAGAAGTGAGGAAGTTCATTGCCTTCTGATTCTGTCCATAAAGAAATCCATAATCTTTCCCCCAAGCTCTTGTGAGACCCCAAAGTACAGAGGACTGTAGCTGGAGGTAGGAGAAACGAAAACAAATCAAGTTCCCAGGGGAAGGAAAGGCAAGGCTCTGCTGGAGGCAAACTCTTACAGCAGGAATGGGAAGAAAGGAAGGACAGGGCTGGGGTGAAGGCAGGTATACTGAGGCAGAAGGATAATAGTGCATGAAAAGGGTTAAGCTTCCTAAAATGAATGGTGCAGGGGAGATGGGATGAAAACAGAGGGATTGGACCATCCACCTGAGAAGGAGAAAAGGAAGTCTGGACAAGCTGCATCAAAGAGAAGCTTCCCTATAATGAGAAAGCCAACAAGGACAGCTATGACCACACTGCATCAATACGGAGTGGTCTGGACCTGCCCTGTTCTCAGACTCTCCCACCACAGCCCTTCTCACCAATACTCCTTTTCAGTCTCTGAGCAACCAGAGCTCAGCTTTTCCCTCTCACCAGATCCACGGCGCCAACTACCCTTTCCTCAAATCATCCCCACATCCTCCTCACCGTCTGGCCGTCCCAACAACCAGTATACCAGCAGCCCAGCAAACGTGACCTTAGCATTAAAGTCCTCATGGCTGACCTCAAAGTGGCAACTCTTTCTTGCTGAGGAGCCCATCCCTCACTCCTTCACTGTCCTGTACCCCCAACACAATAACACCACCAGACCCAGCTGAAGGTCCTCACCCTGTGATCACTGGGATCTCAAGTCTATAGTACAAAACAGCCCAGACTGTTCTCTCTGCCTCCACATTAGCCTCCCTAAAACCCCACATTTTCCTCCAACAAGACCATCTCTATCAAATTCAAGATGGCTCCAGGCCAGAATCAGATAGGACTTACTCAGGAGCCCACAGTCAACTCCAAGTCATGGCAACACCCAGACACACTTCATTGATTTCATATTTAACCAAAAAGAGCCATGTACCAAAAAAAAAAAAAAACCTTCTCTAACTTGCATCAAAAAGTTTTCTTTCGGAGATCCCGTCATGGCGCAGTGGTTAACGAATCTAACTAGGAACCATGAGGTTATGGGTTCAATCCCTGGCCTTGCTCAGTGGGTTAAGGATCCAGCATTGCCTTGAGCTGTGGTGTAGGTCACAGACGCGGCTCGGATCCCATGTTGCTGTGGCTCTGGTGTAGGCCAGTGGCTACAGCTCAGGTTAGACCCCTAGCCTGGGAACCTCCATATGCTTCGGGAAGCGGCCCTAGAAAAGGCAAAAAGCCGAAAAAAAAAAAAGTTTTCTTTGGAAAAGAAAGTTCCCCCCAATTAACCAGAAGCATATTTTCTATTATTTACATCTCCGGAGACATATTATATTTTGGGGGTTTTTTGGTTCTGTTTTTGGAGGCATATTATTTTAAAAAATAAATAACTAAAGATTTGGGGTTCCCATTGTGACAGAGCAGAAACAAATCCGACTAGTATCCATGAGGATGTGGGTTTGATCCCGGGCCTTGCTCAGTGGGTCAAGAATCTGGCATTTCTATGAACTGTGGTGCAGGTTGCAGACATGGCTCAGATCCCACATTGCTGTGGCTGTGGCATAGGCATCTAAAGCAATTAATCAACCTCAGAACATATAACACTAAGTCAATGCTATTTAAAGCTTTGATATATGGTTCCTAATTTATCCCCCCAAAAAGTCTGCACCTATGGCCGCCATATCAGCAATGTGGGAGAATACTCCTTCCCCCATGGCCGCTAACAGTGGAGAATCATTCTCAGTTATTTAATCAATCTTTTGAAAAGTAATCAGGGTCCCCCACTGCTTTGATTTGCATTCATTGGAACTCCCTTGGAGTTATTTGTTTTTCATTTTCCTGCCCATTTGTATATATTCTTTTGTACACTACCTATTCATGTCCTCTGCCTGCTTTTTTTAGGATGTGGGTCTTTGCTTATTGCCTTGCAAGAGTTTCCTGTCTGTCCTATTCATTACAAGGGCTCCTGGATTTTGCTGGGACTTTTGTTAGTTGGACTTATGGTTTGGTTACACAGGAAGTTTTAATTTTTCAGAAACTCTAATTTCTGTTTGGCATTCATCTAAGGTCTTGCTTGTGAAGGTCTTTCACAGAGAACCAAAAGATGACAAAAAAAATGTATTTCCTCCCAGCTCTTTAACAGGTTGGTTCTTAAAATTTAAAGCATTCCTGCACCAAAATGCCAGTATCACAAAAGACCAAAAAAAGGGGGGGGGGTAGAGAAACTGTTCCACATCAAAGAAGACTAAAGAGTCCTGCTGTGATGTTGGGATTTATTATAAGAAACATATATTTGGTCTTTGTCCCCTTTCCTAGCAAGGTGCTCCTAAAACCCTAGGAATTCCATAAGTAATGGAAAGGTCAAAGGAGTATCTCTTGTTACTCATAACAAGTCCCTTTCAACCACACCTGAGTTTCTGTGAAGGGACTTCTGAAAAGCTGCTAAGGATGGGGACCCGTTGCCAGGGAAACCAAACCAATGATTAAAGGTTGGGATTCTCAGCCCACCCCCACCCACCTCCTAGAGGGAAAAGGGTCTAGAAGTTGAGCTAATCACTAACAGTTGATTTAATCACCATGCCACTGCAATGAGACCCCCCCCAAAACCCTTAACTGAAGAGTTCCATGTTGGAGAACCTTTGGAGATGCAGGGAGGGTGTCTTCCTTGGAGAGCAGAGAAACTCTGTGGCTCTTCCCCCCCTAACACCTTGCTCTATGCATCTCTTCCATTTGGCTAGTCCTGACTTGTATCTTTTCATAAAACCAGAAATAAAGTAAACTTTTCCTGAGTTCTGTGAGCCACTCTGGAAAATTATGGAGGCGTTTCCAGGTGGCTTCGCAGGTTAAGGATCCAGTGTTGTCACTGCTATGGCACAGGTTCGATCCTAGGCCCAGAAACTTCTGCATGCTGCAGGGATGGCCATAAGAAAAAAAAAAAAAAAAAAAGAAAGAAAGAAAGAAAGAAAGAAAGAAAGAAGAGAGGCGTTCCTTTCACGGCTCAGCAGTTAACAAACCCGACTAGGATCCATGAGGATTCGGGTTTGATCCCTGGCCTCACTCAGCGGGTTAAGGATCCGGCATTGCCATGAGCTATGGTGTAGATTGCAGATGCACTCATAGATCCTGCGTTGCTGTGGCTGTAGCATAGGCCAGCGGCTACAGCTCCGATTTGACCCCTAGCCTGGGAACCTCTATATGACGCAGGTGCGGCCCTAAAAAGCAAAAAAAAGCAAAAAAAAAAGAAGAAAGGAAAGGAAAGGAAAGGAAAGGAAAGGAAAGGAAAGGAAAGGAAAGGAAAGGAAAGGAAAGGAAAGGAAAGGAAAGGAAAGGAAAGGAAAGGAAAGGAAAGGAAAAGGAAAGGAAAGGAAATTATATAACCCAAGGAGGGGTTGTGGGAACTTCTGATTTACAGCCAGTCAGAAGCACAAGTGATGACTTGAACTTGTGATTGGCATCTAAAGGGGGAGGCACTAACTGATCCCTTAGCCTGTGGGGTCTGCACTAACTACAGGCAGATAGTGTCAGAACTGAGTTAAATCAGAGGACACAGTTGCTGTCTGCTGGAGAGCTGCTTGGTATGGAAAAGCCCATACATCTAGGGTCAAAACGGTCTGCAAGTGCTGGGTGTGAGGGGAGCAGACACATAGCTTTCCTTTCACACGACAACTAGGTACATATGTGACTCTAGACTGGGTGCTTAATGGAGAGGAAAATATGATCTAAAAGACATTTTGGGGTCAATGGATAAAATTGGAATACAAACTGGTAGATTAAGTATTACATTAATGTTAAAATTTACTGAAGTTAGTAGAATTAAATTGAGGTCATGTAAAAGAATATGTTTTTTTTTTTTTTTTTTGGCCATACCTGTGGCATACAGAGGTTCTGTGGCCAGAGATCCCATGCCACAGCAGCAACCTAAATCATTGCAGTGACAACACCGAGTCCCTAACCACTAGGCCACTGGACACCAAAAAATATCCTCATTTTTAGAAAATATATACTTATGTATTTAGGAGGGAAAAGCTATGATATAAATGCAACTTATTCTCATATGATCCAGGAAAAATGTATAATACATACAAAAACACACACATACACTCATATGTATGCTATCGCTCTGTGTGTGTGTGCGTGTGTGTGTGTGTACATGTGTGCGTGCATGCATATACACATATGAGAAAAAATAACAAAACAAATAGGCCAAAACGTTACCAATAGGTAAATTTGTGCAAAGATACATGGTGTGTTCCTTGTTACTCTTCTCATGACTTTTCTGTAAGTTTTAAGATTATTTCCAGGAATTCCCATTGTGGCTCAGTGGTAACAAACCTGACTAGTATCCATGAGGATGAGGGTTCGATCCCTGGCCTGGTTAAGGATCTGGCATTGCCTCAAACTACTTATCTGTAGTTTGCAGATGCAGATGCAGCTTGGAGCTGGCATTGCTGTGGCCAGCAGCTGCAACTCCCGATTCAACCCCTAGACTAGGAATTTCCATATGCCACAGTTTTAGCCATAAAAAATTAAAAATAAAAAATATTTTTAAAAAAGAAATTATTTCCAAACAAAATTTTTTTAAAAAATCTTTCTTCCATCTGGAAATTAATAATCAAATGTAAAAGACCCTGCCCTCATTTCAAGTCATCTTCCAAGAGCCTGATACAAAGCATCGATCGATATAATTACCCAAGAACGGCTACCCACTGACTTATGGGAAAAGCTCCCTTCTGGTCAGTGCTGTTGTATGCAGCATACAGTGTGTGTGGAAGGCAGGGCAGGGGAAACAAGGAAAGGTGTTCATCAAGGACTGGGAGGATCTGCCACCTTGCATCTGTCCAGCAGGGTGGACCCAGCCACCACACAGTGCTGGGTCAGACTTGCAAAGACCCAGGGTACCAGAGGGACCAGCCAAAACCTGCTGCCAGGAATCACGGTGCAGCTGTTGCCTTGCTGGGAACAGGAAGTGCACTGTCACCATGGGGCTGTGACCTTCACCCACTCAGCTCTGGCCCCACAGATTCCTGGCCTACACTTCTGCCAACAGCCTGCCAATCCTCACAGCCCTGCAGCAGGGACGGGCAGCAGCTGGGCAGCCTGCAAACACAGCTCTGCTCCTTCAGAAGGGAAAGCAAGCAAACGGCACGGCATCTGTGGCATTTGGAAGCTGTTCAAATACATGTTTTGTTTGTGGGAATTTGAGGTCAAGTCTAGAAGAGGTCAAATGAAGTCCCTCAATGACAGCTTTTGAAATGACTGTGTGCAAAAGGCTTACCATTTAAAAGTAGTTTCCGGAGTTCCTGTTGTGACCCAGTGGTTAACGAACCCAACTAGTATCTAAGAGGTTCGATCCCTGGCCTCGTTCAGCGGGTTAAGGATCCAGCATTGCCATGAGCTGTGGGGTAGGTCACAGATGCAGCTCGAACTCCAAATTGCTGTGGCTGTGGCGTAGGCTGGTAGCTGCAGCTCTGATTTGACCCCCTAGCCTAGGAACTTCCATATGCCACAGGTGTGGCCCTAAAAAGACAAAAAATAAATAGATAACAAAAGTAGTTTCCTATAATAGAAAAGAATCTAAAAAAGAGTAAGTAGAGAGGCGTTCCTATCGTAGCTCAATGGTTAATGAACCCGACTAGCCATGGGTTTGATCCCTGGCCTCAATTAGCCGGTTAAGGATCCAGCATTGCTGTGAGCTGTGGTTTAGGTCACAGATGCGGCTCAGATCCCACCATCATTGTGGCTTTGGCGTAGGCTGGCGGCTACAGCTCTGATTGGACCCCTAGCCTGGGAACCTCCATATGCATCCCAGGTGCAGCCCTAAAAAAACAAAAAAGAATAAGTAGAGAGATAGATAGACAACTCAATCACTTTGCTGTTACCTGAAACAAACACAGCATTGTAAATCAACTGTACTTCAATAAAAAAACAAAATAATAAATTTAAAAAAAAGTGGTTTCATCTTTAGTAATCTCAGATCTGGAATGGGGAAAAAGAATAGTTTAAATGTAAGAAATTTTAGAGAGCTCAGTTCAATACAAATATAATGAAAGCCACATACATATGTTTAAATATTCTAGCAGCCACTTTAAAAAAGGTAAAAAGAAATCAGTGAAGTTAATTTTAATATAGTTTAACCTAACATATATACCAAATTATTAATTTTAAAATGTACTGTAATTTTAAAAGTATTTTACATTTTTTTCTCATACTAAGGCTTCAAAACCAGCGTGCATTTTCCACCAGCAGCACATTTCAATTTGTGAAGCCACATTGCTAGTGTGTTCATCAGTCACACATGGCTGATGGCTACTGTGTTGGACAGGACAGGTACCACTCATAAACCAAAGCTCCTCTGCCAATAATTGCAACCAGTCATCTTTTTTTTTTGGGTGCACCTGCAACATGTGGAAATTCCCAGGCTAGGGATCAAACCCACGCCACAGCAACAATGCTACAGTGACAAAGCCAGATCCTTAACAGGCTGCACCACAAGAGAACTCCAACCAGCCATCTTTTAGCATTACTGAAAGTGCTGGGTATTTACCAATAAAGGAACAAATCCAATTACACTCAAGAAACTAAACATGTTAGGAACTAGAGAAAGTCAGTCCTTCCCCTCAGCCCAGCGCAGAGTACCAACAGGGATCTAGATAACTAGAGTTACAAGCAGGAATGCTGCAATGCAGCTCCAGGAAGGCTTTTATTTGTGCCAAGGGCAGGAGAAGGCAGGCCTTGTAGGTGAGTAGGGCTCCCCTGGCAGAAAATGAAGGAAAAGCAATGCAGGTGCTATGCACCCCCACATCCAGGGCAGAGGTGGGAGAAACTGTAAAGAACAACAAAGAAAGCTGAAGAGCCTGGGGGCCAAAATGCACCACAGGTGGAGGGGGAAAGGCCGGGGCAGAGGCCCTACCCATCTGCCTGCACAGCTTAAGTCGGCCTTCATCCTGAGCATGAGAGGCGGTTCAGAGGGCCGAGGCAAGAGAATGTGATCTGATGAGATGGCTGGTGCTCTCTAGGGGAGTCAGGTAAGGAGCACGGAGAAGGGGCCCCAGATGCTGCTGCTGACGCAAGCCCAGAATGCTGAGCCGCAGCCTGAATCCAGGCAGTGCTGATGGGAGGCGCTCTCAGAGAAAATCAACAGGACTCTGTGACCCAAAAAAGCAGGAAAAGGTAACAACTTCCACCAAGTCAGAGGGGGGAAATGCTCCCAGGTTTATACCTTAACTCCTGCTGCACCAGACTCACAGCTCCTTACAACTCTGAAGCCTGTGTAGAAAACCAGAGGACCTCCAGCCAAGGGGAATATGCAGACCTGACACGGGCAACCCCATCCACATGGGGCCGGGGCCCATATTTATGTCACTTGGCATGGGCGCAGCACATGCAGAAATGGGGACGCGGCATGACCAGGTGGTGGAGGGCTCTGTACACGCAGAAAGGCCAGAGAAGAGGTCAACAGTCCATGCCAAGAAAACGCAGGCCCTTCTTACCCCCTACTGTTTAAGAAATAGGCTGTGGTGCAATTGTAATGCTGGTCTTGACTTTTCTTGGAAAGTTTCCACTGTAAATAAGCAGGTAAGCGGAGGTAACCAGAGGAACAAAGAAATGCCCATTTCCACTTCTGTAATGTTTAAATGAGTGGGTGTGTCTCAGAAAAAAAAAAAAAAAAACTATGAAACTGAAAAACAATAACAAACCTTCTAAACTGCAAACTGCAAAAAATTATCACTAGTCCAAGTTAATAATGAGTATGTTCTAGCACAGTTCATAACAATGGATTCCGAAATGGCAATAAAAATTCCAATTGTGTTTTGATCACAATGGTGTTTCTTCCCGTCCTGTTCTTCGAAGGAGACTGCTATTTAAACAAGCAGTCCTCAAGTAAGGAATATCGATTAATACCAAAGCAAGGAGATGAGCATGGGCCAACAGAAGTGCTCTGTGAGGACACTTTGTAAAGTTTTTATACACTGAATTTAATTACGTTAACCCTAAATATCAAATAATTTCAGAGAATGGACTAGAATGTTATAGGCCAGCACAACAGAAATATAATGTTAGCCACACATGTCATTCTTTTTTTTTTTTTGTCTTTTTCTAGGGCTGCTCCCGCGGCATATGGAGGTTCCCAGGCTAGGGGTCGAATCGGAGCTTTAGCCGCTAGCCTACGCCAGAGCCACAGCAACGTGGGATCTGAGCCACGTCTGCAACCTACACCACAGTTCACGGCAATGCCGGATCATTAACCCACTGAGCAAGGGCAGGGATCGAACCCGCAACCTCCTGGTTCCTAGTCGGATTCATTAACCACTGAGCTCCCCACACATGTCATTCTAAGTTTATCAGTAGCAACACTGAGACAAGAAACAGGTGAAAGTAATTTTTTTTCAGCCACACCCACAGCATTCAGTGGTTTTCCCAGGCCAAGGATTGAAGCTGCACCACAGCAGAGACCCAAGAAACAACAGTAACCAAAGCAAATCCTTAAACTTCTGAGCCACCAGGGAACTCCCTGAAATTAATTTTAATAATACATTTTATTAATCCAATATATCCCAAATATTATCACTTCAGTGGGTAATCAATATGAATGAGATAGCTCTCTTCATTTTCCTTTCAAAATCTGTCTCTCATACCTACAGCTCACCTTAATTTGGAGCAGCTACAGTTCAAATACTCATTAGCCAAACTCAGCAAGTGGCTATAATATTGGGCAGCACAGGTCTTTTCTTTTGTCTTTTTGACTTTTTAGGTCCGCACTGGAAGCATATGGAAGTTCCCTGGCTAGAGGTCAAATCGGAGCTGTAGCTTCTGGTTTTACCACAGCCACAGCAACACCAGATCCTAGCCGCGTTTGCAACTGACGCCACAGCTCACAGCAACACGAGATCCTTAACCCACTGAGAGAGGCCAGGGATCAACCCTCCATCCTCATGGATACTAGTCAGATTCATTTCTGCTGAGCCATGATAGGAACGCCCAGCATAGGTCTTGACTAACAATTTCATTCTGTGGATGAAGATACTGAACAGCAAAGAGGTGAGGAGCCAGGTAAACTGCTGAGCCAGGCCCTGAATTCTTAGTTCCCAACTCCTGACCGAATGTTCTTTCTACTTAATCGGACCATCAGCCTTTCATTTTATGCCCAGGAGACACAGGAAAGTATCAAATTATGGCCAACCATGGACACCCGGGATGCAACTGTCAAGACATTGCGTGAAGAGCTCACTATCCAAAGACCACGTATGGCTGAGCCAAAGACACCCAACAGCAAGCCAACAGAACAGATACCCTCTCAACTGATAAAACTGAATGTTTTGTTTTGACAAGTCCAGGAACCTGACAGATATTGTATGATTACTGGTGACTAAATTCACTGTACTCAGAAGAGCGATGGTGATAACAGCACCATGTACACAAATCGAAATGTTTCTAACAAGGACCCACTGAACAGCACAGGGAGTCTTCTCAATGTTCTGTAATAACCTACATGAGAAAAAAAGAATAGATATATGTATATATATAACTGATTCATCTTGCTGTACAGCTGAAACTAACACAATGTTGTAATCGACTATACTCAAAATTAATAAAAAATACATGTAAAGTATACAATAACAATGCAGAATGGAGAGTGTTAGTCTTGATATTGTTTCAAGTTACATATCAACAAATATATACCAAAAAAATGAAAGTAAAAAAAAAATGGTTTTCAGAATTTAAGGTTGCATGATGCTTGATAGATAGACTCCCCTACGCCCCAGCCTCTGTTGGTAATATTTAAGAAGTAATCTGCATGAATATGAAAAGATGTCTAAATGTGCTTAAAATACTCTGACAAGATGGGGGAGAGAAACTGTCAAATGTTAATCATTGCTAGAAGCTGGGTGATGGATACAAGGCTGTTTATTGAACAGTTCAGCAGTTCTTCCTACCTTCATGTATGTGTAAAACTTTCCACAATAAAAAGTTTTTTTAAAAGGGGGAGGGCAGGAGTTCCCGTAGTGGCTCAGTGGTTAATGAATCCGACTAGGAACCATGAGGTTGCGGGTTCGATCCCTGGCCTTGCTCAGTGGGTTAAGGATCCGGCATTGCCGTGAGCTGTGGTGTAGGTCACAGACACCAGGTGAGCTGTGGTGTAGGTCCCTCATTGCTGTGGCTCTGGCATAGGCCAGCGGCTACAGCTCTGATTGGACCCCTAGCCTGAGAACCTCCATATGCTGCGGGTGCAGCCCTAAAAAAAAGAGACAAAAAAGGGTGGGGGGGTGGGCAGGGGAGGAAAAAGGAGGCATAGTCATAGGAAGTAGTTTTCTAGAGCCCTGACACTAAGACCAATACATTCCGGGCAGAGCCTCCTTGCACCTCCCACAAGCATCCTATCTTAATAAATCTATTTCTTACCTATCCAAAAAAGAAAACCAAAAAACTATGGCATTCCAGCAATAATTCCAAGAGCACTTTCAATTTTGAAAGAAAGCAGACTTAAGAGAGAGAAGAAAGGAAGGAAAGGGGGGAAATATTTTTAAAACGCCGGAGTTCCCATCGTGGCTCAGCGGAAACGAATCTGACTAGCATCCATGAGTATGTAGGTTCAATCCCTGGCCTTGTTCAGTGGGTTAAGGATCCGGTGTTGCCATGAGCTCTGGTATAGGTCATAGACAGGCTCGGATCCAGTGTTGCTGTAGCTGTGGCACAGACCAGCGGCTACAGCTCTGATTCGACCCTTAGCCTGGGAACTCTCATATGCCATGGGTGCAACCTAGAGAGCAATTAAAAAAAAAAAAAAAAAACCACCTACAACCCCAACACTCTGAGAAAATCACTGTCAGCAATTCAACATACATCCTTCCAGATCTTCTCCCATTCATTATCTGTTAAAATTGATAAATTACCTAAACTAAGGAAATGAGACTATACTTCTGATGGTGTTCTTGAGTCAGCAGCCCTACATTTGGGGGGTGACCATCTTCTGTCCTCAGGGTAGTTCTTGAAGGGTGAAACTCGGGGTTGGGCAAGTGAGACACTGCACTAATCAGATTCCTTCCTCTGAGGTTTCATTCTCAAACCAATAACTCCCAGGGCCAGAGGCTAGTGGACCTGAATCCGGTGTCTCAGACAGAAGGCCCATAAATTTCTGCAGCTAGGAAACCAGGACCAGTCTGATACCAGGTTTCTCTTTGTTCTCAGCTTGTGGAAGCTACCAATACCTTCCTAAAAACACTGTTTCCTCATTTAAACTGGACAGAGTTTATACCTATTGTTTGAAGTAAAGAACCCTGTTAAGAGTAATTCCCAGGCCAGGACTCAAATCTGAGCCACAGCAGTGACAATACGGAATCCTTAACCATTAGGCCACCAGGGAACTCCTAACTTTTTTTTCTTGAAGTACAGTTGATTTACAATGTTGTATTCATTTCTGCTGTACAACAAAGTGATTCAGTTATATACAGCCTTTTAAAAACTATTTTCCATTATGATTTATCTAAGGATATTGACTATACTTCCCTGTGCTATATATATAGTAGGACCTTCTTATTTATCTCTTCCATATGTAACAGTCTGTATCTATTAACCCCAACTCCCAGTCCATCCCTCTCCCACCCCCCTAAGCTGATTTCTGACCTGCATTTTTCATTAATAATATGCTAAGAATGTCTTTCCATGTTGGAAAATACATCTTTTTTAATAGCCATATTGAATTTTATAATATAGATTTTTATAATTCCACAAATTATATCATCCACTGCGATATGTAGGTTGTTTCTAGTTTTTTAATATAATAAGGCTATAATGACTGTCCTTTTACTCTGAAGGCACCATCTTAATTTATATTTAGGTTGAATTTCTGGCATGGATTTGTCAGGTCAAAGGATACAGGCTCCCCCCCCCCCATTCTTGATTATGTATTGTCAAATAAGGGTATTTGTTTCCACAGCTTATTAAAAACATAAAAGGGAACAAAGTTGGCTTTTCTTTGAGAAAGGCGGATTCTGCCTTTGGGCATTCATGTGTGTTTATACTACAGAATGGTGACAATCTGCTCAGTTAACTAAGAAAGAGGACTCTGTTTTTAAATGTTAATTGGTGTCGGATAAGAGGATTTCCAAATCAATAGCAAAGACAGTTCAAGCCCAGAGCTTAAGGAGTTCTTGAGCCCAGCTTTTATTGCATCATATTTCTCTGAGGCAATTCCAAAGGGCATGGTTCAGGGACGAATTGTGAAAAAGGTACATTATAAGCAAAGACTTGTCTGTTGACTTCCGGCATCCTTCTTTTGCATTGGCTGCTTCAAACATCAGAACTTACATGATTTGAGACACCAGTTGAATCAGCACAGTGATGTGATTATCGGTGTGTTTATTTCTCTTGTGAGACTGCGGGCTCTCCTTTCTTTTCTCAGAAGGTCACTCTAGTGCTGTAACTGCCTGAGGAGCTCACACTATCTGCTTTTTGCTCGATGACTATTGATTGAGATCTTTCTTCTTCAGCTGGGTATGAAGTAACACTTCAGACTAGACCTCAACCCAGGATAACCATCCGTTATCAGCAGGAAGCTTGAGAGAAAGATCAGTGCTAAAAAGGGCTACCCACTCATAAAGGGTCAGGTGGAAAAAGCCAAAGTCTATTACTGAGAATATTCAGCCCAGTGCTGCATGCTTACAATACCAGACAGTAAACCAGACACAGGAATGTTCTTTGGGAGATTGAACTAACTGAAGGCAGGAAAGTACAATACTTCAAGATCCCTTGCAAACTGGAATTTTAATATCTAGGGAAAACTAATTACCCAGTAATTTTTATCTGCTCAAACAAAATATAACTTTTTTAAAAATTTGTGGGAGTTCCCGTCGTGGTCCAGGGGAAACCAATCTGACTAGGAACCATGAGGTTGAGGGTTCAATCCCTGGCCTCGCTTAGTGGGTTAAGGCTCTGGCGTTGTGGTGAGCTGTGGTGTAGGTCGCATACGAGGCGTTGCTGTGGCTGAGGCGTTGCTGTGGCTCTGGCGTAGGCCAGAAGCTGTAGTTCCAATTAGACCCCTAGGCTGGGAACCTCCATATACCAAGGTGTGGCCCTAAAAGGACAAAAGCCAAAAAAATAATAACAATAATAATAATAATAAATTTGTGCCTCAGCAGAAATGAATCTGACTAGCATCCATGAGGACGGAGGCTCAACCCCTGGCCTCGCTTAGTAGGTTAAGGATCTGGCATTGCAGTGAGCTGTGGTGTACGTCGCAGATCCCAAGTTGGTGTGACTGTGGTGTAGGCCTGCAGCTATGGCTCAGATTCGACCCCTAGCCTAGGACCTTCCATATGCCATGGGTGTGGCTCTAAAATGCAAAAAAAAAAAATTGATCCTAAAACCTGTATGAGGACAGAGAACCTATTAGCACAGTCCCGTTGTTGACTCTGGCAGAGTCTATCTTGCCAGGCTGACAATGATTATCTTGCAGGGGACAGATAAGAAAGTTGAAAGGGAAAACGCAAGTAAACATTTACCAAACTCAACCAAGGAAGAAAAGAGCTAGCAGACACAGGAACCTCCAGAACATGAAGATTAAATGAAGCACTCCCAGAAAGTTCAGGGAATCCGAAAATAATAACAATAACTTCAAGATGAGAATCAGGAAGAATCAGGATACGTTATGTATTATTCTAAGTGGCTCAGCTGTCACATGATGTTCATCTTATTTGGCAATTCCCCACCCCCACGGTTAACCCTGCTCTTGGGGGGTAGAGATTGGAAGAGACAGATGAGGAGTCCATCCTAGCAAACACTGCAGGATTTGTCCGCACATGAAGCCTCCCCAGTAGATTCATGAAGCTAAAGAGTCTCTTTCTTTGCCTCATAATAGGGGCAAAGCGTGCAAGTTTGATTAAGTCAGAGTCCAATAAGTTTAAACTTTGAGGCCACAACGATATAGGAACTCACCTAGGGCATGGCTACAACTGCGGCAGGATTCGGTCAGACTGACGATTATTTGCTGCAGATCGGCTCTGGGTGGAGTGGGAGAAGGGTTGGGGTTTTTCCAGCCATTACATTTACAAGATTCCTCAGCCTAAAAAAAATAATAATGAGAGAAACAAAATTATGTAAGAGGCAACAATGGACTGAATGTTTTACAGGCAAATAAAATACACCCTAGTTACATGACAACTACCCTCCCCACTCCTGACTTAATTATGTTCTCTATATTCACAAGAAACAAAAACAGAGAAAAGGTAAAGAGGGTATGTGACTTCTGCTGCCTGGAATCTGAGTACAGTAGCACTGAGAGAGGAACATCCCATTCCACTTTGGTACCACTGCCCACGCAAGTATCCATGAAGCAGTCAAGTCCAAGGACGTCCATCCACTAAGTTTCCCAAAGGGGCCAGACTTCTGAGGTCCCTGCAACAGAGCTAGGGCCTGGGCCACAGTGGAGTCTTGCTGGCCCCAAGGGTCCAGCTGAAACTCTGCCCCCAGGGAACTGAAGAAGTCAGCATTCTGGGAGTTCTACCTCTGCGTATTTCCCAGGTTTCCTGTCCTAGAACAATACTCCTTCAGCAACACTCAATACAAATCTCCCTTAACTTTTTCCACTCACTCTTCACACTTTCCCACCTTAGAGAACAGTGAATATGATTGAGCCTTTTTGTGAGGACTTGGGAACAGAACATTGAAAAT
Source organism: Phacochoerus africanus (assembly GCF_016906955.1). Classification (NCBI taxonomy): domain Eukaryota; kingdom Metazoa; phylum Chordata; class Mammalia; order Artiodactyla; family Suidae; genus Phacochoerus; species Phacochoerus africanus. Next base: position 87,454,771 of record NC_062544.1, on the reverse strand, counting down.
TACACATGTGTTTCACATTACACTTCGAATGGACAGCACTGGCCTTTAAACAAAGTACAACTGATTTTTGTGTTTGGATTTGTGTTAGATCCTTTGTTCCCACAGCCATCTTTTCTCCCGGCTTTGGATCTCCCCCACCTTCCATCCGCTCATGTACCACATAGCTGAAGTTAAGAGAAGTCTGATTTGTAGAAAATTCCAGAATGGCTGCTGCCTTGACCTCACTGAGAAAATTCTCCAAGATCAGAACAGTTTCTGAAGTGTTTGTAGGTAGAGGAGAGTAAGAAAAGAAAGAATAATTAGCAAAGCAAGAGGGCTCAAGGTGGAAGGAGAAAAATCTGCTTTTCACAATCAGTCCTTTTCTGTGGGTTCTATAAATCTTAAAAGCCCAAGCTGGCTGTTCCAAAGATTTCATCGCAATGAGGATGGGAAAGGATGGGCCAGAAAAAGGGCCGTATATCAGCAGGCCCAACAGATCAGCCCACAAATAGTAGCTCCAATGACCCTCTTGTGATTGGCTAGAGGGTCTGTTGCTAAGTTCAACTGGGCTCTAAAGTACTCTGCAGTGGCCATTCACCTCTTTAGAGACTAGAAAGGTCTTAGAGGCCATGTCCTTGAGGGGCATGCTCAGGAGAACTTGCCCCCAAGAAAGCATCCCTACAATCCCTAGACGGCATTGGAAACATGCCCATGTGGACTCTTCCTCTCCTAGTAGTGGGGGAGCTATTTGAAGGGACTCCCATAGCCTCCTGCTTTTCTGAGCAGTTGGTCTGACCCAGCTATCCTTTCCCAAAAAGGCCTTTGATTAAAGAAAGTGATGACAAAATAAGTCAGTTAAGCAGAGTAGGCCACACCTAAAAGGGGAAAACAGTGATGGCCAGAAACCTTTGAGTTTGAACAACTATGTTCTAAGCCAAAGAATGACTATGAATACTGAGTCACTCACTCCATGGTCTGTGCCAGGTACTTTTGCTGGGTATAAAAGGGAACAAAGAAAAATTTGCCTGTCCTCCTGGAACAGACACTGGGGTGGAGGGGGATGGGGCAAACACTCAACACAAATAAGTACATCATACAGTACAACAGAGAGGGACAGTGCTTGGAAAAAAAAAATGGAGAGATGAGTAAAATGGAAAGATGGATAAAAGGGAGTTGGGGAAAAGTGAGCTTTAATGTGCAATTTTTTTCTCTTTTCTTTTTATGGTCACAACTGTGGCATACGCAAGTTTGCAGGCTAGGGGTCGAATTGGAGTTGGAGCTGTCAGCCTATGCCACAGCCACAGCAATGCCAGATATGAGCCACAACTGCAACCTACACCACAGCTTGTGGCAACACCAGATTCTTAACCCACTGAGCAAGGTCAAGGATTGAACCGGCATCCTCATGGAGACTATGTTGGGTCTTAACCACTGAGCCACAAAGGGAACTCCTGAATGTGCTATTTTATTTTATTTATTTTAAGAAACAGCATCAAGGAGTTCCCTTGTGGTGCAGAAAGTTAAGGATCTGGCGCAGTCAGCAGCTTTGGTCACTGCTGTGGTACAGGTTTGATCCCTGGCCCTAGAACTTTTACATGCCATGGGCGTGGCCAAAAAAAACAAGAAAAAATAGCATCAAAATTTGAACATTACCTACCTCCCATTATTTTATTTTATTTTGTTTATTTTATTTTTTGGTCACACACAGCATGTGGAAGTTCTCAGGTCAGAGATCAAATCTGAGCCACAGTAGTAATCTGAGACACTTGACTGCTAGAACAGCAGGAACTCCTGAATGTGCACATTTTAACCAGGACTTTTAGAGAAGGTGGCAGTGAAGCAAAGGCTTGACCATGAGATATCTGGTGGAAGAGTATCTCAGGCAGAGGGAACAGCCAGTGCAAAGAAGAGAGTGTGCCTCGTTTGCTCAACAGAGAGCAAAAGCCAGCATGGCTAGAGCAGCACAGTGAGGAAAGGAAAGAGCTGTAGGTGTCAAGGGAAGGTGGAAATGGCAGGAATCCTCTAAGGCCTCCCAGGCAACGATAAGGACGTCAGCTTGGTTACTTGATCCCTTTCCTTCCTCTCAAACAGGATCCTCCAGGCTTGAAAAAGAGACAGGGACAGAACAAAAGGACATGAGGCAAGATGTCTCCAACTCACTTTGCTCACCTTTTTCTTTAGTCATCAGAGTAAACCATCTCCACTTTCCTTTTTAATTTAACAGCAATCGAGGCCAAAAAAAAAAAAAACCAACACATCCATTTTCCTGTCACTAATTTACACAAGCAAATCATCCTATTTCCCTCTTTTTAAACTTCCAGTCTAGGGTTAATGATGCATTCATTCTACTACATGCAAAACACAATAATTACTAAAACAACCCAGGACTTAAAAAACCTCTGTGGATACCTGGATGGAAAGGAACACCAACCCCTTAACCAAAGCCCACCAAAGAATATAAGACTCTCCTCAAATCAGCATTAAGATGCTGGATTGCCTGGTCAAAGGTTTCCTAACTTAGTAAGGCCCAAGGTTTACATAAGGGTTTGGGGTCAGGTGGACAATGACTGAGTTCAGAACTCCAAGGAGTCATACAACTGGAGAGTCTGTCCTCATTTTGCCTCCGCCACCACTTTGGCTTTTGACAAACATCACAAATTTTACATGTGGGCACACTAGCCACCACAACCTAAGTCTCCTTCTTTGGCAGGAGAGCCATAGGCAGGAAGTAAAACTGGCAGGAACTCGTATGGACCAGAATTCAACCCACCATTGCCAGCATATGTCACTCCAGATTCTGAGAGAGACAGTGACCTAGTTAAGCATGAAGTTCCTCATAACAAGAAAGCCTGAGAAGCCAATGTACTCTGAATCAATCCCAAAGCAACAGCTGGCCTGTACACTCCACTTCAATGAGAAGAGCCATCAGCCAGGACAAGACACCACTTTGGGTGGTGAAGGTATGAGTCTACAGGTGAGAAATCCTTTGGTATGTGCTTGGAGGCTACTGCTCTTCAGTGTTGGGACTGGCTTAGTTCAGAAGGCAATGCTAACGGGATGTGCTTCTTTGCATTTGAAGGGAGATGGGAAGACTGCATCAGGATGGGACTAGATAGAACATGAGCCTTTCCTGCTCTCATGCATGGCACAACCTATTCACTCTTCAGACATTAACACCCATTGCATGCACTCACGGGCTTGGCTGCTAAGACACAAGAAATCTCTGCAAAAATGAAAATCCACCCCAGTGGTTCTCAGCCTTAGGGGCACACTGGGATTACTGGAGAGCCCCTCAAAGTCTGATACCCATGCCTGACTCCAGACCAATTAAATCAGATATTCTGGGCACAGACCCCAGGCATCAGTATTTGGGAGTAGGGGGAGGGCAGGTGGTATGGAAGTTCCTGGGCCAGTGATCAAGCCTGCACCTCAGCAGCAACCTGAGCCACAGAAGTGACAATGCCAGATCCTTAACCCACTGTGCCACCAGGGAATGACAGGCATCAGTATCTTTTAAAATACTCCAATATGGGGAGTTCCCACTGTGGCTCAGTGGTTAACAAATCAGACTAGGAACCATGAGGTTGCAGGTTCGATCCCTGGCCTCACTTAGTGGGTTAAGGATCCAGTGTTGCCATGAGCTGTGATGTAGGTCACAGATGCAGCTCGGATCTGGCGTTCCTGTGGCTCCGGCGTAGGCCAGTGGCTACAGCTCCAGTTAGACTCCCATCCTGGGAACCTCCATATGCCACAGGAACAGCCCTAGAAAAGGCAAAAAGAGACCAAAAAAAAAGAATCTGACTAGGAACCATGAGGTTTCAGGTTCGATCCCTGGCCTCGCTCAGCGGGTTAAAGATCCAGCATTGCCATGAGCTGTGGTGTAGGTCGCAGACGCAACTTGGATCCCGTGTTGCTGTGGCTCCATTGTAGGCCGGCAGGTACAGCTCCGATTGGACCCCTAGCCTGGGAACCTCCATATGCCGCAAGTGCGGCCCCAAAAAGACAAAAAAATAAATAAATAAAAAATAAAATAAAATAAAATATTCCATTGTGTAGCCAACGTTGAGCATCTCTGATCTAAAAGGAAGGGATGCAGAGTTCCCTTCGTGGCTCAGCGGTAAAGAACCCAACTAGTATCCAAGAGGATGCAGGTTCAATCCTGGGCCTCACTCAGTAGATTAAGTATCTAGCCTTGCCGTGAGCTGAAGTGCTGGTTACAGACATGGCTTGGATCCAAAGTTGCTGTAGCTATGGCGTAGGCCAGCAGCTGTATTTCAAATTCCACCCCTAGCCTGGAAACCTCCATATGCCACAAGTTCAGCCCTGAAAAAGAAAAAAAAAAAGCAAACTGCTATAGGGTCCTGTCAGAGAGAGCTCTACAGAGCAGGAGTCCTTGGAGCAGGATGAGAGGAAGGGAAGGGCAGCTCATGTCAGAAGGAAAGAGAATGCATCTGAGCACCCCTCTTACCACTCGCCCTCCTGTACGGTTCAATATGTAGGCACTTGTCTCCTGCAGACCATTTTCACGCAGTGTGAGACCAGCCCTGTTCACCTGAAGCAGAGTGACTGAGGGGAAAAGAATGGGGCCATGGAGTTAATTCCTTCTCTGTGTTAGAACTTCAAGGATTTTCATGAGGGGGATAGAAGACCATATGTAGTTTAAAGATTCTAAAATTACCACCATAAGCAAATATATAAATAGAATTGTCCTTGCTTTTTTATGTCATAATATTCACTTTAAGAATTCAACCTAGGAGTTCCTGTCATGGCTCAGAAGAAGCAAATCTGACTAGTATACATGAGGAGGCAGGTTTGATCCCTGGCCTCGCTCACTGGGTTAAGGATCCAGCGTTGCCATGAGCTGTGGTATAGGTCACAGACGCATCTTGGATCTGGTGTTGCTGTGACTGTGCCATGGGCCGGCAGCTGTAGTTCTGAATGGCCCCCTAGCCTGGGAACCTCCATATGCCACGGGTGCAAATCTAAAAAGACAAAAAAAAAAGAAAGGAAATGCCAAAGATACACAAGATCAAAGTCATGGTGGGGGAGGGAAGACTGTTTTATTATACGAATTTGGTTTCAAATCTTAGTTCTAACATTTCCTAATCTGTATGAACCCAGGGCAAATCACTTAATCTCCCTAAGCTTCCCAATCTATATAATGAGTATAAAAATCTCTCTTACACAAGGCTGTTAAGTAATTAATGTGGGTATGCACTGAGTGAATGGAAGTGGTAATAAAGGTGTTGACAATATGCTCAGAGTGCCAGGTAGGTGAAGGATGAGCTGGGACAAGGGCTTCCCAAGTCATGATGAACTATGACAGTTAAGACTTTAAAGCAAGGACTTGAAGGGGATGCAACCAAGGAAAGTAGCTTGAGGATACTGGGCTCAGTCACTATGAAATAAGCCACAGCTCTTACTGAACAAAAGATTAGAAAGCTTACAAATGAAAAGTTTTGCTCCTCCCAGAATAAATCAGTTCCATTCCCACCATACATGGAGAACAATGGGAAGTCACAGGAAAGGCTCACTGAGTGATCTTGGTGGACGTGTTTATAACACAGTGGATGTGAAGAGAAAGAAATGGCCAGGTTACATATGCACCATCATTCAGTAAGAACACAATATATCACAATCTATGGGAAACGGTCAAGGCAACACTTAAAGGAAGAACATAGACCCTTAAATATATTTATGGGGAAAACAGAAAGATTAAAAATAAATGAACTAGGAATTCACTTGTAGCTCAGCAAACTCAGGATCGAGCCTTGTAACTGCTGTGATCTGGGTCACTCCTATGTTGCAGGTTCAATCCTTGGCCCAGGAACTTCCATGCCGTGGGTACAGCCAAAAAATAAATAAATGTTTAAAAAATAAAATAAAACGAACTAATCATTCCATGCAATAATCTAGGGGAAAAGTAACAAACTCAAGGAAAACAAAGAAAATTAATGTAAAAAAAAAATCTTAAGGAAATCAATAGTGAACAAAATCATATACCTACCCAGTTATAATGAATGGTCAGTTCTTAAAAATACCATTAAATTAAACAAACTTTTGGCAAGTCTAATCAAGGGGGTAAAAATCACAGGGGAAAAAAAAAAGCGAAAAAGGATTTTACACTACAGATTTATTTTAAAGCTAAATAAGTACTCTGTAGAACTTTACACAAATAAATTTGAAAAACTAGGTGAAACAGGTGACTTCCTCAGAAAATATCATTAGCAAATTTGATTTAATAAGTACTAAATCTTCTAACATAGACCCTTAAATACACTTATGAGGAAAACAGAAAGAGTAAAAATAAATGAACTAGGAGTTTGCTTGTGGCTCAGCAAGTTAAGGATCCAGCCTTGTGACTAGAAAGGCAGCCATGATCTACTCCTGAAAAATGACCCAGGTCCAGATGGTTATACAGCAAAGTTCAGCTAACTCTCAAGGGCTGTCCAATTAAATATAATGTGAACAACAGACAAAATTTAAATTTTTCCAGTAGCCACATTTCAAAAAGTAAAAGAAATAAGTAAAATTAATTTAAATAATAAATGTATTTCCTATGTCATCATTTCATATGTTATCATTTCAACATGTACTCGTAAAAACATTGTGAGTAAGCCATTTTACATAGTTTTTCATGCTAAGTCTTTGAAATCTAAGACATGGCACATATCAGTTCAAATAAGCCATGTTTCAGGTGCTCAACCGTTATTTGTGGCTAGCGGCTACCACACTGGACAGGAGAAGATCAGGTCCTTTGTACTGCAAACTGTGCCAGACCATTAGAAAAAGATTTTAAAACCTCACATATCAGAGTTCCCTTTGTGGCTCAGTGGTTAATGAACCTTACCAGCAACCATGAGGATGCGGGTTCAATCCCTACCTTCTCTCAGTGGGTTAAGGATCCGGCGTTGCCATGAGCTGTGGTATAGGTTGCAGATGAGGCTAGTATCCCGCATGGCTGTGGCTGTGGCATAGGCTGGCAGCTGTAGCTCCAATTCAACCCCTAGCCTGGGAACCTCCATATGCCGTGGGTGCAGTCCTTAAAAGACAAAAGATACACACACACACAAAGCTCACATATCATTCTATGCATTCAGAATAACCCTGACACTAAAACAAAATGGAGACAACAAAAAAATAGGAAAAAATACACCAGACCAAAAACAATAATAAATTATTGGTAAATCAAATTCAACAGTAAAGAATCAAAATCATGCATTGTGTTTGTTTTGTTTTGTTTTTTGTCTTTTGAGGGCCACACCCATGGCATATAGAGGTTCCCAAGCTAGGGGTCAAATCAGAGCTGTAGCCGTTGGCCTATGCCACAGCCACAGCAACACCAGATCTGAGCCACGTCTGTGACCTACACAGCAGCTCATGGCAACACCAGATCCTTAACCCACTGAGTGAGGCCAAGGATCAAACCCAAAACCTCATGGTTCCTAGTTGGATTCATTTCTGCTGCACCACGACGAGAACTCCCAAAATCATACATTTGATTCGTACATAATAACTAAGTAAAGTTTATTACAAACATGCAAAGATAGATCATTTGTAATCATTAATTGATTGCATTAACAAATTAAAGGAAGATAAAGTTATCATGATTGATGTCCAGAAAAGATTTTGATAACATTCAACACATATTTCTAATTTTTTAAAAAATAGCAAATTTGGTATAGAAGGAAATTATCTTTATTTTTTTTAATAGTAGCAGATGGTTTATTGAGTTGATCCTTAGTATATTTTTTTTTTGTCTTTTTGCTATTTCTTGGGCCGCTCACGCGGCATATGGAGGTTCCCAGGCTAGGGGTCCAATCGGAGCTGTAGCCACCGGCCTACGCCAGAGCCACAGCAACGCGGGATCCGAGCCGCGTCTGCAACCTACACCACAGCTCACGGCAACGCCGGATCCTTAACCCACTGAGCAAGGCCAGGGATCGAACCCACAACCTCATGGTTCCCAGTCGGATTCGTTAACCACTGCGCCACGATGGGAACTCCGGAAATTATCTTTATTTACTTATTTATTTATTTGTTTTGGCTGCACCAGTGGCATGTGAAAGTTCCCAGACCAGAGATCAAATCTGAGCTTCAACAGTGACAATGCCGGATCCTTAATCACTAGGCCACCAGTGAAATCCCTAGAAGGAAATTAACTTGAAAGCAAACATCATACTAAATAGAAAGACATAAAATCATTTATATTAAAGTTACCAAAACAAGGAAGCCTGGAATATGCCCAGAAGTCCACACTGTGCTAGCAATACACAAAACCTATGAAAATTCATAGGCAATTCTTAGAGATTATCAACACTAATAAAGGAATCAACAAATTGTCTGGATAGAAAATCAACATATCAAACTCAGAAGCTTTTCTATCATCAATAACCACTTAGAAAATGTAATAGGAAGAAAAAGATCCTAATAGCAAGAGCCATAAAATACTTAGGGACAAATCTTTAAGGAGATGAGTAAGACTTATATACAGAAAACTACAACTGTCTAATAAAGGTGAATAAATGAAGAGGTATACATTGTTCTTCACAGAAGACTCAATAGCACAAAGGTACAATTCTACTCAAATTAATCCATAAATTTCATAAATCAAATCGGTTGAGAGTACATCTACAATACATATATCAAAAACATTAAGATCCAGAACATAAAGATCATCTGCAAAACAATAAAAAAGCAGTTTGATAGAAACAAAATGATATCACTTATATAGGGGAAACTAAAAAAATGATACAGTTTCCTTCATGGCTCAGTGGTTAACAAACCCAACTAGGATCCATGAGGATGCAGGTTTGATCCCTGGCCTTGCTCAGTGGGTTAAGGATCCAGCATTGCCATGAGCTGATACAGAGTTTCCGATTTGACCCCTAGCCTGGGAACTTCCATATGACTAAATATATAAATAAAAATAAAACATGATACAAACAAAAACCAAGTGATCCAAAGAAAAATGAATGTTGATAGCAAATATGCTTATACAAAATGGTCAAAGTAGTAATGAAGAAATGAAAAATTTAAAGCCCTGCGATGAAATTTTTGAAAGTATTTTTAAAACAAAAACAAAGGAAAAACAAAAAAAAAAGAAAAATAAATAAACATAAAAGTCCTGTGACATATTTTCTCACACTAATAGAGCTGGCAAAAGATAAAAATATAAGATTGACAATGATAACATTTAAAGTAGACTAAGACTGGGGGTTCCCTGGTGGTCTAGTGGTTAGGTCTCAGCACTTTCACTACTATAGCTCAGGTTCAATCCCTGGGAACGGAGATCCCACATCAAGCCACTACACACCACAGCCAAAAAAACAAAAACAAAAACAGGAGACAAAGATGTGAGTAAACATGCACCTCGTACAGTCCCTGGTGCAGCTTTCTGGAAGCCAAATTGAAATGTTCCTGCCCTTTGCCCTGACTATACTATAGGAAGGGCTCCTACATAAACATTTGCATGTGCTCAATGACATTTCTAAACTGTTGATTAAAGCAAATACATATATTTAGGTCATCTCATATATATCAAGTACATATATGTCATCTAAAATTTGACCCACTTATGTATTGAGTTACATAAATTGTTACCACAGATTGACACCACTACTGCTACTGTACCACCTGTATCAAGAATAAGCCTAACTTAGAAGTTTCCATTGTGGCTCAGCAGTAATGAGCCCAACTAGTATCCACGAAGGAAGCAGGTTCAATCCCTGGCCTTAATCAGTGGGTTAAGGATCCAGCGCTGTGGTGAGCTGTGGTGTAGGTAGAAGACGTAGCTCAGATCTTGCGCTGCTGTGGCTATGGTGTAGGCTGGAAGCTGCAGCTCTGATTTGACACCTAGCCTGGGAATTTCCATATGCTGCAGGCAGTCCTAAAAAGCAAACCAAAAAAAAAAAAAGAAAGAAAAAAGAATAAGGCTAACTCAAGACATGGAAGCACCCTCAGTGTTCAGCAACAGAGGAATGGAATTATTACTTAGCCAGAAAGAAAAAAAATGAAACAATGCAATGTGCAGCAACATGGATGGACTTAGAGATTATGATACTAAGTGAAGTAAGTCAGACAGAGAACAACAAATATATAACACTCACATGGAATCTTAAAAAGTGATACAAATAAATTTTCAAAACAGAAACAGACTCACAGACATAGAAAACAAATTTATGGTTATCAAAGAGGATAGCAGGGAGAGAGGATAAATTAGGAGTTTGGGATTAACAGACACATACTACTATATATAAAATATATAATCAACAAGGACCTACAGGGAGCAATATTAAATATCTTGTAATAGCCTATAAGGGAAAAGAAACTGAAAAAGTATATACTGTACTTTTGCTGTATACCTGAAACTGACACAACATTGTAAATTAACTATACTTCAATTTTTTTAAAAAATGGTCAGAGTTCCCTGGTGACTCATCAGGTTAAGGACCCAGCATTGTCGTATCTGTGGCTCTGGTTACTGCTCCAGCCCAGGTTTGATCCCTGACCCAGGAACTTTTGCATGCCATGGGTGCAGCCAAAAAAAAAAAAAAAGAGAGAGAGAGAGAGGTTTAACAAAAAAGAATAAGCTAAATATTGGTGCTGACACGGAATCTCTCTAGGTCCTGATGAATGACAGAAAGGCAAACCACAGAACAATACATAGCATAATCTGATGTATGTTTTTTAAAAATAAATGAATAAGCAATTTAAATATATACGAATGTGATATACTGAGGACTAGATGGATAGATACATATTTATGGGGTGGTCAAAAAGTAGGGGGGGAGAGGACATTCACACTCTACTTATATATCCTTCCCTGTGGTATCCACAGTCACGGGTTACCTGCTAATTGTCTGTAACATTGATTCCTCTGAGAGGAAAACTTAATTCCAGAGAAATTCCAACAGTAACAGTAACAGAAGTTCAGTATACATCAGCTGTGGGAGGAAGGGTGGAAACCACATCCTTATCACAAACCACAGGTAAGAATTCAAGGATTAAAAACTTTTCAGCCTGGAGTTCCCGTTGTGGCGCAGGGGTTAACGAATCCGACTAGGAACCATGAGGTTGCGGGTTTCCATCCCTGCCCTTGCTCAGTGGGTTAACGATCCAGCGTTGCCCTGAGCTGTGGTGTAGGTTGCAGACGCGGCTCGGATCCTGAGTTGCTGTGGTTCTGGCATAGGCCGGTGGCTGTAGCTCCAATTTGACCCCTAGCCTGGGAACACCATATGCCGCGTGAGCGGCCCAAGAAATGGCAAAAAGATCAAAAAAAAAAAAAAATTTTTTCGGCCTGTGAGGTTGCTTAGAAACCAACCCCCTCCCCTCACTGAGGCTCAAGCCCAAAAGTGACAAGCTAGTAATTCTTGGATAAGACAGCAGAGATTTTCAAAAGATATACATCTTAACTTCATTATTACAAAAGACTTAGAACAATCAACCCAGAAAGAAAAGTTTATGCCTCTTCTTGTCTTTTTTTTCCTTTTTTCAGCTACATCCACGGCAAATGGAAATTCCTGAGACAGGCATCAAACCCAAGCCACAGCAGCGACCTCTCCAGATCCTTAACCCTCTGAGCCACAAGAGAACTCCATGTCTCTTCCTGTCTTAACGTGACAGACTCCTCTTGTCTTAACGTGACATACTAGTGCCATATTCGTGGTGACATAAATAAATGGGTCACACATCTCATGGCAGGGAGATTTGTCATAACGTTATATTCCCTCTACTCAAAAAAATGTCATTGAGGGGAGGGATAAATTAGGAGGTTGGGATTACACATACACACTACTACATATGAAAATAAATAACAAGGACTACTGTATAGCACAGGAAAATCTACTCAATACTGTGTAATAACCTATATGGGAAAAGAATCGGGAAAAGAATCTGAAAAAGAATGGATTGTACGCATATGTAGAACTGACTTACTTTGCTATATGCTTGAAACTAAGTCAACTATAATCCAATAAAATTTAAAAAATTAAAATATTATATCCCAAATATTAACCACACTTATTTAAGCCCTTTGTGTTCAAAATGCTTCACAAATGATACAACAATAAACCCCGATGCTGAAAAATGCAACCAAATAAAGGACTTTGCTTTCAAAACTGGCTAAACTCTGCTTTCTACATTGAGTCTTGGGAACCCAGGAGCTTTTACCAAGTCGATTTTTTAATTTCTTTTGTTCAGAACGACTGAGACTTTTCCCAAATAAACAGAACTCCATGAAAACTAGGAGGCGGGTAAAGGGAGGGAGAGAAGAAAAGAGGGAGGGTGAAAGCACAGAGCAAAACATTATGAAGTAAGTATAAAAGCTTTGTCAGCGGCACAGCCCTCCGGCTGTGCTGGCCAATTTGCAGCAGTCAGCCACAAGTGGTTGTCCATCCCTGGGGCAGGTCCAAGTTGAGAGGTGTAGTAAGTGTAAAATACCACTGAATTTCAAAGACTTAGTGTCAAAGGGGGGAAAAAAAGAATGTTAAAAGATCTCATTAAGAATTTCTTTATACTGGTTACATGTTATAATGATATTCTGGAATATCAGGTGAAATGAAGCATCAAAATTGATGAAATGTAATTGGGTGTTTTTTTTTAAATGTGGTGTAGTCGGTTGAACAGTGTCCCCCAAAGTTTATGACCACCTGGAACCTCAAAAAGGAACTTTTTGGAAAGAGATATGATGACTTGAGATCTTGAAATGACATTCTCCTGATTAAGACTGGGCCCTAAAACCAGTAATTGGTTTTTTGTTTTGTTTTTTGGTGTTTTTGTTTTTGTTTTTTTTTTTTTGCTATTTTAGTGCTCCATTTGTGACATATGGAAGTTCCCAGGCTAGGGGTCGAATCAGAGCTGTAGCCGCCCACCTACACCATAGCCACAGCAACTCAGGATCTGAGCCGCATCTGTGACCTACACCACAGCTCAGAGCAATGCCAGATCCTTAACCCACTGAGTGAGGCCTGGGACCGAACTTGCATCCTCACGGATCCTATTCCAGTTCATTAATCACTGATCTATGGAGGGAACTCCAGTAATTAGTATTTTTATAAGAGAAAGACGAGAGTGAGACTTGGACACATGGAAATATCCCATGTGAAGACAGAGGGAGAGACTGGAGAGACAGGTCTATCAAGCCAAAGGCAGCTAAGGAATGCCAGGAGCCACCAGATGCTGGGGTACTAGGCCAGGAAGGATTCTTTTCAGACCCTTCAGAGGGAGCATGGCCCTGTCGACACCTTGATTTCAAACCTCTGGCCTCCAAAACTGAATTAAAGGAATTTTCTTTTGCTTAACCCACCATGTTGGTGATCATTTGCTATGGCAGCCTTAGGAAGGTAATACAAGTGGCTATTAGGAAATGTTAAGTTATGCATGTGGATTCACATTATATTTCTACAGACACTGCTGCTCGCAAGTGTAAAGGGAATTCACCCCTAAAACTCAGGTCTTCACTATGGATCTTGACAGCTTAGGCTCAGAATAGTCCCAAAATTTCTTAAGCAGTTCTAAATGACTAAAATCATACCCCACTGAAATATCTGTAAGGTTCCCGAGTTTCACTCAGTTGTTTCAGGATTTTTCATTTTGGCAGGATATGAAAAGTACTTCCTATCTGTATCCAAGTATTGTGGGACACCTGGAGCCTTAAGTGCACAAAATCTCTTTTTAATTTTACTGAAGTATGGTTGCTTTACAGTGCTGTGTTGTGCACAACATGTTTTAATAAGTATGGGATCTATTGCCCAGGTGACTACAGAGGACACATTAAGTCCTTAGAAAACATTCAAACATTATCCTCAACTGCCAGCAAAGCATTTTCTGCCAAGTGTTGCAGGCTGCGGCCACTCTGTCCTCTGCCTCGGCCTTCCTATCTTCCCTCCAGATGTTCAGCTCCCGCCAACTGTTCTGTGAGATAAGAGGTCTCCCTTCAAAACACCTTTTCCCTGTCTCTCCTTAATTAGACAAGACAGCTGCTGTCTACGGGAACTCCCAAGGGGGTTGGCCTTGCAGCTTTCACCAAGTATCAGCTGAAGGACAACCTTTACAGGGAGTGCGCTGCCAACTGCCAAGCCAATTACCACAGCAGCTAGCAACCCAGGCTCAGGAGGCGAAGCCTGTTTATCTCCCCCAGGAGCTCGTTTCTGCAGATGTGGCCGCACCCAGAAAGAAAAGGCCACCTCACCACAGTCGTCAGGCCTAGGATAAAAATGGGTTTTGCCCCAACAGGATCCAGGGTGAGAGGTCAAGCGTATGCATCGGATTTTGTCAGAGTGCAGAGAAGCAGGATAGATGATGAGAGGGAAGTCAAACTGGATAAACAAGTGATCATGACCCAGATGACAGGCAGGCAAAGGAGCAGGGTGCTCCCTGTTTGCTCAGTGCTGGTGAGTGAGATGGGCGTGAAGAGATCTGAGTGGCATCCAGAGGAACAGGAGAGGGACAGCCCAGGGGTCTAGCAGGATTCTGTTATGCTTAAAATGCCAGGAAGTCCTATTTGCTGGACAAGTTAAATCAGCACCCAGGATGTCCACAGCAAAAACACACTGAAGGGAAATTTATGGAGTAAAACTGTTCATCAACATGTATTTGATAGGTTCCCAGGAAGACGAGAGACCCCCCGCCCAAATGTGGTTCACCTTGGAGACCTGCTGTGGACACCCTTTCCCGAATGTGTATGCTCAGGTTGGGGAGCAAGAAACAATGGCCTGTATAAATCAGCCACCTACAAGGATTAATTGCCCTCTGTCATGGGACTCGACCCCCTACCCCTCCCTTGACCTTTCCCTCCTACCTCCTTCATCATTCCAGCTATGAACTCCAGCCAGATTCCCCCTACAGATCCTTTATACGCCTAGCACCTCATCACAGTCAAGGCTGACACCATCATGAGGTCAGCCCATCCCCCTCTGATGCCTTAGTAAATCTCTTTTGCTTTACCAACTTGGCCTTGTGCGTTCCTCCCTCAGCAAACCTAACAGTATTAAGCACCAAAGAAAAAGGCACTTGTATACATGTTCCTATCTCACCCTGTGTAGAAAGGGACTTCTTGGCCCCATTATTCAGAAGGGAAAACTGAGGGTCTAAGATGTTAAGACCCTGCCTGAGTTTATTCAGTCCACCCTGCAGAAGCACTGAGTGTGTTCAGGCAGATAATTGGTCCCATGGTTGTGGGTTGGCAGGTCATCCCTCTGTTTTACCCCCTCTCTGTCCCAAGCTGGACAAAGGCAGAACATTTAAAGGTCAAGAACCAAAGAGATACAACCTCACACCCACGAGAATGGATATAATCAAAAGAACAAGTAATACATTTTTTCAAGGATATAAACAGGAACCCTCATACATTGTTGGAGGGGATTGTACCATGGTGTGGTCGCTTTGGAAAACAGTGTGGCAGTTTCTTGAAAAGTCAAATAGAAGACCAGGAGAAAACCCAAATCCTCACATAAACATACGAGTTCACTAAAAAAAAAAAAAAAGAGTTCCCATCCTGGCTCAGCAGAAACCGATGAACCCAACTAGTATCCATGAGAATTTGGGCTCAATCCCTGGCCTTGCGCAGCTGGTTAAGGATCCAGCATTGCCATGAGCTGTGGTGTGGGTCAGAGACAGAGCTCGTATCCCACACTGCTGTGGCTGTGGTGTAGTCCTGCAGCCTTGGCTCCTATTCAACCCCTAGCCTGGGAACTTCCATATGCCATGAGTGTGGCCCTAAAGAGAAAAAAAAAAAACAACCTCCAGATGTATGGTCAAATGATTCTCAACAAGGGTGCCAAGACTATTCAATGGGAAAAGGACAGTCTTTTCAACAAATGATGCTGGAAAAAGCTGGATATTCACATGCAAAAGATGAAGCTTCTGGACCCTTACCTTATACTGTATACAAAAACTACCTTCAAATGGATCAAAGACCTAAACATAAAACCTAAAACTATGAAACTCTTAGACAAAAACATAGGCAAAAAAACTTCACTGACATTCAATTTAGCAATGATTTCTTGGACATGACACCAAAAGCTTAGGTAACAACAACAAATAGATAATTTGGGCTTAATCAAAATTGAAAACTTCTGAGTATCAAAGAACACAATTGACAGAGTGAAAAGTAGTCAAATCATAGAGACGGAAAGCAGAATTCGGGTTGTCAGGACTTAAGTAGACAGAAGTTTGGGGAGTTACTGTTCAGTAGGTATAGAGTTTTGGTTTTGCAGGATGAAAAGAGTACTGAAGAAAGACGGTGGTGACATTGTGAATTTCTCAATGCCACTGAACTATACACCTCAAAATGACTAAGATTATAAATTTTATGTGATGTATTTTACCACAACTTACAAAATTTTTTTAAAGTAAACCATAAATCTACCACATAACCCAGCAAACCCACTCCCAGGTATCTACGCTACAGAAATGAAAACAAATCCACACACAGACTTGCACGCAGATGTCTACAATGGCATTATTTATATGAGCTAAAAAGGGGGAAGAACCCAAAAGTTCATCAACTGGTGAATTCATAAACAAAATGTGGCATATCCATATATCGGAATATTATTTGGCAAGAAAAATGAAGTCCTGACACCATGTGGATGAACTTTAAAACTATATTACGCTAAGTGTTAAGAAGCTGGTCACAAAAACACTACATGTTGTATAATTCCATTTATATAAATGTTCAGAAAAGGCAAATTCACGGAGATAGTTTAGCAGTCTGGGGTGCAGGGCACAAACAGGGCTGACTACAAAAGGACAAGGATTTTTTGGGGGTGATGGAAACCTGAGTTTTGGTAATGACTACACAACTCAATTTCCTAAAAATCATTGCATTATACACTCAAAACCCGAGGAATTTATGGCATTCAAACTATACCTCAATAAAACTGTTTTTTAAAAGGGCAAGAACTTGCTAGCAAATTATCTCTCCAAATTGGGTCCCAAAGAGGTTTATTTTCTCAAATAAAAATTAAAGAAGTTTAATAAGCTATATTAGGAGTTCCCATCGTGGCTCAGCAGTTAACGAATGTGACTAGGAACCATGAGGTTTCAGGTTCGATCCCTGGCCTCGCTCAGTGGGTTAAGGATCCGGCGTTGCCGTGAGCTATGGTGTAGGTCGAAGATGCGGCTCAGATCTGGCATCGCTGTGGCTCTGGCGTAGGCTGAAGGCTACAGCTCTGATTAGACCCCTAGCCTGGGAACCTCCATATGCCATGGGAGCAGCCCTAGAAAAGGCAAAAAGACAAAAAATAAAATAAAATAAAATAAAATAAAAATTATCTATATTAAAAATAATAGGGGAGGAGTTCCCGTTGTGGTGCAGCAGAAACGAATCTGACTAGGAACCATGAGGTAGCAGGTTCGATCCCTGGCCTCACTCGGTGGGTTAAGGATCCGGTGTTGCCGTAAGCTGTGGTATAAGTCAAAGACGCAGCTTGGATCCGGCATTGCTATGGCTGTGGTATAGGCCAGCAGCTGTAGCTTCCATTAGACTCCTAGCCTGGGAACTTGCATGTGCCTTGGGTTCAGACCTAAAAAGCAAAAAATAAAATATAAAAATAATAATAGGGAGTTCCCATTGTGGCTCAGTGGGTTAAGAACCCGATACAGTGTCCGTGAGGATGTGGGTTCAATCCCTGGCCTCACTCTGTGACCTAATACCCATAAGCTGCGGTATTAGGTCACAGATGTGGCTCAGATCTGGTGTTGCTGTGGCCCTGGCAGAGTCTTCAGCAGCAGCTCTAATTTGGCCCCTAGCCTAAGAACTATCATATGCCACAAGTGTGGCCATTAAAAAAAAATAATAATAAGGCCAGCAGTTCCCTGGTGGCCTAGCCGTTAAGGATCTGGTGGTGTCACTGCTGTGGTGAGGGTTCCATCCCTGACCCAGGAAATTACACACGCTGTGAGTGCAAACAAAACAAACAAAATAATAGTAATAAAATTTAAAAAACCAGCATACATGGGGGTCTCCATCTCTGTCTTCTCTGATGTGGAAAAAAACAAAAAACAAAAAAAGTCACAGTGTCCAGTTGGCCATACCTCTGCTGTCAGAATCCATCCCAGGGAAAGAGAAATAGCAAATGACAGAAATAATTAAGTCATTAAGTAGGTTGCCCTGTTTTTCAAATTAGTGGAGAGTTGGAAACAATTAAAACTTGCTAATAATAAAGCCGTGTTGCTGACGTTCCTGTTCCTTCCCGGCTCCCTCACTCAACACCTTTGACCTGCTGACATCCACCAGCTTTCTGGCTTGTTCACAAATTCATCTGAGTCTGATCAGAACTGAACATGAACTTCTGTGCAGTGACTCTAGCTCCCCTCCTTGAATTCTAGTACAAAACGTCAGATGCAGCTTCGAGCAGGTGGGGGAGGGGAGACCAACAATTCTGGAAATGACTACACAGGAGTGAGGGGTGAGTGAGCCTGGGGGTGGAGAAGACCCGGGGTCAGGATCTTTACATGTTCATTTGCCGCCACTGTGAGCGGTCTGAATTGTGCTCTTAATTGTGTGCATGTTATCACTCTGAAAAAAATTCTTTTAACCCAATTTTGAAACAGCAGCAACACCTGGAGCCCACCATAGGCAAAGGATCCCAGTAAATGGATGTCTTTGGAAGGGAACCCCTTAGGAAGCTGTCTGAATAATGCTCATGGGACTAGGAGTAGTGCTTCTCAAACTTTAATCTACTCCCAAATTACCTAGGCAACCCTGTCAGAATGCAGATTCACAGTTAGTCAGTCCAGGGTGGGGCCTGGAGGCCTGCATTTCTAAAAAACGTTCCAGGTTCAAGGACCACACTTAGAGCAGTAAAGATGAGAAAGAAAGAAATGGTTTCAGGGACGTGGGAGGAAATGCCTCTATCTTCTCCCTGGATTAATGTGAGCTTCCCGTGAACAGTTTAAATTTAACCAGCTAAGCAATCCCTTCTGGGACACAAACACTTTTTCTTTCTTCACTATGCTATGATCCCTCAGGTTCACACAGTTACCCATGGATGGCCAGCAGAACACCATCAGCTATGACCGGAAAGTGGGATTTTTAAAATTTGGCGCTCTTGGCACAAGTGAAAAGAAGATAGTGGGAGTGGGGTGGGGGGAGGAGATCAAATTTGCCTGCAATTGAGAGAGAAAACAGAACTGGACCTGGAGACCAGATAGGCAGTGAGGTAATTCAGTAGCAGAAGCAGCTCCGAAAACCATTAAGAGTGCCATTTTGGTCTGGGAAGCCACGTGGAACTAAAAAAAAAAAAATAAGGAAGAGGGTGGTCAAGGGTACAGAAAGAGAACGGAAACCATGCCACGGAGTTCCTGTGGCTCAGTGGGTTAAGGATCCAGCACTGTCCCTGCTATGGTGTACGTTTGATCTCCGGCCTGGGAACTGCCATATGCCACAGATGCAGACAAAAAAAAAAAGAAAAAGAAGAAGAAAGAAAGAAGGAAATTACGCCCAAAAAATTTCTTTTGAATTTATTTCAAAAAAGAAATGAGGAAATGACCCAGGGCAAGGGAACCAGGTACAAATACCCTATGTAAATGCCCTTCCAGGCCCCCCAAGACACACAGAAAACTTTTAGAGGAGAAATCAGGATCTGGAAGAAATCCATGTCTGTACTGGAGTTGAATAACGAACTGAACTCTTTATGCTAAATAATCAGATGTGACTGAATCTAAGGCTCGGGACCTCAGGCATTATCTCAGAAGGTGTTAGAATGACTCCGGTGCCACCAAATGGCCCAGGGGTGGCCCAGACCCTTTATTACATCTGAGTCACCTATCCATGACCAAACCCAAATTTGCAACACCCCCGGAAGGGCCTCAAGAGGCCCTGAGTGACACCAGGGCCAAAAAACTGGTGCCCCAGAACCCCAAACAATCCCTGGAGTCTTTTCTGTCTCTCTGTCTCTCTCTGTCTCTCTCTCTCTCTCTCTGTCTCTCTCTCTCTCTCTGTCTCTCTCTCTCACACACACACACACACACACACACACACACACACACACTCAATCTGGGCTTGATGGTGAACTTGCCAAGACAGTCAGCTCACCCTCCGAGGAGCTGGAGAAATTCCTCAAACTGTAGGGCTAGCACTGAGCAACCCACGCAACTAGCTGACTGACAGCACTTCTCACTCCTCAGCCTGCTGCCTTGGCACCAAGTCAACCAGGATGAGCAGAATAAACAGTGCTGCTTCCTGGGACGGTTCACACTCTTACAGCATCCGTCATTACCTGGGCTGATGACTCGCAAATCCACATAACCAGCCCAACCTGCAGAGCAGTACATCCAGCCCACATTCCCAACTGCCTACACCTGGCATCTCGGCCCAGGAGGTTTTACACTAGGCTTGCCCTCAACTCCAACCCCTTTCCAACTACACTATTCTCTCCAGTGCCATTACCTTTCTCCCAGCTCCCAAATGCAATACATCTGCATTTGATGCCCTCACCCAAGGCCATCTGATTCTTCTTTCAAAGTCTCTCCCAGGTCTATACCTGCTCCTTTTCCACTGCCAAGGCCCTAGGTCAGGCTCTAAATAGCCAGTTAGTGGAGTTGGCATATACACACTATTTTATAACAACCAGTAAGTAGCAAAGTCCTACTGTATAGCACCGGGAAATCTACTCAATACTCTGTAGTGACATACGTGGGAAAGGATACGGATATCTGAGAAAGAACGGCTATCTGTATATGTATGACTGAGTCACTTTGCTGCACACCGGAAACTAACACAACATTGTAAGTCAGCTATACTCCAATAAAATTAATTAAAAATGCCCAGGGTTGGGAGAGGAATTAGCCAGTTAGAAGAAATGGCCTCCTCCCCACCTTTAATGCATTCCCACTCCCATCCTCTAAAAAGCACCCACTGCACACAAGGCTCTACTCTAAACTC
Organism: Phacochoerus africanus; assembly: GCF_016906955.1. Classification (NCBI taxonomy): domain Eukaryota; kingdom Metazoa; phylum Chordata; class Mammalia; order Artiodactyla; family Suidae; genus Phacochoerus; species Phacochoerus africanus. The sequence continues at coordinate 87,433,902 of NC_062544.1, read as the reverse complement.
CATGTAATAGTATCAAACATCCCTGTCTGATACTTCCCAAGGCAATTTTTGCCTGCATCATCCTATGTTCCCCACCCAATAGCCCAGAAGGACAGTGATTCAATGCTTAGAGAAGGATGTGGCTTGTTTGTGTTCATCTAGCTGGAGCAAGCATCCAAGACCAAAACCTAGACCTCCTCACTTTAAAATATTTCGTGTCTCCGTTTTAGGACTCACTATTAGTAAATGGACTCAGTCCAAATTTTTCTACCTGACATTCAAGACCTTCCATCAACTGTTTTCTTCTTTACCCAGGGGATCATATTTCCCACTATTTCCGTTTACTCGATTGAGGGCTTGATCCCTGGCCTAGCTCAGTGGGTTAAGGCATTGTCACAAGCTGAGGCACAGGTTACAGATGCAGCTCAGATCTGGCTTCGCTGTGGCTGTGGTGTTGGCTGGAGGTTGCAGCTCCTGATTCAACCCCTAGCTTGAGAACTTACATATGCTGTGGGTGTAGCCCTAAAAAGAAAAAAAAAGGACAACACTTGACTAGAGTTCCTTGGTGGCCTATCAGGTAAGGTATGGCATTGTCACTGCTGTGGCTCAGGTCACTGCTGTGGTGCAGGTTTAATCTCTGGCCCAGGAACTTGCCAAGGGCAAGGCCAAATAAATAAATAATGAAATGTATAAATCCAGCCTATCAGGTAAATTAAAACGACAACAGCACTTGACTAAGAGACACACCTAACTTAACACATTGGTGAAAAATGCTTCTCCCATGGTCTTGCATCTTGGCAAATGGAACCACCATCCTTTCAGCTGCTCAGGTCAGCTACCTAGACATTACATTCATTTCTGTCTTTTCGTCAAAATCAAATCAAATCTTGTTGTCTCTACATTCATAATATAGCCCCAAACTATTTCATCTCACCCCTCCACTGCTCCCACGTCCAGCCAAGCCACCATCCTGTTATATCTAGACTGCAATAACTTCACCTGGCCCTCTTTTTCTACTCTTTCTGTGGTATACTTTATTCCTTTCAGAGCAGCCAAAGGGGATGCTTGGAAATGCAGGTCTTCTCTGAATCTATTGGAGAGAGCTCAGACATCCATCAACAGGTAGAGAGAGAAACTGTAGTACATCCATATAGTGGCATATTTCTCACCAATAAGAAATTAACTACTGAAGTATGAAACAACATGGATGAATCCCAAAAATGCTAAGTGGAATGGAGAAAGATCAATGTGTGCTATGTGGTATCATTTATAAGAAATTCTAGACTATCAAAACTAAGTGTGGTGACACAAAGTAGATCAATGGTTGCTTCTAGTGGGGAAGGATCTGAAGGACAAGGACCAGGAGGGGACTTCCTAGCATGATGGAAATGTTCTGGGTCTTGATGTGCATTTGTTGAAACTGCATGGAAGTGGAGATCAGATCATTTTACTGTGTGAAAATTATACTCTGGCAATCTGGCCCCATCTACGCTCACCCCTCTGCCCACCATTCAGCCACAGTGGTCTCCTGGCTGCCCTTGAGCCTGCCAAGCCCTTTCTGGCCCCAGGGTCTCTGCACCTCCCTCTGCCCTTGCACCCCACACGTAACTGGCTTCCTGTCACCATTCATGCCCAGAAAGTTTCCCCTCTGCAGACAGAAACTTCCAGGCACATATCTGAAGGAACTCCCCAGGCATCCTCATTTACATCTGTCTTCGTTCTCTAATGTGTGGGGCACTTACCACTTTCTGTTATTTTCTTGTTTACTGTCTGCTTCTGCTACCAGAAAGTGAGCTCCACAAGAGTGAAGCCCCATCTGTCACGGTCTCCCCAGCATCTAAATCATTGCCTGGCACATTCACTAACAATTTGTCGGATGAATGGGCAAAGTTGACAATATCATGCTCTCCACTTTACAGCTACGAAATCTGAGGCTGACAATGGCTATGCCATCTCCCCAGGGCCTCATGGCAAGAAAGCAGGACATCAGGATTCAAACCCAGGCCACCTGGGGCCCAGGTCCATGTTCTAAATCACTCTGATGCCGTGCTCCTCTCAGCTTTACTTCTCCGCTTTGCTTTACTCTGTTCACTGCACCTCCACTCCCACCCACCGCAGCTCGTGACACTTTCTTCTTGCACGGACTTCACACCTGACTCTTCACTTCCATTTTTCTTTCCCTTCATGTCTGTCACCCAGCAGAATGAGGGGTTCCTTATGGATTGCACGTCCTTTAGTCACTCACAGCACACCCAGGACAGAGCTGGGCACAGGTACCTAACCAGTATTTGTGGACGTGTTCCCTGGGAGGTGGGTGAGTTAGGTGGTGCCATGGGTATGTGCAAAGCCTGGCTTACATGACTCACTTCGCTATTCCAAAGTAAGCTGACCTTGGCTTCCCTGGCCTTCTGCCAGCCAGTTTCAACACCAGCTTGTTAGAGGGGATGCAAACTGGAGCTGCCGCCATCAGTCACTAGGATATTAGTCAGGTCTCATCTTTGTACTTCTGGAATCTCCTGTGTACTGCAGAAGCCTCGGAGAAGGCTAAGCAAGCCCAGAGCAGGCCACGGATGGGGCAGATTAGGAGGGGGCAGAGTTCATGGAAATATCCCCAAATGTCTTGTCCTCAGGTCATGGAAGAGATTACTGAAAGCCCCCACCTAAGATCAGGTGGTTTGTCATTCCAAGTGGATCATGAAAGACGGCATTCCCACTTTTTTCCAAAAGAAATGCATTTGTCTCCTGATTAAAAAAATAATAAGCCCTGGATCTGGACCTCTGGCAACAGAAGAACAAATTAAAGAGAGCCCATTGTAGCCTTTAGTTTAAGTGAACAGCAAAACAACAAAAAATATAAGTAGTAGTTAGAAAACATATCTTGTAGGAGATAGATTTTTTTTTTCCTAGTTCACTAACATAATTTAGACTTTTAGAATATATGGTAGGGCCTTTTTCCCCTCCAGGGTTTTTAACCTGCTTGTCTTTGCATACTCAAAATCAATCCCCTTCTGAGAATTTTAATTTGCAGACGAGGAAATGGGGGTCAGAGAAGTTCACATCATTTACTCAGAGGAGGATTAAAAGTGGGTGTAATTTCTCCCTGCTCTGTCCTGATCAGAAGTTCAAGCCATCAAATGGTCCCATGTGTCATCAGGTCTCCGTGAGCCAAGAGTCAAGAGATGCTATTCCAGCCTCAGCGTGGGGCTGCCCTGCTGTTGACCACACGGCAAGTTACTAAACCTCTCTGGACTCCAGTTTCCTTGTGTTTAAAACAAAATTCCCTCTCCTGCAACCTCACAAAGCCTGTGAATATGAAGCTGCCCATTTAGTCATCAAATATGTATTGAATACCTACTATGTACATGGTATGTGTGGGCCTGGGATATGCAATGAACCAAAGTCCTTGCTTCCTATTCACAATAGTCAAGCCATGAAAGCAACCTAATTGTTCATCAATGGAGAAAAGGATAAAGAAGATGTGGTACATACATACAATGGAATACTCAGCCTTAAAAAAGAATGAAATATGCCGTTTGCAGCAACATGGATGGACCTAGAGATTATCATACTAAGTAAAGTCAGTCAGACAGAGAAAGACGAATATATGATATCACTTGCATGTGGACTCTAAAATATGGCACAAATGAATCTATCTACAAAACAGAAACAGACTCACAGTCATAGAAAACAGACTTGTGGTTGCTGAAAGGGGGAAGGGGAGGAAGTGGGATAAATTAGTAGGAGTTTGGAATTAATATACACACACTACTATACAAAACAGAATCAAGGGCATACTGTATAGCACAGGGAACTCTATTCAATATTCTATAATAACCTATATGGGTAAAGAATCTGAAAAAAGGAGTTCCCGTCATGACTCAGCGGTTAACGAACCCAACAAGCATCCATGAGGATGTGTGGTTTGATCAGTGGGCTAAGGATCTGGCATTGCCGTGAGCTGTGGTGTGGGTCACAAACATGGCTCGGATCCCATGTTGCTGTGGCTGTGGTGTAGGCCAGCGGCTACAGCTTCAAATGGACCCCTAGCCTGGGAACCTTCATATGCCGAAAATGCATCCCTAAAAGGCAAAAAGACCCCCCCCCCAAAAAAAAATCTGAAAAAGAATGGATATGTACATACATATAATGGAATCACTTTGCTGAACAACTGAAACTGGCACAACATTGTACATCAACTTTCTTCCAATATGAAATAAAAATTATATCTAAAAAAGTCCTTGCTTTACAGAACTTCTATTGTCATAAAGGAAACAGACAAGAAATTATTCAAAATACATAAATATATATATATATACATATTTTTTTGCCTTTTTGCCTTTCAGGGCCGTACCCACAGCACATGGAGGTTCCCAGGCTAGGGGTCTCTTCAGAGCTATAGCCACTGGCCTACACCAGAGCCACAGCAACGCGGGATCCGAGCTGCATCTGCAACTAGGCCAGGGATGGAAACCGTGTCCTTGTGGACGTTAGTCGGGTTCATTAACTGCTGAGCCACAACGGGAACTCCAAAATACATTTTTATAACAGAGTCATAGGATATATTATTTCCAAGTATTGATAAATGCAGTAAAGGAAAGCAAACAAAGTAAGATTATAGAGTGAAGAATTCCTGCTACTCTAAAACGGGGGGTGGTGGGGGGGGGAGGTCAGAAGGGTTCTCTGAGAAGCTGGCATTTGAAAACAGATCTGAGGAAGTTTCTATGCAGTGCAACAGGTTAAGGATCCAGCTTTCCCAAAGCTGGGGTACAGGTCACAACCATGGTACGGGTTTGATCCCTGGCCCAGAAATTTCCATACACCTTGGGTGTGGCCGAAAAAGAAAAAAAGGGAACCAAATAAGTTTTGACAACAAGCCACACCAACACCTGGGGAAGAAAAACATGCAAGCAAGGGGTACCAGTATATCAGTCAGATGCCAGAGATGGAAGCAAATCAACATAACAAAGGACACAATTCCACCTCAGTTATAAACTAGGTGAGGAATTGTCACACAAAGTCTGGGCAGGATCTCCTTGAGCAGAAATCTTCTAAGGCAGCCCATGGAAACAGATATTGAATGGATAAATAAATGGCCTGGGAACACCTCTGCGTACATGCACACACAAGTGAAAAAGGTGAAAATCCTGTCAACAGTATCGATCACAGAAAAGATTGTTTTATAAGTGGGTGATCCATGTGATTCTACTGAATAGTAAGCTTATCTGTATTTAATACAAGTTTTCAAGATAAAGTTGCTGTGCAAAAACTGTAGGCTGTTCCTCACTGCCACTCCTGGGGAGAAAGTGGTCCTTAGTGGCCTTGGCACGCAGCTCTGGAGATTGTGTGGGGATGAACCAGAAGGAACATTCTCAGCCCTACATCTCCATCCCCTAGGCCAATAACAGAGGTTGTCAGTGACTGCTGGAGCTTTATGGAGTGGGCTCCAGCCAGCTTCTAGGAACCCCGCCACAATACCCAACATCTATGGCTTTGCATGGTTTACAGGACACAGTGTACAACCCTAGCCATCCTCCAGAACCAAGGAAGAGTGACAGCAGGACTTAGCAGGCTATTTACCAGTAAGGGCTCATCAAGACAGACTCCAAGGGAGAAGGAACTCTTCAGGCTAGGCATTTCGCAGCTGTGACATCACAGGCCCCCAACACTCTGACTCTCCTCCCATCCCATCCTTCTCTACCACCTCCTGGATTTCCTGTCCACATTCCTGTCTTCGTGGGTTCTTCCCAGGGTACCCAAAGAGCAAATTCACAGCTTTCCTTTCAAAAGCCTAATTAAAATTCATCATGGGGAGTTCCTATTGTGACTCAGTGGTAATAAATCAGATTAGTATCCATGAGGATGCAGGGTCGATCCCTGGCCTCGTTCAGTGGGTTAAGGATCTGGTGTTGCCATGAGCTGTGGTGTAGGTAACAGACACAGCTCAGATCTGGTGTGGCTATGGTGTAGCTCTGATTTGACCCCTAGCCTGGGAACTTCCATAAGCTGCAGCCTAAAAAAAAAATAATAAAAATAAAAATAATAAAATTCATCTTAGGAAGCTGTCCACATCCAGTGACTTCCACTCTACGAATGGTTAACAGTTCTTCATTTGTTTTTCAGCTTAAATCAGGGCTATATGCAACAACACCCATGCAGCATGCAGCATGCAGATACCATGTGGAATGACAAAAGCCAGAGGCAAAGGAGTTCATGCCATGTGATATGATGTTTAAGAGAGGCAAAACTAATCTCTGGTCATAAAAATCAGAATAAGGGTTACCAGAGGTAGGGAGGGGACAAAGGAGGGCCTCTGAGGTGCTGGAAATGCTCTACAGCTCTTTCTGGGCCACAGTTGCATAGATGCGTGAGTATGTAAAAATTCCCCCAAATCACCAGACATACTGATGATTTGAGCACTTTACTGTCTGCATGATAAAAGTTAAAAAAAAAAAAAAAACTTTCCTCTGGACTGTGCTGAAATACTGCTTATGTGTACAGTCTTATATAGAGCTATTCTGGGACTTCGAAACATCCAGGATGGCCAATTCCTTACCTCTCTGGCACATCTAGCACCTTCAACAGCCTGAGTAGGTCTCTCTTTCATCTTCCTTCAACAGGGAACTCTACTGGGCCAGCCCAGTGACCCTTCTTGATTGTCAGCTTTAAAACAATCAAGGGCATGCATCTGTCTGCCCTGGGCTAGTCATAAAGGACGCTTATTTTGTTTGCTTTATGGCCTGCACAGTTTCAATGAACTAGAAAAGCCTTTGAACAGACCTCTCAATAGGAGTACAATAAACATCAAATGGGAGCAGACGAAGGCCTGACACAAATGACATCCCCTCAGTAAACCCTTTGAAAGAACAGCATCCCCTCCGCTCCCTGAGGACGTCTGGGAAAGGAGGCACAAGGGCATCTCTGTGCGCAGCTCCCCCAGGGCCACCGAGGCAGCCGGAGAAAGATGCTGAGCCTCTTTGGGTCTCTGTGCCCCGCTGGTAAAATGACCTTCCTCCCCTTTCTCTTACCCCACATAGAAGAGTCGGATGAACCCTAGTGGGAAAACCCTAGCAACAAAACTGCTGATTCCAATGGAAAACTTTTGAAAATAAAATAGACATCTGTGGAATGCCTGAGTGCTAAGAACTCTCCCAGATGCTAGACGATTTCATCTTCACGGTAAGTGGATGAGATGGCACCTCGCCTCCCACTTCACCAATGAGGAAACTGCAAGACAGGCAGTTAAGGGGCACCGGGTTGTGGGGGTGGTTATGATCCTCCAGGTTTTCGCCAGGTAGCCAGGTGGTTGGCACACCTGCCATTCTGCCACAGATGCTGTGGTGTTAGAATCAGATTAGAAGTAGGAAACCATCAAAGGTAGAAAACCACGGACAACTGTTCCTAAATAGCTATCTTCCTCTCATGGAGAAACCAACAAACTCCATCCGAAGCCACTGAGCCTTGGAAATCTAAGTTTTATTGGCAATGCACTGAGTATCAAGATCTTTCATCTGAGAAGCAGATGTTCTGATCGTTCCAAGGTAGCTGGTATGAAACTGTGTATTTTACCCTCAACGGGTAAAATTCCCTATGACGGGTCAGATCTGTGGATTTACAGAATTAAACAGACACCAATGTGGATGGATAACTAGATTTAGATCTACTGAATGATTTAAAAAACAAACAAAAAATAGTGTATCACAAAATGTTCTTTGCAAGAACAAGCTTCCTAAAACAAAACAGCCCTCAGCAGATTTGGTACTGTTTTGCCCTATAAACTACTTTTCTCAGTTACATAAAGCTGCAAACTGCAATCTGAAGGCTTTGCAGGCTTAAATTTCCATCTCCCTGAAAGTTTAGGAGGAAACAATTAAATTTGGTCATCTTTCTCAGGCTCCTTTGTATTCTGCCTGCCAAATGAAACATTTTTCCTGTGTGCTTGGCTTCATGATACCACCTTTTAGAGAGGTTACCACATGTGAAATAATTGAAATAATTGTATGCAATAGATTTATGTGGCTAGAGGTTAACTTTTTTTTAAATTGTATCTATCCAATACTGCTTATCTGAAGAGTCTCCAAAAATATACTTTTAGATGGGTTTCTATTTGAAAACCAACAATCAATTAATACAAAATATCACTTTTAAAAGGTGTCCATGGTGGGAGTGGGGTGGAAGGGAAATGACAGACTTTGCGGGGGTGGAAGCTCTAAAATTGAACTGTGTGAGTTCCCTGGTAGCTCAGTGGGTTAAGGACCTGGCACTGTCACTGCTGTGGTGTTAGTTTGATCCCTGGAATTTCCATAGGCTGCAAGTCCAGCCAAAAAAAAAGAACTGTACTGAGGAATACATTCAAAGGCATCTGATTGCACATTAACAATGTTAGTGAGTTTCATGATCTATAAATTATACCACAATGAAGATTTTTAAAATGTGCCCATGATTCACAAAGTAAGATTTTTCAGGTTTTGAGTGTTATTAAAATTAACATTAAAAGCACACCTTTTTCCCTATACTGCAAATATATTTATGGTGATTATGGAGCAAGCTAATTTTCCTGTAAAGCAGAGTTTCTCAGCTTTGGCACAATTAGTCATCAGGTGGCCAAATCATTCTTTGTGGTTGGGGGTGGGGGAGTGTCCTGTGCATTGTGGGGTGTTTAGCAACATCTCTGGCCTCTATTCATGAGTTGCCAGTACATCCCTCCCCAGGTACAATGACCAAAAATGTCTCCAGACATTGCCAAATATCCCCTGGGGGTGGGGGGATGGGGGAAGAACTCCTGGGTAAGAGCCACTGCTCTAGACGATGGCAGCAGCAGAAGTTTGCTCTCTGGAGGAATGATTGGCAAGTAGGCACTCAAGACCCTTTCTAACTTTAAGGCTGATTCCAGTGTCCCATTCACCAGGTCACTTTTTCTCTTATGATGGCACCTCTGCCTCTGCTCCCCGCATATTCTATAGCCAGTGTCACCTAAAGATTGTACACCATTATTTTGGGGGAGTTCCCTGGTGGCTTAGTGGGTTAGAGATAGGGGTTGTCATTACTGTGGTGAGGGTTCGGGAATTTCCAGAGGTCATGGGGGCAGCCAAAAAGACCCAAAACATCGAAAAACATTTTTTTCTAAATGAAGACTCATTTCATGGTCCTGTGCCCGTATCAGTCCCTAAGTATGGCACTCAGCCCAGAACTGAAGCAGCAGGGTTCTCCATGAATGCTTTGCAGCTCCTGCCTCCAACAGCATCAGGCAATTTTGTTTTGCTAGTGTTAACTCATCATTTTTAGGTTCCAGGAACTCAGGGGGATCTTCTCTCTTTGAACTCCAAGGCTATCTTAGAGATGAAGCCTTGATTGCTATCAAGGCTCAGAGGGAAACTAAGTGACTTGTATCCAAGATCACACAAGTGGCAGCACTGGGATGGGAGACTAAGCCCCACATTCTTTCCTGACTCCCAAGTTTACAGTGTAGCCCCTACTCTGAGCTGCTGAGAGGACATACTGTGGACTAGACATACACAGGAGCTCATTTAAAATCTTCACTCTGGAGTTTCCACTGTGGCAAAGTAGAATCGAATCCGACTAGGAACCATGAGGTTGAGGATCCAACCCCTGGGCTCGCTCAGTGGGTTAAGGACCTGGCGTTGCCATAAGCTGTGGTGTAGGTCACAGATGCAGCTTGGATCTGGCATTGCTGTGGCTCTGGTGCAGGCCAGCAGCTACAGCTCTGATTAGACCCCTAGCCTGGGAACCTCCATATGTCACATGTGCGGCCCTAAAAAGCAAAAAATAAAAAATAAAATCCTAGATATAAGAAAAAAATTAAAAATAAATAAAATATAAAATCCTCACTGTTACACCATGAGGAGGGGTTTATTATTCCTATTTTACAGGCAAGGAAATGGAGGTGGAGGTAAAGTCCTTGTTCAAGGTCACAGAGCTGGACCTGAAATGTGACCTCAGCTTGTATGTACTAGGAAGCACAGGCTCTTGGCCACCCTCTCCTGCCTTCCCTCATGTAGAAATGGCCTATTTAACTAGGAAGAGTCAGTTGATGGCTTTGGGATTTTGTTTTCTTTTTTTTTTTTTTTCTTTTTAGGGCTACACCCAAGGCATATGGAAGTTCCCAAGCTAGGGGTCAAATTGGAGCTGCAGCAGCCGGCCTACACCACAGCCACAGCAACTCCAGATCCAAGCTGCATATGCAACCTACACCGCAGCTTGTAGCAAATGCCAGATCCTTAATCCACTGAGCAAGGCCAGGGGTCAAACCCACATCCTTATGGGTACTAGTCAGATTCTTAACCCGCTGAGCCACATCGGGAACTCTGGCTTTGGTATTTTAGTACATAAATTAATTCAAAGAGATGTGGATTATGAGCTACTCCCAACTCGCTTGGGGCTTCCTTTGTAACACTAACAATCCATTGCTATGCACGTCCATTGAGAGACCTGGCAATGCTCTATGTGAAAAAAATCCTCTCTGCCTAATTTCAAGAAGTGGTCAGGCTAAATTTTACTACTACTCTTCCAACAGTTAATTATTTCCTCAGTCTTCTCTTCTCTTGCATACATCCAGTCAATAACCCCATCACTTAGAATCTATTCAGGGTGACAGACATATATCAAATAATCACATAATTAAAAATCATGATAAAAACACCAGTAAGGAAAAGTAAGTACAGAGGGGTTCAGAAAATGTATAATGTGAAGGATGGGCAGGGTTGTAAAGGAAATGCAAAGAATCTGAGATTTGCAGGAAGAGCTGGGAGTTATTTTGAAAGTGAGGCAAGAGGAGCTTTTCAGTTTTAGTGAAGTGTGTGCAAAGGCCCTGAGGTAGAAGGGAACCATGCATTCAAGGTTCTGAAAAGTGGCCAGAGATAGCAGTGGCCAGACCATGCAGGGCCTTGTAGGGTCCTTAGTAGGGGCATAACATGGTCAGATCTACATTTTTGTTGTGAGCCACACAGGAAGTCCATAGATCTACAGTTTTAATGATCATTCTGGCTGCGTTACATGGGCAACCCTTGCCAGAATACAGTTAAAGAACTCTATTCTGGATCCTGCAAAACAAGTTTGTTTGTTTCTTTTTTTCTTCTCTCCGGGGTGTGGCATACCACCCTGGCTATGTACTAGCTCCCCTTTTTCTGTTTCGTTTGTGAAGCTTAAAGGCCAGATCTTTCATCAGGTCTGGGACCTGTTTTCTTTCAATAGCCCATCTCTTTCCAGAGCCCTCCCCACTCCCTAACCTCTGTACCCTCCAATCTGCCAAGTGGCCTGGTCAGTGACAAAAGGGAGGGGAACCTGTCCTTTGGGGTTTTCTTACATAAAGGGTAGAGACAAGCTGAGAAAGACACACAGATTCTGCTCTCTTACACCTCCTCACACTGAGGCTAGCACAGTTTAGAAAAAATAAAAAGCAAATCAGAGATAATGCTAAGATTCCTGGATTCTCTCTTGGCCACACCCACCACCACCACCAACCCGGTGGCCCCAGCCATTGGACTCTAGCTCCTGCTGGCCCAGCTCCAAGCTTTCATAACCACTTTCAGTTTCTCCACTACAAGAAGCTTCAGCTCACCCTACCCTGAACGGCTAAGAGTCCTTTGCACCCACCGACACTTCCTCCAAGAAGCCATCACTACCTTACCAGTGCTCCAGCCCATGAGCAGATTTCTTGAACTCCATTGTAACTGGCTGCCTGCCCACCTCCCCAGGCTCCTAACACAGGTGGTCAGTAGCTCCAGAAGGACAGGTTCTGGGTGTCACAGTCCCAGCATCTAGCACAACACCTAGAACCCAGTTATGACCCCTCCAAACACTTACTGAATAAACGAGCAAATAGAAATTGACACTTTCAGAGTACCCCAGAGGCAGGAAGAGAGACTTTTTAATAAGAGAGGTTTTCCCTTCCTAGAGGTTTGGTTATGAATGTGAAGGTGAAACACTCAAGTCACAAACTTTAGAGAAGGTCACTCATGAAAACTTAAAAGAATCAAGAATTTCAATGCAGGGCACATATGCTCATGGTTTTACACCAGATCAAAACTTGAGGAAAGTTTTCAGACATTTAGGCAGCAGCAGGCAGAAGAGAAAAGGTGTGCATGATGGAAACCCAATAAAAAGTAAGGACAGAAACATGGAGCTGACACAATTCCTATATGAGCACACACTGGCTGCTAAACACCTAGTCCATCCAGCAACTGACCCTGTACTTACCTCTGTGCAGTTCCTCCTTCAGACCTCTACTCTTCCCACCTTGTTCCAATTTGGGTAACGCCCTTCATACCAGCACATGGCCCTTCACCTTTCTTACAAGCACACTCCCCACTTGATCTTTTTTGCATTCCTTCTTCAGAAATACCAACCATGTGGTGTTCTTGTTTGACAGTTTCAGTTTTTTTGGCCAAATTCGAAAGAGACTAATCCTATAATGTCCAGATCTGACTAGGCTCTTGTTACTTGGAGTGTGGTCAGTGGACTAGCAACTCATCATATTTCTGAGAGTTTATCAGAAATGCAGCCTCTCAGCCCCAGCCCAGTTCTACCGATGCAGAAGCAGCATTTAATCAGCTCGGCAGAAGATTCCTAGACACAATAAAGTTTGAGAAGTCCGGTGCTAGAGCCTACATTCATTCAACCAAGATTTATTACGCCCGGGCAGGGTCTACAGCAGGTGTTCAAAGTACAGGAGGATGTGAATGGCGTGGAAAAGGGAAAGTACAGACATTCCATTGCAGTGGAGAAGCTCTAAAAGCAGCAACACCCGGGAGAGGGGTTCTAACAGGGTTAATAATCTTTCACCAAAATTCAGACGTGACCCGCTGCAGCTAGGCTGTGGAGATCTGGAATCTGGGAACTGGACCTCGTTTTGCAGCAGGCGGGAGGAATACAGGGGAGGTGTGTGTGTGTGTCTTCCCCGCCTCGGCCACAGGCCGCAGGAGCTGACAAGGCCAAGTCCCCGCCCCCCTCAGCTGTCACCCTGTCAAAACAAAGCCGCTGCTGACAGCACAGGGCCAGCCTGCCCCGCGGCCTCGGCCAATGTCGCCACTCCAGAAGCTCGGCGCCCACATCTGGATCCGCAGCTCAGGGGTGACTGGGTGCCCAGAGCTGGCATGGAAACGGGATGGCGAGAAACGCGCGTTCTCAAACTGAGCAGTAGCGCCCGCCGCGCTGGGCTGTCACCTTGCCAAATCCTGTTTACACCCCGAGAGGCTGGCGATTCAACTAAACAAGTAATAATACAATAATGACGGGGCTGTCACCGCGCACCTTAACGCCTCTGCCGTCCGCGGAGGGCGCCCGCAGCTCTAAGACCCTGCCTCGGGCTGCACCCAACTTCCCACCCTGCGCGTTCCGCCCCTTCGAGCTCCCAAAGCGCTGGGAGTCAGGGATCCCACTCCAGCCACACTCCTTCCACCCAGCTCCGCCCCACGGAGCACAGGGAAAGGAGGGCGGAGAGGGGACGCTCAGATCCCCAAAGATGTTTTTTTGGCCCTAGGGCGCTCGCCGCACAGTGAGCCCGGCTCCACTCCCAGGAAGGCGCCTCCGGCGAGCTCCTACAGAGCAACAAAGCCCCAGGGCAGCCCAGGAGCGCGAACGCAGCGGCAACTCTTTCCAAATGGAAGGAAGGAAAGGCTCTCCGTCGCTGAGATCAATTCTCCCTCCCGACAGGACTCTGGTCCGAGAAGCTGCTAATTGGGCGCGGGCGACAGCAGCACTTCCGCGGTGCAGCGGCCGCAGGCGGGAGGCGGGAGGTGGGGGCGGGAAGGGGAGGGGGTGGGGGTCCTGCGGGCCTGGCCGCTGCTCCTCGGGCGGGCCCCGAGCGGAGCGCGTACCTTGCAGGCGGAGTACACTCCGAGTTTCTCCAGTTTCTTGGCCCGCGGAGCGGAGCGCAGTTGCGCCTTCTTCACCGCGATCCGGGCCGAGCCGCCGCCTCCCGGTCCCTCGGCTGTGCCCGCCGCCGCCACCGCCGTCGCCGGTCCGCAGGCACCCGAGCCCCCGGCGGCGGCGGCGCAAGGGGAGCCCTGCGGGGGCGCAGGCGGCGGCGCGGGGGGCGGCGGGGGTAGCGCCCCGAGCCCAGCCCCCGCCCCGGCCCCCGCCCCGCCGCCGCCCGGCCCGGCCCCGCCAGCCTCGGACATGCCGCCCCGGAGCACGGCAGGAGGCGCCGAGTGTCAGGCGCCGCCGCCGCCAGGGTCTCTCTCTCGGGCTCTGGTCGCCGGGAGCGCGAGACCCTCCCCCCGCGCCCTCCCGCCCCTGCGCCCACCCCCCTCCCCGCCCCCGCCCTCCCCCGCGCACCGCCCGCCCGGCTCGCTCCGGCCGCGGCCCGCGCGCTGACGGTGGTGGTGGCGGCGGCAGCTGCTCCCCCCGGAGGGAGGGGACTAGCGGCTCCACGGCCGCCGCCGCCGCCACTGCGCCCGCCCTCCCCTGGCTCTTCTCCCCGGGGCCCCGCTCCGCGCGCGGGCCGCGGACATGTTCCTGGGGTGCCTGCGGCGGGTGCTGGCTCCGGAGGAAGGTCGGGCCAGGCACTCCCCCCACCCCGGTAGCTTCCCGCTGCCCGCGGGGCGTGCACCCCCCACCCGGCGCCTGGCACCAGGCGCTCGCCCGCCAGGGGGCGAGGCCAAGCCGGGGGTGGGGGGGACGAGAAGGAGGGTAGGGGCCGGAGCCCAGGCACCTGCTGGCCGCCTCCATCTCAGCAGTCCCCCTTACCCAGCCGACCCCGCCTAGGATGGGGTCGCCGGGGGCGGTGGGGGGGGGAGACTCCCATCATTTGTCCCTCCCACTATTCCACCCTTTCTCAGAACGAAGACAACTTCCTCCACCCTAGCGGGAGCCAGAGGAAAAAAAAAAAAAATATTTTTGAAAAGTACCCGTCCGTGCTAATCCTTTTCTTTGTTGGTAATTCAACCAAAATAAAAGCGTGATGTTTTCCATTTCTCTTTTTAGATACTTTTCTGTCCAACTCCTTTCCTTTAAGAACAGTTTCTTCCTATAAGCAATTTCTAGATCCCATCAGCCAGAGAAAGGAAAAGACTGTTAATCGATATTTTCTGTAATTTTTGTTTGAAAGTGCTGGTTGTTAAAAAGAATGCTAGTCCAAAAAGCACTATTAGAATGAAAGCTACTCGCAGTGGGAAAAGTTCGTTAACAGGACTCATCTCTGCAGGGTGGGACTATAACCTTGTTACTTTTTTTTCTATAATGTTGCATAGTTTTCAGAATTGATATCACCAGCATGCGTATTAACCATGAAAAAAAACTTCAGCAGCGTCCAAAAGAATGTGTTGGTTTTGGCTTCAAACTTAAAAAACAAAAACAAAACAAAAAACTGAAAAACTCAACTCAGCATTTTCAACATTGTTGAAACTGTTGAAAGCTACGGTTTTCATTGTTGATGACAATGAGGGTGGTTTTTAGTAATTCAGAGAACACGTTTCAGTTTTTCATTTGAAAGCTGTGCACCTTTGGTCTGCCTCTCTAGAGCAGTTTTTGAAAGCACAGGGCTATATCTCAGAACCTGTCACAAATGCCCTGCTTTTGTAATATGAGTCATAATTTTTATGTAATATGGGTCATAGTGTGTGTGGGTTTTCGTGTTTGTTTTGGTTTTTTTTTTTTTGGTCTTTTTGTCTTTTTAGGGCTGAACCCACAGCATATGGAGGTTCCTAGGCTAGGGGTTGAATCAGAGCTGTAGCTGCCAACCTGCACCACAGCCATAGCCACAGCCACAGCCACAGCCACTCGGGATCCAAGATGTGTCTGAGACCTACACCACTGTTCACAGGCAACACCGGATCCTTAACCCACTGAGCCACACAAGAACTTCAAAAAAAATTACAAATATTAAAGTCTAGTTGATTGTGCTCATGCTTAAAGTTTAGGGGTGCAGTGCCCTGATATGTGCAGTGTGCTTTAAGAAGCATTAAAAAAAAAAAAAGATGAATTGATGCATCTGTGAAAGGGCAAATAGGCAGATGAACAGACAGATATGTGATAAAGCAAGCAGAGCAAAATGTTGAGTTGAATCTAGGTACAGGGATGTTCATTGTGCTGTCCTTTTAAACTTTTCTGTATGTCTGAAATTTTCATCATAAAATCGGTGGGGGGGGGGGGGCAGCTTCAATATTAACTCACCCATCACCTCATCCTAAACTGTCCCCAGAATTCAAGAGGCAGGCTATTTCCAGGATGTTTTGAAGCAGAATAAAACAACTTTATTTCATTCCACCCTGAAAACCATCACTGTCTGAATGGTGAATGGCATGTGACATCCACTGAACATTATTTTTCATTATTTCCCTGCTTGGAGCATTCAGATGACATACTGCCTTAGGCTGAAGGCCCACAGTTCCAAGGCCTATTCAAAGTGGATTATGAGCACCAGGCCAGGACATTTCAAGGGCAAAGGATTCAGGAGGCTTGTTGCTTCTATGTAATCAAGCTGCTGTGAGTGTGAGCGTTTAGTAAGCTCCTATGCACAGAGTCCTTTTAGGAAGTGAGCATCAAGAAAGTGAAAAGCAATGTTTTCATTTACAAAGTGTTCACAGTTGTGAAGGATGTCAATCTAAAATGGAGAATCTCATGCTTGTGCCCTGAGAAGAGCAGAACTTAGAACTTAAGAACTGAGATGGATTTGTGCTAATGCTGGTTCACAGAAGACCCAGACTTACCTCCTGAGCAATGAACAACCACCAAGAGTCTCTCCCCATCCTCAAGCCAATGATCATACCGATTGGCCTCCAGCCAGACTCCCTGTCTTGAATCTCCCTACCCATAAATTCAGTCCACCCACACCCTTAGCGCACTTGCCTGTGGCTTGCTGTGGTTTGCATTTCCTGGAATTCCAATTCCCATGCTATTCCCAAATAATCTCAATTTCTGGTTGTTCAATGTTGCCTCAGTTTACCTCTTTATTTAGGTTGACACGACTTGCTTAGGTAAGAAAATCACAATTGAGGTAGAGCTTCCCTGCCTGCCAGCTTGAAACTCTCACAAGCATCCTGTTCTAATAAATCTATTTCTTGCCTAAAAAAAATAAAAAAGGAAGAAAGAAAGAAAGAAAAGAGAGAAAATCCTACAATAAAAAAATATGAAAGTCTTGAAGAGTAGGAATTGAGGGAGCAGTTTGATCCCTGGAGGTTATTTCTGGCTTATAAATACTGTAGGATGTTACACAGCTGACACAAAGAATGACCTTTATACAAATGTAATAGCATAGGAAATACTGATGAATGATCTCCAGGAAATCTCCAGGAGATACTGCTGAATGATCTCCGTACAGTATAATCCCATCTATGTTAAGAGCAAACTCACATCAACAGATAAAGAGAGAACTTTCAATCAGTGCTTACAAAAATGCAAAAGCAGGAGTTTCCATCGTGGCTCAGTGGTAATGAACCTGATTGGTATCCATGAGGACAAGGGTTCGATCCCTGGCCTCATTCAATGGGCTAAGGATCAGGTGTTGCCATGAGCTGTGGTGTAGGTCTCAGAGGTGACTCGGATCTGGCGTTGCTGTTGCTGTAACTGTTTTGACCCCTAGCCTGGGAACTTCCATATGCCTCCAGTGCAGCCCTAAAAAGAAAAAAAAAAAAAAAAAAAAGGCAAAAGCAGGAGTTCCTTTGATGCAGCAGTTTAAAGATTAGGCATTGTCACTGCAGGGGCTCAGGTTCCATCCATGGCTGGTAACTTCCTTATGCCTCAGGTGCAGCCTTAATTAATTAATTAATTAATTAAAATGCAAAAGCAAGAGAAAGATTTAGAAAGATACACAGTCAACTCCTAAATGTAGTTGCCTTTCACCAGGCTCCCCGAGAGCCTGTTGTATTTTTATTTTTTATTAAGATGCAGTTGATTTACAATGTTGTGCCAATTTTGTTTTTGCCCTCAGCATGTAGAAGTTCCCAGACCAAGTATCAAACCCATGCCACAGCAGTGACCCAGGCTACTACAGTGTCAACACTAGATCCTCAGCCTGCTGTATCAGAGGAGAACTCCTGAGAGTACAACTTCTTTTATTCATTTTTATATTCTCAATTTCTCATTCAAAAAAAGTTCTCAATATGGGAGTTCCTGTAGTAGCTCAGCAGAAATGAATCTGACTATTATCTGTGAGGATGAAGGTTCAATCCCTGACCTCGCTCAGTGGGTTAAGGATCCAGCATTGCCATGAGCTGCGGTGTAGTTTGTAGACAAGTCTCAGATCTGGCATTGCTGTGGCTGTGGCATAGGCCAGCAGCTACAGCTCCTATTCAACCCCTAGCCTGGTAACCTCTATATGCCACAGGTGCAGGCCTAAAAAGACCAAAAAAAAAAAAAAAAGTTGTCAATAAATACTCCTTTATTTATAATCAATAAATAAACATACTCCTTTCCACCTGTAGACCCTGTCTCCAATCTGTTCATCCTTGTTCCATGGCCATCACCTCTAGCCCAGACTGCTAACAACATCCTAACTGATCTCTCTGCTTTTGCATTTGCTCTCCAAGACCCTCTCATCACAGTAAAGGTTTAAAACTGTAAATGCAAACCTGATCCCACAACCCCCTGCTTGAAACCCTCCAGTGGCATCTCATAACATTGAAAATATAATCTCAGCCCCATAACCTGACTGTCAAGGCCCACCTCTCTGGACCCTTCTTCCAGGTGTGTGGTATACTCCAGCCTAACTCAGGAAGATTTTCCTACATCAGGGCCTTTGCACTGGCCATATTGCCCAACATCCTCCCTGAAAAAGGGTGGCTGGTTCCTATTCACCCCTGGCTCAGAGATGCCCTCCCAACTAAGAAGGAAGGTTTGGGACCATCTATTGCTACTCCAACATCTAGTATCTTTTTGCCCTATCCCTTCCTACCCAGCCTACACAGCTTCTGTAATGCACCAACACCCTGAAGCCCACAGGTAGATTGAAATTGTCACCACTGAGGGCATAGACATCAACAGCTGACTCTGGACCAGATGGTATCATTTGGCCAGTGTGTGGCCAATGGCTGACATTCTTCCCAACTCAGCCACAGACTTTCAGAGACAGCAGCTCAACCCGAGTATAAAATAAAGACGGGTGAGGTAGATGCCTTAATGTGGAGATCCTTGGGCTGACTTCCCGCTGGAGAAGGTGGCTATGATCACTGGACTTTTATTTTATTTTATTTTATTTATTTATTTTGTCTTTTCTAGGGCCGCACCCTCAGCATATGGAGGTTCCCAGGCTAGGGGTCTAAACGGAGCTGTAGCCGCTGGCCTACACCACAGCCACAGCCATGCCAGATCGGAGCCACGTCTGTGACCTACACCACAGCTCACAGCAAAGCAGGATCCTCAACCCACTGATAGAGGCCAGGGATCGAACCCTTGACTTCATTGTTCCTAGTCAGATTCATTAACCACTGTGCCAAGACGGGAACTCTCATTTATTTTATTTTTTAAAAAAAATTTTTTTGCTTTTTTTTAGGGCCACCCTCACGTCATATGGAAATTCTCAGGCTAGGGGTTGAATCGGAGCTACAGCTGCTGGCCTACGCCACAGCCACAGCAACTTGAGATCTGAGCCACATCTACTACTTACACCATAGCTCACAACATTGCCAGATCCTCAACCCACCAAGTGAGGTCAGGGATTGAACCCATATCCTCATGGATACTAGTTGGGTCATAACCCTTTGAGCCACAACAGTAACTCCATAATTTATTTTATTTTATTTATTTATATATTTTTTGGCCATGCCTGTGGCATGTACAAGTGCCCAGGCCAGGGCTCCAAACCATGACAGAGCAGCAACTCAAGCCATAGCAGTGGTAACTCAGGATCCTTAACCCACTGAGCCACAAGAGAACTCTATGGACATTTATTTTAATAAGCTCTAAAATAAAATCTATCTTTCTAAGGAAAAACTCCTGGAAAACAATTATAAAATGAATCCTGGGATGGGGAGACATAAAATCTCCTTCTCTAGTTTTCAAGCAGTTTTGCAATTAAATCATGATTTCCAGTGGAGTCTTGACTCTGCCCCAAATATCATTAGTGCTATTTTATTCATTTTTCGTTGTTCTTAATAGCAATTTTCATAGCTCAGAAGAATAGGCCTAAATGTGTTGGGCTGAGCATTGCCCTTGTAAAGAGAGAGAGTTCCCCCCCCTTCTTGTTTTCTCTTTATAATTACTAGCATGTATACTTGTATTTACCAGTCTACCTACCATTTATAATAAAGGTACAAAGTAAGTAAAAGAAGTGAATTCTTCTCCTGAACTCCAGCTAAATGGCTGACTACTTTTCTAAAGCAATCTCTAAGTATCTATCTCTTTGGCAACTTGAAAATTGCATAACAATATCACATTTCCAAAGAACCAAAGTCTGGCATGACCTAGATTTTCTGTAACAATCTGAGTATTGTGAATTTTACTAATGTTAGTGCCAGATCGCTGTTTAAAATAAAAGAGAGATTCTAATTCTAACTCTATAAAAATGTTCATACACATAATTTCACAATTAAGAAAAAAAATTTTTTTATCAAGATAGGTTTTCTAGTTTAATGTATCCTTATAAAAGGAAATCCTACTTCCTCAATGCCTTAATCTTAAATCCTGGCTGGCTGAGCATACTTCATATGGCTGACCCTCTGCTCTAAATCAATTGGTTAAGGAGTTGCAGCTGTGGCTCCATGGAATCAGCTGTGTCTCTGCAGCACCAGGATGCAGGTTTGATCCCCAGTCCAGTACTGTGGGTTAAGGATCTCAAAGTTGCTGAAGCTGTGGCTTAAGTCGCAGCTGTGGCTTGGATCTGATCCCTGGCCTGGGAACTCCATATGCCACAGGGGAGGGCCAAAGGAAAAAAAAGAGAGGAGATCCTGTCATGTCTCAGTGATTAACGAATCCAACTAGGAACCATGAGGTTTCGGGTTTGATCCCTGTCCTCGCTCAGTGGGTTAAGGATCCAGCATTGCAGGTCACAGATGCAGCTTGGATCTAGCATTGCTGTGGCTCTGGCGTAGGCCAGCGGCTACAGCTCTGGCTAGACCCCTAGCCTGGGAACCTCCATATGCCATGCGTGAGGCCCTGCAAGACCAAAAAAAAAGAAAAAGAAAAAAAGAGAAGGAAAATTAATTAATTCAAAGCTCAGGGCAGCGCGCAGAGTGTTTCAATTTGCAAAATAGTGATTACACATCAGCTACCACTTTGGGTGGAAAAAAAAATTGTGAAGCATGTTAATATGATGGGCCTCCCAAAGCACAGAAAGTTGTATGTTGTTAAAAAACATTTTAAACATGCAGAAAAATACAGGACGTGACTTAATATCTGTATATTCATCCACCAAATTTTCTTAATATTTATTTTCCATATATGTATATATATATGAAAAACACAAGTTTAAGAAATCCTCCTTCCTAACTCTCTTTATCTCATTTCCCAAGTGTCTGCCTCCCCAGATATAAACACCCTAAGGAAGGCTGTATCCTTCTTGTTCATGTTTTTTTAACATTTACAGAATAAACCCTGTAGAGAAGTGTTAGGGAAACCCTTACTGTAAGTGCCTAGAGTGTGATATTTTAGTCTTTGAGGGTCAGTCACCATCCAACTGCTCCACCCAGATACAGTGTTCTGGGAAAGAACACTGCTTTCTCTGATGGAGTTGGAAACCCAGCAGGATACTAGCATGTTATCACTCCCCACCAAACACTCTCATCTTTCTTGTTGTAGTTTAGAATATTTGATTTCCACCCCCCCCCCCTTTTTTTTTTTGCTTTTTAGGGCTGCACCTGCAGCATTTGGAGCTTCCCAGGCTGGGGGTTGAATCAGAGTTGTGGTTGCCAGCCTACACCACAGCCACAGCAATACCATTTCCAAGCTGTGATGGCGACCTACACTACGGCTCACAGAAATGTGGGATCCTTAACCCACAGAGAGAGGCCAGGGATCAAACCCACTTTCTCATGGATACTAGTCAGGTTCAACCCACTGAGCCACAATGGGGACTCCTGATCTACATTTTTCACCAAAATAAGGAACTTTTTTAAAAAAAGTATAGTTGATTTACAATGTTTTGTCAAGCTCTGTTGCAGAGCAAAGTGACCCAATCGCACACATTTCCCTGTTCTGTACAGTAGTGTCCCATTGACCATCCATTCCAAATATAAGAGTTTACATGGAAAACCCCCAAACTTCCCATCCATCCCACTCCCTCTCCCCTCCCCACCCTGGGATCCCCAAATCTTCTCTCCTTGGCTATGATCTCTTTCTGTAGTTTTTTCGGTTTCTTTAGATAGGGTCATCTGTTCCATATTTTAGACTCCACAAATAAGTGAACATTTTATGGTATTTGTCTTTTTCCTTATAGCTTACTTCACTTGGTATGAGAGCATCTAGATCCATCCATGTTGCTGCAAATGGCATTAGTTTGTCTTTTTTATGGCTGAGTAACATTCCATTGTATACATGTACCACATCTTCTTAATCCATTCATCTGTCGATGGGCATTTAGTTTGTTTCCTTGTCTTGGCTATTGTGAATAGTGCTGCAATGAACATAGAGATGCATGTATCTTTTTCAATGAAAATTTTGCCTGGATATATGTCCAGCAGTGGAATTGCTGGGTCATATGGTATCTCTATATTTAGTTTTCTGCAGAACCTCCATACTGTTTTCCACAGTGGTTATACCAATTTACATTCCCACCAACAGTGCAGGAAGGTACCTTTTTCTCCACACCATCTCCAGCATTTGTTATTTGCTGACTTGTTGATGATGGCCATTTTGACTGTTGTGAGCTGGTACCTCATTGTGGTTTTGATTTGCATTTCTCTAATAATTGATGATATTGAGCATTTGTTCATATGCCTGTTGGCCATCCATATGTCTTCTTTGGAGAAATGTGTATTTAGGTCTTCTGCCCATTTTTCAATGGGTTGTTTGTTTTTGTTGTTGTTGTCGAGTATCATGAGTTGTTTGTAATATTTTGGAGATTAGAAACTTTTTTTTTTTTTTTTTGTCTTTTACCATTTCTTGGCGGCCACTCCCGCGGCATATGGAGGTTCCCAGGCTAGGAGTCCAATTGGAGCTGTAGCCACCAGCCTACGCCAGAGCCACAGCAACACAGCATCCGAGCTGCATCTGCAACTCACATCACAGGTCATGGCAATGCCGGATCATTAACCCACTGAGCAAGCCCAGGGATCACCTTCAACCTCATGGTTCCTAGTCGGACTCGTTAACCACTGCGCCACGATGGGAACTCCAGAAACTTCTTTTTTTTTTTTTTTTTGTCTTTTTAGGGCTGTAGTCACGGCATATGGAGGTTCCCAGGCTAGGGGTCGAATTGGAGCTGTAACTGCTGGCCTACACCACAGTCACAGCAACACCAGATCCAAGCCACTTCTCTGGCCTACATCACAGCTCATGGCAATGCCAGATCCTTAACCCACTGAGCGAGGCCAGGAATTGAACCTGCGTCCTCATGGATGCTAGTCAGATTCATTCCCGCTGAGCCATGATGGAAACTCCAGGAACTTCTTATTTTACACCAATCTATTTGTTTGCTCAGGCTACAATAAAGAAAGTACCACAGACTGGGTGGATGAAAAAGCAGAAATTTCGTTTCTCACTGCCTGAAGGCTGGAAGTCCAAGATCAAGGTGTTGACAGGATTGATTTCTTCTGAGGCCTCTCTCCTCGGCTTGTAGACGGCCATGTACTCCCTATGTCCTCATGTGATCTTCACTCTGTGTGTGTCTGTGTCCTGATTCTCCACCTCTTATTAGGACAACACTCATATTGGATGAAGGCCCATGCTAATGACCTCAGTTAACCTAATTACCTCTTTAAAGACCCTATCTCCGAGTATAATTATATCTGAGCCACTAGGGTTTACAACTTCAACATATGGAATTTTTTCGGGAGGGGCCATAATTAGGTCCAGTGCATGCAGTAAATTGTTAACATATTTAATATATTTATGCCAACACAGTTTAACGATACCCATGCTGTTTCTTGTACTTGTACTCTTTCAATTCAGATTTGCTTTTACTCCTTGCTGAATAGATCCTAAAGTGGTTCCTTCAAAGAGTATCTAAACCTCCACTCATCCAATCTTCTACTGAGGGAAGGCCTTAACTCTAGAGGAGGTGAAATGTTTGCAACAACTGCGTTATATCTAGTTAAGATGAGTCTGTAAAGAAAAGTGATATCTTCATGTAAATGGTATTTGATATCAAGCTTAGAAAAAAACCTTGTGGGAGTTCCCTTTGTGACTCAGCAGTTAATGAACCCGACTAGGATCCAAGAGGTTGTGGGTTCGATCCCTGGCCTCATTCAGGGGCTTGAGGATCTGGCATTACCATGAGCTATGGTGTAGGTCGAAGATGGGGCTCTGATTCTGAGTTGCTGTGGCTGTGGCCTTGGCCAGCTGCTGTGGCTCTGATTTGACCTCTAGTCTGGGAACTTCCATATACCGTATGCGTGGCCCTAAAAAAAACAAAACAAAACAAAAACAAAAACAAAAAACAAAAAACCCCTTTGTATTTCTTTCACATTAAAAGAAAAGAGGAAAGAAAGAAAAAGGAGTCAGAGAGAAGCATATTGGTATCTTCAGCTGCTTTTACTCCTTTGTCTCTGCTTTGTCTCTGTTCTGGGAATCTATTCTTTATTTATTTATTTTTTCCTTTAAAGTAGACCTTTTTTAGAAAGATAATGTATATAGTAAGCACACAAAAATTTTTTTTTTGCTTTTTTTATGGCATATGGAGGTTCCCAGGCTAGGGGTCAAATCAGAGCTGTAGCTGCCAGTCTACACCACAGCCACAGCAACGCCAGATTGGAGCCGAGTGTTTGACCTACACCACAACTCACGGCAATGCCAGATCCTTAACCCACTGAGTGTAGGCCAAGGATCAAACCCACAACTTCGTGGTTACTAGTCAGATTCGTTTCCGCTGAGCCACTACGGGAATTCCCACACTAAATTTTTTTAAATACAATTAAAAAAATTTTTTTTATTCTTTTTTTTTTTTGGCTGCACCAGTGGCATGCAGAAGTTCCCAGGCCAGGGATCAAACCCATGCCACAGCAGTGACAACACCAGATCCTTAACCTACTTGCCACCAGGGAACGCCTCTGTGGTTTGAGTTTGCATTTACAACATACATAACAACATTGAGCACATTTTCATTTACGTATTGGCATTTAGGATATCCTCTTTTGTGAAATAAATGCCTGTTCAAGTCTTTTACCCATTTTTAAATTAGCTTGTCTTTTTTGTTGACTTGATTTTCAATGTATAATTTGTATTTGAATCCTTTGATGGACATATAGTTGCAAATCTCTTCTCCTTGTCTGTGGCTTGCCCTTTTTCTCTCTTAATACTGTCCTTTTGAGGCAGAATACTAACTCAAGTAGTCAGTGTAGGAGCATGGGCTTTGATGCATTCTTTGATATGGCGTTGATTAGTTGATTAACATTTGTGGTTTAAGGGCTCTGAGGAGTAACACCCCTACAGGCCTTGTTTACATAGGGAGTGTACCTACACCCAGATGGACATTAATCTCTAACCCCCTGTGACTCCATCTACAGAAAGAGAAGGATAAAGAAACCATGAGACTTAAGGGACATTTCCGCCCCTAAAACCCCTATTGGACAAGGACTGATATAGGTAACTGTGCAAGGCCAATGCGAGAAAACCACATCTTTCTGGAACCCATATTGGTAACCTCCATCTTTAAGGGATAAAAAACCCCTATAAAAAATAGAGGGGGGAACTCTTCTTTTCCCTCCCAGCTGTCCTGGGAGCTGTTTGTTCTCCTGTAATAAAGACTTTGCTTGTTTGCTGCCTGTGTGTTTGCAAAGTTCATTCTTTGGCTGTGTGAACGAGAACCCGGGTTCTGGTAACATCTTTCCTGTATAAATTTGCCCAGGAGAAGCTTTTACTTTTATGGGTCTGATTCATTGGTATTTTATTTTATGTTTAGTGCTTTTCTGTCCCAATTAAAAACTCTTTACTAAGTCTGGATGTGTAAAGATATTCTCCTGTGTGTTCTTTGAAGGTTTTTGTTTTCTTTTTTTTTTTTTGGCCACCCCGTGGCATATATAGAGTTCCTGGCAGGGATCAGATCAGGATCCAAGCCACAGTTGCAACCAACACCACTGTTGTGGCAATGATGGATCCTTAACCCACTGTGTCAAGCCAGGAATCAAACCTGCATCCCAGAACTTCAGAGAGGTCACCACTGATCCCAATGCACCACAGCAGGTACTCCCTCTTTGAAGTTTTCTGATCTTATCTCTCACATTTATGCCTCTTCTTCATCTCAGTCAATTGCTGAGTGTAGTGTGAGCTAGCAGCCGTCACAGTCATGGTTGCCCTCTTATTAAACTTTTCTAGGAATTCCCTGGTGACCTAGTGCTTAAGGATTCAGTGTTGTCACTACTGTGGCTCGGGTTCAATCCCTGGCCTGGGAATTTCTGCATGAAGTGGTTTCGGCCAAATAAATAAATTTAAATAAGTAAATAGGAGTTTTCGTCATGGTGCAGTGGAAACAAATCCAACTAGAAACCATGAGGTTGCGGTTTCGATCCCTGGCCTCGCTCAGTGGGTTAAGAATCCATCGTTTTTGTTTTTGTTTTTGTTTTTGTTTTTTAAAAAAGGGCAACATAAATAAATAAAATAAACTTTGTATTTTATTTCTAAACAGTCAAGTAAAATGTTTGGAGAAGGAGTGCTTTATAGCATGATCTTATAGCTCGATTTTTGTAAGAGTTGTCCACTGTCATATTGCATTCTTTTTGTCTTTTTGCCTTTTCCCATGGCATATGGAGGTTCCCAGGCTAGGGGTCTAATTGGAGCTGTAGCCATTGGCCTACGCTACAGCCACAGCAATGCAGGATCCGAGCTGCGTCTGCAACCTACACCACAGCTCACAGCAACACCGCATCCTTAACCCAATGAGCAAGGCCAGGGACTGAACCCAAAACCTCATGGTTCCTAGTCGGATTCGTTAACCACTGCGCCAAGATGGGAACTCCTCATATTGCTTTTTAATAATAATCTTATACCCCATTAAAGATTGCATGTTCTTTGGAAGTTCCCTGGTGATCTAGTGGTTAGAATTTGGCACTTTCACTGCTGTGGCCCAAGTGAAATCTCTGGGTCTGGGAACTGAGATCCCACATCAAGCTGCTGCATGATGCAGCAAAAAAAAAAAAAAAAAAAGTTCATGCTCTTTAAGCAGTTTTTAAAGCAACCTTTCCTCTGGGGCCCATAGTTTTAGAGAATCCTTATGTCATAAACACTTAAAGGCAAAATGGGTGTGGGGGCATGTCTGTCACTTGTCCCTAGGTATGAGCTCCAGACAGAGCAACCCCTTAAACCTAGACCTCATGCTTCTCCCCAACAGTATTGAGCCCTCCTCTGAGACACTTCCTCATGTCTCTTGTCCTAGATCCTGGAAACAGAGGGCACCCGCATCAGTCTACTGAAAAGTTTTGCATGTGAAAGAGGCCCAGTTTTGGAGTGCAGGAAGGATTTGAGTGGCAGGAATGCTTAGGTCAGAGAAAAGACAAATTAATTAACTTGTCAAATCCTCCTTCTAAGCATGAATGCAAAAGATTCTTGCATAACAAAACATTGTTTCCCAGAGTGCCAAGCCGCCGTTTTCTTGCTTCTCTTTGTGTTCCAATTCACGGTCCCGAAGATCCTCATCAATTTGCACTGCATTCACTAGCGCTGCACAGTGTCTGAGGAACATTTAGTAATATTAAAGAACTCATTTCCCCCTTACATTTATATGTATATAGATCTAAACCTTACATGTAGAAAGCCCCACAGAGAGTTTTTTTATTGGCAAATAGAGGAACGTTGAATGTAAAGAGTGTGAAAAGTTTTATAACATTAAAATATCAATGGATTTTCAAAATAAACTAATAAAACATTCAGTTTATTTTAATATCTTTGACTAAAAATCTGATAGTGATTAACTATGACTTCATTTTGCATTTTAGTTTTAAGAGGTCAATTTGAATATTGTAAGAATCAAGATAACATTTTTTAAAAATATAAACAAGAATTTGAATTAAAAAATTTTTAAACATTCATGTCATTCACATTTTTTGGATGAACATACATTAAAACTTTTACACTTTAAACACAATTACATTTTGTCTATGTAGTTATGTATTACTTTGAATTAAGAAAATAAAGAAAAAAAAGTCCATGGGAAAAAGTGCTAGAACATTGTCTGGCAAATGATGAGTATTTAATAAATATCAAGGACCCCTTTCTGCCACCCACACTTTTCCGCTCTTGGTTTTAACTTGACAGCAGATTAAACATCCTTTCCCACCCTCCTTTTTCCCACTCTCCACCCTCCAAATACAAACATACATATCCTGTTTGGAATTTGGTTGCCTTATGGAAACAAGCCTAAAATTTGGAAGAAAAGAAAGCCAGCAGAATTGACTGGAGACACGAGAAGAACCTAGTTGAAGCCAAATAGAGAAATTAGATAAAAGCTCAATTGTGTAAGATGACCAGTTCTTTTTGCAAAATTCTGACATAGAGCATATGTCAGGCACTTCTTGGCTGAGTGAGAAGTCTTGGGCATCTCAGAAATGTGGGTGTGACCAAAGGGAATTTTATTGACTCTAACCAGTCGACTTGCAGGTTGGGCTGCCAGCCCTCAGCAAATCAAAGGAAAGCTTCAGGAGGTCAGCACTGCCAGCCACATCCTCAGGGCTTTAGGCACACACCTGGAATCCAATTTCCAAGTTGGTGCATGAGAAAATCAATTTTGTTGTAGTACTCAGCAATAATAAAATCGGAATATCTAACAGTTTGGGGGCACTTACTACGTGCTAGGCACTGCGATTACCCCTTTTGGCAAAATGTCCTATCTAATCTTCACCACGACATTAAAGCATTAAAGACGTTGTCCCTATCCTAAAGAAGAGGCTGCGGGGCTCAGAGAAGTTAAGTAACTTGTACCAGAGTCTCTTCTGCTTTTAATCACTGTAACTTTCAGCTCATAATTATGGTGGCTATTATTTATGGAGAGCTGACTGAAGGCCTAAGCATGTGTCATAACAGGTTTAATTGTTATAAAAATCCCAATGAAAAGCACTTAGGAGTTCCATCTACAGATGAACAAACTTTGGAGCAGGACCTGGAATTACATGTAATACAGACAATAGTAGTAATAGGTGTAGTCTCTTCCCTACCTTCACTCTTCTGTGTAGAAGAGGATAATTTCCATTTTTTTAAAAGCTATTTTTAGGGCCACACCATATGGAGGTTCCCAGGCTAGGGGTCAAACTGGAGTTGTAGTCACCAGTCTACGCCACAGCCATAGCGACACCAAATCTGAGACACATCTGTGACCTACACCACAGCTCACTGCAATGCCAGATGCTTAACTCACTGAGCAAGGCCAGCGATCGAAACTGCGTCCTCATAGATGCTAGTCAGATTCATTTCCTCTGAGCCACGATGGGAATTCCAGGGGTCAAACTTGCACCACAGCAGCAACCCGAGCCACAGCAGTGAAAATGCTGGGTCCTTAACTTACTGAGCTACCAGGGAACTCCTTGAGAGTTCTTTATGTATTCTGGATACAAGTCTCTCCTCATCTTTGTGTTTTGCAGATTAGTTTTAAATTTAAAAATGAAGAGAAGTTCCCATAATGGCCCAGTGGTTAATGAACCTGACTAGTATCCATGAGGACATGGGTTCGGTCCCTGGCCTCGCTCTTTGGGTTGGGGATCTGGTATTGCCATGAGCTGTGGTGTAAGTTGCACACACAGCTTGGATCCCACATTCCTGTGGTTGTGGTGCTGGCCCACAGCTACAGCTCCCATTTGAACCCTGGCCTGGGAATCTCCATATGCCACAGGTGTGGACCTAGAAAGAAAAAAAAAAAAAAAGAAGAGATGTTTTAAATTTTGATGAAGTCCAGTTTATCATCAATAATATGGTAAATTTGGAGTTCCCGTCGTGGCTCAGTGGTTAACAAATCTGACTAGGAACCATGGGGTTGTGGGTTCGGTCCCTGGCCTTGCTCATGGGTTGGGGATCCGCGTTGCAGTGAGCTGTGGTGTAGGTTGCAGACACGGCTCGGATCCCCACGTTGCTGTGGCTCTGGCGTAGGCCAGTGGCTATAGCTCCTATTTGACCCCTAGCCTGGGAACCTCCATGTGCCGTGGGAGTGGCCCTAGAAAATGGCAAAAAGACAAAAAATAAAAATAAATAATAATAATAATAATAATATGGTAAATTTGCCAGCCTTCTTGAATATGAAGATTATAAGTTTAACATGAGACTGATCACCACTAAGCCACCAGGGAACTCCCAAATGCTCACTTATATCATGTGTTCATTTATTTAACAAATATTTATAAAACTCTTCATACATAGCAGGCATATCTACTTATTAGTAGATGCACTGCTATTAGTCTGTGCACTGGCTCTGGGTTTAAATGGCAAGTAGGCAGGACTGGAGAGACCATCGTTAATTAAATAATCACACATATGCATCATTAGGAAAAGTGTAAAAGTCCTTGTGAAGGCCTTTGACAAGGACAGAGGATTCATGGAAGGCATTGGGAAACACTTCTCTGATGATGCTCAAGTTCAGCTTGTGGAAGTGTTTTAGTTGAGAAAATAAGAATGATGTAGAACTGAGGGACAAGGAAGGAAAAGCACTTGAGGTGTAGGGAATGGCATGTTTAGACCTAAAGTATGCAGAGTGTGGACATATTTGAGGAACTTTAAAGAAGGAGTCAGTGGGGGGAGAAAAGGCTGAAGCTCTCTACAGAACCTGGTCTGCAATATCAGGGCTTTTGACCTTGATCTAAAAAGTAGTGGCTGGAGTTCCTATTATGGCCCAGTGGTTAACAAATCCGACTAGGAACCATGAGGTTGTGGGTTCGATCCCTGGCCTTGCTCAGCAGGTTAAGGATCCGGCGTTGCTGTGGCTCTGGCGTAGGTCAGCGGCTACAGTTCTGATTAGACCCCTAGCCTAGGAACCTCCACATGCCATGGGAGTGGCCCAAGAAAAGGCAAAATAAATAAATAAATAAATTTTTAAAAAATTAAAAATAAATAAATAAATAAAAATTTTAAAATAAATAAATAAATAAATAGTAGTGGCTGGCTACTGAAAGGTTTTAAGCAGAGGAGTGACAGAATTAGAAAATAAACTTGGAGTTCTCTTCATGGCTCAGAAATTAACAGATCTGACTAGCATCCATGAGGATGCAGGTTTGATCCCTGGCCTCGCTCAATGGGTTAAAGATTCGGCGTTGCCATGAGCTGTGGTGTAGGTCAAAGATGCGGTTCAGATCTGGCGTTGCTGTGGTGTAGGCCAGCAACTACAGCTCTGATTCTACCTCTAGCCTGGGAACCTCCATATGCCCTGGGTACGGCCCTAAAAAGCAAAAAATAAAAAAAAAAAAAAAGAAAAGAAACCTAACAAAAAAAAACCTTGGCTCTTAACAAGGGCGTCATTGTTCCCTGTTCCTTCCTTCCTTCCCCCTCCAGCAGGCAGGCAGGTGACTTCCCCAGACACAGGGCTGCAGCTGGCTCCAGGGGCAGAGCCTCAGAACAGACTAGAAGGGCTTGGTCCTGGGCCCAGCAGATGAATGGAGCTAAGCTGGGTTCTCTCCTCCAACGCTCTGTGTGTGCTCTCTGTGTGTTTCTGCCATTAAATAAATACTGGGTATTTATAAAAAACTGTCAGCAAACCACCCACTCCATTTTCTCTGCCTCAGGCCTAGAAGCCCTCAAACAGTAACAGGCTGTACCAGAATTTCTGTGACATCCAGAGAGACATCTCCTAAAGGATGGCTAAATATAACTCTTCCACATGGGCTGGTGCCTGCCGCCTCCACTTTTACGAGCAGCCGTGGAACATCTAGGAAACTTGAATTTGACAGGCAGTTTACACTGAGCCAGGGCAGAAAGGCTGACTTTTAGTTTTTGTTTTCTGGCCACCTTTCCGTTGTGCCACGTGCAGTTGATTGAGCTTCAAATGGCAGGATGACAAGAATTTATTTCAGTGGGAAAAAGGCAAGAAGAGTGAAAATACTTGTGAATGGATTTGCACTTGAAAATAATGAGGTTCTAGGAGTTCCCCCTGTGGTGTAATGGGGTTGGTGGCATCTCTGCTGCTCCAGGACACAGGTTCTAGTTCAATCCCAGGACTGGCACAGTGGGTTAAAGGATCTGGCAGCATTGCCACAGGTGCAGCATAGGTCGAAACTTCAGTTTGGATCTGATCACTGGCCTGGGAACTCCATATGCCACAGAGTGGCCAAAAAAAAAGAAGCTCTGACTTCCTTCACAAAATGAATCTGCTATTGTTCTCTTCTTCCAAAATGAATTGATTTTACTTTTATTCCTGGCATCATAGAAAAGTCGTCCATTTTGCTGGTCAACACCTTTGACCTTGATTCTCAACTCTGCCACTTACTCCAGGCAAGGTACCTAACCGCCCAGAGCTTCAGGGTCCTTGCCTGTAAAATGGGTTAATGATGCCTATTTACAGGATTCTGTGGATGTGAGATGATGTGGATGGAATGTTTAGGAATAAGCACTGCATTGTGATTCCAGGAATGTGTCTGTGTATCTTTCTTCCCCAAGAACTTGAGCTACGCAAGCGCAGAAAACTGCCATTGGCCTCTGTGTCTAGTACCTACTGCTGTAGGTGCTCAATATATAAAATGAATAATTGATGTAGGAGTTTCCTGGTGTCACAGTGGTTTAAAGACCTGGTGTTGTCACTGCTGCAGTGCAGGTTCAATCCCTGGCCTGGGGAACTTCCTTATGCCCTGGGTGTGGCCAATAAAAAAAGAATTGACGTAGGCATCTGATAGTAGAGGAGTTCTTCTCTTCCTTCCTAAGATAGTCAATCTTCTAATTTCCTACAACATTTACCGTTTATTTAGACATGAATTAAAAAAGTAAAATTATTAGAGTTCCCTTTGCGGCACAGCAGAAATGAATCTGACAAGCATCCATGAGGACACAGTTTCGATCCCTGGGTTAAGGATCCAGTGTTGCTATGAGCTGTGGTGTATGTCGCAGACATGGCTCGGGTCTGGTGTTGCTGTTGCTCTGGCAGAGGCCCGCGGCTACAGCTCTGTTGCGACCTCTAGCCTGGGAACCAAAAAGCAAAAAAAGCAAAAAAAAAAAAAGTAAAATTATTGGAAACACTTCCAGAAAGATATCTTCCTACAATGTTTCCACTTACACATATATATTTTAAATTAAATGAGCTTTATTTTTTTCCCTTTTTTGGCTGTACCCACAGCATATGGAAGTTCCAGGGATCCAATCTGATCCTCACCTGCAACCTACACCACAGCTGCAGCAAGACCAGATCCTTAACCTGCTGCACCACAGCAAGAACTCCCAATAAGCTTTATTTTTGAAGCAGTTTCAGAGTTATAGAAAAATTGAGAGGAAAGCACAGAGATTTTCCATATACCCTTTTACACCCTTCCCACCACAGTACGCATCTGGCATAAGTGTGGTATATTTGTTACAACTGATGAGCCAGTATTGATACATTACTAACTAGTCCATAGTTCACACTGAAGTTCACTCTTTTTTTTTTTTTTTGTCTTTTTGCCATTTCTTGGGCCACTCCCGTGGCATATGGAGGTTCCCAGGCTAGGGGTCTAATCAGAGATGTAGCTGCCAGCCTACGCCAGAGCCAAAGCAACGCAGGATCCGAGCCACATCTGCGACCTACACCACAGCTCACGGCAACGCCGGATCGTTAACCCACTGAGCAAGGGCAGGGACCGAACCCGCCACCTCATGGTTCCTAGTCGGATTCGTTAACCACTGCGCCATGACAGGAACTCCTGAAGTTCACTCTTTGTGTTATACATTCTATGAGTTTAGACAAATGTATAATGACATGGATCCACTATTGCAGAATCAAACAGAATAGTTTCACTGCTTTAAAAATCTTCTGTGTGAAGTTCCTGTCATGGGAACTGACTAGCATCCATGGAGACGCAGGTTCCATTCCTGGCCTTGCTCAGTACGTTAAGGATCCAGCATTGGTGTGAGCTGTGGTGTAGGTCACAGATGTGGCTTGGATCTGGTGTTGCTGTGGCTGTGCCCTACGCCTGAGGCTACAGCTCTGATTTGACCCCTAGCCTGGGAACTTCCATGTGTTAAGGGTGCAGCCCTAAAAAAAAAAAAAAAAAGAAAGAAGGAAAGGAATAGGTTGATAGGTAATTACCTAAAAAATCATTACCACATACCAGTAAATGGTGGGAAACATTTACAGAATAATATGAATAACATTACAACATTATAATTATGTTAACAGTTTATTTTTTTAAAATACAGAAAACAAGACTTAATGGAGTCTACAAGTATAGTTCTATATGAAAATTCATCAAGCTGTACATTTAAAATTTCTGCAACTGACTGTAATCAAATTAAACCTAAGTTTCAAAATACGTTGTGTCTATGTTTTCACGTATGAAACTACATAGTAATGGGTCTGGAACAATTCACACCCAATTGTTGGCAGTAGTAACTCTGGGAAAAAGGAGATCTCTGCTTTTCTACTACATGCTTCCAAATTGTTTGAATATTTTAAAACTGAGAATACATTGATTGGTATCTAATAAATAAAAGGACATGTTTTTATTTATCAATAAAAGAAATAACATAAAATAACTCCTTAGTCGATAAATTTAACAGACAGCAAATAAGCTTCCAAAGAAAAGCTAGGGAGAAGCCACTTAGAGATAGATCCATTGTCTCTCTTGGGAAATATTTCAGGAATGTGTTCTCTATTTTTGCCTCTCTGGAAAGAGGTTGACATTAAGCTGCTTCTGTAAGGGGATTTTTTTCCTACAACCCTAATCAACAGCAAGCCTGAGGGCTGCATGTGGAGATAGGAACACCCAGCCACCTTTCGAGATGCCCGACCCTACCCTGGAAGCCGGATCGACAGGAGATTCAGGACTTGCTTGAAGGAGCCGCCCACCAACCTTCCTACTGTGACAAAGCACGGGGGTGAGGCCGCTGCTGGAAGTGAAAGAGCAGTACCTGCATAAATGGCATGGATTAAAAAGCAATCGAATTGCAAGCAATTTGAGTTAAAACCATCAAACACCATTTCTTAACCAGATTGGCAAAGGTTTGTTTAATGGCGCGGGGTGAGAGAAGCAATGGTGCCAGGTAAAGTGAGACAAGTTCACACAAGCCAAAGGAGGTAAAACTTGAAGGAGTTTATCCCAAGAACAAGGGCAAGCCAGTTACAAGCCTTAGGCCTTTTGGTTAGCTCTGGCTGCTCTACATAGAACACACTGAGAGGGTAGAGCAACTAGGCGTCCAGGGCAATCATTAGGGCAAAATATTTTTGTACCCTAAAGTGGTGTGATAGCAGTGGGGAGAAGACAAGTAGATGAGTAGAGGGATGCTGAAGAGAGATATCTGACAGTCCTTGGTGGCTGCATATGTCCTGAAACAGGGGCAGGTGATGATAGTGAGGGTGTCTGTATCAACACCAGATCAATTAGTAAAGCTGAAGCCCAGGAGTTGCAGGGCAAAGAACTCATTATTGAAATCTGAGCTTACATGGTCTGTGAAAGGACCTAGGCAATTGAACCTCTGGGAAGAGGAGCTGGAAGACCAGAGGAGTCTCCAACCAGTCTGACAAGCCAAGGAAAGTCATCAAAGTCAGACCACAGAGGGGATGCAGATGAAGCAGTCTGGAGGGAGCATTTGCTTTGGTAGGTCCAAAAGTAGGCACCTGCCATTGGATCTGGGGCTGCTGTTAGCAATGAAGAGGGAGCAAGGACAAGTTGGAACCTGCCAGACACCTCTGCATCTAAGGTCATCTCACTGAACCATGATGGCATTCGGATGAAGTGCACCCAAATTCGTTTCCTAGCCAATGTAACCTGGAACAACACAGGGAAAGCAATTCTGTAAAACATAGTTTCCAGCCTAACCAAGTTAATGGTGGGAATGATTCTGGAGGAAAGTAGTGAATTCCATTTTGGACACAATAACTTTGATTTGACTGGGATACATGCCCGTGGAGGTGTCCAGTAAGGAGTTGGCCTTGTCCAGTCTTCTTCAATATTCAAATGAGCTGCTCTAGTTCTAATACAGCCCGGGGTGAGAAAGTAGAATAAAGCTATGGGTTTAAACTTGGAACTAAAGATATTGGCCTCCAGAAACAAAAAGACAGTCCACAAAATATCTATAATGTTCATGCAATGACATGGGGCAGCAAGATTGAGGAGGCAGCTCCTACAGGGCAGATAGGAGGGAGTGTCCTGGAGAGATGGCCTGAGATAACTTACCCCTGAGTGGGAAAAAACTATATATTCATTGATAGACACTCCTCTCATTTTTCTTTCTTTTTTCTTTTTTGGCTGCTTCATGGAGTTCCTGGGCCAGGGATGGAATCCAGGCCAGAGTTCTGAACTATGCCACAGCTGCAGCAATGCCAGATCTTTAACCCACTGTGCCATGCTGGGGATTGAACCCTCATCCCTGCTTCTGCAGAGATACTGTCAATCCTGTTTTCCACAGTGGGAACTCCACTCCTCTCAATTTTTTAATTCTATTATGCAGGCCCAAGACAATATATTCAATGAATGATCCTTCTTTCAGAAATTTCAAAGACAAGTTTGTTACTGGGCACAATTTGTGGCCTTATTGCTTCACAGTTCTTCAGAATCATAGTGTGAGTTCTGACTGGGGTTCCAGGTGATGGAGCAAACATTCCATACAGAGAGGTCCACCACCAAGTCAGGGGACCTGCCACTGCCCTCACCACCATCACCATCACCTCCACACCTGCCATTGCCATCACCACACAAGGTGGAGGAGCAGAGACTGGGGAAAGGTGGAAAGGAGAGGGCAAAGGAACATGGAAGCAAACAGTGCTTTCAGGTAACTTTTTCCTCATTTGTATTGGATAACAAACATAGTCAATAAACAACTGTATCTGTAGTTTTCTTTTTCCTCCACTTTCTCAGTCATCGAATGAAATCTTGGCTTCTGGTTAGACCATGTACATGATGAATTCCTCTGACTACCTTATACAAAAAGGGCTTTTATCCTTTCTATACTCTTAGTCTACCCTATTTTTCGTGATAGTACGTGTCCGTATCTGGTATTATAGGCTTATATGTCTTTCATATCAGAATATAAGCTTCCTCACAGACAATGCCTTTGTTCACTTTTCTATCCCAAGCAAATAAAACAGTACTTGGGAAACTGCAGACACCCAAGTGTTTGTTCAAAGAATGAATGAATGAACAAAAGAACCTATGAAGACTCATTACATTCGAAGAATGACTTCATGTGAGAAAGAGTTGTTGTATGGCTAGCCCCAATACACAGAAAAATAAAGTTCTGATGTAACTTCATGTTTACTTGGTGACTCTAGGTCAAACTCAAGTACTAGTGTGCCTTATATACTGTCCCAGTAGTTCAACAAGCCTCAGGAAAACTCATCATTTACATAAATATTACCCAATCATCACAATTAATTATCAAAACACTGTAAATCAATTATACTTAAATAAAACTTTAAAAAGTGAAAAAAAAAATTTGCTACAGTGTTCCCGCTTTGCACAGTGGGTTAAAAATCCGACTGTAGTGGCTAAGGTCGCTGTGGAAGCACAGGTTTGATCCCTAGCTGGGCACAGTTGGCTAAAGAATCTGGCATTCTGGCAGCTATGGGGTAGGTCTGTAGGTCAAAGCTGCAGAACAGATTCAATCCCTGGCCTGGGAACCAGGGAATGGGTGTGGCCATAAAAAAAAAAAATTGGCCACATATTTTGGTCATTTTGGTCACAAGAGCTGCCCTACTTCTCTGTATGCCTGTCCACCTCCTTGGCTGGCTCTCCTTCCTTCTGCCTGCTAGTGGGTCATTCCCTTGTATTTGCCTTGGAGCCCTTGCTGCTGTCTCTCAACTGAGCATTCTTCTGGACAGCTTCTCAGGTGACATGATGACATTCCTATTTTGATGAAGAGTTGGGTCCCTGGTTGGGCCCTCTCCCGGGGCTCTGTCCTGGCTCCATCTGACCTGTCTGCTTCCTTGTACAAACTCATGGATGGCTCTTCTAACTCCTCCCCCTGAAGCTCCAAGGGCAAGAACCAAACTTATGGGTCCATGCAGCTTCAACCTGGGCACAGTACCTGGTATGCTGTAGGTACTGATGAAATGAATATATGCTGACTAAATAGTGAAGTATTTATGAGTTAAGTATTAAGACTGATATAATTTGGGCATTTGCTTTAAAATATTCCAGGAAAAAAATGAATAAAATGATGGAGTTCCCTTGTGGCACAGCAGGTTAAGGACCCATTTTGCCACAGCAGCTCAGGTCACTGACGTGGCATGGGTTCAGTCTCTCTGGCCTGGAAACTTCCACATGTCATGAGTGCAGCACCCCCCACACACGCCAAATGAATAACATGAAATAAAATGGTAGAGGACATAGATAAAATGAGAGTGAAAAAATGTTGATAATTGGTGAAGTTAGTTATGGGGCTCATTACATGCATCCGATTTTGTGTGATTTTTAAGTTTTTCATTTGAAAAAAAGAAACAAAAATTGGTTGGTGAGGCAAAGCCAGGAAGGCTTGCTAATATGCTAATAGTGCTAAAAGCATTTATGAAGTGGAAATTTGGTGATGAAATTTTGCCTTAGGGATAAATTGCCATATCCAATAAATTGGGCACAGCAGGGAATAAAGTTCAAATAGGAAAGCATCACACTAAGTGCACCCACATCAAGCGCTATTTATATATGAGTTGACTTTTTTTTGTTTGTTTGTTTTTGTTTTTTTTTGTCTTTCATCTTTTGTTGTTGTTGTTGTTGTTGTTGTTGTTGTTGCTATTTCTTGGGCCGCTCCCGCAGCATATGGAGGTTCCCAGGCTAGGGGTTGAATCGGAGCTGTAGCCACTGGCCTACGCCAGAGCCACAGCAACGCGGGATCCGAGCCGCGTCTGCAGCCTACACCACAGCTCACGGCAATGCCAGATCGTTAACCCACTGAGCAAGGGCAGGGACCGAACCCGCAACCTCATGGTTCCTAGTTAGATTCGTTAACCACTGCGCCACGACGGGAACTCCTATATGAGTTGACTTGAAGTTAGCTAGTTTTATTATTACATTTTTTATTTTTTGGCTGTACTTGAGGCATGAGGAAGTTCCTGGGCAGGCAGAGATGAAACCTGAGCTGCAATTGTGACCTATGCCACAGCTGTGGCAATACCAGATCCTTAACCGGCTGTGCCACAGGGGAACTTACAAAGTTACCTAGTTTTAAAAATGTCACATTTCGTAACATTTTTCTTTTTCTTTTTAGGGCCGTACCCATGGCATATGGAAGTTCCCAGGCTAGGTGTCGAATCAGAGCTGCAGCTGCCAACATATGCCACAGCCACAGCAACAAAGGATCCAAGCCGTGTCTGCGACCTACACCACGCAGTTCACGGCAATGCCAGATCCTTAACCCACTGAGTAGGGCCAGGGATTGATCCTGCATTCTCCTGGATACTAGTCAGGTTTGTTACCTCTAATCCTCAACAAGAACTCCCACGAACATTTTTTTTTTTTAAATTATAATTGATTTACACTGTTCTGTCAATTTCTCTTGTACAGCAAAGTGACCCAGCCATACATATATATACATTCTTTTTCTCATGTTACCTTCCATCATGTTTCATCACACGTGATTAGATGAAGTTCCCTGTGCTATACAGCACGACTTCATTGTTATCACATTTCATAAACATTTAAATCTACTAATGTTGATTTTTAAGGTTTAAAAATATTTTCTAACTAAATTTTTTTTCAGCCCTCACTTTTTTCTTTCTCTCTCTCTCTCTCTCTCTCTCTCTCTCTCTCTCTCTCTCTCTCTCTCGCTCTCTTTTTTTTTTTTTTGGTCATGCCCAAAGCATGCAAAAGTTCCTGGGCCAGGGATTGGACCTGCACCACAGCAGTGACAACACCAGATCCTTAATGCACTGAGCCATGAGGGAACTCCTTTCAGTTTTCTATTATTGCCATAGGCCCTTGCAAAGATCTCCTGCCCTAGGAATTGCCCATAAAATGGAAAAAAAAAAAATGGCCCCATGTGCTGAGTACTATTGTAGATGATTCTGATGGGGGGAGTGTAAAAATATCTGCTTTCTGGAAATGTATCATCCAGCTCCACATCTTTTCTTTCCTTTCCTCAGGCCAAACCTCTTTCCCATTGTAGTCCTAAAAAATTCTGTCCTTGCTATCAGTTCTTTTCATTTTCCTGCATGGTTTTGTCATGTTCTGTTCATTGCCTTGAGAACTCTTTAATTAGGAGAAAAGTGTTTTAAGCAAGACAAAGTCAAATACGAAAACAAATTATGCTCATATTGAAATCATATTCCTAGGTCTCAAGCATACATCTTCACATGCCTAGATAAAACAATGTGCTTAGTGTATTTGTTCTTAGATATCTAGCTGACTTTCTGGAGATTTTGCCTAAATTCATTCTGGCATACACAAGCCAAATACCAATTCATTGAGTGTTTACTGTGTGACTTTTAGGGGAATGACAGAAAGAGGAATCAGAATATTCAATTCTAGGCCAATATACAATGTAAAGGAGCTAAAGCAAATTGCAAACATAAGGGCTTGCTTGAAGAGATTTTCACTGCCTTATTCCTGGCGCATAAAGATCTTTCATCTTGTTTGCAGAGTGTTTTGGAAATCAAGGCAATTGTATTCGAGAAAACCAACATATGATTTAGACTATGAAGTCCCCCTCACATTGAGAAGAAGGCCTTTTAAAAGAAAGAGGAAGAGACCATCAAAAGACTTTGAAAAACATGACGAGCAAGTCTATAATGAGATGATCACACTTCCCTGTTCTATATGCAAGCATGAAATTGACCTACCTAGAATTTTCCCCCATAAAAAGCAGCATGTAGCTCTGGCCACACTGGGCTTTCAACAAACGAGTGGAAAGAAACCAGCACTCTCAGTGATTGCTTTTCAGAGACAGTTCATAATTGCTAAACTATTGTCATCTTTTGGGATCACCGAAAAAATCTTACAGAGCATTAATAATGCTTTTGAGCTACTTTGGAAGAAACAAATACCGGCATACTATAAGATTATTGACAACATTCACAAGAGTTCCATATATCCTCAAAAAATCTGCCACATATTAATTAGAGGAGCAGCCATTTGTGAAGACAGGAATTGCACGTGGAAAGCTGACATGAATGATAAATTCACTGTTGTGAATAATTTTGGTAATAAACCCAATGTATGTTTTTTTGGTTTGTTTGATGGACATCACGGTGCCTCAGCCGCAGACTTGACATCAATGGAATTCCCAATTTTACTTCTCCATCAACTTTCCAGACTTGATCCTTCTTACCAAATGACCCCTGAAGAGCAAAAGGTAATCAATTCCTTTCACACAGTGTTTAGGGAAGAATACACAGCTATAGAAGATTTCTTCTCCTCCATGAAGAAAAACACAAAAGCATTGAAAAGTGAGTATGAGAACACACACAAAGCCTTTGCAAAAGCATTTTGGAGAATGGACAGGCTTTTACGTCTTGGGAGGAAAGAAGTGTCTAGGGTTCGATGGAGTGGCTGTTCTGCAATTACTTGTGTATTAGAAGGCAACATTAAAAATCCTGATGCTAAGAAGACCTGGAGAAGAATCAATGACCCTAATGCTCTGGCAGACAGTTTCCCTTTCCAGAGGATGCCACAAATAATTTCTGGAGTACTACATATTGCAAACGCTGGTATGTATGTTGAATCATACCAGGTTACCCTTAACATGTGTTATTCCTGGCAGCAAAGCCTCTCATGCTTCCAGAATTATCTAGTGGCTTATTATTATTATTATTATTATTATTATTATTTTGTCTTTTTGCCTTTTCTCAGGCCGCTTCCTGTGGCATGTGGAGGTTCCCAGGCTAGGGGTCTAATCGGAGCTGTAGCCACCGGCCTATTCCAGAGCCACAGCAACGCAGGATCCGAACCACGTCTGCCACCTACACCACAGCTCACAGCAACAACGGATCCTTAACCCACAGAGCAAGGCCAGGGATCGAACCCCAAACTCATGGTTCCTAATCGGATTCGTTAACCACTGCATTACAATGGGAACTCCCTAGTGGCCTATTATTTAGTGACTTATTAATGCCTAGAAATTTCATTGACCAATTTAAACAACAATCAATAACCATAGGTTAAATGCAGATTGCAGGCACAAAATCTGTTGTAATTATTTTTCAAGGAGGCACATATGTGGAATAATGTGACCAAAACATGAAGTTTTCTAAATGGGATCACGATACAGCTGTTGATTAAGGCAAAGCAAATATGTTACATTTACTTAGATCTGAATGGAGCCAAAATATTTTCCACACTTCCCTTTTTGGGGAGAATGTAAAGTTCTTTGAGTGTTGTCTGTATAGTTGCTCAAACGTGTCAGTTATTCTAGTATCTAACACATTTGCAATAGGTCACTCACTCTTGTGCTCAGTGGCCAAGTCACATCAGTTTCATCTTGTAGAAAACCATAGTACATGCATCAATTTTGTAGGCCTGTATTTGCTTCTCCAAAAAAAAAAAAAGACTGGATTCTTTGTATTTCAAGAGGCAATTCTTTTGATCCTCAGTGCTAAAATTCTGGCTAAGAAGCTTGCCAACATGGAAATCCCAGAGGTAAAACAGTTCTAGCCGAGTTAACCTGAGTTCCATGCTGAGTTTCATGAGATACTTAACTAGGGTTCTCCACCCCCCCTTTCATAGCTGGATTTATTATTAATGACAGTGTCCATTTATTGAACACTGAATACAGAGTAATTTCTCACGTAGTCTTACAAGAACCATAATATCTAAATATACTTAAGTATTGTTTTTTAAAATACATATTTGACATGTAGCATTGTGTATGTTTAAGACATACATGTTAATTTGATACATTTCTATATTGTGACAGGATTGTTATTGTGATGATGAGCACTTTTATCACATTACATAATTATCATTTCATTTTTAAAAATTTAATTGGAATATAGTTGATTTACAATGTTGCGTTAATGTCAGGTATAAAGCAAAGAGAATCAGTTGTACATATGCATATATCCATTCCTTTTCAGATTCTTTTCCCATGTAGCTTATTACAGACTATTGAGTAGATTTCTCTGTGCTATCCTTGTTACTTACCTACTTTAAGTATAGTAGTAGTGTGTATAAATTAATCCCAACCTCCTAATTTATCCCTCCCCCGCATCATTTCTTTTCAGTGTTTGAAAAAAATTATGTTCTAGTCTCTTACAAGTTTGAAGATTAAAATATATATGTTCTCTATATACCATGCCTTAGATCTCTAGGACTTATTCACTACTCATTGAAAGTTTGGACCCTTAAACAACTTCATTTTCAAATAGACATACATTTAATGATTCCTTTACAAATTGCTTTCTTTTAATTTCTTTTTATTGCTTAATTTCCCTGGCTAAATTTTCTAGTGTAAGATTCAATGTAAGTGTTAAGAGCAGACATCCTTGTCTTGTTCCTGATCCTAGGGGGAAAGCGTCC
Organism: Phacochoerus africanus; assembly: GCF_016906955.1. Taxonomy (NCBI): domain Eukaryota; kingdom Metazoa; phylum Chordata; class Mammalia; order Artiodactyla; family Suidae; genus Phacochoerus; species Phacochoerus africanus. The sequence continues at coordinate 87,390,346 of NC_062544.1, read as the reverse complement.
AGTCTTTCACCATGAAATATGACTTTAGCTTTGAGTTTTTGGTAAATTGAGGAAGTTCCTTTCTATTTCTAGTTTGCTTCATGTTTATGTCATGAAAGGGCGTTATTTTGTCAAATATGATTTCTGTATCTATTGAGATGATCATGTTGACTTTTCCCTTTCTTTTATTGATATAGTGTATTACATAGTCTGATATTCACATGTTAAATCAATTCTGCTGCCCTGGGATAAATCTTGGTTAGGCTGTAGTCCTTTTCTGTATTGCTGGATTTCATTTTGCAGTATTTTATTGAGGATTTTTTGCATCTATACTCAAAAGTGATATTAGCCCGTGGTTTTCTTTTCTTGTGAAATCTTTATCTGGTTTTGATATCAAGGAAATATTGGCTTAATAGAATGAGTTAGGAAGCATTTCACTCTCTTCTATTTTTTTGTAAGAATATATGAAGAATTGGTATTAATTCACCCAAAAATATTAGGTAGGATTTACCAGCAAAACCATCTGTGCCTGAGCTTTTCTCATGGTAAGTTTTGTGGTAAATTTTTAGATTGAGTCAAACTTCTTAATAGTTATAAGTCTATTCAGATTTTCTTTCTTAAAATTTTTTTTTAAATTGAAGTACAGTTGATTTGCAGCAAAGGAACTCAGTTATACGTGTGTGTATTTGTGTGCGTGCGTGCATGCGTGTGTGTGTGTGTGTGTGTGTGTATACACATCCTTTTTCATATTCTTTTCCATTATGGTCTATCCCAGGAGATTGTGCAGAGTCCCCTGTGCTATACAATAGGATCTTGTTGTTTATCCATTCTAAATGTAATAGTTTACATCTACTAACCCCAAACTCCCTGTCCATCCCACTCCCTTCCCCCTCCCCTTTGGCAACCACAAGTCCATTCTCTACGCCTGTGATCCTGTTTCTGTTTTGTAGATAAGTTCATTTGTGCCATATTTTAGATTTCACATAAGTTATATCATATGCTATTTGTCTTTCTCTTGCTGACTTACTTCACTTAGTATAATAATCGCTAATTCCATCCATGTTGCTGCAAATGGCCTTCTTTCTTTTTTATGGCTGAGTAGTATTGCATTGTATATATATACCACATCTTCTTATACATTCATCTATTGATGGACCTTTAGGATGTTTCCATGTTGTGGCTATTATGAACAGTGCTGCTTTGAACATAGGGGTCATATATCTTTTTGAATTATAATTTTGTTTGGATATATGCACAGGAGTGGGATTGCTAGACCATGTGGTAATTCTATTTTTAGTTTTCTTTCTTTTTTTTTTGTCTTTTTGCCATTTCTTGGGCCACTCCCTCGGCTTATGGGGGTTCCCAGGCTAGGGGTCGAATTGGAGCTGCAGTTGCTGGCCTACACCACAGCTCACACAATGCCAGATCCTTAACCCACTGAGCGAGGCCAGGGATTGAACTTGCATCCTCATGGTTACTAGTCAGGCTCACTACTGCTGATTTCACAATAGGAACTCCAACCTCATTGTAGTTTTGATTTGCATTTTTCTAATATTTAGTGATGTTGAGCATCTTTTCATGTGCCTACTGACCATTCATATGTCTTCTGTGGAGAAATGTCTATTTAGGTCTTCTGTCCATTTTTTGATTGTTTTTTTTTTTATTGTTGTTGAGTTGTATGAGTTGTTTGTATATTTCAGAGATTAAGCCCTTGTCAGTTGCATCATTTGCAAATATTATCTCCCATTCCATAAGTTGTCTTTTTTTTATGATTTCCTTTGCTGTGCAAAAGCTTATAATGTTGATTAGGTCCTATTTGTTATTTTTGTTTTTATGTCTATCACCTTGGGAGACTAAACTAAGAAAACATTGGTAGGATTTCTTTCTTTCTTTCTTTCTTTCTTTTTTTTTTGTCTTTTTTAGGGCCGCACCCGCAGCATATGGAGGTTCCCAGGCTAGGGGTCTAATCGAAGCTACAGCTGCTGGCCTATACCACAGCAACGTGGGATACGAGCCTCGTCTGTGACCTACACCACTGGATCCTTAACCCACTGAGTGAGACCAGAGATCGAACCTGCAACATCATGGTTCCTAGTCGGATTCATTAACCGCTGAGCCACGACGGGAACTCTAACAATGGTAGGATTTCTATCAGAGCATGTTTGGCCTATGTTCTGTTCTAGGAGTTTTATGGTGTCTTGTCTTATGTTTAAACCTTTAAGCCATTTCGAGTTTATTTTTATGCATGGTGTAAGAGTGTTCTAGTTTCACTGATTTATATGCAGCTGTCCAACTTTCCTAGCACCACTTGCTGAAGAGACTCTTTTTTCCATTTTATATTCCTTCCTCCTTTGTCAAAGATTAATTGACTGTAGGTATGTATGTTTATTTCTGGGGTCTCTACCTTGTTACACTGATCTATATGTCTGTTTTTGTGCCAGTACCATACTGTTATGATTGCTGTAGCTTTGTAGTATTGTCCGATGTGTGGGAGCGTTATCCCTCCTGCCTTGTTTCCCTCCCCTCTATCCCCATCCCCCATCACAGGATTGCTTTAGAAATTCTGGGGTTTTTTGTTACCATATTCATTTTTGGATTATTTGTTCTAGGTCTGCGACAAATGTCATGGGTAATTTAATAGAGATCACATTAAATCTGTGGATTGCTTTTGAGTAGTATTGCTATTAATTCTTCTAATGCAAGGCATGGGATATCTTTCTACTTCTTTGAATCCTTTTTAATTTCCTTTGTTACTTTTTTTTTTTCTACACCCACAGCATATGGAAGTTCTCCCATGTCATGGATTGAATCTGAACCACAGCTGTGCCCTACACCACAGCTGTGCCAATGCCAGATCCTTAACCCACTGAGCCAGGCTGGGGATGGAACCCGCACCTTGGCAGTGACCCAGGCCACCACAGAGACAAGGCTGGATCCTTAACCTACTGTGCCATGATGGGAACTCCTATTAATGTTTTATAGTTCTCAGCATACAAGTTTTTCAGCTCCTTGGTTTATTCTGATGTATTTAATTTTTCTGAGTGCAATTTTAAGTTACTTTTTTAAAGGTATTGTTTGACTATGCTTAGTTTTCAAATATTTGTGAATTTCCCAAGTACTCCTTTATTGCTGATTTCTGATTTCATTTCATTTTTGTCAGAGAACATGTTTTGTGTAATTCTAATACTTTAAAAATTTTCAAAGCTTGTTTAGTGACCTAATATATGGACTATCCAAGAGAATGCTTCATGTGCACTCAAGAAGAAAGTGTATTATGTTGTGTAGGTGAAATATTTTTTAGATTTCTAGTTGTTTTACGTTATTTAATTTTCTATTTACTTATTGATGTTCTGCCTAGCTGTTCTTCCATTATTGGTAATGAGGTTTGGATATCTAACTGTGATTGTTGAATTGTCTATTTCTATCTATCTTCAAGTCTGTCAGTTTTTACTTTGTGTATTTTGAGACTTTGTTCTTAGGTGCATGTAAACTTATAATTACTATGTCTTCCTGCTTGATTGACTCATTTACTGTTATAAAGTGTTCTTCTTGATCTATAGTATCAGTTTTTGTCTTGCAGTCTAATATCAATACAGCTTTTCCAGTTCTCTCTTGCTTACTCTTTTCATGAAATAGCCTCCCCCCTTTTACTCTCAATTTATTTGTGTTTTTTTGTTGTTTGTTTTTTGACTTTTTGCCTTTTCTAGGGCTGCTCCCATGGCATATGGAGGTTTCCAGGCTAGGAGTTGAATCGGAGCTGTAGTTGCCAGCCTACAGCACAGCCACAGCAACGCGGGATCCAAGCTGCGTCTGTGACCTACACCACAGCTCACGGCAATGCTGGATCCTTAACCCGCTGAGCAAGGCCAGGGATCGAACCCGAAACCTCATGGTTCCCAGTCGGATTCGTTAACCACTGTGCCACGATGGGAACTCCATCAATTTATTTGTCTTTGAATCAAGGGTCTTCTTAGTATATAGCTGGATTTTTTTTTTTTTTTTTTTGCTTTTTAGGCTGCACTCGTGACATATGGAGTTTCCCAGGCTAGGGGTCTAATTGGAGCTACAGCTGCCAGCCTACACCACAGCCACAGCAACGTCAGATCTGAGCCGCATTTGCAACCTACACCACAGCTCACGGCAATGCCAGATCCTTAACCCACTGAATGAGGCCAGGGATCAAACCCTAAACCTCATGGATGCTAATCAGATTCATTAACTGCTGAGCCATGGCAAGAGCTCCCATAGCTGGATCTTGTTTGTATTAGTTTCTCATGGTAGCTGTTACAAATTTACTATAAACTTGGTGGCTTCAACAACAGAAATTTGTAGTTCCCACTGTGGCCCAATGGGTCATCAGCATCTCTGCAGTGCCAAGATGCAGGTTTGATCCCCATCCTGGTATGATGGGTTAAAGATTCAGCATTACTGCAGCTGCAACATAGTTTGCAACTGCCCCTCAGATCTGATCCCTGGCCTGGGAACTCCATATGCCAAGGGGCAGCCAAAAAAACCAACCAAGCAAATAAATAACCCCTTCTCTCCCAAAAAACCCAACAAACAAAACCCTCAGAAATTTATATTCTCACAGTTCAAGAAATTCTAAATCAGCATATCATGGCAATGCTCCCTCCAAAGAATGTGGGAAAGAATTCATTCCTTGCTTCTAGCTTCTGCTGGCTTCCAGTATTCCTTGGGTTGTAGCCACATCATTCCAATCTCAAATGTGCCTCCATGGGCACATTTCCTTCTTCTGTATCTGTAGCCAAATCTCCCTCTTGTGATTGCATTTAGAATCCCACCCCCCACAAGAATCTAGTGTAAGCATCTCAGGATCATTAGTCACATCTTCAAAGTCTTTGCCTTATAAAGTAACATTTATAGGCTCCAGTCATTAGGTTCTGATATCTGTGGGGACTTTATTCAGCCTGCTACCATGTTTGTTTATTTTTCTATTCTGCCAATATTTGCCTTTTGATTCAAGTATTTAATTCATTTATATTTAACGTACAGGATAGGGTATATATATCAGATAGTTTGTTGTTTGCTTTCTATATGTTTTACATCTGTTTTTCTATTCCTTCAATACTGCTTTCTTTTGATAGATATTTTCTAGTACACCGTTTTAATTCCTGTGTTTCTCTTAGTGTAGATTTAAAAACTTTTTCTTAGTGGCTGTCCTGAGGATTTAATATCGTAAAAACAATTTGGCTTGCATTAACGCCAACTTAATTTTAAAAGCTGTATATAATATCTTTGCTCAAATATAGCTCTATTTCCTCCACCCTCCTTTGTACTTTATGTTTATATAATTACACCTTTACATATTACAAGCCTATAAAAATTTTTAATTTTTTTTGTCTTTTTAGGGCATATGGAATTTTCCGGGCTAGGGGTTGAATCAGAGCTACAGCTGCTGGCCCATGCCACAGCCATACCAACTCCAGATCCAAGCCATATCTGTGACATACACCACAGTTCATGGTAATACCGGATAACCCAGTGAGTGAGGCTGGGGATTGAACCTGCATCCTCATGGATGCTAGTCAGATTCGTTTCCACTGAGCCATAATGGGAACTCCTATAATTATTGTTTTATTCAGCTTTAAGACAGAAAAAGAAAAGCTTTAAAAATAAAAATTCTTTATTTTTTTGTATTTACCTATATACAGTTGACCCTTGAACAACATGGGTTTGGACTGTGTGTGTCCACTTATATGTGAAATGTTTTCAATAGTAAATACAGTATTATACAATCTATGGTTGATTGACTCTGTGAATGCAGAACTGCAGATATGGAGGGCTGGCTGTGGGACTTGAGTATCCAAGGATTTTGGCATCTGTGGTGCGTCTGAGAACCAATGCCCCCCAGATATTATGCAACTGTATTTAACTTTTTTCTGTGTGGATTCGAGTTACAGCTTAGTGTTTTCATTTTAGCTTGAATGACTCCCTTTAGCATTTCTTGTATGGCAAGTCCGCTAGTGATAAATTCCCTCAGCCATTGTTTATTTGGAAATGTCTTAATTTCCTTTTTTTTTTTTTTTTTTTTTTTTTTTTTGCTATTTCTTTGGGCCGCTCCCGCGGCATATGGAGGTTCCCAGGCTAGGGGTTGAATCGGAGCTGTAGCCACTGGCCTACGCCAGAGCCACAGCAACGCGGGATCCGAGCCGCGTCTGCAACCTACACCACAGCTCACGGCAACGCCGGATCGTTAACCCACTGAGCAAGGGCAGGGACCGAACCCACAACCTCATGGTTCCTAGTCGGATTCGTTAACCACTGCGCCACGACAGGAACTTCTGGAAATGTCTTAATTTCTTAATTTTTAAAAGGACAGTCTTGCATTTGAATGTCATCCTGCTGCCATGTAGCCTCCATGGTTTCTTTCTTTCTCTTTTTTAGGGCCACACCTGCAGCATATGGAAGTTCCTGGGCTAGGGGTTGAATCTGAGATCTTCAGCTGCTGGCCTACATCAATCACATAGCCTCCATGGTTTCCGATGAGACATAACTGTCAGCTGTATATGATGAGTCACTTTTCTAATGCTAATTGCAATATTTCTTCTCTTTGTCTTTGGACAGTTTGACTATGATGTGTTTTAAGTACTGACCTCTATACTATTTGGAGTTTATTGTGCTTCTTGGATTTTTTTTTTTAATCAAATTTAGGAAATTTTTGGCTATTATTTCTTCAAATATTCTTTTTTCCCCACTACGCTCCTCTCCTTCCATTATCCATATGTTGGTATGCTTTTCCCTCAAGTCTCTGAAACTGTTCATTTTACTTCATTTTTTCTCTATTCCATTTATCAATGAAGTTTGCTAATTCTTCTGCCAATTCAAATCTGATGCTGAGCTCATTTCTAGTGAATTTTTTCATTTAAGACATTGTACATTTCAACTCCAGAATTGCAACTTGTTTCTTTGTTATAATTTCAATCTAATGATATTCTCTTTTTGGTGGATCATTGTTCTCATGCTTTCAATTTTCAGCCATATTTCCCTTTAATGTATTTAAAACTTTAAAACCATGTTTTGTACAGTTAGTCTAATGCCAAGATTTCCTTAGGGACAGTATCAATTGTCTTATATGTTTTCCTGCATATGGGCTACACTGTCATGTTTCATTGCCTTCTTATTTTTCTTCTTCTTTTTTTAATCTGAACATTTAAAATAATGTAGATACCCTCCTCTAGGGTTTGTGGTTGCTACTGTTTGTTTTGTAATTTTATGAACTAATTCTGTAAAGTATATTCTGTCATATGCAGACACAAAAATCTTTGCTTGATTGGTTATCTTAGTGTTCAGATAATGACTAGATGGAGATTTCCTTAAATATCTTGTACACAGTAGTCTTCCAGTCTCTGCTGAGGCACTGTGTTTGTTACGGCTTATCTTTTAAGAAATGATAGGCAGTTTATAACTCTGCCTATGCTTTTACTTCCTGCTTGGTCAATTCTCAAGATCAACTGTAGATGAGTAATTAGGACATTTTCAGGTCCTGGGTATGTATACAGCCTGTGCATGTGCATTGCTCTTCTATTGTCCCAGTAATATGTCTGAGCTTTTCAAAACTTTACAGATTCTCATCTCTCAGCTCTTTATTATACTTTTTTTTTTTTTTTTGGTCAGCCTCTTGTCAGCCCCCAAAGTTTTCACTGTCTCAGGCAACTGTGATTTTAAACAACTGCAGCTGTTTTTGGCAAACACACTGAAGATGAGTTATTTGTACAGAGTAAGCTCTGAATCAGGTCAAATGACAAGGCTTGAGAATGGAGCGTTTTTCAGGGAATTGCAAGGTGGTTTGAATAGCGGCAATTCTTTGGAGATAGATATTTTTAGGGAGGTCCAGAGCTATCCTTTCTCCTGTAGAGGCTGCTGGACTATTGCTAGCATCATTAGAAAGGTTTTTGTTTGTTTTGGTCATGCCCATGGCTTACAGAAATTCTCAGTCCAGGGACTGAACCTAAGCCACAGCAGTGACAATAGTGGATTCTTAACTGCTAAGCCACAAGGGAACTCCAAAAGCTTTCGTTTTTCATGGTTACTGCAGAGCTGAAGAGAAGTAGTTGGGAGGAGGTCAAGTTCCAAGGCCACGAACTATTCTGTTTTTACCTACTTTAAGTTGTTTGTCTTCAGTATGCTTCTCAGATTTTAGATTTTTGCTGGCCTTTGCCTATTGCCAGCAGTCTAGAAAAGTTGACCTTATTTTTTCTAGTGCTCTTTTTTTTTTTTTTTTGGCCTTTTTGCCATTTCTTGGGCCGCTCCCTCGGCATATGGAAGGTCCCAGGCTAGGGGTCCAATCAGAGCTGTAGCCACCGGCCAATGCCAGAGCCACAGCAATGCCAGATTCGAGCCACGTCTGCAACCTACACCACAGCTCACGGCAACGCCGGATCCTTAACCCCCTGAGTGAGGCCAGGGATCGAACCCACAACCTCATGGTTCCTAGTCAGATTCGTTAACCACTGAGCCATGATGGGAACTCCTCTCACTCTTTATACTGAGCAAATTTTCAGAGATCCTTACTCTGCAGTAATACAATCTTTTCTTGTATTGAATCTAATAATCACATCCAGTGTATTTTTCATCTTTATAAGTTTGATTTTAAAAAAATATCTTCCGGAGTTCCCATAGTAGCTCAGTGGTTAACGAATCCGACTAGGAACCATGAGGTTGCGGTTTGATCCCTGGCCTTGTTCAGTGGGTTAAGGATCTGGCATTGCCATGAGCTGTGGTGTAGGTTGCAAATGTGGCTTAGATCTGGTGTTGTTGTGGTTCTGGTGTAGGCTGGTGGCTACAGCTCTGACTCAACCCCTAGCCTGGGAACCTCCATATGCCATGGGAGCAGCCCTAGAAAAGGCAAAAAGGACAAAAAAAAAGTTAAATACAGACATGAAAGTTTTTTTTTTAATTATTTTTTATTTTTGTCTTTTCTAGGGCTGCTCCCATGGCATATGGAGGTTCCCGGGCTAGGGATCCAATTGGAGCTGTAGCCACCAGCCTACACCAGAGCTACAGCAATGCAGGATCCAAGCCGAGTCTGCCACCTACACCACAGCTCATGGCAACACCGGATCCTTAACCCACTGAGTGAGGCCAGGGATCGAACCCGCAACCTCATGGTTCCTAGTTGGATTCCTTAACCACTTCCCCACGATGGGAACTCCTGTATTTAACTTTTTGAACATATACAATGTAGTTATAACTTTGAAAGTTCTTGCCTACTAATTACAACATTTGTGTTGGTTCTGGGTTGGTTTAAATTGATTTTTCATTTTATTATGGGTATTAAATTCATTTCTCATTTTATTATGGGAAGTAAGTATTTCCCTACTTATATTCATGCTTGGTGTTCTAGTTTCTCAGGGCTGCCATAACAAATTATCACAAACTTGGCAGCTTAAAAAAAATAAAAATCCATTCTCTCACAGTCTGGATAGATGCTCAAAATCAAGGTGTAAAGCCACACTTCCTTTAAAGTCTCAAGGGGAGAATTCTTCCTTGCCTCTTTCAACTTCTAGTGACTTGGGGCACTATTTGGCCTGTGGCTGCCAAATACCCCTCCAATCTCTGCCTCTATCTTCACTGGCTTTCTACTCTTATCCCTGTGTGTTTCTTCTATGAGGATACTTCTTTGGTTTAGGACCAACCTGAATCACCCAGGATGATCTGATCCCAAGACCTTAATTTACTTACATTTGCAAAGGCCTTTTGTTCCAAATAAAATCATATTCACAGGTTATTTGGGGGGGACTTATCTGTTTGAGCTTTGGGATGTAGTTACTGAGAAGCAGGCTGATCCTTTCGGATTTTGCTTTTATACATTTGTTAGATAGATCCAGAGCAGTGCCCAATTTGTGCTAGTTACTTCCCACTAGTTACTGAGGCCCTTGCTAAGTACACTACCCAATGACCCATGAATTGTTTTTCCAGTCGGACTGGTGGGAACAGGCACTGATCCCAGTGTGAAATCTGGGAGAGTCAATCCAAGACTCATGTTACTGCTCCTTTGTAATACTTAAGTGTTTCAGTGTATCTACTATTTTCTAATCTTTATTTCCAGATCATATGTATTTGCTAATAATTCCTTTTAACAAGGTCCCAGACACTTTTGTTCCCTAGTGTCCGTTTTCTGTCCTGTGAGCTTACTCTAGATCCAGAGATCAAGCACGACTTTACCTACTTCTCAATTACATAATTGTTCCTCGAGCCCCCTTCCTTCTCTTCTCAAGGTTGCCAAGTGACTCTAATCCTCACAACTGTGAGGTAATAGTTACATTTTATTTTGTCCTTTTAGGGCTACACCAGCGGCACATGGGGGTTCCCAGGCTAGGGGTCTAATTGGAGCTACAGCTGCCGGCCTACACCAGAGCCAAAGCAACGCCAGATCCGAGCTGCGTCTGCCACCTATACCATAGTTCACAGCAACGCCGGATCCGCAACCCACTGAGCAAGGCCAGGGATCGAACCCGCAACCTCATGGTTCCTAGTTGAATTCGTTTCCACTGCGCCATGATGGGAACTCCAATAGTCACATTTTAATGCATGAGAAGATTGGGGCTCACCAAAATTTTATATAAGGTTATATCATTAGAGAGTGATAGAGCCAGGACTCATGTACTTTAGACTCGTCTCATTACTTCCTATGAATACCAGAAACTTCCTGTTTCTAAGGTGTCCCTTCATTATTATGTGTCTACGCTTTCCTCATTCACAACTGATGCTGTATTTGCAGATCTTTTTGTTGTGCTTTTCCTATTTAGGTGTGATTATTCTTAAAGATGTGACTATTTCTGCTCAGTAACAGTGTAGTTGCTTTTAAAATTATTTCCAGTCACATCCTTTCCACCTAAAACCTAATTCCAAAATCACCTTACCTTAAGCAGGAATATTTATACACAGATTCTTAAATAACACTGACCTTTTATAGACTTTCTTCCCCATCTCTCCTTTTTAGGGTATGTTGGTGGTGGTCTCACATATATTCAAATCTGATTCTTAGAATAAAACAAACAAATATTTGACAGATGGTTGAGACTGATGTGTGAAGTACTGTTAGACTCCAGGTGCAAAATGTTGAATGAGTTTCAAGCTCACACGTCTTACAACAAAGGGATCTTTTGAACATATAGCGAAAGCCAGATCCACATCAATAAGGCTCTCATGTACATCATCAGCAGGAAGTCATAAACCTGGCACCCATGCATACAATTTCACCCTCTTCTGTCAAAATTTGAGCCCTGAGGAAAAACTGGCTATGAGTTGTTTTCCTAACCTCATTTACAAGCATTTCTATCATGCTTCCATTTTAGGTATCCTTTTAGGGTTTAAATTTCCTTAGTTTGTTTATGCTCCTTTTCAATTGCTTCTTTTTCTTTCTCCAGTAACTATTTCCTCATTTCCCAAGTTCCAAGTTTCTGCTTCCTACTCCCCTCAAGTCTCTATTTCTTTGTAAGTATTTTCTTACAAGTTTTTAAAGTGGGTTTGAAGTAAGACGTTCATAGCTTCATCTCAATCTCTTTTGGATAGCCTCTCTTCACCTGCTTTCCCCCTTCATGTAACACAAAAGGAAAATAACCTTTATCAAATGTCTACTTATTAAATTACCTTCTTAAATCCTCACAATAACCTTGACAAAAAAATAACATTGCAGGTGGAAAACTGTTACTCAAGGAAATAAAGTGACTTAATGAGTCACACAGACAAAACAGATTACAAAGTGTGACAGGCTCCCAAGTCTTTCCTGTTCCCTGTGCTGCTGCTTCTAAACCAAGTCATTTTTTTTTTTTTTTTAAATCCCAGAGCACTCATGCATCCTAGAGATGTTTTTGGCTTAAAAATCATCTCAAAAGAAGTTCTTTTTAATTATTCCCATTTAATGTCCCTGAATGTGCTGTCCTTCAAATTCCATTTTTGTTCTGATAACATTTTCTGAAGAGCACTATTAAAAGCTGGTGTGTAGGAATTAGAATTTTTATTTATGCTCAGATTCATTAAAATGCTTGTGTAAGGGTCTTCATCACTCCTTATTCCCATTTCCTCCAAAATAATGTTTATAGGAACCTTTTTTTTTTTGGCCGCATTTGTGGCATGCAGAAGATCCCAGGCCATGGACTGAATCCATGCCACTGCGGTAACCAGAGCCACAGCAGTGACAACGCTAGATCCTTAACCTGCTGCACCACCAGGAAACTCCTTTTTGTGGTTTTAGTTAGCACTTACAACATGCATAAAAAAACTGAGCACATTTTCATTTGCATATTGGCATTTAGTAGTTATTCAGAAGGCAGGATGAATAAACTGAAAGTAATTATATAACTCAGTCAGGCAGTAAGTCATGGTAGGGCAAAAACTGTAGCTATTACCTAATGTCCCCATTTTCTAGAAAATTTATTGTGCTGAGCTCAAGGAATGTTTAGAATGATAAAATCAACTAAAAAGGCATTTCCTACTCTATAGCACAGCAATTAAAAGAAAAAGGCAACTAGTACTACAAAAGACTACCTTTACCAAATTCTCTGTAGAGGCAACTAAAATCAAAATATCAATTTACTACGCTTCCACTTTAACTACATAGTCATATTAAATTCTTTTCAAATCACAAAGAAGAGAAAGAATGCTTTTTCTTTCTTTTTTGCTGAATGAGCTCTGGCTTGCCACATGCAAATAAAACATTTAGGTAGTGATATTTTGAGCCAAATTTTGTCCCCCATGTTTTTAGATCTTTGGTTGCACTATTTATATGTGTAGGTACACACACAACGAAATTTTCTAATTTAGAAGAGGAACTGATCCTTGTGCTCTAATAGAACAATTCAGTTTACCCAGTTAGCATGTTCATTATTGGCCCATGCTACTTTGCTGGTACAACTATTTGCACCTCAGCAAAAGTCAAGAATTACTTTGCTCTTTTTCCTTCTGCAGAGTTTAAGTAGAATGATCAGCAGAAAAGTTAACAGAAGATATTAATAACTAAACCACAAAGAGGTCATGTTGTTTTGAGGACTATCATTTAGACAGGTATCAGTTTTCCAAAATATTCTCCATAAACATCATCTTTCAGTTCCATCCAATAGCTCAAATATTAACAATCCCCATTATGTAAATGAGCCAAGAGGCTCACTCTGACACAAACCTTTCATCAACTTAGGGTCTGTCCAACCTTAGCTTCTGAAACCTAAAGCCCTTTAACCTAAAATCTAGGGGATTAGAAATGAAGGGCTGCAGGAGTTCCCTCATGGCTCAGTGGTTAAGGATCTGGAATTGTCACTACTGTGGCTCAGGTTCAATTTCTGGCCTGGGAACTTTCAGATGGGTGCATGCGGCAAAAAAAAAAAAAAAAAAGCCTGAAGCAGTAAAACTGATTCCAGGTACACTGCCATGTTTAAAATCAGAATATTCTAATGTAAATTTTGCCTATGATTCCAGAAATTTTAATTCTCAAAGGTATTACTTTAAATATATAATTATGTTCCTAACAACTTGGGGAAAATCAACTTTTCCTAACAAACAATTTTAAGACTTTTTTGCTATACCAAAGAAAATTTTGGTAACACAACCACCCTTCAGTCTGTGCAGAGCACTATGTTTAGATTTCCTTATGATTTCAATGAAGCCTACATCACAAGTTCATCTGAATCATGAACAAAAACTATAATTAGCTATTTAAGATCCCAGTTTTCAATTCAATCGAAGGGTTTAATGCTGGCTAGCTATTATCCATTTAGTACATTAATAATACATATTTTTTTCTTCACAAGACTAAATGACTTAATTTCTTTTCAACACACATAACAAACCTATTAAGCAATGGTGTTTTTTAAATTTGACCAGTTCAAAAATTACCAAACTCCAGTCCTAAAAAAAAAAAATCAAAGTTTATATTTTTAGTTGGAAAGGCATTTATTAAAACATTTTAAAAATGTCTGCTCTATGGAATATATACTGGTTATAAAAAAAGTTCAACTCTGGACTATGAAAACATAACAACCAGAAGCTATTTCACAAAAAATTATTTTTCATTATCTAGTTTTAATTTAATCCTAAAACACTATGTGCTTAAAAATGATGAATAAACTACCCTTGATCTGAAATCTTAATTACTGTAAATCTTCTAGTAATGATATCAATATAACACATATTTTAAAAATATTTTTAAACGACCTGTTTATGCATTGAAACAAATTTATGAAGTTAACAGTATACTTTGATACAACTGGTTATAAATCTCTAGGATCAATCTTTAAAACTTTTAGGTAACGTGCAAGCAGTCTTATGCAGAAATGGGAAAGGCTTTTGTCTAACGAAAGAACATACTACACGAAACATAGATGAAAGAAGAAGAGTGCTTCAAAATGGAGCAATAATTAGTTCAAATGAACCATACGGGCTCCTAGAAGGGCAAGTAAAAACCACTCGAGGACTTGGATTTCATGGAAATCTCAAACTGAAAAAATTCATTATTCCAGCACCTCAAACTATTTCTGTCCCTATAGATGACTTATGTCAATTCCTTATCTTAGCTACCAATGGACTCTGGGAAGTTCTGGATACAAAGGAAGTAACTGCACTGACAATGACAGCTTTTCAAGCATATAAAGAAACAGAGAGCATTAACACAGGAAACAAACTCTCACCATCCAAAGGGGCTCTGCTTCTCCCAATTAATGAATCAAGCACATCTAAATCAGAAACTAACATCCACATAGTGTTTCAGGGCAAATCTGAATCTAAAGAAAGTGTATCAATTATGAATTCAAAAGAAAATTTGTCAGGTTCAAAGTATTCTAAACATTTCACTGGTAACCCTGAAAATATAAGAATATTTCCACCCAAAATGACTAATTGTGATGCTTGCAATGAAAAAGAAACTAAGGAACCAACCAGTGTAGATGATGTGCCAAAAGATTCAAGTGAAAAAGAAAAAGAATTATGTGCTAAGAGTTCCTATGAAGGTGCTGCTGAGTATATTAGCCGTGAACTTGTAAGTGCTGCTTTAGCGGCTGGCTCCAGAGATAACATTACAGTTATGGTAATACTTCTCAATGGAAGTGAATATCAGTTTCTGATATAAAAGTTGAAGCTCTGACTACCCACAGAACAAAAATATGAAGACAATTCTTCAGTGAAACGAATATTAGAATACATCAATCCAACACACATTATTTTTAAGAATGTACTAAAGAAAATATAAAAGGGGATTTAAGGTTACACAATACCATTTATAATGTCTGTTCACTGTTAAATGACAAAAAAGAGAGAAAAACCAGTACGTGCTTTTTATACCACTTTATTCCAACCTGAGCACCTCAATATAAAACTAAACACTGGTGAACTGTTTTCCTTACTAATTCTGAATTACTGTAAATGTACAAGTTCTGCTAGCAGTTCAACACTTAAATAGATTAAATCATCTCTGACACATGGTAGATTTCATATAATGAAAATACCTAAAACAATTAGTGCAATATACTGAATTGATCAAAATAAAAAGAATTTTGGAAAACAAGGCTGCAAGATTGTTACTATATTCAATACTTATGTTACAAATTACTGGTACATTGTTTGTTATGGTTCTAGCCAGGTAGGAACAACAGAAGCCCCTTCCTTTCAAAGAGGGAGAGAAGAAAAAAATTAGCTGTTTTAGTAACTGTACATTTTGTATACTTTTAAGCAACTCTTAAATATTACGGAAAAGTAATAAACATATATGGAGACTACAATGCGGTACCCTATTTACAGTACAGCTGAAGACTGAATTTAAAATAATCAGGTTTGAATGTACATAATTGTTAGTGCATTGACCATATTTATGTCCAAAGGGCAGAAAAGCCCTACTCCCAAACAAAACCTATGTAATGGCCAGCAGTGATTAAACAGAAATCACAGATTCCTGGTTTGTTTCATCTTTGTTGAAGAGCTCACATGTTACAAGGGAACACTATCCTTTAAGACTCATTTTATCAGTTTTCATATTCCTCAAATAAGACAGGGTTACATTTGCTTTTTTAAATACCCCATTAAAAAAAAAATGGAACTGGCTATAATTTAGATGCTACTAATGTTTTGTTTTTTTTTCCTGAAGACCTGGGACTGTTTTTTTTGTTGCTAATTTGTTACAATGTGGAATGTATACTTTAAATAAGGATAGTAAGAGAAATTATGGGTTGCTTGAATACAGCAGATAAGCACAAATATCTTTAGAATCTCCTTCTAAAGAAAGAATTTTTTTTTTTTTGAAAAGCCCAAATGATAAAGTTCCAAATCTTTTTCACAGAAGTGGTTGGTTAACTATGGGTTCAGAGTCACTTGTCTACATCCCTGGTGAAGAGAAATAAGTCCCCTAACCTTTCAAGAAAACAAGCATACACACAGCTCTCATTTCTCCCTTCCACTGCTGAAACATTAGTCAGAGGGTCACATGCATGTTATTAAAAATTAAGTTCAAAACACTTAAAATAATTCTGTATTAGAAACTTGACTCTATCGTAAGTCTCTTCTTTTTGGACGTCATACTGGGCTGGTTAAATGCTCCAATTCCACTGTTATTAACATTTAGGAAGCAGAAGAACATTCCAGTTAGTTTAAACTGGAGATTTAGTTACTACAACACTGACTCCTGGTTGGCTGCGTGGGTTCAGTAAGGTCTACTCCTCTTCCTCTGGTACAATTTATTCCTGGATTCTGTGGTTCATTCTTTGGCAACTTTTTAGCTGCAAGACAAATTATCCAAACACATACAATTAGAATATTCATGAGAGAATTACTTCATTTGCTTAGTTATAATCTTTCTTTCCAGCTAGGTCATCCCAAAATGTCATATAATCATGTGCCCATTGTTTTAAATGTTTACTGAGCATTTCTGAGACACCAAAACACTGATTGATCACTGTTGCCAGTTAGACAGAGTCAAAACCCGACTAGTGTTGCCAGCATGTTTACAATCAAGCTCAGCTCCTAACCATCAATGTGCTTTGGATAGTCACAAACTTTTGGAACAAGTCAGGATATAAACAAACACCATCACCCAGTAGAACTTGTCCTCTCCTCTGAAAACTATCACCCCAAATAATGACAGATCCTATCTCTTATTCTCTTCCTGGCTTATGGACTTTACCCTTCAAACATCTACCATGTTCCTATCTTGCAGCTGATTAGCTCTGCCTGATATAAATGGACTTGACCCTGAAGGCTCTACCTCAAAAAAACATTTCCCAATTTTGAGCCAGATAAGCATGGCTTGCCACATTTTGGACAAAGCCCCACAACCAGCAACTACGGCTTTAGCTTTTCTAAGTTCTATGGAGGTTTTTTTTTGGGGGGGGTCTTTTTGCCTTTTCTAGGGCCGCTCCTGCAGCATATGGAGGTTCCAAGGCTAGGGGTCCAATCGGAGCTGTAGCTGCTGGCCTACAACAGAGCCACAGCAACTTGGGACCCGAGCCATGTTTGTGACCTACACCACAGCTCATGGTAACGCCTGATCCTTAACCCACTGAACAAGGCCAGGGATCGAACCTGCAACCTCATGGTTCCTAGTTGGATTCGTTAATCACTGAGCCACGACGGGAACTCCGTAGAGTTCTGTTCTATGGAGTTCTATGCTGTTCTCTGGACTGTGGTGGCTTCCACTGATTAGAAAACTTACCTACTAGAGGTAGTCTGCTTGGATCCGAAAGATCCTTGATGTGCTCGGATTCATTGAACATTAAATATCCAGAGGTACAGGTTGTAAGAGTGGCTAGACTCAGTGGTTTCTATCAACAGCAGCCTACCTCAACAGGACAGATCACTGCGGTACTAGCTTTACCTTAGCCCTGGCCCAGGTTATGCAAAGGTGGACATGCTCTACTTCAAAATCTAAATGCCCAATTGTGTTCTGGATCTTTTACCATTTGTTTGTTTTAATATTCCACAACAGTGTTATTCATTTTTAGAATCCTAGATGCTGGGCTAGGACTATATCTTGGAGCCAGGAGCACTGAGGTTTGGGAAAAAAAGCCTTTACCTTGGGCCACTTTATAGGAATGGCTCTAGGATGGTAGTATAAATGGTAATAAAATGGTAAATTTCCAATCAAATGCATTTAGAAACAAAGCCCCATTCAGGGACAAAGAGCAGGCTAGCACTATAAATTTTATTATAATTAATACCAAGTTAGGTTTTGGACCAAATGATTATTTCTTTTAGCATACTTCTCTGAAGACTTTCTGGAATTAGATCAGAATAAAATTAGGAGGCTGAAAGAAATAAAAAACTTGTTTTGGGTTAATTTTTACTGTGTGACGATAAACTAAAACATATCTTCAGGAGTCTCAAAAGAAGTAGTCTCCTGTATCAGTGAAGGAGGTACCAATTTGAAGTGGTACTATTTGTTTTGTATTTAGATAACTGCAGTTTACCAATCTGATCCTGAACTGATTAGGACTGTCAGAAGCTACTGAAGACCTTATCAAACTAAAAGCAGATAATAAAGGAGTTCCTGTCGTGGCTCAGTGGAAATGAATCTGACTAGTATCGATGAGGACGAAGGTTCAATTCTTGGCCTTGCTCAGTGGGTTAAGGATCTGGCATTGCTGTGAGCTGTGGTGTAGGTCACAGACACAGCTCGGATCCCGAGTTACTGTGGCGAAGGGTGGCAGCTGTAGCTCTGATTCAACCCCTAGCCTGGGAACTTCCATGTGCTGTGGGTGTGGCTCTAAAAAGCAAAAAGAATCACATATTGGCTTTAAAAATATTGTTCTTTGGAGTTCCCGTCATGGCTCGGTGGTTAACGAATCCAACTAGGAACCATGAGGTTGCTGGTTCGATCCCTGGCCTCGCTCAGTGGGTTAAGGATCCAGCATTGGCTGTGTGCTATGGTGTAGGTCACAGACGCGGCTTGGATCCCTCGTTGCTGTGGCTCAGGCACAGGCCAGTGGCTGCAGCTCCGATTGGACCCCTAGCCTGGGAACCTCCATATGCCGAGGGTGAAGCCCTGGAAAAGACCAAAAAAATAAAAAAAAAAGTTCTTTATCACTAGAAGATATTTTAAGTTCTCATGTAATAACACTGAAAAACATTAATAAGCGAAAATTTAAGACAATGTTTATGCCTGCTGTAATAACTACACAAAAATGAATTTGCAGAAAAGTGTCAATGGAAGTATAGCATGGTCAAGAACTCACTCTTGAATTGGAAGTTATGACTTCAGGGAGTTCCCATCATGGCTCAGCAGAAATGAATCTGAGTAGCATCCATCCTGGCCCTGCTCAGTGCGTTAAGGATCCAGCATTGCCGTGAGCTGTGGTTTAGGTCACAGACATGGCTCAGATCATGCACTGTTATGGCTGTGGTATAGGTCAGTAGCCACAGCTCTGATTCAAACCCTGGCCTGGGAACCTCCATATGCTGTGGGTGTGGCCTAAAAGAGATTTAAAAAAAAAAAAGTAGACAATAAATTTATTATAGACTCTACCAACTAAATAAGTGTACTCTACTTGGGAAGGCATCTAAAGTGAAAACAGGAGTTCACTGTGTGTATTTAAGTTACTAATGGAGAGGCCACAATTCAGGTTAAACCTGGAGTTTCTTTCAAGGAGAGAAATATTCTAATTTCAGAAAAGTAAGGGAAAGCTCTAATATACAGGCTACTTTCTAACTGAAAAAATAACCTTATTAGCAAGTCTGAATAAAAGGTACAAATTAAAGAAAGCCCATCTGGTGGAGTCTTAATAGCATCAGAAAGGTTTAAAGTTCGGCCTGATTCAAGGGGCCTATCCTCTGTTTCCTTTTATTAACTTTTCAGATGTGGTGTTGTTGAGTGTTATCTGCCTCATTTATTTGAAAAAAAGTATATATTGTAACAAAATCCTTCACAATTATGCTAGTATTTCCCTAATAAATAAATGGCAAGCCTGAATTTCTCAGGAAAACTGTTCACACAACACAGACAAGTTTTTCCCTAAATAAAGCCATTAAACTCTCTCATCTAGTGAAAGATATTATGATAGTACTTGAAGCTCTTATTGGGTTTTCTTTAGCCTCTGAACCAGCTGTTAACTGATTCATTTGTATGACTTCAAAATAAAATAGTATTTCTTACTTGGGGATAAGGATGTGGATAATCGCTGCTGTACTATAAAAGATGGTATGGAATGAGATGAGTGCATGGCACATCAATAGTATGGAGGCAGTAGTCTGTGAGAACCACCAAAGTAGGCCCCTCCCATAGAATGTGCACCTGAAAACTACTAGAAGGAAGCTAGAGTCAATAAAAAATGTTTTAATTTTTTTTTGTGTGTGTGTGTCTTTTTAGAGCTGCACCAGCGGCACATAGAGGTTTCTAGGCTAGGGATCAAATCAGAACTGTAGCTGCTGGCCTACACCATGGCCATAGCAATGCAGCATCCAAGACACATCTTCAACCTACACCAGAGCTCACGGCAATGCCAGATCCTCAATGCACTGAGTGAGGCCAGGGATCAAATCTGCTTCCTCATGGATGCTAGTCAGATTTGTTTCCATTCTTGCTGAGCCACGATGGGGAACTCCAAAAAATGTTTTAATTTTTGATGTAAAAAAAAAAGAAAGCTCCCTTTTCATTACAACTTCATTACCTATAATCAACATCTGTGCAACAGCATTCATTATTAGTTAAAAGTACTTGGAGTAAAGGTAAGAGCTGTACGTTGATCACAGAAACCATGAAGGCAATAAAAAGCACAGGTGTTGCTTTCCCATGAGACACCCATGGGAACTTGGGAAAGAGGGAAAAACATTGTTTTCCCTTTTTCTCTCTGTGCCTCAATACTCTGAAACTTGCTCCATTACAATACTGACATTAAAATAACTTTCCAATCTGTATACTTATGTACACTGTACCTCTATGTGTCATATTTGTCAATAATCAATGATTTAAAAGAACTTGAGGGAGTTCTTGTTGTGGCTCAGTGGTAAGGAACCTGATTAATATCCATGAGGGTGTGGGTTTGCTCCCCTGGCCTCGCTCAGCAGGTTAAGGATCCGGCATTGCTGTGAGCTGTGGTGTAGGTCACAGACGTGGCTGGGATCCTGAGTTGTTATGGTTGTGGCATAGGCTAGCAGCTGTAGCTCGGACTGGATCCCTAGCTAGGGTACTTCCACATGCCACAGGTGTAGCCCTAAAAAGCAAAAAAAGAGAAAAAACTTGAAAAAGAAACCAAAACAGTGTTCTAAAATAGTGTTTTCTTCAGAGCAAAAAAGAGATGAAAATAGTTATTGATCAGTGACAAAGTAATCTTATTATGCCTGTATGTCACAGTGAAAAACATGAAGAGTTTATCTTCCTTTTATATAAGAACTATAGTCTAATTGAAAAATATTTTTATCCAAATTTTTCAGTGAAACCTTTTGAAAATCTGCTTGAACTTTCAGCTCAAAGTTCAACTTGCCTAGAAGAAGCCTAACTAAATTGAAAGCTTTACAACCTAATGGGCAGTAATTTTTCAAATTTAACACGTCTAACAAAGTAATGCTTCATTTAAGAAATCTAGAATAGTAGTATAATCATTAAAACAAACAAAACCCCAAAACCAAGAATTTAAAAAAAAGGTGAAACCAAATATACCTCCAGTGTAACTTATTTACCTATATTTAATGTCCGCAAAAAGTTAATCTTACCTATTGCCATGAATATTTCATTTACATTCATTGATGTTTTAGCTGATGTTTCCATAAATAATAAACTGTTGTCATCTGCATAGGACTGTGCTTCCTATTTATAGAAAAAAGAAAGAAATATATCCTTTGCACAAGCTTACCACACCTGCCATATTTTTGTTACAGCAAAGAGGCTTCCTTTTTTACCAAAGGATCACCTATAACCAACGATTGTTTTTTAAGCAATTAAACAAAGGTAAAGATACTGCATGGTTTGTAATTTCCTTTTTACCTTCTTGCGCTATCCCATTCTGCTTCATCTGGTCTCATATTGAATCTACTTTTTTTTTTGTCTTTTTGCCTTTTCTAGGGCCACTCCTGCGGCATTTGGAGGTTCCCAGGCTAGGGGTCTAATCAGAGCTGTAGCTGCCAGCCTACGCCAGAGCCACAGCAACGCAGGATCCGAGCCACATCTGCGACCTATACCACAGCTCACGGCAATGCCAGATCCTTAACCCACTGAGCAAGGGCAGGGATGGAACCCGCAACCTCATGGTTCCTAGTCAGATTTGTTAACCACTGCGCCACGATGGGAACTCCTGAATCTACTTTCTAATGATGAGTTTGGGAAAGGGGGATGACTTCCCTATTCTAAATATAAAACTCTTTTTGGGAGTTCTCTTGTGGCACAGTGGGTTAAGGATCCGCAACCCTGTATTGTCACAGCAGCGGCTTTAATCATTGCCGTGGCTTGGTTTTGATCCCTGGCCCTTGCACGGGAACTTCCACATGCCATGGGTGTGGCCAAATAAACTAAGAGTTCCCTTGTGGCCCAATGGGTTAAGGACCCAGCTTTGTCTTTACTGTGGTTCAGGTCACTGCTGTGTTGAGGGCTTAATCCCCAGCCTGGAACTTCCACATGTCTTGGGCATAGCCCCCCCCCCGCCCCCCCAAAAAAACAAATCCCAACCCCCCCCAACACACTTCTCTTTGGTCTCTATGGCAATTTTACCTGCTCATTACTTGAAATGAAAACAAAGGGAAACCCCCCCCCCCCTTTTTTTTTTTTGCTTTTTAGCCTTACCCACGGCACATGGAGGTTCCCAGGCTAGGGGTCAAATTGGAGCTACAGCTGCCAGCCTATGCCATGGCCACAGCAACACCAGATCCTCAACCCACTGAGCAAGGCCAGGGATCGAACCCACAACCTCATGGTTCCTAGTCAGATTTGTTTCGCTGCGCCACAAAGGGAACTCCAGAAACCAAGTATTTAAGACTGTTTTAACCACTAAATGGAACCCTTGTATTCCACAAGCAACATTTTAAAAATATGTAATGAATTATTTCTTTGAAAATTCCAATACTACTTTACATTTTTATTATGCTTTACATTTTACATATATTATTGCCTTTGATCCTCACAGCTGTTCTGAAGAACCAATAATCTTTTCAATTTGATAAAAATGAGGTTCCTTTGAAATGTTATGTGACAGGGCTACTTTTGACTATAATGTAAGTGCTCCACCTACACTCTATGCTGAGAAGGTAACTTTCTTAGAAAGAGTAAATAGATGATGCTATATGTCATATGGGTGTCACAAGGATTAAATGAAACCGTATGTGCAGCATGCTCAGCTTACTACCTAATGGCGCAAGAAACATTAGTCCTTTTATCCTGGTGTGTGTACTCCATCATTGAAAAAGAAAATTATCCCATCATTGATAGTGTGTATATATAATGGCCAGAATCAAACTTCTCTGGCAGAGAAGCTGAAAAGCATGAGGATGGGAAGTTTTAAAATGTCTAACTAGAGACATTTGCTTTTTTAAAAAATGATGGTACTTTATTTTGCAACAGGAAAAATTATTTATTAGCTATATGAGATAACATACATGGTTTTAGAACTTTATTTTTGAAGGCCCTTTTAGGAATCACCACATAGGTGTTATGTGTATATGTGGGTATGCGTATGTATGCTGATATATATAGGTATATAAACTTTAAAAAGGAAGGATACTGAAATAAATGTAAGGGCGGAGGATCAGAGTAATCATCTTTTGCTTTATATACTCCTGCACTGTTGTGAACTGTTACTTCTTTTGTAATTGTGGAGGTCAAAAAAATCATTGAATCAACTTACATATTATAATTACATAGATATTTAAAAATTTAGGTTTATCATGAGATTGTATTACATACTATATCATATTTGTTCAAAATTTTTCTATCACTTGCATGGTCTAAAAAAGAAACTGTAATTCCAGTGTGGACACAGAAGAAAAATATTCACTTACAGTTGAAGTCAACATACCTGGAAATCAACAGCTCTTTTATTTGCGAGGTCAGCCTTGTTTCCTGATAAAGCTATTACAATGTTAGGACTGGCTTGCCTCTGAAGTTCTTTAACCCAGTTTTTGGCTCTGGCAAAGGACTCCTGAGAAACAAAAAGACAGCTGTTTGGCACAAGCTCAAAAAATGGTTGGGGAGCATCATTTTGAGGTGAGGCTTTAAAAGTGTGACTCTTGGGAAGAATTTCTTAGGACTACTATATTACTTGAGACACTTTCAACTTTTTTTTTTTTAAAAAATCAGCTTTTCTATCTTATAAAAGTTTTGGTAGAAATGCCATCCTTTAACAAAAAAAGATTAAAAAATATTTTCAACTGAAATTCTGAATACTAAAAATAGATATTCAAACAAGTTTCACAGCAGAATACATTTCTACTTACCTCATTTGTGATATCATATACAACTATGGCTGCTTGTGCTCCTCTGTAGTACATTGGTGCTAGGCTATGGTATCGTTCTTGACCAGCTGTATCCCATATTTCAAACTTTACTGTTGTGTCATCAAGACACACGGTTTGAGTTAGAAAAGCAGCTGAAAGAAGAAAATGTCTCTGATAAGTTTACCGTTGTCCTTCTAATATTTTCATACTACAGAAAACACCTGGAAACCTGATACCCACAGTTAATACCCAAGTTACTAATGTCTTTAAAAACTTGCAAGATCTATGCTTCAAAGCTAGATAAATATACACTTAAGTATAAAATCCTTGTAGTAAAATCACAGATTGAAAGTGTCTTCTACATTCTTAAAGTGTATTTTATTTTGTTTGGTTTTTTTTTTTTTTTTTTTTTTGCTTTTTAGGGCTGCACCCATAGCACATGGAGGTTCCCAGGTGTCCAATCAGAGCTACAGCTGCTGGCCTACACCTGAGCCACAGCAATGCCAGATCCGAGCCTTGTCTTCGACCTACACCATAGCTCATAGCAATGCCAGATCCTTAACCCACTAAGCAAGGCCAGGGATTGAACCTACAACCTCATGGTTCCTAGTTGCATTCGTTTCCGCTGCACCACGACAGGAACTCATTAAAGTGTATTTTAATATTAAATGCTTTGTTCTCCTGGGTTTTTTTCTGGTATACTCTTGGGATTTAGTCCCAGTCCACTGCCACTAAATCAATTTTTTTTTTGTCTTTTTGCCTTTTCTAGGGCAGCTCCTGCGGCATATGGAGGTTCCCAGGTTAGGGGTTGAATCGGAGCTGTAGCCATTGGCCTACGCCAGAGCCACAGCAACGTGGGATCTGAGTCGCATCTGCAACCTACACCACAGCTCACAGCAATGCTGGATCACTGACCCACTGAGCAAGGGCAGGGATCAAACCACAACCTCATGGTTCCTAGTCGGATTTGTTAACCACTGTGCCATCATGGGAACTCCTCAATATATTTTTTATATCATTCATTTTGAAACATTTTATGAGACTTTAATCTCTGTAATCATTCTTACCTCAACCTAGACATAATTTGTTAAATACAGATTCAATATTAACTCCTAGTTCTTTCATTCCCTGCCTTAAGGATTTTTTCATCTTTTTTTGGGGGGGGGGGCTGGCTCCCGTGGCATATGGAGTTCCCAGGCTAGAGGTCAATTCGGAGCTATAGCTGCCTGCCTACGCCACAGCAACAGCAACACTAGATATAAGCCACCTACACTATACAGCTCATGGCAACCCCAGATCCATAACCCACTGAGAGAGGCCAGGGATGGAATCCATGTCGTCCTGGATTCTAGTTGGGTTTGTTACTGCTGAGGCACAGCGGGAACTCCTAGTGATAACATTCTTAAGAGATTAACCAGTTAATACCAATGTGTTAAATAAGCTAAGTCTAATTTGATATATCTCTTTTATAATAGATTTAGTATGTAATTTTCATGCTATTTTTATTAGCTCAATTGGCTGCTGTGCTGGCTTTAGTATCAGGAACCACAAGCTTTTCAATTTTGCAACCATCATAACTGGAAATGTCTTTATTTTGAGCTAAATTCTAATTTAGCTCTAATTTAATTCTGTGAATTCTCACAAGTGGCTAGTCATATATAAAATATATAATCTAATATAAACTTCTTTTACAATGCAAAATTAGCAAGAATATCCATTTCTAAAACTCCTAATAGTTCCCATTGTGGCTCAGCGGGTTAAGAATCCTACTAGTATTCACGAGGTTAGACCCCTGGCCTTGCTCAGTGGATTAGGGGTTTGGTGTTGCCACAAGCTGCGGCATAGTTTGCAGATGTGGCTTGGATTTGGTGTTGCTGTGACTGTGGCACAGGTGGGCAGCTGCAGCTCTGATTTGACCCCTAGCCTGGGAACTTCCATATGCTGCAGGTGTGGCTCTAAAAAAAGCAAAAAAAAAAAAAAAATCATGTATTTACGGTAAAAGACACCAAGAAAGTACTATGTCACTTTTTCACAGCCATGAAAGGTTCTCAGGCAGAATCTATATATTTTGGCTACACCCAGAGCAGGTGGAGGTTCCCAGGCTAGGGGTGGAATCAGAGCTGTAGCTGCTGGCCTTCACCACAGCCATAGCAACTCCAGATCCAAGCCATGTCTGCGGCCTACACCACAGCTTGCGGCAACGCCGGATCCTTCCCACTGAGCCATGCCAGGGATCAAACCTGGATACTAGTCAGATTCGTTTCCACTGAGCCACGATGGGAATTCCCAGAATTAATATTTTTTTAAGCACTTAAAATTAAGCCCTAAGACAGTATTCTTTTTTTAATAAAAGAGAAAAAAAGGTTAAGGACTGGATCACAAATTATAACTTTTATCAAGTATAGTTTGATGCAACTGAAAAATAATTATAATTTGCATTTGAACTTTGTTTTCTCTTCCATAAACAAGTACACTGGTAGCAAAAAAGATTCACTTACACTTCCATTTAAGTCAACTCTAGGCTCAGGGAAATAATTATTAATTATGCTGCCTTCACGGAAATATAATCTGATTCCCAAACCAGTTAATATTTCACAAAAGGCCACCAATGTCTTTTTATAAATGCATATATAAAAATGTCAAAATACAGGAAAAGAAATTTCAACCAATACATTAAAATAATAACAGCCCATAATCTAGTAGAGATTCTTTTAGAAATACAAAGCTATTACATCAGTAGGCTAAAAATCAGGTATTGCAGTCTCTCTAAACCTAGAAGCCAAACAAGAGAAAGTCTACCATCGTGATCATGTGGTATCATTTCATATATTCTTATAATAATTGAAATAATAAATTATTAGAGAAAGAGAAAGTATTTGGAAGAGGCAAGACTGAGATGAAAATCCAAAGACATCAGTTAACATAAAGCAGATAGTAAGTTCTTCAAACTGGCTGGAATAGATCAAAGTAACAAGCCTTACAACACACAGGCAGTGATAAGACAGTCAATGTTATGCTGGGAGGACACTGGATCCCAATCATATTAACAAAGAATAAGAACAATTAACTTACTCCTCAACACCCCTCAGAAGCCATTCCTCATCACACCCTTTCAACAGGTCCTCCCTTTGTGCTCCCAGACTTCTCTGTTGCAAGAACATGTTTCACACACTTTCTATAACCACTGATTAACCTTATCTTTTTATTCTCCCAGGGAGTTCCCTGAGAAACCTGCCCATAACCAGTATCTAATATAAACCTCAGTCCATACACATGTTCAAAAAGTTTGCTGAAGTTCATTAAGAGATGTGTAGAACTATTTCGGGGCTATTTTAATATTTGACTAGATACAGATCTCAAATGGGAAAAAATAGGTATTTTAAAAAAACTTCTCTCAACTTATTACATAAGTAAAATAATCTTAAAGTACTAATGACATCTTTTTTTTTTTTTTTTTTGCTTTTTAGGGCCACACCTGCAGCACATGGAGGTTCCCAGGCTAGGGGTCTAATCGGAGCTGTAGCTGCCGGCCTACACCACAGCAACGCCAGATTTCAGCCACGTTTGTGACCTACACCATAGCTCATGGCAACACTGGATCCTTAACCCACTGAGAGAGGCCAGGGATCAAACCCACAACCTCAAGGTTCCTAGTCAGATTCATTTCCACTGTACCACAATGGGAACTCCCAGCGAGATCTTTTAAACTTAATACCATATTGTTCTTGTGGTACGATAAAAAGAACATAATTTGGGAGGAGAAGAAAAAGACCAATATTAGATGCCAGGGGTAGGGTACAACAAAACACATTAAAACACATTTAAACTATTTAAATGTGTTAAGAGTGCCACAGGGCAGAAGTATTATGGGAATAGGATAAGGCACTACTATAAACATTATATACTGCAAGAACATCAAGATTTCCCAAAGTTCTCAAGGTTTCAAATACTACTGAAGTATTTAACTTCTCCCATAAAAGTCAGTCAAGTACAGCTGACATCTTCAAATCCTCAGTGCTTCTAAATATACATTACTAATCATTTATATAAAGTTATAAAAATAAATTCTAGTACTCAAAATATAAACCACTGATAAACACTGTAGCAATATTAACCAACCACAAACTTACCTGAATCTGCAAAACCACTTTAATTTATCCAAAACGTCTATTTTTCTGGCTAAGAACCATCACTTTCTTAGACCTCTTCATTTTCTCTTCACTTCCATCACCAGCACTAGCAGTTGATTTTCTTTTCGGGCCCATATTTCACAAAGAAACAGCTTTTATCACTTCGAGAGTTACTGTGTACGCGACGACAAGTAGAGAAAAACAAAGCTGCGTTGAGATGCAGGTGCTGGCCTGTCTAATAGGCTCCTTCTTTGCGCTTACATGATTAGTTCCTATTTGTAGCCTAGCAGCAAGCAAGCAACATTTCAGTCTCAGCAAAACTACAAATTACTGAATGACAGACCTTGAAGTCAGCTGAGAGTAGCTGAAACTGTAAATGTTAAATCTGCAAATATCAAAGGCCTATAATGTGAAGACCTTTATAAATAATAAGCAAGGAGACACTGCAACGCACTGAGCAAGGGAAAGAACATCCAAATCAAGAGCATAACCCAAAGGTTAATAATTCATTAAAAAAAAAGTTTTAACAAACAAAATGATTCTACATGAATTAAAGAGAAGGGCAAAAAAGAAAAACCAAGGAACCAATATCACCCCAACCTTCAACTTACTATTTATTAAACCTGATAGGAAAGAATACTTTATTAGAATGGACCAAAAATCCTACAAGACTAGTAAGTATGACTACATAAAAATTAAGAGAGTTTAGGTTTGTACAACATGTATCATACATTCAAAACGTAGGGGCAAACACATTTAGAAAAATTTCTACAGTGGATGGTATGAGATTAATTTTTAGTATGTAGAAAGCTCATATAAATCTTAGGGAAACTCCAAAAGCATCAAAGATAAACGTGTAAAGAAAATTCACAAAAGAAATGTAACATAGAAAAAAATCACCACTAGTAATCAACAAAATCAAGATATCTTCACAGTAAAAATAGTTAAGTTTTACCCCCTCACTTAGCAAAATTAAAAAAATAAAGAGTGTAGAAAAACTTATGCTCTGCTGGAGATATTTTTAACTGTTTTAAAAATAACTGTGCCAATATGTGGTAAAGCCATGAAAATGCCAGTATTTTCTAATCTGTTATCTTACGGAATCTCCAAAAGATAAGGAGCAGGAAAGTAGGGAGAACACACTTTTATGCTCAAAGTATTTTTGTACTTAACAATAAGAAATAGCCTAATGTATAAATGAAAAGGCAACAGTGGCTTGGTTAAGAATTAAAATGGCTATAAGTAAAATGATACCTTAATTGCCTAAAACTACACAACACGCACACACACACATACTCCATGACTGACTATTCTCCCTTACACAAAACTTTCATAGACGTGGTGAATTTCATGCCCTCTTAAACCTTAGAGGATACAGCTGTTAGAGAGGGGAGGGCCTTATTCCAGATCACAGATGTAGATCAGGGGCCTGTGATCATAAAATCCGTGTGAGAGGTTGTTTGGAAGTGATAATGTAGGGAAGGGAGTCAAAGGTTTTTAGAACCAAGTGATTCAATGGATGAGTCTAACGGATTCGGATCAAACTTCTAATCAGAGAGAAAGATGGCAGGAACTGACCAAGTGGAATCATAAACCAGGTACCAAAGTTGTCCATGAAAGTAGAAATTGGTCTGCTGGGAAAATGAATATCAATATAAATAGTATTATAATATGTGAATTTTATCAGACAGATGAGTATTGACTTCAGATGATAAAAATGTACAAAAAAAAGACTATATGGATGGTTTAAGAGCCAATGATAACCAAAACAAAAACTGGGGCCATTTTTATTTTCCACTAAAATTTTATGTGTGGGATTTCTCGTCGTGGTGCAGCAGAAACAAATCCAACTGGGAACCATGAGGTTGTGGGTTCGATCCCTGGCCTTGCTCAGTGGATTAAGGATCTGGCAAGGCCATGAGCTGAGGTGTAAGACGAAGATGCAGCTCAGATCTGGCGTTGCTGTGGTGTAGGCAGGCAGCTGTAGCTCCAATTTGACCCCTAGCCTGGGAACCTCCATAGGCCACCAGTGTGGCCCTAAAAAGCCAAAAAAATAATGTGTGTATTGAAGGGAGTACCCAGTAGATTATGGCAGCAAAGAAGACAAATACCACATATTCAGGGAAGGGTTACACTTCAACAAATGCAAGGAAGAAGAGAAGAAAGGGAATAAAAATAGATTGTGGCAGAGAGGAAAGCATACAGTGATTAAATCCAAATACTCCAAAAGCCTGGCAAGAAGGTAAAAATTTTTACTATATACAAATAAGAAAAACAATTTTTACTATATGGATCGTATATAAAAAGATGGCAATGCTCCTAAAAGTATGTCCATCTTATGAGCTATCTTTTTTTTTTGTCTTTTTGCCTCTTTTCTAGGGCCACTTCCCACAGCATATGGAGGTTCCCAGGCTAGGGGTCTAATTGGAGCCATAGCTGCCGGCCTACGCCAGAGCCACAGCAACGTGGGATCTGAGTCGCATCTGCAACCTATACCACAGCTCACGGCAACACTGGATCCTTAACCCACTGAGCAAGGCCAGGGATCGAACCTGCAGCCTCATGGTTCCTAGTCGGATTTGTTAACCACTGCTCCACGACAGGAACTCATTATGAGCTATCTTATAACTACTCATCATATTGAACTCATTCTTAAAAATCAGCTAGCATCTGATAAATCATTGATAGCCAGATACATAAAGAATTCCCATAACTTGACAACACAAAACCCCAAACTACTCAATTTTAAAAAAATGGAAGGAGTTCCTTCCCACTGTGGTGAAGTGGTTCAAGAATCTACTGCAGTGGCCCAGGTCACTGCAGAGGTTGGGGGTTCAATCTCTGGCCCGGCACAGTGGGTTAAAGGATCTGGCATTGCTGCAGCATAGGTCACAGCTGCAGCTGAGATTCAATCCCTGACACAGGAACTTCCGTATGCCACTGGTGCAGCCATTAAAAAAAAAAAAAAAGACAAAGGACTTCAATAAACATTTCTCGAAAGATATACAAATGGCCAAGAAAAAAATGAAGACGCTCAACATCACTAACCACTAGGAAAATGCAAATCAATACCACAGTGACATATCACTTCACATCCATTAGAATAGCTATTATCAAAACAACAGAAAACAAGAGTTTGCAAGGATATGGAGAAATTGAAACCTTTGTGCACTGATGGTGGGAATTTAAAATAGTGCAGGTGCTGTGGAAAATGATTTGGAAATTCTTTGAAAATATTATATATAGAATTACCATATGACCCAGCAACTCCACTTTTTCACAAAAGATGTGAAAGATATATGTATACCAACGTTCATAGCAGTGTTACTCATAATAGCCAAAAGGTGGACAAAATTCAAGAGTCCATCAAAAGGGAGTCCCCATCATGGCTCAGTGGTTAACGAATCTGACTAGGAACCATGAGGTTGCAGGTTCTATCCCTGGCCTCACTCAGTGGGTTAAGGATCCAGTGCTGCCATGAGCTGTGGTATAGGTTGCAGACGGGGTTCAGATGCTGTGTTGCTGTGGCTCTGGCGTAGGCCGGTGGCTACAGCTCCGATCCGACTCCTAGCCTGGGAAGCTTCATATGCCGAGAGAGCAGCCCAAGAAATGGCAAAAAGACAAAAAAAAAAAAAAAGAGTCCATCAAAGGATGAATGACTACGCAAAATGTGGTATACACATATAACAGAATATCATTCTGCCTTAAAAATGAAATTTGGACATGTTTATAGTATGTATGGATGAACCTTGATGACACATTAAGTGAAATAAGCCAGTTACAAAAAGACAAGTATCATATAATTTCTCTCATATGAGATTCCTAGAGTCAAATCATGAAAGTAGGATGGTATTTGCCACAGGTAGAGGGTGAGGAAATGAGGAGCTACTGTTGAATGGGTAGAGTTTTAATTATAATTTATTTTTGGATGGGGAAGACAAAAAAGTTCTGAAGATGGACATGGTGACGGTAGCACGAAATGCGAATCTACCTAATGGCCACAGAACTATACACTTAAAAATGGTTAAAATTATAACTTTTTTGGGCCTACACCTCCAACATGTGGAAGTTCCCAGGCTAGGGATGGAACCCACGCCACTGGAGTGACAATGTCAGATCAAGATCAGATCCTTAATCTGCTGTGCCACAACAGAACTCCTATAACTTTTTTTTGCCATTTCTTGGGCTGCTCCCGCAGCATATGGAGGTTCCCAGGCTAGGGGTCGATTCGGAGTTGTAGCCACTGGCCTATGCCAGAGCCATAGCAACATGGGATCCGAGCCGCATCAACAACCTACACCACAGGTCATGGCAACACCAGATCCTTAACCCATTGAGCAAGGCCAGGGATCAAACCTGCAACCTCATGGTTCCTGGTTGGATTCGTTAACCACTGAGCCAGGACAGGAACACCTCCTGTAACTTTTTTATTATGCACATTAACCACAACAAAAACCATTCAAGCAACAACTAAAGGTAACTGCTGCCAAATGAATACAATCTTGTATTAATGATACATATTTCAGAAGAGTCTGCAGGAAGTCATGCAAAAGGAGGTAAAGCATAATAATTTTTCTCCACCACTGTCTAGGAGAAAGGTGCTATTAACCCACTGTGCTGGGCTGGGGATCAAACCCATGCCTCTGCAGCAACCTAAGCTGTGGCACTCTGATTCCTAACCCAGCGCGCCACAGTAGAACTCCAGAAAAAAAGATACTATGTTTAAAAGATTAATTCATGTAGTTTTTTCAGAAATAATCCAAGAGTAACAGAAGTCAATGTTTTAACTATTGTATCAGTTACTCTTAAAGGACACCCAACTCTTCTAAGGGAATCCATTAGCCAGGACATAAGCTAGTTATATGCCGCCAGCTGAACAATACCATATCACTATGTTTTGTTTTTTTTTTTAGGGCCACACCCCTGGCACATGGAAGTTCCCAGGCTAGGGGTGGAATCAGAGCTGCAGCTGCTGGCCTATGCAACAGCCATAGCAACACCAGATCCGAGCTGCATCTGCAACCTACACCACAGCGCACAGCAATGCCAGATCCTTAACCCACTAAGCAGGGCCAGGGACCGAACCTGCATCCTCATGGATACTAGTCAGATTCATTTCCAGTATGCCACAAGGAGAACTCTGTATTAGTATTTTTGATAGTACACTAATGCACATTGCTAACTGTTTTAAAATTAATCTTATGACTTTGAACTTGATTAGTAGTAAGTTAATACCCCAAACCCAATCACCCTAAAATGATTTGATAAAACTAGTATCTGAAACTTCAAGACTGAGAATCTGTGGTTACCACATCAAGAGCACAATCTTGGTGAGTCTTTATTCATCAGACTGGATTTATACAACAATGATGTAACCAAATACTAAACTGGAAAGTGGAATGAAAGCACACATTACAAAGAGAAAAGATGTAGAAATGAAAGAAAGTGGAGAGGTTGTTACAAGCTATTAACTAGTATCAGACAACTGCTCCCCAAAAAATATCAAGAGAAAAAATTAATGAAATTAACTTAGCTTTAAGGGAAATATTATCTCTGGACAATAGAAAGTTCGTTAAACAGTTTAAACAGTACTTTTAAAAAGCCATATTATGTGCAAGGAAAGATGGTTTCTGGAGCCTAGAAGTCGCCACTCCATCCTGACAAATGAAAAAAGCTGAAGAAACTGAAAAATCAATAGTTGTTTTCATACCTGAGAAAGAAGGGAGGTCACAGGGCAATCTGCTTCTCTCAAATTGGAGAGACAAGACAGGTGGATGGAGAAAACACCACCTGAGAGCAGAAACTTAAGGAAACCAAAGCTATTGTAAGAAATCAAACTGTAATTGACAAAAATGCTGGAGGTTAGGTACAGATAAGTTCGAGTGAAAAACTCCAAGGGAACCTAGCAGCCATGGTGGGGGGTGGGTTGGGGTGGAGGGGGGCAGGTGTCTGCCGTGTGGCAACCACACTTTTGTTAGTTTTACCTCCAGGAACTTGACCAGGTTCTCACAGTAAATATCAGAGAAAAACTCCCTCCTGCTTCTTTGCAAGATGAGGGGAAAAGGAACCATTCTGAAATAAAGCAAATTACCTGGTTCTTAAAGCCTATCCCCATGAGAAACTAGATAGTCTGAGTACAGCCTGCTGGAGTTATTATCAGATTCTGACATGGGAGAAGAAATATCCAAATCAAGCCAGTTCTATCCTTCCATGTGGGAAAAGGAAAATGTCTAATTCTAGCCCCCGCTTCTAGCTGGCCTGTCTCATCGAAGAGGGGAAAGAAAAAAACTGATGAACATTTACTTGTTTGAAGTTCACTGTTTAGACAAACAGGCTTATTAAAAGACCTAATGAAAGGTCTGTAGAATGGTTCCCCTCCCTCCACAACTCTCTACCACACTACTAATGGCCTACTTACAAAGTTGCTATTACCCACTGTATCATATTCAGCCAGCAAGGGAAAAAAAAAAAAATAGCATGGTAGAGATGTTGGATTTATTGCACTGGGAATTTAAAACAATAGGATTAATGTGTTAAGAACCCTAATAGTAAAGACAGACTGCAAGAACAGATTGGCAATGTCAGTAGAGAGATGGAAATCTTAAGAATCTCCTAGGAGTTCCCATTGTGGTGTAGCATAAACAAATCAGACTAGGAACCATGAGGTTGCGGGTTTGATCCCTGGCCTTGCTCAGTGGGTTAAGGATCTGGCATTGCCATGAGCTGTGGTGTAGGTCACAGACTCGGCCTGGACCCGGCATTGCTGTGGCTGTGGTGTAGGCCGGCGGCTACATCTCTGATTTGACCCCTAGCCTGAGAAACTCCACATGCCATGGGTGTGGCCCTAAAAGGACAGGGAAAAAAAAAAAATCTCCTAAATTGCCAGAGATCAAAAACACCGTAAGAGGAGTTCTCATTGTGGCTCAGCGGAAATGCATCTGGACTAACCTCCATGAGGACATGGGTTCAATCCCTGGCCTTGCTCAGTGGGTTGGGGATCTGGCGTTGCTGTGGCTGGGATGCAGGCCAGCGGCTACAGCTCTGATTCAACCCCTAGCCTGGGAACCTCCCTGTGCCACAGATGCAGCCCTTAAAAAGAAAAAACCCACAAACCCACCATAATAGAAATAAAGAATGCCTTTGATGGACTTAATACAAGACTGGACATGGCTTAGGAAAGAATCTCAGACCTTGATGTTCATCAACAGAAACCCCCAAAACTAAAATATAAAGAGAACAAAGACTTTGAAAAAACACAGAACAGAATATACAAAGACTGAGACTACAAAAGGTATAATACATTCTGTGAATACTATAAGAAAAGAATAGAATATTTGAAACAATAAAGACTGAGAATTTCCTCAAATTAATGTCAGAAACCAAATCATAGATCCAGGAAGGTCAGAGAACACTGAAACATCTACACCGAGGCATTTCATTTTCAGACTACAAAAAAAATCAAAGATAATGTGCAAGAATAGTGCCCAGGCTATTTTACAAAGTAGCTTGTTTCCCCTTTCTCCTTAGTGATATCCCTTTTCAATTTGGTTCAAGAACTTATTAGCATTTAATACATGCTTCCCAGACCTCAAGGAAATGTATGCACCAAACTTTTAAAATATTACTGGCCTTGAAGTGACTTTTTAAAGTTTGGCAGTAAGCCTATTCACTACGTGAGCTTAAAATAAAAGCTAATATCTGAGAATTCAACAATATAAAAATGGAAAAGGGCAAGCTAAATAGAGTAAAGCGAGAGAGAAGATGAACCCCCAGAGTAACGGTTATAGGAAATCTGCAATCCCAGAATATAATTATCTATGCCAAGCAAGGTCCAAAGTAACTGGGATTATCTATCTCTAAGAGAAGAAAAAAGTGATAAACAAAACCTGGAATCCTTTTAATCCCATAATCGTTAGATAAAATTACTCTGGTTCAATAGCCACATCCAGAAATTGAGTTTGGAAGGTGGACAAATTTAAGAAAACATCCACTATTAGATGATTACCCCAAACAGCGAACAAAAATGCAAATATTAAACGTCCAACAACAGGGAGTCCCCTGGTGGCCTAGTGATTAGAACTTGGTGCTTTCACCTCAGCTTCAATCCCTGGTCTGGGAACTGAGATCTCACATCAAGCTGCTGCATGCTGCAGCCAAAAAAATGAAAGCCAACAATAAAGGTATCATCAAAAAAATGGGCACTTACTAGTTACTAAAATAATTATAAATGCAATACAGAGGAATTGAATATTGACATTAATAAATTAAACAATATAAAAGAGTATGACTTTTACAAATGAATCTATATAAAAATTTCATGAAGGTATAAATAGTTCACAGAAAATGGAAATACAACAGGCTCTAAAAATATAAGATGCTTGACTTCACCCCTATTATGGGAAAAATGTACATTAAAAAAAAGCAGAGATCAATGTATGTAAGAATGGCAAAAATCTACAAGTGTGACACTACCGTGAGTTAGTAAAATAGGGTAACAGGAATTCCTTGTATTGATGGTTGGAGGGCAATGTAGAAAAATTTATCAGAACTACAAAAGTATATAACCTCTGACACAGAGATCAACATCAAGGAATTTATGTAACAGAAATACTTGGAATATGTAAGAAATGACTATAAACTAAATTATTCACTCCAGGACAGTTAATATCCAAAAATATATAGAACAACGAGCAAATCTGAAAACTAAAACTGATTAAACATATTGACATGACCCATTTAAAGGACTACTGATACAACCAAGAAAAATGAGGTTGATCTTCATACAAGATCCCCTGTACATTCTTCCTACAACACTGATGTTCTTTACTCAAATCTGTGCAAGCCTTTGACTAGAACATAAATGATGCTATGTGACTTCTAGGGAGAGGTCATAAAAAGCCACCCAGCCTTTTTTTGCCTGTTATTTTTGGGACACTGATGTTTGAACCCAGCCATCACGCTGTGAGGAAACCCAAACCAGGTGGCAAGGCCACATACACATGTTCTGGCTGACAGCCCGAGCTGAGGTCCCAACCAATAGCCAGAATGAGCTGCCAGGTTAAGTTGAAATGATTCTAGCCCCAACACTAACTGCCACCCATCAGAAAAATCACCGAAGCCCATTCAACCCCCAGAACCAAAAGAGATAATAACTGTTTTAAATGACTATGCTTTAAAGTCATCTGTTTCTGAGCAGCAGATAAATGGGACAGTATTAAAGTAAAAAATGAAAAGAATATTATAGTAGGTCTGATGATTCAAACTACACAAAAAAGAGGAAATACATAGACTGGAGTGTAACAGGATAACTTTGCAAGGATCTACAACAAATTAATACTACCTCTGGGAAAAAGCACTAAATGGTAGAAGATGGGAGACTTTTCTGTGTAAACCATTTGAATTAAGAGTTAGTCTTAATTCAATGAAATAATAAAAATGTAATATATGTGGATAGCAGAAAAAAGAACATAGTGGTGCCCATTTTGGAATATAAATGATTTGAATTTTTATTTAAAAATATTTTCACATTTTCCTAATAAATTGATATATAAGGCAGTCTGTCTCTGTCCAGCACTACACAGTTTATAAAAAAATGTTTATGTCACGCACATCCTAACTCTAAACTTTATCAATTCCAGAATACAGGTGGCACACTGAAGAAAGATCTTTAGTTCCAGGTGTCACTTAGTTGCAAAACCTAAGGCAAATCACTTTTCTTGCCTCAGTTTCCTCATCTATAAAACTAGTCTTCAGTGTTCTCACTGGGGTGCAGCAGGTTAAGGATCCAGTGTTGCCACAGCTGTGGCCTAAGTCTCAGTGGCGGACTGGATTTGATCGCTGGCATGGGAACTTCCGTAATACCATGGATGAGGATGAAAAAGAACAAAAAAAGCTAATATTTCCTCATATAGCCATGGTAAGGTCCAGACAAGATTTGTGGGAATGCTATAGAAGTTCTATTAACTGCATCATATAGCATGTAACTACTTAAAAAATGTCTTACAAGCTATCTTAAAACCACCCTGGGAGTTCCCATTGTTGGTACAGCAGAAATGAACCAGACTAGGAAACATGAGGTTGCAGGTTTGATCCTTGGCCTCGCTCAGTGGGTTAAGGATCTGGCATTGCTGTGAGCTGTGGTGTGGGTCACAGACATAGCTCATATCTGGTGCTGCTGTGGCTGTGGCGTAGGCCAGCAGCTGTAGCTCCAACTGGACTCCTAACCTGGGGTCTCCATATGCCGCAAGCTCAGCTCTAAAAAGCAAAAAAAAAAAAAAAAAAAAAAAAAAAAATATGGCTGCGCCTTCAGCACATGAGTTCCCAGGACAGGGACTGAATCTGAACCAATCCTTTAACTCACTGTGCCAGGCCTGAGACTGAACCTGAGAGACTCAAGCTGCTGCAATCAGATTCTTTAACCCACTGCCCCACTGTGGGAACTCCCCAGACAGAAAATTTAAATCTGAATAACTTGTGTTTTTCCTGTAGTAGTAAGCTTTCTATACTGTCAATCCAATTCACTCATCTTGAGGAATTTAGTAATTTGGTAGAGTTCATATTTACATCAAAACAGCCAATCATAAAAAATCAAAACCCTTTGGAATTACTCCTATTGCTTTTCTCATTCGGATACATCCCTATTTGCCACCAATGTAAATAGGCTCATGTAAAAAAAAAAAAAAAAAGGAGTTCCCGTGGTGGCGCAGTGGTTAACGAGTCCGACTAGGAACCATGGGGTTGTGGGTTCGATCCCTGGCCTGGCTCAGTGGGTTAAGGATCCAGCGTTGCCGTGAGCTGTGGTGTAGGTTGCAGACGCGGCTCGGATCCCGCGTTGCTGTGGCTCTGGCATAGGCTGGTGGCTACAGCTCCGATTAGATCCCTAGCATGGGAACTTCCATATGCCGCGGGAGTGGCCCTAGAAAAGACAAAAAAAAAAAAAAGCCTCATGTTTAATAAAAGTCTTTCAATGATGACTCCAAATTATGTTATCCTACAGTTAATTAATTCACCACACATCATAAGGAAGATTACGTATAAGTAACATCACATTACTATGGTGTAAGACTCAAAAGGGAGAAAGGTCAACTTTGATTTCTAGTACTTAAAACAGTGTTAGGAGCTTCGTAATTTTGTTAAGTATAAATTTTAGAGAAGCTTGATAATCTTATTTCCTAGAATATAAGAAAATAAAAGCAGTATATTAGGGAATCAATAGAGGCAATTTACCATAGTGATAGCTAATTGGCAAAATTATTCTACCAAACAGCTCTGTTGCTTCAACAACACCAAAAGGCATCAATGAATTAACTAATACAGGACAAAAACAGATGTTCATGATCTCAAATTGTGAAATAAATTTTAAGAGGAGAAAGAAAAAGGCTTAATTGTATTGACTGTATTGTTAAATACGGAGGAGTGTAAACACTTAAAAAAGTCTCCTCTAGAAGAATCCCCTCATTTTATAAACGTGTTAACAGGGCTGTCTGTAAAAGGATGCCAGAAATGAAGCCAAGTTTACTGGCTCCTGATTCACAGCAATGTTTAAGTAGTCACATATGATAACATTTTAAACTGGGGCAGTGGAGAATAACTGTTGTTAAGACTATTAAAATTTTTTAGGTCAGAACTGGTACAAACACATAACACCAAATCTTTACCAACTTCTCTAATACAACCTATCTCAAATATTGAATATGCACTTTCTAGAAGGAAATGTTACGCATAAAGATATTTTTGTCACGTGAAACCAAAAGACTGACTTCCACAATTTTTAACTAAAACTGTAGCACAAAGTGAGTATTTCAAAAACCATTTTTTAATGAATGGTAAAGCATATGCTGTTGGTTCTCTAGGTCTTCTGTCTTTCTTACAAGTGCTTTTAACTCACACAAAAGATAAAGGAAGTAAATGAACAAATTACAATCACACAAGTCTTCCTGAAAGTTAACAAGTAAAGGGCAAGAGAAAAACGCTTACAGGAAAAACATGAGTTATTCAGATTTAAATTTTCTAGCTGGCTTTAACTTCTCAGCTTAGGAAGCAATCTTAGTATCTGCATACATTTACTTAGTATTTTACTTAACTGTGTAATTTCTCCTTCTGAGAAAACTTCCACGAATAAATTAGCTGATGTGGGCACCAGGCATTTAATGTAAGATACATGACTAACAACTTTAGTAACAACCAATAAACTGGTGGTAAAGCAGTAGGAATCTACCATACAGAACTTAAACTTAGTTGTATACATTCATGCTATCTACTTGAAGGAATGTGCAAAAACTCCATTTTTAGGAAGGTTCAAATTTAGGAAGTCCTTGTTCATACTGTTTTTTTCATCTTATTCGTTCCTCTACTTTTTAATGAGAAACTCCATCTTCCAAGAGAAGAAAATCTGGACATAAAATTCTATTAACACTGTTGAATCCTAAATCAAATGCTATGTACTAGGTGGAACGGTGATGATTCTAAAATAATGTCATGTCATGACAATATCAAGTGACAAAAGTGATTCAGCAAAAAGTCCTGGTGGTGATGGTAGTGGTAAGAGCGAACACTTACAATAAGCAATTTACTCTGCTAGGCATTGTGCCAATAAGTGTATATGTACTTTCAACTTAATCCTTAGCAAAAAAAACCTTTCAAGTTAGATATTATTATTTCTACTTCATGTTAAGGGGAAAATAAATCAGGGTATGACTTGCCTAAGATGATGTAGCTGGTATGTGCTAGAGCTAAAACTTTATATCAAACAATGTGGATACACAGTCCGGCCCCTGCCCACTCCCCTTTCTTAACCCCAATGTTTAACTCTCAACAAAGTCCTGGCCAGAAATTGGTAAGGTAAGGTAAAAAAGACTGTTAATGATAACTTTGAAACCAATCTTGTTTTCCTTAATTTTAATAATTTCCCATTAGATGTTTTTATCTGAATAGAAAAACAAGTCCTGGTAACCTCTTAGAAGATATTGGACAGATGCTAAATAACGAATAAACTCTGTTCTTCCAGTAAAAACTC
The DNA here is from genome assembly GCF_016906955.1 of Phacochoerus africanus. Lineage (NCBI taxonomy): Eukaryota > Metazoa > Chordata > Mammalia > Artiodactyla > Suidae > Phacochoerus > Phacochoerus africanus. The sequence goes on along the minus strand of NC_062544.1, from coordinate 87,348,871 downwards.
TGAAATAATTATTTTAGACATTCTCTACTTAAGTTTAGTAATTGCTGAAAATAGCTTTAAAAGAAGGCCCTGGAGGGAGTTCTTGCTATGGCACAGTGAGGTAAAGGATCAGAAAAGAAAAACAATTATTCCATTTGTGGGAAAACGTTAATGAGTATGTACTGTAAATGTAATAATGACTACTCAGAACACAGAAAGCAGAGGTTCTCCAACTTTGGCATGTATTAGAATCACATGGAAGACTAGTTAGATTACTTGGCCCCACTCCAGCATTCTGACTCAATATAGGAATCTGTACTTCTAACATGTTCCCAGGTCTCAGATGTTTCTGGAACAGGGAATACTTTTTTTGTTTTTTGTCGTTTTAGGGCTGCACCCGAGGCATTTGCAAGTTCCCAAGCTAGGGGTCGAATTGGAGCTGTAGCCACTGAACTCACTGAGCGGGGCCAGAAATCAAACCCAATACTAGCTGGGTTCATTACTGCTGAGCCACAAAGGGAACCCCAGAAATACTCTTTGAGAACAAGTGCTTGAAACTAAAGCTTAAAAGTTACAGTACCAGCAAGAGGAATGTTGTTATTATTCTCACAGACAGTTCCATAACCTAAACTTTAGAGTAAGGCATATCTTTGATAACTGTGGCACATATGAAATTAAACTGGGATATCAAACATTTATCTCTCAAAAGAAAAAAAGGGCTTAACGACTGCATGCTTTTTCACTCTATATTCTAAACTTGCTCTAATTTAACCAGAGGATCAACTTATTTATACACATCATATCATGTAAAAGTCTTTTTTTTTTTGTCTTTTTAGGGCAACACCCAAGGCATATGAAGCTCCCAGGCTAGGGTTCCTGTACTACACCACAGCTCACAGCAAGGCCAGGGATCAAACCTGCATCCTCATGGATACTAGTTGGGTTCATTACTGCTGGGCCACAAAGGGAAACCCTGGAAATCTTTAAAGTCTTTAGGTGTTCAAGGTGTTAAGTGAAAAATGGCCAGCCCTATCATCCAACAAGTATTTACTGAAGAGCTATTGAGCCTCCAGAAGAGATAACAAGGAAGACAACCCTATGAAACGAATGCTCCCTGCTAACCTTCTGGAGTAGTCTTAGACAACTAATGGGACCATAAATGTCATGCAGACTTAAAGTTCCCAGGCAAGGGATCAAACAACCAGAGTAACAACGCATATCAGGGAACTCCCAGACACTAAACCCCTACAAATAATTGAGAACCCCCTGAAGTGCTAAACCCTAACTATCTCATTATGACTGCTATACAGTTAAGAGGCAGGGGCATAGGGTACAGTGAGATGGTACAATGAGACCACATGGATTCTTAAATTAAGCTATCATATTTAGAAAGAACCACAAAAACCACAGAGGAAACCTTGATATTCTTGATGAACATAAAGTTCTAGAATACACAAATCCAAGAGTGCAGTATATGATTTCCACCTAACATGATTAAACAGAGATGAAAATTTTAAGTGAGCTCTTCAGACCACAACTAATGTTACTAGATACAGTTAAGTAAAAAATAAAGAGCAAATGAAATGTAAAACATCTGGCCAGATTCATTTTTAAATAATCCCTATCACACATCAAGCAAAACAAAAATACATTATTACCCACAAGTTACAGACATAGCTCAAACCCTGAAATTCTTAAATGCTTACAATCTTCTCTAGTCCTTAACAGTGAAGAGTTGCTAGCAAAGAGCCTAAAACAGTGCTCACTTTTTAAATAAATCAAATCAATATGTCTTATACCTTACACAGTATTATGCCAATTATATCTCAAAAACAAACAAAAAACCAAAGCTCACAGCTATTATCATGACACTATCATCATACCTCCTGAAGGTATTAATATGTGGTCAACATAGTGGAAAAAATATCCAACAACCATTAACATAGAAATTTGGATGTAAATTCCTTTTAAAGTTGGTTTAAAAAGTCAGACTCAATCTGTACAAGTAGAAAATATTAGGGAAGTTTTGTGTTAGAATGAAAACCTCTGACAGTCTCCTAATGAAATGCAGACACTCTAATTGATATTAAATGGAAATGGAGATTATATATATATGTATATATATATTCACAACTATCTCATTATACACCCCCCCCAACACACATATCAGAGGATATGAGTATTTTTATGATGATGCATTGATAAGGAGTTAAACTTTTCTTTTAAATGTCTTTCTTGAGAAGTCATTAGGAAAAAAATATACTTAGAAGATAATTTGGGAGTATCCAAAACAAAAACAAAAATTCTAATGTAGGTTCCTGCATAGTTTCCCAGGAATTGAATTGTTTACTATAGTACTTCGGTGTTTTATTATTTTAGTATGTACTATGAAGCAAGGAGGTAAGCACATAGCAAGTCTCAAACATATCTGGCCTGGGTATTTAGCCTATAATGCATATGAACTTTGAAAAATGCTGCAATTGACAATCACTTGCCAAGAAACAGTTATAATAACTAATTTGTTGCACCAGTTTAAGGTGGTAGATATAACCTTAAGGTCTTTAAAACTCTTTCCACTATAAGGGCTAGATAGCTTTGGCCCAATCTGCTTTCTGAAGGAGACTAAAGCTTGTGAAGTAATATTTCATTACGAAACCAGATATATATATATACACACAACTGTATTACCAAAGAAATCACAAAGAATGTGTGATATGCTGTTCATTATAATTTTTTAAAATATCAAGATTTCTGACTCAAAATAAAAGCTGTGCCATATGGACTATATATATTTTTAATGCTCATCTACTATAAAAACAAACTAAATGGGGATCACACGGCAATGGGATATACAAATGCAGGGGGTTGACAGCCACTATTATACTGCTGAATCTAGGGGAAACACCACTTATCTGGTATATTTTTCTGTATGTAGGGAAAAGCCAGGAGACAGCAGAGTTCTATAATTTATCTTACTGGGAAGATCTGAAACTATAAATTCTCAAGCATTATGTACTTGAGAACATACATTCAATGCACAGCATAAAGTTATGTTTCTGAGATATGGATTCCAAAGAGTTGCTATATTGCCCATGGCTATCTGTCTTAATGTATTTCAAAAGTCTGATTTTTTAAAAAGTATGAAGTATATTCATGAACACCTGAAAAAAATATAGTACTGCTTAATTACACATCCCTTTCTTACAAAATATTGTAAGTCTTAAAACTGTGTTTCTTCGGACATCATCTAATTCAAAAGCATCATTTGACAGATGAGTCTCGAGGCCAAATGAGACTATTCTGCACTGCTATATACAGTTGTGTATTTCTTTGGTTACACTCTAACTTCTTGTCTTCTACTGACAATGCTGCACTGTGAATTGTCTCCTCTTTGTCTTGCATTTCCCTCTCCCCTCACCTCAGTCTAGCCACAACCACCTCTTTCCCCTCTTCTTTCATCTTTCTTTCCAGGCCCCAGTTCCCTTTCAGTCTGTCTCCATCAATCACTTTTTCTCTTCCCTTGCCCTAGAATTCTTAAATGGGTTTAATAAAATTTAATTTTACAAATAATTGTAACTTATATAAATAGTTCATTTAGAATTAGAATTTTAACACTGACTTTTACTATTTTCACTATTTATTCTTTTTTTTTTTCTTCTTCTTGTCTTTTTGCCTTTTCTAGGGCTACTCCTGCAGCATATGGAGTTTCCAGGTTAGGGGGTCTCACTGGAGCTGTAGCTGCCGGCCTACACCAGAGCCACAGCAATGTGGGATCCAAGCAGCGTCTAAGACCTACACCACAGCTCATGGCAACGCCATATCCTTAACCCACTGAGCAAGGCCAGGGATCGAACCAGAAACCTCATGGTTCCTAGTCGGATTCGTTAACCACTGCCCCACGACGGGAACTCCTATTTTCACTATTTATTCTAAAGACAATATAATTCAGCATAAACATATTAATCTGAAGAAGCTTCTAATCATTATCTAGAAAAATAACAGATCAAATCCTACACTTGTAAAACTGATTCTACTCATGTCTGCATCTATATTTTAGTTTCCATACAACCATCTCATGGATAACCAGGAACTCAAATATTAAAAAACATTAATAAAAATCAAGTCATAAAGCTTGAGTCTGCTGAACAGGCCTTTTCTTCACTGTGATCTATTTAGGTACTCATCATCTTACTGCAAAATTTTATTTGTCAATGTATGATTCAATTAAATTAAGAAAGGATAAAAGAAAATCTCACCCCCAATGGTACTCTCTTGAAATTCATGAAATTGGCCCTTCACAAAACGAAGCACTAGGCTTGATTTGCCAACAGCAGACTCTCCCAGAAGTACTAGTTTAAACTGGCATATTTTATTTCCAGTATTTGGCCCGTTGGGTCTTGTTGCTCCTCGATTAGCCATGTCCAAATGTGAAACAAGTCCCTAACTTCAGTCTCTTAAATGAACTTCCAGGATGCAAGGTGACAAATTTTTTTCTTTCTGGAGGTAAAGAAACCTAAAAAGAAACAAATATTAAGTAATTAAATATACAAATCAGCAAAACAAATCTAATTATTAATCACTGTAGTAAATTTTGGCTATATTATTGTATGACAATTATAACCTTTACTGAACACTGAATGCCATTTACTTTAATTCTCTCCCTTTGAAGAAAATAGTGTAGGAGTTCCCTTGTAGTGCAGCAGGTTAAAGATCCGGTATTGTCACTGCAGCAGCTTGGGCTGCTGCTGTGGCATGGAACTGATCCCTGGCCTGGGAACTTCCACAAGCTGTGGAGGTGCAGTCAAAAAGAAAAAAGAAAAGAATGAAAAGAAAAGAATGCAAAGGCATAAGAGGTTAAGTAACTTGACTGAGGTCATATAGTTACTGTGACAGAGCTTCAACAGAACTGAGTTTCAAACCCAGGCAACCTGAGAGATGACTCAAAAATTCAGGTTCTGGAACTACACTTAGGTTAAAAGTTTTAAGTAAAATTCTAGAACACAGTTAAGATCTCAATAAATGTTGACCATCATTATTTGAAGATTAAACGGCACTTTTTTTTTGTTTTAATGGTACATTTTTTTTGTTTAATTAACCACAACTCTGGAGCAACAAATATTCTAAGTCTCTCAGGTTTGTGTGGCTGGTGGCTAAAGGACTTAAACCTGTTTTCTCATGTGCTCAGGTACATCATACATGCAAGTATTAACAGTAGTTCTCTAAATGGTGAGCTCATCAGTGTCCTATTTACTTATACTTTTTTGTAGTTTTGAGGCTAACAATTAAAGGTGTCATTACTTTCTATTTAACACATTTAGAAAAGCTAGCCTGAAGGGCAACTTATGTGTCTTAACATCTAACAACACTACTTTTCAATCTCAAAAGAATTGGCAAACATTTAAGAACTCTTTTCCAATCTACTCACAAATCAATGATAATAGTTTTATTCATCTTTAATGAAATCTGATCATGTGTTAATAACACTAAATCTGATGATTCTCCTTCTCAAATCACTGTTCTATTTCATTTAGGTACCTCAAAGAAATCTGCCTTACCCATGAAACGAGTTTGTACAAGAATCCCTCCTGACAATGAACTCATTAATAAACATATCCACGAAACAATGAAATCACTTTTGCCTTTTCTAAACGGCAGCTCTGAAAAGTCCTTATCTTTTAGTAATACATACTGAAATATTTACAAATGAAATAATAGGTCTGAGCTGCTTCCAAACAATGGGGGTGTAACTAAAACAAGACTGGCCATAAGATAACTCAAGCGAGTTATACTATCCTCCCTACTTCTGTATATTTAAAAAAAATTTTTGTAATAAAAATGCTCCAACTCCACATCCATCTTCCCATCACCCTAAAAACGTACCAGATTTGGGGATCTAATCCAGGCTGACTATATCAATTTTTACGGGAGCAAGATCTTTCATTTCAAAGCCTCCATTTCCAGAATACCTAACTTACAAAGCTGCTGTGAGAATTGAATAAGAAATTAAAAAAATCTCTAAATCTGTAGTCAACACACAGCAGGGACTGACAACTGCCAAGCCCTTTGATGAAATAATGATCAAATATCACTGAGAATGCCGTGTAGACTGACAATACACCAACACAATGTCAGCTACTACATACAAGAGCGACTGAAACACTTCCCAACCGTCTGATTACCTACAAAAGACAAACTAAATTACTCATAAAGGACAGCTTGCTCCAAAATTCCATGGTACTTCCAAAATTTCAGGGAAAACATCAGATGCCCACTTAAAAATAAAAAGATTATGATTTAGCTTTGCTCTTCAAGATTTAAAGCTCTGGATTATAGTTGCCTCAAGATTTCAAGAAAAAAAATTACTAAATCTAATTATAAATATATAATCAGCATAACATTAAGGTAAAAATTACATTTGGCCGTTTTTGCATTCACTCCTTAAACTCTTGTTTCACAGAAACAAAGATTCTGCATTAAATGAAGTTTAAATGTTCTGAAAATAATTGGTATTCTACAGTTAAAGTTCCTCTGGGTGCTCTCTGATCAGACAGCAAAACTGTATTAATAACAGCAACTAACATTTACTGGGCACTTATTTTGTGCCAAGCACCAATCCATGAATTATGCTTACAGCAACTCTATGAACTCTTACTACTTCCCCCATTTTATTATATAAGGAATAAAGTTTCTAAGCTGTCCTAAATTATCACAGTGGTGTCCATGAAGTTTTTTTTTTTTACTACGTATGTGAAAGGGAGCTGACTGGACACGCTGGTTCCACTTAAGCAAAAGGTAAAAACCAAATATATGAATTATGACGATTTGAGCTTAAAAAGTCGGAAAGTCTCGGAGAGGACAACCAGCTTCCCAGAGAGGCGGACTGCAGAGCACGTTTAAAGGGCTCTCTACCAAAGGAGCGGCCTAGTTGTCTCAGGTTCTTTTAAAACTGCGGTTCATCACCTTCTAGAGATGAGACAAGGGTCCCTAGACAGCCTGTCTTCTCGAGCCGCCTCCTTCCTCCATTACCCGGCTAGAAACGTCCGAGATAGGTGGAGCTCCCCAAATTTACACCTGCTGGAGGCCCCGATTCCTCCTCCAAGAGCACCTGAGTAACTGACACCAAGCTCCAAAAGGCCTGGGCCGGCCGGCCTTGCCAAACCCCTGCGCCATCTCTTCCATCCTCCGCCCCCGAAGCCGCCCAGGCTCTAGCCGGGGAACCCCCCTCACCCCCGGGCTGCCGGGACAGACAGGCAGGCGGAACCGCGGCCTCCGGCCCTCTCTCGCGACGCCATCTTGAGAAAGGAAGGGTGACACCCGTCGCTGCCAAGGCCGGTCCCCAAATTCTAGTCTCCAGAGCTCCTTGAGGGATGCGTCACCGGGGCTGGCGGGTCCAGACACCGGGTTCCGCAGCTCCGGCCCCGGGCCCCGGCGCGCGAGTGGGTAAGGGCTGGGGGGGTCTCCGAGAAGTAAGGGCGGCAGAAGCCCGCGGGTCACCCGGGGTCCCGACCCGCTCAGGGCAGGCTCGGTTACCTGAGCCCGCAACGCGCGGACCCGCGGCGCCAAAGCTTCCGGCTGCAGGACTCAGGCGTAGTCCGAGAGGAAGCTGAAGCAAAGGCTGAGGCGGCGGCGGCGCGTCTCCTCTGCGCCGCTTCTCTCAGACTGGACGGTGCGGGGCTCGTGCTGCGGTGCCGCCCCCGCCGGGCTCCGTCTCCGCCTCTCTCCGCTCCGCCTTCCTCCCTCCTTTCTCCTCCTCTGCCGCCGCCGGCGCTCGAGTTCCCACTAATTCTTTCTCCTCCCCCCTCCTCCCCTCAGGTCGGCCGCCGGCTTCTTCACGAACCAAAACACAAACACTCCAGTCCCTGCGCGGGAGCCACTTCCGCCGCCCGGCGCCAGCCTCGCCGCCACGTCGCCGCACGTCGCGAACTACGCCCTCACGTCACTTCCTGTCGTGGCCAGTGGTCCCACTCCATCCTCTTCCCCGCCCCCTCTCAGATCCCCTGGAACCACCGCAAGGCTGAGGGGCGGGGCGGTCATGTCACGTGATCCCGCGAGCCACAGGGGCGGGTCCGGCCACAGGCCACCGCCCCTCCCCCCGCTCCCGCCCGGCGCGCGCGGCCCCGCCCTCCCCGGCGCCATTGTTATCTGGGCGGTGGACTGGGGTTCCCCGCTGCCGAAGGCAGGGAGCGGGCAGGAACTACCTTGCTGGCCTGCTTTCGGGGGAGTTGGGGAGAGTGTGGGTTCCTTTCTCTCTGCCGACTTGGGGCGCGGCGAAGTTCCCTCTGTGAATATTAGCTCACAATCCCCTTTAACCTACCCTGCAACACCCCAACTCTGCCGTCCTAGCTAAGGGGCTTTTTTGAGGAGACCTTTCTAACACCGGAGAACCTCCCGACAAGTCCCTGGGGATGGGTGGGTCGGTACGGGCCTGGAAGGGGTATCTACTCCGGGGAGCGGGGGGAGAAAGAGATCCTTAACCTGAAAATTGTCTTTTAGGCGGAGACATTTTTAATAATAACATGCTTTTCTTGAGAACTTACCTATTTTTGGTGGGGAGGGGCAAATTATAAAATAATAGCTGTTTTTTGCCGTTTTCCACCGCAAGTTACTGCACTAAACGCTTTACAGGAATCATCCCATTTTCTACATACACTGAGGCTTTGTCGTCCGCCACCCGTGTTGGAATAACACCTGCCCAAAGTGGTCCTTGCTGCCTAGCACAGTGCCTGACATCCAGGAGTCCTAATTCATGGCTGTAGAATTCATAGATGTGCTGTGCCTGTTTTGCAGGTAGAGAATTTGAGGCAGAGATCGTGTTACTTGTACAAAATCGCTGCGGTGTTAGTGATGAAATTGTATTCTAACCTGCAGGCTGGCTCCAGAACCCGAGTTCTTAAGCACGATTCCAGTAAAAGAACTCAAGACTTTGATTAGCCTCCGTTGCAGACCTACTTAAGATGTTTTTGTTCAATCTCATACAATTTCTGGCTGGGGCTCTGAAAACAGAAGAAAACAAAACAAAATTCATTTTGGATTTGGTAGAACCTTAAATCGATTTTCCCTCAGGATGAGGGCTACTTTTTGACTTTGCTGTTTACCATTTATATCTCTATCGTGAGGACATTAGTATTGATTGTCTATATGTGTACAAGGGGTAAGGTATCCTATGGGTGCTCAGTCAACATTTTGCAATGAAGGTGATTTGATCCCTTAAACAGCCAGTCTTTCAGATCCACTCCTCAGTTACTAACCAGAAGAGTATTATCTGTTGTATGTAATTTGGTATCTGTGGCACTTTATCCCAAGGAGTTGTTCCAATACAGATGTTAGTCATTAATACCTCTGACAATCCCGGGAAGATTGAGGAAATAGGATGTGTCACATCAGCTTTGGTATGTCAACACTGTGCCCAAAACCAAACCTATTCCATCCCAAACTTGCTTCTGCTTGGTGACTGGTATTAACAGCCTCCCAACCTCCTGGACTTGAATCATCTAAAACTTTTCATGGTCCATTCTATCACCCAAAATTCTCTAATTCCCAAATCTGAACTCTAATCCCAATGCCCAGGCCACAGTAGAATTCATATAAATGGGAATTAATGCACATTCCTGCCTTTTCAATCCATTCTCTACACTTTTGCCAGTCCCTCCCCTACTAAAAAATGTTCAGTTCCTAAATAGAGTACAAAGTCTTCAACTCTAGTTCCAATTTATGTTTTTTGGTTTTATTTTGTTTTCATGGTATGGGTCCAGATCCTATGCCAGAGATCAAATCCCTGCCATAGCAGCAACCTGAGCTGCCACAGTGACAACACTGGATCCTTAACCCACTGTGCTTCAAGGGAACTCCCCAATTCATGTTTCTTTCATTCTATTTCTTTCTTCTTTTTTTTTGCTTTTTAGGGCCACACCATGGCATATAGGAGTTTCAAGGCTAGGGGTTCGATCAGAACTGCAGCTGCCAGCCTAGGCCACAGCCACAGCAACGCCAGATCCAATCTGTGACTGTGACCTACACCAAAGCTCACGGCAATGCTGGATCCTTAATCAACTGAGCAAGGCCAGGGATCAAACCCGTATCCTGGTGGATACTGGTTGGGTTCGTTACCACTGAGCCACAACAGGAACTCCTTTCATTCTATTTGTAAAGCTTCCCTCTCCCCAAACTCTTGCTTTCTGCCCTGATGGCACCAGTCTACTTCGTGTTCCCAGAGTGTCATCTTGTGTTCTTATCTTGGCATTTTTGATCGCTTTGTTCTCTCCGCCTGGAACAAACACCATTACCACAATCAACCTTGGCCAGGATGCCAACTCCTCTGGATGGCACCCGAGGTTACTTATACTGGATTTAGTGATTGTTTTCCTGTAGTTTCATGATACTTCACTATAATATTTCTAATATCTGCCTTGTTTTATGCTTAGAGAGTACCTAGATTTTCTCCTCAGGTTTTCATTCTCATTAAGATTTTAAAGTCCTTAAGTGTCAGGACCATAATTTATTCATCATTTCAATTCCTCACAGAGGACCTTTGATTAATATACTAGGGATCTCAAAAATATTTGTGTGCTCAGTTACATTTAGAATGGTGAACATTTGACTTATGACTTCACAGGAGTTTCCATTGTGGCTCAACAGTAATGAACCCGACTAGTATCCATGAGGACACAGGTTCGATCCCTGACCTCACTCAGTGGGTTAAGGATCTGGTGTTGCTGTGAAGTGTGGTATAGGTCGCAGATGCGGCTCAGATCTGGGGTTGCCGTGGCTGTGGTGTAGGCCAGCAGCTACAGCTCCAATTTGTCTCCTAGCCTGGGAATCTCCATATGCCACAGGTGCAGCCCTAAAAAAATATTTAAATAAAATAAAAAATAAAAAAGAAGACTTCACAAAGAACATATGGATGCTGAAATTTATACCTTTTTTTTTTTTCCTTTTTAGGGCCGCTCCCGCGGCATATGGAGTTTCCCAGGCTAGGGTCTAACTGGAGCTATAGCTGCTAGCCTACAACGCAGCCACAGCAACTCAGGATCCGAGCCACGTCTGCAACTACACCACAGCTCATGGCAACGCTGGATCCTTAACCCGCTGAGCAGGGCCAGGTATCAAACCCGAAACCTCATGGTTCCTAGTTGGATTTGATAACCACTGAGCCATGACGTGAACTCCCAATTTTGTCTTTTAATTCAACTCCTTATGAGGAATAAATTCCATAGTATTTTTGTAATTTAGTCATAATGTTTGCCTGGTGGCGTGCTGTTCCAGCGGCTAGTATTTGTAAAATCCAGTGGTCATTTTGGAGAGATGGAAATGCCACAGTATAGCTTTGGTCTTGTACTGCCACTCACAATATGCCTGTGTTTATTTCCCTAACCCCAGATAACTGAGAAGGACTGACCATTGTGTACTTTTCAGTAGCAAATGTGGGATCCTACTAGTTGATAATATTTGTTAAGGAAGCTACACAATGGATGGAGCCTAAATAAAGTCATGCAGACCTGAATGAACTCTGCCCTCAATCTCTAAACACTGATTCATGAATTCCCAGCATCTTGCATCTCTCCATCACCCACAGCAATGCATATCTTTTACATTTTCCTCCAGGAAATTTGTCTTCCATTGTGTAGCTGAAGAATGACTGTGTAGATGGTAGTGAATGGCAACATTTAATTTTAACTGGGAATGTCTGGAGATGAATTGAAAGGTAATTCTAACATAAGAAATCTTAGGCATTGTAGCAAGGCAATGAGAAAAAGGCAATGGAAATGATCTAATAAGGTTTTTTTAAGTTTATGTCTTTTTTTTTTTTTTTTGGTCTTTTTAAGGCCGCCCCTGGGGTATATGGAAGTTCCCAGGCTAGGGGTGGAATTGGAGCTGTAGCTGCTGGCCTACACCACAGCCACAGCAACGCCAGATCTGCAACATACACCACAGCTCATGGCAATACCTGGATCCTTAACACATTGAGGGAGGCCAGGGATCCAACCCCCATCCACATGGATACTAGTTAAGTTCATTAGGGCTGAGCCGCAATGGGAACTAGTCATGTTTAAAAAGCTAGTGTCTTTGCAGGGCATCATACAAGCCTCAGCTCAAATGTCACTTACCTAGGGGCTCTCTAAGCCCATCGATTCTAAAGTAGCTTTCCTCCCTATCAGAGCATTCTGTTTTCTTCAAAACACTCATCACTTATCATGTGAAACAATCTTATTTATTGATTAATTTGATGGTTATCTCCACTAGAATGTAAATTCTATGACATAGAGATTGGCTTATTCCATTGCATTCCCAGAACTGATGATAGATATTTGTAAACAAACAAACCAGAAAAATGAAATAGGAGATCCTGCTGTGGCAAAGTGGTTTAAAAATCCGACTGCAGGGAGTTCCCGTCGTGGCGCAGTGGTTAACGAATCCGACTAGGAACCATGAGGTTGTGGGTTCGGTCCCTGCCCTTGCTCAGTGGGTTAACGATCTGGCGTTGCCGTGAGAGCTGTGGTGTAGGTTGCAGACTCGGCTCGGATCCCGAGTTGCTGTGGCTCTGGCGTAGGCCGGTGGCTACAGCTCCGATTCAACCCCTAGCCTGGGAACCTCCATATGCCGCGGGAGCGTCCCAAGAAATAACAACAACAACAACAAAAAAGACAAAAAGACAAAAAAAAAAAAAGAATCCGACTGCAGTGGCTCAGGTTTTTGCAGAGGCGAGGGTTTGATCCCCAGCCCAGTGCAGTGGGTTAAAGGATCTGGTGTTGTGGCAGCTGCATCACAGCTGTGGCTCAGATTCAGTCTCTGGCCTGGGAACTTCTGTATGGCCTGGGTTCGGCCACTTAAAAAAAAGAAAAAATGAAATGAACCCTTATACAGACAAACCTTGCTAGCAAGTTAAGTCGTTTGATGTGCTTAGAGGGGACTTCCCATCATGGCACAGCAGAAACGAATCTGACTAGGAACCATGAGATTGAGGGTTCCATCCCTGGCCTTGATCAGTAGGTTAAGTATCCAGCATGCTGCTGTGAGCTGTGGTGTAGATCATAGACACGGCTCAGAGTTGCATTGCCGTGGCTGTGGTGTAGGCTGGCAGCTACAGCTCCAATTTGACTCCTAGCCTGGGAAGCCACACGTGCCGTGGGTGTGGCCCTAAAAAGCAAATAATAGTAACAATAATGAAGTGCTTAGACGGAGGAATTATCTTGTGACTCATTGGGTTAATGATCTGGCCTTGTCAGTGTCACTTCTGTGGTTTGGGATCCTGGCCTGAGAACTTTTACATGCTGCAAAAAAAGAAAAAAAAAGTGTTTAGGGGAAGAAGAATATACTATCTAGAATATTACAATATAGTTTTTACAAATGTGAAGTAGTACCCCCAATCACTTAAAATTTTTTTGGATTTACAAGTTTTTCATAAGCTTTTTAAAAAGGGGAATCATAAATTCCATTAAAATTCCAAGAGAGGTGTTCTGTATACCCCATATGTGTAGAACATAACAAATATTCACCAAGTTCACATTCATTAAAATTTCAAAGACTTTTTTTTTTCATGGCCACACATGCGGCATATGGAAATTCCCAGGCTTGGGGTAGAAGCTGTTGGCCTATGCCACAACCATGGCAACACCGGATCTGAGCCACATCTGTGAACTATGTGGCAGCTTGTGCAACACCAGATCCTTAACCCATTGAGCAAGGCCAGGGATGGAATCCAAATCCTCATGGACACTACTTTGGGTTTTTAACCAAGTAAGCCACAGTGGAAACACCCAAGACTTGAAAGAATTTAAGGAGAATTTAAAGGAAATTCCATACTTAAAAACAAAATTTGCCATGTTATTTAAAAAATTCAATATGTATTATTGCAGATAATATAGATTTTAATATAGTTAGTTGAAATGTTTTTTAAAGCCTATTTGAAGTGTAAGTATTCTGAAAGACTTTAAGGTGTTTCTTACCACAGCTGCCAAATAATAACTTTGCAGAATTTTTAAAGTTCTTAAGCGCTGAAAGAACTACACACAATGTGCATGTTCTTTCACAAGGAAGTACCTAAAATGGGTGGTCACGATAGAAATAGGGTTATTTAATCCCTGGTCACAAGTAAAATTCATAGGCCCTTGGCCAGGAGGAGGTGCCTGGCTGAACTCATCCCAAGGAAAATGCATTGCTTAGGAAACCAAAGAGAAGTTGGTGATTATTTGCTCTGGTGCTCAAGACCAAATTCTTCGAGTTTTCTTGCCCTCCAAATCTAGTAAAGAAGGGGGAAATAAGAGAGGAGAAGGAGGGAATGAGGGAGAAAGAAAGAGGAGAGAGAGGGAGACAAAAATGGAGAGAGGAGTAAGAGGGAGAGAGATGGGAAGGCAGGCCTGAGAAAGAATTGCGCTCCAAGCCCCGCCCCTGTTTCCTAGGTAACCGGGTAAACAGACCTCCTTTCTCCATTTTCCCCAGTGAACTCCGTTAAGTGTTAAGCAGCAGGCAGGAAGCAGTGGGCAGGGAGTCCAAATGGAGATGTGCTCTTTCGTGAGAGTGCCATCTCCCAAAGTGTTGGGGTCCTCCAAAGCATTAGGATCTTCCCTCCAGCCAGGTACAGCTTACCCCTTAGAGATGAGTGCCCTTGGAAAAGTGAGGATGTCTGAGAGGAAATCTCCCCTGAGCATGGCGGTGGGATTCGTCCAGGAAGGAAAGGGTGACTTAGGAGAGAGAAGAGTCTTCATGGGAACAACATCTCCTACGGAGTTAGGGCTCAGAGTGAGATTAGGAAAAGAAGATTCTTCATGCACTAATAAATATGAGGAGAGGATAGCATCATCAGAAACAAAATCTCCATCAAGCAAAGGGCTTGAAATGAGATTAAAAAGACCGGATATTTCTAGGACCTTCATGGATGGGAGTAATTTAGGAGTCAACAGGGTCTCAGCCCTACAGGAGACAAAACCTTCTCTGAGTATGTTGCCAGGAAGGGTGGGTTTAGAAAATGAGCGTTTTTTGGCAGGGTGTTGTCCTGGGAGGGTAAAACGGCCTCCACTGGGCATGGTGTGTAAAAGTCCACGGGCTCTAGGGAGCAGGAGATGTCCTGTGGCTGATGACCTTGAAGGATTAGGTGCTTCAATGGGGAAGCAACTTGTTTTGGATATGGAACCTAGACAGGAACTGGAAAAAGAGTCCACCTGTGTGGTGATGAAGCCCAGAGCAGAGATGGAGCCTCCTGTGGAGGTGGACATGGGGCTACCCCAACCAGAGGATCCAGATGAAACTAATCCTACAGATCTTCATATGGGCTTGGTGATAGAACCATCTGAGTGCCAGCTGGCTCAACTACATGAAGAGCAGAAGGTGGCTGAGAACACTGAACTGGGAGTAGAACCTCCAGATCTCATCAGACCCATATACTCCGGGAAGTTTTTTGATCGGATGCCTTGCTGGCCAAGTGTAAGTTGTTTTCTGGTACTTTCCCTAGGACCTATGTATAGCCATGACTTTATCCAGATGACAAACTAATGAGAGTTGTTTGGATTTGTGAAGTCAAATTGCAAAGGTTTTGTTGAGATTCTGGTATTCTTTGTCCCTTTGGACGGTTCTTCAGTTGTTACTTTATGTGATTGCCTCTGACTCTTTGCCTCCCTTTCTAGATGTCAGCTTTGTTTTCTGTGGACAGGAGTGGTTCTTCTTGATTTCTCCCTTCATCCTTTGACCTACATTTCATTCTTCAATCTGCATTTTCTCAACCCTCTTACTGCAATACATATTTTATCCTAATATTCATGTACATTTTTCAAAAACATTTTTCTTTTTCCATTCATTATTCTGAGTTATTTATTCTCTCAGCAAAGATGTGTGATGGCCATTATCCTGGGTACAGTGCACTATAAAATGTAAAGCATTATAATCCCTATCCTATGGGTTTAGGCTTTCCAATTTTGGAGACAATAACCAAACAGATATTGTATAGACATCTAAATGAATAGAAAACAAATGTGATCTTTAATAGAAGTACACCTTCAACATAGAGCTCAATGGAAAGTTTGGACAGTTCTGTTTGGAGGAGATGGGAAAGGCTTTACAGAGCGAATAGTATTTGAGCTAATTTAGAAAGGTGTCAGTATTTGTCAGATGGGAAAAAGGGTTGGAGCATCTTGGGAAAGAAGAATGGCATAGAGTATGATCAAAGCTTCTAGTATTGGGGAGGTATAAGCAATTCTTTGTAGCCAGCATGGTTGTAAGATGAAGATGAAGAAGAAATCTGAAGGTCGAGAATGTAGGGGTAAAACATATGGATACAGAAGCAATGATGGTTCTTTATGAAGAAATAAATAAAATTTGCCTTTTGGAAAGATAATTCTGATATCAATAATAATGGTGGACTGGAAGGGGGAATATTGAGTGACAGGAAAAAGTTATAAGGTTATTCCAAAGCATTGATGGCCTGAGGTTAATGTAGACTTAAAAAGAATAGAGAGGAGAGAGCAATTCTGAGAGCCTTTTAGGAGATAGTATTGTTAACAACTTCCGTCCAGTTGTGGATCTATGTGGCGAAAGAGACGGAAGTTGATAGATGACTTAGGAGTTTCTAGGTTGATGAGATCTCTTTTTGTTTGGTGGCAAATGAACATCTGGTGTTGGCCATCCTGCATTTGAAATATCTGCAGGATGTCAGATGAAAAGCCAGGGAGACAGTTTTTAATGTGAGACTGTTGGAGTCATGGGTGGAGATGGGAGAAGAAGGTCTAGGCAAGAACCTTAGAAATATATGACAGAGAAAGAAATGTCAATTAGGTGAATTCTTGAGGACAAGGATTTTCTTTTATTTATTATGTATTTTCATGGCATATCACAATGCTTGGTATACAGTGGTCATTTAGTAAATATATGTTTGATAAATGGTAAGAAGGCTGGATGATTAAATGGGAGAAAGAACAGTCAGAAAAGAAGGAGGTGAGTTTAAGAGGGTGGTACTGAGCAACATAAAGGGAACGGGAGTTCCCATTGTGGCTCAGCAGGTTTAATCCCTGGCCTCGCTTAGTGGGTCAGTGATCTGGCATTGACGGGAGCTGTGGTCGCACACTTGGCTTGGATCCCAAGTTGCTGTGGCTGTGGTGCAGGGCAGTAGCTTGCAGCTTGGATTAGACCCCTAGTCTGGGAGCCTAAATATGTCTCAGGTGCAGCCATAAAAAGCAAGCAAACAAACAAATAAATAAATTCAGTGTCCTTAAGTTATTCTGGGAATAAAGGATACCATGCAATGAGATTTGAGATCACAATTCTGCTGAAGTGGTCACAAGGATTCTGCAGAATTTTTTTTGCATCTGCAAAACTTTTGTTCCCCTTGGGACTTCAGGGTGTTCTTTTGTCTTTGACCCACTTTGCTTTCTGGTTTCCTTATTGGATTTCCCCAGCTGCTCTTTTCTCACTTGACCATGCCTGCTTCTCCTTTCTGGATCGGATCTGCAGTCTATGGCTTCAGACCTGATCTCACACACTAGCAGTTACCAGCTTCCGGTTTCCAATACAGGCAATTCTAAAACCTCTGCTTCCTCCTACCTCTCACATCCTCCTTTCTAAATGTGAGAGGACAGAAAAGGGAGTTTCAAGGAGAAAGTGACTTGCAGTATGAAAACGTCTCTGATAGGGTAAATAGAATAAAGATGATTTAGCTTTGGACATTAAAGAAATTAGCAGCATTGTTAGAAGAGCATGATGGAGAATTCAGATTCCAGTATACTGAAGAGCGAAATTAGAATTGCAGAAAACCCTTGTGAATTTTTTCTCCCCTTAAGAAAGCGGTGGGAGTTCCTGTTGTGGCGCAGTGGTTCACGAATCTGACTAGGAACCATGAGGTTGTGGGTTCGATCCCTGGCCTTGCTCAGTGGGTTGAGGACCCGGCGTTGCCGTGAGCTGTGGTGTACGTTGCAGACAAGGCTCGGATCCTGCATTGCTCTGGCTCTGGAGTAGGCCGGTGGCTACAGCTCCAATTAGACCCCCAGCCTGGGAACCTCCACGGGAGCAACCCTAGAAAAGGTAGAAAGACAAAAAAAAAAACCAAAAAAACAAAAAACAGTGGTAAAGAGAATGGAGTAAAGATTCCATTTAGCAATATTTTTACTTATTTAGTGAGTCAGTAGGAGTTTCCAGAGATAACACAAAGGAGATAATGGCTGGAACCAGACCCCAGATAAGAAAGAGGGAATGGAAATAGGATCATTGGCAAGAGAAGAGATTAGCCTAGACTAGAAATGAACCTCCCTTTTGTTTTTTAATTGACTTTCTTTTTTCCATTTTTAAAAGTTTTATTGAAGTATAGTTGATTTACAATGTTGTGATAATTTCTTCTGTACAACAAAGTGATTCTGTTATACATGTACATACATCCATTCTTTTTCAGATTCTTTCCCCATATAGATTATCACAGTTTATTGGGTAGAGTTCCCTGTGCTATACAGAGGCTCCTTTTAAAATAATTTTTAAAATATTACAATACCTACTTTCACTATAAAACAAAGATAATAATGTTGTAGAAAGTTTAGAAAACACTCATAATTTTAATCCCCCTAACACTATGCCTACTAGCGATTTGTTGCATTCACATTCATTAACAATCATTGGTGGCTTTACTTTATCATCATCACCATCCATGGAGCTTTGCAGATATTAACTCTTTATAGGTGAAGAAATTGAGGCAAATTAGGTAAGTTGGCCAAAGTCTTACAGCTAAGAAGTGATAGCCCCAGGATTTGAATTCATAACTTCCCTTTTTTTTTTTTTTAATTTTTTAGGGCCTCTCCCACAGCATATGGAGGTTTCCAGGCTAGGGGTCTAAATTGGAGCTGTAGCTGCTGGCCACAGCCACAGCTACAGCAATGTGAGATCCTCCCTGAGTCTGGAACCTACACCACAGCTCATGGCAATGCTGGATCCTTAACCCACTGAGCGAGGCCAGGGATTGAACTCAAGTCCTCATGGATACTAATCAGATTTGTTTCTGCTGAGCCGTGACAGGAACTCCCTGAAGTCATAACTTCCAATTCAAGAGTGTGAGTTCTTGACCATGCTACACTTCCTGTGACACTTTTCTGCAAATTCATTTTTATGTAGTTATCACAGCAAGCATAAACATTGTCTTAATTTTTCACTTATTTAATGTTTTCCAGTGTTGATACAGAGAACTTTAAATATCTTCTAGTGATAAAGAACAATATTTTTAAAGTCAATATATGAGCCTTTTTTCCCCCCCTGCTTTTTAGGACCACACCCATGCCATATGGAAGTTCCCAGGCTAGGGGTCGAATTGGAGCTGTAGCTACTGGCCTATGCCAGAGCCACAGCAACTCGGGATCCTAGCCGTGTCTGGAACACTGCAGCTCACAGCAATGCTGGATCCTTAACCCACCGAGTGACGCCAGGAATCAAACCAGCATCCTCATGGATCCTAGTCGGATTCACTAACCGCTGGGCCACGAAGGGAACTCCCCAATATATGATTCTTTTGTTGGACATTAAATTTTTTTTTCCCCAGATTTTTCTGTAAAAGTAGTCTATGAACTTTTTTATACATATGTATTAGAATATTTCCTTAGGATCGAGCTTTGGCAGAAGCCAAAGGAGGGATCTTTTTCTAGTTCTTATTGCCAAATCTTTTCCTAAAAAATTAAACCTCTAAATTTAAAAAATTAATAATAATAATTTGCAAGGCATTGTTTTAATTCAGTTATTTGATTTATAATGAGAATGAAAATTGTTTCATATGTTTGTTTTTCATTTTTTAAATTCTTTTTTTCTTAAATTTTTTTCTCTTTTTTGTTTTAGTTTTTGTTTTTTGCTGAACTCTGATTAGTCTTAATGGCTTATTATTATTATTATTATTATTATTTTTGGATTTTCTAGTAGACAATCATATTTACACTTTTGTTTTCCCTCTTCTGCATGTATAACTCTCATTTCAATTCCTATCTCATTGTGTTGCCTATGATCAATAACACAATATTGAAAGGTCTCTTTCCAGGTTTTTTATTCTTTTTTTGGGGCCACACCTGGGACACACAGAAGTTCCTGGGCCAGGGATTGAACCCAAACCATATCATCTTTTCAGGTTTAATGGGAATGATTCTAATTGTTCACCATTAAGTATTATTTCTGTTGGAATTTCTTTGGTGTATCAAATTAAGAACAAGTATATCCAGTCCCAGTTTACTAAGAATGTTTAAACATCAGGAATAGAGCTTAAGTTATGAAGAACTTTCTTCACATATGTTGAAATATTTCTTTTTTTCTTTTTCTTTCTTTCTTTTTTTTTTTTTTAGGACCACACCCCTGGCATGGGGGTTCCCAGGCTAGGGGTCAAATCAAAGCTATGGTTGCCAGCCAACACAATAGCAACAAAAATGCCAGATCTGAGCCACATGTGTAACCTACACCACAGCTCACTGCAACACTAGATACTTAATCCAATGAGTGGGGCCAGGGATAGAGCCTGCATCCTCATGGATACTAGTTGTGGTTTGCTGAGCCACAACAGGAACTCCGAAATATTGCTTTTCTGAATTAACATGGTTAATTTTCAAATGGTGAGCCATCTTCATATTTTGGGGCTATGCCTCACTTGGTTTTGATATATTATTATTATAATACTTGCATTTTATTTGCCAGTTTTTTACTAGGATTTTTGCATCTATGATCCCATGTAATATTAGACAGTAGTTTTCCTTTTTCTGTTATCTTTCTCTGAGTTTGGTGTTAGGGTAATGGTAGTACATGAAAAAATTGGGAAGCCTTCTGTATTTTCACTTTCTTTATGCTTGTGATGGTTTAGATATTATGTTGTATTATCTATTCCTTGTAGGCTTTGTAGAGCTCACACAGCTAAAAGGAAAAGAACAGGAGATCCTCCAACTTCTTGACAAAGGGAAGGGAGGGTAAAGTATTTGATGCCCCTGAGTTCATCCAGTCTCAGGGAAGGGAGACAGTGCATTGGGGCGAGGTCAAATTCCATTTTCAAGCATGCAAGTGAGGAGAGTTCAGATAGAAATACCCATGTGTAGAGCCTTCTAAAACAACACCTGAGGACACTTGGTTTGGGAACCAAGGGAACTGGGGAGCTCATCCCAATCAGACTCCTTTCCAGTGTTAGGGGAGGGGGAGCAGATACATCTCATTGGAAGGACACTCATCCTGTACTTTGAAGTTGCTGCCCAAAGTTGGTGTTGAGCTGCAGGTGAAGGTCTGCTCTGATGAGCTTATGAGACCTCAGTAGGCCTCTAGTCCTGCTAGTAAAACAGTCATTGGTATAGCCATAAAGCACTGTGTTCAGGAAAAGTCTCCAAGAAATGGTGGCCTTCAAGAACTAAAAATGTTCTAGTAAAAGGAGGTCCTTGAAAGGTGTCTTGGACAGTACTCTGGTAGAGATCAAAACCTCTACAATAGTCATTTCTCCAAGACATCCTGACACTGTCCCTTGATTGCCATTAGTGTACTGACTATAGCAGAGACCTTGGAGTTATAAAGATAAAACAATGGAAACTTACAAAGTGCATGCATTGGTAAATAGTATGAGCCCTGAAGTACAAAGAGGGAGAAGAAAGGAAAGGTTCAAAGAAAGGTTTAAAAAATTATATTGTCTACAAAAACTAGACAGTATGTTAGGTGCTGGGCTACAAAGATGAAAAATGATACAGTACCTGCTTTCAAAATCTTAACAATCTAGAGGCTTGAGACCAATAGACAAGTGATTTTACTTGACATATGATAAATGTCCTGCAAAAGGTTGCTTTATTTTTTTTCCTGTTCTATACTAAGAGAATCTGATAGCTATTTAGTGGGTAGGTAGAGGCAGAGGGGTCACCCATTTGTAAATCTTGTGAGAACCTGGTAGCCATACAAACCCTGATACTGAAAAATAAAGAGGTGCAAAGATTCATTTTGTCTGAATTTGCAAAGAGTTGATCTCTGCAGAATTCTGAGAAGTGAGTGGTTTAATTTGGATAATGGGTTCAGAGCCTTCTGGGCAGAAAGACTGATGCTATCACTCCTAACTTTTTTGCTGAAATATTCAAAGGTAGGGATTTCTATGAGTAAAATGCAGTGGTCTTGGGCCTGGCGGGGAAAGATGGGACCATTATGCTAACCCACACTTAGTTTGTAGAGTGGATGATTATGGGTTGGTGGGTCTTGTGTAGCTGAAAATGGTCTTGTATCAACCTTTCTA
This sequence comes from Phacochoerus africanus, assembly GCF_016906955.1. Taxonomy (NCBI): domain Eukaryota; kingdom Metazoa; phylum Chordata; class Mammalia; order Artiodactyla; family Suidae; genus Phacochoerus; species Phacochoerus africanus. Next base: position 87,326,709 of record NC_062544.1, on the reverse strand, counting down.
AGTTGACTTGAATTTTTGGAACCAGTCTTCTGAGATGTGAAAGAGGTACTTGGTCACTGAAAACTAGAATATTGAGGACTAACTGAGGAGATGGCCAGGCAAGGTGGTACTGGTGTGGCTGGGAACTGAGGAAGGAGGCTGCTGAGCCAGGAGGTGGTCAGTGCAGTTGGGAGTTCGGTTACATACAGTGGGCCTGAGCAGGTAAGTTAATATACTGAGGACAATAGGAGCCAGGTTTGCAGTTCCCCTTTTGGCTCAGCAGTAACTAACCCGACTAGCATCGTGAGGATATGGGTTCTATCCCTGGCCTTGCTCAGTGGATTAAGGGTCTGGCATTGCTGTGAGTGTGGTGTAGGTCGCAGACATGGCTCAGATCCTGCATTGCTGTGGCCAGAGGCTGTAGCTCCAGTTTGACACCTAGCCTGGAAACTTCCATACCATATGCGGTAGGTGTGGCCCTTAAAAAAAAAAAAGAAAAGAAAAGAAGGAAAAAGGAGGCAGGTTTCTTACTGGTAGAGAAAAATGTTACAAACACAAAAAAGAGAAGGATAGAAGGAATCCTGTTGTGTTGGATTGTAACTGGAGGTATTGGTGAAAACTCATAGTGTATCTATATTTACTTATCTCTGTCCCTATCTCTACATCTATATCTACGTATATATCCATGTCAAAATCCATGTGTATGTATCCAAACTAGATACATTTAACTAAATGTATTATAGAATTGATGTAGATGCAAGTGTGTGGGGGAGTGTGCACACACACACATTTCCTAGCTCTGACTTCTAATAGGAACTAGAAACAGTGTTTATCTAGTAGCAATGAGCATATCAGAACCCAAATCTTGATTTGTAAATATCATTCTCTACTAAAAAGAATCAGGGGTGCTCTTTGGTGGCTCAGCAGGTTAAGTATCCAGCACTGTCACTGCTATGGCTTAGGTCACTGCTGTGGTGCAGATTTGATCACTGGCTGGGGAATTTCTGATGCTGCAGGTGTGGCAAAAAAAATAAATTCAATAAAAAAAAATAAAAAGAATCAGGACTCTTTTGGGGAATGGCCAACTAAAGGGCTGGTGTAATATAATATGAACTTGGAACACTTCGAGAGCCAAAAAGTAGGAAAATTCTCAAAGGATAATGCATATATCTCAAAGGGGTATAGAAACAAACTTGAAGGGGCTCCTGGTGGCTCAAATGTATACCTTTGAGTATTAAATATAATTACCAATGAATGAAAGGGTGAGAGGGGCAAGGATAAATTAAGAGTATGGGATTAACAAATGCATACTACCATATATAAAATAAATAAACAACAAGGACTTACTGTATAGCACAGGGAACTATATTCAGTATCTTTTTTTTTTTTGGTCCCTTTTTTTTAGGGCCACACCTGCGGCATATGGAAGTTCTTAGGCTGGGGTCGAATCAGAACTGTAGCTGCTGGCCTATACCACAGCCTGGGATCCAAGTTTTGTCCGTGACCTACATCGAAGCTCAGAGCAACAGCAGATCCTTATCCCACTGGTCAAGGCCAGGGATTGAACCTGCATCCTCATGGATACAGTCGGGTTTGTTACCACTGAGCCACAAAGGGAACTCCCTATATTCAGTATCTTGCAATAACCTATAATAGAAAAGAATTGGAAAGAATTGAATCACTTTGTGGTCCACCTGGAACTAACACAGTGTTGTAAATCAACTATGCTTCAATTAAAAAAAAACACCATTGAATAAAATTGAAATCCATGAGCCCATACTGATATAAATATATGAATGACTGAATAAATGGCAAGAGAAGAAGTTTTCCTTGCATTCACTAATGCCAACTAGTGAATGTAGATGGCGTGATGGAATTAGAAATTCACCATTTGGCAACCATCATAGTAGTCATGGTTTAGGCCAGAGTCGTCAATGGATATTAAAATAGTAGGTAGGTAAAAGTTTAGTGAGGAATTGGATATTTACATAGAATATTTATTTATTTATTTATTTAGTCTTTTTCCTTTTCTAGGGCTACACCCGCAGCATATGGAGGTTTCCAGGCTAGGGGTCTAATCAGAGCTGTAGCTGCCGGCCTCTGCCAGAGCCACAGGAACTCGGGATCCAAGCCACATCTGCAACCACAGCTCATGGCAATGCTGAATCCTTAACCCACTGAGCAAGGCCAGGGATCAAACCCACAACCTCATGGTTCCTAGTTGGATTCGTTAACCACTGAGTCATGATGGGAACTCCTACATAGAATAATTAATGATCACAAACTTTACAGTGGAGAAACCCTGCAGGCTTTACCTTCATTTAGTGATCAAAGTCAACACTACCAGTAATAGGACACATCAACAGTGTGTGCTCCTTGATAGAAGAACACAGCATTGTTTCTGGGATACTGCTGATAAAAATGTATAATTTTAATCATGAGAACACTAGTCAAACCCCAACTGAGGGACGTCTAATACAATAACTGGCCCAGACTCAAAAGTGTCAAGGTCATAGAAGACAAGAAAACTTCAGGAAGTCTTCCTGACCAAAGGAGACAAAGAGACAGGACGACTGAATGCCATGCATCCATGCCGGCTATCAAGGTGCCTGGATCCTGACCCACTTCAAGAGGCCCTGCCATGGGGAGTGTAGTCGTTTGACAGCCTCCACTTGCTGCCCATGGACCCACTGCAGCGTTCCTTCATTAGCCCACACTCCCAGTGAGAGAGCATGTCTAAGGACTCTAGAACTGAACCAGTTTACCCAACAGAGCTTCCTTTAATGGCAAATGTAATCTCAGAGACCACCCATGGCCTGGTCAACGTGTTCTCACAACTGTGTTGTGGTCAGGCACTCTTTATTCTTCTTCTTTTCTCTCTCCCCCCCCCCTTTTTTTTTTTAATAAACCACACAGCACATGGAATTATCTGGCCAGGGATCAAATCTGAGCCAGCTGGGACAATGCCAAATCCTTTACCCACCGTGCTGGGCCAGGGATGGAACAAGCAATGTCACAGAGACAAGCTGGATCACTAACTCACTGTTACAGCGGGAACTCCTGAAGTTCTTCATTCTTTTTTGTTTGTTTGTTTGTTGGCTTTTTAGGGCTGCACCTGTAGTACATGGAAGTTTCCAGGCTAGGGGTCAAATTGGAGCTTCAGCTGCCGGCCTACAGTACAGCCACAGCAACTCGGGATCTGAGCCATGTCTGCAACCTACATCATAGCTCAGGGCAATGCTGGATCCTTAACCTACTGAGCAAGGCCAGGGATCAAATCTTCCATCTCATGGTTACTAGTTGGATTCATTTCCAGTGTACCACAGTAGGAACTCCCAGATCTTCATTCTTAATACTTCCTTCCCACTCTTTTTTCACATATGTCCTGATCTGATAGGGCTCCCTGCCTACTCCTACCCACTAATCTTTCACTGGTGTTTCCCCTCATAAATCTCTCATATGGCTAATCGTGGTGTCTGCTTCTCAGAGGAACCAACCAATCACACTGCGACCTTGGATTTGCTCCTTTTGCTAGAAAGGACAGTACTGTGGCAACTGGTGATATTTGAATAGGCTCCTTACATTATATACTAGTATTATACCCATGCTAATTTAGAAAGTAGGAGACAACAGTTTTAAAATTTCAATAAATTTTAGAAAAAGGGAAGATGAAGATATGGCAACTGATTTTGAAGGGGAATGTGAAATCAGGTTGTCATTTCCACCAGAAATGATCCCATTTGCTTGGAATATTCCCCAAGAAGCTCAGCCCTTGGAAGAGGCCGTAGTAAAGCTTGGATGTAAAAATTGAAGTTTGGGCCAAAAATCTGAATTTAGCATAGTTAGGTTTCTGGTTCCCCTTCTCCACCCTAGGCTACCCTGATTCCCACCTCTTTGCACCAGCTCCTGCTCCTTCTACCAAAACTGTGGGCTTATTTTCCCAAAGTGGTTTTTGGAACCAAAAGTCACCAAACTGAAGATTAGGCAGGGGAGCAGCTCCAGGCTGAAGATGGGGCATTAATAATAATAAGTGCAAGTGTACTTTCTTCATGGGCATTTTCCTAGCTTCCTCTCCCAACAGGCCCAGGACCAGTTGCCAGTAGGCAGTGAGTAGAGAGACAGCAGGGTATCAGGAATGAGAATAGAGACTCAGTGGTCAGCCTGCTTGGGTTCAGATATCTGCCAGTATGGAAGCAGTGTAACCATGTCACTCAACCTGTCGGTGCCTTGGTTTGCTCACAAGGGAGATGATAAGAGTACCTACATGGTGGCAATCATTATGAGTAGTAAGTGAATTAATACACAGAAAGCCCTTAGAACAGTGTCCACCATTCGCTCTGTGCTTTATAATTGTCACCTGTTATTAGTACTATTACTGTATTACTGTTCTCTGGAAATTCTGAATAGCATGGGGGAAAAACTGATACTGGGAGCTCTACCAAAATAAAGGCTGCCTCATTGTCTGATCATCATATAGGAAAGACAGAGAGTCAACAAGTCTTGTAACCCATGGAGCTACGTATCATTTTGTGGAGCCTAACTTTGTGCACAGATGAGCCAACTCGAAGGGCAGGGCTCAAACAAGCTAATAGAAAAGCCAGAGGGAACAGGGAAAACGTAAGCACACAGAAAAGCTACCTGAGAGATAAAAGTTGTTGCATTCAGAAGACAAGACTGAACTTTTTAAAGAATAGAGAAGGAAGAACATTTCAGAACTTAAATATTTTGATAACCTAAATAAAAATTCAGTAAAAGACTGATGGATGAAATCAAAGACAAATGCCCTTTATATATATCCAGACAAAAAGACACATTCACCCCAGTCTCCATGGTAGCACTATTTATAATAGTCAAGACATGGAAACAACCTAAAGTCTACTGACAGATGAATGCGTAAAGGAGACATGATACAAACATACAATGGAATACTACTCAGCTATAAAAGAGAATGAAATAGGAGTTCCCGTCGTGACTCAGTGGTTAGCGAATCCAACTAGGGACTACGAGGTTTTGGGTTCAATCCCTGGTCTTTTTCAGTGGGTTAAGGATCCGGCATTGCCATGAGCTGTGGTGTAGGTCACAGACATGGCTCGGGTCCTGTGTTGCTGTGACTCTGGCATAGGCCAGTGGCTACAGCTCCGATTAGACCCCTAGCCTGGGAACCTCCATGTGCCACAGGTGTGGCCCTAGAAAAGGCAAAAAGACAAAAAAAATAAAAAATAAAAAAAGAATGAAATATGCCCTTTTTCAGTAACAAAGATGGACCTAGAGATTATCATACTAAGTAAAGTAAGTCAAAGAAAAATACCATGTGATATCATTTATATGCACTATCTAAAATAAGACATAAATGAACCTATCTACAAAACAGACTCACAGACATAGAAAATAGACTTGTTGCCAAGGGGGAGGGGAGAGGGAGTGGATGGACTGGGAGTTTGAGATTAGCAGATGCAAACTATTACTTTTATATATATATAAAACTTCCCTGCTGCATAGCATAGAGAACTATACTTAATATCCCATGATAAACCATAATGGAAAAAATAAGACAATGAATGTATATATGTAGAACTGAATCACTGCTGTATTGAAGAAATTAACACAACATTGTAGATCAACTATACTTCAATAAAATAAACATTTTTTTAAAATGACCATTTATCAGGTTGGGGTGGAGGTCACTGGGATCAGCTGAGCCCCCAACTCTTTAGAGCTGAGGAAGTAGAACCCAAGGTGGCTAATCATAGCTGCTCCTAAATTCTGTCCTGGCTCTACATACTTTTGATTCTCCTTCTTATTTCTAGTGAATCTACAGCTGTTTGCCTTCTATTTGATATTGTTTATTGACTTTTTGATAACCTTTCATTGCCTTTTTTTTTGGCTTAATAAAGTAGTACATGGTAAAATAGTGAGAAAACTGTTCAAAGAAGAAAATAAAAGCACATGGATCTCTCTACTTAGAAATAGCAATCATAGCTAACAACTTTTTAATCTATGTGTTCTTTTTTTTTTCTTCTTCTTTTTACAGCCTCACCTATGGCATATGGAAATTCCTGAACTAGGGGTCCAATCAGAGCTGCAGCTGCAGGCCTACACCACAGCCAAAGCAACACCGGATCTGAGCCACATCTGCAACTTATGCTGCAGTTTGCAACACTGATGAGTGAGGCTAGGAATGGAACCTGAATCGTCACAGACACTAAGTCAGGTTGCTAACCTGCTGAGCCACAATGGGAACTCCCTGTCATGTGTTCTGTGTGTATTGTGTATAGAGATGCACTTCTTTGTACCTGTATGATACAAATGTACATCTTTGTTTTAATTCATGTTATATCATGAACATTTTCCTATACCACTAAATGATTTATATCTATCATTTTAAATGAATCCACAAGAGTGTTTCATTGGAAGGTACCACATTTTATGTAAACATTTGCTTATTGTTGCATATTTGTTGTATTTACATCTATGTAAATAAAACACAAGTTCATTCTGTTTGTCTCTTACTGGACTACATGAAAATTTGCACAACAGATTTTCACTAAACTTGAAGAGTGTGTTTGGGGTAGCCAAATTAAGAGTGTAGGCTGTGAAGAATAGAGTGAATTCATTTTGTGGAGCTCAGTGGAGAAGTGATAGGGGAGGGGAAATCATTTTTCCTCTACTCTTCTGAATTCTTGGCTGAGACCTCCAGTTGAAAAAAGACAGCTTAACAAAAAGACCCAGGAGATCTCCCCATGGCTCAGTGGGTTAAGGACCCGACATAGTCTCCATGAAATTTTGGGTTCGATCTCTGGCCTTGCTTAGTGGGTTAAGGATCTGGCGTTGCCACACACTGCAGTGTAGTTTGCAGATGTGGCTTGGATCTGGCATGGCTGTGGCTGTGGCTATGGCTGTGGCTGGCAGCTGTAACTGATTCAACCCCTAGCCTGGGAATCTCCATGTGTGGCTGGTGTGGCCCTGAAAAGCCAAAAAAAAAAAAAAAAAAAAAAGTCAAAGTCAACCTTCTCTTCCTAATACAGAGAGGTAGATACCTTTACAAGTGATTTCCTTTGTAAAATGGTTCGAAATAATCCTCATGCCAAAAGGCATATTTTGGGGTGGCAAATTCTGCTATTCTTTACACCTCAAATTGATGAACAGGCATCCCTAGAAACACTGAAATAAAAAGAAACCCATGTCTGGAAGAGATGAGGGAGATATAACACATTATGACATGGGAGATGGAAATCACACAGAATGGGGAGTTACTGTCATGGATCAATGGTAATGAACCTGACTAGTACCCATGAGAACTGGGGTTTGATCCCTGGCCTCACTCAGTGGGTTAAGGGTCCCAAGTTGCTGTGAGCTGTGGCTTAGACCGGCAGCTGCAGCCTCGATTTGACCCCTAGCCTGGGAACTTCCATATGCCAGGGATGCAACCCTAAAAAGACCTCCCCCCTTCCCCACAAAAAAAGAAAGAAATCAAACAGAATGACTTCCATTTTTGTGTCTCTAATCAAACGGCCTGAGGACATCAAAACCTGATTATAGCACTGATTTGGAATCAACTTGCTCCCAAGCTAGAGGTCGAATTGGAGCTGCAGCTGTTACACCACAACTCACAGCAGCGAGGGACTGTTAACCCCTGAGTGAGGCCAGGGATCAAACCCGAGTCCTCATGGATACTAGTTGGGTTCGTTACTGCCAAGCCATGATGGAACTCCCGAATTGCTTTTCTTATTGGGGTTTTTTGTTTGTTTCTTGTTGTTTTTTTATGGCCACACCCATGACATATGGAAGTTCACAGGCCAGGGACTGAATCTGAGTCACAGCTGTGACCTATGCCACAGCTGCAGCTAAGCAGGACTTTTAATGCACTGTGCTGGGCCAGGGATAAAAACCAAGCTGCTGCATTCAGATGCTTAACGCACTGTGACACAGTGGGAGCTCCTCAAATTGTTCTTCAAGTGGGCAACTCTATGAGGACGGTCCAATAGAATGTTTGCAATGATAGAAACTCAGAATATCCACGGTCAAACACTTGGAAGAGAAGCAGATGAGGGACAAGTAAAGTGATCAGTAGGTCACTGACTGATGCATCATCAATCAGTCCATCCTTCTTTCTATCTAATCGTCTGTCGCTTGGAGTATAGCTGCCTTGGGCATCCCCAGCCTTATGAGGTAATCTTTCTATTGAATATTTAAAAGAATGGCTGGAGCTTCTATAACATGTAGAGCCAGAGAGACTTTTTATTGCCTCATATCTCTGAGATTTCTTACAATTTCCAGTTGAATTAAAAATCACTTGGATCTCAAATTTAAAAAATTAAACAATTATAAAAAACAAAAAGAAAAAAAAAATCAATTGTGTCTCTTCTCCCTTTTCCCAACCCTGCTTCAGCCCAAGTTAGAACCATAGCCCCTTCCCTTTTGTATACAATGTTCTTCTCACACAGTGTAGAATTTACTCAAGATTTGGCATTAAGGCTGGGCTGCTTGTCACTGCCCAGTTTCTCATTTTGCTCCCCATCCCTCCAACCAGGCCCCATGCCTGGTTCCTGGAACTTGCCCTCCTCCCACCTTTTTTCCTTTTTTTTTTTTTTTCCATTTTTTGCTTTTTAGGGATACACCCACAGTATATGGAGGTCCCAGGCTAGGGGTCTAATCGGAGCTATAGCTGTCAGCCTACACCACAGCTCTCGGCAATGCCAGATCCTTAACCCACTGAGCAAAGCCAGGGGTCAAACCTGCATCCTCATGGATGCTAGTCAGATTTGTTAACCGCTGAGCCACTCCAGGAACTCCCCCACCTTTTTCTTAATCTTTCTATCATCTCCCTTAATCCTCCCTTCCTTAGCCTATCCCATCAATAGTTCGTATTTTCTCTTATTTTTTTTTTTAAGCAAAGCAGTTCACTTCTCTGTCTAACCATGTCTGTAGGCTTCCTCATTTTTACTCAGAGATGTCAACAAGATACTCTCTTAATCCTTGATGGTTCTCCTCCTAAGAGAAATTCCTCACTTAACATTTAACATAATAAACTTTCTGTCTGTGTCATCCATCCATCCCTCCATGTATCTAATCCATCCATCCCCCTGCCAACACCTTCACATTCATCCACCCACACAACTCTCGACCACTCTGCTTTTCTCTGTATTCACCCCATGCCTCTCCACAGACCTAGAACACACTTTCTTCTCCTTACATATTTATTTTTTTAATTGAAGTATAGTTAATTTACAAAGTTGTGTTAGTTTCAGGCGTACAGAAAAGTGATTCAGTTTTATTTATTTATGTTTTTGGATTTTATAGGGCTGAATCTGCGGCATATGGAGGTTTCCAGGCTAGGAATCCAATCGGAGCTGTAGCTACTGGCCTACGTCACAGCTGCAGCAATGGCAGCAACTTGGGATCCGAGCCACGTCCGTGACCTACACCACAGCTCACGGCAACGCTAGATCCTTAATCTACTGATGGAGGCCAAGGATCGAACCTGTGTCCCTATGGATGCTAGTCAGATTTGTTTCCACGGAGCCAAGATGGGAAATCCAGATTCAATTTCATGTATATAGAAATAAATTCTTTTTCAGATTCTTTTCCATGATAGGTTATTGCAAGATAATGAATATAGTTCCCTGTGGCTTTGTATTTTACATATAATAGTGTGTCTATGTTAATCCCAAACTCCTAGTTTATCCCACCATTCCCCCATTCTTTTTCTTTCTTTTTTTTTTTTTTTGTCTTTTTGCCTGTTCTAGGGCCGCACCCTTGGCATATGGAGGTTCCAAGGCTAGGGGTCTAATCAGAGCTGTAGCCACCAGCCTACGCCAGAGCCACAGCAACACGGGATCCGAGCCGCGTCTGCAAGCTACACCAAAGCTCAGGGCAACGCCAGATCCTTAACCCACTGAGCAAGGCCAGGGATCGAACCCGCAACCTCATGGTTCCTAGTCGGATTCGCTAACCACTGAGCCACGACGGAAACTCCACACTCCTCCATTCTTAATGGGAAGCTTCTTTCAGTTTTTTATTTTTTTATTTTTATTTATTTATTTATTTTGGTCTGTTATCCTTTTAGGGCCGCACCCAAGGCATATGGAGGTTCCCAGGCTAGGGGTCTAATTGGAACTGTAGCTGCCTGCCTACACCACAGCCACAGCAATGCCAGATCCGAGCCGAGTCTGCAACCTACACCACAGCTCACCACAATGATGGATCCTTAACCCACTCTGCAAGGCCAGGGATGAAACCTGCAACCTCATGGTTCCTAGTCGAATTTGTTAACCACTGAGCCACGACGGAAACTCCTTCTTTCAGTTTTTTAAGAAGAAGCTTGTGCTTTAGAGAAGTAACTATCATCTGCCTTGAACTGATAAAGGGGAAATAGATAAGAGGTGCATTGCTGGGAATGAACTGTTAAAATCTTTGCTTGGGCAAAGGAAGGGCAGATAAAACCCAAGTTGAATGGAGCCAAGTGAAATCTGAGACATTTTATGAAAAAACTTGGCCAGGGGTGACATGTTCGCATATGCAAAAAATTAGGGTGCTGGTGGAAATATACCTTCAGGAAAACACACCTACTCAGAAATACTTAACACTTTATCTTGTGTTTAGCTTAAATTCAGCCATACTCTCATTGTCCTGATAATAACGGTACAGATGATAATTAACCTGTGGACAATGGCAAGATTATTTCTTTTTTTTTTAAATATATATTTTATTTATTTATTTAAGTACCTTTATTTTCAGGTAATTCTTTTTTTTTTTTTTTTTATCTTTTTAAGGCTGCACTCATGGCATCTGGAGGTTCCCAGGCTAGGGGTCCAATCAGAGCTACAGCTGCCGGTCTACACCACAGCTCATGGCAACGCTGGATCCTTAACCCACTAAGCAAGGCCAGGGATCAAACCTGCGTCCTCATGGATACTAGTCAGGTTTGTTAACCGATGAGCCACGACAGGAACTCCAAGATTATTTCTGAAAGTTGAATGTCACAGAGCTCCTATAATTGGATGGATCGCTCACAGTGCATTGTAAAAAAGGGTACACTTGAATATGTATAGTATTTATTGTTATATTATACATCAGGATTGTTTTAGATTTTCTATTTGTTCTTACTATTTTTCTTAACTGTGTTAAGTAGTTGAAAGTAATGTTATAGCATTAGACGCATAGGGCAAATTTGAAATACATTCTGTTTCAAAAGGCTCCCCTTCTCCCCTGACGATGACCAATTATTGCTTTTTTTTTTCCTTAGGCAGGGAAAGTTCTTCCAATTGGATACAGAGTTGCAACATGCTTGACTGAAAAACTTCCCAGGGTAAGTGCTTTCAATAAGCATTTGTATACATAAGATGAAAAACCATCAACATTCTTTTTTTTTTGTCTTTTTATTTTTTAGGGCCACACCCATGGCATATGGAGGTTCCCAGGCTAGGGGTCTAATCAGACCTATAGCTGCCGGCCTACACCACAGCCACAGCAACTCTGGATCAGAGCCATGTCTGCGACTTACACCACAGCTCATGGCAATGCCAGATCCTTAACCCAATAAGCGAGGCAAGGAATTGAGCTAGTCGGATTCATTTCTGCTTCGCCACGATGGGAACTCCTCCCTCAACATTCTTTATGAAAAGCTGTGTTAATTTAATGTGATTAATTTGTATTTTTAAAAAACTGTGTTTTGAGGCCTTCTAAGTTTGTCCAAAGAAGTACAAATTTCAGGCTTACGATTTCCGGCTCTACAAAAATCACCAGAGATTCCATTTATTTAAATAAGAAATAGTCATTTAGGGTATGCTTCCTAACCTGGATACTTCCTGGTTGTTTTTTAAATATAACTTAAAAAAAAAATGTGGTTTATCGAGCTCTCGTCATATCCATGAGGACATGAGTTCGATCCCTGGCCTCACTCAGCATATTAAGGATCTGGTGTTCCTCCAAGGTGCAGCATAGATCACAGACATGGCTTGGATCCCACGTTGCTGTGGCTGTGGCTTAGGCTGGCATCTACAGCTCTGATTCAACCCCTAGCCTGGGAACTTCCATATGCCGTGGGTGCGGCCTTAAAAAGACAAAATAAGGAGTTCCCTTCGTGGCTCAGTGGTTAACAAATCCGACTAGGAACCACGAGGTTGCGGGTTTGATCCTGGCCTTGCTCAGTGGGTTAAGGATCCAGCGTTGCCGTGAGCTTTGGTGTAGGTCACAGACACGGCTCGGATCTGGCCTTGCCGTGGCTCTGGCGTAGGCTGGTGGCTACAGCTCCGATTAGACCCCTAGCCTGGGACCCTCCATATGCCAAGGGAGCAGCCCTAGAAAAGACCAAAAACAAACAAACAAACAAACAACAACAACAAAGACAAAATAAACACATAAATAAAAAAATAATGTGTTTTTTTCCCATTAAAAATCAAATCAAAAATTTTAGAATGTTTGATTATTTGGGGCTGCAGTTCCCTAGGTACTTCTTACATTCTTACTGTCTTGAACAGTATTCAGTGATTGGTACAGAGCAGTCTCGCTAATATCTAATAAACTGAACTTGATAATTCTATTTTCTTCTCTCCCTGTTTGCAGCTAATGACCCCACCTGAGGCAAAAAAATTTTTCAACTTCAGATATCCACCTGCTGGAGCCGAAAGAGTATTTTATGGCAGAGCAAACGACCCCCAAATCGCACCGTATTTGACACATGGGATAAGATCTAAAATTTCAATACCGGTAACTTCATTTCTATTTTCCCCTCTACTTTATTAACTTACCAAGATGAAAATGCAGGAGTTCCTGTCATGGTACAGTGGAAAAGAATCTGACTAGGAACCATGAGTTTGCAGGTTCGATCCCTGGCCTCAATCAGTGTGTTAAGGATCTGGTGTTGCCATGAGCTGGGTGTAGGTCGCAGATGTGGCTCAGATCCTGAGTTGCTGTGGCTGTGGCTGTGGCTGGCAGCTGTAGCTCCGATTAGACCCCTAGCCTGGGAACCTCCATATGCTCAAGTGTAGCCCTAAAAAGCCAAAAAAAAAAAAGAAAGATGAAAATGCACAAATGGGACATTAGTGAAATCATCACTTCCAAGCTTCTTCTCACTCTTAATCTTGGGCAGTGAAAAAAATCCAAAAGCAGCAGTAGCCAAGAGGGTATAGAAAAATCAATGTGTTAAGCCACAGACCATATTTATTTATTCTCTCTTCAGATAATAAAAGCAGAGTTGCACTTCATTTTCTCACAGGAAACGTGCTGTCAAGGTTTTTTAATGGCCAGTGAGGACAAAGGCTGGGTGATATTGCCTGGAGGCACGAAGGTGCACATAGGGTCTTAGCATTACCTACTACTTATTGAGTAGACAGTCTAGGATTGGAAGACCTGATCTTATATCTGGAGGGAGTAGGTGGCAATCACATGACTCTTGTGCTTGCCATTCCCACTTTTCTGGAATCTTTGAGTTAAGTAACCAGGAAGCTGCCCTCCTAAACATTTTAGCCCCAATGAAAAATCATGTTTAGGCATGTTTAAGCTGAGTAGCTGCAATTCTGACAGTTCATTTGAAGGTGAGCCAAGGCAATGATAATGAAATGTTTTCCTACAATAATATTCTCTTTCCCCAGCTATTGATTAGAGTTTCGGTTTTCCATTTTTTTTAACTTTTGGAGTCCTCACTGTGGCACAATGGGATTGGCAGCATCTCTGCAGCACCAGGACACAAATTCAATCCCTGGCTGGCACAGTGGGTTTAAAGGATCTGGTATTGCTGCAGCTGTGGTGTAGATTGCAACTGCAGTTCAGATCTGATTCCTGGCCTGGTAACTCTATATGTGTGGCAAAGAACAAAACAAAAAGCAACAATAAAAAAAAATCAAAATTTTAAACTTCTTTTGTTGTTACATCTTTGCTTTGTGTGATTTCTTTAGGCAAAGGTATTGATAAACCCACAGCCTATTACAACATTTCAACAGAAAATCAAAGATAAAAAGGAATCAGTATATTTTAGCAATCAACGGGCACCTTTAGGAAAATCTCATGATCAGACGCCAGGATTACCTAAAGGCTTGGATGTACCTAATACGACATTTGGGACAGCCATCATCAGAGGTAGTACAAATAACAGATGGGGCGGGGGTGATAAAATAAGGCTTCTTTAAAAATGGGATTAAATATCCCATTGGGATTTGTTTAGTGCTGTTATAAAGGATGATTTCAGAATGAAAGATGGGGGAGTTCACACTGTGGTTCATCAGTAACAAACCTGACTAGTATCCGGCATTGCCGTGAGCTGTGGTGTAGGTCACAGACACAGCTCAGATCTCAAGTTGCTGTGGCTGTGATGTAGGCTTGCAGCTACAGCTCCCATTCAACACCTAGCCTGGGAACTTCCATATGCCATGGGTATGGCCCTAAAAAAAAAAAAGAAAAGAAAAGAAAAAGAAAAAAAAGAAAGATGGGGTCATAGCAAAAAAGTTACTCTCAGACCCAGAAGCTTAGAGCAGATGTGTATCTAGGAAGAGCTCAGGGTTTGGAGAGGATATTTCAGGGGGCAAAGTGGAGCCGGTGTGAAGACAGGAAAGGGATTCAGGGAAATTTACATTGGGGCCAACTATAGGGGCAGATGTCCCTTCCTCCAGGGCATCTATTTGTGGGTTTTATTTCCATTAATGCCTCTGATGTGTTCCTAATCTGTAACTATGACACTCTGTTTCATACAATAGACCACCTACAGATAAGTTTGGTAACTGCAGCATGCCACACTCATTCATGCACATTCACAAGTCTACCTGCACACTAACTAAACAGGCAATATCAGAGCAGATCCCACTCAAATTCTGAGAGGGACTGGAACACATCTTTCAGTGAACAACTTAGAATAGAATTGGTCACAGGCCTGAATTCTCATTGTGGCTCAGCAGGTTCCAAGCCCAACTAGTATCCAAGAGGATGAGAGTTCAATCCCTGGCCTCGCTCAGTGGGTTAAGGATCCTGTGTTGCAGCAAACTGCAGCATAGGCTGTAGATGTGGCTCAAATCTAGTGTTGCTGGGCTGCAGGCCTGCAGCTGCAGCTCTGACTGACCTTTAGCCTTGGAAATTCCATATGCTGCAGGTGTGGCTGTTAAAAAAACCACCACCAAAAACAAAACTGGTTACATGCCAGTATTTCTTCTGTAGCCCCAGCTCCTGGCATGTTGTTGAGTGCTTTCCTTTATATCTTCCTCACATTTATCCCCCTCACTCCCTACCCCACTAGTCTTTTCAGGCAGCTTACCCTCTCCCTCCAGGGGTCTTATTACAGGAGACCTCAAATTCCATCTTTTTTTTTCTTCATTCTGCAGAAAAATTTGCTTCTCTCTTTGTCTTTCTGAACCCATTAAGGCTTTGCTCTAGGAGTTTATCTTTTTTTCAACCAGAAGGTCCATTATATTATTTTTCTTAACATGGTAACATCCGTTCTGGAGATAAAGAATGCTTTTCTCCTAGAATAGGCAAAATCTGCTGCTGTACTTTATTGTGTCAGAGCTAAGGTTAAAATTGGTTAACATTTGAAACATGAAAAATGTCTTTTAGAACAGATAAAATATCTTTTTTTCCCCTTTCAAATAGGATTAAAAATTGCATTTAAGAAGACATGGCAGGGAGGGGAGGGATAAATTAGGAGTTTGGGATTAACATACACCCAGCTATATAAAATAGATAACCAACAAGGACCTAGTGTATAGCACGGGGAACTATACTCAATGTCCTGTAATAACATATAATGGAAAAGAATCTGAAAAAGAATATACACACACATATATACATATATATATGTATCTGAGTCACCTTGCTGTACTTGAAACATACATTGTAAGTCAATTAATTTCAATAAAATTAAAAAAAAGTAGACATGGCATTACATTATTACAGTGATTATATCATAACTGCCATCTAGGTTTAGTTCATTTAATATGGAAAGTACTGTCTAGATATGCTTCATTTAAATATGTAATAGAGGAGTTCCCGTCATGGCTCAGTGGTTAACGAATCTGACTAGGAACCATGAGGTTGCAGGTTCAATCCCTGGCCTTGCTCAGTGGGTTAAGGATCTGGCGTTGCCGTGGGCTGTGGTGTAGGTTGCAGACGCGGCTTGGATCCTGCGTTGCTGTAGCTCTGGCATAGG
Organism: Phacochoerus africanus; assembly: GCF_016906955.1. Taxonomy (NCBI): domain Eukaryota; kingdom Metazoa; phylum Chordata; class Mammalia; order Artiodactyla; family Suidae; genus Phacochoerus; species Phacochoerus africanus. The sequence continues at coordinate 87,310,598 of NC_062544.1, read as the reverse complement.
CTCGTGGCTACAGCTCTGATTAGACCCCTAGCCTGGGAACCTTCATATGCCAAGGGTGTGGCCCTAGAGCAGACAAAAAGACAAAAATAAATAAGTAAATAAATATGTAATATAAAGAATGTTCCAAAACGTGTATGTGCGTATTAAAAGGTGTAATGGGTTCCTACATCAAAAAGAAGCATTGTCTTATAGGATTTTTTGAGTAGGATCACCCGGTGTTCTTAACTGTTTGCTTTACAGATCCCACTTCTTGTCAGAAATTCCCGAAAAAGAAAACGTCTTAATGCATTATGTTGTTAAGTAGAAAGAGAAGGGTGAAATTATAAATGGAATTATACCTAAAAATCATTACGTACAACAATAAAAACAAAAATAATTTTCTGTATGTAACACCGGGGCCACTAGTCCTGGGAAAGCAGCTGTTTAACAAATATCTTCTAGCTCTAGGATTGGGACCAGTAGGAGGGAGAATTTCTTCCTGATCCCAGTGATTTCCCTGCAACTTCTGGCTACTTTTTTTTTTTTTCTTCTTCCAAAGTATATAATATATATTTAACAGCACATAAGACACCACTTGAGCTTCTCTTGTAGCCAACAGGAAGTATTTTCACATATAAAATTAAAAATTTTAACTTTTAAATAATTAATATTTTTAAACATAATGCAGACTTAAAAATTGTTCAACATTAACCCACGACCCCACCCCTAGCACAAAAATCCATCCCAAATCCAGAAGTCACAGTTTACTGGCTACTTTTAAGATGGATATTCACATCAAAACATATTCAGTCTTTGTGCTCCTTGTCTACAGCTGCTAAAATTTGCATCAAGTCTTCCCCACAGGGCATCAGGGTTTCTGAAACTAATTTGTGATTCAAATTTGCCTAGATCATCTTGCCAAGTCTGGAGCAATGTAAAATAAAAATTATCCTGAGATGCTCAGAATCGAGAATTTAACTGGGCTGGGAATACAGCTCAGGACAATGAAAGCGATTAACCCATTCGGAGTTCTGACATTCTTCAGAATTCTAAGGAGTGAGCCAGCTCAAGAGTGTGGCGGAGGAGGGGTCCTTAAGACAGTGATGCCTAGGTTGCTCCTGTCTTTCATAAAAAATCTCTATGTATGTCGGCTTTGTGCCCAAGGAGCTTATGCAGTCAGTTTACCTAGTCTGTCATTTGCTCTAGTCAATTTAAATATGTTATAAATATAAATAAGCAATGAGGTCCTACTGGGATATAGCACAGGGAACTATATCCAGTCTCTTGTAATAGCACATGATGGAAGATAAGATGAGAAAAAAAATGTATATATATTGTATGACTGGGTCACTTTGCTGTACAGAAATTTACAGAACATTGTAAATCAACTATCCTTTAATAAAACATTGTAAAATATGTTATAAATAGAAGAAAAATATCTTAAAACTGATTTCCTTAATTCTTCCTTCAGAATTATCCCTTGGAGATGTGGTGAACCCACCAAAACCCTACGAAGAAGTATTTGAAGAAGGACAGGCAGGACATGATCTGTATGTTGTTTCTCACAATGATTATTTTGTGGGTAAGTGTCCTCCAGCGTAAAACAGGCCTGAGGTTACAGACCTCAGATTTGTGAAGAGGAATAAAGGAGATAATGTGCTTAAAGTTTAAATGCCTGGTGACCAATAAATCATAACTTATTGCTTATGAGGTTACAAGCCCTGATAGCCAGAAACACATATGCATTTTGTGTATAAAATGTAGAAAAATATGTATCATTAAAACAAAAAAAATTGCTTAGTAAGGTTAAATGTTAGGTAGTCTAATCTTTTTTAAATGGCTTTAGGCTTAAAAATAACATTTGGATTCAAATATCAGCATTATTCTAAGTGCTTAGCTTTTTATGAGGAATATCAGATAGTGGACAAGTGCAGAAAATTTCAAATCACATCAGGTTCAAGTCCTAGCTTGTCCATTTATTATCTTTTACACCTTGAATATTTTATTATCATCTATTTTAATTTCTTAAATGGGGGTAATAATATTGTGAGGTTGAAGTGAATGTCTGCAAAATGCTTAGCACAGTGCCTGGAACACAGCAAAGGCTCAATAATTATTATTATCATTACTGTTCTTCTTATTAAGTGATCTTCAAAGTAGTCTATTATTAGAATTATTCTATAGCATAATTAAAAGGCATTGGATGGAGTTTCCGTCGTGGCTCAGTGGTTAATGAATCCGACTAGGAAGAATGAGGTTGCAGGTTTGATCCCTGGCCTTGCTCAGTGGGTTAAGGATCCGGTGTTGCCATGACCTATGGTGTAGGTTGCTGATGCGGCTCAGATCCCGTGTTGCTGCGGCTCTGGCATAGGCCAGTGGCTACAGCTCCGAATCGACCCCTAGCCTGGGAACCTCCATATGCCAAGGGAGCAGCCCAAGAAATGGCAATAAATAAATAAATAAATAAATAAAAAGGCATTGGATGTTTGATTGTTGATGTATTGATGCTAAATCGAATCATTATCTAAGAGAGGATTGAGAAAACTGATTCAGGCCCTGGGAGAGCCCATGGATTGGGCATGATCCATGAACTAATCTGCATTAGTTAGAAGCAAGACTAGCCCTTTACTGCAGCACAAAGCTCTTCTCTCCCTTGCTCCCTTTTTACTTCTTTACTTTTCTTCTCCTGGTCCTTCCATATCATGCTCCTTCTTGTACGCTTCCTCCTAAACTTCGAATCATTCCTAGGGCTTCTCTCCTGTGCCCTCTGCTCCACTGTGTGGAATCTGCCCTTCCCTTCTTTTGTGACCAGTCTCTGCTGGGTCCTCACACATCCCAGTATGATCCTGTTCCCGAGACCATTTCCATCTTCTCTTCCAGATTTTGGCTGCTTCCACCCACTTGGTCATCCCGCTGGCCTTGGGAAGACTTCTCGCTATATCTCCCCCATCTCTACTTCCCTAGCCCTCTTCCTGCCTTCATTTCCTCCCTCTAGCTTCCTCCTTCCATCTCTCCCTCTCTTGTGAAAATATTTTATTTGTTTTTGCAAAAATTTAGCATTTATTGCACAATCTAATCCAATGCTATCTAGTTGCTTTAAAAAAGAACTATATCAATGAATATAGACAACTTTTTTAACTCAATGAATTTTATTACATTTATAGTTGTACAACAATCATCGTAACCCAATTTTATAGCATTTCCATCCCAAACCTACAGTCCCTCCCCAACCCCTAACCTGTTATAGACATTTTTTAATGAGACATCTTACATGTATTGAGCAATTGGAGGAAAAATAGTGTGGATTTTTAAAAATATATTTAGAAGATCTCTAATGGACTATAACATGACTTTACTACTCTACTTTCATTTGCTGATTTTTGCAGAAGTTTCACTAGCCTCTTGAAAAGGAATAGAATCCAATTCTTTATTTTTATTTTTTCTCATTAATGAAGCACTTTTTTTTTTTACCATAAAATATGTCATACATTGTAGAGAATGTATATATCATGTAAAAAATGAAGAAAAAGAAAATGTAGGGGTTCCTGTCGTGGTGCAGTGGAAATGAATCCGACTAGGAACCAGGAGGTTGTGGTTGGATCCCTGGCCTCACTCAGTGGGTTAAGGATCCTTGGTTGCTGTGGCTGTGGTGTAGGCTGGCAGCTGTAGCTCCGATTCAACCTCTAGCCTGGGGACCTCCATATGCCACGGGTGCGGCCCTAAAAAGACAAAAAAAAAAAAAAGGAAAATGTAACCTTGAAATCCCACTAGTCAGAGATAACTACAGTTGATATGTTGAACACATATCAACTGAGCGAGGCCAGGGATCGAACCCACAACCTCATGGTTCCTAGTCAGATTCGTTAACCACTGTGCCATGATGGGAACTCCTTTTTTTTTTTTTTTTAGAACACATTTCTAACCCCCAACCTCTGAGCTTTCTACTTTCAGTTAAGTGTGATAATGACCTCCACGCTTTTGAGGAACATGCTATATACATTTAAATTTTTTAACTTACAACATCTCAAGGACACCATTCAATAACGATAACAACCTTTTATTTTTTAATTTATTTTTTGTCTTTTTGTCCTTTCCAGGGCCAAACCCACGGCATATGGAGGTTTCCATAGGGGTCCAGTCGGAGCTGCAGCTGCCAACCTATGCCAGAGCCACAGCACACGGGATCCCAGCCGCATCTGTGACCTACACCACAGCTCACGGCAACGCCAGATCCTTAACCCACTGAGCGAGGCCAGGGATTGAACCCACAACCTCATGGTTCCTAGTCAGATTCATTAACCACCGAGCCACAACAGGAACTCCATTAATAACAACCTTTTAAAAATATACTTAGGAGTTCCCCTCAGTGGGTTAAGGATCTGGTATTGCCTGTGAGCTGTGGTGTAGGTCACAGACGTGGCTCAGATCCCACGTTGCTGTGGCTCTGGAGTAGGCCCGCTGCTACAGCTCCAATTGGATTCCTAGCCTGGGAACCTCCATATGCCACAGGTGCGGCTCTAGAAAAGACCAAAAAAAAAACCGCTTAAATTACTACCGAAGTAATAGATATTTCTTGTATAAAATATAGGCTCTATAGAAATACATAAAACACAAAGAAAATCTCCTACAGTTGTCAGTCTGCCATAGATGATACTTTCATATATGTTTTTCTTTGCTCATTTGTAGATGAATACGTGTGTGTTTTGCTCCCTGCTATACATGCATTTTTTTTTCCTATTTGCTTCTCCCTGATTGTAGTAAATATCTTAGCTGTCTTTTCAGGTCAGTATCAATATTGTATTGTTTATATATCTTTATGAACGTGATCTGTTTCCTTAGGATATATTCCTAGATTTCTGAATACTTGAAAATTTCACTCTTAGAGCTGAACTGTCACCTGAATAGCAGCCCCAATTTGTCCTCACACCTACGATGAATGAGAATTTCCCTTTCCTCTGCATCCTCTCCAATAGCAAGCTTTGCCAATCTTTATTTTTGCTTAACTGAGAGACAAATTGTGACTGCACCCAAATTATGATTGTTACTGTTTTAATTCACATTATTTGGGTTACTGGTGAGGCTGAATTATCTTTTCCCTATTGTTTCATAACCTATTAGCAGATCTCTAGTTTCAGTCTTACTTTCTTACCTATAAATAGAACGCTAATACCAACCACATCATGACCTGAAAAAAGTACAGTATTAGATCTTAAATCTAAAGACCTCCCTGTTGGGTTCTCAGCCCTCTACCACCCTTTTAATGTCTCTGATATAGGTGATTATAATGAGTGTGAGGGTTCTAATGAAAATCTCAGTGAGAGCAGGTATAAAAACACCAAACTCTCAAATCTTAGCATAGTTCAAAGCGCCACTGGCTTCCCAAAGCATTGCCATACCTCCCCCCAATCTTCAGGGTTTCCTTAACATTGATGGGGACAATTTTTCATCATTTATATTTGTCTTTCTCTTACATCATTTTTCTACTTAATTTCCAAATAGTAACATAAGGAAATCTTGTCCCACCACTTCCCAGCTTGTGTGGGAAAATGCTTCTCTCATCTGTAGCTAGATCTGTGCAATTCCCGGCACTGTTGTGGTTTCATTCTTTTTCCCACTCTCATTTTCGTTTACCATGAAACCATAATGTTCTTTTTTGCAAGATAAGGTTATTAGTGTTGCTTAAGTCGGAAGGGTTCCTTTTTTTTTTTTTCTCCCCATAGGAGAAGCAAAGAACCGAAAGTATAACCCATCAAGTTTCCATAGGTTTAACTTGTACGGGGTCCCAACACCCCATACAAATGATGGACGAAACATGGCAAAAACTTTACATTGGCTTCATGAACTACAAATGTAAGTTTAAGTATACTGTGTCTTGGAATGAGTGTTGGATATATGGCATATGGACTTAAAGAAAAGTTTATTTATTGCCTTGGCATGGTTCAAAAATAAAAATAACAGAAAAAGATACACGGTGATATGTCTTCCAAACTGTCAAGTTCCCCCAGAGATAACCATAATATGGTTGTGTGTGGGTGCACGATTCTAAAGTTACTTCATGCCCAGATGTCCAAAAGGCACATGAAGAGATGCTCATTATCACTAATTATTATAGAAATGCAAATCTGGAGTTATCGTCGTGGTGCAGTGGTTAATGAATCCGACCAGGAACCATGAGGTTGCAGGTTTGATCCCTGGCCTTGCTCAGTGGGTTAAGGATCTGACATTGCCGTGAGCTGTGGTGTAGGTTGCAGATGCGGCTCGGATCCTGCATTGCTGTGGCTCTGGTGTAGGCCAGCAGCTACAGCTCTAATTCAACCCCTAGCCTAGGAATCTCCATATACTGTGGGAAGTGGCCCTAGAAAAGGCAAAAAAAAAGACAAAAAAAAGAAACACAAATCAAAACTACAATGAGGTATCATCTCATACCCATCAGAACAGCCACCATAAAAAAATCTACAAATAATAAACGCTGGAGAAGTTATGAAGGAAAAGACTACGCTGTTGGTGGGAATGTTAATTGGTGCAGATACTATGGAAAACAGTATAGAGGTTTCATACAAAATTAAAAATAGAGTTACCATATGATCCAGCAATTCCACTTCTGGGCATACGTCCAAAGAAAACTCTAATTTGAAAAGAAATATTTACCCCAATGTTCATAGCAGCACCATTTACAATAGCCAAGGTATGAAAACAACCTAAATATCCATTGATGGATGAATGGATAAAGATGTATATATACTCACAATGGAATATTACCCAGCCATTGAAAAAGAATGAAAATATGCCATATGCAGAGACATGGATGGATCTAGAGACTACCATACTAAGTCAAACAAGTCAAAGATGAGTATCATGTGATAGCACTTACAGGTGGAATCTAAAATATGACACAAACGTACCTATCTACAAAACAGAAACTGACTTACAGACAGAGAATAGACTTGGGGTCATCAAGGAGAGAGGGGAAGGATTAGGAGTTTGGGATTATCAGGTGCAACCTATTATATATACAATGGATAAACAATAAGGTCCTACTGTATAAAACAGGGAACTATATTCAACATCCTATGACAAACCTTAATAGAAAAGAATATGAAAAAAAATATATATATTCAGTTATATGTAATATATATATGACTGAATCACTTTGCTGTATAGCAGAAATTAACACAACATTGTAAATCTAACTATACTTCAATAAATTAAAAAAAAACCAGTTACTTCATGCCTTTTCAGCAAATCTGAAGACATGCATGAGTGTTTTTAATCTATGGGATCAACAGTGCTATGTTTCTTAAAGATGGCAGACTTTCAAATCTTTACAAACACAATTGTGTCATATATAATTGAACTGCCATTTATCGTTCAGCTTCTTTTAATAGTTATTTGGGCACCTGAGTGTCTGACTTAACTCTTGCTAACTGTGACCTTTTTATGCTTGCATTCTATATACTACTACTTTCCTAAAAAATTGAAATGATTCCTTAGTTTTTCATTTCCTGTCTTTTTTTTATATCTAAGGCAACAAATATTGGGAGATTACTCATAAAAATCCCTATTACTTAACTATGCTTAAAAAAATCAGAAGATTGAAAATACTGGGGTAGAAGTTCCTGTTGTGGCTCAGCAGGTTAAGAACCTGACACAGTGTTTGTAAGAATGTGGGTTTGATCCCTGGCCTTGCTCAATGGGTTAATGCAAGCTGTTGATGCAAGCTGTGGCATAGGTCACAGATGCAACTGTATCTGGTATTGCTGTGGCTGTGGCTGTGGCTGTGGTGTAGGCCAGCAGCTGCAGCTCCAATTTGACCCCTATCCCAGGAGCTTCCATGTGCTACAGGTGCAGCAGTAAAATGAAAAAACAAACAAACAAACTGAAAACAAAAACTTGGGTAGTGAGTTGAATGGTGGCCTCCAAAGATGTCCATGTTCTGATTCCCAGACTATAGGTATATTATCTTCTATAAGAACAGGGTCTCTGTATATGCAATTAAGTTAAAGATTTTGAGATGAAGAGATCATTTCCTAGATATGTGGGTGGGCCCTAAATCCAATGACAAGTGTCCTTGTAAGGGAAAGGCAGAGGGAGAAAACACACAGAGAAGGTGAAGGTAAGATAGGAACAGACTGGAATAATACAGCTTCAAGCCAAGAAGGCCAAACAATGCCAACAGCTTCCAGAATTGGAAGAAGCAATGAATAGATTCTCCCCTAGACCCTTTGGAGGGAATGCAGCCTTGCTGTCACCTTGATCTCAGAATACTGGTTCCTAGAACTGTGAGAGAATACATTTCTGGGTTTTGTTTGTTTGTTTGTTTTGTTGTTGTTGTCGTCGTTGTTTTTTTGTTTTGTTTTGTTTTGTTTTTGGCTGTTCCTGTAGCATGGCAGAAATTCCCTGGCCAGGGGCTGAACCTGTGCCACAGCAGTGACAACACTGGGTCCTTAACTCACTGAGCTACCAGGGAACTCCCATTTCTGTTGTTTCAAGCCACAAGTTTGTAGTAATTTGTTCTAGCAACCACAGAAATGAATATACTGGACCTGCATTGCTATCCCTCAATGGTGAGAGTTTGTTTTGCCCTCTTCCATCTTTAAATTATACACTGACCCTCCAAGTTTCCATAGGCCTCAGAGTGCACACAAAGCTTGCACCCCCACAGCTATCCCTGTCTGGTCGCTGATATAACAGCTCCCAGTTACAGAGGCAAAGTGCTAAGTACTTTATATATTAATAACTTAATCATACCAACTCCATGAGGTAGGTGTACTATAATTTTTATCCTTTCCATTTTACAGATGAAGAAACTGAGGTACAGGGACATTAAATCATTTGCCCAGGATCATGCAGCTAAGTATAGGGGTAGGAATGAAATCCTGGCAGTGTGCCTCCAGAGGCTGTCCTTTACCACTCCCCCAGGTTCACAGGCACTTCATTCTGTGATTGCAGGCCTGAAATACTGATTTCCATTCTTCTTCCACATATCTCTTGTTGTATGTGTTTCTGATACTTGAATTCAAAACAAATAATGATATCACACAAACACAGAAGAAATTCCTACAATATTATAGTAAGCCCATATGAGATAGTTTTCTTTAGGGTATAGAAGAGCTCATATTAATGAATATTGAAAATAAATATTCATTAATTTATCATTATTAAAGTGGTTTATTCATACATAAAGGAAAATATGAAGAAATGACTTAAATATTTCACTGTACATACTTATAAATAAATATAGTATGGAAACTGATAGTTAAAGAGAGATGACAAACATGATTTATCCATTCCTGAAAATTTAGAAATATCAACCTGCTATCAATATATAAAAAATATAAAATAAACCCATTCACAACGTAGTCTTTAAGAAGGTCCCAAGAGCAGAGCCTTTGAGTCATTAACAAGGACATTAAAAAAAATTTTTTTTTCAGGGCTGCACCTGCTGTTTACGGAAGTTCCCAGACTAGGGGTCGAATTGGAGCTGCAGCTGCCAGCCTATGGCACAGCCATAGCAGCTTGGGATCTGAGCCTTGTCTGTGACCTACACCATAGCTTATGGCAACACTGGATTCTTAACCCACTGAGTGAGGCCAGGGATTGAACCCACATCTTCATGGATACTAGTCAGATTTGTTCCTGCTGCACCACAATGGGAACTCTAACAAGGACATATTTATCAGTGCTTTGGGATAGTCATAGAAAAACACACCAAATTTATAAAAGCAAGCAATTTGCAGGATACATTTCCTGCCAACTTTTCTCTGCCCCCAAGGAAACTTCATTTATGGTGCAATGTTTTATTTGATCATACTTTCTGTATTTCAAAACTTAGTTGGAAAATTATTGCTGAAATAGTAGAGGTTCTTTATTCCCTCGGTTTATTGAATTTCAAAAAGAATTCACTACTTCATTCTTCAGTGTGATTGTTATTATAAACCTAGAATAAAGCGTGTTTGTATCTCAATTTTTTTGTTCCTATTTTCTTCTCTTTTTTTTAAATTTATTTTTTAATTGATTTACAATGTTGTGTTAATTTTAGGTGTACAGCAAAGTGAGTCAGTTATAAATACATACATATATATGTATAAATGTATTTTTCAGATTCTTTTCCATTATAGATTATTACAAGATATTAAATATAGTTCCCTGTGCTATACAGTGAGTCCTTTTTGTCTATCTAGTTTATATGTAGTAGTGTGTATATGTTAGTCTCAAACTCCCAATTTATCCCTTCCCTTTGGTAACCATAAGTTTTCCTTCTATGTCTATAAGACTATTTGTATTTTGTTTACATCTCAATTTGATATGCACCATTTTAACATAAATTTAGTTTGCTCCTAACTTTGAAGGGATATATTTTCTCCATAAAACTACTTCTGTCTATCTTGTTTATGACCTTTGGTCTGAAGAATCAGTTAGAATCTCAAAATGGTAGGCAGTGTGTGTGTGTGTTTGAAAGAAAAAATTCACTTGCACACAGAAGACTTTACTCTGAATTGGTTAGTGAATACTGTGAGGTGTATACTGATGTTACAGTTGTTGATATTCTGACATACATGGCTGCTCACAAACACTTCCTGATTCTTTCGGAAACATAATCCAGGCATTTTGAGGCTGAAAAGTATAGGCTCCATGACTTAGAATCTCTCCCCTTACCATCCCTGCATGTTCCTAATTACACCCCTTGGAGCTGATTTTTACTTTTTTAAATTATTTTTTAAGCTTCTCTGTCATTTTTAAAATGTAATAAAAGCATATTTTTAGTCAAAAAAAGGTAAAAAAAAAGACCCCTCAGTTTATGTCCTTAGTTGATAATTGTTGAAGGAATATATTTAAAAACATAAATGAGTTTCTTGTATTTTCTTGGTTTTTTTGTTTGTTTAATTTTGTTTCACATTGACTATCAATTGCTGATACCAATGGTTCTCAAACTTTTGGAGCTGGTTTTTAGATTGTCAACTTTGTGTCCAAATTACAGCTCAAACTGCCACTGATTTATTGTGATTTTCTCCACATTGTTCTTTTTTCCCTTTTTTGAACTAACGGGAAGTAAATGAAGAAATAAGAGATAAATTACTTTATATTTCATCTTTCGTTTCTCCACAGAGTGTCACTCTTCTCCAGAAATTTATTCAGTTTCATATTTCTACAGAACAGGAAATAGTTTTAAAAGCAAATGGAGTTTAAGAATTTAATGTTCATTGTGTTTAGTCTTAGCAAAACAATAGAGAATTTATTAATTTTAGTGTTATTAAATAGTGGTGTAATTTTACTGTTCTCAAAAGAAATCTTATTTAATCACAGTGATAGAGGTGATGAAATTATATTACAGAAAATTGGCAAAATAAAATCACCCATAATCCTGTCACCTTAATTCAACCGTTATTATTTTTTTAGTCTATTTCTTCCTAGTGTGGCTTCCTGTGTAGATTTTTGTATAGCTTTAATCAGAGTGCAAACCCATTTTATATCCCACCTTTTCACTAAACATGAAATAATTTTATATTGCTGTGTATTCTTAATAACCAACATTTAGAATGAGCACAGAGTATGTTCTTGTTAATGTGACATAATTAAATACTCTCTATGACTGAACATTTAGATTGTTTTCTTTTTTCCAAAATAGTCAATGAGGCTATAAGCATTTTTAGAAAAATAACTTTTTCACACTTTTAATTATGTGCATTATCTCCTTATGATTGGTTTCTAGATGTAGAGAAAAGAGGGTGAACATTTTTATGCTTTTTGAATCATGTTACCAAATTATTTCCAAAAGGATTAGAGCAATTTGCACTAGCAATCTCTAAGTGTTTTACCATACTTTTTGCCAAAGTTAAATATTCTCTATTTACTTATGTACTATATTAAAAGTGATGTTTTGTTGTTCTTTTATATTTCTTTTATTACTGGAGAGTATCAGAATTTCTCCACATATTTGCCTACCAGATGTGAGTTATTTGTTTATATCCTTTGTTCACTTAATTCTTTGATGCTTAATTTTCTTTTAGCAATTTTAGAAGTTGCATTTATAGTAATGATGTTAACACTGGTTTTGTTTACTGTAAAATTTTGTGTCTGCTTGTCTTATTCTTTAATCAAAATGTTCTATTCTAAACGTATCTTTATAATAGAATAAATATGATAGAAGGATACATAAGGTTTTCTTTTTAACATATTATCTCTTTTGAAGCTGGATTTATTTATTTATTTATTTGCTTTTTAGGGCCGCACCCGAGGCATATGGAAGTTCCCAGACAAGGGGTCCAATCGGAGTTACAGCTGATGGCCTACGCCACAGCCACAGCAACGTGGGATCCAAGCCGTGTCTTCTAACCACACCACAGGTCACAGCCACACCACCAGATCCCCAGCCCACTGAGTGAGGCCAGGAGTCAAATGCTCATCTTCAAGGATACCAGTTGGATTCATTTCCTCTGTGCCACAATGGGAACTCCCTGGATTTATTTTTTGATGGATCAAGTGATACAATGGTACACTTCACCAAATGCATGTTTGGTAGCCATGAATACTTTAGGTAACAGAGATGCCTGACAATTTTCTAATTTTATAGGAAAAGAGGAGCAAAGATTGAATCCAAGAGAGCTGATGATTTCAAAGAAAAATTTCAACATAAACTTGGAAGAGTCCTAGATCCGTAAGTCAGTGATTAATTTAGGATTGATAATTTTTTTTTGTCTTTTTGCCTTTTCTAGGGCCACATCCCGTGGCATATGTAGGTTCCCAGGCTAGGGGTCTAATCAGAGCTGTAGCTGCCAGCCTATACCATAGCCACAGCAATGCGGGATCCGAGCCGCGTCTGCAACCTACACCAGAGCTCTTGGCAACGCCAGATCCTTAACCCACTGAACAAGGCCAGGGATCGAACCCACAACCTCATGGTTCCTAGTCGGGTTCGTTAACCACTTAGCCATGGTGGGAACTCCTAATAATGTTTTTTGGATCAAATTTTAAAAAAACTCTTGTGGTAAATTTTGGCCTGTGTTCTATGAGATTCTACCTATTAAGAATATTCCTTTTGTCTTAATAAGGGAACTCTGTTAGCCTCTATCGAGTTTGAGGTTTCAGGAAAGTGCTGAGCCCTCCAAAATGGAGAGGGTATTTGAAGAAGAGGGAGGATGAATTTTGTATAAAGCGTTATTTCTGGGATATTAGAAATTTCATTTTTTTCCTCTCTTCCCTGTCTCTCTGCATGTGCCTATCTATCTATCTATCTATCTGGACAAAAGGAATTTATTTATAAACAAAGGCATATATATATATTTACAGTGTATATCTCTGATATACATATATTTACTGTGGTATCTCTGATATTATCTGTGATATTTATTTATAAACAAAGAAATATATATATATTTAGCATGATATCTCTATATATGTAAGTAATCATCTGCACATACAAAACTTTCAGAAATTCCCGACATGGCTCAGTGGAAACGGATCTGACTAGTATCCATGAGGATGCGGGTTTTATCCCTGACCTTGCTCAGTGGATTAAGGATTTGGCGTTTCCGTGAGCTGTGGTGTAGGTTATAGATGCGGCTAGGATCCTGCGTTGTTGTGACTGTGGTGTAGGCCAGCAGCTGCAGCTCCAATTTGACCCCATCGATATGTCGCAAATGCGGCCCTAAAAAGCAAAACAAACAAACAAACAAAAAAAACCTTTCAGTGAGGCCTATGTTCTAGAAAGTACGGAGAGACTGCTTTATTTTTTATTTCCCTTATTAAATTTTTTTTTTTTTTATTTTCCGTGGTGACATTTGCTGTTTTCCATCACCCAGGACCCATCTATATCTATGTCTATATCTAGATATATATTTACTTCCGTAATTCTGTCTTGAATATGTTCTGTTGTTCTGTTTTTTTTCTTTTTCAGTCTGGGCTACTGAAAGCAGGTGACAGCACTCAGCCATTGCTAATGCAAGTGGAAGATTAGACAAAAGATCTATTGGAGAACTTCTGTTTGATCTTCATAGTTTGGTTATAGGAGAAAATATAGGCGATTAAAAACATATGACAAACACCTTTTAAATTCCAGGGATGCCGTGTGGTGGGTATTTTCACTAAAGGATTTTTTTTCTTTGATAGCATTGCAGAAACGATGACTGTTCCCCCTGACCACACATTTGGGGCTTGTCTCCGTCCTGACGAGTATGGTAAACATATACACTTTCTTCTTAAAAAGCAAACAACAAAATCACCCTAAAATTATGCTGTTAAATTCATAATCTCCTTCCCTCCAAGCTTCCAATTTTAAGGCTTAAAATATTACATTAACATTAATAAGAACAATTTGTAGCACAAGAAAGAAACAAAATTTATTTTCTATTACATTTGAACTAGGTACAGACTAAAGCCCTTATAATGAATTCCTTTAGTGTAGTTAAGGCTCAGAATATTTAGAAAATAAATAAGGCCTTGGACTTCCCGTCCTGGCACAGTGGAAACAAACCCAACTAGGAACCATGAGGTTGTGTGTTCGATCCCTGGCCTCACTCAGTGGGTTAAGGATCCAGCGTTGCCAAGAGCTGTGGTGTAGGTTGCAGACGTGGCTCAGATCTGGCGTTGCTGTCGCTAGGGCATAGGCCAGCTGCAACAGCTCTGACTGGACCCCTAGCCTGGGAACCTCCATATGCCGCGGGTGTGGCCCTATAAAGACAAAAGACCAAAAAAAAAAAAAAAAAAAAGAAAAGAAAAGAAATAAGGCCTGTATTAAACAAGCCAAAGTGAAGTGAGGCAGTTTTTTAATGAATGTAAATATTATACTAGGGCCCTGTTACTCAAAATGTGGTTGTGGTTGGCCAGTGTTGGTGTCCTCTGCAAGGTTCTTAGAAATGCAGAATCTCAGGCTCCATTCCAGACATACTGAATCAGAAACTGCATTTAAAAATTTTTTTTTTAAATTAAAATTTTTTTGGCTGCCCCCATAGCATGCAGAAATTTCCCAGCCAGGGATCGAACCCACACCACAGCAGTGACCTGAGCCACAGCAGTTCCAACGGTGGGTCCTTAACTTGCTGCACTACTGGAGAACTCTTAAGACTGCATATTAACAATATTCCCAGATGAACTGTAGGGACATTCAAGTTCAAGAAAACACTGTACTCTACAATCATGTTTTTAAGAACCACTATTCCCGCCAGCCAGTCCGTGACTCAGCCTATAAAGTGGCAGAGGAAACTTATCAGGATAGTGTTTTTAGTCCTAAGCAATCTAAACAGCAGCCTTCAAAAGAGAAAACTATGCTAAAGCTTATTGGGATTGGGGTATTTATTAGCGGTTTTCAAAATAAAGTTTGCAGTCGGCCTGCATTAAAATCACCCAGGGAGTTTATTAAATATACAGGTCCCTGGGACCCATGCCCAGATAGTCTGACTCAGTAGCTCTCATGTACACTACGGTTTAAGAACCACTACTGAAAACATGTTGGCTAAAACCCACTCACTGACAAATAAAATAAATATTTATTGAGCTTATGCAACATAGTGCTTTAGAACACTATGAATCACCACGTTAGGAGATCGTATTTTTGTTCTGTTTTTAGATCAACTGTTGTATGTTTAGTGGATGCCTGCCCGTCTTAGAGGCTCTTCATACCTTTAGGAGTGAGTAAGGGATGATTTAGGAAACCCATCCATTAGCCTGAAGAAAGAGTAGGTGATCCTCGTGAGCTGTGTACTGGAGGGCAGGTTCATGTTTGCTGTCTGTTGCATTCTTGGGGTCTAGGGCACAGTACATTGTATTCCAGCACATAGTTTATCAACACATAGTTCATCACATTGGTAGATAGCATCGACAACTTTCCTAATAGTTGAGCTATGTTATTCTTATAAATTGCATGATAAGATATTGTTATAAAATGCAAACAAGGAGTTCCTGCTGTGGCTCAGTGGGTTGAGAACTCAACATAGTGTCCTTGAGGATGCAGGTTGGATCCATGGCCTCACTCATTGGGTGAAGGATACAGTGTTGCCACACAGTGTGGCATAGGTTGCAGATGCGGCTGCAGCTGTAGCTCTGATTCTAGCACTGACCTGGGAACTTCCATAGGCCACAGTTGTGGCCATAAAAAGAAAAAAAAAAAAAAAAGAAACCAGAGAACACTGACATTAATAGTTTAAAAACCACATGTGACAGTATCGGCCTTTACGCTGTACGTTGCAACTATGAAAGAGGACAGATCTCTCTAGACTTTTCATGGAGCTCAGGATGGACACAGATTAACTCCAGCTGTCTTTTGTGACTACTATTGAGGTTAGCTAATAACATCTATTCTGTGGAAAGCTTCAGGGTCTGCCTGCTTCCGAGGACATAACTGGTTTCTTTACTGGGCTTGGATTTCTTCCTCAGCCTTACTTAGTGTAATAAAGGCAACTGCACAGAGAAGGCTTCATCCCTCGGGCCTGGGGTTGCTGGTTATGTTAAGATGCTTACAGGGAGGTACAAGGGCTGTGTCCAGCTCCCAGAATGCACCAGGGCAGGGGCAACAGGAAGGAGACTCCAGGACAGGTGGGCAGTGGTGTATCTGGGAACCGGTTGCAGGTGGGGCACAGATGAGGAGCTTGCTTTTCTGATGCCCTGGTGTGGGATCCCGGTCATGGGCCTCTCTCTCAGGGCCAGAAATTCCACTCTAGATTTCAACTCCTTAGAGATGGTTCTTGTGTAATTGCCAGTGATTTGACCTGAGGGTCAGAAATATTCTCTCAGGGTGAAAGCAGAAGAAGGTATCAGGGTATATCTCACTCACTAGGTGGTTATCCCTGGCAGGGGGTGGGAGTTGTGCTGGGAAAACCAAGTGGAGTTGGAGATACAACCATTCCATTGGTTATTTTTGGATATTAATAAAGAGGAAAGGCCTCTCAAGGTAAAAAACCTTAATCAAGAACCATCTTATGGAAGAGGAGGGACCTCCTTATACAGAAGAGTCGTCTCCCGCCCCCGCCCCACCAAAAGGTTTACATCATGGGAAGGAATGAGGAGGAGAGGAAGCCACGTTTATTTGTCAAAAGTCACCCCTAACCATTCTGATTGCTGGGTCTCGCAGAGCCCTGCTTGGGTTTTGGCCAAGGATGGTCTGATGGTAACTGACCCCATTTCAGATGATCTTGTTCTGGCACTTCCCCAGTTCCTGGAACCAGCACTGATTGTGAGATTTTCACCCATACTCAGGGTCTACCCTTAGAAAGAAAACTTTAATTGGAACGTGTAGAATTAGCTCCTGATTTTATAATAAACATAGAGGTGCTGCAAATATCTATTAAAACAGACACTTGATAGAGCTTAATATTTAATATAGTGTCTTGTACAAGGTAGGTATAAATACGAGTAGCCTTGAATTTAACAATTTAAGTTGTTGCAATTTAAATCAGCCTACCCAGGATATTGCAGCCAGTAGCCAGCATGTCCTTGCCTCAAGGAAGCAGGAAGGAAGAAGTGTAATAGACCAGGGGAAAAAGAATAGAGGCAAAAGGTCTCTTCCAGTGACATCCACCAAGCCATCACATCTGGTTAACTCTGGTCTGATCTCTGTCCCATTAATATCCAAGGAATGGGGTTTGTAGGGAGTATGTATGTATACAGGGAAGTTCCTTTAAGTCATGAAAGAAAAGTGGAAGTAAGGGCTGGGTCTAGGGGTTGTAGCAGGTAGACTGGTGAGGTAATTACAGGTGGTTGTGGGTCAGGACTCAGTTAATGGAGCTATGGATGAGGCAGGTCTCTTTGGCTGTTAATAGTGTAGAGGAAGCAAGATTGAGAAATGGGGACGTGACATGAAGATTGGAAACTCCTGTTAGAAAGGAGCAGGGGATTTGTGTCCATTTTTTCAGAAGTTTAATCGACCCTGAGGCACACAGAATGGCCCCCACATGGAATTAGCCCCAGCTTGCAGATCCTCAAGTTTGTAGACAAATGTCTGCTTAGAGGTAGACAGGCAAGGGCTTGGCCATCTTAGGAAAGGGCTTGACAGCTGAGTGGGGTTGACGATTGCCCCATAAAATTCATTTCTTCAGATTTGTTTCATTGAGCAGAGAACTCACATAAAGCAGAAGCATTTGTTTTTATCAATTGCTTTGTACATTTTTTTTTTTTATACAAGATTTTTCTGTCATGCTGTGTAATAGTATTGGAGTTAGGTTTTTTTCATTCACATGAGTTGCTAGATCTCTTTTTAGGATGGGAATAATAGTGACTGCCTTTAAATTCCGATAAAAGACTTTTTCCCCCTCTTCAATAGGAGCTGGTGATCTCATTCACAGAAGACTTCCAGGCGAGTATCTCCGAGGCAAGGACAGAGAGCGAGCCCTCATTGCAGCCGCGAGACATCACTTGAAGAAAGTTAACTACCAAAACTTTGACACTTTGCTGGCAGCCTTCAGGCACTACGATAAGGCCAGTAGTGAAGCAGAGCTTTTTGGTTTGTGCATGGGCTTACAGTTCTCAGCAGGCTCATGTAAATCAGGATTAGCTGGCTATGGGTCAAATCCTGTCTACCACCTGTTTTTGTAAATATTTTTACATGACTCTCCACCCCAGCCCCCTGACCTTTTAAAATGGAAGTGTAGTTGATTTGCAATGTTAGTTTCAGGCATACAGCAGTGGTTCACATACACACACACTCATATTCTTTTTTGCAATTCTTTTCTATTATGGTTTATTGTAGCATATGGAATATAGTTCCCTATGCCATATACTAGGACCTTGTTGTTTATCTATTTTATATATGGTAATTCATATCTGCTAGTCCAAAACTCGTAATTTATTCCTCCTTTCCTCCCTTTCCCTTCTGATAACCCAAGTTTGTTTTCCATGTTTGTGAGTCTGTTGCTGTTTCATAGATAAGTTCTTTGTGCCATATTTTAGATTACACATATAAGTGATATTATATGGTGTTTTGTCTTCCTTTTTCTGACTTACTTCACTTAGTATGGTAATCTTTAGGTCCACCCATGTGGCTGCAAATGGCATTATTTCATCCTTTTTTATGGGTGAATAGTATTCCATTGTATAAATATACCTCTTCTTCTTTATCCATTCATCTGTCAGTGGACATTTAGGTTACTTTCATGTCTTGACTATTGTGAATAGTGCTGCAGCGAACATAGGGGTGCATGTATCCTTTCCAATTATGAAACTGATGTGCTACTTATTGTGCTAATGAGGCACCTTCCTTTCAAATTAGAATTTTCTCTGGATGTATGCCTAGGAGTGGGATTGCTGGGTCACATGCATGCCCTTTTAAGAATTGTCTATGGCTGTTTTTACAACTATATATGTGCATCAGATACTGAATAGCTTGCAAGGCCCATGATATTTATTTTTTGCCTCTTGAGAGAAGAAGTGTGCTAACAGCTGGAAGAGACAGACCTGTGTTATCAGAATGTGATTCTTTCACCGTCATCCGTATGACTTGGGAACATGCTAGAAATGCACATTCTGGAGTTCCTGTTGTGGCACAGCGGAAATGAATCTGATTAGTAACCATTAGGTTGAGGGTTTGATCCCTGGCCTCCCTCAGTGGGTTGGGGATCTGGCGTTGCCGTGAGCTGCGGTGTAGTTTTCCTTTGTCTTTTTAAAATTTTTATTTAATTTTTTTTTAGGGCCGCACTGGCGGCATATGGAGGTTCCCAGGCTAGGGGTCTAATCGGAGCTAGACTTGCTGGCCTATGGCACAGTCACAGCAACAACAGATCCAAAATGCGTCTCTGACCTCCACCAGAGCTCACAGGAACACCGGATCCTTAACCCACTGAGCAAGGCCAAGGATCAAACCTGCAACCTCATGGTTCCTAGTCTGATTCGTTTCTGCTGTGCCACGATGGGAACTTCTGTGGTGTAGGTCTCAGAGGCAGCTCAGATCCAGCGTTGCTGTGGCTGTGGTATAGGCTGGCAGCTGTAGCTCTGATTCGGCCCCTAGCCTGGGACCTCCATATGCTGCCCTTAAAAAAAAAAAAAAAAAAAGAAGAAGAAGAAGCACATTCTAAGGCCCACCCCAGATCAATTGAATTAGGAACTTGGGATTGGGGGTCTAGAAATTTTAACAAGCCCTTCAGCGATTCTGACATATATTCAGGTTTGAGAACCACTGTTGCAGGTGATTAAATTGGAGTGTGCTAGGAGCCTGGGAGGTGGACAACCCCTATCTCATTCTGAATATGTATACATAGTACTGTCAGTCTGGTCCATGTCAAGCTTAGAAGGCTTTCCCTGGGGGAGCAGGTATGGTTTCAGTTTTGAGAGAGCAAGATTGTTCAATAGTCAAGCTACTCTAAGCTTTATTCTTTGATCAAGTCAGGTCAACCCAAGGCTGCATAATTATCTAACATCATTTTAGGCCATCACAGAATTTACCAAGCTGCGCTGCCTTTGGTTGACACCAAGGTGCACTATTATACAAACTGCTTGTGAAATGTAGATTTTTTTAAAAATAGCACGCCCATATGGCTGTTATTTATTTTTGTCACACACATCCTCTTTATAAGGAAACCCATTCTTTCTAAACAAAATAACTGTGTTTCATCAAAGTATCTGGTTTGTGGAGCTCTCTTGTGGGTTAAGGCTCCCGTGTTGTCACTGCAGCTGCTTGGGTTGCTGCTGCGGGTAGGGTCTAATCCCAGCTGAGAACTTCTACAAGCTGTGAGTGTGGTCAAAAAACCCAAACAAAATGAAAAATAAGTATCTGCTTTGTTTTTACCTCATGTACAGCAATGATTTAGTACTGACTGTGCATGTCTTTTTGATTTGGCTGCTAGGAAGCTTACAGCCAATTCAGAGAAACACATGTAGTTTCTGAACATGATCTTGGAGCATACATTTTGTGCTATAAGAACATATTTTATTTCAAGTTTCTTCTTATTTTATTTAGTTATTTATTTTGGTCTTTTTGCCTTTTCTAGGGCCGATCCCTTGGCATATGGAAGTTCGAAGGCTAGGGGTCTAATCAGAGCTGTAGCCACTGGCCTACTCCAGAGACACAGCAACTCGGGATCCGAGCCGAGTCTGCAACCTACACCACAGCTCTCAGCAACACCGGATCCTTAACCCACTGAGCAAGGCCAGGGATCGAATCCGAAACTTCATGGTTCCTAGTCAAATTTGTTAACCACTGTGCCACAACGGAAACTCCAAGTTTCATCTTATTTTATTCCAACTTTATTTTCTCTTTGCCCTGATTCCTCACTTTTTTGGCTCTAATGGTACTTATTTTTCTAGGCAGCCTCAAAACTGTTTTAGAAAGAGTCTAGTATAAACAAGTAAGAGCTCGTAAATAAGCCTATATGGTATAGGGATATAATCTTGATAAGAGAAGAAAAGAAAGAGCAGAATAATTTTAGTTTATCTCAAAAAGAAAATATAATATTCATATCTCTATTCCAATATTGAGTACTGTTTTAGAAAAGTTATATTTCATACATTCTATCTTATTAAAAAATCTTGAGGAGTTCCCGCCATGGCGCAGTAGAAACGAATCCGACTAGGTACCATGAGGTTGTGGGTTCAATCCCTGGCCTCGCTCAGTGTGTTAAGGATCTGATGATGCTGTGAGCTGTGGTGCAGGTCGCAGATGCGGCTTGGATTTGGCATTGCTGTGGCTCTGGCATAGGTCGGCAGCTATAGTTCTGATTGGACCCCTAGCCTGGGAACCTCCACATGCCCTGGGTGCAGCCCTAAAAAGACAAAAGACAAAAAAAAAAAAACCCAAAAAACCCAAAACTTGATTAGTTACTGGCTAATTCATTTTAAGCTCTTTCATTCTATTTGCTTTTAGATTAGGGGTGTGTGTGCCTGTGTTGTGTTGATAAATAAAAACTGGGCTAAATATCTCATTTAAGTTTGTATTAATTATGTTGGGACAAATACCAATCAGTCATCAGTGACATTTTTTAATAGTTATGTTTAAAGAAAATGTAAGTATTCAACTGTTTTTCTGGTTTTTAATTTAGAGACTGACTGATATTTACATGTAATTTAAAAATTATTCTTTAGGAGTTCCCCTGTGGCTTAGTGGGTTAAAGATTTGGTATTGTCACTGCTGCAGCTCAGCTTGCTGCTGTGGTGTGGGTTCGATCCCTGGTCTGGGAACTTTCACATGCAGTGAGCGGGGCCAAAAAACAAGTATACTTTAAATTTTACTCAAATCAAAGTATCTACAAAGATGGTATTGGGGAAATTTACATAGTAGGGGTGTGAATAAGAAAACCTAGCAGAATGCATAATGCTCTGCTTTCTAAAATTTTTTCATTTTAAATGTAATTATAGGCAAGACAATCATCTTAATAGCTGTTGATTTATCTTAGTGAACCACCAGGCACATTCCTTATGATAAAATTAAATTACTAAGAGAAAATTACTGAGAATTATTTAATGCTGATATACCTTTTAAATAGTTAACTTTTAATATTCACAATGTAGTGCTTGGTGTCCTTGAGGAGCTTTTTTTCTCAGAGGGTAATAAAATATGGGTCTTCTTAGTACAGCTGTAGGATGGTTTTTGATGATTTGAATCTTATACCGTTGAATGCCCAGATTTAATTTAATTGAAAAGAAAAACAAAACAGAACAAATAAACTGATTTCCTAAATGAAATCTTCTTGGCTTAGAAGATTAATTATGTTATTTGTGAACACTCGCAGTGCATCAAACATTACTCCAGATAAGGTGTAGACTTTCCACTCAGGGAACTTAAAATCTAGAGGAGGGGAGAAAAAGGCAACTTATGTTCAAGAGTGGTCACGGCAGAGTCTCGAATTTTCAAAACAAGTATATGTAATTCCAACTCCTCCCATTCTAATTATTACGCAGGATGGGACAATTACTTTTGGGGAACAGTGGCATCCAGTGACAAAACTGGTTTACTAAGACTTGTGAGCCAGGAGCTGGTGAGGAAGGTAGATTTTTTTTTCCTCAATGAATTTTATTACATTTATAGTTGTAATTGTGATCATTACAACCCAGTTTTATAGCATTTCCATCTCAAACCTCAGGCCCCTCCCCCCACCCCCAACCTGTCTCCTTTGGAAACTATAAGTTTTTCAAAGTCTGTGAGTCAGTGTCTATTATGCAAAGAAGTTCATCGTGTCCTTTTTCTAGATTCCACACGTAAGTGATAGCATATGATGTTGGTATCTCACTGTCTGACTAACTTCACTTAGCATGATAATTTCTAGGTCCAGGTAGA
The DNA here is from genome assembly GCF_016906955.1 of Phacochoerus africanus. Lineage (NCBI taxonomy): Eukaryota > Metazoa > Chordata > Mammalia > Artiodactyla > Suidae > Phacochoerus > Phacochoerus africanus. Next base: position 87,287,428 of record NC_062544.1, on the reverse strand, counting down.
CGGTTTTTTTTGTTTTTTTGTTTTCCAGGTAGATGGTTTTTGAGAAGGCTATTCCAAAGCTTGGTAATAGCAGATGACTGTGGATGGTTGGGAACAGGAAAAGTTCATTGAATGCCTTGGCTAACAGCTCACTGTTGAGTAAACTTTGTGCTATAAGGCACACCACTGTCAGACTGAAAATGGTCCAGACAGCACAGCACTTGACTCAGATTAATTTCATGGGCCATACTCTCGTGATGGAGCTGACTGATTGGTGTGTAATAGCAATTCCATAAATGGAAAATATGTCAACAGTGGGATGAGCCACTCTGAGAGGGGACAATGTTCCATGTAGTCAGTATGTCAGGAGCATGGGACAATACCCTGTGTGTGATGTGTCCTCCCTGGCCATGAGCCAGATGGGTCAGCTTGTAGCAGGAGTCACAAGTTTGGCACGTGGTGGTAGCCTCTCCTGCCGAAACACAAACTGCTTTACTTTGTGCCCAGTCTAAAGGTGGGTGTATATCTGGAACAGTGATGGATCCAGGCAGTGATGGTGGCAATCTGCGTGGGTCTGGCTCAATCTGAAGCTTGATTTCAGTCATTCTCAATGAAGAATGGACTCTTTCCTGGGCATCTATATGAATTACCTGAATCATCCACTCAGCAGCTGTGATTTGCTTCCATAGTTTTCAGACTCAAAAGGTGCTGTCTTTAATCTTCCAGTCTGCAGTTTTCCAAGTGGCAACCAAACAGGCAGGCTATTGGCAATAGTCCAAGAATCAGTAAAACTATAACAGATTTATCCAGAGGAGTTCTGGCCAGAGACATGAGAATAACCTTGAAATCTGCCCCCTGAATAGAGTGACTTTGCCCTTTGTTGGTCCTTCATAGTTCTCACTGGGGTTGAAAGGCACAGCAGACCAGTGAAGACCATTAGTTTCAGATTAGTGAACCAGGCCCAGAGACTCTAAGTGGTAAAATCATTACTGATAGAGACTTGCAGCTCAAAGGGGTCATTAGGGCTGTGGGGCCCCAAGGGGACTAGCATTCTCTACATGTGGCTTCTCTTGGTCACAAATGTCTGTAAACATTTACAATACAGGCATGGAAAGTACCCATACCAACTGTACATCCAGTGTGAAAGCCACACAAACTGTATATACATCTATATATAATATATTAATAATACAATATTAATATATAAAATTATATGTAAATTATATATAATTATATATTATTATATGTAATTTTAAAGTAAATATATCTATTAAAAATATATATAAAATACATTTTAGGGCCACTCCTATGGCATATGGAAATTCCCAGACTAGGTGTCAAATCAGAGCTACAGCTGCAGGCCTATGCCACAGCCATAGCAACGCCAGATCTGAGCTACATCTGTGACCTACACCATAGCTCGCGGCAAATGCCAGACTCTTAACCCACTGATTGAGGCCAGGGATGGAACCCACATCCTCATGGATACTAGTCAGGTTTGTTTCTGCTGAGCCACAGTGGGAACTCTCAATATATTGTAAACTTTCCTTCTCCACTTTGAACAGGCCCCACCAGCGGAATCCTGACATCTCTTCTCCCTGCAGATTGGGTTGGAGGATGACTTTGGCACCCTTAACCAACGAAGCCATAGTAGTTTGAGTCTCTCCCCACTGAAGTTCCCCTGCTTGGATAGATGCTTGTGGCCTTTGATCCCCTCGGGGACAAGGAGATCTTGTCCCATGCCTAGTCATCATTCTCCTTAGAACAGCTGAGGTTGGGGTATGGAGGAGGGAAAAAGCAAGGATGCAGAGACAAGGAAGGCTTGTAAGTAAGAAAGATGACTTTGAGTTTTGAGTAGTATGTGGCAGCATGCAACTCAGTAAAACAAATCACATGTGCTCTCACATGTGCTCTCAATCCACACAAGGCCCTACATGGGGCAGCAGAGTCATTGTTACCACCATCTATTTCAGTTTGGGAGTCCCCTTGATTCAACAGCCAACCCCCATCTCTGTCCCCATTGCTTTTCAGTTAGGGCTGTGGGATTTGCAGTTTTGGTTGACTTGGGCTTGAGGCAGAGACTTTCATAAAGGAGTTCATTTTAATCCAGGGCACTGCAGCTCCCAATCAAGGAGTCTGGGGTTGGTAGATGTAAGCTATTACATGTAGAATGGATAGGCGATGAGGTCCTACTGTATAGCACGGGGAGCTAAATCCAATCTCTTGGGATAGACCATGGTGGAAGATAATATAAAAAAAGGAATGTGGAATTCCTGCTGTGGCAGGAGGATACAGGTCTGTGAGGATACAGGTTTGATCCCTGGCCTTGCTCAGTGAGTTAAGGATCTGGTGTTGCCATGGCTGTGGTGTAGGCCTGTAGCTGGAGCTCCAGTTTGACCCCTATCCTGGAAACTTCCACATTCCTCAGGTGTGGCCATTAAAAAAAAAAAAAAAGAAAAGGAATGTGTGTGTGTATATATATATATATATATATATATATATATATATAACTGGGTTATTGTGCTGTAGAGCAGAAATTGGCACAACATTGTAAATCAACTTTACTTTCATTAAAAAAATAAGGATAATATATTTAGAATTCTCCTTCTGTTTCAACAGAAGGGTTAGGGATGGTCTCCAGACCTGTGGGTCTGGCTGCAGGAATTTATCCAGAGCTCACTGGGTTAGTTTCTCATTCCCCTGGGGATCACCCTCCTTCAGCATTGTGAATCCAGTCCTGGGCCAGGGAGTTGCATGCTAGTCAATGGGTCATTTACAGTTTCCCTTAGGAGTTTATCTTCTTAGGGAAATCTTTCTGAGAGGCCCAAAGGTCAGCCACTCTGAAAGGCCACTTAGACCTTTAAGGTTGGCTGGACAGACTGCAGCAGGGGCTGAGTGGTAAGATGCCCAGTTCTAGCCATTCTTCCTTAACAAGCATTTCTGTGCTCCGCTCCCCCATCCCCAAGTGAAGCAGCCAAGTTCCACCCAGAGCCTTGCTAAACTTCCCTCCTTTCATGCTCAGTGCTCAGCACACGTGCTTCAGTCTTTTTTTTTTTTTAAATGATTTTTATTTTTTCCATCATAGCTGGCTTACAGTACTGTGTCAATTTTCTACTCTACAGCAAGGTGACCCAATCACACCTACATATATACATTCTTTTTCTCACATTATTGTGCTCCATCATAAGTGACTAGATATAGTTCCCTGTGCTATATAGCAGGATCTCATTGCTTATCCACTCCAAATGCAATAGTTTGCATCTATTAACCCCTAATTCACAGTCCATCCCACTCCCTCCTCCTCCCCTTGGCAACCACAAGTGGTTCTCCAAGTCCATGATTTTCTTTTCCTGTGGAAAGGTTCATATGTGCCTTATATCAGATCCCAGATATAAGTGATATCATATGGTATTTGTCTTTCTCTTTCTGACTTATTTCATTTAGTATGAGAGTCTTTTAACTTTTGTTGGAAAGGGGTGGAAACCTCCCCTCCTCCCCATACCATACTGGGATGAATCTTAGGGAATTATCTGGCTCATTGGAGTGTTAACTGCCAGAGGTAGCTGTCTTTGAATCCACCTCTCTGTACCTGGCCTGCAGCCACTTCCCCAATTTTTTCCTCCTTTACCCGGTAATGGAGTGGAGGACCACTTATTGCCCAGTCGGAACAACAGAGGTGTTAAAAACTTTAAAAGCATGGAAAACTGTAGAGAGCTGTCAAAAGTGCACCATGTTGATCAAATGTAATGTCAAGCACGAATTACAGTTCCACCTGCTCTATCACAATGTAAAGAGCATGATTTAAATAAAAAAACATTAAATTTTTTTTTTTTGGTCTTTTTAGCCCTGCCCCCATGACACATGGAAGTTCCCAGGCTAGGGGTCGAATTGGAGCTGTAGCTGCTGGCCTATGCCACAGCCACAGCTCTGCAGGATCCAAGCTGCATCTTCGTGACCCACACCACAGCTCACGGCAATGCTGGATCCTTAACCCACTGACCGAGGCCAGGGATTGAACCTACATCCTCATAGATGCTAGTTATATTCCTTTCCACTGAGCCATGATGGGTACTCCCAAGAAAAAGATATTAAAATACGTGGCACAGTGGAAACAAATCTGACTAGGAACCATGAGGTTGTGGATTCGATCCTGGGCCTCCCTCAGTGGGTTAAGGATCTGGGCCATGAGCTGTGGTGTAGGTCACAGACAAGGCTCGGATCTGGCGTTGCTGTGGCTGTGGCTGTGGCGTAGGCTAGCAGCTGTAGCTCTGATTATACCCCTAGCCTGGGGAACTCCATATGCTGCAACTAAAAAGCAAAAAGCAAAAAAAAAAGATATTAAAATAAATAAAGATTATGAGCCATGCCCTGCTCCAACCAGGGTGCAAAAGACCATTCACGTATCAGATGGACATGATGGGGACCCGTCTCATTTAATAGCTGACTCTTCTTATGTGAAAAGTAAGACACATTCTTTGAATGAATGTGATACAGCTCTTTCTTTTTTCTTAAAGGAGATAACAGATGTTGCATACTGTGCTCTTGAAGGCAATGCTCACGTCTTTTTCTGCTTCTTGTCTAACAGAAGGGAGATGGGGCGATAGATAAAGCCGAGCTTCAGGAAGCTTGTAACCAGGCCAGCTTGCACTTGGATGAGAAGCTCCTGGACCAGCTATTTGGATACTGTGATGTGGATAATGATGGGCTGATTAACTACCTAGAATTTGCAAATTTTCTTAACTGGAAAGATAAAACCCCCCTTAAAGGAAGAAAGGATCATTATTAAAGGTACTTAATTTTTAAAGCCTTGCTAAATTCCTAATGGACTTTCATATTTTATTTTTCCTAGGAGGGAACGCAGCAACTGTATATTATATATTTCAAATATGCTGTATATACATTTTTTTTCTTTTTCTTTTCTTCTTCTTCTTCTTTCTTTCTTTCTGTTCTTCTTCCTCCTCTTTCTTATTCTTTCTCTTTCTTTCATTTCTCTCTCTCCTCTCTTTCTTTCTTATCTTTCTTTCTTTCTTCTTCTTCCTCCTTCCTTCCTTCCCTTCCTTCGCATTTCCTTCCTTCCTTCCTCCTTCCTTCCTCCTTCCTTCCTTCCTTCCTTCCTTCTTTCCTCCCTCCCTCCCTCCCTCTCTCTCTCTCTTTCTTTCTTTCTTTGTTTTGTCTTTTCTAGGGGCACACCTGAGGCATATGGAGGTTCCCAGGATAGGGGTTGAATCGGAGCTGCAGCTGCTGGTCTTCGCCACAGTCACAGCAACGTGGTATCTGAGCCATGTCTGCAACCTACACCACAGCTCATGGCAACCCTGGATCCTTAACCTACTGAGCAAGGCCAGGGATCGAACCCGATTCCTCATGGATACTAGTCAGGTTTGTTAACCCACTGAGCCATGACGGGAGCTCCCAAGACTCACTTTTTAATCTATGTTTTTGTATATTTTGAGTCTTTTTTTTTTTTTTTTTGGCTGCACTCAGGGCAGGGATTGAACATGAGCCACAGCAGTGACAACGCCATATCCTTAACCACTAGGCAACCAGGGAACTACTACATTTTGAATTTGGAACCATGTATTACTCCTTCAAAAAAACCAATTGAAAGCAAAACAATTTACATAGAAGCCCCAAATATAAAAGAGTTCCTCAGAAAGCTGTTTGAAAACCATTTTCTTAGAGAAATTAGCTTCTGTCCCCCGGGAAAACTCAATTGTGAAATAGACTTTGACATAAGAAAATTCGATCTTTTAGATTTTTTTTTGGTTTTTTTTGGCTGTGCCTTTGGCATACAGAAGTTCTCAGGCCAGGGATCAAACCTGCACCACAGCAGCGCCCTGAGTCACTGCAGTGACAATGCTGGGTCCTTAACCCACTGAGCCACCAGGGAATTCCTGATCATTAAATCTTTTAAGAAAAGAAAAAACATAATCTTTACCTTTATTCAAATATTTTTATGTTTACACATTATCTTCTTGCATCACTAGGCATATATATATATGTGAATGTGTGTGCATATGGAAATATGGTGACTATACCATTTTTATTTTAAAAATTTACCTCTCAAATTTCTATGGAATGAAGACATACTTTCATGGTTTCTGTACACTTCATTTTCAGTTCCCTAATGCTGATGTATTATGAATTACTAAGCCATTTCCTCACTCTTTAAAATTTAGGTTATTTCCAGATATTTTAAAAGTAATATGGGTGATGCTATAATGATTATCATCTCTCAAAAAGATTTCTGTTTCTAATTATATCTCATTTCCTATGAATGCTATTATTATCCCAGAAGTAACTCTCTCTCTGTTTTCATTTTGCTTTTTAAAATGATTGTACCAATTTGCAATTTTATCAGTCAAGGCTGTGAGGAGGTTTTGCTCCAATCTTGCTACCATTGAGTGTTATTTCAAACATTCTTGTAATTTAGTTGTTATATAATGATACCTCATGCGCTTTAATTTTCAAGTCTTGATTATTAGAGAGGATTAACTTGTAAAATGTTGTTTACATTTTTCTCTCCTCTTGGAATAGGTCTCCTCTAAAAAGTGAGGATACTACTCTTTTCACTTTTATTCCTGCAAAGTTCATACCACAGTTTGGACCTCACTGATGATGGGAGCCCTTAGTGGTTTCTAGGCTGGCTTTTTTATTCTACCCATTAGGAAGGAGAAGGATCTCTACCTCATGAAGCTTTTTGTAGAAAACAACTCTATACCAGTCCTCTCAGGAATAAAAAGAGGGTAAAAAAGTGTTCTTCTTGGCCCAACTCATGGAGTAGTGGGGGAAAGCAGAAGCCTGTTTTCAAACCTGATGCTTCTTCAAATTGTTCTTGGTTTGGGGGTCCTGATTTCATCAGCAATTTCAAGGAAGTTCTTGAGGTTTTCATCTTCTAAGACAGTGGTTGGTGGGTCAGTCAGAAGGGGCTCAGGAATTTTCTCTTTTCTTTTTTCTTTTTTTTTGGGTTGCACCTTCGGCATATGGAAGTTCCTGGGCTAGGGGTCGGATAGGAGCCACAGCCAGGCAGGATCTGAGCCACGTTTGCAACCTACACCACAGCTCATGGCAACACCAGATCCTTAACCCACTGAGCAAGGCTGGGGAATCAAATCTGCATCCTCATGGTTACTAATAGGATTCTTAACCCTGAGCCATAACAAGAACTTGGCCAGGAATTTTCTTATATCAAATTCTTACTTTTGATGGCTGCGGAAGAGGCAGTGAGTACTATAAGATGGTGGCTTTTGAGCAGTTTTCTGAGTAACTATTTTTCATTCTTTTTTCAGATTTCTGCCTCTTTTTGGGAGGGAGGAGGTTGTGCAGGGAGGGGATTAGGGGGTCTGGAACACTGGGCCTGAACACTTTCACAACAACAATTGGCAGGAGCTGTTGGGGAAATGGCTCGGATAGTCAGTGTCAGAAAATGAGACACATGAACAGGGGAGATCTCGACAAGGCTCTTTACTTCTGCAGAAGGGCGCGGGTCCTCAAAAAGCATGGGCTTAGAAGAAAAGACCCTCCCTATTTATCCCTAATGAAAGTGAAGTACCTGTCCCCTTCCCATTGGTCAGGTCAGGAGCACATTCTTCTCCCCCTTGGTGAATTTGAAACAAATTGTTACTGGGAGAAGAGGGAAAGAGGAGGGGGTTGCTGGAGTCCCTTTCAGTTGAAACCAGAGCAAAATGGAGTAACCAAGATTTCCTTTGATAGAAAAGATATTATGTTACTTTCCACAGAGCTGAGTGAGGGATGCCAGCTTTTGATGGTCCTGCCTTTTTTTGGTGTGCCACCCCCCACACCAAATCTGACACTGGGGCAACCATTTGGCTTTGCAACCCTGCCTGGGCCTTCCCATCACCTTGAGTTCCTCTAGGGCTTGAAAGCCTTCAGCGCCCTCTAGTGCCAGATGTGTACTCACCAACTCCGTTAAAAAGCTGTCAGGAATTTACTCCTCGACTTCAGAACTGACTCAGCAAAGAAAGTCTGCAAAAGAGGACAGGGTCTTACAATCTTAGTTACCTCAAGGTTATCTTTTATACACTGATTTGAAGGGAGTTATTTATGTAACCCTGCACTCACAGCGAGCTCTCGCCCCCTCTCCAATGTTGCAATGAATGCATGGGGCTTCCCCCACCAGATCAGGTATGCATGGAATTTACACCTCCCAAAATATCTTCTCCTATTCCTCCCCAGGGCACAGTTCTAGGGACAAATCTGGTAACCCTGTAGTTCAAGTGAAACATGAAAATAAGCTCTAATTTAAAAAAAAAGAAAAAAACCAGGTTCTCAATTTTCTTTGGTTATTCAGATTTAAAAGCTTTATTTACAGAGTTCCTGCTGTGGCTTAGCAGTAACATACTTGACTAGTAACTATGAGGATGCAGGTTCCATCCCTGGCCTCACTCAGTGGGTTAAGGATCCAGTGACACTGTGAGCTGTTGTGCAGGTCACAGATGCGGCTTGGATCCTGAATTGCTATGACTGTGGTGTAGGCCAGCAGCTGCAGTTCTGATTCTACCCCTAGCCTGGGAATTTCTGTGTGCTGCAAGTGTGGCCCTAAAAAGAAGCAATAAAATAGAATAACGAAAAAAATAAAAGCTTTATTCTAAAGTACAGGGAGGAGTTCCCATCGTGGGGCAGAGGAAATGAATCCGACTAGGAACTATGAGGTTGAGGGTTCGATCCCTGGCCTCCTTCAATGGGTTAAGGATCCGGCATTGCCATGAGTTGTGGTGTAGGCTGGCAGCTGTAGCTCCAATTAGACCCCCTAGCCTGAGAACCTCCACATGCCACTTGTACTTTTTTCCCCTTTCCTTTTTTGCTTGAAGGCAGAAAACCAGATTGTGCAAACCCTGTTGAGACTAACGCAGAAGAATCTGAACCAGCTTTCCTGATAAAGCCCGAAGATATCATCTTAAAAGAACCCGGGAGCTCAGAAAAGACTCTTCGGACACTTCTGAGGCCAAGTGATAAAGTTTCTAATCACTACAAGACAACTTCTTCGGAAATCGGTGCAGATGTAGGTGCTGTGCTTTCTACTTGTGAGTATGTCACATTATGTGCTGAGTTTTAAAAGAATCAGCAGAACACAGAAGGGGTGTGTCCCTTATCTGTCCTTGCATTGTCCCCAGACGCTGAGGTTCTCAAAGCCCATTCTAAGCACTAGGAGATCTCAATAAATGCAAGCTGAATTGAACTGGTGTTAATGGTGACCCAAGTAAAATGTATGACTGAAACTGAAACCATCAGAGCTGAGAATCCTGAATGTTACACACTGTCATAATTTATACTTTGCTAAGTATTAGGAAACTTTTTTTTTTTTTTGCTTTTTAGGGCCTCACCTGAGGCATATGGAAGTTCCCAGGCTAGGGGTTGAATTGGAGTTGCAGCTGCCGACCTATACCACAACCACACCAATGCCAGATCCAAGCCACATCTGTGACCTACGCTGAAGCTTGTGGCAATGCTGGATCCTTAACCCACCGAGGGAGGACATGGATCAAATCCAAATCCTCATGGATATTAGTTGGGTTCTTAATTTCCTGAGCCACAGCAGGAACTCCCAAGCGTTGGGAGACTTTTAAACCATGCAACTCTTTGCTACAAACAGATGTGCCTTCAAATATTTGAAAAGCTCCTACAAAACAATTCCTTACATCTACATTCCCCCTCTATTGGTCTGCTAGGGCCAATAACAAGTACCACAGACTGGATGGCTAAACAACAAAAATTGAGATGTCATGATGGCTAGAAGTCTATCAAGGTGTTGGCAGAGTTGCTTCCTTCTGGAGGCTGTGAAGGAGAAAGTGTATGAATCCTATCCCAGCTTCCAGGGGTTTGCTTGCAATCTTTGGTGCTACTTGGCCTCTGCTGCACCACCCCTATCTCTGCCTTCATCTTTCCCGGGTGCCAGTGTCTATGCCCCATGTCCCCTTTTTATAGACTCCAGTCATATTGGGCTAAGGGTACACCCTACTCCAGCATGATCTCATTTTAACTTAATTATTTCTGCAATGACCTTATTTCCAAATAAGGTCACATCCTGAGGTACTAGGATTAGGTTTGTAACATAAGAGTCTGGGGAGAATCCAATTCTATCCATAACACCCCATAGTTTAATATCAAGCATGATGAATACATCCGTCAAGATTACTTTCCTGGGCTAAGGCCAGGGTTAAGGATTTACATATTTTTCTTCTTTTTTTTTTTGTTTTTTAGGGCTGTACCCACAACATATGGAGGTGCCCAGGATAGGGGTCCAACAGGAGCTATAGCTGCTGGCCTACGCCACAGCCACAGCAACGCAGGATCCAAGCTGAGACTGCGACCTACACCATAGCTCAAGGCAACGCCAAATCCTTAGAACCTTAACCCACTGAGCCAGGTCAGGGATAGAAGCCTCATGGTTCCTAGTCGGATTCATTTCCACTGAGCCATGATGGGGACTCTAAGGATTTACATATTTTTCTTAACTGGATTTCATAGACATGCCTTACATTCTGTTGCTACTTTCTTGCTGTCCAACAGAAATACCATTAGTGTCATTTTTTGGGAGGGGGGGTGCAGCTCCGAGGCATATGGAGTTACCCGGGCCAGGGATCAGATCTGAGCTGCAGTCACAACCTGAGTCACAGCTGTGGCAATGTCAGATCCTTAAACCACAGTGCTGGGCCAGGGATCAAACCTGTGTCCCAGTGCTTCCAAGATGCCACCGATCCCATTGTGCCACAGGGGGAACTCCAGTGTCATATGTATTTTTAAAGTTTTAGTAGCCACATTAAAACGAAACAGGTGAAATTAATTGGAGTAGCATATATATTTCTTTATAATATGTACCTCCAAAGTATTATCATTTTAACAAGTAATCAATGTAAAGTGATTAATTAACTCTCACTTTTTAAGAGGGGTACCAAATCTTTGAAATTGAGTGTGCATTTCACACTCATTGGACATCTCAATTGAGATTAGCCACATTTTGAGTGTTCAACAGCCACTTGGCTGGTGGCCGAGGTATTTAGAAGGTCTGATTTCATCCCCCACTGATGTCTTAGGTCATCCGATCTTTGGTGTTCCAACCATTCGTTCCGATATTCCTGCCCCTCGAATTCGCCGCATCAGCGACAGAACTAACTACGGCGAAGATGGAAATGCCTATTCATTGCTATATCCTACCATCTTTGGCCAGAAAGGAGTGTTTGAAAGAGACTTCTTCAAGACCAGATCAAAAAAGGAGGTACAGCATGTTATTTGAAAAGGGTGGAAAGGCCAACTTCACATAAGCTCACAGAGTGGGAAATGCTTATTTATCAACAGCTACTTACTTTTAGACTGTTGGAAACAGCCTAAACATAAGAGTCTGGGGAGAATACAATTCAATCCATAACGCTCTGGTTTTAAAAGTCATTATAGGAGTTCCTGCTATGGCTCAGCAGGTTAAGAACCTGATTAGTATACATGAGGATGGGGTTCGATCCCTGGCCTCACTCAGGTTAAGGATCTGGCATTGCTGTGAGCTGTGGTGTAGGTCGAAGATGTGGCTCAGATCTGGGGTTGCTGTGGGTCTGGCGTAGGCTGGCAGCTGCAGCTCCAGTTTGACCCCTACCCTGGGAACTTCCATATGCCAAGGGAGCAGCTATAAAAAGAAAAAAAAAGTCATTATAAAAGTCATCAGGAGCCGCTAAGTTAGGATTCTTGAGGATAATGTTTAATTTGCTTGTGATATTTGGTGAAATTCTTTCTTTCTTGTATTTTTTTTGGGCCACACTCATGGCACATGGAGGTTCCCAGGCTAAGGGTCGAATCAGAGCTACAGCTACCGGGCTACATCACAGCCACAGCCTCTCAGGAACTGAGCCACATCTGCGACCTACACCACAACTCATGGCAATGCTGGATCGATCCCTAACCCACTGATCGAGGCCAGGGATTGAACCTGCGTTCTCATGGATGCTAGTCAGGTTCTTTTCCACTGAGCCATGACAGGAACTCCAATTTGGTACAGTTCTAGAAGTAGAATTTACTCTAAGAAGCATTATTCTCACATCATTTATTCACTATTACCTATGTATACAAAGAAAAATGTTTTCCTAAGACATTCAATACTATTCTTTGTTGAGAAAGAGCAGAGTATTCTTATGTTCTACATCCCTTTCTTGTGTAAGGATCCTTGTGCTTGTGGGTCTCCAAAACCTAAGCAAAAGTGTGAGGGGGCCACTCTGGTGTCCTCCTTATGTGCTACTATCTTACATCTCAGATTATCTGCAACAAGAACTGATCTCCAATGTTCTGTCCTGTAGCCACACCACGTATCAGCTCATGTATCTTGTTTTTTCACTCAGAAAACATGGTCCTCATGTCCCAGGTGATTTTCTTCCTGGGTTGGTTATAAATAAGGCACAACCTGCTGGGTTAGAATAGCCAGTGGGGTTCTGAGGGGCAAGGAGTAATAGCAGGTCTTGGTCAGACCAGCCTGTCTAGATCTGCCATTGTGAAAAGCAGGCTGTGATCTAGGGAGGAGTTGCTTCTTCACACTTTCAAATCCAGAGCTAAAAATGATGTGAACAGGCATAGGATGCTTTCTGGGACTACAATGAAGGGTCAATAGCTTGCAAACTTGCAAATTTAGTACCAGATTCATTCCAATGATGCATTCTCACTGAGGGAGAGTGGAAGGGAGAAACTCCAGACATGATGCCTGCCGGCTGGTCCCAAAGAAGGAACCCAGGATCCACAACAGAAGGACAGAGAAGAGAGACTTGAAGATTGTATATTCTCTTCCCCCAGTCACTCCAAAGGGCTTGTGAAATAGGGCTTCAGGCCCACCAAAAGAAACAAAAACCTTCTGCTTGTTTCCTGGTGCCTAAAATCCTTTTAACTAGGAAGTCATCCTTTATCTCACAATTCTAGGCAGCAAATAAGAACCCAGAGGCTTGGCTGCAGTAATAACGTTACCGTGAGAACAGACGGGTTTCTGTAAGTGTTAGCTAATCAGTACACTGGAATGGAATGCTGGGAGAGGAAGGTGGGGAGAAGTCTGGGATGCTCAAGAGCCCACCTTCAGGGTTCACTCTGCAGGGACATTCTTCACCTACTGCTGGCTGGGGGAAAACAGCAACTCTGTGCAGGGACATTGGGCGTTTCTGCTGTGTAGCCGCAGCTGCTGGCAGCATAGCTCTTCTGAATTTCATGTTTATTTGATTATACCGTTAATTTCCCATGAGGCGCATCGTATCTAGGGGATCTTTTAATTGTTAAGATTCTGTATCCTGCACCTATTCTATTTCTTTGGCTTTCCTTTTCCCTGTCTAATCGTTCTTTCTATTTTCCTCTTTGCTTTCCCCCAAGCTTCAGAGTAAATGTTTTTCCTCTTTGAAATTTAGTTTCGTTTTTTTTCTTCAAATCTTTTCTTTTCTCTAATCATTCTAATATTTTCCCCCAATACTTGTTCTTATCTTTTCTTTCTTTTAAAAATTTATTTGGAAGTTCCCATTGTGGCTCGATTAGTATCCATGAGGACACAGGTTCAATCTCTGGCCTCACTCAGTGGGTTAAGGATCCTGGGTTGCCATGAGCGTCGCAGATGCAGCTCGGATCTGGGGTTGCTGTGGCTGTGGTGTAGGCCAGCAGCTGCAGCTCTGATTCAACTCCTAGACTGGGAACTTCCATAGGCCGAGGGTGCAGCCCTGAAAAGACAAAATTTTTTTTTTTATTTTACTGAAGTATAGTTCTCTTACAATGTTGTGTTATATCTTTCTTTTCTTATATTTTCCCTGGGGTATATAAAACATGTTTCCTCCCCTCCTTTCATCTGGTTTATTTCTTATTTTTATTTTCTTATTATGGCCACACCTGCAGTATATGGAAGTTCCTAATAACCAAAGTTTGCAATGTGCAAGTTTTCAATGTGTTCAGATTTTAGGCTGTTCACTGGTTTATGTACTATCTCTGACATTTGCATACCTGCAACTTTGTTAAAGTTTACAGCAGGCCAGTTAGAGACAGTTTGCCAGTGTTCTTATTTTAAAGAAAGGAACCTAATATGCAAGGGGTTCAGACAACATACATAAAAAGTTGACTGTGATAGAACTCAGATCCGGTAACTCCTTTAACTCTCTTACTCTTTCTGCTTGAATTTGGCTGCATCTCTTTAAAATAACCAGAAACAGGGAGTTCCTGTCGTGGCGCAGCAGAAACGAATCTGACTAGTGTCCATGAGGATCTGATTAGTGTCCATGAAGATTTGGGTTCAACCCCTGGCTTTGCTCAGTGGGTCGGGGATCCGGTGTTGCTGAGAGCTCTGGTGTAGGTTGCAGATGTGGCTAGGATCTGGCGTTGCTATGGCTGTGGCATAGGCCGGCAGCTGTAGCTCCGATTCTCAATTCGAGTCCTGGCCTGGGAACTTCCATGTGCCACAGATGCGACCCTTAAAAGCAAAACAAACAAACAAACAAAACCCAGAAACAAAGTTGAAAGAAATTTTATATATCAGCTCAGATGGCTGAACACCCTCATATTCATTCATATTAGCAAAATGATTCCTGAACTGAAAGTACTGGAATTTTGATATTTGTTTATTATATGTAATAAGTACATGCAGACATTGACATACCTTTTTGGGGAGAAATGTCTATAGTCTTAGGTATTATAATAAAGATATTTTAATAACACAAACTTAAAAACATAAATCTTCATCTGACCTTCAACATTTTCCCCTAGATTGCAGAGATATTATGCAACATAGGTGTCAACCTTTCTGAAGATGAATTTGAAAATGTGTGGAATCTTGCGTCAAAAAAACATCACAGAGGAGAAGTTTGTGTTGAGAACATCAGGAATATTCTGGATGAGCTACAGCATGCGGAGCGGACCAAGTGCAAAACAGCCGTGTGATCTTTTTGGAGTTCATTCATTTAAACCAAAGGATTGTTAAATATGTGTTCCTCTAAAATGTTCAGTCTGTTCTGGTTTTAGATATTACATTATATTCAGGAATCACTGTGGGAGGGCTCATATGCCTGGATTCAATGCTAATAAATTAGATTTTGGATTTTAAAATTTATTTTATCCTTTCCTATAATGCACCAGAGAACTTGACAAACACTCAGAGTTAATCTTTAACCTCACCAAAGGTGAGGATGATATTGGAAGTTTGTAATGTGTAGTATGCTTAAGAATTCTATGCTTCAGTTGGTTGCCTGGAATTCAAAGTCCAATTCATGATACCAGGTTCACAAAATTTTGCCCTCAACATTTAAAATTTTTTCTCTGGAGGTATCACTATGACGCAACTTCAGCTTGATGAGCATCTGAGGAGAAGAGACTTGATCACAAGAAGCAGAATTTAGGAATCAACAACTTGAGTTCCAACAACGACACCATGGCACACACATGTTATTTCGAAATACTTGTTTTCTGAAAACAAGCACTTTCTACTACCCAATTGTAGTACAATTTTCAAAATCAGGAGATTATTATTACTATGGCATTATTATCCAATTTACAGGCTTTATTCAAATTTCTCCAATAATCTTTTATACTGAAAAATTTTTTTCTTTTTCTTTTTTTTAAAGTATAGTTGATTTACAATGTTGTGCCAATTTCTACTGTACAGCTAAATGACTCAGTCATATGTGTGTGTGTGTATATATACTTTAAAAAAATTATGAAACCTTTTTTTTTTTTTTTCCTTTTTAGGGCTATACCTGCAGCATATGAAAATTCCCAGGCTAGGGGTCTAATTGGAGCTACAGCTGCCAGCCTACACCACAGCCACAGGAACTTGGGATCCGAGCCACATCTGCGACCTACTCCACAGCTTGTGGCAATACTGGATCCTTAACCCACTGAGCAAGACCAGGGATTGAACTTGCATCCTCATGGATACTAGTTGGGTTCTTAACCAGTTGAGCCACAATGGGAATTCCTTACAAATCATTTTTTCTCGATCTAGGTTGGATCCGATTTACAAACACATGCTGCATTTAGTTGTCGTGTTTCTTTAGTTTCCATTAATCTGAAACAAATTTCCATCTTTAAACTTCATTAATCTTGACATTATTGCAGCCTCTTGGGACTGGACTGAGTGTAGGTGCTACATTACAGCCTATTGGCAGTATTTCTTTGTCAGTGGGCCTCTTTAACCCCACACCCAGAAGCTGTCTCCATTGCTTCTTGCTTTGGAATGGCTTACGGTTCAGAAACCTATCTCCTGTGAAGGTTTTTCCTGCAATAAATTAGAACATTTTATGTTGCGGGGTATGTGAGGGATGCCTTGAGTCTCATGAATCCAAGTGAAGCTGATTGATGGTTTGCTCTCTGTCCCTATGTAGGATAGCTTTGGGGCCATGGACCTAGTGATGCCAATCTGTGTAAGTTCTGTTTAAAATCTAGAGCCCTACTACCAAGCTCTGTAACAAAATGGCATCTGAATTGACTTCCCATATAAAAGTTTTATCTCCTAATGTCTAAAAAAAGGTTTACTCTTTTCTAGAATTGAATCCTTGCCTTTGCCACTTCTTAATGGGTTTTGGAAATCTGATATCAGCCAAGGTCACTGCACTCAAAAGCACAGCTCGTGTTCTAACTGAAATGCAGTCAAATTACAGAAGGCTGCACCCTGAGGCCACCTCTGCCTGTTACGGGCCTGCTGGCTCCTTGCCAGAAGCCTGACTGAGGACACCTCCACAGCTTTTGGGGGC
The DNA here is from genome assembly GCF_016906955.1 of Phacochoerus africanus. NCBI lineage: Eukaryota > Metazoa > Chordata > Mammalia > Artiodactyla > Suidae > Phacochoerus > Phacochoerus africanus. The sequence goes on along the minus strand of NC_062544.1, from coordinate 87,270,749 downwards.
ACCAAGGGCCTTTTGTAATTTTATAAAGTTTGCTTTTTTCTAACATCTGAGCAATTGGAAACTTTCTAGTTTATCTGTAGTTAAGGCCAGCATCTCTGCTGTTTGCTTGATGTCATTTGCATATGATGTCCTGTCACTAAGGAAGCAGACTTTAACCTGCGGATGGAGCTGCCACGAGCTGCAGTCATCTCTGACCAGGGCTCAGCAAAAAGCAAGTGGCCCAGCTGTGAGACTAGCTGCATTGCTCCATACAGACTCCTGAAATCAAATAGATGTAGTGCTGTCTAGGGTGCTCAGGAAGCTTTAAGGTACTTGATACTAGACATTTTGTGTCCAAGTAAGATATGAACTTTTTGTGATTTACATTTCTTAGCTTTGGCTATATTAATAAAGTACGAAGAACTGTAATCTCAGTTGTTTCATGCTTTCCATAACTTCAAATTCAATAGGTTTTTTCCCCTGCTTTTTGCTACAATGACCCCCTTTTCTTAAATTGTACTGCATGAGATATGGAGTGCTAGTTTCTTGATTCCCATTTGCAGGAATCAGAATCCCTAGTAAGACACAGTCTTCAGGTCCTCATGCTTCACTAGGTCTGACTGCAAAGTGTTATACAGCTTAGCAATTTTGGTTCGTCAATCAGACCCCTTCTGAGGAGCAAATTGGGAAAATTAGATATGAATAATAAATCTGTCATTCACTGTATTGGTGACTTTGGAAAAGACATCTGGCCTTTCACAGATGTACCTTGCACTGTGTCTAGTTCAGTAAATATTATCAAAAAGCCTACTTTAGGTCATAGCTCATCCTATTTACTTGTAAGTACCCCTTTTTCTCAATTTATCAATATAATCATTATTTTGACCCCTTGGCTTTGCCCTCATCCCCATGATTCTTATTTTTCTTAGCTAGGTGTCTATGGTGATTTTGGCAGATTTGACACTTCCCTCTGGCTTACTGCTCTAGGTAATTCAGAACACCTATCATGGCCTATCACTTTTCTATGCTTTAAGCAGAGCTCCTCATTCTTTTTTTTTTTCCCCCCAATGTGCACACACACAACCTGCTGGGATTTTTATTGTGATTGTATTGACTCTAAAGATTAATTGGGGGAACTGACATTTTGATAAATGTTTTGACAGCCAAACAATGAGTATGGTAGATCTATGCATTTATTTAGCATTTCTTTTAATTTTCCATGTTGAGATACTGTACATTGTCTGTTAAATTTATTTCTCTTTTTTGGTTTTTGACATTGTGATAAGTTGTATCCATTTTAAATGGGTTTATTGAGATATATTTACATAAACTAAAATTCACTCATTTATTTATTTAAATTTTTTAGTGACATATTGTTGGTTTACAATTATGCCAATTCCTGCTGTATAGCAAAGTGACCCAGTGAATTCATAATATTCATATATTTAATATCAATATTATTATAATAAATTATTACTAAATATTAATTAATATAATAAATATTTTTATATTTAATATATTTAATATTCATAAACAATATATGGATATTATTTTTCTCATTATCTTCCATCATACTCTATCACAAGAGATTGGATATAGCTCCCTGTGCTGTACAATAGGACCTCATTGCTTATCCATTCTAAATGTAATAGTTTGCATCTGCTAACCTCAGACTCCAAGTCCATCCCACTCTCTTTCCCTCGCCCTTGCAACCACAAGTCTGTTCTTGATGTCTGTGAGTCAATCCACTCTTTTTAGATGTGTAAGCCTCTGAGTGTTGACAAATATATCTAATTAGTTACCACCACAAACAAATATTAGAACTGTTCATTACTTCCTAAAATTTTTTCATTCCCCTTAGTAGGGAACACCTTCCCCTCCCATGCCAACCTCTACAACAACTGATCTCTGTTCTGTCCCTATAGTTTTGCCTTTTCCAAAATGTCATTTATGTGGAATCATGGAGTATGTAGGTTGCCGTTTGAGAATGGCCTCTTTTACTTAGTGCAATGCTTTTGAGATCCATCATGTCACTCTGTGGATCAGTACTACATTCTTTTTATTGCTGAGTGGACTCCACTACATGGATAGATTACAATTTGTTCATCCACTCACTAAAGACATTTGAGATGTTTCCAGTTGTGGCAATTCTGAATAAAGCTGCTATGAATACTCATGGATAGGTTTTGTGTAAAGAAAAGTTTTCATGTCTCTAAGGAAAATACCTATGGGTAAGATTGCTGGGATATATGGTAAGCATTGTTTAACTTTATGAGAAACTGAAAATCTATTTTCCAAAATAGCTGTATCATTTGTATCACCCAGCAATTCATGAGAGTTCTAATATATTCTGGTATTTGTCAGTTTTTTAAAAAAATTTTAGTCATCCTAATTGGTGCACAGTAACAGCACATGTGGTTTTAGTTTGCATTTCTGTGATGGCTAATGATATTGAGCATCCTTCATGTGCTTATTGGCCATGCCCGTATACCTTCTTTGGTGAAGAGTCTGTTCTAATATGGAGACTTAAAATTTTTTTTTTTATTATAGTTCTCTAAATTTCTGCTGTACAGAAAAGTAATGCAGTTATACATATATATACATTCTTTTTATCACATTGTCCTCCATCATGTTCCATCACAAGGATCAGATATGGTTCCTTAAACTACACAGCAGAATCTCATTGCTTATCCAATCCAAATGCAATAGTTTGCATCTATTAACCCCAAACTTCCAGTCCCTCCCCCTCCCTCTTGGCAACCACAAGTCTATCCTCTAAGTCCATGAGTTTCTTTTCTGTGGAAAAGTTCACTTGTGCCATATATTAGATTCCAGATATAAGTGATATCATATGGTATTTGTCTTTCTCCTTCTGACTGACTTCACTTAGTATAAGTTTCCTGTTCCATCCAGGTTGCTGCAAATGGCATTATTCTGTTCTTTTTTATGGCTGAGTAGTATTCCATTGTGTGTATGTACCACATTTTAAAAATCCATTCATCCGTTTTCGGGCATTTGGCTTGTTTCCACGTCTTGGCTATTGTGAATAGTCCTGCAATGAACATAGGGGTGCATGTATCATTTCAATGAATGCTTTGTCTGGATATATGCCTAGGAGTAGGATTGCTGGGGTCATATGGTAATTCTATTGCTGCCTTTTTAAAAAAAATTGAAGTTTTTTTCTTATTATTGATTTTGAGGTTTTTTTTTTTGCAATGCCTATGGCATGTGTAAGATACCAGGTCAGGGATCAACTCTGTGCCACAGCAGTGACAATGTGGGTTCCTTAGCCACCAGAGATATCCCTGAGAATTCTTTAGGTATTCTAGGTACAAATCTTTTATCAGCTTTGTGTTTTGCAGATATTTTTGAACTTAAGAAAGAAGTTTTAAATTTTGATGAAGTCCAATTTATCAGTAATATAGGAAATCTGCCAGCCTTCTTGAATTTGGAGATTATAAATTTAAGGTGAAACTGATCACTTGGTTTTGTGTTTATCTTCCATTGGTTTCTTCATATTCAACTGCTGAACCTCAGATCTGGAGTAAGTGGAGCTTAGATTTAGGAAGGGAAGGATTTCCCCTGGTAAATAAGATGGCAGGAGGCAGGGATAAAGGAGCCGAGTGCATGCAGGGAAGCGATTCTGGTGAGGTACTATGGAAACCAAGGCGGGTAAGGAGGAAGTTCAGAAGTGAAATGGTAGTGAAAAATGGCAGGGTCAATGGATTGGACCATTTCAGTGGGTCAAAGAATTATGGAGAAATATCAACCACCAAAAAAAAAAAAAAAAAGAGCTGGAGTAAAATGAGTTGGTTCTCAGAGAGTGGAATGCTTGCATGTAAGATTCTGGAGGTGGTAGAGTGGTTGGGGATGTGACAATGGGCCTGAGTGACCGAAGTAGGTGGCAAACAAGATCACTGAAAGAGAGGAGTTCAAAGTTCAAAAAGTGGAAAGTCTGGTGTTAAGTGGAAGGATCACTGACAGGGATGTTGACATTACCAACAAAGGCGACAGGAAAGGTATCGGAGAGACGGTGACCCTGGTTACATATCCCTGTGAAATTATGATGAAAGCTATACACTATCATTTTGGAAAAGTTCATGTCGGAGTTCCCATCATGGCTCAGCAGAAATGAATTCAATAGTATCCATGAGGATGTGGGTTCAATCCCTGGCCTGGCTCCGTGGGTTCAGTGGGTTGGGGATCCAGCATTGCCGTGAGCTATGGTGTAGGTCGAAGATGTGGCTTGGATCCCACGTTGCTTTGGCTGTGGTGTAGGCCGGCAGCTATAGCTCTGATTTGATCCTTAGCCTGGGGAATTTCCATGTGCTGCAGGTACAGCCCTAAAAAGCAAAAAAAAAAAAAAAAAGTTCATATAAAGTAATATTTATTACTTTTGGTCATGTAATAGTCAACCCTCTTCCCTTTTTCCCTTTTTTTTTTCATATTCAACATATTGTGATATTTTGCCTGATTTTTTTTCTTTTTTAAATTGAAAAATGCTATTCCCCAATACTATTTTTTTTTTCTACTGTACAGCATGGTGACCTAGTTACATGTACATGTACACATTCTATTTTCTCACATTTTCAAGCTCCATCATAAGTGACTAGACATAGTTCCCAGTGCTACACAACAGGATCTCATTGCTAATCCATTCCAAAGGCAATAGTTTGCATCTATTAACTCCAAGCTCCCAATCCATCCCAGTCCCTCCCTTCCCCTTTGGCAACCACAAGTCTATTCTCCAAGTCCTGTGGCTGTGGCATAGCCTCTTCCCTTTCTTTATGGATCAGGTTGAACATTAAAGGAGTTCTGCTCCAAAATTTTAAGTTTATCCTAGGCAGGGTTATCTGTCTTCATTTTCCTCTCTCTCTCTCTCTCTCTCTCTCCCCCCCTCCCTTCCATCTTTCTTTCCTTCCTTGTAACTAATTACTTATCTGAACTTTGGTTAAGTATTCTTTTTGGAAGAATCTTGTTCTCTGAATAGAAAGGCAAAGAAAGGGCTTCCCCATTTGCAACGGTAGGGGGCACCCTAGCATTTCTAAACTTAGCGATGCAGTTTAGCTCACAGTGCAGATTAGGGGCGCCGGCTCAGTAACACTCAGAAAAAAAGGAGACCGTTAAGCTGGAGGGAGAACACTCCGCACTTTCTGAAATCTAGGGAGATCCATGCAGTTTCTTTTTTCATTATTTAGTGGCAGTATTGTAAGCAAGAGGGGGAGGTTTGTTTGGATTATAAAGTGTTATCTTTTAATGAAACAAGGAAAGCACTGTGAAATACTCAGGTGAGATATAAATGAATATACAAATATATCACCGTGTTCTCACCTGAATCATGTTTCTATGGAATTCTGCATAGTCTTGTTAATAGTAAAATAGGTTAAACTCATAAAAACTTAAAAAAGCCACCGTTGTCCTAGACCAGACAAATAAACTCAATAAATTTTCTTCACAAAATAGCTAACAAATGGACAAACTTGTTGGAAATACTATGTGGGCCAATAAAAGGTAATTTTGTTTTATATAATAACCATTTATAAAAACTCACTGTGGCCTGATGTGAAGAGCTGGGGTAGTTAGAGGTTAACACCCCAATCATAAAACAACAATGAGGACAGACTTGAAGGGCATTTCTTCTATTATGAAACATTTACAATAATAACCTTGTAAAAAATAATGGGATCTATTTAAAGCTCATTTATTTCCTGGCTAAGTGGCAATTTCCCATCACTCAAAATGCTAATACTTCCTCCTGAAACCCCAGGGATAATGCAATTCATGTGTGTTCGTTAAAAAAATTCTGGTTAAAATAAGCAGGTGATTCTGTTTTAATAATAGCTGTCCTGCCAGCTATAAGACAGTCTCAGGTGCAAATAAATATATCAACAAACAGATTTTCTTTAAAGCACACAGGGTCTCATATCATATCCAAATTAGCCAATTAGCATGATGCTATTGGAAGAGCTAATTAAAAAGTGCATTTAGACTCAGAAATGTTTCCTGAGAGTAATCTGGAGCTTACAGTCCTTATTCCACCTGTAATTACTTTGCCTGATTTCTCACTCCGTAGATAGAGGTGAACACACCTTCATTTGGGCAGAGGGAAAGCCTTTTTCTTTATCTCCTGGAGTGAGCTTGCATCTATCAATACTTCAAAGTGATCAATATACACACCATAAAAAAAAACACCTCCCTCTACCAACTCTCTACATTATCTAAAGTATAGTTAACTAGTACCAAATTTAAATTAAGACTAAAAGGGCTGTCTTTGTCCAGAGATCCAGCCTGTAATTTGTCCTGTTAGAAATATTTTCACAGTTAAAATCCTTGATAAGCTTTTGTGGTAAATAATGTCTATCAGAAAAACCGAATTATTGAACTGTATGATATCACTTATAGGCGGAATCTAAAAAAGACAACAAACTAGTAAATATAGCAAAAAAGAAGCAGACTCACAGATGCAGAGAACAAACTAGTGGTTATCAGTGTGTGGGGGAGGGCATTATAGGGGTGAGGGAGTGGAAAGTACAAACTATCCAGCTCAAGGATGTATTGTACAACATGGGAAATATAGCCAATATTTTGTAATAACTGTTAATGGAAACTAACATTTAAAAGTTGCATAATTTTAAAAACAAAATAAAATTAAAAGATCATTTAAAAAATGTATAGATAGAAGAATTTTGCTGGGGAGAGGTGAGGATTGAGGAGGACAGAGGATGAGTAGGCAATCTATATTTGATAGCCACTAAGCTATCAATTTTAATGTGCCTTTTCAATTTTAATGTGCATTTCTATTTACAACAGTCAGGACATGGGAACAACTACATGTCCATTGACAGATGAACTGAATAAAGAAGATGTGGTACATATAGACAATGGAATACTACTCAGCCATAAAAAGAATGAAATAGTGCCATTTGTAGCATCAAGGATGGACCTAGAGGTTATCATACTAAGTAAGCCATTTCAAAAGAGAAAGACACATACTATATGATATCACTTATATGGAGAATTGAAAAATAATGATGCAAATGAACTTATTTACAAAATAGAAATATGCTCACAGACATATGAAACAAACTGATGGTTACCAAAGGGGGAAGAAGGGGAATAAATTAGGAGTTTAGGATTAACAAATACACACAACCATGGACCTACTGTGTAGTACAGGGAACTACACTCAATATTTTGTAATAATCTATAAGGGAAAAGAATCTGAAAAAGAGAAAAATAATATGAGTCACTTTGCTGTATAACTAAAATTGATACATTATAAATCAATAAAAATATATACTTCAATATATTCAATATATACATCAATAAAAAGAGAATATCTACAGCCAAAAATAAAATGACTTAAAAATAGTACAAATCAGATTTTTGATGTGCATATAAATATCACCTATAGAACTTGTTAAAATGCAAATTCTTATTCAGTAGGTTGGGATAGGGCCTGAGATCCTGCATTGCTAACTTTTCCAGATGATACAGTATTGCTGGATAAGGGTCACACTTGGAGTGATAAAGCTTTATGCTTTCAGCAATTCTATGACTTTGCTTTATGTGACCAGCTCTATATTATTCACCCTCCCTGCTGGTATAGATCTTTTGCTGTTTACGCTCCTGCTCTCTACTCATATGTACACACATTCCCTTTTTTGGAGGCATTCCGTTTTTATTTTTAAAAATAAAATTTTACTTTTAGAACTGTTTTCGATTTACAGAAAAATTGTGATAGCCTCCTTATTATTTCTCTTCTTATTTACTTCTTACATTAGTAATGCCCATTGTTTACAATTAATGAACCAATACTGATATATTATTGTTAATTAAAGACCACACTTGATTTAGATCTTAGTTTTTACTCGATGTCCTTTTTCTGCCCCAGGATTCCATCCAGGACACCACACTGCATTTTTTTCACTTTGTTTTTATTTTTATATTTTAGAAAATGATTTTTATATTTTCCATTATAGCTGGTTTACAGTATTCTGTCAATTTTCTACTGTACAGAAAAGTGGCAGTCACACATACATATATATACATTCTTTTTCTCACATTATCCTCCACCATGTTCCATCACAAGTGACTAAATATAGTTCCCAGTGGTATACAGCAGGATCTCATTGCTTCTTCACTCCAAAGGCAATAGTTTGCATCTTTTAACCCCAGATTCCCAGGCCATCCCACTCCTTCCCCTACCCCCTTGGCAACCACAAGTCTCTTCTCCAAGTTCATGATTTTCTTTTCTGGGGATAGGTTTATTTGTGCCATATATTAGATTCCAAATATAAGTGATATCATATAATATTTGTCTCTAACTTTCTGTACTTAGTATGAGAATTTTCAGGTCTATCCATGTTGCTGCAAATGACATTCCTTCTGTTCTTTTTTATGGCTGAGTAGTATTCCACTGTGTATACCACATTGCATTTTTTGGTGATGTTTCCTTAGGCTCCTCTTGGCTGTGATAGCTTCTCAGACATTGTTTGTTTTTGATGACCTTGACAGTTTTGAGAAGTTCTGCTCAGGTATTTTGTAGAATGTCCTTCAGTTGGTATTTGTCTGATTTTGTCCCCAAGATTAGACTGCAGTTATGTGTTTTGAGGGGAAGACCACAGAGATAAAGCGTCATCCATCACATTCCTAATAAGGAACACACCGCCAACATTATTTATCATAGTTGGTGTTGACCATGATCACCTGGCTAAGGCAGTGTTTTCAAGTTCCTCTACTGTCAAGTTACTCTTTTCTCCCCCTTTCCACTGCTCTCTATGGCAAGCAGTCACTATGTGCAATCCAGGCTAAAGAAGTGGGAAGTTATATGATATCATTTATATGCGGAATCTAAAAAAAAGGGATACGAATGAACTTATTTGCAGAACAGAAACAGACTTTGAAAAACTTATGGTTACCAAAGGGGACAGGTGGTGGGTGGGGAGGGATGGACTCGGGGTTTGGTTTTGGCATATGCACACTGAAGTACATGGAATGACTGGCCAAGGGGGACCTGCTGTGTAACAGAGAGAACTCTACTCAATATTCTGTGATAAGCTATGAGGGAAAAGAATCTCAAAGAGAATGGATATGTGCATTTGTACAGAAGAAGTTGTCACAATATTGTAAATCAACTATATGTCAATAAAACTTAAAAAAGTACGTCTGCGACCTACACCACAGCTCAAGGCAACGCCTGATCCTTAACCCACTGAGCAAGGTCAGTGACCAAACCTGCAACCTCATGGTTCCTAGTCGGCTTCATTAACCACTCTGCCACTATGGGAACTCCAATGTGTATGTTAAACTGTGTATGTACGCATATCTACAAATATTTCTAGATGTAAATACCTTTATCTCCATTAAGCTAAACCTGAATTTATATTGATGTCTCTGACTTTAATCCGTTACCAAATGGATCATTCTAGACTTCCTTCCTTGTTTACCTCTAACCACTCACTCCAACAGTGAAACTCCTGGCTCCAACCTTCTGCCACCCATTGAGGCCCTGCCTCATGTGGTGACTTGAGGGCCCGCTGGGTGGGTGAGGCCAGGTTTCTGCATGGCTGTCTCTGTGGTCCAGGGGGCTGCAGCCCACTGATCGTTGGAGCCAGTTTTCTACATGGCTTTCTGCACATCCCAGAGGGGGCTGAGGTGAGTGCTTGTTTGCTGATGGGTGAGTATGCTTCATGTTAAGCTAGAGGGAGGATTCCAAAATGGCACTTTCCAGTGCTGGTGTCATTGTGGTGGCATGAGAGCCCCAGTATGGCTGCCACCAGTGTCTTCATCCTCAGGGGAAGTCCCAGTTTCTTCCTTCCTCTCCGGCAGGATCTCCAAGATTAGCAAGAGGGTGTGACCCAGGCTCCTTTCCAATACTGCCTCTGCATTGGGACCTTTATTTTAAAATTCTTTTTAGGTCTGAACCTCTGGCATATGACATGGAAGTCCCCACCCCAGGGGTCCAATCAGAGCTGCAGCTGCCAGTCTATGCCACAGCCATGGCCATGCCAGATCTGAGCTCTGTCTGTGACCAACACCACAGTTTATGGCAATGCCGGATCCTTAACCCACTGAGTGAGGCCAGGGATCGAACCCACATCCTTATGGACACTATATTGAGTTCTTAACCTGCTGAGCCCCAATGGGAACTCCTGCATTGCGACTTAGAGCAAGTGTATCATATAGCCCTCCAGCCCCCAAACATAAGCCCTACTAGTTTTCAGAGCCAGATGTTATGGGGGCTCGTCTTCCTGGTGCAGGACCCCTGCCAGGGAGCCCAATGTGAGGCTTGGGTCCCTTGTTTCTTAGGGATAAACCTCTGCAACTCTGATATTCCTCCTGTTTTGGGGTCACCCACTCAGGGGTGTGGGTCCTTATTCTATGTATCTCTGCCTTCCCTACCCATTTCACTGTGATTCCTTCTTTTATATCTTTAGTTGTGGAAAATCTTTTCTGCTTGTCTTCCGGTCTTCTCACAGATAGTTGCTCTGTAAGTTGTAATTTTGGTGTGCCTATGGGAGGAGGTGAGCTCAGGGTCTTCCTACTCCACCATCTTGGTCATACCTCCAACTGCATTTTCATTTTCAATCATATCATATTTTGGTCAGATGTGGAATTCTGATTGATAATTATTGCCACTTTGCATGTTGGCAATATTCACTGTATTTCAGTTTACACTGTCACTTTTGAAATAACTGCTTTCTGACCATTATTATTTACATGTAGGCCATATGTCTTTTCCCTCTGCTTGCTTTCAGGACTTTTTTGTATTATTATTATTTTTTTCCTTTTCAGGTCCACACCTGCGGCATATGGAAGTTCCAAGGCTAGGCATCCAATTGGAGTCACAGCTGCTAGCCTACACCATAGCTCACAGCAACACTGGATCCTTTAACCCACTGAGCGAGGGATCGACCCTACTACACCCTTGTGCATGCTAGTTGGGTTCATTACTGCTGAGCCACAATAGGAACTCCACTTTCTCATATTTTTGTGTGTGACTCTATTATGCTTATTCTGCTCAAACCCATGTACTCCTTATATATGGACTCACTTTTAACAAGAGAACTAAAAAGAAAACTTGAGTTTCATGTGCTTTATTCCCTCAGGTTAAAAAATTGAGAATAACTTGATTTAAATTTGGTGTAGATTTTTGCCAAGCGAGGCTGAAGTTTCAGAGATAAGGAACAGAGTTACAATCTAGTTTTGGGCATGTGGACTGAACTAACACTGTTTTTTTTTTTCCCACTACTAACACATGGCCTGATGGACAGAATACAAGAACAACAATAAAACTAAATTATATCCCCCCCTCCCAAAAAAGATGGAAATCCATGGGTGCTTACCTTAAAACAAAGTTAATTTGAAGCCAGAGAAGCATGTTAGCAGCACACTATCAAGATAACCTGGGCCCATGCAGGGTGCACATTAGAACTGAGGCTCCCACATGCGGCCAGGCCCCTGCAAGGGCTCCTGTGGCAGGTTGTATTTTCCAGAGATGGTCATGAGACTACTTCTCTGTCCACATGTTTTTGCAGAAACTTTCCCTTCTTCATCACAGGCTGAGTCTAATTCCCCTTCTATTGAATCTCTTATGTCTCTCTTTTTGTTATTATTATTTTTTGTCTTTTTTTGTCTTTTTAGGGCTGTACCCATAGCATATGGAGGTTCCAGGCTAGGGGTCGAATCAGAGCTGCAGACTACAGCCACAGCCACAGCAATGCCAGATCCAAGCCGCATCTGCAAGCCACACCATAGCTCACCATAGCTCATGGCAATGCTGGATCCTTAACCCACTGATTGAGGGCAGGGATATATCCTGCATCCTCATGGCCACTAGTCAGGTACGTTAGCTATTGAGCCACAATGGGAACTCCTTCTTATGTCTCTCTTATGACCACTACAGTTGGTTGATGAAAGGGATGTTGCATGATTTCCAGGTCTAAGTTTAGAAAAGAAGATGCATCTTCCTCCTACCTGCTTGTTGGGACACTCATGCTTGGGGCCTGTGCCTGTCCAACTGCCCAGAGGCCACCATGCTCTGAAGGAGCTTAAAGTATCCCAGGTAGAGAGACCGCATGGAGAGGCCCTGAGACCATACTTAGAGCGATGCCTGGCCAGCTCCCACCTGCTCCTGCTGGCCTCCCGCCCCCCATCTCACCCATGCCACTTCCAAACCCCGTCACCTAAGGACTGCAACCTCTTGAGAGAGATCTTGAGCCAGAACTGCCACATTTCTGCTCAACAGAAATGAGATAAATTATTTCATTTTTATGTTAATTTTAAGCCACTCAAACTTTTAGCAATTTGTTATGCTGTGTTAATGACCCGAATAGCTGTTCTCTTAGTGAAAAAGGGAAGAAGAGGATCCTTTCCACAGACCCACTGATATGGCAAGAAACTGCCTTTCTCTTTAGGCACTCTGGACAAATAGTCTCTTTTGAGAAATTAAAGTCATAAGAGAGTTGTCACCTTCTGAATTTTTAAGGTATGGAGACCATTTAAATATGGATTTTTGGTGATTTTTTTCACACATGGTTATTGCTTTTTAGAAAATAAAGCTAATATGGAATCAAGAAGGGCTAAAAGTAAGAGGTAGAGAGAGTCTTGGGTAAAGTATTTGAGCACCTAGATCCAGCTATGCCTGAATTTACAATTATAGGAGTCAATTTATCTTGTTTTTGTTTTCATCTGTCTGAGTTGAGTTTTTGTTACTTCCAACTAAGAGCATCCTATCTATTACCACTCCACTTTTTTCTGGACCAATTCCTATTTAAAGAGATAGGAAGGGGAAGCAAATTAGCCAGTGAGGTAGACTCTTTTGCAGTGGATTAACTGAACCATAGTTCCCAGATTCATGTTCTGTATTTCCCCTCTCACATTGAGTCTGGGTTTGACCATATGATTACCTGTATTTGCACTTGGGGGCTGGTCCTCTTGAATTCTCTCTCCTGGAATTCAGCTGCCATGGATGTCCAGAATACTCTGCTGCAGCAAGAGGCCATTTGGAGAAGGTGTAGAGGATAAGATACATCACTGAGAGATTATACCATGTGGAGGAACACTGAGGTGGCCCAGCCCAGCTCCTAGCTGAATGCAGCCTCATAAGTGATCCAGCCAACAACACATGGAGCATAATTGCCCAGCTGAGCTCAGTCAACCCCCAGAATCATGAGAAATAATAAATTGTTATTGTTTTAAACAATTGAGTTTTGGAATAACTTATTAGGCAGCAAAAGATAACTGAAATAGCCAAGGATCAAAACATCCAGTCAGAGTAGATCTTAAACAGATGCTCAAGACCAAGAGTAAATAATATCCATCTGTCTGTCCATCCATCCATCCATCTATCCATCCAATGCAGCATTTAATAAATGTCTACTATGTACTGGCCAACAAAAAAATGTAAGGAAAAAATGTAAATGGCAAGTAACTGTGCACGATCACTATGTAAATAAGGGACTTTAGAATTTAAGGTTTCTCTCTTTCAGGAGGTTTAAAATGGTCTTGAAGGAAATGACTTCTGACTAATCAATACTGACAACTAAATTTTCCACCATATAAATGGAGGAAGAAGCTATGTTTTAAGGTCACATCCTCCTAAGGTACATCATAATTACCTACATTTATGAACAGATGAATTATTTCAAGGTTTAAAGGGGATGCATTTTCATTGCAATGAGAAACCAGTCATCATTTTCTTCTTTGAGATTCATTCCTTCACTAGCGACATCAGACTATCTGAATTTTTTTTTTTTTGCTTTTTAGGGCCATACTTGAAGCATATGGAGGTTCCCAGATTAGGGGTCAAATCAGAGCTGTAGCTGCTGGCCTATACCACAGCTCACAGCAACGTTGGATCCTTAACCCACTGAGCAAGGCCAGGGATAGAACCTGTGTCCTCTTGTGGCTAGTCAGAGTTGTTTCCACTGAACCATGACAGGAACTCCTGAAAGCAAATTTTGTATCAATCATATTGTAGATTTATGACCTTGGGGGCAAGTATTAACCATTCCTAGCTATGATTTCCCCATTTGTTAAAAGGCATGATACTAGCATATACCTTATGTGGTAAACCGCAAGGAAATAACTATTATTATTATCCTAGATGATTTCTGGATCATCAAATCTGCCTTAGGAAACCCATGTGATTTTTTTTAGTAGTCACTTTTACTTTCTAAGAGGAAAAACTAGTAAGTAAATCCTTCTTGTATTCACTGATTGCATCCTTCCTTTTCACTCCATGAAAGTATTAAAGATTTTAGAATTAGGGAGAGGAGGCAGGGGAAAGGCAGGAGGTGGTTTCAGAAATAAAAGAGGAATGAAGATATCTAAAGGATCTGAATGGTCTGGGAGGTGTGTGTTGCTTCTCAAATATGGGTTTCTATTTTTTGTGGCACTAAATATGGAAGATCACAGCTCTGATTGATTTGGAAAACAATGAACCAAATGGGCCATGATCTTGATAGCATGTTTATTAGTTATGCCGCAAAGGAGGTATCTCATTCATTCATCCATCCTTCCATCAACTCATTCATTTAGTCAGTTAATTTTTTTTTTCTTTTTTAAGGGCCACATCTGCTGCATATGGAAGTTCCCAGGTCAGGGGTCAAGTCAAAGCTGCAGCTGCCAGTCTATACTATACCACAGCCACAGCAATGCTGGATCCAAGCTGCATCCGTGACCTACACCACAGCTCATGGCAACGCCAGATTCTCAACCCGCTGAGCTTGGCCAGAGATCAAACCCACATCCTCATGGATACTAGTCAGGTTTGTAACCTGCTGAGCCACAACAGGATCTCCCTATTTAGTTAATATCAAATGGGCACCTAATATTCAATCAAGCTCTGTGCAAGGCTCTAGGATTGCAATGATGAAAAAAATAAAGTCTCACATTCCAGTCCTCATGGAGCTTATAGTCTAGTAAGGGAGGCATATTTAATTACACATAGAAACACAGCTGAACTATACTGTGACAGGTGAGAAAACTGGAGCTGTCTAGAATACTGGGACTTTGAACCTCTGTGTTTCATCAAAATTTAGAGGCAGTTTTTATTTTATTTATTTTTATTTTTATATTTTTTGGCTGCACCCACAGAAAATGGAAGTTCCCTGGCCAAGGATCTGAGCTGCAGCTGCAACCACTGCTGTGGCAATGCTGATCCTTATTCCACTCTGTCATGGTGAGAACTCCTAGAGGCAGTTTTTATATGATGCATGGTTATTCTATGTACTATTATGAAAATCCTAAAAGGGAACTCCACATGAAGCTGGGATGCCCCCCACGATAAAAGGGCAAATGGAAATTAAAAGATCTCACGGAAAGGGACAGCAAAGAAATCTGCTTGTTTCAATGATGGCACTGAGTTGAAGGAGGAAAATAAAACTCCCCTGAGAATTCCAACATCAAGTCAGTACTCGATTTTCCATCTGAATTCACATCAATAATATGTCCTAAAACTCAAGCAGAGATTTTAAAATAATTACAGGTTGGTATTCCCCAGGATGACTGGCAGAAGCAAATAAATTCTTGCTGGAAGAATCTGACTTGAATTTGGGCTAACAGTGCTTGTGAGACTCCCTTTATCTGTAGGACACTCTCTAATCTCAGAGAGGTTGAAACATGAAGAACCTGGGATTGAGGTTGAGATCTCAAAGATGCACAGGCTTTACCTTTGTGAGGAGGTGAGAAGAACATTCCAGCCTGAGGCATGAGCACATGCAAAGGTCCCCAAGGAGAGGCCAGATGTGTGGAGCAGAGATAGAGGGAGCATGGTGGTGGGTCAGGCTGGAGAGGTGGGCTTGGGTGAGAACATGCAGGGTGTGGTAGCCATGTGAAGGAGTGAAGGAGTTTTGTCCAGATATGAAGAGAAATGGGGAGCCTAAAAGGCATTTAGTAGGAGGGTAGGAGAGAATCACATTTGAGTTTAGAAATAATGATTTTGGCTGCAATAAGAAAAGTGGATCGAGGGTGGGTGGAAGTGCATGGTGACTATAGTCTAATCTCTGATCTCTTCTTTGCAGGAGGGAAAACCCACAAAGGCTGAGGCCCACTGACTGAAGGGGAATGGTCCTCAGACACAGTGAGCTTGGAGAGAGTCACCAGGCCAGGAGGTCAGTGGGTGATGGGGGGCACCTGGGGACTCTAAAGGTGTGTTTTGACTTTCTCATCATATATCTTATAACACATTACTTGACACTTTTTTATTGTTGTTGTTCTCAAGTGAGCTGCCAAAAGACCGGACTTTTTTTTTTTTTTTTTTTGAAAGAGATTTTCACAGCACAGATGATAATGTTTTCCTCAAATTCTCACCTGTCTTATTTTTTAATGAAAATCTCCTGCAATTCAGTAACTTGGGACTGCTTCTACACTCAGAGAAAGGCAGAGTATAGCCACAGTGGTTGAATTTGCTGTAGATGATTTTTCTGCGGATGCCTTAGCTCTGGCTTCTTATTAGAGTATTTTATCTTTAAACTTTCAATATAGTGTTTAGAAAGACTGATTCCAACACTTAGAAGACATTTAAAACTTGCTCACTGTTTTATAATTTTTCTTCATAAATAAGCATAAAATTGTATGAACAGGCATTAATGGGATCATGTCACACATACTGGGGTTTTATGTTCTGGAATTTTATTTTTCTCACTTTATTTTTAACTTCCCTCCTTCACCTAGCTTTACCCCTCCCCCCACCAGTAACCCATTAAACTTATTTTTATTTGTTTAATTAAAACATGTTAAGTGCTAATATGAGCTGGGCATGTTTTAAGCACTTGACAGACTTTAGGAATCTGGTGAACACTGTGAGTTTCTTCTCAGAATAACATTTTTAAATGCATAAAATAAAATGCATAGGAGTACAAAGTAAACCAATTATATTGAAATAGAGTTATCAAATCTTAAAAATATTGTGATACATCTGATATTTAATAACACATTAAATAAAAAGATCTAGTGTCAGGTCAAATAACTGCCATATTTCAAAGAAACAATGAGCATAAATGATATTTTGAGATATCTGCAACACCTCTGATGTGATATGAAAATATTTGTGGATGTATTTGTAACACAGTCACAGGTACTGCAAATAATACTGCAGTTGTTTGCCTACATCATAATTGAATGAAGTGCTAAACTTCAGTTGGATGCTGTGAAATAATTTTTTTCTATTCGAGTTTGCGTGTCAACCCCAAGTTATGATAACACCTATTGGCAGAGGAATTAAACTTCTGTTAAATGAACAAAGTATCTTCTATTCTGTGTGTTCAGAGCTCATAAGAATGTAGTTTGTTAGCCAGAGAAATCAATGTTTATATTGGCCGAAGAACACATGGGAACCTCGAAGGGTACAGAGTGTCTTATGTTTAGGTAGAGAATGTACTATAATGGGCTGTAATGGGGCCTCAACATCATGCTAACTGGACCCTGGGTGGCAGGATTGTGTTAAAGTAATAAGAAACTCAAGAAGAGCAAACTCCTGAAAAATAGCGGTTGAATTAATTTCAAGTAAGAAGATGAGGGGGCAGATTGAATTCTCATAGATAGCAATTTTTTTTTCACATACTTGGAAAAATCTGAAGATGTCAGTGCCTTTACATTAGACTTTTAAAAAGGCTACTTTGGGAGGCTCAGATTCCAACCTGGATGAGGCTGCCAGTTTTGTTTTTTGACAAGAAGTTGACGACAGCAGTGAGAGGAGCAATGACATCTTCTTGGTAAAGCATCTTAATTTTGTCACCATTGTGAGAGAGTGAGACCTTCACATCCCTTGATTCTGTTGTAAAGAAGACTTGACAGCCTCAAATCACTCATCGGACGTTTCAGATATGGATCCTTCTGCTTAGCGACTGGAGAAACCTCACGGTAATGCTTTAATAATGTCTTTCAAACTTTTGTGATTGGGATGCCCAGTTAAAGTGCATTTCACATTGAAAGCCAGTACACATACACTCCTACACATGATTTCAGGAAACAATACTTATCTTTACTGCAGGGAATGAGCTGATATTTTTCATTTCAAGTCATTTTATTTCATTATATTTTTCTATTTATTCCAGGTACTTTCTAAAGTTCCTACTTTGTTTCAAAAGGCATTTAAAATCACAACTCCTGATGAAATGTAAGGGTTTTTAAGGGGCTATTTGCCAGTGGAGGCTTTTTCCCTGAGACTTTTTTAGTGCAGTGACTTTCAAATCAAGGATTGGGATATTAATAAAAATTAGAGTAGAAATACATATATACAGATATATACATGTGTATTTAATGTTTATTTGTTAAATTACAGATATATGTATACATTTGTGTGTATGCACATGCACACACATACACACTTTTTTACTATTGATCTCAGTCAAGGACTGAAAGCCACTGTATGAGCCTGTAATTACTGAGCTTCTCCAGTCCTTTAGAAGTAAAAATAATAAAGCGTGGCTTTGATCTTTCATTCCTGGGGGACTGACATTTTGGTCTGTACCTTCAACACCTGTTAGGATCTGTGTTTCTTCAGGGATATTTTCTCTCTGCATCATCACCAACCTCCCCATTTTTCTTTGGAGGCCTGATCTGGGTTAAGCGGTCCTGTTTCACTGCTGCCCATGAGACTGTGGCCACTTCCTAGGACAGCTCTTAGACTGAGGCCACGGCTGAGGCTGAGAGACCTCAGGCAAGCCTGGCAAGAACAATATGAAGGTGAACAGAGTAGGACCTTGGTGGTGGTGGTGGTGGGAACTTTCCCAGATAGACCACCTCTCCCATATCCTTTGCTTTAGCTCCTCTCTGAAGTACCAAGATAAAAGTATCTCATACATATTTCCTGCATTTTACAATGCCAAAACCACCACCAGAAGGAAGAAATTAACTACTTGATGATCATGAGTACATAGCCTCCAGCTGACTGGTGCCTAAGGGTTAACACCTGTGACACCCTCTGTAACTTCACCACCAACCATCGGAGAATTGTGCATGAGCTGGTCACATTCCCTGGGATGCCCCTCTGCACCTTGCCTTTAAAAATGTTTTGATAAACCCATCAGGGAGTTCAGGTGCTTTGAGGACTAGCTTCCCTGGACTCCTTGCTTTGCTCCTGCAAGAAACACTGCACTTTCCTTTACCACAGCCTTGTGTCCCCAGATTGACTCAAAATCCCAGTTCAGAGAGTACACAGGAAATCTTGCTTGAGCCTTCTTTCTGTTTCCTCCTTTGTGAGTGGACATGTTTTTAAGTGCCAAAGGGAGGTACTTAAGCTAGGGAGACTGGCTTAAGTACCAAATACTGTCACAAAATTGTTGTTTTACTGTCATTTTTTAGTATCAAGTGACTTCCAAATGGAGAGTCCATGTTAGCAGGTGGAAGAAGGGGGAGCCTCAGGAGCTTGTAGGCAGCTGGAGCATTTAGAGGTCTAAGTGGGATGGAGTTTCAAGTTCATGGGTTAGGCAGGCCTTTCTGTAATGTGTTATCCCTGACAGTCTGACCCTTGTAGCTGAACAGTGTCATTTGGCTCCTTCCTCTCTGTCTAAAAGCATATTCCTACTTACTTAATATTTAAGTAGACATTTAAAACACCCACTGCATGTTTCTTTCATTTTATCCAGTCAAGTTGTCAGAATCTTCCTTCCTTCTTTACTTCTTTTTTCTTTATTATTTTGCTTTTTAGGGCTGCATCTGAGGCATATGGAAGTTCCCAGGCTAGGGGTCAAATCGGAGCTACAGCTGCTGGCCACAGCCACAGCAACAGGGGATCCGAGCCATATCTTTGAGCTACACCACAGCTTAAGGCAATGCTGGATTGCTGATTCACTGAGCAAGGCTAGGGATGGAACCTGCATCCTCATGGATGCTGGCTGGATTCCCTTCCACTGCCCCAGAAGTTGCCCCAGACAGGAACTCCCCAGAATCTCTTTCTTGACTTTCACTACCATCCTTCTTACAAGAGAATCTATAGTATTGTTCCTTTCTCCCCACCCATCCCCTTGTAATCATGCTTCTAAGACAATTTCTCTACTGAAACTATTCTTTCAAAAGTTAATACAATTTTAAAATGACTAAATTCAATGCCTTAAAACTTTTCATTATGGAAAATTTCAAAAACACACAAAAGTAACTAGTATAGTGGGTCTCATATATTTATCAACCAGCTTCAACAATTATAAGATATCGTCATTTTTGTTTTCTCCATCCTCCCTATTCTCCTGACTTTTTTTTTCTTAATTCACTTTCTCTTTGACTTTTTTGAAGTGTTCCTTCTTTCTTTAAATTACTTCTTCCCTTAGCCTCTGAGACTCTACTGTACTGGATTTTTCTTATGTGTTAGGTTATTTCTTCTTAACTGGAAATTGTAAAATGTCATCCTGAAGAGGTGCCTTCTTTCATGGAAATGTGAAGAATTATAAAGTAAGGATAACTCTGCTTCCCTGGCCAGAGCATTGCCCTAAAGCTTGGCTCGCCCTGAGCAGATAAAGGAGTGAGGAAAGTAGAGACCAGTTTGGGCTGTTTGTTGGCACCTGGGAAGGCTGCTTGGAGGAAAAGAGTTTTCTCCTAATAAGTGACTCATTCTTTCAATTTTGTAAACTTTCATAAAGGAGCTTATTCCATTTGGTCACGTCTACCAAAGCTAAACAAATGCTCATTCTTTGACCCACTAATTCCAGTTCTATCTAACACAGAAATTCAAATATGTCTACAAAAAGACATATATAAGAATGACTACTGAAGCTTTGTTCAAAATTGCTGAAAACCTGAAACAACCCAAATGTCTAGCAACAGGAAAAAAGATAAACAAAATGTAGTATATTCACAGAGTGGAATTTTATACAGCATAAAAAGAACTACTGATGCATGCAACAGCCTGGATGAATCAAAAGAGTCCATTTATATGGGTTTCAATAATAGACAGAAATAATCTATGGTGTCAGAACTCAGTCACCTCTGGAGGGCAGCTATTCTCACCACTATACCATCAATGCCACTTGCACTTACCTCTGGGAGAGACAGTGATGATGGAGAAGGGGCAAGAGGTAGTTGTCTTAGATGTTGGAATGTTCTCTATTTTGATCTGGGTGGTGATTGGATAAATGCATTAATTTTGCCTCTTCTTCCACATTGCCTATATGCAATCATACAGAATATATTCTTGGCTATGGATGTCAGAATTTTATCTGGGCGGTGCTTTGTAGGTGAATACATATGTCAAAAATTATCCAATTGTATACTTAAGATCTGATCACTTTATGTGTCTTAACAATTTAAAAAATTTAAAGGTTCCATTGTCAGGGAAGATTGTGGCTGAAAACTAGTGTCATAGCCTCTAAAGATAAGGCCCCCTCCTCCATGTTGCCCAGAGCAACTAGACAGATGCATCTTAAATCTTCTTTACAAATATATCTCCCCAAAATGTTAATACATAGAAAATTGTGGTCATTGGATTATGTTTAAATGGAAGAGTTAATGCTTAAAATAGGATTATGGGCCATGAAAAGTGATTTGTTGTAAGCACTCAATAAATATCAGACAATGAGAAGAATTTGTAGACCTTTGCAGCAGTTTTCCCTCTGTGCATCTGGAAGAGCCTGGGATTCACAGGTTGTGGGAAGAGGGCCTTATTGTCATAGAACTAGTTTCCCATTGGAAATACTGCTACTTCCATCCATTTGCGAAGTCTCTCATGATGGCCTCACTGATGACCTCTTTGTGACATCTCATCTAGCCTTTTTAAAAAAATTACTCAACGAATTTTATTACCTTTATACTTATGCAACAATCATCACAACCAAATTTTATAGCATTTCCATCCCAAATCCCCAGCGCATCCCCACCCCTAAACTGTCTCATTTGAAAAACATAAGTTTTTCAAAGTCTGTGAGTCAGTATTTGTTCTGCAAAGAAGTTCATTGTGTCCTTTTTTTAGATTCCACATGTAAGTGATAGCATATGATGTTGGTGTCTCACTGTCTGACTGACTTCACTTAGCATGATAATTTCTAGGTCCATCCATGTTGCTGCAAATGCCATTGTTTCTTTCCCTTTAATGGCTGAGTAATATTCCATTGTGTATATGTACCACATCTTCTTTATCCACTCCTCTGTCGATGGACATTTAGGTTGTTCCCCTGTCTTGGCTATTGTATATAGTGCTGCAATGTACATTGGAGTACGTGTATCTTTTTTTTTTAAATTGTTATTTCCACAATACAATTTTTTCTACTGTACAGCATGGTGACCCAGTTACACGTACATGTACACATTCTATTTTCACACATTATCATCCTTCATCATAAGTGACTGGGCATAGTTCCCAGTGCTACACAGCAGGATCTCATTGCCAATCCATTCTAAAGGCAATAGTTTGCATCCATTAACTCCAAGCTTCCAATCCACCCCACTCCCTCCCTCTCCCCCTTGGAAACCACAAGTCTATTCTCCAAGTCCATGATTTTCTTTTCTGTGGAAAGTTTCCTTTGGGCCATATATTAGATTCCAGATTTAAGTGATATTATATGGTATTTGTCTTTCTCTTTCTGACAACTTCACTCAGTCTGAGAGTCTCTAGTTCCATCCATGTTGCTCCAAATGGCATTATTTTGTTCTTTTTTATGGCTGAGTAGTAGTCCATTGTGTATATAAACCACTTCTTCCTAATCCAATCATCTGTTGGTGGACATTTGGGTTATTTTCATGTCTTAGCTATTGTGAATAGTGCTGCAATGAACATGTGGGTGCATGTGTCTTTTTTAAGGAAAGTTTTGTCCGGATATATGCCCAGGGGTGGGGTTGCTGGGTCATATGGTAGTTCTACAGATTTCTAAGGTACCTCCATACTGTTCTCCATAGTGGTCATACCAGCTTACATTCCCACCAAGAGTGTAGGAGAGTTCCCTTTTCTCCCCACCTCCTCTAGCATTTGTTATTTGTGGACTTATTAATGATGGCCATTCTGACAGGTATAAGGTGGTACTTCCTAGTGGTTTTGATTTGCATTTCTCTAATAATCAGGGATGTTGAGCATTTTTTCATATGCTTGTTGGCCATCTGTAACATGTATCTTTTCGAGTCATGGTTTTCTCTGGATAGATGCCCCAGAGTGGGATTGCTGGATCAAATGGTAGTTCTATTTTTAGTTTTCTGAGGAGTCTCCATACTGTTTTCCACAGTGGTTGCACCAATTTACATTCTCACCAACAGTGTACTAGGGTTCCTTTTTCTCCACACCCTCTCCAGCATTTATTGTTTGTAGACTTTTTGATGATGGCCATTCTGGCTGGTGTAAGGTGGTACCTCAGAGTGGTTTTGATTTGCATTTCTCTCATAATGAGTGATGTTGAACATCTTTTCATGTGTTTTTTGGCCATCTGTATGTCTTCTTTGGAGAATTGTCTGTTTAGATCTTCCACCCATTTTTTGATGGGGAATCATTTCAGAAGGATAGGTGTTGGCTCTTCTCTAAATGTTTGATAGAATTTGCCTGTGAAGCCATCTGGTCCTGGACTTTTGTTTGTTGAATGTTTTTAAATCACAGTTTCAATTTCAGTACTTGTGATTGGTCCATTCATCTTTTCTATTCTGTCTTCGTTTAGTCTTGGAAGATTGCACTTTTCTAAGAATTTGTCCATTTCTTCTAGGTTTCTTGTTTTATTGGCATGTAGTAGTATGCCAATTTTATTGCATGTAGTAGTCTCTTATGATCCTTTATATTTCTGTGGTGTCCACTGTAACTTCTTTTTCATTTCTAATGCTATTGATTTGAGTCCTCTCTCTTTTTTTCTCAATAAGTCTGGCTAAGGGTTTATCGATTTAGTTATCTTTTCAAAGAACCAGCTTTTCATTTCATTGATCTTTTCTATGGTTTTCTTCGTTTCTATTTCATTGATTTCTGCTCTGATCTTTATGATTTCTTTCCTTTTGCTAACTTTAGGTCTTGTCTGTTCTTCTCTCTCTAGCTGCTTTAGCTGTAAAGTTAGGTTGTTTATTTGAGCTTTTTCTTGTTTCCTGAGGTAGGCTTGAATTCCTAAAGACTTGCTTCTTTTTTTTTGGTCTTTTTGCCATTTCTTGGGCCACTTTCACGGCATATGGAGGTTCCCAGGCTAGGGGTCGAATCGGAGCTGTAGCCACCAGCCTACGCCAGAGCCACAGCAACGCGGGATCCGAGCCGCGTCTGCGACCTATGCCACAGCTCACGGCAATGCCGGATCTTTAACCCACTGAGCAAGGGCAGGGATTGAACCCGCAACCTCATGGTTCCTAGTCAGATTCGTTAACTACTGCGCCACCACGGGAACTCCAAAACTTGCTTCTTAGAACCACTTTTGCTGCATCCCATAGGTTTTGGAGTGTTGTATCTTTGTTGTCATTTGCTTACAAGTATTTTTAAATTTTCTCTTTGATTTCCTCAGTGATCCTTTGTTTGTTTAGTAGCATATTCTTTACTCTCCACATGTTTGTGTTTTTTGCAGTTTTCTTCTTCTTGTTGATTTCCAGTGGTATAGTATTGTGGTAAGAAAAGATGCTTGATATGATTTCAATTTTCTTAAAATTACTGAGGCTGGGTTTGTGGCCCAGAATGTGATCATTCCTAGAGAATGTTCCATGTGCACTTGAGAAGAATGTATATTCTGCTGCTTTTGGATGGAATGTCCTATAAATATCTACTGAGTCCATCTGGTCTAATGCTTCATTTAGGGCCTGTGTTTCCTTGTTGATTTTCTGTCTGGATGATCTGTCCATTGCTGTAAGTGGGGTGTTAAAGTCCCCCACTATTCCTGTGTTATTGTCAATTTCTCCTTTTAAGGTTGTTAGCTGTTGCCTTATATATTTAGTTGATCCTATGTTGAGTGCATATATATTTACAATTGTTATATCTTCTTGAATTGATCCTTTGATCATTATGTAATGTCCTTCTTTGTCTCTTATAATGTTCTTTATTTTAAGGTCTACATTGTGTGATATGAGTATTGTTACTTCAGCTTTTTTTGATTTCCATTTGCACGGAATATTTTCTTCCATCCTCTCACTTTCAATTTGTATGTGTCCCTAGAAGTGAATTGGGTCTCTTGAAGACAGCATATATATGGATCTTGTTGTATCCATTCAGCCAGTCTATGTCTTTTGGTTGGGGCATTTAGTCCATTCAGATTTAAAGTAGTTATTGATATGTTCTTATTGCCATTTTATTAACTGTTTTGGATTTGGTTTTGTTGGTCTTTTTTCTACCCTTCTTCTCTTGTTCTTTCCTCTTGTGGTTTGATGACTATCTTTAGTGTTGTATTTGAGTTGATTTTTATTATTTGTGTGTATATCAATTGTTGATTTTTGATTTTCAGTTACCCTGAAATTTTGATATAGGAGTTTATGTATATATGAGATTGTTTTAAATTCTTGGTCTCTTAATTGCAGGTGCATCTCCAGTGTCCTGCATTTGTATCCTCCTCTTCTCATGCTTTCTGATTTTGGTAGCATATTTGTATGCAGATTTCCTGTATTTACAGTATACATACCTTTACTGGTGAGCCTTGTCATTTGTGGTATTTTTGTTTCTAGTTGTGGCCTTTTCTTTTCTGCCTAGAGGAGTTCCTTCAGTATTTGTTGTAAAGCTTGTTTAGTGTTGCTGAATTCTCTTAGCTTTTGCTTATCTGCAAAGCTTTTCATTTCTCCTTCAAATCTGAATGAGAGCCTTGCTGGGGAAAGTAATCTTGGTTGGAGGTTTTTTCCTTTCATCATGTTAAGTATATCATGCCACTCCCTTCTGGCCTGCAGAGTTTCTGCTGAAAAATCTGCTGAAAACTTTATCAGGGTTCCCTTGTATGTTATTTGTTTCTTTTCCCTGGCTGCTCTCGATATTTTCTCTTTGTCTTTAATTTTGGTCAATTTGATTAATATGTCAAACTGGGTTCCTCCTTGGGTTTATTTTATATGGTACTTGTTATGCTTCTTGGATTTGAATGAGTGGTTCCTTTCCCATGTTAAGGAGGTTTGTGGCTATCATCTCTTAGAATATTTTTTCTGTCCCTTTCTCTTTCTCTTCTCCTTCTGGCACCTCTATAATATGGATGTTGGTGCATTTAACATTGTCCCAGAGTTCTCTGAGACTCTCTTCATTTGTTTTCAATCTTTTTTCTCTTTTCTGTTCTGCATCCGTAATTTCCACTAATCTGTCCTCCACTTTGCTTGTTTGTTCTTCTGCCTCCTGTATTCTGCTGTTGGTTGCTTCTGATGTTTGTTTGTTTGTTTGTTTTTTGCTTTTTAGGGCTGCACCCATAGCATATGGAAGTTCCCAAGCTAGGGGTCGAATTGGAGCTACAGCTGCTGGCCTACACCACAGCCACAGCAATGCAGGATCCTAACCACATCTTCCACCTACACCTCAGCTCACAGCAACTCTGGATCCTTAACCCACTGAACAAGGCCAGGTATCAAACCCGCATCCTCATGGATCCTAGTCAGGTTCATTAACTACTGAGCCATGAAGCGAACTTCCTGCTAATGAATTTTTTATTTCAGTTATTGTATTTTGCATCTCTGCTTGCTTAAGTTTTAAATCTTGTACCTCTTTGCTCAATGTTTGCTGTAAAATATCAATCCTTGTTTCCAGTTTATTTCCAATGTCTTGCATCATCTTCAGCATCACCAGTCTAAAATCTTTTTCCTGGAGGCTGATAATCTCCAGACTACTTAGCTGTTTTTCAGTTTTTTTTCTTGTTCCCCTGTCTGAGTTATAGTTCTCTGCCTTTTCATTTTTATAGGTGTTTTGTGTGGTCTCCTTTTTGCAGACAGTAGAGTCTAGCCTCTCCCTTACTTTCAATCTCTGCCCCCCTTGTGGGCTTCCTGATGGGAAGGCTTCCTGATGGGAGGGACTGGCGACTGCACACTGGTAGGTGGGGCTGATTCCTATCCCTCTGGTGGGTGAGCTTTGTCTTTGGGTGAGATTAGAAGCAGCTGTGTGCCTGGGGGGTCTTTAGGCAGCCTGTTTACTAATGGATGGGGCTGTGATTATTGTTTGGCCTGAGGCTTCTCAGTGCTGTTGGGTGGGGCCAGATTTTCCCAAAATGGCCACCTCCAGAGAAATGCACTCTGATGAATATTCCTAAGACCTTTGCCTCCAATGTCCTTCCCCCACAATGAGGCACAGTCACCCCTTGTTTTCTCAGGAGATCCTCCAAGAACTGCAATCTGGTCCAACCCAGATTCCTATGGAGCCTCTGATTTTCCCTGGGACCCAGTGCACAACAAACCCTGGGTGCACCTGTCAAGATTGGGGGTCTCCATTTCCCCCAGTCCTGTGGAACTCCTGCACACAAGCTCCACTGGCCTTCAATGCCAGGTGTTCTGGGTGCTCTTTCTCCCAATCCCAGAACCTCAGGCATGGGGACCTGACATGGGGCTCAGAACTCTCACTTCTGTAGGTGAGTCTCTGTGATACAGTTACTTTCCAGTCTGTTGTCTTCCTACCTGGCGAGTATGGGGTTGCTTATATCATGTAATTGCCTCTCCTACTATCTCGATGCGGTCTCCTCTTTGTCTTCTGGAGTAGGATATCTTTTTTAAAGTTTCCACTCCATTTGGTTGAAGGTTGTTCAGCATTTGGTTGTAATTGTGTTGTTTTTATGAGAGAAGTTGAGTTCTAGTTCTTCTATTCCTCCATCTTATCCTGTCTCCTTCATGTAGGCCTTAATCACCCGCCTTACAACAGCCACAACTACAGAGGTTACAGACAGCACAGCAGATAGCCATTGCCTGCCTAATGGTGATCCAAGGCAAATACTTTTTTACTACCCTGGGAAGCCAATTTCAGTGCTCAACCCTCTATTTTTATTCTGCTATTTTCACCTCTAGTGGCACTATCATGGGGATTTCCACTTAGTTCTACTTACCAACTGGTATTTGAATGAAATATACCTATATATTTATACAGCAGGCCCCTCCTTTTACCTTGAAATGGCTGGTGTATAAAGTGGCATCTTCTCATGTGCACATGACAGAAAGATGCTGCAGAAACATATCCTGTGTACTACCCCAGATTTTGTTTGTCCGTCCTGTTTTCTAGATAAGATAAGACAGCAGCTGCACTTCTGTATGTGGGAACTGGGATTCTTTCCTTAGAGATCTTATGAATTCAATGACTCCCTCCCTCTTCAATGGTCCCCCACATGCCTAGATGCTTAATGGAGTCATTAGTATTAATGGAGACACTTTCCTTTTTTTCAAGTTATATATTTAATAATGTAATAGATGAATATGGTTTTAAAAAATCTGTTCACTATCAAAATTGGTTGGTTGTTTAAAACAGGGATCTCTTGCAGATGGAAAAATATCCTAATGTTTTCTATCGATCAGGGGCGTATACTCATGGCCACCTGTGCATAGATATAAAACAAGGGAAAGAGATAAATTAGGAGGTTGGGATTAACATATACACACTACTATATATAAAATAGACAAACAACAAGTACCTACTATATAGCAAAGGACCTATATTCAATATCTTGCAATAACCTATAATGGAAAAAATCTGAAAAAAAATCATATATATATTTTAGGTGTAACACACAGTGATTCAGTTTTTCACTGTGCTCTACACCTGAAACTAACACAAAATTGTAAATCAACTATACTTAAATAAAAAAAAAGAATCCTTGGTTTATGGACAGGCACCTGGATATGGATTTCTAAAAGGGCTCTTGTATGTGTTTAAAGTAGGCCTGTGGTTTTCCATCTCATTCCCTGTTCTCAGACGAATTCCTTTCCCAACTCAGTAAGGGCCACCCAATTATAAAATCCACTCATTCAATTATAGAAGCCATTTACCCTACTGTAAAAATGACTCACCTAACTGTTAAAATCAGAAACCTGGGAATTATTTTTAATTTCATCCTTTCTCTCACCCTCATATCCAGCTTATCACCAGGGACTGTCAGTGTTCCCTCTAAAAACTTCCCCCAATCCACTCATTTCTCTCTATTTCCTTTGCTATCCCCTATCCAATACACACTATCTCTGACTTAGTCTCCTGGATTTCACTTTTCTTTCTCTGTAATTTGTTCTCCATAATAATTTTATAACCTACTCACTTGTTATTCTATGAGTGAATTCTATGACAAAGGAGGCAAGAGTATACAATGGAGAAAAGACAGTCTTTTAAATAATTGTGGCTGGGAAAACTGGACAACTATGTGTAAAAGAATGAATACAGAACATTTTTTTTTCTTTCTTTTCTTTTCTTTTTTTGGTTTCTAGGGCCACACCCATGGCATGTGGAGGTTCCCAGGCTAGGGGTCGAATCAGAACTGCAGTTGCTGGGCTACACCACAGTCACAGCAAGGCAGGATCTGAGCTGCATCTGTGACCTATACCACAGGTCATGGTAACGCCAGATCCTTAACCCACTGAGGGAGGCCAGGGACCAAACCCACAACCTCATGGTCCCTAGTCAGATTCCTTTCCACTGTGCAATGACAGGAACTCCAAATACAGAACAGCTTCTCATACTATATACAAAAATAAACTCAAAATGGATTAAAGAACTAAATGTAAGACTGCAAACCATAAAACTAACTAGAAGAAAATAGGTTGTACACTCTTTGACATAACTTTGTAACAGTATTTTTTGGGTATGTCTCCTAAGGCAAGGGAAACAAAAGCAAAAATAAACAAAAGGGACCTAATTAAACTTAAAAGCTTTTGCACAGTGAAGGAAACCTTTGACAATACGAAAAGACAACCTACTAAATGGGATAAAATATTTGTAAATGATATGACCAATAAGGGTTTAATATCCAAAAGATATAACTACTTATACAACTCAATCAAAAAATGGGCAGAATCGGAGTTCCGGTCGTGGCGCAGTGGTTAACGAAACCGACTAGGAACCATGAGGTTGGGGTTCAATCCCTGCCCTTGCTCAGTGGATTAACGATCTGGCGTTGCCGTGAGCTGTGGTGTAGGATCCCTCGTTGCTGTGGCTCTGGTGTAGGCCGGTGGCTACAGCTCTGATTCAACCCCTAGCCTGGGAACCTCCATATGCCTTGGGAGCAGCCCAAGAAATAGCAAAAAGACAAAAAAAAATGGGCATAATAATAATTTTTTTTGCTGTGTATAAGATGCACACTTTATTTTTTTAATTTTTAAATTTATTTTTTAAATTTAATTTTAATTTTTTTTACAGAATAAAGTACATATATTTAAACACAATTATATT
Organism: Phacochoerus africanus; assembly: GCF_016906955.1. Classification (NCBI taxonomy): domain Eukaryota; kingdom Metazoa; phylum Chordata; class Mammalia; order Artiodactyla; family Suidae; genus Phacochoerus; species Phacochoerus africanus. The sequence continues at coordinate 87,240,583 of NC_062544.1, read as the reverse complement.
CACACAGATTATTATATCATGGATCTTAAGAAACAGATTAAGTGACTCCCTCTGGAGAAGTGGAATGAAAAATATGCTGAGACAAATAGGAAATTTATTCTATACTTTATCCCATTTTGTATGGCTTTCATCCTTACTATTTAGTATTATCTATTACATTTCAATTTTTCTTTAAATATTAGCATTATATTAAAATTGTGTATATTGTGCAATTAAAATTTATAGAGAAGAAAGCCTTGTATACCATTAAATATTTTATATAGCATCATAAAAAGAATAACTTAACTGGTAAGAATAACAAAAACAATACACCTTCTGAAAATAAGTAAAATATAAAATGCATAAATTGGTTAAAAAACAGTGTAACTATATAAATATGTCCTCACAGTTTGTTACATCTTATTGATTCTTCAATATAGGCATTACACCATTCTAGGTGATGTGATAAACAAGACATTATAGACTTTACATTGTGCCATGGAGAGAAATGGTCATTAGTAATACAATTGTAGAACTGTATTATTTAATTGTAAAGTGGCATTATTTAATTATAATTATCATAAATTCTTTGATGGAGAGGAAATCAGAATCAGATCTAAGAAGACTTCAGCATTCTAAGAATGATGTCAAATGCCCCCCTTCATGGTGGATTATGCACTTATTTACTATGAGATATATTTCTTCTCCAGAGATTCCTTGTTTGTGTATCAATTGTAGATTTTTGGTTTGCAGTTATTCTGAAGATTTGATATGAGTCTGTATGTATATGAGATTGTTTTAAGTTGTTGTTCTCTTAGTTGCAAGTTCAGTGTCCTGCATTTGTACCCAACTCTTCTCATGACTTCTGACTTTGGTGGTGTAATTGTGCATGGATGATTTTGTTTCTTACTGTATATATACCTTTACTGGTGAGCCTTGTCATTTGTGGAATTTTTGTTTTCTGTTGCTGTCTTTTCTTTTCTGCTTAGAGAAGTTCCCTTAGTATTTGTTGTAAGGCTGGTTTAGTATTGCTGAATTCTCTCAACTTTTGCTTATCTGTGAAGCTTTTGACTTCTCCTTCAAATCTGAATGAGAGCTTTGCTGGGTAAAGTAATCTTGGTTGGAGGTTTTTTCCTTTTATCACATTAGGTATATCATGCCACTCCCTTCTGGCCTGCAGAGTTTCTGCTGAAAAATATGCTGATAAACTTATTGGGGTTCCCTTGTGTGTTATTTGTTTCTTTTCCCTGGCTGCTTTCAAGATTTTCTCTTTGTCTTTAATTTCGTTCAGTTGGATTAATATGTGTCTTGGTGTATTCCTCCTTGGGTTTATTTTATATGGTACTCGCTGTGCTTCCTGGATTTGAGTGAGAGGTTCCTTTCCCATGTGGGGGAAGTTTTTGGCTATTATCTCTTGGAATACATTTTTTTTATTTATTTATTTTTGGTCTTTTTGCTATTTCTTTGGGCCACTTCCGTGGCATATGGAGGTTCCCAGGCTAGGGGTTGAATCGGAGCTGTAGCCGCTGGCCTACGCCAGAGCCACAGCAACGCGGGATCTGAGCTGCATCTGCAACCTACACCACAGCTCACGGCAATGCTGGATCATTAACCCACTGAGCAAGGGCAGGGACCAAACCCGCAACCTCATGGTTCCTAGACGGATTCGTTAACCACTGCGCCACGACGGGAACTCCTGGAATACATTTTCTGTCCCCTTCTCTCTCTCTTCTCCTTCTGGCACCCCTATAATACGGATGTTGGTGCGTTTAATGTTGTCCCAGAGTTCTCTGAGACTCTCTTCATTTGTTTTCAATCTTTTTTCTCTTTTCTGTTCCGCATCCATAATTTCCACTAATCTGTCCTCCACTTTGCTTGTTTGTTCTTCTGCCTCCTGTATTCTGCTGTTAGCTGCTTCTAGTGAGTTTTTTTATTTCAGTTATTGTATTTTGCATCTCTTCTTGTTTCAGTTTTATATCTTGTATCTCTTTGGTCAGTGTTTCCTGTAAGTTATCCATCTTTGCCTCCAGTTTATTTCCAATGTCTTGCATCCTCTTCAGCATCAACAGTCTGAAGTCTTTTTCCTGGAGGCAAAGAATCTCCTCATTGCTTAGCTGTTTTTCTGGGTTTTTCCTTTCTCCCTCATCTGAATTATAGTTCTCTGTGTTTTTCATTTTTATAGGTTTTTGGTGTGGTGACCTTCTTACAGATAATAGAGTTGTGGCCTCTCTTACTTCTGATGTCTGCCCCACTTGTGGTTGAAGTCAGTATGGGGGCTTGGTGCAGGCTTCCTGATGGGAGGGGCTGGTGCCTGCCCACTGGTAGGTGGAGCTGATTCTAATCCCTCTGGTGGGTGGGGCTTAGTCTCTGGATGGTATTAGAGGCAGCTGTGTGCCTGAGGGGTCATTAGGTAGCCTGTTTACTGAAGGGCAGGGCTGTGATCCCACCTGGATTGTTGTTTGCCCTGGGGCTTCTCAGTGCTGACTGACTGACTGATGGGTGGGGCCAGATTTTCCCAAAATGGCTACCTCCAGAGAAAGGCAGCTGTTGAATATTCCAGAGAGCTTTGCTTTCAATGTCCTTCCCTCACAAGAAGCTACATTCACCCCTGTTTTCCCAGGATATCCTACAAGAACTGCAGTCAGGTTTGACCCAGATTCCTATGGAGACCTTGCTCTGCCCTGAGACCCAGTGCACCTGAAAGTCCATGTGTGCCTTTTAGGAATGGGGTCTCCATTTCCCCCAGTCCTGTGGAGCTCCTGTGCACAAGCCTCACTGGCCTTCAATGCCAGATGCTCCAGGGACTCTTTCTCCTGGTGCCAGATCCTCACAGGTGAGAGTTTAATGTGTGGCTCAGAACTCTCACTCCTGTAGGTGAGTCTCTGTGAACCAGTTAGCTTCCAGTCTGTGGAGCTTCCCACCCGGGAAGTATGGGGTTGTTTATATCATGAAATCGACCCCTCCTCCCTCTTGATGTGGCTTCCTCTTTTTCTTCTGGAGTAGGGTATCTTTTTTAAGGTTTCCAGTCCATTTGGGTAGAGATTGCTCAGTCTTTAGTTGTGAATTTTGTTGATTTTAGGAGAGAAGTTGAGCTCCAGTCCTTCTATTCTGCCATCTTATCCCTCTCTACACCTTCCCATCTTCAAAAAATGGGCAGAATAATTATTAAAGAAATGCAATCAAAACTACAGTGCAGTAGTTTTAACTCATACCAGTCAGAATGACCATCATCAAAAAGTCTACAAATAATAAATGCTGGAGAAGGTGTGAAAAGGGAACTCTCCTACACTATTGGTGGGAATGGCCAACTAACAGTACAACCACTGTGGAAAAGAATATGGATGTTCATTAAAAAACCAAAAATAGAACTACTATAGATGATCCAGTAATCTGACTTCTCAGCTTGTATCTGGAGAAAACTCTACTTTGAAAAGATATATGGACGCCAATATCCATAGCACTATTTATAATAGCCAGGACATGGAAGCAACCTAAATGTCCACTGACACCTGAACGGATGAAGAAGATGTGGTACACACATCCATACACACACCCACAATGGAATACTATTTCATCTTAAAAAAGAATGAATTTTTACCATTTTGAACATCAAAGATAAACTCGGAGGGATTATGCTTAGTGAAATCTGAAGAGCAAGACAAATACTGTATGATATCACTTATACGTGGAATCTAAAAAATAAAACAAACTAGTGAATATAGCAAAAAAGAAGCAGAGTCACAGATATAGAGAAAAAACTACTGGTTATGAGTGGGGAAAGGGGTGGGGGAAGAGACATGATGGAGTGGGAGATTAAGAGGTACAAAATTACTATGTTTAAAATAAATAAACTACAAGGACATAGTGTACAACACAGGGAATATAGCCAATATTCTATAATAACTTTAAATGGAGTATAATCTTTAAAAATTGTGAATCACTAGGTTGTACATGTTAATAAAATATTGAAAATCAACCATACTTCAATAAAACAAACAAACAAAAAATGCCATTTCAGGGAGTTCCCACTCTGGTGAAGCAGGTTAAGGATCCTGAGTTGTCTCTGCAGTAGTGCAGGTTTGATTCCCCAGCCCAGTACAGTGGGATAAGGATCTAGTGCTGCAACATTGTCACAAGACATGTTTCTTTGAAAACTCCATCTTGTCCTTCTTTACTTTATCCCATCTTCTTGCCTTACTTTATCCCATCTTCCTGCTTGGGAAAAACAGTCACAGTGCTGGTAAATGACTTAAGCTTAAGAACTGTTATGTGCCTAGAGGTCAGAGCAAGAGCTTAATCTTTTACCAGCTAAGTGGCTTTTAAAATTGTAAAAGAACTTATAAAATAGTAAACAAACCCTATGTTATCCACCCCTAGCCACTCCTCACTTGATCTCATCTAAAGAGCACAATAAAAGCAGTGTGGTTTCTTGAGGCAGGGCTCTTGGTCCCTGAGACCTTGAGTCCCCTGGTTCCCACCTTTACTTAAGATAAATGTCTCTGTGTCTTGTTTTATGTTAACTTTTTTCCCTAAGTTTCACAGCAACCGTTCTTCAGCCCCATCCTGCTGAGCTGGTCTCGGCACAACATCCTGGTGTAGGTCCCTGGCTTGGGATCTTCCATATGCCACAAATGCAGCCAATAATGAAAAACAAAAAAACAGAAGTCCGCTTCAAGGTCTTCCCTCAAAAATTAGGATAAAGTCCAAGTTCTTTAACATTGCCTAAAGGTCTCACATGGTCTGACCTTTCAGACCTAACTGCTTCTTTCTCACTCTTGTTCAGTGCGCCACCTATACCGGCCTCCTTTCTCGTTCACAAATTCACCAGTCTTTTTTGCTGCCTCCAGACCTTTGCACATGCTGCTTCCTTTGCCTAAAATATTTTTTCTCAAGATCTTTGCATGGCAGGATCCTTCTCACCCTTCAGATCTCAAGTAGTACCTTCTCACAATGGCCATACCAAACTGCTCTGATGTGGGCTCCACTTTTTCATTACTCTGCTATGATTACTCTTAGATTTTAACATGAATGCTTAAGTGTATTATTCTCATGTGTAGAGTTAATTAGTATCTCTGTAGCCTTCCATTAAATGGTATGAAAAATGTATGATGCTTTTATGTCTTCCAATTCCTCCCCTTTTTCCATTTCCCATCTTGATTTCAACTGGAACTTTAGTTTCTGATTATTTTGAATGTTTTAACAATTATTTAGACTTAAGAATAATTTTTTTTCTAATATTTCATTTCTTTTTCCTGAAGTTTGTTTTTTCATCATTCTCTCAGCTGGATCTGTGGGTAATAAATTGAGTTCTTGCATGAAAGGTGAGTATATACATTTGCTAAGACTCATCAAACTTTAAACTTAAAAACTGCACAGTTCACTGTATGTAAATTAGAAATACGGTATTGGAAAAAATTTAATAGATGAACAAATGGATACTGCTGAGACCTCAAGCTAAAGAAATTTCTCTTAGGACAAAGAGATAAAGAAATAGAAAGTACGTATATGAAGTCAGATGGGAGAGAGAGGGGAGAGAGGGAGGGAGCAGGAGAGCATATTTAGAAGGTGTAACATTCAATTGACGGGAGTTTTAGGAGGAAAGCTAGTCTCTTGGAATGAGAAATGGAATGAAGGATATACTCAAGAGAAATAAAGGAAATTTTCTAGAATAGAAGACAGATAGAAAGCCAACTGAGCAATATAAATACATACTTTATATCCATATTTAGACACAGAGCAGTTCTTAAAGTGAAGACAAACAAAGCTGATGTGGACATACTTATGTGTCATACATGGTTTTACTCACAGTATGTAGTACAGTATGTAGTATGGGCTGTGTTTTCAACACAAACTTTTGAGCATTTTCTGTGCACCAGGCATTTTGTTAGATGCTTAGTGATTTAGAAGCATATGAAAGATGCTCCTTGCCTTAAAGAAACTCTTTGTCTGGAGGGGAAATTGACAGGTCAGTGAATAACTGCAACCAAATGAACAGAACAATGGAGTATAACATGCACACAGAAGGGGCAGCACAAGGGGTTAATCAGTCTCGTTAGGGGAAAGCATTGTTCCAATTGAAGTGAAAAATCTAGAAGGGAAAAATGCAAAGAATTTTTCTTTTCAGAATGCAGTTCTTTAAATTGCTTTGGTAATAAATGTGGGCATGAAAGATTGGCAGCAAGGAAAACACAAGTGTGAGATATTTTAGCTGTGGTCTAATTACAAAGGCAAAGGTTAACATGGGGTCACTGAAGTGATGCTCAGAGGCCCAAATGCTTTTTTGGAAAGCTTTCTTTCTTTCTTTCTTTTTTGAATTTATTTATTTATTTATTTATCTGCATTTTAGGGCCACAGTTTTTTTTTTTTTTTTCTAGGGCTGCTCCCACGGCATATGGAGATTCCCAGGCTAGGGGTCAAATTGGAGCTACAGCTGCCGGCCGACACCACAGCCACAGCAATGTCAGATCCGAGTTTGTGTCTGTGACCTACACCACAGTTTATGGCAATGCTGGATCCTTAACCCACTGAGTGAGGCCAGGGATCAAACCCTCAACCTCATTGTTCCTAGTTGGATTCGTTTCCACTGCACCACAATGGGAACTCTGCCTTTTTGGAAAGCTTTCAATCATAAACAACCATGAAATGAACCTGAGACTAAAGGAATGAATCTAAACATCTCTGAGCTTCTGCTATATCTGTGAGGGAAAAAGGCAGGACCAAAGAATTTATGTAGAATTTTCAGGGGAAAATATATTCTTTTAAAAAATGTATAATTTAATCTTTTTGCTGTACCCAAGGCATGTGGAAATTCCCAGGCCAGGGATCGAATACTGCAATGACAATGCAGTGGGATCCTTAACCCACTGGGCCACAAGGGAACTCAAAAATTGAAGGACATTTGATTTACAATGTTGTGATGGTTTCAGATGTATACCAAAGTGATTCAGTTATACATATATTTGGTTATATATATATGTATATATATATATATATATACATTCAGATTATTTTCCATTATAGGTTATTACATGATATTGGGTATAGTTCCCTGTGCTATACAGTAGGTCCTTGTTATCGATTTTGTATATAGGAGTATGTATATGTTAGTCCCAAACTCCTAACTAATTCTTCCCCTCCCCTTTCCCCTTTGGTAACAATAAGTTTGTTTTCTATGTCTGTGCGTCTTCCTGTTTAGAATGCATTATTTCTTTCTTTTTTTTTTTTTGTATTTTTTGCCATTGCGAGGGCTGCTTCTGAAGCATATTGAGGTTCCCAGGCTAGGGCTCTGATGGGAGCTGTAGCCACCGGCCTACACCAGGGCCACAGCAATGTGTGATCTGAGCCGAGTCTGCAGCCTACACCACAGTTCACAGCAACACTGGATCTTTAACCCACTGAGCAAGGCCAGGATCGAACCCACAACCTCATGGTTCCCAGTCAGATTTGTTAACCACTGAGCCACAATGGGAACTCTAGAATGCTTTATTTCTTCTTTTTTTTGTCTTTTTGCCTTTTCTAGGGCCGCTCCTGCGGCATATGGAAGTTCCCAGGCTAGGGGTCGACTCAGAGCTGTAGCCACCGTCTTACGCCAGAGCCACAGCAACACGGGATCCCAGTCAGGTCTGCGACCCACACCACAGCTCACGGCAACGCCAGATACTTAACCCAATGAGCAAGGGCAGGGATCGAACCCGCAACCTCATGGTTCCTAGTCAGATTCGTTAACCACTGCACCACGATGGGAACTCCGAGAATGCTTTATTTCTTAATAGAGTGCTTGGACTTGATCTTTTAAGACTTCTATCTACAAAAGGGATAGAAAACAGGCTGAGGTGGTAATAAATGTGGAAAACACTTTTGTGGCTGAAATCTGCATATAAGTGATACTGAGCTAAAATTTTGTTATTTATTTATTTATTTTTATCCCATTTTATAGAGAGTGAATTTAAGACTTAGGGAGATTTATTTATTTATTTATTGTTATTGTTATTATTTTTTTTGTCTTTTTGCCATTTCTTGGGCCGCTCCCATGGCATATGGAGGTTCCCAGGCTAGGGGTCGAATCGGAGCTGTAGTCGCTGGCCTACACCAGAGCCACAACAACGAAGGATCCGAGTCACGTCTACGACCTACATCACAGCTCAGGGCAACGCCGGATCCTTAACCCACTGAGCGAGGGCAGGGAGCGACCCCGCAACCTCATGGTTCCTAGTCGGATTCATTAACCACTGCGCCACGACGGGATCTCCAAAATTTTGTTATTTAGAAGTTGATTTCTTTTTTTTTCTTTTTTTCCTTTTTGCTTTTTAGAGCTGCACCTATGGCGTATGGAGGTTGCCAGGCTAGGGGCTGAATCAGAGCTACAGCTGCCGGCCTATACCACAGCCACAGCAACATCGGATCCAAGCCGCATCTGTGACCTACACCACAGCTCATGGCAACGCTGGATCCTTAACCCACTGAGCAAGGCCGGGGATCAAACCCATATCCTCATGGATACTAGTTAGATTTGTTTCTGCTGTGCTACAGCAGGAACTCCAACAACTGTTAGAATTTTCTGGTCTTGTTTCCTCTATTCACACATAATACTCCTCTCAGTCCCCTTTTGTAAGCTAAAATATTTTGAAGCAAATCCCAAACTGTATGTTATTTTACCTGTAAAAACTTCAGTAAAATCACAGCTATTTTATTTTTATTTATTTATTTTTATGTTAAAAATATAATTTTTTTCGCATTTTTAAAAATTGTTATTTCCCAATACAATTTTTTTCTACTGTATAGCGTGGTGACCCAGTTACACATACATGTACACATTCTATTTTCGCACATTTTCATGCTCCATCATAAGTGTCTAGACAGAGTTCCCAGTGCTACACAGCAGGATCTCATTGCCAATCCATTCCAAAGGCAATAGTTTGCATCTATTAACCCCAAGTTCCCAATTCACCCCACTCCCTCCCCCTTCCCCTTGGCAACTACTAGTCCATTATTCTCCAAGTCCATGATTTTATTTTCTGTGGAAAGGTTCATTTGTGCCATATATTAGATTCCAGATATAAGTGATATCATATGGTATTTGTCTTTCCCTTTCTGACTTACTTCACTCAGGATGAGAGTCTTTAGTTCCATCCATATTGCTGCAAATGGCATTACTTTGTTCTTTTTTATGGCTGAGTAGTATTCCATTGTGTATATATACCACTTCTTCCTAATCCAATCCTCTCTTGATGGACATTTGGGTTGTTTCTATATCTTGGCTATTGTGAATAGTGCTGCAATGAACACACGGGTGCATGTGTCCTTTTTGAGGAAAGTTTTGTCCAGATATGTGCCCAAGAGTGGAATTGCTGGGTCATATGGTAGTTCTACATATAGATTTCTAAGGTACCTCCATACTGCTCTCCACAGTGGTTGTAACAGCTTACATTCCCACCAACAGTGCAGGAGGGTTCCCTTTTCTCCCCACCCTCTCCAGCATTTGTTATTTGTGGATATATTAATGATATCCATTCTGAATGGTGTGAGGTGGTATCTTGTGGTAGTTTTGGTTTGCATTTCTCTAATAATCAGTTGATGTTAAGCATTTTTTCATGTGCTTGTTGGCCATCTGTATCTCTTCCTTGGATAAATGTCTATTCAGGTCCTTTGCCCATTTTTCCATTGGGTCGTTGGCTTTTTTGCCATTGAGTTGTGTAAGTTGCTTGTATATTCTAGAGATCAAGCCCTTGGCAGTTGCATCATTTGAAACTATTTTCTCCCATTATGTAAGTTGTCTTTTTGTTTTCTTTTTAGTTTCCTTTGCTGTGCAAAAGTTTGTCAGTTTGATTAGGTCCCATTGGTTTAGTTTTGATTTTATTTCTGTTGCTTTGGGGGACTGACCTGAGAAAATATTCATAAGGTTGATGTCAGAAAATGTGTTGCCTATGTTTTCTTCTAGGAGTTTGATGGTGTTCTGTCGTATATTTAAGTCTTTCAGCCATTTGGAGTTTGTTTTTGTGCATGGTGTGAGGGTGTGTTCTAATTTCATTGCTTTGCATGCAGCTGTCCAGGTTTCCCAGCAATACTTGCTGAAAAGACTGTCTTTTTCCCATTTTATGTTCTTGCCTCCTTTGTCAAAGATGAATTAACCAAAGGTGTCAGGGTTTATTTCCGGGTTCTCTATTCTGTTCCATTGGCCTGTCTGTCTGTTTTGGTACCAGTACCACACTGTCTTGATGCCTGTGGCTTCATAATATTGCCTGAAGTCTGAGAGAGTTATGCCTTGGTTTTGTTCCTCAGGATTGCTCTGGCGATTCTGGGTTTTTGTGGTTCCATGTAAATTTTTGGATTGTTTGTTCTAGTTCTGTGAAAAATGTCCTGGGTAATTTGATAGGGATTGCATTATATCTGTAGATTGCTTTGGGTATTATGGCCATTTTTACAATATTAATTCTTCCAACCCAGGAGCATGGAATGTCTTTCCATTTCTTTACATCGTCTTTAATTTCCTTGATTTATGTTTATAGTTCTTGGCATATAAGTCCTTTACCTCCTTGGTCAGGTGTATTCCCAGGTATTTGATTTTTTGGGGTGCAATTTTAAAAGGTGTTGTATTTTTGTGTTCCTTTTCTAATATTTCATTGTTAGTATACAGAAATGCAACTGATTTCTGAATGTTAATCTTATATCCTGCTGCTTTGCTGAATGTGCTGATCAGTTCAAGTAGTTTTTGGGTTGAGTCCTTAGGGTTTTCTATATATAGTATCATGTCATCTGCATTCAGTGACAGTTTTGCCTCTTCTCTTCCTATTTGGATGCCTTTTATTTCTTTTGTTTGTCTGATTGCTGTGGCTAGGACTTCCAGTACCATGTGGAATAACAGTGGTGAGAATGGGCATCCTTGTCTTGTTCCAGATTTTGTGGGAAGGCTTTCAGCTTTTCTCCATTGAATATTCACAGCCATTTTATAGTGAATGAACAAGTGGTTACCAGTGGGGAGAGGAAAGGGGGAGGGGCAAGATAGAACATGGGTTATTATGGTATTACATGAAGTCATGTGTGTGAAACTTAAAAATTGTAAAGTAACATAGAATTAAAGAATCTTTTCCTCTGTCAAAAGAATCCATTTACACTAGTTAAGAAAAAGAAATCAGGAGTTCCTGTTGTGGCTCAGTGGGTTAAAAATACTGTGTCACCACAGCAGTGGTGTGGGTTGCAGCAGCAGCTTGGATTTGATCCCTGGCCTGGGAACTTGCATATACTGTGGGTGTGGCCAAAAAAAGAAAAAACAAAACAAACAAAAACAACGAAAAAAAGATACGCTCTCATATTATACTTGTTGCAAATACTCAAACTATCTCTAATACTCATCATTACTTTTAAAATTACAGTTGTTATTAGAGCCAATGCTAGATCTTGTTTAGTGTATTAGTAATAAAGTATATACTTCACCATACTGTAATTTTTACATTATTTGACAACTGTTCTTATAATTGTTTTTTATTGTTAATTTTTGTCATGCATTTTAAAATATTACTGTTTAATTCACTTAATTAATATTTTAATATTTTTCTCATCCAGTCCAGGATAAGCGTTGGGACAGACGGAAGATTTGTGGTTGCCTGGGGTTGGAGGTGGGAAAGGAGAAGAACACAAATGGCTTGAGATTTCTTTTTGGAATGATGGAAATGTTCCATATTAGACTGTGGTGATGTTGTGTAATTCTGTAATTTAATAAAAATCATGCAGTTGTTCATATACAATGAGGGAATTTTGTGGTGTGTAAATTGCCCCTCAATAAAGCTGTTTACAAAAGAAAAATCTCATGGCCATCCTAATAATCATATATAAAGGAATGAGAATAAAATCAATTATTATAGTTTACATTTATTAAGTTATACTATGTTCAGAACTCTATGTTAAGCACTCCGCATTGTGTTATTTTATGTTATTCTTTTACCACCCAATCAACTCTTCTTATTTTTCTAATGGGGTAACTAAAGCTCCCAGCGGTATAATAAATTGCCAAAGATCACACAGCTAGGAAGTGATACGATTAAGATTCACTTTTTAAAATTTTTTTCCTGTTCTTGATCTCGTGCCCTTAACCACTGTGTACAAATGTCTGAACAGATCCACCCTTGCATGGGTGAAGTAACTGCTTTGCATAAACTATTCTACTGCTTTGTGCCCTTAAACAAATTCCTTGTTGACTCAGAATTCTGGGGGCAGAGGGAGTACTGGCTTGGGAGTCATTTGGTTTCAGGTTAGATAGACATATTATTACATTACTTTCTGGTTGTGAGACTTTGGGTAAGACTCAAGCTTCAAGTCTCAATTTTTTCATTCAGTCCCATGAAGATTACATGAGACACTTGAAAGACCTAGAACAGCTCACTATTTGGGGACCAAAACTTGGTGTCTCTTAGAACTCTGCTTCTGCCTCATCATGAGTATGCTTTCTCCTTCCTCTCCTACCATCTTTCCTTCATTATATATATATATATATATATATATATATATATATATATATATATATAACCTTATATTTTTATCTGTATATCCTAGTTCTCCTCATTAAGCATTTTTGGGGATTGAGTTTCTACTACTTTACCTTCTCCTATATCAGTTTAAAGATGCCCAAGCCTGGCTATTCCCTCGTATTCATTCTCATTGCATTTTAAACATAAGCTACCTAAAACCCTTTCAGAAAGCCAGCAGGGTATAAATGACCTATCTCATCATTCAGTGTCACATTCTCTATGGGATTATGAAGTAGTATGTGCTGCATGAGCCATGGCACATTTTTGTCCTCATTGCGTTGTCAATTTCAATTAAAGCTGAGAACATCTGATGAAGGGATGGGGGTGGCCCAGGGAAGGGGAGGGTCAGATAAGCTGATGGTCGTTTTGGCAGTCTGGCATATTCTTCAAACCAATTTACAAGGCTGTTTTAATTACCCTGGCAACTCTCCTTGGAATCCTCTCCAAGTTCCTCACATTAAAGTCTTCTCATCAGCAACAACCCAAATTATCAATGATTAAAATTTCATAAACCTCCCAGTTCTCTGCTGGGCTCATCATATGGATGAACTGTAAGGTTATTATAGTCTGAGATGTCAAGCTGATTCTCTGGTTGCCATTGAAAACAGTTTAGATCTCTTAAATACACTGAATACGCTCTTCAGGTCAATTCATATTCCTATTGTGACTACGAATACATCAAATTGGATTAAAGAATCTTTTATAAAGAATTAAAAGGGACTTTTTGTTGGAAATTGGTACATTATTAGTTGGCACTGGGAGTCATGTAAAGACATTTAGGTTGTATTACTCAACTGTATATAGAATTAAACATAATTTTGACTTGGTTCAAACCTATGGAGTATATATACAAATAAGTACATGCATACAGATATATATACATATACACTTTTCCAGATCTTCCTTATGCTCAAAAACAAACATATGCATATTGTGATTTTAGGGTCTCCAAGGGAATATCCAAACTGGATATGGTAGTGGCTTTGGAATTATGAGATGGAGGTGTTGCAAAATAAAGCAGAAATGGGGGAATTCATAGAATTTTATCCCAAAGCAAAGTGGCAATGGGACAAGACTGGTTTGAGAAATGTGGGCAGAAATCAAGCTTGCAGGCCCATTTTGGCTCCTGGGAGACTTTCCTACCTAGACACAATTTTCTGGCTTCTTAAAGGGCCCAGGTAGATGAGATCTGGAATGCAGTTGAGTAATAGAGATAAGGATGTAAGGGAAAGATACGGGTTTATCAGATCATGGCATCACAAGGCTCCCTAAAACCCAGTGCCTTAAAATAATACCATTTATTTTTTAAAATTCTGTGGGTCAGGAAATCCCAGCAGGACTTAGCAGAGATAGCTTATCTCTGCTTTACACATTGCTGGCTGAGCTCTCGCATGCAGCTGTGTTCATCCGGGGCTGGGAGAGGCTGATATGTCCAAGACGGCTCCATGCGTGTTGGGAGCCATGGTGCTGCCTATCAGCTGAGTTGCTTTTGTTTGCCTCCACTTTGCCTTTTTCTCTCTTTTCTTTAAATTGAAGTATAGTTATAATATTTCATTACCTTATAGTGTACAATATAGTGCTCCAATGCCTTTATAGAATGTACACCGTTACACCATTTAAATTTTATAAAACGTTGTCTATATTCCCTGTGCTGCACAAATATATTCTTATAGCTTACTTAATTTATACATAGTAGTTTATAATCACCTACTTCTTCATGCCCTTGCCCCATCCCTCTCCCCAAAGGTAATCACTAGTTTGTTCTCTATATCTGTGAGTCTGTTTCCCTTTCATATATTCATTTGTTTGTTTCATTTTTTAGGTTCCAAATGTGGGTGATATCACATAGTATTTGTCTTTCCATGACTTATTTCACTAAGTCTAATAGCCTTTGGTCCATCATGTTGTGGCAAATGGCAAAATTTTACACTTTTTTATGGATGAGTATTATTCATATATATACACACACACACAGCACAGCATCTTTATCTATTCACCTGTTGATAAATATTTAGGCTGCTTTCATATCTTGGCTATTGAAAACAATGCTGCTATGAACACTGAAGTGCATGTATCTTTTCAAATTAGTGTTTTCATTTTCTTTATATATATATACCCAGGCATGAAACTGCTGGATCACATGGCAATTCTATTTTTAGTTTTTTGAGGAACCTCATACTGTTTTCCAAGAAACAGTAGCAGCAATTTCCATTCCCACCAAGAACATACAGGGATCTCTTTTTTCCACATCGTCACCGTTTGTTGTTTGTGATCTTTTAATTGATAGTCATTCATTTTTTTTTCTGTCTTTTTAGGCCCACACCTGTGGCATATGGAAGTTCCAGGCTAGGAGTCAAATTAGAGCTGCAGCTGCTGGCCTACACCACACCTCACAGCAACACCATGTCCTTAACCCACTGAGGGAGGCCAGGGATCGAATCTGCATTCTCATGGATACTGATTGGGTTAATTAGCACTGAGCTACAACAGAGCTCCCTTGATAGTCATTCTAACAGGTATGAGATAACTCACTGTGGTTTGTATTTTCATTTCTCTGATGATTAGCAATGCTGAGCGTATTTTCATGTCCCTGTTGGCCATCTGCATGTCTTCTCTGGAAAAACGTCTATTCAGGTCTTCTGCCCATTTTTCAATTGGGTTGTTTGTTTTTGTGATATAGAGTTGTATGAACTGTTTATATATTTTGGATGTTAGCCCCTTATCAGTCATATCATTTGTAAATATTTCCTCCAATTTTTCAGGTGGTCTTTTCGTGTTATTGATGGCTTCCTTTGCTATGAAAAAGTTTTTAAGTTTAATTAGGTCCTATTTGTTTATTTCTGCTTTTGTTTCTTTGCTTTAGGACACAGATAAAAAAATATTGCTATGATTTACATTAAAGAGTGTTGTGCCTATGTTTTCCCCTAGGAAATTTATGGTTTTCAGTCTTACATTTAGCTCTTTAATCCATTTTGAGTTTATTTTTGTATATGGTGTGAGAAAGTGTCTTAGTTTCATTCTTTTACATGTAGCTGTCCAGTTTTCCCAGCACCACTTACTGAACAGACTGTCTTTTCTCCATTGTATGTTCTTGTCTGATTTATCATAGGATAATTGGCCATAAGTGCATGGGTTTATTTCTGGGCTCTCTATTCTGTTTCATTGATCTATGCCCATTGTTGTGCCAGTACCATTCTATTTGATTATTCTAGCCTTGTAGTATAGTCTGAAGTTAGGGAGAGTGATTCCTCTAGTTTTGTTCTTCTTCCTCAAAACTGTTTGGCTATTTGGTGGTTTTTGTGCTTTTATACAAATTTTAAATGTTTTGTTCTAGTTCTATGAAAAATGCCATTCATATTTTGGTAAGGATTGCAATGAATCTTTAGATTATCTTGGATAGTGTGGTCACTTAACATTAATTCTTCCAATCCAAGAACATCTGTGTTGTCCTTAGTTTCTTGGTGTAAAGTGATTCAGTTAAATGATTCAATTATACATAGCAGTGTGTATTTGTTAATCCCAAGCTCTTAATTTATCCCTCCCCCTCTTTCCCCTTTGGTAATCAAAAATTTCTTTTCTATGTCTTTGAGTCCATTTTTTTTTTTTTTTAGGGCTGCACCCATGGCATTTGGAGGTTCCCAGGCTAGGGGTCCAATCGGAGCCTATGCCACAGCCACAGCAGTGTGTATGTCTCTGAGTCTGTTTCTATTTTGTAATTAGTGCATTTGTATAATGTTTTAGATGCCATGTATAAGTGGTATGATATGATATTTGGTTTATCCCTGTCCTTGGGGTGTGGTTATTTTAAGGTCTCAGCTGAGAGTCCAGATGAGGTATTTACCCTTATAGAGTCCTTACACTTTCAGGTTTTGAATTCTTATTTTTGCCTCCTTAGCACTTGAGACTCTCCAATTTTTTCTTTCTTTTCAGCACCTTTATGTTTAACTTAGATTTTTGCCCCAGGCAGTGTAAGCAGCTTCTCATCACGTGCTAGACTTCTCTCCATTTCTTTTTTTCTTTTTTTTTATGTCTTTTTGCCATTTTCTTGGGCCACTCCAGCGGCATATGGAGGTTCCTAGGCTAGGGGTTGAATCAGAGCTGTAGCCGCCAGCCTACATGAGAGCCACAGCAATGCAGGATCCGAGCCGCGTCTGCGACCTACACCACAGCTCAAGGCAACACTGGATCCTTAACCCACTGAGCAAGGGCAGGGACCGAACCTACAACCTCATGATTCCTAGTCGGATTCGTTAACTACTGAGCCACTATGGGAACTCCTCTCCATTTCTTTTTTCCTCAGGAACTTGTGCACCCATTATTAGCTGCCTTAGGAAACCTGAGTTCTAATTGCTCTGGTTTTGTAGTTGTCGTCCCAGATTCATGCAAAGAATTTGCAAATTCTTTGAAGGTAAAGATTGCTTACTTGGTTTAGCCTTTCTGAGATCTTGGTTTCTTAAGTCCTAATTGCCTTGGTGGTACTCTGAACCTTCAAATAGATTTTTCTGGTATTGTATTCAATTTTCCTGGTTGTTGTTAGTGGAAGAGTTTTCTTTCACAAGCTATTCTTTCATATCAAGAAGTTTGTTAAGTCACTTAAGTATTTTTGACACCTGAATTTTACAATAACACGAATATCTTCTGTATCTTATAATTTCTATGAGTATTATTTAAAGGAAGTTATCTTCTATGATTGTGTATATGTGGTTTTGTATGTGTAAGGGAAGGTCCTGTATGTGTTTTTTTTGTAGTGAAGCCTTTTCTATGGGGAAGTTTCCTTTTTGTTTTTGCTAGAACTCCATTTCTATATTGATTTTCATGTTGGTTTCTATTACTGGAGTTTCTCCATGTGTAGGTAGTGCATATTTGATCTTTACTCATGCATAATACAAGTTCTAATTTCTCTTATGTTCTGTTTCCACTCATGGCTTGAGGTGGGTGAGTGATTTATGCTGCAATCTTGGGCTGGTGGGTTGAGATTTTCTAATCTTTGTTCACTGATGATAAACTGTTTTCCTTGTGTCTGGACTCAGGTGATGAAATTACAGCTTGGCTCATGTGAAAAAATTGTTCAATAAATCACCATGTGTTAAAAAATAGAGTAACTCCATTGACATTTGATGAAGCAAATTTTGAGCTATTATATGGAAATACTTTCCCTTATAGAAAATAATAAACTATCAGAACAGATTATCTGTAAGAGATTTATAGACTGAAAATATAAATACATGACAGAGTACTTAGTATAGAAATTAGTGAAAGTGGGAAAATTGATGACAAATCTAATATACAGAAATATTTCTAGCTTCAAGTCATTGTTGGAAGGGGAAGAGAAGGAAAAGGAACCTTAACATTTAAGTCCTTATTATGTGAAGAAACTTTATATATTTTATTTCAATAATTCCTCAAAACAACATTTGAGGTAAAGATTAGTTTTTCCATTTTACTTATGGGAAAAATATGACTTAAAGAAGCAACTTCCCAGACACTTATGGTCAATTAATCATTGATAAAAGAGGCAAGAATATAAAATGGGAAAAAGACAGTCTCTTCAGCAAGTATTGCTGGGAAAACTGGACAGCTGCATACAAATCAATGAAACTAGAACACACCCTCACACCATGGCCTAAAATAAAGTCAATGGTTTAAAGACTTAAACATAAGACAAGACACCATCAAATGCCTTGAAGAGAACATAGGCAAAACACTCTCTGACATAAACTATACAAGTGTTTTCTAGGTCAGTCTCCCAAAGCAATAGGAAAAAAAAAACAATACGACAACAATGGGATCTAATCAAACTTATGAGTTTTGCATAGCAAAGGAAGCCATATAAAAGAAAAAAAGACAAACTACGGAATGGGAGAAAATAGTTGCAAGTGACGCAACTGACAAGGGCTTATTCTCCAAAATATAAAAACAACTCATACAACTCAACAGCAAATAAATACACAACCCAATTGAAAAATGGGCAGAAGATCTAAATAGACATTTCTCCAAAGAAGACATATAAATGGCCAACAGGCACATGAAAAAGTACTCAACATTACTAATTATTAGAGAAATGCAAATCAAAACTACTATGAGGTACCACTTCACACTGGTCAGAATGGCCATTGTTAGTAAGTCCACAAATAACAAATGCTGTTGAGGGTGTAGAGAAAAGGGAATGCTCCTACACTTCTGCTGGCAATGTAAATTGGTTTAACCATTGAGGAAAACAGTATGGAGGTTCTTCAGAAAGCTAAATATAGGACTACCATATGACCAGCCATCCCACTCCTGGGCATATATTCTGACAAAACTTTCCTCGAAAAAGATACATGCACCGTATGTTCACTGAAGCACTATTCACAATAGCCAAGACATGGAAACAACATAAATGTCCATTGACAGGTGAGTGGATTAAGATGTGGTACATATATACAATGGAATACTACTCAGCCATAAAAAAGAATGAAATAATGCCATTTGCAGCAACATGAATGGAATGAGAGATTCTCATACTAAGTGAAGTAAGTCAGAGAAAGACAAATACTATATGGTATCACTTATATCTGGAATCTAATACATGGCACAAATGAACTTATCTACAGAGAAGAAATAAATTCTGGACCTGAAGAACAGACTTGTGGTTGTCAAGGGGTAGGGAGTGGGATAGACTTGAAGTCTGGAGTTAGTAGATGAAAACTATTGCATTTGGAGTAGATAAGTGATGAGGTCCTGCTGTATGGCACAGGGAACTATTTTTAGTCACTTGTGATGAACATGATGTAGGATAATGTGAGGAAAAGAATGTATATATCTACAACTGGGTCACTTTGCTGTACAGCAGAAATTGACAGAACATTGTAAATCAACTATAATAACAAAATTACAAAAAGAAGCAACTCATTTAATGCCAGAGAATTCCTGTAGATGCATCTTAAATCTAAATTAATTTCAGTTTATATAGATGCAAAAATACTCAACAAAATTTTAGCCAACCAAATCCAACAACATATAAAAAATATCACACACCACAACCAGGTGGAATTCATCCCAGGTTCACAAGGATGATTCAATATATGAAAATCATATCAATGTCATATACCACATTAACAAAAGAAAAGTCAAAAACCACATGATCATTTCAATAGATGCAGAAAGAACGTTTGACAAAGTCCAACATCCATTCATGATAAAACTCTTACCAAAGTAGGTATAGAGGGAATCTACCTTAACATAATAAAAGCTATTTATGACAAACCCACAGCAATGTAATACTCAATGGGGAAGAGCAGAAAGCCTTCCCACTAAAATCTGGAACAAAACAAGGATGCTCACTCTCACTACTGTTATTCAACATAATATTGGAAGTCCTAGCCTCAGCAATCAGACAAACAAAAGAAATAAAAGGTATTCAAACAAGAAGAGAAGAGGTAAAATTATCACTCTATGCAGATGACATGATACTGTAAGTAGAAAAGCCTAAGGATTCTCTGCACAAAAACTACTCAAACTGATCAATGAATTTAGCAAAGTAGCAGAATACAAGATTAACATTCAGAAATCAGTTGCATTTATGTATACTAACAATGAAATATTAGAAAAGGAATACAAAAATACAACACTTTTTAAAATCACACCCCCAAAAATTAAATACCTAGAAATAAACCTGACCAAGGGGGTGAAAGACTTATGCTGAGAAGTATAAAACATTAATCAAGGAAATCAAATAGGATGCAAAGAAATGGAAAGATATTCCATGCTCCTGGGTTGGAAAAATTGATATTGTAAAAATGTCCACACTACCCAAAGCAATCTGCAGATTCAATGCAATCCCTATCAAATTATCCATGACACTTTTCACAAAACTAGAACAAACAATCCAAAAATTTACATGGAACCACAAAAGACCCAGAATTGCCAGAGAAATCCTGAGGAACAAAAACCAAGTAGGAGGCATAACTCTCTCAGACTTCAGGCAATATTACAAAGCCATGGTAATCAAGACAGCATGGCACCTGAACCAAAACAGACAGACAGACCAATGGAACAGAATAGAGAACCCAGAAATAAACCCTGACACCTTTGGTTAATTCATCTTTGACAAAGGAGGCAAGAACATAAAATGGGAAAAAGACAGTCTTTTCAGCAAGTATTGCTGGGAAACCTGGACAGCTGCATGCAAAGCAATGAACCTGGAACACACCCTCACACTATGCACCAAAATAAACTCAAAGTGGTTGAAAGACTTAAATGTAAGACAAGACACCATCAAATTCCTAGAAGAAAACATAGGCAACACATTCTCTGACATCAACTTTACAAATGTTTTCTTAGGTCAGACTCCCAAGGCAATAGAAATTAGAGCAAAACTAAACCAATGGGACCTAATCAAACTGACAAGCTTTTGCACAGCAAAGGAAACCATAAGAAAACCCCCAAAGACAGTTTACAGAATGGGAGAAAATAGCTTCAAATGACACAACTGACAAGAGCTTAATATCTAAAATGTACAAACGACTTACACAGCAACAGCAAAAAAGCCAACAACCCAATTGAAAAAGAAGCAAAAGACCTGAATAGACATTTCTCCAAAGAAGATGTACAGATGGCCAATGAGCACATGAAAAAACGCTCAATATCGCTGATTATTAGAGAAATGCAAATCAAAATTACTATGAAGTACCCCCTCACACCTGTCAGAATGGCCATCATTAACAAGTCAACAAAAAATAAATGCTGGAGAAAAGAGAACCCTCCTACACTGTTGGTGGGAATGTAAATTGGTACACCCACTATGGAAAACACTATGGAGGTACCTTAGAAAACCAAATATAGAAATACCATGTGACCCAACAATCCCACTCTTGGGCATATATCCGGACAAAACTTTCCTTGAAAAAGATACATGCACCCTTATGTTCATTGAAACACTATTCACAATAGCCAAGACATGGAAACAACATAAATATCCATCAACAGATGAATGGGTTAGGAAGATGTGGTATATATACACAATGGAATACTACTCAGCCATAAAAAGAACAAAATAATGCCATTTGCAGCAACATGGATGGAACTAGACACTCTCATACTAAGTGAAGTAAGTCAGCAAGAGAAAGACAAATACCATATGATATCACTTATATCTAGAATCTAATATATGAAACAAATGAACCTTTCTACAGAAAAGAAACTCGACTTGGAGAACAGACTTGTGGTTGCCAAGGGGGAGAGGAATGGACTGGGAGTCTGGGGTTAATACATGCAAACTATTGCATTTGGAGTGGATAAGCAATGAGATCCTGGCGTATAGCACAGAGAACTATATCTAGTCACTTATGATGAACATGATGTAGGATAATGTGAGAAAAAGAATGTATATATATATATGTGTGTGTGTGTGTGTGTGACTGGGTCACTCTGCTGTACAGTAGAAATTGACAGAAACTGTAAACCAAGTCTAACGGAAAAAATAAAAATCGTTAAAAATAAAAAATATATTAATTTTAGTTCGATCAGTAATATTGAATGGAAACTAGGATACAAAGGTGAAAGAAGACAAAGTCCCCACCTTCATAAACAGATGAAGTATCTTTTTGTCCTCTCTTAAAAACACCTGCTCTTCTCTGCCATTTTGTATGTGATAATTTTTTTAGATGTCTGTCTCCCACTCTGGGCTGTGAGTTCCTAGAGGGTAATGACAGAAACATCACCGTCTTTTTATCCCCAGTGCTAAATGAATGAACAGATAGCAATTGGTAAATCCAATGTTCAGATGGAGGTGGAGCTTATAACAAAAGCTGTGCTGTTCTCCTTAATCCACAGGGCCATGAGAAGAGGGAGGTATGCTAGGAGAATCTGCCTAATGAAACATGCTAATGATATTTCTTCAATGCATGTGATGAAACAAATCAGTGTTCACTTTGATTTCAGGCAGTTAGCTTTGATAATTCATGTAATTTCCTCTTTTATACACATATCTTCTTTTACTGAATAACTAAAAATAAAAATGACTGATAGTGATACAAATAGCTTTCTCCTCCACTTTCTTTAGTTGTTTTGCCTTCAAATATGTTTCCCTTATTATTTAAAGCACAGTGATTTAACAGATACAAAAATGGTTAAATTCTCCAATCTCCCTTTAAATAGTTTTGCTCACAAATAGATTTCTTTTATTATTAAAAAACACAGTAAATCCTAATGGATGGTTGGTACAGCTTCCTTAGGAAGGCTGGAAATTACTTTGTCAGATTAATTTGGTAAGACAAGTTTTTGACAGCTTCTTCAGAAGGCTACGGCACAGATAAAACACAGGCAATGCCGATATAACATAGGGAGGCTAAATTACGGTGGTTTAAAGAAGAATGTAGTCTATTCAAGTCTAACACAAGAGTGTCCAGGTGAGGAGAGCTCAGCTCCACATAGTCATTAAAGGACACAGGAGTCTTTCATCTTGTGGGTTCCTCCATACCCTAAGGCTTTGTCTTCATCTGCATGGTCAAGCTGAATCTCAGGCACAGTAGACTGGGAAGGGGCAAGTAATATTTTCTCATAAGTATGTGAAGCATAATTTGCACACTTCTTCTGCTCATGTTACATTAGTGATAGCAGTTACATAGCCACAATTAGCTTCAAGGGTAGTCAGGCAACATAGTGTTAAATGCATAATTACAGCCTAAACTCTATTGCTGTAGAAACGTAGAATGGAGTTTGCATGACAATTAGCAGTCTCTACTGTTAATGGTAATACTGGAACTAACAGGACAGGAAATGAAGTTTAGGGGTGTGTTCTGGAAAATCTTTGGTATCTGTTATTCACAAATGACATTATGGCTAAGCTGCTTCCAGAAATTTCATGCATTTTAATCCTGAGAAGAGTTAGTTTAGCTTGTCCTGAAAAAATCTCTATTCCATTTGGGGTGGCTGACACAATACAATCTGCATCTCTTTAAAGAATCAATCGGAGGAGGTCCTTTCGTGGCTCAGTGGAAACGAATCTGGCTAGTATCCATGAGAATGCAGTTTTGATCTCTGGCCTCGCTCAGTGGGTTAATGATCTGGTGTTGCTGTGGCTGTGGCATAGGCCAGCAGCTACAGCTCCAATTCAACCCCTAGCCAGGAACTTCCATATGCCATGAGTGTGCGCCTCCCCTCCCCCCAAAAAAGAATCAATCAGAGATATATTATTTGCCTGTTGCCCAGGCATTCAGACAGTTGGTTGTGGACTCCAGAACACAAACAGAAGGAGTTTTTGCTTTGCTAGGTGTTAAAATGATGGCAGACATGAGTGACTTTTTGAGCCATTCAGGCTGGGGTGTGAGTTTATTTAATAGAAATTTATTCATCACTGAATATGAACCTTTTGACACTGGCTGCTATCAAACATTCTTGCTTGGTCATTTTATATTCTTCAAATATTGTGCTAAGTATTTTTAAATGTGAATTGATGGAATAGTTGACTGCATCTTGGGCCCCTTGATGCATCTAAAATGTATTTATATCCTCTCCTAAGTTGGACAAAAAAACGATTATTGAAAATATTAGCTTGCAGATGGAACATAAGAAAAGTTGACTATAGCTAACCAGGCAATTCAACATGAACAGAAGATTTTGTTCTGATGGCCCCTCCTCATTCCCTTCCCTCTCCCCTGCTTTTCCTTTCACACCGGCTTCAGATGCAACTTTGTTTTTTAATTAAGCCCATTCTGTACCATGGTGTGGGTTTGAGTGTTTTGAATGTATGCTGATAATGGTGTTGATAAGATAGACGCAACCATTGTATGTTTTATGTTCACAGACTCAACATTTTGGTATAAATATGGGAATGAATGTGTTTTTTCTTTTGTTTTGAAACTGTTCTGGCTCTACTAGAGCCTTGTTACTAAAAGTGTGGCCTCTAGACAAGCAGTGTCGGCATCACCTGGGAGCTTGTCTGAAACAAAAGCTGAAACTCTACTTCAGACTTGGCTCAATCAGAATCTGTATGCGAACCACATCTCTGGATGATTCTACATACATTTAAGCTTAGCTTCCCTGTACTGGAAAATCAGTTACATAATGAAGCCAAGTTATCTAGCTCTTTATAGGACTTTAATAAGACTATTTCAGATATACTTCTCCATAGACTATCTCAGTTGATTCTGAGATTTTAGAAATATCATGGATCTCCATAGCTGTCAGATAATTGTAGCTCCTTTTAGTTTAACTTGATCTAATAGTCTGCAAAAATGGAAATGCAAACCACAAAGTTGGAGAAAATAGTAGCAACGTATATATCTCACAGAGGACTTCTGTCCAGAATACATAGTAAATTCTACAACTTGACACTAAGAGGCTAAACAGTTCAATACAAATGCATAAAATATTTGTATAGATAACTTAAAAAGAAGATATTTGAATGCCAATAAGCATGAAAGATGCTAAACTTCATTAATCAGCACAAAAATACAAATTCCAGTCACATTAATATTTGATTTCTATGCCTCCTAGAATGACTAAAATTAAAAGGATTCTCGGAGTTCCCGTCGTGGCGCAGTGGTTAACGAATCCGACTAGGAACCATGAGGTTGTGGGTTCGGTCCCTGCCCTTGCTCAGTGGGTTAACGATCCGGCATTGCCATGAGCTGTGGTGTAGGTTGCAGACGCGGCTCGGATCCCACATTGCTGTGGCTCTGGAGTAGGCCGGTGGCTATAGCTCCGATTCAACCCCTAGCCTGGGAACCTCCATATGCCGCATGAGCGGCCCAAGAAATAGCAAAAAGACAAAAAAAAAAAAAAGGATTCTCAATAGAAAGTATTGGAGAGGATGTGGAGCTCAAACACATTGCTTTAGGGAGTTTAAGTGGTACAACTTTCTTTGGACAACAATTTCTTATAATGTTAAACATATGACCTAGCAATTCTACTTCTAGGTATTTATTGAAGAGAAAAGAAAATATATGTCCAAACAAATTTCATAGTAGTTTTTATAAACATTAGCCCCAAACTGGAGAAAACCCAATGTTCATCAACAAGTGACTGCATAAAGAAACTGTGATATATGGATATAATGGAGTACTGCTCAGGTAGGAAGGAATGAACTACAGACACTCAACAACATGGATGAACTGCAAAAGCATTATGAGAAAAGAAGTTTTATCCCTAATGGTATATTGTAGTATTTTACTTACATGAAATTCTAAAAAAAGGAAATCTCATCTACAGTGGCAGAAATCAGATAATGGCTATTTGGGGCTGGGATTTCAGCAGGTTTGACTTAAAATGGGCACAAGGAAACTTTTTAGTGTGATGGAAATATTCTATGTTTTGATCACTGTGGTAGTTATAAATGCACCTATGTGTATAACTTGTCAAAACTGATTGAACTGTACATTTAATATGGTACATTTTTTTGGGTCTTTTTATGGCTGCACCTATGGCATATTTATGGCTGCACTCATGGCATGGTTTCTAGGCTAGGGGTCGACTTGGAGCTGTGGCTCTTGGCCTATGCCACAGCCACAGCAACACCAGATCTGAGCCGCGTCTGCAACCTACACCACAGCTCATGGCAATGCTGGATCCTTAACCCACTGAGTGAGGCCAGCGATGGAAACTGCGTCCTCATGAATGCTAGTCAGATTTGCTTCTGCTGAGGCCTGATGGGAATTTCTGGATGCATTTTATTGTATATAAATTATCGGTCAACAAAGTTGATTAAAAACCCTGCACAAATCTAGTTACCAAGATCCACTCCTACCCATTAAGGAAGTCTAATACCAGAGTAAGCCCTATGACTCTAACATTTAGCCTCTTTTCCTATATAGCATTTGGAGATTTCCCTTTCTTTCCTTTTAAACAAAACAAAACAAAACCCAAATCAGAGATGGTTATATTTTATGTAGCATTTCTAAGTTTTTGTTGGATGGGAAGAATTTAGATTATTTTAGTGCATTCAAAATGTTTTTTAGGAGTTCCCATTGTGGTTCAGTGGGTTAAGAACATGACACAGTGTCCATGAAAGTGCGGGTTTGATCCCTGGCCTAACTCAGGGGGTCAAGGATCCAGTGTTGCTGTGGCTGTGGCATAGGCTGGCAGCTGCAGCTCCAATTTGACCCTTAGCCCAGGAACTTCCATATGCCACAGGCGCAGCTGTAAACAGAAAAAAATTTTTTTTAGCTGGTTGATTTATTTAATTTATTTATTATTATTAATTAATTAATTAATTAATTAATTTTTTTGGTCTTTTTTGCTATTTCTTGGGCCGCTCCTGTGGCATATGGAGGTTCCCAGGCTAGGGGTCGAATCGGAGCTGTAGCCACCAGCCTATGCCAGAGCCACAGCAACGCGGGATCCGAGCCTCGTCTGCAACCTACACCACAGCTCATGGCAACGCCAGATCGTTAACCCACTGAGCAAGGGCAGGGAACGAACCCACAACCTCATGGTTCCTAGTCGGATTTGTTAACCACTGCGCCATGACGGGAACTCCTGGTTGATTTATTTTAAATTTAGATTTTTAAAAATTGAAGTATAGTTGAGTCATTATATATTTTGGTTTCAGGTGTACAACATAGTGATTTTTAGTGAAATAAGTTAGAAAGAAAAAGGCAAATACTAAATGTTTTCACTTATATACAGAATCTAAAAAAATGAAGTGAATGACATATATAACAAAACAGAAACAGACTCACAGATACAGAGAACAAACTAGTGGATACCAGAGGGAGGAGGGGTAGGGGGAGGAGCAAGACAGGTGAAGGGGATTAAGAGGTATAAACTATGAGGCGTAAAATAAATAATTTAACAAAGGTGTAATGTATAGCACTAGGAATATAGTCAGTATTTTACAATTTCATATGGAGTAAATTTTTTTTGAACCTCAAATTTCCATGAGAATTATAAAAGTACATAAGTAATTAAAACCTCTCCTCCTCTCCCTTTACAACCTTTTAGTAAAACTCAAATTCTTACAATTTTTTTTTTTTTTTGTGGTGTGCTGAGTCTGTTTTAATAAAGCCAACATTTTTGGTGAGTGGTTACATATGGACCAAAGTCAGCTGTCTGGAGAGCTAAATGCTAAAGTCCTATATCACTCAGGACTCATCATTTCTAAGGGAGTGCCCTTCTAGAATTTTCTAGATGATTTGAAAACTTTAATTGAGGGCCTGATGCATTGCTTCAAAATCTTCTCTTGAGGGGCAGGCCAAGATGGTAGAGTGGAAATACCCTAAAGCTCACAACCTCTCATGGGCACACCAAAATTACAGCTATTTACAGAGCAGCTATTGATGGGAAAGACCTGAATCTACCAGAAATGTTCTTCTACAATGAAAGATACAAAGAAGGAACCACACAAGACAGGTCAGAAGGATGGAGTTGCAGTGCAGTAAAGACCCAGGCAGGTGATCTATAAATAGCAAAATAACTAGAATTGCAGAGGTTCTCCTCAAGGAGAAAGGAGTGTGAGTCCCACACTGGGCTCCCCAGCCTGGGGGTCCTGCACCAGAAAAGATGAGCCCCAAGAACATCTGGCTTCTAAACCAGCAGAGCTTACTTTCAGGAGACTCAGAAGGCTGTGGGAAATAGAGAATCCATCCTAAATAGACTCCATTCTTAAAGGGCGCACACAAAATCTCACACACTCCAGGACCTAGGGGCAGTAATTTGAAAGGAGCCTGAGTCAGACCTACCAACTTATCTTGGAGAGTCTCCTGGAGAGGCTCATACTAGGAACACAGGCATAGGCGGCAGCCAATTTAGGGAGCTTACTGTACCATGTGGACACTGGTGCTAGCAAATGCCATTTTGGAATTCTCTTTCTAGCTTATTAGCCTGGGGACCCAGTCCCACTTCCTCCCACCAGCCTGTAGGCACCAGTATTGGGACATCTTGGGCCAAGCAAATAGCCAGGCAGGGGAACATTCCCACACACCAGCAGGCCAGCTGCCTTAAGGCTACCTGAGCCTATACCAGCCCACATATCAGTGCACAGGCACTAGACCCAGGATCTTTGGGACCCTTCAGCCAGAGACCCTGGGATACAGCTTTACCCACCAGTGGGCAGATAGCAGACCCTGGGCCCTGGTACCACCCACCAGGAAATCAGCTCTAATCTCAGTTCCAGCCTCACCAACCAGTGGGAAGGTACCAGCCCCAGGACCTGCTGGACCCCAGCCCCACCCAGCAGCAGGCTGGCACCAGCTCTGAGATACTTTAGATACCAGCCCCAAAACCACTGACCCCAGAAACGGGTCTGCCCACTATCAGCCAGCACTAGTCCCAGGACCCCCTGGAGTTACACTGCTAGCTGCCTTGTTACCTGGCCTCACCAACCAGTGACTGATAGCCTCCAAATCCAGCTGCTGTCCCAGTATATAGCTCTAGTGACCAGGGGGAGTGAGTTCTTGGAATGTTATTGGATGTCTCCAGAAAAGGCCACTTCGCCAAGGCTGGGGAAAAAAACAAACCTACATAGAAATACATAGAAATAAAAACTGCAAATCAGGCAAAATGAGGGGACTGAAGAACATACTCCAAAGGAAGGAACAAGATAAGACCACAGAAGGACAAAGTGAAGTAGAGACAGGTAATCTACCTGATAAACAGTTCAAGATAATGATCATAAAGATGATCAAAGAACTCAACTGATTATCCCTGATGGTCAAAGTTTAAGCATCTTTTCCCACGCTTATTGGCCAGTCATAAATACTTTTGTGAAGTGTCTGTTTAACTTTTTGCATAATCAAAGGGCTGCTTGGGGCACAGGCTGCCTGGGGTGACTGGCTTATAGTAGATCTCCATGGGTCTCCAGTTTCTGTGGTGGCACTGCACGGAGGGCAGAATTTCTTGGTCTTCAGTGTCTACAACCAGCACTCCTCACAGTACAAGTGCCAGCTGCGGATGACCTTTAGGGGCATCCAGTATGAGTCCATGAATACGAGGCACTTGTAACCATCCCCATGGAATAGCTATTGTCCAAGCTCCTTGATACGTCAGGGCCTTGATATGTTGTCACGCCTGAATCTCCAGTGTTCTTCTCCAGGTCATTATTCTTGCCCATCTTCCACGTGGCCTCCTGTGTGCTGCTCTTACCACTGCTGGAAGATGGCATCTGGTCCCTTGCCCATGTAGAGAACTCCAGTGTGATGGGGAGGGCCCTTTAGGACTACTCCCTGGAGTGTCTCTCTCCTTGCTTCACCTAGCTGTTCAGGAACCTGTGCCCTCCATCTCACTTCTTCCGTTTCATTTTCCCAATCCAAGCATTCAGTCAGATCCACCGCTTAGCTCGCATTCACAATAAGGTCTCTTTGCTTCCTCCCTCCTTTCTCCCTCCCCTCTGCTCTGCTGGCAGTTCGGGCTCTCAGCATAGCCACCAGGGGGTTGCTCTAGCAGGGGCAGTCACAACAGCCCATCTATAGCATCTTGCATGTGGTCCCATTAGGGGTCTTTTTTTCTTTTGGCTTTTTAGGGCTGCACCCTCAGCATATGGAAGTTCCCAGGCTAGGGGTGGAATCAGAGCTGCAGCTGCCAGTCTACACCACAGACACAGCAAAGCCAGATCTGGGCTGGGTCTGCAACCTACACCACAGCTCACCACAGCCCAGGATCCTTAACAAACTGAGTGAGGCCAGGGATCAAACCCATGTCCTCATGGGTACTAGTCAGATTCATTACCACTGAGCCACCTCCATTAGGGATCTTAACCCATATTAGTAATTTATTTAGATACCTTTTTCCCTTCTTACACTATGAACACCTGAGGACAGGAAATAGACTCTACCTTTGTTTCTTGCCTAACAGAGGCACAGAGTTGGATCTTGATAAATAAACTCATGTTACTGACTAATAAAATTCACTTCAAGACTTAGGGTAAATCAAAGAATCTTTTGAAATAAACTGGTATATTTCCTTCTAATAATAATGAGATACATAATTTTCATTCCCTGATAGAAATTCAGAGCAAAATTTTTGATGAGCATGTCTATGGCTCCTTGGTATTCCCTTGTTTGCCCGTAGCTGTTCTTGGTCCTATTTTAATCATCTTTGATCTTATTCTGCCTGAGTTTTTATTATAAGAAATCCCAAATGTTTTAAAAGATGTAAAGACCTAAATAAAAAATGAAGAATATCCTGAGGCTGTGTTACTGACTGGGGCCCTAGGACCCTTTAATCAATAGAAATTGATAAAAGGCCAGACAAGAATTTCTGGTAAGGCTTTATTGAGGCCTGTGCTGTAGCTGGAGGGAGCAAAACTAAGAAACCGGTGCCCTTGGTGCTTCTGACAGGATCTACTTGGGTCCTTAAGTGGTAATAATAGGGATGGGTCTGTGGGTCCTTAGGTGGTCTGCCCACCTCTGTGGTGGTGCTGTGTGCAGGGATCATGCCGTACGTAGTACCCTGCCTTTGCTTCTGGAACCTCAGAAAAAGCAGTTGGTTTAGGGCCTTTTTGTATCCTTATTGTTTATAATTACCCCAACTGTGCATGTGTGTAGTTATTTTTTGTCATTCTTAGTTTCTTCTCATTCTACAGATGGAGGAGAACTTTCCAGGTGCAAGTACTCCAGCAGAAAATCCCAGGTCCCAGCCTATCCCATCCGGATTCGTGGGGATGCCCTTGGCAGCATCTTGGGACCAGAAGGGAACAAGTCCCCTTAATGTTTCTGAAGGAGGGGATAACATTTTTTTTTTTTTAAATCCATCAGAGGTAGAGAGGAATTTCCCTGAGCAATTTGTTAAGTCCTTAACTAGGACCAGTTTAAGGAAAGGTGTTGTGGTTCTCTGATCTGTTGGGTGTGTGAGTACATTTTACAGTCAAATTTGGATAATGTGATTCAAATATTTTCCAGGAGACTTTGAATTCCATGCCTAATAAATTTCACAGCAATGATTTTTTAGACTGTAAGATAATTTTTAAAAGCTGGAAGGTAATTTTACACTGGAAATACAATTGATTTCCTAAATGTCAAGGGGAAGAAAAAAACTTGTGAATTAGAAACTGAAGTCAGCTCTCTAATCTTTATTTCTTCTTCTATGCATCTGCCTAGCCACATACCCTATTTTCTCTCCCTTTCCTATTAATATAACTTTAACATGCAGTTCTCAGTTTTGAACACTTTTTTTGGAGTGACTCAGGAACTCATGAGATTTCTCTCCTCACCCCAGAAACTTCTGCACCATCACCTATAAGCCCCATGAAACTACTTGAGTTTTCCTTTACCCCCTAGTTTAGGAGAGGTGTGGCTCAGAGGAGTCAGAGAAAGAAAGGCCTTCATCTTCCAAGTTCCAAGGCTATAATTTAATTATAGGGTGAATTCAAGTCTTTGAAAGCCTATGCCTGGCATCTAACTGTACCCTGAGTCTCCCCAAGCCCAATTTGTGTCATCTGATCATTCCTTCATTCTACTCCCCATGAAACTTTTCCCCTTGTCCTCCTAGTCTGAAAAAACACTTGTTTTGCTTAAATAATACACAAAAGTGTTTCACAAATCTGGGCTGGGCAGAAAGAGGCGTGCAGAGGTCAGGAGGTAGGCTCTGCTAAGGTAATGAAGAAGCTCCTTAGAGTTCACCATGTCTTAATCATAGAGCAGCCTAGAGATTTGACAGAAGTCACCTACATGGCCTAAGGTACAACCCTACCTTTATAGGCTAGCATGATTTCTAGTGCCTGGGACAGCCTGAAGCTCTTCCAATGACTTCCCTGACTTCTTATACTTTATATCTCAGGCCAGAGGGTGGCAAACTATAGCTCATGGGCCAAATTTTGTGATTTTTACATGGCCCACCAATTAAGAATGGCTTTTACATTTTAAAATTGTTGACCAACAAGTTAAAAGGATAATATTTTGTGACACATGAAAAATTATGTGAAATTCTAATTAACATTGTCCACAGTTGCTTTCATGCTACAATAGCAAAACTGAGTTGTTGTTGCAGAGACAATGTGCCTTGAATGGTCTAAGATATTTGCTTGTATGGCTCTGTACAGAGAACATGGGCTGGCGCTGGGACTAATGTTTCTTTCTGCTCCTGCACTGCTCCTGCACTCCCTTTTGTGTAAGCTGTTTCTTAATTGTTCCAGACACCTTGCATATATAGGCCCATCCCTTTGTTATTTCTACTGGGGAAAAAAACATTCCCGTCAAATCTTTATACATATTTTGAAGATCTTTTCTGAATTTGGGGGAAGAAACATAGGACGGGACCATAGGCACACTGCACATCTTACCATCTTGCTTTGCAACAGCCCCCTTTTCCTTTTCTTCCTTTTCCCTCCCTCCCTCTCCTTCTGGCACAACCACGCATTTCCTTGAGTTCACTTCCATATACTCTGAGGTTCCCTGCAGTCTCAACAACTACCCCAGGCAGGCTTATTGAGGAGTGATTTCCAAACAAAGGTAGTGCTGTCCCCGAAAAAGAATCCTGGTGAACACAATTTTCTCCACTTCATTACTATGGGGGAATAATAGTTCTCTAGAGATTTAGCTGATGCTCAGAGCCTTCTCTAAAGTGCTAATGACTTTGCTTCCTAATACTCTTAAACTGGATCATAAAGTTTCTTCCTGGTGCACTTCATCCATGCATTCTTTCAGACCTCAGATCTCTGGATGGTCTTTCAACTTTAATCCTCTTGTCTGTACAATGAAAGGAGAGATCAGAGGCTGTTATTTCAGATGCTTTCAGCTACTTAAACCCATAATTATAGAAGGCTGATTTTTATTGTACAATGCTCAGCAATTTAGTTTTTAATCAAAACATCACACTCAGAGCTTTAGTTAGAATGGTATGTCAGTGATCTATTGTTACACGGAAAGATTGCCTAGTGAGTAGCTGGGATTATTAAAATATACAGCAGTGTCAGAAATTCTGGCTGGAGTCCTGATTGAGAGTGATTAGAGGATATTTATCAAACTCTTCTGAAAGCTATTCTTTGTTCTCCTGATCATGATTTTAGAAGAGAGTTCTTCTTGGGAGCATAGCTACAGACAGTAAAAAAAATATATATGAGATACATATTTTATTTAATAATATAATATTTTATTTCCTTCAGAATATAGATGGAGAAATATAGGAAAATATTTACATATCACCATATATTTCTAATCAAGATAGAACTGTAAATTTTGCTCAAAACATATTGGAATGATAGATAAAACAGAAAAGACATAGGTGGGCTCAAAATCTAGAGGAAGATCCCTAGGGTCAGAAAATCAAAGATTTGATGGAGGTTCAAAGTACAGATGTGCTGGTCTTTGGGTAACATGCATAATAGGGCCTGTATGGGGCTCAGCGTTTAATGTCCCCTGCTCTGGAAATGAGACAGAAAGAGGCTATTGTGGGTCTATGACTAACAGGAATTTGTGAACCTGCTGAGTTCAGCCTCAGCATTATCAACAGAGCAAGGCTCCTACTGGCTCAGTGACAAACTGGATTCGTTATAAATCCCCAAATCACTCTGAGGTAATATCAATAGAAATCTACCTGGGATGAGGGGAGAAGAAGAGAGATGGGGAGAGAGAGAGGAGGCAAAAGCTCCCACTCAACAAATCTGAGACTCAAAATTCTACAAGAAATGAAGGAATTTTAAGTCAAGAACAAAGGTCAAATAAATCAGCAATCAGATAAAAAAATTAGTTTACGTAAAAAAGAATAGCTCAAGAGATCTCAAAGCAATAAAG
Source organism: Phacochoerus africanus (assembly GCF_016906955.1). Classification (NCBI taxonomy): domain Eukaryota; kingdom Metazoa; phylum Chordata; class Mammalia; order Artiodactyla; family Suidae; genus Phacochoerus; species Phacochoerus africanus. Next base: position 87,206,439 of record NC_062544.1, on the reverse strand, counting down.
CAGATTGACAATTTTGACAATATAAAGATAAAAGGCAATTTATATTGCAGAAGTCACTATACTGATTGGTGGTGACAGGATTTGATTGCTAAAGAAGACTCATAGGACCCCAAATGACAATGCTTTCAAGTCTACAGTTTATTATAGAAAAATGATATAATACAGCAACAACATTAAAATAAGGATATACATCACAGCTAAGGGCAGTCTGGAGAGGTCAGGTGCAAACTCCAATAGTACTCTGTCTAATGGCTGTACCACCTCAGCAGGTGATAGTACATGGGGCGGCTACGTTAGTCCTCATAAGAGATAACAAGAAATGGCAGAGGGAATCGGGAAGATGGGATGAACATCAGACAGCATCGAGGTAAAAGTGCAGGTCTTGGCAACTGGGAAACTAAAAATACATAGATGTACATCGTCTGCTGGAGGCAAAGAAGAGGAGGAGACAAAGATAGATCTGAGATTTACAGTTTAAAAGTGACAAAAAAGTGATGATGACATAAACAGAAAAAGACAACACAAGAGGAGGTGCAGGTTCTCCAAGCAAGAGGATGCAATTAACTCTGAACAGAGTAAGTTTAAGATTGTCTAGGTGAAACTATCCAGCTGGTCACTGAAAACATGAAATAAGAGACTTGGAAAGAAGTGTGAATCTGGGGGTTCCTTATATCAACATGAGTGTTGTGAGAGAATGAGATTATTGAGAGAGAGGGTGAGATGCCAGAAATCTTTGGCTAGAGTTGCATCCTTATTTGGTAGAGGTTGAGATGGAAAAATTCTGTCTATAGAATTGATATTGAGAACAGTATTAGTTCTTACTTGCTTTCTGACTACCAAATTTTCCTATGATATCCCTTAACTTTAGGAGATTATTTGGAACGAAACTTTTTTTTTTTAGATTCCTCCATTATTTTAAATTATGGGCGATATCCAGTGGGATGACTATTACTCAAGAATATAGAGGGCCACACATACCAGCATTGAGGAGAGTACCAGAGTTTAGGAAAGAGTCCCTGAGTGACTTTTTTTAAAGGTTATACTCCTTTTATAGTTATTATAAAATATTGGCTATATTCCCAATGTTGTACAATATATCCATGTAGCTTATTTTATACACAATAGTTTGTATCTTGTAATTCTATACCCCTCTATTGCCCCTCCCTGCTGGTAGCCACTAGTTTGTTCTCTTTATCTGTGAGCCTGCTTTTTTGTTATATTCACTAGTTTGTTGTATTTTTTTGATTCCACATATAAATGATATACAGTAATTTGCCTTTCTCTGTCTGACCTATTTCACTTAGCATAATGCCCTTCAAGTTCATCTCTGTTGCTGCAAATGGCAAATTTCTTTCTTTTTTTTATGGGATGAAACTTATTTTTATGCTCCTTTACTATCTATTAGAAGTTCTAGGTATTGCCCTGAAATATTTAAATGAATTATTTCTATTCATTCTGACTTTAAGCATCTATTTCTTAAGATGGCATTTACTGCATTTTTTAGTCTCCTTTCATGAAGCTATGGAAGTTTGCGAAGTATATACCCCCACCACCTGACAGATAACCTTTAATTCTGTCTTACTTCCCTAGTATTTATAAGTCCTTTACCTCAGAAGGGGTCAAGCCTCTAGAACTGGAAGGAAAGAATTCCTGAGAGGCGTATAATTATAAGTAATAGTTATGCTCTTTTACTGTAATTACTGTTCCATTTTAGAGTTTCCATCTGCCCCTTCATGATTCCTTCTGACACTAACAGGATCTAAGAAGTCTGGTACAAGCTTCTGGGAAAAATCCATATTCTTCTTGAGAGTGTTTAATTATCAGGATTCAAATGACTGGTACAAGAAACCAGAATATTCAGTATGTTGATATCTATCCAATTGGTTCAACTTTCTTTCTTTAAGAAACCTAGTTATAATACACACATTTTGTTGTGTAATTTATTTTTTATTATTTATTTGTTTGTTTGTTTATTTATTTATTTATTTATTTGTCTTTTCTAGGGCTGCACCTGAGGCATATGGAGGTTCCCAGGTTAGGGGGCAAATCAGAGCTGCAGCCACTGGCTTATACCAATGGCTATAGCAACACGGGGTCTGAGCTGCGTCTGTGACCTACACCACAGCTCACGGCAATGCTGGATCCTTAACCTGCTGAGCGAGGCCAGGGATCGAACCTGCAACTTCATGGTTCCTCGTCAGATTTGTTAACCACTGAGCCACGACAGGAACTCCTTTCATTTTATTATATGTTTATTATACACAGTTTATTATGTGTATTTTATTATACACATCATATTATTGTATTTCTCTATTGTTGTAATGATTTTTAATGAGTTCTCTCAGTAATTACTCTTGCTGACTATTTTGAGAAGCATATTTCCCTTCTCAGCATTCCCGAGATTATTTAAAATACAGGTGAAGTAACTTTGCCAGAGAGTTTATTAGAAAACAATACTATAAAGCTGTAGTTTCTAGCCTAACTCATTATCAGAATCACCTGGGAGACTCAAAATATACCATTTTACATTACCTGCAACCATCAATACTTTATGCTTTTTCTTGGGTTGGCATGCTATTCTTTCATTCTTCTTTCTCTCCTTATGGTTTTTTGTTTGTTTGTTTGTTTTGTCTTTTTGACCTTCTAGGGCTGCTCCTGCGGTATATGGAGGTTCCCAGGCTAGGGGTCTAATGGGAGCTGGAGCCACCGGCCTATGCCAGAGCCACAGCAACACAGGATCTGAGCTGCATCTGTGACCCACACCACAGCTCATGGCAATGCCAGATCTCCTTAACCCACTGAGCGAGGCCAGGGATCAAACCCGAAACCTCATGGTTCCTAGTCGGATTCGTTAACCACTGCGCCACGGCGGGAAGTCCTCTCTCCTTATGTTTTATTGAGATAGTTCATCTATTCTCATGGCTCAAAATATAACCATATTCTGATGATCCACAGATTTATGTCTCTAGTTCTTTTACTTGACTCCAACCACATGCTTGGCATTTCCATTCGCATGATTCAGTTATATCTCAAATTTAAAATGTCCTGAACTCATGATTCTCTGCTCCCCACAACCTGTTCTTCTTCATCTTTTTCTCAGCAGGGAATAGCTACCATATACGCAGATATGTAGGAACCACGCTTGATTCGTCTTTCTTCCACATCCCATTCCTGCTCTACACCAGTCCATCAGCAATTCCTGTAGATTGTTTTTTAAAAAATATTTCATAACTGCTCATGGCAACGTCTCAGTTATCCAACACTACTTAGAAAGTCCATATTTAAGATGGTTAAGTTTCCGCATAAGCAAATATGAAGCCCTTTAAACCCCAACCTTAATTATTTAACTACAGTTTGACAGAAATAATTCTAACACCACTGCATATTTTCAGGCACTCCTAAATTAATGTAATTAATGATTTACTAAAAGCTACAGTCATTATTAAGTGTAACATATCTTGATATTGCTGTAATAGGTTTATATACCATCACTACTACTAATAACATTAGTGGTGGCAACATTTGTTGAATGTCTTATGACAGGCCAGATGCTATTCTAAGCACTTTTCATTTATTAATTTATTCAGTTTTCACAGCAACCATATGTAGAGTAAAGCCCCACTTTACAGATGAAGAAACTGAAGCACGGAAAGGTTAAGCAGCTTGCCCAAGATTACAATGGGAGGGCTCCTGATTTAAATCCAGATATAGGGACAAAAGGTGAATACAGAGCCACAAAGTGTAATTTCATGACAAAGTCCAGAAATCTCTGTTTAAAAAGGGTACTGGCTACTCCCTTGTAAAACACACACACACACACACACACACACACACACACACGCACACACACACACACACACACACACACACACAGAGTTTACCTGTCCTGTCACTGACAATGCACTTCTGTTGGCATCATGCTGCCTTCACCAAGTTAGGCTCCTTACTCACGCTGAGCTTCTCATTGCTGATTCCACTGTCCTGTGAGAAGGTCTACTGTTCTGTTACTGCTTTTCCCTCCACTGTTGCCACTGGGCCCTCTAGCACCACAACGCAGAGAACACTGTTTATTATATGCTATTCCTGTTTTTTTTCCCCCTCCCATTCTCCCCTTTTTTCCTTATCTCTTTTAAAGGCTGTGTTTTCCCTCTCATTTCTTAGTTTCTTCATCAAGTAGTTTTGGGTCAACATTTCCAACCACCACAGCCACTACTATGTTGCTATTGATGACCTAGGGCCACGTATTTGAGGCAAGAAAGGTGCCTAGTGCACGCATTCTAGACACTTTGCTCATCTCCTAGTCCTGGCCTGGCCACCCAAAGTTTCTTTCATTGCTATTATGAAAGGCGTGATATCTGATATTTATTTCATAATGAAATCATCTCCTTTTCTTCTCATTCAGGTTCAAGCACAATTCTTGGCCTAATCATGTTGTTGTCCCCTTAGGAAGGCTATAAATCTGTAATGGTGACAAGAGGATGGCTTAAATAATCTGATAGATTCTGGGAACTCCTCCTTTGGCTTACATTAAAGGGGCTGAACTAGAATAGATACTACCGCTGGGTGGGGTACAGAATTATAACTGAGATCACTGGCATGAGCCATGGAGGTACCTCCATTTCTAGGGAGCTGCTACATTCTCTTCACTGATGCAATATATATCTAGTGCCTCTTTGATGGCCCCTACTTAACCCTCACGTTCCTCTGGTGGGATTAGAACCTTGTTCAAAGTCAGCCTACTCAACTGAGACTTGCCAAATTCTTGACAACGCTTCCTCCCCTGTGCCCCATATTTCCAGCTCATGGATCTCTGGGAGTCTATTACAAATAGATGGATCATCTGGAATTTTAACACTGACTATAGACTTATATTGACTATTCCACTTCTTGAGATACCAGATGTTATTATGGTCATTGCCCTTCCACAGAATCCCGACCTCACAGAAGACCCTAGAACAGTGCACACTGCACTCTGGCTACTACCTTCCTCTTTGCCTCTGACCCAAATTCCTTTAGTCCCAGCTTCCCTCCTTCCTAGAGGTAAGATAGCTTACCTCTAGCTGAGCCGATCTGAATTAAAGCTCTAAGCAGCCTAGGAACACATTTGAGCACAGTTTGGAGTTGCAAAAGACCAATGCTGAGAAAGGAGAGTTTTGCTGAAGCATAAAATCATTAACTGAAGAAGCAATGTAATCTAAGTACTCTAAAGTTTCTTAGACATTTTAGCAAGTTATTAGTCAGGGTCCTTCAGAGAAACAGAATTAATATATATTAAAGAGATTTATATGAGTTATTACCTCACATGATTACGGAGCTGAGAAGTCCTAAGAGCTGCAAGCTGGGTCCCAGGAAAGCCAGTCTGAATTTGAAGACCTGGGAACCAGCAGACCCGATGGTGTAAGTTCCAGTCCAATTCCAGGGAGGATAAGACCAATGTCCAAGCTGCTCTATGAAGCTTCTCCTGTAGCTCCAGGTAGAATTCATTCCTTCTTCTTTCTGCCCCCTTTTTTCTGTCACCTACCTCTTTAAGATGGCAGAGATGCAATTAATTTTTTTTAATTTTTATTGTAGTTGACTTATTTTATTTATTTATTTTTTTGTCTTTTGTCTTTTTTGTTGTTGTTGTTGTTGCTATTTCTTGGGCCGCTCCCGCGGCATATGGAGGTTCCCAGGCTAGGGGTTGAATCGGAGCTGTAGCCACCGGCCTTGGCCAGAGCCACAGCAACGCGGGATCCGAGCCGCGTCTGCAACCTACACCACAGCTCACGGCAACGCCGGATCGTTAACCCACTGATCAAGTGCAGGGAAGGAACCTGCAACCTGATGGTTCCTAGTCGGATTCGTTAACCACTGCGCCACGACGGGAACTCCTGTAGTTGACTTATAATGTTGTATTAGTTTCAGCTGTACAGCAAAGTGAATCAGTTAAAAATATATATCCATTCTTTAATGCCCTGCTAATTCAGAACTCTTGACTGTCTTGGGTTAATTTTGGAAGTGCTGGAACTGTCTGAACTCTCCTAGGAAAGACTTCTGAATAGAAATAGTTCTGGAGGCTAGAAGTCAGAGGTCAAGTTGTTGGCAGGGGTGGTTTCTCCTGAGGTTGTAGATTCTGAGGGAAGGACTTGTTTCAGGCCTCTCTTTTTGGCTTGCAGGTGGCCATCTTTGCCTGACATCTCTTCATATAGTAGGGGGGAAGAAATCTTTTTCCTTTACCCTTCTGGATTCTTTGGTCCTGCTGAAAATTCTGTCATGCTTTTTTTTAACGTAAGTTCCCAGGCCAGGGATTGAACCTATGCCACAGAAATGACTTGGAGTGCTGCAGTGACAATACCACATCCTGAATCTGCTGTGCCACAAGAGAACTCCCCTCATCCTGCTTTTACGCTTCTGAGATGGGTGATAGGAAGGTCTTGTCTAAAAGGGCTTCAGGACATGAATGGAGACAAATGGTAGATCTGGAATCCACGTGCTTGTCTGCTTCTCTCTTCACAGTTTGGGTAGAAGTTCTAGACAGGCAGGTTGATTCAGGCCCCAGTGGAGAAAACCTTTTCCAGCCCCTTGGGTTGGCTCTGTGGGCTGGGCAGCTTGGGGAGAAAATGTTGTTTGGACAAATGTTTGTGGAATTGTTGACTTGCTGGGGACGACAGTGGTGAGACAACCCTCAGCCCAGAGAAAGTCAAGGACACAGGTTCTTAGCCAGAGGCAAGGCCTATGCAGGGACCCTGGCAACTCCTGTTCTTTTGGCTGCCCTGCCCTGCCTTGCCCAAGGCCAGAGGGGCAGGTGGGCTTGGCTAACCTCTGACCTCTAACCCTGCCTCCCCAGTTGCAGAAGGCCTGGGAGAGGGGCGCTGGGAGGCCCGAGGCCAGCTTCATTCATTTTCCCTTCAGCTGCACAGCAGTGGCTCAGAGCCCTTGGAAACCTCCAGGAGAGGAAGCAGGGACTCTGCAGGGCCACTTAAGAGGGGAGGAAGCTGGAAGGTTAATAGAGAAGCTATTTCTTTATCCTTATCGTGGTAGGAAACTGAAAACGGAACTCGAATTTTACACGGCTACAGAGGGAAGCAACAAAAAAGTTGAACATTAGACAAAAAAAGAAAATTGCAATGCCTGTACTATGAGACCACCTTCATCAACAGCTGAAAAGTGAGAGATATGAAGAAGCAGCCTCCTATAGATTCTTTTTAAATATACCTGGAAGCTGTCCGTTTCCATCACCATCAGCATCATCCAAGTTCCACAGTCTCTGATGTGGAATAGTACAGCAGTCTTCTTTCTGGATTCCCTGCCTTCTTCTTGCCTCCCCCATCCAGTAGTAAGTGGGTCTTAACCAGATTGTATATGGGATTCAAAGGAAGACACACAAACTGTTGTGGCGGCTGTCAGCAGCCCAAGGCCAGAGTGTATCAGCTCTAGTGGCACCCCTATGGCCAGTGTACCAGCTCCAGCAGCTCTTTCACCTGGCGAGAAACCAAGCGAGCACTCAGAGGGTTGGAGAACTCAGGTTTATTACGCTGGCGGGCTCAGAGGAGATCACTCTCTGAAGTCTGAGCCCCAAAGAGGGGTTTCACAAGGCTTTTATGGGCTAGTTCTTCCGGGTCCATGCTTGGCGGATGGGAGTGAGAACTGGCAAAGTAATAGATGCGGGAGTAAGTTTTACAGAAGCAGATGTGTGGGGGAGGGGTGGTTAGAGGTAGTTGGCTGGGTTAGGGGCAGTTTGGCCAAATTTTGCTTAGTCATCATGGCCGAGGTGTCTCCTTTCCACCTTTTTGTCAGGACATTTTACCCACAAAACTACTGGTATTTAGGTCTCCTCTTTGGAATTATATTTTAATCGGTGTGGGGTGTAGCCTCGGTATAAGTGATTTAAATAATTTCCACTAGTGATTATAATGTGTAATCAAAGTTGAGAACCATTGCTCCATTCCACATGCAGTGTGGAGAGTCAGAGGCTTAATACCTTAATCAGTCTGCCTAAAACCCCTCACTATCTTCTCATGGACCCCAAGAACTGGTATTAACATCTCTACCCCATGGTAATCATACTCTAGGCACCACTGTATCTGCTGATTCTTCTGATGCATCCTCATCCCTTCATCGACCTTACTCTGCTTTGCTTCTGGGTTCAGCTTCCTCCCTTTCCAAGTACACCATTCCATGCAATGGACGTTGGAAGTGGCTAGGTACATGTTCCTTGTTGGTTATTGCTTTGCAAAGCAGTCCCAATTCCATCTTTCAATCATAATTTGAATTAAGAGGATCCCATTCTCTTTTGCTATCCCTATTTTCACTTTGTGATTAGGAATGCGACCTAGGATTTGCTTTTCAGAATGCTCCATCGGAACTGATAAGCATTCTTTCTGATAGTTTTTGGCTGGAGGCATCAGGAGTCGTGAATTGCTCTGGTTGTAAACCTGCTGTCATCTCCCTTGGCTTTATGTAGGGAGTCATGTCCAGTAGTAGAGAAAGTGACCAATGTGTCCAGAAAAAAGAAGCTTTGAGATGCAGGGTGCTCCATTTCTATGATCTCATTTAATCTTCGCAGTATACCATTAGGTTATCCACTGTTATCCCCATTTTGCTGATGAGAAAAATGGACTCTGGAGAAATTAATATGCTTATTTATGTAAGCATATAGTAATATGTTCATGTTAGAATTCCATTTTAGATGTAAGAAATATTAGCTATTAAAAACCAATTTCTGAAGTATTTTTACAATATGACTTCTCTCAACTCAAGAATGTTTGTTATGATAATGTGAGAAAAAAGAATGTATACATGTATGTGTAACTGGGTCACCTTGCCGTAGAGTAGAAAACTGATGGAACACTGTAAACCAGCTATAATGGAAAAAAATTAGAAAAAAAGAAAAAAAATTCAGTGCTGATTGGTACATAACAAAATAAATGAAATTTAATGCTTCATGAGAATTTACAAAATCAAAGTTCTGAAATAGTTTTACATTGGGAAAGGCCATACTCCTAAAGCCAGTAATTTTCTCCTTATAACCAGGGCCCATGGGACAGTGGTATTTCTTTTGTCATTTGGGCAGCATTATCAATATGGAGCTTTGGAAATGAGAAAGAGTAATCAGTACAAAGTAATTATTTTATTGTCTTTTGTGAAATATGAACATAATTTTTTTTGTATGAATGTGATTGAGTCTAGATTTGAAGGTTGTAGCAGATGAAAGTAAAAGAGATAAAGATGAGCAGGGAGAAGGAGGTTGCTGGGAAGTCCTGGGTTATTTTCAACATTTATAAACAGTCTAAAGGAAATTCTTTGGTGGTTAGGCAATAGAGGCTTGTAATAACTTCATGGCTTCTTAATTTTGGCTGGTATTCTGTAATACCATGTTAAGGAGATAACGTGTTATCTGGAGCCAAGAGGAAGTACTAATTGGGATTTATATGACTTTGTTTAAAAATGAGATAAATTATAATTATTATTTGTCTTTTTAGGATTGCATCCATGGCATATGGAAGTTCCCAGGCCAGACGCTGAATCAGAGCTGCGAAGCTACAGCAACACTAGATCCAAGCCGCATCTGTGACCTGTGCCACATCTTGAGGCAACGCCAGATCCTTAACCTACTCAGCAAGGCCAGGGATCGAACCCACATCCTCATGGATACTAGTCAGGTTCTTATCCTGCTGAGCACAATGGCAACTCCATAAATGATTAATTAAAATATAGTAGGAGTTCCCATCTTGGCTCAGCGGTTAATGGACCCGACTAGCATTCATGAGGACTCAGGTTTGATCCCTGGCTTTGCTCAGTGGGTTAAGGATCCAGCGTTGCCATGAGCTGTGGTATAGGTTGTAGATGCTGCTCAGATCCTGCATTGCTGTGGCTGTAGCGTAGGCTGGCAGCTACACTTCTGTTTGGACCCCTAGCCTGGGAACCTCCATATGCCACGGGTGCAGCCCTAAACAAACAAACAAACAAACAAACAAACAAAAGTGGTAGACTAGATCTCAAGATATTGGATTGATGTGGGTGTGGAAATGAAAAGTCTTTTCTGAGTTGAAAAGTTTGGGAGTGTAATTAAAAATCAAGTATATTACCTCTTGGGGGATAGACCTTGAACCAGTGAACTTATTTGTAGTTAGTCAGTCAGCAAATATTTAAGGAGCATTTTCATGACACTGGGCTGGGCGTCTTGTGGTTACAGTAGTGAAAAAGTCATGGTCATTGTGTTTATGAAACTTATGGAAGAAAAGGGAAACATCAAAGAAACTCGCTGCATGTAGTGTTAAGTTATTCTAGAGTCTCTTAATGCTAAACACAATGTTAATGCACGTCATTATTTCCTTATTTATTATTATTTCCTTGTTTATATATTTAATTTAAGATAAAATTCTGAAGTGAGCCCCACAAATAGTTATTTGTGACTAATACAGAGAGTGAATGACCCTTGGTGCCCACTGGATGCACATCACTTGGCTTGGTTGTTATCCCACACACACTCCCTTGCAGTTTTTTACCTCAGGTGTGTTTTTTTGTAAGAAACTCTCATAACGAAGTTGGTATCTCAGAAAATTGGCGAATTGAGTCACTGTCATCAAAACAGCATTTGTTATGCTTAGGTTTTGAATTCTTGACCCAGATGGTTTCCATTTTAGGACTCAGAGTTAAAGCTCAGGCTCTTCCTTGATAACTATTTGCATTTGGTACTTGTTTTAGTGAATCCCCCTTTTTTTTTGTCTTTTTAGGGCTGCACCCATGGCATATGGAAGTTCCCAGGCCGGGGGTCTAATTGTAGCTGTAGCTGCCAGCATTTGCCACAGCCAAAGGAACACCAGATCTCAGCCATGACTGTGACCTACACCACAGCTCACAGCAAGGCCAGATCCTTAAGCCACTGAGTGAGGCCAGGGATTGAACCCACAACCTCATGGTTCCTAGTTGGATTCGTTTCTGCTGCGCCACAAAGGGAAACCCTGAATCCCCTTTTTTTAAATATGATTTTTATTTTTTCTGCTATAGTTGGTTTACAGTGTTCTATCAATTTTCTACTGTACAGCAGTGACCCAGTCACACACACACACACACACACATATATATTCTTTTTCTCACATTATCCTCCTTTATGTTCCATCAGAGGTGACTAGATATAGCTCCCTGTGTTGTACAGCAGGATCTCATTGCTTATCCACTCCAAATGCAATAGTTTGCATCTATTACAGACTCCCAGTCCATCCCACTCCCTCCCCCTCCTGCTTGGCAACCACAATTCTGTTCTCCAAGTCCATGAGTTTCTTTTCTGTGGAAAGGTTCATTTGTTTCATATATTAGATTCTAGATATAAGTGATATCATATGGTATTTGTCTTTCTCTTGCTGACTTACTTCACTTAGTATGAGAGTGTCTAGTTCCATCCATGTTGCTGCACATGGCATTATTTTTTCTTTTTTATGGCTGAGTAGTATTCCATTGTGTATATATACCACATCTTCCTAATCCATTCATCTGTTGATGGACATTTATGTTGTTTCCATGTCTTGGCTATTGTGAATAGTGCTGCAATGAGCATAGGGGTGCATGTGTCTTTTTTAAGGAAAGTTTTGTCCGGATATATGCCCAAGAGTGGGATTGTTGGGTCATATGGTAGTTCTAAATTTAGTTTTCTGAGGTACCTCCATAGTGTTTTCCATAGTGGGTGTACCAATTTACATTCCCACCAACAGTGTAGGAGAGTTCCCTTTTCTCCACACCTTCTCCGGCATTTGTTATTTGTTGACTTATTAATGCTGGCCATTCTGACAGGTGTGAGGTGGTACCTCATAGTAGCATAATTTTGATTTGCATTTCTCTAATAATCAGCGATATTGAGCATTTTTTCATGTGCTTGTTGGCCATCTGTACATCTTCTTTGGAGAAATGTCTATTCAGGTCTTTTGCTTCTTTTTCAATTGGGTTGTTGGCTTTTTTGCTGTTGAGTTGTATAAGTTGCTTGCATATTTTAGAGATTTAGCCCTTGTCAGTTGCCTCATTTGAAACTATTTTCTCCCATTCTGTAAGTTGTCTTTTTGTTTTCTTTTTAGTTTCCTTTGCTGTGCAAAAGATTGTCAGTTTGATTAGGTCCCATTCTGTTTGTTTTTGCTCTTATTTCTCTTGCCTTGAGAGACTGATCTGGAGAAAACATTTGTAAGGTTGAAGTCAGAGACCATTTTGCCTGAATCCCATTTTGACCTACTCTTTTCATCACTTACTCATCGTGGTTGTGATAGACAGTCACAAGTGAGCTCTTCTTACCCTGTATACCTGTATTCTTCATTTTTCAACTCTGCTGTTTGTACACTTCTTTAAATGCTTGAATATTGATTATATAATTAAATTTCCAGGAAACACAAGTTATAATAAAAATTAAATTGAAACTTAGAGGCTATTATCTTCAGTAATTGAAACCTGGAAATAACTATGGGCCCTAGAGCTTTTGAGAACTTCAGCAATTAAGCATTACACTTTGTTCCACTGACCACACACACAAAAGTAAATATTTCCATAGTGTTTACTATAATCCTGAAGCTATATCAAATTTATTTTGTCGAATTTATTTACTAAAATTTTGCAATTTCCTATGAAGTTGATAATTTTATTATAAAAATTCAAGGGCTGTCTTGTAGGACAAAGTTGAATGTTATAGGAAAAATTCACTTGTTGGAATGTTTGTGGCTAAAAAATTGTGTTTGTTCATTTTAATTTGTTAGCTATGTTTATCATTAAAAGTTGATTTTATGCATCAACTTTGTGATACTTAACTCCTTGATTGTATTTAGTAAATTTGAAGGAGTTCAACTATTTATAAAGGCTATAAGGGATTTCCCACTGTGGCTCAGCAGTAACGAACCTGACTAGTATCCATGATGATGGGGGTTCCATCCCTGGCCTTGTTCATTGGGTTAAGTATCAGACATTACTATGAGCTGTGGTGGAGGTTGCAGATGTGGCTCTGATCCTATGTTGCTGTGGCTGTGGTGTAGGCCGGCAGCTGCAGTTCCAATTTGACCCCCAGCCTGGGAACTTCCATATGCTGCACCTGCAGCCCTAAAAAATAAATAAATAAAATAAAAAGTGGCATGAGGATTTTTTTCTCTAATTCTCAAAAAAATATCGGAGTTCCCATTATGGTGCTATGGAAAAGAATCTGACTAGGAACCATGAAGTTGCAGTTCGATCCCTGGCTTCACTCAGTGGGTCAAGGATCTGGCATTTCTGTGAGCTGTGGTGTAGGCCCCAGATGTGGCTAGGATCCTGTATTGCTGTGGCTGTGGTATAGGCTGGCAGCTGTAGCTCCAATTAGACCCCTAGCCTGGGAACCGCCATATACCACAGGTGCAGCCCTAAAAATAAAATAAAATAAAAGAAAGAAAAGAAAAGAAAAAAATGGCATCCTACATTTAAAACTAATTTCACAAGTGAATAAGTAATAGTGTAAATTAAAAATGTTTGTATAAACTTGATTTTCTGAGAAACTATCAACATGTATAAATTAAGGTGAGATTTTCCTGTGATTATTGAATGCTTAGGTATTCTTTGGCTGAATATAAATACATAAATATTACTCTCAGCTAGACTTTGGAAATAACTGCTTAGAATATTTTTTTACATATGAGTCTATACACACACATGTACACACAGATGTTATAGACAAAAGTTAAAACATATAAAAAGATAATTTCACATTGGACTTTCTCTAGTCTGAATACACCAAAATGAATTGTTTTCTTGGAGAACAATGCTGGGACACGGAAACACAAGTTAAAATTTAATTGGGAAACAGGCTGTGGAAAATAGGCTGAGGCAGGAAGCCAGGATGGGAGCACCTGTGTTGTGAAAATGAAAAAGGATAGTGGGGAACATTCTGAGGTTAAATTGGCTTCTTCATAGCCAAGCACACTCTGTGGTCTTTAGTTGGAACATTCTTCTTCCTCCTGCTACTGTCCTACCCTCTTGCTTTGTATAGATAACTTTATTTTATTCTTCAGGTCTCAGGTCTAGTATCTTTTCATCAGAAATTCTCTTTAAGTAGTTATCCTCTCCACCAAATAACTCTCAGAACCTTCTTTGTTTCTGTTGTGACACTTCCCACTATTTTCAACATTTATTTGTTGCTTACACTATGGCTGTCTGTCTCCTTTCCTCATTACCCACTTCCATTCCATTTCCAGTATCTCAACTCCATGAAGAACTATTGCCTGTTCTACTAGAGTGTCCGGCACAGAATAGCTACTCAATGGCAGTCTGGTCCTTCTTTTTGCTTTCAGGTAGCAGTACAGGTACAACATCTCTGACATAGGAGACTCAAGCAGCCTTTAGAACATTTTTATACAGGAAGGTGTGTAAATCCTTTGATCTGTCTTTTCACCACTCCCTGTCCCATTCAAGCTTTTCTAAAAATTTAACATAGGACATATTTTTGATAGGGGGAGTGTGCATATTTACCATTAAAGAGTTTTTGTAAGACACTGGAATCCTGCTTCATAGTTTCAAACAGAATTCTCTCTTTCCCCAGGATGATATAATGACTAGAAGGCAACTGGCTTTCTATCTCTGTAGAAGTATGGATTGCTCCCATTCTACCATTGTAGTGAGCCTTGCTTAGCCTGGGGCAATTTGCTGACTGTTTTCAATGTTAGTTCAGTGTCCCCTAAGGATTTAATTAATTCACTCATTCTGTAATATCTAATTTATTATTAAGGTGTGTGTTTATTGTTCAGAAAACATTCCCTGAGTGTAGATGAGTAAAAAACTTTGTACAGGGATGTTACTCTCAGGATAAAAAAATTGAAGATGACAATATTTTGTATTTGAGTTAATCAGGAACTAGCTTGGGAGACCATATATTCATATAAAATAATGAAAGGCAATTACAAATTACTTAAAACAGTGAAAATTAAAAACAATGAAAATTTTAATGAGTGAAGAGTTGAGTAAACTGTGATATATCTACATGTTGAAATTTGACTTTAAATTATATTGATAATGTAGGTATGGTTGTATTATAAAGTTAAGTATAGAAAAACAAGATTCAAAACGTGAAAAATGTAAATTGCAGGCTTCTTTTTCCTGCTTTATTTTTCCCTGTAGCAGTGAAGACCATGTAACATGCTATGTGATTTGCTTATTGATTGATTGAAGTATATTTGATGTAGAATATTATCTTAGTTTCAGGTGTATAACGTGGTGATTTGACAATCAAATGCAATACAAAATGATCATGAGTCTAGTTACCATCTGTTATCATACAAAGTTATCACAGTATTATTGACTATATTCCTTATGCTGTACATTATATCCCCATGACTTATTTATTTTATAACTGGAAGTTCGTATTGCTTAATCCCCTTCATCTATTTTGCCAAACCCCCTGCCCACTTCCTCTCTGGCAATTACCAGTTTGTTCTCTGTATCTGTGTCTATTCTAATTTTGTGTTGGGTTGCACCCTGCAGACTTACAAAGGCCTGATTACCCAGCTTCAAGACTGAAGAAAAAGCCTAGAGTTAACAACAGAGATATTAATATTGGATGGGGGAGCTTACATATCTGAAGTAAGGTCTTGGAGAGACACCCCACCAAATGCACTGGAGGGTGGGGCAGGACATGACAGCAATCTTGGCTCCTGGGGACTGAGGGAGGTTACTAGTTATAGGAGGGATTGACAGATAGGTTGACTCACCAGGTTACCAGGGAAACCAGCAGAGGTGTACACCCCTCACTGCCCCTTCGAAAGGCTACCATAGTGGAGATGTTCTGATTTAATGCTAAAATAATCACTAGCTGGGTCTGGGGCAGGTATGTAGGAAGGTCAGTCATGTGAATAGTGTATAGGTGAAGCAACCACTGGTCGAGCAGGGGATGCACAGAGAGCAAGAGAACAGCTATGTTGAAGGGCCTAACCATATATTTTATTTTGTCTTTAGATTTCACAAATAGATGAGATTATAAGGCATTTATCCTTTGCTGTCTCACTTATTTTACTTGGCATACTACTCTCTAGAGTCAATCCATGTTGTCACACATGGAAAGCTTTCATTCTTTTTTATGGCTGGATAATATTACATTTTGTATGTGTGTGTGTATGTGTGTGTGTGTGTGTGTACCACATCTTTATACATTCATCTATTGTTGCACATGAAGTATGCATATCTCGGTGATTATAAACAATGTTGTAATGAACATAGGGGTGTATATACCTTTTCCAATTAGCATTTTTGTTTTTTCTTCAGGTAAATCCAAAAATTGGAATTGCTGAATCGTGTGGTAGTTCTATTTTTAATTTTTTCCATAATGGCTGCCCCAGTTTACATTGCTACAAACAATACAAGAGGGTACCTTTCTCCACATTCTTGCCAACACTTGTTTTTTGTTATCTTTTTGATGGTAGCCATTTAGACAGATGTGAGGTGATATCTCATTGTGGGTTTGATTTGCATTTCCCTGATGATGGTTGATGATCATCTTTTCATGTGTCTGTTGGCCATCTATATGTCTTCTTTGGAAAAAAATGTCTATTCAGGTCCTCTGGCAATTTTTCAGTTAGCTTGTTTTTTTTGATGTATAGTTGTATGATTTCTATAATTTGGATATTAACTCCATATCAAATATGTCATTTGCTAATATCTCCGCCATTTAGTTAACCAGCTGATGTTTTTCTGCACTGTGCAAAAGGTTTTTAATTTGATATAATCTCATTTGCTTATTTTTGCTTTTGTTGACCTTTCCTGAGGGGACATTTACAAGAAAATATTGCTAAGAAGCATCTCAAAAAGTGTGCTGCCTATATCTTCTCAGATCCACCTCTTAGAGTAATGACAGTAAAAACAAAAATAAACAAATGGGACCTAATCAAACTTAAAAGTTTCTGCACAGCAAAGGAAACCCTAAACAAAATGAAAAGACAACCCACAGAATGGGAGAAAATCTTTGCAAGTGAATCAACTGACAAAAAATGGGCAGAAGATCTAAACAGACAATTCTCCAAAGAAGACATGCAGATGGCCAAAAAACACATGAAAAGATGTTCAACATCACTCATTATGAGAGAAATGCAAATCAAAACCACTCTGAGGTACCACCTTACACCAACCAGAATGGCCATCATCAAAAAGTCTACAAACAGTAAGTGCTGTAGAGGGTGTGGAGAAAAAGGAACCCTAGTACACTGTTGGTGGGATTGTCAATTGGTACAACCACTGTGGGAAACAGTATGGAGATTCTTCAGAAATGTAAAAATAAACTCCCATTTGATCCCACTCCTGGGCATCTATCCAGAGAAAACCATGAGTTGAAAAGACACATGGACTCCAATGTTCATTGCAGCACCATTTGCAATAGCCAAGACATGGAAACAACCTAAATGTCCATCGACAGAGGAATGGATCAAGAAGACGCGGTACAGGAGTTCCTGTTGTGGCTCAGTGGTTAATGAATCCGACTAGGAACCATGAGGTTGCAGGTTTGATCCTTGGCCTTGCTCAGTGGGTTAAGGATCTGGTGTTGCTGTGAGCTGTGGTGTAGGTCACAGATGTGGCTTGGATCCCGAGTTGCTGTGGCTCTGGCGTAGGCCAGGGGCTACAGCTCCGATTCAACCCCTAGCCTGGGAACCTCCATATGCCGGGGGAGTGGCCCAATAAATGGCACAAAGACC
Organism: Phacochoerus africanus; assembly: GCF_016906955.1. Taxonomy (NCBI): domain Eukaryota; kingdom Metazoa; phylum Chordata; class Mammalia; order Artiodactyla; family Suidae; genus Phacochoerus; species Phacochoerus africanus. The sequence goes on along the minus strand of NC_062544.1, from coordinate 87,188,785 downwards.
AAAAAAAAAGAAGACTTGGTACATATACACAATGGAATATTACTCAGCCATTAAAAGGAATGAAATAGTGGCATGTTTAGCAACATGGATGGACCTAGAAATTATCATGCTAAGTGAAGTCAGCTATACAATGAGACACCAACATCAAATGCTTTCACTGACATGTGGAATCTGAAAAAAGGACAGACTGAACTTCTTTGCAGAACAGATGCTAACTCATAGACATTGAAAAACTTATGGTCTCAGGAGGAGAGAGTTTGGGGGGTGGGAGATGTGCTTGGGTTATGGGATGGAAATCCTGTGAGATTGGATTGTTATGATCACTATGTAACTACAGATGTGATAAATTCATCTGAGTAATAATAATAAAAAAAGTGTGCTGCCTATGTTTTCTTCTAGGTATTTTATATTTTCAGGTCTTGTATTGAAGTCTATCTGTGTTGAGTTTATCTTTCTATATCCTATAACATGATCCAGTTTGATTCTTTCGCATGCAGCAGTCCAGTTTTCCCAACACCATTTATTAAAGGTGATGTCTTTTCCTCATTTTATATTCTTACCTCTTTGTCATAGATTAATTAACTATAGTTTATTTCTGGGTTTTCTATTCTGTCCCATTGATCTAAGTATAGCCTGTTTTTGTGCCAGTACTCTATTGCTTAGACCACTGTAGCTTTGTAATATAGTTCAAAATCAGGATGTTTGATACCTCCAGTTTTGTTTTTCTTTCTTAAAATTGCTTTGGCTACTGGAGTCTTTTGCGGTTACATACAAATTTTAGAATTATTTGTTCCAGTTCTGTGAAAATTGCCACTGTTATTTTGTTAGGGATTGCATTGAATTTGTAGATTTCCTTGGGTATTAGGGATGTTTTATCAATGTCAATTCTTTTAATCTATGAGCATAAGTATAATTCCATTTGTGTTGCCTTCAATTTCATCAATGTCATAGTTTTCAGAGAATAGTTCTTTCACCTCCTTGGTTAAATTTATTACTACATATTTTATTCTTTTTCATTTAATTTGAAATGGAGTTGTTTCCTTAGTTTCTCTTTCTTATAGTTCATTGTTAATGTACAAAAATGCAACATGACTCTGTATATCAATTTTGCCTCCTGCAACTTTAATGAATTCATATCTTTAGCTATAGTAGTTTTTTAGTGACATCACTAAGATTTCCCATGTATAGTATTATGTCATCATCTGCAAATAGTCTACTTCTTCCTTTCTATTTTGTATTCCTTTCATTTCTTTACTTGTCTGATTGCTGTGGGTAGGACTTTCAATACTATGTTAAATAAAAGTGAGAGTGGGTATTCTTATCTTATTCCTGATCTTAGAGGAAAGGCTTTCAGCTTTTCACCATTGAGTATGATGTTGGCTGTAGGTCTATCAAATCTGGCCTTTATTTTGTAGAGGTACATTCCTTTTTATGTCCACTTCGTTGAGAATTTTTATCATAAATGAGTGCTAACTATTGTCAAAAGCTTTTCCTGCATCAATCGAGAAGATAATCAGATGATTTCTATCTTTTATTTTGTTAGTGTTGTATCACATTGATTGATTTGCAGATATTGAACCATCCTTAAATCCTTGGGATAAATCCCAGTTGATTTTGGTGTATGATGTTTTTTAGTATATTGTTAAATTTGGTTTGCTAGTGTATTGCTGAGATTTTTGCATCTATGTCCAAGTGAAATATTGGTCCTTTTATTTTTTAAAAATAGTTTCTATCTGGTTTTGGTTTCAAGATAATCCTGGGCTCATAGAATGAGTTTAGAAGCAGTCTTCAACTTTTTTGGATAGTTTGAGAAAGATAGGTATTAAGACTTCTTTAATGTTTGGTAGAATCCCCCTGTGATACTGTGTGGTACTGGACTTTTGATTATTCAGCTTTTTAAAAAAATTGTGATTCAATTTCATTACTAGTAATTGGTCTGGTTAGATTTATTTTTTATTTTTTAATTTTTAAAGAAATTTTTTCCCGCTGTACAGCATAGGGATCAAGTTATTCTTACATGTATACATTTTTCTCCCACCCTTTGTTCTGTTGCAACATGAGTATCTAGACATAGTTCTCAATGCTACTCAGCAGGATCTCCTTGTAAATCTATTCTAAGTTGTATCTGATAACCCCAAGCTCCAGATCCCTCCCACTCCCTCCCTCTCCCATCAGGCAGCCACAAGTCTGCTCTCCAAGTCCATGATTTTCTTTTCTGAGGAGATGTTCATTTGTGCTGGATATTAGATTCCAGTTATGAGTGATATCATATGGTATTTGTCTTTGTCGTTCTGACTCATTTCACTCAGTATGAGAGTCTCTAGTTCCATCCATGTTGCTGCAAATGGCATTATGTCATTTTTTATGGCTGAGTAGTATTCCATTGTGTATATATACCACCTCTTCCGAATCCAATCCTCTGTCGATGGACATTTGGGTTGTTTCCATGTCTTGGCTATTGTGAATAGTGCTGAAATGAACATGAGGGTGCATGTGTCTCTTTTAAGTAGAGTTTTGTCTGGATAGATGCCCAAGAGTGGGATTGCGGGGTCATATGGAAGTTCTATGTATAGATTTCTAAGGTATCTCCAAACTGTTCTCCATAGTGGCTGTACCAGTTTACATTCCCACCAACAGTGGAGGAGGGTTCCCTTTTCTCCACAGCCCCTCCAGCACTTGTTATTTGTGGATTTATTAATGATGGCCATTCTGACTGGTGTGAGGTGGTATCTCATGGTAGTTTTGATTTGCATTTCTCTTATAATCAGCGATGTTGAGCATTTTTTTCATGTGTTTGCTGGCCATCTGTATCTCTTCCTTGGATAAATGTCTATTCAGATCTTTTCCCCATTTTTCCATTGATTGACTGGCTTTTTTGCTGTTGAGTTGTATAAGTTGCTTGTATATCCTAGAGATTAAGCCCTTGTCGGTTGCATCATTTGAAACAATTTTCTCCCCTTCTGTAAGTTGTCTTTTTGTTTTCTTTTGGGTTTCCTTTGCTGTGCAAAAGATTGTCAGTTTGATGAGGTCCCATGGGTTTATTTTTGCTCTAATATCTATTGCTTTGGGAGACTGACCTGAGAAAATATTCATGATGTTGATGTCAGAGAGTGTTTTGCCTATGTTTTCTTCTGGGAGTTTGATGGTGTCCTGTCGTATATTTAAGTCTTTCAGCCACTTTGAGTTTATTTGTGTGCATGGTGTGAGGGTGTGTTCTAGTTTCATTGCTTTGCATGCAGCTGTCCAGGTTTCCCAGCAATGCTTGCTGAATAGACTTTCTTCTTCCCATTTGATGTTCTTGCCTCCCTTGTCAAAGATTAATTGACCATAGGTGTCAGGGTTTATTTCCGGGTTCTCTATTCTGTTCCATTGGTCTGTCTGTCTGTTTTGATACCAGTATCATACTGTTTTGATGTCTGTGGCTTTGTAGTATTTCTTGAAGTCTGGGAGAGTTATGCCTCCTGCTTGCTTTTTGTTTCTCAGGATTGCTCTGGCAATTCTGGGTCTTTTGTTCTTCCATGTAAATTTTTGGATTGTTTCTTCTAGTTCTGTGAAATGTCACTGTATGCAGACAACATGATACTATACATAGAAAAACCTAAGGACTCAACCCCAAAACTACTTGAACTGATTAATAAATTCAGCAAAGTATCAGGATATAAGATTAACATTCAGAAGTCAGTCACATTTCTGTATACCAGCAATGAAGTATTAGAAAAGGCATAAAAAAATACAATACCTTTTAAAATTGCACCTCAAAAGATCAAATACCTTGGAATACACCTGACCAAGGAGGTAAAGGACTTATATGCTGAGAACTTTCTTTAATCAAAGAAATCAAAGAAGATGTAAAGAAATGGAAGGATATTCCATGTTCCTGGATTGGGAAAATAAATATTGTAAAAATGGCCATACTACCCAAAGCAATCTACAGATTCAATGCTATCCCTATCAAATTACCCATGGTTAGATTTTTTTATTTCTCCCTGATATTATCTTGGAAGATTGTATGTTTCTGGAATTTTAGGCATTTCACTGGTTGCCCAGTCTGTTGATATATTATTTTCATAGTAACTGCTTATGATATTTTATGTTTCTATGGTTTCAGTTGTAACTTCTCTTTAATTTATGATTTTATTTATTTGGCCCTCTCTTTTTTCTCAGTGAATCTGGCTAAAGGTTTATTGATTTTGTTTTCCTTTTCAAAGAACTAGCTCCAGGTTTCATCAATGTTCTTTTTTTTTTTTGTCTTTGTTGTTGTTGTTGTTGTTGCTATTTCTTGGGCCGCTCCCGTGGCATATGGAGGTTCCCAGGCTAGGGGTTGAATCGGAGCTGTAGCCACCGGCCTACGCCAGAGCCACAGCAATGCGGGATCCGAGCCGCGTCTGCAACCTACACCACAGCTCACGGCAACGCCGGATCGTTAACCCACTGAGCAAGGGCAGGGACCGAACCCGCAACCTCATGGTTCCTAGTCGGATTCGTTAACCAACTGCGCCACGACGGGAACTCCCAATGTTCTTAATATTGTATTTTAGTCTCTATTTCATTTGTTTTTGCTCTGGTCTTTATTATTGTCCTCCTACTAACTTTGACCTTTGTTTTTCATTTTCTAGTTCGTTTGGTTGTATGGTTAGACTGTTTTGAGATTTTTCTTGTTTCCTTTTGTAGATCTGTATTGGTATAATTTCCCTTTTAGGCCTACCTTTTTACATTTCATAGATTATGAAACATTGTATTTTAAAGTTCATTTGTCTCAAGGTATTTTTTGATTTCTCTTTGACTTCTTCAATGACCCACTGCTTGTTTAGTAGCATGTTTTAGACTCTGGATGTTAGTGTTTTTTTTTTCCAGTTTTATTCTTGTAGTTGATTTCTAGTTTCATGCTGTTGTGGTATGAAAAGTTGCTTGATATGATTTCAGTCTTCTTAAATTTTTTGAGGTTTGTTATGTGGCCTAAAATGTTATCTATCCTGGAGAATGATCCTTGCACAATAGAATGTGTATTCTGCTGTTTTTGCTCAAACTGTCTTATATATATCTATTAAGTTTATCTGGTTTAATGTATCATTCAATACTCATGTTTCCTTATTGATTTTCTATCTGGATACTTTATTCATTGATATAAATGGAACTTTAAAGTTTCTTACTATTATTATATTCCAGTTAATTTCTCCCTTTGTGTCTGTCAATATTTACTTTATGTTTTTGTGTGCTCCTCTGTTAGGTGCATACGTTTTTACAAGAGTTATATCTTCTTGTTGGATTGAATCATTGTCATTACATAATGCCTTTTTTGAGCTTATTATAGTCTTTGTTTAAAGGTTTATTTTGTCTTTAAGTATTGCTATCTCAGCTTTCTTTTCATTCCTGCTTATTTATTTATATGTATTTCTTTTCATTAGAATATGAGCACCATTGAAACAGAGATAATTGTCAATTTTGTGCAGTATAATTTTATTGTATCTGGAATTTTGCCTTATGCATAATAGATACCCAGTAAATATTGTATAAATAACTGTATGACTAGAATATGGAAGGACTAATGTAAAAATAGAAAAAAACTGTCCATGACAGTTGTCTTTGGTTGTGAGATTGGGGGTATTAACTTTCAAATTTATGTTGCAATATTTTGTATAAGTGGGCATTCCTTTTGTGATGACAATTTTTCTTTATATACATGTATGTATATACTTACATACATATATATAAAGAGTGATTGGAAATACAGCAAAAAAGTAGCTTTCTTTGGATGGTAGACTTTTTGGAAAAATTTTTTAAAAGTTCATTTTCCATATAAAATATAATAAAAATTTATTAGTTTAAAAATTCTTTTTAAAAAGGGAAAGAAAAAATCTTTTATACATAGTGGTGGTTTGAATCAGAATGTAGATTAAGAACACACACACAAAATGCTCATTTTCATGTTACTTATGCTTAATAATGTGAGCGTTCATCACACAAAAAAATTAAAAAATTATAGAATTATGGGGTCAAACTATATTTTATTTGAGATAATGTGTATACAGGAGCTATTATAATGAAAGGGCTTAAATAATTTAGACAGAAGGGAAAAGAGAAGACATTGTATTTCTTTGGAATTCAAGAATTGTGCTTTATCCTTGCTTTGGTACATAAATCCTTTGAAATACCAAATGTCTTAAAAGAGTTTGAAAGAAATCCTTGGAAATTCACGTTTCAACCATGAATGCCCTCCCAAGCAAACAGTGTTAAGAAAGTGTTCCCCTGGTAAAAGAATAGGAAACCACAGGAGAAGGAGTGTCACAACATGAAGCAAGAAAGCTTTAAATTAAGTTGCTAAGGGTTCATTTTGAGATGTATAATTAATAGACCTTCTGGTTAAAATTTCATGAAGAATGTTTCCTCCATCAAGATCATTTCAAATACTATGGAATTTAGCCATGTCTTTTGCATAACTTAGATTAAAAGAATAATTTTTTAATTGAAGTATTGTTGATTTACAATATTGTGTTAGTTTCAGGTATACAGCAAATTGATTTAGTCATATGTATACATGCATGTGTGGGTGTGTGTATATATACACACATCTATTTTTTTCTGATTCTTTTCTATTACAGGTAATAACAAGGAATTGAATATAGCTCTTTGTGCTATAAGTAGGTCCTTGTTGTTTATTTTATAAATAGTGTGTATTTATTAATCCCAAACTGCTAAATTATCCCTTCTTTCTCCCCTTTCCCCTTTGGTAACCATAAGTTTGTTTTCTATTCTATGAGCATTTATGTTTTGTATTTAAGTTCATTTTTATCACTTTTTTAAGGTTCTACATATAAGTGATATCATATGGTTATTCATATTTCTCTGTTGACTTTCCTCACTTAGTATGATAATCTCCAGGCCTGCTCACACTGCTGAAAATTGCATTATTTCATTCTTTTTCATGGATGAGTAATATTCCATTATATGCATACACACACACACACATATACATTTCTTTTTAAATGTATATAAAATTTCTTTTAAAAATGTTTTTCATTTTTAGAGTTTTATTAAGTATAGTTGATTTACAATGTTGTGATACTTTCTGCTGTACAACAAAGTGATTCAGTTATAAATGTATACATATCTTATTCTTTTTCAGATTCTTTTCCCATATAGATTATCACAGAATTTTGGGTAAAGTTTATATATAAAGTAAATATATATAAAAGTATAAGCTGTATATAAACCTATATATATGCAACATCATCTCATTTTTTGGGGTTTTTTTTGTTTTGTATTTTAGGGCTGCATCAGTGGCAAATAGAAGCTCCAAGGCTAGGGGTCAAATTGGAGCTGCAGCCAGTGGCTTACGCCAAGCCACAACAATGCCAGATCTGAGGCTTGTCTGCAACCTACACCACAGTTCATGGCAACACCATATCTTTAACCTACTGAGCAAGGCCAGGGATTGAACCCACATCCTCATGGATCCTAGTCAGTTTCATTAACCCCTGAGCTATGAAGGGAATGCCCCGTATCAGTTCTTCTTGATCCATTCATCTGTTGGTGGACATTTACATTGCTTCCATGTCTTGGTTATTGTAAGTAACCAAGTGTTACAATAACACTGAACAATGTTCAGTGTTCTATGAACATTGAACACTGGGATTAACAAGCACACGTATCTTTTCAAATTTTAGAGTTTTCATCTTTTCTGGATAAATGCCCAGGAGTAAGATTGCTGGATTACATGGGAGTTCTGTTTTTAGCTTTTTAAGGAACTTCCTCCATAGTAGCTGCATCAATTTACATTCCCATCAGCAGTGTGGGAGGCTTCCCTTTACTTCACACCTAAAAAGGTAAAGTTTGACCATTGACTGTAGTCATTAACTTGGCAGTTGTTCTTTTTTTTTATGCCACATTGAAAAAATTTATTTGAGGAAGTATTTTTTTTAAGATTCTTTTATTTTATCTTATGTATCTATTTTCATTACTCAAATGAATTTATCACATCTGTAGTTTTATAATGATCATAACAATCTGATTTCACAGGATTTCCATCCCACAGCCCAAGCACTGTCCCCCACCTTCCAAACTGTCTCCTCCAGAGAACGTAAGTTTTTCAAAGTCTTTGAGTCAGCATCTGTTCTTCAAATAAGTTCCGTCTGTCCTTTTTTCAGATTCCACATGTCAGTGAAAGCATTGGATGTTGGTGTCTCATTGTATGGCTGACTTCTCTTAGCATGATAATTTCTAGGTCCATCCATGTGGCAATAATGCTGGTATTTCGTTCTTTTTAATTGCTGAATAATATTCCATTGTGTATATGTACCACATCTTCTGGATCTACTCCTCTGTCAATGGACATTTGGGTTGTTTCCATGTCTTGGCTATTGTAAATAGTGCTGCAATGAACATCAGAGTCCATGTGTCTTTGCAAGTCGTGGTTTTCTCTGGATAGACGCCCAGGAGTGGGATGGATGGATCAAATGGGAGTTTATTTTTACTTTTCTGAGGAATCTCCATACTGTTTTCCACAGTGGTTGTACCAATTGACAATCCCACCAACAGTGTACTAGGGTTCCTTTTTCTCCACACCCTCTACAGCACTTCTTGTTTGTAGACTTTTTGATGATGGCCATTCTGGCTGGTGTAAGGTGGTACCTCAGAGTGGTTTTGATTTGCATTTCTTTAATGATGAGTGACGTTGAACATCTTTTCATGTGTTTCTCAGCCATCTGTATGTCTTCTTTGGAGAATTGTCTGTTTAGATCTTCCGCCCATTTTTGGATGGGGTTGTTGGTTTTTTTGGTATGGAGCTGCAGAAGGTGTTTATAAATTTTGGAGATTAATCCCTTGTCAGTTGATTCATTTGCAAAGATTTTTCTCCCATTCTGTGGGTTGTCTTTTTGTGTTGTTTAGGGTTTCCTTTGCTGTGAAGAAACTTTGAAGTTTGATTAGGTCCCATTTGTTTATTTTTCTTTTTATTGTCAATACTCTGATAGGTGGATCGGAGAAGATGTTGCTGTCGTTTATGTCAGAGAGTGTTTGGCCTATGTTTTCCTCTAGGAGTTTGATAGTGACTGGTCTTAATCTAGGTCTTTAATCCATTTGGAGTTTCTTTTTGTGTATGGTGTTAGGGAGTGTTCTAATTTAATTCTTTTCCATGTGGCTGTCCAGTTTTCCCAGCACCACTTATTGAACAAGCTGTCCTTTCTCCATTGCATAGTCTTGCTTCCTTTGTCATAGATGAGTTGGCTGTGGGTGTGTGGGTTTAATTCTGGGCTTTCTATCCTGTTCCACTGATCTCTATGTCTGTCTTTGTGCCAGTACCATGCAGTTTTGACGACTGTTGCTTTATAGTAGAGTCTGAAGTACGGGAGCCTGATTCCTCCAGCTCCATTTTTCTTTTTCAGGATGTCTTTGTCTAATTCTGGTCTGTTGTGCTTCCAAAAAAACTTTAAAATATTTTGTTCAAGTTCTGTGACAAATGTCCTTGGTAATTTGATAGGGATTGCATTGAATCTGTAGATTGCCTTGGGTAGTATAGTCATTTTGATAATATTAACTCTTCCAATCCATGAGCATGGTATATCTTTCCATCTCTTTGTGTCATCTTTGATTTCTTTCATCAGTGGCTTGTAGTTTTCAGAATACAGGTCTTTTGTTTCTTTAGGTAGGTTTACTCCTAGGTATTTTATTCTTTTGGATGCGATGGTAAACGGGATTGCTTCCCTAATTTCCTTTTCTGCTTTTTCATTGTTAGTATATAGAAATTCTATCGATTTCTGTGTATTGATTTTGTATACTGCAACTTTGCCAAATTTGTGGATAAGCTCTAACAGTTTTTTGGTAGAGAGAGTCTTTAGGATTCTCTAGGTGTAGTATCATGTCATCTGCAAATAGCGATAGTTTTACTTCTTCCTTTCCAATTTGGATTCCTTTTCTTTCTTTCTTTTTTTTTTTTGCTATTTCTTGGGCCGCTCCCATGGCATATGTAGGTTTCCAGGCTAGAGGTCGAATTAGAGCTGTAGCCACCAGCCTACGCCAAGGCCATAGCAAGGTGGGATCCGAGCCATGTGTGCAACCTACACCACAGCTCATGGCAACACCGGATCGTTAACCCACTGAGTAAGGGCAGGGACCGAACCCGCAACATCATGGTTCCTAGTTGGATTCGTTAACCACTGCGCCATGACGGGAACTCCCTCTTTTATTTCTTTTACTTCTCGGATTGCTGTAGATAGGACTTCAGAACTATGTTGAAGAGTAGTGGCGTGAGCGGACATCCTTGTCTTGTTCCTGATCTCAGTGGGAATTCTTGCAGCTTTTCACCATTGAGAATGATGTTCGCTGTGGGTTTGTCATATATGGCCTTTATCATGTTGAGGAAGGTTCCCGTTATGCCCACGTTCTGAAGGGATTCTATCAGAGATGGGTGTTGGATTTTGTCAAAGGCTTTTTCCGCGTCTATTGAGAGGGTCCTATGGTTTTTATTCTTCACTTTGTTAATGTGGTATATCACACTGATGGATTTGCAGATATTGAAGAACCCTTGCCTCCCTGGGATAAATCCCACTTGATCATGATGTACAATCCTTTGAATGTATTGTTGGATGTGGTTTGCTAGTATTTTGTTGAGGATTTTTGCATCGATGTTCATTGGTGAAATTGGCCTACAGTTTTCTTTTTTTGTGGAATCTTTGTCTGGTTTTGGTACCAGGGTGACGGTGGCCTCATAGAATGAGTTTGAGAGTATCCCTTCTTCTGCAATTTTTTGAAATAGTTTCAGAAGGAGAGGTGTTAGGTCTTTTCTAAATGTTTGCTAGAATTCGCCTGTGAAGCCATCTGGTCCTGGACTTTTGTTTGTTGGAAGAGTTTTAATCCCAGTTTCAATTTCAGTTCTTGTGATGGGTCCATTCATCTTTTCTATTTCGTCTTGGTTTAGTCTTGGGAGATTGTACTTTTCTAAGAATTTTTCCATTTCTTCGAGTTTTTCTATTATATTGGCATGTAGTTGCATATAGTGGTCTCTTATGATCCTTTGCACTTCTGTGAAGTCCGTTGTTACTTCTCCTTTTTCATTTCTAGTGTTATTGATTTGAGTCCTCTCTCTTTTTTGCTTGATAAGTCTGGCTAGGGGTTTGCCAATTTTGTTGATCTTTTCAAAGAACCAGCATTTGTTTCATTGATCCTTTCAATGGTTTTCTTTGTTTCTATTTCCTTGATTTCTGCTCTGATCTTTATGATTTCTTTCCTTCTGCTAACCTTAGGTCTTGTCTGTTCTTCTCTCTCGAGCTGCTTTAGATGTCAAGTTAGCTTGTTTATTTGGGCTTTTTCTTGTTTCCTGAGGTGGGCTTGTATTGCTATAAACTTTCCTCTTAGAACGGCTTTTGCTGCATCCCATAGGTTTTGGAGTGTTGTATCACTGTTGTCATTTGCTTCTAGGTATTTTTTAATTTCCTCTTTGATTTCCTCAGTGATCCATTGGTTGTTTAGTAGCATGTTGTTGAGTCTCCACATGTTTGTGTTTTTTGCATTTTTTTCTTATTGTTGATTTCCAGTCGTATAGCATTGTGGTCGGAAAAGATGTTTGATATGATTTCAATTTTCTTAAAGTTACTGAGGTTGGATTTGTGGCCCAGGATGTGGTCAATCTTAGAGAATGTTCCATGTGCACTTGAGAAGAATGTGTATTCTGTTGCTTTTGGATGAAATGTCCTATAAACATCTACTAAGTCTATCTGGTTTAATGAATCATTCAGGGCCTGTGTTTCCTTATTGATTTTGTGTCTGGTTGATCTGTCCATTCCTGTACGTGGGGTGTTAAAGTCCCCCACTATGATTGTGTTATTGTTGATTTGTCCTTTTAAGGTTGTTGGCAGTAGCCTTATATATTGTGTTGGGTGCGTAGATATTTAAAATTATATCATCTTCTTGGATTGATCCTTTGATCATTATGTAATGTCCTTCTTTGTCCCTTAAGATATTCTTCATTTTAAAGTCTATTTTGTCTGATACGAGTATTGCTACTCCAGCTTTCTTTTGATCCCTGTTTGCATGGAATATTTTCTTCCATCCTCTCACTTTCAATCTGTATGTGTCCCTAGAGGTGAAGTGGGTTTCTTGAAGACAGCATATATGTGGGTCTTGTTTTTGTATCTATTCAGCCAGTCTATGTCTTTTGGTTGGGGTGTTTAGTCCATTCACATTTAAGGTAATTATTGATGTGTATGTTCTTATTGCCATTTTATTAATTCTTTTGGATTTGTTTTTGCTGCTCTTTTTCCTTTCCTTCTTTTCCTGTTCTTTTCTGCCTATAGAAGTTCCTTTAGTATTTGTTGTAAGACTGGTTTAGTGTTGCTGAATTCTCTCAGCTTTTGCTTATCTGTGAAGGTTTTGATTTCTCCTTCAAATCTGAACGAGAGCCTTGCTGGGTAGAGTAACCTTGGTTGGAAGTTTTTTCCTTTCATCTCGCTAAGTATATCATGCCACTCTCTTCTGGCCTGCAGAGCTTCTGTTGAAAAATCTGCTGATAACCTTATTGGGGTTCCCTTGTATGTTACTTGTTTCTTTTCCCTGGCTGCTTTCAAGATTTTCTCTTTGTCTTTAATTTTGGTCAGTTTGATTAATATGTGTCTTGGGGTGTTCCTCCTTGGGCTTATTTTATATGGTACTCATTGTGCTTCCTGGATTTGAGTGAGTGATTCCTTCCCCATGTTAGGGAAGTTTTCAGCTATTATCTCTTGGAATATTTTTTCTGTCTCCTTCTCTCTCTCTTCTCCTTCTGGCACCCCTATAATACGGATGTTGGTGCGTTTAATATTGTCCCAGAGTTCTGAGACTCTCTTCATTTGTTTTCAATCTTTTTTCTCTTTTCTGTTCTGCATCCATAATTTCCACTAATCTGTCCTCCACCTCACTTATTCGTTCTTCTGCCTCCTGTATTCTGCTGTTAGCTGCTTCTAGTGAATTTTATATTTCAGTTATTGTATTTTGCATCTCTTCTTCTTTCAGTTTTATATCTTGTATCTCTTTGGTCAGTGTTTCCTGTAAGTTATCCATCTTTGCCTCCAGTTTATTTCCAATGTCTTGCATCTTCAGCATCAACAGACAAAAGTCTTTTTTCCTGTGGAGTTTGAGAATGTCTTGATCACTTAGCTGTTTTCTTGGGGGATTTTTTCTTTCTCCCTCATCTGAGCTATAGTTCTCTGTGTTTTCATTTTTATAGGTTTTTTGTGTGGTGACCTTTTTACAGATAATAGCGTTGTAGCCTCTTTTACTTCTGATGTCTGCCCCCCTGTGGCTGAGGTCAGTATGGGGGCTTGGTGTAGGCTTCCTGATGGAAGGGGCTGATGCCTGCCCCCTGGTAGTAGGAGCAGATTCTAATCCCTCTGGTGGGTGGGGCTTAGTCTCTGGATGGTATTAGAGGCAGCTGTGTGCCTGAGAGGTCTTTAGGTAGCCTGTTTACTGAGGGGTGGGGCTGTGATCCCACCTGGGTTGTTGTTTGCCCAGGGGCTTCTCAGCGGCTGGCTGACAGGTGGGGCCAGATTTTCCCAAAATGGCCACCTCCAGAGAAAGGCACTGCTGCTGAGTATTCCAGAGAGCTTTGCTTTCAATGTCCTTCCCTCACAACCAGCCACATTCACCCCTGTTTTCTGAGGATGTCCTCCAAGAACTGCGGTCAGGTTTGACCCAGATTCCCTTGGAGACTTTGCTTTGCCCTGGGACTCAGTGCACGTAAAAGTCTGAATGTGCCTTTTAAGAATGGGGTCTCCGTTTCCCCCAGTCCTGTGGAGCTCCTGTGCACAAGCCCCACTGGCCTTCAATGCCAGGTGCTCTGGGGCTCTTTCTCCCTGTGGCAGATCCCCACACGTGAGAGTTTGATGTGTGCTCATAACTCTCACTCCTGTAGGTGAGTCTCTGAGAACCAGTTAGTTTCCAGTCTGTGGAGCTTCCCACTCAGGAGGTATGGGGTTGTTTATATCATGAAATCGACCCCTCCTACCTCTTGATGTGGCCTCCTCTTTTTCTTCTGGAGTAGGGTATCTTTTTAAAGGTTTCCGTTCCATTTTGGTGACGTGTGCTCAGTCTTTAGTTGTGAATTTTGTTGTTTTTAGGAGAGAAGTTGAGCTCCAGTCCTTCTATTCCGCCATCTTAATCCCGTCTCGGCAGTTGTTCTTACAAGTGTACTCACTGGAAAATTGGGAAACCTTAAGCTGTTTTGGTTAGATGACTGGCAAACAGCATTGCTTTCCTGGCCTCTTCACCATAATCTTTTTAGATCTCTTTGGGATACCATAAATATTATATTGGGTTGCTTTAGTCACCCATGAGTTAAGAAGAACTATAGGAAGCATAAAGAAGTTGCCTTCTGGATAATATCGTTGTTACTGTCCATGTGAAGAATAAGACAGGACACATATGCTGTGGGTACTGGGATATAATTTGATACACATGTGCAAGGAAGGAGATTTGATTTATCGATAACTAGTATGAAATAAAATGCATGGACCTTTCTATTTCTAAGTATAACTTTAAGCAGTTTAATGTGAATATCCTAATATTCTAAAAAAAAATCAACATCCATGTATTTTTCCCATTTAACATTTAAATGAAAAATACCTCCTTTCGTTTTAAGACATTCAGTCCCATGGAAAGAGAGAATTTTCTTAATCTCTCAACCACAGTGCCCCTTAGTCTTCAGTTTGCAACACCTGGGAAATCTTGCTAATGCAGATTCTGATTCAGGAGGTCTGGGTGGGGTTGGATTCTGCATTTCCAACAAGTTCTCTGGTGAAATGATACCAGTACAGGTCAATGCTCCATGCTACTTATTTTCCCTGGGTCCACCACCTTTCCTGCTCCTTCCCAAATGACCTAAGCCTATAAGGAAAGGATGCTTGAAAATTTTTCTCTGCATACTTAGGTTTGTCTTGTATAGTGCTCACCACTAATATTCGATTAATACTAACTGATTGTACCACCAGAAATAACCTAAAAACATCAGTTTTCCTTAGTGCAATGTGGGAATACTTGAAGAGAATGTGGCAATACTTGGATGCATTTTTAAATAACATACTAGTCTCTAAAAGTGGTAGTGTGGGAAAAGCATGGGGCTGGGAGACATATACCATTTGGATGTAGACCCTGGTTCAGCCATTTACTACTTGTAACACCTTCATATAATTTCAACTCTCTGGGCCCCAACTTCTTCATCAGTAACATGGTCAAGTTAATGCTTACCTTGCAGGGTAGTTATGAAAATTAAAGGAGAGAATGTATGTAAAGCATCTTGTCCAGGGTTTAGAGTAGAGCAGATACAGAGTAAGTGCTAGTTTCTTTTTTCACCTCTTCTTCTACTATTCCTTATGCTCTGAATCGAAGGAGTAAATTTTCTGCAAGTTTGAAAGTCACAGCCAAGAGAGAATAAAATAAGAAAGTCAGAAAAAATTGCATGCCTCTGTAGTTAGCCTCTAATTAAGATCTAAACTTGCCTTGTATATTTTGAAATTGAAAAATATACTATGTAAAATGACATACATCATGAAATTAGCACAGTTGATATTTTAAAGGTTATTTAGAGGGAAATCACTTTATTAATTGGACTTTTTTTTTTTGGTCTTTTTGCCATTTCTTGGGCCGCTCTAGGGGTCTAATCAGAGCTGTAGCTGCCAGCCTACGCCAGAGCCATGGCAATGCGGGATCCGAGCCGCGTCTGCAACCTACACCACAGCTCACGGCAACGCCGGATCATTAACCCACTGAGCAAGGACAGGGATCGAACCCGCAACCTCATGGTTCCTAGTCGGATTTGTTAACCACTGTGCCACGACGGGAACTCTTAATTGGACTTTTTTTAAGTTCAACTTTTTTTTGGGTTACAACTGGAGCTAAAGGATTTTCTGTTTTAAGAAATATGGCCGAGTTAAATTTTGCCCACTTTTGAAAATCAAGCTGTATTAATTTGATTTGCTGCTTAACAATTTTACTACAAAGTTAGTGGCTTAGAACAGCACACATTTATTATCTTACAGTTTCTATGGGTCAGGATGCTGGTCATAGCTTAGCATGTGTATATTTATATTAACGTATGTTATTTCTATGTAATATAAACATGTAATGTATATTAATTAGTAGGTTACTATATATTATATGTATTTTTCTGTAAGTATATATGTGTTTTGAAAATCTCTGCTTTTATCTTTTGGCAATATGTCAACAAAATGCTGTTGACTGATAATTTAGGAGATTTATAATGATGTTTTGAATTGATTTTCTTCAATATATGCATATCCAATTCTTCTGTAATGTTCACTTGCTAATACCATGCATTTTAATTTTATTTATTTACTTTTGTCTTTTTAGGGCTGCACCCATGGCATATGGTGGTTCCCAGGCTAGGGGTCTAATCGGACCTGCAGCTGGCGGCCTACACCACAGACATGGCAACACCAGATCCCAGTCACGTCTGCAACCTACCACAGCTCACAGCAATGCCAGATCCTTGACCCACTGAGAGAGGCCAGGGATGGAACCCACAACCTCATGGTTCCTAGTTGGATTTGTTTGTGCTGCGCCACAATGGAAACTCCTGCATTTTAACTTTAAATGATCATAAAAATATCTCCTCAGATGCCCAATAATTTATAGACCAGTTGTCTTTTTACTACTACCCTCACAAAGAAGGCAGAAATGTTTGGTTAGAGATCAGAAGGCACATGGCATCATTGATTTCCCCTAAATGGAGAAAAGCAGCTTTACATTTTCAAAGTTTCACAACGTTTCTTTACTTCTGACAGATTCCAACCAAATACCACTGTCTTTTGGGAAGAGTGCCTCCAGTTGTGCTCTCACTAGTGACACTGCCAGATCCACTTGTCTTGAATAGCTGTCCCTATAAACTATCCTTTCCAGAGTCTGAGAGTAGAGATTCTGTGTCTTTGCTTGTTTTAAAAATCCCACCATAATTTTACTGGTGCTAGTTACTTGATATAAAGATATCTTATTGCTGTATGTATATCACTGGCTTGTTTAAAGTACTGTTATTCCAGTTACTATTTCTGCATTAAAAAAATTATTCCAAAAGTTAGCAGCTTAAAACAACCATTTAAATTTTGCTTTGAATTCTCTGGTCAGGAATTCAGACAGGGCTTAGTGGAGATGAATTATTTCTGGTTGATGATTTTTGGGGCCTCAGTTGGGAAGACTGAAAGGTTGACAGTAGCTCTCTAGATGGTGGCTACTTTTTCCTTCATCAGCTTGATGCCTAGGCTGGAATGACTCAAGGCCAGGACTGCAGCAGGGGTGCCTGCCTATACAAGGCATTTCTATGTGGTCTTCCTTAGATGGTAAACACAGGTGTAACCATCTAGTGCTAATCATATTGCTCTGAAGGGGCAGAATGGGGTGTGATTTTGTTGTTGGTAATAATAGACTGCCTCCAATCCAGAAACCTTGCATTTGCTTTCAAACAAAAGAAGTAAATATAGAATTAAATACTTAATCAATGGCCCACTGTAATTTATTGGTCAAGGCAATCACAAGCCCACACAGGTTCGGGAGGAGAAACATACATCTTGGGGCAACACTCTGTCTTGATTTCCTTTTACATCTTTGTTCCCCTTCAATTTCTGTTGCATATGTTATAACCCCTTGCTATTGGTCCCATGTCCTCTAACTCTTCTCTTCATATTCTCTCCTTAGGTGACCTCATCTGTTTGCATTGTTTAAATATCATCTGGACATGGATAGTCTTGCTTTTATAACTTGGTTTCACAAACTTGGTTTTCTCCTCATATTTCCCACCACATTAAACTCCCCCATGTCTTTGTTGCTTGAGCTAGAACCTGAGCGGTCATTATTACTTCCCTCCTCTACCTTTGCCTCCCATCACATCATATTCATTAACAAGTTCTGTTTTTTCTTCTCCCCAAATATATCTCAAATCCATCCACTTTCTCCATCTGCACTGCCACCATCACAGTCCAGCCAACTCTTCTCTGAACCACTGCATGACTCTTTCCACAGTTTTTCCCACTCATGCTCTTGCCACTCCACTCTCCCAACATTTATTTCCCATACAGCAGCCAGAGAACTTTTTCTTCTGAAGACTTAGAGCAGATAATGCCGTGCCTCTCTGCCATGGCTCCCACTGCACTTAGCAGCACACCTTAGCACAGCCTACAGTGTTGGATGAACCAGACTTGCTGACTTTCCAAGTCCATTCGGTGTGCTCTTTTCCCCAGTTGATCACAGTGGTCTTCTCACTGGCAATCTCTATCTCATCTCAGGACCTTTGTGCAGGATGTTCCTTTCTTTTAGGAAACTCTTTCCTTGCCTTTCTCATGTCTGATTCCTTACCCAACACATCTTAAATCTCTCTTCCTCAGAGAAAACTTTTCTAGCCAGTGCAGACACAAATGGCCTTTCCCAGGTATTTGCCATCACAGCATTTATGACATTCCATCTAACCATTATGTTTTTGAGTTCTTTTGAGATTCTGTGATGTTTTTTCCAGCAGGTTAAGGGTAATGACTGTGACTATAGAAGTGGTGAGAGAACAGAGAATAATATGTCCTTGTTATCAGCAAGGGATAGGAGAGTGTACATCATTTTCAAATTATACATGCAGTAAAAGAGACAAGAACAAATTCAGGAAAGGACTAATGATTATTATCTTGGCTCAAGGGAATTAACAGATGGGGGAATAATATCCTTTGAGAGAAACAGGCATCCATTTACCATCTTGCAATCCCCAAAAGATATCTAACTACCTCCCAAAGCAACATTCATTACATTTTAAATATAGCTTATTGCATTGGATTTTGAGCACAGATGAGGCTGTAACAGGTCTTTAGAGTGTATCCAGTTTATCTTCTCTTTTCTAAAAGTGAGTCAGGAGTTAAAGGAGTTAAATGATCTGCCCAAGGTCATTCCACCACTGGATGGACTTGCTGGGGTTTCGAATCTAGAGAGTCTGCCTTCTGCTCCAGGGGGCTCTCCACCACATTTTATTAATGCCTGAGCTTCGAATTCCTAAAGACAAAAGAGCCTGAGAACTACAGGGACCCAGTGAAGCCTAATTTTTTTTTTCCTCCAGCTATTGCTGAAGAGCATATCAGATTTCTTTTTTTTTTTTTTCCTTTTTATGGCTGTACCAGCAGCATATAGAAGTTCCCAGGCCAGGGATTGAATCTGAGCCGCAGTTGTGACCTACACCACAGTTGTGACAAGGCCAGATATTTAACATGCTGCACTGCAGTGGGAACTCCTCAGATTTCTTTTATTTATTTATTTATTTATTTATTTTCATGCAGGCTTTAAAGTTTTTGGGGTTTTTTTTTTTTTTTTTTGGCCACACCTGTGGCATATGGAAGTTCCCAGGGTAGGGGTTGAATTGGAGCTGCACCTCCAATTGGAGCCTGCATAAGCCATAGCCACAGCAACACAGGATCCAAGCCACATCTGCAACCTACACCACAGCTCATGGCAATGCCAGATCCTTAACTCACTGGAGCCAGGGATGGAACCTGCGTTCTCATGAATACTAGTTGGGTTCATTACCACTGAGCCACAGTGGGAACTCCTAACATTCCTTTTTTATATAACAATCTTTAAAATATATATAAAGTATTCATTTAAAAATAGAAAACAGAGGGAGTTTCTGTTGTGGCTCAGTGGTAATGAACCTGACTAGTATCCATGAGAATGTGAGTTTCATCCCTGGCCTTGCTTAGTGGATTAAAGATCTGGCATTGCTGTGAACTGTGGTATAGGTCATAGATGCAGTTTGGATCCTGTGTTGCTGTGGCTGTGGCATATGCAGGCTGGCAGCTGCAGCTCCAATTTGACCCATAGCTTGGGAAATTCCATATGCCACAGGCGCAGCCCTAAAAAAATAAAAAATATATATAAAAAAGGAAATAGTGTTCAGTAAAAATGATAAAGCTAAAAGTCATGTACAAACTTCTTTCTCCCCATCCCTTGGATAATAGCATTTTGACGTCATATTTCATCTTTAAAGCATGGTTCAGAACAAGAGACTTGTCTCCTTTAATCTTGAGTGTACTATCCTGCCACCAAGAAATGTCAAAGAGAAAAGTGGGACTTATATTTCTGTTAAATTTAACCTCTACAAAATTTTTCTGGAAGCCAGGCAGTATGACAATAAAAAAGGTACACAGTTTGGGCTTAAATACTTTTCCATTTGTTTTAAGACATCTTCAGTGAGACCTCAGATGTTTTTATTAGTGGAATGTAAAAGTAGATGAATATATGTGTATTTATATTTAAAATTCTAGGTTTCTGAATATGTGAAGGCTGTTCTCTGTTATTCACCTCATTTGATTTTAGCCTTGTGGAACGGATGTGTGGGTGGGCTGCTGTGGGTTTTTCCTTTTGTTGTTGTTGCTGTTGTTATTTTTTTCCTTAAGCACAGGATGTTTGTCTAGGATCCAGCTTCAGAGCTTGAGGGGAGGAGCTCAGCTGAGCAAGTGATGCTCAGGTGTGTATGGGCGCTGTCCCAGGTGGTTACTGATGAATTAGACTGTCAGAGAAGGAAAGGATGACAAAATATAGCTTCAGCTCTACTTCAGCAGGCTCAAGACACCAACACATTTTATTATTTAGTCCCTGGGGAGTAAATTAAAATTGTGTTGATTTTTCAATACACCTTGGAACCAATATGGGACAATAATGACTCGGAGTGTTTTAGTTTGGATAAGTCACTGGATGTACCAGGATTTTCCTCCTTAGGTTCTTACATCAAAAATCTTCAAACACTGAATTTAAAATAAATGATCCTGGAGTTCCCGTGGTGGCACAGTGGTTAACGAATCCGACTAGGAACCATGAGGTTGCGGGTTCTATCCCTGCCCTTGCTCAGTGGGTTAACGATCCGGCGTTGCCGTGAGCTGTGGTGTAGGTTTCAGACGTGGCTCGGATCCCGCGTTGCTGTGGCTCTGGCGTAGGCTGGTGGCTACGGCTCCGATTAGATCCCTAGCCTGGGAACCTCCATATGCCGCGAGAGCGGCCCAAGAAATGGCAAAAAGACAAAAAAAAAAATAAATAAAATAAAATAAATGATCCTCTCTCCTTGTGGTCAAATGGAAATCTTTTGAATGCAAACTTTGTAATCAGACAGACCCAATTATGATCTATCTGCAAGTTATTTATCTGCCTGAGCCTTGATTTTTCCTTATAGTGTAATTGTGAAAATTACATGAGACAATTAGGCAGATGGTTTTGCATAGGGTCTCAGGTTCAACAAATACCTCCTGGTAGGGGAGAGGGAGGACATGAAGGAGGAGGACAGGGAGAGGGAGGGAAGAGGTTCTGAGAATGATTTATGAACTAGAATTGGAGAGTAGCTGTGCTATTGGGAGAAGGTTAACTCAAGTTTTGACCACAAAAAATCATTTATTACATCAAATGATGTTTTTCCACCATGACTTTTTATAGCTTCTGTTGTTAAAAATTTAAGTTTCGAGGTGTAGTGATTAAATATGTTGTTGGTGATGGTAGCAAATGTGAACAATAGCTCTGGAATTTTAGTTTTTTATTTTTTGTGTCTAGGCATTTTTATTTTTTTATGTAATGAGTTTTAAATGGTATAAATGCCTCTTTAAAACCTAATAGACTTTGAGCATCAGCCAGCATCACCCTATGTCGTCAGATACTTGTACTTTACAATGACCTTGGAGTCTTTAGTATTTTTCCCTCTCTCCTACACCCCCTGATGTGTTTCTTTGCTTAATCAGGAATGGAGCTGAACTTTTCTGCCACCTACTGCTTCTCCATGTATAGGGACAGCCTTCTTTGAGTTGTGCCCAAAATAACATCTGATCTGAAAGCAACACTAGGAAAGTCAATCATCTATGAAAAGAAGAGTGCAAAATAAAAGCCAAGCCAAGCCCCTGGAAAGTTCAGGTTGAGCTCTGGAAAATACAAAAAGGGGATTTGGTGAGTCTATTTTTGGAAGTCTGACTGTTCTAGCACAATGTACTGAACAGCGTGGGGGATCCTTTTGTGGCTACCGTACACTTGGAGAGACTTGCTCCACTGTTTCAGCCTTTTAACCTGCTAGAGGGCAAAGCCATCTCAGCTGCCCGCCCTACACTGCAGCTAATTCATCACTCAAGTGTTCCCCCTGGTGTAATACACTAGAGAACCTTCTTTAATTTTTTAGATCTTCTGGGTCTGGGCAGAGGGGCGTTTAGAATCCAGGGCAGTATATCTAAATTGATTCTGGAGTTTCTCATTGTTTAGTTTCTTTCTCCTCCTTACTAACTCATTTAATGAACACACCTTCCCCTCAGGGACAACTTCCTGCCTTAGGGCGTCCATATGCAGGTTTGCCACACTCTAGTGAGACTTTCTCTTAGGCCTACTGTGAGAGAAATAGGCTAAGTCACGTCGGAACAGCCTGATGGTGCCTACTAACATCAACATACACGTGATGTGGATGGAACTGCTGCTACCGCTGCTCTTGGATTTATAGCTTCCCTCCTCCCATGCTCATGCCTCAAACCTTTTTTTTTGTTGTTTGTTTGTTTGTTTTTTGCTTTTTTAGGGCTGCACCTGCTACATATGGAAGTTTTGGGATTGGAGTTGAATTGGAGCTGCAGCTGCCAGTCTATGCCACAGCCACAGCCCACAGCAACGCCAGATCCTTAACCCACTTCGTGAGGCCAGGGATTGAACCTGCATCCTCAGGGATACTAGTCGGGTTTGTAACCTGCTGAGTCATAGTGGGAACTCCGAATTTATGCCTTCTTAAATGCAGGTTGACACCTGGATATGAAGCATCACTGAATGCCTCTTGGAAAAAAAAGCAAACCCCACTGCTGTCTCATTTTATGTTCCTCAGCTCTTCTGGATTATGTGCATTCGAGTCCTTTCTGGTTTTCCTACTAGGCCTTGATTTGGTTTTTCAAGAGATGTGGGTTCCATCATATCCATCACAGGCAAACTCCAGCTCCTAATCGGTCTGTCTGCAGTTTTCTTATCTATAGCTGTGCTGAAGGGTACACTGAGAAAATAAACTCGGGCAATTATCACCCTAACTGAACAGAAAACAACACTGCCCCCCTCCCCACCAGAATCCTTTCATCTGGAATTATCTGGCTGTTTCCAGGTGAAAGATTTCATTTTGCCTTGGACTACCAGGATAATTGCCTCATTTTTTTCCACTTTGCTTTGCTAGTGGCCTAAACGTTGCTCTGAGCTTTGAATCCTTTGTCTGGTCTCTTGTTCCAGCTATTTGTGCTTCAAATGTTTTTGCCCCCCTCCCCTTTCTCTATTACCTGTAACCAAGGAAACCAATGCATACTAAAAGCTTTCTGGTAAATTCACCTTCCATCATTTTCTTCTTCATTGCTGACTTAAAAAAAAATTCTATTTTTCTGTGGATTGTCTCAAAAACAACAATCCTTTGAAAGGTGAAACCATTGGCTCAGATAAATCCAAAATGAGAATATGGATATAGAATAAAACTTTTGCAGCTCATGAAATTGTCCTGGAATTATGTTACAGGGAAAGACTTTATTTTGACAGTCCATTTTATATTTTGGAGTGGATAGTTTAGATAAAGTAGTGGCAGGCACATAATCTTGATGTGTCAACTGAGCTTGGATGACATCACTGAAAGTAATAGAAAAAGTCATCATTGGTCTTCCTGAAAGTCCTTTGGGCATATGCCATACAGTATGGCAGCTGCTGGCCACAGGTGGCTGTTTACATTTAAATTTATTAAAATTAGATAAATTGAAATTTCAGTTCCACAGTCACACTGGCCACATGTCAAATGTGCCATGGCAACATGTGGTCAGGAGCTATTGAATTGGCTGGCATATATATAGAATATTTCTCCTGTGGCTGAAAGTTCTATTGATAACACCGCCATAGTTATCACTTTGCTTACCTTGTTTCCCATCTAGGAATATCAGCTTCCCTTATCACTGCCTCTGTAAAACCTACTGGTCATACTGAAGCCTGACTCATTCTCATCTGTCATGCACTGGAAGACCACACTGCATTTCCTAGTTTTTATTATTTCTTGGGCAGCATTTGTAGAGTTTAGAACATAACATGTAATCACTATTCCTAATGTATTATTTTATTTGTTAGTCCTAGATTTTAAACTAGATTAAAACCATAGTGAAGGCAATGGTTATGCCTCATAGACCCTCAATGTCTGTACAACTCTACCATATTATTTTTTATTTTTAAAAAATTTTTAATGATTTTAATTTTTTCCATTCTAGTTGGCTTATAGTGTTCTGTCAGTTTTCTACTGTACAGCAAAGTGACCCAGTCACACACACACACACACACACACACACACACACACATATATACATTCTTTTTCTCACATTATCCTACATCATGTTCCATCAGAGGTGACCAGATATAGTTCCCTGTGCTATACACCAGGATCTCATTGCTTATCCACTCCAAATGCAGTAATCTGCATGTATTAACCCCAGACTCCCAGTCCATCCCTCTCCCTCCACCTCCCCCTTGGCAACCACAAGTCTGTTCTCCAAGTCCATGAGTTTCTTTTCTGTGGAAAGTTTCGTTTGTGCTGCATATTGGATTCCAAATATAAGTGATATCATATCATATAGTATTTGTCTTTCTCTTTCTGACTTACTTCGCTTAGTATGAGAGTCTTTAGTTTTATCATTTATTTTTTTCAACATGTACACTGCGACTAAACTCAGGGATTTTATATACATCTTCTAAAATGTGGGCTCTTATAAGGCAGTGTTCATAATTTATTAATGTACTCTCAGTGTCTGATAATAAACCTAAAAAAGATAGAATGATTTAATTTGACTTTCACAACAGTGTAGAATGTATTATCTTCATTTTCACAAATTCAGAAATTGAGGTTCAGGAAAGTTCAATAATTTGATGAGCCACAGTGCCAATAAACAGTTGATATTTGTAGCTCAGAGCTCCTGCCTATAGCTTTTCTCTCCACTTAATTCCTCATCCTCCTCTCCAAAAGGGTAACCTGGATTTCTTACATGGCAGCTCAAGGGTCCTTTAAGGAGGAACAATTCTGAGATGTGTCAAAACACCACTTCCTCATCACTCAGTTGGTCAAAGCAATAGACAGATTCACAGGGTGATGGTGTCAGCTCCACCTCTGCCTGGGAGAGTAGTGTGTGCACACAGGGCTGTGAGAGGCTGCTGGAGAATATCATTGGAGACTAGCTACCATATGGAGTTACCAACTCTACAGGGTCTGAGTTTCCTAGTTCTATTCATCCTGTAATAATTCTCCCTCCTCAGAACATCTTTCTTTGAGATTTGGAAGCCATTGAAAGTAAAGCTGTAAGTTGCTGGACCGTTCCCATTAAAAGAAGTGAACTGGGTTTGATTTTTACAAATAGACTTCTAAAAACTTCACATGGCCTCTTATTCCAGAAGGAGGCTCTATGGTTGTCAGCGGGTTGCCCAAGGAATTGGTGGCCTTACCTTGCTTGGGAATGTTTTTGTCTCCCAAGGAGAGGCCTTTGGATTAATGCTACTCTTCTGGGATTCTGACAGCTAGAATTCTTGCCTCCTAGGTAAAGTCCCTCCAACTGTGAAGCTGAGACACATGCATCTTCCTTCCAAAGTAGAAACAAGCAATTTCAGGAAAACATGGCAAAGACATTTCCCCTGAAAGGATTATTTTGGCTCCCTTCCACAAACCACTCAGCAACTTCAGAATTTTACAATCAAGTGATATCTTTTAGCACTTAATAATCTTTTATGGGGAGCTGGGTTTTTATAGTTGTGTGAATTACTCATGTTGGAGTAAGAACATTTTAAAGAAAATCTTCTGAATTTATTGGGGCGATATTCTGAGCAATTCCTTTGAAAGTGGGAAACGTTAAACGGAAGCTCGTGGGTATTTTTTCCTTGTTGCAGTCAGAGAAGAAAGTTGGAGGGATGCTGCTTTAGGGAGCAAAAAGGAACAGTCCACATGAAAACATGGAAGACCAGAGAAAATTTGAGTTCTGTTTAGCTTCTGTCAGCTAAATAGTATTTTGGGGAGTAATTAATTATTCAACACAGTGGGTGTTTTTAACAGTCTCTCCCTTCTCCCATGTGTGTTTCTTTCTCAAGTTGTCCTGGTTTAAAAAAAAATTACAAAAGTAGCTGAGCAAAGCATACTTTCAGAAAACACGAAATAAAGCTAAAGTAAGAAAACCAGGCCCAGTTTGAAGTTTGGCTGTGTCTGTGTCAGTTCTTCAGAGATGCAGTGGGCATGACTGTCTTTTCTGTTGGCTCTCTTGATCCGGAGTAGCTCGAAAGGTGTTATGACCTTGATGGGGAAAGTAGAGACCCCAAAAGATCTAGCTCTAAGTGGGCAAGCCCTGATTCTTAATTGTACACCATTTCAAGAGCAAACAATCCTCTTAATTTCAAACAAGTAGTCTGGGATTTAGATACTAGCATTCTCCATAGCTTTGCTCAGACATGATTCACTCTCAGTGAAACTTAGAAATAAGACTCTCAATCCCAATTACCAGAGGTCTCAGAAGGATTTGGCTACCCCTCATTCCACTTACTGTTGTTGTGTAGTGATCCATCCCAAAGCAATTAATTTAAAATAACAGCCATTTTATTATGCCCCCAAATCCTTTGGGTTGGTAATTCAATAAGGGCACAGAGGGGAGATAATATTTTTGCTTTGTGGCACTTGGGCCTTCAGCTGGGAAAATTCAGATGGCTGACTGCTAGAGTCCCATTTCCAAATATGGCCTCTTTATTCACAAGTCTGGACGTTGGTGCTGGCTTTTGGCTGGAAACCTGACTGGGTGAGTCGAGTAGAGCATCTGTGTATGTTCTTTCCATGGGGCTTGGCTTCCTCCCAGCAAGGAGGGTTTTGGATAATTGGACTGCTTTCAGGGGGGCTCAGATCTTTAAATGGGAAAGTCTCCATGAACAGGGCAGAAGCTGCCTCATCTTTTATGATCTGGCCTCAAAAGTCAGAGTGGCTACGGTATATAAAATAATCAACCAGGATGTACTATAGAGCACAGGGAACTCTACTCAATATTCTGTAATAACCTGTAATGGAAAAAGAATCTGAAAAAGAATAGATATATGTACACGTATAGTGGAAACATTTTGCTGTATACCTGAAACTAAACATTGTAAATCAACTATAGTTCAATATAAACTAAAATTTAAATTTAAAAATTAAAGTCAGTGTTTCTCTGCCCATACTCCATTCACCAAAGCAGTCATTGTTCTGCCCAGATTCAAAGGAAGGGGGCATAAGTGCCACTACTTGATGAGTTAATGGTTAGGTCACACTGTAAAAAAGCATATTGGAAAGATTATTATTATTATTATTATTATTATTATTATTGGAGAAATATAGTGACTGTTTTGGAAAGCAGTCTTCCAAATCCCTGATTCACTTAGCACAGGGTTTAGGCCTGAATTTTATGGCTTGCCTTGAGGATTAAATCCACCTACCAATTACTGAGCTTTATAGTCTGTACAAGATAATGGACAAAAAGGCTCATGTCTCACGGACATGAAAGATTTTATATATCTTCTCCTGTCAAAAAAGAGGAACCAGAACAACTGTTGAGTTCTGGAGTGGTTTGTTACACACCTATGGCTGGGAGATACAGATTATAAAATCAATGCACATTGTTCAACCAGATTTTTATGTATATATCAAATAACCACTTAGAATACATAACTTTTAAGTAGTATTACTGAAATATTGACATGCACTTGTATGTATATATGTGTATGTGTATAAAAAATCTAGAAATAATTATAAAAAGAGACACAATACCTTTCTGATAAAAATATAAAAACTTGTTGAAATATATATAGAAAATCTCATAAGGAAGAGATAAATTTTTTTCTGAAAATTTTTATTGGGGTATTGTTGATTTGCAATGTTGTTATTAGCTTCAGGTTTATAGCAATGTGAATCAGTTATACATATATCCATTTTTTTTTTACCCACATAGGTTATTTTAAAACATTGATTAGTCCTCCCTGTGCTACTCATTTGGGTCATTTTAGAACATTGTTCTATTCAATGTAACAAGTAGGTCCTTGTTACTTACCTATTTTATGTATAGTAGTGTGTATGCAAGATAACAAATTTTTATAGATAAAAGTGCAGCAACATGGATGGAACTAGAAACTCTCATACTAAGTGAAGTAAGTCAGAAAGAAAAAGAGAAATACCATATGATATCACTTATATCTGGGATCTAACATACAGCACAAATGAAACTTTCCACAGGAAAGAAACCCATGGGTATGAAGAATTGACTTATGGTTTCTGGGGGAAGGGGGATGGGGTGGGATGGACTGGGAGTCTGGAGTTAATAGACAAACTGTTACCTGTGGAATAGATAAGCAATGAGATCCTGCTGTATAGCACTGGGAACTATATCTAGTCACTTGCAATGGAGCATGGTAATGTGAGAAAAAAGAACATATATATGTTTGTGTGACTGGGTCACCTTGCTGTACAGTACAAAACTGACAGAACACTGTAAATCAGCTATAATGGAAAAAAAATAAAAATCATTAAAAGAAAAAAAAAGTTTCAACATAGTTAATCTGTTGGCTTTCCACCAGTTGGTCTGTAGACATATTCCAGTCAGAATCCCAATAGAGGTTTTTGTTTGGGTTTTGTTTTGTTTTGTTTCATTTTTGTTTTGGTGGCTTAATTCCCCTTTGTTTAAGTTAGCCACTGGGTTTTTCTATTTGCTACCAAAGAACCATAACTCATAAAATGGGTTAATGTGGGAGTTCCCATTGTGGCTTAGCAGTAACATACTCAACTAGTGACCATGACTCGGGTTTGATCCCTGGCCTCGCTCAGTGGGTTAAGGATCCAGTGTTGCCATGAGCTTTGGTATAGGTTGCAGTCATGGCTCAGATCCCATGTTGCTGTGGCTGTGGTATAGGCTGGCAGCTGCAGCTCCTATTAAATCCCTACCCTGTTAACTTCCATATGCTGTGGGTACGGCCCTAAAAAATTTTTTAATTAAAATAAAAAAATAAAATGGGTTAATATGTCATCCATTATCCCTCTCCTCAACTCTATCCTGCAAATGGGAATGATAGTTCAATATAGGCACGAATAGCATGTGGGAATTAAATGGACATGACTTTCATCATTCCTCTTGAGAAGGTATTATCGAAAGTTAAAACCAAGTTTTCAGTGGCTCCAACACAGTTATCTGTAAGGTTGCAAGCAGTATAATTGAAGTCATCCAAAATGACTTTTTTTTTCAGCTCACAATAATCAATCATTCATCCTTTCCTGCACCTGCAGCATATGGAAGTTCCCAGGCTAGGGGTCATATCAGAGGTATAGCTGCTGGCCTACACCACAGCTTTAGCAATCATGTGATCCAAGCTGTGTCTGCAACCTACCCCACAGCCCAACCCACTGAGCGAGGCTGGGAATTGAACCTGCGTCCTCATGGATACTAGAGGGATTTGTTTCCTCTGGGCCACAACAGAAACTCCCTCAATCATTCATCCTTATTCCTCGGTTAATTATTGAGTGTCCATTGTGATTGAGGTGTTGCAGTAGGTACTAGAGATAACACAGGAGGACAACAGTAAAAACAAATGTGATTCCAGCTCTTAAAGAGCTGGTATCTAGGTAGGGAGGGAAGGAGACATATAGAAAAAATAAAGCACAAAAAAATTTTAGATTATAGCAACTGCTATGATGTAAATCAAATGAATGCTGTTTATCTTATTAGATGTAGCCACATGGATAAAATGCAGGAATATTTTAGTGTAAGCTTCTGTACTTTAGTTTTAGAAGGATACAGGATAATTTTGTAAATGTTCAACTTCCAACAGAATTTACAATATTTGGAATCAGACTGTTATATATATTGATTTTTATTGCTTCAATAAAACAGCAAAATTTTGCCTTCACCCAACTATCATATTTCATTTCTTCTGCTTATTAATAGACTTAATTTCTTGCATTAAATGACAATTAAGTAAGAAAATATCTGGGCCTAATGTGCTGAAAAGATAATTCAATCTTTTGCAGTAGATTAGATTTAGAAGTAGTAATTCAGGAAATATTAATTTAATGATTTTAATGGAAAATTATTCTTTGGAAAATGAAATCAAAATTAAAAGGTAACTAATGTGATTTGTAAATAATGTCATTATCAGCTTGAATGAAAGTTTAAAATATTTTGATGCTATTTTTTAAAAAATGAAATTTTCTATCTACTATAACTCAGTCCTGCCTGACTCCCACCTCATTCCCCGTCACTCTCTGTTGTAAATTCCAGGCAGTTTGAACTTCTTTTGCTTTTTAACCATAAAGAATATATAAAATATATATATATTTGTCTTTGGTTCTTCACCAACAATATCTTTCTAGAATGTCCTTCCCTTCTTTTGTCATTTAAGAATGGACTCTTTTAGTTAATTTGCTAGTAATTTTTCAGAAACATTAGTTACCTAGGACAGAATTTTGTTCCTGTAACCTGTCTGTGTGTCCATATATAATTAAATCATCCCAAAGGAGCCACCGGCTGAGATTACAGCAACATCCAAAAGGTTTGGGGTCAGAGGGGCAGATAGACCAGCCTTTGTAACTCTTGAATTTTAAGCAACTGAATAGTAGTCCCTCAGATTTGTTCCCCTCTTGTTTCAGTGTTTCTGGACTACTGAGATCCTCACCATCTGTATTTTATATTTAATAACCCAATGTTTACTGAATAGCACCCCATTCTGGGTCTGAGGGTTGGTAGAGAAATGGTGTTTTGGATTGGGTTCCCTGGGAAAGAGACTCACCAGGTATTAGAATTCAAGAGGTATATTTGGGAGTTTTCTTAAAATCAGCATCTGTGGAAGGGAAGGGATAGATGGAGAGGTTGAACTGCGATGCAGTCTCAGTGGAGACCACAGCCAAAATACAAGGAATTCTGAGGAATAACCCCTTCAGAGTTGCTCTTTGCTGGGGCAAGAAGGCTGGGCCTTTATATATCTGCATCATTATTGGTCACCCCTGGTAGGGGGTATGACCTTGGGCAAGGTGGCTCCTTTCAGTCTATGGTTTCCTATAATCCCCAAAGTGACTGATAGCAGAGAGCTCTCTGCCAATAACTCTTCCAGAAACTGCGAGACTAAGTCCTTTATTACTGAAGGCTTCCGGGAAGTGCATCACAGCACCCACAACAAATGGCATTCAGAGAGTTGGGTGTCCAACTCTAGTATCGTGTGGTAAAAACCCATAAGAGTGTGTGTCTCATAGGAAAGAAACTTAATGTAGTCTAGGGAAAGTTTTAGGAAGCAGTAGCATCCAAGTTCTGAGAGATTATTGGGAATTAGAGGGGCAAAGATGAGGTGGTGAAAAGGGGAGAGATTGAAAAGCCAGGAGATAAGAAAATAAAGAATGCTTCTGGAACAACTTCCAAACCAAATTCTTAGAGCCAGATTAGGTGACCTTAAAAAAAGTAAGGTAGAAGTTGAAGTTAGCAAGGAGAAAGAGGTGTGTGTGGTATGAGAGCAAGGTGTTAGAGATTGAAGAAAAGGTTGGGAAAGAGGCAGTTGCTGAATTTGGCTTGCTAATATTTTGTTGAGGATATTTGCAGCTATGTTCATGAAGGATTTCTTATAGTGGCTTTGCCTTGGTTTTGGTTTTAGAGTAGTACTGGCCTCATAGAATTAGTTTTGATGTTCTCCCTCCTCTTCATTTTTTGGGAATAGGTTGAGAATGATGGATATTATTATTATTTTTTAAGCCATGCCTGCAGCATGCATAAGTTCCTGGGCCAGAGATTGAACCAGAGGCACAACAGTGACAAAACCAAATCCTAAACCACTAAGCCACCAGGGAACACCTAAATCTTTAAATGTTTGGTAGAATATAACTGTGAAGCTATCTGATTTCTGGACTTTTGTTTGTTGGGAGTTTTGATTACTGATTCCATTTCAGTATTAGTAATTGGTCTATTTAGATTTTCTACTTTTTAAAAAAATTTTTTAATTACTCAATGAATTTATAACATTTATAGTTGTACAATGATCACCATAATCCAGTTTTATAGGATTTCCATGCCACAGCCCTAGTGCATCCCCCCACCCCCCCAAACTGTCTCCTTTGGAAACCATAAGTTTTTCAAAGTTTGTGAGTCAGTATCTGTTCTGACTTGTGTCCTTTTTTCAGATTCCACATGTCAGTGATACCATTTGATGTTGGTGTCTCATTGTATGGCTGACTTCACTTAGTATGATAATTTCATGTTGCCAAAAATGCTGTTATTTCATTCCTTTTAGTGGTTGAGTAATATTCCATTGTGTATATGTACCACGTCTTCTTGATCCACTCCTCTGTTGATGGACATTTAGGTTGTTTCCATCTCTTGGCTATTGCAAATGGTGCTGCAATGAACATTGGAGTACATGTGTATTTTCAACTCATGGTTTTCTCTGGATAGATGCCCAGGAATGGGATTGCTGGATCAAATGGTAGTTCTATTTTTACATTTCTGAAGAATCTCCATACTGTTTTCCACAGTGGTTGTACCAATTGACAATCCCACCAATAGTGTACTAGGGTTCCTTTTTCTCCACACCCTCTCCAGCACTTCTTGTTTGTGGACTTTTTGATGATGGCCATTCTGGCTGGTGTAAGGTGGTACCTCATTGTGGTTTTGATTTGCATTTCTCTCATAATGAGTGATGTTGAATATCTTTTCATGTGTTTTTTGGCCATTTGTATATCTTCTTTGGAGAAATGTCTGTCTAGAGCTTCAGCCCATTTTATTTTATTTTTTTTAGTCTGAATTAATTGTTTTATTTTATTTATATTTTTAAATAATTTTTTTAATTTTCCCACTGTACAGCAAGGGGGTCAGGTTATCCTTACATGTATACATTACAATTACATTTTTTCCCCCACCCTTTCTTCTGTTGCAACATGAGTATCTAGACAAAGTTCTCAATGCTATTCAGCAGGATCTCCTTGTAAATCTATTCTAAGTTGTGTCTGATAAGCCCAAGCTCCTGATCCCTCCCACTCCCTCCCCCTCCCATCAGGCAGCCACAAGTCTCTTCTCCAAGTCCATGATTTTCTTTTCTGAGGAGATGTTCATTTGTGCTGGATATTAGATTCCAGTTATGAGTGATATCATATGGTATTTGTCTTTGTCGTTCTGACTCATTTCACTCAGTATGAGAGTCTCTAGTTCCATCCATGTTGCTGCAAATGGCATTATGTCATTCTTTTTTACGGCTGAGTAGTATTCCATTGTGTATATATACCACTTCTTTTGAATCCAATCCTCTGTCGATGGACATTTGGGTTGTTTCCATGTCCTGGCTATTGTGAATAGTGCTGCAATGAACATGCAGGTGCACGTGTCTCTTTTAAGTAGAGTTTTGTCCGGATAGATGCCCAAGAGTGGGATTGCGGGGTCATATGGAAGTTCTATGTATAGATTTCTAAGGTATCTCCAAACTGTTCTCCATAGTGGCTGTACCAGTTTACATTCCCACCAACAGTGGAGGAGGGTTCCCTTTTCTCCACAGCCCCTCCAGCAGTTATTTGTGGATTTATTAATGATGGCCATTCTGACTGATGTGAGGTGATATCTCATGGTAGTTTTGATTTGCATCTCTCTTATAATCAGCGATGTTGAGCATTTTTTCATGTGTTTGTTGGCCATCTGTATATCTTCTTTGGAGAACAGTCTATTCAGGTCTTTTGCCCATTTTTCCATTGATTGATTGGTTTTTTTTGCTGTTGGGTTGTATAAGTTGTTTATATATTCTAGAGATTAATCCCTTGTCGATTACATCATTTGAAACTATTTTCTCCCATTCTGTAAGTTGTCTTTTTGTTTTCTTTTTGGTTTCCTTTGCTGTGCAAAAGCTTTTCAGTTTGATGAGGTCCCATGGGTTTATGTTTTCCTCTAAGAGTTTTATAGTGTATGGTCTTACACCTAGGTCTTTGATCCATTTGGAGTTTCTTTTTGTGTATGGTGTTAGAGAGTGTCCTAATTTCATTCTTTTCCATGTGGCTGTCCAGTTTTCCAGCACCACTTATTGAACAAGCTGTCCTTTCTCCATTGTATATCCCTGCTCCCTTGTCATAGATTAGTTGGCTGTAGGTGTGTGGGTTTAATTCTGGGCTTTCTATCCTGTTCCACTGATCTCTATTTCTGTCTTTGTGCCAGTACCATACAGTTTTGATGACTGTTGCTTTATAGTAGAGTCTGAAGTCAGGGAGCCTGATTCCTCCAGCTCCATTTTTCATTCTCAGGATGTCTTTGTCTATTCTTATTCTTTTGTGCTTCCAAACAAACTTTACAATATTTTGTTTGAGTTCTGTGACAAATGTCCTTGGTAATTTGATAGGGATTGCATTGAATCTGTAGATTGCCTTAGGTAGTAGAGTCATTTTGACAGTATTGGTTCTTCCAATCCATGAGCATGGTATGTCTTTCCATCTATTTGTGTCATCTTTGGTTTCTTTCAATGGTGTCTTATAGTTTTCAGAGTACAGGTCTTTTGTCTCTTTAGGTAGGTATTTTATTCTTTTGGATGCAATGGTAAACGAGATTTCTTCCCTAATTTCTCTTTCTGATCTTTCATTGTGAGTGTATAGAAATGCCATCAATTTCTATGTATTAATTTTGTATCCTGCAACTTTGCCAAATTCATTGATGAGCTCTAACAGTTAGATTTTCTATTCTTGATTCAGTCTTGATTATGTTTCTTGGAATTTGTCCATTTCTTCTAGGTTGTCCAGTTTTTTGGAAAGTTGTTCCTAGTAATCTCTTATAATCCTTTGTATTTCCATGGTGTAAGTTGTAACTTTTTTTTCCCATTTCTGTTTGTGTTATTTTGGGCCCCCTCTCTTTTTATCTTGATGAGTCTGGCTGGAAAATTTTCAATTTTGTTTATCTTTTGAAAGGCCCAATTTTTAGTTTCATCGATCTTTTCCTGTTTTTTTTTTTTTTTGTTTGTTTGTTTGTTTGGTTGGTTTTTTAGGGCTGTACCTGTGGCATATGGAGGTTCCCAGGCTGGGGGTCAAATCAGAGCTGTAGCCACTGGCTTACACCACAGCCACAGCAATGGCAGATCCAATCCTGTCTGCAACCTATACCACACGTCACAGCAATGCTGGATCCTTAACCCACTGAACGAGGCCAGAGATCAAAAGTGCATTCTCATGGATACTAGTCAGATTCGTTTCCACTGAGCCATGATGGGAACTTCTTTTCTGTTGTTTTAATCTCTGTTTCATTTATTTCCACTCTGATTTTATTATTTCCTTTCTTCTGCTAATTTTGAGCTTTGTTTTTCTTTTTCTAGTTTCTTTAGGTATAAGGTTAAGTTTTTTGTTGTGATATTTCTTGCTTCTTGTGGAAGGCCTGTTTTTCTAAAAACTTCCCACTTAGAACTACTTTTGCTGTGTGTTCCATAGATTGTGGTATACTCTGTTTCTGTTTTCACTTGTCTTAAGGTATTTTTTTTTCTTTGTTGATCCATTGATTGTTTAGCAGCTTCTTATTTAGTCTCTGTGTTCTTTTTGTAGTTGATTTCTAATTTCATACCATCGTGGTCTGAAAAGATGTTTGATATAACTTCAGTCTTTTCAAATTTATTGAGACTTGTTTTGTGGTCTAATATTGCACTATCCTGGAGAATATTTCATGTGCACTTGAAGAGAATGTGTATTCTGCTGCTTTGGATGGGATGTTCTATAAGTATCTATTAAGTCTATATGGCCTAATGTGTTCTTTTTTTTTTTTGGCTGCACTCATAGCAAGTGGAAGTTTCTGGGCCAGGGATCAAACCCAGGCAACAGTTGCAGCCTGTGCCACAGCTGCAGCAGCCCCAGATTCTTAACCCACTGTGACACAAGGGAACTTCAGGTCTAATGTGTTCTTTAAGACCAATGTTTCCTTATTGATTTTCTGTCTGGCTGATCTATTCATTGTTTTAAGTGGCATATTAAAGTCCCCAACTATTATTGTGTTATTTTCAGTTTTTCTTTTTTATGTCTGTTAATATTTATTTTATACATTTAAGTGCTCCTATGTTGGGTGCACAAATATTTACAAGTCTAATATCCTCTTGTTGGATTGGTCCCTTTATTATTATATAGCACCTTTCTTTGTCACTTGTTAACAGCCTTTGTTTTAAAATGTGTTTTGTCTGGTATAAGTATTGCTACCCCAGATTTCTTTTTGTTTCCATTTTCATGGAATATCTTTTTCCATCCCTTTACTTTCAGTCTGCTGAGAGGTGTTGTACAGAACTCTAGCTCCCTTGAACTCAGCTGAAGAAATCTGAGGCACATATATGATTTTCTAGGACTTTCTTATAGAATTAAACTTCAGTGCCCACAGTGTTAACTTACCTGATACATATTGTTTTCTGACTGCTTTCCCTTCCCTGATCTTTTTCCCTGCTCCTATACAGGTGTTTCTTGCACTTTTAACATAAACTACTTTGACATGAATCTTTGTCTCAGAGTCTGCAGGAATTTCTGTAGGAAACTGAACTAAGACAAATGGGAAGGATATGGAAGAGAGAGGAAGAAAGCAGAAGCTCAAGTAATAAGTAGAGTGAAAGAGCTAGTTGGAGAAGTTGGATGGGAAAAGAGAACTAGCTGCTTGAGAAATAAGTAAGGAAAAGAAACCACTGTGATCTTAGGGGTAAATAGGAGATCATTGACCTAACCTGGAAATAAAACCATTTGGAGAGCTTCTTACACAAACCACATCTGTTTACTGCATATAAATCACACCTGTTATTTAATCATACTACCTCTATGTTGGATGACAGCCAAAAGACATACTAATCAGTTGCAATCTTTGAAGGCCTCCAGACCATTCTAAAGCAAAACTTAAATTGTTCTGGAGACCTTTTATAAGAATAGTCTAATTTCACAGATCACTTACATAATCCTCTTGAGTCTGATGTTTTCTTATTGTGTTATCATCCCCACTTTCTTTTCATTTGCTTTTTTTCCCCCCACTTTGTATCATTTTTCCCTTTTGGATTTTTTTTTGTCTTTTTGCAATTTTCTTGGGCCGCTCTCGTGGTATATGGAGGTTCCCAGGCTAGGAGTCAAATCGGAGCTGTAGCCACCGGCCTATACCAGAGCCACAGAAGTTCCAGATCCAAGCTGCGTCTGTGACCTACACACAGCTCACGACAACGCCAGATCCTTAACCCACTGAGCGAGGCCAGGGATTGAACCCGCAACCTTGTGGTTCCTAGTCAGATTCGTTAACCACTGAGCCACGATGGAAACTCCTCCCTTTTGGATTTTTGAAAAAGTCAAACTCAGAGCCATGTTTGTTATACTCAGTGTTTGTAGTAGAACTTGGCATTTTTCAAAGTGGAATAAAAATTCAGGCTGAATATACTGCTGACAAATTTCTTATTGAATTTCTTTATTGAATGACTCAGGAAATAATTACTGAACATTTAAAGTATAATTTAGTTAGTGAATAAACCTTTAGTTTCATACAATATCCTCTCCTGCCAGAGGACAACCCTGGGGATGTATCTGAGTTTCCTTTAGCTTTCACTGTTTAAGCAGTGAATCCCTAATGGTTTACTCACCTGGCACTATTTCCTCTGGTGTATTTGTTCTCTTAGTTCCTTACTGGCTTGGAATTGCCCCCATAGAAGGAATTGTGTCATTGTAATAATGATGGGTGACTATATTAAAGAGAGACCACGTCTAGAGAATTTTAGAAGACATTTCCATGTCACCAATGCCAATAAACTTTTGGATATTCTTGGGAAATAATGACACTATCCAACAGTGACTTTTCAGACAACTTTTGTAGATATTTTGTCCTCTGTATATTTTTCAGAAACCAACATGAGCAGGTTGAAATATTTCTATTGTTTTGATAACCATAATATGTAGAAGGATGGCAGGCTTTTGGAAGAGTATTTTTTTTAAACTGACATGAACCATAGAACCACCTACCCTCAGAATACTCCTGTTTACAATCATGGATTAACAAAAGGAACACAAACCTAACTATTAATGAAATAAATAATAGCCAACAGTCTCTTAGTTAATGAGATCATTTAACCAGCTACGGTATAGCCTATCTTAAAATTAGATTAAATTAGTGGGCATTGAATAGAGACTAAGTTATAGCTTTGGTCCAGAATTTATGATAACTTTCTTTACCTTGTGGTATTAGTGACTTCTCTAGCAGGTGCAGCTGAAAATTCAATGGATAATAGACTAGGGTATTATTTTCACCTTCATGATATTTTTACCAGCTGTACTCATGTGTACTTAATTTTTTTAATGGAATGACTTTTAAAACTCCAAATATTTCTTTAGAAAGAAAATTGAAATCACTGCCATAAATAGAAAGTTTCATTTTCTAATTCATATTAGGATAAATATCTGAATATTAAAAGATAATTTGGTTTCTGTATCATCTAAATTCATTTCTTAAGCTGTACTTGGGGAATATTGCTGTAAGAGAAATGCTTTCAGCAATTTTTAAGATATGAAGCAAAGCTTATGGAATCAGTGATCATGGTGACCATCTGTGTTTAAATCCTTCTAAAGAAGGGATTTTCTTTATAGCAAGTATCATTTGGAGTTCCTGTTGTGGCTCAGTGGTTAACAAATCTGACTAGGAACGATGGGGTTGCAGGTTTGGTCCCTGGCCTTGCTCAGTGGGTTGGGGATCTGGCATTGCCCTGAGCTGTGGTGTGGGTTGCAGATGCAGCTTAGATCCCGCATTGCTGTGTCTCTGGCTTAGGCTGGTGGCTGCAGCTCTGGTTCAACCCCTAGCCTGGGAACCTCCGTGTGCCACAGGAGCAGCCCTAGAAAGGGCAAAAAGACAAATATATATATAGCAAATATCATTTCTGACCACAATAGAATGAAGGTAGAAGTCAATAACAAAAGAAAAACTAAAAATTTTATAAATATGGGGAAATTAAACAAAGACACTCTTGAGCTCACAATGGGTCAAAAAAGAAATAAAAGAGACAGTATAAAATATCTTGAGGAGTTCCCTGGTTGCTGAGAGGGCTGAGGATCTATCATTGTTATTGCTGTGGTGTGGGTTTGATCCCTGGCCCTGGAACTTCTGTATGCCAAGGGTGTAGCCAAATAAATAAAGAAAAATAGATTAAAAATGTACAGGAGAAAAAAAAGAAAATGTCTTGAGATAAATGAAAACAAAAACACAGCATCCCAGAACTTATGGGATGCAGCAAAAACAGTACTAAGAGGGAAATTCATAGCAATAAATGCCTACATTTAAAAAAAAAGAAAAAAATATATCTCAAATAAACAACCTGATATTATACCTCAAGCAACTGAAAAAGTAGGAATAGGACTTCCCATGTGTCTCACAACATAACTACCCAGCGTTGCTTCTACAGTGGCTATGGCTTGACCCCTGGCTCAGGAACTTCCATATGCCACAGTTGCAACTACTAGAAAAAAGAAAGTACACATGTATGGGTGACTGGGCCACCTTGCTGTGCAGTAGAAAATTGATAGAACACTGTAAACCAGCTATAATAGAAAGAATAAAAATCATTATTAAAAAGTAAAATAAATAAAAATAAAAAAGGAGGAATAAACTAAGTCCAAATTTAGCAGAATGAATGAAATAACTATTAGAGCAGAAAAAATGAAATAGAGAATAGAAAAAGAATAAAAAAATCAATAAAGCTGAATTTTTTAAAGAAGATAAAATTGACAAACCATTAGCTAGACTAAGAAAAAAGGAGCAAAGACTTAATAAAATCAGAAAACAAGAGGTGACATTACAACTGATAGTATAAAAAACACAAAGATCATAAACTGCTATGGGAGTTCCTCCTATGGCCCAGTGGGTTAAGGATCCGGTGTTGTCTCTGCAGTGGCTTGGGCAGCTGCTGAGGCATGAGTTTGATCCCTGGTCTGGTGCAGTGAGTTAAGGATCTGGCCTTGCTGCATGCAGCAAGAGTTAGCACTAGTTCTTCTTGAACTCTTCCAAAAATGTGGAGAAAGAATGCTTTCAAGCACATTCTATAATGCCAACATCATCCTGGTACTAAAGTCAGATAATGATACTACATAACAGGGAGTTCTTTGGTGGTGTAATGGTTAAGGACTGGGCATTGTCACTGCTGTGGCTTGGGTCATTTTTGCAGTGCAGATTCAATCCCTGACCTGGGAATTTCTTCATGGCTCAGATGTGGCAAAAAAGAAAAAAAAAGATACTGCATAAAACAAAACTGTAGGCTAACATCCCTGATAAACATAGATGTAAAAGTCCTCCACAAAATACTAGCAAACTGGATTCAACAGCACATTAAAAAGATCATATACTGTGACCCAGAAAGATTGATCCTTAAGGTGCAAGGATAATTCAATATAATCAAATCAATTAATGTGATATACTGTCTTTACAGAAGGAAAGATAGAAACTAAAAGATCATCTCAATAGATATGAAGGTCATCCTAACTTCACTAATCAGGGAATTTCAAATCAAAACCATAATGAGGAATCATCTCATACTTGTTAGGATTGCTATTATGTATAAAAAAACAACAGAAGATAGCAAGTGTTGATGTGGATTTGGAGAAATTGGAAGCCTTATGTACTGTTATTGGGATTGTAAAATGATTCAGACACAAAAACAAAAAACCCTAAATAGAAATACCAGGAGTTCCCATCGTGGCTCAGCAGTAACAAGACTGACTAGTATCCATGAGGACGTGGGTTCAAGCCTTGGCCTCACTCAGTGTGTTAAAATAGCTATCATTACTGTGGCTTTGGTGTAGCTGCAGCTCTGATTTGACCCCAGGCCTGGGAACTTCCATATGCCACAGGTGCAGCCATAAAATATATATATATTATATAAAATATAATAATATATTTTATTATATATATATATATATATATATATATATATATATGGTTCAGCAAGCCCATATCTGGATATTTATTCAAAAGAATTGAAATCAGTATCTTGCAGAAATATCTGCAATCTCATGTTCATTGCAGTATTATTTATAATAGCCAAGTTGTGGTAACAACTTAACATCTATTGATGGATGAATGAACAATGAAAATGTGGTATATACATTTAATGGTATATTATTCAGCCCTAAAATTTCCTGGGCCAGGGATTGAACCTGCACCACAGCAGTGACCCATGCTACTGAAGTGACAAGGCCAGATCTTTAAGAGAACATCTCAGGAACTACTTCTGCTCAGCTCCATGGTGCCTGTCACAGATAATGTTACAAACGATATGGCTGAGTCACTTTGCTCTACAATAGAAAAAAAAATTTTAAATTGTTATTTCCCCAACACAATTTTTTTTTTCCACTGTACAGCATGGGGGACCAGTTACACATACATGTATACATACTTTTTTCTCCCATTGTCATGCTCCGTTGTAAATATCTAGACATAGTTCTCAGTGCTACACAGCAGGATCTCATTGTTAATCCATTCCAAAAGCAATAGTTTGTATCTGTTAACCCCAAGCTCCCAATCCATCCCACTACCTCCCCTTCCCCCCAGGCAACCACAAGTCTATTCTCCAAGTCCATGATTTTCTTTTCTGTGGAAAGTTTCAATTGACAGAACACTGTAAATCAACTCTAATGGAAAAAATAAAAATCATAAAATAAAGAAAAGGAATAGAAGGGGCAGGATTCATTCTTTCAATTCATCTGGAAAACTTAATTATTGAGAATCCACTCTATTTTAGACACTGAGAATACAAAATCAATGAAACAGTGCCTCTGTCACTGATGGGATACACAAGTCAACAGGGGCAAGCAGATACATAAACAAGTGAAATGCAATTTAATGGAATCTAAAAGTGAAAGCTATCAGTACTCGGTGGGACCAAGAAGAAAGAGGGGAAAATTCCCTGGGAAAGAGAGGCAGGGAAAATTTATAAGGAGCTAGTGACACGAGGTTAGAATTGAAAGATAAGTCATTTCCAGGAAGGCTTGGAGTAGAGAAATTTCAGAGTCAAGGCTAGCAAGTCTGAAAAAAAGTCTGCAGTCTTTGGTGAAACTTTGCATTCCCCAAGGGCTGAATTGCTGGGTATAAAGGGTCAGGGGAGTGAAGTGAGACAAAGGGTGGAGACACAGGAGGCACTGCCCTAGTGGAGCCTCATGGATTCTGCTGAGGAATATGGGATTTTCTGTAGGCAGAATCCATTGTAGAATTGTTAGAGTGTTAGAATCATACGTGCATTTCAGAAGTATTACTTCAGCTGCCATTTGAAAAACAATTTAGAGGCAGGAGGCCAGGAGGATCATTTGAAATATTTTGTGCAAGAGATGATAAAGGAATTAACTAAAGCAAAATCAATAGGGATGGAGAGTTGGACAGATTCCAGAGACAAGGGAATTAACGGTAACAAATTCTAGTTACCAAGTATATGTTAGAGAGGAGAGGGCGGGAATAAATTCTTTTTTTTGTCTGGGTGATATAGATGGAGAGGCTTTAGAAGGTTGAGGAGGGTGGGAGAAGGGTCTTAAGAGTCTGGGTCTCCTGTTAGGAAAACATCTTCCCGCTCTGGGAGACTTGCAAAACTGAATCCCACCAACACATAGGTTTTCTTGGGAAGAGGACCACACATGCTTTTAGTTGGCACCCAGTAGTGTAATGGAGGCAGAGTCAGATTTAAATGACATAGGATCATTCTCACTTAAAGACACTTGATTTGAAACTTACTCCTTCATTCGATTATTCAGTTATTTAGAAAACATTTGGAGAGGGGCCATTATCTTTCAGGCAGTATGTTGGAGATAAAATGATGAATGTGATAGAGATTAACAAAGACAAATAGAAAGATAATTTCATGTGGCAAATAAGGTCTATATTAAAATGTTTCAGGCTAGATTTCCCCCTGAGGATTTGAGTATTGAGAGTATTTCATTTGGGAGGTACTTTCGAAAATCATCAATAAGGAAGTAGGGAAGTTAGAGAAGAGAAGGACGCCAGTAGAGAGTGTATTAATGAGCAAGTTGCCATTGTGAGAATCTTATGAATTCATGAAACAAAGGCCATTTATACTGAGCAGAAGATACTTCAGATATACAGGCTGAAAGAGATTTGAAAAGAAAGAGATACCAGAGCAAGCTGGTGGTCCTCATTAATCTTAACATGTGGAGACTTCATTTCTTTTTCCAATTTCTGCAGAGGCTGATACCACAAATCATTAAATATTCATTGAACATTTACTTATTCCTCTTATTCCTCTTATTACAAATGATGAGAAGTTTAAGGTAATTAGCATGCATCATCGACTTTGATTTTCAATGCAAAATTGTTTTGTAAATGTATCTGCTCAGTGAACATTTTATATGATATGTCATATTTTCCTCCATTTCAGATAAAAAATTTTGATTGATGGGAAATTACAAATATTTGGAATATATTTACTTGACTTGATAGGTTTATATTGAGATTTTTATAAGCCAAATATACACATTTTAAATTTGTAAATTAAATTATTATTTAGAGGTTAAATGATTTAACCCTTCTTTATCCAATTTCTTTTTCTTTTTTTTTCTTTTTGGTCTTTTTAGTGCTGCACCCACAGCACATGGAAGTTCCTAGGCTAGGGGTCGAATTGGAGCTGTAGTCACCCGCCTATACCACAGCCACAGCAACTCGGGATCCGAGCTACATCTGTGACCTATACCACAGCTCAAGGCAACACCAGATCCTTTAACCCACTGAGTGAGGCCAGGGATCAAACCCATGTCCTCATGGTTACTAGTCGGGTTCATTACCACTGAGCCACAATGGGAACTTGAACTCACAAATCCCACTTCTTTACATGTAAAATAGAGGTGATAGTAATTCTCACTTCAAAAGAACATTGTTAATATTAAATGTGGCACTATCTGTAAAATATTTAACAAAAGTTTCTATCATTTTAAGGATTTAACGGATGGTAAATATTTTCATTGTTACTATCATCTAATATACATTCTCAAAGTTTATTTTATCTATCATAAGTTACTTTATTTTCTTCGCAAGTTATTTTAGAATTATGGTATCTAGACTCTTAAAAAAAAAAAAGCAATCCAGGTCCTAGACATTTGTATAAGCCACTCTCTACCTTGACATAGTATTGTGTAGTGATTAAATTACAGACTCTGCATCTATGTGATATCACATCTTCTTTATAAAAATATATGTAGTGGAATAGCATTCATTTATTAGGAAGAAGAAAATCCTGATATTTGTGACAATATGGATGGACCTTGAGGGTATTAAGCTAGGTATAATAAATTGGGCAGAGAAAGACAAATATTTTATGATCTCCATATAAAAAGAGCCAAACCCACAAAATAGGACAGTGGTGGTTGCCAGGGATGGGGGAGTGGAGGGAATAGGGAGATGCCAATCAAAGGATATAAAGTTCCCATTATAAGATGAATAAGCTCTCGGGATCTTATGTATAGTGTGGTGACTATAGTTAACGGTACTGTATTATATACTTCAAAGTTGTTAAGAAAATAGATCTTAAATGTTCTCGTCATAAAAAAGGGTTAGTGATTATGTGATGTGATGGAAGTGTCAACTAACCCTATTGTGGTCATCATTTCCTAATACATAAGTGTATCAAATCAATATGTAGTACATCTTAAACTTGCACAATATTACATGTTAATTGTA
Organism: Phacochoerus africanus; assembly: GCF_016906955.1. NCBI lineage: Eukaryota > Metazoa > Chordata > Mammalia > Artiodactyla > Suidae > Phacochoerus > Phacochoerus africanus. Next base: position 87,144,134 of record NC_062544.1, on the reverse strand, counting down.
TCTAAATAAATCTGGGGGGAAAAGTAGGGACTCTAGAGCCAGACTGCTGTGTGCTATGTGTTTGACAAGTTACTCAGTGTCTCTCTGACTCAGTTCTTAATGTGAAGTAGGAATAATGATGGTATACACTTCATATAGTAGTTGAAAGACTTAAATGGGCTAGTGTACACTTGGAACTTAGGACAGTGTCTGACCCAGAGTAAACATTAATAAATGTTTGTTATATTATTACTGTTATCTGCTAAACAGTATGCAGGCTTAAAGAGCTTGGCAAGGCAACTGAGAAAGACAAATTTTGCATTGTTTGTTATTATTTTTAATTGCATAGGTTCCCAGTGTCTCTGTAATGGTGAGACAGGGTATAATGGAGCCTGTCTTGAGGATGGAACTCTGAAAGTTGAGTTTTCTCATGGGCTTAAATATTACACATTTGCAAGAGACCTGGAATTTGGAAAGTATGTATTCAAACTATGACACGGTTGTATCCTCCTGGAAAACGGTAAGGCTTTATTCCTACTATGGTATAGAAGAAATCTGTTTGAACTCTGCATGAACATGTTGTATAATACTTGCCACATGTGTGCTCTTCCTATTGAAGCACAGGCTTCCTGTTATGCTCCACAGTCACATTTTGAGAATTTCTCAGCCTGTATTTGTTTAATAGGTTTCACTGTAGAGTGGATTGTTTTTGGAGCTCTAAATGATAGAACTGGTGGTGGGATCTAAGGAGTTCTAGATGCTTGAGAAATGTGGAGACTTATTTCCTATGGGCCATGTTCCTCTGGAGACAGATGACAACTTAAAGGAAAAACTCCTGTTAGTGTTGAATGGTGGCAAGTAAAATAAATGTGGATATTTCTGTCAAGGTGATCTGTGTGATGAAAATGGTTCATTTTCACCTAGTTTCTCCCCATATTTCTATTCTGGGGCCCAGGGTTACAGGCAATAATAAGATCCTTCCCTTTAGACTATTTAGAGCTTGTCTGTACTTATGGATTTCCCGGTGAAAAAAGAGGATGCCAAGAATGATGTAAACTGATGTGTGATAAAGGAAGAGTATGTTTACTTCCTAGTTGTTTTAGTCATTGTTTGCTCTTTGGTATTTTCTTAAAATTATGCTGTGAATATCTGGCAGTATATACCTTTCATCTCTTACACACAGGTTGTTTATGGATTAACTAAATTTAGTTTTATTTTGTTTTACCAAATAGACTCACTCTTCCAGCACCTGGCTTGATAAATACTCCTGGGTAACAAAGGCAAACATGCACATAAGCCAAGCCTTGCAGAGGAAAGCAAGATAAAAACAAAGCACGACATGCAAAGAAATTAAATAAAAATTTTCTGGGCTGGGAGATCCCATTGTGGCGCAGCAGAAACAAATCCGACTAGGAAATTTGAAGTTGTGGGTTCGATCCCTGGCTTCACTCAGTGGGTTAAGGATCCAGCATTGCCATGCGCTGTGGTGTAGGTTGCAGATGTGGCTCAGATCTAATGTTGCTGTTGCTGTGGTGCAGGCCAGTAGCTGTAGCTCTGATCGGACCCATACCCTGGGAAACTCCATATGCTGTGGGTGTGGCCCTAAAAAGAAAAAAAAAAAGAACGTGTGTATATATATGTCTCTGTGTGTGTGTGTGTGTGTGTGTGTGTGTGTGTGTGTGTGTGTGTGTGAGACTGGGTCACTTTGCTTTATAGCAGAAATTGGTCGAATTATGAACCAACTATACTTTAATAAAAAAATTTTTTTTTTCTGGGCCGGTCAGTAAAGTTATGTTTTGAGCAGTATTTGGAAGGGCAGGCTACATTCTTAAAAAGTTCAAATAACAAAAAGACAACTTACAGAATGAGAGAAAATAGTTTCAAATGATGCAACGGACAAGGGCTTAATCTCTAGAATATATAAGCAACTTACACAACTCAATGGCAAAAAAGCCAACAACCCAAGGGAAAAATAAGCAAAACACCTGAATAGACATTTTTCCAAAGAAGATGTACAGATGGACAGCAAGCACATGAAAAAATGCTTAACATCCCTGATTATTAGAGAAATGCAAATCAAAACTGCCACGAGATACCACCTCACACCAGAAAGAATGGCCATCATTAATACGTCCACAAATAACAAATGCTGGAGAGGGTGGGGAGAAAAGGGAACCCTCCTGCACTGTTGGTGGGAATGTAAACTGTTACAACCACTATGGAGAGCAGTATGGAGGTACCTTAGAAATCTATATGTAGAACTACTATATGACCCAGCAATTCCACTCTTGGGCATATATCTGGACAAAACTTTCCTTAAAAAAGACACATGCACCCACGTGTTCATTGCAGCACTATTCACAATAGCCAAGATATGGAAACAACCCAAATGTCCATCAAGAAAGGATTGGATTAGGAAGAAGTGGTATATATACACAATGGAATACTACTCAGCCATAAAAAAGAACAGAATAATGCCATTTGCAGCAACATGGATGGAACTAGAGACTCTCACACTGAGTGAAGTTAAGTCAGAAAGAGAAAGACAAATACTGTATGATATCTCTTATATCTGGAATTTAATATATGGCACAAAGGAACCTTTCCACAGGAAAGAAAATCATGGACTTGGAGAATAGACTTGTGGTTGCCAAGGGGGAGGGAGCAGGATGGATTAGGAACTTGGGGTTAATAGATGCAAACTATTGTCTTTGGAATGGATTGGCAATGAGATTCTGCTGTGTAGCACTGGGAACTATGTCTAGTCACTTATGATGGAGCTTGATAATGTCAGAAAAAAGAATGTGTACATATATGTGTAATGGGGTCACCATGCTGTACAGTAGAAAAAGAATTGTATTGGGGAAATAACATTAAAAAAATAAAGTAAAAAGCATGTTAAAAAAAAAGTTCAAATCTTCCTTTATGGTTTTCATTGCCTCCAATTCAGACCAATTCAAAACCGTTCAAATACCAACCAATCAATAAACAAACAAACAAAAACAACTCCAGTTTTCATACCTTTCTCTTACCTGTCAGCTTAATCTTCCAGAATCATCCATCCATGTAAGAGAAATGGGGCTTAGTCTTCAGGTTCATTTAAAAGAGCAGGTTTGGGGACACATCATCTATGTGTAATTTGATGAGGGACACATGGACACCCTGATGTTGGCTAACATCTGAGAGGAGGAACAGAGAATATAGCCATCATTTTGGTATTTTTCTGGACTGTTCTTAATTCTAGGTGCACAGCCAAGGGCTAAGCTATTTTGCAGATCTTGGCGTTGTAATAGCATGTTGTCTTCCCATTGATTTTTTATTTTATTTTATTTTATTTTTTTATTTTCCCACTGTACAGCAAGGGGGTCAGGTTATCCTTACATGTATACATTACAATTACATTTTTCCCCCAGCCTTTCTTCTGTTGCAACATGAGTATCTAGACAAAGTTCTCAATGCTATTCAGCGGGATCTCCTTGTAAATCTATTCTAAGTTGTGTCTGATAAGCCCAAGCTCCCGATCCCTCCCACTCCCTTCCCATTGATTTTGATCTGTGCGTGTGATTTCTCTTTAATAAATATTTTTCTGATTCTTATCCTTGAGTAGCTTATAGTAGGAATGGGTCACCCTAGCACTTTTTAGATAACAGTTTTATTGAGAGGTAATTCACATGCAATTCATCCATTTTAAAGTGACAATTATGTGGTTTTCAGAATGTATTCACAGAGTTGGGTAGCTATCACCACAATCAATTTTAAAATATTTTCATCTGTAAAGAAAAACTCTATTTATTAGCAGTAAGTCCCCATTTCTCCTCAACTTCCCATATGAAGTTGGGAAGTTGAAACCACCCATATACTTTCTGTCTCAGTAGATTTGCCTATTCCAAACATGTCATATAAATAAAACCTTACAATATGTAGCCCTTTGTGGATGGTTTCTTTCACTTAGTGCCATGTTTCAAGGTGGATCCATCCTGTGGCACCAGTACTTCATTTCTTTTATTGCCAAATAATATTCCATTGTATGGATGTATCATGTTTTGTTTATTCATGCACCAGCTAGTGGATATTTGGGCTGCTTCCACATTTTGGCTATTATGAATAATGCTGCTGTAGCATTCTTGTACAACATTTTGGTAGACATATATTTTCACTTTCTTGGGTATATACTTAGAAATAGAATTGATGGGTCTTATGGTAACTATATTTAATCTTTCGGGAAACTGCCAGACTTTTTCTTAGCAGTTATGCCCTTTTACATTCCCACTAGTGGTGTGTGTTAGCACTTTTGTTGTATTTTCTTCCTATGAAGGTAAGCATCAGCGTTGCCCTATCTCTACCACATCTTTTCACTTATCAGCCCTGATAATATAGGTTTATGTGTATGTGTGTTAAAAATGCCTTTCCAATCTCACCACCACTCATCATTTTACATCTTTGCAATAACAATAGCCTTAGTTGGTCTGCCTGCATCTGGTCTTTCCTACCTTCAGTGCATCCTCTGTTATTACCCTAGAGTAAAAAACTTTTTGTATTTCTTCCTTCCTTAAAATCCCTTAATGCCCATTCTGTCCTCCCTAGTTTCTATTCAGTATAAATCAATTCTTCTGATTCCAGCCTAGCTTGCCAAGCTCACTTCCAGCAGCCCTATCATTGGCACGCTTTGCTTTAGCTCCCACAAAGCCCTTGCTGTTTTATGGGACCACCTGATGTTTCAGGCCTCTAGGTCTTTTCCCAGATTTTCTTTTGCCTGGCATGCCTCTCCTACCTCTGTCATTCTATCATTCTATTCAACTCCTTTTTTGCTCCTTAAGACCTTAGCCAAAGAACTTTTTTTTTCCCTTTGAAGACATTCTTCCCCCTGATTCCCAGGGAGAGGTAGTGTCTAGTTCCCTGCCCCCCCACCCCAGTTTTATTGCTATACACATCACATTGCATAGAAGTTATTTGTTTTTTAATATCAGCTTCCTCTTTAGACTGTGACATATTTCTCCAAGAGCAGGAGACCTTAATGATCACCTGGCTGACCTCTTTTGAAAGATGGGACAACTAAAGCAGGGAAGTGACTTGTTCAAGGTCATTGGATACATGTGAACTCAACATCACCACCACCTTCAAATATAACTCACAGAAACTCTGAAAAGTTTTTAATTCCCTTTTTCCTGCTCTAAAATATCATTCCAAAGCAATGGATGGAAATAAAGATCTATAAGTTTATGATGCTTTTTAAAAATATATTTAGCCATAGAAGCTCAAAGCCCTGAAATCATTCTAAAACAGCTTATAGGCAAATTCTTAGTTTGCTGGGATTTGACCAAAAGCTTATTCAGTGATACACTTTTTCCTTCAAATATGATAATATATTCACTGGGTGGTAGTAAAGAAACCCACCCAAAATATTCCTGTAACAAATGAACTTTCAAAACTAGACATGAGGAGTTCCTGCTGTGGCTCAGTGGATTAATGATCTGTCTTGTTTCTGTGGGGGGTGTCATTTTCATCCCCAGCCTGGTGCTGTGGGTTAAAGGATCCGGCGTTACTAAAGCTGTGACATAGGTGGCAGATGTGGCTCTGATTTAGTCCCTGGCCTGGGAACTTACATGTGCTGTGGGGACAGCTGAAAAAGAAATAAAAACAAAAAACCAAAAACTAGACATGAACTCATATCAATACTGAATGGTACAGTCGAGTTTATTTTACATTACTAGATATTTCTCTTTAGTTTTATGCATATCAAATGTAATAACAAAATAACAATAGTTCTGAAGGGATATGTTTTTCTCTTGAGGTAGTTTAAAGTGCCTTTTTACAAACTTCTCTGGGCCATTTTCCAAGGCAATGAAAAGAGACTTCTGGGCAGTTGCCATAGGCTGAATAGGTTTGTAAAGTCCTGACATGCGGGCTGTATTTAGGGCCTCTTTCTCAGGAGGAATGGTGAGGACTATAGAATCTTGAGAAGCTATTAGAGTAACTGATCTCTTTTAAGCAGTCCAGGTAAAAAGCAATACCTCTATTCCATTTCATGTTTTTATGCAAAGATATTATGTGATGAGTTTTCATTTTAGTTCCAGGATATTAAGGTAGATATTAGTAGTTTTCACTATTTCCATCTCTCTCTCTCTTTTTTTTTTTTCCTGTTCATCTAACTCAGGCCTGGCACTCATCCTATTTGGAAATATGCTTTCTGAATATGGTCCCTGGACTGTCCACCCATCTGACATCAGAAGGATCCTACACAGCTCTGATCACACCAGTCTTCCTTACTCGTGTCTTTATTGAGCAGCTTCTTTTGTCAGACATTGACTAGGCACTGATGTGGAAGGTTGAGATTGCTCTTATGCAGTCTTCCCAGAAGGACAGACCTTGCACAAAGTATTATACACTTGATACATAAGGGGTAGTGTTAGTCACATTGTTGGGGAGCAGGGAGAGGAGGCTTCAAGAAGAGGAGACTACATGTGTGAAGGAGAGCTGAACTGCAGTGTGATAATCAAAGGGGAGCGTGGCAAGAAATAAAGATGAAGATGAGCATGGTTCAAAATGTTCAGGGTTTTGCAGGCTATCTTACAGAGTTGGAGTTTTCTCCCAGGTGTGATAGAGAAGCCACTGGAAGATTTCAAACAGGGGACTAATGTACTCAGACTGACATGCTAACAAAGTCATCTTTGTCTCTCTATGGATAATAAGTTGGAGAGGGGGCAAAAGCAGAAGTGGAGGATCAGTTAGGAGACTTTTACACTCATCCAGGTGAGAGACAGCATTGCTGGGGTTGATTTGGCTAGGATTAGAGAAGTGGGAAGATTCTACAGAGCTACAGGGAATGATTTTCTTTTTGATTTCCTGTGACCTCAACACTGGACAAGTCTTGAGAACTTGAAGTCCAAGAAACGACAGAGAATATGTTTTTTTATTGTTCTTTGTGCCTCTTCTAGATAAAGAGGAAATAGAACATTTCCTACACTCCACAGAGAATTCGTCCTTAGCTGCTAAATCCAGGCAAGTTACAATACTGGGAAAGAGGGAGTCACCGCGTCTGAGTTTGAATACGGAGCACTTCCTATTCATGGGTCACCAAGCAAGTTATTTACCTCTTGAAGTCTGTTTCCTCATCTACAAAATGAGGGAAATAATAGTTCCAACCCCATGTAGTTGTGATGAGGATTCAAGAAAATGATGCATATAAAGTGCTTAACATAATTCTTGAAACTGTGAATATTACCAATAATAGTAATCACCATTCATTGGATAGGGCCTTAACAACTCGTGACTTCTATTTGCACTTGCCTATGTTCACTTAACAACCTATGATCACAAGGCCAGGCACCACTCTAGGCACTGTGGGTATAATTACAAGTACAAGAAATACCTTTTCTAAAGTTAACCAGACCACCACAAAACTACACTAAATTTCAACATGATATAATTAGTCGTATTCTAAGGTGTACGACACTGCGCTGCTTTCTTTTTCACTAAATGTTTGGGTTGGGTAAAGGAAGTGTATAAAGTAGGAACATGCCTCCATAAGGAAAAACATCTATAGGTTTTAGTCTTCCTGTGGCAGAAGTGTAGTTGAGATAAAGAATGTCCTCTTCTTGCTATGTATAAAGTCACAGCCTTACCATAAAAGTTAATCAAAGGGTGTCACTTTTTCTTTTAAGATTTGAAGTTATATATGCCCTGCTCTCAATCTCAATGCAGAAAGAAGTCTAAGAAATTTTAATTTTGGAGTTGAAAGGCATTTTATTTTATTTTGCTTTACTTATTTTATTTTTATTTTATTTTTAAATGGCCACACCTGCAGTATATGGAAGTTCCTGGACTAGGGGTTGAATTGGAGCTACAGCCACAGCCACAGCAACACCAGATCTGAGCTGCATTTTTTACTGCAGCTTGTGGCAACACTGGATCCTTAACATACTGAGCCAGGCCAGAAATTGAACCCACATCCTCACAGAGACAATGTCAGGTCCTTAACCCACTGAGACACAATGGAAACTCCTGAAAGGCTTTTTTTATAAACCCAGAAGCCTGGGTGGGTAATTGAATTGATGTGTGTCCTTGAGATTTTGCCAATGTTAGGGATGGAGGCAGAGTAGTGGGTCCTGTTGGTTCAGTTTACTTACTAAATAAATTCCAATTTAAAAAAGACATTAGTGAATAATTTAGACAAAATTCATTACATAATAAATAATAAATCATATTATTGTCTTTAGAAGTTTCTTTATTTTTATTTTTATTTTTTTTTATTCAAAGGGGAAGGGAAAGATCCTGGAGTAGACTCAAACCCATACAGGAAAAAAAAGAGGTAATGTATTGAAGAAACACTATTATAAAGAAATAATAATGGAAGTGTTATAAATGGAAGGGACTCATCAACAATTCATCTTCATTTTCCATAGTTTCTATCAGTTTTTGTCCATGTATCCCAAGGACTATTTATATAGCTTTAATTATAACACAGGATACAATTTTATGTTCCTTCCAAGTAGTACTTTGAATGACCTCATAGCATGTAGATAAAACTTATGAATTTGTCAGAGGCTTTGACTTTGTGAAAATATCTGGCCATATCCACAAAGAGTCCTGTTGAACTGGATCTGGTGAACAAAGTATGTTCAACTTTTTAGCTATTCCAGCAAACACAGCCTCCCAGAAGAAATAGCAGCTTGACTGGCATTCACCAGATGCTGATTTCTACTTGTCAAGTCTATGTTTGAAATGCACATCATTCAGAAAGAAAAGTGGTAGATGATCCACATGTTTTACTTTTCTGTTGTTTTCTTAGGCTGTCATTCATTGAACCATAGAAGAAAAGCAATGTCACTAACTCAAGACTTGCTTCAATCCTGTGCTCTTGGGGAAGGGCTTTGGGTGAACTAAATGTGCAGGAATCATTACTTCATTGACTATGGAACCCTGGAATTTGAAAGATTGCCATTCAAGTTGTGACTCTGCCTTTTGCAAAATTATATGACTCAGGCAAATTGGGTAAATCCTTTGAGTCTGTTTTTTTCATTTGTGAAAAGGTGTAATTTTTGATATTAATTTGTTAGAGACTGAAAAGTCTGCATTTGACACTCTTAAGTTCAGTATGGTACTGGCAATTGACAAAAACTTAACTGGTTCTTGAAGGTAAAAATAAAGAGAAATCCTACTGTTGAAATGCTTGTTGATGGTCATTCTTCAAGGTACCAAGGGTTCTGGATTCATACCACCAATTACTGTGTGAATTTGCACAAATTACTTCTACCTGCCTCAATTTCTACATCAGAAAAATGAAGATAATAATGTTGTGTACTTCATTTTATCATTATGAGTTTAAAGTGAATTAACTCATATCAAAGAATTTAAAAATAATACTTGGTTCCTAGTAAACACTCAATAAATATTTCATTATTACTACTAGTAGATATGATATAATTTTAACCACTGTGTCTTTCTCGAAAATCTCTACTCACTTACTAGAAATCAGATCCTTCTGTACCTCCTTCAACCTCTATGATCAATTCTATTTCAGTTTCCTTCAAGAAATCCCACCCTGTAAATGGTGGTTATCCCTAGGGGTCTATCTTTGCTCTGCCTCTCTTAGCACCTTAAATAGTACTTACAATTTTCTCCTATTGCTTTAATCATCAGCTATGCCCTGATGAAATAAAAATCTATTAACTTTTAGCCCTGATTTTTCTTCACGCTTTCACCTCATACATATCCAACGCCCTTCCCAAAATTATTGTCTGGATATTTGAGGTAACATATTATTGGCTCAAAATTTTCACCCTTGTCTTCATCCACAGTCTTGCTGTAGCTGATTTGTGGATAAAGGTATCTATCTTCACCCTTTGGCTGGGCTTGGCCATGAGTTTTGCCTTGATTTGGCCACTGGCATATGGTGGAAGTGATAATATGCCCATTCTGAGCTCAAGCCTCAGGAGGCCTTGTGTGTTTCTACCTGCATTCTTCCACCTCTGCTGTCCTCATGAAAAAATATCTCTTAATAGCTTTATTTATTTATTTATTTTTGTCTCTTTAGGGCCACACCCACAGCATATGGAAATTCCCAGGCTAGGGGTCAAATTGGAGCTGTAGCTGCTGGCCTATGCCACAGCCATAGCAACATGGGATCTAAGCTGCATCTGCCACCTACACCACAGCTTGAAGCAACACCGGATCCTTAACCCACTGAGCAAGGCCAGGGATAGAACCTACGTCCTCATGGACACTAGTCAGATTCGTTTCTGCTGAGCCACAATGGGAACTCCTTAATTAGCTTTTCAGGTTCAAGGAGGATGAAAGAAACATGGAGCAGAGCCTCCCCATTCAACACAAGATGTGTGGTGAGAAGCAGACCCTTCCATCAAAGCATAAAGCCAAGCTGCCCTGCTGAATCCAGCCTGGATTAGCCAAACCCAGTCAATCACAAGATATATGAGTAACAATAAGTAACTGCTTTTTTGTTTTGTTTTGTTTTTTAGGGCTGCACCTGTGGCATATGGAAGTTCCCAGGCTAGGGGTCTAATCAGAGCTGCAGCTGCCAGCTTACGCCACAGCCACAGCCATCTGGGATCTGAGCTGTGTCCACGACCCACACCACAGCTCATGGTAATGCTGCATCCCTGGCCCAGTGAGCGAGGCCAGGGATCGAACCCACATCCTCATGGATACTAGTCAGACTTGTTTCTGATGTGCAACAATGGGAACTCCAGTAACTGCTTTTTTAAACTACTGAGTTTTGTGGTTGTTTTCCATAAATAGCTAGGCAATATAAATAATGTTCTACAGGCATCTCATATTGCCTGAAAAGAAGCTCTTTTCTACCATTTACCATAAGCCTATTCTCTTGTCCTATATTTACTTTGTTGGTTGGCAGCTTCATCACTCATTTTATCATTCAGTCAGACATCAGGGTATATTACTCTTGACTCTGGTCTTTCCGTACCCGCTACATACCTAAGCCTCCAAATTCTGTTAATTTCATTCCCTCACTAGTTCTAATACCCATTTTTCTTCCCCATTCTGCATGTTACTGCCTTTCATTGACCTAATGCTTTTTTGACTGAGCTATCACAGTGGAGCTCTAATGGGTCTTCCTGCCCCTGTCCTCACTGGCTCCTGATCCTACACAAGGTACCCAGAGTGATGTAAAATTAGCCAAATCACTGTGCTGTTTCAAATCTTTCACTAGCCCTCATCACTCCCAGGAGAAGTCCAAGTGACTTAATATGACTCCAGACTTCATCATCTGGTCATCATCTGCCTACCCAAATTCATTTCACACTTATTTCCCTTTATACTTTTTCTTCATCAATTTAAAACTGGGTTAATTTCTTCAAGCATATCATGGGGCTTCCTTCTTGTGTGCCTTTGTAAATTACACGGACTTTGGAATGTTCTTCCCTCCCTTCGCCATGTAATCAATCCACCTTCATCCTTGAAAATATATCTTAGGTATCAACTCATCTTGGCAGCCCTCTGGCTGTCTCAGACAGAGTCAATCATTTCTTCTGTTCCTTGAAAGTGTTTATGATACTAAACTTATTCTCAATTATGATATGTTTGTCTCTTCCACACACTCTTAAGTACCAAATGGGCATAGGCAGTGCCCCTAATTTCTGGTTCCTAGTGCATAAATAGAGCAGAGAGTTAATATGTATTTTCCAGGATGAATAATGTGGAAATGATGTAATTTTATTTGCAGTGTCCTAGTGGAGATGAAACGTCTGATAAGCTAGAACAGACAGCCCTCTGTGACAGCCAGAGCCAGGAAGCCACCTACCCTCCCTGTCCTCAGAGGCCATGTACAGTCAGATGGTCCTATACCCTGAGCAGATTTTTGGAAGAGGGGTAGGATGTGAGGAGATACAGAGCAAAGGCAGGAGGCTGGGTGGCAATGGATGTGATCTCAGTTATTGCTCAATCATGAGTGTGATTGGATTCTTTGATGTTCACAGCTGAGGGGCTAAGTTCCTTCTGTCTGCTCTACAAGAAGGGATGGTACTGAGGTGTTGCTCCAAGATGAAGGGGCTGAGACAGGCAGACCCTGTGGAAGGAAAGTTGGAAGTCACGGGAATTTGAGGGAGTATGTTGAGTTGCACATGCTGGGAGGGACACTAAGCCTATTAAACTGAAATTCTCAGATACAAAGAGGCCTCAAGCCATATATGGATTACAGTGTTTTTTCACAGGGTTTATGGAAAACGAAAATATTCCATAGGACATGGCATTTAGAGCTATAAAAGTAAGTTTTCTTTCTTCCTAGATTTTTTTTAATCTTTTTAGGGCCACACTGTGGCATATGGAGTTTCCCAGCCTAGGTGTCCATTTGGAGCTATAGCCACTGGCCTATGCCAGAGCCACAGCAATGCTGGATCTAAGCTGCTTCTTCAACCTATACCACAGCTCAAGGAAATGCAGCATCCTTAACCCAATAAGCGAGGTCAGGGATTGAACCTCATCTTCATGGATGCTAGTCAGATTCACTAACTGCTGAACCACAATGGGAACTCCTCTTCTTAGATTCTTCTTTCAGAGGGAAGTGAAAGAAAAATACTTTTCCCGTTTAACTATCTTAAGGTAAACCTAATGAACATACCTATACTTTTTTATGGCTTCATTTCTGTTCAAATGCAAACACCCTATTTATAGGATTACATGTTAAATATTATAATGATAAAAATAGACACGACAAAAATCTAACTGGTTCTTGAAGGTAAAAATAAAGAGAAGTCCTACTGTTGAAATGCTTGTGGGTAGGTATCCTTCAAACCCTTTTGGCCCACATTTTAGCCCAGCCCTTTCTGTGGCAGCCAGCTTCACGCAGGTGTGACCTCCCTCAGTCACACCACATATCTTCAACTTTCTGTTACCTGGGAAGCTTGTGGGAATCCAGTCAGTACTTATATATGGGCACTCAAAGTACAAGGGAGTTAGTACCCCATGGACAACCCTTGACCTTCAGGGCATAGGAACCAGAGGGTTGGTACCCTCTCTTTTGTTCCTGAGGTATTCAACGGAGGCCCTTTCTGCACGACATCTCCGAGGGTCCCTGCAAGACTGAGGCTCAGATGCCCGTAGCAGTGACCAAGCCAGGATGAATGGTAATGTTTTTTTTTTTTTTCTCTTTTTCTGTTCCACTCTCCCTAGTTCTTCATTTCTGTTTCCCAGACATTCCCAAATAACTACCTACCTACGGGCCCTGTCTCAGGCTCTTCTTTTCCAGAGAGAACACAGGCTAAGATAACAAGTTCTACCGCACATTTTAAGCACTATTGTAGATTCTTCAAAGTCACAAGTCTACAGGCCTTCAGTCATGGCTCATGGGAAGCCAGTGCCTATTCCACCATAGCTGCTTCTGCTAGAGTGACTCTGTGCCAGGTACCATGGTGTGAGTTCAGTCCAGACCCCGTCTGACCCCGGCTCCTTCCTCTTTCCTTGAACTCAGAACAGACTCCATGCCACTGCCTCACAGCTGTCAAAAGGGGCCAAGTGATATAAACTGGAAGAGCAGAAGAGTTGATTCTCTGTGGGGAAACTTTGAACATATGGGAGACAGAATATGGGGAGAGAAAGTGATCAGATACCTTACTTTCCCTTCTGCCTTCAAGGGTGCTACTGAGGCACAGTTTGCTAAACAGCTTTTTTGGAGATGTTCGTACAGCTGAGTGAACAGCTGTATCTCTTTGTGGTTGGTGAAGCTGTAGCTGGTGTGGTAATGTATCACCTGTTTACTTCTCCTCTTTCTCTTTGTGATTTCATCCCTCAATAAAGCATCAACACTTAAAGCTTTATTTCAGGCTTGTTTTCTAGGGCACTTGAACTAAGACACAGGTCATTGAAGGCTTTTGCTAGGTTGCTGATAAACAGAGTAATGTCGATCAAGTAGAAATCAACTTTGGAAAAGGTCATAAACAGGAGGTAGACTTTGGAAGGGTCGCAGGATTACACTTCTTTCCTACAGCTCAACATAGAAGAGATTAGTTCCTTTGATTCGAGATCTGCAATAACACAGTCAAGAGCTACACTGACCTCAACTCTGGAGAGAGAAGGAAGTGACCCATGCATTTCCATTTCCATGGTGCCTCATTCCTTCCTTAAACAAGGCAAGAAGAAATCTACTTTGTCTGGTCTGTGTTTTGGCCTTCCTCTTTTGTTATCAAGGGTGTGCAAATGCTTTGAAAATGAAAAAGTATTTTCTGATTATGAAGAAAAATATGTGTGCTGTCAAGAACTCAGAAGAGCCAAAAATTTGTCAAGAAGTAAACAAAAAGAGCCTGTGGTTTCCCACCCCATAAATAACCAATGTTTTATGTATTTCTTTCTTAATTTTAAAAAATGCATGTATGCTTATACGTACATGCAGGCTATGATTTCCCTTGTGAAATCTCTCCCTACTCTTCACTCCCTGAAAGTCTCCTCAGCCTTCAAGTTAAGCTTATGTGGAACTGCTTTTCCTGAAGGCTTCTCTGATTTTCCATGTCCGATAATCTGACACATGATATTTTGCCAGGTAGTATAGTTACTTTTGGTTATAATTACATATTTTCCCAACTAGATTATAAGCTTCTAGACTAGAGGACAGAGTCCATATCTGATTCTTCTTTGAAATCCCACATTACCTGGCAAGAGTTTAATTAATCTTTGATAAATGAACAAATATACAATTCAGAGCCTATAGTTATTTTTCTCCACCTTAATCACAGTACTATTTCTTATACATGATTATTATTTTACTATATGCTTTTCTCATTTATGAATTTTTTCATCTGACTGTCTCATTTCATCAATTAGATTGTGAAATTTCCAAAGGCGAAGACATTTGCTTTTATTTCTTTAGTGTTCCTCATAGTATTTATCCCACTGTTGAATACAAAGCAAGTATCCAGCAAAGCTTTGTTACATTTTTCCACTGATGGAGCCTATCAGATGCTGCATGTTTTTTTTATCCCTAACAGACCAAAAGCAAACCAACTCCAGGGTTAGAAAATGACTGAAATCTGTATCTGTGATGTTCCACAGAAATTCAGAGGGTTTTGTCCATGAATGTCTGAAATGATTATAACTTACTCCTGGCAGTCAGTCTCCCTCTCCTTGAGGAAAAGCACCAAATGTGGTATAGATGCCTGATAACTCCCGAGATGTCAGCTTTTGAGAAAATGTAGTTCTGCTTTTTAAAGTTAGAACCTTGCCACATGAGGAATTCCCTTTGCGGCTCAATAGTTAATGTACCCAACTAGGACCCATGAGGATGAGGGTTTGATCCCTGGCCTTGCTCAGGGCTCCGGCATTGCTGTGGCTGTGGTATAGGTTGGCAGCTGTAGCTCTGATTTGACCCCTAGCTTGGGAACCTCCATATGCCACAGGTGTGGCCTTAAAAAAAAAAAAAAAAAGAACCTTGCAATATGAAACCATTGTTCGTTGACTTCCTAAGATTTGAAATTCGCTTATGTGAGAAAATACTTAACGAACTAAACTTTGAAGAATGAAATTATCAACAACATTGACTTTGTCCGGAATGACATATGGCCTGGGAAGGTAAATTCTGTAGGCAATACCATCCCTCTTTCCCCGAGTGGCATGAGCATTTTTTAGGATATTCCCATGAGATTTTTGAATTAACCGTTCCAATCACCACCTATCTATTTGCTTCATGTACACCCTTAGACAAGTCACTAAATCTCTTTAAGCCTCAGTTTTCTTCTCTTTGATGGGAATAACAAAGCTACCTATTTTATAAGATTATTAGCAGATTAAGATAAAAATTAAGGTGGCCCCATGGAAAAGATTTAGCAAAATACCAGCCTGTCACCACTATTCAATAAAGATTAGCATTGATTACTTTTTTCTTAGACTCTTAAAAATAAGAAAGAGGGAGTTCCTGTTGTGGCATAGTGGAAGCGAATCTGACTAGTATCCATGAGAATGTAGGTTCAATCCCTGGCCTCACTCAGTGAGTTAAGGATATGGCATTGCTGTGAGCTGTGATATAGGTCGCAGAGGCGGCTTGTACCCGAGTTGCTGTGGCTGTGGCTGGCAGCTCCAGCTCCAGTTCTGCCCCTAGCCTGGGAACTTCCATATGCTGCAGGTGCAGCCCTAAAAAAGAAAGAAAGAAAGAAATTGGCATTTGTTATTATTAAGTTGATTTTTCTTATCAAAGCCAGTATGTGTTTCCCTTTTTTTTTTTTTTGTCTTTTTGCTATTTCTTGGGCCACTCCCACGGCATATGGAGTTTCCCAGGCTAGGGGTCAAATCGGAGCTGCAGCCTCTGGCCTACACCAGAGCTACAGCAACACGGGATCTGAGCCGCTTCTGCAACCTACACCACAGCTCACAGCAACGCCGGATCGTTAACCCACTGAGCAAGGGCAGGGACTGAACCCGCAACCTCATGGTTCCTAGTTGGATTTGTTAACCACTGTGCCACGACGGGAACTCCCAGTATGCATTCCTTTTTCCTTCTTTCCCTCATTTGTCCTATTTATGCCTTTGCAATAGCAGAGCAATGACAGCCACCTTCATTGGGGTTCTCAGGTTTGAAGATGCCTTCTTTCCCCTCCTTGACATAAATCCTCCTTAAGTGTGGCAAATATTAATTTCTGACATCAGAAATAGAAGTGCTGTGAAGTAGAGAGAAGTGTGTGTGCAAGGGCAGTCAGTAAGACAGCTTTTCTGAGAAAATGTGTGCACATGACAGGCATCATAGCATCATTAATCATTCTCATATGGGACAGGCTCAC
This sequence comes from Phacochoerus africanus, assembly GCF_016906955.1. Taxonomy (NCBI): domain Eukaryota; kingdom Metazoa; phylum Chordata; class Mammalia; order Artiodactyla; family Suidae; genus Phacochoerus; species Phacochoerus africanus. Next base: position 87,127,422 of record NC_062544.1, on the reverse strand, counting down.
AGCTTCTGAGCATAAGACTATTTGTCTTAAAATTGGCAAAGCAGCTTGATGAAGTGGTACTGTATAACACATGCGAAAGTTGAGTTTCACTAATTACTATTACAAATAATAACAAGAGCAATGCGACCCATCCCAGTGCATTTTCTATGAGAAAAAATAGAAATTGAGAACAAATTATATAAAAATGAACTAACTTGTAAGTTTGCCTGTATTTCAATCTAGTTAATAACAGCAAAAGAGACAAACTAATAATGAGGTATTATAAAGATGAGAGAAGGCATACTGACTTTGATAAGAGAACGCTCAATTTAATACTAATGAATGCTGACTTCTCTATTTTTTTTTTTGACAGTTTGAGAAACTCTTCTCTCTATGCTGCAATAAAATTCATTGATTTTTGTCTTCGAGGGCTTCAGAAAAAATTGTAAAAATTTTTTGCCTTTTGGAGAAGACAATGCAGGTGACTATTAGGGTTTTTAAAATCTTCTTGATTCATATTCTTTTAAAAAGAGGTACATGAACGCTTCTTCTTCCCACTCCCTTAACGAATAATTGGCTGACCGTATTTTTCTTCTGTTTAATCTGCTTACCTCTGCTGAGCTTTCCAGAATTTGATTGGAAAGATATCACCCAGGGGATTTAATTAAAGAAAGAACCATGCTCGCAGTTAGTGATGCAGAAGCAGGTGATTCGTAATATAATCTCAGTGTGACTAAGACTGCCCACTCACTTTGGAACTCGGGGTCCTTCTTATCCCTGCCTGAGAGCAGATACAGATACGTCAAGCTGATGATCAACTATTATTAGGCTTATACATGAAGCCGGATGGGTGGCCTCGTCTCTTGATGTGTTTCCCAGGAAACAAGTCACATGTCTGGGGAGAGACGCATGAATGAAGAGATGCTTTCAGTCATTTGCCTTGTGGCACCTTCTGTCTTCATTCTTGCACAGCCTCTCTCTGGCAGTGACAGTTTCATGGTTCATAATGGAAAACGGGGAGAGTTTTTTCCTTCTCTCTACCCCCTGCCTTTAAATGACTTTGAATATTTGCCAAAACTCACTGTCCCTTCTCTAAACGTGTGGTGCTCAAACTTTGACATCCAGCAGAATTCTCTGGTGTGTTTTTCTTAAAAATACACATGGTAGGGATCCTTCACGCACCTGTTGAATCCAGAGTTGAGACTAGGCATATGGGGTTTTTCTGTTGTTTTGTTCTGTTTTTGTTTTGTTTTGTTTTGATTTGTTTTGTTTTTCCTTTTTAGGGCCATGCCTGAAGCATATAGAAGTTCCCAGGCTAGGGGTCTAATTGGTAGGAGCTGCAGCTGCCAGCCTGCGCTACAGCCACAGCAACACCAGATCTGAGCCACGTCTGTGATCTATACCAAGCTCACAGCAACGCCGGATCCTTAACTCACTAAGTGGGGCCAGGGATCAAACCCATGGACACTAGTGGGATTCCTTAATGTTGAGCCACAATGGGAGCTCCTGTCTTGTTTTTTTCCTTTTTTGGCCTCCCCATGGCGTATGGAGTTCCTGCTGAGGCCCACACCTGATTTAATTGGGAAATGGGTTTTGAGGCTTTTAAAAGCTCCCTAGATAATTAGAGTATTCAGCCAAAGTTAGGGACCTCTGCTCTAGCTACATACTCAGCTTGGGGTGGGGGGGAATATTTTGAACATTCAAAGAGCCAGATTATATCTGAATACCTACTAGCACTAATTTTTTCTTACTTTTTAATTTTTTTCCTTTTTTAAAATTAATCAATGAATTTATTACATTTATAGTTGTACAATCATCACAAATGAATTTTATAGGATTTCCATAAATCCACACCCCCAGCGCATCCCCCTAAGACCCAAACTCTCTCCTTTGGAAACCATGAGTTTTTCAAAGCCTGTGAGACATTACCTATTCTGCAAAGAAGTTCATTGTGTCCTTTTTAAAGATTCCACATGTCAGTGAAAGCATTGGATGTTGGTGTCTCATTGTATGGCTGACTTCTCCTAGCATGATAATTTCTAGGTCCATTCCTATTGCTAAAAATGCCGCTATTTCATTCCTTTTAATGGCTGAGTAATATTCCATTGTGTATATGTGCCACGTCTTCTTGATCCACTCCTCTGTCGATGGACATTCAGGTTGTTTCCATGTCTAGGCTATTGCAAATGGTGCTGCAATGAACATCGGAGTACACGTGTCTCTTCAACTCATGGTTTTCTCTGGATAGATGCCCAGGAGTGGGATGGCTGGATCAAATGGTAGTTCTATTTTTACTTTTCTGAGGAATCTCCATCAGTGGTGGTACCAATTGACAATCCCACCAACAGTGTATTAGGGTTCCTTTTTCTCCACACCCTCTTCAGCACTTCTTGTTTGTAGACTTTTGGATGATGGCCGTTCTGGCTGGTGTAAGGTGGTACTTCATAGTGGTTTTGATTTGCATTTCTCTCATAATGAGTGATGTTGAACATCTTTTCATGTGTTTCTCGGCCATCTGCATGTCTTCTTTGGAGAATTGTCTGCTTAGATATTCTGCCCGTGTTTTGATGGGGTTGTTTGTTTTTTTGGTATGGAGTGGCAGGAGGTGTTTATAAATTTTGGAGATTAATCACTTGTCAGTCGAATCATTTGCAAAGATTTTCTCCCATTCTGTGGATTGTCTTTCCGTTTTGTTTGGGGTTTCCTTTGCTGTGCAGAAACTTTGAAGTTTAATTAGGTCCCATTTGTTTATTTTTGTTTTTACCGTCATTACACTAAGAGGTGGATTTGAGAAGATGTTGCTGTCGTTCATATCAAGAGAGTGTTTGTCCTGTGTTTTCCTCTAAGAGTTTTATAGTGTATGGTCTTATATATAGGTCTTTCACCCATTTTGAGTTTCTTTTTGTGTATGGTGTTAGGGAGTGTTCTAATTTCATTCTTTTCCATGTGGCTGTCCGGTTTTCCCAGCACCACTTATTGAAGGGACTGTCTTTTCTTCTCCACTGTATAGTCTTGCCTCCTTTGTCATAGATTAGTCGACTGTAGGCGTGTGGGTTTGATTCTGGGCTTTCTATCCTGTTCCACTGATCTCTATTTCTGTCTTCGTGCCAGTACCATACAGTTTTGATGACTGTTGCTTTATAGTAGAGTCTGGAGTCAGGGAGCCTGATTCCTCCAGCTCCATTTTTCTTTCTCGGGAGGTCTTTGTCCATTCTGGTTCTTTTGTGCTTCCAAATAAACTTTACAATAGTATGTTTGAGTTCTGTGACAAATGTCCTTGGTAATTTGATAGGGATTGCATTGACTCTGTAGATTGCCCTGGGTAGAAGAGTCCTTTTGATAATATTGGCTCTTCCAATGCAAGAGCATGATATGTCTTTGTGTCACCTTTGGTTTCTGTCATCAGTGTCTTATAGTTTTCAGAGTACAGGTCTTTTGTCTCTTTAGGTAGGTTTACTGCTAGGTGTTTTATTCTTTTGCATGCAATGTTAAACGGGATTGCTTCCCTCATTTCCCTTTCTGATCTTTCATTGTTCGTGTATAGAAATGCCATTGATTTCTGTGTATTGATTTTGTATCCTGCGACTTTGCAATTTCATGGATGAGCTCTAACAGTTTCCTGGTAGAGTCTTTAGGATTCTCTAGGTATAGTATCATGTCATCTGCAAATCGTGATAGTTTTACTTCTTCCTTTCCAATCTGGATTCCTTTTATTTCTTTTACTTCTCTGATTGCTGTGGCTAGGACTTCCAGAACTATATTGAATAGTGGCGAGAGCAGATATCCTTGTCTTGTTCCTGATCTCAGTGGGAATTCTTGCAGCTTTTCACCATTGAGAATGATGTTCGCGGTGGGTGTGTCATATATGGCCTTTATTATGTTGAGGTAGGTTCCCTCTATGCCCACGTTCTGAAGGGATTCTATCAGAGATGGGTGTTGGATTTTGTCAAAGGCTTTTTCCACGTCTATTGAGAGGATCCTATGGTTTTTATTCTTCAGTTTGTTAATGTGGTGTATCACACTGATGGATTTGTGGATATTGAAGAACCCTTGCATCCCTGGGATAAGTCCCACTTGATCAGGATGTGCAATCCTTTGAATGTATTGTTGGATGTGGTTTGCTAGTATCTTGTTGAGGATTTTCACATCCATGTTCATCAGTGAAATTGGCCTGTCGTTTTCTTTTTTTGTGGTGTCGTTGTCTGGCTTGGGTATCAGGGTGATGGTGGCCTCATAGAATGAGTTTGGGAGTGTCCCTTCTTCTGCAATTTTTGGGAATAGTTTCAGAAGGAGAGGCGTTAGCTCTTCTCTAAATGTTGGATAGAATTCACCTGTGAAGCCATCTGGTCCTGGACTTTTGTTTGTTGGAAGAGTTTTAATCCCAGTTTCAATTTCAGTTCTTGTGATGGGTCCATTCATCTTTTCTATTTCGTCTTGGTTTAGTCTTGGGAGATTGTACTTTTCTAAGAATTTTTCCATTTCTTCGAGTTTTTCTATTATATTGGCATGTAGTTGCATATAGTGGTCTCTTATGATCCTTTGCACTTCTGTGAAGTCCGTTGTTACTTCTCCTTTTTCATTTCTAGTGTTATTGATTTGAGTCCTCTCTCTTTTTTGCTTGATAAGTCTGGCTAGGGGTTTGCCAATTTTGTTGATCTTTTCAAAGAACCAGCATTTGTTTCATTGATCCTTTCAATGGTTTTCTTTGTTTCTATTTCCTTGATTTCTGCTCTGATCTTTATGATTTCTTTCCTTCTGCTAACTTTAGGTCTTGTCTGTTCTTCTCTCTCGAGCTGCTTTAGATGTCAAGTTAGCTTGTTTATTTGGGCTTTTTCTTGTTTCCTGAGGTGGGCTTGTATTGCTATAAACTTTCCTCTTAGAACGGCTTTTGCTGCATCCCATAGGTTTTGGAGTGTTGTATCACTGTTGTCATTTGCTTCTAGGTATTTTTTAATTTCCTCTTGGATTTCCTCAGTGATGATCCTTTGTTTGTTTAGTCGCATGTTGTTTGGTCTCCACGTGTTTGTGTGTTTTGCACAGTTTTTTTTTCCTGTTGTTGATGTCCAGTCATATAGCTTTGTGGTCAGAAAAGATGCTTGATATGATGTCAATTTTCTTAAAATTACTGAGGCTGGGTTTGTGGCCCAGAATGTGACCAATCTTAGAGAATGTCCCATGTGCACTTGAGAAGAATGTGTAGTCTGTTGCTTTTGGACGGAACGTCCTATAAATATCTATGAAGTCCATCTGGTTTAATGCTTCATTCAGGGCCCCTGTTTCCTTATTGATTTTGTGTCTGGATGATCTGTCCATTGCTGTACGTGGGGTGCTAAAGTCCCCTGCTATTACTGTGTTGTTGTCAATTTCTCCTTTTAAGGTTGTTGGCAGTTGCCTTATATCTTGTGATGAACCACTAGGTTGGGTGCGTAGATATTTAAAACTGTTAAATCTTCTTCTTGGATTGACCCTTTGATCGTTAGGTAGTGACCTTCCTTGTCCCTTAAGATATTCTTCATTTTAAAGTCTATTTTGTCTGATATGAGTACTGCTACTCCAGCTTTCTATTGATTCCTGTTTCCATGGGACATTTTCTTCCATCCTCTCACTTTCCATTTGTGTGTGTCCCTAGAAGGGAAGTGGGTCTCTTGAAGACAGCATATATGTGGGTCTTGTTGTTGTATCCATTCAGCCAGTCTCTGTCTTTTGGTTGGGGCGTTTAGTCCATTAACATTTAAGGTAATTATTGATGTGTATGTTCTTATTGCCATTGTATTAACTGCTTGGGATTTGTTTTTGTTGCTCTTTTTTCTTCCCTTCTTCTCTTGTTCTCTCCTCTTGTGGTTTGATGACTGCCTTTAGTGTTGTATTTGAGTTGATTTTTCTTATTTCTTTGTGTGTCAATTGTAGATTTTTGGTTTGCCACTACTCTGAAGTTTTGATGGAGTCTATATAAATATAAATATATATATACATATATACATACATATATGTGTGTGTGTGTGTATATATATGTATATATATATATACATATATATACACACACATACACGAGACTGTTTGAAGTTGTTGGTCTCTTATTTGCAAGTGCATCTCTGGTGTCCTGCATTTGTAGTACCCTCCTTTTCTCACGATTTCTGATTTGGGTGGCATAATTGTGTGTGGATGATTTCCTGTCTTTACTGTATGTATACCTTTACTGGTGAGCCTTGTCATTTGTGGTATTTTTGTTTCTGGTTGCGGCCTTTTCTCTTCTGCCTAGAGAAGTTCCTTTAGTGTTTGTTGCAAAGCTGGTTTAGTGCTGCTGAATTCTCTTAGCTTTTGCTTATCTGTGAAGCTTTTGATTTCTCCTTCAAATCTGAATGAGAGCCTTGCTGGGGAAAGCAATCTTGGTTGGAGGTTTTTCCCTTTCATCACGCTAAGTATACCATGCCATTCCCTTCTGGCCTGCAGAGTTTCTGCTGAAAAATCTGCCAATAACCTTATTGGGGTTCCCTTGTATGTTACGTGTTTCTTTCCCCTGGCTGCTCTCGATATTTTCTCCTTGTCTTTAATTTTGGTCAGTTTGATTAGTATGTGTCTTGGGGTGTTCCTCCTTGGGTTTATTTTGTATGGTACTCGTGGTGCTTCCTGAATGTGAGTGAGTGGTTCCTTTCCCATGTTAGGGAAGTTTTTGGCTAGTATCTCTTGGAATATTTTTTCTGTCCCTTTCTCTCTCTCTCCCTTCTCCTTCTGGCACCCCTATAATATGGGATGTTGGTGTGTTCAACGTTGTCCCAGAGTTCTCTGAGACTCTCTTCATTCGTTTTCAGTCTTTTTCCTCTTTTCTGTTCCGCTTCCATGATTTCCACTAATCTGTCCTCCACCTCGCTTGTTTGTTCTTCTGCCTCCTGTATTCTGCTGTTGGCTGCCTCTAGTGAATTTTTTTTTATTTCAGTTACTGTATTTTGCATCTCTTCTTGCTTAAGTTGTACACCCTGTATCTCCTTGCTCAGTGTTTCCTGTACATTACCCATCTTTGCCTCCAGTTTATTTCCAATGTCTTGCATCCTCTTCAGCATCAACAGCCTAAAGTCTTACCTGGTGGCTGAGAATCCCCTGATCACTTAGCTGTTTTTCTGGGGGTTTTCCTTTCTCCCTCATCTGAGCTATAGTTCTCTGTGTTGTCATTTTTATAGGTTTTTGGTGTGGTGACCTTTTTCCAGATAATAGAGTTGTAGCCTCTCTTACTTCTGGCATCTGCCCCCCTTGTGGCTGAAGTTGGGACAGGGGCTTGGTGCAAGCTTCCTGAGGGGAGGGACTGATGCCTGCCCACTGCTAGGTGGAGCTGATTCCTATCCCTCTGGTGGGTGGGGCTTTGTCTCTGGGTGAGAGTAGAGGTGGCTCTGTGTGTGCCCAGGGGGTCTTTAGGTAGCCAGTTTACTGAGGGGCAGGGCTGTGATCCCACCTGGATTGTTCTTTGCCCTGGGCCTCTCAGTGCTGATGGGTGGGGCCAGATTTTCCAAAATGGCCACCTCCAGAGAAAGGCATGCTGATGAATATTCCAGAGAGCTTGGCTTCCAATGTCCTTCCCCCACAACAAGCCACATTCACCCCTCATTTCCCAGGAGGTCCTCCAAGAACTGCAGCCAGGCATGACCCAGATTCCCCTGGAGACCCTGCTTTTCCCTGGGACCCAGTACATGTGAAAGTCTGCATACACTTTCCAAGAATGGGATTTCTGCTTCCCCCAGTCACATGGAGTTCCTGTGCACCAGCCCCACTGGCCTTCAATGCCATATGCTCCAGGGGCTCTTTCCAATTGCCAGATCCCCACACATGGGAGTTTGATGTGGGGCTCAGAACTCTCACTCTTGTAGGTGAGTCTCTGTGAACCAGTTACTTTCCAGTCTGTGGGAGCTTCCCACCTGGGAGGTATGGGGTTGTTTATAGCACATAATTGCCCCCTACCTCTTGATGTGGCCTCCTCTTTGTTTTCTGGAGTAGAATATCTTTTTGAAAGTTTCCAATCCATTTGGTTGTATATTGCTCAGCATTTAGTTGCAAAGTTTGTGTTTTTAGGAGAGAAGTTGAGTTCAAGTCCTTCTATTCCACCATCCTAATCCCATCCCTACATTACTTTTATTGTCTGTTTCACCTCTAAATTTTCCTAGAGACTGTGGAAAGGATAGAAACACCCTGGCTGCCACATTCTCACTTCCTGCTATGAGGAAGGTCAATCATGTGTCCTAAACCCTGAGCCATCTCTAACTTCAGCCTTCAATGCCATATGCTCCAGGGGCTCTTTCCAATTGCCAGATCCCCACACATGGGAGTTTGATGTGGGGCTCAGAACTCTCACTCTTGTAGGTGAGTCTCTGTGAACCAGTTACTTTCCAGTCTTGGGAGCTTCCCACCTGGAAGGTATGGGGTTGTTTATAGCACATAATTGCCCCCTACCTCTTGATGTGGCCTCCTCTTTGTTTTCTGGAGTAGGTATCTTTTTGAAAGTTTCCAATCCATTTGGTTGTATATTGCTCAGCATTTAGTTGCAAATTTTGTTGTTTTTAGGAGAGAAGTTGAGTTCAAGTCCTTCTATTCCACCATCCTAATCCCATCCCTACATTACTTTTATTGTCTGTTTCACCTCTAAATTTTCCTAGAGACTGTGGAAAGGATAGAAACACCCTGGCTGCCACATTCTCACTTCCTGCTATGAGGAAGGTCAATCATGTGTCCTAAACCCTGAGCCATCTCTAACTTCAGTTTAACAGTTGGCTGCTAACTATGGCAATCTCAAGTTATCATAAGGGCTCAGGACTGAAATTGCATTTCCACTACAGACTCCTTCTCGTATATTTTGTTCCACGAAAGGTCTTTAATAAAGCACTGGGAAGAATGTCTGGTCCCTTATGATAGAGCATGATAATGTGAGAAAAAAGAACGTATACACGTATGTGTAACTTGGCCACCATGCTGTATCATAGAAAATTGACAGATCACTGTAAACCAGCTGTAATGGAAAAAAATTAAAATCATTAAAATATATATATATATATCCTCTCCATCCATTAGAGACTTTCTCATTAAAGGAAATGTCCTGGTGTTGAACTTTTGGCTCACAGAGTCTCCATAATCTTAACACTGTGGAGTTCCCATTGTGGCACAGCGGAAACAAATTTGACTATGAATCATGAGATGCAGGTTTGATCCCTGGCTTCATTCAGTGGGTTAAGGATCCAGTTTTGTCATAAGCTGTGGTGTAGGTCACAGATGAGGCTCAGATCTGGTGTTTCTGTGGCTCAGGAATAGACCAGAGAAACTTCTCAAAGCAAATCGACTTTTCCTGAAGTGATTTGCTGTCTCCATTTATATAGTGAAACAGCAGGCAACTCTATTTGATAAGCCCAGCCTCCATGATACAGGATTTCATATAAGCCAATAGGATCATTGAATTTCATGGAAGTGGTTACAGTAAGTTTAGAAAATTTTTCACAGAGGATACCTGATATAATCCTTAAAAGAACATTATGGGTTAGCCTCATCATCCTCATTTTACAGGTAAGAAAACTGAGGCTCAGAATCTTGCCAAGGTACATACACATCTCTTTCTATTCCAACATAAGGTATTTGATCAGTATTCAAATTAGCAATTGTTATCCAAAGTCAGACAATGGCCTAAAAAGAAAGATCTCTATATCAAAAATCTGCATAGATCTGGTTACAGACAATTTTCATTCTAAAACTGGTGCAGCAATCTTTTAGAATCAACAAAAGAAAGAAATAAAAAGTAAAACTCTGCATACTCCTCTGGACCCAGGAGATTGGCCGGGCACCCAGGGAGTTAATCTCCATTTCTGATGGAGATTCAAAGTGCTGGTGCTGCAGAGACAACACGCAGCTTGGCAACACTCTGCTTTTTGGCTCCAAAGCCATGCACTTGTTCCTTGCTCAGCTGTTTATCTAGCCTCATCCCGTTCTCTCATTTGGTATCATCAGTACTGTTATGTAAACATGTTTCTTCTTTTTATTCAGCACTATTTTTTAAATATCATAGTATATGTGATATGTAGGATTTAGTTAAACACTCAGGTTTTCTGTATAGAATTGAAAACTAGTTGATTTGCTTGCCTCTATAACCTTTTCTACTAGGTACCAACACTGAAGAGTCTTTGTCTGTTCCACCATCTCACCCTCAGGTGTCTTCTGAATTGTTCAAACCTAAACAATAGGGAGAACTGTAAGTCAGGATCTGCCATTTTGTGCTCTTTATTTTTTGTTGAAATGTAGTTGATTTACAATGCTGTATTAGGTTTAGGTGTACAGCAGAGTGATTCTGTATTTTTCCAGATTATGTTCCACTGTAGGTTATTATAAGACAATGGATATAATTCCCTGTACTATACAGACTATCCCTCGTTATCTATTTTATACATAATAGTTGGTAGCTGTTAATACCTTACTCATAATTTGTCCTTCCCCCTTTCCTCTCCCTACTGGTAACCACCAGTTCGTTTTCTACATCTGTGAGTCTGTTTCTGTTCTGCATGTGCATTCATTTGGGATTTTTACATTTCACATATAGGTGATATCACACAGTGTTTGTTTTTCTCTGAAATTTTTTTAAAACTCAAAACGTTTTATTATATTTACAGTTGTACAATGATCATCATAACCTAATTTTACAGCATTTCCACCCCAAACACCCAGCCCATCCTCCCACCCCCCAACCTGTCTCCTTTGAAAACCATAAGTTTTTCAAAGTCTGTGAGTCAGTATTTGTTCTGAAAAGAAGTTCACTCTATCCTTATTTTATTTTATTGTCTTATTTTTTTTGTCTTTTTAGGGCTGCACCTGTATAATATGTAGGTTAAATCAGAGCTGCAGCAGCTGGCCTACACCACAGCCACAGAAAAGCCAGATCTGAGCCACATCTGCGACCTACACCACAGCTCATGGCAATGCTGGATCCTTAACCCAGTGAGCGAGGCCAGGGATTGAACACGCAACCTCATGGTTCCTAGTCAGATTTGTTTCTGCTGTGCCATGATGGGAACTCCTGTATCCTTTTTTTAGATTCCACATGTAAGTGGTAGCATATGATGTTTGTGTTTCACCAAACTTCACTTAGCGTGATAATATCTAGGTCCATTCATGTTGCTGCAAATACCATTATTTCTTTCCTTTTTATGGCTGAAAAATATTCCATTGTATATATGTATCACATCTTCTTTATCTACTCCTCTGTCTATGCACTTATTTTATTAAGGATAATATCCTCTAGGTCTGTCCACATTGCTGCAAATGGCAAAATTTTATTCATTTTCATAGCTGAATAATATTCTATTGTATATATGTACCACATCTTCTTAATCCAATCTATTTTTTTTTTTTGCTTTTTTGGGGGAAGAGGGCACACCTGCGGCATTTGGAGGTTCCCAGGCTAAGGGTCAAATTGAGCTACAGCTGCCAGCCACAGACACAGCCACAGCCATGCAGGATCAGAGCCATGTCTGCAACCTACACCACAGCTCATGGCAACACAGGATCCCTAACCCACTGAGAGAGGCAAGAGATCAAACCCACGACTTCGTGGTTCCTGGACAGATTTGTTTCCACTGCACCACAATGGAAACTCCTCCAATTATTTGTTGATGGGCATGTGGGTTGCTTTCATGTCTTGGCTATTTTAAGCAGTGCTTCTGTGAACACTGGTGTCTGTATCTTTTTCAATTAGTGTTTTCATTTTTTCCAGGTATACACTCAAGAGTAGAATTGTTGGGCCATATGGCAGTTCTACTTTTAGTTTTTTTTGTGTGGAAACTTCATCCTGTTTTCTGCAGTGGCTATACCAATTTATATTCCCACCATCAGTGTAGGAGGGTTTCCTTTCTCCACACCCTCTCAAGCATTTATTATTTGTATGCTTTTTTTCAGGTATTGATTTTTATTACTTTTCTTGTACCTATTTGAAGTGTACATTCCTGTAACTGCCCTCCCCATAATTAAGATACTGAAAATTTTTATTACCCCCTAAAAGTTTTTAATGTCCATTCACAGGAAACTTCCCTGGAAATCTAGACCCAGGCCACCACTGATTACTTTCTGAATGTTCCAGAAGACCCAAGCCACCACAGCAAATATTTTCTCTGTTTTGCCTTTACTTGAATTTCATATACATAAAATTATACAGTATGCATTCTTTTATATCTGGCTTCTCTGTCAGCAAAATTTTTTGAGAATTATTTGTGTGTGTCATTAGTTTGTTCATTTTCATTGCTGAATATATTTGTAGACATTCTGATGATGGTTATTCTGACCGGTGTGAAGTGACACCTCATTGTGGTTTTTATTTGCATTTCTCTAATAATTAGCAGTGTTGAGCAACTTTTCATGTGCTTTTTGGCCATCTGTGTGTCTTCTTTGGAAAAATACCTATTTAGATCTTCTGCCCATTTCTTGACTGGGTTGTTTGTTTTTTGATATTGAGTTATACAAGCTGTTTGTATTTCTCAAATATTAACACCTTTTTGGTCACATCAGTTGCAAATATTTTCTCCCATTACGAAGGTTATCTTTTCATTTTGTCAATGGTTTTCTTTACTGTGCAAAAGATTTTAAGTTTAATTAGGTTCCATTGTTTATTTTTGCTCTTATTTCTTTTGCCTTAGGAGACAGATCCAAAAAAATACTGCTATGATTTGTGTCAAAGTGTGTTCTGCCTATGTTCTCTTCTAGGTGTTATATACTTTCCATTCTTATACTTAGGTCTTTAAACCATTTTGAGTGGTTTTTTTTTTTGTATATAGTGTAAGGGAGTGTTCTCATTGTTTTATGTGTAGCTGTCCAGGTTACTCAGCACCACTTGTTGAAAAGACTGTTTTTTCTCCACTCTATGTTCTTACCTCCTTTTTCATAGATCAATTAACCATTAGTGCATGGGTTTATTTCTGGCCTCTCTATTTTGTTCCACTGATTTATGTCTCTGTTTTGTGTTGGTATCACACTGTTTTGATTACTGTAGCCTTGTATTACAGCCTGAAATCTGGGAAGATTATACTTGTAACTTTATCCTTTTTTTCAAGATTGTTTTGGAAATTTAGAGTCTTTTGTGGTTCCATATGAATTTTAGGATTATTTATTCTAGTTCTGTGAAAAAGTTATGGGTATGTTCATAGGTGTTGCATTAAATCTGTAGATTGCTTTGTGCCCTTTTAAGATGATTAGAACCACTTCCAAATTTCTTAACAGATTCTCTATTAAAGGACCCAGTCTGTATAGGCAAGATATGATTTTGCAGTACTCATATTTTCCAAATCAATGTATTCCATCCATTCATACATTTATTCATTTACTTATCCATTCATTCATTCATTCATTCATCCATTTATCCATTCATTTATTCATACATCCACCCATTCATTCATATATCCCTTCATTTGACTGCTTATTCATTTACCCATTTATTCATTAAACAAACATCTGTTAAGTCCCTGCTTTATGTTGGACACCACTGTTAAATTACTCCCTCCATTTCTCATCCTATTCCATCCCTTTCTATCTTTTTTTTCCTCTTGTTTTACTGAAACCACTGGATCCACCTCAAAAATCTTATACTTTTTTGTTACCATCACCAGTGCATGTAATAGTCTGAATATCTGTGTGTTGATAAATAAGAAAAGTTTAGAGAACAAAAAGTTGGAAATCAAAGTGACTAAACAACTAGGAGAAAGATTAAGAAGGGTTTAGGAAGTGAGGTGGCCAAAGGACCACCTAATCTGATCAAATATCTAGGAACCTACACTTGGAACACTAGCATATAATTCAGGCTCCATAGCACATGAGATAAGAAGAAGGAAATAAAGTTTCTCATAAGAAAAACAGCTTTCCCAAGGCTAAATTGTCGGTGGTGATTTTATTTCCTACATAGATTTATATTCCAAATGACAGACGTTGGTAGCATGCAATAGTCCTTTTCATATATGCCAAGCGATATCATTTTGTTAAAACATTCTTGTCTGGACCATGGTCTTGTTGGGACTTACTAGATGGTGTATACAAGTTTTGGGAGTTCAAATCCAAACTCTAACATGAGTTCAAATCAAACTCTTAGGCAAGTTATTACCCTCTCTGAACTTATGTTTCTTCCTTTATATAATAATACTTATTTCTGTAGAGTTTTGAAAATTAAATGATATATATGATAAAATTTGTAGCCCTGCCCCTAACATATAGTAAGGTGTGTAGTCATAGTAGCCATTGTTAGTAGAGTTGCATGGATTGGCTATTTCTTATAAGCAAATTTAAGTAATTCTTGGTTTCATACATGTCTACTTCTGCTTTGTAAATAGGAGGGATTATCATCTATATTAAAGTATGCACTAGGTTCAGGTTTTCAAGTAAGGACATATAATTTAACTGAAATTTTATATCTTTAAAAGAAGTTCCCAAACTGCCTCCTATATAGACAATGAGTGTTTAAACGGACGTGAACTTCTTCTGAGAAAGTCTCTGGACTTCATTTACTAAATCAATCACCTCCTCCTATTGGCTTTACTTCATAATGGGCAATGACCCTGAACAAATTAATCCTTTATGTCTTAACTTAATAAAATTTTAATGCACAGGTTTTAATCGGAAAGTAATAAATGTGAATCAAATAAGATTATGGGGAAAATAAACCAGTCATTAGAAAATTTTTTTTCAAGTGGTCCAGATGCCAGCTATGATCAGCCTTACCCTTAAAATGAAGATAAGATTGCCTTAAACCCAATGCCAACACAGTGGGAAATCCAACACTCTCATCAAGATTCCTGCAAATGGGCCAGGAGCTTTGGCTCTTGTGGTCACCCAATCTCCAATTATCTGCTTCTTCTAGAGATAAATTATTTAAATTATGAATAATTTCACCATGATCTTTATATTGAAAACTTCTCTCAACACCGTATTGACTCAAACTAGAAAGTTGGCCTTTTCTCTTAATCTTTACAAATTCCTCACAAAAAGCATTTGTGTATAGACCTGACTTTCCTGAAGGTTTGGGGAGCAAGGAAGGAAAGGAGGTGTTTAAGCATCACAATAATGAAAAAAAATAGTTAAAACTGATTCTGAGACCAACCTTCCCAAAGTTCTATTGTTGATTCTGTCACGGCAGCTGTTGTACTCCAGTTTATGTTCCAGACTCTAAGCAATTTCTTAATACTGCTCTCCTCCTGAAATGTCCCTAAGAAGCTAACAACTTTTCTTACTATTTATTAGTAAACTCGGTTCTCTCTGGCTATTATTTCTAAATTTAGTACCAAATCTACTTTTTGTTGGATGAATCCCACACTGATTGTGTGTTAAACATAATAAATGGCTATTCTCTTCTCTTGGCAACACAAAAGACCAACATAAAACTAAGATGTTCTTTACCAGGATCTTCTCTCTTAAAAATATGTAATTTTAAATTGTGATTTCTCCTTGTTATGAAAGTATATAAGGAATTAACTGGGATGTGAACCAAATAAACACAATAAAGCCAGGAATAGACTATACTGTAATGGGGGAATGATTCTTCAAAGGCTAGAAAAATGGTCACAAAGAATATTCAAGAGCATCCTTCACAGAGACTGATGTGAAGATATGATATGTCCAAGTCTGACACTTCATTTGAGAAGTGGACATTTTATTGGTCTTTAACACAGAAATTTGCTTTCAATTTCCACTTATACCAATATGTAGACCTACAGCCTTGAACAAATAATAACACCTTAGAACCTTATGCAAAAAATCAGTGTCAGTACATCACTTGGTTGGTATGAGAAGCAGATGAAATAATAAATGCATAAAACTTTATAATGGGAAACACAATCAAAACCCTTCCTTTAACTTTTTAAAACATCAAGACCCATGATAACATTCATAGACTTCTTAAAAGGCACAGGACCATCCACTCTAAAAATCTGGACTAACAGAAAAGAAAATCATGGACCCAGAGAATAGACTTGTGGCCACCCGGGGGGGAGAGGGAGGGAGTGGGAGGGATTGGGAGCTTGGGGTTATCGGATACAACTTGGAATGGATTTACAATGAGATCCTGCTGAGTAGCATTGAGAGCTATGTCTAGATACTTAATATTGTAACAGAATGAAGGGTGTAAAAAAAAATGTATACATGTAAGTGTATCTTGGCCCCCATGCTGTACAGCAGAAAAATAAATTAATTAATTAAAAATAAATAAATAAATAAAAATTTAAAAACTAAATAAAAAAATTAAAAATCTGGACTAGATATATGGCAATCATGCAATAGCTTTTGCAACAATGTTTTAGTTCTTTTTTATGAATAATCATGTTAAGTACTTAACTGGTACATAGTACAGAAACCAGAATGTGAAGGAGGATAAGTATCACACCAGAGAGACCACCAGGAGAAACTACCTTGCACTAACTAAAAAAAAAAAAAGACAAAAAGATATCAATTATTATATTACAATAAGGTATGTTACTTTCATTCAGCATTGAATATCTAATCTATTGCAATAAGCACATTTCCTTCCAATATGCAGACTTCCATGCAAAGGCAAGTTTTAGATAGAACAGTTCATGGTGAGTGTGGTGCTAAAGCACAGAAATTTATTGTATGATTCTTGCCTTGGTATGAATAACAAATGCTAGCCCCAAACATCCATTTTCACAATAGGAACCTATACACATTTGGTGTCAACTGCTCATGCTAGCTGCTAAAATATGGGCTTTTTTACCCTAGAGATTGTTTGAATGGATAGAGTTCCTATTTTGCTGACCTTTCTTTTCTACATTAACCAAATCATCTGGCAACTTCTCTTCACTATCTTCTTTTCCCATATGTGTGAATAACTTCAGTCAAGGCTTGTAACCTAGAGGCCATTCGATCTTGTTCAATTGACTCCATCTATTTCTGAAGGGATCTACTGTGCTATAATACAGCTATTATTTCACCCACCAGGATGTATGTATTATTCCCCCTGTTTCTAAGTCATCTGAGAGATGCCACACTGTTGTGACTCCCCTTCCCCCCAAGCAAAGCCAAATAAATATGTTCAAAGAAGGAAATGTCAGCTTGCCTATTACACCACCATCCACTTCCTCTCCAGGGTGGAAACTCACTGACACTTGTCTTTTGAAAAACCTGAGGGACCTCCCTCAGGCCCTGAAAACCAGCCTAAGAATAGTTTTCTAAAAAAAAAAATCAGAAAGTCCCTGAGTAACAGCAGGATATAAATCATAAAGGCTTCTAGAAGTTGGTCTCTAGAGGTTAAAAATAAAGTTTTAAGAAGTAGTGGTAAAGGCATACGGTTAGGTTTTTGAATTTTCCTTGTGCTCTCCTTACTTAGCTCAAGATATTTCAAGATAGCAAAACTTTTAACGATCCCTATAGAAGTAAGAACATATCGACCAATATACCTTTCAGAGTACCAACTATAAGCCAGTTCTTATAGCTGGTGAGCAAGACTGTGTTAAGGTCACGGTCATAGCTCTCAAAGGAATTTACAGCTGGGATAGAAGACAGAAGAAATAAACCAATTGGAATAGAGGATTAAAAGCAATTTTTTTTTGTCTTTTTGCTATTTCTTTGGGCCACTCCTGCGGCATATGGAGGTTCCCAGGCTAGGGGTCGAATCGGATCTGTAGCCACTGGCCTACGCCAGAGCCACAGTAACGTGGGATCTGAGCCGTGTCTGCAACCTACACCACAGCTCATGGCAATGCCAGATCCTTAACCCACTGAGCAAGGGCAGGGACTGAACCCGCAACCTCATGGTTCCTAGTCGGATTCGTTAACCACTGTGCCACGACGGGAACTCCAAAAGCAATTTAAAAGCAAATGCCTATTAAACCCTTGGGAGGAACTCACCCCCTCTCAGCAGCAGCAGTGGAGTAAAGAATGTAATTAAGGCAGTGAAATCCATTCTGTTCCTGTCCCTGGGCTTTCTCCCACCTAGCAATGGCACTAGTTGGAATGATGGAGACAATGCAAATTCACACTGAATTTATTGACCCTGGTTATAACAACAGCAGCAGAAAAGACAAGAGGTCTGGAATATTCATAAAATTTCCCAGCTCACACACTTCATTCTGCCACTTTCGTAACACCCAGAAAAATCTCTGATTCATCCTTTGTGAAGAGAATCTCCACAATTAGATAGGGCTAGTTAGATCTTTGTTCTTCTTGGCTGTGCCTGTGGCATGTGGTACTTCCCAGGCCAGGGATTGAACCCAAGCCACAGCAGTGACAATGTTGATTGCATTTGTTTTTTCTCCATATAACATTATTAAAATGTGGAAGGGCCACAGCAACAAGGAGAGACACCTACACATTTCAGTCCCCCTTAGACACTCTGCTCCCTTAGGTTGAAGCCAGTGCTGCCCTTAGCTCACCTCATGTGTGTGGCTACACAACAGTAAGCACATAATCACCTTACCCTCATCACCTTTGTTTTTAACATGTCCACCAAGAATTTACTGAATTAAGAGATTCAATTTTGACATCAAATATGACATGTTTTCATCCCCTTGCATAGTACATTTCCTTGTTGACCAGCCCGATCCAATTTAAGGGACTATGGGGAAAGAAAGAGACCTTCCCTGGTCCTGGAAGATTTCCAAAAGAGATGATAGACAAGATGGGTGAGGAGGGATAGATGAAGCCAGCTGTATAGTGGGAAAGAGGAAGGGACATCCAGACAGAGGGACAGCAATGGTAAGAGACTGAGAAAGATGGGAAAATGGGATTCCTTCAGTGAAGAAAAATTAAAAATGGAACACCTGGGATATATAAGAGAAAGTCAAAAGAAGAGGGCACTTTAAAAAAAACACAGTAAACCAACTACAATGGAAAAAAAATCTACATTTTGAGAAAAAAAGACAAAAAAAAACAAAAACAAAAATAAAAACAGCAGCCAACTGATGAAGACAATGTGAAACACTGGGTCCAGCTGTTTCTATGAATCACCAAAAAGGCAATGACTGTGTATTTCTTGTCCACTGCTGCAGCCCCTGGGACAGAGTATGGTATATGACAGTAACTATATTCAATGACTGTGTACATGAATGACTGAATGAACAAATGAACAAACAAATGAGTGGAGGTTATCCTTTCTGTATATCAGCCTTACATGTACCACTCCCAGTACAGCAGGCCTATCAAGAGAGCTATTCATTAAAAATAAAAAATTGAGAGATGGGATTAAGATGGCAGAATGGAAGGAATGGAGCTAAAGTGCTCTCCTAAAAACAACAAAATATATGACCAAATACTGAGCAATCTTCAACGAAAAGGACCAGAAACTTTCAAAAAGATATTCTACTCCAGAAAACAAAGAGGAAGCCACATCAAGAGGTAGGAGGGGTGATTATGTGCTATAAACAACCCCATACCTCCCAGGTGGGAAGCTCCCACAGACTGGAAAGTAACTGGTTCATAGAGACTCACCTACAAGAGTGAGAGTCCTGAGCCCCACATCAAACTCCCATGTGTGGGGATCTGGCAATTGGAAAGAGCCCCTGGAGCAACTGTTAAACTGAAGTTAGAGATGGCTCAGGGTTTAGGACACATGATTGACCTTCCTCATAGCAGGAAGTGAGAATGTGGCAGCCAGGGTGTTTCTATCCTTTCCACAGTCTCTAGGAAAATTTAGAGGTGAAACAGACAATAAAAGTAATGTAGGGATGGGATTAGGATGGTGGAATAGAAGGACTTGAACTCAACTTCTCTCCTAAAAACAACAAACTTTGCAACTAAATGCTGAGCAATATACAACCAAATGGATTGGAAACTTTCAAAAAGATATTCTACTCCAGAAAACAAAGAGGAGGCCACATCAAGAGGTAGGGGGCAATTATGTGCTATAAACAACCCCATACCTCCCAGGTGGGAAGCTCCCACAGACTGGAAAGTAACTGGTTCACAGAGACTCACCTACAAGAGTGAGAGTCCTGAGCCCCACATCAAACTCCCATGTGTGGGGATCTGGCAATTGGAAAGAGCCCCTGGAGCATATGGCATTGAAGGCCAGTGGGGCTGGTGCACAGGAACTCCATGTGACTGGGGGAAGCAGAAATCCCATTCTTGGAAAGTGTATGCAGACTTTCACATGTACTGGGTCCCAGGGAAAAGCAGGGTCTCCAGGGGAATCTGGGTCATGCCTGGCTGCAGTTCTTGGAGGACCTCCTGGGAAATCAGGGGTGAATGTGGCTTGTTGTAGGGGAAGGACATTGGAAGCCAAGCTCTCTGGAATATTCATCAGCATGCCTTTCCCTGGAGGTGGCCATTTTGGAAAATCTGGCCCCACCCATCAGCACTGAGAGGCCCAGGGCAAAGAACAATCCAGGTGGGATCACAGCCCTGCCCCTCAGTAAACTGGCTACCTAAAGACCCCCTGGGCACACACAGAGCCACCTCTACTCTCACCCAGAGACAAAGCCCCACCCACCAGAGGGATAGGAATCAGCTCCACCTAGCAGTGGGCAGGCATCAGTCCCTCCCCTCAGGAAGCTTGCACCAAGCCCCTGTCCCAACTTCAGCCACAAGGGGGGCAGATGCCAGAAGTAAGAGAGGCTACAACTCTATTATCTGGAAAAAGGTCACCACACCAAAAACCTATAAAAATGACAACACAGAGAACTATAGCTCAGATGAGGGAGAAAGGAAAACCCCCAGAAAAACAGCTAAGTGATCAGGGGATTCTCAGCCACCAGGTAAGACTTTAGGCTGTTGATGCTGAAGAGGATGCAAGACATTGGAAATAAACTGGAGGCAAAGATGGGTAATGTACAGGAAACACTGAGCAAGGAGATACAGGGTGTACAACTTAAGCAAGAAGAGATGCAAAATACAGTAACTGAAATAAAAAAAAATTCACTAGAGGCAGCCAACAGCAGAATACAGGAGGCAGAAGAACAAACAAGCGAGGTGGAGGACAGATTAGTGGAAATCATGGAAGCGGAACAGAAAAGAGGAAAAAGACTGAAAACGAATGAAGAGAGTCTCAGAGAACTCTGGGACAACGTTGAACACACCAACATCCCATATTATAGGGGTGCCAGAAGGAGAAGGGAGAGAGAGAGAAAGGGACAGAAAAAATATTCCAAGAGATACTAGCCAAAAACTTCCCTAACATGGGAAAGGAACCACTCACTCACATTCAGGAAGCACCACGAGTACCATACAAAATAAACCCAAGGAGGAACACCCCAAGACACATACTAATCAAACTGACCAAAATTAAAGACAAGGAGAAAATATCGAGAGCAGCCAGGGGAAAGAAACACGTAACATACAAGGGAACCCCAATAAGGTTATTGGCAGATTTTTCAGCAGAAACTCTGCAGGCCAGAAGGGAATGGCATGGTATACTTAGCGTGATGAAAGGGAAAAACCTCCAACCAAGATTGCTTTCCCCAGCAAGGCTCTCATTCAGATTTGAAGGAGAAATCAAAAGCTTCACAGATAAGCAAAAGCTAAGAGAATTCAGCAGCACTAAACCAGCTTTGCAACAAACACTAAAGGAACTTCTCTAGGCAGAAGAGAAAAGGCCGCAACCAGAAACAAAAATACCACAAATGACAAGGCTCACCAGTAAAGGTATACATACAGTAAAGACAGGAAATCATCCACACACAATTATGCCACCCAAATCAGAAATCGTGAGAAAAGGAGGGTACTACAAATGCAGGACACCAGAGATGCACTTGCAAATAAGAGACCAACAACTTCAAACAGTCTCGTGTATGTGTGTGTATATATATGTATATACATATATATACACACACACACACATATATGTATGTATATATGTATATATATATTTATATTTATATAGACTCCATCAAAACTTCAGAGTAGTGGCAAACCAAAAATCTACAATTGACACACAAAGAAATAAGAAAAATCAACTCAAATACAACACTAAAGGCAGTCATCAAACCACAAGAGGAGAGAACAAGAGAAGAAGGGAAGAAAAAAGAGCAACAAAAACAAATCCCAAGCAGTTAATACAATGGCAATAAGAACATACACATCAATAATTACCTTAAATGTTAATGGACTAAACGCCCCAACCAAAAGACAGAGACTGGCTGAATGGATACAACAACAAGACCCACATATATGCTGTCTTCAAGAGACCCACTTCCCTTCTAGGGACACACACAAATGGAAAGTGAGAGGATGGAAGAAAATGTCCCATGGAAACAGGAATCAATAGAAAGCTGGAGTAGCAGTACTCATATCAGACAAAATAGACTTTAAAATGAAGAATATCTTAAGGGACAAGGAAGGTCACTACCTAACGATCAAAGGGTCAATCCAAGAAGAAGATTTAACAGTTTTAAATATCTACGCACCCAACCTAGTGGTTCATCACAAGATATAAGGCAACTGCCAACAACCTTAAAAGGAGAAATTGACAACAACACAGTAATAGCAGGGGACTTTAGCACCCCACGTACAGCAATGGACAGATCATCCAGACACAAAATCAATAAGGAAACAGGGGCCCTGAATGAAGCATTAAACCAGATGGACTTCATAGATATTTATAGGACGTTCCGTCCAAAAGCAACAGACTACACATTCTTCTCAAGTGCACATGGGACATTCTCTAAGATTGGTCACATTCTGGGCCACAAACCCAGCCTCAGTAATTTTAAGAAAATTGACATCATATCAAGCATCTTTTCTGACCACAAAGCTATATGACTGGACATCAACAACAGGAAAAAAAAACTGTGCAAAACACACAAACACGTGGAGACCAAACAACATGCGACTAAACAAACAAAGGATCATCACTGAGGAAATCCAAGAGGAAATTAAAAAATACCTAGAAGCAAATGACAACAGTGATACAACACTCCAAAACCTATGGGATGCAGCAAAAGCCGTTCTAAGAGGAAAGTTTATAGCAATACAAGCCCACCTCAGGAAACAAGAAAAAGCCCAAATAAACAAGCTAACTTGACATCTAAAGCAGCTCGAGAGAGAAGAACAGACAAGACCTAAAGTTAGCAGAAGGAAAGAAATCATAAAGATCAGAGCAGAAATCAAGGAAATAGAAACAAAGAAAACCATTGAAAGGATCAATGAAACAAATGCTGGTTCTTTGAAAAGATCAACAAAATTGGCAAACCCCTAGCCAGACTTATCAAGCAAAAAAGAGAGAGGACTCAAATCAATAACACTAGAAATGAAAAAGGAGAAGTAACAACGGACTTCACAGAAGTGCAAAGGATCATAAGAGACCACTATATGCAACTACATGCCAATATAATAGAAAAACTCGAAGAAATGGAAAAATTCTTAGAAAAGTACAATCTCCCAAGACTAAACCAAGACGAAATAGAAAAGATGAATGGACCCATCACAAGAACTGAAATTGAAACTGGGATTAAAACTCTTCCAACAAACAAAAGTCCAGGACCAGATGGCTTCACAGGTGAATTCTATCCAACATTTAGAGAAGAGCTAACGCCTCTCCTTCTGAAACTATTCCCAAAAATTGCAGAAGAAGGGACACTCCCAAACTCATTCTATGAGGCCACCATCACCCTGATACCCAAGCCAGACAACGACACCACAAAAAAAGAAAACGACAGGCCAATTTCACTGATGAACATGGATGTGAAAATCCTCAACAAGATACTAGCAAACCACATCCAACAATACATTCAAAGGATTGCACATCCTGATCAAGTGGGACTTATCCCAGGGATGCAAGGGTTCTTCAATATCCACAAATCCATCAGTGTGATACACCACATTAACAAACTGAAGAATAAAAACCATAGGATCCTCTCAATAGACGTGGAAAAAGCCTTTGACAAAATCCAACACCCATCTCTGATAGAATCCCTTCAGAACGTGGGCATAGAGGGAACCTACCTCAACATAATAAAGGCCATATATGACACACCCACCGCGAACATCATTCTCAATGGTGAAAAGCTGCAAGAATTCCCACTGAGATCAGGAACAAGACAAGGATATCTGCTCTCGCCACTATTCAATATAGTTCTGGAAGTCCTAGCCACAGCAATCAGAGAAGTAAAAGAAATAAAAGGAATCCAGATTGGAAAGGAAGAAGTAAAACTATCACGATTTGCAGATGACATGATACTATACCTAGAGAATCCTAAAGACTCTACCAGGAAACTGTTAGAGCTCATCCATGAAATTGCAAAGTCGCAGGATACAAAATCAATACACAGAAATCAATGGCATTTCTATACACGAACAATGAAAGATCAGAAAGGGAAATGAGGGAAGCAATCCCGTTTAACATTGCATGCAAAAGAATAAAACACCTAGCAGTAAACCTACCTAAAGAGACAAAAGACCTGTACTCTGAAAACTATAAGACACTGATGACAGAAACCAAAGGTGACACAAAGACATATCATGCTCTTGCATTGGAAGAGCCAATATTATCAAAAGGACTCTTCTACCCAGGGCAATCTACAGAGTCAATGCAATCCCTATCAAATTACCAAGGACATTTGTCACAGAACTCAAACATACTATTGTAAAGTTTATTTGGAAGCACAAAAGAACCAGAATGGACAAAGACCTCCCGAGAAAGAAAAATGGAGCTGGAGGAATCAGGCTCCCTGACTCCAGACTCTACTATAAAGC
Source organism: Phacochoerus africanus (assembly GCF_016906955.1). NCBI lineage: Eukaryota > Metazoa > Chordata > Mammalia > Artiodactyla > Suidae > Phacochoerus > Phacochoerus africanus. The sequence continues at coordinate 87,102,813 of NC_062544.1, read as the reverse complement.
AACAGTCATCAAAACTGTATGGTACTGGCACGAAGACAGAAATAGAGATCAGTGGAACAGGATAGAAAGCCCAGAATCAAACCCACACGCCTACAGTCGACTAATCTATGACAAAGGAGGCAAGACTATACAGTGGAGAAGAAAAGACAGTCCCTTCAATAAGTGGTGCTGGGAAAACCGGACAGCCACATGGAAAAGAATGAAATTAGAACACTCCCTAACACCATACACAAAAAGAAACTCAAAATGGGTGAAAGACCTATATATAAGACCATACACTATAAAACTCTTAGAGGAAAACACAGGACAAACACTCTCTTGATATGAACGACAGCAACATCTTCTCAAATCCACCTCTTAGTGTAATGACGGTAAAAACAAAAATAAACAAATGGGACCTAATTAAACTTCAAAGTTTCTGCACAGCAAAGGAAACCCCAAACAAAACGGAAAGACAATCCACAGAATGGGAGAAAATCTTTGCAAATGATTCGACTGACAAGTGATTAATCTCCAAAATTTATAAACACCTCCTGCCACTCCATACCAAAAAAACAAACAACCCCATCAAAACACGGGCAGAATATCTAAGCAGACAATTCTCCAAAGAAGACATGCAGATGGCCGAGAAACACATGAAAAGATGTTCAACATCACTCATTATGAGAGAAATGCAAATCAAAACCACTATGAAGTACCACCTTACACCAGCCAGAACGGCCATCATCCAAAAGTCTACAAACAAGAAGTGCTGAAGAGGGTGTGGAGAAAAAGGAACCCTAGTACACTGTTGGTGGGATTGTCAATTGGTACCACCACTGATGGAGATTCCTCAGAAAAGTAAAAATAGAACTACCATTTGATCCAGCCATCCCACTCCTGGGCATCTATCCAGAGAAAACCATGAGTTGAAGAGACACGTGTACTCCGATGTTCATTGCAGCACCATTTGCAATAGCCTAGACATGGAAACAACCTGAATGTCCATCGACAGAGGAGTGGATCAAGAAGACGTGGCACATATACACAATGGAATATTACTCAGCCATTAAAAGGAACGAAATAGCGGCATTTTTAGCAATAGGAATGGACCTAGAAATTATCATGCTAGGAGAAGTCAGCCATACAATGAGACACCAACATCCAATGCTTTCACTGACATGTGGAATCTTTAAAAAGGACACAATGAACTTCTTTGCAGAATAGGTAATGTCTCACAAGCTTTGAAAACTCATGGTTTCCAAAGGAGAGTTTGGGTCTTTGGGGGATGCGCTGGGGGTGTGGATTTATGGAAATCCTATAAAATTCATTTGTGATGATCATTGTAAAAGTATAAATGTAATAAATTCACTGATAACAAAAAAATTGAAAAAATTAAAATTAATCTATGAGTTCCCATTGTGGTGCAGCCAAAATTAATCCATCTAGTAACCATGAGGATATGGGTTCAATCCCTGTCCTTGCTCAGTGTGTTAAGGATGTGGCATTGCCATGAACTGTGGTATAGGTCACAGATGTGGCTGGGATCTGGCGTTGCTGTGGCTGTGGTTGGCAGCTGTAGCTCTGATTCAACCCCTATCCTGGGAACTTCCATATGCTATGGGTGCAGCCAAAAAAAGAAATAAATAAAAAGTCAAAAAAATAGAAAACAAAAATAAAAACAATCTAAATGATTCTTTGATAACGTGGCATGTGAAGCCCAAATAACTCCCTTGCATATTAAAAAGAGAGAATTCCACTCTTCCTACCCCGCATTAAGCCTGAATCTTATTCGGCCTCTATATCTATTGGAAATAGAAAAATTAATATAAATTTATAGGAAATATAGAAGGATAGGTACATCATTATATGACAACACAGTTTTGGAATCTCTAAAATGCAGAGAGAGAGGGAGAAACTACAAGATGAACAACCTGGTTTCTACAATTAATGTTTCAAAGGGAGAGTGCGGGAGTGAAAGAGGGAGAGGGAAAGAGACTGAAGGGTCAGGGAATTCTATTCTTTCTTTTCCCCCTTTTTTGGCCACCCCAAACACGTGAAGTTTCCTGGACCAGAAGTCAGATCAGAGTTGCAGTTGAGACCCATGCTGCTGCGGCAATGCGGAATCCCCAACCCACTGTGCTGGACCAGGGATTGAACCTGTATGCCAGTGCTCCGGAGACACCCAATGAGCCACAGTGGGAACTCCATCGACCTGTTCTTGACCTGCTAAATTACATGCAACTCTTAGATTCTGGCTTAAACCACAAACTGAAATTGAGGAGGAGAGAGAGACAGAAATCTAAGTGTGATTGGATATCCAATGATATTAAGAAATTAATTTTTAAGTTGACATAATATTAGTGTTTTAAGGATTCTATCATTTCATCCATAAATACTTGAAACTTACCTACTTAAATAATTTTGAGCAAAATGATGAGCATTTAGGTGAGAGAGAGCATGCCTTGTTGGCACCACGAGCTAGTGTAGCAGGTCCTGGGTCTGACCCCGGAGAACACTAGACAGAAGGCAGTTTTCTCTCTCCAGCTGGGACTGGGCAAATGCTCCCTGGTTCCTTTTCATAATACCTTTTTTTAGTGCTATCAAAGAGTTTCTTCCCAATGCATGATTTTCTGTGTTTCAGATATTGTAATTGACTTTACTTGTACCAAATACTTTCTCCAGCACCAAGGAACCTAATTAGGGTTAGAAAAAACAAATACCACTGTTCGCCATTATGCAAGAGGCAGGATGTCTTAGACCCTCATGGCCTGCTTGCTATTATGGGTATTTATTTGTAAGAAGCTCCGCAGTGGCTCTTTGCATTGTTTACATTGTTTCAGCAACAGCATGAGGTGCGCTGCTGGAATGCAGCTGGGATAACTTTGGATTTGGTAAAAGATCCATTCCTGTCAAGAGTGATTCACGGGTTCTCATTTTCTGGTGACTAGCCTGGTAAGGACTGCATCAGGCTCCATATTTTAGCTCTGAAGAATAGAGAAAGTATTAAACTTAATAACGGCTTCCCAAATTCTGTACTCTAATGTAGATTTTGGCTATCTGTCCAAATGTTAAAAGTAGTCCAGCTCAGATGTATCAAATCCATCCATTCGTTCATCTATTCCTTGAATCCATTCATCTATCCACCTATCCATCCATATTTATTATGTATTTACTTATCTATATACTGTCTATGTAATTTCTTTGAGAAATTTTGATGAAAAATTGATTTTGAGTGATATTTGTCATAATTATTGATCACCATCAAACTTTTGGGGGACATCTTCATATTTCAGTGAAAAAATTATGTCAGGAGTCAGTAATTTTGAATCTTAACTTACCATATAACCTCAGAAAACTATAATTTTCTGTGCTTAAGTTTCTGCATCTGTAAGTATTAACAAAATAACTTTGAAAAAAAAACTGTCCCAGGGAAAAATCACCAAAGATGTTATATCATGTTCCAAAAACTGTTTGAAGAGATGTGATATTATTATAATGCCTTAAATAAAAAGAAAAGAATGTAATACTCTTCCAGAACAATATCGAATTTGTACCAAATAGAGTAAAACATGCTGAATGAAAACGCATCGAAATTTTTGTTCCTCTAAAATCCAAGTGTCGAATATTAGCTTGGGAAGGAGGTTTAAAAGGTATTGAATCCAAGAGCCACAATTAACATACATGGGAGTGAATGCAGAGTGAATGCATGCTCGCCTAAACCCATAAGACCACATCAGAGTTAGCACTAAGACACAGGATTAAATGATAGGATTGCATACAACGGCATTATAGGAGAGCTACACGCATTTAAGGATCAGAGGTATGTAGTTCCCTGGTGGCACAGTGAGTTAAGGTCCGACATTGTCATTTCTGTGACTCAGGTTGATGTTATGGCGTAGGTTCTATCCTTGGTCCAGGAACTTCCACATGCCATGGATGTGGCCAAAAAAAATATCAGAGGTATGATTAAAATGTGTTTATTTCTTTCCCCTGAACAATAAGAAATCACAAGACAGGTGGTCCAGGGCTAGTAGTAGGGGCTCCCTGATGCCATCAAAGGAACAGGCTCCTTCTGTCCTTTGGCCCCATCATCTTTAGGGACGGCTGCTGCTTGCTGGGCACCTAGACCAGAAGGATGAAGCAGAAGAGGTATCATACTTCAGCATGCATTTTACTGGCTAGCAGAGTCAACATCGCCCCCTCTAACCACAAGAAAGTCTGAAAAGGGGCGGGGGGTGGGGGGCTTTTAATCTTCTATGGGCTGTAGTTGAGAAGAAAATGGAAATGAGGCTTGGAATGGATGTTGAGGGAGCCCATCCGAAGCACCAGCCTTCTTGATTCTGAATCCAGGGCTCTTTGTTAACGCCTTTTTCCTTTGTAGAAATTTGTCCTAAAAGGCTGGTTAAGTGATCTGCCCTAGCCACAAAACTAAGTGATAAACATAAATCCAGGGATTTTGTTGCTGAAGCTTATAACCGCTAACCTATTCATGAGTGGATGAATTTCTTTTCTTACCACCTTAGCTTCAGCCACTGTCATCTCTTGCCTGCATTATTGCAGTAGACTCCTAACAATTCCTTCTGACTCCAGCCCTACCCTCTTCTCTCTTTTCTCAGTCCAACAGTGAGAGTGATACTGATAAAGTTGAAATCAGATTGTGTCATTCTTCAACTTGAAAACCCTTTCATTGCTTTCTATTTCTCGAAATAAAACCCCAAAGTCTTTATAGTGGCCTTTGAGGGCCTACCTAGTCACCCCACTTTACACTATGACTCTGTCCCAGCTCCTCTATGCCTTGCTTCACTCTTCCCTGGTCACAGTGGCCTCCTGGCTGTCCCTCAAACAGGCCAGGAAGTTCCCATCTGCCCCTTCTCTCTACACCTAGAATGTTCTTCCCTAAATATCTCCATATTTAGCTCCTTCATCCCCTTCATGACTTTGTTCCAATAACACTTCTTTAGCAAGTTCTTTTTTTTTTGTCCTTCTGGTATGTGGAAGTTCCTGGGCCAGAGGTTGAACCCGTGTCACAGCAGTGATCCATGCCACAGCAGTGACAAACACCAGATCATTAACCACCACAAGGGAACTCCTAAGGTCTTTTTTTTTTTTTTTACTCTCCTGTATTTTTTTTCATTTTTTTATTACTCAAATGAATTTATCACATCATAGTTGTATAATGACCATAACAATCTGATTTCACAGGATTTCCATCCCACAGCCCAAGCACATCCCCCCACCCCCCAAACTGTCTCCTCCTGAGACCATAAGTTTTTCAATGTCTGTAAGTCAGCATCTGCTCTGCAAAGAAATTCAGTCTGTCCTTTTTTCAGATTCCACATATCAGTGGAAGCATTGGATGTTGGTGTCTCATTGTATGGCTGACTTCTCCTAGCATGATAGTTTCTAGGTCCATTCCTATTGCTAAAAATGCTGGTATTTCGTTCTTTTTAATGGCTAAGTGATATTACATTGTGTATATGTACCATGTCTTCTTGATCCACTCCTCTGTTGATGGACATTTGGGTTGTTTCCATGTCTTGGCTATTGTAAATGGTGCTGCAATGAACATCGGAGTACACGTGTCTTTTCAACTCATGGTTTTCTCTGGATAGATGCCCAGGAGTGGGATGGCTGGATCAAATGGTAGTTCTATTTCTAGTTTTCTGAGGAATCTCCATACTGCTTTCCACAGTGGTTGTACCAATTGACAATCCCACCAACAGTGTACTAGGGTTCCTTTTTCTCCACACCCTCTTCAGCACTTCTTGTTTGTAGACTTTTGGATGATGGCCATTCTGGCTGGTGTAAGGTGATACTTCATAGTGATTTTGATTTGCATTTCTCTAATAATGAGTGATGTTGAACATCTTTTCATGTGTTTCTTGGCCATCTGTATGTCTTCTTTGGAGAATTGTCTGTTTAGATCTTCTGCCCATTTTTGGATGGGGTTGTTGGTTTTTTTGGTATGGAGCTGCAGAAGGTGTTTATAAATTTTGGAGATGAATCCCTTGTCAATCGATTCAATTGCAAAGTTTTTATGCCATTCTGTGGGTTGTCTTCATTTTGTTTAGGGTTTCCTTTGCTGTGCAGAAACTTTGAAGTTTGATTAGGTCCCATTTGTTTATTTTTCTTTTTATTGTCAATACTCTGATAGGTGGATCGGAGAAGATGTTGCTGTCGTTTATGTCAGAGAGTGTTTGGCCTATGTTTTCCTCTAGGAGTTTGATCGTGTCTGGTTTTATATCTAGGTCTTTAATCCATTTGGAGTTTCTTTTTGTGTATGGTGTTAGGGAGTGTTCTAATTTAATTCTTTTCCATGTGGCTGTCCAGTTTTCCCAGCACCACTTATTGAACAAGCTGTCCTTTCTCCATTGCATAGTCTTGCTTCCTTTGTCATAGATGAGTTGGCTGTAGGTGTGTGGGTTTAATTCTGGCTTTCTATCCTGTTCCACTGATCTATATGTCTGTCTTTGTGCCAGTACCATGCAGTTTTGATGACTGTTTCTTTGTAATATAGCCTGAAGTCCGGGAGCCTGATTCCTCCAGCTCCATTTTTCTTTTTCAGGATGTCTTTGGCTATTCTGGGTCTGTTGTGCTTCCAAAAAAACTTTAAAATGTTTTGTTCGAGTTCTGTGAAAAATGTCCTTGGTAATTTGATAGGGATTGCATTGACTCTGTAGATTGCCTTGGGTAGTATAGTCATTTTGATAACATTAACTCTTCCAATCCACGAGCATGGTATATCTTTCCATCTCTTTGTGTCATCTTTGATTTCTTTCATCAGTGGCTTGTAGTTTTCAGAATACAGGTCTTTTGTTTCTTTTGGTAGGTTTACTCCTAGGTATTTTATTCTTTTGGATGCGATGGTAAACGGGATTGCTTCCCTCATTTCCCTTTCTGATCTTTCATTGTTCGTGTATAGAAATGCCATTGATTTCTGTGTATTGATTTTGTATCCTGCAACTTTGCCAAATTCGTGGATAAGCTCTATCAGTTTTCTGGTAGAGTCTTTAGGATTCTCTAGGTATAGTATCATGTCATCTGCAAATCGTGATAGTTTTACTTCTTCCTTCCCAATTTGGATTCCTTTTATTTCTTTTACTTCTCTGATTGCTGTGGCTAGGACTTCCAGAACTATATTGAATAGTGGCGAGAGCAGATATCCTTGTCTTGTTCCTGATCTCAGTGGGAATTCTTGCAGCTTTTCACCATTGAGAATGATGTTCATGGTGGGTTTGTTGTATATGGCCTTTATCATGTTGAGGTAGGTTCCCATTATGTCCACTTTCTGAAGGTTTTTTTTTTTATCAGAAATGGGTGTTGGAGTTTGTCAAAGGATTTTTCTGTGTCTATTGAGAGGATCCTATGGTTTTTATTCTTCAGTTTGTTAATGTGGTGTATCACACTGATGGATTTGTGGATATTGAAGACCCCTTGCAACCCTGGGATAAATCCCACTTGATCATGATGTGCAATCCTTTGAATGTATTGTTGGATGTGGTTTGCTAGTATCTTGTTGAGGATTTTCACATCCATGTTCATCAGTGAAATTGGCCTGTCGTTTTCTTTTTTTGTGGTGTCGTTGTCTGGCTTGGGTATCAGGGTGATGGTGGCCTCATAGAATGAGTTTGGGAGTGTCCCTTCTTCTGCAATTTTTGGGAATAGTTTCAGAAGGAGAGGCGTTAGCTCTTCTCTAAATGTTGGATAGAATTCACCTGTGAAGCCATCTGGTCCTGGACTTTTGTTTGTTGGAAGAGTTTTAATCCCAGTTTCAATTTCAGTTCTTGTGATGGGTCCATTCATCTTTTCTATTTCGTCTTGGTTTAGTCTTGGGAGATTGTACTTTTCTAAGAATTTTTCCATTTCTTCGAGTTTTTCTATTATATTGGCATGTAGTTGCATATAGTGGTCTCTTATGATCCTTTGCACTTCTGTGAAGTCCGTTGTTACTTCTCCTTTTTCATTTCTAGTGTTATTGATTTGAGTCCTCTCTCTTTTTTGCTTGATAAGTCTGGCTAGGGGTTTGCCAATTTTGTTGATCTTTTCAAAGAACCAGCATTTGTTTCATTGATCCTTTCAATGGTTTTCTTTGTTTCTATTTCCTTGATTTCTGCTCTGATCTTTATGATTTCTTTCCTTCTGCTAACTTTAGGTCTTGTCTGTTCTTCTCTCTCGAGCTGCTTTAGATGTCAAGTTAGCTTGTTTATTTGGGCTTTTTCTTGTTTCCTGAGGTGGGCTTGTATTGCTATAAACTTTCCTCTTAGAACGGCTTTTGCTGCATCCCATAGGTTTTGGAGTGTTGTATCACTGTTGTCATTTGCTTCTAGGTATTTTTAATTTCCTCTTGGATTTCCTCAGTGATCCTTTGTTTGTTTAGTCACATGTTGTTTGGTCTCCACGTGTTTGTGTGTTTTGCACAGTTTTTTTTTTTCCTGTTGTTGATGTCCAGTCATATAGCTTTGTGGTCAGAAAATATGCTTGATATGATTTCAATTTTCTTAAACTTACTGAGGTTGGATTTGTAGCCCAGGATATGGTCAATCTTAGAGAATGTTCCATGTGCACTTGAGAAGAATGTGTAGTCTGTTGCTTTTGGATGGAATGTCCTATAAATATCTATGAAGTCCATCTGGTTTAATGCTTCATTCAGGGCCTGGTCTTCCTTATTGATTTTGTGTCTGGTTGATCTGTCCATTGCTGTAAGTGGGGTGTTAAAGTCCCCCACTATGATTGTGTTATTGTTGATTTGTCCTTTTAAGGTTGTTGGCAGTAGCCTTATATATTGTGTTGTGTGTGTAGATATTTAAAATTATATCATCTTGGATTGATCCTTTGATCATTATGTAATGTCCTTCTTTGTCCCTTAAGATATTCTTCATTTTAAAGTCTATTTTATCTGATACGAGTATTGCTACTCCAGCTATCTTTTGATCCCCATTTGCTTGAAATATTTTCTTCCATCCTTTCACTTTCCATTTGTGTGTGTCCCTAGAAGAGAAGTGGGTCTCTTGAAGACAGCATATATGTGGGTCTTGTTTTTGTATCTATTCAGCCAGTCTATGTCTTTTGGTTGGGGCGTTTAGTCCATTAACATTTAAGGTAATTATTGATGTGTATGTTCTTATTGCCATTTTATTAATTCCTTTGGATTTGTTTTTCCTGCTCTTTTTCCTTTCCTTCTTCTCTTGTTCTTTTCTGCTTATAGAAGTTCCTTTAGTATTTGTTGTAAGGCTGTTTTAGTGTTGCTGAATTCTCTCAGCTTTTGCTTATCTGTGAAGTTTTGATTTCTCCTTCACATCTGAGCGAGAGCCTTGCTGGGTAGAGTAATCTTGGTTGGAGGTTTTTTCCTTTCATCACGTTGAGTATATCATGCCACTCCCTTCTGGCCTGCAGAGTTTCTGTTGAAAAATCTGCTGATAGCCTTATTGGGGTTCTCTTGTATGTTATTTGTTTCTTTTCCCTAGCTGCTTTTAAGATTTTCTCTTTGTCTTTAATTTTCATCAGTTTGATTAGTATGTGATTGGGGTGTTCCTCCTTGGGTTTATTTTGTATGGTACTCGTTGCACTTCCTGAATGTGAGTGAGTGGTTCCTTTCCCATGTTAGGGAAGTTTTCGGCTAGTATCTCTTGGAATATTTTTTCTGTCTCCTTCTCCCTCTCTTCTCCTTCTGGCACCCCTATAATACGGATGTTGGTGTGTTCAACGTTGTCCCAGAGTTCTCTGAGACTCTCTTCATTTGTTTTCAATCTTTTTTCTCTTTTCTGTTCTGCATCCATAATTTCCACTAATCTGTCCTCCACCTCGCTTGTTTGTTCTTCTGCCTCCTCTATTCTGCTGTTAGCTGCTTCTAGTGAATTTTATATTTCAGTTATTGTATTTTGCATCTCTTCTTATTTAAGTTTTATGTCTTGTATCTCTTTGGTCAGTGTTTCCTGTACATTATCCATCTTTGCCTCCAGTTTATTTCCAATGTCTTGCATCATCTTTAGCATCAACAGTCTAAAGACTTTTTCCTGGAGGCTGAGAACCTCCTCATCACTTAGCTATTTTTCTGTTTTTTTTTTTTTTCCTTTCTCCCTCATCTGAGCTATAGTTCTCTGTGTTTTCATTTTTATAGGTTTTTGGTGTGGTGACCTTTTTCCAGATAATAGCATTGTAGCCTCTTTTACTTCTGATGTCTGCCCCCCTGTGGCTGAGGTCAGTATGGGGGCTTGGTGTAGGCTTCCTGATGGAAGGGGCTGATGCCTGCCCCCTGGTAGGAGGAGCCGATTCTAATCCCTGTGGTGGGTGGGGCTTCGTCTCTGGATGGTATTAGAGGCAGCAGTGTGCCTGAGGGGTCATTAGGTAGCCAGTTTACTGAGGGGCAGGGCTGTGATCCCACCTGGATTGTTGTTTGCCCTGGGGCTTCTCAGTGGCTGGCTGACGGGTGGGGCCAGATTTTCCCAAAATGCCCACCTCCAGAGAAAGGCACTGCTGCTGAATATTCCCGAGAGCTTTGCTTTCAATGTCCTTCCTTCACAACAAGCCACATTCACTCCTGTTTTCCCAGGATGTCCACCAAGAACTGCGGTGAAGTTTGACCCAGATTCCCTAGGAGATTTTGCTTTGCCCTGGGACTCAGTGCATGTGAAAGTCTGTGTGCACCTTTTAAGAATGGGGTCTCTGTTTCTCCCAGTCCCGTGGAGCTCTTGTGCACAAGCCCCACTGGCCTTCAATGCCAGATGCTCTGGGGCTCGTTCTCCCTGTGCCCGATCCCCACATGTAAGAGTTTGATGTGTGGCTCATAACTCTCACTCCTGTAGGTGAGTCTCTGAGAACCAGTTAGTTTCCAATCTGTGAGCTTCCCACCCAGGAGGTATGGGGGTTTTTATATCATGAAATCGCCCCTCCTACCTCTTGATGTGGCCTCCTCTTTTTCTTCTGAGTGGGGTATCTTTTTTAAGGTTTCTGGTCCATTTTGGTGATGTGTGCTCAGTCTTTAGTTGTGAATTTTGTTGATTTTAGGAGAGAAGTTGAGCTCCAGTCCTTCTATTCCGCCATCTTAATCCCTTCTCCTTAAGGTCTTTTTTAATTGAATGAAAGACTCTTTAAACTCTATAGTGCTTAACAATTTTCACAAGTTTTACATACATGATTTCATATAATCCCATAATAATCCTTTAAAAAAATCCTCTACTCCTATATTGCCCTTCCCCCCTTTCCCTCTCTCCAAAGGTAACCACTAGTTTGTTCTCTATATCTGTTAATCTGTTTCTTTGTTGTTGTTGTGTTATATTCACTAGTTTGTAGTATTTTTTAGACCCCATATATAAATTATATTGTACAGTATTTTCCTCTCTTTGTCTGATTTATTTCACTTGGCATAATGCCCTCCAAATTTTTCCATTTTGCTGCAGATGGCATCATTTCATTTTTTATGGATGAGTTGTGTTCCATTATACCATACACCACCACTTCTTTTTTCATTCATCTGCTGATAAATATTAATGTTGGTTCCATACTTTAGCCAGGTCGTTGACTACCCCATTTTTTTCTTTTTTTTTTACAGCCTCAACTGTGGTATATGGAACTTCCTAGGTTAGTGGTCGAATTGGAGCTACAGCTGCAGGCCTATGCCACAACCACAACCACAGCAATACAGGCTCCAAGCCATATCTGCAACCTACACCACAGCCTGTGGCAATGCCAGTTCCTTAACCCACTGAGCAAAGCCAGAGATCGAACCTGCATCCTCACGGATACTATGTCAGGTTCTTAACCTGCTGAGCCACAACAGGAACTCCTGACCACCCTATTTAAATTGCAATACTATCCCCATGCTGTACAGTGGGGAAAAATTATAAAAAAATAAATAAATTGCAATACTAATGCCTTATTATGAGCTCTCTCTGTGAGTCTGCCAAGTTTTTTTTTTTCTTCACAGCACTTAGTTTGTCTCTTCTGACTAGAATGTCACATCCATGAAGCAGCCATGTTTGTCCTTTTTGTTCACCACTGGATCCCCAGTTACCCAACAAGAGAGCAGTGGATAGGAGGGAGAAAATATTCAGTGCCTTGGCTGCTGGCTCCCATCCTGTGGGGTGGCCTTAAGCTAGCTGTGTCCCTAAAGTCACTGCTTTCCTTAAGGTAGACCTCTACTGAACCCTCTACTGATAACTTCTGGTAATACCCTTTTCCCCTCTGTACCATGGATTTAGGGTACCTATAGATCTGATGTTTTGAGTTCAGAATCACTGCACTACTCTTCACCCTGCCCACTCTTTTATGATGAATTCCTACTGAAAACTTCTTTCTTAACTGGAAAATGCCCTCTGTTTCCTTCTGAAGCCCTGACTACTATAGTGCTCTATTATTATTATTATTATTATTATTATTATTATTATTATTACTACTACTACTACTATTTGTCTTTTGCCTTTTTAGGGCCACACCCGTGACATATGGAGGTTCCCAGGCTAGGGGTATAATCAGAGCTGTAGCTGCCAACCTACGCCAGAGCCACAGCAATGCCAAACCCGAGCTGCATCTGCAACCTACAGCACAGCTCACAGCAACACTGGATCCTTAACCCACTGATGGAAGCCCAGGGATGGAACCCGCAACCTTATGGTTTCTAGTCAGATTCATTTCTGCTGTGCCAAGATGGGAACTCCTCAATAATTACTTTTGAATGAATGATTAAAAACAAATTTTTCAGGACAAAGAGATACCGTCACAGGTTTATATTAAGTTTTATACATACCCACGTATCATGTCCAATGAATGAGGCTGTAGAAATTCTTACTAAAGAAGGATTCGGTGAGTGTTCACGTGTTGCAGAATTTAGAATGTTTCAGATTACTTTTAATGAATTAAAATATAAAATTCTGAGCTACTTGGCATGCAGAAATATGTCTCATCTTTTATTCTTATAAATGTATTTTACATTCATAAAGATTTAATTTCTTAATAAACTGCACAGACCTGAATCGACAATAATTAATTTAAAAGAAAGCAGGAGTTCCTGTCATGGTGCAATGGAAACAAATCTGACTAGGAACCATGAGGTTGCATGTTTGATCCCTGGCCTCACTCATTGGGTTAAGGATCCGGCATTGCAGTGAGCTGTAGTGTAGGTCACAGACGTGGCTTGGATCTGGCATTGCTGTGGCTGTGGTGTAGGCCGGCAGTTGTAGCTCTGATTAGACCCATAGCCTGGGAACCTCCATATGCCATGTGTGTGGCCCTGAAAAGACCAAAAAAAAAAAAAAAACAAAAACCCAAAAACAAAAACAAAAACAAAAAAAACAAAGCAAGGGAATATCACTTTTCAGTAGTTTTAGACAATAATTGAACATACCTTGTTAGCAAATAAAAGACTAATAATTTGGTTTAATTTAAAAAAAACAGCTTTCCATTAGTTCTTAGCATGAGATCTGTGGAATGGTTTCATTTTAACCTGGACAAGAACAAGAAATGAAATAGAAATTAGCATTAATGAAGTTTTGCCTTCTCATGAGATTTTAGGAGCCTGAAAGGCACTTGCTGATTGATGCTACTCACTGGCTTATAGAAATAGTATGAAAAGGTGGAATAGAGATGTTGGTTTGTCTTTACATTCAGTCTTGTTTAGCTGGTGACCTCACTGCTAAAAGCAAATTGCTAAAAGTAGCTGTACAGGTGCTATTACTGTATATTTGCCTCCTAGAAAGCCCACTTGGATTTTGCAATATAGAGATGAGTAGTCTCTTCATAAATTGGAATGTTGTAGAATGGTTGGTGAGGTGGAATGAAGTTTTCCTTTGGAAATTTGTAAGCTGGGACCTTGTCCCTGTTAAGTAATTAATCTGTCAGTTTGTCTAGGGTGTAATTGCTCAGAATTCTACTATGGGCTCAATGAATCATTGTGGTATCTTGATTTCTATTTCCTCTCAACTCTGTCTAGTCACTTAGATTGTGTGTGTATGCACACATCTTGCCTACCTTTAAAATACATACTAAAAAATGCATCTAATAATTCCATCATGATATAGTTTGAAAGTCTAATGTTTTGCTTCTATAAGACAGCTTTAATTTCAAGAGGAGATTGCATTTAGCTTTTCCAAAGGAACAAATTTCTAAATGGAATTTAAGTTAATATTTTAAAAGTCCATATATCCTATTCATTAGACCGTATTGATTAACTACTGTTAAATAGCAAACAACTACAAAACTTCAGTGGCCTGTAACAAAAAGAAAATTTTTTCAATGCATCTGCAGGTCACCTGGGAGTGAGGGGATCCAGACTGGGATTGGCTGGTCAACTTTGTTGATCTTTGTTGGACTCTCTCTTGTGTCTGTGAGTAGCTTAAGTGGGCAGCTTGGCTCCACATATTAATCATCCTTGCTTGGAATTAGTGGGCAAGCCCAGGCATGAACTTCTCCAAGAGATGGCAGAAACACAAGAATACAAACAGAGGAGGAGGCAAGATGGCAGAAGAGTAGGGGGACATGCTTGCCCTCTCCCACAAACACACACACACAAAAACATATCTACAACTTGCACAGAACAACAACCGATCACTGGCAGGAGAAACCACCCCCAGTTAAACCAACAGGAGAACTCACCTAAAACAGTCAGCAATGAAACAGATCCCTGCAGTCTGACAGACCTGGAGTTCAAAAGAGAAATAGTGAAAATACTGAAGGAATTAAGAGAAGATATGAACAGTAATGCAGATGCCCTCAGAAAGGAACTAGGAAATATAAGGAGGAGCCAAGAAAAACTAGAACATTCATTTGCAGAGATACAAACTGAACTAAGGGCAGTAAAAAACAGAATGAATAATGCAGAAGAACATATCAGTGATGTGGAAGATAGAATAATGGAAATCACCCAATCAGGTCAGCAGACAGAAAACCAAATGAAAAACATGAAAGCAATATAAGAGACCTATGGGATAATATAAAGCAGGCCAATCTATGCATAATAGGAATTCCAGAAGGAGTAGAAAAAGATAAGGTAGTGGTAAATATATTTGAAGAAATTATCGCTGGAAACTTCCCAAATCTAAAGGATACTGGGTTCAAGATACAGGAAACGCAGAGGGCCCCAAACAAGTTGAACCAAAATAGACACATACCAAGACACATTATAATAAAAATGGCAAAAGTTATTGATAAAGAGAGGATCCTAAAGGCAGCAAGAGAAAAACAGAATGTTCCCTACAAGAGAACCCCCATAAGGTTATCAGCTGATTTCTCTACAGAAACACTACAGGCCAGGAGGGAATGGAAAGAGATATTTAAAGTGCTAAAAGGAAAAATATGCAACCTAGAATACTCTATCCAGCAAGAATATCATTTAAAATAGAAGGAGAAATAAATTTTTTTCCAACAAACAAAAGCTAAAAGAATACAGCAATACAAAACCCAGGCTAAAAGAAATACTGAAAGGGCTTCTCTAAACCAAAAAGAAAGGAAGGAAAGAAAGGGAGGAAAAAGAAAAAAAAAAGAAGAGGAAGAACTAGGATTGAGGAAACCACAATCAGAGAGCAGTCTCTCAAATAAGCCAGCATACAGATTTAATCGTGAACATATTTCAAACAAAATAAAATTAAAAATGAAAAAAAAGAGTCATCAAAATCATTAAATGTGGGCACAGGATGTTAGGAAATAAATAGACCCTTTTTTTGTTTGTTTGTTTCTCTTCTTAATTTTAATATAGTAATGAAGTGTTTGAACCTACAGGACCATCAGGCTAAAACACACAATTATAGGAAGGGGTTAGCATACTTAAAAAACAGGGCAACCACAAGCCAAAACCAAATATTGCATTCCCCAAAAATGGAAAAAAAAACCCACTCAAACGGATAATAACCGGAGACCATCCAACCAAAAAAAGAAAGGAAGAATGGAGAACCATAGAATCAACTGGAACACGAGGTTCAAATGGTAATAAATAATCATCTACCAATTATCACCTTAAATGTCAATGGACTGAATGCTCCAATCAAAAGACACAGAGTGGCTGAGTGGATAAAAAGGCAAAAACCTTCAATATGCTGCCTACAAGAAACTCACCTTAGGACAAAAGATACATATAGATTGAAAGTGAAGGGGTGGGAAAAAGTATTTCATGCCAATAGACATGACAGGAAAGCAGGAGTTGCAATACTCATATCAGACAAAATGGACTTTAAAACAAAAGACATAAAGAAAGACAAAGAAGGACACTAGTTAATGATTAAGGGATCCATCCAAGGAGAGGATGTTACTATCATCAACATATATGCCCCAAATGCAGGAGCACCCAGATACATACAACAAATATTAACAGACATAAAGGGAGATATTGATGGGAATACAATCATAGTAGGAGAATTTAATACCCCACTCACACCAATGGACAGATCCTCTAGACAGAAAACCAATAAGGCAACAGAGATCCTAAAGGAAACAATAGAAAAGTTAGACTTAATTGACATCTTCAGGACACTACATCCCAAAAAAATCAGAATACACATTCTTCTCAAGTGCACATGGAACATTCTCAAGAATCGACCACATATTGGGACACAAAGCGAATCTCAACAAATTTAGGAGCATAGAAATTATCTCAAGTATCTTCAGACCACAACGCCATGAAATTTGAAATCAACCATGGGGAAAGAAATGAGAAAAAATCTACTACATGGAGACAAAAAAACATGCTACTAAAAAACCAATGGGTCAATGAGGAAATCAAGAAAGAAATTAAAAACTACCTTGAAACAAATGATAATGAAGACACAAAACCTATGGGATGCTGCAAAAGCAGTGCTCAGAGGGAAATTTAGAGTGATACAGGCCTTTCTCAAAAAAGAAGAAAGATCCCAAATTGGCAACTTAACCCTCCACCTAAATGAATTAGAAAAAGAAGAACAAAAAAGACCAAAAGTCAGCAGAAGGAAGGAAATTATAAAGATCAAAGAAGAAATCAATCAAATAGAGACTCAAAAAACAATAGAGAAAATTAATAAAACCAAGAGCTGGTTCTTTGAAAAGGTCAACAAAATTGACAAACCCCTGGCCAGACTCACTAAAAAGAGGAGAGAAAGAACCCAAATAACCAAAATTATAAAGGAAAAAGGAGAAATCACAACGGATACAGCAGAAATACAAAAAAACCATGAGAGAATACTATGAACAACTATATGCCAACAAATTTGACAATCTGGAAGAAATGGACAATTTTCTACAATCTTACAGCCTGCCAAAACTGAATCAAGTAGAAACAGACCAACACAGACCAATCACTAGAAATGAAATTGAAGAAGTCATAAAAACACTCCCTACAAATAAAAGTCCAGGACCAGATGGCTTCACAGGCGAATTCTATCAAACATATAAAGAAGAATTGGTGCCCATCCTCCTTAAACTCTTTCAAAAGGTTGAAGAAGAAGCAACACTCCAAAAGACATTCTATGATGCCACCATCACCCTCATTCCAAAACCAGACAGAGATACCACCAAAAAAGAAAACTATCGCCCAATATCATTGATGAATATAGATGCAAAAATTCTCAACAAATCTTAGCCAACTGAATCCAACAATATATCAAAAAAATCATACACCATGACCAGGTAGGGTTCATCCCAGGTTCACAAGGATGGTTCAACATATGCAAATCAATCAACTTCATACACCACATTAACAAAAGAAAAGTCAAAAATCATATGACCATCTCAATAGACGCAGAAAAAGCATTTGACAAAGTCCAACATCCATTCATGATCAAGACCCTCGCCAAAGTGGGTATAGAGGGAACATTCCTGAACATAATCAAAGCCATTTATGATAAACCCACAGCAAATATAATCCTCAATGGGGAAAAACTGAAAGCCTTCTCACTCAAATCTGGAACAAGACAGGGATGCCCACTCTCACCACTGCTCTTCAACATCGTTTTGGAAGTCCTAGCAATTAGACAAACCAAAGAAATAAAAGGCATCCATATAGGAAGAGAAGAGATCAAACTGGCACTGTATGCAGATGACATGATACTATACATAGAAAACCCTAAGGACTCAACCCCAAAACTACTTGAACTGATTCATAAATTCAGCAAAGTAGCAGGATATAAGATTAACACTCAGAAGTCAGTGGCATTTCTGTATACCAGCAATGAAATATTAGAAAAGGAAAACAAAAATACGATACCTTTTAAAATTGCACCTCACAAAATCAAATACCTCGGAATACACCTGACCAAGGAGGTAAAGGACATATATGCCGAGAACTATAAAACTTTCATCAAAGAAATCAAAGAAGATGTAAAGAAATGGAAAGATAGTCCATGTTCCTGGATTGGGAAAATCAATATTGTAAAAATGGCCATCCTACCCAAAGCAATCTACAGATTCAATGCAATCCCTATCCAATTACCCAGGACATTTTTCACAGAACTAGAACAAACAATCCAAACATTTATATGGAACCACAAAAGACCCAGAATCGCCAAAGCAATCCTGAGAAACAAAAACCAAGCAGGAGGCATAACTCTCCCAGACTTCAAGAAATACTACAAAGCCACAGTCATCAAAACAGTGTGGTACTGGTATCAAAACAGACAGAAAGCCCAATGGAACAGAATAGAGAATCCGGAAATAAACCCTGACACCTATGGTCAATTAATCTTTGACAAGGGAGGCAAAGCATAAAATGGGAAAAAGAAAGTCTATTCAGCAAGCATTGCTGGGAAACCTGGACAGCTGCATGCAAAGCAATGAAACTAGAACACACCCTCACACCATGCACAAAAATAAACTCAAAATGGCTGAAAGACTTAAATATATGACAGGACACCATCCAACTCCTAGAAGAAAACATAGGCAAAACACTCTCTGACATCAACATCATGAATATTTTCTCAGGTCAGTCTCCCAAAGCAATCGAAATTAGAGTAAAAACAAACCCATGGGACCTCATCAAACTGAAAAGCTTTTGCACAGCAAAGGAAACCCAAAAGAAAACAAAAAGACAACTTTCAGAATGGGAGAAAATAGTTTCAAATGATGCAACCAACAAGGGATTAATCTCTAGAATATATAAACAACTTATACAACCCAACAGCAAAAAAGCCAATCAATCCATGGAAAAATGGGGAAAAGATCTGAATAGACATTTCTCCAAAGAAGATATACAGATGGCCACCAAACACATGAAAAAATGCTCAACATCGCTGATTATAAGAGAAATGCAGATCAAAACTACCATGAGGTACCACCTCACACCAGTCAGAATGGCCATCATTAATAAGTCCACAAATAGCAAGTGCTGGAGGGGCTGTGGAGAAAAGGGAACCCTCCTGCACTGTTGGTGGGAATGTAAACTGTTACAGCCACTATGGAGAACAGTTTGGATATGCCTTAGAAATCTATACATAGAATTTCCATATGACCCCGCAATCCCACTCTTGGGCATCTATCCAGACAAAACTCTACTTAAAAGAGACACGTGCACCCGCGTGTTCATTGCAGCACTATTCACAATAGCCAAGACATGGAAACAACCCAAATGTCCATCGACAGAGGATTGGATTCGGAAGAGGTGGTATATATACACAATGGAATACTACTCAGCCATAAAAAAGAATGACATAATGCCATTTGCAGCAACATGGATGGAACCAGAGACTCTCATACTGAGTGAAATGAGTCAGGAAGACAAAGACAAATACTGTATGATATCACTTATAACTGGAATCTAATATCCAGCACAAATGAACATCTCCTTAGAAAAGAAAATCATGGACTTGGAGAGTAGACTTGTGGCTGCCTGATGGGAGGGGGAGGGAGTGGGAGGGATCGGGAGTTTGGGCTTATCAGACACAACTTAGAATAGATTTACAAGGAGATCCTGCCGAGTAGCATTGAGAACTATGTCTAGATACTCATGTTGCAACAGAACAAAGGGTGGGGGAAAAATGTATACATGTAAGAATAACTTGATCCCCATGCTGTACAGCAGAAAAAAATATAAAAATAAAAAAATAAGAGTAAAACAAATGACACACACACACACACACACACACACACACACACACACACAAAGAATACAAACAGAAACACTCAAGACCTTTTAAGGCCTAGGCTGGAACTAGCAGTTTCATTTCCATCCCATTTTTCTATTGGACAAATCTGCAAAGTCCTTCCAAAAGGAGTGGGAACAGGGGCATGGGTGTGAAGAATTGAGGCTAATGATGAAATTTATGGCAAAGACTATCTAATCCAAGACTAATGTAATTGATTTTCTCAGTTTTCTATTTAAACGTATTGGTAGAATGTTCTTATAGAGTACCAAAGCTGGTTCCCTTTACACAATGTTTCTTTAGAACTTCATTCTCCCCATAGTATTCTAAAACTCAGTCTAGTTCATCTTGAGCAATTTAGGCAAACGTCTTTATTTTAGGATATTTTTATTCCTTTGCAAAGAATGCTAATCACATACTTGCTGTTTTTTATTTCAGTTTGATAAGTTCAACTAAGGCCTTGTAATTCCAGAAATACAAAAGTACAGTAAACTAAGTACATGGAAAGCAATAGCAAATCTTTCAGTCCAAAGGCAACACACCCAGGTCTTCACTAAACTTTACTAGTTATATTGTAAAAATAAGATCCTATAGGTTTTTTTTAAAGTAGCAGTACAGAATTTAGGCCTAGACCCATGAAAGGCATTTCCCTGGCTAACAGTTATGTGAACTCTGAAACTAATTTCCTAGTGAGAGGACAAAGGGTTGCATATACCAGTGAGTGTATGTTTATATTTTTATGAAGTATTTGGCCCCAGTGCTTTGGTTATTTGTTTTATGGAAGGCAACTTTCATACAGATATATAGGTCATAAATATGCCTTGGGCAACATGAATAATTTGGTAAGCTGGACAAAAAGGTAAATAAAAGTGACTAGGTCAATAAGAGCTAGTTTATGACAGATTTTGATTTTGCAGCAGAGCCAAGGTTGTGCTTACTCTAGATTAAGGTGTGTCGAGGCCTGTCTGGAGGGCTGCATGGATGGGATCGCCTCGAGGTCTGCATGGGTGGGATCGCCAGGAACCTGTTTGTATGAATGTTAGGTGATCTCTTGGTGAAAAGGTAGAGTATGTACATTGCTGCAATAACAGCTCCCAAGCATTGGCAAGGAGAAGGTGATTTTCTTTTTTCAGTAGAAGATTTTAAAAAATTACTTTATTGAAATACAGTTGATTATCAAGTTGTATTAATTTCTACTATATAGTAGTTATTCAATTATATATATATACAAATATACACACATATATACATATATATATATACATATATATATACACATATACACACACACACACACACACAATATTTTTTCTTTTTTACGGCTGCACCCACAGCATATGGAAGTTCCCAGGATGAGGTGGAATCGGAGCTATAGCTGCCGGCCTATGCCACAGCCACAGCAACTCTGGATCTGAGCCACATCTGCAACCTACACCACAGCTCAAGGCAACACCAGATCCTTAACCCACTGAGTAAAGCCTAGAATCAAACCCACATCCGCATGGATACTAGTCGGGTTCATTACTGCTGAGCCATGATGGGAACTCCAAAATTATTTTTCATATTCTTTTCCATTATGGTTTATTACAGGATATTATATAGCATTCCCAGGGCTCTAGAGTAGGACCTTCTTTATCTCTTCTATACATAACATTTTGCCTCTGCTAACCCCAGACTCCCAATCCATCTCTCCTCCATGCTTGTCCCCCTTGGCACCCACAGGTCTGTTCTCTATGCCCATGAGTCTATTTCTGTTTCATAGATAAGTTCACTTGTGTCATATTTTAGATTCCACATAGAATTGATATTATATGGTATTTATTTTTCTTTCTCTGACTTACTTCACTTAATATGATAATCTCAAGTTCTGTCCACGTTGGTGCAAATGGCATTATTTCATTCTTTTTTAATGGGTGAGTAATCTTCCACTACATACATATACCACATTCACTCTTTTGAAATCTATAGGGAGAAACATTTATACCTCTTTTCTCAATTTCCTGTCTGGATACATTATGGGCATGCTGGTTGAATGAATTTTTGTTCCACACCTCAGGCAGTGCAGAGAAACACTTCTTCATACTCTTCCTAAGTGAGGTAGAGGAATTAATCTCATCCTCATCCAGGAGACCTTCATTCACTGGGATTTATCCACTAAGGAGTAGAATGCTCACATGTGACATACCATCTTCATTTCTACTCCCTGGCAATTTTCGTTTCCATGCATTTATCCTAAAAAGGGCCCTTCTGAAGAAGGTCTTGTGAGCTGGACCAGACCCAGAAGGTGAGTCTATACAAATGTAGAAAACAAACTTGTGGTTACCAAAGGGGAGAGGAAAGCCAGAGAGACACAGATTAGAGGTATGGGATGAGCATATATGAACTACAATATATAAAATAAATAACCAACAATATATTGTATAGCACAGGGAAGTTAGCCATTATCATATAATGTACAATGGAGTGTAATCTGTAAAAAAATCCTGAATTACTGTCCAATACAACTGAAACTATTTTAATACTGTAAGTAAATTGAACTTCAATAAAAAAGGTGAGTCTAGATTTAAGATTAGCAGGGGTGATTTCTTTAATTAATCCAAAATTTCCATTACTTTGTACTATGGTCTCAGCAATCAATGGAAAGGATACACATGACATGGAGGTATTCAAAGGTGCACATAGAGGCAGTTCTGTACTTCCTCCTGGGTCCTCATGGAAGCACATCAGAAGCTTTGTCTCAGCAGTGCATGCAGAGTGAAGAATCCTCCAGGCCAGAGGAACACAAGGTGGAAGAAGATGGGCAAGTCATACTACCTAAAATGCATGCGTTGATGTGCTGTACATACAATACTGCCTTGGTTTTTCCTTTTCGTAACTTTGGGGCAAGGCTTCCAAGGTCTTGGCCACATTTGCTTCTCTTCATTATTCTCTAAGCTCTCTCTGTTCTATGTGTAAAGTAGGACTGTGTAAGTGGTAAGGAGTCTGACTTACAGCCCCTGTCATGCCTCTGTGTGGATGCCTGAGCATGCAGGCTCTAAGATCTACATTTGGAGTGGGAGGTAAGAGGCTCAACTTTGGCCTCCTAACCATGCCATCCAACACAGTTATCCCAAAGCCTGGCATCTTGGAGATCCCTATATGAATAAACAAGTACTTTGTTTCTTATTTGTCTTGTGTATGTTGCAGCATTCTGAACTGCTAACAAGGTATATTTTAGTGGAGAGTAATAAGGGTGAGGCTATGTGTTTTATTCACTACTCTGTTGAGGGCACCAGGCAATCAGCAGGGGAGGGCACTTGCCATATTGGAAATTTGGCAGCCTCAGCAAAGCACAACATGAGCACAGCATGACTTCAGACAACACTGATAAAAGATGTCATCAGAGGCAGCATCAGTGAAACTGCATATTCCCCAGGCTTCACAGAGATGGGAGGCTTGCTGATACAGCCGCATGGAGCCAGAGTAGAAGCCAGAGCAAAAGAACAGGAAGTGGTGGCTGAGAGGCCTTGCTCTTCAGTACCAGTGGGACAACTCCTGGGTACATACAAGAGTGCTTGGGGAAAGCTTCTAAGGAGATCTGGAAGATACTTAATAATAAGTGAGGGAAGAATTAGGCAACTGTTATGTTTCTATCAATGGGATTTTCTGTCACTCTCAAACTAGTAGGGCCTCGGGACACACAGGTGCTAAGGAGTTTGAACAGGTGTTTGGCACACTTTAAAAATATCTAATCTGATAGCCAACTTGGGTACTTGAGATACACTCTTTGATTGGTTTGATGATTGTAAGTCTTTTTGTTGTTGTTATCTGTGAACAGAGAGCTTTAGCATCTATTTTTAGCATTTTGACAGCTTTTGCCATACCAATTCCTAAATCTGTCAATTAAAATGATATTGTTTTCTATGTCCTATGTGTTTGTGACAGGAGGGGCTGAGGGGCAATGATATGCATACAGAGCAATGTGATGGAGGGATTAATGGAGGAAAGATTTAGCAATAACATGGGAATTTCAGGTTTTAATCCTCCTTAGATTATAAACCCCACAAATATATTTTTTGATTAACATAGTATTTAGTACACAGTCTTAGCACAGTACATGACATAAAAACTCAAACTTCTTGATGTTTTGTAAAAACATCAAACCTCTTGATGCATAAGTATTTACTACATCTGTGTATTATGACCTATGTAATATGTAGAAGAAACAGCCTACAGAAAGCTGTGCTTGGGGGAGAGCCTGAGAGGGAGGAGGTGAGAGAACAAGGCAGAGATAAACTGAAGACAAAGGATTTTGATGAGAGAGAATTACATGAATCTGTCACTTCAAACTCTTAAGTGCCCATCCATCAATTAGGGGCTTTTCTTGGGTTTTACTTTCTGTACAATGTTGCCTCTTCAAACCTTGAGAAACTGTGCCTGCATTTCCTGGGAATGTTAATTGAAGTAAAGTAATTCAGAGCCTAAGACAGAACAGACTCTTGGCTGCATATGAACAATTTGTTCCCTCAAAATCAGATTTAAATGTTACTCTAGTGATAAAATGAAGACGTTTTGAAGATCTGCCTTAATGAGACCCCGGCCTCTCTAC
Organism: Phacochoerus africanus; assembly: GCF_016906955.1. Lineage (NCBI taxonomy): Eukaryota > Metazoa > Chordata > Mammalia > Artiodactyla > Suidae > Phacochoerus > Phacochoerus africanus. The sequence continues at coordinate 87,078,213 of NC_062544.1, read as the reverse complement.
TAACTCACATCCCTTCATCACAGCAATGGACCTGTGCCCTTGGAAAAGGCTGTTAGAACTGGAGGGGGTGGTGCTGAGATGACTCCTGCTTGGTGGTGTGGTTCCCATGTTAACACCTCAGAGCAGCAGAGGGCTGCCAACGGGTGCCATCAGAGTCATTGTAAGAATTCCAAATATCAAAAAAGACATCTTTTCCAGATTGAAGAGCAGCACATGCCATCCAGAGGGAAAAGAGCTACAGGCAGCCCAAAATATTTTCAAACTGAAAGCTGTGTGGTACTTTTTCTTCCTGAAAAATAGTCTTTTGCTATAAAATAAAATGCCACAATCGATCATGGAATTTCACTGTTATAACTTGTTCATTTCCTTTAAATTGTGGCTAAACACTGAAACAGACTTTTTTTTAAATTAAAGTATAAGATGAACAAATAGAAGAAATAAGTTTAGACTCCCCCTGCCCTTCCCACCCAACACTGATGATGATGATGACAGTGCATTTTCAAGAAATTATAAGGTGCATTTTTTCACCTTGATGTGCTCGAAAGGCATCTTTTCACATCTTGTTTTTTGTGATGTGGTTATTTCTCACAGATTTTGCCGTAGGATTTTTTCCCTTGAGAATGTATTATGAAAGTACTGCAATAAAAATATGTTTATCTTAGAAATAGACTCCTTGGCATAGAAAACAAACTATGGTTACCAATGGGGAAAGGGGAGAGGGATAAATTAAAGATTTTGGATTTAACAGATATCCCTACTATATAAAAAATAGATAAACAAGGACCTACTATATATCACAACGAACTATACTCAATATCTTGTAATAACCTATAGTGGCAAATAATCTGAAAAAGAATATATATATCTATTGCTTGATCAGTGGATAGATGTTATCATCTGCTTGAATGATTTCATTGAAGACTTCCTCCCCACTGTTTTATTGAATCTTTTTTCCTGGATGTGTTGGATGAATGAATAATTTTTTTCTCATTTCCCTCTATTTTCTATTTCTTTGTCTCCCCCCCCCCCCCACATGCACATCTTTGGCTTTATCTTCCAATACTTCTCTTGACCTCTTTATTTATGCTATCATGTTTTTCATCTCTGAGCTTTCTTTACTATTCTCTGAATACCCCCCCCTTTAAGTAAAATCCCATTCTTATTCCATGTGTGCAATATATTCCATGATCTCTCAGTATGTTACTGTATGTGTATGTGTTTTCTTTTCCTAGCAATCTTTTTTTTTTCTTTTTTCTTTTTAGGGCCACACTGAGGCATACAAAATTTCCCTGGCTAGGGGTCGAATGAGAACTATAGCTGCTGGCCTACATCACAGCCATAGCAATGCCAGATATGGGTCAAGTCTGTGACCTACACTACAGCTCATGGCAATGTTGGGTCCTTAACCCACTGAGTGAGGCCAGAGATTGAACCCATCTTTATCCGCATGGATACTTGTGGGGTTTGTTACTGCTGAGCCACAATGGGAACTTCCCCTAGAAATTTTGTTTTCTTCTAGACTGCCATGTTTTCTATTTATGTGCTGTAGTCTCTGTCTTTTGGGTTAGAGAATTTCCTCAGATGTTTGGAAATCCTTGTTTGCTAACTCTTAAATTTAAGAGTCAGGGATGAAAAAACTGCTTTAGAAGTGCTGAGAACACACAAAATTTTCAGTTTGATGGTCTTGTAGAGTGATCAGGTTGGAAGGTTTTTAGAAAACCCATAGGATCATTATCTTTGGTTCTGCTCGCTGGGCTGCTCAGTTTCTTGAGAGAAGAATTTTCAGTTTCCTGCCTGAGAGCCTGGCAAAGAGATTGGCTTTTTTCTTTTCTTTTCTTTTTCTTTTCTTTTCTTTTCTTTTTTCTTTTCTTTTCTTTTCTTTTCTTTTCTTTTCTTTTCTTTTCTTTTCCACTCAGCATAATTCTCTTGAGTTCTACCAGAGTTGTTATGTATATCAATAGATAACATAAATGGAACCATAGAGTATGTAACCTTTTGAGATTTTTTTCACTTAGCATAATTCCTTTTGTGCTTCACTAAAGTGGCCACATGTATTAGTAGTTCATTTTTATTGCCCAGTAGTATTATGTGGTATGGATTATTTCAGTTTGTTTAAACATATACCCACTGAAGAATCTTTGGATTGTTTCTGGCTTGTGGCTCTTAAGGATAAAATTGCTGTGGACTTTAATGTATAGGTTTTTGTGTGAACATAAATTTAATTTCCCTGGGAACACCAAAGAGTATGATTATTGGGTAATATGGTATTACATGTTTAGTCTCAAAAGAAACTACAAAACTGTTTTACAGAGTGTAATGCTATTTTGCATTTATACCAGTAACTAAACATGAGTGATCTACTTTCTCTGCATGTTCCCCAGTGTTTGATACTTGCTCACTGTTAAGTTGTGTTTTTTTTTTTCCAGATTGTACTTTTGGTGTCTTTTCTATGAATGATTAGCTTAACCCAAGATCACAAAGATTTTATCCTGTTTTCTTCTTGAAGTTTTAGAGCTTTAGGTTTTATATCTAGGTCTTCCACCCATTTCACTTAATTTTTATGCAACCTACAGCACAGCTCGCAGCAACGCTGTGTCATTAACCCACTGAGCAAGGCCAAGGATCAAACCCGCAACCTCATGGTTCCTAGTTGGATTCATTTCTCTGAGCCATGATGGGAACTCCCCTGATATTTTTTGTATTGAGCTACATGGGTTGTTTGTATATCTTGGGGATTAATCCCTTGTTGTTTGCTTTGTTTGCAAAGATTTTTCTCCCATTCTGTGGGTTGTCTTTTCATTTTGTTTATGGTTTCCTTTGCTGTGCAAAGCTTTTAAGTTTAATTTGGTTTCATTTGTTTATTTTTATTTTTATTTTTTTTGTCTTTTTGTCTTTATAGGGCTGCACCTACAGCGTATGTAGGTTCCCAGGCTAAGGGTCTAATTGGAGCTGTTGCTGCTGGCCTAGGCACATCTGTGATCTACACCACAGCTTATGGCAATGCCGGATTCTTAACCCACTGAGTGAGGCCGGGGATCAAACCTGCAACCTCATGGTTCCTAGTCAGATTCGTTTCTGCTGTGCCACGATGGAAACTCCTCATTTGTTTATTTTTGTTTTTATTTTCATTACTCTAGAAGGTAGATCCAAAAAGATATTGCTGTGATTTATGTCAGTATTCTGCATATATCTAAGAGTTTTATAGTATCCAGTCTTATGTTTACATCTTTAATCCATTTTGAATTTATTTTTATGTTGGTGTTAGAGAGTGACCTAGTTTCATTCTTTTACATTTATCTGTCCAGTTTTTTCCCCACTACTTATTGAAGATACTTTCTATCTTCATTGTATATTCTTGCCTCCTTTGTCATAGATTAATTGACCACATGTTTGCACGCATTTATTTCTGAGCTTTCTTTCTTGTTCCATTGATCTGTATTTCTGATTTTGTATTAATATACTGTTTTGATGGCTGTAGCTTTGTATAGTCTGAAATCAGAAAACCTGATTCCTCCAGCTCCATTTCTCTTTCTCAGTCTTCCTCTGGCTATTCAGGGTCCTTTTTGTTTCCAGACACATTTTAAAACTTGTTGTTCTAGTTCTGTGTAAAATGCTGTGGTAATTTGATAGGGATTGCATTAAATCCATGGATTTCCTTGGGTAGTATAGGCATTTTGACAATATTGATTCTTCCAATCCAAGATCATGGTATATCTTTCCATCTTTTTGTGTCATCTTCAAATTCTTTCATCAGTGTCTCGTAGTTTTCAGTGTACAGATCTTTTGCTTCCTTAGATAGATTTATTCCTAGGTGTTTTATCCTTTTTGATGCAATGATAAATGGTACTGCACTTGAAATTAATTGCAACTTAAAACAATCATATATATATGATTATATATAGATATATATATCTTCAAAAATCTATAATAGATACACACAAAAAAAGAAAAAATCCAAAAATAACACTAAATATGGTCATCAAATCACAAGAGAGCATAACAAGAGAGGAAGTGAAGAAAAAAGACCTATAAAAAAGAAACCAAAACAATTAAGAAAATGGCAATAAGAATATACATATAAATAATTACCTTAAGTATAAAAGGATTAACTGCTCCAACCAAAAGACATAGACTGACTGAATAGATACAAAAACAATATCTGTATGTATGTTGTCTACTAGAGACCCACTTCAGATCTAGGGACACATACAGACTGAAAACAAGGGGATGGAAAAAGTTATTCCATGAAAATGGAAATTAAAACAAAGGTGGTGTAGAAATACTCATATACAATGAATTATATTTTTAAATAAAAACTATTACAAGAGACATAGAATACTACATAATGATCAAGGGATCAATCCAAGAAGAAGATATAACAATTATAAATATATATATATACCCAACATAGGAGCAATATTTAAGGCAAATGCTAACAGCCATAAAAAGAGAAATCAACAGTAACACAATAATGGTTGAGGATTTTAACATCCCACTTTTAGCAGTGGACAGATCATTCAGGCAGAAAATTAATAAAGAAATACATTAGACCAGATGGTCTTAATTGATATTTATGGAGCATTCCATCTGAAAGCAACAGAATATGCATTTTTTAAGTGCATATGGAACATTCTCCAGGATAGATCACATGCTGGGGCACAAGTCAAGACACAGTAAATTTAGGAAAGTTGAAATCATATAGAGCATCTTTTTCAACTACAATACTATGATTTTACAAATAAACTACAACACAAACATGGAGGCTAAGCAATATGTTACTAACAACCAATGGATCACTGAAGCAATCAAAGAGGAAATTAAAAAAAAATACCTAGAGACAGATGACAATGAAAACACAATCCAAAACCTATGGGATGCAGGAAAGGAAGTTCTAAGAGAGAAGTTTATAGCAATACAATTTGCCTTAGGAAAAGGGAAAAATCTCAACTAAATAACCTAAGCTTACCACCAAAGCAACAAAGAAAAGAAGAACAAACATAACCAATGTTAGTAGAAAGAAAGATCAAAGCAGAAATCAATGAGATAGAGAAGAACAAAACAAGAGAAGGTCAGTGAAACTAAAAGCTCTTTCTTTGAAAAGATCAAAAAAATTGATAAGCCTTTAACCAGAATTCTCAAGAAAAAAACAGAGAAGGCTCAAATTGATAGAATTAGAAATGAAAAAGTTACAGTTGATGCTACAGAAATACAAAGTATGTGCCAATAAAATAGACAACCTAGAAGAAATGGACAAGTTCCTAGAAAGGCACATTTTCTAACACTGAACAAGGAAGAAATAGAAAATACAAACTGACCAATAACAAGTACTGAAATTGAAACTATGATTAAAAAACTTCCAACAAACAAAAGCCCAAGACAAGATGGCTTCACAGGTGAATTCTGTCAAATATTTAGAGAAGAGTTAACACCTATCCTTCTAAAACTCTTCCAAAAAGCTTCAAATGAGAAAAAAGAATGTGTACATGGGTCACCATGCTGTACAGTAGAACATGGACAGAACACTATAAACCAGCTGTAATGGAAAAAAATAAAAAATTTATATATATATATATATATATATATATATATAAATTTCAGATGAAGGAACACTCCCAAACTCATTCTATGAGGCCACCATCACCTTAATACCAAAACCAGGCAAAGATACCACAAAAAAGAAAATTACAGGCCAATATCACTGATGAACATAGACACCAAAACCCTCAACAAAATACTAGCAAGCTGAATCCAACAATATATTAAAAGGATCATACATCATGATCAAGTGGGATTTATCCCAGGGATACAAGGATTTTTCAGTATCCTCAAATCAATGAGTGTGATATACCACATTAACACACTAAGAATAAAAACCATATGATCTTCTAAATGCAGAAAACGCTTTTGACAAAATTCAACATCTATCTGCAATAAAAATCCTCCAGAAAATTGGCACAGAAGGAATCTACCTCAACATAATAAAGGCTGTATATGACAAACCCACAGCTAATCATCATTCTCAATAGTGAAAAGGTGAAAACATTTTCTCTAAGATCAGGACCAAGACAAGTATGTTCACTATCATCACTTTCGTTCAACATAGTATTCGTATTCCAAACCACAGCAATTAGATAAGAAAAAAGGATTCCAAATTGGAAAAGAAGTAAAACTGTCACTGTTCACAGATGACATACTATACATAGAAAATTATAAAGATGCTACCAGAAAACTATTAGAGTTTATCAATGAATTTGGTAAAGTTGGTAGGATACAAAATTTATACACAGAAATCTCTTTTTCATTTCTATACTCTAAAAAGAAATGATCAAAAAGAGAAATCAAGGAAATAACACTATATACTATTGCCTCAAAAAGTACGTATATAGTTTTGTCAATGCCACAGCTTTATACTGAGACAAAGTCAGGTTATTTGATTCTTCCAACTTTGTACTTTAAAAAAAATTATTTTCTGTGAAGATGTTGCAACAGAACAAAGGGTGGGGAAAAAAATGTATACATGTAAGGATAACTTGATCCCCTTGCTGTACAGTGGGAAAATAAAATAAAATAAAATGAATTGTTGAGACTAATCTAGTTCTTTCACTTTTTGTACACACTTTTTGAATCAGTTTATCAATATTTACAAAAATCCTTTTAAGATTTTGAGTGAGGTTGAGTGGGTTTGAAATGAATGTATATAGGCCAATTGGGGAGGTTTGATAGCTTAACAATATTGATTCTTCTAAACCATGAACACGGTATATGTTTACACTTATTAAGGTCTTCTATGATTTATCAGCTTTTTGTAATTTTCAGTACACAGATCCTGACATATATTTGTAGATTTATACCTAATATTTCATATTTGGTGCTATTATAAGTGGTTGTGCCAGTTATCAATTTATTTTCCATATCCCAGCTGATGTTTGCCAGTTTTTAATCCTGAGAGGCTAAGACATTGTCTAGCATAGACTGAACACTAAATATTTGTTGACTGTTGGTCTTCATGTTAGAAAATTTGAGCTACATTCCTGCCCTACTCACTGTGATATCTTGGATAAGACATCCAATCTTCCTGAGTCTCACTTTATCCATCTGAAAATAATGCAGTGGGTCTAGATAATATGTAAGCATATTTGAACTGTACCTATTCTATAAGTCTAAGACTGAGCCAATTTGACAGGAATTGCCAAAGCCTGTCTTTCCCCCCTTTTATTCTGGATTACTTAATCTGTGCTAAGAAGCAGAAGAGTTAGAGGGAAAATTAAACTTAGGGGAGTTTTTCTTAACCTACCCCAGTGTCTAATTGATTGAATACTCTTGACATTAAATGTTTTAAAATGAATATTTGTTGGGATTAGTGGGTGGAGAAGGAAAGATAAGACAGTTATGGTGATACTTGCTTCTTTCCTTCTCCATTTTGCAGCCTTAGGGGTATAATTTAGGGTAGAATATTTTCATAACCTGGACATCTCAAAGATGTATGTCTGGGATTGAATGTTCTGATAATGATCACTCCTAGGTGATCAACTTGATTGTATGGTACTCTTTAAATTAAAAGGAGTCAGGTTAGTTGTATAGAATTGTGCAAAATCAGAATTTTTTTTTTTTGGTCTTTTTAGGGCCTCGCCCATGGTATAGAGGTTCCCAGGCTAGGGATCCAGTCAGAGCTGTAGCCGCCATCCTCCGCCACAGCCACAGCAATGCAGGATCCAAGCTGGGTCTGTGACATATACCACAGCTCATGGCAACGCAGGATCCTTAACCCAGAGTGAGGCCAGGGGTCGAACCCACGTCCTCATGGATGCTAGCTGGGTTCACTAACCACTGAGCCACAACAGGAACTCCCAAAGTGAAAAGTTATAGCAACCAGAGCAATTCTGCTTATCTTCTTCTCCCCTTCACCCATGTGAAATAGTGCCTGTTTCATTACTCTCTGGCCACTCACTGTCTCAGGTTGTTACAGCAGAAGAAGGGATTTGATTTTCATAGGCTATTTACTTGTAAGACTATTTCAGTGAAGCGGTGGCCTAATTATTATGGGCTTAAATATTTTATCTTACCTACGTAGATAAAATTTGATAATGCTGGATTTTAATCATTCTGTGGTTGGGTCTCGCTGACCAGTACAAAAAGCCGTCTCCTTTCATGTACTCGAATTTCGTATTCTAAATTAAAACTTTGAATATGACTCTCACCTTTTTCCAGAGTGAAGATTATTACAATCAAAAAATTGTTTTAGAAAGAAACTTCAAAAATTGTCACATTCACTGCTAGTATTCCTTCTCTTGGCAGTTAAGATTGTATTTCTCCCACGCTGTGGAAACTTCTTGAAAAAGTTGTCTGTTGGTTAATTTTGGTCTTCCTTTACTGTTCTCCGAGTCGCTTGAAGCCTTTGGCCACTGTGTTTCTTGGTGTTTTCTCTTCCCTCGACTTTCCCAACACATCTAAAAATGTTAGTTGTTTTTAACCTCTCTGGCAGCTTTTTTTTTCTTTCTCCTTTACTCATTTTGCCAGACCTTCTGTGGCTTTACAGTTATGAAGAGAAGTGACCTGGAGGGACTCACAACCAGAGACCAGCTGGGGGCAGGTTGTAGGCAGCCATGGCAGATGTCAGTAAGGAAAGGTGACAAGTGAAGACTGCCCCAGTGCCTTGGCTCTACACAACTCTTCTAGCCCTATGGGCAGAAATGCAGCAGAAGTACAAAAGGACCTAAATTAATGGAACTGAATTTTTCACACCTAGTAGAATGAGAGCTTAAAATAGAAATTAAACTCATTTGTAGAAATAAAATGATAGCTTGGCAAATCTCAGTTTGTGGCCTGAGATTCAGGCTTACCAAATACAGCTCTTTCATATTGCTCTCTCTTACATGTATTTTGACCCTGATAACATTATGAAGAAGACAAATCTATTATGGTCGCTTTCCAGCATTAAGTGACTTTCCTAATGTCCATGAAATCCAATAGCAATAAGGCAGGAATTGGATTTCAGGGCCTCTGCCCCGCAATGCCATGCTTTTTCTACTAGACCACATAACCTGAGGGGTTAACTGGTTATTTAATAATTGCAGAAGGAATCTAATCATCTGTCATCAGTGAGACTAATGCCATGTCAAAGAAGGAAAGAATCTGTGCTCAGTAGCAATAAAAACTATGTTTATGTGAAATACTTTGAAGTCAAACCAGTTGACACAGCCATCAATAGAGCTGATTGGTATGTGATATAAACAGAGTCATCCTAATTTGTCATTTTAGTATCTAAAAATGATTGCTGCAACCTGCAAAAAGAGGAATGGTATTTAAGAGTTGAGTTTATTAACCTCTGTGCAGCCCTTTTCACTTTCCAGGTAAGAGAACAGAGGGCCAAAAATGTTACGAATTTTGCAAGGTGACAAAGCAGGCCTAGTGGCAGAAACAGAGTTAAGACCCAGGTTTAAAATAGTAAATTTCCCCTAAAACTATTTTATCTTTGGAAAAACTGTAATGGTCAAATTGTTTCTATTTTGGTTGAACTTTAAGAGGCTGAAAGAAGTGCAAGGACATTCAAAGCAAGTCAGGTTTACTGTGTCCCAGCTTCCTGGGCTAAATGCTCTTCTTTGGGTTCTGCTGCTCATTACCACAGTAAGCCTATTAGAACGCATTTGTGTTTTTAAAGTAATAACCTTTCCTTGGAATATCTGAATATTTTTAGCTTGTGAAGGAAGAGCTTGTCTCAAAGAGAACTCGCTTAGGGTGTGGTGAAAGGTAAATATATCACTAGTGTATTAGCTTCCAACTTTCATCATCATTTTCAGATATGTAGGTCTCTACAAAAGATTTGAAAGTCACACAGTTTTTTGCCAGCCCTATAAAGTATCCAGGCTTTAGATCCGTATATTATTCTGCTATGGGATCATCATCTAACTTACTTGGATGTCCCATTTTCTCATTGCTCCTTAATTTTTCTTCTAATGCTTTTCATTACTTTTAATTTCAATTTCAATTATGTTTTCCATGTTTCTCCTCATCACCACTCCTCACAAATTACATAGCAAGTGTACTTTGGTCCAAGCAAGGATCCTGTCTTAATTCATCAACCATGTGGTCAATTAATTAGCCTAAATCCTTGAACACCTGTCAAGTCTTGCTGAGTTGGCAGGTTCTTCTCCTTCCTGCCTTTCCTTTTATGCTTTGTCTTTTTGACTTGTCATTTGGTTCAGTTCCAGGGATGAATAATGTGGTTTTGCTGCAGGCTAGAGTGTTTTTAAGGGGAAATCTGTGCTTATAGTCTCTTTCTGTGCCATACCAAAGCATATTTAACAACATTTAGTCTATCTTTACCTAGCAATCTACATAATTTCCCAAGACTCAATGTCATTTATTGAAGTATGATTAGGTGGGTGGATTTGGGCTGTGATTACTGAAATCCAGGCACTTAGCCCTAAATGAGGCTGCTGCATTATCTTCTGGCTAATATTCTTAAGTCTTTTTTTTTTAACTTAAAAATATACTTTCCCCAACCTTCCAAGTTTCTTATACTCTAGTCATTTGAAGACGCTTGATGTCTCCAGGTATGCCTCAGTGCCTTCCTTTACCCATTTGATCTACATGAAATGTTCATATCTTTTCCCACCCATTGAACATTAGATGTCCACCCACATATAACAAGGCTCAGCTGAAAGGTCACTCCTCCATGAAATCTTGCTTAGATTGGGTTTTCTAGAAGCACAGCCTGAGGCAAGGATTCAGGTCAACTTGATTTATGATGGGAGATACTCTTAGGATGCACTGGTGAGTGGTGTAAGCAGAATGGCGATGGAGAAAGCGAAAAGTTGTTATCTTAGGAAAATCTTTCCTTTATCTGATCCACTGGTGGTGGGGTTGATCCCTCTAGAGCATAAGTCACACCATAAAGTCTTTTCTCTGTGAGAGAAGGAACCCAGTCTTTTGTACCCTTACACTGATTGGTTATTAACTATAAGCTGTCTTGAGGGTTGGTAAACCTTTCCAGCCCTATGGCTTCCATCAACAGAAGGCAATTTTCTTGAGAAAAGGACATTTGTGAGCGCTTAACAGCCAACACAGCAGATGGGACCCAGTAAATGTAATAGGGAGGAGCCCCAATGGTAGAATTTCCTCCACTCCTTCCCCCATGCCTGCTTTGTTTGTCGCTATGTTTCTGTCTCACTCTACCAAAAGGAGAAGGCTCAGATAGGGCAGAAAAGAATGAACGAGACACAGAAAAGCAGGTAAAGAATGGTGAGAGGAAGACTAGAAAGAATCATATGAATCAATGCCATCCCTAAGTCTAGTTACACTGAATGCCCTTCCCAGTTTCATGAACCAAGTTCTCTCTTTCCCTTGTTCTTCCTCTTTCTGTTCTTAAATTACTTTGAGTTGAAGTTTTACCAACCAACAATTCTGTTGAATAGAGCACATTGCTCACTCTAGCCCTCAATAACTGCCATCTATATTTCTAAAACATCACACCCAGTCCATTCTCTGTCTTAAGGTATTAGCTGGGATGAAGGAGGCATCCTGAATCTCTGGATTTCTTCCTGGCTTTGTCTTTCAGCTGTCCATGCTGTGGTGAGCTGAGCTATTTAGAGGCAAGATGGAAAATCTGTCAGAAAAGTTATCTCTGGTTTTCATCTTTTCTTCATGAACACCTCCTGTATTTCATAAAGGTAGAGATTTTAGAGGTGAATTATGTAGCCCCATTGTTTTATGGATGAGAAAACAATGTTTCAGAGGCATTTACTAAGGTTAAAGGTAAAGCTTGACTTGGTGTCACCCAATTTCTGGTCCAGAGATCTGACTACTACTGCACTCTGTCCCCTCCAACCTCACTGGCTGAATTCCTCCTCCTGGAATCTTGTCAAAGATCACTGCTGCTTGTCCTAGTGAGTGAGAGAAGAGTTTAGACCATATTTAGATACTAGCCCAATCCCTCTACAGTCACATATGTAAATGGATTATCTGAACTCTAAATTCTATAAACTGAATCTGAATGTGTGTGGGGTCTTTCACAAGGTCTGTATTACTTTCCTATGTCAAGTTCCCCCACCCCAAATACTCAAAAATTAGAATATTCTGTGTCTTTCTGTAATTCCAAGAGTAAGAATTAACCAAAAGCTGACCATTTCCCTCAACTTCCCAAATGTGTCTGATTTCGCTTCCAACATAACATTATTAACATAAACATTACTATTATGATTAATATTCATCCTCTGCAAAGGGCCTGCATATCAGCAACCAATAGGACAAATTACAAGCCTGAAAAAGGTACTGTTAAAATAACAAAGTTTGTTGGTTAACAACTTTAAAAGGTTTAAAATCCACCATAACATCTTTGTTGACAACCAAATGGGGATGGGTCTTCTTCTCATGGCACATTTTATACAGCTCTTGGTCTGGTGGAGGCACATCAGTAGCAGATTAATTTCCTGCTTGAAGCTGAAAACAAAGTCATTTATCCTTCCTTCTCATCCTTGAAAATAAATAGTCCTCCTGTTCACATTTCTATGTTCTGACTTCCCACATCATCAACTCTGTCTGTAGTATGCTTTTGGCTCCTTCCTTCATAAAAGGCAGGTACCTTGGAAGAATTTTGGTGCAGAGTTCAGGTAAGAGACCTAATTACCTTTTTTGAAAAATTAGAGTGTCCATGTGGACAGGGAAGCTAATTCTAAAAATCTCCATGTGCATTCCTGGGAAATTTCTGAGGGAGGGAACCAACAGCAAAATGATACTGTCCTTCTTTCTGATGAAATCTTTTATTTCTTAATCCCCAGAAAGAAGAAAACTCGTATCTTAAGTGTTTAGGTATAGACAACTTACATGACTAGGCTACATTTTTGGAAGATGCAGCTTTATAGGATGGGAAGAATATTTACTTGGGAATATGGAAATCTACTGTATCCATAAATACATATTATCTGTATGACACAGGATGAATTAATACCCCCAGGCCTTTAGATTAAATTACTTCAGACTTTCAGCTATAATGTCCCATGACTATTCTATAGTAGTTGGGAGTATGGGGCAAGAGCATGACTCTGGATGCTTATACAACATAAATCAAATATTTTCTGTGTGTCTAGTTCATTTCCACCTCCTCCATCTAGTCCTTTAAAGGAACAAAATCTCAATAGGACCCCTGTTAGTACCTATAAGACAATTTGCATATGCTATTTAGAGTTCTATTAATTGGAAGGATTGCTTCTGAGTCATACTTTTTGACTTACAGCAGTGGTATTTTTCAATTCTGATCCTTGAAACACTCAAAGTTATTATTTTATTTTATTTTTTTTGTATGATGGCTTTTATTTTTTCCATTATAGCTGGTTTACAGTGTTCTGTCGATTTTCTACTGTACATCATGGTGACCCAGTTACACATACGTGTAAACATTCTTTTTTCTAAGTTTTGTAATGAAATAGATTTAACAAATACTATATCATGTAGTCCCTACCAATTCACTTTGTTCTTCGGATACTAAAAGTTCATTGATGTCCTTCTACAGAGGTAAAGATCCCTGCTTAGTTTTATTTATCACAGCATGGTAGGAAGAATAATTGTCTCCAATTATGTACATGTTCTAATTTCCAAAACCCATTAATATGTTATGTCACATGGCAAGAGAGAATTAAAGTTACAGGTGGAAATAAGGTTGTTAATCAGCTGAGGGATTATCTGGGGCCAGTGTAATCAGGCATTCTTACAGGTGGAAAGTGGAATCAGAAGAGTCAGTTTTTGGTCAGGAAAAGACACCTTTGAAGATGAAAGGGAGAGATGCAGCTGCTGGCCCAAGCCACAGCCACAGCAGTGTGGGATCTGAGCTGTGTCTGGGACCTGCACCTGGCAACACCCGATCCTTGATCCACTGACCAAGGCCAGGGATTGATCCCAAAACCCCATGGTTACTAGCCGGATTCCTTTCTGCTGTGCCACAATGGGAACTCCATAAGCTTATGTTTTAATAGCAGTTTGTTATGATGAGCTATCAGTCACTTCAAGCTTTATCCTGAAGTTTTTAATCCGTCTCAAAATGTTGGCATACTACTCTACTCAGTATCAAGCAGTGAAACACAATGCAAAAAAAGAATTATCTTGACTTGCTGTTACTTGAATTGGAGAGAACGTCATTGTTACTATACTCCTGCTTTGGTGGGGAAACTTTTTTCCCCCCTGCTTCAGAAGAGTTAGCAGTTGAGTGTTTAGCTCCTGATGTACTTATAATTTATAGGCAGCATTATTGCTGTTTCAGTGATTGTTTGCCTAACAAAGGGTTGGGCTTGGTTTTTTTTTTTTTTTTCCTTTTTGGTAGACTATACAGTGGACAACTCTAGTGACCAGGTATGTGGATGATTTGGTGGGAGTAGGTGTACGACACTTAGCAGAGTGGTCTTGTATATTGTATGGAAGAGAATTCACTGGTGGGGAAACCATAGTGTATTGTGAAGTGGGATTTAAACAGCACATACCTTCTGGTCTGTTGAAATAACTGCAATTTCTATAATTAGAAATTTTGACTTATAAATTGTGTTCCTGTTGCCTAAAGGAGAGCCCTTAAGAAGGCCATGCCTGCCAAATTGTTAAAACAGTGATTTTAAACCCCACCCCAAATCATCAGGATCTTCAGGATTTCAGAGAAGCTGTGTAACGGTTAGGCATAGAAGCAATGGTAGAGGTGATTTGTGTTATACTGAGTTTCAGATCCAAGGGGGTGGGAAATCCTGATGTCAACCAAACCTCCTGCTCATCAGACAGTAACCTCTTAGCTCAGGTCCAACCCCAAGGATGTGGCCCTGTGGGGTCACATGGTGACTAACACTTCCGAGATTTCCCTTAAATTCAAGGAGTAGCCCAACTAAAATGGGAGAGAAGGAGGGAGTCAAGAAGGAAAGAGTATTGAAGATCTTTCTCGTGCTTAAGAGAAAGATATGCCCCAGAACTGCCCCAGCACCCTTGGCATCTGATAGGTTTGTTTTTGTTTTTTATAATTCTTGGCTGAACTTGGGTTAAAAGAATAAAATCAGATGACACTTGACTGCAAAAATGTTTATAAGCAAAAATCTTAGCTTTCTTCAGTTTTGGTATAAAGCTGTGAACTTCCTAACTCTGTAAAGCAAGCTATAAAACAAATATAAAAGGAAAATACTTATTTTACTGATTGTTTAAGGAAAAAAAAAGCTGAAAAAGGCAATAAAATGATTCTATCCTAGATTCTCCAAAAGGAACACAACCCTGCTGACACCTTCATTTTATTTATTTATTTATTTTGCTTTTTAGGGCTGCACCTATGGCATATGGAAGTTTCCAGGCTAGAGGTCAAATCGGAGCTACAGCTGCCAGCCTATGCTATAGCCACAGCAATGCCAGATCCAAGTCGTGTCTTCGACCTACACTGCAGCTCATGGTGATGCCAGATCTTTAACCCACTGAATGAGGCCAGGGATTAAACTCGCATGTCCTCATGGATAATAGTTGGGGTCTTTAACCACTGAGCCACAACGGGAACTCCCTGACACCTTGATTTTAAGCCAGAGGAACTCACTTTTGACTTATGGCCACCAGAACTGTAGAATAATAAAAATGTGTTATTTTAAGCCATCAAGTGGGAAGTAATTTGTTACAGCAGCTGTAAGACCCTAATACACACCATGTTTTCCAAAGTTATATGACTGTCTTGTGTCGTACGTAGGTCTTATGTCCAAATTTGGGACAAAATTTGGGGGTAAAGTAGTTCTCCGTCCTTCTTTCTTCTCTAGATTAGTCATTTCTGACAGAACTTTCTGTAACAATGGAAGTGTTTTCTATCTGTGCTGTCTAGTATGGTAACCAGCAACTACAGGTGACTACTGCTAGTTCTCAACCTCAGAAGCTTCCTGAATCTAAACCAGCCCCTGTACATAGAGGGCAAGCAGAGACTGAAGAAAAAAGAAACCACCTCACATCAATAAGCAAGGAAACTTACATCTGAGACTTGTCTTGGGTGTCACAAGACAAGGAGATCTCTCCACCAACCTGCCAAACCTTAAAAGTTTACACAGAGGCCTTAAATGAGTTCAGTCACATGGACTGTCCAGATGGTCTCAACAGTACCTTGTCCTCACAAGACTGCATCCTTGGAACAGTTCCCACTGTGGGAACAGTGGGCAGAATGTACATTCCAAGGACAGAGGAAGGGGGCAGGAGCCTCCGATTGCTTGGGTCCAGCTCTCAGGTCAACCGGTAGTCATGTCCTTTTGATGACCTCCTCCAATGACTGCTGAGTACCTGAATGGTGGCTGGTGAAGCAGAGGAACTGAAATTTTATTTTAATTAATTTAAATTTAAATAGCAACATGCGGCTAGTGGCCACCTTATTGGACAATACAGCTTTAGACGAAAGTTTTCAAATTCAGTTTCCTACAGGGGCCAGGCAGGATACACAAATATGTGAAGCTGATCAAATATAAACTAGACAGCAGTAGAAGCATTTTGATGACTGACACTGATTCTTTGGCCTCAGTGTTGCAGAGACTGACAAGGAATAGTGGAGACTGAGAGGAAGAATGTCCTTCAGAGAGTATGCCTTGGCTCAAGGGGCAGGGATACTCTGCTCTTGCAGGTTATGGCAATGAGGGAACCAAAGACTTATTATCAAAACTAATTTTCAAGAGAAGCTGAGAATTTGGGTTCCTATCTTAACTACTCTGATTTCTCAAGGTTCCAAGTAAAAGCAAGCATAGCTATGGGGCACACCAATCTGTTTCCAAAGAACTTCTAGTTTAGAAGCCCTGAACACAAACAATGCAGAAATTTTCCATTATTTTACTTCTGAGGCACTGGCCTAAGGAAGAGGTGTATATCAACATTCATGGTAGGGCTATTATTATTATTTTTTTGTCTTTTTTTTTTGCTGTTTCTTGGGCCACTCCCTCAGCATATGGAGGTTCCCAGGCTAGGGGTCTAATCGGAGCTGTAACTGCCGGCCTACACCAGAGCCACAGCTGCATCTGCAACCTACACCAGAGCCACAGCCGCGTCTGCAACCTACACCACAGCTCATGGAAACGCTGGATCCTTAACCCACTGAGCAAGGCCAGGGATTGAATCTACAACCTCATGGTTCCTGGTCGGATTTGTTAACCACTGAGCCATGATGGGAACTCCAAGGTAGGGCTGTTAAGTGCGGTTGTATAGACTGGGCACTGCCCAAGAACGCACATACCACAAGCCCTCATTGACATGGTCCACATGAAGGATTTATATGTTTATTCAAATAATTTTTTGGCAGATAACATTAAGGTATTTTGTTCTAAGAAAGCCAGCGCATTAAGATAATTTTCCAACGGATGGAAGTAAATTACCTGGAAAAAATTGGGGTTCTTTGTTTTTTTTTAATTTATTTTTTACATACTATGTGGGCTAGTGGCAGCTCTGATAAGGAGAGGAATGAGTTCAAAGGAGCATAAGTAGGAACACTGATAATAAGATAAAATTCAGCTTTATGAATTTATTGTTTGTAAACTCTAAAACTACTTTTTTCTTTTCTCTTTCTAGGGAAGGTCTGTATCTTTCCCCAAAGGGTTCCAGAGCACTTATACTAGCTGGGTATTCCTGCTATGTCCTCTTCCCAGGGAGCATTTGACTTTGCCCATCACTGCTCTTCTGCAGTGGCTTATTTAATCGATTTAACTTCCCAGTGCCTGCTAACACAGTGCCTGCTAACACAGAGGCCTCCCATAGAAGCTGCTCAATAGATTCCTGTTGAAAGAATAATCTTTCTCTTAAATTCCTGCTACAAGCACCTTTTTCCTTTCTACATTTACCTGTTTTTTTTGTTGTTTTTTTTTTTCCCCTCTCAACCCCTCTCTGTTTTTGCCTCTTTGGCCCTGTTTGCCTCAGAGTATTTCTCATTCTCTTTCTCTCTGCATTCATTTCTATCTGTCCTCACTCCTCCTCTCACATCATTTCCTTATCACTCTCTTTATTTTTTTATTTTTAGGTCTGCATCCATGGCATTATGAAGTTCACAGGCTAGGGGTCAAATCCGAGCTGCAGCTGCTGTCCTACACCACAGCTACAGCAACACAGGATCTGAGCCGCATCTGCAGCCTACATCACAGCTCACAGCAACGATGGATCCTTAACCCCCTTAGCAAGGTTAGGGATCAAACCCACATCCTCATGGATACTAGTCGGGTTCTTAACCTGCTGAGCTGCAGCAAGAATTCCTCTTCATCACCTTCTAAATGACATCTGTCTCCCTCTCTTTCTCTTTTCTTTCTCACTTTTTTTTCCCACTGTACAGCAAGGGGGTCAGGTTATCCTTACATGTATACATTACAATTACATTTTTCCCCCAGCCTTTCTTCTGTTGCAACATGAGTATCTAGACAAAGTTCTCAATGCTATTCAGCAGGATCTCCTTGTAAATCTATTCTAAGTTGTGTCTGATAAGCCCAAGCTCCCGATCCCTCCCACTCCCTCCCCCTCCCCCTCCCATCAGGCAGCCACAAGTCTACTCTCCAAGTCCATGATTTTCTTTTCTGAGGAGATGTTCATTTGTGCTGGATATTAGATTCCAGTTATGAGTGATGTCATATGGTATTTGTCTTTGTTTTTCTGGCTCATTTCACTCAGGATGAGAGTCTCTAGTTCCATCCATGTTGCTGCAAATGGCATTATGTCATTCTTTTTCATGGCTGAGTAGTATTCCATTGTGTATATATACCACTTCTTCCGAATCCAATCCTCTGTCGATGGACATTTGGGTTGTTTCCATGTCTTGGCTATTGTGAATAGTGCTGCAATGAACATGTGGGTGCACGTGTCTCTTTTAAGTAGAGTTTTGTCCAGATAGATGCCCAAGAGTGGGATTGCGGGGTCATATGGAAGTTCTATGTATAGATTTCTAAGGTATCTCCAAACTGTTCTCCATAGTGGCTGTAACAGTTTACATTCCCACTAACAGTGCAGGAGGGTTCCTTTTCTCCACAGCCCCTCCAGCACTTGTTATCTGTGGATTTATTAATGATGGCCATTCTGACTGGTGTGAGGTGGTATCTCATGGTAGTTTTGGTTTGCATTTCTCTTATAATCAGCGATGTTGAGCATTTTTTCATGTGTTTGGTGGCCATCTGTATATCTTCTTTGGAGAACAGTCTATTCAGGTCTTTTGCCCATTTTTCCATTGATTGATTGGTTTTTTTGCTGTTGGGTTGTATAAGTTGTTTGTATATTCTAGAGATTAAGCCCTTGTCGGTTGCATCATTTGAAACTGTTTTCTCCCATTCTGAAAGTTGTCTTTTTGTTTTCTTTTGGGTTTCCTTTGCTGTGCAAAAGCTTTTCAGTTTGATGAGGTCCCATGGGTTTGGTTTTTGCTCTAATTTCGATTGCTTTGGGAGACTGACCTGAGAAAATATTCCTGATGTTGATGTCAGAGAGTGTTTTGCCTATGTTTTCTTCTAGGAGTTGGATGGTATCCTGTCGTATATTTAAGTCTTTCAGCCATTTTGAGTTTATTTTTGTGCATGGTGTGAGGGTGTGTTCTAGTTTCATTGCTTTGCATGCAGCTGTCCAGGTTTCCCAGCAATGCTTGCTGAATAGACTTTCTTTTTCCCATTTTATGCTTTGCCTCCCTTGTCAAGATTAATTGACCATAGGTGTCAGGGTTTATTTCCGGATTCTCTATTCTGTTCCATTGGGCTTTCTGTCTGTTTTGATACAGTACCACACTGTTTGATGACTGTGGCTTTGTAGTATTTCTTGAAGTCTGGGAGAGTTATGCCTCCTGCTTGGTTTTTGTTTCTCAGGATTGCTTTGGCGATTCTGGGTCTTTTGTGGTTCCATATAAATGTTTGGATTGTTTGTTCTAGTTCTGTGAAAAATGTCCTGGGTAATTGGATAGGGATTGCATTGAATCTGTAGATTGCTTTGGGTAGGATGGCCATTTTTACAATATTGATTTTCCCAATCCAGGAACATGGACTATCTTTCCATTTCTTTACATCTTCTTTGATTTCTTTGATGAAAGTTTTATAGTTCTCGGCATATATGTCCTTTACCTCCTTGGTCAGGTGTATTCCGAGGTATTTGATTTTGTGAGGTGCAATTTTAAAAGGTATCGTATTTTTGTTTTCCTTTTCTAATATTTCATTGCTGGTATACAGAAATGCCACTGACTTCTGAGTGTTAATCTTATATCCTGCTACTTTGCTGAATTTATGAATCAGTTCAAGTAGTTTTGGGGTTGAGTCCTTAGGGTTTTCTATGTATAGTATCATGTCATCTGCATACAGTGCCAGTTTGATCTCTTCTCTTCCTATATGGATGCCTTTTATTTCTTTTGTTTGTCTAATTGCTAGGACTTCCAAAACGATGTTGAAGAGCAGTGGTGAGAGTGGGCATCCCTGTCTTGTTCCAGATTTGAGTGAGAAGGCTTTCAGTTTTTCCCCATTGAGGATTATATTTGCTGTGGGTTTATCATAAATGGCTTTGATTATGTTCAGGAATGTTCCCTCTATACCCACTTTGGCGAGGGTCTTGATCATGAATGGATGTTGGACTTTGTCAAATGCTTTTTCTGCGTCTATTGAGATGGTCATATGATTTTTGACTTTTCTTTTGTTAATGTGGTGTATGAAGTTGATTGATTTGCATATGTTGAACCATCCTTGTGAACCTGGGATGAACCCTACCTGGTCATGGTGTATGATTTTTTTGATATATTGTTGGATTCAGTTGGCTAAGATTTGTTGAGAATTTTTGCATCTATATTCATCAATGATATTGGGCGATAGTTTTCTTTTTTGGTGGTATCTCTGTCTGGTTTTGGAATGAGGGTGATGGTGGCATCATAGAATGTCTTTTGGAGTGTTGCTTCTTCTTCAACCTTTTGAAAGAGTTTAAGGAGGATGGGCACCAATTCTTCTTTATATGTTTGATAGAATTCGCCTGTGAAGCCATCTGGTCCTGGACTTTTATTTGTAGGGAGTGTTTTTATGACTTCTTCAATTTCATTTCTAGTGATTGGTCTGTGTTGGTCTGTTTCTACTTGATTCAGTTTTGGCAGGCTGTAAGATTGTAGAAAATTGTCCATTTCTTCCAGATTGTCAAATTTGTTGGCATATAGTTGTTCATAGTATTCTCTCATGGTTTTTTTGTATTTCTGCTGTATCCGTTGTGATTTCTCCTTTTTCCTTTATAATTTTGGTTATTTGGGTTCTTTCTCTCCTCTTTTTAGTGAGTCTGGCCAGGGGTTTGTCAATTTTGTTGACCTTTTCAAAGAACCAGCTCTTGGTTTTATTAATTTTCTCTATTGTTTTTTGAGTCTCTATTTGATTGATTTCTTCTTTGATCTTTATAATTTCCTTCCTTCTGCTGACTTTTGGTCTTTTTTGTTCTTCTTTTTCTAATTCATTTAGGTGGAGGGTTAAGTTGCCAATTTGGGATCTTTCTTCTTTTTTGAGAAAGGCCTGTATCACTCTAAATTTCCCTCTGAGCACTGCTTTTGCAGCATCCCATAGGTTTTGAGCGGTTGTATCTTCATTATCATTTGTTTCAAGGTAATTTTTAATTTCCTTCTTGATTTCCTCATTGACCCATTGGTTTTTTAGTAGCATGTTTTTTTGTCTCCATGTAGTAGGTTTTTTCTCTTTCCTTTTCCCATGGTTGGTTTCTAATTTCATTGCATTGTGGTCAGAGAAGATACTTGAGATAATTTCTATGCTCCTAAATTTGTTGAGATTCGCTTTGTGTCCCAATATGTGGTCGATTCTTGAGAATGTTCCATGAGCATTTGAGAAGAATGTGTATTCTGCTTTTTTGGGATGTAGTGTCCTGAAGATGTCAATTAAGTCTAACTTTTCTATTGTTTCCTTTAGGATCTCTGTTGCCTTATTGGTTTTCTGTCTAGAGGATCTGTCCATTGATGTGAGGGGGGTATTAAGGTCTCCTACTATGATTGTATTCTCATCAATATCTCCCTTTATGTCTGTTAATATTTGTTGTATGTATCTGGGTGCTCCTGTATTTGGGGCATATATGTTGATGATAGTAACATCCTCTCCTTGGATGGATCCCTTAATCATTAAGTAGCGTCCTTCTTTGTCTGTCTTTATGTCTTTTGTTTTAAAGTCCATTTTGTCTGATATGAGCATTGCAACTCCTGCTTTTCTGTCATGTCTATTGGCGTGAAATATTTTTCCCCACCCTTTCACTTTCAATCTATATGTATCTTTTGTCCTAAGGTGAGTTTCTTGTAGGCAGCATATTGAAGGTTTTTGCCTTTTTATCCACTCAGCCACTCTGTTGTCTTTTGATTGGGGCATTCAGTCCATTGACATTTAAGGTGATAATTGGTAGATGATTATTTATTGCCATTTGAACCTCGTGTTCCAGTTGATTCTATGGTTCTCCATTCTTCCCTTCTTTTTTTTCTTGGTTGGATGATCTCCTGTTATTATCTCCTTGAGTGTATTTTTTTTTCCATTTTTGGGGAATGCAATATTTGGTTTTGGCTTGTGGTTGCCCTGTTTTTTAAGTATGCTAACCCCTTCCCATAATTGTGTGTTTTAGCCTGATGGTCCTGTAAGTTCAAACCCTTCATTAATATATTAAAATTAAGAAGAGAAACATACAAACAAACACACAAAAAGGGTTATTTACTTCCTAACATCCCTTGCCCACATTTTATGGTTTTGATGACTCTTTTTTATTTTTTGTTTTTAATTTTATTTTGTTTGAAATATGTTCATGATTAAATCTGTATGCTGGCTTATTTGAGTGACTGCTCTCTGATTGTGGTTTCCTCAGTCCTAGTTTTTCCTCTTCTTCTTTTTCTTTTCTTTTCTTTTCTTTTCTTTTTTCTTTCCTTTCCTTCCTTTCTTTTTGGTTTAGAGAAGCCCTTTCAATATTTCCTTTAACCTGTGTTTTGGTTGCTGTATTCTTTAAGTTTTTGTTTGTTGGAAAAAAATTTTATTTCCCCTTCTATTTTAAATGATATTCTTGCTGGATAGAGTATTCTAGGTTGCATATTTTTTCCTTTTAGCACTTTAAATATCTCTTGCCATTCCCTCCTGGCCTGTAGTGTTTCTGTAGAGAAATCAGCTGATATTCTTATGGGGGTTCCCTTGTAGGTAACATTCTCTTTTTCTCTTGCTGCCTTTAGGATCCTCTCTTTATCACTAACTTTTGCCATTTTTATTATAATGTGTCTTGGTGTGGGTCTATTTTGGTTCAGTTTGTTTGGGGCCCTCTGTGCTTCTTGTATCTTGAACCCAGTGTCCTTTAGCTTTGGGAAGTTTCCAGCGATAATTTCTTCAAATATATTTTCCATTCCCTTATCTTT
This sequence comes from Phacochoerus africanus, assembly GCF_016906955.1. NCBI lineage: Eukaryota > Metazoa > Chordata > Mammalia > Artiodactyla > Suidae > Phacochoerus > Phacochoerus africanus. The sequence continues at coordinate 87,054,890 of NC_062544.1, read as the reverse complement.
TTCTACTCCTTCTGGAATTCCTATTATGCATAGATTGGCCCGCTTTATATTATCCCATAGGTCTCTTATATTGCTTTCCTGTTTTTTGATTCATTTTTCTGTCTGCTGACCTGATTGGGTGATTTCCATTATTCTATCTTCCATATCACTGATTCGTTCTTCTGCATTATTCATTCTGGTTTTTACTGCCCCTAGTTCAGTTTGCATCTCTGCAAATGAATGTTCTAGTTTTTCTTGGCTCCTCCTTATATTTTCTAGTTCCTTTCTGAGGGTATCTGCATTACTGTTCATATCTTCTCTTAATTCCTTCAGTATTTTCACTATTTCTCTTTTGAACTCCAGGTCTGTCAGACTGCAGGGATCTGTTTCATTGCTGACTGTTTTAGGTGAGTTCTCCTGTTGGTTTGACTGGGGGTGGTTTCTCAGCTTCTTCATCTTGCTTGTTGTTTTCTTTCTCCTGAGGGAGTTGTACTCTCCGTTATTGGGCAGTGTTTGCCTTGTCACTGCCGTGAAATATTTCCTGAGGGCTGGCGTTGTTGGTCCATCTTTTTTGAGGCAGTGTGGCTTTCTGGAGTGTTGATGGGGCTAACAGTGTTTCTTTGAAGCAAAGGAGGGCTTCCTGAGGGCACACAGGACTGGGAGGTCCACACCACGATGGTAGGAGATTTCACTTGGTCATGCAGCGCTTGCTCTGGTGTTTTTGGGCTGTGGGGTTCTTGCAGGGGGTTGGCGGTGTTGGGCAGCTGTTCCTCAGGAGTGCAGCACCCCCTGGGGGCTGGAGCAGCTATCTGGGTCACTGAGAACCTAAGAGGCTCTTCCCTAGGGCAGCGCAACTCAGAAGGCTGGCCTGAGAATGTAGGCAGATCTTTTCACAGTCTGGCCAAGCTTGTTGCAGCTTTTCTGGGCTGCAGGGGCTCTTCCAGGGGGCTGGTGGTGCTGAGCAGCTATTCCTTGGGAGTGGGGCACCCCCTGGGGGCTTGGGCGGGTAGCAGGGCCACTGGAAACCCATGAGGCTCCTCCCCAGGGCAGCCCGACTCAGAAAGACTGTCTGAGATCTTTTCTGGACTCAGCCAGGCTTGTTGCAGCTTTTCTGGGCTGCAGGGGGTCCTGCCTGGAGCTGGCAGTCTATGCAGCTGATCCACTAGGGCACCCCCTGGGGGCTAGGGCGGGTAGCAGGGCCGTTGGAAACCGAAGAGGCTCCTCCCCGGGGCAGCCTGACTCAGAAAAACTGTCTGAGATCTTTTCCCGACTTGGCCAGGCTTGTTGCAGCTTTTCTGGGCTGTAGGGGGTCCTGCCTGGAGCTGGCAGTCCTATGCAGCTGATCCTCTAGAGCTTTGCACCCCCTGGGGGCTTGGGCAGGTAGCAGGGCCGCTGGAAACCCAGGAGGCTCCTCCCCAGGGCAGCCCAACTCAGAAAGACCGTCTGAGATCTTTTCCCGGCTCAGCCAAGTTTGTTGCAGCTTTTCTGGGCTGTAGGGGGTCCTTCCTGGAGCTGGCAGTCCTATGCAGCTGATCCTCTAGAGCTTTGCACCCCCTGGGGGCTTGGGCAGGTAGCAGGGCCGCTGGAAACCCAGGAGGCTCCTCCCCGGGGCAGCCCGACACAGAAAAACCCTCCGAGAATTAGGCAGATCTGTTCACGGTCTGGCTAGGCTTGTTCTAGCTTTTCTGGGCTGCAGGCCTTTTCTTGGGGCTGGTGGTGTTTGGTGCTACTCTGCGGAATTGTAGCCCCTCCAAAGGGCAAGCAGGCCTGTGCAGGGACAGCCCCTGCGGTGGTAGGCTTCAGGCAATTGTTGAGGCCAGCCCTCCTGGATGGCAGGCAGCCCCAGGTTCGGGAGAGCGTAGGGGGTGGTGGGGTGGGGGGAGGGGGTGCACTGGGAAGCACAGCTTTCAGCTAGCTAGTGGGCCTGTAAGCTTGCTGTGGCATGGGGGGTATTCTATGGGGACCCACCCCTTCTTCTCTCTCCTCCCCAGCATGGGCGCAGACCAGGCTCTTCTCCCAGGTTCCCTCTGATGCGGCTTTCCACTTCCCCGCCCCTAGAGTATTGCTCCCTTCCTCTGCGACAGCTTTGTTTTCTAGTCTCCCAGGCAGTCTCTGCCCCGTCAAATGGTTTCTAGACCTCCCAAGCAGTTTCCGCTCCGCCCCGCCCCCCCAGCCAGGGGACTATCCTGTGGAGCCGAGGTCTCGGTGCCCAGCCCCCACCCAGGCATCTCAATTTTTGGTGACTGTGCCCGTAGTTCAGATGGTCCGGTCAGTTCTTGATCGGCTTTTCCATACTCTAACTTACTGCTATACTCTTCTCTGCATCTGGAGATTCCTCCGGTTCGTTTGATCTTTCCCCCCGAGTTGGTGACTTTCCAGGGTGCGGGATTCCTTTCTCCTCCGCAGTTCCCTTTTGGGAGCGCCTGTCCCGCTCGGATTCACCTTCTCTCACTCTCCTCTTTTCTCCTGTTCTGCCCAGTAATGTCACGAACCTCTTGCCGTTACTGGAGTTTAGGTTCCTCTGCCAGCGATTGGTTGCTGTTTTGTGCGAGTCATTTATTCTGCAGATGTGCTTTTTTTGTTGTGTTTGTGGGAGAGGGCGAGCGTGTCCCCCTACTCCTCTGCCATCTTGTCCTCTCTCCTCTTTCTCACTTTTTACACTGATCGTTAATTCTAGCTCTATCTTTGTCTGCCCTCCCCCCCACACACACATGGGACTTTAGAATACGCAACATTGAGACAGCAAGAGGTGGGACATATTAGCCTTATTTTTCCAGTCGTCTCTCTATTCTCAGGCGTTTCCTCTTTCCAAGGTGTGCATCCAGGTCTGAGAAGGAGTGACAGGAGCTTCTGAATGTGGATGTCATTCTCAAAAACACCAAGGTGAGGACATTTTAAAAATTCACTGACCTTCAGCAGCAGGAGACTCTAGTGGAAGCTTACCTCTTCTTATTTTCTCTCTCTCTCTTTTTAATCTTAGGAAATAAACTAGTTTCATCAAAATGGAATTTCCTGCTGCAAAAGAGAGTCAAACTGCTGCTTATTTTAGTTTCCATGGAGTCCACTTTTGTCAGGTCAGAAGAAGCATTTGAGGAGATGAGTCTGGCTGTAACATCACACCAGCCTAACCAAGGAAGACAGTAGAGATGAGAAGAAATGAATAAAGGAAGCTGGCTGTACCTTGCTTTCTTTCAGCCTTGCTTTCCCATAATCAGCTGTGAAGAAGCCACCCTTCCTGACACAGCCTATTTTGGATTATTCTGGGCCAGATTGCATGGATTAGCCACAGATGTTCAAGGGAAAGGATTACTTAGTTTCTCTTCAGCCTGTCTCAGAAGCTTTAGAAGCAAATTTTTTTTCATTTTTGGTTAGGCACTGATCATTCTGGCATCAAATTTATATTTGGACTCAGATGTATGGCTGACCATGACAACAGTCAGGAAAAGGTCCCAGAATCCCCTTTCTATGGTAAAGCACGTGCAAATCAGCTAGTCGAAGCAACAGAACTAGAAGAAAGAGGGTTTGTAGGAGGCAGGTATGCCAAGGTCTTTTACTTTTTTGTAAATTACAAAAGAAAGCAGTTCATGGGCCATCTAGGGGACCTCTCATATAAATCTGGAGAGTGATAATGTGAGAAAAAAGAATGTATACATGTATATGTAACTGGGTCACCTTGCTGTACAGTGGGAAATTGACAGAACACTGTAAACCAGCTATAATGGAAAAAATAAAAATCACTTTAAATGAAAAAAAATCATGATTGAGTTCTGCAAGAGGATTTTTTTGACTGACCACTGCCTTAAATCAGCCTCAATTTCTTAGTAACCAGCCAAAGGACTTCTTTCCTTGTTAATAAAAACTCTTGCCTTGAAAAGATACATGCACCCTCTTGTTCATAGCTGGGTACTATTTACAATAGCCGAGACATGGAAGCAACCTAAATGTCCCATCGACAGAGGAGTGGATAAAGAAGTGGTATGCAATGGAATACTATTCAGCCATAAAAAAATTAAATAATGCCATTTGCAGCAATATGGATGGACCTAAAGATTCTCATACTAAGTAAAGTAAGTCAGAAAGAGACATCTACCATATGATATCACTTATATGTGGAATCTAAAAAATGCTACAAACATTTTTTGACAAAACAGAAATAGTCTCAGAGACATAGGAAACAAACTTACAGTTACCAAAGGGGAAAGGGGAGGATAAATTGGGAGTTTGGGATTAATAGATAAAATAGATAATCAACAAGTACCTACTGTATAATATGTGGAATTAAACTCAATATCTTGTAATAACCTATAATGGCAAAGAATCTGATATAACTGAATCACTTTGCCGCACACCTGAAATTAACATAACATTGTAAATCAACTGTACTTCAATAAACACACACACACACACCTTTTACCTTGACTTTCATTTGACTGAGCAAAGCTGGAGATTGGGGAGGTAAGCACATATGCTGTCCCTCACTCTATCTGCCTCAGCCTCACTGGCCCTTTTCCACTCCCTTGAATTCCCCACATTTCTTCCTGCCACTGTCGTTTATTTTGCCTGGGTTGCCCCTTCTTATTTTCTTCATCTACTTCCCTTCTCCTCAGCCCTCAGTTCTCCTCAGGTGTCATTTCCTCCGAGAAACCTTCAATGACTTCCTGACTATTAGAGTTAACCTTCCAAATACAGGATTTCACATGATATAAGCTCTGCTCCATAGATTTGTCCAGGATGTGATTTGATTAATATTTCTTTCCATGATATTTGATCGATGTCTCTCCCCTTACTAGACTGCATGCACCACAGATTCTGGTGCTGGTTTTGGTTACTTTGCATTTGCAGTGTTAGGCAGGGAGCTTAATGCCTGGTGAGCAATGAATAGATATTTGTTGAGTGAATAAGCAGATGAATGAACAACAGGCCCCATTATAATGAACTGCCTTATCTACAGTCTTGGTTTGTTATTATTTAGTAACTGCAGGGAACAACCTAGCAAGTAGGTACTGGCCAGCAGGGCCAGAGAGAGACAAATTGAAGTGGGGCGAGGATAAATCCAAGAATCAGTAGAAGTGACTCCAAGAGGAAAAGTAAAAGGGAGAGGGGCAAAGAAAGAAAGTACAGTGGCTCTGGGAAACCAATTGAATTCCTCCCCACTGATAGAATTAGTTGTATTCAGCCGCCACTGGTTGAACACTTGTACAGCCCCCAGAATTACTGCGTATCTGATGTGGATTTTGAGAAGGACGCACTTATAGCAGTTTGGAGTACAAATCTCTAGGAAAGAGGCTCACGGAGGCAGGGAAAATGGATCAACGGTCGTGTGTAAGGATGGATCAGGTTTATCTTGACCACATTTTAATTTCTTGCATTCTGTATGCAAGGGCTACCAAGTGTGGATAAAGCCTATTAGAGATTGCAAATAAGAGAATGATGCAAAGTCACAGTGAAATTGGAAAATAATCATGGTGACAGCATTGGGGTTAAGTATGGGGTAGCAGAGCATCCTGTAGTTGTGGACCCAGTAACAGCATCTTAATCAGACTGTTACTGTAATAAAGTATTGGACTGAGAGGAAGAAGATCTTGCTTCTTAATAATTTTCTGAGCTTGCTTTTTCAGCTTCCCATCAGAGCTGGGGTTTACTATATGATTTGCATGTGTTTTGTGGACCATTGTGTGTTATCATTTAAGTAGAGATTTATGGGTAAGGTGATCATGAGAGTTTGAATAAGGGCTACTGCAAATTTAAGAATGATGAGAAGAATAAGAATAATAAATGTGGCAGTTCTCCTTATGGTTCAGTGGTTGAGCAGTTACGAAGTCAACTAGTATCCATGAGGATTCCACTTCAATCCCCGGCCTCACTCAGTGGGTTAAGGATTTGGTGTTGCTGTGAGCTGTGGTGTAGGTTGCATACGCAGCTTGGATCCCAAGTTGCTGTGGCTGTGGTGTAGGCTGGCAGCTGTAGCTCCAATTCAGCACCTAGCCTGGGAACTTCCCTATGCCACAGGTACCTCCCTGAAAAAACAAACAAACAAAAAATAATAAATGTAATGAAACTGTGGTAGTACTAATGCTAAACAGCCAGGGCTGTCACTCCAGTTAGATGTGACCAGCCATAATATTAGCCATTAGCCATAAGGACAGGGATATTGGCGAAATAAATAAGCTAACCATTTCAATAATTACTGTCATGGAGGTAAGAGGAATTGATCTTCCTTGTGGTAGGAAGTGGGTTGGAGATGCTTTTGTCTTATGGTGGATGCCTGTGATTACAACTCCTGCTCATGAAGGGACTATCATAGCTAAATTTATTGAAATTTGTGTCATTATCAGCTATAACAGAAAAAATGATCATTAAATTTAAAAAATCAGCTATAATGGAAAAAATAAAAAATCACTAAAGAAAAAAAAAGAAAGTTGTGTTGTGGGCATTAATGGGGTCTAGTAAGAGACCTAGAAAGTTTTTTGAGCCAATAAATAAATGACATGAGTATTAATATGCAAGTTTTGTCTTTATAGTCGTGGCTAGCCATTATCTGTTTTGATGTGAGTTGAACTAGTCACTGTTGAATAGAGATTATGTGGTTACTAATCAGTTGGCTGGGACGGGGCCATAGAATACACGGAAATATAAAGATTAAAATGGCAATAGGTAATCCTATTAATGTTGAGGTGATGAAAGAGCCAAATAAATTTTTATTCATTTTGTTTCTCAAGGGGCAGAGTGTTTTTTGGTGTTTCAGTTGATTTTAGTTCTGGACTTGAAGGATAAATATATTTGAAATTTTAAGTTGAAATACAATAGCTAGAACTATAGTTACAGCTATAATGATAAATCATGTTGATGTATCTAGTTTGTGGGATGTCACAAACTATTGCATTTGGAGTGGATAAGCAATGGATCCTGCTGTCTAGCACAGAGAACTATATCTAGTCACTTATGATGGAACATGATGGAGGATAATGTGAGAAAAAGAATGCATATATATGTGTGACTGGGTCACTTTGCTGTACAGTAGAAATTGACAGAACACTGTAAACCAACTATAATGAAAAAATAAAAATCATTTAAAAAAAAGAGGAGGAGATTTTAACTCTCAGTCTTTAACTTAAAAGGTTGATACTATTCATCTTCTTAATGAACTTACAATGTGGATACAGATCATTTCTCAAAGTATTTTAGAAGGTTACTAGGTTACCTTCCTGATAACCTTCTAATAAATTATTTTTCTGTTTACCCAGAATCATTTTTTTTTATGTTGTGGTGTGATCATCCTTTTTTTTATAATGATTTTTGTTTTTTTCCATTATAGCTGATTTACAGTGTTGTCAGTTTTCTACTGCAGAGCAAGGTGGCCCAGTTGCACATACATGTATACAATCTTTTTTCTCACATTATCATGCTCCATCACAAGTGACCAGACATAGTTTCCAGTGCTATACAGCAGGATCCCATTGCGTATCTATTCCAAAGGCAATAGTTTGCATCTATAAACCCCAATTCCCAGTCCCTCCCACTACCCCCTGCACTGCTTTGGCAATCACCGGTCTGTTCTCCAAGTCCATGAGTTTCTTTTCTATGGGAAGATTCATTTGTGCCATATATGAGATTCCAGATATAAGTGAAATCATATGGTATTTGTCTTTGTCTTTATGACATTTCATTCAGTGTGAGAGTCTCTAGTTCCATCCATGTTGCTGGAAATAGCAGTATTTTGTTCTTTTTTATGGCTTAGTAGTATTCCATTGTGTATATACACCACTTCTTCCTAATCCAATCATCTGTCAGTGGACATTTGGGTTGTTTCCATGCTTTGGCTATTGTGAACAGTGCTGCGATGAACATGCGGGTACATGTGTATATTTTAAGTAGAGTTTTGTCCAGATATATGCCCAAAAGTAGGATTGATGGGGTCATATGGTAGTTCTATGTATAGTTTTATGAGATACCTCCACACTGTTTGCCATAGTGGTCATACCAATTTACATAGAATCAATTTCTATTGCTTATAGGCAGGAACTATTGGACTGCCATATGAAATGTGACAGAAAATGCCAAGAAAAATCTCTCTGGTGTATTCCCTGAGCAAACACTAGTCAAATGCCAGGTCCTGCAGTGGCCAGAGGTGGGATCTCTTGGCAGATCAGCAAAACCTCAGCAAGCAGACATTCCAGAACAAGTCCTTTGCGGTGCAAGATTTCGTGGGATGATAATTCTCATGAATGTGCGTCTTCTTGAGACCTACATTTCTGCTAGATTGCTGGAGCCCCCAAACTCCTTGATCCCAGAGCTGAAAAGGATAATATAATCCAGTGCTGTTTTTGTTTGTTTGTTTACTTTTTAGGGCCATACCTGAAGCATATGGAGGTTCTCAGGCTAGGGGTCAAATTGGAGCTACAGCTGCCAGTCTATGCCACAGCCACAGCAATGCAGGATCCGAGCCATGTCTGTGACATACCCACAGCTCATGGCAATGCCAGATCCTTAACCAGGGATCACACTGGCAACCTCATGGTTCCAGTCGGATTTGTTTCTGCTGAACCACGAGGGGAACTTCTAATCCAGTGGTTTTCAAATGGGGCAGTCTCACCCCTGGAGATGTTTGGCAATACTAAGAGGTGTTGTCACACTGGAGGAGGGGGTTGTTAGTGAGTAGATGCCAAGGACACTGCAAAATATCTTATAAGGCACAGGAAATCTCATAACAAAGAATTATGTACCCATAATATCCATGTGTCATGATTGAGAAATCGTGATGTAAATGATGCACCTGAGACTCTCTTTCTTCTTAGGAATCTTGTATTAAAAAAAAGTATTATATTAGAAAGATGTTATCCTCATATTTTGAGGAAGTATGTAGCTCTGCATTGTCTGGTAGAGTACTGTTTTAGCTACATGTAGCTTTGAGCACTTGAAATGTGACAAGTCTAAACTGAGATGTGCATGTGTAAAATGTACACTGGATTTCTTACTGTGAAAAAAAATTTCATATAATAAATAATATAAAATATTTAATAATTTAAAAGTACTGTTTACATGTTGAAATTATAATTTTGAAATATTTAATTTAAGTGAAATAGATTATTAAAAGTAATTCCATCTGGGGGTTCCCATTGTGGCTCAGTGGGTTAAGAACCCAACTAGTATCCATGAGGATGTGGGTTTGATCCCTGACCTTGCTCAGTGGATTAAGTAAGGATCCAGCATTGCCTTGAACTGTGGTGTAGTCACAGATGTGGGTCAGATCCCATGTTGGTGTGGGTATGGTGTAGGCTGGAAGCTGCAGCTCCGATTAGACCCCAGCCTGAGTACTTCCATATGCTGCGGGTGTAGCCCTAAAAAACAAAAAACCCCAAACCCCAAAACTAATTCCATCTGTTTCTCTTTACTTTGTTCTTTCTATGTGGTTACTAGATAATTTAAATTTACATATGTGGCTTACATTCTATTTCCATTGGACAGCTCTGGCCTAGAAAAGGAAGAGCTATTGAGTTAGAGATTTTTGACATAAGCTATCCTGCTCATGTTAAAAAAAGCTAAAAGAAATAATCTTTCATTTATCTTGTAATTCCTCTCCCCAGTAGACCCAGTAGACATTTTTGAACACACGCTATACACTAATCATTGGGCATATTAAAGTTAAGTGCCTCTTCCTTTGCAAAGAGCTCATAATCTTTTGATGAAGTCAAAGAGTTAAGAAAAAGGATTGAGGAAATTGTGTATATTAGTGGTTATATATAGAGAAAAGTGTGGTTAGCTACCTAGATGAGCCAGGGAACATGGCTGCAGAGTGGTGATGAAGTTTTTTATTGGGATCTGACCTCTCACACCTTTGATGACGTCAGGAAGGACCTGACTCCTCCTTCGTAACTGGCTTGCTGGAATGTGGTCTTCTCTTCTCTCCACCAATCCAAATCTTGCCTGTCTTGAGCTGAATGACTGAACCCTTCCTGGACTATGCTAGCTCAAAGTGATCCTTTGTTATTTTGAACTTTTAATGGTCTTGGTTTGTTGATCTCAATAGGTACTTGATAATGTAGTTCTTACTCTCTTGTTCTAGTGTAAACTACAAGCAGTACTGAAACAGAAGTACACAAATATGTTTGCTGAATGCAAGAGTGATCATTTCAGATGATCTTATTACCTTGAATCCTGCTTATAAGTCTTTCTAGGATTTACAGGACAGTATGATGTGCTCTGTATAGATTTCTTCACTAAATGATCCAGCTGTGAGCTCTCCCTTCTGGCTTTTGCACTTGACATTCCCTTGCACTTTCCACATTCGTCCTTGCATGGATAACTCCTATTTAGCTTTTGGTCTCAATTTCAATTCCACTTCATTTGGTAAGCCACTTCTGACAACTGCCACCTGAAAAGATTATGTGCTCTTCTTCCCAAGGCACTGTTTGTCTCCTGAGAGAATGCTTCTCACAGTCTACATTACCTCAGTTCAATGCCACTTCTTCTTCATTAGACCGTGGGTTCCAAGTGACCGTATCTGTGTCTCATGTGCTTATTGTTACAAATGTTTTAGTGTCCAGCCACAAATATGTCTTATGTTAGGTTCCTGGAAGCAGACACATAATATGTCTTACATTAGGTCCTTGGAAGGACACATAGTATATCTTAGGTTAGGTCTCTGGAAGCACACACTAGGGTGAGGATTGGGTGCAGGTGAGTTTATTAGAAAGTGTTCACAGGAGAAAGAGAGTAGAAGGAGCAGGACAGGGCAGAGGGGAAGCTGAGCAAGGGTATAATTTCAGGTGATAACCCACCTGACCTGAGGATGAAGCCAGCCTCATCTTGATCTCAATGAGGGCTCTGAATCTTATACCACTTATTTTTCACAGCCCAAGTCAAAGGAGCTGTCACTCCACTAGTCAGACATTGTAAATGAGCATCCTTGGGGGCCATAAACTCAGAGGCCCTTCTGGTTCTCTGTGCTTGCAGAAAAAATAGACAATGGGACTCTTGTAGTCCAAGGAAGTCTTATGAAGGAGGTAGTGGGGATTAAGGCCATTAAAAACAAAAACTATGTATTGGAGAAGGGGTACAGAGAAATTGTAAAGGGAGTCTGAGGGATCCAGATGGAGCAGATAACGTCTGCTACATAGTAAATGCTAAAAATATTTGTTGGATAGATTACTTTTTTATTTTTAATGATTTTTATTTTTTGCATTGTAGTTGGTTTACAGTGTTCTGTTTCTACCGTACAGTACAGTGACCCAGTCACACATATGTATGCATTCTTTTTCTCACATTATCCTCCATCATGTTCCATCACAAGTGACTAGATATAGTTCCCTGTGCTATACAGCAGGATCTCATTGCTTATCCACTCCAAAGGCAATAGTTTGCATCTATTAACTCCAGATTCCCAGTCCATCCTAATCCGTCCCCCTCCCCCTTGGTGACCACAAGTCTGTTCTCCAAGTCCATGAGTTTCTTTTTTATGGGAAGGTTCATTTGTGCCACATATTAGATTCCAGATACAAGTGAAATCATCTGGTATTTGTCTTTCTCTTTCTGATTACTTCTCTTAGTATGAGAGTCTCTAGTTCCATCCATGTTGCTGCAAATGGCAGTATTTTGTTCTTTCTTTATGGCTGAGTAGTATTCCATTGTGTATATATACCACATCTTCTTAATCTATTCATCTGTTGATAGACATTTATGTTGTTTCCATGTCTTGGCTATCGTGAATAGTGCTGCAGTGAACATAGGGGTGCATGTATATTTTTCAAGGAACATTTTGTCAGAATATATACCCAAGAGTGGGATTGCTGGGTCATATGGTAGTTCTATGTATAGTTTTCTGAGGCACCTCCATACAGTTTTCCATAGTGGTTGTACCAACTTACACTCCCACTAACAGTGTAGGAGGGTTCCCTTTTCTCCACACCCTCTCCAGCATTTGTAATTTGTTGACTTGTTAATGACGAACATTCTGACTGGCATGAGGTGGTACCTCATAGTAGTTTTGATTTGCATTTCTCTAATAATTAGTGATGCTGAAAATCTTTTCATGTGTTTTTTTGCCATCTGTATATCTTCTTTTTTTTCCATTTTTTTATTACTCAAATGACTTTATACATCTGTAGTTGTATGATGATCATAACAATCTGATTTCACAGGATTTCCTTCCCACAGCCCAGGCACATCCCCCTACACTCAAATTGTCTCCTCCAGAGACCATACATTTTTCAATGTCTGTGAGTCAGCATCTGCTCTGCAAAGAAGTTCCGTCTGTCCTTTTTTCAGATTCCATATGTCAGTGAAAGTATTTGATGTTGGTGTCTCATTGTATGGCTGACTTCTCTTAGCATGATAGTTTCTAGGTCCATCCATGTTGCTAAAAATGCTGGTATTTCATTCTTTTTAATGGCTGAGTGATATTCCATTGTGTATATGTACCATGTCTTCTTGATCTAGTCCTCTGTTGATGGACATTTAGGTTGTTTCCATGTCTTGGCTATTGCAAATAGTGCTGCAATGAACATCGGAGTGCATGTGTCTTTGTGAGTTGTGGCTTTCTTTGGATAGATGCCCAGGAGTGGGATGGCTGGATCAAATGGTAGTTCTATGTTTAGTTTTCTGAGGAATCTCCATACTGCTTTTCACAGTGGTTGCACCAATTGACAATCCCACCAACAGTGTCATAGAGTTCCTTTTTCTCCACACCCTCTTCAGCACTTCTTGTTTGTAGACTTTTGGATGATGGCCATTCTGGCTGGTGTAAGGTGGTACCTCAGAGTGGTTTTGATTTGCATTTCTCTAATAATGAGTGACGTTGAACATCTTTTCATGTGTTTCTTGGCCATCTGTATATCTTCTTTGGAGAAATGTCTATTCAGGTCTTTTGCCCATTTTTCAATTGGGTTGTTGGTTCTTTTGCTGTTGAGTTGTATAAGTTGTTTTTATAATTTAGAGATTAAGCCCTGGTCAGTTGCAGGGATAGATAACTTTAAAATTCTCTTCAGATTGATTAACAACAGCCTAATTGATCCAAGCAGTTATGTGGATATTTATGTTTAATATAATTGACAAAATTGGCAAATAAGACATTGTGCCTTGATCATTTCAGAATTTAAGAAATTTGTATTGTATTTTATATAGAATGAACAGAAATTGATTGAATTTCCTGAATACAGTTTTAAGAAAAGTTTGGATAAACCTATTAATTATGAATCTATACTGTGTTTTTCAGGAGAAGTCAGGAGTTTTCAAAACATATATCTCAGGAGTTCCCCTCATGGCGCAGCGGTTAATGAATCCAACTAGGAACCATGAAGTTCAAGTTTGATCCCTGGCCTTGCTCAGTGGGTTAAGGACCCAGCATTGCCATGAGCTCTGGTGTAGGTCACAAACACGGCTCAGATCCCACGTTGCTATGGCCCTGACCTAGGCCGGTGGCTATAGCTCCTGTTTGACCCCTAGCCTGGGAACCTCCATATGCCACGGGAGTGGCCCTAGAAAAAGTAAAAAGACAAAAAAAAAATTGTCTCATGTTCTCAACTGATTTGATTTGATTTGATTTATTTATTTTTTTAGATTTTTAAAAGAATTTTTTTGCTTTTTAGGGCTGTACCCACAGCATATGGAGGTGTCAAGGCTAGGGGTCTAATCAGAGCCACAGCAGCAACATCAAACCAGAGCTGCATCTGTGGCTAACACCATAGCTCACCGCAACTCTGAATCCTTAACCCACTGAGCCAGGCCAGGGATTGAACCCACAACCTCATGGTTCCTAGTCGGATTCGTTTCTGCTGCTCCATGATGGGAACCCCTCAACTGATTTTAAAGAAAGAATCTACAATGTCCATCTACAAAAGTTCTCTTGAGGAGTTCCTGTTATGGCACAGTGGGTTAAGAATTCAACTGCATTGGCCCTGGTTTGATCTCCAGCCAAGTGCAGTGGGTTAAAGGATCAGGTGTTGCTGCAGCTGTGGCGTAAGATGTAGCAGCAGCTCAGATTCAGTCTCTGGCCTGGGAATTTCCAATGCCATGGGTGCAGCCATAAAATTTTTTAAAATGGTGTTCTGGCTGTGGTTCAGCAGGTTAGGGACCTGATGTTGTCTCTGTAAGCATGTGGGTTTGATTCCTGGCCATGCTCGGTAGGTTAAGGATCTGGTGTTGCTGCAAGCTGTGGTGTAGGTTGCAGATGTGGCTGGGATCCCATGTTGCCAGTGGCTATGGCATAGGCCAACAGCTCCAATTTGACTCCTGGCCTGGGAACTTCCATATGCTGCATGTGCAGCTCTAAGAAGAAAAAGAAAAAAGAAAAAAATTGAAAAACACACTTCTCTTGATACTACTATTATAGAAATATTTTGTTTGCTGAAACAGTAGCTGAACCTACTATTGTATTACTTATAAATACAACTGTTGTAGAAAATAACCCAGTTAGGACAACCCTCATAATTATGACAATTGTAAAAAAAAAAAAAAAGTGATACAGACTCTTACTCTGACCTCAGGGATGAATACAAAAAAAATGACAAATGAAACCTTTAATCAGTATTTTTTAACCAATATAGCAATCATAATGTGTCTCCTGAATTTCTGTGGTCATGTTGCACCTGGGAGAGGGATCATTATGCATTATGAAAGCAGTTCAGTCTCACTAGGATGGCTTCTGTTAGAGGTTTACACTCCCAAATCTTGTCTTTAAACCTCAGTGCCTAGCAAAACATAAATCATGTGTTTATTGCAAAATGAAAAAGTCCTAAAGGAGTGATCATTGTAATGTGGATTACGGAATGAATGTTTTCAGGTCAAGTGCATATTTCTTCCTGCAGCAAGAATCTTATTTTTTAAAGTTTTCACAGATGTCAGCACTGTGCATGATTATTTACAGCTGTACTTACTTCAACTTCACATGTCAGTGCTCTAACAATGTAAACTCTTTTAGGAAAATGGAATTTAAAATTGGAATAAATTGAGGGAAAATAATTCCCTCAGTAGGAAACAGCAGTGTCCTCTCAGATTTTGCTCAAACCTATCTGAATGAGAGCAAAACTGACTTTCTCGTTAATTGAGTTAATAAACTATTTTATCAGGAGAAACATGTAACCATAAATACATCCCTGTTTTCTTGGAGGTATCATTAATATGGTTATGGAGGAATACAGCCAAGAATAATAAGAAGGGAACATTTATTCACTCTGGGTAAAATTACTGTTACAGTCCTAAGTGACAAGAACATTAAACTTTGTATATTTATAGCAATGAAGGAGCTCTTTGAACAGGTAACATGAAAGATGACCACATGGAAAAAAGAAATTAATATGTTTTAAAAATAACCTCATCAATGAAATAAACCTTAGACTGCACACAAGTAAAGAGGAATGGAGGGAGTTCCCAGCATAGTTCAGTGGTAATGAACCTGACTAGTGTCCATGAGTGAGTGGGTTTGATCCCTGTCCTTGCTCAGTGGGTTAAGGATCTGGCATTGCCGTGAACTATGGTGTAGGTCACAGACTTGGCTCAGATCCTGCACTGCTGTGGCGTGGTGTAAGCTGGCAGCTGTAGCTCTGATTCAGCCCCTAGCCTTGGAACTTCCATATGCTGTGGGTGCAGCCCTAAACAGACAAAAAATAAAAATGTAAAATTTAAAAATTTTCAAAAATAAAAGGAAATGGAAAGGAGTTTTGAAAGCAGCAGGGAGAGATTTCATCAACTATAAAAAAATCACTAAAATGCTATGGGAAATATATTGAGAATTTTCAATATATGCCTAATAAGATTTCTGGAGGAAGAGAATGAAGAGGAAGTTGAAGAAATGAGATTTGAAATAGTAATGGCAGAATTGAAGACAGATATGAGTATTCAAAATGAAAGGGCTTTCTTGATACTGGCTAAGGTAAAAGAAATGCACCCCTGATACTTGGTAGTGAAATGGCAGCATGTCAAGAATAAAAAATAAATTCTTAAAAGCTACCACAGAGAAAGGACAGAGTATATAGACTATCACTTAATAAAACAGTAGACTTCATAGCATTAACAAGAGATGCTAAAATAAG
Source organism: Phacochoerus africanus (assembly GCF_016906955.1). Lineage (NCBI taxonomy): Eukaryota > Metazoa > Chordata > Mammalia > Artiodactyla > Suidae > Phacochoerus > Phacochoerus africanus. The sequence goes on along the minus strand of NC_062544.1, from coordinate 87,038,886 downwards.
AATAGAATACCTTCATTGTAGTGAAGGAAAATAACCGATGAGTTATACTTTTATATCCAGCTAGATTATCATGAAAGAGCGAGAAGAGGGTAAAAAAAAAATGGGGGGCATACATTGACTAAGAAAGTTTCTAGCCATAGCATTTAACTGAAAGAAATATTAAAGAATTCTCTTTAGCAGGAAGAAAATTAAGCCCTTACAGGAGTTAGATACAAGATATTAAATAGCTGTGCACAGATATTTAATGTAAATTTTTGATAGTTTTCATTAACTGTTGGATGTAAAAATAATGCAGAAAAAATACCACGTAAATAAAAAGGAAAAGAGTAGTAATAGTCTAGGTAGCAGTGACAATAGGCGCACATTGTTTTTGGAAAGTTAAAAGGGTTAAGATGAATGTCTTTTTTTTTTTTGTTCTTTTTAGGGCTGCACCTGCGGCATATGGAGGTTCCCAGTCTAGGGATCTAATCAGAGCCGCCAGCCTAAGCCAGAGCCACAGCAATGCCAGAGTCACAGCAATGTTAGATCTGAGCTGTGTCTGAAACCTACACCACAGCTGACAGCAATGCCATATCCTTAATCCACTGAGCAAGGTCAGGGATTGAACCTGCAACCTCATGGTTCCTAGTCAGATTCGTTAACCACTGAGCCATGACGGGAACTTCTGAGATCAATGTCGTTTTCAGGAGGAAGACAACTCTTGAATAGCTTCAAATTTGGAAAGATGAAGACCCCAATAAATATGTTAAACAATTTAAGAGTAACCTCTATTTTTCTCCAGAAGAGGGGGGAAAATGAAGTATCCAAACATTTATCAATCCAACAGAATGCAGCAAAAGAGAAAGTGAAAAACAAGATGGTAGAAAAAGAGTGTATAGTTTACAACATCATACCTATTGATTCCTCTAGTGGCAGATTCAGTTTTTCTGTTTTATCTGTGAAAGTTTAGAAACAAGGTCACATATGATCTCACATATCACCATGTTCTTAATCATCCTGGTAGCTCTTCCTGACTCTGGTCTCTGGGGTAGAAAAAGCTCTAGCACCTCTATAATCCTATTCAGAGATGCTCTGCCCATCTTCACTCCTCAGTGGAATCTGAAATTAGGACTAGAGTACTTGATGGAAGCCTCATACTCTTCATCTGCCTTTATTTTCCATCTCCTACCTCCCGCCCTGGGATCTGCAGTCAGGTTAGATTTCCAGGAAAGCTGGGCAAATTAACTACTGGCAGGGAATGGAAGATGGTGGCATGTTCTTCAAATCCCAGATGAGGTCACATGATCTGAAAAATGGTTCCTATATGGAAATAAGGAATCATGTATTCACAGAAGACATGAAAACAGAACAATTTTGAACATATGGTCATCATACACTACAGAAAGAAAATAAAAGTATATTATGTTGTTAATATGAAAGACAGATAAAACACTTAATTTTTTAGATGATCAATAAACTTATTGAACCATTGAGTGACCAGTTTTCCAGCCCACTGTACTAGGTACTATTGAGATATATTTACCCATATTTAATATATAACTTAATTAACTGTTGATATTTTCTTTTTAAAATAGAAAAATGTTGCTGTTACATTTTAGTGAAAATGTAATGTACATTTTAACAAAATTAAGCATGTTTTGGAAGAAATATAATAGAACAGAAAAGTTTAATTAAAGAAATACTACCTGAGACTACCACTGGTAACCTTTTTGTATATTTTTTCTTTCAGTCTTTATTTAAGTACTTGGGGAAAAAATGTTCTTTCCCCTTTTTATTGAAGACAAAAGTGGGTTTCTGCATTATTCTTGGAGTCCTAGTGACAAGAATATAGTAAGAACTCAATGAATAAATGGTTTCATTAAATAGGACTGAATTTCTCTAGAACATTAGTTCTCAAATACTTAAGAATCTTTCAGGAAGTCTGTGAGGATAGAGCTATTTCTATAATAATACAAGACAATTTTGGCCTTTTGCATTGTGTTGACATTTGTGCTGATGGTGCAAAACCTGTGATGTGTAAAGTGCTGATGTCTTAGTACAGATCAAAGCAGTTCCACCAAACTATATTAGTTAGCAGTCCTTGCAGTTTCATTGCTACACAAATGTCAATTTTACTTAAGAATATCCTTTATGCACTAGTGAAATTGTTAATCTTATTAAGTCATCCTAAAGTATATTTTGAAAATATTCAGAGTGACATAATGGAAAGTATGCATAAAACACTTGTGTACTTTGAATTTAAAGCTATTTTCATGGAACTTGGAAGTTCCATTTTACTTGAAAGATCTATTGACAAACTATGGTTATTCACAATTGGGTATTTGGCAAATATTTTCTCAAAAATAAGTGAAGTGAGCTGTCACTCAAGTTTTCATGTGAATATCAGAATTTTAGAGTACTTGACATTTGATATGTAATCTTGACATTTTTTCAAAAGCTTTTCTGATGAGATCTGTTGTGATATTAACTAATATTTTTAATACTCTATAATAAAACATGTTAACATTTGGAAGATCTGCATAACTAAGAGAATGAGTATTTTCTAAATGATTATCATTTGATGTTACAAAATCACTCATGTTTAAAAGATTTGTTCAGAGTACAAACATATAATATGGAAAGTTCACTGAGATTGTTTGTTTCTGATTCCGTCTTCCTTCCAGTTCCTTAGTCTCTTACCTTTAAGAGACTACCCACTTGTTGAGTTTTGACACAGTCTCAAAGAAGAAAATCCACAAATATCTGAAAAGGTTATTAAAATACTCTTCTTTGGAGTCCCTGCCGTGGCTCAGTGGAAACGAATCTGACTAGCATCCATGAGGACACAGGTTTGATCCCTGACCTTGCTCAGTGGGTGAGCTGTGGCGTATTTTGCAGATGCATCTCGGATCTGGCATTGCTGTGGCTGTGGTGTAGGCCGGTGGCTACAGCTCCAATTTGACCCCTAGCCTGAGAACCCATATGCTGTGGGTGTGGCTCTAAAAAGACAAAAAAATAAATAAATAAAATACTCTGTTTTCAACTACATATTTCTGTGATGACTGACTTTCTTCATATACTTCAATCCAAAGCTGAAAGCTGAATGCAGAAGCTAGATAAAAGAATCCAGCTGTCTTTTACTAAGCTGGACATTAAAGGGATTTGCAAAAATGTAAAATGACACTGCTATTCTTCACCTTTTTGTTTGGTGGAAATATAGTTATTTTTCACAAAATATTTTATTTTTCTCATGATGTAATGTATTTTAAAATAAGTTAATAGTTATTTTAAATATGTTCTTTTAACTTCTAATATTCTATACTAATATAGATGCATATAACTCAAAAAATTTTGGATTTTCTAAGTAATTTCAAGTGTAAAGAAGTTAATATGCTATGGCTATAAAATGGAAATTCTATCAGAACCTCCTTTTTTGAATTGACTTTATTTGCCCTGACACAGCCTTTCCTTGGCTTTATTTCTAGCCTTAAAATAAAATGCCAAAGTTAAGGACTTGATTACTGTTAAAGCTGCACTAAGTTTTCTCCAGATCCATGAATTTCACTACCCTGACTAAATCCCCTTTGGGAAATTAACAGCTTGTGTGACTGAGTCCTCTCAGCCTCCCTTGAACTTGCACTAATGCACTTCAGTGGCTATACTTCCATGTGATGTGAAGTGATCCCTTCATTGGACTCCTGCTGTGGGAGCCAGTACCAACCTGGAAATGGAAAACAAAGCCAAAATAGGGCATACATGTGTGCTACCAAGAAAAAAAAATCATGACAACTCAAATTTGAATTATTAAGGGATGGCTGTCTTTAGGAAGATACATATTTAAATCGAATGTATATGCCTTTCCTTTAATATGTAGTTTTTTCTGGGCAGGTAAATGTTTACTTACTGCTCAATTACTAAGTAGAGAATGTTAAATTTAATGAATGCATGTCGTAGTTGATTAATGAACCATTAGAAATGGTTTCATTTCTGGTGTTCCCGTTGTGGCTCTGTGGTAACAAACCTGACTAGTATCCGTGAAAACACCGGTTTGATTCCTGGCCTCACTCCGTGGGTTAAGGATCTGGCATTGCTGTCGCTGTAGTGTAGGCCAGTGGCACAGCTCTGATACCCCTAGCCTGGAAGCTTCCATATACTGCAAGTGCGACCCTAAAAAACAAACAAACAAACAAAAAAAAAGCAAAAAAAAAGAAATGGTTTCATTTCTAAAATTATAATGTTAAGATAATATTTGATCTAAAATAATTAGATTGATAGGCAACTTTGCTTGGAAATCTCTTTACTAAGCAAAATGATTCACATATAAGAATAAAGTGCAAACTTTACAGATTGTCTTTATCCATTGATGATGATTTTATAATAAGGCTACTCAATGGCTTTTCAGTCAATTGAAATGATTTCTCACATATTAGAAATTTCATTAAGCTGCAATTTGTGGAAGAAATGTAATATCATTTTCTTGAGAAGTTATTTGAATATTTACAAATATCATTCATGCTGATGACTGGCTAAAAGTCAAATTAATAAATGAGGTGTAGCACAGGTCCAAACTTACGATTAACAGTCTATCAAATTTAATTTTAATTGATACTGCATTTTAATTGATATTGCATACTGAGATATTCTCGTAGGTCATAACCCACACCTTTCAAATATAGAGTTGTTATTGCACAGCTAAAAAATTAACAATATGTAACATTGATTGAGTACTTGGTATATATGCAGGTTACTTCTCTAAGCACTTTACATATACTAATTTATTTATTGTGCAATGCCGTTCTCCCCAGTCTGAGTCTTGACAATACACATATGTTTTGACTTATTATTTCTACATTTGTATTTTATTTTTCATTATTATTTTTCTCTTTCTTTTTCTGCCCCATCGACAAAAGAAATCATTATATTCCAAAGTCAAAACACTGTGACTTTTTCAGCATCAAACTCATAATTTATGGAGTCAGGACTCGGGTCCAGTCTCCCTAAGTTCATGTTCTTTCAGCAAGACCATGTTGTCTTCTTTAAATTGAGGATAAAATAGAGATATCTGAGCTCATTAAAATGCCTTTCCTGTAACATTTCCTTCCATGAAATGTTAATAGTAATAACCACTTTATCAATGACATGGCTTCTGAATCAGTCACAAGATATTTTCATTATCTTCCAGGTTATCCAAATGACCTAACCACTGTCTAGGGCCATGCTAGCCGTGTCAATCATTGCTAATGTGGAAGCAAAGTGAGCACTTCGTCCTGCTACCATTATGAATAAACATATACATAATGTCCCAGAATGAGACTGGAAATAACAGGGTCATCCTCTCTAGTTCTGGTCCTTAAAATAAATGAAGCTTGGATTATTTCCTCTACTCACTTCTTAGCAAAATAACAATAACTCTGACTTTTGCAAAGTTGATTTCTAAAGATAGGTAAAACCTTTGTGAATATGACACGTGATAGAAAGTTGTTTTTCTAATATGACTAGCTTAATTTAAATTATACAACTTTGATAATTTCGCCATTTTTAATTTTACATTTATTGTATTTTTTTGACTAGCCAATCTTCCTAACGTCTGACTTTTGCCAATTTTTTCACAAGTAAATCTCTCTTCTAAAGGTTTTGATGCCTGAGTTTTCCTCTCACATGAACATGTTTTCACCTTTCCTGGGATGGAAATATTCCTGATAATCTGTGGGAGGAGTGAAAAAAACAGTACTGTTTTTCTCTTAGGTTGAAACTGTATAACACAAAATTATAAGCAAACCAGTGTACCAGTATTCCTAGTAATTTAATCCATAACTTGGATTTGGCAGGGGTGTGAGAAGGGAGGATGAAATGAAGTTGAAATCTGGGCGTATGGTTTATTTCTAACCTTTAACAGTGTTTAGAATGTAATCTCTGGTGTCAAACTACGTAAGTTTAAATTTGAACTCTATGCCTTACTAGCTGTAAAATCTTGAAATCGTATATGAATGTTCTCTGTCTCAATATCTTTGTCTAGTAACGGGAAAATGAGAGGACCCACATTATAGAGTTGCAATAAGGACTAAATGAAATAACATAAATATGGAGCTCAGCATAGATCTTGTTACATAAGGGCTTAATGAATTTTAGCTATAATTATTAAGGCTTGTGGTATTTTGGGGTTTATTGAAGGCTATTAGAACTCTATCCTTAGAAAAAGGTGAAAATTTGCTTAGCAACCAAACCAGGAGATTTGTTGACCACACAGCTGTTGCCAGGGTTTGAAATTCAAGGGGCCAAATTAAAAATATGCTTAACTTGCCTCTGGGGAGAGGGGTGGTGTTTGAGGTATTTCAAGTGAAAAAATTCTTTGGGCATATTGGAAAGTGAAATGCTGTGGAGAGCAAGCATGAAATTCTATAATATAAGGGGTATTTGGGCTGGGGAACCATCTGGTAAATCAGAGGAGAATGGGTTTAGAATGAAAACTCATTGGGGGATGGACTGGGGAAAAAGAGTTATAGGAAATATCTGATATCTGGGGTTAATAGATGCAAACTATTGCCTTTGGAATGGATAAACAATGAGATCCTGCTGTATAGCATGATGGAGCATGATGGAGGATAATGTGAGAAAAAAATGTAATGAGTATGTGTGACTGGGTCACTTTGCTGTACAGTAGAAAATTGACAGAACACTGTAAACCAACTATAATGAAAAAATAAAAATCATTTTAAAAAAAAGAATCAACACATGAAATATACTTAGAAAAGTGACTGGAAATTGCTCCTTAAATGTTAACCATTAAAATCATAGTCATCATCATTATTGTAACCTACAAATTTCTACTTTAGATTGGATATTTATATGCTCTCTTTAAATTATAAAGGGGTTTTGCTTCTTTTTAAAAGTTAATTTCCTCCTTGCAACTCCTATAACACTGAGGCAGCATCCACATTACTTCTATACCACTTGTTGCTTATTATTACATGTTATTCATTTATACTGCTGTGTTCATAGATTAGCGGTGGGTTATTTTTCTCTTTTAGTGAAGGGAAAGCTCCCAGAGGTAAAGAAACCCTGTCACATGGCACCTGGAGTAGTATCCTGCTCTTATTTTTTATACGCAGATAAATTTATTTGCCTCTTTCCTTTGACGATAATTAATGTGATTACTTGCTAGGAAATTATGATTTTAAAAGATAGTATAACATCATCATGGAACCAGTGAAGTTAGTGAATTGGTTAGATAGAAGGAAGAAATTGATTTTAAATCAATAGGAATATCACGGTAATGTAGAGTTAGTGAAATAAAACTTAAAAAAGGAAAACCCCGTTATAATTTAGAGAGAACATATAAATATCCAACCTAAAGTAGAAATTTGTAGGTTACAATAATGACGATGATTATGATTTTAATGATTAACATTTAGGGAGCAATTTCTCATCACTTTTCTAAGTATATTTCATGTGCTGATTCTTTTTTTTAAATGATTTTTATTTTTTCATTATAGTTGGTTTACAGTGTTCTGTCAATTTTCTACTGTACAGCAAAGTGACCCAGTCACACGTACTCATTACATTTTTTTCTCACATTATCCTCCATCATGCTCCATCACAAGTGACTATACATAGTTCCCAGTACAGATCCTCTACAGCAGGATCTCATTGTTTATCCATTACAAAGGCAATAGTTTGCATTAGTTAACATCTGTTAACCTCAGATTCCCAGTTCATCCCACTCCCTCAGCAACCCTTGGCAACCTCAAGTCTGTTCTCCAAGACTCATGTGTGGATTCTTAACTCTCCCAACAACAACATGACTTGGAAGCTATTAGTAGTCTAACTTTAGAGACAAGATACTGAGTCATAAACAGGTTATATAACTTTCCTGAAATCACAGAGTAACCATAGAAATCTAGACATAGTCTTAACCACCGTGCTGGCCTCTATTTCATTCTTTTTTTTTTCAAACTATAATTGATTTACAATGTTACATTAATTTCTGCTATACAGCAAATTGATTGATACACACACACACACACACACACTCTTTTAAAATATTCTCCATTATGGTTTATCATGGGACGCTGAATATAGTTCTCTGTTCTATACAGTAGGACCTTGCTGTTTATTCTCTACATGTATGATAGCTTACATTTGCTAACCTCAACCTCCTACTCCATCCCTCCCCCAACCCTCTCCCCTTGGCAGCTGCAAGTCTGTTCTTGGTGTCTGTGAGTATGTTTCTGTTTTGTAGATAGGTTCATTTGTGTCATATTTTAGATTCCATATATAAATGATATAATATTTGTCTTATTTAACTTAGTGTGATAATCTCTAGTTGCATCCATCTTGCTGCAAATGGCACTGTTTTATTCTTTTTATGGCTGAGTAGTATTCCATTGTGTATACGTACCACATCTTCTTTATCCATTCATCTGTTGATAGGCATTTAGGTTATTTCCATATCTTGGCTGTTGTGAATAGTACTACTATGGGATGCATGTGTCTTTTTGACTTACAGTGTTGTCTGAATATATGACGAGGAGTGAGATAGCTGAATCATGTGGCAATTCATCCTTGGTTTTTCTGAGGAATCTCCATACTGTTTTGATAGTGGATATACCAACTTATATTACCCCCAACAGTGTAGAAGTGTTCCATTTTTTCCCACACCCTCCCCAGCATTTGTTATTTGTAGACTTTTTAATGCTGGCTATTCTGACTGTTGTGAGGTGATACTTCATTGTAGTTTTGATTTGTATTTCTCTAATAATTAGAAATGTTGAAAATGATTGTGTCATTGGCCCATTGAATTTTTAGTAGCATGTTGTTTAGTCTCTATGTAACCCATTTTTTTTTCCTTTCTGTGGTTGATTTCTGGTTTCAGGCCAGTGTGATCAGAAAAGATGCTTGATCACAACACATTGCTCAGTGGGGTAAGGACCCAACATTGTCTATGTAAGGATATATGTTCAATCCCTAGCTTTACTCAGTGGGTTAAGGATTCATTATTGCCACAAGCTGCTACACAGATTTCAAGTGCAGCCTAGATCCAGTGATGCCATGGTTATGGCATAAGCCTCAGCTGTAGCTCTGACTTGACTCCTAGCCTAGGAACTTCCAAATGCCACAGGTGTGGCCATAAAAAGAAAAAGATGCGTAAGATAATGTCAGTACTCTTCAATACTTTGAGGCTTGTTTTGTGCCCTAATATGTGGTCAATCCTAGAGAATGTTCCATGTGAATTTAAAAAGCATATGTATTCTGGGTTTTTTTTTTTTTTGATGTAATGTCCTGAAAATACCACTTAAGTCTAACTGTTCTATTGTATCTTTTACGATCTCTGTTGTCTTACTGATTTTCTGTCTAGAAGATCTGTCCATTGATGTGTGGGGTATTAAAGTTCCCTATTATTATTGTGTTCCCATCAGTTTCTCCCTTTATATCTGTTTGTATTAATTTTATGTATTTAGATGCTCCTATATTAAGTGCATATATGTTGATGAGTGTAAAATCCTCTTCTTGTATTGGTCCTTTTGTCATAATATAGTGTCCTTCATTTTTCATTATGGCTTTTGTTTTGAAGCCTATTTTGTCTGATATAAGTATTGTTTCCCCCACTTTTTTGTCTTTCACATTTTCATATTTTTTCCCATTCCCCTCACTTTCAATCTATGTTTGACCTTTGCCCTAAAGTGGGTCTCTTGTAGGCAGACTATTGTTAGGCCCTTGGGGTTTTTTTTTTTTTTAAATCCATTCTGCTACCCTGTATTTTTTGATTGGAGCATTTAATTCATTGACATTTAAGGTAATTATTGATTGGTACGTATTTATTGCCACTTTAAACCCTATTTTCACATTGATTTTATATTTCTTTGTTACTTTTTTAATGGGTTGATGATTTTCTTTTGTTTATACTTATGTTCTCTTCTTCTTGGTTTTTGTGAATCTATTGCAGGTTTTTGATGGTAACCCTACTTTTCAAGTATGTTAACCCCTTCCTATATCTTCTTGCCTTAGACTGGTAGTCATATAAGCTTAAAAATATTCTAGGAAAAAAATATACATTTTCTTACTCTCCTCCTCCATATTTTATGATTTTGATGTTCTCTTTTATATCTTCATGTTCATCCTTGTGCTGTTGATTGTTGCTACCTTTAGAATCCTCTCTTTAATTTTTGCCATTTTTATTATAACATGTCTTATTATAGGTCTGTTTGGGTTCATCTTGTTTGGGACCCTCTGTACTTCCTGTACCTGGATATCTCTTTCCTTCTTTAGGTTTGGGAAATGTTCAGCCAAAAGGGGAAACGTTCCCCTTCTCTTTCTTTCCTCTCTGGAATCCCTATTATGCACAGATTGGCATACTTTACATTATCCCATAGGTCTCTTATGTTGCTTACTTTTTCTTATTTGGCTTTCTCTCTGCTATCCTGATTGGGTGATTTCTATCATTTTATCTTGCAAGTCACATATTTGTTTCTCTACATTATTCATTCTGCTATTCATTACATTTAGCTCAGCTTTTGTCTTGGCAAATGAGTTTTCTAATTTTTCTTAGTTCCTTCTTATAGTTTCTAGTTACTTTTTGCAGTATTCTGCATTTCTATTGATAGCCTTTCTTAGCTCTTTAGTATTCTCATTAAATCCTTTTTTTCCCTCTTTTTAGGGCTACATCTGGGGGCATATGGAGGTTCCCAGGCTAGGGGTCAAATCAGAGCTTCAGCTTCCAGCCTACACCACAGCCACAGCACTGCTGATCTGAGCCGCATTTATAATCTACACCACAACTCATGGCAATGCCAGATCCTTAACCCACTGAGAGAGGCCCAGGATTGATCCTGTGTCCTCATGGGTACTAGTTGGGCTTGGTACTGCTGAGCCATGATGGGAACTCCCATTATCTCCTTTTAGAAATTGATGTCTTTTAGGCTGAAGAGGTCTGTTTCATTATTTGTTCTTTCAGGGGAATTCTATTAAAAATTAGAAGACTGGGAATGGCTCCTCTACTCATAATTTTACTTGTATTTCTCTTATTCTGTGAGTTTGGGAGGAACAATTGTTTACAGTGGTCTTGGAGGGCTATTTACATGTTGGAGTGTAAGTGTGTAGCTTGTATGGATTTAATATTTATGGTGTGAGGGCTTTTTTTTTGGATGCCTGCTCTTTCCACAGTGTGTGCTGGGCATTATCCCCTTGATGGTGGTTGTGCAGATGCAATGGCTAATAATGCCTGGTTCTGGGGTTCTCGGCAATAGTTGCAGCTCATGTGTGTCCCTGGAACATGCAGTGGGAGTGGATGTAGTTCAGGTTCACTCCTGGAAACCAGGAGAGTGACCACTCCTGAAGCCTGATGGTGGCCTGTGCCTACTCCCGGAGTCCCTGAAAGTGGCATCCCATGCTCTTATTTAGTGCTTCAAAAATATTTGAATAAATTACTACTACCAAATGGGTAGGATAGTGATTTCAAGTAGCCATCATTGGTTTGCTTTTATTGACATGTTTATTAAAGGATGATGTGCATACAGAAAAGTGCACAAATCATAAGTGTAAAGTTTGATGTAGTCTCACAAATTGGAAACTATCCATGTAAGCAGCCTAGATCACAAAACAATATAGCAATACTCCCTGTGGCCCCTTTGTGCCTTTTGCAATTACTACTCCTTCTAGAAGTAACCATTTTAATATACAAATTGTTTTTGTTATCTAACAGAGGTATCACATCTTTTAAAATATGCTCCTAATGATATAAAATTCCTATAGCATTGCTCTTAGAAGACCCCCATGATGTAACCTTTTGACATTTTGCTTCACAAGCATCTAAGACTGTGCTACAGGGCAGAATCTAGCAAGAAGTAAAAAGCTAATGAGGTGCAGCCAAGAATGCTCTTGTGAAAAGATATTAAAGTTGTATAGATCATATAGCTCCTGGAATGGGCTTGCACACAGAATGTAAGTAATTATCCGGCCTCTCATTGAGGCTGGTTGTGACCCAATTGAAAGCAAAGCATTCTGCTATGTTTTATCTGATTGGATGAGTTTTTTAATTTTGTTTTTTGGTATCTTACTATGATACCTGATTTTCTTTGTTTTAATAAACACTCCTCCTCCCAATAATCTCCTTTTTAAAATGTTTTAATATAGGAAAAACTGTTTATGGATCCTCTAGGGTTTTATGTACAAATATAGAATCTGGATCACCTATTTTTAGCTTTTACTTCAGCAAGTTGCCTAGGCAGCATACTTTCTCAATAGCCATCTCTGGAAATCCCGTTTAATATTCACATATTATACATGTTTCTCTGTCATTAAGGTTGGAATTGGAGAATTCCACATTGTTCTAATGCAACCAGGAAGGCCAAATACTATCTGGCTTCTGTGTTTTATTTTGCCTTCAGGTGAGTATGACTTTCGGGTCTTAATGTTTGCCTGTTATATGGCTTTGAATTTTTTTTTCTTAAATGTTTGATTTTTTTAAAAAAAATTGTTTTATGTTTGTGATAGTCCCTGCATTTAACCTCATGAAAATTCACTAGTGAGATGATAGGAACTATGAACCTTAGAAAATGTGGTACAGATCCCAATGACTTTACAGGTAGTGCCACACATTCTCACTTTGAGAACATGGAAATTTAAAGCCATTGGACATGTAGTGCTGGGTCATCATGCAAAGCTCTGTTTCTGTATAGTGAGCTTTATGCCCTATTCCTATAAAATATCTTGAATGGAATTCTTTAATTTTGGTATCATGTTATCCCCAGATATACTCCCAGTTTCTTAATGAATCTTTCATTGTAGCCACTTCCCATTTTCCATTGATCCTACAGTTGTTACTGTGATTTAAAATGCCAAAGGGTCAGAAGACAAAGCAAAGTAGGGGGAAGTAGAGCATATTGTTAACATCCTCTGGTGCCACACAGACCCAGCTTCAGGTGGAGGCTCTGCCCTTAGTAATTCTGAAGTCCTGGAATATTCTTTATTGCCTTTACTTCTTGATATCCATATTTTGTAAATTGTGATAGATAATAACAGCACCTACTAGGAGCTTGCTCATATGAATCCAAATTCAGCAGACTGAGGCATAGATGCATTGGTTTAGGTTTCCCAAGTCTGCATTGATATTGCCAGTCCCAACTCAACTTTCTATTTTGTCTTTCTCCCTGAAGACTGTCATGATCACCTTCTGCTTTTCCTCAGCCCTGATTTACTTCACCATAAATGGGATTCAGGTGGCTCCTTGCATCTGTGACAATTAGTAGCTTTTTGGTTATAAACAGTGATTTTCTGGTTAATGTTCAAAACATTGAATTTTTGGAGAAAACCCTGATTTGTAGCATTTGACAATTTCCTTGGTGTAAACATTCCCACCATACCCAATCTCAAGCTATCAACTTCATGACACTGAATGTAGACATGGGAAGAAATGTGTATATGTCCTTCCATGTTACCCCACACCACTGGTTATAAATCACTTGGGCCCAGACTTGAAGCATGATTCTCTGATTCTCTAAGCCATGATCCACCGTTCTGGCGAAGAGCCCATTATAGAAGTTTAGTAGGAACCAAAGATAAGACATTTCCCTTGGCCATTTGACCTGAAGCTCTATTATTTGCTGCTTTTAGGGTACACTCTCCAGGGTAGAGAGACAACTTACTGAAAAACTAGAATTCCTAATGGGAGAGACCTGAATCCATAACTAACACCTAAATTTGAATTCTGTGTGCAATTGATCCTTGAACACTTGAATAAGACCAGTTTGAATTGTGTGAAACACTCTACTTACATGGGAGTGTTTTTTATTAGTAAATGCTATAGTATTAAAGGATCTGCAGTTGAAGTATGTGGAGCATCTATGTGTACAGAGGGTAGAAGGCTGATGATAATTTAAATGGAAATTTTCAACTCTATGGAGGTACAGTACCACTAGTCTCCACATTGTTGAAGGGTCAGCTGTATTTTTAATTCAGTCTGTAGCATTTCTCATCCTCAGAGGCTTTACATACATGATAGTCATATTAGTTATCTATTGTTGCATCACAACTTAACCCCAGTTTAGTGGCTTAAAACAACATTGATTATCTCACAGTTTCTGTGCACTGGAACCAAGGTTCCTCTAGCTTACTGACCATCTTCAAGCCACAGTCAGGTGTCAGGCAAGGCTGCTGTCATCTCTTGGCTCAAGTTGCAGAGAATCTGCTCCCAACTTCTCATGTGGATCTTATCCTCTGGTCTCCCGTGAATGCTGACTGGGGACATCGGTCCCTCACCATGAAGGCCTTCCCAGAGAGCATTTCACAGAATGGCAGCTGGATTTCTTCATAGCATGATAGAAAAAGAGTGAAAGGGGCTGCCACAGACAGAGGCCATAGTCGTTTTGTAACCCACCTTCAAAAATGATATCACATTGCTTTTGCCATTTTTTGCCCAGTAGTGAGTCATTAGGCTTAGCCCATACTCAAGGGGAGAAACATAAGGGCATAAAGGGAGCAGGGATAATGGGGCTGTTACTGGCCCTACAACATATTTTTTTTCTTATACATGCTCACAGCATGTGGAAATTCTCAGGCCAGGGATTGAACCTTTGCCACAACCATGACCTGAGCCACAGCAGTGACAATGCTGGATTCGTAACTGCTGAGCCACAAGGGAACTCATAGAACATCTTTTAACCAAGCCTGAAGATGTTTTTCCTCCATTTCTGATAGACAGCAGGCAGGAATTCAAAAGTTTCCTTAATAGCCGGTTCTCAAGTAAAAGTAAAGTTCAAAATACTTGATTTCACTATGCTAGGAAGGGCAAAAGACTGGATCCAGTCCCAAGATATCTATCTGCCTTTATGCCCTCAGCTCTTCCTGGAAAAAGAAAAGGCTCCTTTCTTAAGAAAGTGAAAGATCATTGCCTATGTTTAAAAACAGTTTCCAGGAAGAAGGGGGATGAGGATTATGATGGTGGAATAGAAGGACTGGAGCTCAACTTCTCTCCTAAAATCAACAAAATTCACAACTAAAGACTGAGCATTCTTCACCAAATGGACTGGAAACCTTAAAAAAGATATCCTACTCCAGAAGAAAAAGAGGAGGACATATCAAGAGGTAGGAGGGCGATTTCACGATATAAAGAATCCCATACCTCCTGGGTGGGAAGACCCACAGACTGGACAGTAACTGTTTCACAGAGACTCACCTACAGGAGTGAGAGTTCTCAGCCCCACATCAAACTCCCATGTGTGGGGATCTGGCACTGGGAGAAAGAGCCCTGGAGCATCTGGCATTGAAGGCCAGTGGGGCTTGTGCTCAAGAGCTCCACGGGACTGGTGGAAATGGAGACCCCATTCTTAAAAGGCTCACACAGACTTTCATGTGCACTGGGTCTCAGGGCAGAGCAAGGTCTTCATAGGAATCTGGGTCAAACCTGACTGCAGTTCTTGGAGGACGTCCTGGGAAATCAGGGGTGAATGTGGCTTGTTGTGGGGGAAGGACATTGAAAGCAAAGCTCTCTGGAATATTCAACAGCTGCCTTTCTCTGGAGGTAGCCATTTTGGAAAAATCTGGCCCCACCCATCAGTCAGTCAGTCAGCACTGAGAAGCCCCAGGGCAAACAACAATCCAGGTGGGATCACAGCCCTGCCCCTCAGTAAACAGGCTGCCTAAAGAACCCTCAGGCACACAGCTGCCTCTAATACCATCCAGAGACTAAGCCCCACCCACCAGAGGGATAGGAATCAGCTCCACCTACCAGTGGGCAGGCACCAGCCCCTCCCCTCAGGAAGCCTGCACCAAGCCTCCATACTGACTTCAGCCACAGGGGGGCAGACATCAGAAGTAAGAGAGGCTACAATGCTATTATCTGTAAAAAGGTCACCACACCAAAAACCTATAAAAATGAAAACACAGAGAACTATAGCTCAGATGAGGGAGAAAGGAAAACCCCCAGAAAAACAGCTAAGTGATCAGGAGATTCTCAGCCACCAGGTAAAAGACTTTAGGCTGTTGATGCTGAAGAGGATGCAAGACATTGGAAATAAACTGGAGGCAAAGATGGATAATGTACAGGAAACACTGAGCAAGGAGATACAAGGTATACAACTTAAGCAAGAAGACATGCAAACTACAGTAACTGAAATAAAAAAAATTCACTAGAGGCAGCCAACAGCAGAATACAGGAGGCAGAAGAACAAACAAGCGAGGTGGAGGACAGATTAGTGGAAATCATGGAAGCGGAACAGAAAAGAGGAAAAAGACTGAAAACGAATGAAGAGAGTCTCAGAGAATTCTGGGACAACGTTGAAAACACCAACATCCCATATTATAGGGGTGCCAGAAGGAGAAGGGAGAGAGAGAGAAAGGGACAGAAAAAATATTCCAAGAGATACTAGCCGAAAACTTCCCTAACATGGGAAAGGAACCACTCACTCACATTCAGGAAGCACAACGAGTACCATATAAAATAAACCCAAGGAGGAACACCCCAAGACACATACTAATCAAACTGACCAAAATTAAAGACAAGGAGAAAATATCGAGAGCAGCCAGGGAAAAGAAACACGTAACCTACAAGGGAACCCCGATAAGGTTATTGGCAGATTTTTCAGCAGAAACTCTGCAGGCCAGAAGGGAATGGCATGGTATACTTAGCGTGATGAAAGGGAAAAACCTCCAACCAAGATTGCTTTCCCCAGCAAGGCTCTCATTCAGATTTGAAGGAGAAATCAAAAGCTTCACAGATAAGCAAAAGCTAAGAGAATTCAGCAACACTAAACCAGCTTTGCAACAAACACTAAAGGAACTTCTCTAGGCAGAAAAGAACAAGAGAAGAAGGAAAGAAAAAAGAGCAACAAAAACAAATCCAAAGCAATTAATAAAATGGCAGTAAGAACATACACATCAATAATTACCTTAAATGTTAATGGACAAAACGCCCCAACCAAAAGACAGAGACTGGCTGAATGGATACAACAAGACCCACATATATGCTGTCTTTATGGACCCACTTCCCTTCTAGGGACACACACAACTGGAAAAAGAGAGGATGGAAGAAAATATTTCATACAAACAGGGATCAAAAGGAAGCTGGATTAGCAATACTCATGTCAGACAAAATAGACTTTAAAATGAAGAATATCTTAAGGGACAAGGAAGGTCACTACCTAATGATCAAAGGATCAATCCAAGAAGAAGATATAACAATTTTAAATATCTACCCAATGTAGGTTCACCACCATATATAAGACAACTGCTAACAACATTAAAAGGACAAATCAACAATAACATGGTAATAGTGGGGGACTTTAACACCCCACAGACAGCAAAGGACAGATCAACCAGACAGAAAATAAACAAGGACACACAGGCCCTGAATGATGCATTAAACCAGATGGGCTTAATAGATATGTATAGGAGGTGCCATCCAAAAGCAGCAGAATACACATTCTTCTCAATTGCACATGGAACATTCTCTAAGATTGATCACATCCTGGGCCACAAACCCAGCCTCGGTATTTTTAAGAAAATTGAAATCACATCAAGCATCTTTTCCTACCACAATGCTATATGACTAGAAATCAACAACAAGAAAAAACTGCAAAAAACACAAACACATGGAGACTAAACAACATGCTACTAAACAAACAAAGGATCACTGAGGAAATCAAAGAAGAAATTAAAAAATACCTAGAAGCAAATGACAACAGTGATACAACACTCCAAAACCTATGGGATGCAGCAAAAGCCATTCTAAGAGGAAAGTTTATAGCAATACAAGCCCACCTCAGGAAACAAGAAAAAGCTCAAATAAACAAGCTAACTTGACATCTAAAGCAGCTCAAGAGAGAACAGACAAGACCTAAAGTTAGCAGAAGGAAAGAAATCATAAAGATCAGAGCAGAAATCAAGGAAATAGAAACAAAGAAAACCATTGAAAGGATCAATGAAACCAAAAGCTGGTTCTTTGAAAAGATCAACAAAATTGGTAAACCCTTAGCCAGACTTATCAAGCAAAAAAGAGAGAGGACTCAAATCAATAACACTAGAAATGAAAAAGGAGAAGTAACAACGGACACCACAGAAATACAAAGTATCATAAGACACTACTATATGCAACTATATGTCTATAAAATGGAAAACCTGGAGGAAATGGAAAAATTCTTAGAAAAGTACAGTCTTCCAAGACTAAACCAAGATGAAATAGAAATGATGAATGGACCCATCACAAATACTGAAATTGAACTTATGATTAAAACTCTTCCAACAAACAAAAGTCCAGGACCAGATGGCTTCACAGGCGAATTCTAGCAAACATTTAGAGAAGAGCTAACACCTCTCCTTCTGAAACTATTTCAAAAAATTGCAGAAGAAGGGATACTCCCAAAATCATTCTATGGGGCCACCATCACCCTGGTACCAAAACCAGACAAAGATTCCACAAAAAAAGAAAATGACAGGCCAATTTCACTGATGAACATCAATGCAAAAATCCATCAGTGTGATACACAATATTAACAAACTGAAGATTAAAAACTGTAGGTTCCTCTCAATAGACACAGAAAAATCCTTTGACAAAATCCAACACCCATTTCTGATAAAAACCTTTCAGAAACTGGGCATAGAGGGAACCTACCTCAACATAATAAAGGCCATATATGACAAACCCACCGTGAACATCATTCTCAATGGTGAAAAGCTGCAAGAATTCCCACTGAGATCCAGAGCAAGACAAAGATGTCCACTCTCACCACTACTCTTCAACAAAGTTTTGGATGTCCTATCCACAGAAATCAGAGAAGTAAAAGAGATATAAGGAATCCAAATTGAAAGGAAGAAGTAAAACTATCACTATTTGTAGATGACATGATACTATACCTAGAGAATCCTCAAGACTCTACCAGAAAACTGTTAGAGCTCATCCATGAATTTGGCAAAGTCAGAGGATACAAAGTCAATACACAGAAATCAATGGCATTTCTATACACGAACAATGAAAAATCAGAAAGGGAAAATGAGGGAAGCAATCCCGTTTATCATCACATGCAAAAGAATAAAACACCTAGGAGTAAACCTACCTAAAGAGACAAAAGACCTGTACTCTGAAAACTACAAGCCACTGATGAAAGAAATCGAAGATGACACAAATAGATGGAAAGACATACCATGCTCGTGGACTGGAAGAGTCAATATTATCAAAATGACTATACTACCTAAGGCAATCTTCAGATTCAATGCAATCCCTATCAAATTACCAAGGACATTTGTCACAGAACTCGAACAAACCATTTTAAAGTTTGTTTGGAAGCACAAAAGACCCAGAATAGACAAAGACATCCTGAAAAAGAAAAACGGAGCTGGAGGAATCAGGCTCCCGGACCTCAGACTCTACTACAAAGCAATAATCATCAAAACCATATGGTACTGGAACAAAGACAGAAATAGAGATCAGTGGAACAGGATAGAAAGCCCAGAATGAAACCCAAGCACCTACAGCCAGCTAATCTATTACAAAGGAGGCAAGAATATACAATGGAGAAAGGACAGCTTGTTCAATAAGTGGTGCTGGGAAAACTGGACAGCCACATGGAAAAGAACGAAATTAGAACACTCCCTAACACCATACACAAAAAGAAACCCCAAATGGATGAAAGACCTAGATATAAAACCAGACACTATCAAACTCCTAGAGGAAAACATAGGCCAAACACTCTCTGACATAAATGACAGCAGCATCTTCTGAGATCCACCTCTTAGAGTACTGACAATAAAAACAAAAATAAACAAATGGGACCTAATTAAACTTCAAAGTTTCTGCACAGCAAAGGAAACCCTAAACAAAATGAAAAGACAATCCATAGAATGGGAGAAAATCTTTGCAAATGAATCAACTGACAAGGGATTAATCTCCAAAATTTATAAACACCTCCTACCATTCCATACCAAAAAAACAAACAACCCCATCCAAAAATGGGCAGAAGATCTAAACAGACAATTCTCCAAAGAAGACATACAGATGGCCAAAAAACACATGAAAAGATGTTCAACATCACTCATTATTAGAGAAATGAAAATCAAAACCGTGATGAGGTACCACCTTACACCAGCCAGAATGGCCATCATCCAAAAGTCTACAAACAAGAAGTGCTGAAGAGGGTGTGGAGAAAAAGGAACTCTATGACACTGTTGGTGGGATTGTCAATTGGTGCAACCACTGTGAAAAGCAGTATGGAGATTCCTCAGAAAACTAGAAATAGAACTACCATTTGATCCAGCAATCTCACTTCGGGGCATCTATCCAGAGAAAGCCACGACTCACAAAGACATATGCACTCCGATGTTCATTGCAGCACTATTTGCAATAGCCAAGACATGGAAACAACCTAAATGTCCATCGACAGAGGACTAGATCAAGAAGACATGGTACATATACACAATGGAATATCACTCAGCCATTAAAAAGAATGGAATACCAGCATTTTTAGCAACATGGATGGACCTAGAAACTATCATGCTAAGAGAAGTCAGCCATACAATGAGACACCAACATCAAATACTTTCACTGACATATGGAATCTGAAAAAAGGACAGACGGAACTTCTTTGCAGAGCAGATGCTGACTCACAGACATTGAAAAATGTATGGTCTCCGGAGGAGACAATTTGGGTGTAGGGGGATGTGCCTGGGCTGTGGGAAGGAAATCCTGTGAAATCAGATTGTTATGATCATCATACAACTACAGATGTATAAAGTCATTTGAGTAATAAAAAAAGAGGAAAAAAAAACAAAAAAAAACAGTTTCTAGGAGGTAATTTCATAAGTAAATTTTTAGCTTTCCATGAATTAAGAGAATTCATATAATGCAGCCTACATCTGTTTTTCTTCCAAGAACATGCAATTTCAAATGATATTCTCCCCCACCAAAATATCACCCTGGGTTTGCAATGATATTCCCAAAACCATCACAGTATGTCTGGTGTCTGTTCTTTAACACTGTTTTTCTTTTTCTTTTTTTTTTTGTCTTTTCTAGGGCCGCTCCCATGGCATGTAGAGGTTCCCAGGCTAGGGGTCTAATTGGAGCTGTAGCCACTGGCCTATGCCAGAGCGACAGCAACGTGGGATCTGAGCCGCGTCTGCAACCTACACCACAGCTCACGTCAATGCCAGATCCTTAACCCACTGAGCAAGGCCAGGGATCGAACCCACAACCTCATGGTTCCTAGTCAGATTCGTTAACCACTGTGCCATGAGGGGAACTCCAACACTGTTTTTCCAAGAGTTGAGTTGGCATGGTTTATGGGGCACTTCTGGGCTTCTATCATTGTTAGTACTTTGTTTCAACATAGGCCAACACTGCACCTAGTTTCCTACAACCTGCATGGTGGACCCCAGTATGCACCATTGTAATCCCAGTCACCTAATGATTCACATTGCATTCAAAGAATTATCATCCATTCCTAGAAGCTTTAAAGAATCATGTCTGTCATTACTGAGGCCTGTTAAGGGTCAACACAATCACTTTCATCCAATACAGAAAGCTTTTTATAAACGTCTTCTTCTTTTGATGTCTCTCTGTTCCTGAAGTTTTCTTTAGTATGGCAACTGCTAAAAGCCTTTCCCTGTCTCTCTCATTCATATAATTCTATCATCACCTCCCTATGTTCCATTGATTTTCTCTTCCCTAACTGTACACTCACTCAGAACATCTGACCCTTGAGAAGATGGTATGTTCCCCCATTCTGATGGTGTTTCTCATGATAACCAGGCATCAACAATGCTTTGGAATAGTGATGAATAAAATTATTTCTACACAAAGGGCTGTCATCACGAAACCAAAGTTGGCATTTCAATTTTTTCTCCTTTGGTTCCTTTCTCCCAAACTCAATTAAGAAGCAAGTGAAGAGGAAATGTTTTCATGGGCAGTCTTTGGAATGAAGAAGGACTCTGAAACTGTAGTATTTATTCTCAGAACCAGCTTTAAATTATTTAGTTTAGAAGCCCTGAGTTGTTCCTCCAATTACCCACACCTGTCCATTGAGTCAACAGAGCTCAAAAAAAAAAAAAAAAACCCAAACAAGAAGATTTTCATTGGTCAAATCATATACAGTTATATTTAATATCAACATTTCTTCCCTACTACTTACTATTTTGCACATGTGTGGTTTTTGAGTAAAGAAGCTTAAAAGATGCTGGAACAAAAATATTGATGTAAATGAAGTCACAGCTGAGTTTGCTGAAAAAAGAGAGAACGAGAGAAGGATGATATAATGAGATAACTCTGAATTTTTTTCCCCATTCTACAGTAGGCATTTAGGAAAAAGAAGCAAAACCAACGTGGAAATTATCTAGTTGATTTTTTCTCCTTTCAAGGATTTGGGCAGTGGCTTAGAGACTGTTTAGTAATGAAGTATACTGGCCCTCAAATTTGAAGGCTGTGATTTGTATCCCATACTTAGGGAATGTGCTCATTTGTTTTTAATTTAGTATGTTTTGCTTCCTCATTTGTTTTTGGCTTGTTTTCCTGCCTACATACCAGCAGGTGTTTGGGTGATAATAACATCTAAAATAATTCTAGGAAAATGTGCAAATTGGCTGGAGAGCAGCAGGAGCTATCACAATATCCCCCTCTGCCCCCCCACCCCCAAGTAATTTAGTTTAACTAATCAGGTTGCAGCACCAAAGATGTTATGTGCTTGGGACGTGGTATTTTTTATTGCATAATTGTGTTGCTGTTTTAACTACAATGAGAGGCACGTAGAAAAGTTTTGTGGTTTGGGAGGGGTATTGCCGCAGTCTAGAAGCACCCACTACCAAGGGTGACCCCATTAACAACAAGACTTAGGAAAGAAGAATTTTTAATTCTCAAATTTGTGCTATGAGATAGGAAACTACTGTTCATTAATATTTATGACAGGAATGTACTCTGCTAAGAGAAGAAGAAAATCCATCAAACAATGGCTTAAACAAACAAGGGTTGTATTCCTACACCCTCGATCCGACGCAGAGTCCAGAAATTATTCAGTAGACTCTGATGCCATTAGGGCCTCATGTTTCTTCCATCTTCTCACTCTGGCACCCTTACTCTGTGGATACCCTCCTCACAGCCTCTGAATATCTGCACTTCCAAGCATCCAGTCCATATTATAGCCTGAAAGAAATTCACACTACATTCCCAGTTATGCCTCATTGGCCAGAACTGAGTCACAGTTTCACCCAGCGATGCAAAAATGGCCAGGAAACCAAGATTTCCAGGTAGACACAATGATACACTCTCTAAATCAGGCTATTGGCTAGCAAGGAAAAAGGGGAGAATGACTGTTTAGTAGGTAACTAGAGAGCCTTGCAAAATCTCCTTTTAGAGACTAATCTTTCATATCTGTATATTATATGTATATATGTATATGTAACGTGTGTGTGTGTGTGTATATGTGTATTTCCTGAACATGTGTGGGCTTCTACTACTTACTACATGTGATCTCAGGAAGTTATTTTCAGCCTATCCATCTTTCACTCCTGAGAGTACAATAGTATCCACTTCATGGAGTTTTTGTGAGAGTAAGAAATAATATAAGTAAAGCACTTGGCGCAGTGCTTAGAATATAATACACTTTCAAAAACATTTATTGTTATATTTATTATTTTACAATGCTATCTTACTGCTATTACAATTAACCTCTGAATTTTCTGAACTGATAGGCATTTGAGAAGCTAGGCAAGAGCCAGGATAGGGACCTGTCCTCATTTCCTGCAAAAGGCAGTCAGAACTGATGGTTCAATTGCAGGAACATGAAAATGTAGCAGTTCCCTGTCCAAGGAAAAGAGAGAAAAAACCCATGAATATATCTGTTCCTTCTCCCTGTTGGCATCAATAAAGTAAGTCCATTGCAAGTGATAGAAAATATGGGAAGTGCCCTGGTACAATTTGTGGTGAGGCAGGTTGCATGATTCAAGAGACATTACCCTCATCTCCGGGAAATCTACTCAATTTGCTAGTGGAAAGAACTACTCTGTCTATGGCTTATCCCTCTATTCCATTATTCCTCAACCTGGAACCATTTATGGAGGTTTGCAGAGTAGTTGTACTAATTAAGTTCAGCCTGTGATAAAAAGGCATTGGAATGTTTACTTGGCTGCCCACTGTGCCCACCTCCATCTATGAGGGCTTCCACCTCAGGTTTCCTGTTGGGATTGCCTGATAAATATATCCTTAAATGGACCTCTGGCTTGGGTATTTCTGTAGCAACTGTGATAGAACCACCAGGGAACACATTTGAATGAAATTAAGAAATTGCATTTGAATGCCCAGAAATGGAATATCTAGGCCATGTTCAGTCCAGCCAAGAAATCTACATGATGCCAGGAAGGTATTGATTGGCAGGGTTGAGTGTCCTCTATTGCATATTTTATGGACACCTGAAATCATCAGGTGTCTTATTGTCTTAGGCTGTATTATTTGGGGCAGTCTCACCCCAGGAAGTTCTCTTCAGGAATATTCAGTCCTAGTGTCCATGAGCACCAGTGCCTAAGAGTCAGAAACATATAGAGATAATCTTAGAACAGAAGATCTGTATACAGAAGGGCTCCTTCCTTCATTGCTATAGCTTTATCACCACCCTTCCAAAGGGGTATGTCTGTCTGTGCAACATTAATATAACCCAAAGAAACCTGTGATGCTCACACCCAACATGACATCTCTAGAACTTCAATTTCAGGACTCCCAGGCAGTGTCACAGACACATGAGTAGGCTAGAGGGAGCTCTGAGCTCACAATTAAACTCCTTAGTCCAATTGCTACAGTTTCATAGTAGTTGTATTTCACAGCTATGACATCATCCTGGAGGTGATGCACGCTGACCAGGATTCTGGGCACCATCCTCTACTTCATATTCACCATCCATATGAGACTCGTCTATCCTGTTTCCACAGGCATTTATACCATTTCAGTAACATAATTCTGGCAGACAGAATTTCTATTCCCAGGAAGCACAGAATGTGTTCTAGAGTTTACCCTTCCAGCCACAACCTCCTCTGTATTGGATTGCACTGTAGGAGTCTCTGAATCCTGAGTTTTTCTACTTTTCCTTTCTTTGTCTCTGGACCTTTACCCTTCTTTCATTCCTTGTACTATCCATGACAAATT
The DNA here is from genome assembly GCF_016906955.1 of Phacochoerus africanus. Taxonomy (NCBI): domain Eukaryota; kingdom Metazoa; phylum Chordata; class Mammalia; order Artiodactyla; family Suidae; genus Phacochoerus; species Phacochoerus africanus. The sequence goes on along the minus strand of NC_062544.1, from coordinate 87,013,802 downwards.
AAATTATCTCTAAGTTATATGATGAATATGAAATATTGAATTCATGCAGCTTGGAGAAAAACAGTGGAATAAATGAAACATCTACTTAATGACATGGCAGGCAGTTAAGTATACGCAGAAAATAATTCTGGAAGATAACTGCATTATAACCTTTCGGACATTATGAAAAGCCATGCTTTGATTGCTTAGCCCTCATTCTTGCCACCACGTTGTCATTCTTTATCCTCATCCTTTTTGTTTTCCTAGGTCCTTTCAGCAATGATAGTCATATAGAAGGTAAAGAATAAAGAAAAGGAAAGATGCTAAAAAGGTGAGTATCTGTATGAATGCCAATGACCACTTGCAGCCATCAAAGACACTCTGACTGCATTTGAAATTTCAGATTCAGTGTGGTTTCTGGGTGATAAAATTGGGACTGCCAATCTTTCTTCACAGTAGAGAAGAAAATTTGGATGAAGACTGCTTCTTCTAGCACCCAATTATCTGCTAGATCCTAGAGCTTTGGAAACCCAGTAAATGACATGATACATTTCACTTAACCATGGTGGAAGTAAGAGTTCCTGTGATTTCAGGCTAATAATAAATATTTGAATATAGAGTTAAATTTGATAGCAGAATGCAAATTTGATAGTAGCCTATTCCGTATAATATAGCATGTGTTAACTTAGTAAGAAAGGTTTATAAAATTTAGCCTATGGTGTTAACTAGCACTTTTATGAATATACGTTCAATTTATTTAATCAGGGATGTTTTAATGAAAAAAGGCCCTAGAAATCAGTGCTATCACACAGGGAATAATGGGAATTGATGATGTTGGCTGAAAACCACATTCTTCAGTAAAACTGACCTTGTGTTCATTCACTATTCATTTATTACATTACAACCCTTTGCTTCTATAACCACTAAACCTAAATCCTAAATCCTGGAGTTGATAATGTTATGAAACTTTGGAAATGCAGGCACAGAAGGAAGTATCTGCATGAAATAAACTGTACCAAAATAAAAACGTAAGAGAAAACTAGACAACCTCCCCAAAAAACACCCTAATATCATTGAGGTTTTTCATTATTATTACCTTTAATTGGCAAAAAAGCTACAGGAATATAGACCTTTATCACTTAATTTGGGCTGGCTACCTCCAATTGAGTGTTGGTGTGTGTGTGTGTGTGTGTGTGTGTGTATTCGTGAATGAATGTAGGGCATAATAAAATGTTGGATGAGTCATTGAAAATCATTATTTAATCACCATTGATGTTGTCTAAGCATTCCTCTTGGATGTTTGAAAGTAGAAATCATACCGTTGTGTTTGTTATTTTACTTACATTGATGTTGGCAGAGAAATGTTTTTCTTAATAATAATCTTCAATGGATACTGTCTAGGAAGATGATTGAGTTAGGGAAACACTAATATGCCTCCTTTTCTAATATCTGAAAAAAAAGCATAGGAGATAATCTAGGAAGAAAATAAGTTTTCATTGGTCTAAATAAAAATATTGAAGAATATTTAAAATTACAGAAGGAATTCCTATATATTTCACACTGCAAAAGCGGAATTAAAAACATTAGCAGTAGCTAACTTGATGTCCGTAACTTGGTGCTATCTGATTAAAACAGAAGTATGAGAAGGTTGCTACTGATCAAAACTGAAACTCTTAACTAACCTTTTGCTAATCTGATGTCCCCTTCTGTTGATCTTTTACAAAATATACATTTAAAAGCTCTAAGCAGTTATAAGACTACAGAAGAATGTTTAACTTTTGTAAGAACAAAGCCATCATTGTATTTGAATGAACTATATGTATTCCTTTAAGTTTAAGAACAGTATAATAATGATGCCCACTGTGATCTTAACTATTTATTAATGCAATTCACACTGAAGGACAGAAAAAAGAAATGAAATGTCTTCCAAATATTGGAAGCAACAAATTACTTTTCCTTTAATAGGTAAATGGATAAACACTATGGCATATCTATACAGTGGAATATTATTCAGCAATAAAAAGGAATGCACTCTCAAGCCACTGAAAGCCATTGAGGAACCTTAAATGCATAATGCAGAATGAAAGAAACTTATCTGAATTAGCTACATATTATGTAATGCCAACTATATCACATTTTTGGAAAAGACAGTAATAAAATGATATATGGTTGTCAGGGGTTCTGAGAAAGGGGAGGAGGGAGAGATGAATAGGTGGGCACAGGGGGATTTTAGGGCAGTGAAACTATTCTGTATGATGCTATGATGGTGAATACAGGACATTACGTATTTGTCAAAAACCTATATAGAACTATATAACACAGAGTGTGAACCCTAATGTAAACTGCAGACATTGGTTAGTAATGTTCCTTCAATATTGGTTTATTAATTGTGCCAAATGTACCACACTAATGCAAGATGTTAATAATAGAAGAAAGGAGAAGGGGGAGTATATGGGAACTCCCTGTACCTATTGCACAACTTTTCTATAATCTTAAAACTGCTCTAAAAAATAAAATTTATTAATTACACCAAAACACAAAAGGAATAATACATGTAGGAAAGAATAACTGAAATGCAATTATTTGCAAATAAGTAGTTCTATATTACTAATTTTTTTGTATTCTTCTCTATGGCATTAAAATTTTCCCAATTGTTAATTTTTTATTGAGGTATAACTGACACATAGCATTATATTAGTTTCAAGTATACAATAATAATTTGGTATTTGTTTATACAGCAAAACCATCACTACAAGAAGTCTAGTTAATTTTCGTCACCATACACAGTTACAAAAATTTGTCTCTTGTGAAGAGAACTTTAATTCATTCATTAATTAATTTTGTCTTTTTGCCTTTTCTTGGTCTGCTCCCATGGCATATGGAGGTTCCCAGGTTAGGGGTCTAATCTGAGCTGTAGCCACCAGCCTACGCCAGAGCCACAGCGACACGGGATCTGAGCCGCATAAGCAACCTACACCACAGGTCATGGCAACGCCGCATCCTTAACCCACTGAACAAGGCCAGGGACCGAACCTGCAACCTCATGGTTCCTAGTCAGATTCGTTAACCACTGAGCCACGACGGGAACTCCGATGAGAACTTTTAAAATCTACTCTCTTAGCAACTTTCAAATATACAACACAGTATTATTAACTATAGTCACTGTTGCTGTACATTGCATCCCCAAGATTTATTTATTTATAAGTAGAAATTTGGACCTTTTGACTGTTTTCATCCATTTTACCCATCCCCTTTGGCAACTACCAATCTATGAGCTTTTTCAAAAAAATTAAAAATTGGAGTTCCTATTATGGTTCAGTGGGTTAAGAACATGACACCATATCTGTGAGGATATGGATTCTATCCCTGGCCTCGCTCAGTGGGTTAAGGATCTGGTGTTGCCATAAGCTGTGACATAGGTCATAGATGCAATTTGGATCCGGTGTTGCCATGACTGTGGGGTAGGCCTCAACTGCAGCTCCAATTCAACCCCTAGCATGGAACCTTCTATATGCTGCAGGTGCAACTGTAAAAAGAAAAAAAAATTTAGATTTCACATATAAGTGAGATCATATTTAAAAATTGTTAAACAATTGGATCATATGTGATCCAAGATTAAAATTTATTTTATCTTCAATTAGATTTATTTTTACTTTTAAAAAAATCATATCTGTTCTCCTTTTTCTGATTTGTATTTGGTTAAACCTTTAAATATTCTAGTATTATTTGTAGATTTTGTCCAGTATTTCTAAATGTTTGAGACACAACCGTCAATATTTCATAATAATTTGATATATCATATCAATTATAAGTTCTACAAGTTTTTAAAAGTAAATTTGATGGTATTTCTATTAAAATCTGAAAACGAGTTTTAAAAATTCATCAAAATCTTCTAAATCACTTGAAAACTGACCAGGTAAAAAAAATCAAGATAAGGGAGTTCCCGTTGTGGCTCAGTGGTAACGAACCTGAGATGTGGGTTCAGTAGCTGGCCTAGCTCACTGGGTTAAGGATCCAGTGTTGCTGTGAGCTGTGGTGTACGTTGCAGATACAGCTTGGATCCTGCATTGTTGTGGTTGTGGCATAGGCTGGCAGCTACAGCTCCAATTTGACCCTTAGCTTGAGAACTTCCATGGGCCCTGGGTGCGGCCCTAAAAAGACCCCCCCAAAAATAGTCAAGATAAGTCTATTAAAGAGCAGCAACAGAGAGATAGATAGATGTTAAAACCAATAATAAAGCAATAATATTTAAGGAATTTTGATTGAAAAATAAAAATATGAAATAATGGTGTAGAACATCATATGGGCAAATTTATGAAAAATGAGTAGGAATGTAAACTATGTTTTTGGTGACCTTGGGTGATTAAAAACTCTCATTGTATCTTCATCAATGGTAACAAATATCCCACTCTGAGGATGGTGATAATAGGAGAGGTTATTATACATGTTGCAGGGGAAAGGCCATATGGGAACTCAGTACTTTCTTCTCCATTTTGCTGTGAACCTGAAGCTACTCTAAAATAATAAAGTCTTAGAGTTCCCGTCGTGGTGCAATGGTTAACGAATCCGACTAGGAACCATGGGTTACAGGTTCGGTGCCTGGCCTCGCTCAGTGGGTTAACGATCCGGCATTGCCGTGAGCTCTGGTGTAGGTTGCAGATGCGGCTTGGATCCCACATTGCTGTGGCTCTGGTGTAGCCCGGTGGCTACAGCTCAGATTAGACCCCTAACCTGGGAACCTCCATATGCCGTGGGAGACACCCAAGAAAAGGCAAAAAGACAAAAAAATAAATAAATAATAAAGTCTTTAAAATTAAAAAAATGTAAATGGGTGGTGAAAGATAAATTATGAAATATGTCATGTTGAAATAATTCATTAAAATTTTTAAATATATTTAAAAAATACTTTATACTAATCACCAGAATATACTCTATTTGAATAAGGTCACTGATTGTCATGGGGCTGGGGGTCTGGGAAGTGGATGGTGAGATGTTGAGTCCTTTGCAGAATCATGCTTCATTCTTTGCTGGATGAAAGAAAAAGGAGTAACTTTACAGCTAGTTTGAGAGTAGAATTTTACTTTATCCATTCCTGTTTGTGTGCTGAAATGTCTAGAAACATTGAATTAGAGAGTTAAATATAAAACATCAAATTAGAGAAGTTGCATAAAACAATCTTTTTTTTATTGTCTCTATGGAGAAATAATAACTTTTTCAACTTCTAAGTGACAATAAGAATGAAAGGAAATATATTAATATATAAACATTTAAAGTACTCTTATGATGGAAAAATAAAGAAATAAAATGTACCACAGAATAGCTACATCAGATATGACACAATGTAATATCTATAAAATATTAAGTATATACACAAAGTTTATGAGGAAGATATAAAGATTACAAAAGATAAGCAGGCAAAAGATATGGGCCGACCATTCAGAAGAGGAAATACAATTGGGCAGGGTGTGGCCAAGATGGTGAAGACGCTGCACTTCCTCTGGAGGACTCACCAACATTACAATTATTTACATAGCAACTATCAATGAGAATAACCTGAAGACTAGCAGAAAAGTTTTTCCACAACTAAAGACATAAGGAGCCACAATGAGACAGGTAGGAGGGGTGGAGACATCAGGATCCATACTCTCCTGAAGGTGATTCCCACACAGAAAGATACTCACCATTGCAGAGGTTTTCCTCAAGCAGCAATAGGTCCAAGCTGTACATCAAGCTCCCCAGCCCGGGAGTCCTGCACTGGAAAGGTGAGCCCCAGAATGTCTGGCTTTGCAGGCCAGTGGAGACTGGGTACGGTAGAGCCAGAGGGGTGTTGGAAACAGAGACTTTGCTCTTAGAGGCACACGTAAAATCTCACACACTCCAAGTCCTTGGAAAGAGGTAGTGATTTGAGAGGAGCCTTAGTCAGACTCACTTGATAATCTCACAGAGCCTCGTGGAGAAAAAGGCAACTAGAGCTCTTCCTGGGGATGTAAGATGCTGGTGGCAGTCATCTGGGGAAGTTCCTTCTACCACAAGGACAGTGGTCCTAGAAAGTGCCATTTTGGAATCTTCCCTCAATCAGCTACCCTGGGACTGACCCCACCCACAAATAGGCTTGACCAGCCCAGGGACCACCCCAGACCACCCAGCCCCACCAACCAGCAGGCAAGCAAGTGAAACAAAAACAAAAATAAACAAAAGAGACTATCAAACTAAAATCTTCTTTACATTGAGGAAAACTATCAACAATATGAAAGGGCAGCCTACTGAACAGGAAAAGATATTTGCTAACAAGCTATTCAATAAGGGGTTAATAAGCAAAATAAACAAACAAAAAAATGCCTTCAATCCAACATGAAAATCCCCAAACAGCCCAATTGTATATGGGCATAGAACTGGAACATTTTTCCAAAGACAACACAGATTATCAACAGACACATGAAAAGATATGCAAAATCGCTAATCATGAGAGAAATGCAAATCGAAACCACAAGATGTCACCTCACAGTTGTCACAGTGGCTATCAGAAAAAAGCCACCAAGGGAGTTCCCATCATGGCTCAGTGGTAAGGAATCCATGAGGACTTGGGTTCAATCCCTGGCCTTGCTCAGTGGGTTAAGGATATGGCATTGCCGCGAGCAGTAGTATAGATTACAGATGCAGCTTGGATCCCTCTTTGCTCTGGCTGTGGTGTAGGCCAGCAGCTACAGGTCCGATTTGACCCCTAGCCTGGGAACTTCCATATGTTGTGGGTGCAGCCCTAAAAAAGCTAAAAAAAGAAAGGGGGGGGGGAAGACACCAAATAACAAGCATTGATGCAGATATAAAGTAAAGGTAACTCATGCATAGTGGGTGAGATTGTAAATTGGTGCAACCACTATAGAAAACAATATGAAGTTTCCTCAAAAATTTTAAAACAGAACAAAAGGTGGGGGAAAAATGTAATTGTAATTCATACATGTAAGGATAACCTGACCCCCTTGCTGTACAGTGGGAAAATAAAAAAATAAATAAAAAAAAATAGAACTGCCATATGAGCCAGCAATTTTACTTCTGGATAGTTATTTGAAAAAAAAACCCAAAAACTAACTTGAAAGGATATATGCTCTCTAATGTTCATAGCAGCATTATTTACAATAGCCAAGCCATGGAAACAACCTTGGTGTCCATCCATAGACAAATGAATAAAGAAAATGTGATACATACCTACACATACAATGAAATATTTACTCAGTCATTAGGAAAAGACGTATTGCCGTTTGTGACAACATGGATGGATCTAGAGGGTGCTAAGTGAAATGAGTCAGACAGAGAAAGACAAATACTGCTTGCTTTCACATATATGGAAACTAAAAAATAAAACAAACAAACCAAAATTAAAACAGACTTTCAGATACAGAGAACAAATGACTAGTTTCCAGAAGACTGGAGGGTGAGGGGGAGTGAGCAAATAGATGTAAAAGATATAAGCCTCTAGTAATCTAACAAGTCATGTGAATTTTTTAATGCAATTTAAGGAATACAGCCAATAATATTATGATAAATTTGCATGGGGATGTGTGGTTACTCGACTCATCCTGGTAAACATTTTGTAGTGTATGCAAATGTCAAATATCTCTGTAGTACACCTGAAATTAATATAATATTTTACATCAACTCTATTTCAATTAAAAAGAAATACAATTGGAAAGCAAAATATGAGACATCGTCGATACTGTTAAAATGTAGAATAGAAGCAATATCAAATGTAGAATAGAGCAATATTGAATAGAACATTTTTTTTTCTTTCTTTTTTTTTTTTTTGTCTTTTGTCTTTTGTTGTTGTTGCTATTTCTTGGGCCGCTCCCGCGGCATATGGAGGTTCCCAGGCTACGGGTTGAATCGGAGCTGTAGCCACCGGCCTACGCCAGAGCCACAGCAACGCGGGATCCGAGCCGTGTCTGCAACCTACACCACAGCTCACAGCAACGCCGGATCGTTAACCCACTGAGCAAGGGCAGGGACCGAACCCACAACCTCATGGTTCCTAGTCGGATTCGTTAACCACTGTGCCACGACGGGAACTCCAGAACATTTTTTTAAAGTTGATAACTATGTTGATGAAGTTGGGATAGAATTGATTTTTTTTTTTTTTTTTTAGGGCCGCACCTGTGGCATATGGAAGTTCCCAGGCTAGGGGTTAAATTGGAGCTGCCAGCTGCCAGCCTACGGCATAGCCACAGCCATAGCAACATCAGATCTGAGCCGCATCTGCAACCTACATTGCAGCTTGTAGCAGTGCAGGATCCTTAAGCCACTGAGCAAGGCCAGAGATCGAACTGCATCCTCATGGACACAATGTCGTGTTCTTAACCCGCTGAGCCACAACAGGAACTCCCAGAATTGATCAGAATCTTTAGCTGCTGCAGCTTGATTTAAAATAAAAGTAACTGGGATGACAATAGGCATTTTCCACATCTCAAAAATGCAACTTTTCTGAGAGTTTCATAACTTAAAAATGTATCCATAAATGGACAATAAGTACATAAATTTTTTGGTCCTTTCGAGAGAGTGGGTTACAGTTTCATGTGAAATCTATATTAGCCTGGGAGTTTTCTTATGCACAACTTATTGGGGATCCAGTGCTGTCATTGCCATGGCTTGGGTGGCTGCTGTGGTATGGGTATGATCCCTGGCCCAGGAGCTTCCGCATGCCATGGGTGCAGCCAAAGAAACAAACAAAAGAACAACAAAAAAAGAAATCTATATTAGCATGTATAAAGCTGCTGAAGAGCAAATAGTATGATTAAATCAAAACCATATCGAAACAAGGTGGTCATAGTGGCATGTTAAAGTGGTGTGGTATATTCTGCATTTTTCCATCTTTAAAGCTTTGTACGTTTGGGCAAAGTGATATCTCTGAAAATAGGGACAAGGGTTGGCTCCATTATTACAGGAACCAGGGTAATGATCAGAGAGAGACTGGCAGAAAATCCCAGAATCTGATGCCTCTTATTTAAGGTTGGAATTGTCCTTACGGTCACCTGGGATTAACACTTAAGATTGTGCCTTCACAATGAAGATAGATGGTTATGTTGAAATAACCTCTTTTTGACTCTTCTGTTGGCTGAAATTAGAATTCCTAGGGAATAATTCTTTCCATTTTACTGGCAAGCGTTCATGTGCTTGCTGCTGAATTTTAAAGCCCTTGGTGGTCATTTTAACAAGATTTCCAACTAGAAAGTTGGTGGAACAAAAGCCTTCATTTCTGAGTTACCAAAGGTTCAGACCACAAGGGAAAGCTGACCAAAGATTCCTCTTTTCTCACTTAGCTTTCCACAGGCAACTCTATGATTAGAAAAACTTCAGCAATCTGCTCTAGGACTTGTCTGGAATGAATGATATAGTTTTAATTTGAAAACTTATAAAAAGATATTTTTAAAATTGATTATTTTTTAAAGTATACATGATTCATAGTGTTGTGCCAGTTTCTGCTATATGGCAAAGCTATTTTTTGGACGACTGGGAGTGACATTTCTTTTCAATGAGTTATGAAACATTCCCTGTATCATTTGCCCTCATCTCAGGTTAGACTCCTCTTGTGATCTCTTTTGCTGTTAATAACTTGGAAGATGAGTATTCTATAATGACTGGCTAAAACATCATTTGAGGAAGAACTCTCACCCAAAGATTTCTGCTACATGACTTTTCTCACTTATTTGATAGTGGAGTGAGAGATATTTTCAAAATGATTAATTGGAAACTTTAGGAAATGAGGACTATCAACTTTAATGAGTTTCAGCATAGAAGATAGCTATACTTCGTTTCATATATTTTAAAAAATTCTATGCCCTTTTCTTTGAAATGAAATAATGAAAGATGAACTTGTAACTATAGATTGCTTTTCCTCCTCCCTAACATATCCTTGGTGTCTTTTCTTCAATAAAAATATTTTCAACATATTATAGTAATAATAACAAAAATCTTTCATAAATTGATACCCCTTTCCATAGAGTGATGGTGATACTTATCCATTATGAAGTAATTGAGGCCCCCTTCTTAATGGACAGATTTTATTAAACAATTTTGGACACCATTAGGATATCACAACCGGCCACATATAAAACATATTCTTATATATAAATATTTGTGGGTATTTGGTTGAGAATATTTGTAGAGTAATTTTCTAGATGTGGAAATATCCATCAAACTGTATATGCACTTTAAAACTTGATAGATGTTGCCAAATTAACCTTTGAGAAAGTGATTCTGGTTTAACAAAACATCAGTATTTTATTAACCACATGAACCACTTTTTCCTTGTCCTTTATCAGTTTTTCCATGGGATAACTAATCTTTTATTTTAATTAATATTTATAATTTTGAAGAAAATTATCATTTCGTCCTTGGCTGCATATATTTTCTCCACACTGTTAACTTTGTTCATAGTGTTTTTTCTGGTATAAAAGTTTTCATTTTTATGTAGTCAAATTTATCAATCTTTTTAACTTATGTTTTTAATATTTTTGTCTTCATGGCATTAGGTGTTGTGCCTTGCTTGGAAAGGAATTCTGTACTCACAGATATTTATATGTTTGTGCGTGTTTGTTTCTGCATTTGTTCTTCCAGCACTTTTATTATTTTATTTTTTTAATTCCTAAAATCACTGATATTCTGGATTTATATTTTAGTGCAAAAAGTGAATTATAATCCAGCCGATTTTTTAAATGCTAGTTTTTTATATCATTTATTGCCCATTGATATGAAATATTAACTTTACCATAAAGCAGACTTCTACCATATTTGTGAATAATTTTGGTTCCTCTATTCCTTCTTTATCATCAAGCTCAATATTCTATCTCTGGCAGCAAGCTGCTTTCATTACTGAAAAGTGCTTTCATTACTGTAAAGTGCTTTCATACCTGGTACAGCTCATTTCCATTTATTATTGATAATATGTGTGTCTATGGAGGGAAAGTGTGGGGACTTGGTGAAAACTAAGGAGAATTTTATAGTTTACTTAGCTACAAAGCCTGGAACATAGCTTTTATTTTTGAAAAATGCTGCTGTTGGTTACTAGTCCTTAAACATCTTATGTGACGGCACATCGTGGGCATTGTTGTGTTTCATCCTTTGTTCTTAGAACTTTGTGTGTGGATTACACCTTTTGGATGAATGAATCTCTGAGATACTGAGAGTACTGCAAAACAACTGCAAAGCCTCAGACTCTTGCCCTTAGACACAGACCTAAAAGGCCGGTGCCAAGGGAAGCTATATTTTTAACACTTGTTTGAGCATTAGAACTTTTCCTACAGAGGAGGACATGATGGTTATGGCTAATGTCAAGATACAAGAACAGCATCAATTTTATGTTTTTCATTTTGAGCGAGAGTGGCACTATGATTTCACAGTGGCATTATCTGAATTACAAGCAAGCTGAGGAGTTCCCGTGGTGGCACAGTGGTTAACGAATCCGACTAGGAACCATGAGGTTGAGGGTTCAATCCCTGGCCTTGCTCAGTGGGTTAACGATCCAGCGTTGCCGTGAGCTGTGGTGTAGGTTGCAGACATGGCTCGGATCCCGTGTTGCTGTGGCTCTGGCGTAGGCTGGCAGCTACAGCTCCGATTCGACCCCTAGCCTGAGAACCTCCATATGCTGCGGGAGTGGCCCAAGAAATAGCAAAAAGACAAAAAACAAAAACAAAAACAAAAAAACAAGCAAGTTGATATCAAGAGCCCCAAGGAAGTTTAAGCATGAATGAACTTGTGCCAGTGGCTCTCCAATACATTCAGGTTTCCTGTCAATGTTTGCTGAGGTCTTACCAATTTTCAAGGCCAAATTTGAAGATGTCTTTTTCCAGAAGCATTCTTTTATCCTTGGGTTAGATATCACCTTTCCCTCATCTATTTTCCCATCATGCATGTAGCTTCTGTTACAGTTCTTTTCTCTTCTGGCCTATGTGCTAGCATCTGTTTCCTCTCTGTGACTGTGTTTTGAACTCAGTTCTCCCTGAGGTCTTGTTTACAGTATGCACTCATTAAATACTTTTCTGATTGAATGGATTTTTACAGTTTCTAAATGTCCAGGATTCTAGAAAAATGATTAAATTAGTTTTCCCGTGGCTGCTATAATAAATTACCACAATTTTGGTGGCTTAAAACAATAAAAGTTCATTTTTTGCAGTTCTGGAGCCAAATCCAAAATCTGCATCACTGAGATAAAGTCACGCTGGGCCATGCTCTTTCTGGAAGTCACAGGGGAGAATCCTTTTCTTATCTTTTCCAGCTTCTGGTGGCTGCCAGCTGTCCTTGGCTTATGGCTCTGTTACTCCAATCTCTGTCTCTATCTTCACATTGTCTTCTCTGTATGGGAAATCTCCCTTTGCCTCTCTCTTTTAAGAACTCTTATGGTAGCATTTTAGATCCTGTCTGAATAGTCCAGGACAAGACCCTTAATCACATCTGCAAAGGCCCTTTTTTCCTTTACAGTTTCCCAGGACTTGGTATCTTTAAGGATATCATCCAGTGTATGACAGACATATAGCATCTAATCCAAAGAAATACAATTATTTTTAAAGTTGAGTCTGTTTCTTTATTTGAACGTGAAGGTCAAGGTAAAAGACAGTGTCAGTGTTGACAAGGGTTTGGTAGTAAGAGATGAAGAATGTATATGTGCCATATTTACTGCATATAACTTACATTCAATAAAATGCTACCATTTAAAGTTTTCTAATGAGTTTTGATGCATTTATACGCCTGCAGAAGAGCACCTACAATCAATATACAGACCATTTTTATCACCCCACAAATGTTCCTTGTTTTCTTTTCATTGAGATCGGCTTTTTGTCATGATAAATTCAATTCCTCTTTTCTAGAGTTTTGTATGAATATAATCATACAGTATGTTTCTTCCATCCAACAAAGCAATTTTGTGATTCATCCATGTTGTTACTTGTATTAGTAAATCATATCTTTTTATTGCCTTGTATTAGTAAATCATATCTTTTTATTGCCCAGTAGCATTTTGTCCATCTCCTATTAATAGACATTTGGGTAGTTTCTGATTTTGAAACTATTATGAATAAAGCTGCTGTGAATTTTTGTGTATATCTTTGTGTAGACAAATGCTTGTCTGTTTTTGTCTTCCTTTTGCACACTCTAGCTCCCTATTTTCTACAGCTTCAGAGAGCCATGAATTGAAATGGACAGACACGGACAAACTTAGCAATAAATGCCACAGAGTCTGTAGAACTTCCTGCCTTTCCTGTTTCTATTATGGAGACACAGGGGCTAGTCACCTCAAAGAAAGAATCGTACTTCTTTGTCAGTTAGGGTTTAATCTTTTTAACTAACCAACAAGACAGTAGTTTCATGGAGAAAGCAAAAGAAATTGAAATGGATGTGAGAGCTTGGAAATGTAAGCAAGTAATTATATGACTCAATCAGATGGAGAGACAACCTTAATTAGATATTGCTTGCTAAACTAAACTGCAGGGAATCAAACATGTAAATCTAACTTGAGATATAACCAACTTTCTAAGCCACAGAAAGTTCAGGCTCGATTAGCGTTCTTTGTTTTCTCTTGCCATAGAACTCTTAGAGAAACCCCTAGACAGATGGTATTGCTGAGGAATGATCAATCAATCATATGATTGATTCTTTTTCATGCTGCAAGTGGTTTGTTGATGATTTGGAATATCAACAGTCAGTGAATTCTCAACGATGCTTTATCTCTGTGGTTGAAAGAGATTATCTGAGGCTAATCCTAGCCTAGCGTCTAATTTATGTTCTAAACCCGAAAAAGGTGATGAATGCATTAAGGTCTCTTTGAGAGGAGGAAGGTGAAACCAAACATTTTAGCTGCTATGGCAACAGGGTGCATTTACATCTTGTGGTTTTGTTCTTGGAGGAAATCTACTCAGAAGCAGAAATGAGGACAGAATCAGAGAAGGAAGTGGAACATGTGGTTCCAAGACCTTCTGGCCCAACCTCTGTGCAGAAGATTTAACAGCAATAAAGCCAGAATTCCCAGCACAGGGAATTCCATTCCCACCACTAATTATATCTGCATATCAAGCTACAGCTGAGAAATTTTGAGGTATTCTAAACCACAGTGTCCTTATTCAAATTTCCCTTGATAGATAACAGATAGAAACTTATATGAAATATAAGCACCAGGTATCTTACTATGCTCCCAATAGCAACATATTAAATTGTAAGCGACAATACCACTGTCTCAACACTCTATTAATCAATTTCAGTATATGTGCTGCCGAAGCGAGCACGTATTTATTGATTTTAAAAACCTAGGCTTTGAGAAATGTGCTATAATTCTTTGGTGATTGCAAAATGATGTAACTAGTTACATAAGAATTGTTATTTTCCTTATTTCCAATGGCTGTGTAAAAAAATAATGCTCTTTTCTGTTTTCTTTCTCTTTTCACTTCCTACCTTTTTTCCCCTCTTTCATTGCTTTCCTCTGTATTCAAAGATGATGAAATTCTAGGTTCATGATATCTTTTAGGTTTTGGGAACAATCTTTGACCCAATGGACATAATTTCATGCTTTTTAGATAAGAAGCCTGGAAGTTCTGGGTGTTGATAATGATTTATTATTCAGAACCTGAAGAGTCTGAGGAAGCTGGAGATTGAGTAGGATCGGACCTGGCTGAGCAGCTACACTATTAGAGATTTCAAGGGACTTGAAGAACTCAAATCAGCCCTAAGTTGTTCTACTGGAAGGTCCACTACTTATGAGGGGGTAACATGATACAGGGAACACAAGTTAGAGATTGGCTAGACGTCAGTAAAATTTCTTAAGGACACAGTTGATTGCATACAGAAATATGATCTGAGCTCCTTTTATCTATGCATTTGTTCCTTTATTCAGCGTTAAACACACATTGGAGTTCCCATTGTGGCTTAGCGATAACAAATCCAACTAGTATCCTTGAGGATGCAAGTTCGATCCCTGGCCCCACTCAGTGGGTTAAAGGATCCAGTGTTGCCCTGAATTGAGGTATAGGTCACAGATGAGGCTTGGATCCCATGTTGCTGTGGCTGTGGTGTAGGCCGGCAACTCTAGCCGGCCCCTAGCCTAGGAACTTCCATATGCCACTGGTGTGGTCCTAAAAAGAAAAAAAAAAAAAAAAAACCACGTTAATTTCTATGTTCTTTGCAGATGTACTGATGAGCCAAATAGACTAAGTGCTTGTTCTCAAAGAGTTTACAGTCTGATTAGAAGACATTAAATATGTAGAACACATTTTAAATTTAAATCCTGTAAAAGAAAATCTCAGAGTTCCTGTAGCGGCTCAGTGTGTTAAGGACCTGATGTTGTCTCCGTGAGGATGCATGTTTGATCCCTGGCCTCACTCAGTGGGTTAAGGATCTGGTGTTGCTGCAAGCTGTGGCATAGGTTGCAGATACAGCTTGGATCCAGTGTTGCTGTGGCTGTGGTGTATGCTGGCAGCTGCAGCTCTGATTTGATCTCTAGCCCGGGAACTTCCATATGCTGCAGGGGTAGCCCTAAAAAAAAAAAAAAGAAAGAAAAAAGAAAGAAAAAGAAAAGGAAAGAAAAGAAAATCTTATAGAAATTTAGAAGAGAAAAAAACTAAGTTATATTTTATTAGTTTTCTTCTTTCTTTGCTAGCGCTTCACGCCTAAAACACATTACAATGAATTGGAAAATTTAAAGAGGATGCTGATTTTTAAGTTTCTTACTGTCTTTATTCTTGGAAATAAAGTAGCCATGAGTACATTTTCTAAGACACAATCATTTATAGGTTAAGAATTTGTCATTTCAGATATTAAACATTTTATGAATTTAATTATTAAACTAGCTTTAAAAGAAAAGAAAATCTCACAGCACTCTAAGATTATAAATCTAAATAAGTGACATCTGAGCTAGGACCTGAAGGTGTAATTGCATGAAATTTCTAGTTTCATATTAAAATCATAGTGGAACTTAGTGCAGCCTCTGCACACAGGTTGCAAAAATAATAAATGATTTAATGGGGACTAAAGATGACAGTACCTGCCATTGCATGCATAAATTTTGCTAAGAGGGAATCCCAGCAGTTCTTATATTTCTTAATGCTTGAAACCTTGCACTGAATATAAGAAATAAATTTATTTCATCTGGGCAAAAAAAATCATTGAAAAAAGAGATGGAGATCTTAAAGATAAAGGATGAAAGTTTGTCCTGGGCTAGGCTGTACACCTGTCTGTGAGATGGTAAATCATCAACTACTTCCAGCCTCCTTTCTGATTCTCAAGTGAGCCCCAGTACCTGTTGTGTGTCCCA
Organism: Phacochoerus africanus; assembly: GCF_016906955.1. NCBI lineage: Eukaryota > Metazoa > Chordata > Mammalia > Artiodactyla > Suidae > Phacochoerus > Phacochoerus africanus. The sequence continues at coordinate 86,997,541 of NC_062544.1, read as the reverse complement.
GTCTAAAGGCATCAGTAAAGCGGAAAGACATCCAAACTTTAATGCTCGGTTTCATGTAAAAAAGGAGGGCTTTAATCCTTTGTAGAGGAGAAAAAAAAAAGCAGAAACAAATTAGAAAAATTGGTAAACACTATCAAGGACAAGTTGTTTTTTGGGAGATAAACATAGGGCTTGAAGTGGAAGTGTTGAGATCAGGGAAGGTCTGTCAAGTGCCTTTCTGAGTCCATACAGGATGAAGTCTTGGCCAAGAGGAGTGGATTCAGAACAGAGCACACACCAAGTGGCAAAGTCTGTCACGTGTTATCTGATTTATAATCTGATATTGATCATCTTTGGACTCACTTCGGGGATTTTTTCAACACTCCCTAAAGGCAGCTGAATTCATGGAATCATTTACAGATTTCCCTGGGCATCAACATTCGTGTTAACTTGGGATTTAATATCATTCTCATGAACATCACCCCACCCCATCAACTTAGAAATGATGCCTGATATGTAACATCCTTTATGGCATTACCGCGTGGTGATGTTGAAAGAAATTTTAACGCTGACCAAGAAACAACACAACAGGAAGAATCAACCCCTGAAAGAAAGCATGTGTTTTAATCATTTTAATTATGTACTCAGTTGATGTTGGGTTTGCAAAAGTAGAGAAAGAACTGGTTAGCCAAGGAAAATAGTCTACTTCTTTCCATTTATATAGGAAAGACTATGGGGGAGATAATAAGAGAGGTAGAGAACTCAGAATTGTTGTGCACCTGCAATGTGGCAGTCACCATGCTGATGTTTTACACCTGGCATCTCATTTAATCATTAAAACACCCATGATTATTTCAGACACTGTTAAGAAACTGAGGAAGAGAGATATTAATGCAATTGTTTTAAAGTCACATATCTAGAAAATGGTAGTACCAGAATCAGAACCCAGGAAGGCTAAGATTTCAAAACCCACACCTCCTCTAAGCCATCCAAGGAGGCAAGAGAGAACATGTGGAGGAGAGTGCTAAGACTCTGGGAAAGAGATCAATGAACTTTTGAAAGCACAAAGCTGGTGGAGGGACTATATAACCCAAAGGACAAGAAGCTGGGATTAAGAACAGGAATTAGTGCAGAAACAGGTAGAACAGGGAGTTCTGAGCACTATTCAATGTGCAAGTCTTGAAATCTATTTTGTATTTCCACCAAGAACCAAGAAGCAAGGGTACTGAGCAGTTGGTAGTCCAAGGGATGCATCACCTTGAGAATTAATTCTATTCTTGGCTCTTCCATGTACATGTCTTGTGATCTCTCTCAGATTCCCCTATGCATAAACTGGAGCTAATAATACTGTAGTTATTGGGACTAGGTTGAGATGGAAGCTTGTAGCAATCAGCATTAGATGGACAGTAGAAACATCTGCTTGAGACTTGGAAACCTCGCAATCAGTGTGGTCAGATGGTTGTGAATTCTGAGATAACTACAGGAGGCAGAAGCCTAATTAACTGTATTGTAACTGGGCGGTTTGGAGAAGGGCTGTGTGGAATGAAAGGCAAAAACTCACAAGTGCTTCCCTGTGGTATTCAAAGGAAAGAACATTGTTTTTTAATCTTTACTCTAAGAGTTGGTCAAGTGTGGATGAAAGAGCTTTTAAATTTAATGAATTCCTTTTTACCTTATGTCATGCTCACCAAGCAACCCCATGACCATTAAATGTCTGGGGTTTTTTGGCAGCTGCTTTTATTGAGAATGGATGTTAGCGCCTCTGCCCAATTTATGGGCATATGCCTCCATTCTTATTGTATTTGCTATCTTTTGCTGCATAGAAAATTGTCTCCAAAATTACTGGCATAAAACAACACATGTTTATTATATCACAAGTTGTGTGGATCAAGAATCTGAGCACAGCTAAGCTGGTTACTCTGCTGCAGAGTCTCTTAGAAGACTACCATCAAGGTATAACAAGAGGCTGCAAGGTTCAACTCCAAGTTTAACTGGGGCAGGATCAGCTTCCAAGCTCCTTCAGCGGTTGTTGGCAAGATTCAGTTCTCTGGGGGTTGTAGAGCTGAAGGTCTCCATTCCTCTGTGAATGCTGGCCAGAGGCTGCCCTGCATTCCCACCTGGTGGAAGGCCCATCACAGTGAGTAAGTGAGTAAGTGAGTAAGTGAGAAGACATAAGTGAGAAAATGCCAGCAAGACAGAAGTCATGGTTTTTTGTTACCTGATAGTGGAAGGGATATTGCATTACTTTGGCTGAATTCTGCTGGCTAGAAGAAACTCACTAGCCCCAACAGACACTCAAAGGGTGGAGATCACACAAGGGCCTGAGCACCAGGAAATAGGCACGTCGGACGCTGCCTTCCACACTGATCTATCCCCCGACTATTGTAGAAAAGATGGGAGTCCATGTAATTACTGAAAACTAACATTGATGGTATCTTAGGGAAAAACCTGAAGTCGTTTTCACTCTGTCAGATTTCCTCTCTATAAATAAAACTTTAGCTGTTTGTTTTTCAATCACAGCAAGTGAATCATTCCTCTGATGTGACTTAGGGTAATAAAAGAGCAACCGCACTGTGGCCTCTGGCAGAGCGCTCTCTTTGAGCAGTGTGCTTCTGAGTGGGCCCAAGTGAATAATAGAAGCTGAGGTCTCTTGACATATGGTTTTCAAAGTATATTTACACTTCATGTGGGTCAATAACCTTGATATTTGGCAGAGGTCTCTGAACAGGTGATGGAAATATTTTATCTCACATTTAAGCCAACTCTCTTGTGTTGATATTTCAACTTAGAGTATAGGGGTGAATTAAGGGGAGGAAGGGGAGGGAGAAGAGGAGGAAAAGGGGCAGAGAAACTTTGGTTACATCTCAACCTTTATAAATAAGAAGGGCCGGGTTCTAAAAGAAAGCTCTAGCGTCAAACCTGAGAATTAGGGGGCCTAAATAAAAAATTCATGTTTGGAGTTCCCATCATGGCGCAGTGGTTAACAAATCCAACTAGGAACCATGAGGTTGCGGGTTCGATCCCTGCCCTTGTTCAGTGGGTTAACAATCCAGCATTGCCATGAGCTGTGGTGTAGGTCGCAGACACAGCTGGAATCCTGAGTTGCTGTGGTTCTGGCGTAGGCTGGCAGCTACAGCTCTGATTAGACCCCTAGCCTGGGAACCTCCATATGCCATGGGAGCAGCCCAAGAAAAGGCAAAAAGACAAAAAAAAAAAATTCATGTTTAACCCAGAATGGTTGAGGTGGGACAGAGTCATAGTTAACTTGTGCCTGTGTTAATGAAAGACTAAGAAGAAAGGTATCTCTCTGTCTTGAATGTTTTTGTGAGAATGACTTGCCATTTTGGTTTCTCTAGAGGAGTAACACCCTTCGTGTGTGTGTTTTTCTGTTTTGCTTATCACCAGCAGCATCTGAGCTATCGACTTGGGCAATTCAGAGAGCTTCAGGCTTAAAAAAAGGTTCCATTTACTTTGACTTTCTTCCTCCCTTCCTCCTTTCTTTCTTTCTTTCTTTGAAATATGAGTGGTAATGCTGAGTTCTTAGGTTATTGATTTGCAGGGTACTTGATACTCTAAAGGTACCCAAATTCTCACAAGGTCCCTCAAAGAGGCTATATTAAGAAAAGAGGTTTTTAATGGTTCAGAAGATTGTACATTAGGTAAAATAAATTTATATCTAAATGCAATCTGTGGAGATCCTGCCTATCTCTCGGTTCCAATTTGGAACACAGACACTGCACCATATTAAATCTTTTTTACAAGCTGCCTTTGCTGCACAGTTGATTGGGGAATCCAGGAGCACAAGAGTGGCTGATTTAAATACCAGTTCAGTTATTTGCTTTGAATGCTAAAGTGTCATGTGAAGCCCAAAAATGACTAGTTTTTTATTAATTCCTGTGCAAATAATGGTCATTGTCCAGATGACAGAGTCACAGCTGCCATTTTGGGCCAGGCTCTAACCTGGTAGCTAGGTTGGGAATGTGAATCTACTATTCTAGCGATGATGGCTATCCTGGAATGCCTTACAATCTAAAGAAGCGCACAGGTAATAAATAAGCACAAAAGTGGAATATAATGTTGAGCTAAGAGCAAGTATTTTGGAACCAATATAACTGGGTTGAAATCCTAGTTCAGCCACTCAGCAGAAAGGTGGCTTTGGATAGATTATTGAATCTCTTTTACCATCATTTTCCTCTGCTATGTGGTAAAAATAATAGCAATAACTACCTGATAGGATTAGTGTTAGGGTAAAATAAATTTATATCTAAAATTCCGAGTATCGTGCTTGTTACCCTGTAAAGCCCCTTTACAAATTAGCTATTTTCATTGGTTTCAAGTATAGATCCTTTTTCAACTTTGCCTCAGTATCCTCACCTGTTAAATAAGCTTAATATCATATGCTCTGAGAATATAACAGTCTTATCAAGAGACTCAAATAAAATCATTTACATGCTTAAGGAATGATACAAATATATGTGCTTATTAATAACATTTGTTTTCCAAGTTCAGTTTCATGAAGGGGTTAAGTATGTGCTTATAAATGTCCAAGAGAATGTGAAAGGCATCTAACAACACTGTGGAGTGTGCAGATTGTTGTCTTTGGAGTCTGAGAGAAAAGTCTGTGTTTCCTATTTGCTGTGGAAAACTGCATAGTTTCTCAGCCTCTGCCCTCTTATTTGTAATAAAGGGATAAGAAAGCATATTTTATGTAGTTTTGGGGAAGATTAAAGGGACACACATGTTTAAAGTGCCTGGTGTATGGAGGAGGGTCATTAAAGTCATCTTAGGTTGATATGAAAAGAAAAGAAAAAGGTAAAAGTGGAAGGCAGACCATGGAAAACAAGCAGGGAACCGCAACCTAGAGACTCACTGACACAAACCCAGAGCTGTGGACACTCCAGCCACATGTACTGGAGCACAGTTCCCATTTCTGCTACTTTTCGTCTATACTCACTTTGTATCTGACTGCTGTCTCTTGCTCCAGCCCCTCTGAACACTGGAGTTCAGTGAATTAACTGGCCCCAAATCCATTCTAGCATCAGAGGAGGGTGGGATGGAATCCTTTCTGGTGGTTCTGAAAGCTAGGTTTCTTTAAGCTTTGTGAGTTAGGGGATGAGCTACTTGAATATTTACTACCTAAGCTGTTTCTCTCTTGATAGGACTATTCACTTCCATGCCTCTAGGGACTATCAGTTTTAATTTGGGCCACATATGAGTCCAAGAGACTCATGGAATTTTTTCCCTAGTCTTATGTTTCTCTCCTTTCCCCATGATTGGCGTGTCTTAAACCAAAAAACGTTTCAGCAGCCACCTGGTCCAATGTAGTTCAACATTAGGCTTGACTAGTGCTCATCTAACAATTCTTTGACCACCTGTGTTACAATTTCCTTCAAAATTCCCATTGCTCTGTCATGTGCCCAACTCTCAAAGAGTGTGTGCCCATCCACAGTCACACCTCCTATTCCTTTGGGTTCTGTGCCTATGTGTTATGATGTCATGGACTGAATCCCTTGGATGGTCTTTGAAATTTCATGAAGCAAGAAGAAGGAGGAAGCAAGAAGGATGCTCTGACCTACCAGCAGAGCCTGAGACAGATTATTTTTATATTTTTAAGAGTTATGAGTGACTATGCAGATTGATGGTAATTGAAAGAAAACAATAAATTAATAGCCAGAAGCATATCGATGGGTCAAGAGATTAATTGACTTAGTGAAAAGTTTAATTAATTGGGTGTGTATGTATAAAGACCTCTTAAGGAGATATTTTAATTGACAGTCATATCCTCACACTAATGAGGAGGATAAGAGAGAAAAAGTGTGCTGTATTGGAAGATTTTAACTTGGTGCTTAAATTGTGCTCTCACTGCGCTAACCAGGGTGGGAGGACATGTAGTTTCTGGAGGGTCTTTGAGGGGAGGGAGCAATGACATTCCAGCTGTTCAACAATAGCTTTTTCACATTGCACCCCAGCCATGTGCCTCATTGTTATTGCTGCCTATCATCATTTGCAGTAACAGATACGGTAGAGCCTCTCTCTTTTACGGATTAAAATGGATCTGCTTCACTTGTTAATTGTAGAAAAAGACTTTGTCCCCATTAAAGGAACTTTAGGCAAACAAAGATGTCATCTATGGACACAGGAATCAATTCCCAGCATTCTTACTCAGGATATAAACACTGTTAAGTAGTCCATACACTGAAAGATTTTTTTAGATAAGTGTTTTTATTCAAAAACATTTTATTTTAAAAATACTATCGGAGTTCCCATCGTGGCACAGTGGTTAACGAATCGGACTAGGAACCATGAGGTTGCGGGTACGATCCCTGGCCTTGCTCAGTGGGTTAAGGATCCGTGAGCTATGGTATCGGTTGCAGATGCAGCTCGGATCCCACATTGCTGTAGCTCTGGTGTGGGCCGGTGGCTACAGCTCCGATTAGAGCCCTAGCCTGGGAACCCCCATATGACATGGGAGCAGCCCTAGAAAAGGCAAAAAGACAAAAAAAAATACTATCAAGGAGAACTTTACAGCTTAAAATGTAATTTTAATGCATGTCATTTTATTTACTTCATATAGAATGATCTTATGTCAATACTGTTATCTTATGTGAGATGATTACCTTTCACCAGGAAATCTACCCTTATTGCCCTGCTTCGTGGCCGTCACAAATGCACTGGATTGGATCTTGTATTCCCCCACTGTCAACAGGGGGCTCTGGAGAGACACTGCAGGACAAAGGGGGCTTCTCCTGGCTCCTGGTTCAGTGGGCTGTTTCTTGGGTGGTGCTGGCAGTAAAGGGTGACCAGTAGTGTGCTGGACACCCAGTGACCCTCATTTTCAGTCTTTTCACTTCTGGCACCAGCCTTGGTCCACCTGCACCCCAGCAGGGGGTTTTCTGCTTGCTTTGCAGGCATTTCATTGCCCTCCAGCTTCTGTGCAGTGACTGTGGACATTTCTGGTCCAGGCAGCCCAGCAAATCTCTCTGCTCTTCAGTCTTGATCCTATCGTTGAAATGCTTCTTCCAAATTTGTTACTTCCTTGGGGAATCTCCCTCTACCGTAGAATATTCTTTAGCACTCACTTTCCTCTCTTCTTTATGGAGTTATCCTCCATAAAGAATCACTAATTCTTGGGAGTTCCCATTGTGTCACAGCAGAAATGAATCTGACTAGCATCCACGAGGATGCAGTTCAATCCCTGGCCTCACTCAGTGGATTGGGGATCCAGAGTTGCCGTGAGCTGTGGTGTTGATTATAGATGTGGCCCAGATCTCGTGTTGCTGTGGCTATGGCGTAGGCCGGCGGCTGCAGCTCCGATTCAACCCCTAGCCTGGGAACCTCCATATGCTGTGGATGTAGCCCTAAAAAGTATTAAAAAAAGAGAGAGAAAGAATTACTAATTCTTTACAGTAAGTATTTCTGGTTTCAGTCACTGGTTTCTGTACCTTGACTGCACCGGATATGTACCCCAGGTAGCAGATGCCCCCAGTGCCCTGCTCTGGTCGGTGGTGCACACACCATTCCACTCCATCATGAGGAGTCCTGCTGTGAGCACCTGCGACTCAACACTAAGGTTTTTTCTCTGCTGTGTATGGGGAAGGCTGGAGATGCTGTGGAGAGAGCACATCTGGGCACCTCCCTCAGCCATCAGCAGGTGGAAGTTGCGGGATGAAGGCACCAGCTTCTTCCTCCTCAGAGGCAACTCACTGCCATGTTTACTATGTCTCCTAAAGCTCCTTTGGGCCACTGAGCTTCAGGTGCTCATTGACTATCTGCTCAATAATGCATCTTTTATGGGCTTCCTTCCCTCCTTGTCTCCTTTCCCTACCAGTATTTCCTTAAGTCATCTCCCAAATAAGTTGTTTCACTAAAATTGTTTACCTCAGAACAGGCTCCCAGTACTCACATGAATACATCACATCTCAGAGATGAGGGAAGGAGGAGTCTGAGAACTTCATTGTCTTGTCCCAAGGACATTATCACAGAGAGGAGTTAAAAACTCACCTTAACTCAGCTCAAATCTCATTTACATTTATTTCAGCATATATGTCCATAAAGATATTAGATAATTCAGACCTATTGCACTAGTCTAATTTCATATACCCTAGAGTACGGGAGCCCCACATATAAAAATAAAATTGATTTTTTAAAAGTGAAAACACACTGCTCTGGAACAGTGGTTCTCAAAATATGGTCCCCTGAAACATCAGCATCACCAGGAACTAGTGAGAAATGCAAATATTCTCAGGCCCCATCCCAGACATACAGAGTCAGAAACCCAAGGGGTGGGCCCTAGTGGTCAGCAGTGGTTCTGAGGCTGCTGAAGTTTGAGACTCTAGTCTGGACAGCAGAGGAACCACTGTGGGCTGAAGTAGGCCTTAGGCAAATGGGGATTTGACCATAATGACATATTATTTAATTTTTTTTTTGTCTTTCGTCTTTTTAGGGCTGCACCCATGGCATATGGAGGTTCCCAGATTAGGGGTCGAAGCAGAGCTGAAGTTGCCAGCCTACGTCACAGCCACGGCAATGTCGGATTCTTAACCTACTGAGCAAGGTCAGGGATTAATCCTTAATCACTGAGCCATGATGGGAACTCCTGAAGTGACATATTATTATATATTAGATATTTAATAGGATGTATGTCAGTATCAACCTTCTAGGGGGCTCATCATTTTCTATTTCAAATATTCCTCTAGGTTTTAAAGGGGAAAGGGGGGGAGGGATAAATTAGAATTTGGGTATTAACAGTCCACACTACTATAAATAAAATAGATAACCAACAAGGACCTACTGTACAGCACAGGGAATTATACTCAATATCTTATAATAACCCATGATGGAAATGAATCTGAAAAAGAGTGTATGTGTGTGTGTATGTGTGTGTGTATATACGTTTGTGTAAGTGTGTGTGTACTGTGCATGTATATATATACACACATATATACTCTTTTTATATGTATATATACATATATATACATAAATAGCTGAATCACTTTGCTGTACACCTAAAACTAATACAACATTGTAAATCAACTATATGTCCAAAAAAAATTTTTGGTACCATCTTAACCACTATTTCTTTTCTTTTTGGGGGCTACCCGAGGCATATGAAAGTTCCCAGGCTAGGGCTGGCCTATGCCACAGCCACAGCAACATCAGATCTGAGCTGCATCTGTAACCGACGCTGCAGCTTGCGGCAATGCTGGATCCTTAACCCATTAAGCAAGGCCAGGGATTGAACCCACATCCTTGTGGATACTAGTTGGGTTCTTAACTCACTGAGCCACAACAGGAACTCCCAATATATTTTTTTAAGAGATAGGGAATTCAAAAGAAAAAGAGATAAATAAAACCATGCTAATAGACGAACATACTGCTTTCTAATTAGAATAGGCTCCCTCCATCGCCATCCTTTGTGTTTCTACAATTTACCTTAATGATATCCTTTTGAAAAATTGTACTTCTAGGTTAGTATTCTTGCATCTCAGCATCATAAGGCCTGGCTGGAGAAAGAATGCTGGTTCCTAAAACCATAGACCTGGAAGAGAAGCTCCCGTCCAAGACTACAGACAGTAGTTCCAGGGAAAACCAACCCAATGTCTTTCCTAGTGTCAGTTACAGAGGTTGTTATACATGAAATTTAAATCAAGGCTTCCTATTTCAACACAGATCCAGCTGCCGATACAAGCCTTAAGAGCAACTTTATGCTGTTTTGATCACATTCACAGAAAGCAATGAATAACCTATAATCTGATTGTGGAGAGGTGGTACCTACTGACTGTAAACTATCACACATGAAAGAAGGAGAAGACAACGTTTCCTGTTATCAGAAACTGTCTATATTTATTCTCATGATGCCTATGTAGCTGCTGTGGCAAATCTTTACAGAGATTCACTTTTAACATTAAATGTCTAACATATAATAATATATCATTACAGTCAAACTCCCACCTGCCTAAGACCTATTTCAGCCCACGCTGGTTCCTCTATCATTCAGACTAGAGTCTCAAACTTTGGCAGCGTCAGAACCGCCACTGAATCACTGGGGCCCGCCCCTTGGGTTTCTGACTCTGTAGGTCTAGAGTGGGGCCTGGAATCTGCATTTCTCCCTAGTTCCTGGTGACACATTTTGAGAATGTTCCAGAGCAGAGTGTTTTCAACCCTGGGTGCCTACTGCAGTCACCTGGGGAGTGTTAAATATTACCCACTGAGACAAACTACAGCAAAATCTTTGAGGTCAGGATCAGGAATCTGGTTTCTAAAAGCTGTACAGGTCATTCTCATGGGTAACCAGAGTCAAGAACCAGTGTTTATCCTAGTATTTCTATAAAACAGCAACATGTACACCTGAGGCTCTTGTTTAAATACAGATGCTGATTCACTAGCTCTGGGGTAGGGTCCAAAATATACTTTTAAAATCAGTTCCCCAGATGAAGCTGCTTGGGCTACTTCATGGACCACAGTTTGAGAACCAAGAGTCAGAAATTCTGCCTCTTTTATCCTGGTTCTGTGAGGGGGCAGGGTGCGTGTGTGTGTGTGTGTGTGTGTGTGTTTCCATTTTCTAAAGTTTTATTGAAGTATGGTTGATCTATACTGTTGTGAGCATTTCTGCTGTACAACAAAGTGATTCAGTTATACATATACACACATTCGTTCCCTCTAAGATTCTTCTCCCATATAGATTATCACAGAATACTGGGTAGAGTTCTCTATGCTATACAGCAGGTCCCCATTGGCCAATCATTCTGTACATCTCGGTGTGCAAATGCCAGTCCCAAATGCCCAGCCCATTCCTCACCATCTGTGATTTTTGTTTTTAAGTTAACAGGAGATATACTCTATACTAAGAGAGTCTGGGGCTCAAATACCTTTTTCATACTAGAATCTAGAGGGGACAATTTGCTTTTATATTCTACAGGTTGCCTGATTAGAGCAGGAAGAAAAATCACAACTCCTTCTGGGCACTGGGTTACCATGGTGGCTTTCAGACATCAATGTTTCATCCTGGGGGCTCCTGGACATTACACTGGCCCCCAGAGATGCTCAGAGGGGTGTACACATAGCTGTAGCCCCTCAGAGGGCTCTGTGTTCCCTGAGAGAAGGGTCTGAGTTTGATCCCCTTCCTTGGCAGCAGTTATCACAACCCCCACACCAAGCTCAGAAATCATTCTCCCTCAGGACAAGTAAACCACTGTGAAGAAGAAACTGCCTGCTAGAGCTTAGGGGCCTCAGCCCTGGTAGAAAATTCACCACTGAGAACAAGAATACCAAAGTGGTAGTGTACTCTTTACTACAGAGGGAATTCTTAAATAAGAATCATCCCTTCAAGGGAGTATATCACATTGGTTTCTTGCCACAGTGAAAAGCACAGACGCACTTTTAAGTCTCACTTCCTCCCGTTTTATTCTCTGTTGTACTCAAATATATCACTGGGTATGTTCTATTTTTATCAAGTCAACTGTAAAAAAAACAAAACAGAAAACCAAACCCCCTAAGAATCAGAGTCTTAGATTCAATATTAACTTCAACTTTGTGCCCAGCTTCTTATCTCCGTAGGGAAAAACCTCGAGGCAGAAGGAGATAGTCTGAGAAGGCATGGTTTTGCCCACAGGACACACTTTGCCCACCAGAAAAAATTCCGTCATATGGAGCTGCTGAATTCCCTGGAATCTCAGGTGCAGATGGGCTGGTCTCAGCCTCCCCAGACTGTCCTCATGTCTTTTGTGAGCTCTTTCTCCAGGACTCTGTTGAATGACATACCCCAAGGAACAGTTTCTTTCAGGACACATGCTGTGGGCAGGACAGTGACATTTACCTCATTCCCTCTGGTGGGACCTACTCTCTCCATGGGAAACTGAGCAGAGGCTTTGAAGGCATCTGTGTGAAGTGGCTGGCATCGCATCATCTCTGCTTCCGGCCAAGGAGCTCTGGGCAAGAGAACAAGACCATTTGCCAGGAAGTTCTCAGGCTGGTGGCTGACAGAGCCCAGGTCTTCTGTGACCTGGGTGGCGGACCTGGCACATGTGTGTGTGTGTGTGTGTGTGTGTGTGTCTGTGTGTGTCTGTGTGTGTATGTGTGGTTTCTAAAGCAACTACAGATTTCCATAGGGGAACTTGATGGGCAACAAAAGTATATGTTTTTGTATTATATTCACATTAGGGAATACATCTCCTGGATCTTTCTGTGATTGTAAAGTGTTTTTATTTAAATTTTTTTTAATTTAAATTTTTTTATTTTTAATGATTTTTTTTCCATTATAGCTGGTTTATAGTGTTCTGTCAATTTTATACTGTACACCATGGTGACCCAGTTACACATACATGTATACGTTCTTTTTAAAGTGTTTTTAAGAAAGGGTTTAATTACGGAAATTCAGATAAAGAAACCAGAAGCCATAGAGATTGGGGCTGAATTGGCTGGGAGCAGAGAGCACATTCTACCCTAATACCTCTTCAGTGACTTTTTTTCAGGTAAATGTTGACGTGATTGTGAATACGGTGAGAAGCAGGCTGTAGGAGCCACACACTGGATTGTGAACTAGGCAGAGAGAATGGCAAAGGGAGCTCACTTTCCAGAAGGTGGCCTGGGATACAGAGGGGAAGGGAAGAAGGAGGGAGATGGAAAGTGGAGGAGGGGGAAGGGAAAAGATGGAAAGAAGGGAAAAGCAGAGTGAGGGAGAAGCCTGGGGGACAAAGTCGGGGAAGGAAGGTGGAGGAATTAGGAAGGGATGGAACCAGGGAGACCAGAGGAGGAGGGGGAGGTAGGAGAGAGCCAGGGGAGAGCTCTGACATTTGCTTAGCATTCGTTAGATGTCAGGAGGTGTGCTTTCACATAAATTACTTCATTAAATCTTCACAAAGACTCCACCAGTTAGATGGAGTTTAATCCTCGACTTTCAAATGGAGAAATTGAGACTCAGAAGTGTTCAATAACTTGTCCAAGGTCCCAGAGAGAGGAAGCAGTGGTTGACAGCAAACCCTCATTAGTGCTCTGCCAAAATTCCTGTTCCTTTCTCAGCATCCTGTTTATTTGGAGCACTTGTCATTGGATCAGAAAGAAGTGAGCAAATGAAGTCTTTGGAGTGGCCTTTTTTTTCCTTTTCTTTTTTAGGGCTGCTCCTGCAACATATGGATTCCCAGGCGTGGGGTCAAATCAGAGCTACAGCTGCTGACCTACACCACAGCCATAGGAACACCAGATTCAGGCAAATTTGCAACATACGCTGCAGCTTGCAGCAACGCCAGATCCCTCATTGATAGAGGCCAGAGATCAAACCCGTGTCCTTGTGGATACTAGTTGGATTCATTACTGCTGAGCTACAACAGGAACTCCTGGTTTAATTGAGCCTCTGCATGTACTGAAGCTCTATGGCCAGTGATCTGAGGAAGATGACATTTGGAGAATTATAGATTCTAAAGTAAAGTCAGGAGTTCCCATCGTGGCTCAGCAGTTAGTGAACCCAACTAGCATCCATGGGGAGGTGGGTTCCGTTCCTGGCCTCGCTCAGTGGGTTAAGGATCCAGCATTGCCGTGAGCTGTGGTGTTGGTTGCAGACGAGGCTCAGATCCTGCATTGCTGTGGGGGTGGCGTAGGCCGACAGCTATAGCTCTATTGGACTCCTAGCCTGGGAATTTCCATATGCCACAGGTGCAGCCCTAAAAAGACAAAAAGACAAAATAAAATAAAGGCAATGTCTGAGAAGACTGACCTTAGAAAAGGAGATATACACATCATCAGAAAAAGCAGTTTTAGTAAGAACTATTTGGAAAAAGCTATTTTCGTTGCCCTGGATAAAATCATAATCTTGACAGGATCAGTTCCATTCCACACAGGAGACATTTGTAGCAATTGTCATCCTCTAAACCAATGGTTGGCTTGCTTCACAACCAAATAGGGTTCTCCCTAATCAGGTAGAAACTGACCCACTTATGAGACTTTAAAGGGCATTTTCACTTTTTTTCCTTCTATAAAATCCAGATGAAACTAAAAAACAAAGACCCACAACAAATCAAGAGGTCCTACTCTGTGACATATAGTAGTAGGCACTCAACCGGTAGAGTTGACGTAGTAAGTAAAAGTTCAAAGCTGTCTTGGAGAAAATGATCAATCAGTTTAATGAAAAAAGTCATTGATGTGTTAGGAACCGTCTGGAAATAGTACTGCATGCAATTGTCAGTTTTGATTGGTTTGACTCTAGTTAGTCTAATTCCTCATTACTGAGATGATTACATTGCTTAGGGCCATGTTTATAGGGTTTGTTCCCTCCAAGAGCTAGAGCAGAATCACTGGGGACCCAAACCATATTTTAGGTGTCAGGGCTTTGAAATCTCTGTTTTAGTAAGATTCCCCAAAAATATGTTGTTCAAACGAAAATTTGAGAACTACTGATATAGGGGTTAACCAGGCCTCTCTATTATATAATTATAGGCCCATGACTGTCTTTAATAAAATTTAGATTCTAGCCTACTTACTATAAATTAGCTAAGACTCAATCTTGTACTACTACAGATTTTAGATGAATATTTTCTAATCTTTTGTTTGTTTATTTTTCTTTCTTTCTTTCTTTTGACAAACCCATGGAATATGCAGTTCCCTGGCCAGAGATCAGATCAAAGCCGTAGTTGTGACCTATGCCTCAGCTGTGGCAATGTCAGATCCTTATCCCACTGTGTAGGGCCAGGAAGCACACCTGTGTCCCTGCCTCCAGAGACACCCATGATCCCACTGCGCCACAGCAGGAACTCCATCCCAATCATCAATGTATGTAAGTCACCCATGGAGTTTACTAAATGGTAGATTCCCAGACCTTACCCAAAGGGACTAGGTCGAAGCCAGATTTTCTGCACTTGAAACAACAACCCCATGTGATTTTGATGCAGATATCTGCTAAATTTATGCTTAATACAGAACCCTTCTGGAAAATAATATTCCTGTCAAATAGTCAAGCAATCCTTGAGAAGACAATTTGTTATTGGTTTTACCACCTCTTCAGGCAAAGAAATCCATTTGTAAGTAAGTTTAATTGCCAGAAATTTCTTCTCTTTTATTTTGGCCACATCTTTGGTATGTGGAAGTTCCAGAGCCAGGGATCAAACTCATGCCACAACAGTAACAATGTGAGATCCTTAATCACTGGGCCACCAGGAAACTCCTATCTGTTTCTGTTAAATAGGACTACACAGAAGACTCTAGTTATTGATATTTTTTTTCTTTTCATTTATTCCTGATATTATTTTTAAGAAAACATACTTGACCAGAAAATAAGTCCTTAGATCCCTGTTGTGCTCATTTAGCAGAGAGTGGGGAAGTGGGGAAAATGTCAAGATAAAAAAAAAAAATTATCCCTGATGGGACCAGAAGGTCCTCTGTTATTTGCAGAGCAACAATGTTTAGAAAATCAAAACATCTAGAAGAACTTGGAATTCTCAGTTCCTAGAGTAATGTCGCAGCATACGTAAACAAGTGAAGAAAAACCCCAAACGTGTCATTCTAAGCTTCTCTGGATATGGGAGGATAATGGTCAAAATAATGGTGATGAGGAAAAGGTTCATAAGGAATAAGGTGGGGTGGATTCTCAGGAAGGAGGATGCTTCTTCTGTAAGAAATTGATGGAAACCCTCAGTTCTTCCAGGGTTTGCTTATTCTTGTCCAGTTACAGACTTACTCAGGGTGGGCAGCTGCTTCTTAGGCCCACTAGGGTCGGCTGTTAGGAGTAGGTACTGAGAAGATGACCGGCTGGAAGAATGTGGGTCTGTTTCCAGGCATTTCAGTAGAATTTCCCCAAATCCTCAGAATTTGACTAATTTATCCCATATTTACACTTTTAAAAAACCCAAATACTTTATTTTATTCATTGATTTCAAAATAAACTAATTACTAGTACAGTTTCAAAAGGCAGCAAAAATGGATTTGGACATGATGAAGGGGGTACCCAGAGTGGCCATGGAGGTATTGGGTCTATTATTTAAAACTGAGTGTGGGCAAGTTAAAAGATCTGTGTCCCAATCAATCATCTACAAAATGGTGATAAAATAACAAGTAACTTGTAGCCTTGTTTAGTAGTGCTAGTTTGCCAGCAGAATAATCATGAACCAACACCAAGTATCTGAATGGTACTTAATGACATAGGTCAGGATGAGCAAAAGGGTAAATACGAATAAACACATAATCCAGCAGGTTGCCTTTGTCTCAATTTCCCCCTCCATTAGATAGGGAGAGACTGAATTCTGGAGCTGTGGGAAGACATGGAGTCTTAAGCAACCTGCCTCTTACATATGTACTATTTCCATTTTTCTTAAAGAAGGTTTATTTTCTTTCTACTTTTCTAGCCAATTTTAGGGTATTAAGAGCCACACACCAGAAGTCTTGCTTTGTGTAGATGTTTTTAATAAATGCAAGTTTCAAATTGTGTATTCTCTGCGGTGGAGAATAAGGACAAGGGGATTCTAGAATGTGAACTCAGTATATTTTCTAAGAACATCTGGGATGCTGAGTCCCTAATGTTTTGAAACCATAAAATAAACCTTCGGCAAAGGCATCTACATCATCACCCTGCCGGCACCTGAATCTGCATATTGGCTGAGATGCAGGAAGCATTATCAGTTCTAGACTGTCTCCAGCATCCTAACTGTGCAATCTCTCGAACTTGATTGTTTTTTTCTCTCTGCACAATGAGAATGCAAACACCTGTTCTGCATAACTTCAGCATGGTTGAGAGCTCTAAAGAAAAAAAGAAAAAAGAAATTCAAGTGCTGATACAAAGCTCACAAATCATAGCTCAGAAATCTTGGCTCGTCTCTGGGATTTGCTCTGTCTACACAAGCTCTCCTGAAAAGAACAGCACAGAGGAAGGGTGCACACAAGGTTTTCTCCCTCATTTTGAGGCCAAAAGAGCTCTAAGAAATTGTGATATTATCCTTGCAGACCAATTCTGGGTTCCAGAACCACAAGGGAGGATGGCTGCAGGAGCCACATGTATGCTGGCTCAGTGGGGAAGGCCTCCGTTCAGGCTGTTACATGAATCAGCAGAGACCAGGTTGAGCCCACCCTACTACCATGCTGGACACGCAGTCCGTGTTTTTATTTCATTAATAAAATAGGTCCTCACTTTTTCTGTGTCATCCAGAAGCGTGAGGGTACATTTGTAGCAAACTGCATGCAGGTAAAAGGGAGGGTTCCTTTAGAAACTACAGCCTCTTAATAATAAATAACTTTTGATCTACTATACATAACAGTAGTGCATTTCTTGTTAAAACAGCAAGCTTTTTTTTTTTTTTTTACCAAAATGAAAACATTCATTTCTTTATAAATATTTTAAATAGTTAAATACAGTATTTCATAGCAAGGATATAAAAATAGCCTCTCTCTTTTTTTTGATAAATAAAGACATATTCATTTACATGGCAAATAACGTGCAATAGCTGACCACTGGCCACCGGCTCTATTTGACTGATTGTCTAGGAGATGACATGCAGTGATAATTGTCCCTTTGCCTTCTCTATTTGAAAAATAGACCAGCAGGAACTGCGCACCCCCAAGGCCCACAGTGCTATGGATATTGTTCAGGAATGACACACGGGCACTCAGGAAAAAACCTTAGCCGCACTTGACAAAAGCCCCCTAAGGACAAAACGCATCCACACATTCTTTGTCTGGGACTTCTAGCTGCTAGACCCTCAGGGTCTTTGGACTTTTACCAAAGTCTGTCAAAGAGACCAGTAAGTTAATACCTGTACAGGAAAGTGTTCCTATTTTGTTTCTAGGATCTAGGAAGTGTCTGCTACAGTATGGAGGTGGTTCTGCCTTTGCCTGGCTCCCCACGCTCTCTTCCACAGGGCTCTCAGCTCTGTCCAGTCTTCAGGCTGCCAGAGGCAATAAAGGCAAACCAGAGCCGTCATGCAGGGATGGGATGGAAGCTGGCCACTGCCTCATGTGCACTAATGTCATACATTGATGGCTTTATGATCTTTCACTTCTGCTGTGCTTGTGACAACTTCCAGAGGAAAGTTCTCCAAGGGTTCCGTAGAGATGGATGCCCCTCCTTCCCGGTCCCAAGATCCGGGCAGGTTTTCCAGGCTGAAGGAACTCATGGCTCCCTGGCCCAAGCTGCCCTCCTCTGATCTGCTGGGGAGAACCAGGTGCAAAGATGTTTCCGAAGAGGAGCAGACAGAGGACGAGAGAGTCGCTGAGATGGACTGCAGAGGCGTCAGTGTGGTATCTGACTGTGGAGAGATGCACCTTAAAAATTGCAAATGACCTTCTTGGACCACCTGGTAGTGGGCAGGTGAATAGTTAAGGTTTGGAGAATGGTGCAGTTCGCCACCTGTGGGATTTTGCTCGTGAGCTCCAGTTCGCTGCGGGCTGCTCCCCACAGAGCAGGGATCCACACTCCATATGTCTGAGGTGACATTCCCATGACAAAGCTGTGCTTGGGTATAAGCAGTGCCACCTGCTTGCAGGTGTCGGCAGGGCTGGTGCGTACTCCAGGTCATTCTGGTCTGTAAGCTGTCCCTGGAGGGACACACAGAGGGGGTGTGCAGAGAGCAAAACCGAGAGGTCTGCTGAGGTGATAGGACGTGCTCTAGAAGTTGCATCACATTCCTCATGTCTTTGCCCAACTGGGAGACCTCCTGAGTCAATGTTGTTACCTACATGGACGAAGCATAGTCAAAGGCAATAGTCAGAGGAGCAGATGATATCAGAGAAGTGAGGAAGGGAAGTGAGGTTTCTCATTAAGAAGGTCTGGAAGGCTGCCCCACCTCCAACTCCAGCCAAGTCCAAAGGGTGAATGGGGAGGCTGGGCACCGGATCTAAACCCATCCTCACTCTGAAGGAACCTGGAAAGATACAAATAAGCTGGCATTCCTTTTTTTTTCTTTTTCTTTTTTTTTTTTTGGTGGGGGCTCTTTTTAGGGCTGTACCCATGGCATATGGAAATTCTCAGGCTTGGGGTTGAATCACAACTACAGCTACCAGCCTATGCCACAGCCACAGCAATGAGGGATCCGATCCACATCTGTTACCTACACCAAAGGTCACAGCAACACCAGATCCTTAAACCACTGAATGAGGCAGCCAGGGATCAAACCTGCATCCTCATGGATACTAATCAGGTTCATTTCTGTTGAGCCATGACGGGAACCCCTCTGGCATTCTTTTTAAAAACTTTTATATATATTTATTTTTATGGAAGTATAATTGATTTATGTTTCAGTGATTCAGCTATACATACATCTATATATTAATACACATCGTATATTATATATATATACACACACACATATATATATATACACATGCCTTTTCAGATTCTTTTCCCTTATAGGTTATTACAAAATATTGAATATAGTTCCCTGTGCTGTATGATAGGTCCTTGTTGGTTACCTATTTTATATATAGTAGTATGTTTATGTTAATTTCAAACTCCTAATTTATCCTTCCCCACCTTTTGCCTATGGTAACCGTAAGTTTGTTTTCTATGTCTGTGATTCTCTTTCTGTTTTTTTTGTTTTTTTTTTTTGTCTTTTTGCTATTTGTTTGGGCCGCTCCCATGGCATATGGAGGTTCCCAGACTAGGGGTCCAATCGGAGCTGTAGCCACCGGCCTACACCAGAGCCACAGCAACGCGGGATCCGAGCCGTGTCTGCAACCTACACCACAGCTCACGGCAACGCCGGATCGCTAACCCACTGAGCAAGGGCAGGGACCGAACCCGCAACCTCATGGTTCCTAGTCGGATTCGCTAACCACTGCGCCACGACGGGAACTCCTGTTTTGTAAATAAGTTCATTTGTATCTTTTTTAAATTTCACATACAGGCACTATCATATGATACTTGTCTTTCTCTGTCTTAGTGTGGCACTCTTAATCAGTAATTTTGAGATTCTTGAACAAAATTAGAAATATAAGTCCAGGGAGTTCCCATTGTGACTCAGGGTTAAGGACTTGATGTCTCTGTGAGGATGTGAGTTCAATCCCTGGACTCCCTCAATGGGTTAAATATCCAGTGTTACCAGAAGCTGAGGTGTAGGTCTCAGATGTGGTTGGCATCCCAAGTTGCTGTGTCTGTGGTGTAGGCTTGCAGCTGCAAGCTGATTTGACCCCTAGCCTGGGAACTTCCATATGCTGCAGGTATGGGCATAAAAAGAAAAAAGAAAAAAAGAAATGTAGCTCTAACATCTCTTTTAGCTCTTAAATACAGACAGTATTACTCTTTTGCATCCCATCGATGCTCCGTGGTGCACACTAACCATCCCCAACACCTCAAAACAACGTGGAGAGGTGAGTATTGTATGACAGCTTTCACTTCTGCCCTTTCTGCTCAAGATATATGCTTATTCAGAGACACACTGGCCTCAAGGGATGGTGACAGTGGTAAAGAAGAACTCCAGATGTGCTAAGGAGAGTGTCTATAGGAAAAAGGAAAGTTGCAAAATGAGAGTTAGAGAGAAATAAAAAGATCTTCAAGGTGGGTCAGTACAGATAAGCACTGTGGGGAACCTGGGAAGGTAGGGATCCATCAGTGAACCGAAATTGCATGGAATTGCAACCTCAATTGTGCAATATGGGCTTTATTCACTTTTCTAGTGAGACATTTAGTTTTTGTAAGTTTTTTTTTTTTTAACACCTGCACCTGTAGTATATGGAAGTTCCTAGGCTAAAGGTCAAATTGGAGCTATAGCTGCTGGCAACGTCAGGCTTGTGCCACATTTGCAACCTGTGCTGCAGCTTGCAGCAATGCAGGATCCTTAACCCCCTGATCAAGGCCAGGGATTGAACACGCATCCTCAAAGACATTATGTCCGGTTCTTAACCCATTGAGCCACAGTGGGAACTCCTAATTTTTGTAAGACTTTCAAAGGAGACATGACCCTCAAACTCTCGAGGACCACTGAAGAGTCTTCCTTATTCATTTTACACTTAAAATCCCATACTATAATTCACTGGAGAATTTATTTCCCACAACCACATCACTTTTTTAACCATGGAAGACCACCAGAAAATTGAATTTGATGTAAATTCAGCTTTTCTGGATGGTTTCTATTCTTCAAAGTGAGGAAAACCTATATTTCAAGAAAGCAGGACACACACATATTTTCTAGTCTTTGGTTAGATTCATAACACTAACACATATTGTAATATTTTGCCTTCATTGCTATAAGACTGTATTTTATAAAGAATTTCCTATGCCTTGATTTTCCATCATGAACCACAAACTCCAATATAAGCAGCCAAACCCATTGGCTAAATACCATCAGAAAACAAAACAGAACAAAAGGGCAGTTCAATCTCAGTGATGCCAAAACCAAGATTGCTGTTTTCGGCAGACTTTTTTCAACATTTAAGTATATATTCCTAATTCATCCAGTAACTTAATTCATTCCACTTCCTACAAGTGCATTCTGAAACTAATTCTCCCTGGCAGGCCCATCAGGTGGTAGTGCTGCTCAAATCAGGCATTTTTCAAAGGCCATAAGGAAGTTTTTCCATGGTTCAGGCAACCAACTGGTAACACCTGCCTTGAAATTGCCAGTCCAAAACTATTTCTGCCTTGCTGTGTTAGCATGGAACTCGAGGGACTCAATCGAATACTTGCCCCGGCTTTTCAGCAGATCTAAAACTTTTGGTGACAAAAAGATGCCTCTGAGACTCACATTTAAGAAGTGAAACAGTGAATCTGGGAAAGATTCTATGTGTTTTGAAATTTTCACTGCAGGTTGTCAACCTGCTGAGCCTCAGTTCTAAAATGGAAGGGTGACACAAACCAGTCTCTGGATTTTGGCACAGCAGACATTCACCCAGGGATTCTACCTTGATTTGGTTAGTTCTTTTAAAAATTTTTTAAAAGTTAAAGTAGAGTTTATTTACAGTGTTCTATCAGTTTACACTGTACAGCATAGTGACCCAGTCACACATATATAAACACTCTTTTTGTCGTATTATCGTCCATCATGTTCTATCACAAGTGATTGGATATAATTCCCTGTGCTTTACAGCAGGACCTCCTTGCTTATTCACTCTAAATGTAATAGTTTGAGTTGATTAGTTCTTCTATCAAAATTTCAGAAGAGAAGGCTGATACTGAGCTGTTTGAAGGCTATATTAAGCATCCATTTCCATAGGTAGTCTAGGCTTAATGCCAATATCAAACTCACAGGACTCAGCTCTCAGTAAAAATGCTTTCAGTTGAACTTAGCTTTGAAAAAAGATATTATAATTGAAGAATGACTTTGCATTTTAGGAACATCAACAAGTATGTTATTTAACAAATGTTTGAGTAAATTTATAATACAATATGCTTTTAGGTACTTTTTCTCTATGGGTCTACAAACAACACTGAGACAGGCAGGGGTGATGCAGTTTTATTTCCCAACCTGTAAAATAGGGGCACTAAGGTTAAATGACTTTTTTTTTTTTATCTTTTTGGGGCCACACCCGTGGCATATGGAGGTTCCCAGGGTAGGGTTGGAGTCAGATCGTAGCTGCTGGCCTATGCCACAGCCATAGAAATGCCAGATCCGAGCCCTGTCTGCAATCTGTGACCTACACCACAACTCATGGCAACGCTGGATCCTTAACCCACTGAACAAGGCCAGGGATCGAAGCTGCGTCTTCATGGATACTAGTCAGATTCATTTCCTCTGAGCCATGACAGAACTCCTAAATGACATTTTAAGGTCTCTTGTTTCATGAATGAGACAGTCTTTGGTCTGGAATCAAGACTTCTAGGTTTGGTGCTCTTTCTGTTACAATGTATCACCACATGGAAAAGGAGATACTGCTTAAAAATTCAGAGATTTTTGCTAATGTGGTCAGAATTTGTGAAGACCATAGTTGATACAAAAAGAAGCTTCAGGGTACCATCTCACACAAGTCAGAATGGCCATTATCAAGAAGTCTACAACTAACAAATACTGGAGAGAGTGTGGAGAAAAGGGAACCCTCCTACACTCTTGGTGGGAATGTAAGCTGGTACAGCCACTATGGAGAACAGTATGGCGGTTCCTTAGGAAACTAAATATAGAACCACCGTATGATCCTCCAGTCATACTCGTGGGCATATATCTGGAAAAAAACTTTCTTTCAATAGTATATGCACAACTATGTTTAAAGCGGCACTATTCATGAAAGCCAAGACATGGAAACAACCTAAATGTCCATTGACAGATGAATGGATAGAGACGTGGTACATATAGACAATGGAATATTACTCAGCCATAAAAAGAATTAAATAATGCCATTTGCAGCAAATATGGATGGACCTAGCAATTACCATACTAAGTGAAATAAGTCAAAGACAAATACCATATGATATCACTTATATGTGGAATCTAAAATATGACACAGAAGTTCCCGTGGTGGCGCAGTGGTTAATGAATCCGACTAGGAACCATGAGGTTGCAGGTTTGATCCCTGCCCTTGCTCAGTGGGTTAACGATCTGGCGTTGCCGTGAGCTGTGGTGTAGGTTGCAGACGCGGCTCGGATCCTGCGTTGCTGTGGCTCTGGCATAGGCCAGCGGCTACAGCTCTGATTAGACCCCTAGCCTGGGAACCTCCATATGCCGCAGGAGAGGCCCAAGAAAAGGCAAAAAGACAAAAAAAAATGACACAAATGAATCTATCTATGAAATAGAAAGAGACTCGCAGACATGGAGAATAGACTTATGGTTGCTAAGGGGGAGAGAGGTTGGAGAGGGACGGATTGGGAGTTTGGGATTAGCAGATGCAAAGTTTTATATATAGAACAGATAAACAACAAGGTCCTACTGTATAGCACAGGGAACTATATTCAATATCCTGTAATAAAACATAATGGGAAAAAATACAAAATAATACATATGTATAACTATATACGTGTGTATATATATATAAAACAACATTCTAAATCAACTATTCTTCAATAAAAAATTTTGGAAAATGAGCCTTGTGTAAAAATTGTCTAAAATGATAATTCAACATCAAATACATAGTCATCTCTGAAAAATAGGAGACTGATTAAGCACAGTAAAATCTCTTCACAGCAAATTATATAAATGCAACAACAACAAAAAGGTTTGTAATAAGGAAAAATCTGTAATTGGACAATATGTGAACAGACAAATTGCTGATGAACTCGTTTTTGAAAGAAACAGATATTTTCCTATGATTGAAATATCTTTCCATGACCACATTCTTAAACATTTACTGTGCATTTGCCACAACTTTGAGGCTGTGAACTTTGAATGGGAATCCAGAGTCTTGACTGGCTCTAGGAATGTAAACACCATGAACATTTTCAGAAAACAAAATTACTACATTAGCTTGAACTAAAAGGAGCAAAGAACCCAAGGAAACAGTGCTTTCTTTAGCTCTAGAAGGTAATGATCATTTTATGTCAGGGAAGGTTTCTGTCACTGTGTCACTGGGGACACACCCCTGCACCCTATTAAAGCTGCACAGGGAATTAATCCCTATTAGGTAAGGGGTCTCTCTCTTTACAAGGACAAAGCAAGCTGTCACAGGAGAGATGGCATCTCCTGGGGGTGAAGGCTCTGGTGACAGTGAAGGTGACAACATACTGCCACAGAGAATAGAGCAAAGTTTCAGAGCACTTTTGTTTACTGCTTCCCGCTGGGCTTGCTAACAAAATTCATTCTAAAACAGGAAAGGCTTTACCCTTAATCAAATGCACAAAGCAAAGAATTCAAAGTCTTTGCTTTCTAAGGGCGGTGGGGTCTCAATGTTTTTTCACTGTACAGTTAAGAAGATGGGCATTTGCTAAAAAAAGGTTGTTGGGGCTACTTTGTGATCAAGACCCTGTCCACTTAAGGAGATGTCTTCAAAATAGAGCATAAAACCAGAATACTGCCGAGATAGGTCAATAAAACCCAACAAAATCATTTAGAGCCAATGAACCAATGTTTTCCCGCTTACCTCAACAATTTCTTAAATCTTTTAAATATCTTCTGTAACTCATATTAGAAAATAGAGCAGGTATTACAAAGCCCTTCACAAAGTTCCACTTGGTTTTTTAATGGACCACTTCCTGCATTTTCCCTCTGACTGGGGCTTTTCTCCTTGGCCCTGTTCTGCCTGATAAGCTTCTGTCCCATTCAAATGCCTAATTTTTCATTTCCTCTGTGAGATAGCTCATTGATACATAGTAGCCTGAGCATCAAGTAGGACTGTCTGCCCCCAAGGAGGCTCTGCGTTCCATGAGGATAGAAGTTACTATTTATTTCGGTATCTCCTCAACTCAGGACAAAGCCTAGAATAAAACATACACTCAATAAATCTTGAGTGTATGAAGGAATGCAATTCCTGCCATTTTGAAGGACTTGGTTCTCATATTGCCTTCAATTTTTATTTTATGTTCTTTTATGATTTTACCATAAACATGCTGGGGGAAAGATTCCTACTACAAAATTATATTGGTAAATCTGTAACTGGCACTCTTCATTCCAAGTAAATATATTAAAAGTAGGTATCATGACTGTTAAAGTTTTTCTCTATAAATATCCTAAACTGAACCCTTGGGTAATTCCCAGTTTTTAAGAGCAGGTGGCATTTCCATCATTAAGCATCCCTTTTATCTTATTGTCTTTTGATCATGATTGTAGAAATAAGTCTCTTTTGGCCAAGACTCTTGCTAGACTTCATTTATCTTACTGCTTTGTCACTTGTCCCGACATACACTTGATCTCCATGGGCAGTTTTGATTCCCTGGGGAAATTTGTCCTGTTTACTGGCTCCCACATCTCATGATGACATGATGAGTGCCAAGTGACAAATTCAATTAAGTTATTCCAAGTTATTTTATCAGGGAAAATTTTTGCATCCTGGGTTGCCACCCTCTGTGGCTATTTTAGATGTGGCCTTCGGATTATTTCTACTTACAAGTATAGTAGAAACCACACAGAAATCATAACTTAATGCATATTATTCCTTTTTTTTTTGCCATGCCCATGGCATATGAAAGTTCCTGGGCCAGGGATGGAATCTACACCATAGCAGTAACCCGAGCCGCTGCAGTGACAATGCCAGATCCTTCATCCACTGCACCACAAGGGAACTCCAATACACATTATTCTTTCACTTGTGTATTGAGTTACACTTTAGTTATTGTACCCTCTTCCTTCTCCTCCTCCTTCTCATTCTTCAGTGGATAAGACTCCATCAGTCTGGAATTTAAAACTGTTGGCCAAACCAGTTCCCCACTACCATCTGTGTAGAAAATTGTTCATATCTAAGATTTCTCTTTCCTTTCCAAAGTCCCAACTGTTAGGAAGAAGAAGTGATGAAAACACCATCTGTGCTTCCAAGCAATTCAGTGTTCTATCCAAAACTTTGGAGGTTCTCCCCTTCTCTGTCCTCCCAGCACCATGCATTTAACCGACAAATCACTAGGTATTTAGAAGGTTTCAGGGCAGTGCATTCACTCTTTTGAGCAGCAACTCCCATCATGAATAAACACCTGTGTGACAACAGACCTGTCAGCTGTACATGATAATCCACATACTGATCTTTCCACACTGCTTCAGAAGGGAATCACTAAATGCCACAATCTTTCTATTTCTCCCATATCCAGGTTTCTTCCAAATGATCTAGAAATGATCATTCCCAGAAATGATTGTTGTCACCAACATTCCCAGAGTACCCGCATTTCTCCTCTCATGTTTAATTTACCCCATCGATGTGACAGTACTTCTCATCTTCCTGAGTCATGGTTCTACAAGGGCTTTGTTGTGATGATTAAATAATACAATGGATGTTAAATTTTATTCCCCACAGGACTGGTATTATGTCGGAATGTCAGGTGTCTGGATTTGATAAGGCAACACAGGCACTAAGCGTAGTCGAAACTTCTGCATGGTAGGGAATACTAACACAGGAAACACTGAGCCCGAAAAAAATAAAAACCAATTATCTATGCATACCTCTTTAGCCTCAGCATGGAGAGGTAAACCATTCCTGATAACACTTTTACATAATTGTTGAAAGAAACAGTCTCCACGTTTCAGCTTTGCCTTGTACTTGTATCTTTCCAGTAGCATATAGTAACAAAAATAATCAGAGCTTGTGAAAAATTTTGATTAAGATCCTGTATTTCCAGTGTGAGGCTAGAGTAATTGCAGTCAGATGGGTTAAGAATTCTCTATTTGAGCTTGGGGTTAGTAGATGCAAACTACTGCATTCAGAATGGATAAGCAAGGAGGTCCCACTGTATAGCACAGGGAAACTATATCCAATCTTTTAGGATAGAACATGATGGAAGATAGTATGAAAAAAAGAATCTATATATATGTACAACAGGGTCACTTTGCCATACAACAGAAATTGGCATAGCATTATAAATCAACTAAACTTTAAATTTTAAAAAAAGAGAGTTCCCTGTTGCTGCTGTGGCTCATCTTACTGCTGTTGCGTGACTTGATCCCTGGCCTGGGAACTTCCACACCCCTTGATCATGACCAAAAAAAAAAGAGGGAATCTCTGTAAAGGATGTGTGATCTGGAATACAATGATGTGCAGTTTGGTGTTGATCAGAATTGAGTAAGGGCCAATGTGGGGCCGGGGTTGGGGCAGGCACAATGGGTCTTTATTATCTATTATAGTAGCTCAAGGCCTTGAGCAAGTCATGCCATCTATAAATCTTTGTTGATACCCAAGTAATTTAATCAATGGTCAATTTCATGGTTAATTTTTTTACTATGAGTTATTTTCATTCAAACTTAAATAACTTTCTCCCACCTCCCCTAAATAGGCACAGGAGTAAGTATTACTGTCTGGTAAGACTGTTCCATGTGATCTTGATGTCTCATGGAAGTCCCCCCCCCACTTCAAAAGAGGAGATTGTAAAATATTGTCATATTACCGGGTTTAAAGAATCCATCTGTGGTAGTGGTGACCTACTGTCCCAGGAACACCTGCATGGCCAGCTTTTACAGTTAGACTATGTTGTTTTGGTGCAAGCACAGATTGCTGTTCTAATGTGCCTTTGGATTGTGCCTTTTGGGAACAGGAATGTGAGTATCATAATAAAGACGAGAATGTGTCTTTGGCAATACCTTTTGTTTCACATAGAAAAATAGCTTCCTTTGGTCTTATATTACTCATGTTTTAAATTTCTCAATCCTGGCTATGGGCATAGTATGATTCACAGACTCTGACTATAACTGAAACTTCAGTTGATAGAGGGAAAAAAATGTGATTTCATTTCTGTGCATTCAGCGAGCAGATGGGGAATGCATCTGTTGATATAATCTTCTTAGCTTGAAGAGTTCTTGACCTGTCACTCAATTTTTGCCAAACATGTACACATTTTTCTGCTAGACACAATTTTCCTAAATTCAGGGGTACTAATTACACCAATCCTCTCCCCCTGCCACGAACGCATATACATTTTTACAAGCTCTGATTCAGGTAATTAAATGGTCTTTCATTTAATCTTTTGTTATGTTGCATATTTATCATGGGATTCAGACAAGTTCAATCAAACTCCATAAGTAGGCAAAACAAAAAAAGACGATCGGCATAATTTCATCCTTGTGTCTTTTGCTTCACAAAGCATTCCAAAACAAGTGACAGTCTTTTTATCTGTCAGCTAAAATAATAATCACACTCGGCACTTGCATAAATTTCAGCCAAATGAAAATCTCAGTCCCATTACTAATGAAAAGTTGTAAATCTTTGTCTACAGCTGGAAAGACTAGGATGGTGGGGGTGGGGGCGGTAAAGTGGCTTATCTGAGGTCACACGGGAAGAGCACCAAGGGCTCAACTTTCACAGGTGAATCTGATACCTCTTAAATTACAATAAGAAAAGAATATAAGTTTAGCATTACCCAAACTAAGTGACCAGCTACAGTCATGAAAGTGGTTACTCCAATGATTTTACTGAATTTCTGCAAGCTCTGGCCTTTGTACTACGGTATTCCATTACTTATCCATTACTTATGTTCCTGCTTTCTATGACAAAGTTTTTTTTTAATTGAATTATAGTTAATTTACAATGTTGTGATAATTTCTGCTGTACAACAAACTGCTTCGGTTATATATACACACATATCCTTTTTTTTCAGATTCTTTTCTCATATAGTTTATCATAGAACATTGGGTAGAGTTCCCTATATTCTACAGCATGTCCCCGTTGACCAGCCATTCCATATACAAAAATGTGCATGCGCCAATCCAAACTGCTCTCTGGCTAAGGGGTCCTCACTGCTATTGTTGAACATCAAACAAAAATCTGTCTCCCTTCAGAATACCAATAGCGTATAGCAGTGCTTGTCAAGATTTAATGTATACAGGAATCACATGGGCATCTGTCACAATGTATATTCAGAATTAGAAGGTATGGGGTGGGGCTTTGGGATTCTGCATTTCTAACAGGTTCCCAGTGAACCTGATTCCAGCTTTCAGTCAGGTAAGCAATTCCTATTCTGATGGATAGAGTCCCTCGTCTTAAGGATCTATTTCCTTTGGTTAACTTCTCCTGTACTGATCTCTTAGTAAGAGCTTAAAATTTAGTCTCATCTGCTTCTTTCAACTCCTTTGGCAAGTTTATAGTTGGAGTTTTTCATTTGTTTAGAGCGTCTTTACTTTCTTACAATACTACTTAGTTTTAGTAGTTTTCTGTCTGTATGTCTTGTATAACTTTGGTTAACTTTATTCCCAAGTATTTTATTCTATTCTATTGATGCTATTGTTAAGTGGGGTTTTCTTAAAATCTCTTTCTCACAGTTTATTGTTAGTGTATAGAAATGCTGTGGATTTTTGTATCTTGCAACTTTACTGAATTCGTTTATTAGTTCTAACAGCTTGGGGGTGGCATCTTGAGGGTTTAGGGTCTGTGTTCTTTAGTAGCTCCCTGAGGTTGAGAATGTGTGAAGACCTGTCAGTGTTTCAAAGCAAAGGATATCACTGAGCACCTAGATGCAGGCTCGTTAGAAGCTGGACACTCAGGCAGCCACTGAGGAAGTCTGCAGTCAAATCCCTTCCTAAGAGATACTGAGAGATGGGCCTTTCTGCTGAGCCTGGGTATACAGCCAAGGAGGTACTCCTGGACCCTCTGAAAATTGCTATAGTCCTGTGGGGCTTGTGAACAGAGCTAGGTATTTGGGAGGCCATCCCTCAGGTAGGAGCCTTAAAAGTTGGGAGCACCGGAAGCACAGTCCAAGCCCTTCAGTCTCAGGGAGAAGCTGGGAGTTGGGGGGTCCCTCCCGATTGTATGGTGCTATACCAGGGATGGGATTCATAGCAAAAGTGTGTCTCAGCGTTTCCTACCTATTTCCATGTGGCATTTTTTCACCTGGTGTGTAGGCATTACTGGCTAGTTTCTGTATTTCTCCCAGATGTACATTCAGTAGGACTATCAGAGGAGGGAAATTCAAGTGTGACTATTTATTATCTATTTTATATGTTTTAATCCATTGTATTTCTTGTCTTTACTGAACTTCAAATTATACCATCTTTGACTACTGGGAGACTCTTCCTATTGGCTCCTGGGGTTTTTTTTTGACATCATTCTAATAGTGTTTGATAGCTTTCCTGCTGTGTTTTGAAGACCAAGGTGTTCCAGACTCAGCATGTATATTTCATGCCCCAGAACTGGGAACACCCTGGAAATAAGAAACTCTAGTTTCTTTTAATGGGAAATTGTATTTCAAGACCATCATATAGGCACAGAAGAATTCACTGTGATTGGGCTGGTCATTGTTTTTATGCCTTTTTCTGTTAAAAGAGCTTGGAGATATGTGCAGTATATGATACTACATTGGTTCACACCAGTATTTATAATTCCATTTCAGGACTATAGGGTTTTTACTTAACACTTTCTAAAGTGTGTTTATATATTCTTTATTCTGCACTGTGAATTCTGGTTATTGAGGTGCAGAGGATGATTGAATTAGCATATGCCATGGTTAAAGGCATACATCATTTTATTGCACTCTGCTTTATGCTGCATCACAGATTTTTTTTTTTTAAACAAGTTGAAGGTTTGTGGTAACCCTGCATTGTCACATGGGAGTTATTGTTTTTTAGCAATAAAGTATTTTTAAAACTTAGGGGATGTACATTGTTTTTTTAGACATATTGCTATTGCACACTTAGTGGACTACAGTATAGTGTAACATAGCTTTTATATGGGAACCCAAAGAATTTGTGTGACTCACTTTATTGTGATATTTGCTTTATTGCAGTGGTCTGGAACCAAAACCTGCA
This sequence comes from Phacochoerus africanus, assembly GCF_016906955.1. Taxonomy (NCBI): domain Eukaryota; kingdom Metazoa; phylum Chordata; class Mammalia; order Artiodactyla; family Suidae; genus Phacochoerus; species Phacochoerus africanus. Next base: position 86,966,360 of record NC_062544.1, on the reverse strand, counting down.
ATGTCTCTGAGGTCTGCTCACATGCATTTGCTTCACCTTCTCATTAGTCATATAACAGTCTCAGCAGATCAATACAAATTATTATTGAAAAGAGTTAAAAGATTTTTTTTAGCATATTCTGTTATTCTCGCATTACTCCATTTTTTTATGGTTCTGTTATATTTACATTGTCAGGGCATATGGGCCTTGACAACTTATACTCTCTCCCATTTAACTTTGATTTAGATTTGGTGATAAAATTAGCATACATATTTAATGTTTGTGAACTTGTTGATTTTATGAAAATTTTTTTCCAAGTCATCTTGGCTTTCTGAATCTTGTTCTCTAGTACATTTGTCAAAAAATGTATATTGGAATAATATGCTCTGAGTTCTTTTCTATTGATAACAGTTTGATATTTGATTGTCATTTTTGCTGAATATAAAACCTTAGTTTACATATTATTTTCTTAAGAATCATATATTTTGTATGTTATTTCACTCTCTTGCATAAAGCATTACTGTCTAAAGGTCTAATGATAGTCTGAATTGTCCTCTTGCAAGTCCTTTCTAAGATCTTTTTCGGATAGATGCCCAAAGGATTTTTTTTTTCTTAAAGTCTAGTAATTTCTTTTTAAAAATTTTTATTATTTTATTTGAAACATAGTTGATTTAAAATGTTGTGTTATTTTATGCTGTACAGCAAAATGATTCAGTTCTATATTTATAAATATGTAAAATATGTATTCATATATATTCTTTTTCATATTTTTTTCCATGATGGTTTATCACAGGACACTGAAATAGCTTCCTGTGCTATATGGTAGGATCTTGCCATTTATCCACTCTATATGCAACAGTTTGCATCTGCTCATCCCAAACTCCCAATCCTCAGGCCCCCTCCCTGGCAACCACAAGTCTGTTCTCTGTGTCCATGACTCTGTTTTGTAGATAAGTTCAATTGTGTCATATTTTAGATTCCACATATAAGTCATATCATATGGTATTTTCCTTCTTCCGTAAAGTGGAGTAATTTCACTATATAGTATGTAATTTCAATATGTAGTTTCACATAAAAAATTCAGGGGATTTGGTCAGTTTTACTGTTTGTTAGTATAGGATGCCTAAACTTGGCTTTCTTCTTCAGAGACTTGTATTTTTTGTATGTTAGATCTTCTTTGTGTATCTTTAATATTTGTCACTTTCCCTAAAATTCTTTTTAAACAATTTCATCTAGGTAGATGCTTTAAGTTTTCCCCTTTTTTCACAAATTTATTTGCTTTTGTGTTGCTTCTAATTTATTCAATTTCTATCATGATCTTTTTCTCACTTCTAATTTTTTCTTGATTATTTCTAATCCTTAAGTTCTATCATTTCATGAAATAAGAAAGAAGAGCTTTAAAAGATATAAAATTTTAAATTTCATTAAAGCACAATATCTGAAACATGGGAACATGTTATTACTTACCTAATATGAATGATAATTATTTGGATATCTTTTACTATATAAAATTCTATATGTTTAAAATAGCTCATGGTTAAAAAGGAAAAACAAAATATTCAGTATGCACACAAAAGTCTTATTTTTATAGCAATATCTCTATGCCTTTAATTTTTTTTTTTTTTTGTCATTTTAGGGCTGCACCTGTGGCATATGGAGATTCCCAGGCTAGAGGTCAAATCGGAGTTTAGCTTCCAGCCTACGCCACAGACACAGCAATGTGGGATCTGAGCCGCATCTGTGACCTCCACCACGGCTCACGGCAACGCTGGATCCCCAACACACTGAGCAAGGAATTGAACTGCATCCTCATGGATACCAGTCGGGTTCATGAACCACTGAGCCATGACGGGAAATCCTATACCTTTAATTTTAGATGCCTAAATATTTTACATTAAAAAAAACCCTAGTTTCATCAATCATTACTTTTTAATCTTTGGTTATTGTACATTTCAATGACCCATATTTAACCACTGCCAATCAATATCCAAAAAAACCTACCAAGAGGTTAGATTCTTACTGAATTAATGCGGAGACTTCCTCCATTCTCATAGCAGCTGAGCAATGAACATCACAGTGAGAGAGACTGACCCAGCAAGGTCCAACAGAATCCTTTAAGGAGCCGTGGTGTCTAAAGTGGGTATCAGGGTCTAGAAAGGGACTTTTAATCACTGGCTGGCACCTGCTCCAATCAAGCTTTTGTGATACTGGAGTTTTAAATGAAAATCCTATTTCCCTAATAAATTCTTTAATAAATGCAGAAACTCCGAGGCTGAGGAGATTCAGTTTAGAAAATGAACTTGCAAATCATCAACTGATGTCAGCACAGAGCTGTAATAACAGTATCTTTTACAAATGATCCAATTTGATTTTTTAAAAATTACATTGAAAATGTCAGAAAATTACCAGTGGATTCCCTACAATCCCATATCTCAACACTTTTATCATTTTATTTGCTTTAAAATGCACTCCTTTGTTTTTAAGATTTGAAAATGGAATCATCCATGGGACACTTATGGGAAAACATAGATGGGAAATAGATAATTTCCCCTAAATAAACATATAGTATAGTTTATAAGGCTTTTTTGAAAAGCTCTTTCTAAAAATATCCTAACCTAAAATGATCGGTATGCGATTTAATCATCTTAACCTTAGGTATACATATGACCAATTTAAGGAATCAAAGACTAAAGTAAATGTGGGCTTCTAATCTTTCAGAGAGGAAATATTTTCGATACACAGCAAAGATAGTATGCTTGGAAAGCTAGCCCTAGTGTGCTAGGACTTAATTCTTGTTTCCAGGCCTTTCTGTGCCATTTGCTGTGAGTGTGATTATCCTGGACCTCAGATTATTCACCTGCAATAGGAGCAGCTCTCATGTGTAAAGTCTCTTCAAACTCAAAACTGAAATCCCATTTTCTATTCAATGCCCTAATGCCTGATCATTAAGATGGACATGATGCATAATCCAAGCATCTTTTATTCATTCATCAGCCATAACTATGTGTCTACCATGTACCAATTGAAAGCTGAGGCAAAAGCGATAAAGGTTCTTGTTCTCCTAGAACTGACTTTCTAATGGGGTGATAAAGACAATGAAAATGTAAATAAATAAAGTATGTAGTATAATAGAGGTTTGACAGGGTTATGGGGGAAAAGAAACTTGGAAGTAAATTTGGGGAGGTGGGGCGGCTATTTTCAAAAGTCTAGTCAAGGAAGGGCTTACTGAGAAGTTGACTTCTGAGTACAGATTTGAAGAGAGAAGAGAGCCACCTACACATATATTTTGGGAAAGAGCTTTCTGAACAGAGAGAAGGAATGCAAGACCTCGAGGTGCTTTCATAAGCTGAAACATCATGACAGACAACAACCCCTGCTCTGGAAGAACACTGAAGTCACCTGTCACTGTCTGAGAAATTGGATCCGAAGAAGGGGCAGAGGCAAATGACGTTGATCATGATGATGAAGAATCTGGTTCTCATATCACATGAGTAAAGTTCAAGTAAGAGAGAACATTTATTTAAGAGTGAAATAGGCTACAGAATGAGGAAGAAGAGAGATATTAGCTACCTTCAAAATTTAAAGTGTTTTCATTAAAAATGGACGGTTCAGTAGCTTTTTCTGTTCTACTCAAGAGCAACAGAAGTAGGAAAACTGAATAACGAGCTTTACAGAGTTATATCAGCTAAATATATAGAAGAGGTTTCTGGTAGTTAAAGCAGTTGAGAAATGAGGTAGGTCACTATTTGCATGGTTTGCTGTCATGAGGAGCATTTGGAGAATTAAAAAAAATGGAGATGCCTAGTGCCAACTCTAGAGGTTCTAATAGTCAGTCTATGATTGGCTACATGAATGGTTATTTTAAAAATGTTTATTCATTATTTTATATATTAATTTATTATAATATTTGTAATTATGTAAAAAAGTCCCAGAGAATTTGAAAGCATAACCAGGAGTTCCTGTCGTGGCGCAGTGGAAATGAATCCAACTAGGAAACATGAGGTTGAAGGTTTGATCCCTGGCCTCACTCAGTGGGTTAAGGATCTGGTGTTGCTGTGAGCTGTGGTGTAGGCCTGCAGCTGTAGCTCTGATTAGACTCCTAGCCTGGGAACCTCCATATGCTGCCGGTACAGCCCTAAAAACAAACAATCAAAACCAAAACAAAACAGAAAGCATAACCAGGTTTGGCAACCATTGTTCAAGATTTCTTTAGAGCATGGTGAGATTCTTACTACAGAAAATATTCAGGTAAAATAACTTCTTGCCAGTAACCTCAGACCGAAAATTCCCACATTGGGTGAAAAGTCAGAATAGATGTCAAGGTATCTCTTAATTTTAGCTTTCATGATTCTACTACATTGTGAAACTACAATAGTATCAAGCTGAGGTTGCTTAGTTATTTGTTCCAGGACAATTCTTTTACTCTTTATTTTTAACAAGTAATTATTTCAAATGCTGTTCTACCCTGTGGTTATATAAGCACAAAAAGGAAATTGTAATAATTTAGTATTGATCTTATGTATAAATCAATTGATTTATGTATAATGACTAGTTTAGTACTGATTTATGAATATTGTGTTTATTTCTAATTGTGTGCAAATGAATAGGAAGTACTGGTTTTCATTTCTGTAGGTGTGTTATTGTCCTCTAATTAAAAGCACTATAAAAAAATCCAAGCCTCCCCAAGGTCATGTATATTTAATTTCTAGTCTTGAACATTGAGTTACTTGAGATACAGGGCATTCTCTATTATACTTCAGTAAAGTCTGAATACTTTAATAATAAGAATAATATAATTTTGAAGCTATTAACAGAATTTTTTTCTTTTTTTGGAGATATAATCCAAGTTCTCACAAGCCTTGCACTTTATTTGGGAAGGAAGACATGCGCATATAAAAATAATATAAAACTACATAAAAACAAATACTGAGTGGCAAGGTTAGAAAGCAGGTGTTGAAGTTCAAAAAAGGGACTTAGGAAATTAGATTCATCATAGAAGAATCAAGGAAATTCATAGAATATTGGAGGAGGAATCAATGATGAAGGAATTGAAGCTCTTTTAAAAGATCTGCGGTGTTCTCATTTTTTAAAAAAGGGGAAATTCATGTACCATGGTGAGGATAAGAAAGAAAAAGCCTCTGCAATCCCTTCAAAATCTAATATCCTAAAAAAATCCTAAAAAACAAAAAACTTCAATATTACTCATAGTTGTTGGACTGGATCAGTCATATACTTTTATTTTCCTATTGATGAATTAAGATGGCAGAGATAAATGTTTTTGCAAGGTTATGTCAACTTACAAAATTTTTAGGAGGTATGGTGCTGAATATGCATATCCATTTTTAAAAAATAACCACTTATTCTGAAATCAGTTAGTGGTCAGTCAATAACTAGCTGTCACCAAGTAGATAATTTTCAGTAATGAATAATTAACTAATTGACTAATTTCCTTTGAATTTTTATATATTTTTTTGTATATATAGTAACTCATTTTACTAAATATTTCCATTTATATTTCTAAAATAGATCCTCTTTCCAACTGACTCTGCCCCTGGAGACTAGCCTGCATGATTCCATCAATAGGCCCGTTGGCTCTTTGGCTTCTGACTGGGTTAGGTCCACTGCCGAATACCAGCAAATCAAAGGGAGGTGGGAGAGGGAGGTCAGAGCATATATTCATCTGGCTGCTTACCTGCAGGGTTGAAGTGGGCAGAAGGTCACAGAAGGTGCCAACAAAAGATCATGGCTCCTGTTAGGTGGCCCTCTTCATTCAAGATTCCTCTGCCTCAAGATTCTGTGACCATTCTCCACTCTGGCCCCTTGGACCTAAGGGTGGTAGTGAATTTCTGCTGATATTGCCCCAGGGAAGGAAGGGCTATTCCCTCCTTTGTGGTTTCCCTACACTCTACTAGCTCCTTAGTAAATACCCCTTTTTAAACAACTCAGCTTATATTGCCTATTTGGAATGTGGCATTGGTCTCACTTAATTATTATATCCATTTAGTCCCCCTCTTCAAAGATGGCACAAATGAACCTATCTACAAAACAGACTCACAAACATAGAGGATAGACTTGTGGTTGCCAAGGGGGAGGGGGAGGAGTGGATGGACGGGGAGTTTGGGGTTGGTAGATGCAAACTATTACATTTAGAATGGATAAGCAGTGAGATCCTACTGTACAGCACACGGAACTATATCCAATCTCTTGGGATAGAACACGATGGAAGATAATATAGAAAAAGAGCATATATATATATATATATATATAACCCTAATCCTAACCCTAACAGATATATATATATATATATATATATATATATATCTGTCTGTCTAGATCACTATGCTATACAGCAGAAATTGACACAATATTGTAAATAAACTATACTTTGATTAAAAAAAAAGATGAGATGAGGCCTATACATAAGTAATTCCAGTCAAAGAGGACAAAAAGTTAATCTCCAAAAGTTATATGCATTTAAAATTCACACTTCACAGGCCAAAGTTCTGAGTGACTTTTTTTTTTTTTGCTTTTGAGAGATCTGCACTATTCTTTAGAGTTTATTTTCATTAATTCATTTATTTATTATCAGTAAAACTCTCATGAGAGCTACAAATGTGCCTATGCATAGAGGCTCAAGAACTGGAAAATAATCAAAAAGTGTCCTACAAATCATTCATCAGTTGGATATATTCCAGTTTAGAAACCTGTGTCCACAAAATGCAGCATTAACATGAATAGTACATATGTATTAAAAAGAAAAAAGCAGAATGATTTTCCAGCAGTTAAATGGACTTCATTTTTCTAAGTCAAAAGTGAATATACAGCTTTGCTTATAGCTTTATTTTGAAAATTTATGATTGAGAATTACATATGATCATAATGAGGATGAAAAGAGTGTATAGTCAGCTCTTGGAATGGTCTGGCAGTTGTTTCAGTGGAAGCAACTGTTGATGGAAAGATATAATGATGACATTAATTGATTAAGAATGACTTCACCATAGGGTGTTACTCATGTAGGTTTCCTTATGTAAATTACTAATAAACCCTGATTTTTCATAGTCATTTAGAAAAGCAGTAAAGCAACTCTTTTTTAAAAACTGAAGTACAGTTGATTTACAATGTTGTGCTAGTTTCAGATATATTGCAAAGTGATTCTGATATATATGTGTATATATGTATATATAAAATCTTTTTTCAGGTTCTTTTCCACTAGAGGTTATTATAAGATATTGAATATGGTTCCCTTGCTATACAGTAGGTTCTTGTTATTTGTCTAAGTAAAACAACTCTTAATTAAAGAACAACCTCTGTTATTACTTTTTTTTTTTTTTTTTTTTTTTTAAGGGTTGCACCTGTGGCATATGGAAGTTTCCAGGCCAGGGGTTGAATCAAGATCTCTCTGTTTTTCAGCAGAAAACACTTCACTTCCTGTATTTGTTTACTTGGATATTGTATGACACATTTAATTGGGGATCTATTGGCACTTAACCCTAAGACAAAGGAAAGAGGAGACAAAATTTTCCTATTAACGTTTGGGTGCTATGGTAGATATGACTAGTGCTTGCCAGTATCTAGTGTTCCATTATTTTTTCTGGGGCACACAGAAGATTAAACTTTTTTTGTCTCTTGGAATTAACTGTATCCATGGAATTAGCTCTGGTTAATGAAATGTAAACAGAAATGATGTGCATATCTTTTGAGCCAAAATCACTGCCTGTGCTCCCCTCTTCAAATGGAACATAGCTAATGAATGACATTCCAGGTAGTGGTGTTCCCTCCTGTTAACTAGCTTTAGGCATTTTGCTTGAAAGGGAAATAAATTTGAGCCAATGAGATGTGGAGTTTGTTTGTTACCTCACTGTACTTTACCCTATAACAATGCCTAGCAGACAATGGTGGGGCTCTTTGACATTTCAGAAACAGTTACTAGCCATTATTGAGGAAGTTGAAAATGAAGAAACAAGTTAAAAGATGTTGATGTTCCAAAAGACAATTTGAAATTGGACTTATAGTCTTGGTCACTACCACAAAATGATTCTTTAAAGCCTTAGGAAAATAGTGGTTCTAAGGAAGATAACTGGAATAGCTATTTTTTTTATGGTTTCCTTTGCTGTGCAAAATTATATGAGTTTGATTAGGTCCCATTTACTTATTTTTGCTTTTATTTCTATTGCCTTGGAGACCAACCTAAGAAAACACCGGTATGACTTATGTCAAAGAATGTTTTGCCTATGTTCTCTTCCAGGGGTTTTATGATGTCATGTCTTATATTTAAGTCTTTAAGCCATTTTGAGGGTTTTTTTGGGGTATGGTGTGAGGGTGTGTTCTAAGTTGCCCAACTTTCCCAACACCACTTGCTAAAGAGACTTTTTCCTATTGTATATTCTTGCCTCCTTTGTCAAAAATTATTTGACTGTAGGCACGTGGGTTTATTTCTGGCCTCTCTGGTCTATTCCATTGATCCATATATCTGTTTCTGTGCCATTACCACATTGTTTAGATTACTCTAGCTTTGTAGTATTATCTGAAGTCTTAGAGGGTTATGCCTGCTGCTTTGTACTTTTTCTTCAGGATTGTTTTGGCAGTTCTGGGTCCTTGATGGTTCCATATAAATTTTAGGATTATCTACTCTAGTTCTGTGAAAAATGTCATGGTGAATTTGACAGAGACTGCATTAAATCTGTAGATTGCTTTGGGTGGTATGACAATTTTAACGCTATTAATTCTTCCAATCCAAGAGCATGGATTATCTTTCCATTTCTAGAATATCTATATTCAAAGGACATGATCTATGATCCAATTATGAAATGTGATGCATACACAGTCATGTTTGAAAAGAAGATGCTTTTCTGCTGGTCTCCATAGCAACAAGAGTTTGGACTCTGACATGCTAAACCCAAGTTGACATGAATAGACTTCTCATATCTCTTAATAGTGTGATAATGTGTTGATGAAACAAATAGCTCCAGATCACTGAGTGAGATTCCCAGCAAAGAGGTGGGTTTCAAGAATAGAACCAATCTCTCAAAAATTTCAGTTCTCATCATACATATGTATAACTAACAATATATGAAGTTGTAACAGGTAAAACTAAAATAACTCCCTAAATTCTGTAGTTTGAGAAAATGTTTAATTTTTTGTCTTATAAAAAGAATCATAACATCTTGGCACAGGGGAATACTAAAAAAAAAAACTCATCAGGAAAGGATTATTCCCAAAAATCAGTTTAAACATTGAACCAGGCCAATGATTTAGGAAAGAAAGCCACTGGACTGACAAACAGAGGTATTTGGTGGATGTAAGGGTTAATTTTGTTTGTCAGCCTGACTGGGCCATGGGGTGCCTAGGCATTTGGTCAAACATTCTGGGTGTATCTTTGAGGAAGTTTCTGGATGAGATTAACATTCAAATTGGTACACTAAGTGAAGCAGATTGTCCCTAGAGTATATGGGTCTCATTCAATCAATTAACAACCTGAATAGAACAAAAAGGCTAAAAGGGAACTCTTCCTGCCCGACTATTGATCCGGGACATCAGACTTCTCTGGCCTTCAGACTCAAATGAAATATAGACTCTTCTTGGGTCTTGAGCCTGTTAACATTTGGACCAATCCAAGTTGGAAAGGAAGAAGTAAAACTATCACTGTTTGAAGATAACATGATACTATGCATAGAAAAACCTGAAGACACTACCAGAAAACTGTTAGATCTCATCAATGAATTTGGTAAAGTTTCAGGATAAAAAGTTAGTACACAGAAATCAACTGTATTTCTATATAACAATGAAAGATCAGACAGAGAAATTAGGGAAATAACCCATTTACCATTGCATAAAAAAGAATAATATGCTTGGGAATAAACTTACCTAAAGAGACAAAAGACCTGTACTCTGAAAAATATAAGACACTGATGAAATAAATCAAAGATGGCACAAACAGATGGAAAGATATATCATGCTTTTTTGGGTTAGAAGAATCAATATTGTCAAAATGACTGTACTATCCAAGGCAACCTACAGATTCAATACAATCTCTATCAAATTACCAAGGACATTCTTCAGGGAACTAGAACATAATATTTAAAATTTGTATGGGAACACAAAGATCCCAAGTAGCCAAAGCAATCCTGTGAAAGAAAAATGGACCAAGACTTATAGACTTATACTATTGACTTTATTGGTTTTCAAACCTTTGGGTTTAACCTGGAACTATAACATCAGCTCTCTTGGGTCTCCAGCTTGCCAACTGCAGATCTTGTGACTCCTCAATCTCCTTAATTGCATGAGCCAATTCCTTACAAGTCTCTTTCTCTCACTCTCTGTAGAGTGTTACCTAAGACACATACATGTTTTAGGCAACATATGAATAGTACAAATCTTCACAGAAATCAACTAGTGAAGATTGTACCTGAAGTGACCCTTAACCAAATGCAAAAGCAAAAATTAACAATTTTCTGGTAACTTAAAAAGAGACCTGAAATAAGAAAGTGAATAAATCTTGCTATTTAAAACAGGGGAAAAACAAACTCAGAATAGCATAAACTAAAAAAGGAAGACAAGAATTTTGGATAACATCTGAAAGAGGCTTCTGCCTTAGCCCAGGGCTTCCCATATTATTCCAAGGTATGCTAATGGAAAACAAGATGTTAACAATTATTTTTTTCATTGAAGTGATTCATGAGCAAACTCATTTAGTCAATGTAGGCTGAAAAGAAGTCAATTTATTTTATTTGCTGCAAAAATTTGTAGAGCTTTAGTATGCTAATGACTAATGTACTTCTCTAAGAGTATGAGTTAATTTTAAGTAAAATATACCAGATGAATTTAACCACAGAGGAATTATTCTCTAAGTTTTATTTTAAATCATCTGAAAAAGAATAAAAGTGTTCAAGTATTATATATGCTTTTGTAATTATACAAAGTAAGTGTGGCATATCTACCCCATGGTCTTTGCAATACTATCTTATTAAGTAACCATCATAAGTGTTTTGAAAAAAAGAATATTTGATAATATAAGAAGTCCACAATTAGTAAGTGAAAACAAGCAGACAGGAGACAAGACAAAAATAAAAAGCAAAATAGAAGACATAAATCTAAATATATCAATAATATTAAATATGAATGAATTAAGCAAGCTAATCAAAAGTCAAATCTTCATAGACTGAATAAAAATCAAGATTCATCTATGAAAGTGCCAAATCCCAGCCACTAGACCACCAGGGACCCAAGATCCATCTAGGAGCTGTCAACAGAAGACACACTTTAGAGTCAAAGATACAGTAGGTTGAAAATGTAAGGATGAAAAAATATGGAAATAGCAACCATAAGAAAGCTGGAAAGGCTATAGTAATACCAAACAAAATAGACCTAAAATTTTTGCTAGAGATAAAAAGGAATCATTTTGTAAGGAATCACAGGTGGTCAACTGTACAGGAAATTATAAAAATTGTGTGTATATATATAACTTCAGAGCCCTAAATACATGAAGCAAAAAAAAAAGTCAGAATTGAAGGGAGAAATAAGATAATCAATAATAATATTTGGAGATTGCAATATCTCATTTTTAATAATTAATAGAACATCTGGGAAGATCAAAAAGGAAATAGAAAACTTGAAAATGACAGACCTATCATCATAGACCAAACAGATATCTATAGAATATTTATCCAACAATAGTAAAATACAGTCTTCTCAGGCACACATTCTCCAGGTAAGACCATTTGCTATGACATTGAGTAAACCCAAATAAATTTAACAGGATTAAAATCATATGAACTGTATCCTCCAATTGTAATGGAATGGGACTGGACATTAGTAATAAAGAAAGTTGGAAGTTCTCAAATATGTGGACATTAAATTACACATTACTAAATAACAAATGTGTCAAAGAATAAGTCATAGGAAAAATTAGAAAATAATTTGAGATAAATGAAAATGAAGATACAACATACTAAAGTTTGTGGAATGCAGCTAGAGCAGTGTTTAGAGAGAATTTTATAGTAAGGCCTATCAGGAAAAAAGAGGAAAGATCTAAAGTCAACAACTTACTTCTACTGCAAGACACTGGAAAAAGAAGAGCAAACTAAATTCAAAGAAATAAGGAAATAATAAAAATTAGAGACTAAAACAATGAGATAGAGAATAGAAATGAAGAAAAACATTGTTTTTTGGAAAATATCACCAGAATTGACAAAGCATCACCTAAATAAGAAGAGAAGACTCAAGTTACCAAAATCAGGAATGAGAGAAGAGATATTCCTACCAACACTAAAGAAATGAAATGAAATTAGATAACTTAGATGAATTAGACAAATTTCTACAAAGAAAAATAATCAAAACTGACTCAAGAAGAAATAGAATGTCTAAATAGGCCTATAAAAAGTAATTAAATTGGTTATCAAGAAACTTTCCACAAAGAAAAGCCTAGAACCATATGGCTTCACTGGTGAATTATACTAAATCTTTAAGGTAGAATTAGTAGCAATTCTTCACAAACTCTTTCAAAACACAGAAGAAGAGGGAACACTTCTCAACTAATTCTATGAGGCCAATATTACTCTGACACAAAAGCCAGATAAAAATATTCCAAGAAAAGAAAGCTGCAGACCAATAATTTATAAATACACATGCAAAAAGAAAACACTAGTAAATTGAATCCAGCAATATATAAAAGAGATACACCATGACCAGTAAGAATTATTTTAGGAATGCAAGGTTAATTTGCCCAAATCATTGATTAACACAATACACAATATTAATAATATAAAGGACAAAAACAAACACATTATTATCTTGATTGATGCAAGGAAAAGCGCTTGACAAAAATTAACAATCTTTTGTAATAAAAACCACTCAACAAACCAGGAACATAAGGGTACTTCCTCAACACACACAAAAAAGAGAATTTATGAAAAAAACCACAGTTAACACCATACTCAATGGTAAAGGATTGAAAGATTTCTTTCCCAAGAGTAGGCACTTCTATTCAATGTTGTTCTAGCCAAGGTGATTAGGGAAGTAAAGGTAATAAAAGGCATTTAAATTATAAAGGAAAAAAATAAAAGTATCTCTACTTTTAGATGACATGATCTTATATAAAAATTCCCCAAGAATCTACCTCAAAAATATTAGGCCTATTTAAAAAAAGTTTGGTAACATTGCAAGATACAAGATCATCATGCAAAAATCAGTTGTACTTCTGTGTATTACAAATGAATAATCCAAAAACAAATTAAGAAAATTCTATTTACAATAGTATCAAAAATAATAGAACTCTTAGGAATAAGTTTAACCAAGGAAGTGAAAGACTTGTGCACTGAAAACTGCAAAATATTGTTGAAAAAAATTTTAAAAGATTTGGATAGACACATAGATCAACAGACTAGAATTGAGAGTTGAGACATAAACCCTCACATGAAAATGGCGAGTTGAGTCTCACAAGAATGCTAAGACCATTCGATGGGGAAGAAAAAATAATGTTTTTAACAAATGGTGTGATAACTGGACATCCACATGAAAAAATTAAATAAGGTTGGACCCATATATCATGCCATTTATAAAAATTAACTCAAAAATAGATAAAAGACCTAAATGTAGGAGCTCATACTATAAAACTCTTAGGAAAAAACAGAGAAATCTTTATGACCTTGGGATAGGCAGTGGTTTAATAGATGTGACCTCAAAATCACAAAGAATAAAAGAAAAAGCAGATTTACTGGATATCACAAAAATTAATACTATTGTACCTCATAGAAGAATATTAATAAAATGACAGGACAACTTAAAGAATGGGAGAAGAAAACTGTACGTCATACTTGTTATCTTGAATATAGAAAACTTAAAACTCTATAATAAATAGTCTAATTTTACAATAGGAGCATCTGAATGGATAGTTCTCCAAAGAATATTGGCCATATACAAATGACCAATAAACATTATTAGCTATCTGGGAAATGCAAATAAAAACAAAGAGCCACAACCTCATGCACACTAAAATGGTTATAATTTAAAAATCAGATAATTACAAATAAAAAGTTTTGGCAAGGAAATAGAGAACCTGGGACCTTCATATGCTGCTAAGTGTAAAATGCTTTTGCTGCTTTGAAAAACACCGTTGGCAGTACCTTAAATGTTTACATATAGAGCTATCGGCAATTTTTTTAATTTTTTTTTTATTTTTATTTTTTGCTTTTTAGGGCTGCACCCAAGGCATATGGAAGTTCCCAGGCAAGGGGTCCAATTGGAGCTGTAGCTGCCAGCCTACACCACAGCCACAGCAACACCAGATCAAAGCTGCATCTGTGACCTATATCACAGTTCACAGCAACGCTGGATCCTTAACACTAAGTGACGCCAGGGATGGAACCTGCAACCTCATGATTCTTAGTCGGATTTGTTTCTGTTGTGCCACGATGGGTACTCCAAGTTACCAGCAATTCTCTACTCAAGTGAAATAACAATATGTCCATACAAAACCTTGTGTGAATATTTTATGAATGTTTATAGTAGCACTATTCATACCAGCCACAAAGCAGTTACAACACAAATGCTCCTCAATGAGTGAATAAACAAAATGTACTATATCTATACAATGAAATATTATTTGGTGATAAAAAGGAATGAAGGTTTTGGATTGTTATGTTTTCATTTCCACAAATGTCCACTGACAGAAGAATGGATAAAGAAGATGTGGTACATATATATACAATGGAATACTACTCAGCCATTAAAAATAATGAAATAATGCCATTTGCAGCAACATGGATGGACTAGAGATTAAGATAATAAGTAACTCAGACAAATATCATGTGATATTGCTTATATGTGGAATCTAAAAAAATTGATACACATGAACTTATTTATAGAGCAGAAATAGACTCACAGACATAGAAAACAAACTATGGTTACCAAAGGGGGAGGGAAGGGGAAAGGAGAAAATCAGGAGTTTGAGGTTAACATATAGACAATACTATATATAAAATAGATAATTAGCAGGGACCTACTGTATAGCAGATGGAACAATACTCAATATCTTGTAACAACCTATAATGGAAAATAATCTGAAAAAAATATATATACACACACAAAACTTATATGTATGTATGTATATATGTATACATATGTACATAAACACACACACATATATAAAAGGAATCACTTTGTTGTACACCTGAACCTAAAACAACATTGTGAATCAACTATATTCAATTAAAGAGAGAGAGAGAGAAGGAAAAAAAATACAAAAAACAAAACAAACAAAAGAAAAGGAATAAAGTACTGGTATGCCACAATGTGAAAGAGAAATCTTGAAAACATTAGGTAAGTGAGAAAAGCCAGTCACAAAGGAGCATAGGGTCCATGTTGTATGATTCCATCTACACAAAATGTCCAGAGTAGGCAAATCTATAGGCATAGAATATAGATTAGTGGTTGCCTGAGGCTGAGAGAAGGGGGAGCTCCTGGCATTAGGGGTGATGGCTATGTGTGGCACAAAGTTTCCTTGTGTGGTAAGAAAGTGTTTTAAAATTTATTATGGTGATGGATGCAGAAGTCTGTGAGTATACTAAAAGCCTTCAAATTGTACACTTTAAATTGATGAATTATATGACATGGTAATTATATCTAAATAAAGTTGTTTAAAAAAAGGAGTTAATAGGGAGTTCCCTTCATGGCTCAGTGTGTAACGAACCCAACTAGAATCCATGAGGATGAGGATTTGATCCCTGGGCCTTGCTTAGTGGGTTAAGGGTCCAGTATTGCTGTGAGCTGTGGTGTAGATCACAGATGCAGCTCAGATCCCATATTGCAGTGGCTATGGCATAGGCCAGTGTCTGTAGCTCTGGTTCGACCCCTAGCCTGGGAACTTCCATATGCTGCAGGTACAGCCTTAAAAAAAAAAAAAAAAAAAAAAAGAGTTAATAAATAGTATGAGAAGCCAGACTTCCCTCTACAGAAATTCAATACAAGTTGTTATTTCTATAAAGCTCATTTATTTTTGTTTAGGCATGTATACATTTTATTCTCCTTAATATATTTAAGACTCAAGGTGTATTAAAATGGCCTAATATTAACTGGCTCCTTTATGTACCCACAGAATAAAATGCTAAAAAGTGGCGATTAGGGCATTCCAGCCTAACAGCACTCTGCTGAGGAAGGATGATTTAAAACCACCATATTTTCTCACTTTGAAAGCAAATATTTGACTATGATGATCTTTCTATTACATTTGGCAGGTTGTTTTCTGCCTAGTTTTTATCATCATTTTGCCATTTATTTTTAGTGTAATACCAAGTAATGGTTAAGAATTACTTCTTATCAGAATATGTGTTCTTTATATTAACACAGTGACACTATTACATCAAACTGTTCAGCTAAAATGAGATGCATTTAAATATAAAATTTTTACTTTAGAATTTTCAATGCAATTTTATATTGAGCATCTTCAGAGCAAAAGGTGAAAATATTTCCTCGGAATTTTACTATTTCTCTGCTGTAAAGCAATGGCAATGTTTTCAAAAGTGTTCTAATATTAGCAGCTGCCCTACATCTTTTAAACTCTTTTAACTGTTCCATGAATGAAGGCTGTTACCAGTGGTATTATTTTCTGATTTTTGGTCCTGTATTTAGCCAGCTGATCATGAACTCTACACATCAATGAACAATTTCTTTATATCTTAAATATTTGAGGAAATATCAGAATGGGGACGACTTGTGCAGTGCCCTCCAGACTACAGAGTGCTCAACATGCCTCGCCTATACTGGGGACTGCCCTTTTGGTTGCAGAGTTATTACCTAGCAGTGCTGCCCACATTTATTATCAATTCCTCTTGTGCTTACTTCTAACAAAAGAATAGAATAAAGAAATCAAATGATGACATATGTGAGTAGTAGGAAATAGGTGAAATGGAAAAATAAGTCTTGGCCTTTGAAAGTCAGACTTTTTTTCTATATAAATATTACTTTGTAGGAGATATGAGGAAAAAACAATAGGTGATTAGAACGTGGTAATTTTACAGTTTGAAGTCAATTTGTATTTTTATTCTGCCTATCTTAGTGGGTTTTCATGCACTACCCAAAGAGCCAAGACTATGTATAAATTAAATTATGTGTAAAAAATAAGATATTTTTAACTTAAGCCTAAACCATGAAGAAATCAGATAGTTTTCTATAAGGGAAAACTAATTCATTAGGGAAGGATAATCGGACCACTGATATCTTATTTTGCCCTTTTTATTTCAATATATGATGAGATAAGATTTATGTCATCTCACTAGAAAAGCAATCATGAATTAAGAGTCACACTGGGGAAATATTTTGTTTTTCAAGTGGTTATCCATTTTATTCATCTACCATTGGCTCATATTGTGAAAAGAAAATCATGTAGGGTGTGAATTTACAGCTGTAACTTGAAAAAATTATCTACATTCCAAAAAGTATAGCTATAAACACAATTTTTCCTCCCAGACTAATCACTAACTCCAGTATTTGAGCTAAGAGATCGGTCAGTCAGTTCTTAAAACCATTAAATCATCTCATATGTGAGGGAAAATAATTCAAATAGTGTTAATGGGTGATTTCATCTGAGAACAATATCTGAAAGGAAATAGTTTATTTGTAAAACAGAAACAAACTTACAAATTTTGAAATCAAACTTACGGTTACCAAAGAGGAAATCTTGGAGGGGGGTATAAATTGGGAGGATGGGATTAACAGATACACAACTGCTATATATAAAATAGATAACTAACAAAGACCTACTTTATAGCACAGGGAGGTCTACTCAATGTTCTGCAATAACCTATATGGGGAAAAAGAATAGATATATGTATGTATAACTGATTTACTTTGCTGTACATCTGAAACTAACACAATGCTGTAAGTCAACCATACTCTAAAATTTTTTTTTCTTTTTAAGGCTGCAACAGTAGCATGTGGAAGTTCCAAGGCTAGGGATCATATTGGAACTGCAGCTGCTGGCCTATACCAGTTACAGCAACAATGGATCTGAGCCACATTTGTGACCTACCCTGCAGCTTCCAGCAATGCCAGATCCTTAACTCACTGAACAAGGCCAGGGATTGAACCCACATCCTCAAGGATACTATGTCATGTTCTTAATACCCTGAGCCATAAGAGGAACTCCCAATAAATTTTTTTAAAAGTTAATGTCCAAAACAAACAAAAAGAAAACAATAATAAAGTGTTCTTAAGCAACACACACACAAAAGTTGATGTCCAGGTTTCCAATAGAGTATTGAGGTTTTTTTTTTTTTTTTTTGGTGTGTATATAACAAGGGATTTTGTGGGTGATCCCTGTATGGCCAAGTCCTTGTACTTCTATAACTTCAACCCCGTTAGTTTTTCTGCTACCATTTTGTTAGTCTGCCTTTTGCCCTGCTTACATCGTTAATCTTTTTTTTTTTTTTTTGGCCGTACCCACAGCATGTGGAGGTTCCCTGGCCAGGGATGGAACCCCTGCTACAGCACCAACCCAAGCCCTTACAGTGACAACATTAGATCCTTAACCTGCTGTGCCTCAAGAGAACTCTCCACCTATGTCTTGTTAGAAACAATCTCACTTCTGGAGAGTATAGGCTCAGAGGAGAGATGGCAGTGAAACACAAATTTTCACCAAGCTGGTGGAACACAGGTTTAAAAAAAAAAAATCCATGGACTTCATGACAAGCTGCCTAATTTTCCCTTACTATAGACAATTGGAAAATGATTATGATTATATGAATTTCATTTTCCTCACATCTCATCAATATCATCCCTTGGTTACATCTGCCACCAAGATTTCATCAAAGAATCTAAAACTTGAGCCCTATTACCCCATTTTGCCTGCTCACTGTACTTGCCTTAGGTCTACCCTGAAGGTCACTGAAGACAGAATTTCCTGCCTAATCCTGTCTGAAGGATTTTCCAGTCTCCTCTGCAGGTAAGCCTACAGTTAAGCCCTCAGGAACCACCTTCAACTCCTTTTGCTCCCCTAATGGAAGAACAATTCTTAGCAGTCCCATGCAGTCTCTCAGTGGCTCCAGCAGGATGGAGTCTCAATTACCTAAAGAGCTACCTCATTAATACACCCTTATTTATTTGCATTCCTTTCCTCTCTGTCTTATTTCTCTACTCCTTCATCTTGCTTCCTGGATCACCTCCCAAAGAAACTATTTGTATCCAAATCATTGTCTCATATGATTTTTCTTTAATTTAATTTTTTTGGGGGGCATCCAAATTAAGACTGTGGTTCAGAAATTACTTTCTCTATTTATATGAAATATCCAGAAAAGACAAATTTATAGAAACAGAAAATAGATAAGTGGTTGCCTAGGGCTGGATGTGGGCATAGGTTTTAATCAAAAATGAGTGTGAGAGATTTTGTTAGGGAGGTAAAAATATTCTAAAACTTATATGGTGATGGTTGATCCATTCAGTAAAGTTATTAAAAGTCATTAAATTGTACACCTGAAATGGATGAATTTTATGATATGTACAGTATACTTGAATAAAGTTGTTTAAAAAATTATCTTATTTTACAGAGAGAGATGGTAAAATCTAAAGAGGTAAATTGCTCAAAGTTACCCAGCAAATATAGGCCAGAGAAAAGAACAGAATTTGCAGGCCATTTGATCACATTGAGTCATTACTTTTGATTCACCTATGGACTAATGATCTTGCTTTGCCTCATTAAAAATGAGAGCACATTAAAAAAGTGAAAAAGTACCCATTAAACCAAATATCAATATATTTATGAAACTAATTATAATGATCATTTAGCTAATGCTTTCTTTATGTTAAGTGATTTACCTAGATTATCTCATTTAAGTCCACAGATGGGTGGACAGAAACAAATCTGACTAGTGTCTATGACAATGCAGGTTCAATCCCTGGCTTCACTTAGTGGGTTAAGGACCCAGCATTGCCACTATTAGCTGTGGTGTAGGCCACAGACATGGCCTAGTTCCTGGGTTGCTGTGGCTATGGTGTAGGCTGCTGGCTACAGCTCCGATTAGATCCCTAGCCTAGAAACCTCCATATGCCACAGGTGTGGCCCTAAAAAGACCAAAAAAAAAAAAAAAGTTCACAGATGGGCTATAAGGTAAGCATAATTGCTATCTCTTTGTTATACATGGGAAATAGAGCTTGGGAGACGGTAAGTGACTAATAATACTAACATGAGGCTGAGTGGGAATTCATCCACATTTATTACCAGACACCAGAGTGGCTATTTGCAATGACTATGTTATACCGCTTCTGCTGGTGACAAGGATTTATTTATATCCCCTTTCCACTCCCACAAATGACCAAAGAAAGAAAAACTCCATACCTCACTGTTAAGTTTGTTTATCTGCTGCTTGGTCTCCTCTGCTTTGATGAAGAGGACGGCAGCTCCAATCTCCGGGTCTGAAAAGTGACACACACAAAAAAAGAGTTTTTCAGGAATAAACTGCATATTCCAGGATTGGGACAATTGGAACAGAGAAGGAAGCCCACGTGACCTTTAACCTTTCCTGATGTTTGTGCCCTGTACATTCTGTCTCTCTAGTATTCCTCTGATGGCTCCGACAGACTCTTTGAAACTAGGCACACATTATGGTGGTGACCGTGACCCACACACTTACTGGACGTGTCCATGGCAAATCTCCCCCTCCCCCAAACACCATCACTACCATGTGCCCAGATGGTTCTTTTCTTTGACCATTTTCTAAAAATACATCACAGCCAGTGCCCAATCCATAGAAAAGGGATGTTCTTTTCCTGCTCTCTTTCCTTTCCAAATTTTGATTCCTGTGTTCACAAGGGCATTTTCCTCCCACTTCTCATCTCCACTACAGGTTTTCTGTCTCCTCCTATGTTGCTCTAAAAGGTCATTTCTCCCATTTCCTGGTTCCCTCATCTCCACTTTTTCTCTACCTTACTTTTACAAATATATTCTTATCAGTCAGGAGCAGAAGCACAGATGACTCATTGCATGCTGGAGTGGAAAGGATTTGATCTATATCTATATATCTATATATCTATATCTAATTCAAGTATATATATCAGGATATGACTGTATAATTCTGGTCAATTATAGGTAGAAAACTTGTTTGTGGGAGAAAAATGTCACTTGGAACAATCTGAAGTGGCAGGATACTAAAAGCTCATTTTGCAGAGCTATTCTACAAAATTAATCCATTGACTCAGTGAATGATAAGACAGCACCCACAATAAGCTAGGCCAGGCCTCCTTTAGAGGAGACAAGTGAATAAAGAAAATATATTGACCCTCATGGAGCTTTCATTCTATCAGTGAAAAGAGACATTTAAAAAGCAATTATGGGAGTTCCCATTGTGGATCACGGAGACAAACCTGATTAGTATCCAGTCCCTGGCCCTGCTCAGTGGGTTAAAGGTGTTGCCATGAGCCGTTGTGTAGGTGGCAGACACCCCTCAGATCTGGTGTAGCCATGGCTGTGGCTGTGGCATGGGCCAGCAGCTGTAGCTCCAATTCGCCCCTTAGCCTGGGAACCTCCATATGCCACAGGTGCAGCCCTAAAAAAAAAAAAAATAGCAATTATGCAGTAGATTTGGATTTCATACAAAGTGCAGTAGGAACCCATCTCAGGAATTTAAGCATAGGAGTAGGGTAATAAGAATAAATGCGTATTTTTTTTTTTTTATAAAAGTCCCCACTGTATGGAGACGAGTGTAAAAGAAGAGACTTTGGTAGCAATGCATGCAAGAGATGAATATGGCAAAGAAAAGGTGGTGGCAGTAAGGATAGAAAATCTTAGAACTGAGAAATATTTAGGAGATAGAGTCAAGAACACTTGTTTTTTGAATGGATGAGTGTTGGAGTAGATGTTGGGAAAAGGGAGGAGGAGGCTAAGGGGGTGGCAGGGCATGGTGAAATTCTGTGAACAAGGAAAACTTCCACATGGGACCTACTATCAGCTTCCACGGCAAATATACCTGTTTGACTAAAACTATGATTTCTGTGCCTCTTGCCCCAAGCAGAGCAATGTCAGCACATGTTAATTCCATTAAATGAATGAATCAGAATTGTTGATTAATGTCTGCATTCCTCGCCTCACCTTCCCTTCTTCCATCATTGCCTTACCAAGGAGTCTTACACATCCATTTCCCCAGAAGATGATGAATGGTGAGGAAGAACTGTTGATTGAGATAGAATACTGGTATTCTACCAAATGAAGAGATAACCCCAGAACCACACACTCAAGTTTTTCTTAGACTTGGCTTTGTCCATGCAAGGATTTACTAATTGGCAGGAGATCCTGACACAAGGGGAGGTTAGGGTTGGCAGGGTACCACTGGCCTTGTATTTGGTGATGGTTTTGGATTGCCTATAACCCTTTAACACTGGTTGATTATTCTCTCTTTATCCACTATGGGTTCATCCTTTTTAGATGTTGTCCTTCCTGGCCCTTATCACATCAACAAATTATTTTGTGGGAAATGAACCCAAGAGTGAAAGAGGAGCCTGGGCTAGGTTCAGGGATATACTTACATTCATTCACCATCACTAGAGAGTGATGTTTTATATAGTTCTCCATCATTTCTGACATTCTCACATACTTCTAGAGATGTCTATTCCTGATGAATGGCAAGCACATAGCCTCTTACCAAATAAATTGGTTAAACATACCAGCACTCCTACAATACACAGCCAACACAGCACTTCCTTTGGGTAATGTTGCTTTTGTTGATTATTCTGTGTTTATGATAGGAAAACATAGTTACCCTCTGATGAAGAGCAGATGTTTGAATCTCCTGACACACCATTTTACCTGGGCTGAGAAGTAGCAGGGCATCTAGCCCGGACAGAGGAACAATTGCAAATGCTACCTTAATGACTTAGAGAAGGTGAAGAAGTGCCTGTACCAAACATGAAAAGTTATAAAGAAATAGCACCCCTCGAGAGAAGACTAATTATAGAGCTTACCTCCGAGAGGAGGAGAAATTCTGGGCTCTGGTCTGATTGGTTCAGAGCCAAAGTCAAAAGTCTGGCTTTCTTCACTACTGTTTCCATCTTCAATTCCATCAACAATCCTGTTTAAAATAACAAGGATTGGCTAGTTGTGCATTTGTATTCATGGATTCCACTATTTCTAGAAGACATCTTGTGTTAAATTTCTAAATTCTAGATACTCTAGAACTGTGCAATCCAGTAAGATAGCCATTAGCTTCATAGGGCTATTGAGAACCTGAAATGTGGTTAATGCAAATTGAGATGTGCTGGAACTATAAAATACTCACTTTAGTAAAAAATTTAAATTATTTAATTAGTAATTTTTATATTGTTTACTTTTGAAATGCTAATATTTGGAGCATATGGAGTCAAATAAAATATACTATTAAAGTTATTTCATGTATGTGTTTACTATTTATTTATTGCTTTTTAGGGCTGAACCTGCAGCATATGGAAGTTCCCAGGCTAGGGGTCAAATTGGAGCTGCAGCTGCTGGCCTACACCACAGCCACAGTAATGTGGGATCCAAGCCTTGTCTGCAAGCTACATCACAGCTCACAGCAGTGCCAGATCTTTAACCCACTGATCGAGGCCAGGAATCAAATCAGCATCCTCATGGATACTAGTCGAGTTTGTTACCACTGAGCCATGATGGGAACTTCCTGTGTTTACTTTTTAAAAGTGTGACTACTAGAATATTTAAATTATTTGTGTAGCTCACAGTTTTAGTTCATGTTATATTTCTATTGAACAGCAGCTTCTTATCTTAGACTCTTATTTATTCTTGGACTCAAAATCTTAAGCTATA
This sequence comes from Phacochoerus africanus, assembly GCF_016906955.1. Taxonomy (NCBI): domain Eukaryota; kingdom Metazoa; phylum Chordata; class Mammalia; order Artiodactyla; family Suidae; genus Phacochoerus; species Phacochoerus africanus. Next base: position 86,942,605 of record NC_062544.1, on the reverse strand, counting down.
AAAATGCTCTTACCTAAATTTATCTTAATTTACTACTCTACCCAGAATTAAAGTGTTTAACCTAACGATATCAGCACCACAGCTGTAGCTCGGATAACATCCCTGGCCTGGAAACTTCCATATGCCACAGGTATGGCCATAAAAAAGAAAAAAAAGAACTCTAGCTAATCTGCTTTCCTTGGTAAATAATATCAAATTGACTCATTATTTAAAAAGATGAATTTATGTAGAAAATGTAAACATAAAGGTACAAAGTCAGAAAAGAAGAATCATCTGTTATTCACCACTATCGTTAACATTTTGGAGTGTGTCCTCAAAATCTTTTTCTATATTTAAGATAAAATACACCTTTTCATAAGTGTGGAATCAGTTGTACATAAAATTTTCTTTTCCAGCTCTGATACATTTTCTCCATATTTAAAATTTATTATTTTCATTTTAGAAAATTTTAGGAAGGAGAAGAGATAAGCAACTTACAATTTCAAATTACCATCTCCAACTGAACTCCTGAACATTTAATGTCCTCTACTTTTCACTAAGCCTTTTTTGCTTATTTTTCCCTTAATATTATCTTTAAATGGATAAACTGTGTTCTTTGAATGAGTAATTAATATACAGCATATAAGAAAGATCTCTTGCCTTACAAACAGAAAAACAGAATTTGAATCCATACTTCAGAACACAAACTCTGAGATTTTTGGACCTAACCTTCAAAATACTTAACACTTCTTACAACTTTACTTCCTGAAAAGGCAAAAATTGATAGTAAATGAAAAATTACCATCTGTTTGTGTCATCTTTGGAAGCCAAAGCCGTCCTGAGAAAGAAAAATGGAGCTGGAGGTATAGGGATCCCTGACTTCAGGCAATACTACAAAGTTATAGTCAACAAAACCATATAGTACTTGCACAAAAACAGAAATATAGATCAGTGGTACAGGATAGAAAGCCCAGAATTAAACCCACGCACTTACACTCAACTAATCTATGACAAAGGAGGCAAGAATATACAATGGAGAAAAGACAGCTTGTTCAATAAGTGGTGCTGGGAAAACCGGACAGCTACATGTAAAAGAATGAAATTAGAACACTTCCTGATACCGTACACAAAAATAAACTCAAAATGGATTAAAGACATAAATGTAAGGCTGGATACTATAAAACTCTTAGAGGAAAACAGGCTGAACACTCTCTGACATAAACAACAGCAAGATCCACCTCCTGGAGTAATGACAATAAAAAGAAAAATAAATGGGACCTAATTAAACTTAAAAGTTTTTGCATAGCTAAGGAAACCCTAAACAAAACAAAAAGACAACTCACAGAATGGGAGAAAACATTTGTGAATGAAGCGACTGACAAGGGATTAATCTCCAAAATTTATAAACACCTCCTGCAGCTCAATACTGAAAAAATAACCCCATCAAAAAATGGGCAGAAAATCTAAACAGACAATTCTCCAAAGAAGACATACAGATGGCCCCCTCCCAAAAAAAAACACATGAAAAGATGTTCGACATCACTAATTTTTAGAGAAATGCAAACCAAAGCCACTATGAGGTATCACCTTACACCCGCCAGAATGGCCATCATCAAAAAGTCTGCAAATAATAAATGCTGGAGAGGGTGTGGAGAAAAGGGAACTCTGTTACACTGTTGGTGGGAATGTAAATTTGTGCAACCACTATGGAAAACAGTGTGGCGATACCTCAAAAAACTAAAAATAGAAATAGAAATACTGTTTGATCCAGCAATCCCACTCCTGGGCATCTATCCAAAGAAAACCAAGACTTGAAAAGATACATGTACCCCAGTGTTCACTGAAGCACTATATACAATAGCCAAGACATGGAAACAACCTAAATGCCCATCGAGAAAGGAGTGCATAAAGAAGATGTGGTACACATACAGATTTATGGAATATTACTCAGCCATAAAAAGGAATGAAATAATGCCATTTGCAGCAACATGGATGGACCTAGAAATTATCATGCTAAGTGAAGTTCATCAAACAGTGAGATGCAAATGTCATATGTTATCACTTATATGTAGAATCTAAAAAAAGGATAACACGAACTTCTTTGCAGAATAGATACTGACTCACAGACTTTGAAAAGCTTATGGTTTCCAAAGGTGGCTGGTTGGGGGGGGTACTGGAGGGGTGGGGGTGCTGGGCTGGGGGTTTGGTATGGAAATGCTATAAAATTGGGTCGTGATGATCATTGTACAACTATAAATGTAATAAAATTCACTGAGTTAAAAAAAGCATGTTCTCACTAAAAAAGAAAAAAAAATTAGCAAGTATATGAAACTTAGGAAGCACTCGATATGTTTTTTTCCCCCTGTGTCTATTTTTATTTAACTGTTTTGCATAGCCTATCCCTTTCACATTTTTTGAATCAGAATTTTTTTAACATCTCAATCATCCTTATTTGATCCTAAAGTGATTTTTTAAAATTACAAATTGAACCATCCCATATTACCTACTGAAGAGACCAAAAATAAAGCTGAACTTCAGTCATCTACAATAATGAAGCAAATATTATGGGAAGTGAAAATCTGCACTTCATTTCCTTCATAATTTCCACTTGTTGCTCCATGAAACTTGGTAAGATCAGCTACTGACAGGATAACAATATGGACTTTGTTTTATCTCTTCTAGTTTCATCAGACATTTATAAATTATAAAATTACAATGTAGAAATAGACATCTATAAAATAGTAGAGCTAAATGGATAAAGGCAATTTGAACATTGAATGGAGCCTTTTGAGAGTATGACTAAAACTACTTATTCTGATACTGCACGCACCTCCACATACCGTCAAAAATTGCACACAAAGTTTAAAAAAGCTGAAGCATCCAGGCTACAAATCTGTGTGGCAGAAAGGTCCAGAGGCTGAATAATTTACAAGTCAGCTTCTAGTGTGAATAAAAAGCAGCCCCTTCACTGGAGGAAAGATTACATGACATGAACGCTTACCTTGGACTGAGGTCTGGAGGTCCAGCATTATTCAAAGTTGAAAGTTGCAATTTCAAGTTCTTCTCTTTTCTTTTACTATGGTTAGGGCCTTCTGTTTCCTGTTTGGTTTTCGGGGAGTTTGAACTGGAGACTCTTATGGGTGAGTGAAATGGCACTGTTCCTGAGGCGAGCTGCTTCAAGCTTAAGCCAAGATAGCTTTTACTGCCTCCAGCCTTCTTGCTGCGTGAGGATCCCCTCGTGTAGATGGGAGAGAGGGAGGCTGTCTCCTCTTCCTCCCCCACCTCCTCTTCTTCCTCCTCATCTTCCACAATGGATGGAAGTCTCCTCTTGATGCTGCCATTTCCCTTGGGCTCTGACTAAAGCAGAGGATAATGGAGATTAGCACAGGTTGCGAAGACCTCTTGAGAGGCAGATGTCTCATGCTGCAGGTCCCATCTGAACAAAGCCCAATCCCCAAGAGACATGCTTACCATTTAAACTGCAGACTTTGCAGGTTTTTTTGCTATTATTTCTTCAGGTGTTCAGAGTCTCCCTAGTTCTGATCTTTGCTAGTTTTACTCTCTCTGCTTTCTTGGTGTTAGCCTACCACCCTTCTCTTGGTCTTTTAAACTCTCTTGGTGGGGAACCATGTGCAAGATGCATTGTACCAGGTTTGCATCTAGCTTTTCATCAGCCTGTCATATATCCTAGTATATGATGGCGTACTTCAGGAATAAGACATTGTCAATTTTATTGCAAAATTCTGGGCCTTAACAGTGTATTTATTTATTTATTTATTCATTCATTTTTCATGTAGCCTCATCATTTTATTTTTATTGAAGTACGGTTGATGTATAATCTTATATAAGTTACAGGTGTGCAATATGGTGATTCACTATTTTTATGGGTTATATTTCATTTATAGTTATTATAAAATATTGGCTATATTTTCTGTATTGTATAATATATCCTTATAGATTTTTTTGTTTGTTTGTTTGACATTTTGAAATTTTCTTTTCTGGGTTAGGGGATTACAGCCTTCCATCTTTCCACTGGCAACTTTATTTTATTTTATTTTATTTATTTTTTGGTCTTTTAGGGACACACCCACAGCACAAGGAGCTTCCCAGGCCAGGGTTAGAACTGGAGCTGTAGCCTCAGGCGTACTCCACAGCCACAGCAATGCCAGATCCAAGCTGCATCTGTGACCTACACCACAGCTCACAACAATGCTGGATCCTAAACCCACTGAGCGAGGCCAGGGACTGAACCTGTGTCCTCATGGATAGTAGTCAGATTCATTTCCACTGAGCACAATGGGAACTCTGCATTGGCAACTTTAGATCCTATCTCTTCTGGATCCAATTTTTCTGTTTTTTTTTTTTTTTTTTTTTAATTGGAGTATGGTTGCTTTATAAGCCCTTGTAGCTTATTTTATGCCTTAAAGTTTGTACATTTTAATCCCCTACCCTTTATTACCTGCCCTTTCCCTCTCCTTACTGGTAATTCTTGTTTGTTCTCTGTGAGTCCACTTCTTTTTTGTTACATTCACTAGTTTGATGTATTCCACATATTAGTGATATCATAGAGTATTTGTCTTTCTCTGACTAATTTCCCTTAGCATAATTGGGCCTTGATATTTTAAAGTTATAGGGTCTTTAGTGGAAGTTTCTGTGGAGATCAACCACAAAATTTCATTCTCCTTGAGAATAAAACTCTTTCCTTTTTTGGATCATAGATGGAAGATCAGAAGTGTCTTTTGCTCTCCTTGTTGGAGAGCAATAACTCGGTAGGAAATGGAGCAAACCGTTTGATCTGCTCACCTTCCTCTTCTTAGAAAAGGAAGGAGAGAGTCTTGTTAAACCCTAACATAGGGCTCTTGACTGGGTTAATTCAACCTATAAGTTTAGGAGAAGCAAGGAGAGGATGGGAAAGGACAAAGAAGGTGATGATGAATGGGCAGGACAGACATGGCAGAAAAAGCTAAGCTAATGGCCCTCAACAATCACTGTAAGAGGCTGTGTTTTGTGCTCTGCCCCAGACATGGCTGCCCTGCTCCAAAAGGTCAATTCATTTTTCCTGTGCCTCAGTTTCTTTTGAGAATACAATTATCAACAATTTCTAACAAAAAATAAACCAAAAGACCTAAAAATACTTTTTTTTTACATTTGGAAAAACATTTATTTTTTAGCTTAGTAACAACAGAATAAAAAGTGTTGTCAGTTAGCCACATTATTTGAATTCTTCACCTGAAAATGATTCTAGAGTTTATCTAGAAGTAAGAACTTTTAAAAATATATACATAATGATTTTTATTTTTTTCCATTATAGCTGGTTTACAGTGTTCTGTCAATTTTCTACTGTACAGCATGGTGACCCAGTTACATATACATGTTTACATTCTGTTTTCTCACATTATCATGCTCCATCATAAGTGACTAGACATAGTTCCCAGTGCTACACAGCAAGATCTCATTGCTAAGCCATTCCAAAGGCAATAGTCCGCATCTATTAACCCAAAGCTACCAATCCATCCCACTTAAATGTCATGAGCTGTCATGGTTATTACTTCATCTTTTTTCTTTTTTGGCCCCACCCACGGCCTGTGGAAGTTCCTGAGCCAGGGATTGAGCCTGTGCCACTACAGTAACAATGCCAGATTCTTAACCCCCTGTGCCAAAAGAGAACTCCATTTATTATTTCACCTTAATAAACGGTTTGTTGGTATACATGAATTTTACTGTTACAATTACATATCTATATCTATCTATCTATACAGCAAAAATGAACTTGAACCTGTAGTGACTGACAGGTCCCTTCTGTTTAGGCCATAGTTGTTAAGTGAAATGATCCATTCATTTATGAAGTGTTTGTTTGTTTTTGTATTTTCATCTTATGGGTCAAAAATTTATTGAGCTAATGGAATGATTTGATCCATCTTTCCAACTATATACAACTATTTTAATTAATGGTAAAGTCACTAATTCTTTATTGAGATAGTCATGTATCTCATTTTTTTTGCTTTGATTTTTTTTCCACAGCATTTTAAGATTCTGTGCTTTCAACAAAAGTTGGACCCATGTGGAATTTCAGAAGAACATTTGTATACTACTTTTATAGATAGAAAAATGAGTTTACCCAGCTAAAGACTCAACAGGGAAAACATATTAGAGAAATTAAAAACAGTGAGTACATTCTCTAACTGGATTTCTATTTATATTTTCATGAGCAATTTAACCATTCCTTTGTTTCAAGGAGGTGCCAGTGGTTCTAATAGAACCTTCTGACTAGTAACCTATAAGACCTATTTCTTATATGTCTACAAGTTCGTTTAATTTTCAACATTTACATTTTGTCATGGAGACTTGGTGCCTTGAACAAGTTGCCTAGATACTGTATTTCTGTGATCAGGGCAGCCAACATTATTTACACCAAGTGTTAATCATCCCATATACCATCATTGCAGACAAGATCCAAATTTATTAAATGATTAAATACTTAGTCCTACATGAAGCCTCTGTGCAGGAGCACCAGTTACTTTCTTCAAGCCATCAGAAATAGAAGCATCTTCCTCCTTTGTGTCCTTGGATTCACCTGTATACACTGTACAAAGTCCAACCACAAATCACACAATTCTAAAAGACCTGTGACTTACTAACTACCTTAGTCAAATAATATGATTGTTTAAAGCCCTGGTTTCCTCACCTATAAATAGGCAATAGTGTGAAGAGAAAATTAGATATTAGATAATGGAAGTTGAACACTTAGTGATATGCATTGAATGTGCTTACTAAATGCTTGCCCTTGTAATGATGTGATCAAGAAGAAATTGGAACAACATAAATGTACATCACTTAGTACATCAGGGCAGGTACTGTAGAGAGTGCAGGGAGATTTTACATAATCTCCCCTTCTCTCTTATCTTAATTAACAGAATGCTTAGCACTTGCTAAGATGTGCATTGCCCAAAGACCACACGTTCAACTTCCTTTGCCACTTGGTTTGGCCATGAGGCTAAGTTCTGGGATGATGGTGGTGTGTAAGTGGACAGGTTATAAGGAAATCTTAGGAAGATTCCTAGAAAACTGGAAGCTTCTATCTTCCTCTTTCACATTTATTTAGTTTCTAGTCTGGAATATTGATGAAATGGGTGGATCTCCAGCAGCCATCTTACAGAATGAGAAGGGGGAAGACATACATTGAGGATCATGAAATAAAAAAAGGAAATCCCCAGATTCCATTGACACTGTTACATTGCTGATCTCGGACCTTGTCTATGAGAGAGAAATAAACCTCTATTGTCTCAAAAGCCCAGTTATCCTGGTGGTTTCGAGATTATAAATGAACTTCAGCCTTAATTACACAGAAAAAAACCTTTTTTTGAAAGTGAAGGATGGGCGTTCCCACTGTGACACAGTAGGTGAAGACTTTGGTTGCAGTGACTTGGGTCACTACAGAGGTGTAGGTTTGATATGTGGCCTGGGGAATTTCCATATGCTACAGGTATAGCCATAAAGAAAAAAAAAAGAAAGTGAAGGATGTTATATTCTTGGAAGGGATGTTCATTTTTAGAGTGCTATGGAGGGGTAAGAAATTCAAATTGGAAAATCCAAAAGAAGGCTAAATTGCTCCTCGTGAGAAAGAAACTCTAGGAAAGGTCTGGTGGAAAAGAGGTATAGTAATGAGGAAAGGTTGCCTGTTGGGAAAAGTTTAAACATAATGGCCATTTTTTTAGTTCCTGAGGAGAGATTTTGTGGCTTGAAAGAGAAAGGACAACTAGTGCCAGAGAGAAACTTGGTTGACAGCACCGAGACTCTTTGGGAGCTTAAAAAAAACTTCTCAATAGTAACCCTGTTTATTCCCCACTCTCAACCATCTTCAGTTAATTATCAATGTCTTTTGTGAAGTGTTATATAATTTGATGTATTCGTGTGCCTCTGTATGCATATGTGTCTGTGTGGATGCAAGTGTATGAATGTTGGGGGGAGGTTCTGCTTCAAGAAGAGTACAGAACAAGAAAAGGAGTACATGGGGTTCCTGCCACAGGATTATTAGTCATCAAAGTCTAGGTAGTAAACTGTTCAGGGTAAAATGAAATTGGAGGGTTCTTAAAAGTTGGAACTGTCTTAAAAGCTCAATACTTCTAAGATCAATACCTTGAGTCTTTGCTACTTTGGGCAGGTTTTGGTGATAAACTACTTTTTAACAATAACAATAAAGCCCTAAAATAGATACATGAGTTTCATTCCTTTTATATTCCCAAACTCATGAAAGTCATTGCCACATCTCTCATGGGGAAGTGCATCAGGGGAAGTAAAAAATGAATGCATAAAAATCCTCAAGGGGGAGATGAAGATGGATTTGTTGGAAATCCCATACATTTTATTTTATTTTACTTTATTTTTTTTTTCTTTTTATACACACACTTGCTGCATATGGAAGTTCCTAGACTAGGGGTTGAATTGCAGCTGCAGCTGCCCGCCACAGCCACAGCAACGCCAGATCTGTGAACTATGCTTCAGCATGTGGCAACGCCAGATCCTTAACTCACTGAGCACCCGGCGTTGAACCTGCATCCTCATGGACACTATGTGGGGCTCTTAATCTGATGAGCCACAACAGGAACTCTGGAAATCCTACACATTTTAGATAAGTATTTTGCTCTTTGGCAAAAGCCATACCTGTGAGACTGCAGATTTGTTCGATAATCTTGATATCACCTGAAAGAACAAACAAACAGAAGTTGTAACAATCATTTACACCCTCCCAGGTGGTTTGGGACAGGGTGAGAGGTAGGAGGCAGGGAAAGAGAAGAAAGTTCAGAGGGTGTGTGTGTGGCGGGGGTGTATAAGCCAGGGAAGAGTAAATACCTCCTGAAGGATGCTGGGAATGTCTCCCACAGCCCACCTCCAGAAGCTCTATTGACCAGTGAGTGTAATTTAAAAAAGGGAGCAGCAAATTGACTGTTGTAACTCATTGGTTACATTTTCCATCTTGATGCTTTATTTGGTCTCCTTTTGTTTTCCATTTCCCTTATTGTTCTTTCTTGCCCTTTTGCTAAATTATCTTATCTTCCACAATGCTTCTCTCTGGCTCTGTGAAAAAAGAAATCCATGGATTCTTTGCTTATTTAATTTCATTCCTTTCTCTTTCTCCATCTCTTCTTCCTTGAATATGGTTGGGGGTAATGAATCCTTCCTGTCCCATTATACTTGCTATGGTGTTCCTTGTGGACAAGCATTAAGTTCACTGGGGGTTCTAAATTTAATTGATTTTAAGATCCATTTGATTGTAAAAAAGAAAAAAAATTGCTATCAATCAAACTGTGACATGCCATCCATGATAAGCCAGATCTCAATTTAAGAGGGGTTAAAATGTGAAAAACAAATGTGGAACTTAGGCTTCCGTCTCAAAACACATCTTGTACAAAATCAAGCTATGGTGCTGCAGAGGAATACATTAAAAACATGCACCTTCCGTGACGTACAAAGAAGCTCTGGAAATTATGCCATATCCTGGAAATATGTTTCAGGTCTCATACACATTGTTTTCTGCTCAAATATACTTCTTTCAATTTAAAGTGGTAATAGATGCAATAAATTAACATAATTTTATTCACATAAAAAAAACTCACATTTGAAAATGATCTGCCTAGTAAGTGAGACATATTTGGTAATTCTGTCACCCCCTCGCTGTTTTTTCTCTTCTAGATGATTAGGGAAATAGATCTGTTATTATTTATACAAATGCCAGCATCATTATTGCTGTGCAAATATATGTTTCATCAATGTTTAATTTTATCAAAGCAGTCAACCCATTCTACATCTGTTTAGTTGCCTAAATATGCATTCATCAGAAGCATTGTAGACATAAGTTTTGTAATAATTCCCTAAATGGTGACAAATAAAACAGCTGAATAATTAAAAATGTGAAAAATAAAACAAAATTATAGTGCTGATGCTACTGTGGTAGACATAAAAATGTGTTTTTAAAAAAGCCTTTAGTTACAGCTTGGAGGAGAGAAAGAACACCCCCAGTGGGGCTCAGGAAGCCTGAATATCTTCAGGTCAGAGATGATCGCTAAGGAACAAGAGAGAGGCACTGGCCTTAGCATCTCCTGACTTGGGTGTGACTCCCAACCCCTATGATTTACTCTCAGTATGAGCTCCATCAAGTTGGTGAATCGCAAGACTTTTTCTATGACAGTGCTTCTCAAACTTATATGAGCACACAAATCACCAAGGGGTGCATTAAAATGCAGGTTCTGATGCAGGAGGTCTGGGTGGGGCCTGAGACTCTACATTTCCAATGAGCTCCCAGGTAATATTGATGTTGCTGTTGCACTTTGAGTAGTGAGGTATTCTAACCAATGCCACTGCCATTATCCTATCAACTATTACTTCCTGAAGTATTCACTGTGATAAGCACCCTGGCAAATGCTCTCCAGCCATTACGTCCACGAATTTATATTGCAAATTGTAAGTGTACATCATAGGACCACCATTACTGTGATAGGCTCGCCAAATAAATCATTTCATTCACATATGGTATTAATTACACATTTTAAAAAAAGAGTACATTCTGATGAATAATACTTCATGCTAATCCAGATACTGCCAAGTGTAGAGAATATTAGTTTCATGGAAACACAGTATTTTTCTTTTTTTAATTTGGCTGAACCCACAGCATGTAGAATTTCCTGGACAAGGGATCAAACCCAAACCACAGCAGTGACCCAAGCTGCTGCAGTGACAATGCCAGATCCTTAACCTACTGAGCCACCAGGGATCTTCTGGAAACCCTGTATTTTAAAGCTAGAAATGACCTTGAAAAGTCTCTGCTACAATGAGCTGTACACCTGGCACATGATAGAACACTTTGAGAAGTGTTTCTTAAAAAGTCAGATTGCAAAGTACTAACTCAAAGAGTTCTTTCAGCTGGTAGTGTGTATGGAGCCCTGGTCTCCAGGTCCAGTTTGAAACCCCTGATTCAGTACAACTCTCTGACTAGAGATGTGGAAAACTGTGGCCCCAGAAGATAAGATGACTTGCCTGATTATGCAACAAGTTAATGACAGAACTTCCACCAGAGCTGTGCCTTCTGACTCTCCGTGTTCCTCATGCAGAATCAAGTTTTTTCAGGTACCTCCTCCAACATACTACTCTTTCTTGGTCTGAAAGATGAAATGCCTGATCTACTGTAGAATTTAATCTGCTTTGATGGTTGTTATAAAGCAGACCCAAAACACTCATCATGCTAAGTTACCCAAGCACTTTGTTAACATTTTCTGAGTCATAGATCTTGCAGGAAATTGGATGAATTCTAGGCATTCTTTTCCAAGTGGGAAAACTAATACATGGATAAAGACTTTGGATGGAAAATGTTTATTGATACCATTTTCTTATTCTAGCAACTAGAAGACTCAAAGGCTTTGAAAGTTTTGAGAAAGATAGCCATCCAATTTTGAGTACCTCTCCTATGGAGTTTTTATATCTTTTAGACAGTAAGAGGAATTGTTGGTGATCTCTAGTGGAGATAATGAAAAAAAAAAAAAAAGACTGAAGTTATAGAAGTTGGGAAGATAAAAAAGAAAGTCTGTCAGACACAAGAGAAGGAAATTATGTCATTGCAGTAACATCTTGAGAGAGATAAGAAGGTTGAAGTTCAGCCCATTTACACCTTGGGAATGTACCCTTCAGCCTATCAGGATGGACAGAAAGGCTGAGGGCATGGCTTGGCACAAGGTTATGGACAGAGATGAGGCTTCATAACCTTGAAGACGGGGAGACATTCTCAGCTTTGGTGCATTGTTTTTAAATGTTTCTGCCCAGCTTTTATCCTCCTTTCTCCTCATCCTAAACACCTAAATTACCCTATCACTCTGTAAGTCCAGGGGGAACTTACAATTAAAATTAAGTTAGAAAAATACTGCCCACTGGCATCAAGGACCAGAAGAGGAAAATGGTGTCTTAGTCCTCATATAATTTGCTACCCAAAAAGCAAAACAAATTCACAATTTTTAAAAATGGTGTAAAGAAGGTCCCAAGGTCTACTATTGAGCTTGAACTGCAAATGAAAATCAAACATATTAAAATTAATAGTATTTTAGATGTGAAAAATGCCATTGCATTCTTTAATACCATCTGTTTTATTGAATGAAGACCCTTCTATAAGAGCTGTCATAGGCTTATATTTGATCTTGACCTTTCAACTCATTTTTTCCTTAAGTTCTCAAATTTCTCAATAGTAAATTTTCCTGCTCTTAGGATTTTCATGAATTCTTTTAGTTGGCAAGGGAGTTCTTTTATTATTATTTTTTTTTCATCTATTTCTCCTACCCATTAAAACCCCTTTGAGTTCTGACAAGTGATGCTGGGACATTAAGGTTTATGGCACCACCTTTTATGGGAGGCTAATGGGCCATGGCTAGAAGAAACATGAGTGGTTTCTCAGTAGTGATGGAGCATTTACTATTACCTACTACTATTACCTACTATTACTATTAACCTCTCCTTACTCTCAAGCTCTTTTTCAGAGGGTGAACCACTAAGAAATTGACTATTATGAATCAGAAAGGAAGTAAAGGAGAGTGGAATCCACCACACACCCAGGACTCCTCACCATAACCCAAGAGGCCAGTGGCCCAAGGAAGGTAGGACATCTATTTCCATTGTCTACTTGGTCCTCAGGTCAGATTTATAAGCCCAGGTGTGAGTTTGCAAATGTCCTCTCAAATGCGGAATCTCATGAGATACGAAAGTGTCCTGGTGAGAATGTCATCTGCAACTGATAGTTCAACTGGGAAAGTGAGATGTTAATTTCAAGGCTTTTCTCTCCAGTGCATTCTGTTTTGTTAACAATGCCATATTGATTAAGTGACAGTGCAGACTGAAGGAACATGTGCTTCTGTTCAGAAAAACGGATCATCACAAATTACCTTGTTCCCTGGAAAGCAAAGTTACCAATATTGGTGGCTGTTTGTGATTAAAGAAGATACGAATGAGGATACTCACAAATAACCCCGTAATTCACATAGTGAAAATGTCCGATCTTACAAAATCAATAAATAATTGTCAAACCAATAGGTCTCATTTTCTTATTTGCTTCTTTCTCTCGTAGACTTGAGTAGAGGGGCCAAGAGCAGTGAATGACACCAGTGGCAGGTGGTGGATGGGCAGAGGATTCAGAAACCTCTGGAGAAGGCTTTGAACATGGGGTATTCATCTTCAACTACACACGTCTGAGGTCACCACCCTCTAATGTGAAGAAGAGGTTTTTTTGAGACTGGTGTGAACCCAATGTGGGTAAAACAGTTTCTGTTATGTTTCCTTTGCTTGTTGTATAACTGAGAACTAAAAATGAGATTTTAATGAAAAAACTAATGATTCTGACATTTCCCAATTTCACCCTGAGCCATGAGGTCAAAACAAATTATTAAGACTTGGAGGAGAATGATGTTCTTCTCCTGGGTAATTGCTATTGCTTCTGTGGCGGGAAGCACAAGTCAAGTAATTGAGTCTTGAATTTAATGCTTCCTGATGGCTAGAGCTAGAAAAATCATCTCCCGAGCCTACAGTGGAGGAAGTGCTAGGAAAACTCTTCATTGAGGTATATTATGATGAAAGGTCTATGTGCAGAGAAGGGAACCCATTTAGGAGGTAGACTAGCGTTATGGTTGAAAGCTGAAATTGCCCCACTCTTGTCATTCCTTAGCAATGCAAACTTGGGGAGCATATTAACTGTAATAGGATAGGTAATGCTGAGGCAACAAATATTGCACTGCATTTCAGTGGCTTTCTACAAGCCACTCACTCTTCCTCTCAAAAGTGATGACAATGATTAAAGTTGTTTTGAGGATTAAATGAGATAGACGTGTAAACCAAACAAATCTTAGAGACCCAGTTGGCCACATCTGATGTAGTGTCATATACAGAGAAATATAGTACAGCAATCAAAAGTAATTTTAATCTTTTTGAGTACATCTTTCAAGAACCCTAAGGCATACAGGGATGAACTACCTTAAGACCTTTGTCAAATTACACCTCCTATTTTCTTCCATTAGTAACTACAATGGCGCCTCTCCAAACCCTCTCCCTGGGTCCCTTCTATCCCCTCCTGCTTCCCTCTGGCCATGGCGTCCAAATTCCTGCCAGAGGTGGCCACTAGGTGGTGCTATGCCTTCCTCACTTGTCTCCAGGGAGAAAAAGTATTTGGAACCTGCTGGGAAGTGTGTCTCTTACAACTTCAACTTAATGACCCACGAGGAATTCTCACATAAATTTATGGTGAAAAAAGTCCTCAAAATGTTGCATTTGGTAAGTATTCAGTGTGTAGCATAGAGTGATTCGTGTTAATAAGTGGTAATTATTATTATTAATACATTGGTTATGAAGAAACATTCTCTTTGAATTATGAGGAGAGGGTATTATTAGCCAGGTCACGCATAGTTAAATATTCACACAGATGGGTCTGTCGAACTTAAAACCTATATATAACACACACACACACACACACACATAGGATTTCTTTCTTTCTTTCCTCTTTTTTTTTTTTTTGTCTTTTTAGGGCTGCACCTGCAGCATATAGAGGTTCCTGGGCTAGGGGTCAAATTGAAGGTGCAGCTGCCGGCCTACACCACAGCCACAGCAACACCAGATCCTTAACCCACTGAGTGAGGCCAGGGATCGAACCTGTGTCCTCATGGATATAGTCAGATTTGTTTCCGCTGAGCCACGATGGGAACTTCCCTTTCGTTTTTTCTTTCTTTCTGCTGCATCTGTGGCATATGGAAGTTCCTGGGCCAGAGATCAACCTATGCCACAGCTGCAGCAACCCCAATCCTTAATCCACTGTGTCACAGTGGGAACTCCCTAGGATTTCTTAATAAGGAGGCTATTAAACTTCTTAGATGCAAATTTCCCCCAAACTGTTCTAGCAAATACCTGTCATCCCATGCCACAAAAACAGATTTTTCTTTGCCCAGCACTGGGTAGAATATTATATATACAGTAATAGTTTGGTCTTTTATTCATTTCCCTTTCAACCCCTTTATCTGCTTCGCTTAAGTAAAATGTGACACTTTCAGACTGTTCACAGGGATGTATACAGTCAGTAAGACACTGACAATAGATATAAATTAACTTAAGCACATTTTTAACTTCCTGTCTTTGAATTAAAATATATGAATTATAAGGCTTTGGAACAAAAAGAAAACCCAAAGGTATCCCTTAATACTTATTTTAAAACTTGGACATGTGGGATGATTTTGAGGGAGAGCGTTATTTACTAACACATAGTTCATATTATCCTAGAAAGAAAACGAATGGAAACACACTATTGTGTAAAGAAAATGGACTAGAATTCTCTCAGCAATGACATACACCTTTAAAGATTTCAGGCTTAAGGAGCTATGTACCATATTAATGATTTGGGAGTTTAGCAGGATATTCAGTGCTAAAAGAATTTACACAGTTTAAACTTAGTATGTGGAGCTGAGATCCCAGGCCCCCAGTGACCTGCTTCTGATTAGGGTACAATGGCTCCTGGTTAGGCTGTAAAACCAGCTACTATATAATTGTAAGGAAACACAATAGCTGGTTTCATCAGCGTTTCAGGATACACGCTGAGTATTCTGATTTCAAACCAGGTCGGTGAACAAAGATGCTCGATTTGGTGTAGAAGTTTTCACATCGCAACTCCCTATGGCACTTTTAAAGTTAATCCGCAATGCCTGATTTGCTGCCTAGGAAGCCCACTGTCAATTATACACTGTAATAGAAAAGCTGAACAGCCCTATCTATTGAAGACAGGGTTGGAGCCAGCAAACTGAAATGAGCAACTTTGCATATTTGAACCTTAGTGCCTAGGTTAAGCTCAACTACAAAAAAACATGAAGAAACTTATATAGGACACAATACATGAAGAAACTTATACAGGACCACAATAGTGGGGTCATAGGCAGCTTTGATGGAAGAGGAGGAGGAGGGGGAAGAGAAAGAGGTAGCAGGGGAGATGGAGAGGAGGAGAAGGGGGAGGAAGAGGGGTAGGGGGAGAAGGAGGAGGAGGACCAAATGCATACTTTTTGTGCAGACATTTTTTAATTAAAGAAATCTTAGAAACGTAAGCAAGATGCATATTGTTCATCACAGCAGTCACACTTGTACTAAAGATTCAACAATTTCTAGGTGAGGAAGAATCTCACTGTTAGTAGATATGAGGTCAAGCTTCTTAAGGTTTTGTTGAACCCAAAGGTGGAGTACCATAAGGAAAGTATTATGGGCTAATTAAATATTAACTAGAAACAAGTCTTTGTGAGAATTCACATGGGCTTCCAAGCCACTGATATTTAGAGAAATGTGTCTGCTTTGGCAACTCTGAAATTCCCAGATCAAAAACTGTCATTGAGAAAATACGCCTGATCTATTTTGTTTACTTCTCTGGGTCGCTTTCCTAATGACATTCTCACTCAAAGCATGCTTCCTGCAGAGGAAATCATTCTCTAGTTACTCATACAGTCATGTATATTTTCTACATCTTTTCTTTGGTAAATTTATATTTTGAGCCTGAGTTTTCATGGTAGGATAGACTTTCCTTCAAATTTAAAAAGAAAAAAAACAAAAAACAAAAAACAGTGAAAAATTTAGGAGAGAGGTTTGTGTGGAGAGATGATGCAAGGACTCCTTTCCTGAAATTTTACTATGTAGGCAAGCTTTTAGAGTTATCACATGGCAACCTAGTCACAAAGTGGCCATTTCCACTTTGGGGGAAAACCATAGTGATCTTTGTTGAGTAACTCCTCTTCCTAAAAATCTAAACAGTGATTAAGGCCTATCGTGTGTAGAACTTCTTATAGTGAGGTCTTCCTCAATTTACAGAACTATCTCACTCTTTTACATATAGATTCATAGAAAGACATCATTCTTTTATTTTTTCCTTTTTTTTAATTTTTTGGGGGGCCATGCCCGAGGCATTCAGAACTTCCCAGGCCAGGGATGTAACTCACATCACAGCAATGACCAATGCCAAATCCTTAACTGCTAGGCCCCCAGGAATTTCAAGACATCATTCTTTTAGTTACACACATGAAATATACATACATAATGCTTATTGGAAGAAACATGTCTCTCCAAGTTCTAAGAAAAGAATTTCCCTGGTCACAAAATAGGCACAAATGAATCCATGAGAAAGAAGATGCTTTCATAAATCTTTATACAAATTTGTGCAAACCAATTCTGGCCCTTCATGTTTCCCATCTCCTGGGTCAAGCTGTGCTTTTCAGGTTGTTTATTTGGGGAGTTGCAGGAAATTGGAAATATTGGGTTCTTTGAAGGAATGATTTGGCCTTAGTTGGAAGGTGAGGATGCATCACTTTGAGGCAATAAAGTTGCTTCCAGGAGTTCTTGTAGTGGCACAGTAGAGACAAATCTGACTAGGCACCCTAAGGTTTCAGGTTCAATCCCTGCCCTCGCTCAGTGGGTTAAGGATCCAGTGTTGCTGTGAGCTGTAGTGTAGGTTGCAGATGAGGCTTGGATCTGGCGTGGCTGTGGCTGTGGCATAGGCTGGTGGCTACAGCTCCAATTAGGCCCCTAGCCTGGGAACCTCCATATGCCGTGGGTGTGGCCCTAAAAAGACAAAAAAACAAAAAAAAAAGAAAGAAAGAAAAAGAAAAAGATGCTTCCAAAATAAGCCATTTAGAGCCTCACAGAGGAAATCATATTTTCCCCATTAATTTCCATAAGATCTTCAGAAAGTGTAACTTCTACTTGGTATTGGTTCTAAATCATTGTCGTTGACCCTCTCCTCTTCCTCTCACTCCTCCCTTTCTGTTAACACAGAATTTCTAAACGAATATTTACTTTTACTTGGGGAGATACCAGTAAAGCAACTCTGTGATTAATTATTTACAGGAACAGAAGACATATTTTAAGGTATGAAATCCCTCCGATTTATCAATAAATTTGGTAGATACGTATTCTTACAGACCAGGCTTTCTTAAAATGACAGCACGCTCATATTTCCAGCTAGCTGCATTCATTTTCCACGCCTCATATTTTCCTCGAAATACGAGATGATGTCATGTATTCCAATTCTGTCTTTCCTGAAGAACATATTCTCATGGAAAGGCAAAATAAAAACACTGTGGTAAAATAAAACGCACACACACATAGAGCAAAAGCAAACTATTTTAATTTGACTGCACAGTTTTCTCAGTGTTTGAAAGATTTCTTAAGTTGGATTTTTTTTTCTTGCTTTTTATGATTGCACATGTGGCCTACGGAAATTCCCAAGCTAGGGGTTGGATTGGAGCTGCAGCTGCTGGCCTGAGCCATAGCCACAGCCACATAGGATCTGAGCCATGTCTGTGACCTATACCATAGCTCACAGCAACTCAAGGCCAAGGATTGAACCCTCATCCTCATGGATACTAGTCATGTTCATTATCTCGGAGCTACAATGGAGACTACCTGGAATTTTCAAAAAATGGAAAAATAACACTAGAAGTGCTTGTGGCCCAGATGGGTTGGCCATTCACCAATTGCCCTCTTAGACACACAGCTTGATGAGGTTTCCCAGGCTACTTGTACTGAGGCTGTGGGCAGTGGCATGTGAGTAGAGATCTAGGCTACTTCTAAGTCTGGTACATGAGTGGTTCAGGAAAGACCTCCAGATTCTCTTAGCTGGTTGGCTGGTGAGGTCCAAAGTCTCCAGTGGAGGACTTTGAGTCCCAAAGGATGCTGAGGCCTCAAGGATCATGGAGACACCAAATAGAGGAAACCTGGATCTCTGAGTCACCCCATGAAAAGCCACCATTGGCATACCACCTGTACACTGTGATATGAATGAGACATGCCTCGTATGGCTTATTCTATGTCCTACATCAGGGCACTGAGATTTGGGGCTGTTCATTGCAGCATTTAGCCTGAACCAGCTGATAAGAGTTTCTTCACGATCACCCAAGCCAGAGATGAGGAACAAGAGGCCCACTTAAGGAAAGCAACTTGTGTCTAAACCATATGACCTGTATGCATATGGAGTCTAATACCTATCATTCACTGCTCTTTTTGACAGAGGTCTGTTTTTTTTTTTCTTCCTGAATATATGATGCTAACCCCTTTTTTTTTTGCTTTTTTTTTTTTTTTTTTTTTTTTTTTTGCTTTTTAAAGCCGAACCCGCAGCATATGGAAGTTCTCAGGCTAAGGGTCGAATTGGAGCTGCAGCCACAGCCACAGCCACAGCAACACCGAGATCCGAGCTGTGTAGGTGACCTACACCACAGCTCGTGTCAACACTGGATCTCTGACACACTGAGTAAGGCTGGGGATCGAACCTATGGATACTAGCTGGGTTTCTAACCCACTGAGCCACCACGGGAACTCCTGTTGCTAACATTTTGTACCATAAGAAAGAAGGGTAACTAATAACCTCAAAAGAAAAATGTAAACTACATAAACTAGAATATAAATACGCTTTGTTAGCACTAGTCACACATGGGACTATTTATGAATGCTGGCAAAACACAGTGACACAGATCTGTCACCATATGCTCTGCTTAATCTTCGGGGTGGAAAATATAAGTGGGATTACCACATCACTAAGAGCTTAGCATCTTGCAGATGTTCATCTCAAAATTTTCCTTAATCATTTTCCTCAATGACATGGAAAGCAAATCCTTTAAATCTCAATTCATTTGACAGAAATGCATCTCCCTGGGTCACTCCACCTGTAGTGAGTTGTCATTCTCATTGCATGCTGGTCTTCCAGTTCCTAATTTCAAGGTACCTTCCCTCCCCGCCCCCCAACCTGGCATCTTGTTTGCTTCATATTTCTGACTGCTTGGCTACTGTTTCCTCTAGTTGAAGCCACCGCTCTTTTGGTGCCACAGATTGCTTGCTGGCTTTAAATGGTAAGCTGAGGATGCCTCGAATCTGGTGAAACCGGAGGCCTCCAGCTCTGCCTGCCGTGCACAGTCTGTGCTGAAGTGTAAGCAGACTGCGTCCACCATATGCCTTCCTCTCTGCTGTCTCCATCCTTTGGGGAAACTTCACAGGAAAAAGCATGCTAAAGATGTTTACCTTGGGATTTTATAATTTGTTTTTAATTTTAATTTAATTTCCACTAACTTAGCTCATTTACAGCAGCTTTAATCAGACTACCAACTGTAATCCATACTGTAACAGTGGAGTCTGGGTTTAGGATTAGAGGGAACCATGAGTGAGCTTAGTGGAAAGAAATGTTGCACATGCCCAAGGATGATCTATGAAAGGTGATCAGACTATCACAACCCAAACAGTGAAGTATTTACTACATGGAAACAGAGTTATTCTAATAAATTTCAGGAGATCAAGTTCTTCAAAAACAACAACAACAACAACAACGAACGAACAAAAAACCAGTAAAATTGCATTTTTATAAAGTCCCAGCATAGCCTTCAGAAAAGCATTTGCAGTTTGATTGAGAAATGTGAACGAAACTCTAAATTTACAATATTGCTTCCTTCACTAATACTTTCAATCCCTCTGCAGAACTGTAGGGATGTGTGTACATCCAGGAAGCACTGAGAATGTGTCTGTTGGCAAACGTGATATATTCACACACCAGAGATTTTTATTTATTTCAACTAACAGGAAGGCGTCCAACTTCTTCCAGGGATGAAACTGAGCCTGGAAAGAAACTGAAATACCATTTTCTATACGTGAAATGATGACAGAGTGGAGGTTTTATGAAATTTACCCTTGAACATGTAACAAGGGAAGAATAAAGTGCAATCATGTGTAGAGCGGATGGAAAAGCACGTACTTGATGGGAAGAAGTTCTCTCAGAGCTAGTTGGACACCACAGGGATATTTAACAAATGGATGGACTTAGGAACAAATAAAGGCACAAACATGAGGGGAAAGGACAAGTCAAATGGCTGGACTGCAACAGTTCTACACTCTTCCTTGTCTTTTTTTTTTTGTCTTTTTGTCTTTTTAGGGCCGCACCCACAGCAGATTCCCAGGCTAGGGATCGAATCGGATCTATAGCTGCCAGTCTATGCCACAGCCACAGCCATGCCAGATCTGAGCCGTGTCTGTGACCTACACCATACCTCACAGAAATGCCAGATCCTTAACCCACTGAGCGAGGCCAGGGATCGAACCGGAGCCTCATGGTTCCTAGTCGGATTCATTTCCACTGCACCATGACAGGAACTCCTTCCTTTTCTTCCTATTAATCAGATGTCTTTCCTAAAATATTGAAGCCCAGTGGGTTTTTGATGAGACATAACAAGTAACAGCATTGAGATTAAGAAGATTAGAGTGAATGTTACTCTGGAAATTCAGTGTAGCTTCTGCTATAAATCAGAATGCCTGAAGGAGAACAGCCCCTTTTAGGGGAATTATGTGCTGATGTGTGGCAGAGGGCTTTAGTGGACAAATGTCCTAGGCTGGGATTCAGAATACCAGCATTTGACTCAATTTTATACTGTTTGATTCTTTCACTAATCCTATAATCTCAGGCAGTGTGCTACTTGGACGTCCAGTTCCTTCATCCGTAAAGCAGAAACAACATCCAAACTCTCAGGAGTGATGCAAAAGTTGCAAATTAAATTAAGTGAGGTAATGTTCACAAATTGCCTTGCTCATAATACATACTTAATAAGCATTAGCATCCTTTCCCTATTTATAGATGCACTACTAACCATTCAGTTGATGAAAGAACTTAATCCTGATGAGATATATTTTGATTTTTTTTGATGGAATCTTATTTGAAACACATGCTTTCATGTAGTTGGTGGGAGATTTTATCCAAAAATGAAAGTCCTCTTTGTTCAAAGGGAATATCCTAGCTCATTTAGGTCCATAAGATAGGAACTTTAGTTTTGTGAGTAAATTTTATTTACCTTCTCTCTTTAAACCACTTGTAATCAAAAGAAAAAAACTGAGTTGTATCAGATAGTACACAAAGTCCTTTCATGTTTTAACATTCTATTATTTTACGGATATGGAAACATGTACATATAATAAGGAATGAATTAAATTTCAATAAGCATTCACAAGCACATATTTTGGATCAACAATTTCATTAGAAAAAGGATTACAAAGATGAATAAAATATAGCTATAGCTCTCAGGAAGTCATATGTATACAACTGAGTTTTGCACTTACAATTTGGTTGAATTCTTATGATTTTTTTTCAAAAAGTCTCTCATGAATTATCAAAAAAGTTAGAGTTCTGTGTTTTGTTTTGTTACCTGCAGCACACAACAGCTTGATGTGAGATTTCAGTTCCCAGACCAGGGACTGAAGCTGAGCTACAGTGATGAAAGCACTGAATCCTTACCACTAGACCACCAGGGAACTCCTCTGTGGTTCATTTTTTACTTACACATTTGGCTCATTTTCCCATGGAAACATATTTCCTATGACTACCCCATCAGCCTACAATATAGCTAGCATTCAGTGACAATAGTGCTCTTTTGGAGGGAAAGAGAATTTCTAACTTTATTCTGATAATAAACTAACACTAAGTTTCAATTGAGTTTAAGAGCCAGATGTTTTGGGACCGGAATTGTGGTTCTTGATTTCCCTTTCTTCCCTGCTAAGGGACAATGGACCAGGTTTTTTACTTTTCTTATCCTTAACTAGTCTTCTTATCTGGTACATGAACTAACAACCTATCTTTGAGATTATTGTGACAATAAAAAAGTTAATGTTTGCAACGTGCTTAGCATACACTTTCGTTCATAGGAACAATGATACCATCAAGGAGCATCAACATCATCACAGAGCCTCTGCCAGGAAGGCTGAGCTTTGTTACCCTAATCTAAGAACTCTGAAGAGGGCAAGGTCTGTTCTTCAAGGACTTAAACAGCCAAAGAGACTGCCATGTGGAATGGAGGATATGGGTACCTCCAGGTTGGTCAGGGTTGAGAATTCCTGACGGATGGAGTCGAGGTAATTTTCCATTCTCAAATAATGCACATAAGTTGAGCCCTGCCTCTTGGTATGTACGTGTGTACATATGCAAATCTGACACCTTTTATTTCAGGCTGAACATCTGCTGTTCCCTGCAGGATGGAAGTTACCAGGGGGGTAGGGAAAGAAAGACCTTTTTTGTCTTGTTTCTGGGATGGCAGGTGGCCTTTTCATCCTCTGACTTTGCTAACCCAGTTACCTCCCCCACCGCTAAGGAGTTTAAAAATCTAACTGCTCACTGTTCAACTTGCAAACACAAGCTGAAATCCCCAGATGTCATCGAAATGTGGCTGAGCTCTTTGCAGGGTATGCCTCATGCTAGTTGACTGACAGAAGGCTACACAGGGGAGAATCCAGAGGAGATGAAACATGAACTCATTCAGAGCTGTTGAAAGCTTTTTTGTGTTCCTTATTTTATGTGCTTTTATCTTTAATATATTTTTAGATGGAATCTGGTTTCTAAGAAAATGTTGCTGAGATATGATTATACAACCTACAGTGATGGGATTACTCACAGTTCACACACAATCACTGGTTTTGCTTCAATTTGTCCAACTACCTCTGACCAACCCCTTCCCCCTTTCTCAATCTTGTCTCTTAACTCCTCAGCCGACTGGGTTGTTGTGTCAACCACAGTGGTTTATACTACACTGTGATCTTTCCCCATCCTTGATCCTTCCCCCTGACACACAAATTGATAAAACCTAAGTGGGCGCTTGAGTTAAGCTGAACCACTCTGCCTTTCCATAGGAATCTAGAATCAGCCAAAAGACTAGCTTAATCTGATGCCCTCTTGAATTGAGGAGCTGCTGTCACCATTTCCTGCCCTTTAGATGAGGAGAAACAGTCTACTGAAGGAAAGAAGGATTGAGAAAACATGAAAAGGAAGAAATGGAGAGAACGCAGAATAAGAAATGGAGCTGGAGAGCCTGCTTACAAGAATGCCTGAGATCCAGGTGTGCATGGGCGTATGTGTTGTAATTGTGTATTTTATTTGATCCCCTGGAATCTCTATAATAAATTTCCTCTGCCTTTAATGCTCTACTTGAGTTGGATTTCAATTGCCTATGGTAAATGTTCTCATTTTGAATTGTCCCGCACACTTCCCAGGCTTCTCAGACTGGCCTTTTTGCCCATGCCCCCACAATAGCTCTGTCCTAAAACAAGTTTTTTAAGAGAATATTTAGATTTTAATCTTTTAAAAAAATTTTGAAGTATTTTTTAACCAGTCTGTAGTTTGAGAAAGGATGAGGGTATCTTTTCTCTTTCACTTAACAGCTTTTGGAAGTATAAAGCCTTCATCTCTCTGAGGCTGGGGATCAATCAGAGAAATGAAACTTCAGGGATGGAGGAGAGTGCAAACTTAGAGACCAGTGGAATCTAGTCCTCCCTAAGATCTTCTTTAAGGAGAAGATCTTTCCCTTCTATAAGGAGGGAAAAATAGGGGACAAGACTGATAATAGTGGTGTGAATGAAGCAGTAAGTATAGCAAACACTAAGAAGAGGAGAGGATGCTAAGGGTCATTGTACTGCAGTCAGAGCAAGTAAGACGGGTCCACACACACAAGTAATAGCAATCTCCACTTACTCAGTGCCATAACCCAATACTAGGCTCTGAGGATACTAACTGAAACATACTCTCTTCTTTGAAAGTATTATGAACAACTGAATCCATTGGAAAATACATAATGAGCATTTCAGAACATAAATATATATACTGTATGCTAGCACAGGGAACTCTATTCAATATTATGTAATAACCTATAGTGGAAAAGAATCCAAAAAAGAATAGCTTTATATATATATATATATATGAACATATACATATATAACTCAATCACTTGGCTGTATGCCTGAAACTAATACCACATTGTAAATCAACTACACTGCAATTTAAAAAATAAATAAATAAATAAGTAAATAAAGGGAAAAAGTTACCTGCAGAAAAAAAAATATATATATACAGAATACAAATAAAATTTCCAGGCCATTACTTACTGAGCTTTTCCCAGCATATCTGACATTGTCTTAAGCACCATAAAAGCCTATGGTAGGTAAAACATTTTACCACAAGCTATTTCAAGGAAGGAGTTTTTCTTCCAAAGGGATAGTATTTTAAAATACACAACAGACAAAGCACTTGTTGAGCCTGGGATGACAAGGAAAGCTGACATGGTAAAATGCCATGTGAATCCTTCAATATGCAATTTTCTAAGAACAATTATCTCAGAAAGGTGCAGAATTAATTATGTTCTCTTATTACACAAGACTGTGCTAGCAGAGGCACACCTACACACAGGCTACTCTTGAAGAGCTAAGTATCTGGGCTGTCAGATATGATTTTTAAAATTATTACTATTCAGTAAATCATTTTCAAGAAAATTGCTTCCAAGCAGCCCAATCTTATTTCAGACTGAAATGGGAACTAAATTTAAACCAAGTCCCTCCTTTGGAAATAACTCTCTTTTCAGTAATAATCTGGAAATAAATTGTAATTGGAAGCAAGAGATGTTGGCAAATCACAGATGTTTCTTAAAAGATCCATTCAGGCTTGTTTTTATCTAAGGGAAGAAGCAAGGAGTTGAATCTCATGGATACAGTACAGCTCAATTACAGAAGAAATTGTTTAATGCCAAGAGGTCCAAGTGGGCATAACTCAATAGTGTGTGGGAATTTTCAGTGACATTTGCATTTGAGATGGGGCTGCCTTCTGAAAATATAAAACTGGAACTAAAGATTCACCTTTGTACATTAAAGACACAGGGTCCATACCCAAACAGAATTATAAATTCATATTCAGACACCACTGAGGTTAATACTAATTAAGAAATATAAGAAATGCTTGACCATCGTATATATTACAGACCTTATACCTCAGAGTTTACTACTAAAGGCAACAGAATTATATATTACGTTCTGATGAAGTATTTTATAATCATAGATTAGCTGCTTTACTAGACCCTGGAGTTTTATACAGGTAAATTCATTTCATCCAAAAAGTCTGTTACCTCATGCCCTGAGCAATAAAAGTGAGGTGAATAACAGTTCAGAATGGTTTGATGTTTAACAGTATTGATTCTCTATTTTCTGGGGGTATTAGTATTGTAATGGTTCATCTGTTTCTACAGAAAATGTATGTGTTAGCTTAGATTTGAAAGCAGATCCTTTTTTTTTCCCATCTTAACACAATCTACTATACCAAACCACCTGGAAAAATTTCCTTACCTGTAATGCAAGAGTTTTTATTCTTATTATTATTCAGCTTAAATTCCTCCTATGGCTTTTGAAAACCTCTTGTCCTAAACTTAGGGGAAGTGAAAAATGGCTGTTTTGCAATTTAGCTGTTCTTTCAATTTGTTCTTTCAAATTCTACTATTGACACTCTCTTGGCTTTGTTACTTCTAAAACATATAATTCCAAATTCCTATAACTTTTGATTTTAGACTCCATTTACTGGTTATATAGGCTTCTCTCCTCAGGACTTTATTCATTTTCTTAAAATTTCACATAGGTTCCAGGTCCCAAAGTAAACATTTTGACATTCTACTCATTCAAGTATCAAATACATATTAAATGTTGATTCTGAACTATGGTCTTATTTAGGCATTGAGGGTATATAAAGTACAAGGCAAAGCCATAAAAAATAGACTAGAGTAGGAGAAACTGATCATGAACAAGAAAATATACATATTAAAAGAACTTCAGATCATGTTAAAAGCTAGAAGATAAATAAGGTGATATAACATATTAATATAACTTAGAGAGGAAAAATCCAGGGCATGTAATCAGGTAAGGCCAGAGGAGTAGCATTGCAGAAAGAAAAAAAATGGCAATGCAAAGGCCCTGAGGCATGAAAGGTAGGCAGGAACCTGGCACATGTAATGAAGGAATATAATGCTGAACACAAGGTGGAATCAGGTAAGTTTGAGAGACAGGTAAGAGCTAGAATGAATAGAATCTTGAAAGTTATGGTAAGAAGTCTGGATTTTATTGAGAACTCATGGGGATCCACTGAAATACTTTAAGCAACAGAATGACATGATCCGATTTACACTTTGAAAATGTTGCTCCTGTAGACTTGAGGGAAGAGGGTGGTTAAGGAATAAGAACAAAGTCAAGGATGGGCCCGGGCAGTCTACACAGAGGATGCTTTCATATTGCATAAGTCCATTCTTCAACACTGAGAGAGGTAGCTGTTTCACCTAATTAATACAAACAAGGAGTTACCACTATGGCTCAGTGGAAATGAACGTGACTACTATCCATGATGATGTGGGTTCAATCCCTGGCCCCACTCAGGGGGTTAAAGGATTTAGTGTTGCTATGAGCTGTGGTGTAGGTCACAGATGCAGCTCAGATCTGGCATTGCTGTGGCTGTGATGTAGGCCAGAAGTTATAGCTCTGATTTGACCCCTAGCCTGGGAACTTCCATATGCACAGGTGCAGTCCTAAAAGGAAGGATAGAAGGAAGGAAGGAAGGAAGGCAGAAAGAAGGCAAGAAAGAGACAAGCACTGAAAATCAAACAAAATGAGGAGATAAGGGAATATGTTCTAAATGAATGAATAAACTAAAACCCCAGAAAAACCCTACTGATAAAGAGTTCAAAGAAATGGTCATTAGGATGCCCACCAAACTCAAGAAAAGAATGAGAAGTTCAGTAAGAACTTCAACAAAGACTTAGAAAATATAAGAACAAATCAGAGCTGAAGAATACAATAACTGAGATTAAAAAATACACTAGAAAGAATCAGTAGAAGATTAGATTATACAGAATAACAGGTAACCAATCTAGAAGAAAGAATAGTGGGAATCACTCAATCAGGGCAGAAAAAGAAAGTATTAAAAAAAGAAGCTTTTAAAGAACATTTAGGATGGCATCAAGGTTGTTAATATTCACATTATAAAAGCTTCAGAAGGAGGAAAGAGAGAGAAAGGAACAGAAAACTTATTTTAAGAGATAATGGCTGTTGGAGTTCCCACTATGGTACAATGGGATTGGTGGCATCTTGGGAGTGCTAGGATGCAGGTTTGAGCCCTGGCCTGGCACAGCAGGTTAAGGATCCAGTGTTGCTGCAGCTGTGGCTTAGGTCACAACTGCAGCTCAAATCTGATTGCTGGCCTGGGAACCCCACATGCTGTGGCCAAAAAAGGAGAAAAAAGAGAGATAATGGCTGAAAACTTCCCTAACCTGTAGAAAGAAACAGACATCCAAG
This sequence comes from Phacochoerus africanus, assembly GCF_016906955.1. Classification (NCBI taxonomy): domain Eukaryota; kingdom Metazoa; phylum Chordata; class Mammalia; order Artiodactyla; family Suidae; genus Phacochoerus; species Phacochoerus africanus. The sequence goes on along the minus strand of NC_062544.1, from coordinate 86,914,474 downwards.
TCTAGAAAGCACAGAAAGTCTCAAACCAGATGAACTCAAAGAGATCAACAGAAAGACACATTATAATTAAAATGACAAAAGGATTTCCTCCTGTGGTGCAGTGGGTTAAGGATCCAGCATTGTCTTTAAGGAGGTACAGACTGAATCTCCAGCCCAGATCAGTGAGTTAAAGGATCTGGTGTTGCTACAGCTGTCCCCAGCCCAGGAACTTCCATATGCCATAGGTGTTGCTGGAAAAAGAAAAAAGAAAATTAAAGTGCAGAAGTTAAAGATAAAGAGAAAATCTTTTATCCATCAAGAGAAAACATAAAAAAAGGGACTCCCCATAAGACTCTCAGCTGATTTTTCATCAGAAACTTTACAGACCCAGAAGAGAGTAGCAAGATATATTTAAATTTCTCAAAGGAAAAACTTAAAACCTAGCATACTCTATCAGGTAAGGTTTTCATTAAAAATTGAAGAAACAGTTTTCCAGACAAGCAAAAACTAGAGGAGATCATCACTTTTAAACTGGCCTTATAAGAAATATTATAGGATCTTCTTTAAGTAGAAAAGAAATACAAAAATTAGAAATAAGAAAATCTCACTAGTAAAGGCAGTGGATCAGCCACTTAAAAAGCTAATATAAAAGTTAAAAACAAAATTAGTACAATTGACAATTACCACAATAAATAGTTAAGGGAAACAAAAAATAAAACTTGGTAGAGAGGAATAAAAAAGTAGTGCTTTTAAAATACCTTTGAACTTAAGTGATTATCAGTTCCAAATGCATGGTTCATATACAGGTCAATATACATATGACAGTAATCACAGTAATCACAAACCAAAAAACCTGCAATAGATACATAAAAAATAAGAATGGAATCCAAATACAGCACTAAAAAATCTATCAAACCACAGGGAAGAAAATAAGAGAAGAAAGGAACAGAGAATAATTATAAAAACAAGCATAAAACAATGAACTAAATGGAAGTAAGTATATACTTAACAAAAATTACTATGAATTAAATTACTTTAACTACATAGATTAGCTGAATGGATAAAACATCCATGTGCTGCTTGCAAGAGATCACTTCGGAGCTAAAGACACAAACAGACTGAAAGTGAAATGGTGGAAAAAGATATTCCATGCAAATGGAAAAGGAAAGAATGCTAGGGTAGCAATATTTTTATCAGACAAACAGACTTTCAATCAGACTTACAAAAGACAAAGGGCATTACATAATGATAAAGGAGTTAATCTGACAAGAAGATATAGCATTTATAAAACATTTATGCACCCAACATAAGAGTATCTAAATATGTAAAGCAAATATTAACAGAAATAAAGGAAGAAATTGACAGTAATATTCAAGTAGTAGGGTACTTTAATATTCTATCAATGGATTGATCATGCAGACAGGACCAAAAAGGAAACACTGGCCTTAAACAACACATTGGGCCTAATGCAATTAATACATATATACAGAACATTCCATCCAAAAGCAGCTATTTTTTTAAGTGTACATGGAACATTCTCCAGGATGGATCACATGTTAGACCACAAAACATCTCCATAAATTTCAGAAGACTGAAATCATACCAAGCAACTTTCCTGACCACAATAGTTTGAAACTAAAAATCAACTGCAAGAAGAAAACTAGAAAAAACAAATAAACAAACATGTAAAGACTAAATAACATGCTAATAAACAATCAATGGGTCAATTAAGAAATCAAAGAAGAAATTAAAAAAATACCTGAGAAAAATGAAAACAGAAAAACAACTTTCCAAGTTCTTTATGATTCAGCAAAAGAAGTTCTAAGAGGGAAGTTTATAGCAATACAGGCCTACATCAAAAAAAAAAGAAAAAAAAAAGAAAGAAAAAAAAATCTCCAATAAACAACCTAATGCACTTTTAAAGAAACTAGAAAAAGAAAGAATAAGTAAAGCCCAAAGTTAGTAGAAGAAAGAAAATAATAATTAAAAAAAAACCAGAGTGGAAATAAAAAATGAAATGGAAACTGAAAAAAACAGAAAAGATCAATGAAACTAAGACTTGGTTCTTTGAAAAGATAAACAAAATTGATAAGCTCTTATTAGCAAGACTCATGAAGGAAGAAAGAGTTCAAATGAATAAAATCTGAAATGAAGGAGGAGAAATTACAACTGATATCACAGAAATACTAATGATCATAAGAAAATACTGTTAAATTATATTCTGACAAATAAAATAATCTAGATACACGGATAAATTCCTAGAAACATATAGTCCTACAAGACTGAATCAGGAATAAATAGAAAATATAAATAGGCTTATTATTAGTAACAAAATTGAATCAATTAACAAAAAACTCACATAAAAGCCTAGATCCAGATGGCTTCACAGGTGAATCCTATCAAACACTTGAAGATTTAACAACAATCTTTCTCAAATTGTTCCAACAAATTGAAAAGATTTTACTTCCAAAATTATTCTACAAGGCCAGCATTTTGTTAGTACCAAATCCAGACAAAGAAAACATGCAAAAATTGTAGCCCAATATCCCTGATGAACACAGATGCAAGGATACTAAACAAAGTTTAGTAAACCAAATTCAACGATACATTAAAAAGATCAAACACTATGATCAAGTGGGATTCACTCCAGGGATGCAGGAATGGTTCAATATCTTGAAATCATCAGTGTGATACAACACATTAACAAAACAAATAAAAATCCTATGATCAACTCATACTGACAAAATTGTATAGGCATTTTATGATAAAACTCTTGAAAAAAATGGGTATAGAAGGAATGTACCTCAACATAATGAAGGCCATATATGACAAACCCACAGCTAACATACTCAATGGTGAAAAGCTGAAAGATGTTCCTCTAAAATAAAAAACAAGAATGCCCACTCTCATCTCTTTTATTCAACATAGTATTGGAAGTTCCACCTACTGCAGTTAGGCAAGAAAAAGAAAAAATTATCCAAACAAAAGAGGAAGAAGTAAAACTGTCACTATTTATGGATAACATGATACAATATATAGAAAACCTCCCGAAATTATTAGAACTAGTAAATGAATTCAGTAAAGTTGTAGGATACAAAATTAATATATTGAAATACACTGCATTTCTACACAATAATAACTACTAGAAAGAGAAATAAAGAAAGCAATCCCATTTATAATTGCATCAAAAATAATAAAATATTTAGGAATAAATTTAGCCAAGGAGGTAAAAAAACCTGTATTCTGAAAACTCTAAGACATGTAAGAAAGAAATTGAAGATGACCCAAATAGAAAATTATACTGTGCTCATGGATTGGTAGAATAAATATTGTTAAAACATTCATACTACCTAAAGCAATCTGCAGATTCAGTGCAATCCCTGTCAGAATACCAATGGCATTTTTCATAAAATTAGAACAAATAATTCTAGAATTTTTATGGAACCTCAAAAGACCCCAAATAACCAAAGCAATCTTTAGAAAGAACAAAGCTGGAGGTATCAGGCTCCCACACTTGAAACTATGCCACAAAGCGAGTAATCAAAGAGTATGGTACCGGTACAAAAACAGACACAAAAATCAATGGACTGGAATAAAGAGCTTAGAAATAAACCCACCTCCTATGGTCAATTAATCTATGACAAAGGAAGAAAGACTATTCAATAGTGGATAGTTTCTTTAATAAATGGTGTTGGAAAAACTGATCAGCTACATGCAAAGGAATGAAACTGGAGCACTTTCTTGCAATAAATAAAAAAATAAACTCAAAATGGACTAAAGATTTAAATGTAAGACTTGAAAGCATAAGATTCCTAGAAGAAAACACAGGCAGTAACTTATTTGACATCAGTCTTAGCAATATTTTTTGGCTATGTCTCTTCAGGTAAAAAGGAAACAAAAGCAAAAATACACAAGTGAGACTATATCATACTAAGAAGCTTTTACAGAGCAAAGGAAAATACCAAAAACAAAACAAAACAAAAAAAACCAAAAAGGCAACCTGCTCAATGGGATATGTATTTGTACACTATATACCTAATAAAAGATCGATACAAAATATATCAAGAACTCATGCAGCTCAATATCGAAAAAACCCCAGCTCAATTTAAAAATGGTCAGGGGACCTAAATACACATTTTTCAAAAAAAGACATGTAGATGCCCAACAGACATGTGAAAACATGCTCAATACCATTAATCATCAGAGAAACACAAATAAAAACCACAATATCTCCTTACACCTATAAGAACGCTATCATCAAAAAGACAGCACATAACAAATGTTGTGAGGATGTGGAGAAAAGGGAACACGTACACTGCCGTTGGAAATGTAAATTAGTGTAGTCACCACAGAAAACATTATGGAAGTTCCTAAAACAATTTAAAACAGAAGTAACATATGATTCAATAATCCACTACTGAGTATTTATCTGAAGAAAATGAAAACACTAATCTGAAATGATGTATGTATCCCTGTGTTCGCTGCAGCACTACTTAATATAACCAAGACATGGAAACAATCCTAGTGTCCATCGACAGAGAAATGGATGAAGATGTAATGTTTCTATATACACAATGGAATATTATTCAGCCATAAAGTAATAAAATCTTGACATTTGTAACAGCATGGATGAACCTGGAAGATACTATGCTAAGTGAAATATGTTGGATAAAAACATGTACCATATGATTTCACTTATATATGGAATCTAAAAAATAAAACAAAAAAGACAAAACAAAATGGAAACAGACTATTAGATACAGAGAACAAACTGGTGATTTCCAAAGGACAGAGGGTTTTTTGGGGGGGCAAACAAAATAGATGAAGGGCATTAAGAGGTACAAAATTCCAGCTACAAAGTAAATCACAGGGATGTAACATACACATAAAGGAAATATAGTTGACAATATTATAACAACTTCGTGTGGTGCCAAATGGTAACTGGATTTATTGTAGTGATTATTTTACAATACCTAAAAATATTGAGTCATTCTAATCTAATATATTTTGATAATTATAACTCAATTCAAGGAAAAGGAACAGAGGCAAGGAGGACCATTCTATCACTTATCATTCATGGTCAAAGAGATATGCCTCAGCATCACACACACACACACACACACACACACACACACACACACACACACACACAAAACCTCCACAGGCTGGTGAGAGCAAATTTGAATCTTCCATTAGTATGAAACTTCGACATTTAATTACATTTAATATATACATGTATTTTAATGCATATGACCATTCTGGAATGTTTTCCATTAATTATGCCTATAAATATGCTTGTTTCACTTGAGAGTCAAGACTCTGGAGTGTTCAGTTTTGTTACTACACTATTGAAGCGTAGTGCTTGGTGTGTAAAGCGAGTGTGTGTTTTGGGGGAATTGCGGTATTGTGATGAATGTTGACGTTCTGAGCATCTATGAGTCAGCACCTTAAACCACACAGGTAACGTCAATATGTCAAAAGTAAAGAGAAGTTGCTGAAAGTGGGTGCTCCTCACAGGCTCCTTATCTCTTTTCAGGAACATTCTCTGAAATCTAGTGTGATCTCTTATGTTATAGCGGAGATGGGGCTTCAAAGACTTTCACCTAGAGGTCACTGACCTTCAGGAATTCAGGGAGATATCTTTTCCTTTACTAAAGAGGTGAGGTGACTGAAGGAGGAGATTATTTTTTTAATTGCTGATCAGATTATATGAAAATAATGGAAAATTGAGGAAAAAATGAGGTAACCAACATACTTAAAATTTTAATGGGTTTCTTTCTAATAAACCAAAAAAAAAAAAAATGGACAGAAGACCTGAATAGACATTTCTCCAAGGGAAATACACAGATGGGCACGAAAAAGACTCAACATCATTAATTATTAGAGAAAGGCAAATCAAAACTACAATGAGGTATCACCTCACACCAATCAGAATGGCCATCATCAAAAAGTCTATAAACAATAAGTGTTGAAGAGGGCGTGGAGAAAAGAGAATGTTGGTGGGAATGTAACCTGGTGCATCCACTATGGAAAACAGTACTGAGGTTTCTTTAAAAATGAAATCTATCATATGATCCAGCAAGCCCTCTCCTGGCATATATATACAGACAAAACCATAATTCAAAAAGATACGTGCACCCCAATGCTTATAGCAGCACTATTTACAATAGCCAAGACAGGAAAGCTACCTAAATGTCAAGAAACAGGTGAATGGATTAAAATGGAATATTACTCTGCCATAAAAGAGAATGGAATAATGCCATTTGCAGCAACGTGGATGGACCTAGAGATTATCATAATAAATTAAGTGAGATAAAGACAAATATATGAGATCACTTATATGTGGAATCTTAAAAAAATGATACAAATGAACCTAATAACAAAATGTAGACAGACTCACAGACACAGAAAACAAACTGTGGTCACCAAAAGGGAAGCAGGGGGGAGGGATAAATTAGGAATTTGGGATGAACAGATTCACACTATTATATATAAGATAGATAATCCATAAGGATCTGTATAGCACAGGGAACTATATTCAGTGTCTTGTAATAACCTATAATGGAAAAGAATCCGAAAAAGGACATATAAGGATATATACAAATCAATTTGCTGTGTACCTGAAGCACAGGAAATCAAGTATAACTAAATTTTTAAAATGACAAAAATTTAATAAGTTCCATGTTTGAATACCTAGTCAGGTAAACCAGAGAATTTACAGCCTGTTTTCAACAACCATTGCCACTGCAGCTCCACAGCCACACCACCAAGTCAGTGTCCACCATGAGCAAACACAGAAGATATTTACATGGAGCCATGGCAATATCGGATCTGTAGGGTGTCAGCACTGTTAATTTTTTGACAATAAATATTTCAGATACTCTTCCATCACTATTTATTTATTTCAAGTTCAAAATTCTTATGTTAAGGCAAGCTAAATTTCACAGCTAACAACAGATGACTCTGTGCTAATATCAATTTTATAGGGTTTACCATGAGAAGCTGTGAAGCAAATTTTTAACCATCTTTATAGACAGAAATAGCTAAACTAATCTATTTCAATACTGGGGTTTATCCAGGTGATATAAATAAAGGCAAACATAGAAAATATACTGAGTGCATAAAATGCATAATTAGCATGAGGTCACAAAAGTGCTAGCTAGCCTTTTCACAAACTTAGAAAATACTTTACACTTTTAAATTACTTTTTCTGTGAGAACTGGATGAACTGCCATTCTAAAGGTACATAATTTATCACAGTTCTAGAGTCATATCTTACTGCTATAGGTTTACATTTTGGCTATTTCTTTTCTTTTCTCTTTTTATTTTTTCTTTTTAGGGCCGCACCAGTGGCATATGGAAGTTCTCAGGCTAGGGGTCAAATTGGAGCTGTAGCTGTCGGCCTACACCACAGCCACACAATGCTGGAACTGAGCCATGTCTGCAACCCACACCACAGCTCACAGTAATGCCGGATCCTTAATCCACTAAGTGAAGCCAGGAATCAAACCCACATCCTCATGGATACTAGTTAGGTTCATTACCGCTGAGCCAAAACAGGAATTCCTGGCTATTCCTTAAAGTAGGTTTTGGGTCTTTATTTCAAAATGGGTCGATGATCAATCTTCTCATCATTCATATATTCTGGTAACACTCTCTGTCACTTGAAAGTTTATCAGCTACTTGGGATAAAAGGTGATATCCAGGAGTTCCCTAGTGGCTCAGTGGATTAAGGATCCAGCACTGTCAGTACTGTGGCTCTGGTTACTCCTATGGTGCAGGTTCGATTCCTGGCCTGGGAATCTCTTCATGCTGCAAGTGCAGCCCCCCAAAAGAGATGATACGCAGAACGCAAAATTAGAAAGATGCAAGGCATTCAAAGAGAGAGAGTTAAGCTAACGTATCAGAAACAATGGGGAATTTGGAGATGAAGGGAGAGAAAGGAGAGAGGTGAGAGCAATAACAAAGGGCTGAGCACCATGGCAGAGCGGCCACAGGAGTTTTAAAAATAAGGATATGGATATATTAGTGAAGTTACCTTGATGATGTCTGCACTTCTAATATGCAAATGTCCCTCCTTCTAGAACCTACTGACCAAACTTTCACAAAGGCTTCAACCCACTGGGAACCCTGTGTGATTCAATATTTTTGTTTCTGTATACATGGATATTAAGGAAAGAGGCTGAGTTCCAAATTGGCCTGACATCAGAGTCCAATTGCAAAGCAGAAAGTAGAAATCCATAACCACAGGTTACCATTAGCATATAAGCTCCCCCAAGTCAGAGTATTCTTAGAAACAGCTCAAGACCTTTCCCCAGGGTATGAAATTATGGGTAAGGGTAGTCCCAATTTACCTAAATTTTGGAAAGCATAACATCCCATAATCTTAGATAGGTAGGTAAGTAGAAGTTTTCAGTGATAGAAGATTAGGAAATACAAAACAATAAAGATTTCAGAGGTAAGCACCAGTTTCTATTTGCCCTGAAAAATGGAGCTTAGGGAGCCCTCTGTAAGAAGCAATACTTTTGGTTCCACCATAATGAAATAACCTATATTGAACAAATTCTCCAATAAAAGTAATTATAAAGCTGGGAGAATACACAAAATAACCGTTTGAAAGCACTGGAGAGCAAGCAATTCATGTCAGACTTAAAGAGCTGTGATCCCCAGGAAAAGGGAAGTATGTGAGAACCACATTTTTATTCAGATATTTTCCTGAGGGAATCTGCTATTTTGTTGTGAGCTAGAATGGAGGAGAAGGGAAAGGAACAGTCTCAGGTATACAAAACACCTGGGATTTGAGGAGTAAATCCCAGAGAGGAGGGAACCACAGCCATGTGGCCCTTGAGCCTGAAGCACGAGGCAGCTCCTAACCTGAGCATGCACAGAGCAGAGCTCCAAGAAACCATATGATTTCAGCAGCCACGTGGTGCTGAGGAGATGGAAGTTGGAGATAAAGGCCCGCCAAATAGGAGGAAGCTTGGTGAACATTCAAGGATTTTTAGCTGAGATCCCCCAAAAAATTATGTCTGAGGAGTGAGGGCTACACTGTCAGAGTAAGGTCAAAACTGAAACAGAACAGCCTAACAAAGCCTAAGAGGAATCACGGACAGGATGAAAGTGATTTGCTGGAACTCTACCTAGATGTCAAAAGAATATAACCTAATTTGGAGGAAAATAATATGAACATGTTTGCACAAGCAATATCTATATTTAAATAAAATCATGACATCTGCTAAAAAGGGGACCAAATGAACCAAAAAAATAAAAATAAAAAAAGGAGAGAGAAATAACAGACAATGAATTCTCTAGGCCATTCAGATTTTGGAATTTTAAAATTACTATGATTGATGTTCCAGCAAATAAAAAAAGAGGATAAAAAATGGATTAAAGGTAAGGATCCTTAAAAGCAATCAAACAACAAGAAAGTAGGGGTTGAGATCCAATATTTTCCATTTGTCCATGCTGAGGAATGTTAGCTATTTCTCCTTCTTCATTTTTTTTTGCCTTTTTTGTTGCTTCTACCCCCAACCCACCTCTACTCTTTAAAAAGAGTTGTCACATTAGACTGTCATGGAGAGCACAAAGACACCTATGGTCATAAAATCTGATTTATTGAAAGGGCAGACAAGAAAAATGTATTTCCCAAGAAGAGACAACAAAATAGTATAGTGTACAGATATTAAAATGACAGACAACAGTGCCCAAACTCTGTCCCTGCCACCTACAAGTTTGCGTGATCACATGCACATTACTTAACCATTCTGCATTTGTTTTCTGTTCTGTAAAACCTAGCTAACACTTACCTTCAACAGTCATTGTATGTACTAAATGAGATGTTTCACATAGACAGAGTGCTTAGCACAAATAGGTCCATGATAAATATTGATACCTCCTTTGCTGTTTGCTATCATCAACAGAGAAAGGCACACATTAAAAACTGGTAATCTTTAACTTTAGAAAGGGAAACCATCTAAGTATTGACTGTCATTTGATATCCTCAGCTATAATGAAGAAATACACAATTTGGTTTCTTTTTTTACTTTCCAAGTGGAGAGAGAATATTGATGATGAACAAAATGTCTGCACAATATGAGTTACTAAAAAAAAAAAAATAGCTTTGCTTACTTAAACTCCTAGGGAACTGAGTATAACAAGTATCTGGGACAAAGCTCACAGCAGCAGATCAAGGCTTCTGTTGATACAGAATGCCATGCATACATGCTCTGGCTTGCCTTTTAACAATCATTCCTATTAAATCATTTGTCTGTCTGACACATCTAATGAAGTCAGGTTCGTGAGCGGCTTAATCACAGGATGCAGTTTGGTACATATTTTAACAGGAAAGCTGTCTGTAAACTGAACCATGCAGCAAATGTATAATTTCATAAAATGTTCATTATGCTTTCAGGGTGACAATCTTTGGCTTGAATCCCTTCATGCATATTTAGACATTTTAAGATAGACTGTTTGGAGCATTGCTTAACAACTACAACAAAAAGATCTTCGTAAGCAAAAGACGTGTCAGGCAAGTGGAGCAGTGAACAATTACACACACAGAGCAAACTCTGAACTATATACTTTAGAATTCTTTAAGTTCTGGAGGAGTCACCCATCTCTGGCTAAATATTAGACATCACTACATTTGATCCTGGTTAAAATGGATCAAATTCATTGAAAATAAGCAAGGAAAAAAACCCTGAATTAAGAGAAGTCATCTGTAAATAATATTTGACTAGCATGTCCATAACGCCCTTGGTATGACTTCTAGCTAATTATCTAATTGCTTGATCAGTGAGTGAAGAGTCATACCTTATCAGTTCAGAGACTCTTTGAAGTGAAGTCACGACATGTGTCTCTCCCATTACAAAGCATCTCCAGGCCCCCCTGGGTTTAGGTCTCAGCACTAATTAGAAGGGAGACTTACATCACTTTCGTGACCTTCTCGAAGGTTGTAAGTGAGGTCATGCTGAATGTCTTCCACAAATTTGTGAGCGTATTCTGGGTAAAGGTCCAGGACTTCAAAGAGCCCTTTGAGGATGATGCACTGGAGGTCACAGTAGGTTAGCGCCTTCACATCCGCATTTGTCTTGATCACTTGGTCCTTAATTGATAGATTGGCTCCAATTAGGTCCCCTTTCCCTTGAAACAGTGAGAAAAAGAGATGTGTTGCTTTAAAGAAAAGTAAGCTTGAGACTGGTATCTTCATCTGATTTATAGGCTTCATTTCTCTGAAATTACATTGAAAGAGAAGAGGAATCTTTATCTGGGGCAGGGTTTCTCAACCTCAGCAGTGTTGTATTTGGGGCCCTATAAACCTTTGTTGTGGAGGTGGGGCGGGGCGGTCATTCTGTACAAGGTAGAATGTTCAGGAGCATCTCATGTGCCACAGAGGTGACAACCACAAATATCTGTAGGCATTGCCAAATGTCACTTGGCAGGTAAAACTGCCCCCAGTTGAGAAAACTGGTCTCAAGAATAAAGCCTAGGAGACCTAGAATTAGGAATTATAGGTCGGAGATTGGGCTCAGACAGGTCCTTCGCAGGATTCGGGGTAAATGACTTTAGATAATCTCAACTGTGAGATTTTTAGTCCCAGTTACTTTAACCATTCAAGGGAAATAACAATGGCTCAGTTTTTCTGACTGTTAAAAAAAAGTGCTCTGAGTTAAGACCATCAAGAGGTGTATTAATCATATTGATTTCCAGCACTTTGGACAAGAGTATAAGCATCGCCATCAGCTTTCTAACATATTCAGGTTGTTTTATTTATCTCTGAACTTGTCTACAAGACCAGAAGGTGGGATAGAGGAGGAAAGTTAAAAGGTAGAGGTAACTGTTGGACATTATGGACAATGAAGCCTACTATATAAAAATGTAAAACACAGTCATAGGTTTAATGCTCTGTGACAGTGTAAAAAATCCATTTTCTCCAGCAAAAAAGAAAGTCAATAAATAAAAACCATGAGCTCTTTGCTTGGGCCCCTGGGAGGAGAAAGGGTCTAATACTACTTCACATTCTCTGTGCCCTACCCCAGAGCCTCTGCCCATCAGTCTTAGGCTGAAATTCACCTGCGGGTACTAGATTACTTCCTTGACTTTGCTAATTATGTATTATTGGGCATTGACTTGAATCTTTAAAAATCTCAAAATGGATTTGAATCACTTTAATTTAGTAGGAAGGTAAGCATAACCATAGTGCTAATAAGAAAAAATGATTACAGCTTCAGTTTTATTTGAGACAGAGCCATTAATTCACTCAGCATTCATGTGAGAACTCTGAAATAAAATCCATTTAATTCTCAGACACACTTAGGATAAAAGCTGAAGTAATATAGCCAAGTTCATACAGGATGCTATCACTGGATTCAAGGCTACACCTTAGGAGTTTCTGCTTTGTCTTTGATTTGTCCTCAAATATCATCATGCCTGAGCTTTAACTTTTTTTTTTAACAGCTACTTTGTTCCATTTCATAGGAAACCAACACCCAACAATTGATCAACCCCAAACCACTAAGTAAATACCTTTCAAATGTTATGAAACAAACTGTCCCCACTCATCCTTCATTCAGTTATTTTTTGAACTTCTAAATTTTTGGTTTTTATGGAGCCCAGAATTTCTGGAAGCAAAGTGTCTGGCATGCAGCAGGATTCAATAAAAGTCTGTCGTATTGAATTTGACAGTAAAAGGAGACATGCCAAATTAACCATGAATACCTGATATATTCATAAATATCTGTGGCAGATTAAAAACTTTTAAAACTTTGAAGTATTTCTAGGTGTTTGTTTTTTTTAATTAAACTGAATTTAAACCTTAAAATTGAGCCTATTTGGTGGAAGAAAAAAAAAGACCAAAATCTCTGTTTATAGATACTAAGAGAATAAACAACCACATGGTGCTGAAGAATTCGTCTGATTTATGTTATCACTAATACTACTAAACTTGTACATTTTTTTCCTTGCATATTTTGTTAGAAATCTAAATTGCTGATGAAAAAATTCAATGATGGGTACTGATGCAAGATGTAAATACAGCCAGGATGCCTTGAATCCAGCAAATTTTCAAATTTTGTATATGTGAGGGAATTGATCATGAGGCACTATATTGCCATGTTGAGCATTCACATTTTCTGTTAAGCAACTGGTCTTTGGAATAACTTTAGGTCATCAAACTTTCATACCTTGGATGGCCACAGTATGGGGATTTCAGCCACAATGACCCCAGCTATAAAAACAGCACCAGCATCTTGTTAAATGTGGCACCCTAGAAAGAATTCCAGTTTATTTATTTATTCAATGAACATTTATGGAGTACTGACAGGGGCACCTGGCCTTGTCTTGATCGGGGCAAACAACATGGTTCTCACTCTCACTTATTTTACAGTTTTGTGGATTACTCACTGTCTAGATTGAGAACACAGACCTAAGTTAGTTTCTTTTGTTCGTCTTTCTTTCTTCCTTCCTTCCTTTCTTTCATTTTTAAGTCTTTTTAAAAATTAGAGTATAGCTGATTTACAGAGTTGTGTCAATTTCTGCCGTGGTCATAACTCGATACAGCAGAAATTGACACAACTCTGTATATGCACACACACACACACACACACACACACATTCTTTTTCTCATACTGATCTTTCATCATGTTCTATCTCAAGAGATTGGATAGAATTTTATGTGCTGCACAGTAGGACCTTATTCCTTATCCATCCTAAATGTAGTACTTTGCATCTACCAATCCCAAACTCCCCATCCATCCCACTTCCTCTCCCCTCCCCCTTGGCAACCGCAATCTATTCTCTATGTCCATGTGTCTGTTTCTGTTTTGTAGATAGGTTCATTTGTGCCATATTTTAGATTCCACATATAAGTGATATCATATGGTATTTGTCTTTCTTTTTCTGACTTAATTCCACTGGGTTTCAGTATCCTTATTTTTAAAAGAGGAAGGTATCTATGGTCCTTTCTAACTGCTACTACTCAGAATTCTGTCACTGATATTTACTAATAAGTTACTCTATTATTGGGGAAAAAATAGTTGATAGGATGCATCTGCAAACCATCCTGGTTAGAGCTATAACTTATGTTTAATTATAATTAAACAGACAAACGCCATCTGTGAAGAGTGCATTTATCAGTGTTCTTTCATTTTCTTTTAAACCACAGTGAAGAAACTGGTGGAAAAACACACTTACTGGGACATGAAATGGAGGTGTATAGGCAAACACTTTCTATATCTGTAAAAAAATCCCTGCCTTTATGTCAACTGCCTCCCCAGGCATCATACGAAGAAACACCTTCATGTATTGATTGGACAACAGAACTGCTTAAATAAATTACAGCTTGACACCTGTTTTGTAATATTATTTCCCTGTGACATTATGTATTAATTCATTTTGTTGGCAGAGTGAACATATATTAAATATCTACAGATCAACAGTGAGGCCATGCTGTGCTTAAGTTTATCAGAATGAGTATCGATTTAAACAGAATCCATAAGATAGTATTACCTTAGGGAAAGTAAAATAGTCAGTCTCCATTGAAATAATGTTAACCATGGAGAGAAAATATTAATAATTTATTATCTTTGTTTGGGTTTTGTCCCCAAACCACATAAGCATCTTTATAATGGCCATGTGCATTTAAGTCACTTTTGAGAGGTATACAGTAGCAACAAAGATGTGAAACATTAATTATGGGAATCTCAATTTATGGAGGAAATTGTGGCCAGAGCAAAAGACAATAAAGTTTTCTTCCTATTAACAGAATTTTTCTTTAAAATAAGAAAATCCAATGGAATTGTATATTACAAACAGTATTTATATAGAAGCCATCCAATATGTAACTACTGTGTAACATCATGGATGATGCATTCATATTCCATTCCTAGAATTTATTTTTAATTTTTGGTTGTGCCCAAGGCATGTGGAAATTTCCCAGACCAGAGACTGGACCTAAGCCACATCAGTGACAACATCAAATCCTTAACTGCTAGGCCACCAGGGAACTCCTTCCATTCCTAGAATTGTTGCTAGTTGCCAAATTTGAAAATTCACTACAAATTATGAATTTTATATGGGAAAAACGCATATTGTATACATTTTAAATGGTGCATTACTCAGCCATAAAAAGGAATGAAATAATTCCATTTGTAGCAACATAGATGGACCTAGAAATGATCATACGAAGTGAAGTAAGCTAGACAAAGACAAACATCATATGGTATCACTCATATGTGGAATCTAAAAAAGTGATGCAAATGAACTTACATATAAAACAGAAATACACCCACAGACATAGAAAACAAACTTATGATTGCCAAAGGGTAAGGTTGCGGGGAGTTTAGTATTAACATATAAACACTAGTATGTATAAAGTAGATAACTAACTAGGATCTACTGTATAGCACAGGGAACTCTACTCAATATTTTGTAATAACTTGTAAGGGAAAAGAATCTGAAAAAAATTGAAATATATGTATGTATGTATAACTGAATCGTTTTGCTGTATACCTGAAATTCAGCATTGTACAGCAACTATATGTCAATTAAAAATAAATAAAAATAAAAATGGTGGATTAATTTGCTTACATGTATATAAAACCATAAGTTAATGGAAAGATAACTATATGTCCTTTTCAAAGCAGGCTATATCAACAGACAGGCTCTACAATTTACAGTGTACTAAGGAAACCCACAGAAACATATTTTATGATTAAAGCTAAGTTTTTGAAGCAAATTTAAAAATAACTGTTACTTTTAATTTAGAATAAAAATGCTAGACTGACTTGCCTTTAACCTTACAGAACTGAGAAGTCAGTGGGGAAAAAAACCTCCTTTGAAAAACAAATACCTACAAAGCCTCAATCTCACACTGATAATGAGCCAGCCACGCGGATGATAAACACACTCTTTTAATTGCTATTCCATGCCTTCCTATTAAGGAGAAAAACATAAGGGGGTGAATTAAGAATTGACCCCAATCTTCGGAAGGCAAGCTCCACCTTTCCTCTGATAAGTGGTAAACTAAAGTCAATGAGAAGGGAAGCACTGGAAAGCACATTGGTGTTTTACCCTTGGCTTGGCCCCATCTCTGCACCTCTAATTGAGGATAATCACAGTATCTCAGTAGAGTTGCAATATCTGAATTGGATAATAGACATCAAACACCCAGCCCATAATAGGGATTCAATAATATTAATTCTCTTCTCTCCTCCCAAATATAACCTGTCTTGGAGTTCCTGTTGTGACTCAGGGGTAGTGAACCCGACTAGTATCCTTGAGGATGTAGGTTCAATCCCTGGTCTTGCTCAGTGAGTTAAGGATCTGGCGTTGCCATGAGCTGTGGAGTAGGTCACAGACACAGCTTGGATCTGGCTTTGCTGTGGCTGTGGTGTAGGCTAGAAGTTGCAGCTCTGATCGACCCCAAGCCTGTGAACTTCCATGTGCCATGAGTACAGCCCTTAAAAAAAAAAAAGGCAAAATAAGTAAATAAATAAATGTTGAAAATTCAGTGATTTCAGGCTTATGATGATCATATGGAATAACAGGGATTGTTTAGAGTTAGAAAGAGGATTGGATACAGAGTCTGAAGACCTAGGTTAGCTTTTACTTTGGAAAAATAAGAAAATAACCCTCTTATCTGTCTCTTTGTGTGATAAAACGTTAAGTCCCCACATGTGAAGATATTTTGTAAAGGATTAAGTTGTTCACAAATATTAGGTTCTTCAATATGAAAATAAGGATGGATATGTGGGAGTTCCTATCATGGCTCAGTGGTTAATGAGCCTGACTAGGATCCATGAGGACTTGTGTTCAATCCCTGGCCTTGCTCAGTGGGTTAAGGATCTGGTGTTGCCATGAGCTGTGGTGTAGGCTGGCAGCTACAGCTCCAATCTAACCCCCAGCCTGGGAACCTCCATATGCTGTGGGTGCGGCTCTCAAAAGACAGAAGACAAAAAAAAAAAAAAAGACTGGATATGTGAATATATGTAACTGAATCACTTTGTTGTACTGCAGAAATTATCATAACATTGTAAATCAACTATACTTCAATAAAACTTTAAAAAATGAAAAAAAGAAAATACAGGAAAAGTGCTACACTAGCCTCTTTTTACTAACACAAATTCTAAACATTGGTGTACTGCACTGTGTTCAAAATACATAGATTAGATCAGGACCTGATTCATTCATAAGCCCTCAAAAATATTAGTTGAATAAATAAACAGACAAACAAATGAAAATGATTTTTAAAAGAGGTACACATAAAACTGTAGATAGGAATTTTTCTATATTAACCCTGCATGTCATCTTTTGTCAGCTGCCCTTCACATTTCAATGAACACCAATGATGTTAATATTTGGAGTCAGTTTTGTGGTACAAAATCTTCACAAACTGTCCAATGAGTTTTCTTTGAGGAAGTTAAAAAAGCCTATAGCCACTTTGAGGTTAACAATTGCTATAAGAGCTTATTCTTAATATGTAATCATTTTGTGCTATTTCTAGCACAGATAAAACTTAATTTTCAATGTTCTTCTCTGAATTGATTCTCAGAAAAATACAGAAATGCCCTCTCAAGACTGACTAATTATTTCACCAAGAGGTAGTCTATATCATAATTTATAATCTGGCTTTAGGAATCAGAAAGAATTGTGTTCATTCTCTTGCTCTGTTGTTTGGGACAAATTAAGTTAACCAAGATACTACTTATTCACATGTCAAATGGGAATAATATTTACACCAGTGGCTTTTTAACAAGAATCAAAACATGTGTTGGATGTTTACACTTAGCACCATGTAAACTCAACATGTGTCATAACAATTAATAATAATAATAATAATTTGTCAAATTTAACTCATATGAAGAACAATCCTGAGTCCACATATTCATCCACAATTTTCCTTTTCACAATCACAGTTTTTCCCCTATTTCATCTCTTTAATTTATGCTCCAGAGCAAAATTTCATGAAGCTTTTCAACTCAGACCTACCAAGAATTGCCAGCACCATGCTGTCTTTGAGAACTTCCATAGAGCCTGAGCATACAAAATAAATGGCCTGCAAAGCATCTCCTTGACGCAGTAGATACTCCCCTGGAGCACAGAAAGAGGTTTTGATGTGTAGAGACAGAGACCTGAGGCAGCCCCGGCTGGCACACTCAAAAAGGGACAATTGTAAGATTTCCTTGTTCAGGTGCATAGTGATGTCAGAACGAAGCTCATCTGGAAAGTCCTTCAAAAGCTGTCAAAGAAGAGGAAAGAGGGAATCAAGTTGGGGTAAGTACTGTGTAACTGATTTACTGTAAGACATCAGGGACTTTTCCCCACTGTTTGATCAACCAGAGTACAAAGTAGAAATATATATATCCTGGAGAGATTTTTTCAGTGACTCTGACCCTAGTTATGTGTTGCTGAATAATCTACTGTTACTAAGTCTGGAGAAACAGAATAAATGAAGAAGAGACTCGAGAATGAAACATAGAGTTCCTTGTGTCTTGCTTCTCACAAAGACACCTACTCAGGACAGAAGGTAAGGAATTTGGACCCTGCAGTGTGTCCTCTGCTGTCATGATCATCTGAAGAGAGGAAAAAACAAATAATCACTTAAAAATATTCATTACTGGTTTCACTGGGGGATTGGTAGAATGGTTGCTTGATTTATAGGATACCTTTGCTACAGTGGTGGTCTAAGGGGTTTGTGGAAGTCCAAAGATAATATGTCTGCTGAAAAAACATATTTTTTTTACTTTGTTGATTTTAAAGGTAAATATTAACTTGATTAATCTCATATTCCATGATTACACCATGCAACTGTCATAAGAATTGTTTCTTTAAAAGAGGGTCAATGTGAATGAAAATGTCTATTCTAATTGACCAAAGTAGCAAGTTACTGTAAAACACTGGCCAATCCAATGAGGCATCATGAAACATAAGCCAGAACAGATGAAAGGAGATGTACTAGGGTCATGAGGCCTTAAAGAATAAAGATATGTAAAAGTTGATAGGTGTGTTCTTCATTTTTGAGACCTGCATGAGAGCACCTTGCTTTTATCTTAGAATATGTGCTTTCTGCTTGTAAACATAAACATGAGAGACGAACATTACCTCATTTGAATCTATTCCATTGTTGACTGACCAGGTTGTTTGGAAATATTCAAGCATCCTCTGCTTGAGCTGCTGGGGCAGGTGATGGACACGTATGAAGTCCTTCAGATCCTTAGTTCTAGTGTGATAGAGGGACCATCTGGAATACATCCTCTGTATGATCGCTGTCACATTTCCAAACACCAGGGCATGCATCAAGGCTGGAGAAAAGAGCATAGCATATAGCAGGAGATAAATAGGATGGAGGGGCTCCCTCCTTGAGTATAAATGTACTGTCTATACATCCTGAATCAGCAGAGTATGTGTAGGTGGCCATGTTGACACAGCTATTTTGATACAGGCATTTGGGTGCAGCCACTTTGCCACAGAATGCATCCTGACATAGTCCTTTCAATTCAGTATGGCTCCATCAGTGTAAAAATACTCAATAATTTGAAAAATAGACTCCTTTGACCTACATTTAACCTGTTAGCTGCCATTCTGGCTGTGACAAACTTTTATTTTGCCCTCTACTCACATCTATATTATTTTCATAGTTGGATATAGGTATGGTTTTAAGAATTTCATAATATAAGCAATCATGTTATGGTTTTGTAGTTACTTTTATAATAACAAACACATTTAAAAACTAAGTCTATAACACATAAAGAACAGACTTGTGCTTGTCAAAGGGGAGAGGAGAAGGAATGGGATGGATGGGGAGTTTGGGGTTAGTAGATGCAAACCATTACATTTAGAATGGATAAGGAATGGGGTCCTACTGTACAACACAGGGAACTCTATCCAATCTCTTGGGATAGACCATGATGGAAGATAATATAAGAAAGGGAATGTATATATATGTATGACTGGGTCACTTCACTACATGGCAGAAATTGGCACATTGTAAATCAACTATACTTTAATTTTTAAAAGTAAAAAAACAATCCCAAGTCTATAATAAAAACCTGTTTAGCCTTTATGAGAATGAGTCTCTTCCCCAAAGCCATCATTTAAAATTAGTTTTAAAATATTAGATGTGACATGTTTGCATTAATGAAAGTGCTGAAAAAGGTGTTAGAAATGTAATTGAGCATTTCTTGGGCAATCTGGAGACAAGAATTTTTTTTTCCTGCTTTTTAGGGCTGCATTCATGGCATATGGAGATTCCCAGGTAAGGGGTGGAATCAAAGCTATAGCTGGTGGCCTATGCCACAGTCACAGCACCACAGGATCTGAGCTGTGTCTGTGACCCACACCACAGCTCACAGCAACTCCAGATCCTTAACCCACTGAGTGAGCAAGGGATTGAATCCGAATCCTCATGGATCCTAGTCAGGTTGGTTAACTGCTGCTGACCCACGAAGGGAACTCCTGGAGACAAGAGTAACATGATCACAATGCCCAACACCACACCTTTACAGTCATTTTAATATTAAGGGAGTTGTCAGAGAATCTGAGACCATTCAAGAAACAAAGAATTCACAGAGAATACCAGGTTTTCTGCTTGGAGTTATCGCTGCCCTGAGAGGAGCCTTGTGGTACATGGATATGTGACTCCTGTTTCCATGGTGTTTCTTGGTCAGCTAGGATTTAATCCTCACTTCCTTAACGAATCTTCCCCTCCCGAAAGCACCACCAGAGTGTAATGAGAGAGAAGCCTTTGTTCACCGGAATTCCAGGGTGGATGGGGGCTGGGGCTGGGTTTTTTCCTAGAAAAACACAGAGTGAGCAGATGGAATGGACTTCACTTCCCAGGAGTAGCCGGCTGCGGGGGAGCAGTCGGGTATCTCGAAATCGGAAAAGGTGCGAGGATTTTGCACTAAACTCTGCTCATTTTTCAAACAGGAATGGCCTAGCGGATACCAGCAGGTAGCAGGAGAAGGCATTGAAACCACCTGGGTTTGTGAAACTGGGAAAGAGAAAGAGCTAACAAAGTGCCCGCAGGCAGATTTATGAGGCAGACCAACTCCTGTGATATTCAGATTTTTAGCCTTGATCTCATTTCTGGAATGGGATTGGCAAGTAGGTGAGAAGTTCAGGGGTTGAGTGAAATCACTGGTTTTAGCAGTTTGGGGTTAAAAAAAACATGAAACATTTAGTAGTTTTTCTATTAAGATCTATCAAAACACCTCTGTGCCCAAATCTCAATGTTCAAGGAACTATGTTAAAAATTTCTTAGCATCTGAATACATTAGTGCAAATGTGTCAACCTATTATGACACCCTCCTTCTTGAATATTTCAAGACAGCCCCACTTCAAATTCTTTTTTCCCTTACATTTACCAGAAATTATTAACCACTGTCATACATTAGATTGACTTCAATCTAATTTAATACAGAAATTAGAATTCTTTATCAGGTTATACATTATCATTTCTCTATGGAAAATATGGTTACCATGCCAATAAAGTCACCCCATAATAACAAGGAAGGTCTCAAGATTTTGGAAAAGTTACTAGAGTAGGGTTAAATTTAGGGTCTATATATAGGAGGCAATATAATGTTTCAGAGGAAATACAAGACTTTAGAATCAGACCCTACTGAATTTAAAATCCTGTTTTTACCACTTCTTAATTATAAACCAGGTGAGCTAAGTAATTCTTGTGCACAGACTCAATTCCCTTATATGTAAATGGGCAATATAGTACCTTACTTGTGGGGTTATTTTAGGATTTAAAGAGTTAATATATTTTAAAAATTTCTAGTATATGTGTGAAAAGAGTGAGCACTCAATTTATGTTAACTTTTTCCATGAAAGTGGAAAGTGTTATGAATTTTAAGGATGCTCAGTGCTGTAAAATTAGGGGGAAACCCAGATTTAAGGATTTCCAGCAACCTATTAAATAACTGAGTTTGTGGATATAGCTTCCTTTTTTTTTTTTTTTTTTCTCATTTCTTTTCCTGTGGTTGATTTCTAATTTCATGCCAATGTGGTCAGAGAAGATACTTGAAATAATTTCTACACTCTTAAATTTGTTGAGGTTAGCTTTTGTGCCCCAATATGTGATTGATCCTTGAGTATGTTCCATGTGCACTTGAGAAGAATGTGTGTTCTGATTTTTTTGGATGTAATGTCCTGAAAATGTCAATTAAGTCTAACTTTTCTACTGTGTCATTTAGGATCTCTCTTGCTTTATTGATTTTCTGTCTAGAGGATCTGTCCATTGATGTGAGTGGGGTGTTAAAGTCTTCTACTATGATTGTATTCCCATCGATTTCTCCTTTTATGTCTGTTAGTATTTGTTGGAGGTATCTGGGTGCTCCTATATTAGGGGCATATATATATATTGACGATTGTAATATCCTCTTCTTGAATGGATCCTTTAACCATTAAATAGTGTCCTTTGTCTTTCTTTATGGCCTTCGTTTTAAAGTCTATTTTGTCTGATATGAGTATTGCAACTCTACTTTCCTGTTTGGTCCATTAGCATGAAGCATCTTTTCTCATCCCCTCATTTTCAATCTATAAGTGTCCTTTGCCGTAAGGTGAGTCTCTTGTAGGCAGCAGATTGAAGGTTTCTGCTTTTTTATCCAATCAGCCACTCTGTGTCTTTTAATTGGAGCATCGGGTCCATTGACATTTAAGCTGATTATTGATAGATTTTTATTTATTGCCATTTTAAACCTTGTTTTCCAGTTGATTCTATGTTTCTATTTTCTTTTTTTGGTTGGATGGTTTCTATTTATTTTATGTTTGGGTACGTTTCTTTTCAATTTTTATGAATGTAATGTTTGGTTTTGATTTGTGGTTGCCCTGTTTTTTAAGTACGTTAACCCCTTCCTATATCTGCTTGCTTTAGCCTGATAGTCATATAGGCTCAAACACATCATTAAAATCAATAATCTATTTTTTCTTACTTCCCTTGCCCACATTGTATGATTTTGATATTATTATTTTTTAACATCTTCATGTTTAGATCTGTATCTTGGCTTATTTAAGTGACTGCTTTCCAATTGTAGTTTTCTCCATCCTCTTTTTTTTTTAATTTAGAAAAGCCCTTTCAGTATTTCTTTTAGAATGGGTTTTGTATTGCTGCACTCTTTTAGCTTTTGTTTGTTGGAGAAATTCTTTATTTCCCCTTCTATTTTATATGATATTCTTGCTGAATAGAGTATTCTAGGTTGCAGATTTTTTTTCTTTCAGCACTTTAAATATATCTTGCCACTCCCTTCTGGCCTATAGTGTTTCTGTAGAGAAATCAGCTGATAGCCTTATTGGAGTTCCCTTATAATTAACACTTTGCTTTTCTCTTGCTGCCTTTAGAATCCTCTCTTTATCTTTAACTTTTGCCATTTTTATTACAATATGTCTTGGTGTGGGCCTGTTTGGGTTCAACTTGTTTGGGGCCCTCTGTGCTTCCTGTATCTTGATATAGGTTTAGAAAATTTTCAGCCATACTTTCTTCAAATATATTTTCAATTCCCTCTTCTTTTTTTTCCTCCTTCTGGAATTCCTATTATGCATAGATTGGCCTGCTTTATATTATCCCATAGGTCTCATATTGCTTTCATGTTTTTTCATTTGGTTTTCTGTCTGTTGTCCTGTTTGGGTGATTTCCATTATGCTGTCCTCCACATCACTAATTCATTCCTCTGCATTATTCATTCTGGTCTTTATTGCCTTTTAGCTCATTTTGTATCTCTGCAAATAAATGTTCTACTTTTTCTTGGCTCCTCCTTATATTTTCTAGTTCCTTTCTGAGGGAATCTGCATTACTTTTCACATCCTCTCTTACTTCCTTCAGTATTTTCACTATCTCCCTTTTGAACTCAAAATCTGTCAGACTGCAGAGGTCTGTTTCATTGTTGAGTGCTTTAGGTGAGTTCTCCTGTTGCTTTAACTGGGAATGGTTTCTGAG
This sequence comes from Phacochoerus africanus, assembly GCF_016906955.1. Taxonomy (NCBI): domain Eukaryota; kingdom Metazoa; phylum Chordata; class Mammalia; order Artiodactyla; family Suidae; genus Phacochoerus; species Phacochoerus africanus. Next base: position 86,890,557 of record NC_062544.1, on the reverse strand, counting down.
CTTCTTCGTCTTGCTTGTGTTTTTCTTTTTCTGTGAATTTGGGGAAGCCAAACTGTAGTTTGGCACAGTCCAGGGTGGGCTGGCAAGCAGCTTCCTGGCTTCCCGCAGGCGGGGGAGCTGGTCGGTGGCAGATGGCAAGTGGCTTCTGGCCACACTAGGGGGTGGGGGGTGAGTACTGCACCAGGACGCTCCGCCCTCTGTGAGCTGGGGGGCAAGCACATCCGCTGGGGCACAAAAAGTTTTCTATGGCAGCCCGCAGGCCTCTCTCCTGCAGGTCTGGACCTTCTCCAGGGTTCCCTCTGCCATGGCTTTCCACTCCCCAGCCCTTAGCGTACCACTCCCCCTGCCTGAGGCGCACCACTCCCTAGCCACTTAGGCTGTCTCCACACCACCAACCTCAGCCCACTTCCAGGGACTAACCTCTAGAGACTAAGTCTCAGTGCCCAACCCCTGCCCAAGCATCTCAGTCTGTGGTGTCTGCACCAGTGGTTCAGATGATCTGTGCCTCTCTCGCTCTGCTCTTTGGCTCTGAGATCTGCTGTTGTGCCTTTCTCGGCATCTTGGAGATCCCTCCAATTTGGCTGATCTTTCCGTCAGTTAGTTGGCTTCCCAGGGTGTGGGTTCCCTTTCTCCTTAACAGCTCCCTCTCGGGAATGTTAGTCCTGTCCTGATTCCTTTTCTCTCTCTTTTTTTTTTCTTTTGTTCTACCCAGTTATGTCAAGAGTTTCTTGCCCTTTTTGGAGGTTTAAGTTCTTCTGCTAGCATTCAGTTGATGTTCTGTGCAAGCTGTTTTACATGTAGATGTGGGTTTTTTTTGCTGTGTTTGTGGGAGAGGGTGAGCACATCCTCTTAACTCTTCCACCATCTTGCCTCCCCTCTCTTTTTTTTTTTGGTCTTTTAGGGCTGCACTGGTGGCATATGGAGGTTCCCAGGCTAGGGGTCCAATCGGAGCTGTAGCCACCGGCCTACACCAGAGCCACAGCAATGCGGGATCCCAGCTGCGTCTGCGACCTACACCACAGCTCATGGCAACGCTGGATGGTTAACCCACCGAACAAGGGCAGGGAAAAAGCATTTTTACTGCTTTCAGTTGGCCTTAGCTTTGAAAAAAGATATTATAATTGAAGAACAACTTTGCATTTTAGGAACATCAACAAGTATGTTACTTAACAAATGTTTGAGTAAATTTATAATACAATATGCTTTTAGGTACTTTTTCTCTATGGGTCTACAAACAACACAGAGACAGGCAGGGGTGATGCAGTTTTATTTCCCAACCTGTAAAATAGGGGCACTATGGCCTGGAGGTTAAATGACTTTTTTTTTTTGTCTTTTTGGGGCCACACCGGTGGCATATGGAGGTTCCCAGGGTAGGGTTGGAATCAGATTGTAGCTGCTGGCCTATGCCACAGCCATAGCAATGCCAGATCCGAGCCCTGTCTGCAATCTGTGACCTACACCACAGCTCACGGCAACACTGGATCATTAACCCACTGGGCAAGGCCAGGGATTGAACCTGCAACCTAGTCGAGTTTGTTAACTACTGAGCCATGATAGGAACTCTGGATATACTTTCTCGATGGAAACATTTGAGAAGTGCCTGCTACTTGCAAACACATGGGAAGTTCAAAAATGAAGTGTCTTCCCAATGGTTAGAAATTCCAAGAAAAACATATATTGCTTAACAGCTTGATGTTGAATGGTTATTGGTATATTCTAAATAGAGGCCCGTTCTTCTGTATGGTTTTAGAGGCACAACAGTTCTGATGCTTATATATTTTATTTGGAAGAGGAGACCTCTATGCTAAACATTCAGCAAAGAACTGACCCTGCTCCAAGTCAAAGGAATTAAATGGTGATTTCAGGCTCTGTTAATATACTTATGGGTTTAGTGTTTGGAAGCCCTACCATCTGTAAAAGTCTGCAATAATAGTCTTTCATGGAGATTAAACTGAGTATAGAGAACAATTGTATTTCTTTTATTTTAACACTGGTTCCTTAATTATGTGTATGATTTTAACTTTGCTTTGCTTAATTATAATGTGTGTAAAGCACATAAAGTAAGAGAAGTAATATGTTCAGATCATTTAGCATCCTAATTGTACATTATCAATAAAATGAATTACTGGATTAATTGTAGCATTCATAAGTGTTGTTGGAAAGTACTAGTCTATGTCTGAGTCACCATAATTTCAAAGTCTCATTTCAGCATAGGAAAATACTTCTAATTTAAGTAGTTAAAAAATAAAACCCTAGCTCTCATAGTTTTTCAGTTTCCAAAGTTATTATTGCCTCCCTGTCACCGGTTATCATTTTTGCATTGGCAAAGAACGTGTTTAAGTGTCAGGCCAAATCAGTCCATCTGTTAGAAAGTTTTGACTCAAGAGCTTCCATATCCAGGTCAGTCTGAAAATTATCATTCACTTTTCCTTTAATGCCTAGAAAATTTGATGTATATAATCCTTAAAGTAGCATGCTAGGCTTGCTACTGAGTGTGTGGGAGGCTCTTTTTCTTTGTGGAAGAGTTTTGTATAGAAAGTGTTTTGTAAAATATCATCTTAATATCAGGTCTTTAGAGGAACCTCCATAATTGGGAATCTGAGAAGAAAGTAAACAGACCTCAAGTGAAAGTGCATTCTTATAGGCTGCCTGGGTTTCTCTTTCCTCTTTATCTTGCCCTTTCCCTTCTCCTCCCTCCTCTTCTCTCTCCTTCCCACTTCGGATTTGAGGCAGCTTCACTGTCCTGAGGTATACCATCATTTCTGATTTCTCTTTCGATTTTTTCTTTTTAAGACCACACCCATGGCATATGGAAGTTCCAAGGCTAGGGGTCAAATCAGAGCTGCAGCTGCCAGCCTACACCACAGCTACAGCAAGGCAAGATCTGAGCCGCATCTGCAACTTACACCACAGCAGCTCATGGCAAGGTGGATCCTTAGCCCACTGAAGGAGGCCAGGGATCAAAATTGCATCCTCATGGATACTAGTCAGTTTCATAACCTGCTGTGCCACAGCATGAACTCCCATTTCTGATTTCTTTAGCCAACTACTTTGCAGAGACTTCAGAGGCTACAGAGGGACTGTGCTCTCCTGATTAAAAAACTTGGAGATGAGAGCTCAGGCTTTGGGTAATCCTAGCTGCCCTACTCCTCTCTCTCACCTACTTATGGCCCTGGACTTTTCCAGTTCTTGCTAGAAATACACTGGGCAGTGGGTGGCAGATGGCAGAGAAAACAGAGAGTGAGAATAATTTCCAAAATGATGAATTGAAATGGCCCTATAAAAAAGACATCCTAAGAACAGCGAATTTGTGTACACCAGTAGTCCATATGGGTTCAACTGAGTCACATCGGGATAGTATATATGGGTTAAAAGGATCCAAGGAAAGCCTTGGCTATTCAGAGTTTCACTGTACCTTTTTCATGACAACAAAGGTTTTTTTTCCTTTCCTCTTCCTTCCTTCCTCCCCCTCAACCCTTCTTTTTCCCTGCAGTTGCACCTGCAACATACGGAAGTCCCCAGGATAGGGGTCCAAAGGAGTTGCAGCTGCCGGCCTACACCACAGGCACAGCAATGCCAGATCCAAGCCGTATCTGCGACCTACACCACAGCTCATGGCAACGCCAGATCCTTAATCCCACTGAGCAAGTCCGGGAGTCAAACCCGCATCCTCATGGACACCATATCAGGTTCTTAACTTGCTGAGCTAAAACAGCAGCTCCAACAATGCTTCACTTAAACTGGACATGTCCTCAGTGATCAGTCCTTTTCACTGGGAAGCTTTATCTAACCTTGGAGGCTGAATTCATGGGCCCCACACTTGGGGCCAACTCATGAAGTAACTATTGAGCAGCCATTCATAAATGGGATAGAAGAACTTTAAAGGACAGAAAAATGTTCTCAGTACATTTTGCTTAGTGACAAAAATGATAGGTATAGTTATAAATCTTTTAGAGAATTGGGGTACAAATGTATAAAAAGACTGAAAAGAATATCTTTTGGTGATGGGACTATGTGTTATTTTATTCTTGTGTGGATTTTCCAGTCTTTTTGAAATGCACGTTGTAATAGGAGACGTGAAAATGGAAAAAGAAAGGACAGCATCTGCCTAAGCACCTATTTCCATTACTAAACTGTGAACTCCTGGAAGGAAAGCATCAAATCTTAGTCATCTTTGTTTCCCCAGCATCTAGCACTGTGCCTGGCATAATTTTAGCATGCCATAAATATTTATAGACCTGAAATGAACCTCTGGCAGTTTTGATACTTTCTTTCAAAAGTTTCATCATTATAAGCAAGTACCTTAGAAACTTTATGATGAACAATTCAGTCCCAAACCCATCCCATCATTCTCATTCCACTCCCCAAATGCAATCTTTCAAAATTATTTCCTTTAAGTCTTATAATTATCACCAATATTTTACATCATATAATTCACTTCTAATGCTCAACTTATTATATTAAGCCAGAACCTAAAAAACAACGTGGCATGAAAGTTGAGAAATCAACTCATTGTTACACACTTTCTCATACCACACTTGGTAGTTATATTATTATTTTAATTCATCTGTTATAATTTTACAAGCTAAAATAATATCAAAGAAACACTTTGACAAAATCACGCAAAGACTAAAGGTATAGTCCATTGAGATTAATCAAAGTGAACAGACCCCAGGATGAATAATTAGGATGTTATTAGCACCCTGGCCTCCCTGGTGGCCCCCTTACTCACTAACCGGCACCCTCACCAGGTAGCCATGGTTATAAATTATTTCGCCATCAAAGAGCTTTGCCTACTTTTGAATTTTCTCTAAACAAAATCATACAATATGTACTTATTTTTATCTGTTTTCTCTGCCAGCATTGAGTCTATAAGATTTATCCATGGGGTCACATGACATCCATAATTCATCCATTCTTATTCCTGTATGGTACTTTATGGAACAATTATTTCACAATTTACTTATTTATTCTCCTATTAATGGACATTTTCAGTTTGACAGTTTTTTAATAATGCTTCTATGGGTACATCATTCGCTATGTATATGTATGCATTTTTGTTGGATATACACTCACAAATGGAATTGTTATGTTCAGACTTGGTAAATATTAACAAGGCTACTATACCAAATGACACATCAGCAGTATAGAGGTCAAGATGTTCTACATCCTCTCAAACTTAGGGTTATCATTATTTTTAAGTATACCATTCTGGTGAATGTAAATGCTATCTAATTTTGAGCTTAATTTGCATGTCCTAGAAGAATGATGTTGAGCATTTTTTAAAATATGTTTATTGTCTGTTCAGGTATGGAAATCTATTTTTGAAGTGTTTTTTTCAAATTTTAATGTTTTTTAGTTGTCTGCTCTTACTGATTTGTAAGGGTTCTTTATATATAACAGACAAGAGTCACTTGTCAGATAAATGTTTGCAAATATCTTCTATCCTGTGACTTGCCTCTTCACATTCTTCATAATGTCTTTTGATAAACAGAAGGTCTCCAGTTCAATTTATCAATCTTTCCTTTACACAGCTAAGGCTTTTTGTGTTAAGATACCTGTGCCAGGGGGTTCCTGTTGTGGCTCAGTGGTTAACGAATCCGACTAGGAACCATGAGGTTGCAGGTTTGATCCCTGGCTTTGCTCAGTGGGTTAAGGATCTGTCATTGCCGTGAGCTGTGGTGTAGGTCGCAGACTCGGCTGGGATCCTGCATTGCTGTGGCTCTGGTGTAGTCCAGCAGCCACAGCTCCAATTAGACCTCTAGCCTGGGAACTTCCATATGCTGTGCAAGCGGCCCTAGACAAGGCAAAAAGACAAAATAATAATAATAATAAATAAAATAAAATAAAATAAAATGCCTGTGCCAAATTCAAGGTCATGAAAATATTCTTTTATGTTACCTTTTAGAAGCTTTATTCTTTACCTTTTCACAATTAGATGAAAGTCCATTGAGAATTAATTTTAACTTAAGAGTTTTAAGAGGGATCAAGGGTGCTTTTCATTATGAAGATATATATTTGACCCAACAAAACTGATTGAAAGTATTATCATTTCCCCCTTGTATTACAGTGTCACCAGTGTTATAAATAAAGGGTCCATGTGTTTATGGCCAAGTTTTGCACACTTTTCTATTCTATTGGCCTATTTATCTTTTCTGAGCCAACACCATACTTTCTTAATTGCTATAACTTTAATGCACATCATGCTATCTACAGCATATCCTCCAGTTTTGTTCTTCATGATGGCTTTGACTAGTTTTAGTTCTGGAGTTGCTCTAATTTTCAGAAAGAGCCTGTCAGTTTTCAAACAGGCACATACATATATACACACATCTACTGGGTTTTTTTAAATTGAAATTTCATTGACTCTTTCAGTTTATTTGAACAAAACAGGTATGTTGACAATACTGAGTCTTAAATCCATCACCATTGTATATCCTTCCATTATTTTCAACTACTTATAAATTTTCTGTTTTGTAGCTTTCTGTATAATAATATTGCACATTTTAAGCATTTATTCCTTCATATTTAATGTTTTTAAAATTCTTTTTTATATTTCATTGTCTAATTGTTTGTTACTAATATATAGAAATACAATTGATTTTTTGCATATTGACTTTGAATCCATCAGCCTTCCTAAATTCACCTATTAATTCTAACAGCTCTCTGATTTTAGGGTTATTTCTTAGTTCTGGATGTTCTCAAAGTTCAAACAGACTTGTCTAGGTATGGATCTTTCTTTTTTTCCCATTGTTTTTGCTTAATCACTTTGTTCGATAGTTTTAAATAGCCTTCCCACAAATCAGTGATGTGCACATTTTTAATTAGGTGTTCATGTGGAAGTTCCCCATCTTCCCTCTTCCTCACTCAGCCTGTGAGCACATCTGCCCTAGATAACTATCTGGGGTTTTGGCACTCACCTGCAATTTTAATACAGCAGCTGCCTGCTTCAGGTGGTAAATACTGCATCCTTATCTTTAGCAATTTTATCAGCCTTGTGTGAGGATTCCTAACAAGCATTGGGTCCATGGTAATACGTACTTTAAATTAAAAAAATAAATATTTGTGTATATTTATAGAATTGAGTTAATAAAATCAATTTACAGTATATAATGAAATGCATATTTTATCAAAAAGTTTGCTAGATCTTAGTGAATCTTAGCATTTAAACTCACCAAACCTCTGCTGTCTTATATTTAAATTGGGTTATTAATAACCCCTATTTCATAGTGTTATAAGAATTAAATGAACAAAGTGTTCAACACCATGAGCGCCTATGATTAGTTCTCAAAATTATGCCAGTAATTAGTTAATTAGGAAATATTAAAATGAAGGCATCATTTCTCTTAGCCTAGGGTAATTGTCACAATAACACAGAGTTATTTCCCACAAACACAAATTTGGGAAGCTTTAATTAATAAATTTGAGTTATGCAGATGGCATTTGCCATTCAAAACCAAGGTTTACTAAATACTGCTCAAGTCACCTAAATGCTTTAGCATTTACAAATGAGCACTGGTTGTGCACCAGGATAATTTGCTCAATAAATACTGAACAAGTGACAAAGTGGCATTATATGCTTACTTCCCATATCTTTTGGCCATGTGACCAGCATAGCTTCTATTTATAGTGAATAGCTGGGAATAATTTATCCCTTAACAATTTCTGATGCAGGACCACTTACACCTTCATCAGTGGATCAACAGGAAATAAGCTCACTGATCTAATTGTCTTCCAATGTCAAATTAGCAGGCTGTTCCCTAAATTTCCATCAGCAGTAGAAGGAAGATGGGCAAATATTAAATACGTATAGGCTGTGTTTGTTTGCAAAGTGCTTGTCATTCTGCTAGGCTGAAAGATGGGCCATCCAGGAGAGCAACAATTATATAAGCCATAATACTGGGTATAAAATTGCCACCACAGAGTATGGAACACTGTAGCTCTTCAGAAAATGAGAATTCCTGTTCTCTGCTCCCTAGGCTGTTACTGCTCTACATCGGCCAAGAGCCTGTTCCAACTGCTGCCATCCCAGCATGCTGCTTCAGCAACTCTGCCATGAGAACTGCCTTTCCAAGAAATTCTCCCGATCCCTGGCCCCGTTTCTCACTGCTTCTGAACTTCCTAACTGATTTGGCACTTAGCATTTACTGCCTGGTATTGTTAAAACTCTTTCCACATATTTCAGCTATCTCCTCCAAACTGATCATAAACTCCTTGAGGGAAAGTTTGGCTTTATGCTCCTCTGGTTTCCCGGTAGTGTAGATGACTCATTGCCTGAAGTCCCACATACTCATTTCATATCTATGCAAGGAAGCTGGTAGAAACTATCCTGTATAAAATAAGGTTCAAACCTCAAAGTGATATCTTAGATTAAGGCTGTTAAGAGAACATGACAAAACAAGCTTTTGAGGGAATACTGTGGAGAAGAAAATATTATAAGACTGGCCTAAGAATATTTATTTGTTCCAGGTAGACACCCACATCTCCAGGAGAGCAGCTTTATAATTCAGCAAGTTTCCACTGATGCTATTTTTTTGGCCGCACCCTTGGCATGCAGAAGTTCCTGGACTAGGGATTGAAACATGCCACAGCAGTGACCTGCACTGCTGCAGTGACAACAGCTGGGTCGTTAAACAGCTGAGCCACAAGAGAACTCCTCCACTGATGTATTTAAAGACAGAAGGATTCACCTGGGTTCAAACCTTGCCTCTTTACTTATTGGTTATATGGCTTTGAAAATGTTACTTTATTTCTCCAAGCTTTAACTTTTCATCTGAAAAAAGTGGGTAAAAACAGCATTCATCCTTTATCAGGAGGTTCAGAAAAGAGAAATTAAATTGAATATTTCATCAGGAGGAACTGATTAAAGAGAATTGTTTTCCCTGGCGTTGGAGGGCTGAGTGGATCCAAAAGAAAGTCTAGATAGAAGTCACAGAAATATGATAATTACAGGAAGGAGCGTCTGCCCTTGGAGCTGGATAAGTGAAGGAACAAGTGGAGTTATCAGAACCTCAAAGGCCAGTTAGAAACTTTGAGGAGCCACAAGGAGTCAGGGCTCTGACTTCACTCCTAGCAGGGGGAGGGATCTCTGGGAAGGTTGGGTGAGGCTGGTTCCGAAAGTGCCTGAAGAGACTGAAGACTGGGCACTGAACACACCCCAAGCAGAGAGTTCCTACTCTCCTTTTCCTGCCTCCAGTCTACCTCTGGCACTTCCCACTGGTAGACATAACTGACCTCAGTCGGCAAGAAGAATGAGATTTGCAGTCCAAACTCCGAGCTTCACAAAGTAGAGCACAGAAAGTGGGTTTGAAGCTCAGAGATGATAGTATAATAATTTGTCTGCGTGTTAGATGGGATAATAATGGTGCTGAACCCACAGATTTGGCCTCAGAATTGCTAAAGGTTTTGTACTGAAGAATTTAGAACAGAAAATGGACCACAAAAGCTATTAGTAACAGTTAAATACTTATTATTATTATATTGGTGTTGGTTGTTTTGTCTTTAAGCTACCTATCAAATATCCTTAATTAACTATGTTAGTATTAATAAGATTTGATAACCCTGATCTGTTTGGAGATATAAAATGGTGTTTCAAATGAGTAGCTGCAATTCAGGCTCATATAACTCACAAACACTAGAGGTTAAATAGCATGTTAAAAAAAACCAAAGTGCCTGCCTTTTCAAAATTAACCATCAGGCAAAGGGTTTTTTTCATCTGTCAGAAAGTGGAATTCTTTTTGTTTTGTTTTGTTTTGTTTTTGCTTTTTAGGGCCATACCCGAGGCATATGGATGTTCTCAGGTTAGGGGTCTAATCGGAGCCACAGCTGCCAGCCTACAACACAGCCACAGCAACATCAGATCCCAGCCGTATTTTCGACCTAAACCACAGCTCATGGCAACACCAGATCCTTAATCCACTGAGCAAGGCCAGGGATCAAACCCGCAACCTCATGGTTCTTGGCTGGATTCATTTCACTGCGCCACAACGGGAACTCCCAGAACGTGGAATTCTTGACATCACAAACTCTCATTGATAATCTACAAGTATATTAAAATGTAGCCACTGATTTCCTAATTATTGCTTTTAGACTCTTCCAATGTAAACAAATCTACCTGTATATGGTTTTAGGACGAGGAAACAGAACCACAATAGCCTGACAGACAAGTGTTCCTTCTCTTGGTCTAAAGGGAGAATATTCCTTACCACCAATCAGCATGGTGCAGATGGAGAAGATCTTTTCTGCATCTGTATTAGCAGAGACATTCCCAAACCCAACGCTGGTGAGGCTGCTGAGGGTGAAGTACAGAGCAGCGATATAGGCACTTCGGATCGACGGTCCCCCCAAGGTGTTGTTGCCATAGTATGGAGATTCCAGTCTCTTTCCCAACTCATGGAGCCAGCCTGCAGTAGAAGAAAGAATGAACATTTAGGCCCCCCCAAAAAGTCCCAGGGTTAGCACCTGGGTGTAATGATGAATGAACATTTAAGGATACTCACAGTTTCTCAGGAGAAATAAGAAAGTTAAAAGGAAGTTAAAGGTGAGGAATGAGATTCCATCACTCTGAAAGCAAAAGCATCATTTTTACACAACTGTTTTTTTTTTTCATTTTTTTTTAAATCATTCACACAGCAGAGACATACACACTCAAGAGTGGATTGGTGGTCAAAGCTGAACAGGTTACCCCAATGCATGAAACTTCCTGCAGAGATAGATTTCTACTCTCGGTAACAGTGTTGTATATTTCACCAGCCATTTAGCTAATTTCTCAATAGGAATATTAAGAAACAAAGGGATTGGACAGGTATTTTTCAACCCTTCATGACGGTGAATAGCAACTAAACAAAAATCTAAACTTCAGTCAGGCGAGATGGGCTTTATTTCTATCCTGTATAACTTCTCCATATTTTATCCACTTGTGCCGATATCAGTTGCCTTTCAGGTTTTTAGCTCATGTTTTCCACAGAAACCTTCACTGCAACATCATTCTGCTGTTTAGGGGGTGGTGGGGAAAACTGTTCAACTAACAGATACCTGTAATAGAATTAAATTTCCCATCCAATAATTGTTTCATGATACTGGTGTACATAAGTGTAAAAACTTATCAAACTAAATGCTTTAAACATGTGCACTTCATTGTATTTCAATTAGACTATCATAAAACTATAAAAAGCTAGGTTAATAAAGATGAGAAAAGGTAAGTGTAATATTAATAATAATAGAATGGAAACACAACACGAAGTCCATTTTAAAATCCTTTATTGGAAATATCTGCCCTTTAACATTTTATATTCAAAATTTCTTTCTCTCTGTATGTATGTGTGTGGCACAAAACACTATGACAATTCAGCTCAACCCACAAGGTTCATAAGACTTTTTGTTAAGGGATGTTATTCACTGGCCACTACTTTCCTATTAACACTTCATTTAATGGCTCTCCAAGAAAAGATGGAAAGTCATTACACTTTTTAAAGTAGTAACAGTGCTGTCAACTGAAGTTATAGCTTATGGAACTATGCTAGGTAATTAAAATGCAAATTTGAAACAACTGGATTCCTGAGATCAAGGAGAAATGCTTAGTGGCAAGTACAAGGCCTTATTTATCCTGTCTCTAGGGAAGTGTTTCTCAGCTATTAGCTTGCCTCAGAAACATCTTGGGGGCTTGTTAAAGAGAGACAGTCCAGAACTATCCCTAGAGTTTCTGGTACAGTGCATGAGAAGGATAGGAGAAACGCTGAGAGTTTGCCTTTGCAATAGGTTCCCTCATGATGCTGATGTTTGCAGATCTAGGCGACCAATGCTGGCTTCAATTGGCTTTTTTGCAGTACACTGTCCAAGTGCTGATTCCATGTACTGAATCAAAATTTCCGGTTCCTAGCTCAGGTATTGTTTTTTTTTAAAACCTCCCCAGTAGAATCCAACATGAAGATAGAACTTAGAACTGCTATTCCAGAACTTAGCAAAGCCCCTAACAAAAGTAGATTTTAATAAGTGGTATTTTTAAAGGTAAACGCATTAATGAACCTATAATGGTTCTCGCCCTCTGTGATAGTATGAAATAATATGACAACACTGATGCAATACAGCAACACGTATACTTATAAATTTGTACTAGATTTATGCACAAAGTGTAATGAATGTGTTTTTTGATGAGAGAACAATAATAAAGCAAAAGTGACATATTATGAAAAGTGATGCCATTTGGCATCCATGAACATTTACTCTGTCTGGAAAGGCTTCATGATGGAATAAACTCTGCATTCAAACACAGATTTAAATCTGGACTCTTCCATTACAGGCTGTGGGAAGGATAACTTCTTTGAGTTTCATTTTTCTCACTTGCAAAAACAGGGATACTATCTAACTTACACAGTTGCAGTGGGATTAAATGAGATGCCACATGAAAAAAAAATGTCCACCCCTGTTACTGGCAGAGTTTAGTACATGATATCTCTCTTCCTCCTTTTTATGTTACTTAAATTGGAACAGAGAAAGTACAAAATTTAGAAAGTCAGAGAAAATATGAGCTCAGGAGTGATTTATAATGGAAAAGGAAGGTGGTGACTAAGTGTGTTTGGCAGCACTCAGGGGTGACGTGTGATAGATTTGAGCCTTCCTTTTTCTTCTTCTTTCTTTCTTTCTTTTTTTTTTTTTTTTTTTGCTTTTTAGGGCCATACCTGTGCATATGGAAGTTCCCAGGCTGGGGGTCAAAACGGAGCTGCAGCTGCCAGCTTATACTGCAGCCACAGCAATGCAGGATCAGAGCCACATCTGTGACCTGCACCATAGCTCATGGTAACATGGGATCCTTAACCCACTGAGTGAGGCCAGGGATCAAACCTGCATCCTCATGGATAGTAGTCAGGTTCATAACCCTCTGAGCCACAACAGGAACTCCCAAACATTTCTTAACTAATAGATATGAGAGGGAGAAAATTCAGGTGACAGCTATTTTTAAAAATTGGGGGAGTTCTACAACAGTTTATGAGTCTGAAGAAAGACATGCTCCTTTTCCAAGGACAAAGCACACGTGAAAACACACACATAATTTTGTGTATGTTTTCATGTAGATCATGGCATTTTCCTACAGGCCTGGTCCAAGGGCCCAGATTAAAACACTCTGCTCTAGAGTTTTAAGTGAGAGGAAGGAGGAAGTGATAAAGCATGATTGGGTACTACTTGGTTTCATCCTGTATAGAAAAAGTTTGGAAATAAAGACAACTTCTCCAAGATTACTTAAAGAGATATCACAAAAGAAATCAAATGTGCATTTAGAAAATATTACTGGTGCATTTATATGCACTGTAGGAAGAGTCGAGACAAGTAAAATCAGGAAGAAGAGATGACATCTGAATATATCATTATACTCGGATTGCTTATTTCTGCAGAGCAGAGCTCTTAGAAATATTTGACCCAAGCATAGCCAGGTATGGCCAATCACAAGTTGTTGAATGGCTAGCGAGCTGGTTATTTCTTATGTGCCTTCCAAGTAGTACTCTGAAAGGGATGCCATATTTCTGCTCAAAAAAGAAGTCTTTAGAGGGGCTTGTTCCTTTGTTCCATGTTGGCCATTCTCACTCATTACTGAGAAGTCTGAGCAGCTGAAAAATGTCGTTTTCCCCAGAGAGTAAATATTGCATGACTAATTTTTTTTTCATTCAAAAAACCCCCAACCCACACAATAAAGCTATTACTTCCTCTCAGCTGAATCAGTTATACAATTGGTTCATGAACAAAAAATTGGACCCGGCTATTGATCTTGAATTAAAGTGTTCATTTGCTTATGGAACCCAAAGTTTTCTCATAAAAATAAAGCAGACAAGCCCATCCAATTCATTTGGTTCAACTCCTTAACTGGAACAAAAGTGAAACATTTAATAATTCAAATCGTTTTCATATAATTTGATTTCCTTAATAAAATAGGATAAAATTTTGCAATAGATCATATAGATTAGATTAGATTAGATTCTCCCTCAACTCCTGTTCATTTATATATGTGTGAAACTGTCTTAGAAGTGATTCAGCGAGCAAAACACAAACAACAGATCTACTTTTGTTGATATCTCTTTCCTCTCTAGCCAACTGTTCTGTCTATTTTCAGAAATATCTTGTTTTTTAAGAAGGGTTTCTACTAAACTGTGTTATAGCTGATGGAGCAGAAGCAATAATGATGATAAAAAAAAAAGTCCTGGTACCATGGCAAGGAGATAACACTCACAAATCCAAGGATTGGCTCTGTGGGCTAAAAAAACTTTTTCACAGAACAGCTTGTCCGAAATGAGAGCACATGTTCCACTGTAACAAGACAACATGTCACTGTACTGTACAGAAGAAGCAATTTAACCAATTTGGAAGCCAATCTTTTTTTAATCTGGAGAAACTCATCTCTAAAGGAAGGGATGTCCTAGAACAGTTTGTCTGCTTCTGCTCAATTTTTTTTCCAAAAGAACATTTTGAAGGAAAAAAAACCATACACAAAATAAAGTAGAATCTAAATATACTGAATATACTACCATTTGGTAAAAAATGAAAGGTATTATAAAATAATCCTATCATTACTAAAATAGAGTAGATGAATAAAATATATTTTTGAATTAAATATCAATTTCAGAGACAGAATGACTCTTAAGGACCATGCCCACAGGAGCCTATAATTAAGCGTGATAATTCAGCCCATGTATTTTTCATTCCACACTTACCATGGGCCCAGAATTTTGCTTGATTACATATTTTTAACTCTAAACAAGAGTTTCTCATTCTTTTACTCATTAGATTTCCTATAATATACTTACTTTTATTGGGCATTCACAGTTTATACAGATGTGACCTGCTTTATACAACAGATGTGTTCCTGAAAAGCTCAGTTTATATTAGTATTTGGTAAATTAACAAATATTTTAGCTTGAATGAAAAGAATGGGAGCGTGTTATTTAAGGAAAGCCTATGAGAGAGTGTGGCCAAGATGGCAGAGTAGGAAGAACCTGAGGTTACTTCCTCCCATGGGTACACCTAAATTACAACTATTTACAGAGCATCTCTGATGAGAAGGACCAGAAGGCTAGCAGCAAAGATCTGCAATTAAAGATATAAAGAAGAAACCACAACAAGGCAAGCAGGAGGGGTGGAGATGGGATAGAGTCAAAACCCATAGCCACAGGTGGGTTAAGCCACAAATGGGAGGATAATTACAATGGCAGAGGTTCTCCCCAAAGACTGAGTAGTCTGAACTCCACATCAGCCTCCCTAGCCTGTGAGTCCTGCAATGGGAATATAAGCCCTCAAAACATTTGGCTTTTAAGGCCAGTGCGACTTACTTTCAGGAGAACCAAAGGGCAGAAGGAAATAGAGACTCCATTCTTCAAGGGCACACAGAAAAGCTCACATACTCCAGGACCCAGGGCAGAAGCAGTAATTGGGAGGGAGCCTGGCTCAAACTCCTGCGCTGATACTGGAGAATCTCTCAGAGAGGCAGTGGGCAACTGGAGCTCATCCTGATAACAAAGACATTGGTGGCAGCCATTTTGGGGAACTTTTTTTTTTTTACCATGTGGACACTGGTGCTGATAGAGCACCATTTTGGAATTCTCCCTCTACCCCTTAGTGTTGGAACCTGGCCCCAACCACTAGACTGTCAATACCAATACTGGGACACCTCAGGCCAAGCAACTATCCTGGTGGGGATACAGTCCCATCTGCCATCAAGCTAGCTGTCTAAAGAGCCCATGAGTCCACAGCTGCTCTGGTACCTGGCTCTACCCACCAGTGGCCAGCACACTGTACTCAATCAGTGGATCACTGAATAAATCAAAGCAGAAATTAAAAAACACCTGGAGACAAATGAAAACAAAAACACAGTGTTCCAAAATCTATGGAATACAGCAAAAGCAGTTCTAAAAGGGAAGTTTATCATGATACAAGCTACCACAGGAAACAAGAAATATACAATCTCAAATATACAATCTAACTCCCAACAAACAAAAATCCAGATGTCTTCACAGGTAGATTCTACCAAACACTAAAGAATAGTTTACATCTATCCTTCTCAGGTATTCCAAAAGACTGCAGAAGAAGGAACACTTCTGAACTTATTCTACAAGATCATCATTACCCTGATAACAAGGTCAAAGAAAGATACTACAAAAAAGTAAATCAAAATCCTTGGAGTTCCCATTGTGGTGCAGTATCCAACTAGTATCCATGAGGAAAAGAATCCAACCAGTATCCATGAGGACATGGGTTCAATCCCTGGCCTCACTCAGTGGGTTGGGATCTGGCACTGCTGTGAGCTATGGTGTAGGTTACAGACATGGCCCAGATCTCACATTGCTGTGGCTGTGGCATAGGCAGGCAGCTATAGCTTTGATTTGACCCCTAGCCTGGGAACTTCCATATGCCTCGGATGAAGCCCCCCCAAAAAAAGAAAAGAAAAAAGATAATTAAAAAACATATCACTGATGAAAATAGATGCAATATTCCTCAACAAAATATTAGCAAATAGAATTTAACAATGCATTACAAGGATCATATACTACAATCAAGTGGGATTTATCAGAGAGATGCAAGGATGGTTCAATATTTGCAACTCAAACAATGATATATCACATTAAGAAACTGAAGAATAAAACTAATATGATCATCTCAATAGATGAAGAAAAACTTTTTGACAAAATTCGACATCCTTTTATGATAAAAACTCTCAACAAAATGAGTATAGAGGGAACATACCTTTACATAATTAAGGCCATATATGACAATCCCACAACTAACATCATCCTCAATGATGAAAAGTGAAAACATTTCTTCTAAAATCAGGAACAAGACAAGGATTCTCATCCTTGCCATTTTTATTAAGCATACATAGTATTGGAAGTCCTAGCCATAGCAATTAGACAAGGAAAAGAAATAAGAGGAACCAAAATTGGAAAGGAAGAAGTAAAACTCACTTTTTGCAGATATTGTATATATAGAAATTCCTAAAGACACAACCAAAAAACTGTTAAACTAATACCTGAATTCAGTAAAGTTGCAGGATACAAAATTAACATACAGAAATCTGTTTTGCATTTCTAAATACTAATAACAAGCTATCAGAAAGAGAAATTAAGAAAAAAACCCTATTTATAATTGTGTCAAAAAGAATAAAATAACTAGGCATAGATCAAACGAAGGAGGTAAAAGACCTGTGCTCGGAAAACTACAAAACTCTGATTTAAGAAACTATAGACAATGCAAACAAATGTGTTCATGGATAATATAGTAAAATTTACTATATTATTCAATGCAAACTACAGATTCAATGCAATCTCCATCAAAATACCAATGGAATTTATTTTTTGAGATTTAGAATAATTCTAAAATTTATAAAGAAACATAAAAGATCCCAACTACCCAAAACAACCTTGAGAAAAAAGAAAAAAGCTGGAGGTGTCATGCTCCCTGATTTCAACTATATGTCAAAGCTATAGGAATCAAAACATGGTACTGAGAGACACATAGATTGATGAAGCAGGATAAAGAGCCCAAAAATGAACCCACACTTATGTGGACAATTAATTTATGCCAAAGGGGAAAAGAACATACAATGGGGATATGAGAGCCTCAGGAAAACTGAACAGCTAAACTCAGAAGAATCAAAGTGGACTACTCTCTCACAAGATGCACAAAAATAATTTCAAAATGGATTAAATGTAAGACTGGAAACTATAAATATCTGAGAAGAAAACATAGGCAATAATCTTTTTGACATCAGCCTTAGTAATATTTTTTTTGTCTGCATCTCCTCAGGTGATGGAAACAAAAGCAAAAAATAAATAAGTAGGACTAAATCAAACTAAAAAGCTTTTGCAAAGTGAAGGAAACCATCAACAAAATGAAAAGTCAACCTACTGAATAAGAGAAGACACCTGCAAATGATACATTTTATAAGGAGATAATATCCAAAATCCAAAGTATGCAAAGAGGACTCAACCCAAAAACTACTTGAACTGATCAACAAATTCAGAAAAGCATCAGGATATAAGATTAACTTTCAGAAATCAGTCACATTTCTGTATGTGAACAATGAAATATTGGAAAATCAATACAAAAATACAATACCTTTTAAAATTGCACCCCCCAAAAATCAAATACCTGGGAATACACCTGACCAAGGAGGTAAAGGAATTATATGCTGAGAACTATAAAACATCAATCAAGGAAATTAAAGAAGATGTAAAGAAGTGGAAAGTTATTTCATGCTCCTGGGTTGGAAAAATTAATATTGTAAAAATGGCCATACTATTCAAAGCAATCTACAGGTTCAATGCAATCCCTATCAAATCATCCATGATATTTTTCACAGAACTAGAAAAAACAATACAAAAATTTATATGTAGCCACAAATGAGCCAGAATTGCCAAAGCAATCCTGAGGAACAAAAACCAACCAGGAGGCATCTCTCTCCAAGACTTCAGGCAATAGTACAAAGCCACCAGTCATCAAGACAGTGTGGTACTGGTATCAAAACAGACATACAGACCAATGGAATAGAACAGAGAACCCAGAAATAAACCCAGACACCTATGGTCAATTAATCTTTGACAAAGGAGGCAAGAATATAAAATGGGAAAAAGACAGTCTTTCAGCAATATTTCTGGGAAACCTGGACAGCTGCATGCAAATAAATGAAACTAGAACACAGCTTAACACCATGCACCAAAATAAACTCAAAATGGCTGAAAGACTTAAATGTAAGACAAGACACCATCCAACTCCTGGAAGAGAACATAGGCAAAATATTCTCTGACATCAACCTTATGAATATTTTCTCAGGTCTCCCAAAGTAACAGAAATAAGAGCAAAACTAAACCAATGGGACTTAATCAAACTGACAAGCTTTTGCACAGCAAAGGAAACTAAAAAGAAAACAAAAAGACAACTTACACAATGGGAGAAAATAGTTTAAAATGATGCAACCGACAAGGACCTAATCTCTAAAATACACAAACAACTTACACAACTCAACAGCAAAAAAGCCAACAACCCAATCTAAAAATGGGCAAAAGACCTGAATAGACATTTCTCCAAGGAAGATATACAGATGGCCAACAAGCACTTGAAACAATGCTCAACATCACTGAATATCAGAGAAAAGCAAATCAAAACTACCATGAGATACCACCTCACACCAGTCAGAATGGCCACCATTAAGAAGTCCACAAATAACAAATGCTGGAGGGGGTGGAGAAAAGGGAACCCTCCCGTGCTGCTGGTGGGAATGTAAGCTGGTACAGACACTATGGAGAACAGTATGGAGGTACCTTAGAAATCTATACATGGAACTACCATATGACCCAGCAATCCCACTCTTGGGCATATATCTGGACAAAACTTTCCTTGAAAAAGACACATGCACCTGCATGTTCATTGCAGCACTATTCACAATAGTGAAGACATGGAAACAACCCAAATGTCCATCAACAGATGACTGGATTAGGAAGAAGTGGTATATATACACAATGGAATAATACTTGGCCATAAAAAAGAACAAAATAATGCCATTTGCAGCAACATGGTTGGAACTAGAGACTCTCATCCTCAGTGAAGTCAGAAAGAGAAAGACAAATACCATATGATATCACTTATATCTGGAATCTAATATATGGCACAAATGAACCTTTCCATAGAAAAGAAAATCATGGACTTGGAGAATAGACTTGTGGTTGCCAAGAGGGAGGGGGAGGGAGTGGGATGGATGGGGTGCTGGGGGTTAGCAGATGCAGACTATTGCCTTTGGAATGGATTAGCAATGAGATCCTGCTGTGTAGCCCTGGGAACTATGTCTGGTCACTTATGATGGCTTACGATAATGTGAGAAAAAAGAATGTATACATGTATGTGTAACTGGGTCACCATGCTGTACAGTGGAAAATTGACAGAACACTGTAAACCAGCTATAATGGAAAAAAATAAAAAATTATGTAAAAAATAAAAAATATAATTAAAAAACTACAAAATATACAAAGAACTCATATAAACCAATATTTTCAAAAAATGGATTAAAAAATGGACAGAGAATATGAATAGCCATTTCTCCAAGGAAAACATACAGATGGCCAACAGGCACTTGAGAATATGCTCAACATCACTAATCATCAGGAAAATGCAAATCAAAGCCACAATGAGATATTGCCTCTTATCTGTCAGAATGGATATCATCAAAAAGACAAAAAACATAAAGTCTTAGTAAGGATATGGAGAAAAGGGAATCTGGTGCAGTTTTATTCTTCTCAATAAAATTGGAAAGCCTATGGTCAGTCTCTTTGGTGTTATAAAACAATTCAGTAATATGAAAAACCATCTAATAAAATATGAGCCTATAGAATGAGATTTATGTGTGTGTGTAAAGATGAGTTTTTTTGAATAGAGAAAAGAGAGAAAGGATTAGCACATGCATAATCATGTCTATACTTCAAAATGCTGTTTTACTTAATTTGGTATAATGAACAAAGTTGGAATGGGGTTTAGCTAAAAAGAAGAATGGAGCCCATGTTATTAAGATGACACATGATTAATACTTTATTGAGTGCCTCCTGTGACCTAGACACTTCATTGAGTTACAAAATCTTCCATCCCATTCATATGCACTTAACCCTACAGAATAGATACATTTATCTTGTATATTTTGATTTATTATTTCAATATCATTACAATCACTTAGAAAGTATTTTCCACATTTTTAAAGATGAGAAAACTAAGGCTCAGAGGGATTAAATAACTTGTTCAAAATGGCAGAGTCAGGATTTTAACTCAGATCTGTGTGCTGTGAGCCCAGGTTCTTTTCTGCTACGCTATGGTGCTTCAGATGCCATCCATAGACCCAAGAGTACTGGTGCTACAGCTCAGCTGCATTCCTTTACAGGCACATCGCTATTTTTATCATGATATACATACATACATGGTGGAGAAAGAAGCAGTTTTAGTGAAGGCTCCCCAGAAGCAGAAAGGGCTTTAATTAGAAGTAATTTAAATGTTGGGTCCAGCAAATATCTGTAGGAGACAGTGAGGCAAGGACCCGGAGAAAGGGAGACAGCCAGTGAAGTATGCCATCAAGAAACTTACTATTACAGGCAACTAGCACTTAATCCTATTGGAAACCTCTGGGACCAGTGTAGAACACACATCCTTAGGAGAGAAGGGGAGGATTTGCATCATCTCTTGGCCATTGTTTATTAAAGACTTCTCCTAGGGAGCATTAATTACCCATAGTGCCATGCCCCTCCACTGGCAAAGGAGCTTTCCATAGCTTGGGACAATGCCTCAGGCAAATAGACAGACCCTCAGGATGAGAATTGGACAGATATAGGGGACATGGTGGAGTACCAACATTTGTGACAGAAGCCAACATTTTTCAGGGCCAAGAATTTTACTAGGCTTTTTCATAGAACATCATTTCCATCTGACTCACAGTAACTCTTTTTTTTTTTTTTGGACTGATAGAGCCCCAACAGAGAAGTTTAGCCAATTCTCTCTTCATTTAGGTACTGTTAGAATTGAGAGGCAAATCCGTAACTCTCGAATTGAAACCCCCATTATTTTTCCGCTCTATGATACTGCTTATAAGAGGTAATCATTTAAAACTATCACTGAATTATGCTTATTGAAACCATTATTAAATAAGTTTACATTTCCAGTGCCCCCTTTTGCTGAGAGAGGGGAATGTGCCTCAAAACAAAATAAATAAAAAAGAAATCAGAGGAAATTGAAGATTTATCCAAATGTACTCCACAAGGTAGACATGGAACAATGTGGTATTTAGAACCTAAATATTACTCGAAAAATGATCAAGAAGCTTCTCAAGTAAATTCTAAGCATGGAAAATACCATCGTTAACATTTGCTCTCCCTCCCTCCATAGCTCTGAAGACCTACTTAATCTTCTTGGACATCATTAGGGTGAGGGGTGGAAAATCACTGTGATTCCTGTCATAAGGCAACGGGTGGCTGGCTGAGAGAAGCAAAGCAGTGGGACCCAATGACTGCTATGAGGCACAACAGGGATACTTCTCTAACCTCTTCAGCCTTCTTGGCAAGGAGCTGAGGTGTGGGACTGCTCAGTTGCAGAGATGATTGAGAAATATCAGGAGAAATGCCAGAAGTGTGTGCATGCATTAATGCTTGTATATTGGGGGGCTGGCAATTAAGGCCCAAGGCATTTGTAAGGTACTGTATTTGCTACTACAGATACTCAAAAGGAGTTGTTAAGCCCAAAGTACTGAAGAAAAGCTTGAGATTTCATCTTCATTGTCTCAAAATAGCTACATCCACAGCTTTGATAAGAAACATACTTATCTCAGTTCCTTAAGGTTCATCCATCTAGTGCTTGCCACCATAACTTTTTTTTTTTTGGTTTAAAGAAACATTTTTAAAAATTTTTATTAGAATATAGTTGATTTACAGTGTTGTATCGATTTCTGCTGTACAGCATAGTGACCCAATCATATATGTATATATATATGTATTCTTTTTCTCATACTATTTTCCATCATGTTCTATCCCAAGAGATTGTGTATAGTTCCCTGTTCTATACAATAGGACCTCATTGATTATCCATTCTTTTCACTTAGGGATAATTTTAGATTAATGCCAAAGTTGCAAACAATACAAAGAATTCCTGTATATTTTTCACCTAATTCTCCTTGTTATGCAGCATCTTACATAATCATGATGCACAATTTGTTAAAATTATGAATTAACATTGTTATGTTACATCGAACATTGTTACTATACTATGAACTGTTTCTATTTTAATTGAAGAAACAGAAATGAGAAGCTCAGAGACTTAGATTCTAAGACACACTCTCCACCTTGAACCCCATTTAGAGGATGTAAGACTAGGGTAAGACTAGGAGGGCACAAGGCTGTCGTGGTCTTTGGTATTGATTCATTGACTCCACTAAGGAAGAGGCCTCGGTAAATCTGAGGTCCCAGTTTGAACAGGAACTTCATTACCTGGAATTCCCATGAATCACAAATAAGAGGAGACTTACATTCCTGAAGTGGTATAACCTGCCTTTGAGGCAAACATCTGAAATGAAAAGAATTAAACATAAAGTAATTAAGCCTGGACTTTGAGTGAGGAAATGGGGGTCCTAGTCTTGGTCTTTCCACTAATTAAGAACACGTATGATCCCTTAAACATCAGTTCGCCTTTCTGGTCTTCCATTTTTAACATGTATTCAAAGTTGAAGTTGGATTGAGTAATCTCTATGTTGTTTTTCAAATCTAAGATTTTATGAACTATGATGCTTAACATCTTTTTTCACAAATGGTTGACTTTTTTTAAATCAAAATGCTTGTGTAATAACCCACGATTTTGTGAATTTATCTTTTATTTGTTTTTAATTATTTGAATGATGACCCCTCAAATATTGATGGGATAAGGATGGAAGTTTTTCATATTTTGATGCATGTATTATTTCTGCTCTATTTCCACTGCTGAACACTTTTGCAGAGTAAGAAATGTTATATGCTATTAGTACTGTCAAGAAAAAAATATGAACCACTGTGGTAAAGCTAGAGTTTGCCAGTTCTCTAAAGTCTACTTAAATTTGAAGTTTGTATAATAGAAACTTCCTGAATATTGACAACAAAGATATAGTATTTCACTTAAGCAATGATTAATTGAAATATTATATACTACTGCAAACTTCCAAAATAGGCTATGTATCAAAAAACCCAAACCAAAAATGAAGCCAGCAAAATAAAAATACCTTATAAAGAATGAAAAATGTGACACATCCGAAACCATGGCTGCGCAGCTACTGTATAGTTTTCTGATCAATCCTAAGAAGGGGTGGAACAGGCCATTTGTTTCTAGCCAACTGGGGCACTTCCGAATGCCTCTCAAATCCCAGCTAGAAACAGAGAAAATTTGAACTAAGTTTGGGTTCATGCCTAAGCAAGTTAGCAGAACATAAACTATGAACTATTTGTGCTTAACTTTCCTATATAAAATGCTCCGATGGCTCACAATATTTTCAGATCTGTGCCTCAATGTAGGCTTTTTTTCCCCCTGAGTAATTGCCTTGGTGTTTCTTGTGGTTTAATGAGTTTGTGGGATATACATTCATGCCTAAACTCAAGAGTATTACGTACAACTTGCCATTCAGTAAAGAAAATTCTAATCCAAAGCACTCTTCACTTGCACTTATATCAGGACAAAAACTTATTTCAGGAAGATAATGTAGGATAAAAGTAATTGAATCCAGCCAAATCATTTTATTTTATTGGTACGCTATTTTATTTTTTTATCTGCTCCCAATTTCCCTCTTGTTCTCTTTTTTGTTTTAAAGGTTCAGAGTTGGTGCAAACCTAGGGGAGAAAAATGAGCAGACACATCCCACGTTCACAGACCATTTCTCAGCTGTTTTTAGTAGTTGCCTGACAGTTATTTAAGTTTTAAAGATAGGGCTTTGGCATCTACCAAAGAAGAATCTCAAATTTCTCTGGTTTGCAGAACTTCAAATTAAAATTCTAATTGCATTGCATTTCTTCCAAATACATTAGTGGGAGATCCATTCTCTAACAGCTCAATTATAAAAGTAACTTCAAAATAAATTAGACCACATAATATGCTGGGATGTTGTATTCAGATTCCTCACAAAGAGTCCTCTGGATTTCATTTATCTTCACTTGGTATTGAAACTGTTCTGAAGGCATGTTCTTCAAGTTTCTAGAAAATGCTGAATCTTCAAATGAAACACCAATTTGCAGGTGTCAGCCTTTGTTCTCCTTTGGAAGAGCTGTGTCTGAGTCATATGTCTAGGAATGCATTTAAAAACACACAACTCACTTTGATGGCTTGATGGAGTGTGAAACACAATAACTAGTGGGAGTTGGTGTGACCATTCCAAAATAAGTTTGTAGACAGTGGGTGCCTGAGTGATTGGACTGAAAGTAAACACAAAGCAAAGGAGTTGTGTCAGAGAGATCGAAAGGGTGGTATGGAAATTTTTTTTAAATGAGAAGTAGAGTGTAGAGTGGCACGACACAGAGGAACAAAAAACATAGGAAGAATGCAGAAAACAAATATGACTACAGACAAGAATATCAGACCAGGCAGTGCAGTTGAGCTTGAAAACCCAGAAGGCAAAAGCAATATGGCATCCAGGAGGGTATCAGAAAGCTGGTCTTGGAATTATATTGCCTGACCTTATCACCTCTTATTTCTGCCATTTAATCATTGTGTTACATGAGGTGAGATTCTTATCCTTTTCGTGTGCCTTGGTTTCTCCATTTCTAACATGGAGAACCTGGCAGTAACTCACCACCCATAGGCTGTTGTGAGCTTAAGGAACACAATTCACATCAAGGGCTTAGCAGAGGGGAGCGTAACACAAAGCAAGTGCAGATAAAAAGCCACTATGATGGTTATTGTTTTAAAGGAATGAAGCTTTTCTGTTTTGCTGAAAAGAATGGAGACTTAAAATCCTTCATTATTGAAAACCTGTACAAAATATGAATCTGTATAAAATATGGTATCCTATTTCCATAAGTAGAAAATAATGAACACAAGAATAGAAATAAAGTATACACAAACATATCATTCTTGGAAATCAAGGATCTTGCATCATTCATTGCTATGGTCCAGAATGGGGCACTAAAGACATGAAATGGGTAGGACACAAGCTTGTACTTCAGAATATTTTCTGGCATCTATTTGCTTTGTTGTTTCTTAGCTGGTTATGGTAAAAATAGCAGTAAGCTGTAATATTCTTATTTGTGCACCTGTGGTTGGAGATCACACACTGAACAACTGAACATCCAATGTGCTGAATACTTTATATATTTTTAAATTTAATCTTATAATATTATTTAATTTCTTATAACTCTAACAGCTCTAACAGCTAAGTACTATTATGTGAAATGTTGATATTAAAATATTAGAAAGGTTAAAGTAAAACATGATCAAGAGTAGGCATCTGTTAAGGAGAAAGGACCAGGTTTTGAATGTGGTCTGTTGAAAGACTTTATAGTTTGTAATGTGCCATGCTCTCTCTCTTGATCCTTGTCAGTCAAGGTTTCGGTATTAATATGTTCCTGACTGACTTCATCTTTTCATAGAAATGGTTCCCCGGTGGATTTTTCTCTGTAATTGCTTTTCCTTTCCACTGGCAAGTGGAAATTTTCTGTATTGTCTTCTTCTACTGCTTACAATCACCATCATCTGGGACACCAAGGGTCTTGAGACCTGGTGTTATTTTTATTTTCAGCATGGAAACTTTTGCAATGTTCCTCACAACCCCCCACCCCACCTCAGAAGCCCTAGCTATTATTTCAAAGGTTGTTGGCAGGAATTGATGAGTTAATGGTCTGTGTATGCAAAGGCTTGGGTAATATAAGAGCTTTTTGGAACCACAGACTGAACTCCCAACGCTTCCTTTTCCAGGAATAGAAGTCTTTGGTTACCCTCTTGTGGACTTTGCAAAAGACTTTATATAGGTCAGACCTACGCTGTGGAGAAATTGAAGACCACACAGCTTTTGTTTTCCTGTGAGAACCCACTTTCTTATGTAATTTCTTGGACCTGGTTGAAAATATTGGATAAACCAAACCTCTTGAATCATGCTTTAACTATTCATTCACAGGCACTTGACTTTTACTTTCACCTACAGACACCAATGCTCTGTTTACAGATCCATCATCTGACAACTATAATGCCTTTTTAATGGTTTGAAACAATGGAAACAAGGGCAAAAGATGGTTTAGTTTCTATCCTGGTACACAAAACTGATTTAACTCACATTATAACCAAAGTACAGCATCCAGTTTGTTTATACACATGCCTAAGTCTTGCCCTAACAATTTGGGGAAAAAAATGTGTTTATGCTTTCATTGAATTGTATCTTCTGAAAACCTTTATGTCTAATTTCTGGGAAATGTACTTAAATTCCATGGGTCAGGTCTTATAGATCTCATGCAGGTAGAAAGCTGTCCAGGTGTGGGTATATAGCAGAAGCAGCAAGAAGCACAGGGATGATGGACACAAGGAAGGCCAAGAACGCCAGAACGTCTTGAGGACAAATGGTTGGAGGCAGTATCAACTTAACTTGGCAGGGCAGAGGATGGATCTGTCCCAGGCCTTTTAGGAGGAACTAAGTATTCAGGACCCTGATGAGCCCAGACCTTGATGGAGGCCAGAATTTGGATCTTAGTTCCAACAAGGGCTGAGGATCCAAGGAAAATATAATTTGTCCCACAATCACAGTCCTGGCTCTATGTTGCTGAGCCCAATCTGCCTCCCCTGTTTCTCCACCCTTCAGCCCTATTTCTACTCTCTTCTTCCATAATATGCAGGAAATGTTCAGAAATACAGTTGTCGATGCCTCAGATCTAACTCTATGAGGTCATGGTTTTCAAGGTCACAGGACATCACCTGTCATGCATAGTTTCCATTTTCTGAACATTCTGCAGATTGTCAAAATCTATCTTTGATGTTTTATCTCAGAATTAAACACAGTCAATTTATTTTCCTTTGGTAAGCAATTGCCCCTTTCATGACAATGTCCCCTGACCCCTGAATGCTCTGTTCTCACATCCAGTTCCCAGACAGGTGTTCATTCAGATCAATTTCCTGTGTTTTAACCTTCATCACTCCTGAAGAGATGGTTTTCTTGAACCAGAAGACTAAACTATTACTTTCATTGCTTCTATCTGTCCAATAGGCCCTAAATAGCCTCTAATGAGTTAATTACTAATTCACTCATTCAGCAAATAATTAGTGACATATATAATGCTTGAGATGCTGTGTGAGGTAAAAAGATAAGGTACATAGGTCTTCACTACTTCGCCCTCTGTTGGGGAAACTCTAATACAAGCATAAGGTTGACCACACTATGGCTCCTAGCTAGAGCCATTTTGGCATGAGTATTCAAACTGTACTCTAAGAATAGGATTTGGAATAACAGAGATGGAGGAAAGTACATCTTGGGAAGCTGAATGAACATGAACGAAGGCACTAGGGCAAGATCATATAATGCATCTATGGGGAAAAGGAAATCATGTCAATTTTGGCTGAAGTGAAAGGTATGGGATGAAAAGTGGCATAAAGTCTGTCTAATCTATGTTTCCAAACCTAAATATTTCCCTTTTCTTTCCAGGTATCAAAAATCAACACTCACAAGAAAAGTTGGGTTTAACTCCTATATCAAGGACTCCTATTTGGTACAATGTCCAACTTCCAAGCAAGAATGTTAAGCCTTTAAATAAACAGGAAAAATCATCAAATCATTTTGCCCCTATATATGCATATGTGTGTGTGTTTATGTAATAGAGAAATCACAAATAATATAGGGGGTAGATCTAGTTTAATTCTTCATAGAGTTAAAGGGAATTTGTTCAACTTTGTTCATAATGCAAAAAGATAATGCACATCTTAATTTTATTCTTATCTTTATTTTTTTGGCTTGTGCCTGTGGCATGAAGAAGTTCCAGGGCCAGGGATGGAACCTGCACCACCCCACATTAGTGACAATACCAAATCCTTAACCTGCTGCACCACCAGGGAACTTGGTACACTTTTAATTTCAGACACAATTTTTTTTTTCCTTTTTTGGCTGAACCTGCAGCATATGGAAGTTCCGCAGGTCAGGAACTGAATCCAAGCCAGAGTTGTGATCTATGCCACAGCTGCAGCAATGCCGATCCTTTTGTTGTTGTTGTTGTTGTTGCTATTTCTTGGGCCGCTCCCGCGGCATATGGAGGTTCCCAGGCTAGGGGTCGAATCGGAGCTGCAGCCACCGGCCTACGCCAGAGCCACAGCAACACGGGATCCGAGCCGCGTCTGCGACCTACACCACAGCTCACGGCAACGCCAGATCGTTAACCCACTGAGCAAGGGCAGGGACTGAACCCGCAACCTCATGGTTCCTAGTCGGATTCGTTAACCACTGCGCCACGACGGGAACTCCTTTTTTGTTGTTGTTGTTGTTGTTGTTGTTGTTGTTGCTATTTCTTGGGCCGATCCTTTTACCTATTGCACTGGGCTGGGGATCAAACCGGCACCTCCAAAGAGACAAGCCGAATCACTAATTCACCGCAGCACAGCAGGAACTCATATATATATATATTTTAAAGATCTTTCTATGCAATAAAATAAAATAAATGATAAAGCAAAAGGAACTGAGGCTTTGAGAAACTGCTGGAAAAGCCTTGTGGGATTCACCTTAGGGTCATTCAGACTGGTTACAAAGTCCAGTACATGTAGAAGCATGAGAAACACGTTTAACTCTTCAGAGAGGCTCATACCAAAAATTCCAAGTTGCTGGCATTCAACTCACGTGCTGGTATCAAGATGATAATTTCTAATCATTATGAATTATCATCACTATGATGAAAGTTGTAAACCCCTTAAAGATATTGTAGATTCTCTCACCTGCAGTGATTTCATTTGAGGGTATTTTTATTCCTTTTCACTTTTCAGTAATCTAAGTAATCAATTTCTCATTTCTACTGCTGAAACGTATCAATCCCTTAGCCCTCTGCTTCTATAGCCCCCCCACTGGAGGGCTTACGGCACTTTAATCACATCTGATTACCTGCCTGTGGGTCCTGCTAGATGGGCTTCTTCTGAGAGTAGGGATAACGTCTCTCATCTCTCATATACTCCTGATTCTCAAGGTTCATTTGCAATTAAAGATGCAGCACCTAATACATACTCAATATCTATTTGACAAGTGATAAAGCATATCTTTCTAAATCATAAAGGCTGCAGAATAGACACTCTTGCCATATATATAAAAGAGAGTTTGGGTTTGCAGAATGGCTCGGAATGCAGCCCCATCACCACTTAGTAATTTGACTTCAGATTATCTAGCCTTCTAAGTTTCAGCTTCTTCAACTAAAAAAATGGAAATAAAAATGCCTTTCTATTTGTTGTGAGGCTTGAAGAACATAATTTTGCAAAACATCTGGCATGGTGCCTGGAATACAGTTAACTGCTTAAAACGTTGGTTCCTTTTTACTTCTGTAGTCTATCACTTTTCCACAAATAACTATATCATTCAAAACTAAGTTAGCTTTCTAAATTGGAAGATGAGTTGACAATTTTCACCATATATCATGTATGTAACTAAAAATGGACATACGCCAGTTGGGAAATTTGAGTATTCAAATAAAGTGATCCATAAATGTAGACAGAGGATAACAGATATTGAATATCTCAAAGCCAGCTTGAACACTTAGAAAAACCATATGTCTCCTGACTGAGTCTACTGAGGTGTCTACAAATTTAAAGGGCATTTTGACCCAGTGTTTTGATTGCAGTTACATTTGACCCCCATTTCCATCTAGTTGCATCATTTTGTTTCCAAAAATGCTCTTTGCTCCTTGTTCTAAGAAATAAATGCATATTTTAATTATTTTATCCAATTAGTAAACATGATTAATAGAAATGAATCAAGTACAGTTAATAATGTTTAAAATAGGAGTTCCCGTCGTGGCGCAGTGGTTAACGAATCCAACTAGGAACCATGAGGTTGCGGGTTCGGTCCCTGCCCTTGCTCAGTGGGTTAACGACCCGGCGTTGCCGTGAGCTGTGGTGTAGGTTGCAGACGCGGCTCGGATCCCGTGTTGCTGTGGCTCTGGCGTAGGCCGGTGGCTACTGCTCCGATTCGACCCCTAGCCTGGGAACCTCCATATGCCGCGGGAGCGGCCCAAAGAAATAGCAAAAAAAAAAAAAAAAAAAAAAAAAAAAAAAGACAAAAAAATGTTTAAAATAGAGCAAGTTAAAATTAGTTCCCCAAGGAGTTCCCGTCCTGGCGCAGTGGTTAACGAATCCGACTAGGAACCATGAGGTTGCAGGTTCGGTCCCTGCCCTTGCTCAGTGGGTTAACAATCCAGCATTGCCTTGAGCTGTGGTTGGGTCGCAGACGCAGCTCGGATCCAGCGTTGCTGTGGCTCTGTCTAGGCTGGCAGCTACA
Source organism: Phacochoerus africanus (assembly GCF_016906955.1). NCBI lineage: Eukaryota > Metazoa > Chordata > Mammalia > Artiodactyla > Suidae > Phacochoerus > Phacochoerus africanus. The sequence continues at coordinate 86,859,599 of NC_062544.1, read as the reverse complement.
GCTCCGATTTGACCCCTAGCCTGGGAACCTCCATATGCCGCGGGAGCGGCCCAAGAAATGTCAAAAAGACAAATAAATAAATAAATAAGTTCCCCAAACAAAACAAAACAAAATGATGTGAACATTCCTTGGGAACACTGAATTCAGCAAATATTGACTGGAGGAAAATTAGACATAGTAGAAATAATAAATAAAAAATAGAATTTGCAATAGCTACAACTGTGCAGAATAAAACTTGTTATTGATTGGAAAATGATGGAAGAATAAATTCTTTTGAAAAGAATTAGTTCTCAATTTAAAACTTACATTGAGAAGATTGGTCTTGATAACAAAGGTTGTCATAAAAGAAAACTCATTCTATCTAATGTGGAATTTAAAAAAAATGATTGGCTAATTAAATCTTTGGTATAAATTTATGTAGAAAAGAACTTCATAAAGATAATTCCAATATAATAAAAAAGGAAATGGAATAAAATTGTATTTGATTAAAAAATAAGTGAGTGCAATGAAGTTCTAGAAGTACCCTCTAGATGAGAAGTCATAAATATTGCTACATTCTAACAAAAATGTCTGCATTAATCATACACTTGGAAGTGTCCTTGGGGGTCAAGAGAATGAGGACAGAACATCCACAGATTAAATTAAAATAGGACTTTCAAAATGGGAGGGATCTTGTATTCATCATAATCAATTCAGTATTTGGTCAAATAAAGACTTTTAAATTGTCTGATTGATATATCTGAATGTAATTGTTACTCATAGAAAAGAGAATATTACTAAAATAATTCCATTAAGCTTGCCACCCAAAGATGGAATCTTCCCCTTCTACAGAATGAAAAGTATTTGATTCACTAATTTAAAATAATGTCAAGTCTATTTTTAAACATGGGAAGTTGCAAGAAATTGCTATTCTCCCCCCACCCCACTGTCTCTCTCTCCCCACCTCCCTCTCAATCTCTTTCACACTCAATATTACTCATTTGTAACATTCACCAAGCATGTTCTCTGCATAGAAAGTCACAGAGAATCACATACCTTCAGGTGTCAACCAAAAAAACACTGGATTATTCGTTTAAGAATATCTAACTCAGAATTCTATTACAGCATAGTATTATTATTATTATTATTATTATTATTATTATTATTATTGGATTTTTACTGATACATTTGCATTGCTCTGAATAAACACTTTTGGATGAAACACATAAAACACTGTAGTGAAGACCAGAATGATGTATGCTCAGTTTTGAGAGGATTTTAATTCAAATCAGGTGCTAACTGACTCTTTAAAATAGTTGTGTAGGTTACTCCCAAGTGGGTCAGAAAAAGTCAGCACATATCCCAAAATATACCATTTAAGCCACACTTAAGCTTTGCAACTTATAAACCTAAACCAGTATATTTTAAGAATTAATGGAATTAGTTAGCACTAAAGTATGATTTTACAGGCAGATGATAAAATTAGAAATACCACCCTCCTGTGCGTCACATTCAAAAAAGCCAATCTTGACAAAATTCCATTTCAGTCTAGAAAGATTGCTAAAAATAAGCCTGTAATCCCTGACCATCACATCAGCAGCAGGTTTTTGGTAAGGACTGCAGGCAATTTGGGTGCTGACTTCAATACTGGAAATAACATTATATATAACTTTTGGAGAACAAAATCAGCTGCTATAGTCATGATTTTAGTAAAATACCAGGTGTCAATAACAATGATGATGGCTGAGACAACTATCAGTGGTAACAGTAGCAATTAACACATACTGAATATTTTATAATCACTTTTTATCATTTAATCTTCCTAGACCTGATGAAGTAGCTGACCCTACTCTATTTTATAGATGAGGAGACCATGCTTTAGCCAGGTAACATGCCCAACACTGACACAGGTAATAAACGGAGGAGCCAGGCTTTGAAATGAATCTAGAACTCACATTTGTAAAAACTGTCATATAACATCTTACCCTATGGGGTCAATATATATAGATTCACAGGGGGCTGTCAAGCCAAAGGTTAATTTTTAATATCTTCAGAAGAGAAAATGGATATAGATTTCAAAAGCTACATAAAGTTAGATGTACATTAGCTTTCATTTCTGTCTTTAATGTCAATTGACGGAATCTTCAGGGATCCAATTGCTGTCAGTCTATTTAATTTTTGTGTACAGGGTGGTGGCATGAACAAATACACTAGGATAAAAATCCACCATTTTGTGTTTTTTTGGCCACACCCATGGCATATGAAAGTTTCAGGGCCAGGGATAGAACTGCACCACAATAGTAATCAGAGCCACAGCAGTGACAATGCCAGATCCTTAATCTGCTGAGCCACCAGGGAACTCCCAAATTCTTTGTTTTTAAAAAGAGAACCTTTATAAATCATATCTATTTTAAATGGGGTCCTGGGACCTGAGATGCTGAGAAATTAAAAATTGGGTTTTGCCTGTCTTTGCTCATGAATCTCAATTTTAAAAAACCCCAATTCAAGACTCTGATGTCCAAGTAAAGGAGATGTAAACAAGAAGATGGTGGCAGTAGTCTCTAAAGGGTCGTAGACTATGACACATTTTAGTTCTTTCTTCTGTCTGTGGCCAGTTGGAGAAATTAAATACAAAGCAAATACCCATACACACACACACGACAAGAAAGGAAAGAAAAGACGTACTGAAATTTTCATGCCAGATGTCAAATTAATTTAGATAAAATGTTTATTTCTATTTCTTACCATGTATGCATGAGTTATGTTCATGTTTGTTAAAATCTCCAATGGGGAAACTGTTCCAATGGAAATTCTTTATAAATTCAATCCCCTTTATAAAAATTAGGAGGACAAACAGAGGAAAAACTTTCCATTAGTTCAAGGGTTTAGATTGTGAGACCAATTTCCTAAAATAGCATGTGTATTCCTCTCCATGAGAAGGTGAGTCTGAACTAAAACAGTTTGGCAAGCATCATGAAGAAAAGTAGTTTCTGTATTTCTCCTACCTGAGTTTGGAATAAAATTCCTTAAAAAAAAAAAAAAAAAAAACCAGCCTGTGTACATCGGGTCACTCTTTTTCTGGTCTCTGTTATCTTGTGGATTGTATCTGCACATTTTAGCCAGGACTCCAACCCATTATTTTGGTTACATCCTTCTTTTTACTCACTCTGGGTCTGGGATGGCAAATTGGTGACATATGGGCTTGATCAGGCTCATAGAAATATTGTTTGGTTCTTACACTATGCTTTTCACGTTCTGGATTATTTGCCAGTGGTTACATATCAGAGGTTTACTCTCATGTCCCAGTTCCCATCTTCTCTGGAAAAACCAAATGTGGTCACACTGGTGCTGGAGGTAGATCATGGTTGGTTCCTTCAGATGGAACTTACCTTCCCCACTTCACCCACGAGTACTATGCCTGTTTCTCCTCTAGGCCTTTTATTTTGTGAACCCAGCTGTTTAAGAACTTTCTACACTAATTCATCTCATCTACTCACTGTTCCTCAAACACATTGAGAGACTTCCTACATCCCTGCCTTGATTCACACTGTGCCCCCCACCTAAATGTTCTCTAATGAATCTCTCCAAAAGCCCAGCTCAAATGCCATCTTCACAGAGATTCAGGTAGAATCACTTCTACTCCTTTCTAAACTTTTTTTTTTCTTTTTTGCTTTTTTAGGGCTGGACCCACAGCATATGGAAATTCCAGGCTTGAGCTGGAGATATAGCCATTGGCCTATGCCACCGCCACAGCAATGCGGGATCTGAGGAGCATCTGTGACCTACACCCTAGCCCATGGCAATGCCAGATCCACAACCCACTGAGTCGGGGCAAGGATTGGACTGCATCCTCATGGATGCAGTCCTTTCTGCTGCTCCGCAACGGGAACTCCCAACTTCTTTCTAAAGTGTTAAAGAGTTTTTGTTTGTTTTGTTTGTTTGTTTTTTTGCTTGTGCAAACTTCAGCCAAGCCAATATTTTTAAAAAAGAATTTGGAGTATTATTATGTTTGTATTTCCAACAACAAAGTACACTTCTAGAAGGTGGGCTCTAGTATTCCTTGTTTGGTTCATAGCTCATAACACTGTCCTTATTAGGGCTTCCACAAATATTTATTTTATAGTAAATACTGAAAACTTTTGTAGGGTTTAAGTGCAACAATCTCAAAGACTCGGTCCTTTTTCTCTATATCTGTAGTCTTTTAGGAAAATAATCTGCAGTACATTAAACTGTCACTTATTCCAAAAGAATTACGATGATTAATACAGTAGCTGGAAAGAAATAATTGTATACTAAGCACATTTGATGATGTCTTCTTAAGACAGCTGTATAATTTATTTTCCTGGTAACTGAAGAATTCTGTGTGAAGAAGTGGAGATTTGAGGTCTTAAGTTTAAATGATTTTCTCCATAAAGGCATTCCAAGTGGGAATAAGGTCTTAAGTAATTAACCCTTATTCAATTGGCCTTTTACAGGTTAGACTACAACCATGCTTATATTTCAAAAGTAACATACAACAAAATCACACTGGAATTTAAGTTATTTGGGGCAGAAAGAAACACTGTGGTTCTGGCAAGACTGTGAACTTGGTTTCTGTGCAAACCTTTCTTATAGAACACCTGGAAATATACATATGTTCTGAAATATATATATTCCGAAAGAGGAAGTGAAATCTACATATGCAAAAATGAGGAGTAGCAAGCCTGTTAGCTGACACCATGATGTTGAAACTGATGGAGAGATAGGAATGGAGAGCTGGTCAGAAGTAATGTCTGTGGGCTTGGGTTCATGGCCATCTGAGAACAGGTGAGAATACTTCAATCCTACAAACACTAGAACTGACACCCCGTATACAACTGGGAGACTAAGTGTGATACCTGCAGGCAGAAGGGGAGAAATAATTTACCCAACAGCCTACCAGGATAATGAGTAAAACTAGGGTCTGAAAAAGTAATATCTTGAGAGAATTTTGAAAATTCAGGCTTGTGCCTTACATGCATTGATGTCTGAATGTACACCAGCCCTGAGGCACAGAAACCATGAAGCTAAGAAATTTTTAAAAATTTGATCATAGGACAAGGGAAAGTCCTACTGTCCTTGACAAAGCAAGCAAACAAACCACAACAAAAATTCTATCTACCCTCATATCACAATCTGCATGGGATTTCTGCAAAGAAGAGCCCTATTGATGATGAGCTCACAGCAAAAGTTTTTTAAAAAATATAAAATATATGAGTTAGATGAACAGAAAATTAGTACACAATGAACTTGAATTAATAAACTAAAACTTGGGAAATACAATAAGATAGTAAATTTACAATATTTAAATGCCATTTAGAAACTTTATCAATAAGGAACTGGAACTATAAAAAGGACACCAAACACTATGGAAAATTAAGAGATCTGAAAAAGCACTAAATAAAATTTCTATATATATATGGTCAGAAAATAGTTAATAAGGATCTATAATAAATGTACAATTAATTCAGAAGCTTGACCTAATGAACATATATAAAACTTTGAACTGAAAATTATATGCAAAAAATTGTGTGCATTATATCCTGATACATAAATACTACATTCAACTGAGCCTCAACAACTGAAGAATCAGTATCATAAAGACCAGATTCTGTGACAACAAACAAATGTAATTAGAAATCAAAAACAGTGTTAATTTTAAAAAGTTCATATAATTTGTATATCAAAATTTAAAGCCTTCCTCATTTAAAAATATATAGCACTAAATAGGTTATTTAGGAAGGAAGAGAACTTGCATATTAGTGAAAATGAGAATTTAAGTTACTAAAGAGAAAAGCAGAAGGCCCCACCACCTGGCAAAAAAAAAAAAAAAAAATTGCTCTACCTTGTTCTGCTTTACTTACTCAGAGAAATGAAAATTTAAACAAAAATTACACATACTTTATACCCAACTCCCCAACACCCTCCAAGACTTTCACAGTTACTGGTGAAATTCAGGAGAAAGAACACATAATATGGCCAACCAAATAATTAATTAATGCAACTGCTTCAGAGAGGGATTTGGCAATATGCCTTAACTTCGTAGATACACAAGCCCTCTGACCTAGAGAAATTCTTGCACATGCTCATAAGGAAATTTCTATTTGATTGATCATTGCCCACGACCTGTAAAAATGAGAGGTGCAAAGCAACTCAGTAAGGGAATGGATAAGTCAACAAAAAGAATGGGTAAACTGGCTTATTATTGTACAATAGGTAAAATTAAATATTAAAATTGTATTAAATAGGTGAAAATAAATATATAGGATTTACATGTATGAAGGATTAATTTTGAAAAAGAAAAGCTCAATGAAAATGTAAAAAGTTACAGAGATGAGAGAAATGCAGCTTCTGTGTATACACAGAGATACTACCTGCATATCTAGGGCAGGTAATTCAATCTATGTGCTTCAGTTTTCTCATCTATAAATAGAGATGACAGCAGTATTGGGCTTATAAAATTACTCCAGGATTAAATGAATTAATCCCTGCAAAATGCCTGGCACTGAGAAAGCCCCATGTATGTTTGTTGTTGTTGTTGTTGTTATTATTACTACTATTATTTACATTTGTGATGATTTATATGGAAGATGAGACAAAATAATATTATATATTGTTTTACTAATACATTTATATAGCAAAAATAGCACCTAAGAAAATATTATGCATGAACTTCAGAATAATAAGGAGAAAAAAAGAGGGAGCAAGGGGAGTTGAAAGGGTAGTGGGCTCTGGCTTTATCTGTAATATTGCATTGGTTTTAAAAACAGAAATAGGGCAATTATGTTAAAAAGATACAATTTTTAGGAGATGTCTCTTATGTTCATTCTAAACTCTGTTGTGTTAAAAAGTTTCATAATTAAAAAAACAAACTTTCAGGAAATTTCGAACTTTTCAATTTTCGGTTTCTTTCTTGTAAAGTTGTGTTGAAAATATCTGTCTCATGGGATTGCAATAAAATTCAGACGAGATAATGCACAGAAATGCGTTAAGCACCTCACCATGCATAAAGGTAAGCTAAATATTAATTTGATATAAATCAATTGTTTTCCAAAAATGTAAATAAAAATAAATTTATAAGTAATTTTTCTACTCATTAAATGTATTTTTAGTCTGTGTGTGTATATTTTCCTTTTTGTACAAAATAGGATTCATTTAATATATAGAAATATGTGTGCTGAGGTCTCTATTTGAAATAACCTGAGCTTTTCCCCATGTCATTAAATGTTCATTAAAATCATGATGCTTAATGACCTATCATTTCTTACACTGGAATTTCCTTGGTATTTCCTTTTTTTCCTGTCTTTTTCTCTATGTTCTATGGTTTGTGTGACTTATAAGGTAAGTGTACTTTAAGTTTCATTTGGTGGTGATATTTAATTTTTCAAAAGTCATTTAATCTATAGTTGTCTTATTGGTCAATGTTGACAATTTACCCACCATTTTAGTATCTCCTTTCCTGCCCTTATCTCTAAGATGGGAAATGTTTTACACTATAAAATTCTCTTATTCTTGTATGGAACAGAAAAATTACTGAGCCTGATAGAACTACCATTCTGACTTAAAGCAATATCTAAGCAAAGAAGAAAAGTGTTGCATTTTCTTGGAGACCTTGGCTCTCAGAATCAGAGGGCTGAGCATGAGTATGGGAGGAAGGGTTTATAGTTGTGTAAATCTCTCAAAAAACTCAAGTTGATGATACTTGAAGATCCAATACTATTTACCTGCCTTTTAGTGGAAATTCCTCTCATTTATTGTAATAAATAGGTTTATAGTTGATCCTGATTTTCAATGATGGTTAAGATGTGACATTTGTCTTTATCCTGACCTTCAGATGAATGTGAGTGGAAAGATTGGAGAGATTGCATTAAGGGCTGCTATCCAGAAGAACATTTACCTGCATCTGCTATTCTAAAATTTAGTGAGGGAAGGAAACAAGAGAAAGAAAGGTAAAGAAGATACTAATTTGAGAAAAATACTGACAAGTCACATTATTTTATATTACTTTATTTTATTAAAGTATAGTTCATTTACAATGTTGTGCCAATTTCTGCTGTACAATAAACTCAGTCATATATATATGTGTGTGTGTGTGTGTGTGTGTGTGTGTGTGGGTGGGTGGGTATAGTGTGTGTATATATATATATGTACACACACATATAAACATATATAAGTGCAAAAATTCCTAGGCCAGGGATTGAACATGAACCAGAGCAGTGACAACACTGGATCCCTAACCACTAGGCCACCAGGAAGTTCCTTTATTTCCTATTACTTAAAAATATATACCATATTTACTCTTTAGCACTAGAAATTAAAATATTTTATGTTTGGACTGGAGGAAAGGAATATATAGTCTAAAAATTGTAAAAAAGACATACACCAGGTCAACCCTACCTGCTCCCTGGAACAAGGCTCAGAAGTCACGAAAAAAAAATTCACATATTTTTGGAAGTAGAAATATGTTATTTGTATCTTCAGAAATACCTTAGAGTAGAACAACTCTCTTAAAAGCCTACTCTTTCCCTCTTCCTCACATAAAAATAAGAGAAGTTGAAGAGTTCATTTGTTATGACCACTTCATTTTACAGAGAAGAAATATGACGCTTGGAGCCAGTCTTAGACTGTTAAAATCATGACTCCCAGTCTACTGTTCTTCCCAGTGCATCATGAGGCTTCATCAAAGAGAGGCAATAAAGTAAATTTAGAGGTTTAGAATACATTGTCTTTAGGGTTCCACTTTACAATATGAATCTATGAATAAAGGTTGGCTGAAATAAAAGAGTAATTCAAAGAGAGCCAACTCAGTTGTACAAGGTCATTCTGAACAAAGACTTAAAAAAAAAAAAAAACAACTCAGAGTTAAAGGTTATGTCATGAAAGGACTCACCAGCTGTGCTAGTTAGATCACTATCCAAACGAGAGAAGTCTTAAGAGATTAGGAAGGCCGCCTTGCTTCTGGCTTTCCTTTAGAGATTAAATCAGAAATGAAATACTAAACATTTTAATCACAAGTTATTTCTATATCCAATCTAGAGAGTGGCATCGTTTTCTCTCAATTTAAGAAATCATTACATTTCTTATAAGTTGCATGCAAAGTAAAATTGTTTATTGAGCTTGTTTGCATCATAAAATTGGAGGTTCATGGCTGTGGCTAAAATCCTCCAAGGGTTAAAGAACTTTAAAAAGAAATGGATTAATTGAGAGGGATTTCATGGCATGTATATTACTACACAGAATAGAATTACACTCCAATGGTACAAAACCTGGAAAGAATTGAAAGATGAAAAAATGTTCCATTCATGAGTTAGGCAGGTCTGACCCAGTATTCAGTTAAGGACAAAAGGCATGTCAACAGACTAAGGCATTATTTCTTCAACACACCTAAGATTCACATGCAAGACAGTTTTCTTAAAGGAACTGTACTAAATTTTCTCCAAATTGAAAAAGATCTTGGAGATTATCTAGCTCTAGGATGTTTTTGTGTGTTTTTGGTTTTGTTTTTTTTTTTGTTTTTTTTAACAAGTGGCCTCACCTGCGGCATATGGAAGTTCCCCAGCCAGGGGTTGAGCCACAGCCACTGTAGAAGCAATGCCCAGTAGTTATGTTGTGAGCCACATGGGAAGTCCTGTTTTTGTGTATTTTGAAGGAACATCGTGGATTACACAAATGGCCTACAGTTTTAGGCAAACTATTTAGATGTGAGTAAATGAATTCATCATCAGAGATCTACAACTTTTATTCATTTTTTCATTTTGACTCAAGGAGGATTGAGACAGTGAGAAATCAGTCAAGTGTCTCATTTAAAAAGTGATAATTAGGACAGCTATGGCTTGATAAAATTTCCTAGGTCACGCAGCTAATTAGTAGCAGAGTTCTGGTTAGAATAGATGATCTCCAACTTCCAGGCTAAGTGTTCTATTATACCAAGTTATTTTGCAAAATATATATTTTTTAGGGCCATAATTTAAAGGCCAGTGAACTTTATCTGTGGAGCCTCAAGCATCAATAGTAATGCCTGTCCATTTTTGGATGGGGTTGTTTGTTTTTTTGGTATGGAGCTGCAGAAGTTGTGTATAAATTTTGGAGATTAATCCCTTGTCAGTCGATTCACTTGCAAAGATTTTCTCCCATTCTGTGGGTTGTCTTTTTGTGTTGTTTAGGGTTTCCTTTGCTGTGCAGAAACTTTTCAGTTTGAGTAGGTCCCATTTGTTTATTTTTCTTTTTATTGTCAATACTCTGATAGGTGGATCTGAGAAGATGTTGCTGTCATTTATGTCCGAGAGTGTTTGGCCTATGTTTTCCTCTAGGAGTTTGATAGTGTCTGGTCTTATATCTAGGTCTTTAATCCATTTGGAGTTTCTTTTTGTGTATGGTGTTAGGGAGTGTTCTAATTTCATTCTTTTCCATGTGGCTGTCCAGTTTTCCCAGCACCACTTATTGAACAAGCTGTCCTTTCTCCATTGCATAGTCTTGCTTCCTTTGTCATAGATGAGTTGGCTGTAAGTGCATGGGTTGAATTCTGGGCTTTCTATCCTGTTCCACTGATCTCTATGTCTGTCTTTGTGCCAGTACCATGCAGTTTTGACGACTGTTGCTTTATAGTAGAGTCTGATGTCCGGGAGCCTGATTCCTCCAGCTCCATTTTTCTTTTTCAGGATGTCTTTGGATATTCTGGGTCTTTTGTGCTTCCAAAAAAACTTTAAAATATTTTTTTCACGTTCTGTGAAAAATGTCCTTGGTAATTTGATAGGGATTGCATTGAATCTGTAGATTGCCTTAGGTAGTATAGTCATTTTTATAATATTAACTCTTCCAATCCATGAGCATGGTATACCTTTCCATCTCTTTGTGTCATCTTTGATTTCTTTCATCAGTGGCTTGTAGTTTTCAGAGTACAGGTCTTTTGTTTCTTTAGGTAGGTTTACTCCTAGGTATTTTATTCTTTTGGATGCAATGGTAAACGGGATTGCTTCCCTAATTTCCTTTTCTGCTTTTTCATTGTGAGTGTATAGAAACGCTATCGATTTCTGTGTATTGATTTTGTATCCTGCAACTTTGCCAAATTCGTGGATAAGCTCTAACAGTTTTCTGGTAGAGTCTTTAGGATTCTCTAGGTATAGTATCATGTCATCTGCAAATAGTGATAGTTTACAATTCTCCAAAGAAGACATACAGATGGCCAAGAAACACATGAAAAGATGTTCAGCGTCACTCATTATGAGAGAAATGCAAATCAAAACCACAATGAGGTACCACCTTACACCAGCCAGAATGGCTGTCATCCAAAAGTCTACAAACAATAAGTGCTGGAGAGGGGGTGGAGAAAAAGGAACTCTATGACACTGTTGGTGGGATTGTACATTGGTGCAACCACTGTGGAAAGCAGTATGGAGATTCCTCAGAATACTAAACATAGAACTACCATTTGATCCAGCCATCCCACTCCTGGGCATCTATCCAGAGAAAGCCACAACTCGCAAAGACACATGGACTCCAATGTTCATTGCAACACTATTTACAATAGCCAAGACATGGAAACAACCTAAATGTCCATCGACAGAGGAGTGGATCCAGAAGATGTGGTACATATATGCAATGGAATATTACTCAGCCATTAAAAAGAACGAAATACCAGCACTTTTAGCAACATGAATGGACCTAGAAACTATCATGCTAAGCGAAGTCAGCCATACAATGAGGCACCAACATCAAATGCTTTCACTGACATGTGGAATCTGAAAAAAGGACAAACTGAACTTCTTTGCAGAACAGACGCTGACTCACAGACATTGGAAAACTATGGTCTCCGGAGGAGACAGTTTGGGGAGTGGGGGGATGTGCTTGGGTTGTGGGATGGAAATCCTGTGAAATTGGACTGTGATGACCATTATACAACTAAAGATGTGATAAATTCATTTGAGTAATAAAAAAAGGAGAAAAAAAAGAATAAAAAAAGAATTACATGCAATCTGTGTGAAGAAAACAACACAATTTCACCTAATTATATAAAAAATGAAAATAAGTGGAGATTAAATGGATCATAACCCTGGATGCCAAAAAAACTCCATGACATAAAAGCATTAATTTTCCCACATAAATTTCTGAAATTAACTCTAATTAAAATGCTATTTGGGTTTTTTTAGGGGGAGAATTTTTTTTCCTAATGTTGAACTAAATAAGTAAATAAGTTAGAATGGCCCCATTCTACTTGCTGTACCCAAATTTAAAAACTGCAATAACTAATATTCGGCAATATTGGTATAAAATTAGACTGTCAATAGAAGGAAAAGAAAAAAACCTAGTAACAGTCACAAGTAAGCATATAAGTATTACAATGCCATATTGAGTGAGTGGGAATAAACGGATTATTCACTAAATGATCCTGGGAGCTAGAGAGTCATTTAGAATATAAATAAATAAATAAGTTAATTAATTAAGTATTTAAGTAAGTTAGATCCAAGTTTCAATCAGCTATATCAAGCTTCTTCCACCACAAGTAAATCTCTTTTCTCTTTGGATATTCCTGTTATCTTTGGGCCATCCAAAAATTAGTGTTTCTTGTGTCAGATATGTCTTCAACTCTGAACTCATTTAAGAACAGAAGCATTTGGCATTCCCTAAGCCAGAAAAACATTGCTGTCCTGAAACTTACCACACAACTCAGAAAAATACCATAAGGCTAGAAGGGAAAAGGTAGGCCAAATGTCCAGTCTGCAAACTGCTTTCACAGCTCACAAATTATTCTCCATAACAGATATTTAAGCTCACAAGCTATTCTCCAAAGGAGGTGTTTAAGTTTACAAACTAGTCTCCAAATTAGGTAGTTTTCTACTATCTTCTTTTTATAGATGAAAATAATTTCTCAACCTATTCTCGTAGATTTACAGTGAGAGGATACACGTGGTAGCTTATACTTTTAAAAAGGCGAAAATCATTATTATTCTTCCTACTCTGATGTTGAGTTTAGTAACTCTTTCTAGGGTGTGTGTTTTTTTCTTTTAAAAGAAAAACCCAGATTCATAGAATGTTCACAGAGTATTAATGATGTGTATTCCAAAAAGGATGGGTTATGAGGAAAAGTAATTTATGCAACACTTGGGTTAAAGTTTCTTCAGTTTTTTGAGGATTTCTTTGTGCTCACACTACACTAATTATCTTGTCATTCCTTCAGGAGGGGGATGGAAGGGCTGCATTTCTCAAGATTCCACGATAATAGAACCATTTCTTGCTTGGAGTGTTTGGTATGAAGTGTGAACATATTATGAAATTCTGGTACAAAGATCTTCAGACTATTTCAGCTTATTTTCAAGCCTAAATGTGCCAAATACCTTGGCAACTTGAAATCATACTAACTTCCAATCTGCAATGTGAAACCCCCACAAGTTCCCATTCAAAGGATTGAAAATATTATGCAGTTAAAACCTAATTTTGTACAGCTTGCTCTCTAATCACCCAAATAATTTTAAACATCCAAGGTCAGACTATGGGGACAATTAAACATCATAATTGGACACACAGATATACTTTGTTTCTCCAATTTTTATCAGCAAAGTTTATTGTTATAGCTCATAAATGAAGTACAAAAGAAATCTGAGTTTTAAGAACAAACTAGTTGCTTTATATGGCCAAAGGGTAAAATTTTTCTCCTAAAACATGGAAATATTTCTGTTTTCTAGAAGCTTCTATAAAAATAGAACAGAGCATTGTCAACTCTTTTAAAACTGATGGTAGTTTACTTTAGTTTCTTAGAATTCAAGGTAATATACATTGTCTCTGATGATTATATTTAAGGTATGAATGCTGTATCGCTCCAGCATTGAGGTTAATTCCTTCTCAATGAACCTTCTTGGTCCTTTAGGAATTAACTATATCTGCAGATGTGATGGGGATTGGAAAAGGACAGTAAGAACTGAATAGTTGCTGGTTTAGGACTTTATAACCAGGAATATTAAATTAACATAGTCTCAAGACTTTTTAAAACCTTGCTATGAGTGTGGTGAGTGGTCTGGTAGCCCTGATTTCATGAGGAAGGTGGTTAAAAATGCTGTATCTCAGGTTCCACCTCAGATTTACTGAATTAGGATCTGCTTGTTTGTTTCTTTGTCTTTCTAGGGTGGCACCCTAAAAAGGTATATGGAAGTTCCACAGGCATATGGAGGTTCCCAGGCTAGGTGTTGAATCAGAGCTGTAGTTGCCAACCTACGCCACAGCTCATGGCAGCGCCGGATCCTTAACCCACTGATCGAGGCCAGGGATGGAACCCGCATCCTCATGGATTCTATTTGGGTTTGTTACCACTAAGCCAAAATAGGAACACCATTATCTGTCTTTTAATTCAATCCTCACATGCTTTCGGTTTACATTAAATTTCTAGACTCTGTTTAAAAAAAAGGAAAAATTAAGACCAGGAGTCCCTCCCTAGGGTCCATTTGAATGGTTAGAAACCTTCAATTTAGGTTTTTTTTCTCCCCTTTATTTCATGTATTCCAGGAATGAGAATCTACATATCAGAGTTCTCTGAAAATGTTTTATAATCCTTAACATAGAACCTGAAAATGTAGAATGCAAGTCCATTCTACCTTCTTGGGGAAAATGTGATACAGTTATTGAAATAATCAGCTCACAATATCATAAGCCTGGTCAGTTTTTTCTATTACATGAGGTTTGCAAATGCTAAGCAGTTAATAACTAGAGAGCCCTTCAAATCAATCAGCTTTTGTGATGTTTTATCCAACAGGGATCAGGAGATTTAGGATTAAAATTGTCAATGAAAATTTGAAAATGATATCTGACTTAATCCTTTTCTTCCCATTCTAGATTCTTGGGCTTTTTTTTTTTTTTTTTTCTTTTTCCAGTAACACAGATACACATTTAGACATCTACAATGGATAAGCGTACTCCAGCCAGAGGATTAAAAGATAAAAAAGCTTTCCTCTATTACAATATACTGTCATCTCTAACCTTTGAAGCAGATCGTTTATCTTAAAAGGAAGTGTGTCATAGCTTTAGAAACAGAGCTTCGAGAAAGAATTTAAGGAGCATTTTAGCTGTCAAAGAGAGCTACTGACAGCGGTGAGGTCCAGCTAAGGAAGCTTGGTAAGTATCACTGTTGGGTTGACACAGAAGCACAGACTGTTACAATGAGCAAGATGCACTGAGAATTACTGCATCCCCATCTTTCAGCTAACTGCATCTGACTTATGAAGTTTGGGAGGAGAATGATGGTTTACAGAAGCATTTTAATAAATGCGCTTATAATTGTCAACATTTGTTTTTAAATGTTAGGGTAATGATGTTATTTATAGAAGACATTTGACTTTTCTTGAGGGGGCACTGTCTACAATCCTATGTGAAGGGAGTTCCCACCATGGTGAAGCAGAAACGAATCCAACTAGGAACCATGAGGTTGCAGGTTTGCTCCCTGGCCTTACTCAGTGAGTTAGGGATCTGGTGTTGCCATAAGTTGTGGTGTAGGTCGCAGATGTGGCTCGGATCTGGCATTGCTGTGGCTCTGGCGTAGGCCAGCAGCTCTGATTAGACCCCCTATCCTGGGAACCTCCATATGCCATGGGTGCAGCCCTAAAGAGACAAAAGACAAAAAAAATTTTAAAAAAAATCCTATGTGAAGAGGGTATTTCCCCATCATGTATAGTATTGGAGAAACACAGAGCCCCACTCTAACCATGAAAGTGAAGGTGGGGTGGGGTGGGGGTGGGGTGGGGGTTCGGGGTCTCGTCTAGCAGTCCATCTGAGTATATGATGTAAGCTTGGCCAATCAGATTCTCCTTTCAGGAACTGTGAATCAGAGATGAACAGAACATTAAGGCTCGCTCACGGCATCTACAAAGGCAGAAACATGTCCAGGCCATCTTTGTAAAATGTCAGCAACTGTGCTTTTTGCACTGGGGGATCTGGAGCTGCCTTGATTCATTTTCTTTTCCCAAGTCTTATTCTCCATCCTTCTAATTCTGAGTCTGCCTGTCCTGCTAACAATTTCCATTTTTGTTTTAGCTTGCAATCGAAAATGTGACTGATAGAGAAATTTCACCTCTCCACTAAATTTCAACAGTACTACTATTTGAGTTCTATGCAGCTCACTGAAGTGAGATTAAGCGGGCAGCTGCAGTGTGAAAATGGCCTCAATTAGTGACAAGAGGGGAGGTAGGAACAGATGTAGAGAACAGACTCATGGTTGCCAAGGGGGAGAGGGGAGGGAGTAGGATGGGTGGGGAGTTCGGGTTTAGTAAATGGAAACTATTACATTTAGAATGGATAAGCAATGAGGTCCTACTGCATAGCACAGGAAAGTATATCCAGTCTCTTGGGAGAGAATATGATGGAAGATAATATAAGAAAAGGAATGTGTGTGTGTGTGTGTGTGTGTGTGTGTGTGTCTGTGTGTGTCTGTGTCAAATTGTTGTATAGCAGAAATTGGCACAACATTTTATAAATATGCACAACATAAAGTAAATAAACTATACTTTAATTTTTTTTTTTTAAAGTGGAGGTGGTGGAAAAGGTAGTAGTTACCAGGTACAAGAACATAGTATATACCAGAAACTCTGTGAAGTATGTCAAAAACTGCTATGAGGGTCAGTACTATCACATCCATTTTACAAATGAGGACCCTAAGGTGGCTGTATAAAAGTCACACATTGAGGTCACCTTGGCCAAAATCACCTGCTTAGCAAACCCTCGAAGCAAGATTCAAACCCAGTCTTTCTATCTTAAATAAGAACCATTATATTCTATCTAGGATCCTAATGGAGTGCTTTCAGGACTAATTCAATTGTCATTCATTGAACTTCATAAGTGATAATAGTTAAAATAATACATCCCTACACTAATTGGGATATAAGGAAACAGGCAAGGTCTTCTCACACATTTTTAGCTAGGTATTTATTGAAGACTTCTTATAGAAATGTTATGAAACATTTCTTCCCAGCCAAAACAGTGTTTTAAATTTAAAAACCACACTGAGACTTGAGGCTCTGTGTCCAGATTCCATAAAAGTTTGTTATATTCCAACAAATATGAAGGGTGGATGCTAAACTTTTCATCTATAGTAGCTTCGAAGGGGGAAAAAATCCTATTTGTGTGCAATTATAAGGTTATGTGAAAATTACTGGTTTTTCAGAAGCTGACTCAGAAAGTTTGGGCAGATATATTATTCTGAAGATGTATGTAAAAAGGTATATAGTAACTTACAGAGCACTATAACTAAACATGAGGACAACACTTTTGAAGCCATTATCTAATATTCTTCTCATATAAAATGATAAGTATCAGAGTTCCTTGATGGCTTAGGGATCTGGCATCACTGCTGTGGCTTGGTTCAGGGCTGCAGTTCGGGTTCGATCCCTGGCCTGGGATCAGACCACAGACAATGCCAAAAAAAAAAAAAGATAAATATCACTAGTTTCACTTCATACTACTTTCTTTATTAGAAGTAACTGCCATAATAACATAATAAGAATGGTTGTAACAGCTCCTATTTATTGAATAGTTACTAGATGGCAGGCACAGTGCTAAATGCTTCACAGAGCCTGCCTAAATTAATGCTGGCAACTCCAGTGAGGTAGGCACTGTTATTATGGTCATTTTACAATTATTGAAATACAAATGAACTTATTTGCAGAACAAAAACAGACTCACAATCTTTGAAAAATGTATGGTTACCAAAAGGGACAGGTGGGAGGGTAGTGGACTGGGGGTTTGGGTTTCACACATGCACACTGAGGTATATGGAATGACTGGCCAACAGGGACCTCTATGTTGCAGCACAGGGAATTCTACTCAATATTCTATGATAATCTATGTAGGAAAAGGATCTGGAAGTGAATGGGTGTGTGTCTATGTATAACTGAATCACTTTGTTATACAGCAGAAAAGCATCACAACTTTGTAAATCAACTATACCTCAACGAAACTTTAAAAAATGAAAAAAGAAAGAAAAAGGAGCAGAGTAAAACTACCCCGCCCCGGTTCCTGGGGTTCTAAATTCAAAGGATCACAGCTCAAGGGAGAATTTTAAGGCTTGTTATAGCATTAGGATGAAATACAAACTCTAAAGCTTAGTGTGAATAGTCTTTAAAGATCTGGTCCTTGACTATCTACCTCTTTGGCCTCATCGCCTTTCTACCATCCCCTCTCCCGCCTCTATACTGCTTCTCCTGAACTGCTTCATATAGTCCTCTCCCTTCCGTGACACATGTTGGTTCCTTAGCATTTGTAGAGACAAGACCTATTCATTCTTTAATACTGAGCTCATCTTGGCAACACCTTTGCTGATATTTCAGTTAGATGTAGTTGCTGTTCCCCTATGCAAATTCCAGTTATAGAACATAACTGACTGTGATATAGCCATTGAGTTATTTGTTTTTTCCTACTAGACTTGAAACACCATGGCATGAAGTATATTATTTAATTCTTCTTCTTTTGTTCAATTGAAGTATGATTGATTTACAATCTTGTCTTAGTTTCAGGTATACAGCAAAATGATTCTGTTATATGTATCAATTCTTTTTCATATGCTTTTTCTTTATAGATTATTATAAGATACTGAGTATAGTTCCTTGTGCTATATAGTAGGTCCTTGCTGGTTATCTATTTTATATACAGTAGCATGTATATGTTGGTCTCAAACTCCAAATTTAAGTATGTTATTTGCTCTGCCATCTCCAGTGCTTAACACAGGACCAAACACACAGTGGGCACTCAAAAAATATTTTTTGAATGAATGAACAAATCTTAAGTAACAACCCTATTTGTTCTCATCATTTTGATCTTTCCACAGGGAAGAATTTGCTAAATAGTCGTTCTCTTTAATATCATAGTGTTCAAAATTACAGAAGGACTTTTGAGCAAAGAGTTAAGGAATCTCATTTCTTGTCCCACGATTGCTATTTAGTAATGAAAAGACCTTGATGACTTATTTATTCAACACATGTGCCATGAATTGTACACCAGAGAGGAAGCAGCAACAGACACAAGTGACAACACCTTCCACTAGATAACTTGTGTAACCTAGAGCTTGATTTCTCACCATAAAGTCAATAAGCTGGACTAAGGTCCTTCCAGGTCTAAAACTGCATGAAACAATAACCTCAAATTTCCTAAAATATGGTATAGGAACACCTAAAAATATATAGTAAAATAGAATACCAGGGAAATAAGTTCATAACCTGTCTCAGATATAGTTAGTCTGGGAGTATTAATTCTTCCTTCCCAAAATAAATATCTTACAGAGAAGTGACACTATAAAACATTTTTTAAGGATTAACTTGGTTTTGGTCTGATGCAAAATACTGTTTAGCTGTAAGTAGTAGACCCGCCAAGGACAAAATGGGAAAAGATCATTTCAAGGAAATTAACAATGATTAGAAAGAAAGCTCCATTTCACTTCTTGGAAAGATAAATCCATTCTGTACATCTAATGGTAATTACAACATAAAGAACGTGTTCTTTAATCAAGTTCTATTTGTGTGATGAATTTTTTGATTCATGTTAATTGGACCAGAAAAGGTAAAACATATTATTAGTGGACAAATTACATAGTAAAAACCAAATTAGCCTAGACTCAGCTGCCTCATTATAAAATTAGGTAGGGAAGGTCATAATTATTTAATTTGTGCCTAAATCTCAGCTGGAGGAAGTTCCAAATGAATAAATGATCCAAGTAGTTTTAGGCAAAGGGAAAGTCCTTGTAGCCAAGTCTATAAATCCAATATTGATAGACATAATTAGCATACTGCCTTCCTGACCATATCCCTAAAGGTGTTTGGGCAGGAAATCTAATTCTCTAAAGATAAATGTTCGGTTTTTTGTTTTTTTTTTAAATCATAACCAAGTAGAACATATCAATCCCTGGACATGCTGTGATCATAGGATGTACTTCCTGACACATCCCTCAAATCTGTTGACAATGAATGGTTTCTTCTAATGGTTAATATGGGCACCAAGCTATTATAAAAATAAAAAAAAAGATGTATTAAGCACACAAAACTGGGTTTGTTCTTCCATGAAAGACATAAATCATGGAACCTGAAGTAGCCTTTGAAATTACATAATGAGTTTTCTCATGTTGTAGCTGTGGAAGCTGAGGGCCAGACAGGCGAACAAAATTACTGCCAATCTCACGGTTGGTTGCTGTTGGAGTCATGAAGATAGGAGAGATCTATTGCCCCAGGCCAATGGCCTCCCCATCATTGCATTTTGCCAATGTTCTCTTTATGAGCTGACTTCCAGTTTACATGCTCCCCTCCACTACCCTAAACCTAACACCAGGGTCAAGTGTAGGCATGGCAGGGGGCAACACAGAAGCAGTTTAGGTCGTTCACTCCTTTTTTCTTGGAAAATAAAATTCTCCGCGTGTTTGTGGGAAGAAAAACATTAGCTAGTTTGTCAGTCTGCAGCAGGACTGCTATACTGGAACTGAAACACAAAGCTTTCCTCCTATAACTAAATTTGAGAGCGTGAATAAGCTGAATTTCCCCATCTGGAGACTCTCAGACTAGACAAGACTTACAAATTAATATGAGTGTATAGGTCTGGGGCCCAAAGGAAATTAGGTCAAGTCCAGAAAGGAATCAGGTGGCTGACCATAAATCAAAATTTTAATATGGATTCAAAATTTAATATGGACTACATCAGAGTTTGTGATGATGAGGACTTCAGGACAAAGTTATAAAAGGAAAACAATACGGAAGGACCGAAAATGTTTTAATCCAAGTGCAATCCAGTCTCTGCTCCTCCTTTTAATCATCTCTTTTTCCCACCTCTCTCTCTCTTTTTCTCAATCTCATTCTCTTTCTCTCACACTCTCCCTTTCTCTTCCTCTCTCTCTCATATCTCATATGATCTTTATGTGGGATATTTCTGTGTACACACTACAGCTTTATTTCTCCTTTTACCTTGTTTTTGAGAAAGGAAGTCCACACTAAGGTATAGAAAAGTGCTGATACAGAAGGTAAGAAAACCACCTGAGATGACAATTATCAGAACACATCAGTTTCATTGTTGTAGCTCAGGGACCAAATTGAGAAGCATAGGAGCATTTTTTTTTTTCCTTTTTTAGGGCTACACCTACCACATATGGAAGTTCTCAAGCTAGGGCTCAAATTGGAGCTACAGCTGCCAGCCTACACCATAGCCACAGCAATGCAAGATTAGAGCCACATCTGCAAGCCACACCACAGCTCATGGCAATGCCAGATCCCCAACCCACTGAGTGAGGCTAGGGATCAAACCCACATCCTCATGGATGCTAGTCGGATTCATCTCCTTTGCACTACAATGGGGAATTTCTGTAGGATCATTTTTAAGAACCTAGACAAGAGATTCACCCCCTTGAACCTGCTCTCTTAAGGTCTCCAGCTCATTCTCCAATGCTGCCGTTTGAGGGCTTTGTCTATGCCCTATGGTGAGAGGGTGGCATTTATGAAAGCCAACCTAGGGATGTGCCAAATGCATCCTGCCCCTAAGAGCTGGTATAAGAAGTTAGAGCCTTTTCTCTATTGATAATCTCTTGCAGCTTTATCCCTGTGCAAAGGTCTGAGCTTCTTTGAAAAGCCCAAGATTGATTTTTAGAGGAGAAGACAAGTCAAGGATTTTCTAGCTAACCAAGAAACCGATTCTTTGATTACATGTCAGATTAAGGATAAAAAAAAAATATCCTCCATAAGGTACTATGACAATTCTCTAAAAAGAGAGACTGTGAGAAGAAAGCAGATATTTTAGGATAGAGGGTTATAGCCTTCACAATTTTCATTTTCTATAAAGTCCTTGCAGTTGACATAAGTTTAAAAAATGTGTTCATGTGCAGAACATTTCAGATTCATTTATGCAGAATTATGTAACACTTGGAAAATCTCCCTTAAACTCCCATGTATTTATGGGGACACAAAATTTTACAAATTGTATTTGTAAATATTCAGTCCTCTCTATCATCACAAATTCTCAAAGAATACTAAATATGGAAATATGATAGCACTGTCAGAGAGACAGTATGATAGCACTGTCTCTCTTCTTTTAAAGGAAATAATAATGGGGCTAGCTTTTCTATTAGCTTGCCACCTCAAATACAAGTGATCATTTTCTTATGATTTAAAATGACTGCCAGTTACCCATGATTTACTGTTACTGGCCCTTCATCATATATATTGAGATAAGACTGCACATTACTTATTCTAAACCCTTCTATAGCCTTTTTGGTCATTTTAAAAATCCATTGGTCTTTGAAAAAAAAATGTAAGTGTGTTCCAGAAAACTTTCTCCAAAGAAGTAACTTGTACCATGGACCCTCACGGCAAACCCCCCCCCCAAAAAAAAGATGACACAAATTGACAGTCAGAAGATATAAATTTATAGACTCATTTTTCACCTCCTCCGAATTCTAGACAATCTTTCTTTTCATTTAAAAATGGAAAATGCGACAAACATAAGCCCTTACCAACTTCCCACTTCAGAAGGCTGTTGTCTTCCCTCTCCATTTTTCCAATGACATACCAGATACATGCCATCCAGTGTGCAAGGAGAGCAAACATGGACATGAGCAGAGTCAGGACGATGGTGCTGTGTTGGGAATAACGGTCCAACTTCTGCAGGAGACGCAAAAGACGTAGCAGCCGGACAGTCTTCAGAAGATGCACAAGAGACACCTGCAGTGGCAGACAGAACCGCACAGCTTGGCTCATGAGGTCACAGCATCCACAAGTACTTTAGCTATAGCCATTCTGGGAAGTTCTTGAAAATAAGTGTAGTTGGGATTCCAGTGCTGTAGTTATTTTTATGGCCACTTCTATGTTGTTTCTTAACACGTTAATTATATCAGAAGTTGATAAGACAAAGGATGATTAAGGCAATTTAATATATTTGAGTGAATACTTATCTTCTTTAATTAACATTTCTTTTTTCTCCTACCTGTCTGACAATATAATTTTGTATATACTGATACATAACTGAAACACAGTATGGGATCAGGATTAAATATAAGGTGTCTCATGTCTCTTCCTCTATATTTTAATTTCTTGCAATTCCACTTTCCCCTCCTCCATGTAGGGAATCTTGTTTTTTTTAGGGCCACACACATGGCATATGGAAGTTCCCAGGCCAGGACGGAATCGGAGCTACAGCTGCCAGCCACAGCCACAGCAACATGGGATCCAAGCTACATCTGGGACCTACACCACAGCTCACAGCAATGCCGGATTCCCGACCCTCTGAAAGAGGCCAGGGATTGAACTCACATCCTCATGGATACTAGGTGGATTCATTTCTGCTGAGCCACAACAGGTTTTTTTTTTTTTAATAAAAAAATTCATATAGGGTGAAGTAAAACCCTGTAAAGTGGTAACAGAATAAATTCAGCTTTCTTATTTTTATAGCTGCAGCATCTGTGACATATGGAAGTTCCTGAGCTAGGAGTTGAACTGGACTTGCACCTGCAGGCCCACACCACAGCCACAGTCACAGCAACTCAGGATCCTAGCCATATGTGCGACCTACACCGCAGCTTGTGACAATGCCCGATCCTGAACCCACAGAATGAGGCCAGGGATGGAACCCGAATTCTCACTGAGACTAGCTGGGTTCTTAACTCGCTGAGCCATATTGGGAACTCCAGGTTTCTTATTTTTAAACAGCGAGACCTAAAACCTTGAGTAACATCTGCTTACAAATACCCACCTGCTTCATGTGCTTTGCTTTCTTCTTTCTAACATTATCAATAGACAGAGAAAACATTTGCCTGAAGCATATATACTCTAAGCTCTCTGTTAAACAAACATGCTTAGGGACTCAAAACCAAATAGATCAAAATTTTTGAAAAATCTCCTAGGTCCTGTCTTTTTATGCACTAAAGCAACAGACTTGTAGCTAAGGGGTTATATTTCTGACCTTAGGGCTCAGCTGAAAAATGTGCACCATTGGTGTCCACCAATGGCACTATTGCCATATATGTGGTGCACTAATATACACTCTTCTCACCTTCCAAAAGCCTCAAAGAACATTCTGAATAGGAAAATGAAATAAAATAGTAACTTATATGTAAATAGAGTTTGATAATTCTTTGACTTATTCTAATTTGGGGGGGTGAACCGGAATTAGAAGGGAAAGAAGGAGTTTGCGTGACTACACCTAAGAAAGATTTTTCCTTCACAGGCGGAATGAGAAACAAGGTCGCCATCTTTGGAGAATTTGCCTTTGTAATTAGCTGGAGTCAATTCACCTCTAGTTTCTGTCCTCGTCTAGCCATCTTCCCTTATTTCCGAGAAAAACATACCATACCTAGAAAAGTGCCTGATACATAGGAAGTGCTCAATAAATTTGTGTTAAGCGAGGAAATGGATAAATCATTAAGTGATGTTAAAAAACACTCCAAACGTACGATAACAACAGATATTCAATAAAAGTGTTTTCAATTATAATCCTGTGAATTAGTTTATACTGAAATAGAATAAAATCATAAGGTCACTTGAGGAATTTGCCAGGTGGCTGTGCTCTTTAATTCCTTTTGTCATTCTCTGGGTAGAGTTTTACTTTCTTCTCTTTCAAAGCCTAGTTCTCACCTATTGTTTTTCCCGCTGATTGTAAGCCACATACAGTCTCTACTTTGTGGCTTAGGGGGATTACTAGGAGTGAAGTTTATTTTACAGGTGGATGAATTTGATAGAAAGATGACAATTTGGTAGGTAAAGTGAAACCTGAAGTAGAAATCTCAAGTGGAGGACACCATCTGCTATGGATGGAACTTTGCCTTGGCAAATTTCGCATGTTGAAGCCCTAGTCCCTTAATGTGACAGTGTTTTGAGATGGGGTCTTTGGGAGGTAATTTGGCTTACCAAATTACCTCCCAAAGATGAGGTCATGAGGCTGAGGCTCATCAAGATGAGGTCATGAGGCTGAGGCTCATCAAGATGGGATTAATGCCACGAGAGCCCTCTCTCTTGCTCCCCACCCTCCACAATCTCTCCCTCCCCTCACCACATGAGCATCATATGAAGACACAGAGAGAAGACAGCTGCCTATGAATAAGGATGAAAACCCTCGTCAAAAATCAAATGGCTGACACCTTTATCTTGGACTTTCCCAGACTTCAGGACCATGAGAAATAAACCTCAATTTGTTTAAGCCATCCAGTTTAGGTTATTTTTTGAGAGCAGGCTGAGCCGACTAAGACACCTTCTGAACATACATAGATGACTGCAAGTCCCTGTTTTCTCTGGCTAGAGAGGTGATGTTTGAAGAAAGAATTTGGGGGTTGTGCTTACATAAGAACAACAGTTATTTGTAAAGATAAGAGACATGACCCTGGGAGTCTAATATGAGGCAGCCCTGGTGATTTTGCTGGCACTTTCTTTTTTTAAAAAATTATATTCCTATTTGAGTCAAAAACTTCTTGCTATAAAATATGAATTTTGGATGTTGACAAATGGCAAAAGAAAGAGGCATAGTTGATTTAGATAGAAATATGTAATCTGAAAGAAAGTAAAGGATTCTTTTTACTCTTGGGTTGTTGTTTTGAATTTGTCTCTGATGAGAATTCTAAGCACCTTGTAGGCAGGTGCAAAACAGTGAGTGATGCATACATCAAAAAAATCCTATCAGAGTTCTTTTGTGAGTTAAGGATCCAGTGTTGTCACTGCTGTAGCTCAGGTTTGATTCCTTGCCCAGGGACTTTCACATGTCACCGGTGGGTGAAAAAAAACCCCAAACAAAACCCTATCAAATATCAGTTTCCTTCATTATCAGGTGGACATAACCACCTCCTAGTTATCAACTAAGGAGGAACAAAAGAAAAAGAAAAAAATTAATTAACACACATACTGAGGTCTTTCTAGGTGTTAGACACTTAGCAAGGTATTTTACAGAAATGTCAACTTTTTAGGCTGCTCAGAAACCCTGTAGGAATTTTTATGCTCATTTTAGGCGTATTTTGACATTAACTTCCCCAAGGATGTCACTTAGATGGTGAGTGATAAAATCTGGATTCATACTTAGGCTTTTTTTCACTATATCACAGTTTCCTTGTCTCATTCTCAATTTTCTCTCTCATAGAGCCTTTCATAATGCCCTATATATGGTATATTTTAATAAATAAATGTGCGAGCTATACATAAAACATTTGTCATCAGCAGTTGTGGGCACCAGGCAAAGCTAAAGCATGCAATACATTTTTGATGGCTGCAATTCATTTCTGAATTGCAAATCTCTATGGAGATGCACTAACTGGACCCATTTTAGGTCTAGGAAAATCAACACCTTTGTTTATTTATTTCTGCTTTCCTTTTTGTAAGTCTGTATGGTATAACAATAGCAAACTTATAAACTTTTCCTCATAACTTATGCTTTCCTGGGAAGTATATATAATATTTTGAATAAGCTTTCTATTCAAATAGAATATTTCATGCTGACTAATTTAACAAATTTGTATGCTAATTTGCTAAATAATCATATGCTCACCCCTGTGAAAAGCAGAAAAATTATCAGTGAAAAGAGAGATTCCTTCCTCTTTTTCTTTCTCTCTGAAATAGGTATTGATTCATAGCTTGCATTCTTTTTTTTTTTTTTTTTTTTTTTGCTTTTCACGGCTGCACCTGCAGCACATGGAAGTTCCCAAGCTAGGGGTTGAATTGGAGCCACAGCTGAGGCCTATACCACAGCTCACGGCAACACTGGATCTTTAACCCATTGAGTCAGGTTTGAACCAGCATCCTCATGGATCCTAGTTGGGTTTGTTAACCATTGAGCCATGAAGGAAACTCCTAGCTTGCATTCTTTACAAAGAATTTGTACATATTTCGTAAGTGAGAACAAAGGGAGTGGAAGTGCAGTGAAAATGTACAAGTATTTAAAATTCATCAAATTATGAGAATTAGACCTTCTCAAAAATTCTTCACTTGCATTAATTTCAAGCAATGAACATTTTAATCCTATCTAAACATATGTGTTTTTATTTTATATTCTACAATATATTTTAAATTATCCTATTTGTTGAGTGCACAGAAAAATAGAATATATAAAAATATTATTAGTATTTAGTAGCAGAGCAACAAGTTAATTCATATCAGGGTCTATGAAATGGCATTTAACAATTCTCCAGGAAAAGGATAATTTGGGAAAATTTTCTTATCATTTTGTAAATTGTACACTTCTTTGGGATTTTTTGGGGCTGTCTTGCAAAAGCTTTGTTTTAAGTCATTACAGTTTCATTATAGCATACTTATCTAGTCAAATTCAATCTTTAAAAGCACTTTAAAAAGCTCAGATAACAATTCAGTTTAGCACTGATTGATATTATATGCTAGATTTTCCCTAGAGCTCTCCTTTCAGTTGAGTTATAAACCTCTTCAAGATATTGACACTCAACTTCCCAACTTAAAAAGAAAAGAAAAGAAAAATACTATTGTACAGGCAATTAAGAAATCCACAACTCTGTATTAAATATTCAGGATTATAGCTCAATCTTCATTCTGAAATCAATAATGATAGCATTTTTTTTTTAATCTTTTTAGGGCCTCACCCACGGCACATGGAGGTTCCCAGGTTACGGGTCTAATGGAGCTGTAGCCACTGGCCTGCACCACAGACACAGCAATGCCAGATCCGAGCCATATCTGCGACCTACACCACAGCTCATGGCAATGCCGGATCCTTAACCCACTAAGCAAGGCCAGGGATCAAACCCGCAACCCCATGGTTCCTAGTCGGAATCACTTCTGCTGCACCACTACAGGAACTCCTGATGGTATTTTTTAATATTGAAAACTATGCTTTTAAATTCTTGATAGAGAATATAATTTCTAAGGGGAGGAGTTATCAAGTAAGCAGGCAACATGTTTAAATTGAACTAAGGTTTAGTAAATTTTTGCCTGCTAAAATCAGTTACTCTAACAGCAAACTGCATTACTGATTCAAAAATGCCATTCTACTTTCCTAAAAATCTCTGTTATAAGGAAGTACTCAAGGCTTTTAGGAAAGTCAATCATTAAATAGTAAAAATAGCTACTACTGCAAGTGGGCACACTTTACTTTCTGTGTGAATACATGAGAATAAAGATTTAAATGAAGAAAGAGGAGAAGTTACAAATATCAATAAAAATTCAAGAGGATGCTTAGTTTATGTTGGTCATTTTATCATTTAGGTTTTTGTCCAATCCAACGTTTTTATGAAGACTTCTAAGAAGTGATGGAATCCTCTTATTTTAATTTCAGCATTTCTCTCTCTATCTTGATAAGTCTTCTGTTTGTTTTGCCAACAAAGAATGAAATATTCAAGAGATAGAGAGTAAAGGTCATGAAAGTAGAAGGAGTCTTCAAACTCTCAACCAAATTCTTGAGGCAAATATCTGGCTGAGTAACATAAAGTAATACTTATATTCCTGCAGATGGTTTCCTTATCAAAAGATTTGTTTAGTGAGTCATGATTGATGATAAATTCCTAGTTCTAGTTATTTAAATTATCAGAGACAAGTAATGCAAATTTCAAAAGGAAGTAATTTCTTTAAGTGGGGAATCTGGCCTGCATATCTTTAGTTGCCTTGGCCTCTTTATTAAAAAGGGCATGAAATCCTGGACATACGAATTGCTGCAAACATTTAGAACCTGAACATGTGAAAAGTAAACATGGGGTAAAACCAACCACCAAGGTCATGTAGAAGGGAGCTCTTTACTCACCACTGTGACATTGAAAGCATACAGGAGGTCAAAAGGCAGGGCAGCGATTAAATCAATGATGAACCAGGTTGTGACATAGTGGATGCAAATTGATCTTGCTTCAAAGATAACTTGGCCAGACTTGCTGACATAAGTTGTTCGAAAATTTAAAATAATATCTGCTTGAGAAAAAAAGAGAGAGAGAAAGAAGTAAGGAGAAAGAAATTAGAAGAAAAGAAGGGAAGACAAGGAGAGAAGAGAGGACAGAAGGAAGACAGGCAGGTGGGCAAGGAGAAAGGGAGGGAGGAAGAAAATTGTATTACATTAGACTAACAACATCGCTTCTCGGCCTTTTGGCTAAGATCAAGTGTAAATTAGACTAACAGTAGGCTTTTAACTTATTTGATTGACAATATCCAAAATACTCTTACTGATAGATCCAATTCAATTCAACAAACAGGTATTGGAGAAAGGTGAAGAGAGTAATATTTTCTGAGCACCTAATACATTCCAGACATTGGGTCACATGCTAACATAATTAAAGTAAATAACGATAACAGCAATAGCCAACACTAAATGTTCACTCTGCACCAGACACGGTCCTAAGAATTTTGCATAGATTGTTTCGCTTACTCCTCAGAACATCTTTCACAATAGAGTGTATTAACACAGTAGTCAATACACAGTAGACAGTATTAACAGAGGCAGAGACTAAGTCTTCATAGAAAAAGTAACTCATCCATGATCATCTGGCCAATGGTGACAGAGACGATTATGGACACAAGTACAATTGCAGTCCCTACTCTTTTTCTTCTTCTTCTTTTTTTTAATCCAATAGTACTCTCTATTCCATGTACGAAGGTTTTACTCATCTCTGTATGGATATGAAATTCATCACTGTCCTGAAGGTGTTTGCATTCACAAAATACTAGAAATTTCTC
The DNA here is from genome assembly GCF_016906955.1 of Phacochoerus africanus. Taxonomy (NCBI): domain Eukaryota; kingdom Metazoa; phylum Chordata; class Mammalia; order Artiodactyla; family Suidae; genus Phacochoerus; species Phacochoerus africanus. The sequence goes on along the minus strand of NC_062544.1, from coordinate 86,830,005 downwards.
ATTCAGATTTCTAGGTTTAATTTCCACATTCTGCTTAAATGGATGAGACCATCATTTTCAACCATTCCTTACACCAGCATTTTATATTATTTTTATTTTATATTTGAATTTATTTTATATTTATATTATATTTTATTATATATTTATCAAACATTTTACAGTATATGCATATATGAGTGTTGGTCAGATGACAAAGCCATAGCCATGTGGATCATCATCAGCTCAATCCTGGAGCTTGTGAATAAACTTCTCAGAGTCTATCACATAGTTCCGGGGTTGCATATCATTAAAGCATCAGAAAAGATCATTCTTTCCTTAATTTGTTTTAGAGTTGAGTACAACCAAGCTGTAGGGAATTTCAGGATTAGTGCATACATGCATGTGCGATGAGGGATGAGAATTTTAGGGACTGGTGATTCCAACAGAAACATATTTTTCTGTAGGACTTTGTTCTTGGGGAGTGTCCTACTCTGGTGACAAAGATCAAAGGAGAGAAGGTAGGGAATGTAGGAAGTAAATACCCCAAAAGAGTAGGAATTCAAGGACTTAGAAAGTGAGCGTGAAGCTTAGAGTTACATAAATTTTAAAAGAACTGGAATACTCATTATAGCTAATTTAAACCACTAAAAATAGGTGGAAGAATGTAGTATGAGGTCAAGAATTTCTTGAGTTCATGATCATAATGATAACAATAATAAAAATTATAATAAGATGCACTTTATACTTGCATATCATTTTTACTTTTCAATTCATATCACATTTGCAGGCAGAATTTTAAGATGAACCCTCCCCCATGACTCTCACTCTCATATGATCTATTCCTCTTGAGTAAGGGTGATGAAATATCAAATGAGGACCATGCTGTACCACACAGCTAAAGGGAAATGATCCTGCCTGGCCTGACTTAATCTGGTAAGCCCATTTAAGCAGAGTTTTCTTCTGTTAAGGGATTGGAAAGTAGTGAAATACACTCTTCCTGGCCTGGAAAAAGCAGCTGCTATATTATGGGAAGGGCCATATGGCAGGGAATGGTAGGTAGCCTCTAATTGCTGAGAGTGACCCTTCATTGACATCTAGCAAGAAATGGAGACCTTAGCTCCATAACCATAAAGAAATGAGATTTATTAATCAGCCACATGAGATTGGTAGAGGATCCTGAGCTCCAGAAAGGAACACAGTGTAGCTGACACCTTGATTTTCAACCCTGTGAGAGCCTGAGCAGAGAATTCAGCTAAGCTAGATTTGGACTTCTGACCTATAGAAACTATCAGATACTAAAGAGGTATTGCTTTAGACTGATACATTTATGGTAATTGTGCAGTAATAAACTGATGTAACATTTATTAAGTGATTTGTTTCTCACAGCCTCATGAGATGAGATAATATAGGAATTATGACAAAACAGAAAACTATTACATTGTTATAGATAACAAATGTGTTCTTAGAAGGAGACCAGTGCTGTTCTAGGACCTCATAATCTCATTGGCTTCTTACACCAATGCTGAGAGGTTAAGTACTTTTATTAATCCCTTTTACAGATGAGAAAACTGAGGCAGAAGAGAAGTCAAATGACCTGCCTAGGATTGGCAGGATAATGAAACTAAAGCACAGGATTAAAGCCCTCAGCTAGTTAGTGAAAGAGTGAGATCCAAACACAAGTCTCTTAAATTCTAATTCTCTGTCTTGGGTTCTGGTGCTGTAACAGAGATCCGTTACATCTTAGATCTGGAAGCAAGTTTTAGGTGATTCAAAAAGAAAGAATTAATTGTTCTAGACTATTGTGAATGACCTAACTTATTAAGATGACATTATGAGAAGTTATACTTTTGTCAAAAAATAAAAACATCAAAATACTTCCATTGTTGGCAGTTCCTGCTATGGCACAGAGATTAAGGATCTGGCATTGCTGCACTTTCAGCATAGGTCACAGCTGTGGCTCCAATTCGATCCCTGGTCCAGGAACTTCCATATGTCACAGGTACGGACCCCCCTAAAAAAATACTTCTGATGTTAATATTGAAAATACGGAAGGATGAAACTAGTTGATAAGCCATTCTACAAAGGATGAACACAATCACAAGATGATTTTCGCTGCAGATTAAAAATGCTATCATAGCAACATACCCATGCATCACTGAAGCATGGCTGCCAAGAGGGGCCTGGGAGCTCAGGGGAGTGCCTTGAAGTTGCTATGGTAGCATGTGAACTTTCATTCTTTCTGTGTTTAACTTTCTAGACTCACATATTTGTGTATTAGCAGAACAATTTAACAGGTTAGACACCAGCTGTTGAAATTAAGCAGCGATTTCAACTTCACGGTTTTCAAAAGAAAGCTCAGATGAGGCATTTAGTTTTCCAACTTTTTTCTTCTCTTTTTGCTTTTTAGGGCTATATCCACAGCATGTGGAAGATCCCAGGCTAGGGATCAAATGGGAGCTGCAGCTGCTGGCCTACACCACAACCATACAACACGGGATCCAAGCTGTGTCTGTGACCTACACCAAAGATCACAGCAATGCCAGGATCCTTAACCCACTGAGCGAGGCCAGGAATTGAATCTGCATCCAATTGGGTTTGTTACTGCTGAGCCGCAAGGGAACTCAGTAAGAAATCCAAAGAGGGGTTTACCAAGCCCTTCAATGAGATTTGCTTTCCAAACTACAGGCTGAGGTAAGCCTATGTGTTCATTATCAAATTGAAGGAACAATTTCCTTGTATATTTACTAACTGATCACTAGGTTCTACCACAAATTTCAGAGAAAATCCACAGCCACCATCCACACACCTAGGGTGCTCTCCTGAATGAAAGAAATGATTGATTGGTCTTTGGTTGACTGATACATCAAACATTATAAAATCTATGTGATTAATTATGTGGCTGGCTAAAGAATAAAATAGAGGTGCAGTCTTCTGAATAGAGAAGGTATTTTCTTGGATGAGTTATTACCAAATATCAGTTTAGAAGCCTTTTTAAAAAAGCATCTGTCACTCAACTGAGTGAACTGGATAAAAAGAAGACATGCTTCCTCTAAGTTTAAAAAGAAGTAATGATAAGACTTTTATACACAAAAATGTTAGCAGCTAAAGAATAAAAGCTATTTTTAAATGCATGGATGCAAATATACTTTTGAAGTACTTGAATAGTTTCAGGTTTATTTTCAAGGGTAAAAGTGAGATTATATATTATAGCCTAAAATTTCTAGGACTATGGTACAACTGTACAAAGACTGTAGGTTTATTGAGTGATGGGTATTATTTTTAGATAGCTGATTTTTGAAACACACTTTTGTGATACACGTAAAAATAGACTTAGTTCTGTTGGACTGTGATTTACTAAACATATTTTCATGTTCGTTAGCCTGTGTGGTTCCCATGCCAACTCTGAGGTGTACTATCAAGGACATTTTACTAATGACTCAGGAGATTTAAAGAAATTTTTCAAAGTCATGAAGACAGTAAGCAAGAAAGAAAGAGGGTATCTTTTGATGCTCAATTGCATTTTCCTTTTATTACCTTAAAGATTTCCTGCACTTTCAAATACGTTTTAGAGGCAATAACAATAGGCCGATCCAGGGAAATATATTTCCAATTGTAGCCCTTAGATTCAATTCATCAATGGCCCCACCCAGGTAAAAGAACATTACATTCCAGTCACAGAATTGAATGTGGAGAAATGAACTCTTTATTTATTTATTTATTTTTTTACTTTCCCACTGTACAGCAAGGGGGTCAGGTTATCCTTACATGTATACATTACAATTACATTTTTCCCCCAGCCTTTCTTCTGTTGCAACATGAGTATCTAGACAAAGTTGAACTCTTTTTGATTCTGGAAATACAGAGATTAAGCATTTGTCCAGGGACAACTGGGAATTCACTTTGTATTTTCTCCACTGAGAAGGACTTTGGGTGTGTGTGGGGGGGTGTTCAATGTAAATATTCCCTTATTGAAAGGGCAGAGATAAGTACATGTTCTTTAAGAGCAAGGAAAACATAGAATAAAATTGGATTGTGATGAGGGAGAAAGCCTTCCAGAGCTGATGTCCCTCATAAGAGAACAATGGAGGCAAAGTGGAGATGCACCAATATTGCCTGCAGCTGCTCTGTCTCCTGAGGTTGTCCCACTTCCCATCAAGTTTTACATCTTCGGTGAATTAAATCAGGGACTCATTCAAATGTTGCAGTAAGAATGTAGCCTCCTCCAGACAATCCACAACCTCCCTAAGAGGCAGCAGTGCGGTTTTCATTTTGAGATATCTTAGAAAGTCTAAGTAAGAGGCTTTTCAACTTTAGGTTGAACAGCAAATGAAAATTCATTGATATCCACATTTTTATATTTTATTTTTCTTATTTTTTCCATTTATTATCAATGGGCACAGCTGTCCCTAAGTATAGGTACACACACAGTTTGACTCAGAGAAACCACTCCCCAAACCATAATGAATTATTTCCTAAGAATTTAGGACCTACAAAGGTTAATGCTGCATGTATGTGTATACACATTAGCAGTCTCTGATGGTACATGGTGCTGGGCTTCTGGGCTTCTGGGAAAGAGTAAATAGGCAGGGCAATAGAGAATTACAATACCTACTCTATTCGGTTTACAGCATTTCAAAAAAATTGGTCACAATATACCCCACCAAAAGGAGGCAGAATATAATTGGTGATTCAGATGGTACTGAATTATTTTCCAGGATGATTAGTTTACCTTCTTTTATTTGGGTTTTACATAAGCACGATTAAAAGAAAGACAAATAATACAGAGATAACCGTACATGTTCAGGTCTCATATTGTTAACATCTCCAGAAACGAGTGCTTCATTTCTCTCCCTCCCTAAATGGTTGTTAAGTATGGGAACTAAAAGGCAAGAAGATTAAATCAAGTTTTTCCCATTTGATTTCCTTAAGAACTATGTACCCCCCAAAAGGTTAAACTTGATATGGCACAAATCAGTAGATTTCTTTTCTTTATTAGCATGCATGCCAGATGGGAAATAATTTCAATATAATATTGGTTTGCCCATTAAAAAGTAAATTAAAATATAATGGTGTGTATGACAGCATATGCACCAAATACAAATAATTAATATCTTCATTTAGCCATTTCTTTAAAAATTAATCAGTGTAGTACAGCGTGGGTGGAGAGAATTTTAACTAAACCAGCTGCTGACTAATATTCTAAGGATACCCTGTCTTTTTTCATTGATTGTGAGGCACTCCTTTGTACACAGTGTGATGCCACAGCAAATTTGAGCTGGACGGTGTGCAAAGGAGTAACTGGGAGCTGATTAATGAAGAGGCTTGAGGGACTCAAAGTGCTAAGAATGATTGTAATTGATCGCCAACATTAGTGGGTGAGATATCCATACCACTAGATCCCTGCTCATCTTGTCAGCATTTGCCCCTCTTTCTTACCTGAAATGAAAGGTAAAAGAAAAGGAAGGGCATAAGATGCAGTGAAAAGCAGCATTTAAGAGCAACTGCCTGCAGAAGAAAAGGGAAGGCTGAAATGGGTCAAGGGGTAGCTGATGCTGTCATTGGCTCTGTTCTGTACCAAGATCAGGGTGGAATCTTACATCAGTTTTGACCCTCAACATCAATGTCAGATGGACCCACCCAGAAGAGAAGTCCTTCCATCCTAATGTCTCTTTGAATGGAAGAACCCCATCTGTGTCATACTTCACAAGGAGGAGTGAATCAGGCATTGAGTGCTTCCAGCAATGGCGAGCCTTCTGCCTTCTGAGAGTGTTCTCTTAGTCTGATGCGTCCTTGTCTAGATAGTCCTTCTTTCCTCATCTGGATGTCTTCCTCCTTATAACTCCCTTTACTTGGTTCTAGTTTTGTCCTTGGCAGCAACACAGATTAAACTGTTCACTTCAACCGAAAAATAAATATAAATACTCTTCTTATAAGTATTTGAGATCAGTTATCAATTTCTTTTAGTGCCCAATGCTGTATACCTCCATTTCCTTCAACCATCTCTTACTGATATGGTCCTTTTCCCAGCTCTGATGCTTTTCTCTAGTTTGGTAGTTTGCACAGCAAAGTCTCACAGATGACAGGATTTGAGCTTTTGCCTTTTCTTTCCTTCCTTCCTTTCTTCCTTTCTTCCTTCTTTCCTCCCTCCCACCTCCTTCCCTCTCTCCTTCTCTCTTCCTTCCTCTTCTCAAGCTAAACTTTCATTCATTTTACACAGTGACCTGCTTCATCAATTTTTACTTTGAAAAGAAAATTTCCAGTCTTGAACACAATAAAAAAGAGAAAACCACTCATGTAGTTAAATATTGTCCTTTTGAAAGTAAGGTACTGAGAAAGGTAGCAGAATATGTGATCCCCGAATATGCCACTTTGGCATAACAATTATTTTGGGGTGAAGGCAAGTGAGAAGCAACAAAACCCAGAAAACCTCCCTGCTCTCCTCCTATTTGCCTAAAAGTAGGAAGGACATAAATTTTCAAAAGGGTCCCTCCTCTCTTCTCTACCAGAAAAGACAAACATTCATTCTCCAGACATAGCTTGTCCAATAGGCTGACAATAGCAAATATACACACCCTCCCCAGCAGTGTTTCCATAGTTCTCACTATTCCACAGTCTCACCAACACTCAACATTATCACGCTTAAAAAATTCTGCCAACTGGATAGTAGTATTATGTTTCTAGTAATACATTTAGAACTGGTTTTCCTTTTAGTAATGTAGCCTTAACACATTGTTGAGGGATCTTAAAAACAAAACGAAACAAAACCAAACTCTTGTAATGCTATCAGCTGAAGTAAACTTTTACCAATTTAAATCCCCCGATAAAGGTTTTTGTACAGATTGCTCTCAATTGACCACTCCTATCTTTATTAAAAGATCTAGCTACAGCTTTCAGCTTTGCAACATCTTTAAGTACTATACAACTATCACAATTGAGGACCCTGAGCAGGGTCCTCAGCACTCAAAGACAGGCAAGGCAGCCAAAAGAAGCCTGTTTCTGATGGTGACCATGACCTTTGATGTTTTTCTTATCTGATGTCATTCTACCTCTCAGTGCACAAGGAAGCCCCATTATGTGAATAAGCTGGCAGGTCACAGGAGACAGCACAGATTCCCAGTAGATTTCTATGAAAACTATCCCTTATTGTCTATGACCAATGATTATTATACTAACTTTGTACATTGCTTTCATTTTATTGTATAAAGTTGCCATCTCAAAAACCTTCCATGTAACATGCACAGTACTATGTATACAAACCGCCAATTTTGGCTCCCTATAAATTATCCACTTTTTCAAAAGGTGCTACTTTAACTCTAAATTAGATATTGAACTTTGGAATCGTTTGATTATTTTTAGTAAAATAATTTAATTATTAAACATAAACCCATTGAAAAACTATGATTTATGCATATACTACTTACTAATATAAAATCTTTTAGCATACTTATTCTGTTTATATATAACTATAGCTATAACTTTATAGTGATAAGACTTTCACATATAACTACAGTAGAAAATATAAGGACTAGCACATCTATAATATCCAATCATGAATTTTTTTAAAAAAACTAATAAAGTCAATTTCATATGAAGTAAATATTGATTATTCAAGTAACATGACATAATTAATGAAGACTAAGATAAATAATAAACAATGTGTTTATCCTGGAAGTTCCTATTGTAGCTCAGCAGGTTGATGATGCAGGTTCAATCCCTGGCCTCGCTCAGTGGGTTAAAGGATCTGGCATTGCCATGAGCTGTGGTGTAGGTGGCAGAAATCGCTCACATCTGGCATTGCTGTGGCTGTGGCATAGGCTGGTCACTGCAGCTCTGATTTGACCTCTAGCTGGGGAACTTCCAAATGCTGCAGGTGTGGCCCAAAAAAGAAGAAAGGAAAAAAGAAAGTGTGTTAATCTAGTTCATGTTTTCCCCAGTGTGAAATCCATCATATATATCCTCATTAGAGAGAAAAATTTTAGGTTAAATAATAAGAGTTTTTATAGTTACACATCATTTTACATTTTCATTAAGACTTGCATGTTCACTTTCATATTTGAAGAAAATAAAATTATCAGTACTTTTGTGATAGTCTTTAGTGCCATTTGCCAGATCTTTCTGGCTTTCTACCTCCTGATATATTTCCCAGTGCCTGAAGAGATTAAGTGAATCTCTGGACTTGCTTTGGCTAAAATGGTGAGAGCAAGAGTAGCCAAAACACTTCTGCACAGAACATTAAAAGTTAGTATGCAATTCCTCACTTTTTCTTCTTCCTGCCTTGATGATCATGGAAATATGTGGCAAGATGGGGCCTCTATAAGCCTGGGATTCAAGGTGACTACGGGACACAGAGCTCACAGCTGATCCACAGTGGGTGCTTAGTATGAGGGAGATGCAAACCTTCGTGTAATATCCCACTGAGAGTTTGAGGTTAGTTGTTATCATAGCAAACTCTAGCCCATCCTGACAGACATTCTTAAAAGGTTATAGAGAAGAGTGGTTCACAGTGAGAATTCGGCATCAGGCTCCCAGGTTGGAAACCACTGAGCAGGTACCAGTTGCCTTTGCTGTTATAACTACCAGTAATACCACTACCATCTTCAGGCATCAAAACTGAGAATCAGAGACCATGAAGGATTTATCCAAGGCTGCCTCACATATTCATACTATTATTTTATTGTTATTTTATAGACTTCATACACATAATATAATGGTGTTAAAATGACAATAAAATAATAATGAAAAATAATAGGTAACATTTATTAAATTTTTGTTATGTGATAGGGATTTAGTGCTGTACATGTATAAGCTACTTTGATCCCCACATGGTCTCTGTGAAGTAGATACTATGTCCTTGAGTGATGATGAGTTATGGACTCAGAATTAACTTGCTTAAAGTTACCCAACTAGAAAGCAATAGAGCTGGAATTTACACTTAGAGTCTGTGTGTATGCTACCATCAGAATATTTTTTTACGATATTTCTTCTCTCTTTCCAGCCTAAGAAGGAGATTCTTCTGGTGGTATCTATAACATTATTTTGGGATTTATGTAATTTTTAGAGTCATAAAAAGATACAGCATTTTGACCATAGGTTGCCACATGCAAAATTGTCCAACATATCTCAAAAAAGTTTTATTTTAAGAATTACATATATATGGTATACTATTCTTAAAATGGACAGCTTGATACATTTTCCTGAAGTTGACAATCTTTGTCAGCACCATGGATAGAGATACAACTAGGACCAGAACACTAGAACCTTCCATGATCCTGTCCAGTTATTAACCCCTCAAAGTCACTGTTGTCCCAATTATCATATATTGATTTTTCTCATAGTTGGGAACTCTGTATAAGTGGAATCATATAGTATATACTCTTGTACATAAATTCTTTCATAAGACATTGCCTATGTACTTTTCATCAATTGGTAGCATGGTACCATGTTCACTATTTTTTAACTGCTGTACAGTATTTCATTGTATAGCTATACAGCAATGCACTCCTTAATTCTATTGTTGTTGATAATCTTACTTGCCTAGTTTCTAATTTGGGCTTAAACACACACACACACACACACACACACACACACAATACCTATATTTCCTTGTGCAGGTATAGGTATGTGTTGGTTATATGAATCAAATATCTGGGTCTTAAAGTAATTATATAAGTAATTATATATTTTACTTTAGTAGATGCTGATAAAGTGTTTACAGAGAGATTATACAAATTTACATTTCTACATACCGTATATGAGATTTCAGGTTGCTCCATATCTTCCCACATCTTTGGTAATTTAGTAATTTGGTTTTGTTTTCTTTGCTTTTTTTGTTTGTTTTGTCTTTTTGCCATGCTAGTGGTAGTAAAATTATTTTTATTTCCCTAATGATATCAAGCACATACTAATTTCACATTTGGGTAGCTTCTTTCATGAAGTTTTGGTATAAGACTTTTGTCTATTGAAATATATTTCCCTCCCTTTTCTTTTAATGATATCGAGGAATTGCTATTATATATTCTGAATATGTGTTGTGTTCTGTTTAGGAATTTAGGCCTATGTGAAGGTAATTAAGATATTCTACTATGATGTCTTCTAGGAGTTTTCTTTTTTAGCTTTCACATTTTGTCTATAATCCAGTTGCAATTGATTTTGTGCATGGTATGATGCAGGAGTCAAGATTTATACTTTCCCAGTGGATATCCAATTGATCCACCACCATTTAACCATTTCCCCAAAGCAGTTCAGTGACACTTTTGTCATAAATCAGGTGATCATGTATATGCAGATCTGTCTCTGGTCTCTACATTTTGTTCCCATGACCTGCCAATCTGTTAGACACTAGTTTTTCCAGCATAGTCAGAAACAGCTGTGTTCAAGCTATATTCAAGGGCTCTCAATAGCTTCAAAATATGACTAGTATATTTAACTTCTAAAGCATAAATTGATTAGTCACAAATCTGAAGTACATTAAAAAACTAAATGGATTTTTATTTGAAATATTTGAATTTTGAATATAGAATTTGAAGTGTTTGAAATAATAGAATCATGCTTGCTTAAGGGAAAAATAGATTCTCACTTAAGCACATTATGATTTCATAGTTATTTTTAGGAATGCCGTCAGTAGACATTACATGGCTGTTATGCCAGAATTGCTTTTCTATATTTCAGTCTTTTTTAGTCACTGTGAAGAGTAAAATCACAAAAAGATAATACTCTCAAGCTAAATCCATCTGATTTCAGTAAAGTATGAGCAGGCCCTGGCCAAAATGCCAACGTTGGGGCAAAGAGTAATTCTTCACTCATGTTACATTCCAGTCACTGAAGTCAAAGGAAAGTTGGGAAATGAAATGGTATTTGTTTTATCAATTCTCCCTCAGGGCTGTTTGAGTAGAGAGAGAGCAGCCCAACTGAAAGCAACTCTTTTGCCCCTTTCCAGTTTGCCCATTTCTCTTTCCCTCTAACCTTAAAAGAACCTAATTTATAGGAATGAGATCACTAATTGATTTAACCTAACTCTTGATTTATGTTCTCCAGTATGCACACCACGCCTTGTCTAACCTGTTGATTCTTTTTCTAGATAAAAAGAAGTAAGAATGAATTAAGTAAAGAATGGTTAGCTTTCCACCCCCAAGAGCCCCCTGAGCAATTCTGCAGGCAGATCACATAGGCAAGATAACATCTGAAGAGTCAACCACTCTGCACTCAATAGAGGATTATGCAGAGCCCAGGGTCCTGCCTTGAAGATTCACTCAGATTCTTACCTCCTTTTTCCTTTTTAAAATGTCATGTGCTGGGGGTGTGGGATGGAAATGATATAAAATTGAATTGTGATAAACACTGTACAACTATAAATGTAATAAATTCATTGAGTAATAAAAAATAATAAAAAATAAAAAAAGAGAAGGAAAAATAAATAAATAATTAAAAATGGGTCCACCTTCTCCCCAGACGGTCAGCTTTCCTTTCTATTGCCTCTTGAATTATTGGCTGTTTTTTTTTTATTTTTTATTTTTATTTTTTGTCTTTTGCTTTGTTTTGTTTTGTTTTGTTTTGTTTTTTTGGGGCCTCACCCACGGCATACGGAGTTTCCCAGGCTATGGGTCTAATCGGGGCTGTTGCTGCTGGCCTACGCCAGAGCCACAATGCCAGATCCAAGCCGCATCTGTGACCTACACCACAGCTCACAGCAGCACCAGATCCTTAACCCACTGAGCGAGGCCAGGGATTGAACCTGCAACCTCATGGTTCCTAGTCGATTCGTTTCCATTGTGCCACAACAGGAACTCCAATTTTTGGCTTTTGAGCAGCAAGCAGTGGAACCTGAGTTTGGTAACACAGTAAGTCAACTCACTCAGCAGGCTTGTAAGAGCCAAGAATTCATCTTGGTAGCTGAATCACCAAAGCCAAGAAAAGAAGTCACAAGGCTAGCAGAAAACTTACTTAAAACTCTAAGTAATCAAACTGGAACTCAACAAGATGGAAGAGTACTGACTGGAGTGGAGCAGGAGAAATTCCAAGGCCAGTTAATGCTGGGATGCACCTGGTTTACTGTCAGTCAGAGACGATTGCTCCGGGGGGTTAATCTATAGCTTGGAAATATACAGTATCAAAGGGGCTAACAATTAGAGCTGGACCCTTTAAAGAAATGAAGTCTCCAATTATTTTTTTTTGTATTTCACATTGAAATTTCTTTTTACATTCTTATAGTTTACCCTTTACACTTATCATATGGTGTTTCTGGAGAAGAAGGAAGAAAAGCTCCTGCATCTGTTTATATAGTTAAAATAGAGTCTCTAGAGTTTCTCAGTGATACTCCAGAAAGAATAGAACAGAACTCCCCAAACCAACCAACCCTATGTTTTTCTATTATATTTTCTACTGATTTTAGCTACTTCTACTTATTTTCTACTTATAGGGCAGTGACTGTTGGTGTAAAAATAAATAAAAGTTTACAAAACACACGTTATTTGTTAAAAATGACCCACTCATGTACACAGGAAAGGTCTTGTCTTCAAATTAGCCTTTTATTGTACTGAAATAGTTTCATGGCTATTTTTCTAGCAATATCAACAAAAACACTAGCATAAGAAGATGCTACAAAATTCAGGTATCTCAGGACTGAACATCACAACAAACTGTAAGGCTAAGTTTCTTCTAAGAAGCTGTTTTCTGAGGCATCATTTAAACAACTGAGTAGTGTAAATGTGGTGTTTTGCTGTTACTAGTAGTTACTTGACTTTTTTGGGTGACTTTGATGAATTTTATTTCCCAAACTACTGCTATTTGCTTACTTTGCATTTGAATGGCCATCAGTAGTGATGCTATCCTGAACACATATCTAAATAGAAGCAAGAATGCACACTTTGCTCTTAGATTCAACTACAACTGACCCAACTTACTTCTAGATTGTTACTGGCCATGCATTCCATATACTTCATTTCAGTTGTTATCGAACTTTTCATATTTTGGCCGGTTCAGATTTTCAATCTGTTATGAAAGTAAATCTCTTGATGATAAGAATTCATTTGTATTATCTTAATAAACATGTCTGTGACAGGGGCTGATCTGGTCAAGTATCACCCTCCACAGCTGTTCACTATTCTTCCTCCTACTTTTCTTTTATGTGGCATCTTTAATGGGCATGTATATTATTACCTTTGCTTATCAATACAGCTCACTACTTGGGAAGAACTGACTTGGTGTCTTGTAATAGAGGAGATTTGAAATGCTTTCAACACATGCAACAGCAAAGCTCTTAATAAATGACTGTGGAGAAATAGCTTATTTATTTGTTTTGCAGGCAGAAGATTTGCATGCTATGTTGATATTAGGATCTGAACTCTGTGAGTAGAGTCATTCCTATAAAGTCAGAATTACACCCCAAAGAATGTAAGACATTCTTAAAGTATGTCATTGCCTCTAATATTTAAAAGAGTTCTTTGCTTTTCTTCTCTCTCTTTCCTTCAGCCTAAAAGCCCTATAAATGCAACTCTAGGATATAATGCAAAATATACCTGTTCACCAAAACTCATATTCCCTCTTTTCCAGAATAATAGAATTGTAGCTTGATGACATTCACAGGCCCCTTTGCAACTAATGAGGTCATGTGGCTAAGCACTTGCAAATGGAAGTATTGTGTGCAAATTTTATGCTCTTTGCATTAATTGTGTATATTAGCTTTTTCATTCTCTTTGCTTTTCTGTTTTTCTGGCTAGAATAGAGAATGAAGTGACCTTAGAAACTGTCTACTAAAGATGGTAAAGACACCATTAGCCTCAGTCCTTAAATGACTATTCAGAGAACCACTTGCCCCAACTCCTCTCTACTGGCCTTCAATATACTCAGCAGAACACTAGGTGAGAGAGAATAAATTTCTACACCTCATAAGTCATTGAGTTGTTGTGGCTCTTCTTATATCTTTTTAAATCTAATCCACATACAAAGCACAGCCCGCAACTCTCTCCTTCCATTACTTAGTAATTTAACAGCTCCCAGCTTCCTGAAGTAGTACTTTGGTGGCTGGTCTTGACAATCCAATCAAAACGTGACTTTTTATCATTTATGGGGAAAGACTCACCCTTTTCTCCAGCCTCTATGAAGAATGAGAGTACTCCTAAGCAGTAGTTCTTCTTTCCCAACCCCTACTCAAAAACAGATCAGCATCGTTTCAACACAAACCCTTCCTGCGGCTGCTCCTGGGTATTCAACCTGCTGGTGGGCTTGCTAAAGTGCCAACTCAAAGTTGCCACTTGCCATCTACTTTTACAAAGATTAAATCATGAGCTGCTGCAGCTACTGACCCTCAACATCCCCTTTAAGGCACTAAAATCATTCAGTTGATGTCTGCTCTTTGTAATGCTAGTAACCTTCTGCAAAAAATGTCTGCTTGATTTCATGGACCTCTGCCTCTTTACCAAAATCACATATGTACTGATTTCCCCCCCCTACTTCTTTGGAGAAGTTTCTTAGAGCTACCTGAAATGCTCTCCCTGAACTATAGTCCTCATTTTGCCTCAGATAAAACCTAACTCTCGACTCTCACATTGTGCATATTTTTCCAGTTGACAAAAGTCAGGGTATTAATATGACATTGAGGTCACTCCGGCGTCTACTTGAAGATTAAATACAGAATAGCCCGTGACCTTTGAATTTCAGGTAAAAAATAAATAATTCTTTAGCATAAGTATGTCCCATAAATAGAAAAAGTTATTTTATGCTACAACCATCCTTGGACTGTTACACTCTCAGGAGACATCCAGAAAGGAAAGTAATCTTTCAGAAAAAGACTAACAAGCACCATTTGACAAACAAGAGGCTACAGGTGACTGGAAGACTCTTTTGAGGGCTTATTACAATCATTAAATAAAGCAATAAACATAAAAATATTTATCTTAAACCTACTGTTTAAAATGTTTGCTCTTCATTTCCCTTTGTATTTCCTTTACTTTTAAAGTGACTTAAGCTATTTCAGATTCTTTTTCTACAACCTGGAATAAATATTACTACCAAATTTCATTCTTAACTGTATGATAGTATGTAAGGTCAGCCTTAAAAATATTGTGAGACAGGAAAAACAGGAAGTAGCTTTTTGCAATTTCCATCTTCTTAAAGGGTTGTTGTAAGTTTTAAACAAGATAATGTCAATAACTATGCTTTGAATATTCTAATGTTTTCTACAGAAATGAGGTACCAGCAATTTTTAAAATCAGACTTAATTAACATCTTTTGTTTTTCTGAGTGAGATCATCTTTTTTTGCAGGCCAATATCCAATTCAGCATAAGTGAATCACTGTGTTCTTTACTTCTTTCCTATAGTAGTCAGTTTCAAATTTTAAACATAAATTTCTTGAGCAGTTACTATACCCCAAACAAAAGGAATCCGTGTATTCATGCCCAACTCTGCTTCTAAGAGTGTGGTCTTTATCCAGTGGCCCTGTTCATGCAACGTCCCTTCAAACACTGTACTCCAGGAATACATTTCATTTTGCTTGAAGGCCTAGGCTCAGATAGAATTATGAATGAGTGAAAAAGGAAAATTTCCTTTTCCCTTGTTGATTTTTTTGGCTGGTTGAATAATTAAGATGACATAAGACAGATTAACAGGAGAAAAATCAAACTTAATGACATATACACAGGGAATCTGCACAAACATGGGATTCCAAAGGCATTCAGGCAAAATGAGGTATATATTTCATTCTAGACTAAAGAAAAGTGGGCAGGAGTTCCTGTTGTGGCTCAGTGGGTTAAGAACCTGACTACTATCCATGAGGATGCCTGCCGGTTTGATCCTTGGTCTTGCTCAATGGGTTAAGGGTCTGGTGTTGCTGTGAGCTATAGTGTAGGTTGCAGACACAGCTCGGTTCTGGCATTGCTGTGGCTGTGGCGTAGGCTGGAAGCTGCAGCTCTGATTCAACCCCTAGCCTGGGAACATCCATATGCCATGGATGCAGCCCTAAAAAGAAAAAAAGGGGTGGGGGGCAGAGGTCTAGGACTTGAAAGGGAAGAAAGGCAACTAGAGGAGGATGTAAAAAGAGCCAATATTTTGTAAACCAAATGTTTACTCAGCCACATAGAAACAATGGGACACAGAAAAGAATTTTAACAGACTTTGCTAATCTAATACACCTAGTTCATATTGTACTACAGATTTCCTTGGTGATAGATAGTTCTCTTTCCTTGAATAGGCCCTTGCTTTAAATTCTTTTAGGCAGTTAAGTGAGGGGGGGGCGCTATAAAGAAAAACTTCCTGGGTCTTCCGTTTCTTCTGCATGCCACAGAGACACATATTGGGGTGGCCAACTTTGCTTCCCTTCAGTGAATAACCATAGGCATAGCTGATTGCTTGTTGCCACCTTGGTAAGTTCATCCTCATTCCAGATGCTCAGCCCTCATGGTTTCTCCCACTTTCCTATTAACTTTTCTTTTCTGATCACCCCTTTCAATCCAACACTAATATGTACCAGTTCTACATCTATTTCAAAATACACCACAGATGTCTTTCCCGCAGTCCTGGAATCATACTACACAGCTTGGAGCAAGGCTGCCACTGCTCTTTTACTATCTGCTAAGAGTTTTTCACAGTTAGGCAATCTTCCTCAATGATTGCATAAGCTTCTCAAATATGGAGAGAATGCCTTCAATTTTTTCAATACCATTTTCATCACCCAAATCTTGGTATCAGGTTTGTATCAGGCTTGCCTTTATATAGTTCTTTCTGTTTTTTTTTTTTTTTTTTGACTGCATCCAAGACATGTGAAGTTCCCCAGTCCAGGGATCAAAGCTGTGCCACAGCAGTGACCCTAGCAATTGCAGTGACAATGCTGGATCTTTAACATACTGTGCCACAAGACAACTCCCTATAATTCCTATTAATTAATTGACAGAAAAGATTTTATAATTTCTAGTGATCATTATGTCCAGCTGAGTTGAGGCTATTGCATTTCCTTGCTTCTCTGCATGTCCAAGGGTCTCCCACCTAGGATTTCATCAGAGAAAGATGGCATCCTAACACTTGGCTTTTGGGATCGTTGGGCTCACCCCATGTCACTCAAATTCACCATTTGAAGAGTCTTCACAAGCTCTTGATGTATTTGCAAGGGGCTGGGTAGGGCACCAAACCCAAGCAATTTCCCAAGCTGTTTGCCTAATGGTACTAGCTTGTTAAGGATTAGTAACTCCAAAGTGGGCTTTTCTGTTTAAAAATAAAAGTCACCTCTGGGACCATATAAAGAAAGCCAGGCAAGCCTGTCTTTGGAAACAAGGCTGTTTAAATCAATGAGCCATATACATTTCATATTTTGTTTTTCTGAACTTTGGAAGTAGGTTAACAATAGCTTACTGCACACTGCGGATCAGATATGGTAATGGCTTGGAGGGACTAGAGAAGTAAATATACTGTCCAGTTCATATCCTCCAGGAGCTCAGAGCTTATTTATGGCATGTCTGTGTGGGGAGAGAAATAGGCAATTATGAAATAGGGTTGAAGAATGGGCAAGAAAAACCATGCAAACAGTTCATAAGGGAAATCTCAGCAGACTCATGGTGATAGGTCTAAGAAGAGTTAAAAAGAAGACTTTGCAGGAGCAGTTAAAGATATTTTAAGAATACTCCAAGAATAAGGAGAATTCGCTTAGATAAAGAGAAGCTAAGCAAATGTCTCACCCTTTTTTTCTTTGGAGCAGAAAACGCAGAGGATACGAAAACACAAGGGATGTGAGAAATGACACGAGTGATGTAAGAAACTGTAAGTAATCTGTGGTGGCCAAAGCCTCAGAAAGGAGGAGCATGTGGTGACAGATCGAAGGATAGAGAAATAGGGTCCAGGCCATGGAGAGCCTTCTAGATATGTTGAGGAATTGCCATCACTTGAGTGACATACTGGTTCTCAACAAGTATTTAATGAATTGAATGATACATAAAGAAATATAAATAGACCTAGGTGACCATAATGTTCTTTGTTGTCTAAAATATTTAAACAGGAGTCTCCACTGTGGCTTAGCAGGTTAAGAACCCAACTAGTATTCATGAGGATGCTGGTCTCACTCAGTTGGCTAAGGATCTGGAGTTGCTGAAAGCTGCAGCAAAGGTCACAGATGCAGCATAAATCTGTTGTTGCCAAGGCATAGGCTAGCAGCTGCATCTCTGATTTGACCCCTAGCCTGGGAACTTCTGTATGCCACAGGTAAAGGTTTAAAAAGAATTTTAAAAAACTTCTCAATATATTCAATGCCTATTTGGTTTATATATTATTTAAATATTTATCTTAAAGCTTTTGCGGTAATGGGAGAAAAGATATTCCAATGGCAAATGTGAAATGCATGAATTGAAATGGGAAATATAAGCCACGTAATAAGGTCATTTTTACTTAGAGAACATCATTTTTTTTAACTGCAAGAAAATACACTTGAAAAAGTGGATAGAGGAGAGAATGACACAGTAAAGTTCATGTTTGGGAAGAGGCTAGTGGAAAAAAACACTCATTACTCTGTAATAAGTTTCTAAATCAAGAACTCACAATTTTCTTCTGGGATTCTAACTTTAGTAATATTCTATTCTTACTTTCCATGCCTTGTTCAAAACAAGCACTATTGTTTCATATTTTATGAGCACGTATTACTTCTCATAGTCTATTTACAGTAATATGTAAGTTGCAGGCAGCATCATTCTTGGATGTGTGCTGAGATGATTTTCCTCCAAATTTGCCATCTCGCAAATCTTTCAGATTTAAAAATAATTCAGATACACTGTGAAATAAGTTTTGTGTTTGTTTACAAATACAACTCTATTTTTCATACATATCTAATCTCAAGAAAAAAGGAGTAAATAACAATAATACAATGTTAATAACACTATCTGAATCTATTGAATGAATGGTTAGTATTAAAAATTCAGAAAGTGATATGCACCTAGAACATCTCTCAACAGCTGTTAATGTAAAATATTAGCACAGACAACTTGTATTTCATATAAAGTCTTACTAAAAAATAAGTGATCTAAGGATAATGTAATTAAAAATAAACTTAAATAATGTGCTATAATCTGTACATACTAATTTTTAAAAAATCTCAAAAATCTCAAATAAACAACTTAACCTTACATCCAAAGTAACTATAGACAGAACAAACGAAATGAAAACTTAGTAGAAAGAAAGAAATGAAGATCTGAGCAGAAATAAATGAAACAGAAATGAAGAAAACCATAGAAAAGATTAATGAAACTAAAAGCTGATTCTTTGAAAAGATCGACAAAATTGATAAACCCTAGATAGACTCATCAAGAAAAAAAGAGAGAGGATTCAAGTCAATAAAATTAGAAATGAAAAAGAAGTTACAACAGACATCACAGAAATGCAAAGGATCATAAGAGACTACTACAAGCCACTATATACCAATAAAATGGACAATCTAGAAGAAATGAAAAAATTCTTAAAAAGTATAATCTTCCAAGATTAAACCAAGAAGAAATAGAAAAGGTGAATGAATCAATCACAAGTACTGAAATTGAAGCTGTGATTTAAAAACTTCCAACACACAAAAGTCCAGGACAATATGGTGTCACAGGTGAATTCTAGCAAACATTTAGAGAAGAGATAACACCTATACTTCTGAAACTATTCCAAAAAACTGCAGAGGAAGAAACACTCCCAAACTCATTCTATGACACCATTACCCTGGTACCAAAACCAGACAAAGATACCTCCCCCCACAAAAGAAAATTACAGGCCAATATTACTGATGAACATAGATGCAAAAATCCTCAACAAAATACTAGCAAACCAAATCCAGCAACACATTAAAAAGATCACACAATGTGTTCAAGTGAGATTTATCCCAGGGATGGAAGGATTTTTCAATATCTGCAAATTAATCAGTGTGATATACTACATTAACAAACTGAAGAATAAAAACCATATCATCCTCTCTATAGGTGCAGAATAAGTCTTTGACAAAATCCAACACCTGTTTCTGATAAAAACCCTCCAGAAAGTGGAGATAGAGGGAACCTACCTCAATGTAATAAAGGCCATATATGACAAATCCACAGCTAACGTTGCTCTTTATGGTGAAAAGCTGAAAGAATTCCTGCTAAGATGTGAAACAAGACAAGGATATACACTCTTGCCACTTCTATTCAGCATAGTTTGGAAGTCTTAGCCATGGCAATCAAAGAAGATAAAGAAATAAAAGGAATCAAATTGGAAAAGAAGAAGTAAAAGCATCACTGTTTGCAGATGACATTATACTACACATTGAAAATCCTTAAGAGGCTACCAGAAAACTGTTGAGTTAATTAATGAAATTAGCAAAGTTGAAGGATAAAAAATTAATACACAGAAATCAATTTCATTTCTATATATTAACAATGTAAGACCAGAAAGAGAAAGTAGGGAAGCAATCCCATTTACCATCACATCAAAAAAATAAACAAAAAACAAAACAAAACAAAAAACCAAGTACTTAGGAATAAACCTACCTAAAGAGACAAAAGACCTGTATTCTGAAAACTATAAGACAACGATGAAAGATATCAAAGATGGAAGAAACAGATGGAAAGATATACTACGCTCTTGGACTGGAAGAATCAATATTGTCAAAATGACTATACCCAAGGCAATCTACAGATTCAATATCAAATTACCAGTGGCATTTTTCACAGAATTAGAACAAAATGTTTTAGTTTGTTTGGAAGCAAAAAAGAATCAGAATAGCCAAAACCATCCTGAGGAAGAAAAATGGAGCTGGAGGAATCAGGCTCCCAGACTTCAGACTGTACCACAAAGTTACGTTCATCAAAACAGTATTGTATTGGCACAAAAACACAAATATAGATCAGAGGAACAGGACAGAAAGCCCAGAATTAAACCCATGCACCTATATTCAACTAAGATATGACAAAGGAGGCAAGGATATATAATGAAGAAAAGACAGTCCCTTCAGTAAGTGGTGCTGGGAAAACTGGATAGTTACATGTAAAAGCACGAAATTAGAACACTTCCTAACACCATACACAAAAATGGGTTAAAGACCCAAATATAAGACCAGATACTATAAAACTCTTAGAGGAAAACATAGGCCAAACACAATGACATAAGCCACAGCAATATCTTCTTAGATTCACTTCCTAAAGGAATCACAATAAAACCAGAAATAAATGGAATCGATTCTCCAAAGAAGACATACAGATGGCCAAAAATACAAAATATGTTCAACATCACAAATTATTAGAGAAATGAAAATCAAAATTACTCTGAGGTACCACCTTACACCAGCCAGAATGGCCATTATCAAAAAGTCTACAAGCAATAAATGCTGGAGAGAGTATGGAGAAAAGGGTTGGTGGAAATGTAAATTTGTGCAACCAATATGGAAAAAAGTATGAGGATTCCTCCAAAAATTAAAAATAGAATCACCATAACGAGCAATCCCATTCCTGGGAATCTATTCAGAGAAAACCATGACTCTAAAAGATATAGGTACCCCAATGTTCACTGCAGCACTATAAACAATAGCCAAGATGTAGAAGCACCTTCCATGTGTAGATGCTATACATGTATGCAATGGAATATTACCTAGGCATAAAAATAATGAAATAATGGCATTTGCAGGAACATGGATGGACCTAGAAATTATGCTAAATGAAGTTAGTCAGGCAATGAGACACAAATGTCATATGCTATCATTTATATGTATAATCTTAAAAAAAGGATACAGTGAACTTATTTGTAGACCATAAACAGTCTCACAGACATTGAAAAATTTATGGTTACCAAAGGAGACAGGTGGAAGGGGAGGGATGGACTGGGGATTTGGGATGGAAATGTTCTAAAAGTAGGGTTGTTGTTGGTTGTACAACTATAAATACAATAAAATTTGTTTAAAAATAAAATAAAAAAGCATTAAAAAAAAACAACCAACAAACAAAACATCATGACTTTCAGACTGTCGTTAATCAGTTAATAATTAAATAAGTTTGACAATGAAAAAAACTCACAATATCTGTTACTGTAAATTCAATTTCAAGTAAAGTTTTTCTAATAAATGATGTAAGGATAATGTAATTAAAAATAAAACAATGCATTGAAAACTGTACATATTAATATTCTTTGACCCAACAATTGTAGTCCTTAAAATAGAGAACATGTTTGTGGTTGCCAAGGAGAGGGATGGACTGGGAGTTTGGGGTTAGGAAATACAAACTATTGGATTTAGAATGGATAAGCAATGAGGTCCTACTGTACAGCACAGGGAACTATAGCCAATCTCTTGGGATAGAACATGATGGAAGATAACACACAAAAAATAATGTATATATATGTATGACTGGGTCACTTTGCTGTATGGCAGAAATTGACTCAATACTATAAATCAACTATAATACAAAATATTATAAATATAGGAGGAAGATATTTTGTATTTGATGTTCTCTTTGCTTAGAATGTTCATCAAGACATATTATTTCCTTGCTTCCCATCTGTCTTTATTTGAATGTCACTTCTCAAGTTACTTTCCTGGTCACGTCACTTTAAATGGAACCCGTTCCCTTCCCCTTCTCTGGCTTATTTTTCTTCATGAAACTCAGCACTTCCTGACATGCTATACATTGTACTTATTTGTTTTGTTTCCTGTTTGTTTCCTATTAGATATAAATCCAAGAATTTCCATTTGCTTCACTCCTCTAACATCCTACAGAATTCCATCTCCAAAAAAAGTATAATTGAACTCCCTCCAAAAATAAAAATAAAATAATTGACTGCTTAATCTCTTTGAAAAATAATAATGCTATAAGTAAACACCATGAAGTACATAATTTGTGAAAATATTCTAAGTGCATAGATCTTGTATTATGATAATCAAATAAAACTGGTAAGGAAATTATTAAAAATAAATAAAATATAACTGTCTGGCAAACAATAGGCATTCAATAAAGATTTGTTTAATTAGTGAATGAGTGTGTTTTTCACAGAGATGTTCACCATAATTTTTTTCTGAGGGAAAAAAAATAAAAATCTTCCCAAAGGTGTATCATGGTAAACAGAGTAGCTCATTTGCCATTCCATTCATGACAGAATGTCATGCAACTATTCAATGTTTATAAATATTTATAAAACACAGAGAAATATGTATATTAAAATGTTACATGAAAAAATGGTCACCAAAATTTGTGTAGCTATGAATTACAACCACATGAACACAAACAGAGAAAACAGCAACCAGAAAGATTTAACATTAAAGTGGTTGTACTGTATTGGTTGTGACTGAAGACTTGTTTTACTCCACTGTTTCTATTTTAAATTTAATATAATTAGCATAATATATCCACAGAGGAGGAATTAAACTAATCAAAAGAAAATGCCTTGAAAATGTAACTTGTTGGTTTGTTAAAACCTTGTCATTGAGGAGTTCCCACTGTGGTGTAGTGAGCTAAAAATCTGACTGCAGGTCACTGTGGAGG
Organism: Phacochoerus africanus; assembly: GCF_016906955.1. Lineage (NCBI taxonomy): Eukaryota > Metazoa > Chordata > Mammalia > Artiodactyla > Suidae > Phacochoerus > Phacochoerus africanus. The sequence goes on along the minus strand of NC_062544.1, from coordinate 86,806,575 downwards.
TATGGGCTTGATCCATGACCTGGCACAGTAGGTTAAAGGATCTGGCATTGCTGCAGCTGTGGCTTGGATTCAACCCCTGGCCCAGGAACTTCCAGATGCCACAGGTGCAGCAATAAAAAGAAACAAAAACAAAAAGCATTTTCATGAGTATCATTTTGTTCATAGCAAAGAATGGTGAGACTATTTCTAAAAATCTACGTGTCTGTCTAATAGGAAATGATGGTGAGTAAAGTACTTTTTATAGTCAAACATAAACCCATTATTTTAGCCTAAGGAAAATATGCTGCTACTTTTGAACCAATCAAATTAAGAAGCACTCTGCTTTGCAGTTTCACATGGTTAAGGAAAATACAGTGGTCACATATCAGTAGCTGATTTATCATAGCACTTCATCTTCCCATGGGCAATGGTAAAAAACCTAAAGAAGCAGTAATTAAAATAAAATTTATTTGCAAAAAAATTGCCATTTTAGTTTTTGTTTAAGAGCTTAATAGATATTTTTATGCCAACTTAATTTGAAACTTCCTAAAAATGATGAAATTGAAAAAGTGGAACCTATCAATGCACTTTCTTTTTCATTTTTCAGATAAGACACTGGATATAGTACACTTTTCTGGGAAATTGATGGGGCAGGGTAATTTTATTTTACTTTATTTTATTTTTTTGCCCATTTTTTTTTCAGGGCTGCACCCGCAGCATATGGAGTTTCCCAAGCTAGGGGTCAAATTGGAGCTGTAGCTGCCAGCCTACACCTCACCCACAGCAAAGCAGGATCTGAGCTGCATCTGTGACCTACATCACAGCTTATGGCAATGCCAGATCCTTGATTCACTGAGCAAGGCCAGTCAAATTCGTTTCCGCTGAGCCACGACAAGAACTCCCAATTTTATTTTTTTGGCTTAATTACTCTTTTGTCTTTAGGCTTAGATTTACTCAGCAGAAAAAAAGCTGGCCAAATGAGCACTGATTCATTTCTAGTCAATGGTTAATGCTCAGTACAATTACATTCCATTTATCTGAGATTTCAAATATACTATCTGTGAATGTAAGCACTGGGAATACTCTTGTAGTTCGGTTACAATGACCACAAGGGATCAGTGTCAAATATGAGACCTGGTTATGGATTCCACCTTGAGTTACTGTTAGGACAAGACCCCATGGAGTTCCCGTCGTGGCTCAGTGGAAACAAATCTGACTAGGGACCATGAGGTTGCAGGTTTGATCCCTGGCCTCACTCAGTTGGTTAAGAATCTGGCGTTGCCATGAGCTGTGGTGTAGGTCTCAGATGCGGCTCAGATCTGGCATTGCTGTGGCTGTGGCATAAGCTGGCGACTATAGCTCCGATTAGACCCCTAGCCTGGGAACCTCCATGTGCCATAGGTGTGGCCCTAAAAAGACAAAAAAAAAAAAAAAAAAGACCCCTTGACTGCATCCAAGGTCAATGTCAATGGAGAAAAGGAATAACAACATGCTTATGGCTTTGGGTTGTGGGGCTGCAGGTTTGCAGTTAAGGGGATGGGCAACTCAGTGGCCTTTTATTGCCAATCTATGTTTGAAAGGCAGAATGAGACTAGCAGGAAGAAAGGGACTGACAGAAAGACAGAGGGTGGGAAGGAGGACTAAAATGCTAAGAGATAAATGAAAGGTAACAAATCAAATCTTCTAAATGTGCAGCCTGGAAATTCTAGGGTGCCCAAATCTTCAGTGGTAAAATTTATTTTAATTTTCTTACCACCATGAAATTTTAACTTTACTGTTAAAACTCTTCCCTTCCAGTGTTGAACTCTATGACTGACAAGGTTGTGATAATGTTGAACTCTATGCTTTACAAGGTTGTGATAATGTCGAACTCTACACCTTTTTTTTTTTGCCATTTTCTTGGGCCACTACCGTGGCATATGGAGGTTCCCAGGCTAGGGGTCGAATTGAAGTTGTAGCCGCCAGCCTATACCATAGCCACAGCAACGCAGGATCCAAGCCGCGTCTGCGACCTACACCTCAGCTCACAGCAACACTGGATCCTTAACCCACTGAGCAAGGCCAGGGATCGAACCCACAACCTCATGGTTCCTGGTCGGATTCGTTAACTACTGAGCCAGGACAGGAACTCCTGAACTCTATACCTTTAAGTCATTTAACTAAGGGGGGAAATGACATTTTTGCATGTTTTAGGAAAACAAGTATAAGTTGGGATTTGCTTATACAATGAAAGAGCAATAAAATGTCTACACTCTTGCTTCTCAACTGTGTTATTGGAAGCCCACTGTGCTTTCAAGCTTCATCAGAGCTGGCAGGGAAAAGGAAGAGGAGCTAAAAAGCAGATAAGCTTAATTCCTTGTTCCAAGAAATGCTGATGAAGATTGGATGGGAGAAGACACTGGAATAATCGCCTCTAGTATTGTTAGGGAATCATTCAATGCATGCCAGACTGGAGCACAGAAGATTAAGGATGCTTGACTTGGGTAGATGTGACGGTATTTAAGAGAACTGTCAGTTTTTCTAAAGGATACTAAGCTAAGTCTGTAGGAGGAGCTATGAAGACTCAATTCCTTTACATGGGAAATAATTCCTCAGACACCTGTGTTCCTGAAAGCTAAGGGTGTGGAATATCCTGGTCTATCTTATTCCCATGATTAGCTGGATTTTCAGTATGTACAAAAGAGTGCTAATTTTCTGAATATAGTTAGATATTAAAACAAACTGAAGAAATATGGGCTTGGTGACATTATTGACAATACTCATCACTACTGACTAAGGAGTAAATGAGTTTATTTCTTGATACAACTATCTCACTAAACCCTCACAATATTGCTACTATTTTGCCCATTTAACATGGTTTTGGGGTTTTAGTTCTAGCTTGGTCAGTAATTACCTAGATCTTGGATAAACTGCTTACTGTTTTTCCCCTTTTCCTTCTTATGTATAAACCGATTTATCTGCCTTAATTATGTCACAAGGCTATCAATAAAATTAAATAATATGAAGCAATAATGATTTTGAGATAGCAGAATTTGGTGACATGTAGGTGAATAAAAGTAATGGTTAACAAAGCACTGCAGACAGAAGAAAAAAATAAAATAATTGGAAATGATGAAAATATAGATATATACTCATAAGAAATACTGCACTGACAGGAATTCTGTTCATTAATTGGGGTAAAATAATTTTTTGAATATGTAAATGGTGATCTAAAAGCACTCAATAAACTTCAAATGATGGAGTGATGATTAATGAATTAAAATCAAACCCATGTATTTCTAAAATAATCCTTATATGTGATGAGGTCCTCACTAAGAACCAGTGAACCAAAACTACTTAAATCAACACAGAATATAACCTTAAAAACAGACATTGAGGGGGAAAAAAATGACTGTCAAATATACATGCTGTGTTTGACTTTCTCATAATAATTGGGGAGCTTTGCTGGTGGAAAGTGGGTAAGGATGTTACATGTTCAGTCCCGACAGTACTACACAATGTATGATTGCCCTTTATCTCATACAACTATCCATTGTCCTGTTATGACTAAGGTAAATGCAGAGTAAACAGAAAATACAGTTGCATGCCATGTTTCCTTTGACTTGCAGCTTTCTGAGGACTGCTTGGAGAGATCAAGTCAATCAGAGTTATAGAGTCATGGCGTAGCCTACATGTCTAAGCCTTTGTGGTTATAACAGCAGATAATATGTGTATACAAACCACTTCCTAGATAGGCTAAGAGTGAAATGTCAGGTCAGAAGAAAGAGCATTCTATTTCCTGAGAACAGAAGTCTCTTAGAACCCCTGAAATGACCCAGTACATGGTGTCATGGATAATAGCATGGTAATCTATTTTATTGTTAGAGTGATAGAGCTATCAGTAACACAATGTCCAATTAACAAGCGGTTCCAATAATAGGAACATCACCTGGTAAAACGTCCAGAGGTGCAGCATCTTAATTTCCTGCTCTGCCACCCACAACTTCTTTCTGATGTCCCTTCTAAAAATTAAGGATAACTGCAGGAGTCACACATAGCATATTCTCATATCCACATATCCCTGAGGGAAAGGAAGGAATAGGGACACGAATTTTTTTTTCCACCTGATATGTCTCTCTTTTTTTTTCTCCAGGGGAACACGATTTCCAAGAAGCCCCACAGAAACAATCTCTTTATATCCTATGTGACAGAACTGGTCACATTCTTTTTTTTTTTTTTTGTCTTTTTGCTATTTCTTTGGGCTGCTCCCTCGGCATATGGAGGTTCCCAGGCTAGGGGTCGAATCGGAGCTGTAGCCACTGGCCTATGCCAGAGCCACGTCTGCAACCTACACCACAGCTCACGGCAACGCCGGATCATTAACCCACTGAGCAAGGGCAGGGACCGAACCCGCAACCTCATGGTTCCCAGTCGGATTCGTTAACCACTGCGCCACGACGGGAACTCCTGGTCACATTCTTAACTCTTGTGCCTGAAATGGATAAGGGAAAAGGAGTTACTCCTTTGATTCCTGGCTTAGGGTTCTCATAATTAATTCCCAGACCTGGATATGGTGTTGCCTGCAAAAAACTGGGTTCTTTGGATTGTTAGGAAATGGGGAAGTGATTGTTGGACCTACAGGTATACCACAGTTTTTACAACCAGGATTTCAGATTTAAACTATTAGTGTGTGCATTGGTGGAAGAAAGAGAAGTGAGTCACGTCAACTTTCTTTTTCTCATTTTCTGCCTTATTGCTATTGATAAAGGTAAGTAAGTTGAGCGGAATTTTTTCAAAAAATGGCACCATGATTTATAAACATTTAAGAAATCTGATCTATTAACCAGGAGAACCATCACTTAGTTATGGGACTTTGGTCACTAGGGCTTGGTTTTTCACCTATAACGTAAGTGAGATTGAATTAGATAAATTGCCAGGAGATCACTTCCCATTTTAAGTTTCTGTAATGCTTTGAATCAGTAGCTGTTATACATGATGGTTTTCAAACTAAAAGTAATTTTATAATTATTTTGTAATTTATAGCCACACCTGATCCTAAAGAAGCAATGTCACTTACAAACAATTTATTTGAAGAGGAAGAGAATAGTTAGGAGAGATTCAAGCTCACCATTCATATTTATATTCTGAGAATCATAATTCCACTCAGATACTTTCTTTTTTTAAAAAGAGTATAGTTGGAGTTCCCGTTGTGGCGCAGTGGTTAACGAATCCGACTGGGAACCATGAGGTTGCGGGTTCGGTCCCTGCCCTTGCTCAGTGGGTTAACGATCCGGCGTTGCCATGAGCTGTGGTGTAGGTTGCAGACGCGGCTCGGATCCCGTGTTGCTGTGGCTCTGGCGTAGGCCGGTGGCTACAGCTCCGATTCGACCCCTAGCCTGGGAACCTCCATATGCAGTGGGAGCAGCCCAAGAAATAGCAACAACAACAACAACAACAAAAGACGAAAAAAAAAAAAAAGAGTATAGTTGATTCACAACATTGTGTCAATTTTTGCTGTATAGCATAGTGACCCAGTCATTCTCATATATATATATATATATATATATATATATATATATATACACACACACACATATATACACACACACACATATATATACACACATATATATGTATACACACATATATATGTATACACACATTCTTTTTCTCATACTATCTTCCATCATGTTCTACCCCAAGAGATTGGACATAGTTCCCTGTGCTATACAGTAGGACCACATTGCTTATCCATTGTAAATGTAATAGTCTGCATCTACCAATCCCAACCACTATGGAAATTGGTATGGAACTTCCTCAGAAAACTAAATCTAGAACTATCAGATACTTTCTTTATGGTAAATCTATCAGGGAAGAAAGTTTCTGAGTCAGTCTTCCCAAAGAGTATTACTAAGCAGTAAGAGAAGAAAGAGCTCAAAGGTAAAAATAACTTCAGGAGATTCTGGATTAATCACAGTTGAACAGATTTCTTTATTACTGAATTTCTCAGAGGATTTATAATGCTAAAGTACATTGTGACTCTCCAAAAGAGATATATTATCTCCCAACTTTTCATTTTGAATATATATTCATTTTTAATGGAACATTTAATTTTTCCCCATTTAAAAAATAGCCACATCATCTTACATTTATATAAAGTGGTAGAAATAAAATATTTTGAAAAATATCTATTTTTTTTTTTTTGCTGTTTGAAAACTTTTCCTTCCCAAACCTCTTGTTGAACCACTTTTTAACAATTCAGTTAATTACAAGATGCCTATTTAATAAGACTATTCTATAAATAAAATATAAATAATATACATATAGGATTTATTGCACATACCAATTGAATAAACATTAAATGGTGCAAACACTGCCTTAGTATTGTAAAAACACATTATTAGAGGGAATACACATTTTCACTCCTTGTATTTTGACAAATTTCTCAATGAACATTTTTGTGAAATATGTCATAGAATAAAAACTCTGGAAAATATACTTGAGAAATGTTAAACTATTTTTCCAAAAATGTTGTAATGAAATGTAGAGGCGTTCATACTCATGTGCAAGAAAAAACAGCAGGAGGATAACAGGTAAGTCAGAGCAGAGAAGTTTTTATTGCTTATAAAAATCTGTCAGTCACCTGGGGATTCCAGGCAGGAATCATACTAAAACTGTTCGCTAACCTGATCATCTCAATAGACACAGAAAAAAGCATTTGACAAAGTCCAACATCCATTCATGATAAAAACTCTTACCAAAGTGGGTATAGAAGGAACATAACATAATAAAAGCCACTTATGAAAAACCCACAGCCAATATAATACTCAATGGAGAAAAGTGGAAAGCCTTTCCGCTAAAATCTGGAACAAGACAAGGATGCCCACTCTCACCACTTTTATTCAACACAGTATTGGAAGTTCTAGCTACAGCAATCAGACAAACGAAAGAAATAAAAGATATCCAAATTGCAAGAGAAAAGATAAAACTGTCACTGTATGCAGATGACATGATAATATGTATAGAAAATCCTAAGGACTCCACACAAAAACTACTCAAACTGATCAATGAATTCAGCAAAGTAGCAAGATACAAGATTAACATTCAGAAATCAGTTGCATTTCTGTATACTAACAATGAAATATTAGAAAAGGAATATAAAAATATAATACCTTTTAAAATCACTCCCCCAAAAAATAAATACCTAGGACTAAACCTGACTAAAGAGGTGAAAGACTTATATGCTGAGAACTACAAAACATTAATCAAGGAAGTTAAAGAGGAAGCAAAGAAATGGAAAGATATTCCATCCTCCTGGGTTGGAAGAATTAATATCGTAAAAATGGCCATGCTACACAAAGCAATCTACATATTCAATGCAATCCCTATCAAATTACCCATGATATTTTTCACAGAACTAGAACAAACAATCCAAAAATTTATATGGAACCACAAAAGACCCAGAATTGCCAAAGCAATCCTGGGGAACAAAAACCAAGCAGGAAGCATAACTCTCCCAGAATTCAGGCAACATTACAAAGCCACAGTAATCAAGACAGCATGGTACTGGTACCAAAACAGACATATAGAAAAATGGAATAGAATATAGAACCCAGAAATAAACCCAGACACCTATAATCAATTAATCTTTGACAAAGGAGGCAAGGGCATAAAATGGAAAAAAGACAGTCTTTTCAGCAAGTGTGCTGGGAAAACTGGACAGCCACATGTAAATCAATGAAACTGGAACACACCCTCATGCCATGCACAAAAATAAACTCAAAATGGCTTAGACTAATACGTAAGACAAGACACCATCAAACTCCTAGAAGAGGACACAGGCAAAAAACATTCTCTGACATCAACCTTACAAATGTTTTCTTAGGTCAGTCTCCCAAGGCAACATAAATAAAAGCAAAAATAAACCAATGGGACCTAATCAAACTCACAAGCTTTTGCACAGCAAAGGAAACCATAAAAAAAAAAAAAAGACAACATACGGAATGGGAGAAAATTGTTTCAAACAGTGCAACTGATAAGGGATTAATCTCTAAAATATACAAACAACTCATATAACTCAAGAGCAAAAAAAAAAAACCAACAATACAATTGAAAAATGGGCAATAAACCTTAATAGACATTTCTCCAAAGATATACAGATGGCCAACAAATACATGAAAAATGGTCAACATCACTGATTATTAGAGAAATGCAAATCAAAACTACTATGAGGTACCCCCTCACACCTGTCAGAATGGCCAAAGTTAACAAGTCAACAAATTAAAAATGCTGGAGAGGGTGTGGAGAAAAGGGAACCCTCCTAACTGTTGATGCAACCACTATGGAAAACAGTATGGAGGTACCTCAGAAGACAAAATGTAGAACTACCATGTGACCCAGAAATCCCACTCTTGGGCATATATTCAGACAAACCTTTCCTTGAAAAAGATACATGTACACATATGTTCATTAAGCACTATTCACAATATCCAGACATGAAAACAACCTAAATGTTCATCGACAGATGAATGGATAAAGAAGATATGGTATATATACACAATGGAATATGCCTCAGCCATAAAAAAGAACAAAATAATGCCATTTGCAGCAATATGGATGGAACTAGAGACTCTCATACTGAGTGAAGAAAGTCAGAAAGAGAAAGACAAATACCAGATGATATCACATATCTGGAATCTAATATATGGCACAAAAGAACCTTTCCACAGAAAAGACACTCATGGACTTGGAGAACAGACTTGTAGTTGCTAAGGAAGATGGGGACAGAGTGGGATAGACTGGGAGTCTGGGGTTAATAGATGCAAACTATTGCATTTGGAATGGATAAGCAATAAGATCCTGCTATATGGCACAGGGAACTACATCTAGTCACTCATGATGGAACATGATGGAGGATAATGTGAATCATATGTATATATGACTGGGTCAATTTGGTGTACAGTAGAAATTGAGAGAACACTGTGAATCAACTATAACAAAAAAATAAAAATCATAAAATAAAATAAAAAATTTGTTGGCTAACCCAAATCCCAGATTATAAAGTCATTTTCGTAGATGCCAAACAGCATAAAAATAGGAGTGGGTTTCTATTCTCTTCTCATTCAACTAATAAAAGATGAGTATTTTCTATCTAGGGAAACATCCTGTTACCTGGAACACAGAAGTAACGGCAGTAAGAAAGAACAGCAAAAGATGCAGGGGCAACTCTCAGAGAGGCAAGCCAGACTTTAGAAGTTTAGTAGAGGAGAGCAGCCTAAAAAAGACAAATACCTTATAATATATCTTTCTCATACATGTCAGTTCTCCTGAGTGCAAACAAGTTGTCATCTGCTGAAGAGCATGTAGTGCCTACATTGGCTTCTAAGCCCTAGAAATGTCCGATATTGAAGAACCAGGAAGAGTCAGAAATAAAGTCCAAGATATTACTTTGTCTCTGTGACAGAGTTGAAAAAAATAATAATGTAGTAACATTCATTAAGCGGATACTCAAGCTTATATGCCAAATGACTGCCCAAGTTCATGAGAACTCTAATGAGGTCATGAGGAGCCTTTTTCAAGTCCTAATTTACGTCTATCTTGGGTGAGTAGAAGACATCAAAGGCTGGCAAAGGAAAAAGTTACAAAACCACAATGGATTGGCTTATGGAAACACCCAATTTGTCTGTGATTTTCACTTCCTTCTTTTCTTTTTTAATTGAGGTATAGTTGACATATAATATATCAATTTCAGGTGTACAACATCATGATTAGATATTTGTATATATCGCAAAATGATCACCACAACAGGTCTAGTTATCTGTCATCACACAAAGTTACACAAGTTCTTTCCTTGTAATGAGACATTTTAAGATTTACTCTCTTAACACCTTTCAAATATGCAGTATAATATTATTGACTACAGACACCATGCTGTACATTATATCTCCATGACTTTTTTATTTTATAACTGAAATTTTGTACTCTTGACCACCTTCACACAATCTACCCACACCCCAATATTCCCCTTCTCACTTTCAACCACCAGTCTGTCCTCTATTAGTTTGGTTTTCCACAGCATAATACTCTCAAAGTCCACCCATGTTGCTACAAACGGAAATGCTTCATTCTTTTTTATGGCTGAGTAGTATTCCACTGTGTATACAGTTGCCATTCAGTATCTGCAGGGGATTTGTTCCAAGACCCTTGAGAATACTAAAATCTGTGGGTGCTCAAGTCCCTCATATGAAGTGTCACGGTGTTTGCATGTAACCTACACACATCCTTCTACATCCTTTAAATTATCTCTAGATTACTTATAATACTAAATGCAATGTAAATTTTGTGTAAATAGTTGTAAATACAATGTAAATGCGATGTAAGTAGTTGCTGGTATGTGCAAATTCAAGTTTGCTTTTCCTATACTGCCATCTTGAAATGCCTCTCCTACAATTTTCATTTAAAATTCTTTTTTGAACTAGAATGTTGTTATTTGTGATTAAACAGTGATTTAACAGCCCTTTATGGTTATACTTTTCCAATAAAGAACAGTTTAAGTGAAAAAAAAAATTAAAGAGAAATTTCCTTGAGTTTGTAGCCTTACCAAGCTACCTAACTAGACAACATTGCCATCTAGTGGCCTAAACATACTACGGCCATCACTTTTGGGGTGGGAGCTAGGGTCCTAGCATAGGTCTGAGGGGAGTGCCCAGTAAGTGCAATATTAACAGTGAAGCCAAAGCCACACCAAGAGGATACTAACTCTTCCAGGGCAAACCTGGGCTGACATTCAGTTAGAGAACCCAAAGCTATACAACTCACAGAGAAAAAGTACCACCATTGAAACGAAGTTTTGATCTGCCTCACTTTCTTTATTTCCTTTTCTTTGAAATTTTAGGGCCCATTCTTTTCATTTGAATATTCACCTACTACTTTAAAACACTTTCCAAACATTCTCTCATCTTTACCACAAGGATGCTGTCATCATGAGCGGGTAAAAATGCAGGAATCAGACTGCTCACGGTGGTCAAGAGCCCAAAGGGAATCAAAGCCTTAATGGAGATCTAGAATCTGTCTTAGAATCAGCAAGCAAGAGCAAGGATTTGGGGGCAGAAGAACAGGAGAAGGCTTATGAGAGTGAAGCAGGTGCAGCTTCAACTGAGGTTCTCAATACTTAGAGGTAAATATTCTTAGCAAAACATCCCTCAGGGCTTCTCCTATATTTAAAAACAGATACTCAGTGCTTCTGCTGATTGACTAGGTTTATGTAATCTTTTCCTTCTGCAACTAGGCCACCTAGGGCAACCACCTTCAACATACTGGAAAGGCAGAGATGGGCATGAAGAAATATGTCCAGGACTGGATCATAATGAGAATGCCATTGATGGGTTCCTGCTAAGCTTCATCTCTGACTCTGTGCAGGTAAGATCATAATAGATGTTGCGAGTACACACAAAACAGCCATTAAGTCTTTTTTGGCCCACTTTTGATGAAATAAGGATAGAAACAAAAAAACATCGGTTTAGATCTGTTTGAACAAAAGTTTAGCGAGAAAGCTAGAAGAGGTAATTTTCAGAAATCCAAATCTGTGCTCCTCCAAAATTTGCATCAGAGGCTGAGTCATGCCCATGCAAATGGATCTTAGTTCAAATTCGTGTTAGAAAAATTTGGAGCATGCTTACTTCCCTTATGCAAATCTCCTAGGAAAACAGTCATTGGTTCTTACCTATAATAAAAAGAATCTCCACTGCAATGTCACTGACTGTTGTGCTCCGAGTCGTAGATAGGTCATCATTGCCAATAAAGCAAACGTTGTAAGGTACGGTCACGGCAACATAAAACGTTGCCAGAAGAATAAGCCAGTCCCAGCCAGCTTTAAAAGTGCTAAAATGCAAAAGTATGAATTTGGACTTTTTTGCATCAGAAACTTTATACTCCGGAAATGCTGGTTTATCTACAAAAACATTCTGTGGATAAAGACAAAAAAGAGAGAAGGGAGAAACACAATATTAGAAACAAGGAGCACATAGCCTTAAACACACACCTCTGTGGGGAGGAGCACACACACAATGGCAATACATCTTAAAAGGGACTTTTAGAAGTGGGTGATGTAAAAAGTAGAGCTGTATGTACATATTAAAATTGGGGAGCTCCCAATTAGTACCTGTGAGGACTTGGGTTCAATCCCTGGCCTCATTCAGTGGGTTTGGAATCCAGTGTTGCTGCTGTGGTGTAGGCCAGTAGCTATAGCTCCAATTTGACCCCTAAACTGGGAACTTCCATATGCCGAGGGTGTGGCCCTAAAAAGGAAAATAAAATAAAATAAAATAAAATAAAATAAGGCAGAGAGCTTTGTTACAAGTAATAAGAATGTGCAACATGTAGTCATCAATGTTAATAAGTGAATATGAAGAATAAAAAGATCATTACCTAAAATATCACCTAGAAACATCCAAAGTTGCAAGTATAATCCTACATATTTTAAAAACACAAAGATACAGTTATGTTCCTATTGTCATGGGGACATTCCATATACTTATAGCTTTGAGATGACAGGTCATTATCTAAAGAAGATATTTGACCTGAAATTCTAATGACAGCAAAGGTTCCCCTTTTTGGCCACACCCATGGCATATGGAAGTTCTCAAGTCAGGGACTGAACCCATGCCACAGCACTGACTCAAGCCATAGCAATGGCAATGCCAGATCCTAAACTGCTAGGCCACCAGGGAACTCAAAAAGTACCTTTTTTTCCCTAGAAAGTATAGAGCTATATGATCGAGATTCAGTTGTAAAGCTCTGTATGATCGAGATTCAGTTGTAAAGCTCTGTTTTCATGTTTTTCAAAATACAACCAACCAGATTATGCTGACTACTTGCATTTTGTATTATAGTTGTTGGTGAAGTTGGGAACCCAAATCTCATAACTTTGATTGACATGGATTTATTCTGATACTGGCTAGCTCTTGTTAAGATGGCAGAGTGAGAAACAGTTACTTAAGAGTTATTATTCAAGTCATGGAAGGAGAAAGGCAGTGTTCACTATGCAGGTGATTAAATGCAGAAGAAAAGCTGGAGTTTTTATAGCTGCAAAAGCACTTCACTTTGAAAGCAGTCCAAATTGATGAACAATTCTCTTTATTGCTATGAGACAAAGGGAGGCCCAACAATAGTGTGTATAGAAATTTGACGGTCTATAACCAGATATTTGCAGACCTGGCTTTGACCTCAATTAATGAGAAACACAAGATAGGTAATGGAAACTTAAATTTGAAAGTTAAGTTGAATGAATAGAACAGTTTAAATTCTGGAATACCTGTTACTTGCAGGTCACAGTATGTTCTCTTGTTTCAAGCATTGAAGGAAGGGCAAACTAATGTGCTATATTCTGGGATTAATGTACTTGAAGACTTGGGAATGGCTCAGAGCTAAAAGGAACATTAGATTTCTGGTGGTGACTATCAGGGACCAAATATTTCTGCTACCTTAATATTGATGCCTCTCTTATCTTGCAATCTCTCCTTGGTAGGCATTTATAACATGTGTTTCTGCTTCCTGTTAATATTCTCACTCAACCCACAGGGCATCTCATAAAGCCTGGAGTTCATGGTGGGGGAGGGACTGCTTCACTCCTGCCAGATGGTTCTTTGATGCCTATCTGCCACCACGTCTATATTCCCTTCAATGTCCTGACTTGACCTGCTTCCTTTGTCTTATTTTGGTTTCTAAGAGAAGTTCCAAAGTTGGATTGTCACATAAAACTGAGAAGAGAAGAAAGAAGTACAACGGTTGGGCTTCTCATCAAAGCCAAGGCTGGTGTCTAGAGGAGCTACTTAGGCGTAAGTATTAATCCCAAGGTTGATAATCCACAATAAGGCAAGATGGATTCTAATATGAAATTTTCAACTATTTACTATAATAACATATTACCAAATGCCTAAGAAGACTATCTCAATTGTTATCCCAATAAGTCTTTTCCTATTATGTGACAGAAGTGAAATTTTTACTTTATTTGAGAAAGAAGCCAGTTTTATGATTGAAGTTAGGGAAAACTCAAGTTTTTATTTTATTTTTTTTGATTATGCTGATTACTTGAAGCGTTAGTGATGCTGATTGAAAAAGTCAGCCATGTAACAGTTATCTCCACAAATCAAAAAATAAATCACAATATTCCATTTTATAGGTTATTTAAAACATATCACCTGAATTCTTTTAAAAGATATTGAGAATTCAATACATCTCAGATTAGACATAAGTTTTAATAGGATTTAATTCAAATTGTGCATATGTCTTGACACAATCACCTGAGTGAAAAAATAGATGCCCTTCTCCTCCTTGATTTACAAAGTTTTATCCAAAAGCTTTTGAATGGAAGAAAATTTCTTACCATTGGAAAAGTGTGCTTTTAGCAAGTAGGGAGAAAAAAACATGTTATTTATAACCCTGAAACATAGAATTTGCCTAAAGAATAATAAAACCAACTATTCTTGATTTTAGTCATATATTATTTATTAATTTTGAAGCATATTCTATGGCACTCATGTTGTTTTAGCTGTTTAACCTTGACCCTATAAATTACTGAAACACAGAGACTAAAGCCTAATTAAGGTAATTGCTTCCTAAACTATTTTTGCAACATTTCTTTGAAACTAACTTCTGAATGAGCAAACGGATGGGGAAGTGTTTCTATGGTCATCACGCTGAGTACTTTCAGGGTAGTGTATGCCTTTGTTAACGACCAGTCCACTGCCCTGCTGGTCATCTTTGAGCAACTAAAGTACTGTCCTTTCAAGCTCCCAAGGCTCCTACATGATCTTTTGGGTTGAAGACACTTGCATCATCCCATCATTTAACAGACAGAGTCACAAATCAAGGAAAGCAGAAATTAAAACTCTTTTCTAAAGATGTACGAGGCAAAGTTAGAGCCAGGTCTAAGCAGTGTTAGTTATATCCTGATTCTCAGAGCTTGCTAATGGCCTGATGAGCTGCTCTATTCAGAGGTGAATCGTATATTCCTATTCCACAGAACTGTATCAGAATCAGCAAAGTAGGGGCAGAAGCACCATGGCTTTGAGTCAGAGGATTCATGGTTGGGTCACCTATCTGTAAGCTCTACTTTAGAGATAAGTTGTTCTTTTCTCTCATTAAAACGGAAGTAAGAAAAATCCTATCTAGTACTGGCTTACTGTAAAGATTGAATAACATGACTACAGCAAAAGGAATCTGTAAATAGCAAAGAGGTACAAAAATAATAAGTTTCTTTTCTTCTTCCTTTTTTTTTTTTTTGGCATGTGAATGTTAGTTAACATAGAGTTCCCCAGAGACTGACTGGTTATCCAGTAAGCCATCCAGATCTTTGTTTCTTCTTCTCTCCTCTCTATTTCTGCTGTCTTTTAACCATTCTCCTCTGTTCTCCTTGAAAGATAGTGAAAAGGACCAGTCCTGATTCCACACTTTGTTTTCAGAACTAAGATATTACCTGTATTGTCAGAGTCACTGTGTTGATTGGACATCCTTAATTACCATGTATTATTTTAATGCTCCACTTTGATGTTTTGTATCTCTTAAACAAATGCAATTTAGCAAATTAGCCAAGCAGTAGGAGTTATGATTTTTGAAATGTGATTTTCAAGTACTCTTCTATATTTGCTGAATTGCAAAGCAAAACAGTATGTTCCGTGAATGCATTTTTAAGTTCCCTAACACTTGGTACCTTTAAATGATTCTTGACTAAAGGCTAGAAGACAGTGTCATCTTTCAGATTTACAGAATCTCTGGCTAATATTTATTTAGGTGCCTTGCTGGCAGGCTTGCATAGAATCAAGCTAAGATGTGGTTACCTGTGTTTCTTCCCAGAACTTTTTTATTTTCAATAAGGCTGACTTAGTAACTGAAGGCAGGTGTAATGAGGAAACAAAAGAAGGATTCATAGATCAACTGGTGTGCACTGTTTCAACTCTATCCCTGGACTCTCAGGAAACCAGTGACACTAAGGCACAGGTATCCCTAGAAAAGCTTTATATGAAGTCAAGATAAACTGAACAGTGTGTGACTCTTCACAGCGGAGCATGGCAGATCAGCTCCAGTGTGGGTGATGGTCCTGGAGCACAAATGAATGGAAACAGCTTGTCTGGCTTCCAGAGAAAAATCACATGGAAGCAGAATTAGATTTGCTGCCCCTTTCATGTCAGATCTCCCTCCACATATAGGATTGGGCATCTTTGTTCACGCAATCAAATAAGCGGACACTTTTTTTTTCTTTCTTTTTTTAGGGCCACACAGGAGGCATATGGAGGTTACCAGGCTAGGGGTCGAACTGGAGCTGCAGCCTCCAGCCTACACCACAGCCACAGCAATGTGGGATCCCTAACCCACTGAGCAAGGCCAGGGATCGAACCTGCATCCTCATGGATACTAGTCAGATTTGTTTCCGCAGTGCCATGAAGGGAACTCCCAGATAAGGGGACACATTTTGTGTCCGATGCAAGCCTCTGTTTTATCAGAGCATTCATATGTCTGATTGGGTAGTCTTGAACTCTCCTTGTAAAAAGTCAGATGCCAAAGAATCTCTTGTGTCCTTAGTTCCTAGAATCTTGGGATCTGAGATCAATTCCAAAATAAGTCTGATTGTTTGATGTGACTTTTTCTAATGTCATTGCCAAGTTAGACCTTGACTCTTGGTACCTGCTGCCCTTAGTCACAAATGTCCCTATAGTTGAGTGTTCTTGGGATTCCACAGTGCAGATTAATGATATTAGTGTCCTTTGAAAAATCATTTTTGAATATTTACAACTAAAAGGACATAGTTCTGGATTTCTCAAGGAAATCTCTTAGTTCTAAGAACCAATGATGAAATTAACTGTGAATTCCAGAAAGACATTATGTCACATAAAACTCTGCAGACTCACCTTTTATAGGCTCTGTGGCTTTTGACAGAGAACCACCAGGTTTCAGAAAGGAGCCCTACTATAAATTAAGAGTGTGACTTAAAAAAAAAACTACACAATACATGGCATGTCATTTCAAATCCAATGTCCCAATGTGTGAAATTTCCAACTGTGTGTTGCATAAAAGGTCAATTTCTAAACGGAGTAATAACTTTAATTGGCTTATGGTCCCCCTGGATGAAAGCACGAAGTGAAAGGAGATAAAGTACAAAGTAGATGGAACTAAACTTAAATTAGAGAAATTTTAACCAACAAACTATGAATATGTAATATGATTTGCTGTATCCTCTTGTTCATAAAATGTAGCTGGTCCCATTTACAGTGTCCCTGGTACCCTACTGTACTGACAGCAATAATATTCTATGCTGTGATAACACTATGATTAAGTACTTTTATTACAGAAATGCCTCATGACTGCTGACCTTTTCCAGTTTGTTCTTTATAGGAAAGCACAAGCCAAAGTGGAAAAAAAATCAAGGAAAGCCAATAAATGGGTAATTGAGCCTTTCTTTAGTGAATCAAACTTTGCCACCAAGGGAAACTCCAGCATTCATAATGTATACACACACCACCTACATTGTTTATTTTCAACTTGTTCTTTTCTCTTCTTTGCAGGTGGCCAGAGATGTGATAAAGGACTGCTCGGCTCCGTCTCCGGGCTGAATCCAAGTGGGTCCCTGCTCTTGATCTTCCTTTGGCTTTGTCTGAGGGAAAACAAAACACGTTAGGTACCAATGAAGGCATCATTTGATCCCAAGAACATCATTTTGGCAGTTTCTTCTCACAGTTCACAGTGCGTATTTTTCAATACCTAAAATGATCTGCTGGCTCATAATAACATTTAATTTAATTTTAATTCTTCAATATTTATATATTTCTGTCAACATATGAACATCATTTTATTTTAAAATTAGAGTAAAACATCCAAGAGCATAGAGGAGCTTTCAAATAGTTCCGGAAAATACCGCATAAGAAATCTTACTCCTTCCTTCCTGCTATTCCACATTCATATCCCTAATTTTATTTTCAACCTTTTTTCTTGATTTCTTCCAGAAAAATATCTATTACATATGCTATATTTATATTTATTTCTTTGCATAAGTGGAAGTTTATAGTAAAAAATATTCATATGTTTTTCACATCAAAATCATGTAAATCATTCCTAATATGCACATTATAAGTTCTCGCTCATTCTTTTTTATAGCTACGAGTATACCAAGTTAAGGATATAACTAGCCTTATTCATTTTATTATTTTCCTACCATGAACATTTAGGCTAATCCAGGATTTAAAAAAAAAAAAAATCTGCAGTGAAAATTCTTAAATGCATAGAGCTGTGCATTGGTGTGCCAAGATATTCAGTAAATAAATTACTAGCAGTGTATGTACATTTCAAGTTTTGGTATACATCTTCCAAATTTCATTCTAGCAGCTTATACTCCCAGCAGCAGTGAGTGGACATGCCTGCTTTACTACACACATGAAAATTATAAATGATAAAATAAGTGTTGTCTAACATTTTAATAGTTGAAAAATACCATTATATTGTTTGAAGTTGCATTTTTAAAATGATGAATGTAAATAAGCATTCACTTAAATATTTATTGTGCATTTGCATTACTCTTAACGATGTCTATTCATATTACTTTTGCCAATTTTTAAATTAAGTTGGTACTTTTCTATTTATTTGTGAAAGCCCTTTGTATATTAGTCACCATTTCTTGTCATACATGCTGCTGACAACGATCCTATTTTCTTACTTGACCTCTGATTTTATTTATGCAGTATAAAAATTTTAATTTTTATGTTGTCAGACTTATCAATCTATCAATTTGTGGTATCTAGACTTTATATCCTACATAGCCTATCTTCATTCAAAAATTATTATTACTATTTTTTGTCTTTTTAGGGCCACACTCATGGCTTATGGAGCTTCCCATGCTAGGGGTCGAATTGGAGCTGCAGCTGCTGGCGTACACCACAGCCACAACAATGCAGACACTTAACCACATCTGCAGTCTACACCACAGCTCACAGCAATGCAGAATCCTGAACCCACTGAGCAAGGCCAGGGATCAAACCCACATTCTCATGGATACTAGTTGGGTTCGTTAACCACTGAGCCACATCAGGAACTCCTCAAAAATTATTAAAAAAAATCTATACATGTTTTCTTCCCACATGTTTAGTTTTTAATTTTTTATTTATTATGTTATTGTATTTTATTTATTTATTTATTTATTTTTGTCTTTTTGCCATTTTCTTGGGCTGCTCTCGCAGCATATGGAGGTTCCCAGGCTAGGGGTCGAATTGGAGCTGTAGCCACCAGCCTATGCCAGAGCCACAGCAACGCTGGATCCGAGCCGCGTCTGCAACCTACACCACAGCTCACGGCAACGCCGGATCGTTAACCCACTGAGCAAGGCCAGGGATGGAACCCGCAACCTCATGGTTCCTAGTTGGGTTCGTTAACCACTGCGCCACGACTGGAACTTCTAGTTTTTATTTTTTTATTTTTAACATTTAAATCTTTACGCCAATAGGACTCTATTTTACTAAAGTTATGTACGAATCCAGCTATTTTATTTTCTTGCCAAAGGTCTACCACCCAAGGGAAATAAATAAATTGATTATATGACATTAAGAAACATTTAGTCTTTATGTGGTCAGTTGGTGAACATATAATTTCATACTAAGTAAACTGTATGTATGTTATAATAATTCCAAAACATAAAAATTAAAAACATATCTATCTAAGTTTTACCATCAAACCTCTATAGCATTATGAAGGCTGTCTGATTCCTCTTCATAAAAACGAGTGGATTTGGTTGCTACCTCGGGGAAGCCATGTAGCTATTATTGATGGCCACTGTGTGTCAGGCCCTGTTCTAGATTCTTAGTATTAATAAATTTCCATTAATGCTCATAAATACTAAATGAGGTAGGCATTATTATCCTCTATTTACAGAGGAGAAAACTGAAGGGTCTAATATAGTGTCACATGGCCACATGGCTAGTCAGTGGTGCCAGTCTGTGAAGCCAAATTGGTCTAAATTCTCTACTTCCACCTATAGCACCAAGTCCTTTAATGATTTAAATCAATGCTCAAATGCCACTTGGTGTCAAGTGTCACACAGACGGATATGTATCATAGCTGCTGCCCGTCTGAGCCTGATCTCCAAGTGTTTCAAGGATTTTCACCACCACCCCCTCATTCTCAGTCCATTCTGGGGTGCTTTTTTTCTTATTTTTAAAATTATTTAATTAATTTTTTAACTTCTATTTTTTATTGAAGTATAGTTGATTTACAAAGTTGTGTCAATTTCTGCAGTGCAGCAAAGTGATTCAGTTATCTGTATACATATATACATACTTTTTCATATTCTTTTCCATTATGCTTGATCACAGGGTATTGAATCTAGTTCCTGTGTTACACAGTAGGACTTTGTTGTTTGGGACGCTTTTAAACGACCAGGAAATGCTTTATTTACTCCAAGAGTCTAAGCTTAAGTTACATGGTTTTTTAATTGTTCACCTTTTGCTTTAAACTTTGAAAGAATGCTTAAAATAAAATGATATATTACTCTAGACCTAAATCAATAAAAACAGATTCACAAAAGAACACAATGTTGAAGATCAAAAGGGGCACTTTTGGGGGAAACGCTACTGAACAAAGCAGATTTCTCTGTGCTACTGAAAGTTAAGATCATGCCTTCGGGTGTTCAATTTTTGGTCTGCAAAGGACACATAAATTACATCAGAAGATGTAATTATTAATCCATCAAGGTGTAATTTTAAACATATTTAAATTGGAAAACTGCCCGAGTTTTAAGAAAATGTCAACAGGACTATGTTAGGAAAGGCCAGCAGGCTGCTTATGAGATATCAGTTGGTATCAAATTGCTAGGTGGAATTACAGTGCTAACAAGAAAATGGACCAGATTAGAGCTGCATGACAGTCAATAAACTAAATCCCTTCTCAGTGGAGAAATCTAATTATTGATGAGCTCCTCCAAGTCAACTACTTTTATAGTCCTAAAGAGGAAACCCTCAAAGGGAAATGTCAACGAAATGTGTATGTCTTGGTCTTGGCTCTAAATGGAAGAAAAAAAAGTTTTCCTTGAAAAGTTTTAGTCACAACTTAACCCTCACAAGATTGGGATTGAAAATCATTCCACTTAGGTGATTTCAACTCTCCTAGGCAAAGGAATGAATTTAAAATGGTCCTGGGAAGGGAGTTCCCATTGTGGCTCAGCAGTAACAAACCCAACTAGTATCCATGAGGACGCAGGTTTGATCCCTGGCCTTGCTCAGTGGGTTAAAGGATCTGGCATTGCCATGAGCTGTGGTATAGGTCGCAGACATGGCATGGATCCAGTTTTGCTGTGGCTGTGGTGTAGGCCAGCAGCTGCAGCTCCAATTTGACCCCTAGTCCGGAACTTGTATATGTGTCAGGAATGGCTCTAAAAAGACAAAAAAAGTCCTGGGTTGGTAGATCCTGAATGAAAAAAAAAAAATCATAAATAGAATAGAGATCAACTCATTAAAATATATAATATACATATACATACAAAATATTTGTAATAGCAATATTCATAATTTTCATATGCATACACATAAAATATACATGTGAAATATCCACATGCATGTTTGTGTGTATAACTAGAAACAAGTCAAATGTCCATAAATAAAAAAATGAGGTATAATCATGACATAGGATGTTAAAATTTCATTAAATTAGATTTAGAATAAATGGAAAATGAATGAAATACTGCCTACCTGTTAGCATAGAAATATCTCAAAAACATAATGTTGAGTTCAAAAGCAATAAATTGAAGACCACTGACCATATGGCAACATTTTTATAATATTCACACATGTGCAAAACTAAGTTACATATCACAGAGGGAAATGTGTTATAAAACTGCCCATAATCACATGACTACAGCAAATTGTGAAACGATTGGAAAATACAGTCTCTAGCTGGATCACCATGGACCTTACTAAATGGAATTAGCAAAATTCTATTTTATAAACTGGATTTGGGGTGTATGAGGATTTTAAATAATTCTTTCATATTACATATATTGTATTTTTTAGCATAAAAAATATTGCACAACAAAAAAAGGACAAGACTAACGTGGTACTGAAACGGTTAACTGTGGGACCTGCCCAAATTCTTGGGAGCAGGGATGAGGGTGGGGCTTCGTTTGCTTAAGATAAAAGGATCAGGGCTAAAATTCAAGGGAGGAATAGATGTTAACAAGATGAGGGGTAGCAGAGGGAAGAATATTTCTGAGAGGAAATAAAAGGTATGAAGGCCTTGGTCAGAAAGGTGCTCAGTGTCTTGAAAGAACTCAAAGGAGTCCTTGAGGACTGAGATGTAGAGAATGGGAAGAAAAGAAACAGCAAAAGTAGAAGGTAGGCGGAAGCACACTTCACTTCCTCACACTACGTTAGCCACACTGAGGTGCAGACAAAGCTGAGGAATATAGTTCCTAGTTGGGCAGCCGCGTGCCCGGTGAACTCATAGTTGTACCTGAACAAGTCTCTCAGACACAAAATAAACCTGTATTCTCAACTGCAAAACTATCACAATATACAAGAGAAAATCAGATTAAACTAGAAGGATATACAATTGAAATCAGGAATAGAAGAAAGTGAGAAGAAAGTTTAAAGAACATATGATCCGTAAAACCAGAGGAAGATTAAAATTAAACTTCTGGCAATTGTATTCAAGGGAAAAACAGAGACATCGACAACAATGTTAAGAATTTTAAGAGGACCATAAGTTTAGAAGTGGTTTTTTGGGTTTTTTTGTTTGTTTGTTTTTGGGTTTTTTTTTTTTTTTTTTTTTTGCGGGGGAGGGGGGCGCGGGGGGCGCTGTACTCATGGCAGATGGAAGTTTCCCGGCCAAGGACCTAATCTGAACTATATCCGCGACCCACACACAGCCCCAGCAACACTATTTCCCTTAATCCACTGCACTGGGCCAGGATCAAACCGGCACCTCTGCAGCTACCTGAGCTGCTGCAGTTGGATTCTTAACCCACTATGTTAAAGCAGCAGTGCTTCAGATGGCTTTAAAGGTCAATGTTTTCAAGCCTTAAAGGAACAAATAATTCTTTTATAGCCTCAGAACAAAAAAGAGCCTGAAAAATTCTGAATTCAATCAATAATTCTGGAAGATTCAGATGCCAAAACTAGGTGAGTATAATACAAAAAATATATCACTTTGAATATACATTCAAAAATCTTAAGCAATAATACATCAGTATGCTGAATACAGACATGTGTTAAAAGAAAATATAGATTGCATATGTGGGATTTATGCCAAGGATGGTTCTATCTTGAGAAAGTCATAATATAGTTCAGCAGATTTATAAAGGAGAAAATTCATGTTATTATCACAGTAAGTATTAATTTTTTCAAACACGACTACATAAATATTTTTTAAAATAAACTTGTAGTAAGTAAGCAATAGGAGGAAGGACTCTTCTTTAACTCAATAGATAATATCTATTGGTAACTAAGGGAAAACTCATATTTAGTGAGATGACACTGGAAACTTCTAGCTTCCAATTTACAATTTATGAAAAGACAAAAATTTGCCCAAAAAATAGAAAATTAAAGTCAATGTAAAAAGTCATTCTGAAAATTTTGAAAATACAGAAAAATAAAAAAATAAAGAATACCTAATTGTTTTCAATATCAACTATTTCATGCATGTCCTTCCAAAATTTTACTGGATTTATTTCTCACTATTCAGTTACAATTATATAACATGTATACCATTATTCTTTCAATATTAAAAAATAACACATGGACATTTTACAAAATTTAGAAGTGTAGGCAGTGTAAAAGAGGAAATTAATCTCTTTGATAAAACTATTCCCAGAAGTAATTTAACATTTTGGCAAATTTATTTTTTGATTTTGTTCTAGGCTTTCTTTATTTTTTCATATCCTTGACCTCATATCATGTAACTAATCTTAAATATAACTAACACAGCAATAATCACAGGTTCTAGATATGAAAAAGGCTAAAGGGAAAAATAATCTGCCAAAAGACATGGGAGTAGACTCTTAGCTTTACTCAGGAAAATTGTCCATAATGCAGTTCATTCAATATGGACTATATGCATGTATCTATATCTACCTATCTATCTATCTGTAATTATTTTTAATATATAATTTTTTATTTCTTTTTAGGGCTGCACTTGCAGCATATGGAATCTCCCGGGCTAGGGGTCCAATTGGAGCTGCAGCTCCCAGCCTATGTCACAATGCCAGATCTGAGCCACATCTGCTACCTACACTGGAGCTTGCAGCAGTGCCAGATCCTTAACCTACTAAGTGAGGCCAGGATTGAACCTGCATCCTCATGGATACTAGCCAGGTTCTTAACCTACTGAGCCACAATGGGAACTCCAAAAAATTATTTTTTAAAGTTTGCAATGTAAATTTTCATTTGGCCACGCACTAAGACTTGCTTTCATGATGGGAAATGAGACCACTGAATGATTCTGTGTATGCTAAGCTCCACATCAAGATACTGACCCCCACCCCAGAATTAAAAGGGTTAAGTCTGTGGCCACTGGGAGTGTGCCTGCCCAGAGCCCTCACCTCTAAGCCGTCAGTCCTCTCTGTCATTGCCTTCAGCTGAAGGAAATAACCTTGACCAAGATCACGGTCCTTTCCCAGAGTAGCCTGCATTCAAGGACTAGTCAATAGAGGCATGTAATGGGAAGCCACCCCCACCCCCAATCCTGAAGGCCACCTAGTTTTAGGTGGTGGTTACCTAGAGTCAGCAAAATATCTTGTTGCAACTATGTTTCAGCCCAACTTCTTCCTAAACTCAGTCTTTCCTTCTCTCCCTTTACACAGTCCTTTGTTGAGCCTAGGAGGACTCCCTAAAAAATTCTGTCAATCTCCATCTCAGAGCTGTTTCCCAGAGATTCCGATCTTCATCAACAGTGTTGCAGCTTAACCCTGGTTCACAGGGTCTAAATAAACACAACTAGTTGGTGTTTAAGTGATGATTACCATCTGAACTGTGGGGTAAAGGATGTGCCCCAGAAAAAAAAATCACTATTTTTACGATAAGAAAAAATGACTTGAAGGAAAAGAAGAATAATGTACTGAATTATTACAGGGCCTAGTTTACTCTATGAACTGAAGAATCCTTCTGGATTAATAATATAACTGGTCCAAACTGGTTTAGGCAAGACACATATTTATAATTTCTACATTATTAGATTTATAATTTTGAATTATTTCTATTGGCTGGAATACAGCTTCAAGTAGTTTTTTCAGGAGATTGTTGGGTTATGTATTTTATGGTCTTCCATATACTGAACTGTGAACTGTGCAATGGTCTATTGTGACTGTGTTACTTCAAGAGTGTCAGAAAAGCCTGCAAGTCTCTGAATCTATCAGATGAATGGTGTGCCAGGACAGGGTGGTGAGAGCCATCCAAACCAGATGTAGGCAGTAAGGAAAAGTGTTGTCTGTAGAAAATTTAAAAACAACAACTAATCCAACTACATTTGGTCAGCTTTTTGTTACCACCATGTGCTGGTAATTTTCATAATTTCAGTGACAAAACATTCCTCCTCGACTCCAAATCTTTTGTGAATCTTGATTCGAAACAATTGCGGTGGTTATTGTTCAATTTTAATAATATATGTAAGATTCAAAATTAGCCCATTTATAATACAATTACAGACTGGGAGAAAATATTTCCAAATCACATCTCTGACAAGGGACTTATCTCTAGAATACATAAAGAACTCACAAAACTCAACATTAAGAAAACTGAACAATCTACTTATAAAGTGAACAAAATGTGTGAAGAGCTATGTCACTTAAGAGGATACAAAAATGGCAAATATTCACATGGAAGGATGTCTGACATCATTAGTCATTAGGTAAATGCCAATTAAGAGTCCAATGAGAGGTCACTATGCACCAAGTGGAAGAGCTAAAAATGAAAAACAGTGACAATACCAAATGCTAGAGAAGAAGTGGAGAAACTGGGTGTTTCACACATTGCTGATGGAAATGTAAAGTGATGCAGTCACTCTGGGAAAAGGTTTGGTGGTTTCCTGAAAAACAACTAAATATGTACTTAACCATACAAATCAGTCATTGTATGCCTTGGTAATTATCCTAGAGAAATGAAAACTGATGTCCACACAAAAACCTCTGTGCAACTGTTCATGGCAGCTTTACCATAGCCAAGAACAGGAAACAACACACATGTTGTTGAATCAATGAATGGTTAAATAAATTGTGGTATATCCAAGCCATGGAATATCACTCAGGGTAAGAAGGAACAAACTATTAATATATGCATAACCTGAAGAGATCTACAGGCATTATATTACGTTTAAAAAAGCTTATCTCAAAGAGTTACATACTATTTGATTCCATTTACATAACATTTTTTAAATGTTGGAGATGGAGAACATGGTAGTCATGCGTTAGGGATAGTAGAGGGTAGAGGGTGTATGACTCCACAAGGCTAGCAAGAGGGGGATGTTTGTAGCGATGAAATGGTTATGTACCTTGATTATTGCGGTGGTCAAACAAATCTGCCCATGTGATAAAATGCCATAGAACTATACACACACAATGTGCCAATGCCATGTCCTAGTTTTGATATTTACGTTATTATTATGTAAAATGTAGCTATTGGAAACAACCGATACTATCCTTGAAAGTTCCCATGAACCTATAACTATTTCATGTAAAATAGAAGGTCAAAGAAGTTCTTTTCATGTTACATCTAGATATTGGTTTAACTAATTTCGACTGCAGCCTATTGAGGCCTTTTAATCACTTTAAACACTTGAGAATCTAAGCTGCGTTGAATCCCGGAGCTGGATTTTCATGCTCAATGATGCTGGCCCATCTCAAGAGTTTGTGTCAGTTTGAGAAAAGAATCCTTCCTCAAAACATATTAATTCCATGTATTATAAATTTGTTAACTTGAACTGATATTGTCAGAATATGACACTTAATTGTCATGTGCCAGAAAATTTATTATAAAAATACAAATTTACACATCCACAAGGCAAATGTGTGTATTTTTATATCTGTCACTCATACATTTAATGAGATACACATGGTTTATTGTTGTATTACTAATATTTAAAATAGAGTCTAGTATATAATTTGATTTTTTTAATGAACGAATGAACAAGTTAAGAAAACCCTTCCTTGTTATATATTTTGTATGGCATTATTCATCTGTATATCTATTGATTACTAGGAATCTGGCTTGATACTATCTATGCTTATCAAATAACCACTGTCACCATCATTGATTTCATCTCTTGTCATTTTAGTCTACTTTTCAGAGAAATCCTTAAAAACTATTGTTCATAAGACTAGAGGCTATATTTTACAGAGTCATATATTCTATACAACTTCTAATGTAATTATATTTAGTCTATGCATTTACATTATGAAATAAACATTTAATTGAGTACACATATATACCAAAAACCCCAGGCAAATCAAAAGTGGACAGCTTGATTTCTGGTTGGTACTTATCTTGACTATTTAAATCCAAGAAAGATTATACAGAAGTATAGAATATATACATATATATCTACAGGGAAACAAAACTACTAGGACTATATATAGAACTCAGTCTCTTGCACACCCATCAACCAGTTTCAACAAATATGCATTACATGTATTGTCTTGTTTAGTTCCATCCACCTTACTCCTTCATGTTTTTTGAGGCAAATTCAAGGTATCATATCTTTGTTTAACCTATTTATCTATCCTTCTATCTACATACATAAATACATATATGTGATTAAAAGATTTTGAACATAATCATAATATCTATCATCTAACTATATAACCATGATATTTTGACATTATAAAATATCCAGTCATTTAGGAACCGTGTTTTTTTAAAATTGGGATACTTAGATTCCCAGGGTTTAGAGGTGGTGGTATACAGATGGAAATGTGCTAAAGGTGAAACAGGAAAAAATCACTAGGCAATGTACAAGGCTTGAAAGTCCCATTTCTGTACGTCTATTTTATAAAATGGGCTTCTGAATGACATTTTACTGAATTAAAGAACTCTGTATTTTAAAGAAAATGGAAATTACTAAATAAGCAATCTTGAATTAAAATTTAAAAAGTAATATACCAGAGGGGAATAGCTGGGGGTGGGGTGGGGATAAATTATGAGTTTGGGATTAACATATACACACTGTTATGTATAAAACAGATAAACAACAAGGACTTACTGGGAACTATATTCAATGTCTTGTAGTAACCTACAGTGGAAAAGAATCTGAACAAAAACAAACTATATATATATATATGAATGAATCGTTCTGCTGTACACCTGAAATTAACATATTGTAAATGAACTATACTTCGATTAAAAAGAAAAGGTTAATAAAAAAGTAACTTCAATTCCATTTTTTCAAAACTAGGAAAAAAATGTACATTTAATAGAGAAGTGAACTAAATAATCCTTTACACAATTCTTGGTCTTGAAGACATATTACTAAATTGTTCAAAAATCTTGCTACTCATAACTTCGTACAGAGGTAGGGGTAAGTTAATTACTAACCATAGCTAGAGTTAACTAATTGATTTCTTTATTCATGTAGTTGATTCACTTCAGCTGTTCTGTGTAAGGAATTTAAGTATTTGGGGAAAGTTTGGGAGGAAGCTTTATGTAAGAATTGGCTAAAGAGACAAAAGGAGAATTGTTTTAGGTTTCAATGGCAGGAATTCAATTTTCTTTGAATAGACTTCTTATTGCATTAGAAGAAATCAGAATAATGCCAGAGGATTATTACTATAGCAGGTAGTTTTTCCCTGGAAGTGAGAAGCAGAAATATCTAAAACAATTTAAAAGTCTGAGAAGACCAAGCAGCAAAACAGCAGGAAAAAAAGTGAAGGATTAAGATAAACTAATATTAAGAATTTAAAAAAAAGAATTTAAAAAGCATTACCAATTATAATAGATTCTAGCTGTGAAGATCAAGACTAATTTAAATTGCCATTAAAAACAATAAGATTCCTTTGCATAAGTTATTAAACCAAAATTACAAAACGACTCAAGAATTATTCACTATAAGATTTGTTAGAGCCAATTTATATTTATCCACTTTTAAATGCTGACCATTGTTTCAGCTAGATAATGGATGAGGTTTTATCATAATACGTTTTCTGTTTTTTCAGATAAAATTTTTGATAACGAAAAAATTTAAAACTTATTGAAAGATATCAATTTGTGGTTATAATCTATTCAAGTACCGAACCACTAGCCATTTTGAATCTGAGAATTGACCACCTCCTTTATTTGAAAATTAAAATATGTAAATTTTAAAATCAGAAAAAAAAAATATTCACCATACAGAGGAGGAGGAGAGGCAAATGGAAGAGTAAACAGTTCTATTTGTTTAAAAATCTATGCTTCTAAACATATTTCCAGAAAATATAGAAACGAAAATGCTTGGACGAGTGAATTTTTGAATCCTTTGAATTCATGAAAGTGTCTTTCAGTAATAAATTCAAATAACTGGACCAACTCTGGGGCAATTGTCTTTTAATGAACAACAAGAATGATGCTGTGTGTACATGAGTCAGAAATAACACACCTGGAGTTCCCCTGTGGCTCAGTGGTTACAAACCCAACTAGTATCCATGAGGACGCGGGTTCCATCCCCAGCCTCGCTCAGTGAGTTAAGAATCTGGCATTGCCATGAGCTGTGGTGTAGGTCGCAGATGCAGCTTGGATTCCATGTTTCTGTGGCTGTGGCATAGGCTGGCAGCTACAGCTTTGTTTCAACTCCTAGCCTGGGAACTTCCATGTGCCACGGGTGCAGCCCTAAAAAGCAAAAAAAAAAAAAAAAAAAAAGAATTAACACACCAATCTGACATAGGACCATGCATTTCTGCTTTTTACTCAATTTCTTTCAGTTAAGTTGAGTGTTGCCAGTAAGTAGAAAACAGACCGGGAGCTTTGGCTCAGTTTACTGGGAATCATGCTAAAGAATTTAATGTTAACTCTTAAAAAAATGTTAGGGTATTCTAGAAAGGGAAAAGGTGGACTGACTTTTGCTTTTGGATTTAGAGGATCTGAGCGGCAGAAAGACCAAACAAATAGTGTTTGGCCATAAAAACTCTAATGGATTGGTAAGAACTGTCCTCTAATTATTTACTCTTTTAGGACATGGTTCTGACAATATTTATCAAGGACATAAATCAATGTCCCATAATCTAGAACACACACCAAAGAAAAAAATTCTCTGCATATCCTAAAAATAACAATTATTATGATACAAACAGAATTCTCTTATTCACATTTTTTAAAAATGCTTAGTCACATATTGGGTTAGGAGTTTCTTTTATGGAAATTCTAATCACACACAATAATGCATGAATCAAGCAAGATAATGTGTTTTCTTCAATTTTGTCCTCTCAAAAACTGCAATCACTAAATTGTCCCTAATCATTGCTATTCGTTTCTATTATTTTCCACAGAATTTATTGAGACACTGAGTAATGCAGTTTCTGGAATCATTTATGGATGATGTGGGCCATAAAACAAGTTTTTAATGCTTTTGGGGGTGCTGCAAAGAATTCAAGTCTACATGTTCATATTGAAAAATACCAGAGGTTTAGTCGTAGTTATAATAGTGTGTAAAATTTGGAGTGAGTAATTGGGAGAAATATGGTTTAAAAGACTCCCCAAATCATTATGGAGAATAAAACTGATGAAAAAAGTTCAAAAACCTAAGCTCGCTTAAAACACAAAGTTGTAAATAGTAGGCACCAGAAACATTAGACAATCTTCTAGAAGAGAAAGGATTTCATGTGGATCTAGGAACAGGCAATGAAGTTGGATTACGAGGCAAGGGGAAAAATATGAGCCAAAGTTTAGGAGTAGCAATAACATGATAAATTCAAGAAAGAATACAGAAATCAGCATAAAGAAATAGTCATTTCGGGAGTTCCCGTCGTGGCGCAGTGGTTAACGAATCCGACTAGGAACCACGAGGTTACGGGTTCGGTGCCTGCCCTTGCTCAGTGGGTTAACGATCCGGCGTTGCCATGAGCTGTGGTGTAGGTTGCAGACGCGGCTCGGATCCTGCGTTGCTGTGGCTCTGGCATAGGCCAGTGGCTACAGCTCCGATTCAACCCCTAGCCTGGGAACCTCCATATGCCGCGGGAGCGGCCCAAGAAATAGCAACAACAACAACAAAAAGACAAAAGACAAAAAAAAAAAAACATTTCGAAATGCTCTATAAAGCTTGAAGCATTTTTTGGAAATTATCAGAGGGCTGAGGACAAATGGATCTGACTATTATAAGTGATGTTTAGAAAGTTTCAAAAAAATTTCTCTTTCAGAGAAAGGTAATGGATAGAACAACTCTCTATTCACAGAAGAACAGGGGGAAAAGAGGCATTAACATGTACTGACCATCTTTTGTGTTTCAGTTAATCACTATGAATAAACTACATTAATATAAACCTCATGTTAACCTTATCAGGTAAGTTTTATCCTCTCTACTTAGTAGATGAGAAGACTGAGGAAAGAGAGCCTGATGTACCTTGCTTAGTATCATACAACCAGGAATAAGTGGCTCTGCCATCCATCTGGAGTTCTGTCTGTTTCTAAAACCCACGTATTTTCCACTAAACATGATGCATTAAAGAGAATGATAGAGAATGTGTGTGTGTGTGTGTGTGTGTGTGTGTGTGTGTGTGTGTAAGGCTGAGTCACTTTGCTGTACAGTAGAAATAGGCACAACACTATAAATCAACTATTATGCAATAAAAAATAAATTAAAAAAATAAAGAGGCAGAGAAAGAAAAGAAATAAAAGCAGCAAGTGGGATTAGTGGTGCTCCATAGGGCAGTGGAGAGGCCCAGCATCTTAGTATCCTGATTAGTATCCTAGTGTGATTAAAAAAAAACAAAACCAAAAAACGTGGGGTACCCTTTTGAAAACAAAAAAATTAAAAAGATAAAGAGAATGATGACAACATTCACCCCTTATAAACTGAGAAACTATTAATCCCATGGATCCTGACAGAAAAAATATGTGAACAGAGACTCAGGAGGAGAAGAAAGTGGAAATTAGGGTGAGATGGAACAGTTTCCCAGAGGGTTGTAGGCTGCAGATGCGGCCACCAGACAAGCCTCATACTCTTATCCATGCATGCGTCTCTTCCTAGCAAAATGTAGAATTTATTTCCTCTTCTCTTGAATCTGGGTTCGTCCTGTAATTTCTTTGACCAATGGAATAAGGCAGAAGAATTGGTGAGTGACTTCTGAACTTATGAAGCTTCTATATTTGCCCTTTTTGGGACTAGCCTCTACGCAAATTAGCAAGGGCTCAACTACTGAATAACAGAGGGTGATAGAGAGATAAAGATAGAGATGGAGGGAGAGATAAAGAAGGGGGAGAGAGAGAGAGAGGGAGAGGTATTCCATCCTCCTCAGGGCACCAGATGTAAGTCCTTCAGGATGTCTCAGCCCCAGCTGAGTCCCAAGGTAAGAGCAGCTACATGAGTGACTCCAGCCAACACCATTTGGAATAGAACCACAGAGACTACCCAAATACCCAAGGACTCACAAGAAATAATAAACCATTGTTGTTTGCAAGTTTTGGGGGGAATTTGTTGTGTAGGAAAGGCTGACTGATACACCAACTTTGAGAACCTACAGTGGAGAAAACAAATCATCAGGAAAGGGTGAAAGACAGAACAACAGGATAGTGTCACCTTAGTCTCCATCTTTATTCAGATCCCTAAGCGTATATCTGACATTAAAGAATACCTCTATTAAGATACAGTCACTCCCTGGAAGGGATATTTAGCTTCTTAGCAAGGATTAGTTGACAAATAATCGAGCACCAACATAGGGCACAGGATGGAGAAAAGGGTCTATTTAAGGCTGATCCTGAAAGAAGAGTAAGAAAGGTACCTGAGAGAATTCAGTCCTTTCAGAGCCTTCGCCCTGACACCTCTAGCTCATACCACTACCATCCCCTCCACAATCACCAGATATCATAATTGTTTATTGTGATTATGATTGATTTACAGCCACTTACTTTATGCAAATATTATCCTATGTAACATCTGATTTATTTTTTCTCTAGTCTCATAGTGACATTCTAAGTTTGGCCCCTTTGAAAGATAATGAAACTAAAGCTCAGTAAGTTAAAACAACTTGCCAAAGTCTTTGTGGTTTACATGAGGTAGCATGACAGTTAGTATCTAGTTCTGCTCAACCCCAAAGCCTTTGCCCTTTGCCTTTATCATTCAGTGTCTTATAGTTCATGGGCATTTTGTTTTTGAAGGCTGTCAACCCCCAAATTTTTAAAGGTACTGGCAACTGACTTTGAAAATAAGTAAGTCCTATAGGAAATTGGTCCATATTTTAGAGTTATGGACTACATTAAAATTACCTAACATGAGAAATAAGTCTATAGGAACTCCAGTGTAGAAATCCAAAAAAGTAAAATCCATAAAAAGTAAAAAAAAAAGGTTTGCCTTAGTAATCTGTAGCAATAATAATATTAGCGCAATGATGGTGGGTGCTGAAGTGATCCAGTATTTTTCTCACTGGTATTCCTCAATGTCCTACATTAAAATTCCTTAGTGCCTTTTTGTTCTGAGCTCGTCTCAGGTTCTTAGATGGCAAAGCAACGAAGTCTTTGCCATCCTTTGAGTTAGTGAAGGAATAGAAGAGGATATCTGTGTGGAATTCAGGCCAGTAAGAATCATCCAGGAATCAAAGTGGAAGGGGTAAAGGAGGGAAAAGGAAGAGCAGAGGCTGAAAATATATGCCAACTCCTTGTCTCAAGATCAACAAACAGATTCAAATTGGATTCAAGCTATTCATCCAATTTTAAAGCATCTATTTATCCTGTGCCAGCTACTGAGCTATGAAGACAAAGATAAATAAATCACATTTCTTGACTTTAAGGAAAAGTAAGCAGTCTGATTTATATAGACAAAAGATGTGTTGGGAGATTTGAAGGTGATCCATGGAGCTCCCAAGATAAAGTCCAATGCATCTTCCCTTCTGAGATGAAACTCCATCACTGCTGCTCTGCATACAATCTCTGGTTGAAGAACAGAGTCAATAATACCATCCTTTTATTACAACCATGCATGATATTGACAACATGATATGCAAGAACCATAGGAACAGAGAGAGGAATATTTTATGGAAGATTGCTTTATACCTAAATGGTGGGCATCCTTAGAGAGCCTGGCATAATAGTGCGCCCCTCAAAAATATGCAAATTAATTTACTGCAATTCCAAAATTCAACTATTAAAGGAATAGTTTTATTATTAATATGATCCTCCTTTTATTCCTTAATGCTATGTTATAGGGTGATGGCTTGGTTGCTGTATAATGATACCAAGCAAACAAACCCTCTTGACCATGTGTGGAGATAGTTTGGATTGTCAAAATTGGGATATGGGTGCCACTGGCATCTAGTGGGTAGAGACCAGGGATGCTGCTAAAAGCTCTACCACGCATGGGATAACATTCCACCATAAAGAATCATCTAAACCAAAAATGTCAACAGTGCCGAGGTTGAGAAAACCACCTATATGTCATTTTTACATGAACTTTAAAATCTTTTTAAAAAATCCAGTCACAAAATGCTGCAACAAGTCATACACAAAAGATGAATTACTCCTAAATAAAGTTTTGGATTTATTTTTTTTTCAAAATAAGAAGAGCTGCATGGAAGCCCAATAACTTGAAATCAATAAATTACTTAATTTCTTCTAAGTCCTTGGGTCATGCATTAGTAATCAGGGAGACATTAAATATTCAGTTCAGGAACACTCACCTCTCAATCTGTCCATGTTTCTCCAATCATCCTTATCAATTCACCAAACAATGATCTAAGCCTCTGACAAGTTTTCTTTTGAAGCAATCCCTACAGACATGGGGGCAAACTATAAGATATTCTCTTGATTTTTTCCTTAGAGTAAAAATGATAGAAACTCACTTGAATCCAAATTTTGAATCTACAATAATCTCCATAAAATCTAAGATAAAAGGTCCTGGATCACTAGCCTTGATTCTATGATTCACTAATTAAATTGGTATTATAAGGTTAATTCATTTAGGTCAGGGGATATGTTTTAAGTGTGCAAAAGAATTATTCTTGAAGCATACCAAAGCATTCCAGATGGGTCAACCTGGGTGCAAGCTACCACCTGACTATTAACACATGCTATTTTTTAGTCATGCAAAATAAATCCCCAAAAGATCTTTGCATGTCAACATTTTATGATTCTGCCACTACTTACCACT
Source organism: Phacochoerus africanus (assembly GCF_016906955.1). Taxonomy (NCBI): domain Eukaryota; kingdom Metazoa; phylum Chordata; class Mammalia; order Artiodactyla; family Suidae; genus Phacochoerus; species Phacochoerus africanus. The sequence goes on along the minus strand of NC_062544.1, from coordinate 86,771,337 downwards.
TGTTAGGTGCCAAGAAGTGCCTAGGTACCTGTAAGCTTTTCAGATAGAGTTGGCAAAAATATCCTCAGTTCAGTAAAAGCAACTCTTGGATGAGAAAGTGGCTGAGCAGTGTGCGTGTAGAGCTATCACAGAGAGTGCAGGCAAAATTTCCCTTTCTCATCATCTTTGCTGTACCCACCAGTTTCCTGAGTTCTGAACACTCTGTCCATTTGACTTTAGGGTCCCTTGAACCTTTTCAAATAAACTTGACTCTCCCCAGCCTACGTCTTGAGTCAGAAATTGAACCATTATTTTCTTTACCATTTCTGAGACTGACATCTCTATTCCCAGTTTTAATACTGCACAATTCGGAGCCATGTACCTTATGATTTTGGAACATAACCACTTCCAGGATCATACGGAGAAGGTTTTTTTCTTTTCTCTCTTTCTTCCAGACCAGAAACATGGTCTTATTGATCTGAGTCTTGACCTAGTCTGTGACCTTAAGGCCACAGAAGTTTATGGATAAAGTATTACACAAAATATAAAACACACCACAGCAATCTTACTAAATCCTAGCTAACACATGTTAAGTACTGAATATAATGACTGAAATAAGACCCATGCCAATAAGACTTTCCAAAGTGTCACCCCTAATAATTAGAAGAGCCATAATGGGGCGGCAGATATAACCCCTCTTCCAATGCTATTTCCGATATAAAATGATCTAGAGTTGGGAAATGTTGAGGGAGGAATCACATGTTCACTAATTATCTAGATCAGGAATCTGCAAACTTTGGCCCACCAACCAGTCATCTGTCTTTGTAAATAATGTATTATTGGCACACAGCCACACCCACTTATTAACATATTGTCTATGGCAGCTTTTTTGCTATAGTGAAAGAATAAAGTAGTTCTGATAGAGGCAGTAGGGCTCATAAAACCTAATTTTTTTTTTTTTTTGTCTTTTTAGGGCCTCACCTTAGGTATATGGAGGTTCCCAGGCTAGGGGTCAAATCAGAGCTGTAGCTGCCAGCCTACACCACAGCCACAGCAACGTAGGATCTGGGCTGCATCTGTGACCTACACCACAGCTCATGGCAACTCCAGATCCTTAACCCACTGAGCGAGGCCAGGGATTGAACCCACATCCTCATGGATGCTAGTCAGATTCATTTGTGCTGAGCCATGATGGGAACTCCCCCAAGACCTAAAATATGTACTATCAGTGCTTTAGAGGAAAAGTTTACCGATCCCTGACCTAGATCAAATGATTTAAGTGCAAATAAGAATGAAAATCTGAACTAACCATTTTCCCAAATATATTCCTATCAGAACAAACTTGCTGGGAGGACAAAGTATAATGACCCAGCTTTATTAAAACTTTTAAAAATTAAACTTAGCATAATTGATCCCAGGTTGATGTATGTAGGTGGCTTAAAGAAAAAAAAAAGCACATCAGCAAGTACAATTGAAGTTCAAATATTTCCCAATTCTATTCATTTTACCGTTATATAACATCAAATACTGTATAAAATGTAGGGTTTATGAGAATCAAACCATTTAAGAATTGGCATTGAAATGCAAATTCTCACTAAATTCAGAACAGATACTAAATTCTATTTTTGTCTTTCTCCTTCCTGAATAGTACCATAAGTTAACCAGGGACCCTAGGAAATTTCATATCTACAATCTTATGCATAATTTTGTATCTATACTCTTTAAGTGCTAATAAGAATGAAATTTATCCTGGGTACCAGAACTCACCCAATTCTAAAAAGAACAGGTATCTACTATCTCATGCATGGCACTCCCTAGGAAGTGCGTCTTCAGTTAGGCACAAAGTTATCAAGTGAATTTTTCCAGTTGAATCTGTGGGAGCCTCAAAAAAAAAGAAGAGTGTACACTTCAATTTCAAGGACTTAGGCCAGAACGGGAGCTTGCTTTTTTTTTTTTTTTCTTTCTGATGAAACTGCATGTAGCAAACATGCTAAGTGTTCCATTCCTCGGGTGAACTCAGAATGAAGATGTAGGAGTAGGGGTTCAAAATCTGTAAAGATGCTCAGTGACCCAGCATACCACAAGCCTTCCTGTCATGTAGTATGATTATGGAATTATAGATTTTTGCAATGAAAGATGTCTGCAAAATCATCCACACTAATTATGTTACACTATAGCTAGAGAAACAGCAATTAGGCAAGGCAAAATGCCTGGCCTAAAGTGACATTGCTAGCTAGTAACAGAGATAAGACTCAAACCTCTAACTCCTGGGATGTTTTTACTATATTACAGAGTTAGCAAGCTGACCTGCCCAAGATAAAGTTACTAAATCGAGAAAAGCTGTCCTTATATAACCATAAATAATCCCAAACTCCCTTCTGAATGCATGCCTTGACAGGACCCGCCCACTACTGAATGAAAAATAAAGACCAAAGTCCTTAGCATGGCCTACTGTTGGAGCCCTGAACTACCTCTCCATTCAAGACAAGTATGCATATTCCCATGAATTCTTTAGGTTAGCTCACTGGCTGGCATGTCCTCAGAAAGCCCAAGTAGCGAAGGGCAATTCTGGAGAAAAAGTGTCTTCAGGAAATCCTGGGTACCAGAACTCACCCAATTCTAAAAAGAACAGGTATCTATAATAAGAGGAAGGAGGCACCACCTTTACTATGCAATGTATTCTTGGGCTTATTCCCAACAATGACCTTGTATATTTTCATAGGATGCTGGGGCTGAAAGGGCTCTTGTGGAGCATCAGTTTCAATTTAATAATCCATAAAAGAGGAAAAGGAGCAAACTCCTTTGGCTAATTTTAATACAACATAAAACCTAGGAGAAATAATTATTATCCATCATAATACTCACAAGAGCCATATTTCTATCATGCTCTCCTAACCAAGACTTACTCTAGAATATTTACTACTGCCACATAACCAGAAGTCCTGATTAGCTGTTGATGACACCAGAAAGATTTCTATGAAGTGACTGATGGTGCAGAAACAGGTCAATTAGTCACAAGTCCCTTTCTTTTTAATAAGGTGAATGGCCAAAGGAAGTGATAACAATCTGGTATATTCTGGGTATGTGTGAGGAAACTCAAGCCCAAGCCTGAGAGGGAATTAAAGGCCTACCTGGGTTCTGGAGTTTGGCAAGTTTCCCATTTCTAGGTCAAGGTTCCTACCACTATAGTATGTTATCTCAAAGTGTGGAATTTGCTATAGAAAATGAGTCATATAGCCCTGTTTCTCTTATGTTCTGAAAATAGAAAAGAAATAAGAAGGAAGAGAGATAGGATTAAGATGGCAGAATAGAAGGACGGGAGCTCAACTTCTCTTATAAAAACAACAAAATAACCACCAAAGGCTGAAGAACTTTCAACCAAATGGACTGGAAACTTTCAAAAAGATCTCCTACTCCAGAAGACAAAGAGGAGACCACATCAAGCTAGCAGGAGGGGCAATCACACTATATAAGCAAACCCATACCCGCCAGGTGGGTAGCCCACAGACTGGAAGGTAACTGTATCACAGAGACTCACCTACAAGAGTGAAAGTTCCAAGCCCCATGTCATGTCCCCATGCCTGGGGATCTGGTATTGGGAGAAAGAGCCCCCACAGCATCTGGCATTGAAGGCCAGTGGCGCTTGTGTGAAGGAGCTCCATGGAACTCGGGTAAACGGAGACCCCATTCTTGAAAGGCGCACACAAGCTTTCATGTGCACTGGGTCCCAGGGAAAAGCAGAGGCTTCATAAGAATCTGGGTTGGACCTGACTGCAGTTCTTGGAGGATCTCCTGGGAAAAAGGGGTGACTATGGCTTGTTGTGGGGGAAGGACATTGAAGGCAAAGCTCTTGGGAATATTCATCAGCATGTGTCCTCTAGAGGTGGCCATTTTGGGAAAATCTGGGCCCACCCATCAGCACTGAGAAGCCCTAGGCCAAACAATAATTGAGATGGGATCACAGCCCCATCCATCAGTAAATAGGCTGCCTGAAGATGCCCCAGGCACACAGCCCCTCTAATCTCACCCAGAGATAAAGCCCCACCACCAGAGGGATAGGAACCAGCCCCATCTACCAGTGGGCAGGCACCAGTCTTTCCCATCAGGAAGCCTACAGCAAGCCCCCATACCAACTTTAGCATGAGGGGGGCAGACATCAACAGTAAAGATACTCCTCAAACCTTGAGAGGACAGAATAAGAGAAGAAGGGAAGAAAAAGGAGCAACAAAAACAAATCCAAAGCAATTAATAATATGGTAATGAGAACATACATATCCATAATTACCTTAAATGTAGATGGACTAAATGTCCTAACCAAAAGACACAGACTGGCTGAACAGATACAAAAACAAGACCCATATATATGCTGTCTTCAAGGGACCCACCTCACTTCTAGGGACACATACGAATTGAAAGTGAGAAGATAGAAGAAAATATTCTCTGCAAACAGGAATCAAAAGAAGTAAGAAAGAAAAGTAATGGAGGTAGATCTATATGTAATTTATTGCTTTTTTTTATGCCTTAGATTTATCTATAGGCACTTGCATTTTTGGAATGTATGATTTCAAATAAAGAAGGAAAATTTTAACTTACAGTAAAATTAATCTAAGTCTGTATGTAATTTCAGTACACTTGGCATGAATTTTTCTTTAGCATAGATTCAGGTGATTTCCAAAATAAATCCATTAATATTATACAATATCTAAATATAAAACACTGCACAAGAAAGAGTTTGAGAAAGTCGGTCCTTCTAAAAATTCACCATTTATCCTAGAAGAATATGTCCACACTATACAAACTGGAAGCTTTTTGCAGATATTGACAGAAAATCCCACTCAAATTGGCTAAAGAGGGGGAAAAAAAGAATTTGGGCCCAGGCTCTGAGTTAACTCCGTTCTCAGAAAAGTTCTAATAATTCGCACCATCCCACTGTCAAATCTAGCCATAAAATATATATGTCTGCATCTCCTGATGCCTCCTTGGCTCTGGTGGGGTTGTGTGTCTAAACTTGGACCACTTTCTGCATCAGAGGAGTGTACAGCTCTGGTTGGCCAGGTGTGAGTCAGACACCACTCGGGAGTCTGTGAGGGCTGGAGCAACCCCCACCAGAGCCATGGCCTGAGAGTGGAGAAATAGCAGATTCACACTTTTTAAATATGTTCTAAGCAAGAGGACAAATGAATGACAATAGTCAAAAGAGGAAAATGTCCATGATATACAGACAGTAAAAATGATTAAAAATATATCTACCTTGCAAAATAGGACAAATGAAAGGCAAAATTGCAGCGTGGTTAATAGTTTGGGCTCTGAAACCAGATTTTATAGGTTCAAAACCTCACTCCACAACTTGTTAACTGTGTTAGGTAAATTATTTAACCTTGTTGGGCTTTAGTGTATTCATTTCTTAAAATAGAGATGGTAATAATACCTATTCAAAGGCATCGGTAATAATTAAATGAGATAAAACCAGTAAAGTTGTTAGAACAGTTCCTGGCACATGATAAACATTCCACCAGTGTTAGTCATGATTATTAGTATTACTGCATATGAGACACAAAGATGAGAAGTATTAGAAAATACCAGAGGAGGAGTTCCTATCGTGGTTCAGCAGATAACGAACCTGACTAGCATCCATGATGATGCAAGTTCAATCCCTGGCCTCACTCAGTGGGTTAAGGATCTGGCGTTGCCATGAGCTGTGGTGTAGGTTGCAGACGCAGCTTGGATGGTGCATTGCTGTGGTTCTGGCCTAGGCCAGTGGCTACAGCTTGGATTTGACCCCTAGCCTGGGAACCTCCATATGCCCCGGGTGCAGCCCTAAAGAGACAAAAAGACAAGGAAAAAAAAAAAAAAAGAAAGAAAGAAAAGAAAAGAAAATACCAGAGGAGGGAAAGACACTTGGAGAGAGGTTAAGGATGTGATGAATGGTGAACAGAGAATGAACAGTGAAGGATGGTACCTGTGATAGGCAGAGGGTAAGGAGATGGCACCAGGCCAATGTGTGGTGTGGAAAAAGCAGAAGTCACAGTAGACCAACCCATTTGACTAGAGCGCAGACGGGAATTGTGACAAGGTCTTAACTGCCAAGATTTTTTAAATGCTGGTTGTAGGTAAATCTACCAGGTTGTGGTCCTCCTAAAGTATAAGTAATGAGGATCCATAAATAACACAAAAAGAAAATCATATTCTTTACATTGATATGTCTTAGTATTTTATGTTCATCTCTGGGTAGGATTCAGCAGCTTTTTCTAGAAGGTAAGAATTCTGTATTAGGTTGGATAATTATTTTTGTGAGTTGCTTTATGCTAAAGAAGGCATTACTCTTTAATAAGGAGTCTAAATCTTCAAACACATCAAATAAGTACAATTAAATAGTTTTATAACGGCCATTTATATAGAGTAATCCTGGAATTTTACTAGGGTTAAAAAATAAATAAAGGAAAAAATTATCCTGCCATTTGTCTTTGGTATGCAGTCCAACATGAGTGTGTTTGTGTCATTTTCAAATACATGCCTACTACATGGCAGGCACTGTGCTAGGAGCTAGAAAACAAAGACAGCCCTGTCTCGCAGCCCTGTCTCGCAGCCCTGTCTCGCAGAGTCTCCATTCTTTCTAAAAGGCTCTTGCACATGGAAGATTGAGAAAGCTACTTACAGCAATAAATAAGCCCCAGTAGAGTACAGAGATGAAGGGTGAGGGAGACGCGTAACTGGATCCACCAATAATTTGAGGTCCATGACAAAGCAAATTGCCATGTTCTGTTTCTTTTGGCTATAGATGCCAGATTTTCATGTAGTTACTGGTTCAAATGTGATGTTCAGTGGTTCCAATAGGTCACAGATATTTGTTATAAGAATCTGATTTTTGGTTTATGTCCTACCATCCAAGTAGTTTTCTCCTGAAACTGTCATCTTCTTTGAGAAGCCTTCCCTTCCCTTCCCTTCCCTATCTTCTTCCCTACCTACTCATAAATAATTCCATCACTCTCTCAAGACACTTTTCCACAGCTCTGCTTTACTATGCAGAACAGTGCATTGTAGTTATTTGAACTTGGTCAGTGGTTTATGCAAAGGCAAGAATTTGCCTCTTTCACCCTTAGGTCTCTAGATGTTTGATGACTCTTTGCTGAATAGATAAGTGTAGCAATGAAGCCAAGGGGAGCACTTGGGTTAAATTTTAAAGTTTTCAAAGCACACAGATGACCTTGTGCTTTCTGATTTTATGAAACACCGTGAAACCTCCGAGGAATTTTTCCACTAATGGTCAAGTGTGATATTCAGGCAGCTCTTTTTTCCCTCAGTCATTTACATGAAATGGACATTCACAGGCATTTTGGGTGAGTATCCTTCTCTTAGATTCAGGGAAACCCAGTGTTTCTTACACAATAATAGCATCTATAGTTGGGCCTCTGAGAAAGAAACCAGAATAACACTAGCAGATGGAAAAGATTCGGAAACTACTGAGCTCAGGGGATGTCAAAATCAAAAGAAAATCAAGCATGCCAGATTTACAAGAGATATTAGAAAATAAGCACTTGGCACAAGTTTTAATCTTAAGGTCACATTCTGATTCCACTTGAACCCTACAGAGTTGTGTATTGGCATTATTTCCAGTTTGGACATTGTTGCTTACATTACTAATCTTTACTTATTAGGGTTACTGGAATTTACATTAAGGCAGTCTGGGAGTTCCCTTCATGGCTCAGTGGTTAATGAACCCGACTAGGATTCATGAGAATGTGGGTTAGATCCCTGGCCTCGCTCAGTGGGTTAAGGATCCAGCATGCCATGACCTGTGATGTAGGTTGCAGACACAGCTCAGATCCTGAGATGCTGTGGCTGTGTAGGCCGGCAGCTGTAGCTCCAATTTGACCCCTAGTCTGGGAACCTCCATAAGCTGCAGGTGCAGCCCTAAAATAGAAAAAAACAAAAACAAAAACAACAGTATGCCTTGTTCTCTTGAAAACTATGGCAAGTAGTATGGAGGTTCCTTAAAAAACTAAAAATAGAGTTTCCATATGATCCAGCAATCTCAGTCCTGGGTATGTAATGAGGAAAAAATACATGCACCCTAGTGTTACTAGCAGCACTATTTACAATAGCCAAGACAGGAAAGCAAACTAAGTGTCTATTGACAGGTGAATGGATTAAGATGATGTGGTACCTATATACAATGGAGTATTATACAGCCATAAAAATAATTAAATAAAACTGATTTAATTTAATTCTTGATTTTCATTACAACAAAAGGCAAATTTTTCTCTGTGTATGAGTGAGACACAGACAGGGACAAAGCTAGAGAAAGAGAGATAGAGAGAGGGAAACTGAGCTGTGTTCCCTAGGAAGTAGACTAAAACAGAGACTTGCATGTAAGACAGATCCCTGGGGATGTCCTCAAGGTCTACATCTTTTGGAGAAGGAACAAAGCAGGACTGCATCAGGGATTGGGCTCAGGGGAAAGGTGGGCTGGGTCTCAGCCAATTTCTGGGGAGTTCTGGGCCTGAGAGTATTCTTCAGAAGTGTCCCAAGTTAGAGACAAGGACTGGGCCTTCATGCCCACTTTCCTTATACCATGGACCAGGTATTGATAAAGGTTTGCCTGGGATGAGATGTCATTTGGCTAGGCCCTCTTCTCAGCTCAGATTATCCCTGTGGAGCGTCTACAGCTCAGGGCTCCCAATCAGCAATACTTCTGGAAGCCGGAGATCCTTCAGTTCTGAAGGACTAATCTGGTGTCACACACAAGGTCCATTCAAATAGTAATGTAAAAAAATATATGTATCATTTTCAATTGTTATTTTCTCTCCAATCCTGAGTTTGGGAGATGTGAGAGTAAAGATTACTGAGAACCAGCAAATCAATAGCCTGACTCTACCTTTTTTTTTTTTTCTCATATATAAGACAGACTGGAAAGTGCTTTAATCTAGATATACTTAAAGTTATTTTTTTCTTTTCGTTGATTTGGTTTTGTTTTCATCCGCTATAACCTGTCCCTTGAAGAAAAAGATGCTGTTTGCTGCTTATTTGTGAAATTAAAGAACTTTTTTTTTTTCCTACAAAGAAGTGGTATAAATTTGTTGGATATATAATCCTGTCTCAGTTATCAAAGAACTGAAATTCAAAGTGATCTTTTATGCTTTTCCCAACAAAACCTTTAGGGGTCTGCCCCTTACTTTGGAAGTAGTGTAACTAATTCCTACCCAAATTTGAAAGAGCTTGAAAATGAAGGGGCATGTGATTTTAGCAGTTAGCATCATGCCTTCAGGTTTGCAAGATTCCCTGGAGATGTGATACCTGATCATCCCAAGGCTGGTGCAGGATTACGGATCCTTATTCAAATATAAATGCAAAGCTTCATGTCATGCAGAAAAACTGACGAGTGAGGCTCAAAATTCAAAGTGCTTGAAATCTTGAACTTCTTGTACAAAGGCAACACTCAGAGGGACTCTTTATGTGTGGACTTGTTATCTGCTGAATGTTTGTGTTTTCCTCCCCAAATTCACGTGCTGAGGCCCTACCTCCCAAATGTGATGTTATTTGAATGTGGGGCCTTAGGGAGGAGGTGGTAATTAAGTTCAGATGGGGTCAGGAGGGTGAAGTCCTCATGAGTCAATTATTAGCCTTATAAGAAGAGGAAGGGACTAGAGGTGTCCTGTCACCATCACCTTGCTTCCATTTGAAGCCACAGTGAGAGGCAGCCCAGTACAATCCAGGAGGAGGGCTCTTACCAGAACCCCATCATGCTGGCATCTTGATCTCAGATTTTACCAGCCTCCACTAACTACCATGAGAAATATTTGTGTCTGTTGCTTAAGCCACCCAAGGCTATGGTATTTGGTTATAGCAGCCCAGGTAGACTGAAGCAGGACTCATTGGGATTTAAAAAAAAATTGGAATCTTTGGGCATTTGAATACTTCTGCTGTAGTAAAACTAAATTTTGTGTGACATTCTAGAATTCACCAAAGGGTAAGCATTGTGATGGTCTTGGCAAAAATATTCTTTTGTTGAACCGACAGACCTTGAAATGTACTTCTTCCTAAGGGTAACTGATGAGACTCCAATCAGACACTGGGACTACTCAGGGTTTACACAGGTCAAGGAGAAGGCCCCCTAAGGCTGTTATGCACAGATTAGCTTGGTATAAAGCTATATAAATTCTAATTATCATTGGAAAAAAGTTGAGGGAGAATTCCCTATTTTATGTCTTAAGAAATCTGTAAGCTTGACAGAATAGACCTTCTAATATTGTGGAAGCAGTTGCTGTTGTTGCCTTTTTTTTTCTTTTTCTTGGTTGCTCCTGTGGCATGTGGAAGTTCCCAGGCTAGGGGTCGAATTAGAGCTGCAGCTGCCGGCCTATACCACAGCCATAGCAACACCAGATCCTGGCTGCATCTGTGACCTACGCTGGCATCCCTCAGCAACACCAGATCCTTAACCCTCTGAGTGAGGCCAAGGATCAAACTTGTATCCTCACAGACACAATGTCAGATTCTTAACCCACTGAGCCACAATGGGAAATCCATTGTTTTTGGGTTTGAGTGTGTGTGTGTTTATCTCCAGGAAACACTTAAACTGGACCTTTTGCTGATAATTGAAGGACATAGATGATGTATAATATTTAATCCTCAATATGCTATCACATCTCCTGATAGGCAAATGGAATCAAATGAGCCACATGTTCACAACTTGCATATTGCTTCACTTTACAGGTAAGGCGACAGGCAGCAATTCTGGCTCTGGGGCTCCTGCTCCAGGATTCTTGCCACTAACCAACTGCCTCCTTGCTGGCCCCAATTTTCTGCTTTCTTCAGATGGAAGTGTTTTCTTTTGGATTTTCAGTTAGACCTGCAATGGAACCTTAGACTCTCACTAGCCATAAGGGCTTAGAACAAGTCTAAATGGAAGCTGGGTGGTGAAATCACCTAGTGTTGTACCTCCTGGCACAGAGTTAAGAGACCACTCACTACTCTTCTCTGCAAAAAACTCCACATTCCATGAAGACAACCAAAGCTGCCCCCACTTAGTCTTCTTCATAAAAGGCCACTTTTGAATGCCATTCTTCCCTTTTGAGTAATATGTTGTTTTTGCTAATATGAAGAGCCATCTCATTAACTTAAGTATCTGACAGAGAGAAAAGGGCAGTATTATTTGTTTTAGTTTTGTTTTATGTTTTTTCTAAGACTTTAGGAAATTTCAGAGTAGATTTGGATGAGTGCTGACTGAACTGAAGGTTGCTTTAATAGTTTCTCCATATATCTGAGACAGTTAGCTAGACATACATATTCTTCTTTAAAACAAAAAGTTATATAAGCATGTGGCTGTAAATAGTCTAAAAGTTCTTAGAAAATCAGAAGTTTCCAGATCCTCTCATCCCAATTTTTCCTGTACCAGAAACAAACTGTTTTGAGTCTTTGGGCTATGTTGTTTTTAGTAATCACATCTTTACAAATAACATACCTATATTGTCACACTCTTGCTTTTCTGGTTCTAGGCACTATTGGCTTGTTTCTCACTGTAACAGATGAGAATGTCATTCAATATTATATTGCATCTCTCAAGCACCTCCCCATTTCCAGTGTGATTACATGTTATTTTGGTTAGAACCATATCCAGTGCTCTCAGTATTGTGAAAGTTGAGCCATTTGGTATACAATAATATTTTTTAACTTACTACACATGTTTTTATTCTCTTTAATAATTATCTGAGTTTTTTCTATATTCACACACCAATTATGTGTGTTTTCCCTCAGTAAGTTTTCTTTTTTTAATTTTTAAAGTTTTAGTGAAGTACAGTTGATCCGCAAGGAGGCTTTGATGCCTCAAGTGGAATATCAGCTAATCTTGAGAATTTCTTCAAGAGCCTTCTGCCTGCTCTCATCTGGGCAGTATGGCTTGCTTGCATCTTGAGCTGTCTCTTGACCATCATTCTGAAAATACTATATACTCTATTATATCTTAATTTCCCAAAACTCATGTCTTTATTTTTCATGGCTTACTGCCTCAGTTTTGTGCACCACGGCCTCTAGTAAATCCTTGAGAAAAAATGCACGGAAGGGAAGTAAATTTTTACAGACCTTTCATATCTGAAAAAAACACTATATATATATTTGGTTATATATATGTACAGTTGGTACACAAATATTAATATATTTATATGTACCCTTGATTTATATAGCAATTAGCTGGGTATAAAGTCTATGTTTGAAGTTATACTCATTCAAAATGTTTTTAAAATGTTTACTGTGGTGAAAGCACTTCAAATGAAATTTGCCTTCTCAACAGATTCTAAAGTATACAAATCAGTATTGTTATCTATAGGTACAATGTTGTACAGCAGATCTCTAAAACTTACTCATCTTGCATAACTAGTATTTTATACCTGTTGATTAACAAACCCCACAGTGCCTGGAAACCACAGTTCTATTCCTTGCTTCTATAGAGCTTGACTATGTTAGATACCTCATATAAGTGCAATCACGCAGTATTTGTCTTTCTATGACTGCCTTACTTAGCTTGATGTCTTTAAATTTCATCCATATTGTCACATACTGCAGGATTTCCTTCTTTTTTAAGGCTTACTAATATTCCATTGTATGTATGTAACACATTTTTAAAATCCATTCATCCATTAATGGGCATTTAAGCTGCTTGTATATCTCAGCTATTATGAGTAGTGTGGCAGTGAACATGGGAGTGACACTATTTCTTTGAGATCTTGATTTCAATTCTTTTAAATAAACATCCAGAAGTGAAAAAGCCAGATCATAAGGCAATTCTATTTTTGATTTTTCCATACAATTTCCATAAAAGTTGAACTATTTTGCATCCCACTAAAAATGTACAAGAGTTCCAATTTGTAAGGCACTGCTCTACTGTTTTATAACTTCCAGTGTTCCTCTTGAAAAGTCCAAAGTCATCTTGGTTTCTGAACCCTTGTATCCTGACATATATATTTTTTCTTTCTGGAACCTCCCCCCAAAAAATCTATTTGTACAGAGTGTCATGAAACTCATGTGACTATTATATAGATGAGGCTTTTCACATTTGCATTTAAGTTAGTTAAAATTAAATAGATTTTAAAAATTCAGTTCCTTGGTCTCACTAGACACCTTTCAAGTGTTTGATAGCCACATACAGTGAATACCATATTAGACAGTGAAAACATAGAATATTTTCATCACCACAGAAAATTCTAGGACAACAGAGTCCTAGATGGACCTTTTATTTTCTTATCATTTTTCCCCATTCTATTACAACTTTGTTAGTTTCTTTAATTTCTGGAAGATTCCTCCACTTACTCTTCCAACCCTTCTATTGACATTTAAAAAGAATAATTCAGGAGTTCCTGTCATGGCTCAGTGGTTAATTAATCCAACTAGGAACCATGAGGTTGTGGGTTCAATCCCTGGCCTTGCTCAGTGGGTTAAGGATCCGGCGTTGCCGTGAGCTGTGTGGTAGGCAGATGAGACTTGGATCTGGCGTTGCTGTGGCTCTGGTGTAGGCCCAGCGGCTACAGTTCCCATTAGACCCCTAGCCTGGGAACCTCCATATGCTGCAGGAATGGCCCTAGAAAAGGCAAAAAGACAAAAAAAGTAAAAAAATAAAAAATAAATGAAAAAACAAATTCATTATTTTTTTATTTTCCAAAGTATTTTTCTTTTTCTTTTTTTAGTAGTTTGACTATTTCTTTTCTTTCGAATGTTTCTCAGCATCCTATATTTATTTCATAAATTTAATATCTATTCTTATCTCTCTAGAGATATTGAATATTAAGGTTTGTTATTCCTGAAGAATTTCTTCTTACTTAAGGTAGCTTTTTCTCTGTGTTTATAATGGTTTATAAACTCTTATATTATAAGATTTTTGTAGATGTCTGGGCAGATTTTAATATCTGCTCTTATTTAAGAATGAAACTTGATACATCTGAATTGAAGGCCTAAGCACATGAGCTGGTTAAGATTTAGGTTTCTCAGATCCACTAAGTGTGTTCACCCAGTAATTTTGCTGCTGTTATCTTTCATAAAATACCTAAATTTTGATATATTTAAATACATAAAATTTGATGTATTCTTGAGGAAGCCCCTTGACTTGTGGGCTTATGTCTTTCTTTGTTTTGCTTTTTTTTTCTTCTTTTTTTGGCCTTCCCTGTGGCATATGGAAGTTCCCAGGCCAGGGATGGCATTCAAGCCAGAGCTGGAACTTACACCACAGCCATAGCTGTGGCAACACCAGATCCTTAACCCAGTGCACCACAGGGGGAACTCCTGGGCTTGTGTCTTTAAAAAAAAATCTCTGCTGTCATTCTAGTGATATTTGGGAAATGTATGCATTTAAACTGCCAGTTTCTTGATGCAGACTTCACTCTGCATCTAGAATGTCTGACATTTTTATTTGCAAGCCAATTGTATTATACACAGAAATATTCATCCTCAGAGCTTTCTGGTTGCACTAATCCAGGAAAGGAGAATGAGTAAAGTATGTCTGGAAATTTGATATATTCTTGAGGAAGTAAGTGATGGGAAACTATCAGATTGAAATTCAGTATGAGAGGAGTTATTACAGGTTCTGCAATTATAAGAAGATATAAATGACTGAGTATAGATTGAAAAATGGACATTATCTCAAGGATCATGGTGGTTTATGACTTGAATGACAGTCATAATTATTTTTAACAGCCATACTGATAGGGCAGAATACATAAAATGCAGGTACTTAAAAGCTGTCTTTTCATTAAACTCAGTATGATGAGATATAATATACAATAATATGTGCCGTTCTAGATGTTGAAGGGAGTAGTGAACCTCAAGAGGGCTTAGAGGAAAATATGATTAAAGGGCTGGGAATAGGGAGAATCTAAGTGGGAAGCAGAAGAACACAGTTTATTCAGAAGAGGAGAGTTAGATGGTTTTCTAATGGCCCTAAAGCACATAACACAATACTTATTCTTTTTCACATTTTAAGTGCTTTTTCTGAGAAAATTTAATGGGATAATTGGTGGGTAAAGTATTTTATTGATAGTAGGTCTTTCAATGTTAGTTTTCTTCCCTCTTAAACGATCCAAGCATGATAAAATGGTCTTCAACAAGAAGAAATTAAATTTTACATAAGAATTCCCAAGAAATGAGGATTTCTATAGGATAATCTTATTGCTTTAAAAACTGATATTTACATAGAAAAAGGGATAGATGAAATAGGCCAATGAATATGTGAAGGTGGTTTTCCTTGCATAATGAACCTAGGAATGATATATTTCCTTATTTCTTCAATTTTCTTTTATATTTTCCTAATTTTTTACATAATTTTCATAAATGACCATGTAATATTTTTCTAATGGATACAAACTGTTACTTGCATTTTTAATTAAAACATGATATTGTGAAAATATTCTTTTTACTGTGATGTAGAGACCTTCCAAGGTAAAGATTATAGGTCAAACTCGAGCTAAACAAGGCATAGGTTTGAGTCCCAGCCTTGACACTGAGTAGTTCTGTGAACTTGAATGTGTTACTCAACTTTTAAAAATACTACTAATAACACTGTCTATACCATAGGGTTGCAAAAGAATTAAATTAGTAAATATATGGGAAACATTGATTTATTCATTTTTAAAAAATTTTATTAAGGTATAGTTGATTTACAATGTTCCTTCAATTTCTGCTCTACAGCAAAGTGACTCAGCCACCCACACACGACTCTTTTTTTTTTTTTATTTTATTTTTCATTTCCATCAGGTTCTTACCCAAGAGATACAGGTCCCTGTGTTCTAAATGTAACAGTCTGCATTTACAAACCCTCCCCTTCAGCCATCTTCCCCTTTCACCTGGCAAACGAAGGTCTGCCCTCCATATCCGCGATCTGTTTGTGTTTTTAGATAGATCATTTGTGCCATACTTCAGACTCTACATATAAGTGATATCATATGGTGTTTGTTTCTTTCTGACTTAGTTTTACTTGGTATGACAATCTCTAGTTCCATCCATTTTGCTGCAAATGGCATTGTTTTGTCTTTTTTAATGGCTGAATAGTATTCTATTGTATATATGTACCACATCTTCTTAATCCATTCATCTGTTGATGGACAGTTAGGTTGTTTCCATGTCTTGGCTATTGTGAATAGTGCTGCAATGTACATAGAGGTGCATATGTCTTTTTTTTTTAATTTAATTTTTGTCTTTTTAGGGCCGTACCTATGGCATATGGAGGTTCCCAGGCTAGGGGTCAAATCAGAGATGTAGCTGCCAGCCTATGCCACAGCCACAGCAACACCAGATCTGAGCCACATCTGTGACCTACACCACAGCTCACAGCAACACCAAATCCTTAATCCACTGAGCAAGACCAGGGATGGTACCTGCGTTCACAAGGATGCCAGTCAGATTCGTTTCTGCTGAGCCATGACAGGAACTCCTATGCATGTATCTTTTTCAATGAAAGTTTTGTCCAAATATATGCCCAGGAGTGGGATTGCTGGGTCATACGGTAGTTCTATATTTAGTTTTCTGAGGTACTTCCATGCTGTTTTCTATAGTGGTTGTACTAGTTTACATTCCCACCAATAGTGAAGAAGGGTTCCCTTTTCTCCACAGCCTCTCCAGCATTTGTTGTTTGTTGACATGTTAATGATGGCCACTCTAACTGGTGTGAGGTGGTACTTCATTGTAGTCTTGATTTGCATTTTGCTAATAATTAGTGATGTTGAGCATTTTTTTCATGTGCCTGCTGTCCATCTGTATGCCTTCTTTGGAGAAATGTCTATTTAGGTTTTCTGCCCATTTTTCAATTGGGTTGTTTGCTTTTTTGTTGTTGAGTTGTATGAGTTATTTGTATATTTTGGAGATTATTTAGAAAAATAGCTGACACTGGAGTTCCCATCTTTTCTCAGTGGTTAAGGAATCTGACTAGCACCCATGAGGATGCAGTTTCAATCACTGGCCTTGCTCAGTGCTACCATGAGCTGTGGTGTAGGTCGAAGACACAGCTCAGATCCTATGTTGCTGTGGCTGTGGTGTAAGTGGGCAGCTACAGCTCCAATTCGACCCCCAGCCCGGGAACCTACATATGCTATGGGTGCATCCCTAAAAAGCAAAAAAAAAAAAAAAAAAAAAAAAAAGAAAAAGAAAAAAGAAAAAAAAGACAGAAAAATACCTGACATATGATAAATATTCAGGGAATGTTAGCTGTCATTCTTATTCCAAAAAAACCTTTAAGGTTCTTATAAAAATATGTTAGGAAGATTTTTAAAAGTAAGAAAAATAATTTAAGTGAAGGATAGAAAATGATGAAATGAAGCTCAAAAGAGCTGAAAGTTTAGTATTAATTATTATTATTAAATTTCTAGCTCATAAAAAGGAAAATATGACTGGCTATAATAATCATAGTATCTATAAATACATTTTCAAAACTCACATCCTCACTTAAAAGTGTCTTTCCCTGGGATTCTCATAAAGGAATCACTAGGATATATAACTTTTTCTTAATCAGAAAACATTAAAAAGTTATGTAATCTCCACTCTTAAATTTTATTAAAATTAAATTTCTATGTATTAGTGTATACCTAGGGGCCACACTTTCTTATGGTAAGTAAGTATTTTTGTTTGTTTTATGAACGACAGAAAGCAAACACAGCTACATGACAAAAATGTCCCAATGCAAGAGCTTACATTTCCCCTACTGAGTAACAGGTAAACAAATCAATAGCTAGAAAAAGGTCTGATACTTTTGAAGCTAACTGTGCTTCTTTGCCTTTCTGATTCATTCCGCCTTCTTTGTGCGTCTTCATATAATTGATGAGTGTGTCCCAAATTATGCTCATTTAAATATTAGCTTCCTTACTTAGTCATACTTATATAATACTTTTAAATACACATATATATTTTCAGTTTACTTTCAAACAACTCACTTATTGTTATTTAGATCATTTAAATAATACCCAAGCCCACTGATTATTTTCTAATCTATACATTAAAGTAATAATAGTTTTTTTAATAAGTTATTTGCATATCATCTGTAATCACTTTGTGTACTTCCAGCAATATTCATGACTTTTTTACTACTTTTGGGAAACATTAGAAAACAATATTTTGACATACACATTCACATTAATTTTTAAATGTGAAGCTAATCTCTAATTTTAAAATAAAAATTATATTTATTTGCTAAGTGAAAAAGTGAAAAGAGAAATTTTGAGGAGCATATTACCTGTTAAAGTCAAGCCATGGCTATGCGACCGGAATGATAATGACTTTCTTGTTTACGAGGATAATGTCAAATTTTACCTACAAATTTCAGCCATTGGTAAATATCAAACTTATCTAAGGTAATAAACTAAATGAATTTTCATTTAAAAATGTATTTATTTAGCATCACTATAGCTGTCTTTTAAGGAGAGTCTTAATAAGTCCAAGAAACTGGTATATCCTATGCTCATTTTTTTTCAATATGGCGGGTATAAAATTCTACCTTTTAAAAAAAGTTTTATTGAATTACAGTTGATCTACAATGTTGTGATAATTTCTGCTGTACAACGAAAAGATTCAGTTTTACAAATACACATATCCTTTTTTTTTTCAGATTCCTTTCCCATATAGATTACCACAGAATATTGATTAGAGTTCCCTGTGCTCTACAGCACGTCCTCATTGACCATTCATTCCATATATAGTAGTATACCTTTTTGCTTTTAATTTGAACTTTCCTGATTACTAATTAAGTTGAGTGCCTTGATATGTTTATGGACAATTCATGTTTTATCTCCTTTGATCTTTTATGTCTATGGTGATTTTTTTTTATATTGAGTTCTTATTTTGTTATTTATTTGGAGGAGGAGTTTCTTACATATTCTTGATACTAACTGATAGTCATTTTTTTTGGTTGTTGCAAATACCTTTTCCAGACTTGCAGGATGAGCCCACAGGTGGTCTATCAACCTATGAGAGAGGTTGTGTTGTATACCAATTATACATCTCTACCTTTCAGAGATATCTGAGTAACCAGCCCTGGTTTTTGCCTGGCCATTCTAAATTCAGAAAAGTATTTCGACTAGGGCTGTGTTAGCCTAGAGGAGCCAGAGTGGTACCAGAGGACTGGAGTCAGTATAAATGTGAGCTACCCCACAGCTGTGGGGTCACACTGTATATCATCTGACATGGAGGACGAGACTTTTATTTCCTTAGATGAAGTGGTTCTCTGGCTTACTCGGAAAGTGCTCCTGCCTTATTTATGTTGGAATAGCTCAGAGAGGAACAGTGGAGTTTCCAGAGTATCTATGTTTCTTGATCACTAACTTTGTCTTTTAATCTGCAATTGTGATCACTGGTGAGACCCTTTTGCAGCATTCCCAGAAGCTTCCATTATCTTCTGTCACTGGATAATGATGGGAGTTCTCTGCTCAGTATCCTGAGTGATCTAACTTCCTACTCTATCTTTTAGATGAATGATCCTTGGTTTGCTTACCCAGCTGGTTTCTGTGTCTGGTCATTCCATCATATGATGCTCCCATTGACATTTGTCAATTCTGGGGTCATTCATCTTTTTGCTCTTATTGCACTGTCCTTCAATGACTAAGAGTTCTGAGTTTAATAAAGTCAAATATAAATTACATTCTTAGTATCATGTTTAAGAAAACCTTTAGGACGCACCAAAGTCACTAAGATCATTATCTATATTTCTTTCTTTAAAAAAGAAGTGTTTAATTCTCTTTGATTTGTGACTATGTGAGATGGAAGTCCAAATATATTATATTTAAATATAGATGTTTAATATTTTCAGCATCATTTGATTAAATAGTCCACTCTTCGTACATTACTGTACAGCACAAGCTATGTCATACGTCAGATTTTTACATGTATATATATGTATGGTTTCTGGACCTCCATTCTGTTGCACTGGTGCATTTTTTAAACTGAGTTGTTTGTCTACAACACTTTATTTATTACTATAAGTTTAGTATAAACACTGATATGTGTAACACGAGTTCTCCTATTTGGTTTATCTTTGTCAGGATTTTCAGCTGCTTTTGCAATTTTTAAAATTTCACACCAATTTTAAAATCACCTTGGTAGATTCCACAAAAGAACAAATTTAAAAAAAATCAAAATGAAAAAAGAAAGCAAAAAAATAGTCTAATTGGGATTCAGGATTTTCATTGGACTATCACTGGATTTTTATATCAGTTATGTCTTAACTGACATTTTTGTGAGACTAAAACTTTCTATCCATTGATCCATGAATATGTTATGGTACCTCACTTATTTAGATATTCTTTAAAGTCTTTTTTTTTTTTTTTAATTTTATGGCCACACCTATGGCATATGGCAGTTCCCTGGCCAAGTATCTGAGCTGAAGCTGCAGCTGCAGCTGCAGCCTACACTGCAGCTACGGCAATGCCAAATACTTTAACCCACTGAGCCAGGCTGGGGATCAAACCTGTATCTCTGCAGTGATCTGAGCCACTGCAGATGGATCCTTAACCCATTGCACCACAGTGGGGGAACTCCAAGTGAATGAGTTACATTTTTGTCTGAAGTTTCTGTATATTATCTCTATTTTATTCAACAGTTCAAGTGGATAACACACTGATTCTTATCAACAGTTTGAAGACAGTATTACACTCTCTTGTGGCTTTTACTGTTGCCTTTGAGAAAAGAGCTGCCAGTCAAATTCACTTTCTTTTGCAGATGAAGTCACTTCCCTAAGCCTGTTTTTAAGATATCCTCTTTGTATCTAGTGTTCTTCAGTTTCACAGCAACATTTCAGGGTCTTGGTTGCTTTACATTTATCCTGTTCAGATGGGCTGGGCTTCCTAAATCTCAGTCCTGAGTTTTATGAATTCTGAAAAATCCTCAACAGTTAAGAGTTTCTCTTCTGAAAATTATAGATATTTTCGATAGTTTTACTCTATTATTTCTCTTGAAGTTTTTTTTTTTTTATATGTGTCTGTAATACATTGTATGGGTTTATTTTTCTTTTCTCATTCACTAATTCTTTCTTATTCTGTGACCAGTCTGTTTATACTGTTCATGGAGTCTTTATTTTTGATTATCCTCTTTCTGATTTAAAGTTGTTCTCTTTGGTTCTTTTTCAAATCTCCCTGGTTAATTTTGATTTTCCTTCCATCATTTTTTAAAAATTCTTTTTAAACTTTCTTTAAATTAAGTAGACTTATATTCTTATCTAATAATTCTGGTTTCTATAGTCCTTGAAGATTTAATTTTCTAATTTCCTTTTTTTTCTGATGACTCTTATGAGATATAAAATATTGCCTGCCATACTGGTAAACAAAGAATGTCACAGTTATCTGCAATTGCAATCACCTCAGAGCTAGTGAGCCCTCAGGGAACTCAAGAAGAAAACAAAGAATACCTGACATCTAGCAGCATCAGACTATAGCCACTCCCAATTAGTGCACCCTGAGGATGTGAAAAGCCCAGGACACTGGCTCCAGAGAACCGAAGTGCATATCAAAGGAATGATTTCAGTGAGCCCAGACCCTTGTATCTTTCCTTAAATGGCAAAGCACTAAATTCCTTAACTTGAGATACCTAGTTTTCTTTTATTAAAACAGTAGTCTTTTGTTCCTACTATCTTCCCTTTAGTGCAAAGCTCCTATATATCTTAGTTCCCCCCTCAACCTCCTCAGAGTGGTTTCTCAGAGTCATCTAAAATTCCACCTCCTTGGAGTTCTCGTCATGGCTCAGCAGTTAAGGAACCTGACTAGCATCCATGACAACTTGGATTTGATCCCTGGCCTTGCTCAGTGGGTAAAGGATCCAGTGTTGCCGTGAGCTGTGGTGTAGGTCACAGACACAGCTAGGATCTCTTGTTGCTGTGGCTGTGGCGTAGGCTGGTGGCTTCAGGTCTGATTGGACTCCTTGCCTGGGAACTTCCATATGTGGCCCTAAAAAAGACAAAAGAAGAAAAAAAAATCTACTTCCAGGCCTACAGTCCTCATGGGGTTGGTAGACGCAAACTATTACATTTAAAATGGATAAGCAATGAGGTCCTATTTTATAGCACAGGGAACAATATCCAATCTCTTTGATAGAACATGAGGAAGAGAGTATGAGAAAAAGAATGTATGTACATGTGTGACTGGGTCACTATGCTGAACAGCAGAAATTGGCACAACACTGTAATTCAACTATACTTAAAAAAAAAAAAAGTAAGTCACAACTCTTATGTTAGTATTGACACTTGCTTGTGGTAGGTAGCCAACCTCACAGCATTCACTTTTTTTTTTATGGCTGCACCCACAGCATATGGAAGTTTCTGGGCCAGGAATTGAATTGGAGTGGGAGCTGTGACCTATGCTACAGATGTGGCAATGTTGGATCCTTTAACCCATTGTGCCAGGCTGGGGATCGAACAGGCACCTCTGCAGTGACCCAAGCTGCTACAGTAAAATTATTAACCCATTGCACCGTGGCAGGAACGCCTCATGATTTTTATCATGCTCAGGTTCCTTGGAACTTCATCTCGAAGGCTTCTTTAAGAACTGCAATTGAAAATGCCCAAGAAGAAAAGCTTTGCATTTTATATTCCTGGGTGTCTGGGGACCCCACTGATCAGTCAGAATCACTTTAAATAAACATTTCAGCTAGGATTACTTGCTATTTAACAGGTATTGTGAATTCAAACCCAAATCTAAAGGAGGGTAATGTTCTGATTAGGAATTCTTATGAAAACCATTCTTTTTCTTTTTTTCATACTCTACCTAGAACAAAGATTTAAATAAGCATGTCTTTGGAAGGTCTCAGCCCCCACTTCAGGTGACTCAGTCAGGGTCTCCCACTCTCCTGGATTTATGCTGTGACTCTGATCTGATTCCCTGTTCTGCTGAGAACCTAGGCTTTGTCTGTCTTTCTTCACCAACTCCAACACTCTTCTTCTTTATACTTTATTCCTGTTTCTCAAATCTAATTCTTTCCATTTCTTTACCACCAGCACAACCATACTGTAAAATTCTCTATTTTATGCCACAATTTTAGGTATTCTATATTAGGGTGTCTCCTCTGCATTATTATTATTATTATTATTCATTATATGCTTCTTAATCCTATAATTGATTTCTTTATAACAGTAGATTTTTGAGAACTCAACAAGAAGACACAAGGATGAATTATTTTCATTTCAAAAATATATGAAAGACTATCTTGTATCATTAATTTAACCCTACAAGAGAGGGTTGAGGACTCTAATTTTCTGCTTGTTACAAAAATGATAATGTCTTCCTCAACAGCATGTATTGCAAATACCTGACTTTGTTGTGACTGTTAACCTTCCATTCTATACACTGTGGCCTTGGAAGAGTTCAATAATTGATTAGAGTTCACTTTCCCTTTGAGAGTAGATGTCTCCTCAAAAGGCTTTCCAACATAGAATTCTAGGTAGCTATTATCAATTGTAATCATGTGATATTAGTCTATATAGTAACTCATTTGCTATCCTTGTCTAGACTCTAAAGTCCGATTCATTTGATTTTTTTCTTACTACTATTATTTATTGCCCTCACAAATTAATAATGTATCTTTGTTTTGTTTTTTTTTAGCTGCACCCATGCTTGTTGAAGTTCCTGGGCCAGGGATCCAATCAGTGCCACAGCAGTGATCCAAGCCACTGCAGTGGCAATGCCAGATCCTCAATCCGCCAAGACACCAGGGAAGTCCAGTAGTGTATCTTTTGACTGTAACAATGATGTGTGACTGTACAAGGATGACAGTCACTATGGAAAGACACTACCAGACACCAGCAAAAGACATGAATTCCTTTAATGTAAGTAATAGATATGTGAACTGAAGATTGACACTTGCCATCTGCCTCTACATGGAATGAATCATGAGCCACTGCAGCTGCCAACCCTCAACACCCCTTGAAAGGAGCACAGGGTAGAGTTCACAAGTGAGGCTCTCTGTGCTCTGGTAAAACTGCCAGAATAGGTATTCGGATAGTTAGATGTTTTCAGAAGATTTTATGAGCGCAATTCTTTCATCTCCTTGTATCCAGAAAAGCACTAAAATCCTTGGCGATGTCTGCTCCTCATGACTAGCAGTAACCTTCAAGAGACCAGCAGCAAATTTCTGTAAAAATGTGTGCATGGCTGTATATACCTCCCGCTTCACCAAAATCACATATACAGTGGCATTTCTCCCCACCCCTGTGCAGCGGTATTTCAGAGCCATCTGAAATGCTGCTTCCTGGGCTATAGTCCTCATTTTGCCCCAAATAAAACTTAACTTTCAACTTTTAAGTTGTGCATATTTTTTAAGTTGACAGATAAAACTCTTACCTACACATCTAGAAATGGCTGCACACAGTGAAATGGCTATCAGCAGCAGTTATGCAATTTGATTAAGTATCCTTGGCTTTCAAGTTCTAATACTGTCCCATTGCTGCCAATGAGATCATCTGACCGAGGAAGGGATATTGCCAGGCCTTTGAGAACTTGACTTAACCATTCTCCTGTTTTTTGGTTATGTATGAATTTTTAGATGCCCTCTAGTCCCTTCTTACTCATTGGTAGCTAACATATTCATAAAATCCTTGTGGTTAGACTAGAGAATTAAAAGTTAACTTTTTAGGGCACCCTACCCTCAGGAGATCCTGGTTTGGGGCTTATCTGAAATGCTATTCCTTCATAGAAGGTAATGACAGAACATTAAGAGGAATCTTCACTTTAAACTTAATTTAGCTAATCAACCCCCTTTTCAACACAAAGCTAGACTATCTCCTCAGGAAGTCCTCACCCAATGATATGGCCTGATCTTCTGCACTTCTATTACAATGTGCATAAATAAGTTACTCTATAATTTGTCCACTTGCAATTTCATCAAATCTATCTTTTAGGTTCTGCTGGAGCTCTGCAGCAAGATGAAATATAGCTGGAGTCCCATTTGAGGTCCATCACTTAATTACTTCTTTCAGCTCATATGGAAGGAACCCTAAGCATGTCAGAGATCATGTACTTGAAAAAAATCAACCAAAATTATGACTCAGTCAGTCTAATGGTTACTTAATACTATGCTCCAATATGACTCAAGGGTCTGCCCTACTCCTCCCTTCTGGGTATCTCAGCTTCTTTTTGATGCCCCTGTGTAAATTTCTTAGTGATGATGTTATTCTGAACCACTCTTGCTTGAGAGGTCAGCCCTCTCAGTGTCTATCTCATACTGTATTATAATGTGTTTGCTTTCATATTTCCTCTAATATGTGTATTTACCCATTTTTGAGCTGAGGTTGTATAATGAATAGTATATTTTGTATCTATATATTTGGAATACCTCATTTCTAATTTTTATAAAAGAACCACTAATCTTCTTCATTTACAGTTATGAGAGGTTGCTTTGTTCCTTTTCAATACTTTTACCATCTCTGCCCTTCTTGCCACTTTATTTCACCCCATTCCTTATGACCCCTCCCATCTTTAACAATCACCACATACCCTCAAATCTCAGATTATCACTGAAGTTTCTCAGCTCAAAAACTATGATCATTTCCTCAAGATTTTTAAAAATTTTAAAAATATCATTCTAGACTGATTCCAAATAGCAATAAGACTCTGCACCTCTTAACACCAATTGGTTCTTTCATGTGTCTTCCACACACACACACACACACACACATGTAGATTAGGTCACTTTGCTATATAGCAGTAATTGATAGAATACTGTAAATCAACTATAATAAAATATTTTTAGAATCCAAATTCTAAAAAAACAGTTGGTATAAAAAAAGGTGAATCAGAATGGCCTCTGCCTTCACAGAGCTCATAGTCTAGAAGTGGGAAGGAACATATGGAAAAAAAAAGGGCACCATCCAATGTGCTCCTAAGCACCATTTAAAACCTTCAAAGTTTCTCATCAATATAATCAGTCATTTCAACAGCTTTCTACTTAATAAATGTTCATATCACCTCTTATCTTGCATAAACATCCTTAATATGAATGTATGCTATGCAATGTTAATACATGGGCAAAATTTTCATTATTCACATTGAGGAGCAGTTGCCAAATTATGTGTGTACGTTTTTCTCAGGAACTAAAAGCCGTGTTTTTAAAGTAGATCAAGTAAAATTGAGTTACCATGTAATTTTAAGAGACTGAAGCAATTATATGAACATTCCAGGAGACATTTATCTAATAAACTTCTGTATTGACCAAGAGTCGAATCATTCCCCACATAATGTGTGAAATAAATACTTTAAAAGCCTTATGGAACTTTGGGGAGAGCTACTGTAAAGACAAACAGGACTGCTTGATGGTGCCTCCTGAAAAGACTTCCTGTACAAAAATAAGCTAGATGGGATGGAAAGCTCATTTTCATTGATGTGAGAGGCAGAAGCTAAATTCAAACTTCCTTGAAACTGGAGACCCAATCTCCCCTCTTCAGGGAACCCTATGTTTCCCAGCCCTTCTCTAAGTAGATGGGACTTAAGCTCTTGGCATCGAACAGTTTGCTTTTCTCACATTGACAAAGCCTTTAACACACTAACTCATAGAAAAAGAAAAGCCAAAAGGGAAAATACTTCCCTATACCATCCATTGATGCCTAAATCCACAGAGTCCTGCAGGTCCCAAGCATGCCTCCCCTCAAGATGCTGAAGCCCCAGATCTTTCTGGTAATGCTTTCTAGCCTCTTCCAGGTGGTGCTACCATCATTCATAACAATAGCATGATAGCTATAATCCCCAAATTGGGAACATTCCATAATATTAATGTCTAGGTGAATTTTGCTGAATATAGAGACCTCACTAAGAATGTATATCCAACCAGAAAGTGAAGTTACATTGCTTTTTTGACTATCAACCTGAACTTACAAATCCTCTTAATACATATCTGTCTGGTGTTTCATTTAATGGGTTTTTCAATTGCATAACATTCTTCAATTTAAATTCATCCCCCAAAGAGGGGGGATGTCTCTGTCCTCAAAGTTATAAATCTAGAAATATCTTTCAGAAAAATCAGACTAATAAGAAATTAGTTTGATAGTTTTTTCCAAGGATCATAAACTACTGACTAACAGAATAGACTCAGCCCACAGGTATATTCTGATTGGCTGCAGAATATTTAAAACTTTTCTTGAAAACGATGACATGGTGATATATATCATGTGTGCTATGGTTAATTACAATGGTTCACTCATCACATTATTCCATGGTCTCCAAAGGCAACTACATTTATGAACACTGGCTTATACTATTTGCCTTTAGAAAATTCTAGCAAAAAATGATATTGGTGAATATAGTAAAAAAAAAAAGCACAGTTAAAAAATCTTGGTAATATGATCAAATATAGATGTGATTAAAATTCTTAAATCACTTTGAGAATCTATCTCAGCTCTTCTTTTCCAATTTCATCACATATTTGACAGATTGGATAGAGATCTCCTGGAGGCAGAAATCTATCTCCTCAGAAAGAGTAACAATTTTTACAACAGTTCTTTCATCAGGCAACTACTTTTTATGAGGATTTTTGCCTTTGTGTCTTCATTATGGAAACAAACAAAAAAACCCAGGCAGAATATTTCAGCAGGGAAAAGGAACATGATTACTATGTTCCACACTGAAAATTAAAATATTCAAAATCATCTTAGACTTAATATCTGATCAGTGGCTAAATATCTGTTTCTAGGAGAATGTTTTCATATGCGTTTTTAACCAATGACTTCAATTATTTTCAAAAATGTGACCAAATTGGGATTCTCAGAAACTGGAGGACAAACAGAAGAGTCAACAAGAACAAAAAAAATCAACCAGCAGCAGAGATTCTATTTGAAGTGAAAGGGACAGTCAATACGAGCAGTAAGAACCCATTCTGAGATGGAGCCGACTTTGATAAATACATATCACACTGTCTTTGATTTAAACAAAATATATTTATCAGAATGCACACCTGAGACTTGGCAGCTTTTATAATTATGACATAATTTTTTGAAAAAGCAAGCATGCTATGCTGTTTTCTATCTCTGAATTGTCACATTTTCTAAATTAGACATCATTTATGCATTCATTTAGTCATCCACCCATAAACCAAATGTTTACTAAGTACTTACTAAGTGTCAGATACTCTTTACATGTTGGGGATATGATCTTGAGCAAGAGAGGCAAAGGCTGTTTCCTGAGGAAGCTTCATTTTAATGGAGTGGGGGAAAATTATAATATAAACTGACTTTTGAAAAGGATGTATCATATAGCCATACAGGCTATGCCGAAGGTGAATAAGGCAAACAAGGTGATGTGACAGAGTGTCTGGAGATAGGTCCTTCAGACTGAAAGGTCAGAAGGACCTTTCTAAGGAAGGTGTATGGCATGGGGCTTCTCCAACTCCCATGTGCCTGTGAAAAACACAGGATCTTGGAAGAATGAAGATTCTAATTCAGAGGTCTGCTGTGGGGCCTGAGACTCTGCATTTTTAATGAGCTCCCAGATGATGCTAATATGCCAGGTCCTCAGGCTACACTTTGGACAGTAAGGACTTTGAATGAGGAATGAGAATGGTAAAGCTGCTGGGCACATATCTGGAAAAGATGAAAACTCTAATTCAAAGAGATACATGCACATGCACTATTCACAGCAGATTTTACAAGACATGGAAGCAACCTACGTGTTATATTCATGGATGAATGGATAAGGAAGACGTGGTATATATAAATGCAGAAGTATGGATGGACCTAGAGATTATCATACTAAATAAAGTAACTCAGAAAAAGACAAATACAATGATAGCACTTATATGTGGAATCTAAAAAAATGATACAAATGAGCTTGTTTCCAAAACAGAAATAGACTCACAGACAAATTTATGGTTACCAAATGTGAAAGGGGGTTAGGGATAAATTAGGGGTTTGGGATTAGCAGATATACACTACTGTATATAAAGTAGCTAAACAACACAGACCTACTATATAGCACAGGGAGCCATATTCAACATCTTGTAACACCATATAATGGAAAAGAATCTAAAAAAGAATATACATATTTAAATATAATATATTTAGTATATTATATATTATAAAAATAATATATAATATATATATAACACTGAATGATTTTCCTGTACACCTGAAACTAACACAATACAGTAAATAAACCATACTTCAATTGAAAATTTTTTAATAAATTAAAAAAATAAATGAGAATGGTAAAAATAATTGGGGCAGGAGCTGTCAGTTTCAATGACAACTGTACAGAAGTTTGGGGAAGGAACCAAGACAAGCCTAGCCTTGTGTCCACCTCATTTTTAATTTTCTCTCATTTGGCTCATAGGATGTCCCAGGGCATGATCTGAAGATCAGAGCTCTGAGAACAGATAGGCCTGGGCCTCCATTCCATCTCCAGTCTCTACCTCTTCATAGCACTGAGCCTTTGGGCAGTTCATGAAATCTAAGCCTCCTTCCTCCACATTGGGTAATCTGTCTGGCTTATAAAAACATGACCAGTGGAGTTCCCATCCTCGGCAGAAATGAATCTGACTAGTATCCATGAGGACACAGGTTCAATCCCCGGCCTCGCTCAGTGGGTTAAGGATCCAGCATTGCCATGAACTGTGGAATAGCTCGCAGAAATGGCTCAGATCCCCCATAGTGGTGGCTGTGGTGTAGGCCAGCAGCTGCAGCTCCAATTCCACTCATAGCCTGGGAACTTCTATATGCCACAGGCGCAGCCCAAAAAAGCAAAAAAAAAAAAAAAAAGTAAATGATAGACACTCTAGATTGGCTGGTACAATCTCACTTCTAAGCCTTTTCTCTTTGGCTATTCCTACTATAAAGGTATAAACTTTAACAATAGCCCAAAAGAAGCTTGATTTTCTTAGCCTTCCTTGCGTGTTAAAGAGTGACATATTGTTGGACCTTCCTGGCAGGAGGGGGGCGGGGGGACTAGAGGCAAAATACTGCTTCCTGCATACAAAGCACAGCCTCACAGGAAGGACCCTGGCCCTTCACCCTTCACTCTTCTGTCTATACAACACATGTGAGTTCTAACATTACAGCAGACATCTTACAGCAGACATGTCACCAGGTGACATGCAAGAAGATGGCAAACAGCACTTTAGGACAGCAGAGCAGAAAGACAAAAAGAGCCCGAGGGCCCCCCCCGCCCCGTTCCTACTGGGTTCCAACATGGGCTTAGCTCCAGACTCTTCGAAATATGAGAAAAATAAGCCCTTACTAGTTAAGCTCATGTTAGTTAGGTTTTCAGATTCTTGTAGCTAAATGCAATTTGTATCTCATTGTTGAATGCAGCTATTTATTATTATTTCTTTCAAAGCTGCCTAGTAATAGGAAAAAGCAGGTGGGATCTAAAACTCTTGCCAGTAGCCTTAATCATGCCAACCTTCTCTGCCTGCCAAAAGCTAGACTCCCAAGAAGCACCATTGCATTTGATTCTTGACCCACATTATCACTGAAAATAATGTAGGAAGCTACACACATCAACCCCTAAATCCTCACGACAAACTTGAAGTGCCCACTTTTTAGAAAAGGTCATTGAAATTCTCCAGTTCTGGGACAAGTGATGCTGTTGTTGCCACATAATGAATAACCCAGTGTCAACCATCATGTAAAGCCAAATCTGAGACACCTGACAAGAAATTTAACCATATCAGGCCCTGTGCCTAAAAAAAAAACAAGGCACCTGTTATTATTACACTCAACGGTCTTGAATGGAAAACCAAATTAGCCTGTGTAAAAGTTTAGAAAATTGAGACTGAATGCAGAGGAAAGGAACCTTTAAAAGAAGCTAAGCATTGCCACACAGGTAAAGGTCCTTTCCTATATGATATCACTTATATGTAGAATCTAAAAAAAAAGGTTACAAAATAGAAATAGACTCACAGGGGGACTGACTGGAAGTTTGGGATTGGCAATATGCACTCTGGAATGGATGGTCAACAGGGACTGGCTGTATAGCACAGGGAACTCTACCTAATATTCTATGACAATCTATACAGGAAAAGAATCTGAAAAAGAATGGATATGTGTACATGTATAACTGAATCACTTTGTAATACAGCAGAAGTTATTACAACATTGTAAATCAACTATACTTCAATAAAACTTTAAAAATGAACGTAAGTATATATTTATATGCAAAAAAGGTCCTTTCCCATTAATTAATCAGCAAGTTTCACTGAGTGCAAGGCACTAGAGGAATGTAAAAAAGCAGATGAAGCAGGATGACAACTTTAAGGCCCTCACTGGTATGGCGAAGACCAGTCAGAAGAGTTATGCCAGCAGCGAGGCACACACTGGTCTAAGTGAGGGACACTTACTGTGACCTAAGGTGGTTCAGAGAAGATGACTATAAAGAAAAGAGGTGGGATTTTCATGGAAATAGGGGTGTCAAAGATGTTCCAAGGTGCAGGAGAGGGAATTGGAGGACCTGGGTATGGGAGAAAAAAGAGTGTGAGTTTTATTAACCAAGCATGAACAGATCAGCTTGGCTTGTCCAGAGAATTCAAGAAGGTTTAAAAGCTGGAATAGTAGTTAGAAAGTGGATTATGGGGAGCATGATAAGTGGATTCTTAAGTAACTGGAATTTTAAACCTGCCACATGAGCCAAGAGCAGATCTGCTTAGTTAAAAGAGTAAGTACTACCCTCTTGGTCCCCTTCATGTGGCCCTTCCCCTGTGCATGAGCGCCCTGCGTCTGCCTCTCTGTGACCAAATGTCTTCTTATGAGGACACCAGTTGCATTGGATGAAGGTTCACCCTTATGGCCTCATTTCACCTATTTACCTCTTCAAAGGCTCTCTATTCAAATACAG
The DNA here is from genome assembly GCF_016906955.1 of Phacochoerus africanus. Classification (NCBI taxonomy): domain Eukaryota; kingdom Metazoa; phylum Chordata; class Mammalia; order Artiodactyla; family Suidae; genus Phacochoerus; species Phacochoerus africanus. Next base: position 86,739,601 of record NC_062544.1, on the reverse strand, counting down.
TCACATTCTGAGGTCCTGGGAGTAAGGGATTCATCGTATGAGTTTGCACTGAATTTGGGAGTTTGGTCCACCACAGTCCCCAAACTAGAACCTTGAAATAATTCATCAAGCTTTCCTTTTCCCTCATCCCCAACTGCCAAGGTCTACCTGTCCTTACCTTGAATTCTATCCCCACACCATCTAAACTCCTTAGAAAGACATAATGAAATCCTAAAGTTTTAACCCATGCCTCTCTAAGTCAAACTTCAACTCCCTGACTTTCTCGTACTTCCGAACAAAGGTCAGCTATTTGTTATTTCGTCTGCTGAAACTGATGTCTCTTCCTTTTAGTTTATCAAGCTCCACTCGTCCTTCAAGGTCCATTCATCCTCATATTATTTTCCCTGCGAAGTTCTTGTTAATTCTGCTCCAATTCTTGCTAGCCTCACCCTATCTTTTTACCTTGCCTGGAAAGAAACCATTTCTGCCACTCTATTATCATTGAACACACTATATTGCAAATACTGGATCTATGTCCATCATAAAAACTCTTTGGAGAAAAAAAAAGTCTAATAAAAAGAATGTACACTCTGGAATTTGCTAGTATGAGCATAAATACTGTTTTCCAGCATTTTTTGCTATGTCAGTTTTGTCAAGTTATTTAGATTCATTGGTCCATGAGAATAGGAAATAGGTCCTATTTCATGGGGTTATAATGAGAAGCAAATAAAATAATCTATCAGTATGAAGAAGAGACTCAGTAATAGCTAGCTACTTTTTAAATAAAATATATAGAACATAGCAATGACCACAACTCTCTTTTATGGAGTGTATTCTTTTCTTTTTGGCCATGCCTGCAGCGTGTGGCAATTTGTAGGCTGGGGATCAAACCCATGCCACAGTAGCTACATGAAGCACTGAAGTAACAGTGCCAGATCTTCAATCCACTGTGCCATAAGGGAACTCCAACTGAGTTCTGTGCCAGATGATATGCATATATTATCTCATAAACCTAAAATAAATATAGACATGTATGATTATCCCCATTTTATAGGTTGAGAAACTCAGTCTCTGAGAGGATAAGCAGCTTGTCTAAGGCCTAACAGTCAATACACATGATGTCAGGGTTTAAACTGAGGTTTAGATGATTCAAAGCATACGGTCTCCATTTTGAAATTTCCAAATAATTATTCAATGCTGAAGGCAGAATGGATGCTCAAAAAATATCTGAATTGCTTAATTCATTATTAATCTACTTTTAAATTGTATTAAAATATTTCTTACTGATAGGGAAAGAGGTAATAGAGTCTTCATTTGGTAATCTAGACACGCATATAAAAGTTATTGGTATACACACTATTTTTAGGATGGAAAATTAAATATGTGCCAAAAATTGAAGGCATTTTAAAAGGTGGTTAAAATCACCAGATTTGTGAAGTCTTTCTCACTCTCTCTCTTTTAGTCTCTCTCTCTCTCACACACACACACACACGCACACACACTCACACCCCAGATCAACAGCTAAAAGCTACTGAATGTCCAAAGAGCACTTTGCATTTTTGAGCTAATCTCCTAACATTGTTGTTCATTATATCCCACACCTTGTTAATGCGTTCTTTAAAATACGTTTTTGCTCATTTCAAATAAAACCCAGAACAATGTAGACATTAAGGATTAAAGAATTTTTTCGAAAAATAGAAATGCAATTTATATCTCTTCTAAAAATGTTCATCATATGAGCCTTGGTAGGTAATTAATTTAATAAATACAAACCTTATTTCTACAACTCAGATGAGCTTCAGGAATATATTTGTATGACATCCAATATCAGGTCACATCAGTCTACACACACTCACCTAGAGTTTCCTAGTGCTAAGATACAATACTGCTTCAATTACATAGTGACATTTTAAGAGTTTTCAAAGTTCTAAAAATACCATACGCTAAGGTGTGCCTTTCCTGCCAGATATGCCATTAGTCGGTATCTTAAGTTATTGGTATACACACTATTTTTAGGATGGAAAATTAAATATGTGTTCATTAGTCGGAATTTTAAGGTATCTTCCCCTATTAAGAGCAGGTAAAAAGAGAAAAATATGGATCTAAAATATTTTTTATGAAAATTTTATAACTATGCTGGCTTACTATAGTTACTTTGCCTCTATTAAAATACTACATACTTTTGTGGGACATTTATAACTTAGCAACAGAAAAAAAATACTCTTTTTTTTGGTCTTTTTTGGGGGGGCCACTGTTGGCATGTGGAGGTTCACAGGCTAGGGGTCGAATCGGAGCTGTAGCCACTGGTCTACTCCACAGCCATAGAAATGCCAGATCTGAGCTACATCTGTGACCTACACCACAGCTCAATGCTGGATCCTTAATCCATTGAGTGAGGCCAAGGACAGAACCTGCGTCCTCATGGGTGCTAGTCAGATTCGTTCCCCCTGAGCCATGACAGAAACTCCATAGTAAAAAAACACTCTTGAGTATTGAATTTGTATTGGAAATAATACTGAATTTCATATGGAATAATAATCATTTGAAGAACAGAGTCATAAAGCTATAAGAAAATTTAGGGACACGCTCTCAAATATTTCAAAATTTCTAAACCATCTTCTGCCTTATACAATTAACTGTATAAAACACATCAATGGGAGTACCCATCATGGCTCAGTGGAAACAAATCTGACAGCATCCATGAGGACTCAGGTTTGATCCTTGGCCTCACTCAGTGGGTTAAGGATCTGGCGTTGCTGTGAGCTGTGTTATAGGCCAGTGGCTACAGCTCCGACGCAACCCCTAGCCTGGGAACCTCTATATGCCGCAGGTATGGCCCTAAAAAGACAAAAGACAAAAAAAAAATCAATGTCTGAGTGTTTTTTAATAATTTCTTCATTAAAGTTTGCAAGAGACAGTCTTTATATTTTACTTGTTCTTTAAACAAAATGGGACTATAATTAAGCATTGTTTAATGTATTTAAGTAGCAACATAAAACTCATTTTTAGGATGGAACTTTGGATTGTAATAAGTTTGCTGGTTCTTCAGAGTGCCCAAATGCATGCCCTTTCCCGCCACCCCCAATGGCAGGTGCAAGCTTTCCTGGAAAGGCAGCTCTACTACTTTATCACACCTGGCCTCTCTAGTACTCCTCTACTCAGTTCTTTCCAGGGCAAGAGGAGGAATGAAATATGAATTAGGTTGGCAGGAGATATTGGCATGTATGGGGTGGCCCTTACTCTTTTCTCTGTTTAGGGAGTAGCTGCCTTTAGGGGGACATGTTCCACTCTGGTCATACAAGTTTTAAGTTATATCATGGGGAGCTCTGTCTCTGCCCCAGTATAGCTCTGGCTATGACTGAGTGATAACTCTGCCTAAATTGAGGTTCACTAGGAGGAAATCCACTGGCTGTAGATAATGCTCAGTCGTTGTTGTTGGTTTTAGCAGAAATAAAGGTGATATGTTGGGCTCCCATTTGCCTTCCTCATTTCTTTCTCAGTTGGCTCAGAACTTGGGTGGGGAAAGGAGTGTTTGTATTGAGTTCTTTCAAACCTCAAATGAATAAATGTACTTTACTCCTTTTATCCACTGCAGTCTTTGGGGGCAGGGGAGACGGTCTTTAGCCCCCATCTACAGACACAAGGAATACAAGGCACAGGAATAGATGATGACCTAAATTATAAAAAAACCTTGAGTTATGTATGATCTTTATTTTCAAAGCAAGTCAGATTGATTCAACTGCTCCCATGAAGCAAAAAAGAACCATGTATTTCTTTCTTTCTAGTTTTATACTTCTGTCTACTTACATATTAGTGTACATAATATACACAAATATATTTGATACACAAATAATAATGTTATTCAGATATTCTTACTGTGCCATAATAAGAAATATACTTGGTCTTTGTCCCCTGTTCCCGGCACACAACCCTTGAAATCTCCAGAGGGATGTGTCTTTTATGTGATAATGAATGCTTGGTGTCAGGGAAAGGGAGGGTATCCTAGATAGCTTCAGCATGGGAGTTGCTGGCCAAAAATATCAAGCAATCATGCCTACATAATGAAGCCTCCATAAAACCCCCTACTCAAGAACAGAGTGGGAGAGTTGATGAACACATTGAGAAGCAACCTAAATGACCATCGACAGATGAATGGATAAAGAAGATGTGGTACATATATACAGTGGAATACTACTCAGCCATAAAAAACCAAAATAATACCATTTGCAGCAACATAGATGGACCTAGAGATTTCATACTAAATGAAGTTAGAGAAAGACAAATATCATTTGATATCACTTATACGTGGAAGCTAATTTTAAAAATGATAGAAATAACTTTTTTACAAAATAGAAACAGACTCACAGACACAGAAAACAAACTTATGGTTACCAAAGGGAAAACGTGGGGAGAAGGGATGAATTGGGAATTGAGGATTAACATCTACACATTACTCTATATAAAATACATGACAAGAAAGGGAACATACTATATAGCACAGGGAACCATTCTCGAGGTTCTGTGATAACCTATATGGGAAAACAGTCTAAAGGGGAATGGATATATGTACATGTATATCTGATTTACTTTGTTGTACATCTCAAACTAACACAACATTGTAAAACAACTATACGCCAATAAAATTTTTAAAAATTACATACTAAAATAAATCACATTGAGAGGTTGGGAGGGTGCACCCAGGAAAAGTATGGCAGCCCCACGCTCCTCTTCCCTATACCTGCCCTTTGCATCTCTTCCATTTGGCTCTTCATAAAGGGGTTGTAATAACATAAGTGTTTCTCTGAGTTCTGTGAGCTGTTCTAGCAAATTATCAAATCTGAAAAGAAGGGTTGAGGGCTGGTCATGAAATTCCTGACACTGCAGCCAAGTTGAAGAGAAGCGTGTGTGGGCCCTGGGCAGCCCATTGTGGTACTTGTGATTGGCACCTCCATTGAGGGCAGTCTTGTGACCCTTATACTTGGAGGGTCTGATGCTAACACCAGGTAGTTAGTGTCAGAAGTGAATTAAATTATAGGACCCCCACTTGGTGGCCAGAGAGTTGTAGAAATGGTTGTTGGTATGGAAAAAAAACAACATTTGGTATTAGAAGTGTTCTGAATAAATGCAGTTCATACTTACTGTTTGTTTTCCTATAATAGCAGAGAAAATAGGAGAAACAAAAACTAATGCTTACAGATTTCCACACTTTTCTCACACTGGACAGATATTACACTTGCTGTAATAGTCAAGTAACTTCAACTGTAAGACTGCTTGCTCCTTATGTATGTAAAATACACCACAACATTTAGTCATGCAAATACACAGGAAAACGGTGATGCAGTTGCAAACATTTCAGATGATATAAGTTGGAGGTGGGGGCACCAAATCATGACAGGTCTCCATTTGACTGTCATTTCAAAAGACAATATATGTATAAAACATGCATATACATTTTTAAAAAGACATAGTTGTTGAAATGTCCAATAGCTGGTTCTCATAAAGTACTTAATATATAGGAAATTCTTAAAATGACAGTTGCTTTTTCTCTGGTCACCAAAATATGTAATCCTACTTTCATTTAAATGAAGTAATATAGGCATTCTTTCAGTGTTAATTTTTGCCTGCTTACATGAGGGCAGAGGATTTCCTCATCAGCTATAAACAGAAGACAAAAATTAAGCAATTTTAAGTCTTAGAATCCTATAAAGATCATTGAAAATCTTGTTTGTGTCGTAAAACAAATTATTATACTGCTACCTACTGCAAGATACAGATGCACATTTGCAATGTCCCATTCTAACAAGCACTAAACTTGAGTTCTGAATTTTGTACATAAAATGAAAACATGCTCTTTTGAGATTTCAGCTACTGCACCTAATATGAAACTGAGAGCTATATTTTTAATCACATCATTTTAACTTCATTTATAGCTCTCAATTAATCTTTTTCCCTGATAAAACAAGGTGGTATGAATCTGTATATCCTGATGAATTGTTTTCCTACCCTTATCCTGTTCAAATAGAAACATAAACTTCTGGTTCCTGTCAAGTAAGTCTTTATTACAAAGAAGAAAATGAAAATGCATGTGAGTCTCTGTGATTTGGGTAGGCACCAAATACTGACTGCTAGCAGATATGAATATTTATCAGCTGCTGTTATTAAAAGATACTTTTTTTTTCCTCCCAGAGTTTTTGAGTAAACAGTTTCAAAATGTTACTCCATCTGTCATTGTTTTCTGAAAACAGTACCAACCTTCTTTTTTATCTTCTGGAGTAATCTTCACTTTTGTATCTGTTATGTCTTTGAATGAAGCCAGAAAAAGTACCACATCTCCTTTTTCATTCTTTATAGGGACAATATCCAAGAGGCACCAAAATGGAGATCCTGCAACAGTAATAACAATACAAATCAACCACTGACTATTGTTTTTTTCCTTGTGAAAATCAAATCATTAGTGGTGCAGTTAATAAAGTCCTCATTCTTTTCTTCTATCACACGACTCCCCCCCTCCCAAAAAAAATCTTAAAAATGTCAGTTTTCCAGAAATGTCTAGCCCGTGTGCATATCCCTTCATTCCCAAATGAAGTGCTTTCTCTGAAAATAAGGCAGAATTTTAAACAAAACCACTTGTCTGGGCTGAGACATTTCTGCTTTTGTCATTCAAGTTGTATTTCTTCTTTGAATTTATTGATGTTGAAACATTCCGCTTTATGAAACTTTGCCCCTTCCCACCCCCAGCACACACATTGATTCCTAAATAAAGACCTATATTTAGTATGAGTTTGCCAGAGGTTTATTTAGTCTATTTTAAAAAGTCAATGTTTGTGTATTAGAATGGCTGAAATAAAAAAGATGGATAATACCAAGTTTTGGGGAGGATGCATGGTCACCTGAACTTTCCTATGTTGCTGACTGGTGGCAAATTAGTACATTGACTTTATTTACTTATTGCATTTTTTTATTTTAATTTTTTAAATTGAACTATAGTTGATTTACAGTGAGTGTTGTGTCAATTTGTGCTGAACAGCATAGTGACCTGAGTACATACATATACACAAGTACATATACTTTAAGAACTGCTTAGCAGTATTAAGATATAGTCTCACAATACAACATTATACAGCATTGTGAATGAGTGATATACAATAATTGACAGTTGAATGGATGACTATCACTGATATAATGAGCGAAAGTAGTCAGACACAAAGCAGTAGAATCCATTTAAATTAAATACAAAAACAGACAAAACTAGTCTATGGTATAAGAGGTCAGGTTGGTGGTTACCTTTGAGAGATGGCAATTAGGAGGGAACAAGGGTGGAGGAGTTCTGGGATGCTGGTCGTTTTGTTTTATGACCTCTGTGTTGTTTGCAGAGGAGTGTTCAAGTTTTGAAAATTCATCAAACGCTATACTCATGCTATGTGTATTTTTCAGTATGAATGTTTTATTTCAAGAAGATATTTTTCACAGTGATAATTTAAGTTAAATTCTATTTTTTAAGCAAAAGAATCATGAGAAATATCATTAATAGACTCAAGTTCAAACCTAAGACTCATGTTTTGAGGTTTTTTTGTTTTTCTTTTTTCTTTTTAGGGCTGCACTTGTGGCATATGGAGATTCCCAGGCTAGGGTTCAAATCCAAGCGGCACCCGAGGCCTACACCACAGCCATGGCCACACCCACCCAAGCTGCATCTGTGACCTACGCCACAGCTTGAGGCAACACCAGATCCTTAACCCACTGAGCGAGGCCAGGGATCAAACCCATATCCTCAAGGACAGTAGTCAGGTTCTTAACCCTCTGAGTCACAACAGGAACTCCTAAAATAATTTTATATACGTTAAAATATACATTTAAAATATATTAAAATTTCTATACTAGATTTCCCACTAAAAATCATTCTGAGGCAGAAACATTTGAAATGATGAAAAAGTTATTGCTTAAAAACTAAACTGTTGGAGTTCCCGTTGTGGTGCAGTGGTTAACGAATCTGACTAGGAACCATGAGGCTGCGGGTTCAATCCCTGGTCTTGCTCAGTAGGTTAAGGATCCGATGTTGCCATGAGCTGTGGTGTAGGTCACAGGTGCGGCTCAGATCCCACGTTGCTGTGGCTTTGGCGGTGTAGGCCGGTAGCTACAGCTCCAATTGGACCCCTAGCCTGGGAACTCCACATGCCATGGGAGTGGCCCTAGAAAAGGCAAAAAGACAAAACAAACAAACAAACAAACAAAAAACAAAGAAAAAACTAAACTGTTAAATCTATTCTCACATAATTTTCCCTCACTTTTCTTTTGACGGAGGAAGAAAAAAACCTTGAATTTCCATCTTATTTGGGAGTTGATTTCAAAACTGGGTATAAGATAAAAATAGAGACTCAGAAATATCTTTGATATTTTTGTTAGCTTTGTATATACTGTGTTAGATATCACAATTTCCAACACAGCTGATGGAATCTCATCCAGCCTTGGAATTTCTCATTTTTTCCTTCAGTTGAGTACCAGATGAAGCAGCTGATTTGAATATAGGGCCCATCTGACATAAAAACCGTATTTTATTATAGCTGTTGTATTTTTTTTTGAAAAGTGTGGTTTAACACACATGCAGTAAATGTGCATGTAATATGCTTCTACTTATAAAGTACACCTTGAAGATGCACCTGTTCCCCGACATCCTCCATATTGTTGAGTCATGATTTCCTTCTTGTTCTTTTGACTGAGATCTATGGCTTCCTTTTATTCATCTTCCCAAATATCTATGCCACAGCAATCCCATCTCAATACCCCCTAAACAGACTCTAGATGACCTAGGATCTAGGACTTATAACCATGGCTCCAACATTCACTAGCCATGCGACCATGGGGAAGCCAATTAACCAGAATGAGACTCCCTCGACTGTAATACTCACATCCTTCAGTCCAGGGGTGGATATAGTAACCCTTAAAAATGTGAAAAAATGAATCTACTTTACTGTCTATGACTTCATTTTTTAGTGATTTTTATTGTTTCCATTATAGTTGGTTTACAGTGTTCTGTCAATTTTCTACTGTGCAGCAAAGAGACCCAGTCACACATACATATACACATTCTTTTTCTGACATTATCCTCTATCACACTCCATCACAAATGACTAGATATAGTCCCCAGTGCTATACAGCAGGATCTCATTGCTTATCCTATTGTATATGACTAATGAAGAAACCTCGAAATAAGCTGTATCCCTGGCCAAAAACTGCTGTCCCTATCTTCTCAGAATAGCTCTTACTTCCAATTTTTTCCTATGGCCATCATTTCAGGTTGGGAACTTTTTCACTAATACCATAGCTCTGGTAGGAAAAAAGAGAAACTACCAATAGGCCAAACTGTCAATCAGACCCTAAAGGCAGTAATCTTGGGGACCTGGAGAATGATGTGAATCTAATCTTTTGGTTCACATTTTAAAATATCTCCCATCAGTTGCCTTGAGGGAACATCACCAAGTCAGAACAGAGACTATTAATTTTCCTGAAAATGTTTGATTTTGGCACTTAGACAAACATCATTATTGTCCTCATAGAGCCTTTGCACAGACACACGTGCTTTTTTAAGAGAGAGGCAAAAAGTACAAAATGAGGTGAAAGTCAAGGAAAGAACTACCAACATGACAATGTTCTCTGATCAGCCGTGATGCACAGGCATCATTTCATGGTATGTTCTGGAAGAGCTGAAACATCACTTTGAAATTTGTCCTCTAAGTTAAAATGAGTTGTGATCTTTGCCATTTTATAAATTCAGTGAAACTGCATTAATATGGATCCTTTTAAGTTAAAAATTTTGTAATGTGTTGCCATGGACTAGGCTAATGCCAACTTTCCCACTGCATATAGAATAGCAAAAAAAAAAAAAAAAAAAAAAGGGTATTAGGGAAACAATGTAAAAACATATAGGCCTATTTCCTTCCTTCCTCCATTCCTCCCTCTCGTCTTTCCTCCTTCCTTTCTTTCCTTCCTTCCCCTCTTCCTCCCTTCTTTCTTCTTTCCACTGCTCCCTCATATTTATCCACTCCAACTTTCTTAACAAATACAGCTTTGGGTACCTCTAAAGTCAGAAACCAAAGCATAAGCCACTTCCTGCTTCTTTTAGTAAAAGGGGATAGATGCCCAAACCTATCAATCAGGTTCAGAGCAAGATCCTTCACACTTCACTTGCTCACTTATCCTTCCCTTCCTTGCTGTCTTGCCACCAGGCCCTCCATCCTGGCTCCCTGACAAGATCTTCAACTTTGAATGATTGTAATAACCCAGAGAAGTTCCCCAGGGGCCCACCCCTTCCTCTCTTTCCCACAGGCACAATGAGGATCATGCACAGTCTTGCAGTCAACAGCAACTCAGGCCTGGTACAGTCCATCTCAGCTTAACTTAGGGAGGGAGGCAGAAAAGTCCTCAGTCTCCAATCCAGACATGGGAAGGATTCTTAAAAGCAGGGTTAGAGGGCAGAAATCTTGTGTCAATTTTAACTCCTTCTGTATATAGCAGCAGTAATTACCATGTGGGTTGGTGAGCGCTAAAACAGATGAGGCACTGCCAAGATTTAAGTTAATAACACCTTTAATTTCCGTGGATAAATACAATTCATGGGGGATAAAACAGGATTTATACCCTATATGGTAAATTGTATTTTTGGAATTGCATAAATAATTACTCAGAGTTTAAACCTAGTGGAATGTCCCATGCCTCCATTTTTGGTACTTTCTTTTTCTTCATTGGAAAACAAAGGTGCAAGAGAATTTGATTTGGTAATATTTACAATTGAGAGAAGACATATGCTATCCACCTACCCCCAAAAGATTATATTTGGCAATAAGTGAAAACCAATAATAAGGTTCCTAGTAAAAGTTCACAGTTTAATAGCTTAATACAAATAAGTAGAGAAATAAAGGAAATTGAGTTTTGAGTTTTTCCCTTCTCTTTAGTGACTACGTTGCTGTGGGGGGACAAAAAGTTGTCTTTCCCAATGTAACACAACAGCAGAAAGTGGGATGGGGACTCTGCATGTCCCTCATATCAAGCAGGATTTTTAAAATTTAATTTTATTGGAATATAGTTGATTTCCAATGTTGTATGTTTCAAGTATACAGCAAGGTGAATGGGTCATACCTATAAATAAAATCAGCCACATATATAAATACATCCATTCTTTTTTCCCATATAGGTTATTACAAACTATTTGAGTAGATTATCCTGAGCTATATGGGAGGTTCTTGTTAATCATCTATTTTATACAGTAGTGTGTATATGTTGTTCCCACTCTCCCAATTCTTCCCTCCCTGCAACAATTTCACCTATGGTAACCATAAGATTGGTTTTGAAATCTGTGAGTTTGTTTTTTATTTTTTTGTCTTTTTAGGGCCACACTTGAGGTATATGGAGGTTCCCAGACTAGGGGTTGAATTAGAGCTGTAGCTGCTGGCCTGCACCACAGCCACACCAACCCCAGATCTGAGGCACATATGTGACCTACACCACAGCTCACGGCAATGCCGGATCCTTAACCCACTGAGCGAGGCCAGGGATGGAACCTGCATTCTTATGGATACTAGTCAGATTTGTTTCCACTGAGCCACGATGGGAACTCCTATTTCTGTCTTACAAATAAGTCTTTGGTATAATTTTTTGTTAGTTTCCACATGCAAGTGATATCATGTGATATCTGTCTTTCTCTATCTGACTTACTTCACTCAGTATGATAATTTCTAGGCCCATCCATGTTGCTGCAAATGGCATTATTTTGTTCTTTTTATGGCTGAATAATAGTCCATTATGTATATGTACCACATCTTCTTTATCCTTTCCTCTGTTGATAGACATTTAGGTTGCTTCCATCAAGCAGGACTTTGCATTTCTAAGGACCAATAAGTGTAAACTTATAGTTTTTGAAATTACAGCTAAAATAATATAGAATCCTGAGTGTCAACAGCATCAGTATCATGTGACCTAAACACTTCCAGGGCTCCTCCTATTTCACAGTAAATCTGATAAGTCTTGTTCTCTATATCCATTGTCTCAGTGTTACATAATCAATGGTGTGATGCCAGGCTTGACAGTTTTTAAATATTAGCCCAGGGGCTATGATATTGAGGTGAGTGTGGGAGAGGGGCTGCAAATGTGTAAACAAGGTACTGCTGTTAATGGTGGCTGAACAGCCAGACCTTTGTATCTGCAACAGAAAGACTGGGGCAGGGATAAGCATCTTAAGTGAGTCTACATAGAGTTTTTGTTGCCCTTCCTCTTTATCACAGTTGTTTCTGCCTTGTTCTGGTCCTAAACATCTCTTACTCACTCTTTTTTTTTTAAATATGTATGGGAGTAGAGGTGCCTTACAATGTTGTGTTAGTTTCAGGTGTACAGCAAAGTGAAACAGTTATATATATACACATATATCTATTTTTTTTCAGATTCTTTCCCCATATAGATTATCACAGAGTATTGAATAGATTTCCCTGTGCTATTCAGTCCTTCTTACTTATTCACAAAAAAGACACAGACTCAAAGATTTCAAAACCAAGCTTATGGTCACCAAAGGGGAAACACCAGAGGGGAGGAATAAATTGAGAGGCTGGGATCAACAGATACACTCTCACTTGGTCTTAAAGGTGTTCTGCCACCTCTAGTTTTCTCCCCATGCTGGTTTCAATAACTGTAAAAATATAGGGTCCTGAATTAAAACACCCAAAGGCTTTTCAGTGCTTGCTTAAAAAATTAGTAGAGCATTCTAGACTCTTTATCAACATGGAAGGTCTATTTTCCCTGGACGAGAAAGGAAAACAGGAATGGGATGGGCTGTGTGAACAGGTGACCTAAAATAATGGTCAGAATAAAAAGGAGGGGGAATCACAGAGAGCACCCAGAGCTGCTTGGGAGACAAGCCCTGCAGCAGCCTCCCCAGCATTTCCTGGTGTTTGCACTGTACTAAGAAATGAAAGCAAGGTTGTTTGGTGAAAGGTCAGGTAAAGGCTTCACATTACCATCAGGGAGCACCTCTTCCAAGGACTATCCATCTTTAGTGCAGCTTATGTGGGATGTAGATCTTTGCTCAGTTCCCACTGAATTTGCCTTACATGGACATCCTTCCTCCAAATGCACTGGGATCCTAATGAACTAAATTAAAGTGCACTGGGAGGAGTTCCTGTTGTGGCACAGCAGAAACAAGTCAGACTAGAATCCACGAGGACTGCAGTTTGATCCCTGGCCCCGCTCAGTGGGTTAAGGATCTGGCATTGCCATGAGCTGTGGTGTAAGTTGCAGATGTGGCTCGGATCCAGAGTTGCTGTGTCTCTGGCATAGGCCAGCAGTTGTAGCTCTGATTGGACCCCTAGCCTGGGGACCTCCATATGCTGTGGATGTGGCCCTAAAAAGCAAAAATAAATAAATAAATAAATAAAAATAAAGTGCACAGGACCCCAAAACCCTGTGCAGCAGTGGAGGGGAGAGAGGTATTGGTGAGACAGCTGGAGACCAAATGGCCAAGGACACCTCTTATCTCAATGTTTAATGAAATATGAGGATCTCAGAAAACAATGTGTTTTCAATGTGTTTCTTTATAGAAAAAAAAAAGACTAGGAGGATACACACAAAATATTCATAATAGGAGATAGAGGGATTATAGTTTCTTCTTTCTTTTCTTCTCAGATCCTGATTTTTGGTTTTGCTAGAATAAGCATAAAGTAATGTATAGTGGGACTCTGGCACCTCCAGAGATTTGGAATAAGAAATAAAAGACATTTAGGACTGGGCAATAAGAGAGATGAGGTGTTATTTCTAGGGAGACCACTTCATGCATATTCTCCACGATTTAAGTTTTAATAGATATTTCATTTTAAGCTTTGGGAAAGTTCTATGTTAAGATAGGGTAACAAATAAATAAATAAAAATAAAAAAAGAGAAAGAGGAAGAGGAAAGAAAGAAAAGAAAGGAAGGCAGGACAGAAACAAATCACCTGATGCTTAGCTGAATTGAATGTGTCAAGTTTTGTTTTGTTTTTTTCTCTTTTGATTTTGTTCCAAGTTCCCTCTCTTAAATAAAAGCACTTTATTCCCCTCCCAGGAGTATGTACCAGAATCTTTCAGAAATCCCTTATAATTAGGAACAAATGGAGCTTAGCAACTTGAGATCCAAAAAAAAAAAAAAAATCTCTAGTCAATAATTCCAACATCCTTGCTCAACAAATCATTTATTGGATTTTTGACCAGTAGAGCTATTACTTGCTTTAAGAAAACTAAACTGCTTCTGATGATAAACATAAGTAATTCCTATCTACAACTGAAAGAATTTTTCACATATGGTTAGCCACAAATTCATCTAGGATAGGTTTAAAGGAGGAGCCAGGACAATGTACCCATTGTGAGAAACCCATCTCATTCTCATCCAATGAGAAACCGATAAGGGCTTGCTAACAAAACAATGCATACAGCAATGACCTAGTGAGAGCTGTCATTTACTAAGCTTCAATTATATGCTAGACACTGAGCCAAATACTTTTTTTTTGTCTTTTTTGAGCCACACCTGAGGCATATGGAGGTTCCCAGACCAGGGGTTGAATTGGAAGTACAGCTGCTGGCCTACACCACAGCTATGGCAACACCAGATCCGAGCTGCATCTTTGACCTACACACAGCTCACGGTAACGCCAGATCCTTAACCCACTGAGCCAGGCCAGGAATCGAACCCACGTCCTCACGGATCCTAGTCGGGTTTGTTAATCACTGAGCCATCATGGGAACTCTGAGCCATATGCTTTATAGGTATTCTACCTGAACTTCTCATTGATCACCCTGACTGACCAACATTTTCACAAACTGAGTTTCACTTTCATTTAATCATTCTTTCTACCCATGCTCTAGAATATAATGACACATGTTCTTTTTATTTTACTTTTTGGGGGGGAATGTCAACAACTGCCATTTTATTCACCATAAAATGTAATTTTGAAGATGATTATGTGCAATTATTTGAGGGGATAAAAAAGAGACCATAGTCCTTAAAAACACATGTTCTTTAGAAAAATACCAGGGACAGAATATTAGAAACAGATATGGCTAAGAAATCAATTAAAGTACATGAATGTATACTTTTTTTTTTTTTTGCATTTTAGGGCTGCACCTGTGGCATATGGGAGTTCTCAGGGCAAGAAGTTGAACTAGAGCTGCAGCTGCAGGCCTACATTACAGCCACAGCAAAGAAGGATCTGAGGTGCATTTGCAACTACACTTCAGCTCACGGCAATGTTGGATACTTAACCCACTGAGCAAGGCCAGGGATCAAACCCATATCCTCATGGACACTAGTAGGGTTCGTCACTGCTGAGCCACAATGTGAACTCCCCCAATTTTTATGTTGGGTACATATTTGTTTTAAAATGTAATATTGTAAGAGATAAAAGTGAAGTGTTCCTGCTCTGGCAGTACAGAACGTGACTGCAGCAGCTCAGGTCAAAGCTGCAGCTCAGATTCAATCCCTGGCCTGGGGACTTTCATATGCCTTGGACGCAATCATAAAAAATTAAAATTTACATGAAATCAAGCCTTTGGATAATCAAAAAATTTCCCTCTCAACCCCAGAAAGAGTATAACTTCTATTTTAAATAAGATTCAGTTATTTTAGTTCTGGATTGGTAGATCCTTCATTTAGGTACCGAGGGCTCTTCAGGAATTACTTACATTTGCTTAAGTATCCAATGAGACAATGAGATCTGAAAACCACCACTGGTGCTGCTTTCAGTCTCCACATTGAAATCAAGAGGAAACAGTCATAAAAGCTTCATTACTACAGTTTTCAGGCCCAGTTACTAAGTTGTTAATGAACAAAGCACCGTATTCTGACCTCATTCACAAAACCTTGGCCTGACCCTTCCTCCCAGGATATTTCTGCCTCTTTCCTAGACATGGTGATAGGCACACCATGGGGGTTCTGGCTAAGACACCTATCAACATCCCCTGCACTCCTCTCTTCTAAGACTGGAAATAAAGAGAACTGAGCCCAAATCAACACTGAGTCATAGCTCTGTCTTCAACAATCCTCTCAGAGAAAGAAGGCTAGATGTGATGCACCTTTGTTAGTGAGCAGAAAAATGTCAGATCCAATAGACTTGGCTTCACGATGACTACTTGTGAGCCACTTCTTTCTGAGAACAAGGCACTGAGAAAAACTCACTCCCTTGGAACTTAACTTTAAGAAAAGCAATTTAAGATTTCTTCAAACTTGAAGTTGTTCAATGAAAAAGAGTTTAAATGAGAACTGGAGGATCAAGTTAACCCTCTTTAATTGCACGAGGCTTTAGTAGGGGAAAACTATGGTCTTTGAAGGCAATGGGAATAATTGTTGGTACCAATAAGCATAACACCTACGTAAACTCAGCATGGTTAAGGGGGTCTGGGACTCGGAAATAGTTAAGGTCCCAAAAGACAACATTTGGAGATTACATTACAAGCAATTGGACATAAAGTTATTTGTGTCCAAACAAATAGAACAGACCTCTATGCCCTGAGAGAACTTACATTCTACTTTGGAGAGAAAAATGACAAATCAGGAGTTTCTGTTGTGGCTCAGTGGTAATAAACAAACCCAACTAGTATCCATGAGGATGTGGGTTAGATCCCTAGCCTCCATCAGGGGGTTAAGGATCCAGTGTTGCTGATATCTGTGGTATAGGTCACAGACACTGCTCGGATTTGGCATTGCTGTGGCTGTGGCATAGGCTGGCATCTGCAGCTCTGATTGGAACCCTAGTCTGGGACTCTCCATATGCTGCAGGTATGGCCTTAAAGAAAAAAGAAATTATAAATAATTGTACAGTTTATTAGAAGGTTTTATCTTTTAAATTTTTAAAGAAGGCTTTAATTGCAAAAATAGAGCAAAGGGATATAGAATACGGAAAAAGGTGATGTAAGGCTGTAACATGACATTCTGATGGAATTACTTATGAAAATGTTAGTTAAAAATTGCTTTTGAATAATAATAAATGATTGTGTGTCATTACTGGTCCTCTTAGAAGCAAATGATGAGAAGACCATGATGCAGATCTGAGTCAAGTAAAGGAGAGCGAGAAGGAAGAAAAATTGGATGGCAGAGTCCTATACTGCAATGCAGTTCCAAGGAAAGCTCTTCAAGGCTGTGGAGGAGCCATTTAGCCAAGGTGACCATCCAGGCAGGGCCATGTCTCCTAGGAACAGACTTATCTTAGCATCCGTGCTTCACTCAGTTACTGGCTGGTAGTTGCCCATGGCAAGTCTGTGCCAACAAAGTGATGTATTTTAGAGCACAGCAGGTGAGGTCATCAACCAAATCCTCTCCTGTCATCAGAGATATGAGATGAACTTTCTCGTGGTGGCCACAGTTAGTGTAGCAGACATCTCGTGTGTTTGGTAGAAAAGCATCCTTGTCCTTCCTCTTGTCACTAAACCTACATGTTCTCCCGGAAATGAAACTCCCCTCTGTGTGCAACCTTAGTAGAAGTATCAAACCTGATGCTCAGACAAGCCCTCACTTGGAAAGATGAGAAAGTCATTCATGCTGGACCAGTCACTCCTTCTCTTCTGGTACTATAAATCTTGAACAGAAGGACCCAAGAAGCAGATTCATTCAACAATGAAAGCCAGAAGAATCTTTTCAGTTATTCCTGCTACCTAGACCTCACGGAACTCTACTTCCTGCTTTTCTGAAAGGCAGGTTGCTCATTACTTCCTTTGGTTCCATAAGCTACAATACGCTGTCAATAAATTAATTTTTTTTGCTTCAGATAACCATAATCAATTAATGTTGCTTACAAAGAATCCCATTTACAAAAATGATATCCTTAGAAAAGGATTGTCAGGGCTTAGTTGACATTGCATGCAGTCAAGTCCTGAATTCTTCATTTATTTGCTAGGTATCTTCAGATAAAATTTTTACAGCTCTTAGTACCATATCTGCATACTGGATATATGGCTACTTGTCATGGTTAAGACCTGTGAGGTGGTCAGTACACGTAAAATTATTTTATACTCTTTGACCTATTACATAAAGTAAGGGGTTTACCTGAATGTGTAATTCTTTAACCATTAAAAAAAAATCAGGCACAACTATGGCTCATTATTAATATTTCTTAAAGCTAGGTGGGTATAGAGTGGATATTTGTTATAAAAATCCCCGCATTTTGTGTATGTGTGAAACATTTAATGATTTTTTTTTTAAATGAAGCAAACAGGAGAATTATTTGGAACTTCCTTGAACATCAAATTTAGTTTTAAGTTGTAATATACAGCCTTTTCCGACTGCTGGAGTTATAAAAGCTCTTTAGAGACGATGACATGGAACTCTATTGTAAAGATGAAGATCCTGAATTCAGAGTGGCTGAGTAAACCATGCAAAACAATTAATGTTAATCATTGGAAGAGGTAAGATTAGACCTCAAATAATATGACTCTTAGTTTCATGGACTTTGTGCTAAAACAGTGCATTTCTCCAAACATTCAAAGAAAACAAAGGAATATAAGATCACATAAGTAAATTGTCTAGTTTTGATATCTTAAAGGGAAAAATTGTACTTTTATATATTATTTTAAAAATGAGCCAGGAACGTGTAACATAATCAGCATTGATCAAGTCCTTTTTAAGCAATTAGGTACAAAATTAGAATTTGTCCTTAAAAGCTTGGGCAGATAAGGTAAAAAGGATGGAAACTATGTCCTGTGGAACAAAGCAGAAATTTTGAGATGAGAATTTGGATACAAGAAAATAGGCATTGAAAAGAGATGGCTAAGGATCTCATGACAACTCCCTAGTATATAAACATATGATCGCAGTTTTAGGTGTCAATTTAGCACTTTCCAAGAACATGCAGACAACAAACATACTGAACATTTCTTCCATTGTGTAAACTTGACTTAGTGAAGATTCACTAAGACTGCACCAGATTGCCCTGAGTCACAGCTTGGCAGGCATGCCAGGCAAAACAGGCGCTTCCCCAACTTATTGCTTCTCCCCTAAAATAAGAGCTGATCCTTCACCCAAAGTGAAGGCAGAACCTAAGGACCCGGGTAAGCATTGTGGACCCACCAAGCTCAGGGGAGCTCTTCTGACTATCCTGCCCCAAGACAGGTTTTCACCATCTTGTGAAAAACACATCCGTGCCTAACATTTTCTTACTTCCATATGATTATAGGCATTTTCTTCCAGCAATGAAACAGGTACATTTTGAGCCTGTACCTGAACATGACAGTTCAGAATTTTCCTAACCTGTGAGGGTTTCAATTTGATAGTCAACCCTACAAATTTGGTTCATTCATCTTCAGAGGTCAGCAGACCAGATGGGAAATATTTTTGACTCTGCTGTTCATACAGTCCCTGTCTCAACTATTCAGTTCTTCTGGTGTCTTGCTTAAACAGTAATAAACAACACATAAACAAATGCACGTGCCTATTCTCCAAGAATATATGCTTGTGAAACAGCATCTCCCCAGTTATGGCCCATGATCCCTACTTTGCCAACTCCTTAGGTAGAAGCCTACAGATTACTGAAACTTCAGAAGTTTCAACCAGACTCTATCCTGTCATGGTACCAAGAAGCACTATTTGTTAGTGTGAAAACCAGGTGGAGTCTAGTGCATGCTGTGAATGAAAAACACCACCTGCCATATCAGTAAACAAAGCATGTTGCAGTCATCAAGCCATCATGTCACAGCTGCCCTGACAGTAAGCCCAGAGGGAGCTCAGGTTGGAAACAGGATGAAGGCCATCTAGCAGCCAGCCTCTGCAGCCACCCCTGACAGTGCACCCTGAAGAGACTCAGGATAAAAAAGCACAGGACACTGGCCCCTGAGAGCTGAGGTGCATTATCAAAGGGATAATTTCAGTGAGCCTAGACTCTGACAGCTTCCCATACATAGAAAAGTGCTAAACTCCTTAACTTGAGATTTCAGGTTTTCTTTAACTGATAGTAATCTTTTGATGTTCTGACTACCTGGTCTTTGCTGCGAAAACTCCTACATATATTGGCTCCCCACCTTGTCTCTTCCGAGGAGCAGATCCTCAGGGCTGAGAGGCTGTGTCCCTGGCTAAGGTTCTCAGTTTTGCCCACCAAATAAAATATATGACTCCCAACTTTTAAGTTATTTTTCAGTTCACAATGCTAAAAGATTACCCTCTTTTCCAGAATAGAGGAGATCTATTTCCTTTCTCTTTTGATAATGAGAAGTATACTTAATTATCCTTCATCTGAAGAACGGCTTAACTGTCAGTGACCCAGAGGGATCTCTGACAAGGCTTTTCTTTGAATGCCATCAATAGAAGCTACTCTAGGGTTTACAGCACTGGCACCTAGCAGAAATTTTTGGAGCTGCATCACAAAGCAAAATACATGCAAATCAGGAGGCTGAAGCAGTGAAATGGAGACTGTGGTCCAAGAGTCTATACAGAAGCCAAATAAGACAAGCTAAAAAATGGAAGCATGAAGCTAAAAAATGTGAGAAATTTCTATTCTGGCGATCTCTTTTATGCACGGAGAACAGGTAGTTTTCCAAATCATTTTACATCTTCTACACAATAAAACAACCTCGGGCAGAGGGGATTTTTTTTAACCTCAAAACACATTCTGGGTTTAACGTTTTCCCTTTCACTGGTATCTTTTCTTAGGAGCATTGTTAACGAGTTGTTGGTTTTTTTTTTTTTTTTTGGCTGTTTGCCTACTACTGTATTTTTTTTTTCCTTAAAGACTGGAACATAATGTTTCAAAAGATAGTTTAGTGGACTCAAAATTGAAGAATTCTGGAGAAGTCAAGACTTGAAGAAAAATTGCTCTCCTTATCATAGATGAAATCAGCTCTCCAGTTATAATCTGTGCAGATCCTCCAAGTCATAAGGTCTTTTTTCAGTTGATGTCATTTTTAATAATGATGCTTCTTGGTGCCTCTCATCAGTGCTCTGTGGATTAGGATATATTTAAAAAAACAAACACAGAAAACCCCAAATTCATGCACCAGACTTTCCTATCCTCTCACCTCCAAACATATACACCCAACAAAGGACAAAAAGCACATAAGGTGACTTCTACAGAAGATGCACATTTTAGAGACATTCCTGCCACTTTCTTCTTTCTCATTCCCCAAACTAAAGAGATCACCCAATCCTGTCACTTCCAGGAGCTAAACCTGTGAAAGCAGTTTAAAATCCATTCACTCTCCCATCTTTCTTGCCACATCCTAGCCTAGGCTAGGGTTTCTCAAACTTTAATGTGCCTCAGAATCCCCTGGAGGGCTCAGGAAAGCACGGACTTCTGGGTGACCTTCAGACTTGATTTAGTAGGTCTGGGCAGGGGCTGCTAATTGGCATTTCTCATAGTTCCAGTGATGCCAACACTACTGGGCTTCACATCACATTCCAAGCAGAGCTTGTCTGAGGGACCATCACTGCCCATGTATATTACCAGCCTCACGTGGCAGCAAAAATGATCTCTTAAGACTGCAATACTCATCATCCTTGCTTAGAACTGGCCATGGCCTGAGCATGACAGTGATTTGACTCCTGCCTACTTCCCCACCCTCATGTGACACCTGGTTTCTGGTTCTCCAGGGACACTGGCCTTCTCTCCTTTGTCCCAAGGAGGCAGTCATTCCCAGGATCTTTGCACATGCAGCTCTCTGTGCCTAGAATGCTTTAATTCTTTCCTCCATGTAGTCAATTTATACTTATCCTTCAAAATTCAACTCAAACATCATATCCCTTGCATAAAGAAGGTGCGATATATGTATATGTATATATGTATATATATCTCACAGTGGAGTATCTCACTCCGCCATAAAAAGAATGAAATTATGAATGCCATTTGCAGCAACATGGATGGACCTAAAGATTATTATACTAAGTGAAGTTAGTCAGAAAGAGAAAGACAACTACCATATGATATCACTTATATGCAGAATCTAAAATATGACGCAAATGAGTTTATCTACGAAAGAGAAATAGACTCACAGACATAGAGAACAGACATGTGGTTGCCAAGGGTTGGGGAGAAGGATGGCCTGAGAGAATGGGATTAGTAGACCGAAACTATTAAATATAGAATGGATAAACAACAAGGTCCTACTGTAGAGCATAGGGAACTAACTATATTCAATATCTGTAATAAACCATAATGGAAAATAATAATGAAAAAGAATATATGTACATATAACCGAATCACTTTACTATGCAGCAGAATTAACACAACACTGTAAATCAACTACACTTCAATAAAATAAATTTAAAAACAAAAACAAACAAAAAAAATCGCTTCTTTGATGAAGACGTCCTTGTACCCAGATTTGGTAAGATCCTCCTGTTATTCCTACCATAGCAGCCTGAAATTTTCCTGCAAACTACTTAATAGATTGTGTGATTACTAGATGCATCTTTCTCAATAGACTATAAGGTACAGAAGATCAAAGACTATCTCTTCTTTCTCTTGCCCTCTCTCATGTACAAAGCAAAGTGCCTGGCCTGAACATTGTAGGTACTCTAAATTTTGTGTAAAAAGAACAAAGTTCAGGAGTTCCCCTGTGGTGCAGTGGGTTAAGGATCTCGCATTATCACTGCAGTGGCTTGGGTCTCTGCTGTGGCACAGGGTTTGATGTGTGGCCCAGGAGGGAATTTTCACATGCCATGGGCATGACCAAAAAAATAAAAGAACAACAAAGTTCATTATTATAAGATGAATTCCAACTTAATATCAACAACATTGCTGGTTGCAAGAGTGATCACTAACATTGACTAAGTACTCAAGTGCCAGGAACTTTGCAAAGTACTTTACAAGCAGTATTTCATTTAAGCCTATGAAGTAGATGCTATTACTATTATTGTTGCCTTACAAAGGAGAAAACTGAGGTCAGGAATTTAAAGTACATTGCCCCAAATTGCACAGTTTATAAGTGATAAGAGCTTCTTTTTTTTTCTGATAGATACAAATCTAGACTCTGACAATCATTACAGCCAGCATTTATGTGGTTCTTTATATTCTCTATCACTTATTTCCTTTATCTGATCCTCTTAACAGTGTTAAGATAGAAATATTATCTCTGACAAGACAAGATATTGAACGGTGAAATGACTGGCCAAGGTCACATACAGAAGGTCAGTGACTAAGCCAGGACCTGAACTCAAGTCTTCACATATGAAGCTCATAATTTTTCTAGCCAAGCATGCTGGAAACGGCAAAAAAGGAGCTCTCTCGAGTTAGATGATTTTTGCTAAATTCCTGTTCACAACGATGCATCTGAAAATGTGAATTCATTTGAACATACTGCCAAGTTGCTAAAGGCCAACAACTGGATTGCTTCTTAGAAAGCTCTTTCAACTCTGACAGATATTTCCAAGCCAGAGCTTCTAGGTGGAGCAAAAATACTTCTTCCTTTCACATTCAGAGAGGTCCCCCTTTATCCCCAACAACAAGCACAGAGATTCCTGACTTGTGTGCAAGTTGCCAGCTTTGTCTGCATTCTCTGTGGCCGCCTTTCCAGCTGCTCCTCCTGGCCTTTTCTTGCCAGGGTTCTGTGAGGAGGCACTCACCTCTCTTGGCCTCCGTATGTACCTCCTTTGTGCCTGCATTGGTCCAGGCTCTGAGAGGCAGCTGTGCTAGAAAAGACTAAGTGCAGAGGGATGTCTGTGAATAATCCTCCAGACCCTAGTCCTGCATTCTGAATTAAGGTGAATTAAGGACAACTTGGTCACTTTCTCTGCAAGCCTAAGTTGATTTAGTAACCCAGGAGAAAACTCCAGAATGCCACGCCCTCCATGTAAGCTATTTATTTAAAAAGAAAAAACAAATATCCTAGCAATGGAGCCAATGTCTAGAAACAGAAAGGAGAAGATGGGGTCAGAGGTCTGAGGAAACTTGAAATAAAGGGTAACCATGAGGTTGAAACAAAAGGGCAAAGAGTTCATAGGAGACAGTCTCATACAGCATCTCAGGGCTGTTCCTATCTGGGAGCAGTCCAGGGCTTCATTTGAAACAGCAAAAGAAATATTTTAATTCCGTCAGCAAATCTCTATTAAGCATTTCTTATGTATCAAGGACTGTTTAGGAAAGTAGATATCATGATTAATATGGTACCTGAAAGAAAGTCCATCCTCAACTGCGCACAATCTCATGGGTGAGACAGATGCATAAAGAGAAGGTTACAACAGGGTGTGTCTCAGTCAGTTCCATCTGCTACAGCAAAACACCATTCATAGATGGGGTGGCTTATAAACAGACTTTTTTTCCTCACAGCTCTGAAGGCTGGGTGGGCTAGACATCTGAGGTCAGGGTGCTGGCATGGTCAGATTCTGGTGAGGACCCTCTTCAGGGATGCAGACTGGTGACTTCTCATTATGTCCTCACTGGTGGAAAGAGGATGGGTGAGCACTCTGGCCTCTTCTTATAAGGGCACTAATCCTATTCCTGAGGGCTCCACCCTCATAACCTATTTCTTGGCAGACTCCTCCACATACCATCAAAATGGAATTAGAGTTTCCACACATGAATTCTAGGGGGGAATGAAGGCCTCACAGGAGAGACAAGCTTTTTTGTTTGTTTGTTTTGTTTTGTAGGGCTGCACCCATGGTGTATGGAAATTCCCAGGCTAGGGGTTAAATCAGAGTTGCAGATAATGGCCTACCCCACAGCCACAGCAACGCTGGATCCAAGCCTCGTCTGCAACCTACGCCACAGCTCACAGCAATGCCGATCCTTAACCCACTGAGTGAAGCCAGGGATTGAACCCGCATCCTCATGGATACTAGTCGAGTTCATTTCTGCTACTCCACAATGGGAACTCTGAGACAGGCTTGAATTGTATCTTGATGATTTTATTAGCTTAATATGGGGTGGGGGTGTGGTGGGGAATACCATTTCTGGTGGGGAAAACGTGAAGTTCCAAGGCACAAGGCAAGTTAGAATGTGGAATATTAAAAAAATAAATAAAAATAAAAAACAAAATAATGAATCAGGCTGAAGCAGGGGGTGTGTTGGATGGGAATGATGAATGGGGGAGGAAGGAGGTGGAGAGGGGAAGGATGTGTTTGAAGAGATAGACGACAGATCAGAGCAAACTCATTAAGTGGCTTCATAGGCAGGTTAAGGAATGCACAGGTTAAGGATGTGTTTGAAGAGATAGACGACAGATCGGAGCAAACTCATTAAGTGGCTTCATAGGCAGGT
The DNA here is from genome assembly GCF_016906955.1 of Phacochoerus africanus. Taxonomy (NCBI): domain Eukaryota; kingdom Metazoa; phylum Chordata; class Mammalia; order Artiodactyla; family Suidae; genus Phacochoerus; species Phacochoerus africanus. The sequence continues at coordinate 86,714,439 of NC_062544.1, read as the reverse complement.
TAAGGAATGAGAGGCAATGAAGACCCACTGAAGGCTTTGTCATAGGGTATGATCAGGTCTGCATGATATGGAGATTGTGAGAAGAAAGGACCTGAGAGAGCACCACTGGAGATTGGGTGACCAGTACCAAGGAAGTGGAACAATTGCCATTCAAGCCCCGAATCATGAGAATCTGAAGAAAGGCAGCATTGGGAGGAATGGCTTCTCTACATCAGAGCTAAAGGGTCCAGCCCTACAGGTCTGAGTTTCTGGTACCAGTTTTGGTGTAAAGTTGATGGGTGTCCTAGACCACAGCTCTGCTTGTATATACATGAAACCAGTCAGTATTTTATAATTATTCATGTTGAGAGTATACATTTAGCATGTCCAGAATGGTACAATTTTTGGTGTTCATTTAGTAACTCATAAATATTCAGCCTCTCAGGTAAGATACCAGAGAATTCGTCATAGGATCTCTTTTTAGGTGGTGAGTTGTCCCATGGCCTTCTAGGAAGATGAAAGGGACTGGAAACCAGGCCAAGGCTATTTCCCCAGGGCAGGCACTGGATTCAGGCATGTAACTGTGAGGTTACTGTTGCTGGAAAGTTTGGGGAGTTGATTGCTGCCATTCTGTTATTTTTTTGGGTAGTCTTTTTTCATTTGGGAAGCATTTTAAAAATAAAATATTCTTTTAACATTTGCTTCTTTGGGGAGTTCCTGTTGTGGCACAGTGGTTAACGAATCCAACTAGGAACCACGAGGTTGCAGGTTCGGTCCCTGCCCTTGCTCAGTGGGTTAACGATCCGGCGTTGCCGTGAGCTGTGGTGTAGGTTGCAGATGCGGCTCAGATCCCATGCTGCTGTGGCTCTGGCGTAGGCCAGCAGCTATGGCTCCGATTCGACCCCTAGCCTGGGAACCTCCATATGCCTCGAGAGCAGCCCTAGAAAAGGCAAAAAGACAAAAAAACAAAAACAAACAAACAAACAAAAAAACAGTTGCTTCTTTTTTCACAGGCCATTAGAGAGATTCTCCTTGGAAAAAGAAGGTCTCATTGAAATGGACATCACCATGGTCACTTTGGAAACTTTTGGGTGTCCTGACATAGATCATCACCCACAATTATGTATGGGCTTCAGATTCTAATGAGCTTTCCTATTCAAGGCTGTGGCTAGATTTGCACTTGTTGATCCCAACAGCACAGTGATGCTCCCTTTTAGTCTGAAGCATTTAAAAAAAAATACTTATTAATTAGTATACATAGTCTTTTTCAGTTTCTTTTCCTTTCTAGATTATGATAGGATATCGAATAGAGTTCCCTGTGCTATATGATAGGTCCTTGGTGGCCATCTATTTTACATACATGAGTGTGTATATGTTAATCTCAAACTGCAATCCCCGCCCCAACTTAGTGGATTCTTACCCTGTCCCAGTATGCCAATTAGCCCCCACCATGAGGTGCGTATAGCAAGCACCTGGGAAATCCAGCCATCCCCTCTCGGAGGCCAGGGCAGGTGACTGGCCTGACTTAGTGTTGCAGAGCACAGGGGTCAGGGGTCAGACTGCCAGGACGTGGATTCTGACACTTCCACTTAACTTCTCTGTGAGTCAGTTTCTTTAACTGTGAAATGGGGTATTACTACAATCTCCCTCAAAAAGTTGATGAGAGAAGTAATGGAAACAGCAACCCAGGCCAAGAGCAGAACACAGAGCTTGGCCTGCCGGGAACTCTCAGTAAATGGGAGCCATTACCTTTTTATTATGTGTTATGTCATATAGGTTTTATGTCTGTGTTAAGTCAGGAAGGCGGACCTTCAGGAAGTGAAGGTCTGTAGGAACCTATCCAGCTAGACCATATTGATAATGGCTCAGCTGCAACAGGACAGGGCCAGCCAAGCACTTCCTGATGAATTCACTGAGACCTGAGCTACGAGTCTGCTTGCTTTGGTCTGATCCTCTTGGTTGGAGAACTGGGGTGAGCACAGGCTCTTTCAATAAATGGTCTGACATAAAACTGCTTGTTGATTAAACAACGTGATCCTAACTGTGGGCCTAAGCAAAAGAGTAGGCTCTCTCTCAGAGTGGCTTGTTCAGATATATGAGAAGTGGACCAAAAAAGCTGCTTACAATTACAAGTGCAAAGCCTGAACACAGAAAAGTGAAGAGATAAACTGCCAGGTAGGCTCTTGAGACAGGCTGTGTGCGCATCCCCAAGCCAGGCTCTTTACCTTCAGTTTCCATCACTTTTAAGTTGCTCATTGTGTTTGCATTTCTGAGCTTCACCTCTTGAATGCAAGAGACACAGGAGATAAATATAAAATGCTAATTTTCTATCAAGACTGAAGAGACACAGGAGAATCATCACAACATCACATCAGCAATGCTTTTTTATTTTGGAACAGGCGAAGTCTCAAGTAAAGCCTCAGAGGAATCAGGCTGGAGAAGTGGCTGAAAGTAATGACCCTATGGGGCCTTCCCAGGACAGAGCCCCACATGTCCTCCTCCTGTCTCTTCTCTGCAGAAAAACTTTAGCCAAAAAACAATTTTTTTAAATTTTTATTTTTGTCTTTTTAGGGCTGCACCCATGGCATATGGAGGTTCCCAAGCTAGAGGTTGAATCTGAGCTATAGCTGCCAGCTTACACCATAACCACAGTAACATGGGATCTGAGCTGCATCTGCAAGTTACACCACAGCTCACAACAATGCTGGATCCTTAACCCACTGAGTGAGGCCAGGTATTGAACCTGCGTCCTCATGGATGCTAGTCAGATTCATTTCCACTGAGCCATGATGGGAACACCAACAATTTTAATCAGAGAAATGAGAAACATGCAGAAACAAAGGAAAGCAGTCAAACAAGACAAAATAATAAGTCAAGGACCTTTAGTTTCTCCTCAAGGGTTATATAGATAATATTCTGAGCTATATCCTTTGAGCTGTACTGTAATTACTGAAGTCGGGAAGAAGTTAACTACATGATGACCAGACTGTAGCCATGACAGAAGCTGCTCCAGCTTCCAAGAACTCGCCTCAAGGAAATAGGAACATACTGACTCTGGAACTGAAGATTGATTGTATGTAAAACAATCAAGATGACACTGACCAGACCACAACATGACCAACTTCAACAGGACTGCCAGAGCTGACATGCTGTTCTATAATAGTCCCCTCCTTCTGCCTATGCACCCCTGAAACTCCGCTTTCTAAGCTCTTGCCCCCAGGTGGCAATGGGGAGTTGGTTCTTTAGGACGTTAATCCACCACCCCAGGACTACCAGTCTCTTCAATAAAGCTATCTTTCCTCTTATCATTTTCTCTATATTAGATTCTTGAGCAACAATCAGCCAAACCTGAGTTCAATAACATGGTTTTCTGGGGTCTTTTTGGGGCTCACCAGTTGCATGTGGAAGATCTTGGACCAGGGATCAAACCCGAGCCACAGCAGCAACCCAACCTACTGCAGTGACAACACCAGATCTTTAACCCACTACACAAGACAACTCCAATGGTTCTCTAATAACTTAGTTGTAGGGAACATGGTCCCTATTTGGTGGGCATTTAGACATGAAAACTGCAAGTTTTACAAGCATCAGACTTAAATGTCCTCTTTCCTATTGCTACACACACACACACACACACCCCAAATCTATCTCTATAAATCCAAGTGGGTTGTTTTAAAAACATGGCTGCATATTTCGGGCAGGCTTCCTATCAAGAGTTGGGGTCCAGGTGCCTGCCTCATGAATCTGGGTGGACTTGTGACTGCTCCGTCCACAATACTAATGTGGGATGGAAGAAGTTATGCTAGAGGATTTCCTAAACTAGGTCATGAAAGGTCTTGCAGCTTTTGCCTGCTTCATGGAGCACTGGACCACTTGCAGGCCTCTGTGCTAAGGAGGCTATGGGCAAGCACTTCAGTCCACTGTCCCAAAGGATTCCAGACTCAAGATGCCAGGCAAGAGTAAAAGCATGTGATCCTAAAAAGCAGTGCTTGTCCCATCTGAAACCATCTAAGAACCAACATTTGCTAATTCCAAATGGAAGATGAATTATTCAGCCAAGCCCAGCTTGGGTTCCTGACCCACAATATTGTAAGATATGATAATTGCTATTTTAAGCCGCTAATTTTTTTTCCCCGCCCCTTAAGCTGCTAAATTTTAAGATAGCTGTTACACAGAACTAGATAGCTGGAGCACTAAGTGAACTTCCTTGACCCTATAAGCCTGTAAGAATATAGGTGCATCCACTTCACACACACACACACACACACACACACACACACACACACACACACACACACACAATCTCCAAGGTCCCATCTTCACTAGCTTTTCAGAGAACCCAATAGGGCACTTCACAAGTATTTCTAAAATCTAGAGAAAATGTCGCCACAAATGAGTCTTCTTGGCTTCCAAGCATATAGGACTGAGTTCTGCATTGTGTCCCAGGTCCACCTTGATGCCCTCAGTGGCTGCTAAAGACACCATTCCATGCAGACCTCATGTCCAGGATGCTATGGTTCTGACACCCTCAACAGCTTGAGAAGACCTTTAGGAAAATACACCCCTTGCCTTTATACCACCTCTGGGTCTGGACTCATGTGAGTCCATTAGAGGGCGACATGGGGAAATAACTTTGTTTTGCTTAGAAGTGTCTTCCTTTCTCCCCAGGTCTCACTCAACCCTAGGATAAAGTTTCTTTTATTGTCTGTAATCTCAAGCCTGGTTTCTCTAGCTCTAGTCAAACAGATTCTTGGATGGGCGGCTTGCCCATTGTTCTCTAGATGTGGTGAAAATCTAAAGCAACTACAAGAGATGCCTGTGCTAGAAACCCTCATATCCACAGAAGACGCTCATTTAGACACTGCACTTTCCATTACAAAGCAGTTTCCCTTTGATCATTACATGGCTGGGCACAGCAAAACACCCTGCTCTGAAATCTGGATCCTACATGAAACCATTCTATGGGCAATATTACAAGCCCATTTCTCAACCATCACATGGTGAAGTCACATGTGCTATGCATTTAAAATGTTAATTAGGAATAATCATGAAGTTCTATGACCCCGAGGTTTTGCCTTTTTCTTTTTTTTTTTCCTATATGAAGCTCCAATTCTAAAATATCTAATGGGCATAATCAAATATTCTAAAAATATTCTGCAGAGTCATACTGAATAACAGAATGTAATAGAACTAAGCTAGGGGTTGAATCGGAGCTGCAGCCACCGGCCTACGCCAGAGCCACAGCAACGCGGGATCCGAGCTGCGTCTGCAACCTACACCACAGCTCACTGCAATGCCGGATCGTTAACCCACTGAGCAAGGGCAGGGACTGAACCCGCAACCTCATGGTTCCTAGTCGGATTCGTTAACCACTGCGCCACGACGGGAACTCCGAGAATATCTTTATTTTAAACTTAGCACGAGAAGAAAAGTAATGGTTCTTATTATAATTATCTGCCATGACCAGTTCATTGTAAAAAAAAAAAAAAGGGAAGATGCTGAAGAAATCTGTTTCATCTCTTTTTGTTTGTTTGTTTGTCTGTTTGCTTATTTTGTTTTTGGCTGCACCTGTGGCCAGAGGAAGTTCCTAGGCCAGGGATTGAACCTGCACCACAGCAGCGACCTGAGCCACAGCAGTGACAATGCCAGATCCTTAACCCACTGAAACACCAGGGAAATCCCTCATTTTCTTTTTTTTATGAGCGGGCCTCATAATTCTGAGGATGAATATGTCTGATTCAGGCATTTATGTGTACACTGGAGTGAAGGCATGAGGCCCAATTAGGTAAATTAGGTATGCAAAACTGTTAGTATACAGAGGACTTCAGGTGGTAAATAGAAATAACTTAGATTTTCATATCTGTGTATTATTTTAATTTGTACTGGGAACAAAAATCTGTAGTTAGCAGATCAAACCTACTTCGGATATTTTGGGGAAAATGGGTAAGATACCATTAACTGTATCCCCATTTCTCTCTTACTCTCTCCTCCTCTCAGATCTCCTCCTTGTATCTTTCCAGTCTTCCTAAGTCTTCTTCCACCCATTCCAACCCCAAAGAAGTCTCTTTGGCTTCCCAGTTTGAGCTCCCTTCCTACTCTGCTACATTTTATTTACTGAACTATTTATTTATTTATTTATTTATTTATTTATTGCTTTTTAGGGACGCACCTGTGGTATATGGAGGTTCCCAGGCTAGGGGTCGAATAGGAGCTACAGCTGCCAGCCTACGCCACAGCCACAGCAATGCCAGATCCGAGCCGAGTCTGCGACCTACACCACAGCTCATGGCAAAGCTGGATCCTTAATCCACTGAGCTAGGCCAGTGTTTGAACCCACAACCTCATGTTTCCTAGTTGGATTCGTTTCCCCTCTGCCACGATGGGAACTCCTATTTACTGAACAATTTAGTTTTTTAGCTTCTGATATGCATCTGAATATACATGTAGCAGATGAATAAACAAAAGTACCCATTAGGAGGCATACTCCCTAAACAAACATATGAAAAACAATAAATGATAAATTAATAGAAATAAATTGTTTTTGCTGTCACATATATAAAGAGACATATTCGTTTGTATTTATTTATATACACGTATATCTGGTCCATATGAGAGAAAGTTGAAATATAAGTACATTTAAAAAGAAAAACAACCAACAGATTCAGCAGATTTTTAAGGAAATGTCTTTACTACAAATCTTGTTAGAAGTTCCTTATGTGCATTATAGAATGGGTATAACTCTCATTCACTCCAAGAACACTGTGCTGAATGGAGCTTGCAAGTAGCTTATTAGAACCATCTTCATTACAAGTCTTTGAAATACCTCACTACTTGTATAAATAGTGGGTATTACTTTGAAACACTGAAAAAACAATGAACTGAACACAGCATGCATCACCCTCTTTGAATATTTAGTGGAACTCACCAGTGAAGCTGTCTGGTCCTGCGCATTTGTTGACTGGGAGGTTTTTGATTAATAAGTCAATTTCCCTACTAGTCACTGTTCTATTCAGATTTTCTTTTCATCAAAATTTAGTCATGGTAAGTTGTATGTTTCTAGGAATTTATCCATCTTCTAGGTTTTCCAATTTGTTGGCATGAAATTGTTTATAATATCTTAAGACCTTTGTATTTATTTCTGTTGTATCAGCCACACCATCTCTTCTTTCATTTTTTATTATATTTGAGTCCACTATCTCTGTTTTTTTTTTTCTTGGTGAGTCTAGCTAAAGCTTTGTCAATTTATTTTTTCCAAAGAATCAGATTTACTTTCATTGATCTTTTAAAATGTTTTTTTGTCTCTATTTCATTTATTTCCACTTTTTTATTATTTCCTTCCTTTTACAGATTTTGGGCTTTGCTTACTCTTCTTTTTCTAGTTCCTTGAGATATAAAATTCATTTACTTAATATTCTTCTTGTTTCCTGAGATAGGCCTGTGTAGCTATGAAATTCCCCCTTGTGAAATTTCACTTCTGCAGTATTCCATAGATTTTGTTATGTCATATCTCTGTTTTCATTTTCCCTAGGTATTTGGATTTCTCCTTTAATTTTCAAAAATTTGTAGTTTCTCCAGTATTATTCTTTTAATTGATTCTAGTTTCATACCACTGTAGTCAGAAAAGACGGCTGCTATGGTTTCAATCTTCTTGAACTTATTAAGACTTTTCATGGCCTAACATGTGATCTATCCTAAAGAAAGCTCTATGTGTACTTGAGAAGAATGCGTATTCTGCTTTTTGCATGGAATGTTATCTTGTCTGTGTTTGTGTGTGTGTGTGTGTGTATATATGTATGTATGTATGTATATGTAACACGCAGACAAGATAACACATATATACACACACACATATACACACATATATATTCATTGCATTTGATCTAATGTATGTTTCAGGTCAACACTTCCTTATTGATTTTCTTCTGAATGATCTATCCATTAATGTAAGTGGAGCATTTAAAGTCCACTACTATTATTTTATTGAGTTCTATTTCTCTTTTTAGATCCATTAATATTTGCTTTGCATATTCTGGCACTCCTATGTAGGGCCTATTTATATTTATAATTGTTATGGCTTCTTGCTGGATTCACCTCTTTATCATTACATAGTGCCCCTCTTTGTCTTTTCTTGTAGTCATTGTTTTAGTCTTTTCTTGTCCATTAGGAGTATAAAGGAGTATAGATACACAAGCTTCCTTTTGTTTCCATGTCTAGAAATATCTTTTCCCATACTTTCACTTTCAATCTATTTGTTTTCTTCCTTCTGAAGTGAATCTCTTGTAGGTAGCATTGTATGGCTCTTACTCTTTTATCAATTCAGCCACTCAATGTTTTTTGACTGGAGAATACATATGTAATTATGGACAGCATATGTATTAATGTTATTTTGTCAATTGTTTTATGGCTGTTTTGTAATTCCTCTCTCCTTTTTCTCAGTCCCATGTGGCTCAATAACTTTCCTTATTGTTATGCTTAGATTCCTTTTTCATTTTCTTTTGTACTTACTATAAATTTTTGCTTTCTGGTTACCATGAAATTTAAATATATCATCCTATGTATGTAACAGTCCCAAACAATTGATAACAATTTGATAACAAGTTAATACACAGTTTGCAAGGCATTCCAAAATTCTCCATTTTTACTCTTTCCCTGTTTTATTTTTGATGTCACACTTTACATCATCTTTTATTCATCCCTTAGCAAATTATTATATTTTAATTTTATGACTTTTGTCTTTTAACCTACATAGCAGCTTTTTAAGAGATTACTCCACTACCTTTACTATATATTTACCCTTTCCAGTGAGATTTTTACTTTCATATGTTTTCTTGTTATTAATTAAAGCCATTTCTTTTCAGTTTAAAAGAAGTCCCCTAACATTTCTTATAAGGCTGGTTTAGTTGTGATGAATCCTTTAGCTTTTGTTTGACTTGGAAACTCTTATCTCTCCTTCAATTCTGAATGATAACCTTGACATATGGAGTACTCTTGGTGGAAGATTTTTCCTTTCTTACTTTGAGTATGTCATTCCACTCATTTTTGGCCTGCAAAAGTTCTACTGAAAACCCTGTTGAAAGTCTCATGAAGTTCCCTTATATGCAACAAATTTTTTTCTTGCTGCTTTTAAGATTTCCTCTTTATCTGTAACATTTATTTATTTATTTATTTTTATGGCCGCACTGATGTCATATGGAAGTTCCCAGGCCAGGGACTGAATCCAAGCCACAGCTGCTACCTACACCACAGATACAGCAACACCAGACTCTTAACCCACTGCACTGAGCCAGGAATCGATCCATGTCTCTGCAGTGACGTAAGTTGCTACAGTCAGGTTCCCACTGCACCACAGCTGGAACTCCTCTTTATCTGTAAATCTGACACTTCAATTATAATGTATTTTGGTGTGAATCTCTTTGGGTTCATCTTCTTTAGGACTTGGCTTCCTGGACCTGGATCTTTGATTCTTTTCCAAGTTAGCGACACATTCAATCATTTTTTTTTTTTTTAAAGACTTTTTTCTCTCTCCTCTGGGACCCCCATAATGTGAATGTTATTCTACTTGATGTTGTCCCACAGCTTTCTTAAGTTATCTTCTTTTTTTTTTTTTCATTCCTTTCTTTCTTTCTGTTGCTCTGTGTGGGTGAGTTCCATTATTTTGTCTTCCAGCTTGCTAATCCATTTTTCTGATTCATCCAGTCTGCTGTTGGGCCCTGCTAGTGCATTTTTCAATTCAGTTACTGTATTCTTCAGTTCTGTGACTTCTGTTTGGTACTTTCTTACATTTTCTCTCTATTGAAGTTCTCACTGTGTTCATCCATTCTTCCAAGTTTGTTAGCATCTTTATGACCATTACTTTGAGTCTTTTATCAGGTGGATGCCTTATCTTTGTATCACTAAGGTCTTTTTCTGAGGTTTTGCCTTCTTCTTTTGTGTGGTACGTATTTATCTGGGTCTTTATTCTGCCTGACCCTCTGTTCTTGGTTTTATGCATTAGACAAAGTGACCTATCCCAGTCTTGAAGGAGCGACCTCATATAGAAGATGGAATTTGATTTGAACTTGTCTAAGTTAGCTCTTACTTGTCTCTGGAAGCTTTGTAACTGTCTAAACTGCCTGATTATTATTGATATGCCTCCTTTGCTGAGGTTATGCTGGGACATGTCAGTGTCCCAAAAGGGAGGGATCTCATTTAGCACCTGGTTTTAGGTTGATTGGAAGCCAGACCCTCAGGCAGCAGCTTTTAAAGTATACAAAAACTTACAGACTTGCAGGATCACAATTGTAATCCCTACAGGTCTCCAGTCCCAGAGATCTGGAGGTGTCCCATGAATGATAGTTGTAGAAATTTGGGCTCTAAGTGAGTGTATAAGCTCCTTTCTGTAACAGGTCTCATCAAGCTGTAGTGAGGCTATAGGAGTGCGAGGAGATGATGTCCCCCTCCCTGCTTACACTCTCCATCTCCTTGGACCGTAGGTGTGGGGGGAAGCCTGAAGTCCGTCCCTCAGGCTGAAGTTCTAGGACAAGTAAATCAGCATTTTTCACAGAAAGACGGGTTGTGTTTCAATTTGCTGCCTGTGCAGCTCCTTGGGGGTGGTGGCCTGCCAATAACTGTCTTTCCAATGGTTACAGTCCTGTGGAGCTCAGTAACTTCAATCCCCTGGGCCACTAGGACAAGGTCATCAAGGGATGTCCCTGTGTGGACTGTGCACACAGGCTGGCTTTTAGCACACCAACTGGAAAATATGGGGGGGTGGGGACACAGTCACCAGCTTTAGAAAGGTGGCAGGAAAAGGTCTAGACTGCACACACCTGTGAGTTTTATCCAAGCACCAGGAGAATGCCTTGCTTGTACATGTGTTCTGGCTTTAGGCTGGGAGCGAGAGAATGCCCCCACCATTCATGCTCACCAACCCCACCCAGGTAGCAGGGGAGTGCTGCAATTACCCACTTCTCTGGCTTCTTGAAGGTATCAGGGCTGTGCCTCAACCCTGACCCCTGCCTGTCTTGGTAAAAGAGGTGTCTTCACAGTGCATGTGGAGATTGTAATAATGGCACCTGCCAGCACCTCCATCTCAAGGGAGCGCTTCAACTGTCTTGTGGCCCTTCAGCAGATGTTTTTCGTTAGCAAGTACGTCTCCTTCACATAGAGTTTAGATGCTTTTCAAACTGCTATTCTGTCACTGGGCCTTGGGGTGAGGGAGACTGTATGTGACCCCTTTCAGAAAGGAATCTCATGGAATTCACTGGTTGCCTAGGGCTTAAGGATCAGGTCACTGCTGTGGTGCAGGTGCGATCCCTGGCCCCAGAACTTTCGCATGCTGTGGGCATGGCCAGAAAAAAAGAGAAGGAATCTCTGTTTTTTAAATTACTTTATGTCCCTTGGACATCAACACTGTTGGTTTTCTTAGCCAGGAATTTTGTGGGCTCGTCTTTCTAGTGCAGCTCCCTAGGGCTCAAGGTGTCCGATGTTGGGGAGCAACCCCTAGTGTCTCCAGGAGAAATGCTGGATTGGTAAGATCCCTCAATAGCCTTTGCTGCTGTGTCAGCAGTGGGGATTTTGCTGAGACCATGCCTCTGCCTTTTCTACCCATCTTGCTGTGGTTCTTTTAACCTTTGTTGTGAAGAAGCAGTTCATGTCATTTTCAGAGGGAAAGGATCCACATGCAGCTGTACATTTGGTGTATGTTTGGTGTGTCCACAGAAGGAGGTGACTTCAGGATATTCCTATGCCATTATCGTGGACTCCGCTCTCCTTGGCATTAATATTTCTAAACATTTTCCCATGTCATGAGAAAATTAAGTAGAGAAATGTGAATTGCATCAGTGGGTAAAGAAAATGAACAAGGGGAATGCTGGAGCAATGGCAAGGTGAACACAGAGGTCTGTGTTCAAATGATTTCTCTGCATCACAGTTTCTTCATCTACAAATGTGAGATAGTTCATATTTACTTTGAAGAGTTATTAGAAAAATTAAACAAAATACCATATGTGCTGCTTGGCAAAATATAATCAATTAGATTTATTATTAGTTGGATTTCATGTAACTTTTTATTAATTTTCAAAGTTTAATAACTGTATTTTCATTATATATTTATTAATGGTTACCTTCTGTTTGAAGCTAGTGATCCCAGTTTTCCATTAAGAGTGGTGATTTAGTTTTCTTTCGTTTGAAATTTGAGTGGAAATAAAGGAGTCAACTTAAAGAAAAACATTGAGCAAGTTCAGTAGGTACATGGAAATAAATGACAAATCTTGAAGGTGACATGGGAATGAATGAGTCTGTGAGTTAATAGAGTTTTCCACAACCCTATCAACCTAAGATTCTTTTTGTAACAAACTCCTGTATTTCCCTCTTTTCTACTTAGAACTGAAAAAAAGTGCCTACCTATAACAAATACTATTTTCAGAAAAATGACATTCTATATTATTAACAGTAATCTAACAGAAATAAAATTGAAGTTGTCTTTGATAAAATCATATGCACTTCACCACGAAATGCTCAGGTATGATGGACTACAACAGAAGATGTAATAATGCAGTTGGATAATTGGACCAATATGCAGAATTACTGTGAATGCAACAGCTCCAAGGGCAGAACTCATGCAGATATGCTGTATCCATGACAAGTGTTGTGAGTCAGTGATGAAATTTTCTGATATAGAGAAGTTCTAAATAAGATAAAAGTTCAATCTTCTCTCACTACACCATGGTTTGTTTTTTTTGTTGTTGTTGTGTTTTTGTTTTTGTTTTTTGCCTCACCCACAGCATATGGAAGTTCCCAGGCCAGGCATCAAATCTGAGTCATAGCTGTGACCTCACCATAGCTGCAGCAATGCCAGATCATTAAGCCACTATGCCAGGCCAGGGACTGAACCCATGCCCCCACAGTGACCCAAACCACTGCCATCAGATTCTTAACTAACCATGCCACAGTGAGAATTCCCTACACTGTGGTTTTATTATTCTTGAGAATAATTAAGTGGGGAATTAAAGCCTTCCAAAAGAGGAATTGTGATAAGATCTAAATTGAGTTTATTAGAAACATGTGTTTTACTTCCTAGAAAGCCTGGTGGGGCATTAGAAACTCATGCAGTGCAAAGTACAGTTCTGTTAACTATAGGTACTATGCTGTACAGCAGACCTCTACAACTTACTCATCTTGCATAACTGAAACTTTGTATCCATTGAGCAACTATTCTCCATTTCCCATCCTCTCGACCTTTATTCTCTGCTTCTCTTTATATTTTATTCTCTTTATCCTCTCAACCTCTATTCTCTGCTTCTATGAATTTGACTATATGAAATACCTCATATAAGTGGAATCATGCAGTATTTGTCCTTCTGTAACTGGCTTATTTCACTTAGCATAGTGTTAAGAGGACAGATATCATGTTAACAGTTCTTACCTAAAAACAAACAAAAAACCACAAAGAACACAGGAAATTTTTAGAGGTGGTGGATATGTTTAGTACCTTGATCGTGGCGATGGCATCATGGGTGTATGCATACGTCTAAAGTCATCAAAATATACACATTATACCCCTGAAATGTTTTGTATAACAGTTATACCTCAATAAAGCTGAGGAAGGAAGGAAGGAAAAGAGAGGGAGGGAGGAAGGAAGGGAAGAAGGAGAAAAAGAGGAAGAAGAAAAAAGGAAGGACAAAGAAAGGAAAGAAGAAAAGTCAGTGCTGGACATTTCTTCAAATGAAAGACCATCCCATATATTACAGTATGTCTAGCATCCCTGACTCCTGCCCATTAAGTGGAAAAAGTACTCTAGTTTGAGCTAACCCCAGAGATTAGCAGAATGCTCCTAGGAGGTGGAACCATCCCCACTTTCATGGAGCACCAGGTTTAAAGCAAGGGCCTTGGGTCAGAGGATTTTTATGTATCTTGGTTTCTTTTTCTTTTTTGTCTTTTTAGGGCATATGGAAGTTCCTAGGCTAGGGGTCAAATCGGAGCTGTAGCTGCCAGCCTACACCACAGCTACAGCAACGTGGGAAGTGGGATCTGATCCAGGTCTGTGACGTAACCACAGCTCATGGCAACGCTGGATCCTTAACCCACTGAGGGAGACCAGGCATCGAACCCGAGTCCTCATGGATACTAGTCGGGTTCGTGAACCACTGAGCCACAGCGGGAACTCCCATCTTCTTTTCTGTATTTACAAACTTGGGCAAGTGACTGAGATTGTAATTTATTTAACGTGAATGTAACCTGGTGTTGTTATAGGCTGAATTTTGAAGCCCCAAAATATATGTTAAGAGTCCTAACCTACAGTACCTCAGAATTTAACCTTATTAGGAGATGGAGTCTTTAGGGAGGTAAGTTAAGATGAGATCACCAGGGTGAGCACTAATCCAATACGACTGGCATCCTTATAAAATGGAGAAATGTGGACATAGACACCTATACGGGGAGAACAGTATGTAAAGATCAAAGCAGAGACTACAGTGATGCTTCTTTAGGTTAAAAAATACTGAAGAATGCCAGAAAAATCACCAGAAGGTAGGGGTGAGGCATGGAACAAATTCCTCCTCTCAACCCTTAGAAGACCCAATCCAACAGAACTCTTGATCTCAGACTTCTAGCCTCCAGAACAGTAATATGACAAGTTTCTTTTGGGTAAGGACACAGTTTGTGGTACTATATTATGATGCCTCTAGCAAACTAATCCATCAGGATAATATTTTTGCAAAATTAACTATTTTAATTTTCTTGTTAAATCCCTCTGATCACTTGCAGTATTTCCCTTCCTGTTGGGTATATTTAATATAAAAATGGGCTTGAAAGATAAGCTTTCTGTAGAGATGATATACTAAAATAAACATATGAATGTTTGGGTTTGTAGATTCAACCATGATGGTCATTCATGACACAGAGATGACCATTAACATTTAGCCAAGGGAGTTCCCAGTGTGGCTCAGTGGTAATGAACCCGACTAGTATCCATGAGGATGTGGGTTCCATCCTTGGCCTCATTCATTGGGTTAAGGATCAGGCATTGCCATGAGCTGTGGTGTATGTAGGTCGTGGACTCAGCTCAGAACCCGTCATTATGGCTGTTGTGCAGACTGGCAGCTGAAGCTCCAATTTGACCCCGTAGCCTGGGAACTTCCATATGCAATACATGTGGCCCTAAAAAAGCAAAAACAAAAACAAACAAATGAAATTCAGCCAAGAAGCTGGGGTTACAACATGACATCCCAGCTTACCCATTCTCAGTTTGAGAGGCTGTGAGAAAGAGCAGAGGAGGCCAGATATAATCACCACTCTGTGGTGTTCCCATCATGGTGCAGTGGTTAACAAATCCGACTGGTAATCATGAGGTTGCGGGTTCAATCCCTGGCGTTGCTCAGTAGGTTAAGGATCCGGCATTGCCATGAGCTGTGGTGTAGGTTGCGGATGTGGCTCGGATCCCGTGTTGCTGTGGCTCTGGCGTAGGCCAGCAGCAACAGCTCTGATTAGTCCACTAGCCTGGGAACCTCTATATGCCATGGAAGTGGCCCTAGAAAAGGCAAAAAAACAAAAAAATTAAAAATAAAAAAATCACCACTCTGTGAGGTTTCACAGCTTTAAAGTAGAGAGAAGCTGTGCTTTTATCTTACCAGTTACTTTATTTATTTTTATTTTTTCCTTTTTAATTTCATGTTTTTAAGTGCAATTTTAAAGATTGCTTTCCATTTACAGCTATTACAAAGTACTGGCTATATTCCCCATGTTGTATAATACATCTTTGTCACTATCTCACAGCCAATAGTGTTTGATGGTTTTTCAGAAACATATGAAAGTAGAAGAGATCTTTTACCTTCTCTTGGGACTCTTGAAAGAAACTGTTTTTCAGACTTTACCTCTGAAGGTGGCTACCTACTTTTGAGGCAATGTGATAACATAAAGGGTATGTGAGTGAACTCAGAGACTCCCTTTGCTTCTATGAGTGAAGGATGGGAGTGCTCACCTAAGGTAGCCTTTATCCTCCCAAGGGTAATGAAATAGAGGGTAGAGAACAGTAGTGAAAGCCTTGATTAGTGGCGTGATGAAAGGGGAGGCAACAATTAAGAGAGATCTACATTGGTTTCAAGAGCTAAGGGAAGGTGAAGTCGTTTAGGGAGCACTGCCAGCCACAGAACTCAGCTATCCATGCCAATAAGGAGAACATCAGACAGATGGTCCAGGCATGAGTCAGTGAACATAGAAGGAGTTAGGGGACCATTTCTACACTATGTCATGAGTTCAGATAAGCCCCTAACGTCCCAACAATGCAAACAACAATTAGAAAGAAAGAAGGAGGCACTAAAAATTTTGGCTTATGAACCCAAAGCCATTCAACTTCATGTGAAAAGATTTTTTAAAATACAGCAGTGGCAGTGGAGACTTTGTTTTGAAATATTCCCAACCCTTTCACAAAATTAAAGTAACTAAAAGTGTAAAATCAGAAATCTAAAAAATACATTATCAACAAGACTACAGGACAATGTTCCCAAAACCTGAGAATACAAAATGATGGAAAATTCCAAGTAAGAAACAAAACCCTTGTAGGAAGAGCATCTTTACAGAAAAAAAGGTAGGAAAGAAGCCTTCTAATGGCCCTAGTTGCTTGGGACTTCATAGTCTGTGAACAGGTATCTACCTACTCCTTGGAGAAGAAACTCTCTGGAAGTACAGGATTCCACACATAGATCTGAAAACAATTAAAACCAGCAGAGCTCTTCACAATCCCGAGTTTGAAGATGACTGAAAATGAACTACAAAAAGCTAGGATGGTGTTGGTGTTACCTGAGCCTTCAATGTGCTCAGAAAATCCAGCAGAAATTCTTTGGCGGATGTACAGAACTCATTAAAGAGTATAGAACTATACCAAGGAGAAATTGCTGAAACCAGAGCCATACTTGGTCACAGCAGGAAAATCAGGGTACATAAGGAAAAGAAATGTTTCAAATGCTAGTGTGAAGAAAGGTCCTCACTAGGAGAGGAGACTTAACTCAGAAAGTAGCAAAAAGGTAGCTATATGGTAAAGGCATCAAAAAAAAAAAAAACTTTTTGGTAAAGGCAAAAGGAGACATAGATTTAGGAAAGATTTCCTGGCACACCTCTATTTCCAATATTCTTAAAATTGAGAAAAGTATATCCTATTCAAACATGACAAAAGAAAATGATGAAAGATAAAGAAAAAAAAACCTATCTGAATGTACATCCAGAAAGTAAAGACACACCCCAAATACCTCATAAGCACATAAAGCCCAACTATTTCAAGATAAGTAAAAAATTAAGAAAAGTTTATCAACTCTGAAACAATAGCATACATAGCATACATTGATTTAGAAAGACTGATTTAGAAATAATATCACTGGGTGTATGGGATGAACTGTATGCTCTCAAAACTCATATGTTAAAGTCTCAATCTTCATTACCTCAGAATGAGATTGTATTTGGATATGAGATCTTTAAACTTAAAAATGAAGTCACATGGGTGGGCCCTAATCTAATATGACTGGTATCTTTATAAGAAGAGGAGATTGGAACAAAGACACACAAACAGAAGATGCTAGAAAAACACAGAGAGAAAAACGCAGCCATCTGTGAGCCAAGAAGAGATGCATCAAAAGAAATCAACCCTTCCAATACCATGATTTGGGGCTTCTAGCCTACAGAAGCATTAAAATATATTTCTGTTGTTTAAGACACCTGGTCTGTGGTACTTTGTGATGGAAGCCCTAACTAAGACAGTAGGCAAAAGAATGATATAAATAATAGGAACTAACTGAGCTTAGGAGAGTGTATGAATGAAAGATAAAGAACTGAAGGCTGAGGGATAATAAATACAGATGTGAATAGATACTACAAAAGAAAAGGAAATAACCTGCACAAGTGGAAAAATTGAAAAAAGAAAAAAAAAATGAAAAAGAGAAAGAAAGTGATAAGTACAGAGGACAGCCAAAGAAGATCCAACACATGTAATACGTGATCATAAAGAGGAAAACCAAAATGAGAGATTAGGTCAATGATAAATAAAATTAAAGAAAAATGTCCCCAAGAAAATGGATATAAGCGTATCATATATCAAAGGTAAAATATGGTTCAAAACATTCTATAGCAGGTATCAGTAAACTGTAGCCTGCAGGCCAAATCTAGCCCGCCTCCTGCTTTTAAAAATAAAAGATTTACTGGAAGGCAGTCACACCCATTTGTTTCCATATTTGTTAGGTTGTTTTCACACTATAATGACAGAGATAACCATTGCAATATAGGTGGTATGGCTTGCAAAATGTGCAATACTTACCCTCTGGCCCTTTACAGAAAATGTTTGCTGACTCGGACACATGCCAAAATATATTCCAGTAAAACTACTGGCTTAAAATAAAATAAAATAAGTACAATGAAATGAAATGATGAAATAAAATAAATTCATTGAACATCCATGACAAAACACCTCATCACTTTATTTGCAACACTTTTAGGGTAAAACAATACTTATGCTAGTACATGAGAGAGTAACATAATTGAGATATTTAAATGAAAAAAGTGTGAACCAAAGGTTTAGTTTTCAGTGAAATAGATCTACAAGTATGAAGGCCACAGTCATACTGTTAATAATATGTGAGCTCAGGGAAATAGTTCCCATGAGTTCTTCCTGAGATGGCTCAGGGAACAAGCTTCTGACAATCGAGAAATGACTGCAGAAGTTTTAGGACAGAATATATGGTGATCACGAAGCATATTTCACTGTAACATTAGGATTAGATGAAAAAGGATAAGATTGATAAAATACATGGAATTGTAACTTGCTCTGACAATGTAAATACAATTATGAAAGAGATGAGGGAGAAACACAAAGAGACAATAAGAAAAGCAGACCATGCATGCTGATTGCGTGATAGATATTAAGTAGTACTAAAAGGATTAAACTTTAAGTTAGCTGGGAGGGAGAGAAAGGACCAAGAAGTGCCTCCTGGCTAATTACGACATTGTTTATGATAGAAAGGACAAAAATCTTTCCAAAGTTGGACTATATAATATAAGCATTTTATATCCAAGATAACTTTTAGGAAAAAAAAGCACAAAACTTTCTAAGTAACAGCAGTAGTACTTAAGAGAGAAAAAGACAGATAGATAGACAGAAAGAGCAAGACAAGCCACATTCTAGAGAAAACACAAATATCCATCAGTAAGGGATTTATTGAATTGACTATGATGGCTCCATATGATGTAACACTATATAGTTGTAAAAAAGAATGAATGTGCACATTCTAGAAGGAACACAAGTGCCCATCAGTAGGGGATTTATTGAATTGATGATGATGGATCTACGCAATATAATATTATGCCACTGTAAAAAAGAATGATTTCCATCCAGCATATGTTGTTCTGCAAGTTATAGAACAGTGTGCAAAGTATGCTGTAAGAAAAGGAGAGAACCACAAAGAAAGGTATTATTTATATTAAAAAACAAACAATGAAAGGATAAACACCAAGTTGATAAAATGGTTACCCTTGGTTACGTAGCTATATATTTGTTTATCCATAGCAGAATCAGGAGAAGTAGAGGAAACTGTTTTCTGAAAAGGCATCTTAAAGACACCTTTAACTACTGATAAAAACATAATACATTACTCTATTTTAGATAAAGAAAAACTTTGAGTATTATGTTTCTCTGTGAAACTAGTCATCTTCTTAATTATTACTTTTTTTTTCTTTTTCTTTTTAAGGCCACATTTGCAGCATATGGAAGTTCCTGGGCAAGGGGTCAAATTGAAGCTGCAGCTGCAGGCCTATAGATGCAGTCACAGCAACACCGGATCCAAGTGGGTTCTGTGACCTATACTGCGGCTTGTATACCCACTAAGTGAGGCCAGGGATTGAACCTGCATCCTCATGGACACTATGTCAGGTTCTTAGCCTGCTGAGCCACAACAATAAATCCATTTCTTAATTTTTTAAACCTTATTTTTTCTTGGTGCCTTTAGCGCTTTTCACCCAAAAGAGTCTAAGGGCGCAGGCATTTTTATAAAAAACTAGTCTTTGGAAATTATTTGGGGTTTCAATTCCACCCTATGTTTCATATTTCTACATATCTGGCCTCCAAAACTTCCATCCTTTGGCCTTGCCACCTATACTCTCCTCCTTGCCTTAAACTTTTCTCAAAGGTGTCACATTTGGATATTTAGAGAAGGCTTAAAAAGGAAAAAATACAAATGGACTAGAGAGACCTATACAAGGCACCTGTCTTAGAAGGACAAGTCCGCAGTCAGCAGATATTTTAGACAAAGACTTTCCTTTTCCCTTTGTTCACCAGATGGCAGTTTTATCATTTTCTCCTAGTCTGCCTTCTTCCCGATGCTTCCATTTTCTTTTATCTCAGGCCCTCTTTTCAGTGATTGTGGTATAATTAGATAGAACTGGAATCCTTTTATTTTATTGCATTTGCAAAGTAGGCCTTGTCTACTGACGCAGGGAAAGTCACAATGATCTGAACTGTGTTCCTGGTGCCAAAGAACTGGGATATCCTGTTCTTCCCAGAGGGGTGCTCTCCAATGCTTCATGACTACCATGTATCCAAAATTCACATGATCAAGGAATGTCCTCCAAGAACAAATAACTTTCAAAAGGAGACAAGTTCCTATGTTCAGGCTCTTACATCACTTCCTGAAAATGATCCCAATACTAACTATTGAAGAGGCCAGAGATGCTGCTAATTATCTGTAATGCACAGGACAGCCCCCACAACAGAGAATCACTGTTAACAGGGACCCAAGATTGAGAAGCCTTGAATTAGAGCACGGTTGGAATGTCGTAACAGAAAGACGTAAAAACATAGTGAGTGTTTCACGTACGAGAGAACTGTAGGCGTCTTTGTCTAGGATGGGAAAGGCAGACCTATTAAAACACCCAGGCCCCTTACTCATTGTTTCTCTGCATCCCTCTAAGGTACCATCCTTGACAAATGGCTGACACTGACTTTTCAGTCTTAACATTCTGACCCATAATGTATGAGTTTACTGGGGTTGTCATAACAAAATACCACAAATTGGGTGACAAACAGTAGAAATTTATTTTCTCATAGTTCTGAAGGCTGGATGTCTAAGATGAAGGTCAAGACTGAGGTCTCATTGGCTTATAGACCTTCTCGCTATGTTTTTACATGACATTTTCCCTATGTACAGGCAGCCTTGGGGTCTCTTCCTCTTCATATAAGGACACCAGTACTATTGGAGTAAGGCCCCATCCTTATGACCTCATTTAACTTTCATCATCTCTTTAAAAGCCCTATCTACTAATACAGTCTCTCTGGAGTTTAGGGCTTCAATATACGAAATTTGAAAGAATATAATTTAGTCCACAACACCATGAGAAAGGGGAAGACGAGAAACTGGGGAGCATACAATTTCATTTTGAGGGATATTGCCCAGAAGTTGCATAAATCAGTCCCTCTTATATACCATTGCCAGAACTTAGTCACATGCCCAACCTAAGTACAAAGAAGGATGGGCAATAGAGTTTTTAGCTTGGAAGCCTGTGCCAGCTGAAACTCAGAGGGCTATGTTACTAAAAGGAAAACTATTCAAGAAGTAGACAGTGTTTTAAAAACTGGAAAATGATAGGTCATTCTCATTTTCAATTTAGCATTTCTACAGTATCATGCCTCTTGGAAGGCCCCCCTCTACCATGGCCCACAGAATAATGGTATCTACTCCACATAGGACCCAAGCACTACAGAAACCATACCCATTACTAAATACTTTTTCATTTAGAAGAGAGTCACCAAACAGCAGGCAGGAGACAACAGTGCTTTCCCAATGGCAGTCTTGAGTCCAGGAAAAATTTACTCCCATCCCGAGATGTATGTGTTTCTTATTTTGTCTCTAGAATTTAAGAGCAGTGAAAAGGGCTCTGTGGTTGGGAAACTGGAAGAGAAAACTCCTATGCCAATGCCCTTTAAATTAACTTGTTTTTCTGCCAGTGAACCCTTGGATCTCTGTCCTTAGTGACTGAGGCTGAGATGTGGTTCTTAAAGGCATAAAGGTTGGAAAACTTTATGATCATCTGTTAATATATTAATGACCAAGGTATCTAACATATATTTAAAAATTACCATAACATAATAGTAATATACTTTATTTCAACATACATTAAGTCAGTTAATACACTGACATCGAATAATTAAAATACTAATGCTAAAGTTTCGTGTAATTTATGCTGCTAATGGCTAGAAGAAGAGTGTCGTCCAAGTCATTTGTGGAATTTCAATAACAGACTGTATTTATGTGAAGTACCATTAAGCCTTAATGGGAGTTATGGAGCCATTACTCCAGTGGGAGTTGAAAGAAGGTGACCTTTCACAGCTGTCCAAGAAGCAGCAATCAAAGAAAGCCAACTCACCGTTCTTCTTGTAGAACATAATTTCTCCTTTGAATTCGGTTTTTTCCTCCAATGACTTTTCTATCTGAAGCATCAATTGCTCATTGGTTTCAACCCCAAACAAGAATTTACAGCTGCAACTCTTCTGCATGACTTCTGTTCGGGCAAATCCAGCAAGTTCACAGAAGCCATCTGAACAGTAGACTATGGGGAAACCCTTGGCTACCTGGGCGTTCGCAAGGATGAAGTTGCTATCTGTAGGATAACAAAGAGAAGACAGTCAGCAAGGAAACAAGCACGAGAAATTCTTCATAAATCACAATTTCAGTAACAAATGAAAGAGCACATATGTTTAGATAATATTACCTAAAATGCATGTGTTAATGTGCTGGGGTAGAAAAGAGACACTCCAAGGTGTCTTATGGCATATAAGATATAAGAATTCCAGCTACTTCTTAGTGGCCAGGTGGACAGTAACAGAAGATATGCTCCATGGTCTTTCGCTTCTCTTTTTAAACATCTGTAGCTTGTTTCCACCATCAGCTGGCAGAACGCTACCCACTCTTCTCAGCTTTGCTCCAATCAGCTCTAAGCCCAGAGCACAAACGTTCCGCATCCTGCCTGTGCTGGGCAGACTCTTCTACATCCTCGGTTACTCTCTCCCTGGGCAGAGATGCCAGAGCTCAAGATCCACGCTGGGAAGCCTTCAGTGGCACACTGTTTTGAGGCCATGGGAAATTAAATTATCCAAGACATATTTAATTCTCTCACACTTCGCAGAAATGTCTGTTGATGGTGCACTACAGGTTGGTCTTTGTTCCAGGCACAGAGGCAATAAAGTAAGTGCCTTAGATGCCCTCTCTGCCCTTAAAGATCAGTCGAGACCCTATGGGAGCCCAGCTAGGTCCACAGAGGGGCACCCTTCTATTGAGGATATGGTCTTGTTCTCACGGGCTCAGCACAGCTCTGGGTCACCCCCTAACCATAGTGTCTCTTCCTCTCTTCATTCTAAAACTTAAGGTAGGAGACTGCATGGAAAATGTAAATACATAACACCGGCAAAGTACTCAAACATCCTGAAAGAGCTTTTAATGTGCTTTCAGAAGCCATTTTTCAGTCGACCCCTGACATGTTTATTGACTTTCTACTGTAAGCCAGATGACATGGTTCTACCACATGGCACGTGACAGGGGGTGTTAAAAGATGAATAAGGTATAGTCTCTAGCTTTAGGATATTACAACTTAATTAAAGAAATGCATGAATATCAATAACATTAAAATATAGCAATGATAAGTACTAAATCAGTGGTAAACAGACAGTAAGTACTACCAGAATTGAGAAATTAAAGATCATGAGCTTTGAAAATGATTAGCTAGGAATAAGACAGAAATCAGTGGAGAAAGTTGTCACAAGTCCTGGAGGGTTAGAGCAGATGCCTGGATGGAGTAGGCTCAGAGGATGATTGGAGAGACAGGAATTGGAGACAGAGAGAATAAACAGCATTACCTTTTGTCCTAAAGTTCAGCTTCTCATTATTTAAATAATGACAACAGTTTTCTTTGGTTAGTATTTACTTGGTATACTTTTCCTCATCTTTCTTTTTTTTTAATTGAAGTACAGTTGACTTACAATGTTTTGTTAATTTCTGCTGTTCATATTGTATATGCTGTACACACACATACACAAACACACATTCTTTTTTGTGTATTCTTTTCAGTTATGGTTTATCACAAGATACTGAATATAGTTCCCTGTGCTGTACAGTAGGACCTTGCTGTTTATCCATTCTATATATAGTTTGTATCTGCTAACCCCAAACACACAGTCCATCCCTCCCCCACACCCCTCCCCCTTGGCAACCACAAGTCTGATCTATATGTCCGTGGGTCTGTTTCTGTTTCAAAAATATCATCTTTCTACTTTCGACCATTTTAGGGACTTGTATTTTATAGTTGTGTCTTGCACATAGCAGGTATTAAAATTTTTAAAAAGTACAATGTGAATATACATCCACCAAGCTGAAATTAATATACCTGCTATTACTATGATGATTACTACAGTGCATTGGTGTTTCACCAACTTAATTTGTGCTTTCTCTTCACTGCCTTTTGATTATTTGGCCTTTTCTGTTTTCAAAAATAAGGAAATATACCTAAACAAAGATGGAATAACAATACTTTAAAACAACATTAAACATACATGGGTCACTCCCCTAGTGAAAACACCTGTGTGCACCACACAGACTGTATTTCCTTCCTCCCCCAAAGAAGAAACCTGTAACTTGAATTTTTGTAATACTCACTGCCATTTATATAGTTTTTACCACTTACACATGTATCCTCATATATCCTATTTTTTTCTGATTTGTACAGTATATTCTAAGGTTTTTATTTCTACATATTTTAGTGACTTGATCCTTTTATTAATTTCCTTAGTGTTTTTATAATTGTTTATGGACAAGAAAAGACTCCTTCTTCAGAGCTACAATAAGCTTCTGAAAAAAAAAGCTGCTAAAGGATTCACCAAATTGCCTGATCTATGCATTTCAATTAAGGATTGTGGTGTGTTTGTGGTAGTTAATTCTTCCTCCAAATATCCTGCAAAAACAAAGCAAAAAAAAAAAAAGTCATGTATTTGGCCTCTTCTGTTTATATTTAGCACTTGTCTTCAATATGTAATTGCATTTCAATTCCAAAGAGAATTTAGTGGCAGCCGGCGCCTCCTAAAGCTTAGTGTACTGGCTACATGAATAGTCCTTCTGTTTGGGAAAGAGTTGCTCCTCTTCCCAGCTATCTACTTGGAAACATATGCTTTTCTGAATACCAGTCCTGGAATCTCCAAAGGAGAAACATGACATTTACTTTAGAATTCTGTAAAACAAAGCCACTGCCATAATGATTATGAACCCATCATGGGTATATCACTATCCATACATATGCCAAGGGTATTTAACCTTTTAAAGAATCAATTATGCATATGTGATATGTATCTAAATGCCACACAGCTTTCCCCTGCTTGTTTCTAGGTCATCGTTTTGTGTAAATTCAGTTTCAAAGTGCCAATAAACAGTAGGATCTAAATGCATTTACATTTTGGAAAGTTGATTATTTCCCTAAATGCTTCCTTAGTAAAAAGCTTTTATGGATCATCAGAGGGAATCTCAGGGTTATAAGAGACCCAGTCATTTGCTCTTTCTACTGTAAGGTACCACTTCCACATTCAAATAGAGATGTACTATTCATTGTCGATGCCCAGGCACACAGGGAACAGGGATTGGACAAGAAAGTTATAGAAGGAAATAAAGAGGAAAAGGTGGAGTTCCCATCATGGCTCAGCAGAAAATAATCTGACTAGCATCCATGAGGTTGCAGGTTCGATCCCTGGCCTTGCTCAGTGGGTTAAGGATCTGGCATTGCTGTGAACTGTGGTGTAGGTTGCAGATATGGCTTTGATCTGATGTTGCTGTGGCTGTGGCATAGGCTGGCAGCTGTAACTCCAATTCAACCCCCAGCCTGGGAACCTCCATATGCCATGGGTGTGGACCTAAAAGGCACCAAAAAAAAAAAAAAAAAAGGAAAAGGCAACACTGATCCCCTACTAACTCCTTTCATCCTTATACTTGGCCCATTTTTCAGATGTGAACACTGAATCCTGGAGAAATTTAGTTTCCAGTCCAAGGTCAGAAGCCAGGGATTAAAACCCAGTCTATGTGATAACAATGTTATTACATCATATCTCCTTTCTGTAAAGAAGGGACTTGTTCTCAACTTCCTGCAGAAATGGGTTAATTCTAGAAAAATATTTTTTACCTCATCAGTCTACAAAGAGTCCAAAGTCAGACTTTTCTCTATAGAGATCATTTATCAAATGTTCATTGATGACAACCCCTAAACCAGTCTGGGTCTCCCAGCAACCTTCATGTCACTTCCTAATTTCCTCCAGAAAGTCAGTATTTCAAAAAATATGACAACAACTTTCTTGGCTCCAAAATATGTTGCATAGGCCCACTCCAGAGTCCCTCAGGAGGCAATGACATTTAGTTGCTATATGTAACGATCTGGTTTCTAATCTCTTCCTGCCCTGTTAATGTAAATTAGATACTTATAAAGTTTCCCCACTAAAATATCCTTCTACTGGCCAAAGCAAATAAGTGCGTATTCTAAGGAGCCCAGAGGCATGGATCTAAGCTCAATAATGTTTTGAAATTTCATGGTTAACTTAAAAATTCATCAGAATTTTTTTAAAAAAAATTTGTATTCTGCTATGTTGTGTGTTTTTTTGTTTTAATATAGACCTGCCATATTTTTAAACTATAATTGATTTGCAATGTTGTATTAGTTTCAGGAGAACAGCAAAATGATTCAGCTATATATAGCAAAATGATTTCCATATACATAAATATATATGATGGCAAAGAACCTGAGAAAGAAAAAGATTCTCAGATTCTTTTCCATTATAGCTTATTACAAGATATTGAATATAGTTCTCTGTGCTATACAGTAGGTCCTTGTTGTTTATCTATTTTATATATGATAGTGTGTATATGTTAATCTCAAACTTCTAATTTATTCTTCTCTGTCTTTCCCCTTTAGTAACCATAAGTTTGTTTTCTAGGTCTGTGAGTCTATTTCTGTTTTGGAAATAAGTTCACTTGTATCATGTGGTTTTTTTTAGATTCTACAACAAGTGATAATATGATGTTTATCTTTCTCTGTCTGACTTACTTCACTTAGTGTGATAATCTCTAGGTCCACCTATATTTCTGAAATGAGGACCTGATGTATTTTTTTAATTCAATTGAGATTTCAGGAAGATATGCTGTTTGTTTTCAATGACATGCACACCCTTCAGGGCACCTCTACGTCATCTAAGTTTGAGAATTATGACTGGAGGTAGAATGGTGCACGTTTAAGAGGACTGGACAGATTCGAACCACTCCCCATCCCTGCAGCCTAAAGAACTTCAAGACAACCATCTCAATACTCAGCCTAAGAACTCTCCATATGGGAGACCCTGCTGCCAAAGGAAGCACGTATAGGCACTAACTTGACCTCTGTGCCAAAAACACAGAAATAGAAACTTTCTGGTCCAAATCTTTATTTCTGAAAAGTGCCTCTGATATTAGTTTGTTTGTTTGTTTGTTTGTTTGTTTGTTTGTTTCTTTCTTTCTTTCTTTCTTTCTTTCTTTGTCTTTTTAGGGCTGCATCTGTAGCATATGGAGGTTCCAAGGCTAGGGGTCCAATCAGAGCTGTAGTTGCTGGCCTATACCACAGCTGCAGCAATGTGGGATCTGAGCTGAGTCTGCAACCTACACTACAGCTCACAGCCATGCTGGATCCTTAACCCATTGAGCGAAGCCAGGGATGGAAACTGCGTCCTCATGGATACTAGTTGGGTTCGTTAACCACTTAGCAACTATCAGAACTCCTAGTTCTCTTTTTAAAACACCGCATCTTGTGTTGTGTTGGCAAGTACACATATTAACATCCTCTGTAGACAACATATGGGGAAATTTGAATCTTTGTTTGTTTGTTGTTTTTTGTCTTTTTGGGGCCACACCCGCAGCATATAGAGGTTCTCAGACTAGGGGTCGAATAGGAGCTGTAGCTGCCGGCCTACGCCACAGCCACAGCAATGCCAGATCCCAGCTGTGTCTGTGACCTACATCCCAGCTCATGGCAATGCCGGGTTCTTAACCCACTGAGCAAGGCCAGGGATCAAACCCACAATCTCTTGGTTCCTAGTCGGATTTACTTCCCCTGTGCCACTATAGGAATTCCCTGAATCTTGTAAGCCTTCATTTTCTTGCAAAGGGGAAGAAACAAGCATGAAATTTTAATATTCTTTTCTGAGTTGCCCCTAAGCTTTCTGAATTATATCTACATACAGGTCCAACAAAGTCATCTCTGCCCCTGGAGATACTGAGCACTGTCATCCCTCGAGCCACTTTACCCAGGCACAGGCACAGAGAATACGAACGTCTACGACTTTAAAATATTTAAATGATCTTTGCACTTTATATTGATTTCAGGGAGCTTAATTGTATCATTTCCAAGTATGATGGCATCTTTATTTGATTAATGCTACTGGCTGCAAGCTAAAGTTTTCAGTGTGCCCTCTGCCAAAATTTAGAAGGGTTGCTTGGAATTGAGGATTTTTCTAACCTTATTTCAAAAAGCAGATGAAAAATTTGCAAAGAGGGAATTCTCAAAGTCATTACAATGTACACATCACTGAGTAGCATGCTTCAAATGGTTATACTGTTAGCTTTCATCCTTCATTTATGGCTTGAGGATCACTGTATCAACGATCACTTCAGACAAAGATTAGGAAAAAACTTGTTAATAAAGCAAAGCTCAAAGCTTAAGTCCTAGTAGTAAGCAGAAGGTTGTGTATGTGTATGAGAATATCTTGTTCTCCTAAAGCCAATAAACAAGTAAGCATAAAGACAAATGTAAGCAACTGTGTTTTACCACCTCGCCACTGAGGCTAGAAATATCAGCCTCACTGGAAACCTCTTAGAAATGGAGAATCTCAGCCTTCGGCACAAACCCCTGAATGAGAACCTGTATTTTAACAAGATTCATATGAACATTAAAAAGTTTGAGAATCTCCTTTAGAATGTCACTGGAAAGTAACAGTAAATGACTGGGGGAAGATACCTCGGTAGCTGAGGACAAAAAAGAAAAGGAAATTGATTTTCATTCTCTCTCCTTTTTAATGTTTGAATTTTGTACTATATGCATGTAATACCCATTGAAAAACACCTTAAAGTGTATATAACTCCTCATTTGAATGGCTAAATAAAAATAATTTGATTAAAAACAAGTAGTGATCTTGATGAACTAAAAAGAATCTAGATAAGCAAATTTTTAAAATTTCCGACAAAGGTAAAAGATTTCCAACTGGGAATAGGGGTTGGTGGGAGGAAGGATTAAATTAGAAGTTAGGGATTAACAGATACACACTATTATATATATGAAATAGATCAACAACAAAGATGTATAGCATAGGGAACTTCATTCAATATCTTATAATAACCTATAATGAAAAAGAATCTGAAAAAGAATAGATATATATACACATGTATAACTGAGTCACTTGCTGAATACCTGAATCAACTATACTTCAA
This sequence comes from Phacochoerus africanus, assembly GCF_016906955.1. Classification (NCBI taxonomy): domain Eukaryota; kingdom Metazoa; phylum Chordata; class Mammalia; order Artiodactyla; family Suidae; genus Phacochoerus; species Phacochoerus africanus. The sequence goes on along the minus strand of NC_062544.1, from coordinate 86,684,971 downwards.
TTTAAAAAGTAAATTATAAAAAAGAAAAAAACTAAGACAAATAAATTTTAAGCAAATTTCATATACTGTTTACCATATTTTGGTATTAGCAAAATCATTGGTAAGTTTTGTAAATTCCATTTTCAGCTGCATGAACTTCAATCGTGAGTGGTATTGTTATTATTATTATTTTTTGGTGTATTGTCTTAGAATTCAGTAAATTAGTTTAGTTTTGAACGAGACTGATTTTTAATTAAGACAGATGGACAGGATTCTTCAAAAGTAAAATGAATAAGATGGAAAACAGAAAATCGTAAAGGCACCAATCATAACACCTGTTCAGTATTTTATCCACAACTGATTCTCTATGAATACATTTGAAAGAATATTAAAATGTACCCCAGTTTTCTATGGTTCTTGTCTTAGAATTAGTCTTTTAAGCAAAATGATCTTTCACATAATATGTTTATTTTCTTAAAAATTAGTATTATTATCCATACTCTGCCATTGGGACAGGCACTCTCATGGAGTTGGGACAATTGGCTGGGAGAGGGGGATTGATGGGTTTTGTTCATTAATGGAGCCACAACCTCCGGAAGAGTGCCTGGCACATTTAGGTGCTCAATAAATATTTGTTAAGCAAGTGAATAAAACAAACTCAGAACCTATTAGTTTTTATTAAACACACCGAATAAGGGCTGTTTAGCAGGAATCATTTATAACCACCAGCACTGTTATAACCTTTACAAATAAAATCAGAACCTCCCTGAGCAGTCCATCTCATGCCCATAGTTTTCATCCTGACATTCTTTTTTTTTTTTCTTTTTGTCTTTTTAGGGCCACACCTGTGACATATGGAGGTTCCTAGGCTAGGGGTCTAATCAGAGCTGTAGCCGCCGACCTACACCACATCCATCCACAGCAACGCCAGATCCAAGCCTGTTTGTGACCTACGCCACAGCTCATGGCAACACCGGATCCTTAACCCACTGAGTGAGGCCTTAACCCACAACCTCATGGTTCCTAGTCAGATTCATTTCAGTTGTACCAGCAATGGGAACTCCCTGACATGCTTCGTTTAGTAAAATCTTTAATAAGCAGAAATAGAAAATTTTATTTTCTATTAGGAAATTGATTAATCAAAAAACAAAAAATGTTAAATAATGCTAAACAAAGCCCTTTCTCCAAAATATAAAATGAAATTATAAGGCACTTTCTTTTTTTTTTTTTTTTGGCTATACCTGCACAATGTAAAAGTTTCTGACATCAAACCCTTGCCACCACAGCAACAGGAGCCCCTGCAGTGACAACATTGGAACTCCTGAAGTATTTTCACTCAATAAAGAAAACTACTGTGTGCACATGAATTGAGCATTTTGGAACCATTTGAGACCCCCGAGGGTCATCAAGGGGCTACTTCATACTTTTCTAATCCAGGATGCTGCATTTTAGCTGCAACCCATGAGGCCAGGCTACCTTGTTCCCAACAGTGCTTAGAGAAAAGAACTAGGTATGATGTCAGTGTCCTGGCATTTGCATATCTACTATGCCTACATTTTTCATATTCAGGATTCCTGTCCCTCCCTACCTTCTCCCTCCCAATCAAATATGAATATAGGTGAGCTGCCTGGGAGGTCAAGCTTTTTTCCTGCTTTCACAAAGAACAAGGGAAGTGAAGGCTCAGTGTTCATCATCCTCTCTCCGTTTTCAAATACACAAGACTGGATGATATAAAGATCCCAACTCCCCTAACCCAGAGGAAGGGTGAGGGAGAGAGGGGGTTAGGTGGAGACGGAAAGGCGAGGGTTTATTTAGCTCCTTGGCAGTGCTGGGACCTGGATTTTCCTGCACAATTCTCATTTAGTGTAATTTTATTCTCTTAGAGCAACAAATTCCCAAATGTGTAGTTAATTGTGGTTTAAATTTTATACCTTTATAAAACTTTTCTTAGGAGTTTATTTAAAGACAGAACAAGACCACATGACAATATTTTTGTTCTAAAAGACAGTTATTTCCTTTGGTATCTCATTGAACTATTGAAAGGCAGATAAAATGAAACCTAGCAAATGAAACCAGCTGAATTCCATGTACATCCAGATTCCCAAAATATTTCATTTAACTTGTCCCCAATTCTCTTTCAGCACAACCTAGAGTGTGCTTGCAATTACATTTAGTTCACAGAATATTTTCTTTTCATTTCAAACTAGAAGAGACTCTTTACTTCAGATATATGTGAAGATGTGAAAAAAGGGATTAATTCAGCTCCCTTTTAGTCATTTTACTATTATTTTTACACTTAAAGGACTTTCAAATTTGAATTTTTGAAGACAACATATACAAATAAGCACTCCCACTACCCTAGAGTGAACTGACTCTTCTCTCTGCTTTCAAGCTTAGTTTATTGTCTGTGGAAGCTAATGCAATTCAAATGTTTCTCATAATTCATTAGTGTTTTCCAGAACCACATCTGTCTACTGCATAGTCTTTTCTGCTTCAGAGTACTCATGTTAGTTTAAAAAGGAAAGATGAGGGGTTTTACAAGAGAGGATTGAGAGTTAGATAGCATGAAAGATTTGTGAAAAAAATTCCAGTAGATATGATATACATGGAGGCTATACCTTCAAGCTAATGTTAACTATACTCTTCATTATACCCCTTTTCTTCATGACCAGTGCATGATAAATAGAGCTCAGAGTAAAAAGAAAAAGGTCACACAAAAAAAGTTACGTAGTAAGAAACACAAAAGTAAATGAATTTGATAGTTGCAGATATTCCGAGGCTGTAATATTAGCATTTTTATTTTAGTGTCTTTATAATGATGAAGAGAGAGTGCAAAATTTTAATTAACGCGATACCGGCAGGTCTCTGGGAATTGGTGGGCAAGGCGGAGGCAAGAAGAAGATGATGATAACGGAGAAACAAACCAACACGGGTGATGCTGACTCGGCATTAGGAAACTGAGATGACTAAGAAGGAGGCAGCCCAATAAATTAGACAGAAATAAAGCAGATAATAGGTGCTGCTTATTAACTAGCTATGATATGCCAGGCGCTCAGGTCAGCATTTCTGGTCTTCACCATAGCATCTTATGCTGTGATTACAGATGAAGGGACTTAGGCTTAGAAAGGCTGAAAAGCCTAACAATACAAGTTCAAGTATCCTCAGAGCCACAGTATTCCTGATCTTAGTGGATGACACAAGAGGTGATGGAGAGCTAGGATCTGCAGAAGGACACCACCAAGTCCACTGTTTCCTAAAGTGCAGCCCTGGTCCACCTCATCCAGTGGGATCTCTAGGTTAGTCAGTAAGGTTGCAGTTTCTCAAGCCTCATCTCATGTCTATTCAATTAGAATATCCAGGGCATGGAAGCCCTGAATCACCATTTGAAACAAAATCACTAGATGATAGATAAGACCAAAACAAGGGAGACTTTCTGCCCTATTGGAAAGAGGTTCAGAGTTTATACTCAGCCCCAATGTGGGAAGGGGGCATCCGTTTTGTAGGTGAATGTATATTCAGTACATAAGAATTCTCTTCTAACTGATAACCCCTTTGATTTTATGATTTAGTATCATTTGTAAAGAGACTTTTAATAATTAGCTCAGTTAATAGTACTATAAAAGCTCAAAGTTTGAAGATGTTTATAGAGGTCAATATATAACCTGAGGCCCAGTCTATAATCATTTAGGCCTTCTCTGCAATATTCTGTCCTGCATTTGTGCAAGTACTCAGTGATGGGGACTTCACTCCTTCACAAACCAGTGATACCAACACTGTGATGCTAAAGGGTGCTAATCTTTCCCACATGTGGATTTATCCCCTGCTCTTGGTCTTATTACCTAGAATAATCTTTGCAAGAAAAATATCACTCTCCTATTGGGAATTCTTTAAAGGCTTCTCATGGCAATTGGAATGAAACTTACATGGCTCTACCATGACCTATAACACCTTGCCTAAGACCTCACTTACTCCTTACTTGGTATCTGACATCCAAGAATGTTCTTCCTAATTCTTCCCATCCCTAAGGCTTTTGTCCACAAAGTTCCTTCTCCCTGTGTTTCACCTTTCAGGTCTCAGACCAAATGTCCATTTTTCATAGAGTGCTTCCTTGACCTTGTTATCTAAATAGGTCACCCCCGTTATTTTCTGCCATTGTAGCTTGTCTTTCCCCCAAGACAGAGTATTACAATATTAATGATATATCAACATGTTAATTTATTTATGATTTCTTAGCCACACATACCCCAGCCCACTATAAACAAAAATATAAAGAAATGCTAAACTCTATAAGGAAATGGTCTGTTCTTGTATATCCCATCATTATACACAATATGGTGGTGTGTATTTTCTAGTTAAAGCTTAATACACGCATACACATTTTCCTGAGTGAATGCTATTGGTATAGCTGAGTTATGCTGACCAGACACTACGGCAGCCACCCAACCTGTACCACAGAGAACTATCTTTTCATGAGAAAACTCATTTCTATTGATGATTAGATTTTAGATTGAGCACTTTTTAGATCTAAGTCATGAAGAGGTATATATGAAATAAAACATATCTTATGGACATTTTATACTTTGGATAAACACTGGTCTACATACCAGACATCTTAGGACTGGGTTCTGGCTCTCTCAATAATAAACTTGTGATCATGCCCAAGTCACCTGCATTCTCTGGGACTTATTTTTCTTACATATAAAGTGAGGGAGTTGATCATATAATCTCTAAAATCCTTTCCAGCTCAGACACAAGGTGATTCAGTGAATGATGGTATATGTCAACAGCGACTAGAACTTAATGGCTCAAACAAGTGATATAAAACCATGCATACAATTTTAAGCTTATGAGTAAAAGGGAGAAAGGAAGGAAGGGAGAAAGAGAGAAGAGAAAAAGGACAAAATACAGATCAAAAAAAAAAAAGAGCTTGAATATCGGAAGCAGAAGGAGCATATTAAAACAACATAGAATGTTTCAAATGCAAATTCTTCTATCGTTTCAGGAAAAGGGTGGCATAAGATAACTGCAATACATGCTTCAGGCCACAGCCAGATTCTGTCACTTTTGATGTGGAATTCCTTCACATGAAATACCTAACTTAATGCCTGGTATATAAAGACAATTTTTTTTTTCCCTAGGGCCACTCCCGCGGCACATGGAGGTTCTCAGGCTAGGGGTCAAATCGGAGCTGTAGCCACCAGCCTACGCCAGAGCCACAGCAACGTGGGATCTGAGCCGCGTCTGCAACCTACACCACAGCTCACGGCAACACCGGATCCTTAACCCACTGAGCAAGGCCAGGGATTGAACCCTCAACCTCATGGTTCCTAGTTGGATTCTTTAACGATTGCACCATTATGGGAACTCCCAAGACATTTCTTGATACATAATAACTTTATTATTTCCATAGTTATTGCAAGTATTTCCCTTTCTGGGACTCGACACTCAGATCTGTTAAAAACTGTGCAAAGGTTTTGGATTCAGGAACATAATTTGCATTGTATTCTAATTTTACAGATATATTCATCACTCATTCAACAAGTGGAAAGAAGGATGGAAGGAAGAATGAATGAAGGAAGGGAGGAAAAAAGAAGGAAGGAAAGAAGGAAGGAAGGAAGAAAGAAAAAAGGAACAAAAGAAGGGAGAAGATATGAGTCACATAACAGCAAATGCTAAGAGAATAAAATAAAGTAAGGTGAGAGAATTAGAAATGACTGGGAATTTTTTTTAAATTAGTGTAATTTAACATTATCAGGAAAGTCTTCTCTGATAAAGTAATATTTGAGGAAAGACCCAGGGGATACAAAGGGTGATCCATACAGTTATCTATAGGAAGTACTGCTGACCCTTGAACAACATGGGTTAGAGCTGTGTAGGTCCATTTCTATGTTGATTGTTTTCAATAAATAGGTACTACAATACCACATGATCAGAGGTTGGTTGAATCTTGGATGGGAAACTACAGATATAGGAGAGCCTACTTAAAACAGTATGGGGATTTTCCATTGCCCAGAGGTTGGTGCCTCTAACCTCTCTGGTGTTCAAGGGTCTACTGTGTCTCCAGGCAGAGGCAAGAACAAATTCAAAGGCACTGAGTTGGGAGCCTACTTGATGTGTTTGTGGAAGAGCAAGGACAGCCAGTGGGGCTAGATCTTAGTTGATGGAAGTGAAGTCACAGAGGTAGTGCATGTGGGAAGCCTTCCAGGTCATTCAAGGATAGTAAGCCTGGTAGGTTTTACTCAAAGTGCAATAAGATGGCTCAGGGAGGTTACAAGTCTGTAATGAAAGATCCACTCTATTTTGTTTGGAAGAGACTATTTTGTTTAGAAGATAGGGCCTCCTATCTTTTTTTTCTTTCTTTCTTTTTTTCTTTTTTTTTTTTTGTCTTTTTAGGGTTGCACATGCAGCATATGGAGGTTTCCAGGCTAGGGGTTGAATTGGAGCTGTAGCTGCTGGCCTATACCACAGCTCACAGCAATGCCAGATCCTTAACCCACTGAGCAAGGCCTGGGATAGAACCTGCTTCCTCATGGATGCTAGTCAGATTTGCTTCCACTGTGCCACCATGGGAACTCCAGGGCCTCCTATCTTAATATTCCACTTAAAAGGCTATCTAATGGTCCACTTAAAAAGATGAGGTGCTTTAGACCAGGGCGGTAGCAATGGAAGTGGTGGGAAATGGTCTGACTTAAGACATCATTAGAGGGAGAGGCTGAAAGCATTTGCCAAGGGATTCAGTCGCAGCAGGAGAATAAAAAGGAATTAAAGAATGATGCCAATGTTTTTGTGTTAGCAACTACACAGGAGAAGTGCATTTTATGAGGAAAAACCCTGCAGATTTGCGGGATTTCAAGAGTTTGATATTTACACAATGTTTAAGAAGTCTATTATCCATTCACGAAGATATGTCGAATAGGTAGCTTGAATAAATGGGTCTGAAGTTTAAAAACACAGTATCTATGCTGAAGATATAAATGTGGACTTAACAGGAATTAGATCATTTAGGGGGTGGGTATAACCAGAGCAAAGATGAAGTCTGAATACTGAGTCCAGGAGACTTCCATATTTAGAGGTTAGAAAAGTCTAGAGAAGCCATCAAATGAGACTGGGTAGGAAGAGCACCAAGAAGGAGGTCATGAAACCAGACTAAATGAATCTTGTTTCCAGGTCAATACCAAGCATATTTCATGTTATAACTATAACTTGCAGGATGGCTTTTTAAATAAATCAATATAATCATGTTCTGAGTCAAAGACACTGGGAAAGATGTTGGGTGTGACGTTGCACACTCTAATAGTTCAAAGAATGATGGGCTTCCCCATCTCTTTCCCTGCATCAGTAAAGTACAGATACATGGGGTGCAAAATAAAATAAGACTCTAGACAAATCAATGAATCTTTCAGGCAAAAGTGTAATTTCTTTGAGTTCAAATGAACTTATTTTTATTATAAATGCGTGCTTTCATTATCAAATCAATGTAGCCATATTGCAAAGACATTGGAAACTGGAGAAGGAATAAATGCTACCCAGTATTTTATCTTTCTCAGCTACTGGTAGTAATTTAAAATAGTTTTAAAAACTTTTTATTTTAACTAATCATAAGTAATCATAAATTGTGAAACTTATTTTTTTTCACTTGTTAATTTGTGGCCAGGTTGATAAGATCTCTTCAATCAGATACATAGATAAGTCAGTTTGTTGATACTTTGTAACCCATTTTAATTTTTATTAAAAGAGAGATACCAGAAAAATGCTTTCACCATCCAAGCCATTGTGCCCTTCTACCCTCTCTCCGCCACATCTGCGACCTACACCACAGCTCACGGCAACACCAGATCCTTAACCCTCTGAGCGAGGCCAGGGATCGAACCTGCAACCTCATCGTTCCTAGTCAGATTTGTTAACCACTGCACCACAACAGGAACTCCTGTATTAACTACAATTTTAGATACAGAGGTTAGGTCATTCGTTCCTCTGACCTTGTAAAGACTCTTCTTCGTCTGTGTTATTCATCCACAGTTGGAAAGCAAGATGCATTTGCTCAACATATGGTTTTATAATGACAAAAACAGAGTTTTTATTCTATATTAATAAGGAATTCTCATAAAGTGTGCAAGTGTCTACAAAAACCAAGGCTTACAGTAATCTCTACTTCTTGTTCTTTTTTCCTGTTTGTTTTATGATTTCCAGTCATATTTTTCTCAGCCTAGAGATGATAAAATTACACCATTACATCCATTTTTAGCACTGCTACCTAAATGAGAGAGCAATCTTGTTCTAAGTTTGGGTAGGAAACAGAAGCAAAGTCCATGGATGGACATTAAAGGAAACAAAATTTCATCTCAGCATGAATATAATTGTACCTAATAGTTAAGGCTTCCTAAAAGATCACAAGCTCCCTCAAATGCAGTGAGCTTCCTATTTCCAAGAGTATTCATACTGAGATGTATGACTGACACAGATATGATAGAAAGGAGGCTGCAATGAACAGCAGAAACTTGGCCTAGATGACTCCTAAGACTTTTAACAAAAGTCTAAGAAATAATCTTGAGACACTTTGTTGAATTCTAGAGATCTTTACTTCCAGATATAGAAACAAAGTATTCAAAGCTAAGTGTTAAATTTCTTGTAAAATTTTAGGGTATATACAAAAATTATAGATTATTATAAATTGTGTATATATTTACCCTTAACCAATAAAGTCTCAAAATGGACTCTTTCATCATATTTTCCTTAAGAAATAGAGATAATATTTGGATTTAAATTGTTTTGAAACAAAAAAATCACACACACAACACACACACACACACACACACACTTGCTGAATGTACATTATTTCCTGATCCTGTTCTGGGTTCTACTGTAATCCATGCACTTTGATCTATCAGAGCTGATGTACTAATAGCATAAATTTCTAAGTGTTGCTGTTTACATTTTCACTAAGCTCAGTCTGTAAAGTACAGGATCTTCATTGCCTGCATTTACATGACCCTAATTGTTTACTGATATTGCTTCTACATAAATTCATGTGTATCACTGAAATAAAGTAATGCACTGCTGTACTAGGGATGCACTTTAGTATGGTTGCCCTCTAATACTCTAGCGTGGGTCTTTGTGCTAATGTCAAGGGCAGGGTTTTAAAAAGCATTGTGTGGAATTCCCTAGTGGCTCAGGGGGTTAAGGATCCAGCATTGTCACTGCTGTGTCTCTGGTCCCTATCTGGAAACTTCCACGTGTTACAGATAGTACCAAATAAATAAATAAATAAATAAATAAATAAATAAATAAAAGCCATCATTGCTTTTGGACAGAAGAACCAGGGTTGCCACATGCAACTGAGAAGGTCATGTCCTAAACAAGTTTGTCTGACTAAGGGTTGTGTGGGGACTGAAATCCTGTCTGCCCTCAGCTCACCAAGCCACGAGCCCTGCTACTGGGCCATGTCCACTGGACATATGACCTCCCATCAAATGGGATTTCCAGGAGATTTACAAATAATAATTGTAGAAGCAAATGAAAAAAGCCTATACAGCTCTTTGCTCCATTAACATGTATTATTTAACTTCACCATGTAAGATACATTTATATCTTACAGTCTCATATCATTCTGCATCTTCTAATGCAGATAAAAATATTGAAATACAAATAAGTGATTTACAAAGGAATTACAGTGAGTCAAAGGAGAATAATGAAGTCAAGTTCAACTGGATTTTAAAGCCAATTGATTTTTAATCAATTATAATAAAATATCTTTCAGTATGAAATATGTATAGCACTTAGGATATTGAGATTTATTATATTACCAAAAGTATGAATAATTGCTATATTTAAAACTTACCCTCTTATCTTCTTTGCCCTTGTCTTATCTTAGATATCTCCATTTTGTCATATTCTATATGAACACCTGGCAATGGAGGCTATGACATTATAAAGCTACAATTTGGAGGAATAAAAGTTACACCATATCTTTGTTTGTTGGGACTATGAGAAATGGACCTATAAAATGGTTAGAGTGTAACTGTTTTACCTAATTCCATATCCAACATTGTGATTTGTGATTTATAATAACAAATATATATTTGGCCTTCTTGGAAGAGAGTTCCTAAAACTTAGTTTTCTAAGGAATAAGAGCAATTGGAAAATCTTTTGCTACAACATTTGGTCTCTTGTACTCAAATGGCTTCAAAGTGCAATAGCTCCAGAGTGATCAAGATGAAAGGCATGGGTTGTTATTAGCTCCTTTCAACCACACCTGAGTTTGTTAATGAGGTGACTTTTGGAAAGCCCCTAAAGATGGGGGCTGGTTATTGCCAGAGCCAACCATGTGATTATAAGGTCAAGACTTTCAGCCTTGTCCCCCCTTCCAGGGAGGAGGGAGGAGCTGGAGGTTGAGCCAATCACCAATTGCTAATGATACGAGCAATCATGCCTACATTATGATGCCTCCATATAAACCCAGAAGGATGGAGTTGGAAGCAATTTGGGATTGGTGAACCATGGCCATGCTGGGAGCATGGCACACCAGGAGGCACGGGGGAAAGCTCTGCACCCTTTCCCCATACCTTGCCCTCTGCACATCTTTCATCTTGCTGTTCAAGTTCTATCTTTTATACTAAGTGAATAGTCTAGAATGGCAAATGTTTTCCTGAGTCCTGTGACAGGCTCCAGCAAATTAACTGAACTGAAGGAGGGAGTTGTAGAAACCTCTAATTTCTGGTGAGTAAGTCAAAAGAAAAGGGTGACCACCAGGGCTTGGGATTGGCATCTGAAATGGGAAAGCAGGGGCAGTCTTGTAGACTGAGCTCTCAACCTCTGGAATCTGATGTTAAGTTGGAGGACACCAAGCTGGTATGGCAGAATTGCTTTAAAAACCCACACAGGGGAGTTCTCATTGTGGCTCGGGGGTTAAGAACCCAGTATAGTGTCCATGAGGATGGATCCATTGCTGCTGTGGCTGTGGCATAGGCCTGTAGCTGTGGCTCCAATTTGACACCTTGCCTGGGAACTTCCATATGTGCTGCAGTTGGGGCCATAAACGGAAAAACAAAAAAATTGCACAGGAGTTCCCAGTGTGGTACAGTAGGTTAAGGATCCAACTGTAGCAGCTCGGGTCACTGTGGAGGTGCAGGTTCAATTCCTGGCCTGTTACAGTGGGTTAAAGTTTCCAGCCTTCCTGCAGCTGTGGCATAGGTTGCAGCTGTGTCTCAGATTTAGCCTCTGGCCCTGGAACCATACACCATAGCTACACCCATAATATTTTTTTTTTAAAGAAAGAAATTAAAGAAAAACCCACACATTTGGTATCAGAGTGTAGTATGAAAATAACAAAGAAATCTCAGGAATGTCTTTCTAAAACTCTATAAGAATCACAAATTAGATCATTTTCTCCAGTCTTAGTTTTCCTCTTAAATACCAGATTTTAACCAGTTTCCCTCTTACCCCACCTTCAACAGATGCAAACATGCACCACACAAAACAGTGTTTTCCTGTTCACCTGCCTCCCCAGCAAAAGGTAGCAGAGTAATTCAATATAAATATATGAACAGACTGGAGAGGAGAGTAAAGGGTGAGAGAAGAAGAAAAATAGAGAGCATGTGATTTATCAAGGTATGTCCAGACACACGTTTCGAGCTATTGTTAACCAAAAAGTTGCACAGACCCAACCCCACACAATGGAAGACTTCTTGAATGATTCAGAGAGAGACTAGCAATTTCTATGAAGTCCCTACATCCTCGATACTTCACACTAGTGACTGGTACTGGAAAGCTATGGAAATTAAAATTCCTCTGGAGCATCTATGAAGCCATTACTATACTATTAAAAGGTTCTCGTGTTTGTTATACTAGGAAGTGTGGAATTGTGTTATAAGACTTACTTAGATGATCATTGTTTCATGGGGTTTATTATTAAATATTCAAACATAAAAATTAAAGTGAGTAATGTCACCAATACCTAGGCACATATCTTCTCAATTAATGAATATCAATATGCCTCCATATGAATTTCTAATTTTATAATGTTAGAAGTGCAGTTGACTTGCCTTCCTTAGGGCTAGTGCCCCTCATCTTTCCCGAGATGCACACGTAATCCTGGAATAGACATGGGTCCAACTCAGCTTTGTTTTTACATTGCCATCACATTTTTGGGGGGTATTTAAACAGCATATATGATATCCAGACAAAATTTTCCTTGAAAAAGACATATGCACCGGTATGTTCACTGCGGCACTATTCACAATAGCCAAGACATGGAAATAACCCAAATGTCCATTGACAGATGATTAGATTAAGAAGATGTGGTATATATACACAATGGAATACCACTCAGCCGTAAAAAAAGAGCAAAATAATGCCATTTGCAGCAACATGGATGGAACTAGAGACTCTCATACTAAGTGCAGTAGATCAGAGAGAGAAAGACAAATACCATATGCTATCATTTATATCTGGAATCTAATATACACACAAATGGACCTTTCCACAGAAAAGAAACTTGTGGATTTGGAAAACAGACTTCTGGTTGCCAAGTGGGAGGGGGAGGGAGTGGGATGAATTGGGAATTTGGGGTTAATAGATGCAAACTATTGCCTTTGAAATGGATATGCAATGAGATCCTGCTGTGTAGCACTGGGAACTATGTCTAGTCACTTATGGTGGAGCATGATAATGTGAGAAAAAAGAATGTATACAGGTATGTGTAATTGGGTCACCTTGCTGCACAGAACAAATTTGACAGAACACTGTAAACCATCCATAATGGAAAAAATAAAAATCATTATAAACAAAAAAAAACCCAGCATATTTGAAAGTTTTATGTATTTCTAAAATGTACAAATAATTGTATCATTCTTGATCATTTTGAAGTCTGACACCTCAAGCCCAGTAAATTTACTTCTGAGACCTATCCATGTAGATAACTATACATCTAATTGTTTCATTTTAACTACTTTACTGTAGGCATGAATCAGTTTGTCTATCTACTCCTTTATGACGGATATTTAAATAATTTCTTCCTTCCTTCCCTCCCTCCCTTCCTTCCTTCTTCCTTCCCTTTCTTTCCTTACAATAAACAAAGCAGCAAAGCACATAACCATGAATTCCAGAGTTTCTTAAAGTTCACTGTTATCTTGCATCTATGTTTCAGGAATATGGCACCAAAACTCAATATCTGTATACATAACAATGTGATCATCACCACAAGTCTAGTTACCATTCATCACCATTGACTTAACCCCCTTCACCCATTTTCCTAAACCCTCTTATCTTCTGGTAACCAGTAATCTGATCTCTGTATCTATAAGTCTGTTTTATTTTTATTTTTTTTACTATTTCTTTTGGTTTTTTGAAGTCCACACAGGAGTGAAGTCATACTGTTTTTGCTTTCTCCATCTCACTTATTTCACATGGCATAATATCTTCAAGGTCCATCTATGTTGTCACAAATGGTAGGTTTTCTTTCTTTTTAGGGCTGAGTAGTATTTCAGTGTGTACATATACCACATCTTCTTTATCCACTCACCCTGATGGACACTTTGGTTGTTTCCATATCTTGGCTATTGTAAATAATGCTACAATGAATATAAGGTTGCATATATATTTTCAAATTAGTGTTTTCATGTTATTTAGTTAAATACCCAGAAGTAGAATATCTGGGTCATATGATAGTTCTAGCTTTAATTTTCAAAGATAATCCATATTGTTTTCCATAGTGGCAGCACCAATTTACAGCCTCATACTGCATGAGAATTCCCTTTTCCCTACAATCAACGTTTGCTATTCCATTTTTTTCAACAACAGCCACTCTAACAGGTATGAAGTGGTATGAGTCATCTCACTACATATGAATCATCTCACTATGATTTTGATTTGCATTTCCCTAATAATTAGTGACAATGAACATTTTATCATGTGCTTTTTGGCCATTTGTCTTCGCAGAAATATGTTAAGATTCTCTGCCTATTTTTAAGTTGGGTTTTATTGTTGATTTCTGTAAGTTTTTCTGAATATATTTGAATATTAGCCCTTTATCAGACAGATGATTTGCAAATATTTTCTCCCATTCAGTAGGCTGACTTTTCATTTTGTTGATGATTTCTTTCACTGTGTCAACGCTTTTTATTTTGATATGGCTTTTATTTCGTTTTGTTTCCCTTGTCTTTGGAATCATAGTCATGAAAATACCACTAAGATGGATGTCAATGAGGTTACCATCTATGTTTTCTCTTAGAAATTTTATGGTTTCAGATCTTACATTCAAGTCTTTAATCCATTTTGTTAATTTGTTGTATGATTTAAGATAGGGGTCTGGGGAGTTACTGTCGTGGCTCAGTGGTTAATGAATCCGACTAGGAACCATGAGGTTGCGGGTTCGATCCCTGGTCTTGCTCAGTGGGTTAACGATCCAGCATTGCCATGAGCTGTGGTGTAGGTTGCAGGTGCGGCTCAGATCCCGCATTTCTGTGGCTCTGGCGTAGGCCGGTGGCTACAGCTCCGACTGGACCCCTAGCCTGGGTACCTCCACATGCCGTGGGAGCGGCCCAAGAAATGGCAAAAAGACAAAAAAAAAAAAAAAGTCAGTGGTCTGGCTTCATTCTTTTGCACATAGCTATCTAGTTTTCCCAACATTTATTGCAGAGACAATCCTTTCTCCATTGTTTGTTCATTGTTTGGACAAAATTAATTGTCCTAGTATGTGTGGGTTTATTTCAAGACTCTTTATTCTATTCCACTGTGTGTATTTAAAAAATAATTTTATTTGTTTGCTTATTGGCCATGGCATGCAGTGGCTTGTGGGATCTCAGATCCTGGACCAGGGATTGAACCTGGGCCACAGTGGTGAAGGTGCCAAGCCCTAACCACTAGACCACCAGGGAACTCCCTGGCTGGCTTTGTTTTATTTTGATCATATAGCTTTACAGTATAGTTTGAAATCAGGGAGTGTTACACCTCCAGCTTTGTTCTTCCATCTCAAGGTTGTTTGGCTACGCCAGATCTTTTGTGTTTCCATACAAATTTTAGAATTATTTGTTCTATCTCTTTGAAATATGGCATTGGAGTTTTGACAGGGATTGTATTGACACCACAGATTGCTTTGGATAGTATAGAATTTTAAAAAGTACAAATTCTTCCAATCTATGAACAAGGAATATCTATTTATTTGTATCTTCTTCAATTTCTTTCATTGCTATCTTACAGTTTTCGTATACAGGTCTTTCACCACATTGGTTAAATTTCTCACTATGTGTGTTAGTCTTTTTGATACAATTGTAAACAAGACTGCTTTTCTAATTTCTCTTTCTGATAGTTATTAGAGTATAGAAACACCATAGATATCTATATATTAATTTTGCATCCAGTGATGTTACTGAATTCATTTATTACTTCTAAGAATTTTTTGATGGAATCCTGAGGATTTTCTATATAAGCATCCTGTCAGCTGCAACTAGTGACAGTTTTACTTGTTTTGCAATCTGGATTCATCTTATTTTACTGCTTCATTGCTGTGGATAGGCATTGAGTACTATATAGAATAAAAGTGGCTAGAATGAGTATCCTTATCTTGTTCTTGATCATAATGGAAAAGCTCTCCTCATAGTTGGATATGATGATAGCTGTAGGTCTGTCATAAATGCCTTCTATTATTTGGAAGTAAATTCCCTCAATATCCATTTTATTGAGAATTTTTATTATTTATTTCTGTAAGTTTTTTTATTTCTTTGTGATCCAGTCTTAGACTGTATGTTTTTAGGAATTATCCATTTCTTCTAGGTTGTCAATTTTGTTGGGTGTATGTTTGTCCATAATAATCTCATGATCCTTTGTATTTCTGTGATATCACTTGTAACATCTTTCACTTCTGATTTTGAGTCTTCTCTTTTTATCTTAGTCTATCTAAAAGTTTGTCAACTTTATCTTTTTAAAAATCCAGCCTTAGTTGCACTGATTGTTTCTGTTGCTTTTTCAGTCTCTATTTCATTTCTTTCCACTCTGATCTTTATTATTTCCTTTCTTATAATTTTGTGCTTTGTTTGCTCTTCTTTTTCTAGTCCCTTGAGATGTAAATTTAGGTTTTGTTTTTTTTTTTTTTTTATCTAGGATTTCTCTTATTTCTTGAGGTCAGCTGGTATTGGACTGAACTTGTTTTGAGGACCACTTTTACTGCTATGGATTAGCCATAGGTATTTTATACATCACATCTCTGTTATCATTTCTCTGTAGGTATTTTTGACACATCTTCTGATTTCTTAGATGACCCATTGGTTGTTCAATTGTTTAATCTCCACATTTTGGTTTTTGTTCCTTATGACTGATTTCTAGTTTCATTTTATTGAAGATGTTTGATCAACTTCAATCTTCTTGAATTTACTGAGACTTATTTTGTGACCTAACATGATCTATCCTGGAGATTATTCCACCTGCACTTGAAAGGAATGTATATTATTTTATATCTATTAACTTCATCTGGTCTAATATCATTTAAAGACAGAGTTCCTATATTGGTTATCTGTCTGGATGATCTAGCCATTGATGTATGTGAAATATTAAAATTAAAGTGAAACAATTCATTTTAAGTCTGTTAATGCTTGCCTTATCTAACTTAGTGCTCCTTAGTTGGGTGCATATACATTTATAATTGTTATATCTTTTTGCTACTTTGACCCCTTTATCATTATGTAGTGACCTTCTTTATCTTTTAGTGCTGCCTTTGTTTTTTGTTTGTTTGTTTGTTTTGTCTTTTTGCCTTTTCTAGGGCTGCTCCCGCGGCATATGGAGGTTCCCAGGCTAGGGGTCCAATCGGAGCTGTAGCCGCCGGCCGACACCAGAGCCTCAGCAACACGGGATCTGAGCCGCGTCTGCAACCTACACCACAGCTCACGGCAGCGCCAGATCCTTAACCCACTGAGCAAGGCCAGGGATCGAACCTGCAACCTCATGGTTCCTAGTCGGGTTCGTTAACCACTGCGCCACGACGGGAACTCCCTGCCTTTGTTTTAAAGTCTATTTTGTCTGCTATGAATATAGCTACTTAAGCTTTCTTTTTGTTTCTATTTGAAAAGAATATCTTTTCCCATCTTTTCACTTTCAGTCTATGTCCTTTTTTGAAGTGAAATCCCTCTCAGTGTGGATCTCCACAGCTGAGATGTGGTTTTTCTCCCTTGGTGAGACTTTATCTCTGCCTCTCTTACCCGTCCTGATATTGTTCTCTTTACTTTTGTTGTGGAGGCTCTTTTTCATGTCTCTTTCCGGGGGATTTATCCCACATGTAGTCATCGATTAGCTTTGTGTGCACTTGAGAAGAATGCATATTCTGTAGCTTTTGGACGGAATGCTCTGTAAATATCAATTAAGTCCATCTGGTCTAATGCATCATTTAAGGCACGTGTTTCTTTGCCAATTTTCTGTCTGGAAGATTTTTTCATTGCTGTAAATGGGGTGTTAAAGTCCCCCACTATCATTGTGTTATTGTTAATTTCTCTTCTTATAGCTTTTTAGCAGACGTTTACAAATATTATATAATACATTCAGGTGCTCCTATGTTGGGTGCATATTTATTTACAATAGTTTCATCTTCTTCTTGGATTGATCCTTTAATCATCATGTAGTTACCTTCCTTGTCTCTTGTAACCATGTTTATTTTAAAATCTATTTTATTTGATATGCATATTGCTACTCCTGCTTTCTTTTGATTTCCATTTGCATGAAATATCTTCTTCCATCCTCTCACTTTCAGTTTGTATGTGTCCCTAGAACTGAAATGGGTCTTTTGTAGACAGCATATACATGGGTCTTGTTTTTGTATTGGGAGGAGATGGAGTTCAGGATCTTCCTATCCTGTCATCTTGAACCTTCTTCCTTCTGTTATATTACATATTTAATAGTAAATAGAATAATCTTTCTTATTAGGAAGCAATAATTCATTTATTCCATAAAAACAGCTAAATCATAACTGAACCTTATCACCTACAAAACAGTGTATGTATTTTTTTAAAATACTTACCCAGTAATGAATTTTTTTTTTAATTTTTCTAGGTATAATTAGAAAATGCTGCTGATGACTCTTCTCCTACAGACTAGCCACTTACAAAAGGTCCTTCACCAACTATGGTGCCTTGAAAATGTCACCTACTCAGAGTGCTGACAGCAATGATAATATTAAGTCAACACTGTTTTCAGCACTATCAAGAGTTAACAGGGTCAGGCAGAGATGGCAGCCACTTAAGATACCAGCTTGGTTTATATATGGAGAAAGGCAATCAAAGCATGAGGTGTAAGGTTAAGAAGACAAGAACATTTATAATTGGAACATCAGAAAATGGCCAGGTGCTGCTGATAGGATGAATTATTTAGGTTGAACAATAGAAAATTGCTATTTTGTAGGTTAAATATTGGCAATACATCAAAATAGGCTGTTGCTCATGCTTTCTGAATTTGGAATGAGCATGGACTGGTATTTTCTGAAATAGTCAAGAACTATTTCTAAGACGCCTAAAAGTTCTTAAACATGTATGACCCATGCCAACTGAGATTTGATTGTGTTCCTTTCATACCATCCTTTCAGATGTTTTATACATTTTCACACTTATGGGTAGAGACACCTTTACCCAGGGCTATCAGCTACAGGTGTGCATGGAAACCCCTCACAAAAGATACCAACCAAAGAGGTGGTATGGGGATGGTGACCAACCTTGTGCCCCAGGGTGCTACTCAGCCCAACCCAGGAGGTCTCTTTTTCAAATTGACCTATCCAACAGGTGCACCTATTTCTAATTTTCACAAAAGCATCCTCTAGGCTACTGTAGATTATCTCTCAATACTATGCAAGCCTGGAAATTGAACCATCAGATGAACCAGGAGGTCGATGGGCCCTCCTAGCATGTGCAGATGGCAACTCTCATCTCTTAGATGGGACATTTGGTGCTCTTGTAGCTCAAATCTTTCTGCATCAAAAATCCCCCTGCTGAAATTGTTGAGAGATTTCCATCTCTAGATTCTGAATGCAGAATAATAGCTGGAGAAATAAAACCAGGAGTCAGATTATCTTCTTGGCAACCAAACAGAGATGATGTATTCCAGTTACATTAGAATTTTTGCAATCTATTGATTGAAGTTAATAAACCTGTGGGGTGTGTTTTGTTTGCCAATCATATGAGAGGCTTCCATTTGACCATGTATTTTTCTTTAAAAAAACAAACAAAAACACTCTGTAGCACAAATTCTTTCAACTATTCTCTTGCTAAAATAAGTTCCAACTGAGACACGGAATCAAACATCTCAAATGTGCAACTCAAAGACTTTAAAAGCAATTCAGCATAGTGACCTCTGACTCAAGCCAGGTATTGTGTATTCACTTTTGGTGTCATGTCACAACACGTTGCAATTAATTTGATGTATTGATTTAATATCTCAGGCAGAGATGTATTTACCTGGCCAGGGCACTGTGAAGGATAATTCTAGGAGAGATGGAATGTTTGCAAATGAAATCTTTTGCTGGAACAAAATCCTAGAATGAGTAGCAGTCACAGAATCAGACCCTGGACACCCATTATCTCAAGGCTCAATCTCCCAAATTAGAGCTAATAATAATTCAGCATTGCATTGTGGGGTACTTTCATTCTGTAAAAGAACACATTAGGGTAGAAAGGAACAGATCTGCTCTTGTAGGCTGGCCCATTAAGAGAGGGTTATTTAAACTAGAGCCAAATTACAAAGAACCATTTCAACAATAATGTCAGAGCTACCAACAGTTCTGGAAAAAAGATGCCATCTCTCTTTTCCAATATATAAATTTACTATTACTTTATTTATTTGTTTTGTGTTTTTAGGGCCGCACTGGTAGCATACAGAGGTTCCCAAGATAGGAGTCGAATTAGAGCTGTAGCCGTCAGCCTACACTACAGCCACAGCAACAGCAACGCCAGATCTGAGCCATGTCTGTGACCTACACCACAGCTCACTGCAATACCAGATCCTTAACCCATTGAGCAACGTCAGGGGTTGAACCTGTGTATTCATGGGTACTAGTGAGATTCGTTTCCACTGAGCCACAACGGGAACTCACCATTACTTTAAAAGGGATCTGTTCTGATCACACAAGTAATAAAATACTAAATAAAATGTGAAAAATTATAATTCATATACAAACAGATCATTTTTCTTCACCTTTATTCATTCCAAAGAAACTATGGATTGTCTACAACATACCAAGCATTACGTATAATGAGAGAAATAGAATAAAACGTACTCCCTGCCCTCAAATTGGGGAATATGTATAAATAAAAAGGAAAATGCAATACCATTTGATCAATGCTATAAACACATACACATATTTTAAATTTAGAAATAATATTTTAAAAACTTGGATCCCTCATTTTCAGTTAATATAAGTTTGCCCCAAGACAGCAGATATATATTTTGAACACCATATTACTGATTTTAAAGTAGTTCATGCTGTGGATATATGCTCATTAAACATTTTTTCTGCTTGTATGTTCAGATTATTTAAAATTTTTCATTTCTTTACTAAGATAGTGATGCACATCTTTCACATCTGTCCTAAGGCAAATTCCTTGAAAAAAGTTTTGGTACAAAGGCTAAACATTTCTAAAACTCCCAGCATGTATCGCAAAATTGTTTTCCAAAGAATAAAAGCATTGTGCTAAATTACATGCTCATAGAAGGTGAGCCTTTTAAAAGGTACATACACTAGTAGATATTCATACTGTCCCTGATTTCATCAACATTTGAAAAATTTAAAGTGCAAACAATTGTTTTATTCTTGGGCAGAAGTGAGTTCATGTTTATGTTACAGAAAGATTCAGACATGATCATTGGTTTTATCTGATTGTAACTACTTCAAAATGAATTTTTTTCCAACAAAAGAAAAGTGTAACTTTTGGCATCATGTAACCAACAATATATTATGCATTTTACTCTCATCTTTTATCACAACCATCTAAAACCATGTAACTGGCCTGTCTTCTCCATTATCAAGACTGTGCTATCTGGTTTTGTAATCTGATATAGTCCACTTCTTCTTTTGACTTCATTTATCTTCTGTTTTTACCCTTTGCAACCATAAAGCCACAAGAACCACCAATCACAAGTAAAAATTAGTCATATACATGGAAATCAAGAACTTTAGCTCTCCAAATTCTATAAAAAAACCTGGGAATAAAATGCACTGAAACTCTCAAATTATTAAAACTTCCTTTTGGGTCAACATCTTCACACAATAATTTTTTTTATGTGTGTGAGATATAAATTGATGGCAATAACTCACGGACTTGGAGAACAGACTTATGGTAGCCAATGGGGACTGGGAGTTTGGGGTTAATAGATGCAAACTATTGCATTTGGAGTGGATAAGCAATGAGATCCTGTTGTATAGCACAGGAAACTATATCTAGTCACTTATGATGGAACATGATGGAGGATAATGTGAGAAAAAGAATGTATATATATGCGTATGTGTGTGACTGGGTCACTTTACTGTACAGTAGAAATCAACAGAACACCATGAAACAACTATAATGGAGAAAATAGAAATCATTTAAATTGATGACAGTGTTATCTTCTTCCTCAACTACTTTCCTACTTTTGAACAACTAATAACAGACGGAAGTAACAGACTCAAACAATGGACAACAATTAGAATGAGAACCAATTGCCACACTGGGTAGATAATTCTAGTCTTGTTTACAACTTGAACTGATAGACGTCTTGGAAGACACCAAATCTGGAGGTAAGATATCTGGTTTGGCTTTGTAGCTTACTAGCTGCGTGACTTAGAGAAGTTACTTTATCCATGAAATGGTATGGGAATAAAATCAATTATTGTCCACAGTACTTTAAATTTCAGTCTTGCTCAAAACTAGACTAATTCCTTTCACCTTTTTTTCTTTTTTTTCTTTTTCTGTCCATGCCCCCAGCATGTGGAGTTCCTGGACCAGGGATTGAACCCGGGCCACAGCAGCCACTGAAGCTGCTGCAATGACAATGTTGGATCCTTAACCTACTGCACTGCAAGAGAACTCCCCTTTAGCTTTTCACATAGCTGTATTAGTAAAACCATTGAGGATGTAGCTTTATTCATAACTTTCCAGCTAATGGCCTGCCTTTTATCTACTTTGGAAAATAACTTAATGAATACAAATTAGTTAAATATATAGGTAAACAAATGAATAAACCTCCATTTTATTTGTCAATGGAGATGATTTTTTTTCTAATGAGTCACATTTTATTTGTCAATGGAGATGATTTTTTTTCTAATGAGCAGTGGCGTGAGGAGAACATGCATTACATTTTCCTACACTACAACATAGAATCTACTTTATGATTTCTTTGAGTTGCTCTAAAAATTTCATATCTGCACCATTTTCTTACAAAGGTTCCCAAATAATTATTATTTTTATTTTATTTATTGTTTTTTTTTTCTTTTTAGGGCCACACCATAGCATATGCAAGTTCCCAGGCCAGGGGTCAAATCAGAGCTGCAGCTGTGGCCTATGCCACAGCCACAGCAACAGTGTATCTGAGCAGCATCTGTGATCTATGATGTAGCTTACAGCAATGCCGAATGGATTCTTAACCCACTGAATGAGGCCAACGATCAAACCTGCATCCTCACAGAGACAATGTCAGGTCCTTAACCTACTGAGCCACAATGGGAACTCCCATTTTTATTTTAAAACTCTCCCATGATGCAAAATTACAGAAACTCTGAGGGAGGGAGAAGTTTTGTCTTGCTTTCAAAATTAGTGGGAAAATCATTTTGAGGCAACCAAAGAGTAAATGTTGGCTCTGGAGAGGGACAATGATACTTCCCATATTATGACTGAAAATAAGCAACAATGTCCAGGTGGTGATTTGAAGGACCTGCTTGATCAATCCAAGCAAAAGGAGCTCAGTGAAGACTCTAGATGAAGATTTGGAAGCACAGCTCTGAAAACAGACCCTAAGTCTTATGGTCTAAGGGAAGTTCAGAGACAAGAAAATGGACACTGTGGCCGCCCAGACTACCTAAACTGAAGGTCTCATGTGCACTGGTGGTGCTTCCTATTATTAAAAATCTTGAAGGAACATTTTAAGATGAGTCCTGCACTTGCAGAGCAATGCAGAGCTGTAGGGGGCACTATTCAAATCATAGTCTATTCATCTCCAGTGAACGGCTCTTGCTAGAGCTCTGCCAAGCACAGCTTGGAAAGCCTAAGCATTAGCGAGTTAATACCTACCTTTCCTGCACAGTGAATTGTTGTGTGTTTTTGTGTGTGTGTGTCAGAGAGAGAGAGAGAGAGAGATGCTGGAGTGAAACCTTAATGTTAAATAAAGTATGATGCCTCCCAACTATAACTCTCTTTCTTGGTGCCGAGACCCTACCAAGACAAGGATTATACAAACTATAACTTCTTTAGAGAGTCTTGGTCTCCACAAAATACCAAGCACACCCTAGCAAAATTTGAGGCAAAAAGCCTCTGACTGTTCCAACCAACTACTGCTAATCAAAACACACAAGCACATGTGTGTACACACACACAGAGTTATATCAAATACATGCAGACATTTTATAAAATAAATATAGTAGGTACTGCCTTTCCTAAAGCCATCCTGCCACCTCTGCTGGTAGCTGACATACTGCTCAGTACAATCTGTGTTCCCAATATGAAAGCTGGAAGTACTTTTCAACTTAGGCCTTACAAGATAAATACTGAATATTTACACTACTAGAACAACGAAGACCAGAAGAAACCCCATATGGTCAAGAAGAATTTCAAATCAAAGGGGTTATTTCAAAGTATATATATATTTGCCATTCCTGACAATGTGTTTTACTCAACATATCACTTCTTAAAGGCACTGAATTCATAATAAACACCTGAGAACATACAAACAAGAAGACTCACTTTAAATCATGAGCATGTACAAACACCTGACCTACCAGAACAGCACAAATATTTTAAGGGAGAATATAACATGAGTATCTTAATTACATACATATAATTTTTTTTTTTTGGCTGCACTCATGGAATGCAGAAGTTCCTGGGCCAGGGATCAAACCCACACCACAGCAATGACCCTTGCCACAGCAGTGACAATATCAGATCTTTAACTTGTTGAGCCACAAGGAAACTCCTTTTTTTTTTAATATACATATAATTTTTGTGCTAACTTTAGTTTTATGTCATGGACATAAATACTGTCCAAATCAGTCACCTATGAATATGGGAGCACAAGATACAAAAGGACTTCGAGAACACACAGAAATAGAAGATAAGGATTACAAGTAACTTTCAAGTCCATATCAAAAAAATACATCACCTTCCAAAAGCCACACAGTAAGCCAATGATTTTGTAAGGAGACTTTGACACATGAAAGGCAAGTTATTACATATAGTGAATAAACACATCACATTTAGGCATCAGGAAGAAAGCTATCATTCTTAGAAAACCTTAGGAGAAAAACAGATATTAAAAAACAATGACAGAAAGTTCCCTTGTGGGAGTTCTCATCATGGTGCAGGGGAAACAAATCTGACTAGGAACCATGAGGCTGTAGGTTCGATCTGTGGCCGTGCTCAGTGGGTTAAGGATCTAGAGTTGCTGTGAGCTGTGGTGAAGGCCAGCAAACCTCCGTATGCCACGGGTGCTGTCCTAAAAAAAAAGCAAAAAAAAAAAAAGTTCCCTTGTGGAGCAGCAGGTAGGTTAAGAATCCAGAGTTGCCATAGCTGTGGTGCCAGTCGTAACTGCAGCACAGGTTTGATCCCTGGCCTGGGAACTTCCACATGCCTCGGATTGGCCAAAAAAGCAAAATAATGACAACTGGGCCAGTCTACCACAAATTCAAGAAGGAATACTTGCTGAAGAGTTTGACATTGGATAGTAAAATGTGATGTGATAAAAAGATTTCTTAGGCTGGGAGTGTGCAGACAAGTTTTTGGCCCCACCATGCTACTGATACTCTATGCAACTCCTGGTAGGTCACTTAACCTCTTTGTGCCTCAGCTTCCTCGTGTGGACCCTTGCTGCTCTAACATTCTGTAACTCTCATTATCTCCTCAAATCTTCCTTCACATTAGCATTTGGTTTTAGGAACTGAGTAGAAAGGCCAACCTCTCAGGTTGGCATTAAATTCTCCATATTCTGACTACAGCCTTTGTCTCTACCTTTATCTTGGTCTATTCCTGAAACCACATCGATACCCCTCTCAGATCCTCTTTCTCTCTTACTCTTCTGTTTTTCTTCCCTTGTGTTCAGCTGAACTGTCTTTTACTCCATTCTACCATTTTTCAAAACCACCTCTGGGTTAGAGTTTTGTATATTAGTCATCAGGGTTAACAGCCTCATTGAGGTCAAAGGCTGGGTTGTACCAGGGTCAGTGCAGTAGTGGTCAGCAACACTTGCCCCAAATGTACCCTTGAGGATGACTGGCGATTCTAAGCTTGGTAAAACAACCAAAGGTCTGGTTTTACTTTAATCAATGATATGTTCTATTAAAAATCAAAACAAAGTGAGCCTTAAGGAAGCTCCATTCCTCTCACCCTTGTGGGACTGAATGTTTTTGAAGAGGAGTGAGAATTAAATGATATTTCAGATCCCTTTAAACGGTTTATTTACCTTTAAGTGTAGAGTAGCCAGGACTTATATTTTCAAAGCAAGCATGGTTCAGGTAAACAAAACCAATGTTATCGGATGAATTAGTCACAGACTGCACTTTTAAGAATTAAGGGATGCAAAAGCCTAATTGCTGGAATAAGGTTATTTTCAAAGTTGGAACATATACTGTACTCACTGTTGAAATATGACAGATTTTGCATGTTTTCAATGTCCGAATAAAATTGGTCTCCTGTTTGAGATAAACTACTCCACTTCCCATGTAAAAAATGTTTTACTTTGAAATCACCAAGAGAATAACCACTTCATGCCAATTAGTCTTAACAGAAATCTTACCTCTGTCTTTTAAGATATGTACATATTCTTCTACAGAGAAGCACAAATCAATAAAAGATGTGTCATTATAGGGCTAATCTGCCTTTATTAATTCCTCGATGCATCACCAAATATGATTTATATGATTTCAAAGAATTCCTTTTACATCTTCCCCACTGACTTTGCATACCTTTTTAGCTCAGAAAAGATATTAAAGATTAAAATATTTGAGATGAGAGGTTCCCACTGTGGCTCAGTGGTAACAAAAGTATCCACTAATATCCATGAGGATGAAGGTTCGATCAGGTTAAAAACCTGATGCTGTCTCTCTGAGGATACGGGTTTGATCCCTGGCCTGGCTCAGTGGGTTAAGGATCTGGCATTGCCCTGAGCTGTGGTGTAGGTTAAAGACATGGCTCGGATCCCATGTTGCCGTGGCTGTGGTGTAGGCTGGCAATTGTAGCTTCAATTCGACATCTAGCCTGGGAATTTCCATATGCTGCAGGTCTGGCCCTTAAAAGCAAAAA
Source organism: Phacochoerus africanus (assembly GCF_016906955.1). NCBI lineage: Eukaryota > Metazoa > Chordata > Mammalia > Artiodactyla > Suidae > Phacochoerus > Phacochoerus africanus. The sequence continues at coordinate 86,658,542 of NC_062544.1, read as the reverse complement.
AAAAGATAAAATATTTGAGATGAAATTAGAGAGTGAAATAGCAGTACAACCTTTAAAAAAGGCAGACATTAGACATTTTTCTAAATAATTTCCCAAAATATGGAATAAAATGGCAAGTGAAAGGTGAGCTCTTGAGGAATTGGGCTAGAAGTTTGAGGTTTCACAGTCTCAAATGATCAAATAAGGCAAGGAGGCAAAGATGATGAATTATAAAGTGGTTCACCTAACAAATTATGAGTTAAAAATGAATGGCTGAGACAGCTATTTGCTTTTGTTTTGTTTTGTTTTTTAGGGCCGTACCTGTAGCATATGGAAGTTCCCAGGCTAGAGGTTGAATCCGAGCTGCAACTGCTGGACTATGCCACAGCCACAGCAACGCGAGATCCGAGCTGCATCTACATGTGACCTACACCATGGCTCATGGCAACACCAGATCCTTAACCCACTGAGCAAGGCCAGGGATCAAACCTGAGTCCTCACGGGTACTAGTCGGTTTCATTACCACTGAGCCCCAATAGGAACTCCACCCTTTGCTCTTAGCAGTCAACTTTGAAACCTCAAATGAAAAGTAGTACAGTGCAGATAACAAGTGCTTGAGAGAGTGTGGAGAAAAGGGAACCCGCCTACACTGTTGGTGGGAATGTAAATTGGTACAACTACTATGAAAAACAGTATAGAGGTTCCTCAAAAAACTAAATATAGAACTACCATATGATAAGTAATCCCACTTCTGGGCATATAGCTGGACAAAACTTTCATTCAAAAAGATGCACACATCAGTATGTTCATTACAGCACTATTCACAATAGTCTTCTATTGTAAGACATGGAAATAGCCTAAAACGTCCATTGACAGAGGAATATGTAAAGAAGATGTGGTAAATACATAAAATGGAATACTACTCAGCCATTAAAAAGAATGAAATAATGCCATCTGCAGCAACGTGGATGCAATTAGTGATTCTCATACTAAGTGAAGTAAGCCAGAGAGAAAGACATATACCATGTGATATCACTTATACATGGACTCTAAAATATGTCACAAATGAACCTATCTACAAAACAGAAACAGACTCACAGATATAGAGAACAGACTTATGGTGGCCAAGGGGGAAGGAGAGAGAGTGGGAGGGACTGGGGGTCTGGGGTTAGTAGATGCAAATTATTACATTTAGAATGGATAAGCAATGAGGTCCTACTGTATAGCACAGGGAACTATATCCTGTCTCTTGGGATAGACCATGATGGAAGATAATATAAGAAAGGGAATGTATATATATATGCATGACTGGGTCAATTTGCTGTACAGCAGAAATTGGCACAACGCTGCAAATCAATTCTACTTTAAAAAAAAAAAAAGAAAAGTAGTACAGTGGAGTCCAATCCCAAAGAAGCACATTTAACTTACACAAACTTAACATGCAAGCTCAGCATGAACACAGGGAACATAAATAAACAAGGAAACAATTTAAAAGAGAGAAAAAAGATAACCGATTACTTACAGTGGTTTCAAGATTAAGCTCTTTAAAAGAAATGTGTTTTGGCCCCAAACATAAGGCAACTATTTCATCAGAGGCTCAACTCAGAGTCAGTCACCTGATCAGTGTTAGGGAAAATCTGACACTGTTAGCAAACACATAGTCTGCAGCAGGCTTAACTTCATAGAGGATAGTGGTGGGTCATTTTGACGACATGCAAATTGAATGTTAGCACAGAATTGGTAAATAATGTGTGACTGTTCCTACCCCTTCAGTAACTCTCACCCAAGTGTCAAGCAATTATTCAGTGGAATCTTAAGGGCTTCAGTAGTATTTTCATCTCCCCCAGCATCTACTTAAATATACCGTGCTAATAACTCTTCTTCTCCCTTATGGATCTGACTCATTTAAGATGTAGAGAGGGCTGAACACTAAGGGAGAAAAGAGCTGGAAACAGAGTTGGAGATGTTGCCACAAATCTTTGTTTACTATAAAATAAGGAAATTGAGACCCAAAGAAATTCAGGGATTTTTTCCAGATCAATATTTGAATATGGAGTCACTTGGCAAATCCCAAGACAGGAAATGTAGGTCCTTCTTCATTAGAAAATCATACTTCGGAGACTTTCATTTCTCAGATAGACTTTATCCTGAAAAGTGAGCTGGAACAAATTGTATGCTAGTGATCTTGCTGCAGATTTATCTGTGGTCAAAGCTGAAGTTTCGAAGATTTCAGAGGCTCCCTGACTACCTCATCCTTAAGCTGGAACATTCTTCTGATCCATTTACTTTTCTTGGAATGGAGTTCATTTATAAGGGGAGTTGGTATTATTTCTCACACTACAGGCAGATCTACAAGGCATAAGTGATGTTCTTTGAAATCTTTATTGCAGTTATGTTGATGATTGGAAATGCCAAGCAAAATTATCCTCTGTGCACAAATGCACATGCACCTATTCTAATTAGTCAATTCTAGTTCAAGTGCAAATGACTAAACATTTCACCATCATTTTTCCTGGAAAACCTAAGGATATTTTGGCCATATAAAACATTTAAGCATCTATGGTTACAGAATAAAGGCATTCAGCAAAAAGGGTATTTAGCAATTTTTTCATATCTGAAAATAATGAGGAAATTTTTTTATGTAGAAATACAGTTTTCTATGTAGATGAACATAGAAAACCATAATGAACCATATCTGCCACTTGGAAGGTAGATTAGAACCCGGACGAATTCACAGAGGCATTGAAGCTATGAAAATCTACTCGTTACCTAACTACATTTGTCCCATATAAATGTGGCATTAGTGTTATTTTTTTCTTAGACTAAAGACTTGATAAGTACTAATTATTTAATACCTACATTTTATTAGAAGTTGCAGTCCAAATATACATTACTAATATTAACTGAAAAATGACATTAAACTTTATTTGAAACACTCATGCATTAGGCCCCAGAAGACTTGTTAAGATGTAACAAATGAAAGATAATTGATAATGAAGAGGCAAGGAAGATCCAGGTTTTGGAATTCTAAAGCTTTTTAGAAACTAAGGGATTTTATAAGAAAAAAACCAAATACATTATGAGTAGAGGTAAAATTCATTTAGGATGAGAATAATCCCCAAAATAACAAATTGTGAAAAGCTGGCAAGCACAAACATCATCAAACCCAGAATAACAATGATGGCTTTATTCATTGCTTGCCTGACAGACCCTTTGACTACTTTTCATAGACATGTAGTTGGCTCTTTCTTTTCTTTCTTTCTCTTCCTTCCTTCCTCTTTCTTTCTTTTCTTTTCCTTTCTTTTCTTTCTCTCTTCTCTTCCTTCCTTCTTCCTCCCTTCCTTTCTTTTTTTTTTTTCTTTTTACAGCTGCATCTGGAGCATATGGAAGTTCCCAGGCTAGGTGTTGAATCAGAGCTGTAGCTGCCAGACTACACCATAGTCACAGCAATGCCATATCCAGCCCACATCTGTAACCTACACCACAACTTGCTGCAACACAGGATCCTTAACCCACTGAGCAAGGACAGGGATCAAACCCGCATCCTCGGAGAGACAGCATCAGATTCTTAACCCACTGAGCCACAATGAGAACTCTGGCTCTATTTCAGTTCTCCTTCCTCCTTCTCATTCCCATAATTCTAGGGCAGGGCATCCCAGGAGCAGCACATCTTAAGACAAGATCTTAGGCCCTAAACTTCTGGGTCTGGACACCAGGTGAGTCACAGAGCAAGTGGCAGAGTATTCCTGCAAGCCATTCATTTCTACACTGGAACAGCTAGCCATAACCATACTCAGAAATTGCTGAAAATTACAGAAATATATTCTGTTCAACCTAAACTACATAAATGTATTTTTAATTCAACCTCTGATTTAGCTGGATCTTAACACTGCCTGCAGCCACATGAAGGAAAGTGTGGCAGAGGGGAAATGAGACTGCAAAGAGACGGTACAACGAACCTATTGTGGTTAAAGTCTATTACTTTTGAAAATTTTGCAAACAGAAATGATTAATGGGACATGCTAGGGCCTCCAACTGAGGCAAGTGAAAGGCCCTGAAGCTTCAGCTTCCTTAGTTCCTGATAAACCTTCATCTGCAGAAAGAACGCCAGGCCATCCAAAGGCACTACTTCTGCAAACACACCCAGTGTTTTCTTCCAAGTGGATTCATAGGGGTGGCACCAACAGGACAGAGGAGCGGAGGAGACTTCGTGAAGGAAACATATGATGGGGAGTTTATTACCTGTGGACCGAGGGATCTGGTGTGTGGCCTCAGTCAAGGTCCACTTCCTGACAGCCCTGCTGTTTTATGATAGGTCATGGATAAGGTTACCAGCCAGGAATGAGCATGGCTAAAAAATAAATCAATGGCACATTGCTGCCCTATATATAGCCAGGCCTCCCCTTTGAAGTTGCATTCATCCTGGATGGCTTATTGAGACGGGTCACCTCCTGGCCCTCACAAACACCTTTTCACACTGTCCTACAAACCACCCATCTTTCTCCTGCCTGAAGCACTGCTTCAGGTGGTGTTTGAGCCTTTCCTTTTAAAAGCCACTCACAAGTTCCAAGGCGAAATTGAACCAGAATGGCCAAGGAACGGACCCTGTCCACTGTGTTCTCTAAGCCAGGAAGTTGAGTAGTGATGTAGTCTGCATGAGACTGTGGGCACTGCTCTCGGAGGCAGGGCATCAGTCAGGGATTAAGAAGCAGCTCTTGGGCATCTTGTATGTGGCAGTATCTCTGCTGGGACCACAGCAGAAACCAACAGTGGGGAAGACATGTTGCCCTGGTTCAACTCAAAGTTCTGAGGACAGAGGCTCATAACAAATAGACAATATTTATGAGGGCAAAGGATAATAACCATTAGAAAATTTTAATAGAAAATGATGGATTTTAAGACCAAGAAAGGTATGGAGAGTTGTCTAGCTCAGTGGTTCTGCTGGGAGCCACCCCTGACATTGTCTACCAGGGGCCCACGAGAGAGAGGCCTTGATGTGATTATTAAGGAAATTGGATGTGACATCCATGAGCAATTGAAACCTCAGCCATTCTAATGAAGCCAGAGAAATGTCTTCCAGAGCACTTTGTGGTCACTTTCGGAACTTTTTGCTTTTTTAAAGCTGGGAGGAAAACCTCAGCATGTCAGGATGCCTGAGTCCTCAGCCTGACCATCAGTATCTTCCTGGAGCCTTGATGATTGCTCCTCCATGTGCTAGATGACGGTAGAAACAAGTCCAATGAGGTCTCTCATCGTCTCAGCAGAAGGGTTTTGGTTTCATCCTACATGTGGAAAACGTTCTGAGCTCTAGGAAGAGATGAACAGCAAGTTCCCTCCCAGGATTTGCAATCATCATGAATGTGACATTTGGTTAAAAGTCCCAAGTGTAGGGTGCACAGGAAAGCTGCGTCATGGTGCTCAAGAAAATAGTTTAAGATAAAACTGCTCTCCTCCCACCAGCCTTACTCCAACATATGAAAAGCATGCACCTCTACGACTAAACCCACAAAGAAAGATGAGAAAGCCACACACATTTTCTGAGCTACTACTATTCTAGGTGTTTAGAATAAAACAGAAGAAAATGAGGAACCCTCACTGGGATTACATTCTGGTGTCAGCATAAGGGTAAGATAAACAATAAAATTAGTAAATAAGCAAATAACCAAGAATGTTAGAAGGTGGTAAGAACTATGGAAAAAACATCCAGGGAGATTGGAGGGTGTGGGGAGGAGGGAAGGTATAGTTTTTTAAATAGGACCATGAAGGTATTACTGAGAAAAGCATATTTGAAGATAGACTTGAAAAGGGGGCAGTTCGTGAGCTCTGAGGACAGCTGGGGTTCAAGGATGTTCCAGACAGGGGGAACAGACAATGAAAAGGCTTTAAAGCAGGAACATATCCAAGTGTTTAAGGAACAGCAAAAAGGGGAGCATGATGTCTCACAGGGAGCCAAGGAGAGCACAGTAGTGTTATGGGTTGAATAGTGTCTCACCAAAATTCATACACTGAAGTCCTCCCTCCCATACCTGACAACACAGCTTTGTGGGGAAAGAAAGCCATTGAAAATATAAGTATTTAAGATGAGGTCACATTGGAATTCAGTAGCCCCCTCCCCCAGTAAGACTAGTGTCCTTATAAAAAAGTAGAAATTAGGACACATAGACATGCTCAGAGTGAGGCTGCCACGTGATGACTGGAGTGATGCTGGCATAAACCAAGGCACCACCAGAGGCGGGGAGACAGGCCTGGGACACATACTTCCCTAATGCTTTCCACAGAGGCACAGTCCTGCTGCCACCTTGATCTTAGACTTCCAGCCTCTGAAACTGTGAGACAATAAATGTCTGTGTAAGTTTAAGCCACTCGGCTTGTAGTACTGGGTTCTGGAAGCTCTAGAAAACTAAAACAATAGGCAATTAGGCCAGAGAGAGAGAAAAGGGACAGATAATAAAAGGTCTCAATGCAAGAACTGTGGAGGAGGACTCCTTATAGCATTTTGAGAAAAGCAGTGAAATGATCTGCCCAGAGGCTGAGTTCTGGAGTACTGCAATTGCATGTATCAGAAAAGAGGAAAACATGGCCAAGTTACTGAGAAGAAGCCACCAGTGACATAAAAGAAAAAACCAGGAGAATGCAGCAGACAAAGCCAGTGGTACTTTTCAAACTAAGAATGTGGTCAGATGGTGTTGTAAAAGCAGCTTACTTGTCCATGGACGAGGGACAATCACTGAAGAGAGAGGACAAACAAATCTGTCAACTCCCTGCAAAGCATACCCAAGCCAGTGAAGCATAAACAAATCTTTCTTAAGTCTGTGGGCTTCCTTACAGTTACTGGAATTTGAAAATTTCTTAAAATTCAGAATTTATTTATCAGAAGAAAAAAAAAAAAGACGGAACAGTAAAATCACAGCTTCAGTGTATAGGTCTTCTATTTGTGCTGAGTAAAACTATTCTGAACCACTAAGTAGAGATCTTAAAGGTGATTCAGAAATGCCAAAGGTCTCAGAATCTAGTTTAGACTCATTCAGGAAAAAAACTCATTCTACTCCAGCACCTCCTAATATATATATAACAGATTCTTAAGAGGGAGTCCTTAACCCCACTTTGCAGCAACTCTGTTTCCTTAATTGTCTATCTGTAGGTCCTCATGCAAAGGGAAGATTTCTGGTTAATGTCACAGACCTAAGCTGATTAAATAAGGTGACTGAATGTCAACCCAGAAATCCCATCCTGACAGGCGGGCAGAAGAGTTTAAATACTCCCAGCTCCTGTCACTCAAAAGCCCCCACAGCACAAATAAGCCAGCTTGGCCCAGCCTGATCCCTACAAGCACTGATGCTGAAGCCAGTCCAGAATCCTGGCTAGGCGTTGGTGATACAGTGGTGAGCATAGCTGCCTTCCAGAATCTTGGCTGGGCAGCTTACTACCTAAGGATCTCAAACTTGCTTGAACTCGAGTGGCTCTGGGCTTCAATATAATGTATCTATAAAATGGGGATGATAACAGATGCAACTTCAGAGTACTGTAATAAGGATTAAGCAAGTCAATGCTTGTAAAGAGCCTAGAATAAAGCCTGGCACTCAGTAAAAATTATATAGGAATCTGTTAAATCCATAAACAAACAATATAACTTTTTGCCAGAAAAGATTTTGATGAACAAATAAAAAAATAAAAAGGACTTGGAGTTCCCGTTGTGACTCAGTGGGTTAAGAACCCAACACAGTGTCCTTGAGGATGCCGGTTTGATCCCTGGCTTCACTCAGTGGGTTAAAGATCTGGCATTGCTGCAAGCTGCAGTATAGGTGGCAGATGTGGTTCAGATCCTGTGTTGCTGTGGCTCAGCGTAGGCCTGCATCTGCAGCTCTGATCTAACCTCTATCCCAGGAACTTCCATATGCCATAGGTGGGGCCCAAAAAAGGAAAAAATGTAAAAAATGTAAAAATTTTAAAAATAAAAAAATTTTTTAAATTAAAAAATTAAGGGCTAGAAAAGACTTTATATATTAAAGACAAACTTTTCAATCTCTTAAAATATTTGCCTCCAGGAAACAATGTGTGGATTAATTATAACTACTGGCTATAACAGAAGGTTCACCTGCTCACAAAATCCTTACCTACTTTAATAAAAGTTGAGACTTGACAGACTTTTATAAACTGTAGAAATGTAAGATGAGATTTCTTAAGCTGTATTAGCTAAATATTATCTAAATACTAAAGTAGAACACTTTTCAAGAAAGGCAAATGACTTCCTCTCAAGGTGAATCAGCAGTGATGATGAGAGTACATAAACAAAACTATTAGCCTTAACAGGGGACGGTGCTAGGACCACATGAATTCCTCATTTAAGCCTCACAGTAACCTCAGGAAGTGTGGTCTGTTGTCACTCTCTATTTAAACATGAGGAGGTGACCTCAGATGTTAAGTATCTTCTCTACTCTCACTCAGCCATGTGTGGTGGGAAAGCGGAGTGTGAGCTGGTCACCACACTGCCCTGACTCTCCCCAAAGCCCTGCCTTCAGCCTCTGCTCTACATGCCCCCTGACTCTGGTTCCTCCCCTTCCTGGGATCCTTGCCCCACACCTGGCCTGCTGCCCGCAGCTGCCATCCCAGGGGCCCAGTGGAAAAATCAATCCTGCTGATAACGGTTTCCCTGAGAACAGCACTCTGACTGCTGGGGAAATTGCAAAGAACACAAAGGGGTTCCTAGTGTGTCTGTGGGTGGATGGGGCTTTGTACTTCCTTAAGGGACAAGCATTTATGTTCCACCAAGGAAAGAGAGATGACACAAAAAGGCTAAGAGCCCATATGTGAAGGGAACAGGCAAGCTAACACGCGTTACCAGTCTGGGGAAATATGACGAGTGTTAAAATTGAGGCTGCCAGTGACAACTGTGCATTTTCCTGAAGTTAAAACTCATTGTGGTCAGGGGCAGGGGGATGGTGGTGATGGTGAGAATCACAGATCTACAAATTCATGAAGAATTGCTGATAAATATTGATCTTAACTGGAAATTTCTATTACGAACATCTGCCCTGTCAACTCAGTGTGGCACCACTTGAATTTTATCCAAAGTTACCTGCATAAAAATAAACAAGCTTCATTTCTGATGTAGACAGGGGGCCAGACTGCCTCAGCTGGCACTAGAATCTCTTTCTATTTTTTCCTCCCCCATTCCTGGCCTAGAGTGAAGAAAATCGGTTCCAGAGAGCCAGCAAGTGAAAGGAAAGGGCAAAATTTGATGGAGAAGTGATAATTCAAGTTGTTTGTGAGTGACAGGTAGATCCAGCAGGTTCACTCAACACAGACAAACTTTATTAGCAAAACTGCTCATTCAAATTACCAGAGGAACAAGGTTTCTGAACCCATAAATGGTTCATTGCAAGCATGCCCATTATTCTAAATTCCTATTAATTTCTCAATTCCCAGATGGATTTGGCTGCCTTCAAAGGCACATTGCTATTTGCACTTGCTGACACTCTGTAGGGATGACCCATCATTTCATCTAACTGTGAGACAACTAGACATGTGACTGAAGTGGCGACAGCTGTAATTCATCCAGCCACAAAGGAAAGGTGGTGATACTGAAGCAGGTGGAACTACCTTTTGAAGTGGGATACTTCTCTAAAGAAAGGAGAGCTACTAATAAGAACACCAGTACCTTATTTATAAGTTTTGTTGTTGTTTTTGTTTTGAAGAAGGCAGAGAAGTCGTGCGACTGTCAAGTAATTGCTACCAAATGGGAAAAGAGGAGTCACTTAGAGTCAACAGAGAGCACTGACTAGGCTGAGAAACCCCCAATGGGATCAGCAGGTGGTGGTCAAACAACAAGCCACAAAACCAAAATACATGTTGGGCTCACGGAAAAGAGACAATTAAATCCAAGATGCGTTGCCTTGTGTGCTGAATCTTTCACTCTGTGTTAGAGCACCTGAAAACACAATGGGCTGACACAAGCTGCTCTCATGCAGTGCTGGCCCAATTATCTTTCAAGATTGACACATACAACCTTAGAAGTAAATCTAGGTCCTCCTAGTTCTCCTGGGTCTCTGCAGCCTGCCAACTGCCTTCCCCCCACCATCTCATTTCCTGCCAGTGAGTGGCAGCAGGAGTTATAAATAAAACTGCTGCTATGGTCCCCAGTAATCACTGTTATTTACCTATAAGACACATAAGTATCAAGTTGTCAACTTTGTTTCTGAACCTTAGTGTAGGCCAGGGCACAATTCCCAGAGCATGGAGAACTAGTCTACCCCATGCCCAGAGAAGACTGGAAGACATAAACAAGCAGACTCACTTCAGGGAACTGGGATGGTAGAGCTTCAACAAGGATGTTGGTCCATAATCTTTGGGGAAGAGAAAGGAAGAAAAGATATCCCTCAAGGCAGGAACAGCAAAGGGTGTGGGAGATTCCATGGGCCAGATAATGGGCATGTGAGCCTCTAGTAACATTGGGCCTAGGCCATAGATATTGTTGAAGTAGTAACCACAAACTTCACCCTGGACCAATGACAAACCATCCTCAAGACCAAAATGTTCAGAAACATACTATGTTAGAACATGCTGGAACTGGGATATTCCTTCAACCCTGAGAAAATGGAGGTGAGGAGCATAGGATTCATGGACCTAGAGATTATCATACTAAGTGAAGTCAGAGAGAAAGACAAGTATCATATGATATCACTTATATGTGGAATTGCAAAAAAAAATGATCCAAGTGAACTTACAAAACAGAAACAGACTCATAGACATCGAAAACAAACTTATGGTTTCCAAAGGGGAAAGGGGTGGGGGAGAAATAAATTAAGAGTTTGGGATTAACATAGATACACAACTATATATAAAACACATAACCAATAAGAACCTACTCTATAGCACAGGGAAGTATATTCAATATCTTATAATAACCTATAGTGGAAAAGAATCTGAAAAAGAATATATGTGATGACTGACCTAGTAAAGGGGATATGGATAGGGCACCAATAACACCCACTGTGCACTGTTTTCTCCTCTAAAAAACAGGACTAGTATCTAATATATAGCTGTGCAGATAAAAGGAGATTTTTTTTTCCAGTGCCTGGCATAAGGTAAGTATTTGACAAAGACTAGCAATTGCCATTGCTATTATCATCATTGCTGTGTGATGACAAGGTATGGAAATTTTAACAGAAATGGTGGGTTGCTCCTGTCCACTTCTTTTTATAAGTACCAAGCACTCAGGTTACCTCCAGCACTGCTAAGAAGGTGAACTGGAGACCAGTCTACCCAAAGCTATAGGTGTCAGAGTTTCTTCTTAAGAGTTCCTAACAAATCATGTAGTTCCAGTAGGATCCCCAGGTAAGGAAAGTAAAGCTGTGCTTATCTTTTAGCAGATGAACAGAATAGACTGGAAACACTAAGTCTTATTCCTAGAAGGGGTCATACTAACCAGTACTTTCTTGCAGGTAAACAAAGCTCAGACAGTTTCTAGAGGACATCTCTTACTGTGTAAAGGTTCATCCTTACCTACACACCCTCCAACACTTTTAGTCAGTGGCTTATAGTAAGATGACATTATCATAGAGAATAGATCTGCAGTTGCCAAGGGAGGGTGGTTTGGGGAGGGATAGACTGAGAATTTGTGATTAGCAGATGCAAACTATCATATATAGAATGGATAAACAACAAGGGCCTACTTTTTAACACAAGGAAATATATTCAATATCCTGTGATAAACTATAATAGAAAAGACCATGAAAAACTATATGTATATGTATAACTGAATCACTTTGCTGTGTCGTAGAAATTAACACAACAGTATAAATCAAATACACCTGAATAAAATAAAAATTTTTAAGATGTTATTATCAAATTTGCAAATTCACAGACTGAAAGGAGAACTAATATAGATAGATGCTAGATAAAAGAACATTAAGAGAACAATGCATTGCCAACAGGGGCAAAATTCCTCATTAATTTTTTTAGTCCTAGTAATTATAGTACCATCATAACACTTACTGAGCTTTTACTCTGTGCCTAGCCTGTACAAAGCATGGGACCAGCATCATCCAATCAGCCCAAATGATTAACAATACCTATGAAGTTGGTATTACTGTTATCCTCATTTATGGGATGGGGAAGGTCAATGGAGGAAAATGATTTGTCAACATAACACAACTGTGCAAGTAATGCTAACTCAGACCTATATGCTTCTGGGGCCATGATCTTGATCACTACGGTGTATTTGAATTACGGACACGTGGCTTTGAAATGTGGCTCTGCTCTGCCATTGACTGGCTGCATGAGCAAGTTGATTAACTCTTCCGGCTTCAGTTTTCTTATCTGCAAAATGAGGACAACAATAGCATTTCCCACAGAGTCATTGTAAGGATTAAAGGAAATAATATGGTAAAATATTTGGCAGGGTGATGGCCATATAAAAGGCCAGTGGTTCAATAAATAGTAACTGTGGCTGATATAGGTAATCATCATAAATTAACATAGGGTGGCAAAATACAGATTTAAAAAGATTTTTCCAACTTTGCCTCATGGCCCCAAACTAAAATTTTGATATTTATAGGTATAAAAGCAAATGCACAGGGTTTCCAGAACAACACAGTACAAGTATAAGACCTAGCTGGATGATAAGTAAAAAGAGAAATTCATTTAATAAATATTTATTGATTGCACCTACATTTTCAGACACCATTCCGATGCTAAGGAAACTACAGAAAACAAGAGAAATAAAACAAAATCCCAGCGCGCACTGAGCTCACACCTTTGTAGGATATGCAAAGCAGGGAAAAACAAACATGTAAATGCATAGTTTTCCAGACAATGACACAGGTTGTGAATACAAATTAAACCAACTATTGGGATAATATATTGAAGAGGGACTGATTAGCAAAAGCTTCTCTGATAAGAGGATTAGAGACGTGAGTGAGTGTGGGCATGTCAGAAGGTAGTATATATTTTTTTTCTGTGTAGAAGTTTGATTTTATTTCAGAATTAACTGAAGAATTCTATTTTTTTATATTGCATAATCAGAAAAGTTTATAGAATCATACAGAAAATAACTTTTTCTAAAATAATTCAGTTGATTTTTTTTTCTCATTCAAGTGATACCCCACACTTCATATCTACCTTCCCATGATTTTAATTTTTTTTGTCTTTTTGTCTTTTCTGGGGCTGAACCCGCAGCATATGGAGGTTCCCAGGCTAGGGATGTAATCAGAGCTGTAGCCGCTGGCCTACGCCACAGCCAGAGCAACACAGGATCCGAGCTGTGTCTGCAACCTATACCACAGCTCACAGCAATGCTGGATTCTTAACCCACTGAACAAGGCCAGGTATTGTACCGGCAACCTCATGGTTCCTAGTCGGATTCATTAACCACTGAGCCATGACGGGAACTCTCATCATTTTAATTCTCATTTGTTTCTCCAGAATAAGTAATGACAAAAGAATGACTGTATGCTCTGTTTTCATAGCATTGGTTAAGGTTCAGGTTTGCCTTTGAGACAGGCCAGGACCTGGGACCTGCAACCTGGAACCCTTGCTGCAGTGGCTACAATGCTTGCACCTGGACAAACATCTCTTTGAGCAACAAAATACAAAGAAACTAAAAGGGACTAAAAATAATTGGGTAGATGAGCAGTTGGGGTGAAGTGTGGGCAAGATGATACAAAAAACCTTAAAAACTCAACTGCCAATTCTGAGGAACCTAGAGCAAAAGCAGGGTATTAGCACATGCCCCCTGTACACAACACCACTAGAGGGATGGGCAGACCACTTATGCCACTCTCTGTCCTGACCACTGGACCCACCCTTGCCCTTGCTCCATATAAGAAATCAGCTCAACCCCCCTCAGGGAACTAGCAAGCAAGGGAACCAGTTGTTTTCTCTCCCCGCTGACTTGACCCCCAAAAGCCTTGCCTCGGTTTTCCTGTCTAGCCTCTAATCAATTTCTATTGATTAAAGAAGTTCAAGAACGCAGATCAGTAACACCTCAAGTCAGTTTTCAGACTTATCATGGAATTCAGATATCAATTTATCATCAGACTTCCATAAGCATAGATAATTCATAATTGAGTGTATTAAGATAAACACTTTCAAGATGTCCCCCCCCTAAAAAAAACACACACAACACAAACCTTTAGAAATAGGTCACAGACCATCACTGGAATCTTAAAATCATTTTATAAGTATCAGAAACTTGATCTTCAATTAAATGCTACCTCATCCACCTACAAAGGATAACTAGGTAACCAATGAAATATTGACAGTGAAACTTTTTAATGACTGGTATCCATTCTTGAGGGAAGAGTGTTTCAATCGGAGGGAACCACAAGTTTCAGGGCTGGAAGTGAGAATTCCTGGGGCAAGTTCGAGGGACAATGGAGAGGCAGGATACCTAGAAAAGACTGAGTGGGATGGGGAGGAGCAGAAGAGGAAGTCAGAAAGAAAGCATGAGCTTTCAGATCACAGTGAGAAGCTTGCAAACCATGGCGAAGATTTTGATTTATGTTCCAGCGACTACAGAAGAACTGACTGTTGAAGAACAAGGAGGGGAGGCAGGTAGCCTTCTGTGCAAGAAGCCATGATAGCATGAACCACAATGGGAACAGTAGAGTTGGTAAGAATTTCTAGAATTCTGGAAGTCATTTTAAAATAAAGCCAATAGGGTAGCTGATATCTAGAGACACAGTTGAAGAGAGTAAGAAACACCACCAAGATGACTTCAGCTTACTGGCCAAAGCAACTGACAAAATAGTCTTATTTCATGACATGAAGATTAGGGAGTGAGGGAAAATTTTTGGTTAGAAGGTACAACCAAGATTTTCATTTGGGGTCTTAAATCTGGGAGGTCTACTAGATATACAAAAGAAGTCTAGTAAGTAGTTGTTCATGGGTCCGTAAGCAGTAGTTCAGAGGAGAAGGTTGGTTTAGAAACACAAAATTGAAAGTCCTCAGTTTACAGATTTAAAAACCTGGAACTGGGAAGATCACAGAAGCAGTGCATGTGGATGGAAAAGAGAACAGGTTCAAAAAGGAGCCCTAAAAAACTCTACTGTTTAGAGTAATGGACAGAATTGCAAGGCCCTATTGGGTTCCACAGAGGAAAAGATGCTCTTTAATTTATAATGGAATTGATTATTTCCAAAGATAATGAGTTTCTGTTCCATACTCACAAGGAGCCCCATTTGACAGTGGTCAGAGATACTGCAGGGATTCCTCTATTGGATGGGAAAAAGAGCACCTGACCTTCAAGCTCAAAGCCATCAACACAGACAACAATTAGACAATTGACTAGGAATCAAGATATCTTTACTTAAAAATCTACCTTAACATGCTCTGTGGCCTTAAGCAACTCATGGAACCCCTTTACATCTTCAGCTTTCTTGCTGACAAAATAAAGTAGTTGGATAAGCTATTCTTTAAAATTTTCTCCTGAGATCTAAAGGTCTGTAATTACCAGGAAGCTTTTTTTTCTCTTTCTTTTTTGCTATTTAACTCAGATGCTACAAAACCTGGTTATAAAAAAAAATCCAAAATAATCTAACAAATCTAAAGAATTGCTGATTTGCTCAAAATTAATTACATAGATTCTTGGAATCAGACAAAGCAAAGCCTTTCTAGGTAGTTCTTGAGTTATCTTTGCCAGAGCTCCTGTCCACACTTCCACTCAGAGGTGATATAGCTGTACTTCTGTGATAAGCCATGGCAGAGCAAGAAAATTTAGCTCAGTTCGAATAATATGAGCCTTGACCATAAAAAAAAAAAGCACAGTGCTGGATGCCTTGGGACATGAGAATAAGTCTTATGGGCCCTCAGAATATGGTTGGTAGATGGCCAGAGATACGTTTCTAATAAAGGAGAGAAAAAAATGACTACTTGGAAATACATAGCAATGGATGCAATATGCCCCAAAAGAAGATGTACTATATGCTGGAAAGGTGGATTTAGACAGAAAAAAAGCCATTGTTCACCTTGGGGCTGGGGGATGAATAGGGTTTTCTAGGCACAAGGAAGAATAGGAGATTTGGGATCAAATAGGTCTGGGTTCCAAACCAACTCTATTAACTGTTAGCTGTGTGCCTTTGGTAAGATTCTTCATTCCTAAACTCAGGCTAGTATCTTCCTCTTAGGGTGGTTGTGATGAAAAATGTGATAATTATATGTAAAATACTACAATACTTGGCATCTTAAAAATAGTCAATAAACCATAGGTATTAACATCTGGGTAAAGGAAGTGGTGACAGAATCCCAAGGAAGACACAACGTGAATGAAGTTCATGAGTCCTGTATGCCCTGATCTTGACCTGTTTACAACTTCTCTTCCTCATCTTATTCTAGCTACTTTCCATTTGGACTGTTCTTATTACCACATGCAGCTACTTACTATCCCAAGTATAACTTATATTGAAGCTCATATTCTCCCCAATGCATTAATATATTACCCACACTAATTCTGCCCTATCTGCATAACACTCGTGCTATTATGTGCCTCTATTTTTCCTTAACTTACCTGTTTTCCCTTGAGTACCTTTATGTGATTAAAACATTTTTTACCTCTGTTTTAAATGGACTTCTAGCATTACTTTCCATACAATGAAGAGAGCCCAAAAAGCAATGCAATCTGAAACCCATTTAATTGAATTATAGTTATTGCTGTCTACCATCATTTTGGAGCTGGCGGCCCTACTGGCTAAGTGTTAAAGAATGGAGGGAGAGGTGGGGCTGGTTAGTGAGTAAGTATGGAAAGGTCTTAAAGATGTGCTGGCATTAAACTGAGGTCTTTAAAAAATTTTTTTCTAAATAAAAGTATTAAAGACAACTGGAAAGAGAAAACTTTCTTACTGTGTGGTTCAATAACACTTAATATTACATCTCTATATTGTGCATCTCAGCAGGGGAACCAAGACTTCCAGAAGCACTGCCTTTGCTCACACCATCCTGCTTTCTCTGTGTATCGCTATCCTTCATGACTTTCAATGCTCCTTGAGCTCCACCTCCTCCAGAGAGTCTCCCCTGAGTATCAGAGGTAAGATCTCTGCCTATACATCAACGTGCCTGGTATTTAGAAAAACCCATTTGGAAATATATCATGTACTTCTTCATGACTTCTGTTCTATGACCATAATATAGGCAATTTGCTCCTGCCTTTTTTGTCTTTTCTTGGGCCGCTCCAGCGGCATATGGAGGTTCCCAGGCTAGGGGTCGAATTGGAGCTGTAGCCGCCGGCCTATGCCAGAGCCACAGCAATGCAGGATCCGAGCCGCGTCTTCGATCTACACCACAGCTCATGGCAATGTGAGATCCTTGACCCACTGAGCAAGGCCAGGGATCGAACCCACAACCTCATGGTTCCTAGTCAGATTCGTTAACCACTGAGCCACGACGGGAGCTCCTGCTCCTGCTTTTTTTCATAAATCACTGTATATATTTTTTTTCCTTTTTAGGGCTGTTCCTACAGTATATGGAAATTCCCAGGCTAGGGGTCAAATCGGCACTGCAGCTGCCAGCCTATGCCACAGACATAGCAAATCAGAGCCACATCTGAGGACTACACCACCGCTCATGGCAACACTGGATCCATAACCCACTGAGCAAGGCTGGGGATCAAACCTGCATCCTCATGGATACTAGTTGGATTCCTAACTCACTGAGCCACAATGGGAACTCCTAATCACTGTATTTTTTTTTAACTTCCTCTTCATTATAAGTCATTTTAAGTGGAGAATCTGTCTCTTCTACCCACAATATCTTACTCCTTGAAAATGGTAAGCATGGAGCCAAGTACATAGAATAAGTGATTAAAAAGTGTGGTCAACGAAAGCATTGAAACTACGGCTATAGTGGAGGATGGAGATAATCCAGATGAGACTGAGAGTAGTGACATTAACTAGGTATGCCTGAAATACAAACATTTGAATATTGGGTAGTATGAAAACGTTTTCCTGAGTTGATATTTGCTGGGTGTGGCTTTGAAAGAGGAAGCGGTCAGCACTAATATCAGAAAACCACCATGTTTCCAGGATCCAACAGTAACACGGCTCTTACTAGGTGCTGCTGTCTTCGCCAGTTTTGTCAGGGTCCTTTATTTGCATCTCTCATTTGACTCCTTGAAAAACATGCATCACTCCTCTTTGGACATATATGAAAGCCCCATTTTTATCACTTTCTTTTATATGAAAGTCAACCAGCTGCAACACTAAAGCAGCCATTTCTCATTGTGACTGAACTCAAGGCAGGGAATTTCAGGAGCGAGAAAAACAAGCTTGAAGAAAGTAATGTGGGAAACAACATATCACATACAGGAGGGTAACATATTCAAATGAATCCTCTCTGGTCTCAGACCTGAAATTGGAAGACCAAACACAAGGCTTTATTCAGAGGATGGTAAGGCTCCTGAATTATTTTCTAATAAGCCATGTGTAATAATCAGGACATGAATCATCACAGAGCTAGGTGTATGGTCTGAAAGGATATAATTTCATTTCGTGCATTTGGGTAATGTCATTTTAGAGAAAATAAGATCACGAGAAAAGAAAGCAAGTTTTAGAAAGGAATCAAAATTGATTCCTTTTAGTGCTAAGGCTGTCCCTTGCCCTTCTCACTCCATTTTAAAATGTGATGGCAAGTCCCTTCACTCATAGAATGTTAGAGTCTCCCTGAGAAATCAATGAAAAATTCAAAAAGGGACTTTTGTTAGAACAAGGAGAGCTCTCAGAGACTGTCGAGTTCAATTCCATATTGCTCAACCCAAACAAGAGATCAGAAAGGAATGTGAAATGGCTCAGATGACTCAGTTACTTTTGGCAAAGGAAGGTCTGGAAGGCAGGTCTCTGGAACCAAATCTCTAGCCTTGGCCTATCCAAAGCTTCTCAAGTGCTCTTCTTGGAGCTCAGAGCCTGAAGCTGTCCCTCCATGTCAGCCTTGGCTGCATAATAGTGAGACATAGGAGTACAGTGATAGAGTTGAGTGAGGCACATCTGATACTCTCAGCTCTTCCACTCATGGTCCTGCAGGTCCTGAGAAGCAAATGGCTCACATCTGTGACTTCTGCCCTTGACACCTGGAGTATTTCTCTCTCCCAAGTCTCATGCTACTACTGACAATATACCTCCCTAAGCAAAGCTGTTTTTTGTCTGGAATCCAATAGACAGAGCTGTACTGAGAACAGACATGAAGACACAATTGTTTGCTTACTTCTGAAAAGGAATTTATCTATTTTTATTTTTTATCATAGTTGATGTACAATGTTCTGTCAATGTCTGCTGTACAGCAGTGATCCAAACATACACACACACACTCACACACATATTATTTTCCTCATATTATCTTCCACCATGTTGTATCACAAGTGACTGGATATAGTTCTCTGTGCTATACAGCAGGACCTCATTGCTTATCCATTCTAAATGTAATAGTTTGCATCTACTAACTCCAAACTCCCAGTCCATCCCACTCCCTACTCCACCCCCTCAGCAACCACAAGTCTACTTTCCATGTCTGTAAATCTGTTTCTATTCTGCAGATAGGTTCATCTGTGCCATAGTTTAGATTCCACATATTAGTGATCTCATATTTGTCTTTCTCTTTCTGACTTAAATCACTTAATATGAGGCTCTCTAGTTTCATCCATGTTGCTGCTAATAGCATTATTTTGGTTCTTTTTTGTGGCTAAGCAGTATTCCATTGTCTATTTGTACCACATTTTCTCAATCCATTCATCTGTCCATGGATATTTAGATTGTTTCCATGTCTTGGCTATTGTGAACAGTGCTGCAATGAACATATCGGTACATGCATCTTTTTGAATGAAAGTTTGTCCACATAAATGCCCAGGAATGGAACTGCTGGATAGTTCTATATTTACTCTTCCAAGGAATATCCATACTGCTTTCCATAGTAGTTTTACCAATTTACATTTCCACCAACAGTGTAGGAGGGCTCCCTTTTCTCCACACCATTTCCAGTGGGATTTTTTTTTTTTTAATTTTTAAAATTTTTGGCCATGCCCACAGCATGTAGGAGTTCCAGGGTCAAGGATCAAACCCATGCTACAGCAGTGACTTGAGCCACAGCAATGACAACACTGGCCTTAACCTGCTGAGCCACCAGAGAACTTCCTGAAAGAAAATTTACACCTCTTGTATAATTTGAGACAATCCACAAGACTGGTTTGAATGCCTTTCAATGCAATAGCCAGTCACTGAGTAAGTGTTAAATAACCCCCTAAGCTCCCAAAGGTGAAGTGAGCTTTGCCTGCAAGAACCTACTCTGTATTAAAATGGTTGAAGTCTTTTCTTAAATATATCAGCACTACTTTCTAGATGATTATACATCCTTGACCTCTGGAAATACAATGACTGTGCTCAAGAAATACAAGTGATTCTCCTAAATGAAAAAAGTACAGTTTAGTGATTCATTTTCATTAGTAAATGAACTTTGAGACACAAAGGGGATTATTGACTTGCTTGTGATAGCAATCACAGTGAACCTTAAGTAAAAAGGCATATTGCTTTTAAAACCAAAGAAAAAGCTATTGCCAAAAGGAGTTGTAAAAGTATATATACAAGGAATATATATTTTATTTTAAAGAAATCGTGTGTGTTTGTGTGTGAGTGTGTGTGTGTGTGTGTGTGTGTGTGTGTACGTACTTGAGTTCTTTCTTTATGGAACCATTTCCCTGCTAGTGAAAATTTCAAAGGACTGAGTGAAAAATTGCATTACCCAAAGCAGACCTCTGGTTCTGTTTCTTGGATAAAGAAAGTATGGAAAAACACCCCTACCTTCCAAAAAATATTGAAGATCTGATGTCTCTTGATCCCTTAGTTTAACCTTGAGTTCCTACAAATGGTAAGTTCAATTCCCCTTTTTCTATCTCCCACTCATAAAAAAGGATTCTAGTACAAACTGGGAAAAACAAATTTCTCTTTGGGACTATGATCAACACCAAGTAAAAAGAAGATCACCTTGCCTGTGAAGCCTCCTTTAACTTTTCTGGAGGCTACTAATCTCTCGAATCCTTGAACACCTTCTACATTTATGTCTGGCTCTAAAGTGCTCAGCACTGAATTGTTCGCTTATTGATTTGTATATGGTTCTTTCTCTCCAACAAGCTTGCAAACTCCTGAAAATAAGGATTATAATTTCTATTTATTTATGGCTTGTGGGACTCAGTATTGCATAACACAGACAAACATGCAAGCTAGATTTGCTCGACCGAGAATCACATGTAACTCTTCAGTCTTTGAAAACATATATCCAAATAGACTTAGAGTGTTAACTATGAGAGAGTGAATTTATTCTTTGGTAGCACCTGGCAATTTTTGACCCAATCATTCACAGTATTTTATTTTATACTGAAAATATGCAGTAAGAATAAAAATAATGACATTTGAAACATTAACTGCGTACTTTCTGAGAGCAAATACAGAGAATAAAATATCCCCTCAAGAGTGAAAATGTAATTAGAACTTTTCAAGCTAGCCAACTTTTGCTTTGTTCTTTTCTCGCTGCACTGACAAGAAGAGTAAATGACTAATTTCCTTAAACTGCGACTGAATCTTAAGAAATTAATTTCTGTAGCAATTAGCAATTAACTCTCTCAACTTGTGGAATAAGTAGGTAAACAGGCAAAGGCTATACATACTAGAGGGTTATTAAATGCAGCTGTAACCAGTTTCTTATTTTAAAAAATCTTAGTAGAATTACCAATTGATATTAAATGCACTCAATATCCTGAACTACATATAGAAAAAGTAATTTTGAAATCCATATCAATCACATTAAATCTCATGCAAGAAAACCTTCCCCCACCTTTGGTAAACAGAACACATCATGGTAGTAACAAGTATCATATCAACTTTTTACACATTTGGTGAGAAAGGCCATTAGGTTCATGAGACAGCCGTTCATAGCCTTGTAGACACAATTCGACATATTTTAGAACATAAGAATGATCATTTATAAATTAAATGAGTCCATTTACACATTGGACTTTTTTTTGCCACTAGCATAATTCAGCTGTCTATACATACTGGTATGAAAAATGACATAAATATATCCCTGCCACATCTATTTTTTGAGAGTACCAAAATACTCCATAGACATCAACAGGTTATTTTATATTACCATAAAGTAATTAAAGGAAAAGCATGAATTATCTCTATTTCTTAGATATGATATTTGATATAATATTACAGTCAAATATCATTATAATATTAGGGGTACAGAGACCTGCTTCTATATTCTCAAAAGAGGTCCTTTATTCAATAGAATTCAATATGATTTACTTATTTATTCTTTCATCTCACAACCAGTTTTTTTTGAGCAACCAGCCACCAGCTCTGCAGAAGAATAACACTGTCTCCATTCCTCCCAAACTAAGTGTTATGTCCAGAGCACTAACTTTTTTCTTTCTTTCCTTTTTTCTTTCTTTCTTTCTATTTATTTATTTAGTCTTTTTAGAGGCGCACCTGTGGCATATGGAAGTTCCCAGGCTGGGGGTTGAATTGGAGCTGCAGCTGCTGGCCTATGCCACAGGCACAGCAATGCAGGATCCTTAACCCACTAAGCGAGGCCAGGGATTGAACCTGAGTCCTCACAAATACTAGTTGGGTTTGTTACTGTTGTGCCACCATGGGAACTCCATAACTTCTTTGTTTGTGCCCTTCTGCTGCTTCCTTACTAAGACCACTTCTTTCCTGAAAGGCTTTTTGGCAGACACAGTATCACATTTTCCTAGCTCTCCTCTTCCCCTGACCATTCCTTGTCTTTGATAGTTTTCTCTCCTGATGACTACCCCTCTATTTCTTTAGGTTCCTTAAAGTTCAACTGTCAGCCCTCCTGTCTATGTCTCTATTCACCTCCATCTCCACTTGAGCTATTGGCATGCAAATGCTCCCTGCAAGACCAAACTTCATTGTGGAGTTTCAGGTTTGTATATTCTTCCATCTACCAGACTAATCTGCCTGGATAGAACTCAGACATCTTGAATCCTCATCTCAAAAACCAAACCTAAGATTTCTCCCAGTATCCCCCTCCCCCATTTCTCTTTCTCGCCCTTTTTTCCATCTCAACGTCTCCCAAATTCTCCGCCAGTATCTGGCTTCCTGTTCTATAGTCTCTTCTTCCCTTCCATATTCAGTTCTGGTTTTACCACTTGTCTTTCCTCCTGAAATTCACCCTCTGGGTGATTCATCTAAAACTGAGGGTGATTTTGCCCCCCAGGAGACATTGGTAATATCCGAAGACAATTTTGGTAGTCACAACTCATGTTACAGCTATCTAGAGGGTACAGGCCAGGGATGTGGCTGAACATCCTATAACACACAGCACAGTCTCCCCCACCACCCCTGCAATGCACATAATTATCTGGCCCCAATATTTTTTCTTCTATTTTTTTTCCTTTTATGGCCATAACCATGGCTTATGGAAGTTCTCAGGCTAGGGGTTGATTTGGAGCTACAGCTGCAGTTCTAAGGATCCTAGCTGCATCTGCGACCTTTAAGACTTTTCCCAGAAGTCTTTCCTGACCCCCTTTCGTATTTGTCCTGCTCTCAGATCAGACTCGGATTAGATGCCCTTTCTCTGTGCTCCCACAGTACACTGAGCAACCTTGCTCAGAACAATCAGCAGGGTGTTTTTCAAATTATCCACCTGCGCTATGCCCTCTTTGTTCATGTACAGGCATGGTGTTTTATCAGATTTCTCTGTAGTCCTGTGCCTGGTTCATAAGTAATCAATAAAAATTTGTTTAAATGAACTAGAAGAGTTAAGTGGAGATGGACTATATTTACTCATGGATTAACATTTTACTAGCATAAAGTGTAATTCTTCAAGATATTATTTTTATGAGTTCTCAGAGAATAATTCATCTTTCCCAAAAATAGTAGGATGTAATCAGAAACCTCCTAGCCACACCAAAATATGTTTATTGGTATTGAATCCCTACATTAGACTTTAAGCAACTTAAGTTCAACTTAAGATCAGGGCCAGGTCTTTATAATTCTTTGTCAATGAAATATGTCAAAACTATGCACTCATTAACTATTAATTGAACATACGAGTAACTGAGTGGTGGTGGGGTAGATGAGTGGATGGATACTTTAAACATTATACTCTCTTGACCTCTTTTTTTAAAATCTCTTTATGAGCACCTACTCATTAACATAGGGCTAAGAAACACTCCCTCTACCTCCCTACTTGGTCTACCTGTATATAGAGTTGTCCTCCATTTTGACAAGACTCAGGAATGACCAAGTACAAAGACTTGCGAGCATTTGAATGAATGGTTCATTATTTGTAAATTTCATTAAAGCATCTTGATTTCATTCATAGTCCCCAAAGTGAAGATCTCTTCCAATTCCTCATTCACTAGTGGGTATGATTCTCCTTCCCAATACCAATTTGCTCCTTCAACCAGTTTAGAATGTTTGGATGAGATACTTTTAAAATTTATTGTGGCCAAAATATGAACTTTAAAAGGAAAGCAAGCCTGATCACCATTTGCGTGATAATAGTGGGTTTTTTTTTTTCAATTCCCTTTAGAATTCCATCTTCATTTAAAACTATCATTTGCAATGTCAAGTCAACTGGAGTAGACAGCTTTGAGATCATCTACCCAGCCACCTCTAAGGCTGCCCCATTACAGAGAGGGATGGGCTCCACAGTCATGTGTAGCTGATGGAATTTGTTTCTAAGACAAATGATTATGAAAAAGAGGAGAGAGACAGAGAGTAGCTGCCTCAGTTCACAGTAGAATCAAGATCCTGGAATGCCCTTCCCTCCCTTCTTTTATCTGGTTCATTTTCATATATCCTTTAAACTTGTGGGGAGATACCACATAACTTATCATGCAAATCAGGGTATATTTAACAGTGAATGGGAGCAATAAAAAAAGAATTAAATTGTATGATTTTAAAAATATATAATTATGATGGATAATTTGATTTTAATATATTAGTGAACCAATAAAAAAGTTCTACTTAATAACCATTTTCAAAATAAAATTAAAAAATAAAAATAAAAATAGGAGTTCCTGCTGTGGCACAGTGGGTTGAGGATCTGACTGCAGTAGCTTGGGTCCCTGTGGAGGTGCAGGTTCGATCCCCAAGCCAACAAGCTGGTTAAGGATCTGGTGTTGTCACAGCTGTGGCACAGGTTATAGCTGCAGCTCGGATTCAATCACTGACCTGGGAATTTCCACATGCTTCTAGTGCGGCAAAAAAATAAAAATAAAAAAAAAATTAGCACACTTCTTGTGTAGTAAACATTAAAATACTTCATGTCCAGATTCTGATCATTGTACTGATTTTATCAGAGACTCTTTTGGTTGTAGAAAATATACACAAGTAGTAAGCAAATTTTCTAAAAGGATTGTAAAGCACTATAAAATGTTACTAAAAGAAGTATGTTGAGAAACAACATAAACAGAAAAAAATATTTATGTATATATTTAGATACTTTAAATAGATTTTTATCCATAATGTTTCTCTACTATCATGTCACTAGTAGTATCTGGAAAATGCTTCTTTTATTTGATATAGGCCTACTATTTCAATTTTTTTTGTTAAAATTACCTGCAAACTTCTTCAGAGATGCAGTTTATGCATAAAACATAAGAAATTGTGGACATTTCTACTGGCACTTTTTTGGGTATACCATAAAATTTTTAACTGAAAAATTATTCTCTCTGTAAGTGCTAAAGTACTTGGTAAGGAAAAAGCAAATCATGCTACATGAAGTGTAATCTTAAATTTTAATATTTTTATATTGAACACGTAAATATCCTTATAGATATTGGTGGGTTTGTGCTTTTATTTATATAAACTATAAATGTCTTTGCCAGACGTTTCCATATAACACAATACATCGTCATCTCTATTATGATTCTTTTGAATGTTTAAAAAAACTGAAATACTCCAAAATGTGTAAGTACATTCAACAAATAAGAGTACCAAGAAAAAAATTTTCCCATAATTCAGGATATTTCAAAATGCAATTCCAAAATTCCAAAATTAAGCCTTTTATACCAGCTGAGCTCTTGTTATTTAATTTGTTTAGTTTTTCCTTTTGTAAAGATCCATTTCAATATGTTTCTGTTTGCAAGCATTGTCCACAATAATTACAGTCTGTTACATATTCAAACTATGAATAATTTTACCACTCCAGTCTTTGAATACTTTGATTCTAAATTTCTAACTAATTTTGAACTAAATGAAAACAGAATTTGAAGTGGACTCTGGTGCTTCTTCAGCAAAATTTGCATCTTCTAGTGGTCACGTGGTTAGTGACACATCTATAGTCTCCACAGTGGGTTGGAAATTCAACAAACTTTTTGTGCAAGTTACATGTTTATCATCTACTTTGTAAAAGAGCAGTAAATCCAGTACTTAACATCTCATTAAACATTCATTTCATTTTTTCTGTTATCCTTGTCAAAAGGTTTATTCCAAAATAAAAAAGATTGCAGATAGTTAGTTGTACACTTGAACCATACAATAAAAGACAAAAAAACTATAGAACAAGATTGCCCATTCTTTATTTTCAATACACATTTTCCAAACCATGAGCAAACTTTCCCCCATTTTCCTACTAATTCCAATCACTAGTGTCCTGGCAGCTTTAGGAATCGGGGTTAGGGTTTAGCTGTACTTAGTCCCTGAGGTCTGAGAACTCTGTTGTATCAGCAAGCATAATGCATGCAGTCTTTCAAGGAAAGTTGGAGGTGGAAAGAGCTGGGAATAGAGAGAGAGGTTGGTCTTTGTCTTTCACCTTAAACTACAAGTTACAATGAGAAATCTCTCCACTGTGTACCCAGATCTCACAAACTACTATACCAGATTATGGCAGAAGCTGCAAGCAAAGGAAGACGCTGTCAGACACAACCCAGGTCATTTTAATAAAAGAAATCATAAAACCATGTCCTTAAAAAATTTTGAATAGATGATGAACCAGAATGATGACAGGAAAACAGGCATAGGCCAGGACTGGCTCAGGCAAAACCAGGATATGTGATCAACATCCTAATGAAGCCTTTTGCTCTTCTAGCCCTAACTGAAGATAGACAAATTTTTTTTTCCCCAATTCTCCTAAGTGACTAATTTGGCCCATGAAATATGTTAATAAAATTGATACTGCCAGTTGTTATCTTTAAAATTAGCGATGAATCCATCCTCAAACCCAATGGATTGACCTCCCAGTTTGCTTTGTTTTTAGATTAGTAATGAATTTTAATGAATTGTTTTCCTGGGAACATAAATTAACATCCAATGGTTTTGTGTAAAAGCAATCAGCTTGTTATCCCCTGAGTAACTCTATAAGTGAAAGATTTAAACAGAAAATAGAATGGAGCTTAGTGAAAACTTGTGTTTTTTGCTTTTTTTCCTTCAATGTTATAGACACATCTGGGGCATTTGGAAGTTCCTGGGTCAGGGGTTGAATGCAAGCCACAGCTGTGGTGATGCTTGATCTTTTAACCCACTGCACCCAGCCAAACAAGCTGCAGCAAAACAAGATGGATTCTTAACCCACTGTGACACAGTGAGAACTTCAAAACTCATGTTTTGATGTGGGAGAATTCAAATATCCCCTACTTAGTCTTCCTTGGACTAAGAACTCTTAGGATATTAGTGTAGGTAGCTCTTCAAGGACTCAAGAGATTGCTGAATTAGGGTGTGTGGCCCAGGGTTACTGACATAAATTCAGATTCGAATAGGACATCCACTAAGGACAAACTAAGGGTAACTGTGCTATGTAGCAGCTGGTAGGATGTTATATTAAAAAAAATGTTAAAAAGTTAATATTCAATTGCCTCTCCTCTGTCACTTACTACAATTTTTTAACACTGCTCAACCACAGTTTTCTTATCTGTAAAACAAATATGTTAACATCCTCAGGGGAGAGAATGTTGTGGATTAAATAACACAATGGCACATAATTGGCCCTTAAACAATATTTGTTGAATTTTAAATGATGAAAACTAATTAGATAGAAACAAAGAATTAGAGAGGAATAAAATAAACAACATTGTGATAAAAATATTGTTAGCATATAAGTAACACAAATTTTTAAGATAATAATTGGTAATTATATTTTCCCTTGAAGACTTGAAAATATCCCAGTCATTTATTATGCCTAACCTAAGGGTAAAAAGTTAATTAAACAGTTCAACTTTAAGGATAGAATTTCACCAATGAAATTACACTATGCAAGTTAATGATGTAGGGAACTTCATGCCTCAAAAAAAATTTTTTTTTTTGTCTTTTTGCTATTTCTTGGGCCGCTCTCACGGCATATGGAGGTTCCCAGGCTAGGGGTCGAATCAGAGCTGTAGCTGCCGGCCTATACCACAGCCACAGCAACGCGGGATCCGAGCCTCGTCTGCAACCTACACCACAGCTCATGGCAACGCCAGATCGTTAACCCACTGAGCAAGGGCAGGGATCGAACCCGCAACCTCATGGTTCCTAGTCGGATTTAACCACTGTGCCACGATGGGAACCTTGTAAATTTTATTGTTTATTTCTTGTTTTTTTGTTTCTAACTTACAGGCCAAACTATTGTTACTATAAATTGACATAAGTACATACTGCACGATTAAAGAAAATCTATAACAAAAACTAGTTGATAAAGATAAAGCTGAACTGACATAACGTAAAAAGTTTAAAAAGCTAAGTAAAATTAAAAATGGTAATTAGCTAAATATCACACTGATTATACTCTGAGAATAAAGCATCCTTCCAGAAAGGAGAAAAAAAAAAAAGGGAATCCCAACTGTCTCTGTAATAAAAGCTTTGCAACTTTCCTTGGGTGCCATATTATTTAGCTTTTCAGTAAGTTCTAAAGACATGAAATTTTTTTTCCAGGATATAAAATTTTAGTAAACTTATATTTACTTAATAGATTATTATTAATTATTCTTGAATAATCTTTAAAAATTAATATTTAAAATAAAAATCTACAAGTTTTTTTGCTTACTGTTTGATTTGTATATATTTTTTCACTACATTTAGTGACTTCACAGGACCATCTTTTATATCATGTGGATTCTTGGAGCTTTATCTTATTTTCTAACTTTGTTTTCTTCTTCACTCCCTCACTCATTTTTGTTTTTATTTCAATGCAGAAAATGACTTTATTTTTAATCAGTTATTTGTATCTTTGAAAAAGGCCTCATATTAGTTTCTGGAATTATGTGGGGGATAAACTGATCAATTAGCATTTTAAAAAAGTAACAAGCCTTAGTAATTCGTTGAATGAGATATTCTTCAGTTTCATAATAAAAATGTGTACTTAGGTATTCCTATTAGATGAGACTTTATAGGAAACAATTTTAAAAAGATCCTACCTTGAACTCCTTCATTATTAACTGTGGCTAGAAATCATGAAATTTGCTGAATAAAACCAAGTTCATCAGAACAGACAGGATTACTTTCTTTCTTTCTTCTTCTTCTTCTATTTTTTTTTTTTTTTGCCAAGCTCACGGCCTGAAGAAGTTCCTGGTCCAGGGATCAAACCTGAGCCACAGCAGTGACAAAGATCCTTCACCCCCTGAGCCACTGGGGAACTCCACCAACTCACTTTTTTTTTTTTTTTTGCTTTTTAGAGCCACAGGTGTGGCATATGGAAGTTCCCAGGCTAGGGGTTGAATAGGAGCTACAGCCACCTATGCCACAGCAACGCCAGATCCAAGCCACGTCTATGACCTATACCACAGCTCATGGCAATGCATGATCCTTAACCCAACTGAGCGAGACCAGGGATCAAACCCACATCTTCATGGATCCTAGTCAGGTTTGTTACCACTGAGCCATGATGGGAACTCCAACTACTCACTTTTTAAATTGAAACAGTAATATTATATCACACACTAATTTGTCTTATCTCCACATTTGTCATTTGTCATAAGACTCTCAGTGATGTGCGTATTTTACTGAATGCCCTCTTGTTTATGAAGATAAGAGGTAGTTCCTTATAATTAGAAACTTTCAGTATCCATTGCTAAGGGATTTAAAAATATATATACCTTTTTTTTTTTTTGTCTCTTTGCTATTTCTTAGGCCGCTCCCGTGGCATGTGGAGGTTCCCAGGCTAGGGGTCCAATCGGAGCTGTAGCCACTGGCCTACGCCAGAGCCACAGCAACGCGGGATCCGAGCCGCGTCTGCAACCTACACCACAGCTCACTGCAACGCCGGATCGTTAACCCACTGAGCAAGGGCAGGGATCGAACCTGCAACCTCATGGTTCCTAGTCGGATTCGTTAACCACTGTGCCATGACGGGAACTCCAAAAATATATATACCTTTATGTACATAATTTTTTCAATTTTTTGTAAGCATATAAATACATAACGTATATACATGAATTACTCCCAGAAACTAATGACGTAAGCACATTTTGGCTACATGAATTACATGAATAACAATTTTTATTCAGCAGCTACAAGAACTTTTAATATTGCAAGCGGGAAATACATATTTTAAAATTTGCAGGGTGTTCTTTTGTTAGATGATTGAAAAGTCTGCTTCTTAGGACGTGATGTCCTTTGTTTCTCGTCATGACTTATGCAATAGTAGTGTATTGCTTCTATAATGAAGTTTGTTTGTGCACTGACATTTGTGGAAGCTACTGTTCTAAAAACACCCTGTCAGATAAAAAAGAGAGGGTAAAATTTAGCTCAGTTCAACACATAACATGATTTATTTCAACCTGATTAGTGATGAATAACTATCAGACTATATATTAGTAGGACAACACAAGACAATGAATGCAAGAACATGCAGTATAGTAGAAGTTAAATATTTGAGAGGAGAGTAAAAAAACTTTCAAAACATCAAGCTATCCCTATCCACAGCATTTCCTATTTTATCATTTTCCACCATAAACATGAGACCCATAATAGATGGATATTGATCAGCCAGCCAGTTTTCATCACCTGATCATCTGCCACCAGCCATTGCTTTGAGGTTCTGGTGACTCTGTAACAAGGAAGAACAAATCTGACCCCATATTGGATCTGTTTCTTTTATTTTAACCTCTTTGTTCTATTGTTTTTGCTACAAGTTAAGAATGCTGCCTAGGAGTTCCCTTGTGACACAGCAGGATGAGGACCTGGTGTTGCCAAGGCTTTGGCTTAGGTCACTGTTGTGGCACGGGTTTGATCCCTAGCCAAGGAACTTCTGCAAGTTGTGGGTGTGGCCAAAAAAAAATAAAAAGGAATGTTGCCTATAGCCTGAAATATACAGGACTGCCCATTCTCAATTGCTCTGGCCATTCATATAGAAATGAAAAGCTGCAGAACAAAAACAGAACAATTATCTTATTAGAGATTTACAAGAACATCATGACCTGATCTATGTGGACAATTGCAAGAACAACAGATTCTGACACCAGGAAGTTTGCAACAACCAACCTTGCAGCCTCCCCTTTTAATATTAAAAAAAAAAAGAGCATGAATTCTAACTCAGGTAAGGTGGTTCTTTGGGACTCTGGTCCACTATCTTCTTGGTCTGCTTTCCAAATAAAGTTGCTATTACTTGCCCCAACAACTTGTTTCTCAAATTATTGGCCTGTCGTGCAGCAAGCAATATGAGCTTGGACTCCATAACAACTTTCGGCTCTTCTAAGTAGTGGTCTTTCTTGGGAGCCCTTTTATCCCATCTCTCTTCCTTCCGTATTTTCTGAAATAAGTCTTATATCTTCAGAATCCTATTCTCAATATGACAGCTAATTCATCTGAAAAATTGTGGCATACTTAATGAAATTCTACAGTCTAAGAGACACCCTAAAAAACAAAAATGATGTATTTCCCTGATAAAAACACAAGACATCATTGAGGAGTGAGGACTGGCACTGGTTGCTATTATTATTGAGGATAGTTTGTTGTTTTGGGAACTGTGGGGTTACTATCACATTAACTGTGCTCATACAATACATCCTTACTTCTGTAATATTAAAATGAAGCATAATTTAGGATTACAAAAGTCCAAACATTCTATCGATCATTTACTACAGAAATTCAAATCTCCACACATTATTGGCCACAGGTAAAGTTCTAAATCCTTTTTATGGCATGGTGGAGCCCTGTTAGTTCTCCAAGTTTGTTCTGTTCTACAGTCAAGACTTAACCTTCCTGCAGTTCTGTGCAGCCAACATGTGGGTTCTAGAGTTTGCTCTACTTTCTAGAACTCTCCCATACCTTTAACTTGAAATGCATACTATTTAAGGTTGACTTCAGAATCACCTCCTTGAATAAACCCATTTTGTCACTACCTTTGTTTCCCACTGTAGCTTGTGCTTCTACATAGTTTTAGTATACAACTCAGCAATGGACTGCCCCTATTTGTGTACTTATTGATTTTCCTGTATGGATGTTAAATGCTCTAAAGGTTAGAATAGCTAGTTGTTCACTCTGAATCTCTATGATTGATCTCTATGTCTGGAACATGGTGAATATTTAATAAATGTTTGTTAACTGGAAATTAATAAAAAACTATGCATATTTGGATTACTGAAGGAGCCGTTGATACAATAACTTTTCCAACATGTTGCTCAAAGGAGAAACCAAAGAACCACAGACATAGGCAGAAAGAAATGAACTTATAAAGAAACTAAAAACTGGTTTCTTCCATGGTGGGGAAAGGAAGCAAATTTAACCTAATTAGAAAAAGTGTATTTGTACATCTATAGACAATAATCATTTGCACTGCTATTAGTTAACCACATTTACAGAGTTGTAGACAGCTCAAAGACAATTAAAGGTATTTAAACCTCAATATATTCAGATGGCCAGGAAGGGGGTCTTAATATACAAAACTTAGTTTTTCATTGAAGATATTTTCAGAATTTTTTTTTCCATTTCAAAAAGTCTTTTAATGGGTAAATTGTCCATTTCATGACACTGGTGTGAGCTTGAAATGAAAATATCAGTGATGCTGGATCAGAACAGGAATTCAAAATTCCTAACACATGGAATTTCCCTTATCTCACCTCTTGAAAAAACACCCAATCATTTTCCCTATATTTAAACTGGATGATTCAGAAAAAAATAGAGCTGACTTTCATGAGATTTAGGCATCTACAAGCATACCACTTCCGGCAGTAGAAGAAGATGATAGCTAAACAAAGGGCAGACTTAGGGTCTCCTAGGGAGAATCTGTCACACAAAAAGAATTGTTGGCAAGGCCCAATAAGCCAGATTTGCAACAGAATCTTTTGCTTTGAGTCAGAGCGCTTTGTTACCAAAAAATAATAAAACTAACTTGGGCTGCCTTAATTTTTTTTTTAAAAAAAGCAAATGAACAATCTCCAACTTTCTATCTTTGTAACATTCGGCAGAAAGATATCAGATGTGGCAGAATCTGCAAGAAGGCAAGAGAAGGATGCAAAAAAAAAAAAAAGGAGCAGGACTCAGGGAAGATCTGAGCTGGGGAACCAAAAGGCAGGCAGGCAGTCTTTCAATGAAATCACTGATGCATCTGCAAAGATGTTACCACCGACAGAAGCCACTGCCATCTATGCTGAACCTTGCTGTGGTCATCATGGCTCCTAACTTAACCTTCTCTCCTGGGTCACTTGCCCCAGAATCAAAGTCTCAGGCTGCACCATCTGATTGGCTGAGCTTACACAATATGCTCTGCCCTGGCTCCAGGGGAATTATCAGGCAGATAAGACTACCTTTCACTTTAGCTTTAGACTGATCTGATGCATTGTGCCAAGACAAAGAGGGTAACAGATACACCACTGTCTAGTAGCAAATGCTCAGGGCTGTCTGGGTGTTGAAACCAAAGAGAGGATCTCTGTTGGGTATGGAGAGTAGATGAGATATAAATCTATCTCTGATGCATTTACTTTGTCAGTATGAATGTACCTTGAAGATAAGCACTATGGGAATCAAGAGGGAGAGCCTATAATGCCAGAGTCAAGAAGTTGGATCCCTTCTTAAAAGGTAGAATACAGTGAGGAAAGGAAGCCTTTCACAACCAGCATAGGACTGCACACACTGGAGTTTTATAACTGCAGGAGGTCAGGCAGCAGCCCATGAGAGGGTACAAGGGTAGGTGAGGCAGCAAGGAAAAGGGACGTGGAGCCCCCCCTGGAGCCTCAAGCTGGCAAAAGAGGGTTTAGCGGTCCCATGCTCCTACCTAGTGAGGTTCAGGGAGACATCTGATCATAGGAGTCATTGATGGTACCCCCTAAAATATATCATGTCTTAATTTTCCCATCATTTTTGCTTATGATGTTCTTCCTCATGATGCTTTTCTACCCTGAAAAGGCCTTCTACTCTTTTTTATTTTAACCCAACTTTTAGAAACAATTGGACAATCCCATCTCTTAACAAGGCATTTCCTGACCTAAACCAATCCATATTGTTTTCTTCGTTATCTGAATTGTTGAAGCTCTCACCAGGCAATTATAGTACTTAAAGTCAAACACTGTCTATGACCTTTTCTAATTGCTTCTGAGCCAAAAGATTTGCCTCTTCAACCAATGTGGGGACCCTATGAAGAAACTGTACTGTCAGATTTGAAATTCCCTAAGTTTATAATAGGTACTTTATAAATACTTCTTTCTTCAGGAGTTCAGCCCAGGATGGAATGGACAGAAAGCAGAAGAGATGGTCTGGGTTCAGCCTATCACACACTGGTTATGGGATAAATACTTCATTCAGCTGTCCATCCATACTCCCTCATCAATAAAACAGAGACAAAGATGATGAAGCTAAAAAAAAAATACCATCACCAAGATCCAGCTCAAAGTGCTATCATAGGGTAATAAAAATACAGCAAAACGTTTTCAAACCTTAAACCCTGCATTATAAAAATACTACTTTTGAACGTATGATATTAACTACTATTAGCATCAAACAAAAATAATGTACCTAGCAGAATTTCAAATGTCATAGCAGGTTGGAGACAGAAGATATTTTTGGAAATGGACATTCTAGTGTGTCTCCAATTACAGGATATAAGGAGTCTTAATTTTGCTTAAAACTTTCCCTACTGTCTGTCCCTGTCCTGACATGGCCATGTAAGCCTGGTTCTGCACCTTAGCCAAATTCCTCTCCTCACACCACCTCCCTTCACAATAACAACATTTTACATTTAAACAGCACTTTACAGTTTATAGAACACTTTCACACCTACTGTCTCATTTGATCTTTGCATGCACACAAAAACTCCAAGACAGAAGTGTTAATACTTAATAAACTCCCCCAAATGTTTGAGGCTCTAAAGGTAAAGCAAAAGTTCTTTAGTGAAACATCTCTCTCTGAGGAGACTTCTTTTTTGCAACATCAAATTATCTCTAATTTAATACTTAGTATTTAAGATAACAACTGGAAAGTTTTTAAGACTAATTTTACAACTTTTTAAATCTCTACCCCAAATTTAAATTGAAAAACTTCTGTATCTATTTGTACTTTCTAGGCATCTATATTTACACAGCACTTTACAGATTATAAAACATTTTCTTACTTGCCATCTCCCTTAAATTTGTACACACACAAAGGTTAAGACATGAGGTCAAAATCACAGCTCATTCTTTCATCTTTGATTCTCTTGGGATACAAAGTACAGGAACCTCTAAAATACTGAATACATGTAGATTAAACATAAAGGAAGGGGATGAAGAAAAACAAGGACGAAAGGGAGAGAATGATATGACTCAAAAGCAAGGAAAAATCAGTGTCCATGGAGATACAGAAGAATTGTTCTTATTTTTCTCTGTGCAGAAAATCCCTTAAATTACATTAATATTCAATTCTCATACTCATACTTTGTCTGGAGCATTAAATTACAGGTTTTGCAAAGAAGGGACTTATTAACTATTAGAATTAGGAGATATTCTCTTTACTTTTTTTTTTGTCTTTTTGCTATTTCTTGGGCCGCTCCCACGGCATATGGAGGTTCCCAGGCTAGGGGTCCAATCGGAGCTGTAGCCACCAGCCTACACCAGAGCCACAGCAACGCGGGATCCGAGCAGTGTCTGCAACCTACACCACAGCTCACGGCAACACCGTATCGTTAACCCACTGAGCAAGGGCAGGATCGAACCCTCAACCTCATGGTTCCTAGTTGGATTTGTTAACCACTGCGCCACGACGGGAACTCCTCTCTTTACTATTTTTTAAAAGTGACATATATTTGAGAATCCAAAACTTTCAGTCAAATAGGGAATGAAAATAATCCTTACATGGGATCAGCCTCAGCTTTCAAATCAAAACTCCTTCTCTCATTATTTAAGATGAGAGAGTTTGAGTGTCTCTATAAATGAATCTTTAATCTTTCTAAAAGGTGATGTGGAAATCTTAAATCTTTTTTAACATTCAGTGGCAATCCTGTACTTAAATCATTTTTTTAAGTGCAGAATAAAGCTTGTAATAATGTTTGGTTGGTTTAAAATGACAGCAAGTTTGCAAACCATTCCTATATATACCTGCTACAAATGTTTCAAACTGAAAACAAGGAGCCATCTCTTTGAAGTGAAAATAAATACAAAGTAACAATTTCAACCACACACCCAAGTCAACTCTATAGAGAGCTGAAAAGAAGTAACTTGGGAAAATATAATCCATGATTCAAAATGAAGGCATCTAGTTTTATTTAACTAGGGAAATTTTATGTCATAATAAAAGACATGTGGTTGTCTTTAAATCAAGTTGGAAGAGAACTAAATGAACACACTTCTTCATCCCCCAAATCCCTTTGAAAAGGACAAATGAAAAAATAAAAGTAAATGTAAAAGAACACTGGGAATTTGGAACAATGAAGGATTTCCTGGAAGATACAAAGCAGATGGGAATATACTAATGTCAAGATCCAGCCATGCTATGATTATCTTAACCAGAAAAGCCTTACCCTAGGATAACAGCATTCTTGGAAGAACTGGATCATATGCAGTAAAGAGAAAAATTACAGCATTTTGGAACACCAATGAGTGTAGCTAACTCTTAGCATGGGTAACTTTTTTTTTTTTTTTTTTGCTACCTGGAAAAAACAAAAACAAACAGGAGTATATTCTACCAAATTAGGAACTTTGACATGGGAGACTCCAGCAGTGGGCACAGGTGCTAGAAATATGAGACAAAATCCTAAGTAAAATATTTCCCGGGATAGTCAAGGAAAGCTTAAGCTGGTTGCAGGTCAATATTCTGCCCATTTTCTCCTCTGAATAATAACTACAGGCAAAACTCTTGTTTTTAAGACCTGTAGTTACTGGCAAACAAAAGTTATCCAGTCTGTGGAAATATACTAAAGCTATCAAGATTGTACTATATGAGGCATGGAGAGGAAGTATAATAACTTGGGAAAAAGTAACAACCTACTATCCCAAAGACAAATCTGAATAAAGAGATTAAGCACAAAACAGGAGAGATTAAAAATGAGTAGAGCTAACACCCTCAGAACTAATATTGATGAGAATGTTAAGAACAAGTGAAAAAAATTTTAAATTACACAAAACACATAAATAACATAAGACAGGATAAACACCAAAATTAAAATCAAAACAAAATAATAGAAGGCTAAATAACAGAGTGGACCCTCATAAAAACTGGAGACCCAGAACACTAAGCACAGGGACCTCCTCTGCTGAATGCAGTAGACAAGAGTTGGACAACGTGAGAGAAAACTTATGACATAATGACTGACATATCAGCAGTCTAACATTAACCCAACAAGGCTTTTAGAGAGAGGTAACAGTTAAGAAGAAATAATCCAAGAAAAAAAAATTAAATTCCATAGAAAAGCTTCATAAAATAACAATAAAGAGACTACGTTAAGGCCAAGATGGGGGAGTAGGAAGACTCTGAGCTCACCTCTTCCCATGGGCACACCAAAATGACTACTGTTTACAGAGCAGCAATGGATGAAAAAGGCCAAAATCTAGGAGACAGATCTTCTACAACTAAAGATATAAAGGAGGAACCACAACTAGACAGATATAAAGGCAGAGTCATGGTGTAGTCTAGACCCGCATGCCTGGGTGGGCAACCCCTAAAATGGAGGATAATTACAATTGCAGAGGTTTTTCCCCAAGGAATGAGGGGTCTGAGCCCCATGTTGGGCTCCCCAGCCTGGGGGTCCTGCACTAGGAATCCAAGCTCCTAGAACATTTGGCTTTAAGGCCAGTGTACTTTCAGGGGACCCAGAGAGC
This sequence comes from Phacochoerus africanus, assembly GCF_016906955.1. Taxonomy (NCBI): domain Eukaryota; kingdom Metazoa; phylum Chordata; class Mammalia; order Artiodactyla; family Suidae; genus Phacochoerus; species Phacochoerus africanus. Next base: position 86,620,417 of record NC_062544.1, on the reverse strand, counting down.
TGTGGGAAATAGAGACTCTTTTAAAGGGAGCACAAAAAATCTCACATGCTCCAGCAAGCAGGGCAGAAGCAGTCATTTGAAAGGAGCCTGGGACAGACCCATCTGCTGATCTTAGAAAGCCTCCTGGAGAGGCAGGGGGCAATGGTGCTCACCCTGGGGACATCAACTCTGGAGGCAGCCATTCGGAGGAGCTGGTTCCATCACAAGGATACTGATGCTGACAAAGGCTACTCTGGAGTTCTCCCTTAAGTTTATTGGAAACTAGACCTGGTCCTGTCCACTGGACTTCTGATGTAAGTACTAGGATACTTCAGGCCAAGCAACCAGCCAGTGGGGACACAACCAGACCCACACCTAGGCCAGCTGCCTTAAGAGCCCCTGAGCCCACACCATCCCACCTGCCACGAGCAAGCTGAAACACCAACTCTAACACCTCCAGAGCCCTGTAGCCAGAGACACTGTGCTCTGGCCCCACTTATCAAGGGGCAGAAGCCAGGCCCAAGACCACCAGAGCCCTGCATCCTCTTATTCCTTTACCTAGCTCACCCACTATCAGGTTGGCACCAGCTGTCGGGACCCCTGGGCCTCAGCTCCATCCACTGGTAGGCCAATATGAGCTCTGAGTCACTTTAGACTCCTCAGCCAGCTGCCTTGGGATCTAACCCAACTCATCAAGAGGCCAACACCAGCTTTGGGATACACCAGAACCAATAGCCAGGCAGGTCAGGAACTGGTCTCAAATGCAAGTAGACCAACACTCTATCTGGGACCCCTAACCAACAACCGTGCACTCCAGAACCCAGCTTCCACCCACCAGTGGGCCAGCACTAGCCCCTCCTCAGGGTCCTGCAGCCAGGAGCCTTGTGACCCAGCCCCACCAAACAGTGGCTAGCAGCCTTTGCATAAACAGAGCCTAGAAATGAACTAGCCCAGGGGTCAGCCACACCTACTAGACCACCCAAAATACTCAGCCTGTTACAACAGAAGGACCCACACAGCCCAAAGAGGAGGCACTCTAGATCACACATCTCTGGTGACCAGAGGGGAGTGCACTGCTGGGATGCATAGGATGTCTCCTGCATAAAGACACTTCTCTAAGGTCAAGAAATGTAACCAAGTTACTGGATACATAGAAATAAAATCAGCAATTCGTGCAAAATGAAGTGATAGAGGAATATGTTCCAAATGAAGGAACATGATAAAATCCCAGAAGAAAAACTAAATGAAGTTGGGATAAATAATCTATCCAATAAAGAGTTCAAGGTAATGATCAGAGAACCCAGGAAAAGACTGGATGAACAGAGGGAAAAGTTAGTTCTTAACAAAGAGTTATAAAAAACAAAGAACAACCAGAGGTGGAGAATGCAATAACTGAAATAAGAATACACTAGAAGGAACAACATTAGACTAAATGACACGGAGGAAGAGATCAGTGAATGGGAAGACAGAGAAGTGGAAACCACTGAAGCTGAACAGAAAAAAAAAGAAAAAGGAATAAAAAGTGAGGACAGTTTAAGAGAACTCTGACATAACATAAGGTCAAGTGTATAAGATTCACATTAAAGGGGCCCCAGATGGAAAATAGAGAAAGGGGGAGAGAACATATCTGAATACATAATAGTTGAAAACGTCCCTCACTTGGGAAAGGAAACAGACATCCAGGTCCAGGAAGCACAGAGAGCCACAAACAGGATCAATCCAAAAAAGGAACACCCAAGACACATTGTAATTAAAATGGTAAATCTTAAAAATAAAGAGATAATACTAAAAGCAGCAAGGGGGAAAGGCAACAAGTTAAGTACAAGGCACTCCCATAAGTCTATTTGCTGACTTTTTTTTTTAAGGGCTAAACCCTTGGCATATGGAGTTTCCTGGGCTAGGGATCTAATGGAAGCTATAGCTGTGGCCTGCACCACAGCCACAGCAACACCAGATCCAAGCCACATCTGTGACCTACACTACAGCTCACAGCAACGCCAGATCCTTAACGTACTGAGCAAGGCGAGGAATGGAACCTGCAACCTCAGGGTTCCTAGTCTGATTCGTTTCTGCTGTGCCATGACGGGAACTCCTATTTGCTGACTTTTTAACAGAAACTCTGGAAGCCAGAAGGGAATGGAACAATATATACCCAGCAAGAATTCCATTCATATTTGATGGAAAGATCAAAAGTTTTACAAACAAGGAAGCACTAAAAGAGTTCAGCACTACCAAATCAGGTTTAAAAGAAATGTTAAAGAGATTTCTCTAAGTGAAAAAGAAAAGGCCACAACTAGAAACCTGAAAATTATGAAAGGAAAAATATTAGTAGTAAGGGCAAATATACAGTTAAGTTAGTAAGTAAACCAGGTACAAAGATAGTACAAAGGTGAAAAGATAAAAATAGTAAAATCACCTATATCCACAACAAATAATTAATGGATACACAAAACAAAAAGATGTGAAATACGATGTCAAAAACAGTAAACGTAGGAATGGGGAGTAAAAATGCATGGCTGTTAAAACGTGCCTGAATTTAGGAGATCAGCAACTTGAAATAATCACATAGAGTGCTAAGTGCAGTGTGGGGAATATAGGAGATAACCATGTAATATCTTTGGTGACATATAACCAGCCTTATTGTGGTGCTGATTTTGAAATGTATAGAAATATCAAAAGAGCATGCTGTATAAGAGAAACTAACATAGTGTTGTACTTCAGTTATGCTTGGGAAAAGAAACAAGCTCATAATAACAGATTTGTAATTACCAGAGGCAGGGAGTGTTGGAGAAGGAATTGGATGTCGGTGATCAAAAGGTACGAAGTTACATCTATAAGACAAGTAAGCACCAAGGAGGTTAATGTACAACATGATAAGTATAATTAGCACTGCTGTATGTTATATATCAGAGTTATTAGAGAGGAAATCCTAAATTATCATCACAAGAAACATTTTTTCTATTTCTTTAATTTTGTATCTATTGGAGATGATAGATGTTCACCAAACTTAGTGTGGTAATCATTACTTGATTACCTAGTAAGACAAACCGTTATGCTGTACACCTTCAACTTACATAGTTCTGTATGTCAATTATACCTCAATAAAACTGAAAGAAAAAAATAGACTAAATTTCCCTATTACTTAAAGCTGTCCTTTTATGGACAACAAAGAACCTTGCCAAAGAACAAATAACATGTGAAAGAGGTTCAACATCATTACTAATCAGACATTCTCTTAAAGGGGAGAACAAATCTGACTCCAGACTGGATCTGTTTTTTTACTTTAACCTTTGTGCTCTATTGTTTTTACTACAAGTTAATCACTAAAGGGATGTTGCCTCTAGCTTAAAGTATACATAATGTCCCATCTCTGAGAACTCTGCCTCTCAGGACTGTAATTAACCTAAAATACCTTTGTTCAGCTCACAGGAAACATCCTGACCAGACCCAACTGTGAATGGTAACAGAAAAGAAGAAATTAACACATCCCCTCTCAAGTCTGGTAGAAACCAGGAAATATTTGCAACAACTGTTTTTTACTTTTCTTTCCTTTTTTTTTTAACTTTATCTCCTCTTTGTTTTATAAAGGGAATAAGCATCCAAACCCTGGCAAGATGGTTCTCTGGGACACCAGTCCACCAAGACCTTGGTCTGCTGGCTTTCCAAATAAAGTTGCTACTCCTTGCCTCAGCACCTCATCTCTTGATTTATTGTCCTGTCCTGCAGGGAGCATTAGGAGTATGAACTCAGTAACAATGTCACAATCGAAACAATACATCACATTTTGTTCATAAAATTCAGAAGGCTGATAAAATGCAATATGGTAAGCTTATGGGGAACTGGATATTCTCACACAATTTCAGTGAGAACATAATTAGGTTAGCAGGAAAATTGTAGATAGTATTAAAATATTAATTAATTTTGACCAACAATTCTACTTTTATGACTATCTTATAGACGTACACAAGTATAAACCTGGTTTTATTGCAGCATTTTTTTTTTGTCTTTTCTAGGACTGCTCCTGTGGCATATGGAGGTTCCCAGGCTAGGGGTTTAATCGGAGCCTGTAGCCAGCCGCCGGCCTACGCCAGAGCCACAGCAAAGCCAGATCCAAGCTGCGTCTGCAACCTACACCACAGCTCACGGCAACACCGGATCGTTAACCCACTGAGCAAGGCCAGGGATCAAACCCGCAACCTCATGGTTCCTAGTCGGATTCGTTAACCACTGAGCCATGACGGGAACTCCTATTGAAGCATTTTTGAATAGTTAAAATTGAAACAACATTTGATGAATGACCTATCTGTTCTATGAAATTATGATTCAGCAATACTGTGGAATAAAATGAAACTTTCATTATATAAATTATCCATGTTATGGAATACTATGAAAGCTTTAAAAATGAAGTAAATATATATTAATAACATAGAAAGAGCTCCAAGGTATGTTAAGTGGGAAAAAATTTGAACTCATTTATATTATAAAAAAAGTATGTTATATTATAAAAATATTACATTATTTTAAAAAAGATGAACTCATTTATATTATATAAGTAAATGCAAATGCATAACAAAAGTGTGTAAGGATGCACGCTACAGCATTTTCAGAGGGAAATAGGTTACCGGGAAAGTAAGTGTATGTATGTGTGTGTGTGTATGCATACAGAAGTCAAGACTCAGATGTCTCCATTTTTTATCCTATGTATATACTATTCGAATTATATATTCATAGTTTAATTTTAATTTTGTAATTTTAAAACACTTTTTCAGCTGACAATTTATTACTCTTATTTTACAAAGAAAAAGTTTCTTTGAAAGTTTTCAGATAGGATCATAGCAATTCTTCAAAATAGTTGATGAAAGTAATTCTAAAAAATTATGGACAATAAAAGTATTGATAACTGCTTATTAATAAATATAAAAATTATTATATATGACATATATTTCTTTTTCCATAAAAATAAAACTCAGACAACATACTTGAAATAAGGCCATACAAATATGTAGAAGTAAACCTACCTTCATAAGGCTGTGTTTGGGAGATTTTTTTGGCAGGGGGGCACACCTGTGGCATGTGGAAGTTCCCAAGTCAAAGACTGAACCTGAGCCACAGCAATGACCTGAGCCACTGCAGTGACAATGCCGGCACCTTAACCCACTAGGCCACCAGGGAACTCCAAAAGATCTTTAAGTGGAGGCTTGAAAGGAGGTTGCTTCTGGCCATTATATGTTGCAAAAGTCCAACTACTGCCACATTATCATGCTTACTTGCTGCTTTTGAGAAATTAGTTCATCTCCAACAGCATCCTATTTTCTTTCACATTAAAGCATTAGGCTTCTTGTCCATGCAGCTAATATTTCTTAACCATAAGTAAACTGGACACATCTTATTTCTCCAGAGCTATTCCAGGGGGAAAAAAAATCCCTTCAGAGAAGCCAGTTTTGTACAATTCATTCCTTTCACTTCCTCAAAGTTCAAATTAATTTTACCTTAGTAGTTTACACTTTTAAAAACACTTATGCTGGCATTAAAAAAAAAAAAAAGAACTTGATCTGCTGAAGACAAGCAGCATGGGCTAGCCAAGAGTAGGATTAGATTTAGTGAAGCAACCATTCAACTTTTTCTCTTAACAACACTGAGAAGGAGAGACAGAGACAGAGATAGAATGAATATGAACAAGAGCACATTCATAACTGTATAAAGGAATCATGGAACTTCTAACTGGGCTAGAATGCCAGGACCTAAAAGAAATCAGAATTGAATGGACATACAGCTCTAATAGGGAAGAACATATCTGACTCTATACTGGATCTCTTTCTTTCACTTTAACCTCTGTACTCTGTTGTTTTTGCTACAAGTTAAGCACCATTGCCTATTGCCTAAAATATATGATAGTCCATTCGCAAAGCTCTAATCTTTAAAGATACAACACTTTTCCTTTCATATAGAGATAAAAAACTTGCAGAACAGAAAATAACAACTGTTTTATTGTGGATTTACAGGAATATTGTGATGTGACCTACAGAGATAGCTGTAAGAACAAAGGATTCTGAATTTTAACTTGGGTAAGGTGATTGTTTGGTACACTAGTCCACCATCTTCTTGGTTGGCTGGATTCCCAAATAAAGTAACTATTCATTGCTGCAACAACTTGTCTCTCTACTTATTGGCTGATTGTAGAGCAAGCAGATGAGCTTGGACTGGGTAACACAAAGCACCTGCAGACCACTCATTAGAAGGGCTATTCTATGAGCTAATATGACAAAGGTCTTAGACTTTCCTCTGACAACTAGAAAGAAGTAGATTTATTACCAAGACAAAGTGCTACTGATACAATAAGGAGGACAGAGACTCATTTTTTTCTCTTAGAACTCCTATAGGTGAAAAGAAGAAGAAAGCACTTATTAGTTTCTTGAATCAATCAAAAACCTGTGAACGAGAGCTTGAAAAATGTTCATTCCACTACAGGACTTCACAGAAATATTGATTCCAATGCCCCAAATTAAGTTTTCCTCTCAGGACAAACAAATATGTTCTTCCCCCTTAACTAGGCCATCTCTGCTGGCTCAAGACCAGTTTTGCCAAAAAATCAACAAAGCAAGTTATCACCACCATTTACCAAATGTATCAACTCTAGTAAGGGGCATGTTAATAAATTTTCATATAAATGACTATATATATGTTTTTTCAATCTGTTATGAATACCTCAACTTTAATTTTTTATTTATATCAATTAAAATTTAAAGTTTTAGCACTTTATATATGATGAAATAGGTTTTGGCTTTATTTTTTTAGTTCTTTCACATTCTTTGCAAATTTATTTTTTTATACTTCCAGGCTTTAAGTAAGTTTATTACACCATTATTTCACCAAATTTCATAAATAGTTAACATTTTAAATCAATTTATGTGCTTTGTAACATCTATAAGCAGTTATGTTTATGGCTACTGTAAATCAAAACTTATTCTAAATTTGGTTGTATCTGAATTAGAATTACAAATTTATGAATATTAAATATATTCACAAGTATATTTATAAGAAAACTAAGTCATCCTATGAGCTTTTAAATAATTACCTTTCAGGAATTCCTGTTGTGGTGTAGGGGAAAAGAATCCGACTAGGAACCATGAGGTTGTGGCTCAATCCCTGGCCTCACTCAGTGGGTTAGGGATCCAGAGTTGCCATTAGCTGTGGTGTAGGTCATAGACGTGGCTCGGATCTGGTGTTGCTGTGGCTCTAGCTGTGGCATAAGCTGGCAGCTGTAGCTCCAATTCGACCCCTAGCCTGGGAACCTCCAAATGTCAGGGGCGTAGCCCTAAAAATAGCAAAAAAAAAATAATAATAGTAAATTACCTTTCAACTAAATAATGCTTTAAAATACTGCCATGAAGACACAAATCCAATAAACTAAAATTCACAGAAATATTTAAAAACTGTTAATATGGTTCTACAATGTGAATTGCTGTAAAATTTATAAATTTATAAATGATTAAATAAGCTAAGTCAATGGTACTTGAAAATTTAAAAAGATCCTTTAAAAGACATAAACTTGAAAGTGACTTTAAAATGAACTTAAAAGAGATTAACATAAGCTAAGTAATTCCCACATGAAACATTTGTTGGAGTCATCAAAATAGTAAATAAAATAATGTATTTACAAATGCATTGATAAAAATTAATCAACCAGCAATTGAATATATTCAAGAAGAAATTGTTATTTTGATAAATTCTGCAAATAAGCCATCCAGCGCATAGATTTTTAGGGAACTGATGAGCTTTTAAACTTCCTGGTCTGTTAAAGTGTGACACTCCAGTGCATTTCAACTATTGAAATTTCTTCATCTGAAGAGCTTTGATTTGGCTCAAACCTGAAAATCCTTCACTTGAAAGATGAGTGTAAAGAGATGGGCATACTGTTAGGAACTTTATTTTGGCCACACCCATGGCATATAGAAGTTCCCAGGCAAGGGACTGAATCCGAGCCATGGTTGCAACCTATGCCACTATGGCAATGCCAGATCCCTTAACCTACTGTGGTGGGCCAGGGGTCGAATCTAAACCTCTGCAGTGACCCAAGCCACTGCAGTCAAATCCTAATCCCACTGTGCTACAGTGGGACTCCTGGTTAGCAATTTTAGTTACTCAACTATGTATGTGGGTTATGGCTGAGTCAAAAAGAAAAGCTAGCCACGGTCTGTGTAAAAACCTTGTGGAATGCAGGCCAATTTTCTTCAAGATTAAGTTGAAGAAGCAAATTTTATAAACTTAGAATTCTTTAACATAAAACATTGCTAATGACCTAACTTTAAACTGTACCTCTGTAAAAGATGGGTCATGTTGTCAAGCAAATAACAGCTTCCTAAACTTATTATTCCTGATTTATAGAATAATTTTGTTAAAGTAATGTATAATTATAGACAGATTTTTCATAGATTTTGAGAATTATCAGATGCTCTAGAATAAGAATTAGCACACTAAGGCCCTTGTGCTAAATTCAACCTACAACCCTGTTTGAGTAAAAAAGTTTTATTGGAACACTGCCACATTGAATAATTTACATATTGCCTATAGCTGCTTTCAAGCTACAATTACCAAGTTACACAGCTGTGATGGAGACTTTAAAAATTAAAATATTTGCTATCTGGCCTTTTACAGAAAGATTGCTGACTCCTGCTCTAGAATATATTTGTCCACCCCACAGCAAGGAGTCAAAAATCATAGTTAGATTAACATTATGGTAAACATTACAGTTTAAAACTTGGCTAAAACCCACTAAAAATATATAAATGCAAGTATAGGAACAACTCTATACCTGCATAGTAGTCCTTGGTCATAATATGGGGATCCAGATAATAGAAAATATCATTTTACCAGATCACTCATAAAAATAAAAATACCTGTTTTAAAACCTATTACAAGCTCATGGACTCCAAGAATATATCTAAATGACCCTAGTATGTCCCTACAGTAAAAGAAAATATAAACATAAATACGTAAAAATAGAATTTTAAAGATTCTCTTAATTTATGGAATCATCAGTTTATTTGTCAATGAGTGGAGGAGAGCTGGTAGAAGTTGATAGGCAAGGATTGTTTTGACTATTTTACATGTATAATTAAAAAATATCGGAGTTCCCATCGGGGCGCAGTGGTTAACGAATCCGACTAGGAACCATGAGGTTGCGGGTTCGGTCCCTGCCCTTGCTCAGTGGGTTAACAATCCGGTGTTGCCGTGAGCTGTGGTGTAGGTTGCAGACGTGGCTCGGATCCCGCGTTGCTGTGGCTCTGGCGTAGGCCGGTGGCTACAGCTCTGATTCAACCCCTAGCCTGGGAATCTCCATATGCCGCGGGAGCGGCCCAAGAAATAGCAACAACAACAACAACAATACAACAACAGATAAAAGACAAAAGACAAAAAAAAAAACATCATGTACTAAAAGGGAAATCCTCCTATATACAGTTCCGCTGTGTGTTTGGAATTGCATACAAGTTTGACAAAGGAAATTCTTAAAGAGAATCACTTCAGGATTCATGTAATTTTGACTTCATCATATAGAGTTGAGTCTTATGACAAAAGTAAGTGATAAACTGGGGTGATATAGGAGTTCCCATCATGGCTCAGTGGTTAATGAATCTGACTAGGAACCAAGATGTTACCGGTTCTATCCCTGGCCTTGCCCAGTGGGTTAAGGATCTGGCATTGCCGTGAGCTGTGGTGTAAATTGCAGACATGGCTCGGATCCTACATTGCTGTGGCTCTGATGTGAGCTGGCGGCTACAGCTCCGATTGGACCCCTAGCCTGGGAACCTCCATATGCTGCAGGAACAGCCCCAGAAATGGCAAAAAGACCAAAAAAAAAAAAATGGGGTGATATAACTCGAGTCAACAATGAACAGTAAACTTTACTCAGCCAATTATGGTTTTTCTGGCTGTTTTAGCATAGAGCTTTATTGCTGTTCTTTTGTTGTTTTTTCTTTTGTTCTTACATTTATGGATAGAAGACAGATGATAGATAGATAGACAGACAGATAAACACAGATAGAAGATAGGTAGTAGATAGATAGGTAGACAGATTTATGCTATTCTGTATGGTAATTTGTTACCATAAATCATATACTTTATAAAAACTGTGCTAATTTTAGTTATGAGTTTTTCAGGGTACTCTATGTAGTTAAGAGGTCAGCCAAATTTGGCTCATAATCTCAATATGATTGGGGAATATTTTTTTAAAAAACAGAATAATTTTCATAACATGAAAATAATATTAAATTCAAATTTCAGTGTTCATAAATAAAGTTATAGTCAAATATAATCATGCCGTTATGTTCAACCCAATAGCTGCTTTCATGTTTCAAACAGCAGAGTGGAGTAGGAGCCCACAGGCACATAAACCTAAGATATTTGCTATCTGGCAAGTTACAGAAAAAATCTGATAATCTTTGCTTAAGACTGTACAGAAGTGTGGAATAAGCAGAAAAATTCACTGAATGTCTCCAATAAAATACCAAGCATTGTCACCCACCCCTTAACCATCCCCCATGGAAAAACACCAATTTCACCTCATCCTGTAAATTCATTTCAACATTCTTTGCTCCATATCAATCTGAGATTCAGTGACTTCTCCCTTGAATATTGCAACATCTGTATACTTTCCTTTTTGAGAACAGGTTAAATGAAATCTTTAACACATGCTTATTTTAAATCTGTATGGAGAGCTACGATTTTTCCTTTTCCAAATGCATCCTTCAACAGAACAAAAAAGAACACATCAAAGAATAGGTATTATTCTCCCCGCCCCACCTCTTACATCATGCAAGGGACAAGCACACAAAAGTGATCTGTTTACGCTCTGCCCTTTCAATACATGAATAAAAGACAAGACCCAGGAAAAGTGCCCTTAAGCAACACAATAATTTCTGAAATGCCAGGTGTTTGTACAAGGTTTTCTTTGGGAGAGACTTCTGAAAATGAAACAAAAGGCATATTCAAGTGTAAAGGACATTCATTTCAAGCCAGTAAGGGCAAGTTGCAAAACTTTTTTTTTCCCCTTTTTTTAAAAGCAGCACTCTGCAAAAAATTAAACCATGGGAGAATGCACCCAACTGGGTTGTGTCAATGCAGCAGTCTCCCAGACAATCTCGGAAGGTGACCCAGGAGAGTTACTTGCCCCAGCAAATTTCAGTGCTGATTAATCTAGTTCTTTAGGCACATTTAACTTCTAGAGTTGTTCTTTACTGCCGTTTTTGCTTTTCTTCTTCTTTTTTTTTTCCCAGCTGCACCTGTGGCATGGGCATGTGTAAGTTCCTGGGCCAGGGATAGAACCCTCACCACAGCAGTGGCCTGAGACTCTGCAGTGACAATACCAGATTCTTACCCCACTACGCCATTACTCCATTACTGTTGTTTTTTAAAGCCTATTTAGGGATAATTTTTATTATTTTCTCACTAAATCCCATTTTCCATGAGATGCTAATCTGGATTTTGCCCAGCTACTATCCGCAATTGGCAAAATATGAACTTAGTTTGAAGCAGAGGAATTGAGGATGTGTGAGTTTGTGTAAGTACGTTGTGTACAGGGGGTAACACTGGCTCAGAATGAAAACCATGAGAAAATCTCAAAGAATATTTTGAACAATGGCTATATTTTTGGATTAATGTAGAGAGTAAATATAATTACTTTGACAGAATCAGTAGTAATTGGAATGCATGAGTTCTAATAAGTTTGAATCAGTGTATTTCATAAAGACTTAAATTGTTTTTAAAAAGAAAAAGGGCAAATAAATCATAGGAGTACAAAAATGCTAACTACCTAAAGTATCAGTTCCAGTGATAATGATCCTCTTTTAAATTTTCCTCACAGCAGTATTTTCTGTTCAAATTAAGATCATGGGAGAGATATTTTTCACATGAAAATAAAGCCTCATTTAAAATTAAATTCTTTCTTACAGAAAAAAATATTTGCAAATCATGTATCCAATACAGGACTCATATCCAGACTATACTTCTTATAACTCAATAAACAATAATAATAATAATCCAACTTAAAATAGGCAAAATACTTGAATAAGACATTTCACCAAAGAAGACATCAAATGGCTAGTAAGTACATGAAAAGGTGTTCAGTATCATTTGCCATCACAAAAAATGCATATTAAAATCACCCTTTTAATGGCTGAGTAATATTCCATTGTGTATATGTACCACATCTTCTTGATCCACTCCTCTGTTGATAGACATTTAGGTTGTTTCCATGTCTTGGCTATTGTATACAGTGCTGCAGTGAACACTGGAGTACATGTATCTTTTCAAGTCATAGTTTTCTCTGGATAGATGCCCAGGAGTGGGATGGCTGGATCAAATGGTAATTCTATTTTTAGTTTTCTGAGGACTCTCCATACTGTCTTCCACAGTGGTTGCCCCAATGTACAATCCCACCAACAGTGTAATAGGGTTCCTTTTTCTCCACACCCTCTCCAGCACTTATTGTTTGTAGACTTTTTGATGATGGCCATTCTGGCCAGTGTAAGGGGGTGCCTCATAGTGGTTTTGATTTGCATTTCTGTGGTGATGAGTGATGTTGAACATCTTTTCACGTGTTTTTGGCCATCTGTATGTCTTCTTTGTAGAATTGTCTATTTAGATCTTCTGCCCATGTCCATTGACAGAGAAATGGATAAAGAAGATGTGCTACATATACACAATGGAATATTACTCAGCCATTAAAAGGAAAGAAATAATGGCATTTTTAGTAACATGGATGGACCTAGAAATTATCATGCTAAGTGAAGTTAATCAGACAGTGAGACACCAACATCATATGCTGTCATTTACATGTGGAATCTGAAAAAAGGACAGAATGGACTTCTTTTCGGAGCAGATACTGACTCACAGACTTTGAAAAACTTATGGTCTCCAAAGGAGACAGTTTGGTGGGTGGGGGGGATGGGCTGGGGTTGTGGGATAGAAATCCTATAAAACTGGATTGTGATGATCATTGTACAACTATAAATGTAATAAATTCATTGAGTAATAAAAAAAATAAAAATTAAGAAAAAGAGAATTCTTCACCATAATGGGAGGTTAACAGTGCTGATGATCTGTTTAATTCAGTCTTACAAGAAGTCTGCTTCTTCCCACATAAATCATCCAGATGATGTAGGATGCATGGATTTATATCCACTTTTATTAACAATGAGCCTTGCCTTAAGCATATATTGTACTTTGAAATATAGCCTAACGATACTATGAAGCATTTTGGCTACTAAAAAAAATAACAGCTATGATCTAGTTTATCGTTAAGTCACATTTAACAAGTTTATTTGTGGGTATGTTTTATAATGTATAATAGTATATGTAATAAGCAGTCTGATGAAGAAACTGATGAATAATTGAATAAATATTGAATATATGCATAAAAAAAAAAACCCACCCTGAGGTATCACCACATACCAACCTGAATGGCTAGAATCAAAAAAAAAAAAAACAGTAACAAGTATGGCAAGGATGTGTAGAAACAAGAACCCTCATATATTACTGGTAGAAATGTAAAGTGATGCAAAACACTCTAAAAATAGTTTGGCAGTATTCTAAGAAGTTAAACATAAATGTTCAATGACTGACAATTTCATTCAAGGAATCTACCGGAGAGAAACAAAAAGACATGTACAAAAGACTTGGACATGAATATTCCTAGCAACATTACTCAAAACTAAAACTAGGAGAGTTCCCTTCATGGCTCAGCAGTTAATGAACCTGACTAGGATCCATGAGGATGTGGGTTCAATCCCTGGCCTTGCTCAGTGAGTTAAGGATCCAGCGTTGCTGTGAGCTGTGGTGTAGGTCACAGACTCGGCTCGGATCCTGAGTTGCTATGACTGTGGTGTAGGCCAACAGCTATAGCTCTGATTCGACGCCTAGCCGGGGAACCTCCATATGACACAGGCGTGGCCCTAAAAAGCAAAACAAAAAACAAACAAACAAAAAACACAAAAAACAAAAACCCAAAACTAGTGAATGAATGAAGTGAATATGGTGCATCCAGGCAATGGACTGCTATTCAGCAATATAAAGGAACAAATTACTGGTATATACTACAATGTGAATGAATCTTAAAAACATTATGCTATGCAAAAGAAGATAGAGTCAAAAGATTATATACTGTGTGGTTTCCTTTGTATGATATACCCATAAAAGGAAAATTTATGGAGACAGAAAGCAAATCAATTGTTGCCTGGGGGTGGCCACTCAGATTGACTACAAATAGGAAATTGGGAATTTTGTGGGTGATACAAATGCTCTAAAACTAGACTTTGGTGACAGTGGTACAACTCTGTACATTAACTAAAAATCACTTAATTGTACATTCAGAAGAAATTCATGGACTAAAAATAAGACTCAATAAAACTATAAGATATCTCCTGAAATCTTTTAAATTCTCAGATATTTTATGGCATAAGTTTGAATAACTTTTCCATTAAATGCCCCAAAACTAAACCACATTTAACAAAGCCTCACCCATTTTGGTAAAATATTTTGACCACGAGGCAGAGAGATGCTCATCCACACTTAGATTTGCATTGGAAAATAATTCCACAGCACTGTCCATCTCTAGATTTACATTTCTCCTGCCTGTCCTGCCAGAATTTAGTGTGTCAATATATATCTTCAAATGCATTCCCTGGTCAAATGTGTCTGAGGGGTACTGCACACTATATTTACCTCTTAGAGAGATACAGTGCATCCTAGCATCAAAAAGGTTCTGAGAAGTCCTGCATCAGCAGCAATACAGGTGGACCTCATGTAACACCATTTTTCAATGAAATATCATTACTGTCTAGAATATTATGGAGAATGACATGTCCTTGTATCCTTGAACCAGTTTTATTAAATTTCAAAATTTTCCATTTTTGCTGTCAATTACATTGGATAAAAAATATTAGATACATACTTGAAAGCACTTCTGTCCAAATCTCTTCTTCTACAGCTGTATTCACTACACTATACTGGTATTTATCATCCCCATGCCTATTAGTATATTATTACTACATAGATATATGTCTGTAAATAATATAACTATTGTACATATTTCTATACCTTTATGAACAATGACATACTTGCCTTTTTTCCCTTCATGATTGTGTTTTTGAGATTCTTCCATGTTACAGATGGTTCACATTCATAGGTATTTCATATTTCATTATATGATTACATCCAGAATTTCCTTATCAAATTTATAGTGAATTTTGCTGTTATGAATAATGATGCAACAAGCCTTCTAGACTTATCTCTTTATGTACTAATAGTGGATTATTTTTTAGACTGTATTTCAAAAAGTTGTACAGCTCTGTCAAAAGTACGCTCAACTTCAACTATAACTGGCCAGATTGCTCTTCCAGAGGGACTATTTCAGTTTATACTAATATAAACATATTTAAATTTTCTTTTTCCAAATTTTTGCCAATACATGTTCTATCCAGTTTTCAAAATTTATACTAGCAACCTAGATGGGAAATGTCTGAATTTGCATTTTCCTGGTTATTAGAGAGTTTGAGCATCTTTCCCTTTTTTCTTTTTTCTATTGACTAACCCTAAGAGTTTCCTTCTCTGTGATTTACCTTGCCCCATATACTTTTTAGACTAATAAAAGAAGTTCTTCTAAATTCTGTGTATATTTTGTCAGCCATGTATGTGGCAAATATCTACTTCTAGTCTGCAGCCTGAACTTCAACTATGTTTATGGGGGGTATGTTTGTGGTTGTTAAATTATTTTACTTTTTAATTTAATTTTTATTTTATGTTTGCTTTTTTAGGCTGCACCCACAGCATATGGAAGTTCCCAGCTAGGGGTCAAATCAGAGCTAGAGCTGCCGGCCAAAGCCACAGCCACGGCAATGCCAAATCCGAGCTGCATCTGTGACCTAAACCACAGCTCACAGCAACACCGGATCCTTAACCCACTGAGCAAGGACAGGGATCGAAACTGCATCCTCATGGATACTAGTCAAATTTATTTTTGCTGCACCAAAAGAGGAACTCCCAGTTGTTAAATAATTTAAAATTTTAATTTAATTGCATTTGTCAAACTTTTTTTATAATTTATGCTTTTTGAGTATTTTTTAAATACTTCCCTTTCTGTGGTCAGAAAGAGATTCTTCTATATTTCATATTTTGTTTTTTAATCTAAATAAATTTATTTCATAGAATTCAATAGTTAATTTACCCTTTCCCAATTCATTTGTAATGTCACCTCTGCCCTGTGTTAGGCTTTATAAATAATCTAGATCTGTTTCTTGGTGCTGTATTTTGTTTCATTGGTTATTTTTTTATGCCTGCACATTACCTTGTTATCTACTGATTGTAATTTAATAAATAATAAATCTTGCCAGCTGGTAGAAGAGGTCTCCGAGCTTTGTTGTTATTTTTCAACATAACCCTGTGCATTTTTTGTTCTAACAGTAACATATATATTCCCCAGGGCTTTCTACATAGATAATCATCTCCAATCTTTCATAATTTGCATACCTCATTTCTCTTTTTATAATTATATTACATTAGCTAGAACTTCTGGTGCAACAGTTATCCAAAAAGGCAGCAGTAGGATTCTTGACTAGCTCCTAATTTTAAATGGGTTGTTTCTAAAGCCTCGCTATGAAGTATATTAAATATGAGTTTTTCAATAAATACCTTTAATCGGATTGAAAAAGTTCTACTGCTGTTTTGCTATGGTAGATCCCAATGAAGAAGCATTGAAAAAAATACATTTTTTTCTGCACATTATCATGCATTACTGAGTCATTTAGCCTTTGCTGAATAACAAGATGCCCCAAAACTTAGCGGCTTAAAACATTTTTCCCCATGATTTTGTGTGTTAGCTGAGCAGTCCTGCCCTCACTTATGTTCAATCATGAGGCCATATTCAGCAAGAAGGCTTACAGAGGCTCACCTGGGATCACTGATACTTCTTTCTCCATCTGTCCTTTCATTCTGCAGGAGGCTAGGGAACACTTCTTCACATGATGGTATTGGGGCTCCGAGCAACATGAAAGGTACAGACTCAATGCACAAAGCACTTTTTAAGCCTCTTCTTTCATCAATATCCCATTGACCAAAGCCAGTCATATGACCAAGCCCAGATTCAAGGGTGAAGAAACAGATTCCACCTCTTGATGGGTGGAACAACAAGGACAAAGAATGTTTGCTGTTCTTAACAATCTAGAGCCTCCTTTATTAAAGTAGAATATTACATTAACAGTTTGGTTTTTTGTTTTTTTTTTCTGATGTGGAACCACACTGTTCCTGTGATTAAGATATTCTAGCATGTGGTCATTTTCTGAACAAATGTCTCACACAAGACACTAATTCACTATGTCAGTATTATATATATGTTTGTATAGTCAGAAGGAATTGGTCCCTAATTTTCCTGTCTATTCCTATCATTACCCAGTTTATAGGCAAGATTTCTAGGTTAAGGAATTTTACTCATTCTCTTTTTGCTGCAACAGGTTGTCCAGATTAGTGATTATCTATTCCTTAAATATGAATACTACACTTTCTGTTATCTGTGCAAAGCAAGGGACAATGAGGAAAGAGTATGAACATTTTTGAGTTAATACATTTTTACTGGTAATTTGTTTATTCCAATGTTTCTAGCTATTGAGTCAATTTTAAGAAATCTCTAATTTTATAGATATTCATCCATTTCACATACGTTTTTATATTTGCTTAAACATGCTCATGGAAATCATTGAGATTTTTAAAATACCTATGTGCCCCTTTTTATATCAAACTCATTTTTGTATATTTTCTCTTTTCCAGATCAATCTTGACAGGTATTTGTATATCATTAATTTCTTCAAAAAAATGAAACTTTTGGTTTAGCTGATCATCTCTTTCTTGGCCTTATGTTGAAAATTTCTTCATATATATATATAGCGATTTTTATTTTTTTTACATTATAGCTGGTTTACAGTGCTTATGTTGAAAATTTCTAATCTTGCTTCCTCTTCCTTTCTTCCTCCTCTGCTCTTTAATTTTATTCTATATTTCCTTTTCTAACTTCCGAAGTTGAATGAAAGACAGAACAGAGCAGGGGAGTGGCAAATCTGAGAGCAGACAGAGAAAATGACAGCATAGAACCCTTCTAGTTCAATTTTCTTGATAAACATTTCTGAACATTTACTGGAAGCAAACTTTCTCAGTCCCTTTATGACCAAAAATTTTTCCACAAAAATAGACTAACAAATAAAGAAAAATGTCTTATTAATAATAAATATAATGACATAAAGATGTTAATTCTCCCTAAGTTAGTTGATACTTATTAAGATAATATTCAGGACATCCCCAAAAGTGCATACCTTTTCCATGACATCATTTTCATGTCTCTAATCAACTAAAATAATTCAATTTCCATTTTATTCCATTTCCCCTAACCAATACCCCTCTTATGTGCTCACTCTGAAACTATATACAGCCATCCCTTATCAGCAGAAATATTAAATGGAATATATGTTTTATTTTTATTATTATTATTATTTTTTGTCTTTTTGCCTTTTCTGGGGCCGCTCTCGCAGCATATGGAGGTTCCCAGGCTAGGGGTTGAATCGGAGCCTGTAGCCACCGGCCTACACCAGAGTCACAGCAACGTGGGATCCGAGCCGCGTCTGCAACCTACACCACAGCTCACAGAAACGTCAGATCCCCAACCCACTGAGCGAGGCCAGGGATCGAACCCGCAACCTCATCGTTCCTAGTCGGATTCGTTAACCACTGCGCCACGACGGGAACTCCTAGAATATATGTTTACACTTGAAGCAACAATCTAAAAATAAGTTCTCACATGATATTTTACAAAGAGTACATCCTTATAGCCTATCTTTGGGGTGGGGGGGATTTTAAAAAAAACAACCAAATAAAACTAAATTAAAAAAATAAACATCTTAATAAGGACTTGCTTTATATATATATATATTGGATGAGATTTTTAAAGCCACAACATCAATGTGTGTTTTGAATGTTTGAAGTCAACTGAAAAGATGTATGAACCCATCCAAAATTAAACTACTTTTATGAGGGTCAAACTTAATGAAATTGGTGACTACTTATTCTTGGAGTAACACTGGCAACTGTCAATTTCAAAAACAGTGGAATATTCCTAAAGCCTAAGCTCATCTTCCACTTTGACAGCCTCCTGCTTACCCAGAGATGAATATCACACAGTTCAACAGTGGCTTTCATAATTGTTTCAATAAGAAGCATGACTGTGAATACTCTGAAATACATACTTCAAAAAACCATCAGTTTTTATTGGAAAAGACTGCCTAAGGCAAATGTAGGTCACACTGGATATCACCTTTACCAAATTATGAACACAGGAAAAGGGAGACATAGTTATTTTCACAGTATTATATTCTAGTTTGTCCTAACATCTATTCTCCAATTTTTTCGGGAGAAAAGATTGATTTTGATACCTAGAAGATTTGATTTTTAAATGTTTTGAGGGTTCCATAGTAAACAGTTGGTTCAAATTTACAGAAATTTCTTGGTGCAAAGCTCCTCTGTGTTGCCTATTTACTCTCATTCCAGCCACACTGAAAAGCATCAATCACGTATCAGAATCCCAGCTCTTCTGTACTTTATTAAATACGTTTAATAGGATGACCATCTTGAGAAGTCTCTCCTCTTCTATTTCTTGACTCTACTGTAAAACTACCAGGAATGCCATTTCCATCACATCACTCTGGTCTTTCCTACAATGATTAGAGTTGAGAATAGAGAGTCCAATGTGCATGGATCCAGACTTCACCTCCATCTACACTTTCAACATCTTTCAATAAGCATTATCTTTATCTCCCCCCATGGCTTTGCTTCAATAACAATATCCTATTATTGTATTTCTGTAGGATTAAGAAAAAGGATGATTTTATTGTTGCTGCTACTATTATTTGTCTTTGCTAAATCTGTTGTAAATGCTGAATTTATTCAAAGATATTTATTTTTGAGTATTTCTCATGAAATTTACTCATGAAAAAATCCATTAAATCTTCCAAACTCCTTTTAGATGTTTTTACTTTTTTTCTTCTTTTTTAAATGATTTTTATTTTTTCCATTATTGCTGGTTAGATGTTTCTACTTTTAAATAAAATGTATGTCCGAAAGTATTTTGTTGCTTCTGCTAACTTTCAACTTGGAGGGCAATAACTACAGTGAAAAAGGCTACAAAACTGAGTTGAAAAGTTTGCTTCTATACTGGATAATTGAAGCAGATGACGTAAACGACTAAGTGAAGAATATTACTGCAAATTCTTCCTTTGAATTCTATTAATCAGCAATGTTACAGAAAATCAAGTATCGCAATAACAAATATTCTTAATGTTGACACTAAGGCCCATGATATTAAAGTATCTTCTGAATAAGTAATGAAGATTAAACTGTTCATTAGCACAGTTTTAGGGTTAAGTGAAATATTTTGTCTCTGTTACTCAAAAACAGGTCATTGATATATAATATCTGACATACCACAGGTCAAGTATATTTGACAAAAAGGCAGAGAAACAAATAATAATTGTTTCCCCAGATAAAACCTGAACAATAACAATTAGCAGTTAATTCTCTCCAAAAATTCGATGTTTCGGACAAAAAATTTCTCAGGCAAATGCACAGTATTGTTACTTTAAAAACATATTCCTTCTCAACAATCTTACTCACATTCACACCCATATTCCTTGTGCAAATTTTCTTCTCTGGTTCAGATCTCTTGATCCCACTAACACAATTTGAAACTGGTTCCTTTGCCTCTAGTATTCCATCTCTTTCAACCCTTCAAAATGTCTTTGCAGAGAGAATTTAAGGCTGAATATTTTGCAAAGGCTCTTTATGGGCTATTTGCTAAAGTCCAACCACATTATCTAGCTTCCAAGACTTGAACCATTATGTCCAAATCACCATTTCAGCCTTACAAGAATTTGCCACTCTACAATTTAACTTTAAGAATGTCCTGCACCAGCTCTACTCACAATCGCCAAGACATAGAAACAACCTAAATGTCCACTGATAGATGAACAGATAAAGAAGATGTGCTGTACATATACAATGGAATACTACTCAGCCAAAAAACAATGAAATATTGCCATTTGCAGCAACATAGGTGGACTTAAGATTATCATACTCAGTGAAGTAAGTCAGAAAGACTAATATCATATGATATCACTATACATGGAATCTAAAATATGACACAAATGAACTTATCTAAGAAACAGAAAGAGACTTATAGACATAGAGAACAGAATTGTGGTTGCCAAGTGAGAGGGAGGGAGTGGGGGGGGAACGATTGGGAGTTTGGGATTAGCAGATGCAAACTATTATATAGAGAATGGATACACAACAAGGTCCTACTATATAGCACAGGGAACTATATTCTACATCCTGTGATAAATTATGTTGGAAAGGACTATGAAAAAGAACATATATATTTATATGTTTTTATATTTTATTATATATCTTATTAATATATTGTATTAGATATTTATTATATTAATACTATATATATTTATATATATATATAAACTGTACCATTTTGCTGTACAGGAGAACCTAACACATTATAAAATAAAATAAATAAATAAATAAAAAGAATGTCCTGCTCCAGCAAAATCTGAAGAACGATCCTCTCCCTTCTTGCCTAACAATATTCTACTCAGAATACAAATCCCAGTCTAAATGCTCCCTCTCTCTTCTCCTTCAGCATCAGCCTTATTTATCATTTCGCAGCCCTCGCTGCTAGTTTTGGGATGACCTTTCTATTTTTTTTTTTTTTCGGTCTTTTTGCCATTTCTTGGGCCGCTCCCGCGGCATATGGAGGTTCCCAGGCTAGGGGTCCAATTGGAGCTGTAGCCACTGGCCTACACCAGAGCCACAGCAACGCCGGGTCCTTAATCCATTGAGCAAGGGCAGGGATTGAACCCACAACTTCATGTTCCTAGTTGGATTCGTTAACCACTGTGCCATGATGGGAACTCCGACCTCTCCATTCTACGCTGTGTTATAGTTCTGCCAATCTCCCCTCCCCCCATATGGAGTGTCTTGAGAGGAGGTTTCATTGCCAGATTTTAACAACATCTAACACAATGATGTGCATTAGTAGTTGTTGAACTGATGTTTGAGGTGTTGAGTGAGAGTCTAAAGATTGGGGATGGACAAAGCACACATTGTTTTTCCTATTCCCAATTATTTTTTTTAAATGGACAAAAGAGTTAGCATGACCAAGTATTTCTGGGATCCCAAATATGGCAAGGAAAATTCCCTAAGGACAAATATAATGCAAATCAATGAATTTATTTATTTCCGAGAGGCCTCAATTCTAGATCTTATTAACAAGTGAATGCAGAATTTCCTAGGAAAGGCCACCTGATTACTGTATTTACTTTCCTGTGCCACTCAGTGTTACCAGAAGAAATAAATTAATTTTGATAAATGAACAAAGAATTGTGTGGGTAATACACTAAGCAAACATGCCACTGACTTTCATATTAAGGAGGAGGGGAAAAAAAAAAAAAGCAAAGCACCACTTTCTAATGTATAAATGACCTGTTCAAATGCAGTAGCTACAAGTGTGGCAAAAACTGAATTAACTGTCAGAAGATGGATGGCTTCCCATTAACTGCCTTTTAAAATAATGTTAAGATTATATTAATTATAAAGGCTTTTCATTTTAATTGTCTATAAACAGAAGAAGGGAAGTCAATTTTATGTACTTCAAAGAACTTTTATGCAGGCAGCTACACTAACACATGAATAATTAGAACAGTCATTACTTTTAAAAATTACTTTCTTCCGTACATCAACATATTAGGGCTTTCCTTCTCACTCTCTTTCACTCTCACTCTCGCACTTGCTCTCTCTGCTGTATGTATATGCAAATGATACACATGTTATAAATATGCCTTACTTAAATACTCAAGTATGTAAAGTGCATGGATATAGAAGATAATAAACACTGCACGTAGAGACATCTGCCTGTTACTGACAATAAACGGAATCACAGAATGGGCTTGGCTGTCCACCAAATATCATGAATTCAAAGACAGCATAACCAAAGAAAATTCTGACCCTATCCTAACTAAAACATGTCCTAGATGCATCTTTATATAGTCTACCTTTATTCCTTGTAGATTCCTGATTTGTGAATTTCCTACTCACTAAAATGTATCTATAATGCCCAAATCAATCTCTGTGCTTTCACAGTCATTCACAGACTTGCATGGAGTCCCCAAACATATTCCCACCTAAGATATAACAGGATGATTCTCTGCCTTCTTGGTTCATGTCTCATTCTGTAAACAAGTGTCCTTTTCATGGTCTATGAAGTGCCACATTCTCATGTGTGTCA
The DNA here is from genome assembly GCF_016906955.1 of Phacochoerus africanus. Classification (NCBI taxonomy): domain Eukaryota; kingdom Metazoa; phylum Chordata; class Mammalia; order Artiodactyla; family Suidae; genus Phacochoerus; species Phacochoerus africanus. Next base: position 86,597,055 of record NC_062544.1, on the reverse strand, counting down.
TTTCTACTCATGGTTTTGTTGTTTAAAATGGCCACTCAGCATAATGCTGATGTGCTATCCAGTGTTCTTGTTCCAGCTCAAGAGGGCTATGAGGTGCCTTACGGATAAAAAGTGTGTTAGATACATTTGCTCAGCCGTGAGTTAAAGTGCTATCGGTCCTGAGTTCAATGTTAATGAATTGACAATACATATTACATTGTTGGTAGGAATAAACTGGCGTAGACACTATGAAAAATAGTATAGAGGTTTCTTAGAAAACTAAATACAGAATGACCATATGATCCAGCAGTTCCACTCCTTGGCATTATCTGGAGAAAACCATAATTTGAAAAGACACATTCCTGCACTGTTGGTAGGAACATAAGCTGGTATAACCACTGCGGAGAACAATATGGAGGTACCTTAGAAAACTATACATAGAACTACCATATGACTCAGCAACCCCACTCTTGAGCATATATCCAGACAAAACTTTCCTTAAGAAAGACACATGCACCTACATGTTCATTGCAGCACTCACTATTCACAATAGCCAACACATGGAGACAACCCAAATATCCATCGACAGATAATCGATTGGATTAGGAAGATGTGGTGTATATACACCATGGAATACTACTCAGCCATAAAAAAGAACAAAATAATGTCATGTGCAGCAACATGGATAGAACTAGAGACTCTCATACTGAGTGAAGTAAGTCAGAAAGAGAAAGACAAAAACCATATGATATCACTTATATCTGGAATCTAATATAAGGCACAAATGAACCTTTCCACAGTAAAGAAAATCATGGACTTGCAGAATAGACTTGTGGCTGCCAAGTGGCGGGGACGGGGGCAGGAGGGGCAGATAGGATGGATTGGGAGCTTGTGGTTAATAGATTCAAACTATTGCCTTTGGAAAGGATTAGCAATGAGATTCTGCTGTGTAGCATTGGGAACTATGCCTAGTCACTTATGATGGAGCATGATAATGGGAGAAAAAAGAATGTATACATATATGTGTAACTGGGTCACCATACTGTACAGTAGAAAAAAAATTGTATTGGGGAAATAACAATAAAAAAAACAAATAAAAAGACACATTCAATTTTCACTGCAGTACTATTTACAGTATCTAAGACATGGAAGCAACCTGAATGTCCATCAACAGAGGAGTAGATAAAGAAGATGTGGTACATACATATAATGGAATATTACTCACCTATAAAACAGAACAAAATAATGCCATTTGCAGCAATGTAGATGGACCTAGAGATTATTATACTATGTGAAGTAAGTCAGAGAAAGACAAATATCACATGATATCACTTACATGTGGAATCTAATAGAAAGAATACAAAGGAACTTACTTATAGAACAGAAACAAACTCACAAATTTCAAGATCAACCTTATGGTTACCATAGGCAAAACCATGCCATGATGGGGAGAGATAAATTGGGAGGCTGGGAATGACATATACACACTACTAGATGTTGAATGGGTAATTAATAGTGATCTACTGTGCTGCATGGGGAAATCTATTCAATATTCTGTAATAACCTACATGGGAAAAAAGAATACATATATGTATAATTGACTCATTTTGCTATACACCTGAAATTAATATAACATTGTAAGTTAACTATACTCAATAAAATTTTAAAAAATACATGTTAAATAAGGTATGAAAAACTAAATTAAGCATTGATCAGTTGGCAAAAATGTGGTTCAGTAGATTAGGTTCAGTAGAACCCAATCCTGTATTCCCTAAAAGCAATGTTCAGTATATGCTAATTCAGTCTTCAAGACAACTTTATACAATATAACTGCCACAGGTAATAAAGATCAACTGTATATCCCTCACATACTCAAATACATACACACAGGGAACAGAATAGTCTGAAATAAAGTTATAAAATCAAATAATCAAAACATAGGAAGTTTTTAAAAGTTACCTTTCTTTAACTATATAACATGGCCCGCTTAAAATCAGTACATTCCAGTTCAACTAAATATATATTAAATTTCAGTAAAAGAAAGAATATTTTCCTATTAATTCCTCTGATAATTTTAAGATAGAAAATTGTTCCAAAACAATCTTAGGAAGGAAAAAAATCATTTCGTCACCACATTAAATGCATGTTAAATGCTTCTAATAGCTGCAATCTCAGCATTTCCAGATCTTTCTAGACCTTTCCATCTCTGCAATGTTTTTACTTACACCAGAGAGGTTTGTGACTGTTGAATATTCCCATCCTATGTTTGTAGGGCCCCACACTGTTAAGCTGGATATTTACAGTAGAGCAGAAACTCAAGATGGACAATGGTCTCCAGCCTAAACAACTCCTTGAATTCACATTCTAAAGTTCTGTTAAAATAAATGAGATTGCTTCCATGTATAATTTATGCATAGTTTTCTCTGTTAATCAGTAGGATAATGGAGAAAGTGTGGTCCTTAAAATTTATCATAATTTAGATTGTTTATCAAAATTAAGTCATTTAATTTTCATTAATTAGATTTATCATAATTAAATCTTCAGAGCATTGCAAGACAAGTTTGTCCTCATTAACATTATAGCTGGTACCATGCTAGAAACAGTATAAAACAATTTACATAGGCATAGTATTCCTCCCCAGAAAATGGTGAGATTTTAAAATTATTAGTAGGCACCTTTTGCTGCAATTCCTTTATTGCTACCTATCTCTCGATGTACATGTATGTGCCTTTATATTCAGGACAAATACTTATAAGCAGGGGTCCCCATTTTCATAGAGGTGGTATAATTGGTTAATATCACAGAATTTGTGGACAGCCAAACCAGTGCTCAAATTTCAACCAAACAAGTCACTTAACTTCCCTAAACTTTAATTTCCTTCTGATTAAAAATCTCTTGATTCCAAAATTTTTTAAAACTCTGAAATTGAAAGCTTTTTGAAAGCTTAGCACAAATTCTCTTATCTGAAAACCTCATCTTAACTGATGTGAGGCTATTTTTATTCTTAATATTTCCCATGTTGTGTGAATAACAATATGTTTTGCTGCAGAAATATGAATACACTTCATCACAGGGTGCCACCCCAGATTCGAATAAGGTGTTAAGTACCATCTAGTACATACTTTATATTCACTAACATCTGAAAAGTTCTTAATTCCAAAATGCATCCATCCCCAAGGGTTTTGGATAAGGGGTTGTGGATGAGTGGTCCTCAACTTGAAATTGATGAGAAGAATAGATAACAATATATAAAAGATTATGTATATGAACTTTATGAATCATAACTGCATGATATCTGACCACGTCACTCTAACCCACACTGCCTTTGGCCCAACAAAATGAGAATAACAGAAAACATAAATTCATAGTGTTCATTAAATGATATCAAGTTGGCCTTCAACCCAACCTTATGGTAGTGAGTCTCCTACCTGCCCAGGTGCAGGTCTGACCTCTCCCTTTCCCTGGCCTCCTGGCTGCTCAATCATTCCTGTTTGACTTCCTTTCTCAAATGCAATCTGTCTTTTCCTTCAAGTCCTAGTGTTCTCTCAGGCATCAATATCCTTGTTGACTCAATCAGGGGAACTCTAAGCCTCCCATACCTCTAAGTACCCTTGCACATAGAGGATAAACTCAAGTCTTATTCTTCTGTAAGAAACACTCATACACATAAACACATGAAAACACAAAGGGACCCAGCAAGTAGCTTCTTATCCATCTTGCTCTATAGAGGATAAAATATATGAAGAGATGTCTTCCATTTGTGTTTGTCTACAATGTTTCCTTCTAATATATCCAAAGGGATAATACCACTCTGTTCCTTAAAACCTTATACTAGCTTCTTATTTCAATTTAAACACAATCCAAACTCCTTTCCACCATGACCCTATATGTCCCTACCTTCTTATCACTCAGAACTTGCTTCATATCACACTCTCCCCATCATGCCTTGTCTGTCTTGGCCTGCCCCTTCTTACCCCTAAGATTTCTGCCAATGCTTTGTTCTCATTATTTAGGTATTAGGTTAAAGCTCACTTTTAAAGAGCCCTTTTATGATCATCCTATCTAAAGAAATAACCTCTTTCCCCCTCATTTACTCTTCTTCTCCCTTTTCTGTTAGAGTTTCATAACATTATGTATCTCTCTCTTAACTTGTTTTTGAATGTAGGATTTTCTCCCATGCCCACCATCAGAAGATAAGTCTCATGAAGGCAGGGGCTTTTCCCAAATCATCCACACCTATATCCCTAGTACCTAGAACAGTGCCTGGCATATAGTAAGTGCTCAATAAATGTTTACTGACTGAATCACTGCACTGACTTGGTAAAAAGTTAACAAATATTTGAACTTACAAAAATAAAAACACCCCCTCAAAAAAGCTTATTGGGTCTCATGGTAACATGATAAGTTACACTGAAGTGCTATGCATATTGAAAAAAAAAGGGGAGAGATCCTTGTAAGCTAAAATGGTCAAGGAAGGGTGCTTTTAAGAATAGTGCTCTGTCCATGTTCATACGCCTGCTGCCAAAAGAAGGTACTAGAATGTTGCTGGAAGAAGTTCTATAAGCTTCCAGAAAAAAAGTCACTCCATGGACTGGATGTGACTGCTCACAAAGAAGACAGCAGATTTATACCACATGGAACACAGATATTTACCTTAGTGTCAATTGTTTATTAGTTTTGGACATTGGAACCATAACCCAAATCCCTAAACACTGATTAACATACTTTTAACTTGCCAAAATTAAAATTAAAAAGCGATTCTTCTTTCCCTGCTTCGTGTCCATTTAGGGATGGCTATTAAATTTTGCTTCAGAGAGCAAAAAAGAAGATTCTAACCTAAGAGTGATTCCCACTGGAACATGCAAAACATTCTGTATAAGGCTTAGAACTCAACCAATAATCGAGGATGTTTGTATCTAACTGAAAAAGAATTCATACTATATTCTTAGAGAACAATTCTACCAAGGTAGACACTGCCTATTATAGGTAATCTGGAAAACTCGGAATCATATTTTAAACCTTAATAGGTCTTCTGTTTCTGATTGAATCTTCATTATGTTTTTATTTTTCTACTTCTGCCTAATCTCAACTTTACAATGTCTACAAAATGGTCATTTGAAAGAAAATACTTAAAACTTGTTATTTTAGTCACGGTTGTCCAAGCAAAGCTCACAACTTCTAAGATGTTTACTATCTTAAAAGTCAATTCCCGTGTAAAATAAGAGTCTATGTAGAAAAGACATTTTCCATGGAATTCCTATAAAATAAAAGTCAATTCTCATGGAATTCCTATGGAATACAAGTCTATGTAGAAAAGACATTTTTGAGTCTCAAAGTCAAATATTCTCTCAATTTCACTTATTCACCCATAGAATGGACATAATAATAAATAAAAAGCATGGGTTCTAACCAGTTCTGTGACCTTATACAGATGTCTCTCCCGTTATAAGCTTCATTTTCCTTATCTTCAAAAAAACTGAAACAAGACAACCCTTCAGGTTCTTTCAGGACTTTACAAAAAAAGGACCTCTGAATCTACCTGTAAGTAAAACAAGAGTGAAATATTAAAGGACAAAAGATGAACAAATGTTTAACCCCCAATTCAGCAGCACACATTTTCTGAGGAAATCCTAATAAAAGGAAACAAGTCTAGAAGAAGTGCTGACATCATGATTTCAATTTTTATCATTTTAGGCAGCATTATTTCTAAACAAGCTAATGTAGCTAAATTGATCCTAAACACCTACACAGCTGCTGAAAATGTATTAGTTGAGGAAATTGTCTAAGGTGAAGTCTGAGTACTATATGGGAACTTATACTTGAATTCAAATGTAAATATAAATAGCTCACAGGTTCTCCCATCCCCACCCATGAAATGTCAGAGAGACTATGAGGAGAACCAATTTACAATCAGCCTTTACATTTAATTGGACAAATATATGATCCACAGAAAAATAAAGATGGCAAACCAAATTTTATTTTAGACGTGATCAAAGGTCATATTATAGTATTTCCAAAAGAAACATACTAGAAAGTGTGGCAGAATTACTCTTTATATTCTTTTGGAGTTTATAGAAAATATTACCATAAAGGAGCATCTCAGCTATTTAAAGTCACATAAAATATTCATTGCCATTTTACTGACCACTACAAAATAAAAGAATGAGTACAAAAAAACGTGACTGATGAAATAACAAAACAATTATCCCGCATGTTTCAAATCATGAAATTCAGGTTCATTTATTTTCAGCTAAATGTGAACAGAATATTTCTTTTTTTTGCCAGTCTCTGCAAAAACTTATTTTTTTATTACTCAATGAATCTTAATACATTCATAGTTGTATAATGATTATCACAAACCAATTTAATAGCATTTCCATCCCAAACCCCCAGCCCATCCCCTCCCCCACCAATCTATCTCCTATGTAAACCATAAGTTTTTCACTTGATCTTAGCCAAAAGGCCGAGAAGCGATAAACCATAAGTTTTTCAAAGTCTGTGAGTCAGTATCTGCTCCGAAAAGAAGTCCATTCTGTCCTTTTTTCAGATTCCACATGTAAATGACAGCATATGATGTTGGTGTCTCACTGTCTGATTAACTTCACTTAGCATGATAATTTCTAGGTCCATCCATGTTACTAAAAATGCCATTATTTCTTTCCTTTTAATGGCTGAGTAATATTCCATTGTGTATATGTAGCACATCTTCTTTATCCATTTCTCTGTCAATGGACATGGGCAGAAGATCTAAATAGACAATTCTACAAAGAAGACATACAGATGGCCAAAAACACGTGAAAAGATGTTCAACATCACTCATCACCACAGAAATGCAAATCAAAACCACTATGAGGTACCCCCTTACACTGGCCAGAATGGCCATCATCAAAAAGTCTACAAACAATAAGTGCTGGAGAGGGTGTGGAGAAAAAGGAACCCTATTACACTGTTGGTGGGATTGTACATTGGGGCAACCACTGTGGAAAACAGTATGGAGAGTCCTCAGAAAACTAAAAATAGAATTACCATTTGATCCAGCCATCCCACTCCTGGGCATCTATCCAGAGAAAACTATGACTTGAAAAGATACATGTACTCCAGTGTTCACTGCAGCACTGTATACAATAGCCAAGACATTGAAACAACCTAAATGAACAAAGTATTTCTTGATAACTGTATTTAGAACAAGTTAATCCATTATCAAAAGTATGGACTCAGAAAGTATTTATCACAGTGCGATGATATCCTTTAAAACTCAAGTAGGATAAGGAGCCCAGATTCGCCATGAAGAAGAAAAAGAAGTAGGAGGAGGGGGCGGGGAAGGAAGAGAAGAAGGAATCATATTCTGACTAACTGGTCCAAGAGTCTATAAAATAAAACATGAAATGTTTGGTGTCTAATTCAAAGGGGTAAACTGGCATTTTTTTTCTTTTTTTGGCAATACTTTACACTAAATAGAAGCAAAACAAACACAGACTCAAAAATTCCTTTTCTCGAAGAAAACAAGCATAAAATTTTTACTATATAGAAGTCAAAATAACTCAAATGTTATACATTTCTCCATTGTAACAGTCTCCAAACTTTATTATTGGAAATAATACTTTATCCATCTCCTACACTGGACATTGCCTCCTTGAGGACAGTGAGTATCTTTATTAATTACATTCTAAAACATGTAGTAGAGTTAGGTGAATTTAATAAACAACATGCTTTAAAACACAATGGGAAAATAAACTCACAAAAACATGAAAATTCAGTTTTGACTTGGTTCTTAAGATTAAGAACATAAAAACATCAATGTTCCTTAAAAATCTGAAGGAGGTCCAAATTAGAGTTTTTAAAGTAAATTCTTGACTATTGATGGGCTCTCCTGACCTCCCCCAAGATATTTTTCCATTTCCCTAAAAGTAGAGCAAGTACTAAGATTTCTGAACTTGCCAAAAGAACTGTAGAAACTTAATTCTTTTTTTCTTTTTTTGTCTCTTTAGGGCCATACCCATGGCATGTGGAAATTCCCAGGCTAGGGGTCAAAATCAGAGCTACTGCTGCTGACCAACGCCACAGCCATAGCCACATCCATAGTCACAGCAACACCAGATCTGAGCTGTGTCTGTGACCTACACCACAGCTCACAGCAACACTTGATCCTTAACCCACTGAGCAAGGCCAGGGATTGAACTTGCATCCTCATGGATACTAGTTGAGTTCATTACCACTGAGCCATGACAAAAACTCCAGAAACTTAATTCTTAATGATTGTAGAATCCTTTGGAGGCATTTTCGATACAGTTTTTTTTAGGAAATCACCATATTTGTTGTTTAAAAAGTTATTCTGTTCTGGTGTATTTGAAAACAAACAAAAAAAAAACCCTTAAAATAGAGCTGCTTTCTGGGAATTCCCTGGTGGCCTAGCGGGTTAAGGATATGGCATTGTCACTGATGTGGCCCAAGTCACAGCTATGGCACAGGTTCAATCCCTGGCCTAGGAATTTTTGCTGCAGATACAACAAAACCAAAACGAAACAAAACAACCCAGTTGCTTTCTAAGGCCTAATTCCAAGGTCACAGGTAAAGATGTTGAACAGGACTGAGCTAGGGAAGAAACCATGTCATGTAGATGCACAGCCTGGAAGAGAGCCATGAAGGAGTAAGTGGTGGGGGGTGGAGGGGGGAGTTTCCATCATGGCACAGCGGAAATGAATCCGACTAGGAACCATGAGGTTGAGGGTTCAATCCCTGACCTCACTCAGTGAGTGAAGGATCTGGCATTGCCATGAGCTGTGGTGTAGGCTGCAGATGCAGCTCAGATCTGGTGTGGCTGTGGCGTAGGCTAGCTACAGCTCCAATTTGACCCCTAGCCTGGGAACCTCTGCATGTTGTGGGTGAGGCCCTAAAAAGATAAAAGACAAAAAAAAAAAAAAAGAATAAGTAGGAAACATTACCTGCCTCAGGGTACTTGTCCTTAATCTTTTTCTTTTTCTTTTCTCAGCCACAAAAGAATGAATGAGATGATGTGACTGGGTGGGAGATGGGGGCGTTGCAGGGATGTTGAGGTGAAGGAGTTGCAGTGGCATCACTGTTGTGATGGAAGGGAAAACAGGAACGTGAAACTAAGGTACACGTGCTAGATACTAGACCCAAGATCAATTAACTTTTAGATGCCAAACCTCAAACAGTTATGGAGAATTCGTTCACCTTTAAGTCTTGGAGAAGGAAAGAGAATTATTTTCTTTGAGGATAAACTGCAATATACATAATATGCAGTGATCAAGAGAATCATAGTCATATATATAATTCCTTTGTTCTCAGGTGAATTTATTTAAATATCAGTCTAAATGTTCTATCGTTTTCTCATGAATCAAACATGGTGAACCGCTTACTTTAATGACTCGGAGTGTTCTTCTGCTGTGATATACATGTCCACACAGAGCTGGTACCTTTCTCCCCTGCTCCCTCTTCTCTAAAGCCTTTATCTCTATGCAACATTAACAAATTGCGCAAAGAATTGAAAAATGAGAAGCTAAGTGTGCCATAGACACAATAGATCTACCTCACAGTTTTAATTAAAAAGAAAAATAAAGTGGTTTGATTGATTGAACTATTCCCTGCTTTCTACACTTGGGCAAGTACAAGCTTTCACACACAGTCTGGCACAAAGTGAATAATCAATACATATTTAAATGAAGAAGATTTGCATAGGTCCGGTGGTGGCTCAGGCTTGAGATAAAGCCGACCTGAGTTTGAAGGTTGACTCTGCTAGTTTTTCAGCTCTGCTGCCTGGGAACTTGACTTGCCCCAACTTCTGTTTCTTCATTTGTAAAATGAAAATGTGTGCAATACCGCATAAGGTTGCTGTGTGGAGTAAATGAGCTTATGTGTAAAACACGCTTATCAGAGAGACTGATACTTAATAATAGACCAATAAGTGGGAGTGTAATGGTGATAACGACAGCAGTGATGCTAATCATGCCTGAATATAAGTGGTCAAAAAAAATTTTGAAAAACCTCCAGAAGTTGAACAGAAAAACGCTCTATCTATAATTCTCATTTCATGCCCATCGGCTTAAAAACTCTTAATAAATATTTTTTTAATCTACCATACTTTTGGCATTCTGCAAGGCAGCAGAGAGAAAATCATAAAAAGACAATACTGTCTTAAAGCAGTATGTATTCTTATGTGGGAGATAAGCACAGAAGTAAAAAATAATAATAAAGTAATGCCAGTGTAAGCAAGGCCTACCTCTTTCTTTGAGCCATAGTTCCGAATAAAATTTTTGTTAAGATAATCTAGGTACTAAGAAGTGGCATGGTTTGAGTTACCACTGCGGTGCAATGGGTTAAGGATCTGGTGTTTCTGCAGCTGTGGCACAGGTTGCAGCTAAGATGTGCTAGCCCAGGAACTTCCATAAGCCATGAGTGCAGCCAAAAAAAAAAAAAAAAAGGAGGCACGATTTACAATAGTACTTCTTTTTTGCAATTTGTCAAACTCAGGTAGGAAATCAAAATATTCCCAGTACTACAATGTAACAAACACTAGGACAAAAGGAAAATCTTTTTATCTAAAAACCCCTTTGATAGACAAGCAACTGTCTACAAAGTTCGAAGCCTTTCCTACTCCCTCCCACATGACTGAGAAAGGGGTTGCCGTGCTCAGATGACATTACTCCACCGTCACACTGAGTGCAAACACTGTCAAGTTCTTGTCCTCCTTCAGAATGAAGATCCTTCACCAGGGAGTGAGCAGAGAAAACTCACTCAGTTAACCACACCAACACACCAACACAGCAAAGTCACCTGTGAGCTCTTCTAGATTCTAAAACCTGTCAGCTTCTCATGCTACAAGAGGCCACCAGAAGCCATGTCTCACTATGGGTTAATGAGATAGTTCTCATTTTTTCTGTAAATTTGGCAATGGAAGTAATTAGCAGGTTTCCCTGCTCACTTCAAAAAGTGCACAGACACTTAATTTAAAAGTATACATGCAATCATTCAAGTGAATTTAGTGATCAGAGGAGACTTGTCATTCACAGCATCTTACTGCTGGTAGGCTTATTTATTTATAGATTCAGCCACCGGATTTCTATGTGAAAAGTGAAGAAGAGCTGAAAGAAATCTGTGTATCTCTGCCACTGGCATCAGCCCTCAACAAATGACAACTTGAAAAATATGTTACAATTGGTGATCATTAATTTTTCCCTGAATCTTAGTGTTTACCCCTCTAGACACTGAAAAATAAGCAGGTATAAAGAAATAAGTGAATAAGAGCAAAGAGTATGAGCTACATCCTCCAAATAACCTAATTTAACTCAGAAAACTCTAGGCCAGTGAGGAAGTCTCTGAGAAAGCCAAGAAACTAGTTTCCTTAAAACTTAGTTTATTTATATGATGAATTGTTCTAAAAAAGAAATTATTCATATGGCTGACAAAAATCTATATAATTTATAAAAACCAGTAAGTGGGAAAATTAGAACAAGTAAGCTAATAAAGAGGTCATGTGGCTAGGAATAGTAGCTTTCCTTAAAGTACATGCCATGAGGACTCGTACACTTGCTAAAAGCAGCTGAATATTCCATTTTGAGTATCCTTAGGCCTGTTCATGAAAGGAAAACACAACCCATTTCACAATACTCCCCAAATCTCTTCCCCAGCTCACTCTCTGATATTGGAAAATGCTGTTACTTCTATAAGCCTAAGAAACTACTGTATTACATAAGATACTATGCTTCGGAAGCAATTAACATTCAATTGAAGCAATGCTAAATTATAAGTGTTTGTGTGTGTATATGGGCATGTGTGTATCTGTATGAGTGTATGTGATAGAGACAGAGTTTGAGGAACTGTTAAAGAAGGGAAACAAAGAAATGGGATGTTAAGAACACAGAAGATGAACTTTATCTAGGATCAGAATGGCTTTTCTTCAATATCCATATCTGTGAAATGAGAATGATGCCATTTCTAAAGACATCACAGTAGGATGAACTGGCAGTTTGGGGTTAGTAGACGCAAACTATTACATTTAGAATGGATAAGCTTTGAGATCCTATAGTAGAGCACAGGGAACTATTATATCCAATTTCTTGGGATAGACCATGATGGAAGATAGTATGAGAAAAAGAATGTACATGTATGCATGACTGGGTCACTGCAGTACGGCAGAAATTGGCACAACAGTTAGCTATACTTTATTTTTTAAAAAGCCTAAATAAATAAAATGTCACAAAAATTATAGAATAAAATATTAATATGAAGTGATATAAGGAAGGAATATTGGATATGAAGTCACAACACATGGATATGAATCTCTTCCATGGATCTCTTTTTTTTTTTTTGTCTTTTTGTGTTTTTAAGGCCACACCCACAGCATATAGAGGTTCCCAGGCTAGGGATCTAACGGGAGCTGTAGCCACCAGCCTATGCCATAGTCACAGCAGTGTCAGATCCTAGCCGCGTTTGCGACGTACACCACTGCTCAGGGTAACACCAGATCCTCAATCCACTGAACGAGGCCAGGGATCAAACCTGCAACCTCATGGTTCCTAGTCAGATTCGTTTCTGCTGAGCCACGACGGGAACTCTCCGTCCTCCATGGATCTCAAATGGAAATATATCCAACTCTTTCCTGAACTAGTCAGGGACTTGTGAAAAATAAATGAGATGATATGCATGTTTTTGTAATAAAGCTTTTCTGTATGCTTTCATCAACATAACATAAAGCAAAAAATGAATGCTGAAATTCTATGACAAGAAAACAAAAGATGTGTATATACAATCTTTCAGTCATTAGAAAAATATCTACTGATTCTTGATAGGCTCCATAAGGTCCATTTTAGCCAGAGCTATCCATTTATTGGAGAACAAGGATGTGCTAGGTATCTTTGTGGTGTAACAGGATAATAAGCTCTATATTTCCTTTCCACTTCTGCTGACATCCTAAAATATTAGGTGTTAATGTCCCCACGTTACAAAAAGAGCTGAGAGACTATAGGTAAGATTTTTAAATGAGGTCAACAAAAACCCGTTTTGCACACTCATAACCCTTCATCCACACTGAATTTATAAAAGGGTGGGTGGTGGTTTCATGAGATAGAAAAGCCTTGGCTTTCACCTCTAACCCAGGAAATGGGCCTTCCATAATACAGTCAGAGAGTGTCCTCTGGAAATTCGCGGAAGCCAATTTAAAAAGCAAGCAATGGTGGCCAGTTAGCTGTTCTGCTGGTACAGTGAAGGCAGACTGGTATTGAACATGACCTGCGGAGAACATGAAGGAGTTCCCTACAGATTCCATGTAATCTGAGGTCCACAAGAGAAACAGCATGGGGTTGTCCAAGCTCCTGTACAAGAGGGGCCCCTGTAGGTCTGAAATGACCCCCTCAGAAGAAGCTGGAGGTGTACACTGGATATCTTGTGCATGAGATAAAAGTCATAAGTTAGACGTGAATGTAATCACCCAAACAACAGGTGATGAATGTCCTGGACTCTGTGTGTGTGGGGGAAGAGGTTTTAAAAACCCCAAAAAGCACATGCCATATTACCAAGATTTGACCCCAAAACACATGCCATATTCCAGAGATTTAACAATGAGACCGTATAGCCACCAACCAATCAGAACAGGGCAGCCACCAGTCATACAGGCTTCCATTGCTTGGCTGGAGCAGCACATATCAAAGGAAACTCAGCTTTGTTCCAAAATGCCAATGACAGCTTACAATAATATTTGTCAGCTGAAACCCTTTCTGCCCCATATTTCTCCTCTCTCATCCAGGTTCAACCCTGGAAGAGCCTGACACTGCCTCAGGCTAGATGCCAAACTGGATCTCTGCTAGGGGAGGGGAAAAACTGTCCTTGCAGAGGAAGTGGAAATTTTGACTATTACATCGCACTGGATCTTTTTAACCAAAGCTACAGTAATGGAAAGATCTTTGCATTATCCAACATTACCCCCAAATGTCACAGAACTTGACCTAGATTTCACCCAAGCAGAAGTAAAGGACTGGCACCATAACAATGGATTTGAACAGGCAGTAAGACTGGGGGGACAGGGCAGTAATTGAGTGAAACGGTTACAATTATATAATGTTTAGGTGACAGTTCTGATGTTCTCAAAATTTCTCTTCAGCTACAGAATTCATTCAAAAGAAAGCTGATGCAAAGCTCAATGTGTAAAACAGAGGATCCCAGAGTTTCTCTAGTTGGGGGAGGGTTGAGGAGGGGGAATAAGGAAGGCCAGATAAGTGCGAGGCCCCTGAGGGCACTGAAGGGCAGGTTAAAAGCCAGACCTGGGAGTTCCAGGTGTGGCTCAGTGGGTTATGAACCGACTAGAAACCCTGAGTGTGCGGGTTCAATCCCTGGCCTTGTTCAGTGGATTAGGGATCCAGCGTTGCTGTGAGCTGTGGTGTAGGCCAGCAGCTGCAGCTCTGATTCGACCCTTAGCCCGGAAACTTCCATATGCTGCAGGTGCGGCTCTAAAAAGCAAAAATTGAAAAAAAGCAAAAATTGAAAAAAGAAAAAAAAAACAAACAAAAAGTCAGCCCTGAGACAACCCTTTCAATCGATAAGCTTTTGAACTGATAATTACATTTTTAAATGCTTTTTATATGAGATGAGAACTCAGCATCTCACAAGTTTTTCTGAGGAAACTCGTTAAGTACCTCCTTTAAACACTTCAGTGAAAGCTGTCACTCTTTATCTTCCATACTTGAAAATAACTGTTACATGACTGGGATTACACTTAAATACCCAAAGCAGCATATACCATCTTTCTAAGGCTGATACCTTGTAGGTCTGTTGACTCTTTGGGAGTGTTTCAGCACTTTTTCTCAAAGCATTTGTTCAGACAAATCATCTTAGCGCTTTACAGCCGCAAGTCCTGAGAGCACCCTCCATACATGTTACAGATGAGAAAACTGGAGCTCAAAAACAAATACATGGAATGCTGCTCAGTAATAAAAAACTAATGAACTATTGATTAAATATATGCATCAACTTGGATGGATTCTCAGGAACATATGCTAAGTAAAAAAGTCAATCTCAAAAAGTACTTGTATTATTTTATGTACATAATGTTCTTGAAATGACAAAATGATAGAAATGGGGAATGGATTAGTAGCTGTGAGGGCATAGGGAGAAAGGTGGTTGTGACAATAAAGATACAGCAATAAATAGGTATCTTTGTGATGCAATCATTCCTGTACCGTGACCGCCTTAGTCGTTCCACAAATCTCCACAAGTGATAAAACTGCTGAAAACTAAACACATACACAGAGAAACACACACGAATGAGTATATATGATATTGGTGAAATCTGAATAAGGTGGATGAATTGCATCAATACCACAATTAATACTCAATCTCTTCATTTGTAGCAGGGGAATAAAATTTCTGCCATGCCTGCTTCTGTGAGTGTAAAGAACAAATGGAAAAGACACTGTAACAGAGAAAATTAGTTAGTATTATACACATACAACACAATATCCTGTAAATGAAGGATGCTAGATATAATTTCTCTGGCCGTTTATGGTTCATATTCCAACTCTACAGCTGAGCTGCTGTAAGCAGAGGTTCAACCCTAGTGTACTAAGAGTGGTCTTGTCACCTAGTGTGCAAGAGCACACATTAGTGATTTTGTTACACAAGCACTGTGGGGAAACTACTGAGGACTTCAATTTGTTTTAACGATTTTAAATATCCCTGTTGCTTTTCAGTTCAGTATAGAGTTTAAATGTCATCACCATCTTTGACTTGACTTGCAAAGATAGCTATTGGTTTTCATGTTATTCCCAAGCCTACCAGGGTGTCTGTTGTATGATCGCATTCCAGCAAGACAATTTAACCAAATGTGGCTCCAAGTAACTAGGAAAGTCTTTATCTTCCCGAAAACTTTAAATGATGCAGGCAATTTTTTGTATTTTGGAACTTCATTCATTCAACACATATCTGAAGTTCTATGTACAATGAACTGTGCTAGGAGCAAGGCACACATCTTCAACAGAATAGAGATGATTGCCATCCTCTTGTAACTTCCATCTTAGCTAGCAGAAGTAGGCTGACTTGGGCAAAACACTATGCAAAAGTGTATTTTTTGTATGTGCAGTTTCTCATCATACAGAAGTATTAAGAATCTTTCTTTCGGTAACATTTTTATAAATTTCACAAGTAGCACCAAAGGTTTTATGTCTATGGTATTCATTTTAAATGTTAACAGCACATGAGGAAATAAAAAAGCCATTTAAAGATAACAGGCTGTAATTTTACAAAGAAAATAAATATGGCTAATTTGTTTTTAAGAACAAACTTCTCATTTTTGAAACATGCCCTTCTCCAACAGACAGTATTAATAAGGCAAGTGAGATACCTCTTTGTTACTGACTCTAATCCTCTTTTGGCATATAACTTTCTGTGCCCACTCACTGGGGGAGGGACATTATTCCCATATGTATGTTTGTCCAGAATGACTTGGTTTAACCAATGAGATCTTGGCAAACATGTCAAGAAAAGTCTTTAAAAAGTCAGTTACTGGGCTGGCTTTGCAGTACCTTTGCCATCATCACAGAATAATGCTCATATCAGTATATGACAAGAGACATGGAGCAGAAATTGCCCCCAGGTCAGCTTTCCCAACCTAACCTAGACAGGAGCAGGGACTGCAGAAACTCTGCATGTACATGGAAGATCCCAGAACCACCCAGCAAAGCCTAAACTGGATCATGGATCAGGTGGAGCCCCACCAGCCCACAAACGTGTAAGCTATAATCATCAGCAGATAACTCCCAAAGCAAACAAACCTGCATAACTGATGAAAAAACATTAACTTTAATATGATTTGACTGTTAAAATAATAATTTTGTACAGTTAATTTCACTATCTTCATTGTCAATTTCACTTGTTTCTCAAGTCTCATCCAACTCAATAATTCGGATCAGTACAAGTAATAATATGCCAGAAAGGCTGCTCATCAAGATGTTGAGACTGAGAAGACTGAACACAGAGTATGTGTTACCCCTAATGTCATGGCTATGATTCTACCCTTCCTTCTGCCACCCAGGAAGGCATGTGAGTACAATTCACATACAATAAATAGCACATATTTAGAATGTATAATGTGGTAAGTTTAACAGATGTATGAAGCCAAAACCCCATCACCACAATCAAGACAGGGACCTTATCCATCACCCCCAAACACTTCCTCATGCTCCTTTATAATCCCACCCTCTCCACCCACCTCTCATTCCTAAGCAACCATTGATTGGCCAGAAGCCCCTTTAAATGCAAGTTAGTATGACATTGTTCTATAGATAAAGCTAGACCTGTGGTACTCAAGTGATTTCCAACACCAAGCGCCACAAGCCCTGAGATAATAAGAATCATTTTTGGTGTTTTTTCAAATAAGGGAAGTAAATTCATGGATAATCTGCTAAGTATTGTTTAGAAACATTGATGCTTTGCAACTTTCTGAGCTGAGTTCCCAAATGACATGTTCTTAAAAAGCAACATTAAAAAGCAGCTTGTGTCTCAAAGTGAAGTCAACCATGACCATAAGGATCTTGATCATATAAATCGAATGTCTTACAGTTTAGCTCCAATTTTTTTTTGTCTTTTTATTAAACAGACACTGCTGTAGACAAAACAAGATGTATAAATTGCAGCTTCACTATTTATAAAGTGTGTGACTTTTGTCAATTTATGCAAACTTTCCAGGATTCAACTTCCCTATCCAAAAAGTAAGAAGAAAAACATCTACCCTGCAGTATGGCACAGATTAAATAAACTAACATACTGAAAATGCCAAACATAACATTGGGTTCATGGGTACTCATTAAATGTCAATTTTCTTCCTTATTTCTTCATTCAAAGTAAAATGAGTAAAGTTGAAGGAAAAACCCAAGTTTTGAAATTACAGGATGAGAGTAAGAGCCCTCGCATGTACTAGCTTTGAGAAAATACTGAGGCCCTCTAGGGTCCTCTGTCTCCTTGTCTCTAAAATAGGACAATGAAAATATTTAGGAGCAATCACAGGCCAATAGAGGCCCAAGTCACTTCCATTCAAGGTATCTGGTATATTAAATTAAAGAGACAGTAAACAAGATGTTACATAAACCCATGAATATTGATTTTAATATTTACATTAACAATTAAAATTGGTATATAAAACTTTCCCCAACTTTATCACTCTATCTCAGAAGATAATATCAAAAGTAAATTATATTAAAAGTCTAAATTAAAGAAATTTGTATTTGGAGACCTGAGGCAGGTGAAAAAAGCCCATTTTAAAGAGCTCTGAAAGTCTTGTTGTTTGGTGAGCATAACACAGGATGACCTGGGGACTCCTATGAAAGTGAAAATAGGTATCAAAGAATAAAACTGTACAGTGTTTTTTTCCTTCTCTTTTTTTTTTTTCTTTTTACAGCTGTATCTGTGGCATGTGGAAGTTCCCAAGCTAGCAGGCTAATTGGAGCTGCAGCTGTGGCCTACACCACAGCCACAATGACACTGGATCAGAGACACATCTATGACCTACATTGCATCTTGTGGCAATGCCACATCCTTAACCCACTGAAGGAGGTCAGGGATCAAACCCATCTCCTCATGGATATTAATCAGATTCTTAAGAAGTTGAGCCATAATAGGAAGCCCTACATTCCCTTTCTTATATTATCTTCCATTACTCAGGTTCATTACTGCTGAGCCACAATAGGTACTCCAAAGTATTTATTTTTTTATTTTTGACGGGTCTTACTATATTAGTGAACTTATGACCTTTCTTTTTCACAAAACTATTTTGAAACATGAAATTATTTCTGTGAAATATTATCTATATATTACCAAGCACGATGTTTTTCATTTTATGTGTAAATACTTGTCACATACTCGACTTACAAGTTGCCAGTATTATTCTAAAGAATCTTTTTTTATCTATATATTATTTTTTTATAAAGTTGCCTATAATTTTCCTCAATGGTGCATCTATGGTTAATAAATTTGAAATTGTGGGCATCTTCAATTAACTGTTTACTATAGGCCACGAAAAATTTTACCTGAAAAAAATACTCTGTGGTTGGTAAAATAGCTTGCAGGCACATGATAAATTTTGCTCACCAGAGGATATTCTCAATTCCACTTTCCACCAAAATTTTGCTATGTTGAGAATATCTCAATTATATATTTGATGTTGAAAAGTATAAATTTTCAGTCCAAATATCTCATTGGTCTTCTCATTTTTCTTTATTCGCAGTATTTACCTTCAAAAATTTCTATAATACACAAAATTTGGCATAAAATGTGTCTCTATGATTCTTCTTTGTGTTTTGCCAAATGTGGGTGCTGAAAAATCAAAGACCTTTTCAACTGCATTCAATTTGAGCAATGAATACACATTTATCTAATTAAAAATATGCGCTCCATTAAAAGAGTCTTCCAAGCTGAATATTCCAAAGGAAAATTCTTAAATTTCAACATTAAATCTAGTACATAGTTTGAGCTGTTATGTTTAATTTTTCCCCACATTTCAATGTGTTCTTGTCCTTAAGTTTTGTTACAATACTTGCTGGCCACTAAAATGAAATTTTTTGTACTCAGTTTATTAAATACTTTTATTAAATATTTCCAGGTGATTTCAAACAAAATGGAAAGAAAACATAAAAGGTCACTCAGAAAAGACTAATAACTGTCAAACACTTAGATTGTTTACCAAGCATTCATTCAAATGCTCAGACTTTTTAAAACTCTGACAATGGCCGTAAAAGAAAAACCATGTACTGCCATGCCAAATGTTTCTGTATTTAACAAACATCATGTAGTGTAGCTTCTGTAACTAATTATTCACATATAAACATATTCGAATATGTTCATACAAACAGTAATTTTGACTATTATAGCCTCTATAGTGATTGATAGAACACACCCTTTTTTTAGACACAAAAATATACTATTCATACACGACAGCCAAGTCCAAGCACATTTCTTCCTTCTTTATATATCTTTAAATTTAATAAACATTGTCTTTACTGTGACACTGTGCTCTATCAGAAGTTACATTTTTCCTGTCACCACAAAGCAAGTAACTTTATTTTTAATGATCCATTTAACTGAATTTACAATAACATTTAAAATAATACGTGATTTACCTTCGGTAAATTAACCTTTGGAAAGCTTTGCTTATATCCACGTATTTGATGCAAAAACTCAAGCATTATTCAAATTAATTGATTTTCCATAGAAAATCCTGATGGCATCAATACTTGCTCAGTTCTACTATGAACGAATACACTAACCACTGCTGCTTCATTTTTTTTACATGTGCCAAAAACCTCAAAATCAAAACAATAAAACAGAATTACTGACACATGCAAAAAAAATTAACTGCAAAAGCATTATGCTAAGTGAAGGAAGCCAGATCCTCACCCCACCCCACCCTCCAAAAAATTCTACATATGGTATGATTTCATTAACCTTACTTACATCCTAGAAAAGGCAAAACAATAGGGACAGAAAACCCATTAGTTGTCCCTAAGGACTGGAGTGGGAAGAGTGTATTGACCTTAGCGGGGGAAAGGGGAGATACTGTTCTAAATCTTGATTGTGGTGGGGGTTTTATGACTGTACACATTTTCAAAATTCACTGAATTTTGTCCCTAAGGACTGGAGTGTCCCTAAGGACTGGAGTGGGAAGAGTGTATTGACCTTAGCGGGGGAAAGAGGAGATACTGTTCTAAATCTTGATTGTGGTGGGGGTTTTATGACTGTACACATTTTCAAAATTCACTGAACTATACACTTAAATGGGGAGATTTTACTGTATGTAAATTATACCATTATAAACCTCAACAAAAGAGGAAGAATGAATGAATGAAGTTCATTTATATGGTAAGTCCCTTGATCTAAACGAAAACTCATGCTGTAACTGAGAAGAACAAACTTGATTCCTTATATGATCTACTCCTTTATTTGGAACCCTTGTGCACACATTGCCTATGCTTAGTCATGCTTTGCACCTTTGTAAAAGAATGTTGCCTATAGCCTGAAATATATATGACAGCCCATTCTCAAGGCTCTGACCTTTAAAGGTGTAACACTTTTCCATTCATACAGAGATGAAAAGTTGCAGAGCAGAAATTAACAATTGTCTTGTTGGAGTTTTAGAAAAACATTATGAGCAGAGGACCTACTTGGGTCCGGGTTCCCGTACCAAGAAGTTTGCAAAAATCAGCCACAACCCTCTAGAAAGAAGTCTGAATTCTATGTTGGGTGAGATGATTATTTGGGACACCAATCCACCATCTCCTAGGTCGGCTGGCTTTCAGAATCAAGTCACAATTCACCTCATCTCTCGATTTATTAGCCCGTTGTACAGCGAATGGTATGATTTTGGACTCAGTAACAATGCTACATGGAGCAATGAGTCCAAGACACTTCCTGTGGATGAATCATCATTTGCAAGCATAGTCTTCTTTTCTTTTTTTCACTTTTTTTAGGGCCACATCTGCGGCACATGGAGGTTCCCAGGCTAGGGGTCCAATCGGAGCTACAGCTACCAGCCTATGCCACAGCCACAGCAATGACTGATCTGAGCCGCATCTGCAACCTACGGCTCATAGCAACACCAGAACCTTAACCCACTGAGTGAGGCCAGGTATCAAACTGGCAATCTCATGGTTCCTAGTCGGATTAGCTGATGCTGCACCACGATGGGAACGCCAACATAGTCTTCTTAAATCAGCCACTAATTTTTTGAAAAACATGCTTATGCTTATTCAGCAGATTTGCGGCTTATGATTTTTTTTCATTTTTTTTATTAGAGTATAATGGATTTACAGTGTTGTGTTAATTTCTGCTCTACAGCATAGTGACCTAGTCATACATATATTTACATTCTTTTCCTCATATTTTCTTCCATTGTGGTCTCTCTCAAGAAAGGCTTCTGATTTCATGTTATTTTTTTTTCTGTCTTTTTAGGGCCACACCCACAGCATATGGAGGCTCCCAGGCTAGGGGTCGAATAGGAGCTGTAGCCACTGGCCCACACCACAGCCACAGCAACGCCAGATCTGAGCCATGTCTGTGACCTACATCACAGCTCATGGCAATGCCGGATCCTTAACCCACTGAGTGAGGCCAGGGATCGAACCTGCGTCCTTATAGGTACTAGTCAGATTTGTTTCTGTTGAGCCACAATGGGAACTTCAGGCTTTTGATTTTAATGTGGTCAGTGATATTGCCTCACTATGGGCACCCAAGATAGATAAAATATCAGCATTTTCTTCCAATTACACATTCATCAACTTTCTTAAGTAATGGGGATTCAACACTTTATCAAATGCATTTTTCATATTTGTGAGGTTATCAAAGCCAAAAAAAATCCATTGATATATAGTCATGTGCACTTAAGCTGCTCATGTTTCCTACTGAGCCACTAACTTGTGACCTGGTAACATCATGCATCTTGCCAGCCATGGTGTTACTGGCTGGTATACAATGTACGTGTTGTTCTAGAAAAAAATATACATATATATTTGAATCTGGAAAAAGGTTATAAAAGATATATATTATTGCTGGGCATCTTTCAGATTTAAGGACACATTAAAGTAAGAACTATATTCACTCCTAGGCATCTGAGACACTACTAGAAAACACCATAGTCAAAGCTGTGAGAACTAACTGGAGATCTACCAGCCGACCTTGGCTTTTCAAAAATGTAATAATTAATGATAATAATTTATTAAAATAAAATCTGGCACAAATTCTAAACCCAATGAAACTACATTATAATTGGTACAAATATGGACATGTGGTTGCCTGTTCCCCCACCAAAAATCTAATAATACACACACACAAAAAAGAAAATAAGGCAGTTCCCACTATGGCACAAAGAGATCATTGGCATCTCTGCAGTGCCAGGGCACAGGTTTGATCCTTGGCCTGGTGCAGTGGGTTAAAGTATTTGACGTTGCTGCAGCTGCACTGGAGGTTGCAACTATAGCTCAGATTTGGATCTGGACCTGATCCCTGGCCCAGGGACTCCATATGCCACAGGGTGGCCAATAAATAAATAAATAAATAAAAGACCATTACAAAAAGAAGATTATTAAAATTCTAAATAAAACTTTAGCAAGTAAAAATCTAAAAAAAATAATTAGATAAAACATTAACAAGTAAAATCCAGCAACACGCCAAGTTACTGAAAGAATGCAAGGATAGTTGAATATAATAAAACATGTCAAAAGAATCTATTATATTAACTGATTCAATAAGAAATATAGTTACTTGATAGATGATGAAAAGAACTGATAAAATTGCTTATTAAAATAGGGATATATGACAAAATCTCTTTATAATGAAATATTTCTCAAACTAAAAATTCGAGAAATACTTATTAAAAAAACACTGAACTAATTCTCATTAAGGTCAGGAACAAGAAGGATATTATTTATCTTCATCATTTTTATAGTATTAATAAAACTAAACCAAAGAAATGGGAAGAAACTGAGGACAAAAAGTAAGAGTTGTGAAAACTGGAAACAAGAAAGAAAAATATTTATTACTTGAGGACAATAGTATATTTTTTAACCATGAAAGCTCCCCAAAAAACAACTGTAACATTATTACAAAGAATAGTAGAAACTCAACAAACTGGCTGGTTAGAAACATAATAAAACATAGGAATCAACACCTTCAAATAAACAAACATGATTTAATTAGGAAAACAAAACAGTGGAAGAAAAAAATCCATAGTATATAGCAACTACAAACATGAAATTACTAGGAATCAAATAAACCAGAAATGCACAAGAGATTTATTGAGAATTCCCTAAAAAGATATAAATGGCAGAAATACATAGCAAATTTTGGGATATGAATTTTCAACATTATAAAAATATCATTTTTCCTGTAGGAGATTCCATTAAAAATACCATCAAGGCTTTTTCCCACTAGATAATCTGATTCTTAAGTTCCTGTGGACTTCCAAATAAGTATGATTATCTAAGTAAACTTTCTGGGGGAAAAGTAGAATGGAATGAGTTTCAACACATATCATAAAACATCTATAATTAAAACTGTAGAACTAACATATGAAGAAAAAAGACAGATGAATGTAATAGGATAGCAAGTCAAAAAACAAAGAATTACACATGGAAATATAGAATATGATAAACAGACATTTCAAATCAGCATGAAAAATTAAATTGTCAGAAAAATGGATGCGAATATAGAGAAAAATCTTGATTTCCTACATCATACTCAATATATCAAATCATGGAACTTATTAATAGAGGTGAAAAGTTAATATACAAAATAAAACTATGGTAGAACACATAGGATGTATTTTTTAAAATAATTTCAGAATGGAAAACATCTCTATGTTTGTATGATACAAAACACAGAAATCATAAGATAATTGATTAATTCATCTGCACAAAAACTGTAATTTTAAACCCTACCAAACTTGGGGGAAACATACAATTCACATCACCAATAAAGTGTTCACTTTATTATTATAAAAAGAGCTCAGAGATGTCAAAAAGAGAATGCCAACAATTTAATTAATAAAAGGCAATGAACATGTACAGGTAATACCCAGGAAAGGAAATTTAAATAGACCTTAAATACATTAAATACTGCTCAATTTCACAGTAAAATAAATGTACAATGAAAATTATAATAGGAAGCCACTTTTTATCTATTAGTTCAAAAGTAATTCAAGTGATGGGATAAAAGAAAGAATATACTGAAATGCTATACAAATATTAGCTATTATTACTCTTTTTCAAATAGGTTTATAACTTTTATTCAAACCAAAAGTCATAATACAATACAAAAGCTCCAGTCCCAAGACATTCATTCTTCTCCACAATTCATGGAATCACAGTAGAAACATTTATTTCCTTATAAGGTCAAAAGTATGCTCAATTTAATTTTCTACATTATTATCTCCATTGAAGGAAGAGCCAGAACAGGACACTTAAGGACAAGGCTACTTCCTGTCAAAGTGGGTATTTGACATTTTGATAACATCTGAACTTCTTACGTGGATCTTTTTTTTCCCTAGAAAATTAAATAAAACATGGA
Organism: Phacochoerus africanus; assembly: GCF_016906955.1. Classification (NCBI taxonomy): domain Eukaryota; kingdom Metazoa; phylum Chordata; class Mammalia; order Artiodactyla; family Suidae; genus Phacochoerus; species Phacochoerus africanus. The sequence goes on along the minus strand of NC_062544.1, from coordinate 86,572,017 downwards.
AAGACTGATAAATGCTCTGGTATCAGTTTCCTCTAGTTTAATAACTAGCAATAAGAAACTCATTTTGGCTGACAGGTACAATAAGGAAATCTTTCCAAAAGACTTATTAGAACAAAAGAAAACAGAAAAAGGGGGAAAAGGAGCTTTAGATTAGATTTGAGAGTTAGAGAGCTAGGTATCCTTATTCATTGTGGAGAAGAGGAAAATGATGGCTGTTAAAAGATGCCAACAGCACCTGACACTGGAGAATATATTTCTCCCAATCAAAGAAGGCTCAAAATGGGTAGAGGAATTTTCTCTGTAAGACAGTAAGAAGGTAAAAATACAAAATGATGTCACTATAACAGGCATGAGAATTAGAATATCATCTGTTGAAAGATGAGCCTGACAACAAAAAAATCCCAAGGAAGTTCTAAAGTCAGCAAATTCTAGCACCAAAATCTCGTGGGTTTATTTAAAAAAAAAATGGATAGTACATTTTCTTTGATGAGCAAAGTGACTTTGCACAGTGAGTATATTTAGTAGTTCCATATATGATTCTTAAACACAAATCTAAAAACTTGGTTTCAGTGACAAGTACTTCAAATATATATATCAAAAGAAAAAGGAAACAACATATAAACTAGAAAGGTCTAAAACCTTTAAAGCAGAAATCCCTTTTTGCAAGAGTTAGAAACTTGAAGTAATATTGGATTTCCCCAGTCTGTTTATACTTACCATAAAAAAAAAAAAATAGTAGCAGTGTGATATAGTAGCAAAAATCACAGGCTGTAGTAGAAAAATCACAGGCTGGTGTGATACTGTAGAAACACTCTGAGCTTGAGTCCTGCCATCGGTAACAGAAAGAGGACTGCCTGCCTCTGCCTCCTTGTTGTGTTGGGTTGTGTAGGAACAGATAAAGTTACCAGCACAGCATAGAGTGTGCATGCCGCCATGTCCTGAATGGTAGTCACTGTTACCACTAGAGTTTTATAAGAGAAATTAGTACTCCAATCACATGAAAATGAGAGGCTGGAAGCGAGTCTAAAATTATGTTTCAAAACTAAATTTAACCACATAATACTGCATAAGAAAAGGAACCCCAGTTAAAAATCACTAAAGGGAAATGAAGACAGTTAACATATGGACCTGGCCTTTAAGAAATTTGAAATTCTTTTACTCGAAGAAACATTTACTGAGCAAAGACTTTGTTCCAAGCATAAGTCTAAGCAAGGAAAATACAAATGAATGATCTTCATTTGTATCTTCCAGTCGGAGCTGGAAGGAGTCGATGGCTAAGTGTTGAAATCTGAAAGCAGATAATTTATAGAGCACAAGCTAGAGCTGACCAAAGGGATAAGCAAGGTAATGCGGCAGAGAGAGAAAATGTCACCTGAATCGACTTGGAGCCTCACAGAAAGAGTGTAGATAGAAGGTAACCTTCAGGTTGGGTTCATGCAGAGGCCCAGAGGCATGAATGAGGAGAGTTTTGGGTATGAGTGTCTGCAGCGACAGAGGCAGTAGCTGGAAAAGATTCTGCTGAATCATCTTGGGGGTCAGGTGACACTAAGGACTTTGGACATTCTCCAAGAGGTGGCAGGAACCAATGGATAGTTACATGATTAAACAGTCATATTGCTTTTAAGGAAGAGAATCATTCTGGGGATAATGCAGACTGAAGGGAGTGCAAGTGTGCTGGATAAGGGCTTATGGCCAAGGGAGTCTAGATAGAGTCAGGTTGCAATTGTGTAAGAAGAAGCAATGAAGTGGGAGATGAGCAGCCAAACTGAAGCATTGCTAAGTGAAATCTCCAAGATTTGGTAACCAATTCGATGGATGGGCAGTCAAGGCCCACTCCGATTTCTAGCCTGAAGAAATGGGTAGATGGTGATACCAGTTATGGGGACAGAGAATAAAGAGGCTTTGTGGGCCAGGAAAGATTATTAGTTCATTTGGGGATGTGTGAATTTTGAAGGGCTTGGGGAAATAGATAGACAGTTGTATTAACAGCTGAAAAGGAAAGCAAAATCTATCTTCCAGGGAATTTAAAAGCCAAGAACTATATTTGACTGTTTAAATGACTGAGAAAACGCTCAATTGCTCTAGTTGCTAAATAGGAACTATGCAACAGGTAAAGCTAAAGTCTCATCTTTTTTGTTTGCAGGTTCTACTAAACCAAAATGGATTTAAAATCTTTGTGTTTAGACTGTATCAGCAAATACGCATTGCCTGGGTGAACATACTATGTCTGCAGAAGTGCAATTTTATACCTTTGACTCTTGACATTTCTCAAGCCGCTTCACAGGGATGGAATTCTAGCACACTCTCAATTCTTTTTCTTCTCCACAGGCATAATCCTATAATACAACACAGGAGTAGGCAGCCCTGGAGGAGAAGGGCACTCAGCTATGTGGTCAGAAATCAATATTTCCCTTTCCTAAGATAAAGTAGCTCCCTGGGCAAAGCAGACATGTGTAAGCAAAAGAAGAACATGCAATTCCAGTGTGTAATATGGAACCCTTGTTCAGGTTCAAAGGCTTTATTAGGAAGGATAGTAAGAAAAAATATCTTAGTCATTTGGTTTGCATACCTAGAAAGCCTACAAGAGTTAATTAAAACCATATAGACATAGGGGCCAGATACACACATACACACAATACAGTAACATCTTGCTTCTTCAATGGCAAGACCAAGTCAATGTAGCTCTTTCCCACTGAGGCACAAGAGCTTGAGGGACTCAGTCTTGTCCAGAGGGCCCAGGCTAAAATCCAGATATTAAAAGAGACACATGCACCCGCATGTTCATTGCAGCACTATTCACAATAGCCAGGACATGGAAACAACCCAAATGTCCATAGACAGAGGATTGGATTCGGAAGAGGTGGTATATATACACAATGGAATACTACTCAGCCATAAAAAAGAATGACATAATGCCATTTGCAGCAACATGGATGGAACTAGAGAATCTCATACTGAGTGAAATGAGCCAGAAAGACAAAGACAAATACCATATGATATCACTTATAACTGGAATCTAATATCCAGCACAAATGAACATCTCCTCAGAAAAGAAAATCATGTGTTTGGAGAAAAGACTTGTGGCTGCCTGATGGGAGGGGGAGGGAATGGGAGGGATCGGGAGCTTGGATTTATCAGACACAACTTAGAATAGATATACAAGGAGATCCTGCTGAATAGCATTGAGAACTTTGTCTAGATACTCATGTTGCAACAGAAGAAAGGGTGGGGGAAAAAACATGTAATTGTAATGTATACATGTAAGGATAACCTGACCCCCTTGGTGTACAGTGGGAAAATAAAAAAATTAAAAAAAAAAAAACTCCAATTTATAAAAACAATATCCTATAGAATAAATCTTTATATATTTTAAGTGTTTAAGCTTTAATAGCCATAAGAAAACTCACATAACTTTAAATATTACCAAACTGAATATTTCATTTTTAATTTTAAAGGAATATAAAGAGAGCAATAAATAAATATTGAAATGTGAAAAAAAAGAAAAATAAAATAAAATCCAGATACTAAGTATTATAAACCTTCATGGGAAGAAGCTGAATAAAATTGTAAAACTCTTATGAAAACTGCAAGTAATTTCTAGCTGGAAAGAATGAACACTTTAGGCGAGAAGGGAGGCTGGGCCATATAGGGATAGGGGATTAAGAGATAACAAACTATTAGATATAAAATAAACTACAAAGATATATTGCATAACAAGTATAATATAGCAAATATTTTATGATAACTATAAATGGAATATAACCTTTAAAATGTGTGAATCACTGTTCTGTACACCTATAACTTATATAATCTTATATGTCAACTATACATCAACTGGAAAAAAAGAAAAAAGAGAAGAAACATCTTGAGTTTCAAGGTTAACATTTCTTCTGTATTCTGCATCAGCCCGTAGAATGTGGGAAAGTTGAGATTTTGCTTTTGTTTTTGTTTGTCTTTTTAGGGCCACACCCAGGGCATATGGAGGTTCCCAGGCTAGGGATATAATCAGAGCTACAGCTGCTGGGCTACAGAGAATTTTTACACCAGGCATACACAGCAACACACTTCTTTTACCAAGACATAGACCTGCCACCTCTAACAGCTTATTATGACAAAGCACACTGGCTTTAAAGGCACTCTACATCTGGCCTTACTGACTTTCCATTGTTATCTTGCCTCTCCCTTGGCCCTTTCACATCCTCTAGGTTACTTGTTATCCTCCCTAAAGGCCCCCCTTTCTAGCCTCAATGACAAATGCTCCACAAACTGGTAAAGTAAATAGAATACTGGTTTTTTGTCCTCATATACAAGACAGTCATTTCCTATATGAAGCCCTCCTAGTTCGTCCCCCCACAGAAATTATTCCTCCGTCATCAAAATGTGCAGTCCTTTTTCTATACCTCCTAAACACTCATATCCTCTTCCAACCTAGATGTTGGTAGTTTGTGTACTCATGTATTGCCCCTTTGAGAGAAGGACAAGCCTGATTTATCCTAAAGATCTTAGCATAATGGCTATGCATATGGTCAGTGCTGATTAAATATCACTGAAGAAAAGCTTGATTGACTGAATAAAAGCAAAGACTTCCTCTGAGAGCCCATGCCTTCCCAGAAGTATGCTGGGTCTGGTCTACAGGTGATGCCAAATGCAAGAGCCCAGAAGAAATATATTGTGGGTATAACTTCTATCCTTAATGGGGTAGCTGTCCATTTTCTTCTATTTAATGAGGTCAAAACAAAATTATTTGGTATTTTTCAAGGCTACATAAGATGACTTTTCTTATTATTGTATACCTCACTCATCCGAAGAAATGCATTTCTAATCATTGCCTAAATTCAATTCTTGTAAATCAAACACTTAGTTCATTGCAGGGAAGTTTTGAGAACCCATGTGGTAAAGTTCTTTACAAGATAAAGAATTCATCTTCAAACGAATGAAACCAAATAATTCCCTCCTTCCTCATCCTTCTTCTTTCTTCTCCTTTTCTCCTTCTTTCTTCCTTTTTAGTTTTTAATAAACTTGGAATGAAGTTTAAAGAAAGAAAATTATTTAACCCAGTCAATCTGAATACACATGTGTATAGTGGAGAGTTTCTTAAATCTGAAAAGTGATTAGAGACAAAAGAAAGAGATGGAAAACATACTGTTTCAAAACAGTCCATGTGTTTTCTGGTACCCTAGTGGGTTAAGGATCAGGCATTGATTGTCACTGCCATGGCTCCAGTTGCTGCTGTGGCTCAAGTTCAATTCCTAGCCCCCTGGCCCAGGAATTTCGGCATGCCACAGGTGTGGTCAAAAAATTGTTAAAAATAGGAATTGCCATCATGACACAGCAGGAGCAAATCTGACTAGGAACCATAAGGTTGTGGTTCGATCCATGGCCTCACTCAGTGGGTTAAGGATCCTGCATTGCCTTGAGCTGTGGTGTAGGTCACAGACGAGGCTCAGATCTGGTGTTGCTGTGGCTGTGGTGTAAGCCAGTGGCTACAGCTCCAGTTCCACCCCTAGCCTAGGAATCTCCATATGCCATGGGTGTGGCCCTAAAAGACAAAAAAAAAAAATTTTTTTTTAAATAAAACAAAGTGGTCCACATAGCTGGCCTAGTAACAAGAGTGGTTAAGAAGGTAAATACAGTGGAAACTGCTCAAGTCAACTTAGAGTAGAAGGACCTGTTTTGGGCCCCTTGCAAATGCCACATTTGTGGACTGGCTTACCCTCCAGTTCAGATTAAGATACCAGTATATAGACCAATAGACCCCAGGTGACCTTTCTTATCTGGAAAGAGGGAGCACCCTGTCAAGAGACTAGAATTATAAAGAATCTGACCACACAGCTGACAAAACACATCCCAGGCTAGGTTTACTCCTATACCTTTAATAAATATAAATAAACAAAAGCCCTCCCTCCAGTGACCTGGGTCTTATATGCACAAAGATTTCAGACACAAACTTGGCAGAGTTTAAATACAGAGACTTTGCTCAATAAACCTGTTTCACAGAAGAACAGATGTGAGAATGTTAGGCTTTGTATGACAGTACAGCAATGGGACAGCACCCTTAGTAGATAGAATTCTAAGCCAGCTTCCAAGATTCCCAGCTCCTTGTATACACACGCCATCTAATACCTTCCCCTCGAGTTTGGACAGGAGGTACGATTTTAAAAGGAATTTACAGATGTAATTAAGACACATAATCAGTAGACTTTGAGTTCATCAAGGGGGAAATTTTCCTGGGTGATCCTGAGGGAGGTGAGCTAGCTCCTAGAGGAAAGGCACTCCTGCTGTTCTTGAAGAAGTAAGCTGTTCTGGTATGAGAGCTCTTGGGGTCAGGAGCCGGAAGGGAGCCTCCAGTTGCTAAGAAAAGTCCTTGCCTGGATATCTAGCTTACAGGAAATGTGAGATTAAGCCACTGACTGTATGGTAATTTACTACACAGAAATAGAAAACTAGCACAGGAACTCTCTCTCTAAACATAAAGAATAGGGATAAAAGAGACTGCTCACGGCATGTAAAAAATAAAAGTCTTTATAACTTTCCTTTTGTGGGGAGATATCTATGGAGTGCTAGGTACTTCCTTGAATGTTTTCAGGTTACAGGCTTTTACAGACAGACTCATACACAAGGGAGCTCATTCTTTTTTATTGGCTAGATGCCTTTGATGATACTCTCCAAACTACAACCCAGCAAAGACTTAGGAAGTCCCCATGGCCTCCTACAGAATTAGGTACATACCTTTCTCTCTATGCTTCTAATGTTAAGAGGTCTACGTACCTTGAAGAAGGCATGAAGAGGAAAAGAAAAAGAAAAACCATGGGGAATTGCTTCTGTAAAGGAAACATTTCAATTTAACACATTTTCTTGGACCGTTTTGGACAAGCTATATACCAATACATAAAACATATGCAAATATGAATGGATTTCTAAACCAGCTTTATTTCTGAATACTCTGACTGGAATCTCCCTGATAAAGTCCACTCAGCTACAACCTTCCTTTAGAGTTTAGATCTTGTCTCACTAACCCCAAAGGGAAAGAAGTGTTCTGGCCAAATTTTGATCTGACTGGAAAATGTAGGCTAATGCACCATTATGTTTGAAAATAGACACTTTCCTTTGAAAGTTTTACCTCCTCAAAAAAAAAAAAAAGTGTTTTTCTCAAATGGTACCCTGTGGCAAATATCTGTACTGAAAAACTGGTTTTTAAAATATGTACTTATGTGTTTTGTTATTATACTTTCCCTTTGTTCAGATTAATATTCATGTACTTAAAGCAAAAATCCACTCAGAAAAGATTTTTTTAAGTGCATTAAACATATAAAAAGAAGAAACTATGAAGGAATAAACCATACACAGATAATAATGGTAAGATAGTGTGTGTGTCTGTGCGTGTGTTTAAGTGTTTTAAGTGAGAAGAATGGCTACATATAATGAGTCAAAGTAATTAACTGGAGTTTATTTGTCTCCCCCTAAATGGGATATTCATATTCAATATGTGCAAGGTTCTTAGCTTTTCTAAGTCTCACTCACATTCATTCAAATGCAAACCATGAGAACATATTTCAAGAGTAAATATATTTTAGGGTAGTCTTATATAAAAAGATTTGTATTTTATTATTATTATTATTATTATTTTTGTCTTTTTGCCATTTCTTGGGCCGCTCCCGCAGCATATGGGAGGTTCCCAGGCTAGGGGTCTAATCGGAGCTGTAGCTGCCAGCCTATGCCAGAGCTACAGCAACGCGGGATCCGAGGCGCGTCTGAGACCTACACCACAGCTCACGGCAATGCCGGATCATTAACCCACTGAGCAAGAGCAGGGATCGAACCCGCAACCTCATGGTTCCTAGTTGGATTCGTTAACCACTGCGCCACGACGGGAACTCCCAAAAGATTTGTATTTTACAACAGTTTTTAAAAAATTTTATTGAATATGAGAAAAAAATGCAATTAATGGGTCACTATTGTCTTTCAATTCTGAGAGTTCATTCCTTAAATATTAAAAAGAAAAAATATCCTATTATGTAAAATAAAGTATCACTGGGTAATAAAATATATTATTAACTTTTATTTGGATGGATGGCAATTTTGCAAACTTAAAACTTGCCAATAGTTTTATCTTGCACAAGAAAATATGACTTCTATAAAAAAAATCAAGAGAAAGAAGGATGAACACAGGAAAAAAGTTTCAGGGATAGTAATTATACTTAATAAAACTGAGTCAACACATAAAGGATAGATATACTAAATATTTAGTAGGGAATATGGTATGCCACGATGTGAGATACAGCAAAAATTGTGGCTAAAATTTGCTTAGGGTATTTTTTGTCAGTTCCAGATTATTCAAGTTATTTTACAATTCAAATGAAAAGCAAATAAGAAAATACAATATTCTTTCCTTGAGTAGGATTTGTTGGGGCGAAGGATATTCATTAAATGTTCTCAACAACATCTTGCCAAAGGAAAGCTTCACGTTAGTCATTACCTTGACATCTGCTGCCCTGATTTTCAGACCGATTTCATACAAAGTAATTCCCTCCAGGAATCCCACAGACCCTTGGAGTCCCGACCAAGCATGCTCCCCAACAGTTTTAGTTTTTGCTATTATCTAAATGCTGGTTATGTGATGATGATCTTCCCAAAAAAGGATTTAAAACTTCTAACCTTCCATTTCATTCCCATTAATGTGTAGTTAAGATAGAAAAAGAGCTTCACAAGCACACCCTTCTTTCTCTACACACCCTCTGTTTATCAAATGTCATAGGGAAAGAGGCAAAGGTATCTTCATACAGGTGACCCAAAGCCCCTCTCATTAGCAACTGATATGTAAATATATTCCTGCCTGCCGTAGTACCCAGGGCTATGCTAGGATAATTCACTATACACTGCACTCCATTCAACTTTAAGTGACAATGAGATAAGCAACTACCTTTTACCAATTAGCTCTTTTTCAATAATGCATTTGTGGTCAATGTTAAAAGTCTTTGGAATTGCAATTTGCAACTTCAAGAACAAACACCCACATAAACTGATCAGTTCCTAAGATCATAAACAGTAGTGCCCACAGTCATGAGTGAAGATCCTAGTGCTCATTTTGGGTAGTGGTCCAGTGGTGGGTGGGTTGGCACTGGCAAGGATTTGAAGTTCTATTATATTGTCTCATTATTACCTAGGGAAGACAGATAAATAATAGCACTGCACTTCACTCATACTGTTTGACACACCTAGAACATAAAAAGGGAGGGAAAGGCTAAAGACAAAGATAAAAACACTGTAAACAATGTTCACACCAACTATCCTGAGTAGGCTGGATGTTAAAAATAAAAACTGAACAAAATCCAGTAAATACTTCATTTCTCCCTCATATAAACTCTTCCAACTCTTCCTGAAGCGCAAAAGTCCTGGATTTACTTCCCCCTTAATAAGATTGTGTGTCCAGACTACTGGAGTGAAAGTAGAGTTAGATGTGCTCTCCCACATCAGCTCCAAGAAATATGCCATCTCGTAAAAAACCATGATACCTGAAGCACTGAACAAACCTTTAGAACAAATGAGTAACAGGCAAAAAAGGAAAGATAGCAGGCAGAAGAAACAGAAGTTAAGAGAAAGATGTGAATATTCATAGTGAAACCAATTGACAGCTTTTGCTGAGGGTGAAAGTACAGACTCCTAAGTACAGGGTAAAATCCTGTTGGGAAAACCAGCTGGCTCAGGAAGAGGGGAGTTTGAGAAGCCTGGGAGGGAATGAGGACCTGACCGTGGTCCTGAAAGAGAACCTGGCAGATGTATCCCAACAGTCTCTAAGAATGGAGACACCATATCTCTGTTTTTAATTAAATGTCCAATGACATTCGCCCTCAAAAATATATGTTGAAAATTTCTCTTATGATCAAATCAGCCTTTATAACGCCCAGTTTCTCCTTCCCCAACGGGCTCTCCTAGAGTGTTAGGATAATTCCGGATTGAGAGGTATGCTATTCTACCTAAGAAGCAGGAATCAGGATTCTGACAAACTCACAAGGCTCAAAATTCTTTAGAAAGCTCTCACTTGACAATCTTGATTCTAGTGGCATTTCTTAAACTCACATGGGATTATGTCTATACAAAAGATCTCACGGAATGAAGCTCCATGGACGAAGAATATTCCAAACTCCCCCCATAACTGAGGGAGCCTTGAAACTCTAGAAGGATAAACTGGCAATTCACCAATATGGACAATTCCCACTATCATCTCATAAAATTCATAAAAACAATTCCTTAAAAAAGTACCATAATACAGGTCCCACAGTGAACAAGGGCGTCTGTTTTTCTTTGGGCTCTTTTTCAGCCCTTAAGAACCCAAGAGTCAAGGGGGCCAACTACCCCGAAGTGTTAACACTACCATGAGAGGGAGAAAAAAAAATTATCTGCACAAAAGACCCCTCAGCAGGAACAGAAGGAAATAAAATACACCCCGAAAAAACAAAAAGAAGGTTGAGGACGAAAGTAATTCATATGAGAAAAATTATCCAAAAAAACGAAAACAAAAACAAAAAACCCCATGCAACTCATCGAAGTGCCAGACTTACGCGTTCCGTCAAAACGGGTGGCGATGGTGTCCAGGAAGGTGTTCTGGGGCGCCAGTAATCCTTTCATAACCGGCATTTTTCCAGCGTGGTGTGAAATTCTCCATCAAAGTTTGTCCAGAAGGATGGTTCGAGAGGAAAGTGCCAAGAAGGGAGAAGGGGAGCGTGATGACGGCAGGGGAGGGGGGCCCAGCGCGGCGGTGGGGCCGCACGAGAGAAGGGGGAGGATGTAAAGAGCCAGGGAGCGGGTTCCAGCCGCCGCGGCTCGGGCAGGAGCAGCCCCGAGAGCGCTCTCGGAACCCGCACCTCACCTCCAGGCTCAGCCCGGCGCAGGCTCCCTCTCCCGCCCCTGCCACCTCCGCCAGCTCCGACAACCCCCCCAACGTCCCTTCGTGGGCGGCAGATCCTGCCAAGCGCCGTCGTTCAGTCTCGCCCCCTACCCCGCCCGGGAAGAGCCTGCAGTGGCCCGGGGCGCCGCGCCCTGACCTCAGGCGCCAGGGTCGCGGAGGGCGGTGCAGTAGGCTGGGCGAGGCTCTGAAGCGTGGAACCTTCTCGTCTCCTAGGGGCGCTAGGAAACGCGAGCGAACACAACTCCCACCCCCCGGGAGCCGGTGAACAAAGACCCCTTTGTTCCCGCTTTGTCCCTTTCCCGGGGAGACCAGAGTCCCGTGGGTGTGGTATTGGAGAAGGGGAGGAGACAGGTCGGCCAGGTATCCGGCCGCCCTAGAACTTGGGAGAGGGGACAGCCCCCGGTTGTTGTCCGTGGGAGCAAAGGCAGGCTATCGCCCCCGGGGGAGGCGGCCCCCTTCGGGCGCACCTACCGCGGTGAGTGCCCAGGACCGGAGCAGGGCACTCTGTAGTTAGCCGCACGGCTCCTCCCCAGTCACCGGGTTTTTCAATCCGGTAACCAATGCAAATCTCTAGAGTCTTTCCACTTCCCCACCCTGGGCTCCGACAGGGGTGCCTCAGTCCCTCTGCCCCAATTACTATCGGTGTCTCCAAGCCATTCTAAACTAAAAGAAAATCATGATGATAGCTTTTTCTACGGACAATGAATGGTTTTCCACTCTCTGGTGAAATGTGAATAAAACCTTCCTAGAAAAGTTTGCTGTTGCTATTGATTTGAAAAATACAATGTAAATCAAACCAGTAAGGTTGCCTGGTAAAGAGAACTGCAGCACAAAGTAGCCTCGCCTGCTGCTCTCCTCCCTCCCCGCCTGGCCCCTCCAGGTTGAAAGCCTGGCCGAGTCCCCAGAAGGGCCAGAGTATGGGAAAACGAAAGTGGTCTCTCCCAGTCCTGTCCCCCTCGCTCTTCCGGGGACTCCCTCTCCACCTATGCCCAAACCTGCTGCTGGGAGTGGAGGACCTTCAGAGCCGGGAGTCTCCAGAAAACTGAGAAGGGAAGGCTGATGTAGGAGGAAAGTTGAGACCCCAAGCGTGGGAAAACAAACGTAAGCCCAGGTGCCCGCGCACCCGGAAGGAGAGGATGCGGGGAAGCGAACAGGTGAGTAAGCCGGGGCGAGGGGCAGCCGTGTCCGTGCCTCTGGGAAGCTGGGGCGCGGAGAAAGGCAAGGCGAAAGCGCCAGCCCGCCACTATGATAGGAGCGGGTGGGGGTGGGGGGGTTAGATTCTCCCGACTGGTGGGCTTTGGGGGGACCCTGGCGGTGTCGTCACAGCCCAGGGCTCACCGGAGGGCGGGGGTATCGATGGGGAGGGACGCGTCTCCCTCTCCCCGCCCCCGGTTTTCTGTTCTGGTGATGCACTTCCTGCGACCGAGGATTCCCTTTGTGTTGAAATTCAAGAAGATCCGGCCTCCGCGCCGGGCTGGGGGGGATTCCTGAGTGGGCGGAGCGGGGCTGCCGAGGCCCGGCGGAAGGCTCGGGGTCTATCGCCTCCTCGATGCACTCCGCACCTGCCCACTCCTGCTACCCCCCACAAGGCACCTCTCCCCATCCTTCCGTCCCTAACCTGCCAGCTGCACTTGGCGGAAACTGAGCTCCGGAGTGTGGTGTCCCCCCAGCGGCGCACCGGGCAAACTGCGGGTGGCTCGGCGTGTCTCCTCAGGCCGAGAGAGGAAGAGAGCGATTAGGGGGTCCCTGCCTTTGTGGGCGACGCATCAGGTTCTAGAAAACCCAGACTACTGCTGTCAGTTTTTAAATCAGAAAAACGCCTCCTTTGATGTGACTTGAAATTAATCATGAAAAAATATGCGGTGCAAATGACGTTTCGGGTTCATAAAATTTGCACAGTAGGAGTGTGTGTGTAAAAACTGTTTTTGTCGTGGGCTTCATCTAAATTGCCAAATGCATGAAATCGCTTACAAGAAAGGAACAAGAGGGGCTTAAAGAATGGCAACCCCAAAGAAAGCTTCGGTTTTATGGCAAAAAACAAACAAACAAACAAAAAACAACCCTAGCATACAACTTGCCCTTTTAGTGTCCCCTCCAGCACCAACTATTTGTCAGGCAAGACAAAAGCCCTGCCCTAAAGGGGTATTCGAGCCCAGGATCCACTTGGATCTTATTGGTCTGTAGTAGGTGGATCTCACTGCCTCTTTTATGCTTTCCCCACCAAGAACTCTTTCTTAATGAAGAGTCATCAGCCCTTTGGTTTTTGGGTCCAGGCCATCTCTAAGCGCTGACTAATCAAGGACCTAAGGCTCCCTCCTAAGTGTTTATGATATGGGTGGGGCCAAACTGACCTTGGTGACAGTTTAAGCATACTAAGTCCCCTTAAACATACTTTGTCACCCTGAAGTCAAAAAGGCTTGAGAAAGAGGCACAACGAGAATTGGGAATTTCAAAATCTTCTGTCCCAAATCTCATTTCCTTTCCTTAAAGGAAATGTTCCCACTGTCCTCACTAATGGACAAAGAGAACTCCAGCTGATTGCATTCAGTACTCTTCCAACCTGTAGCTATGTGACCTGTCTCAATAACCTCAGTAAGACAATGCTGTGAGAACACAGGGTAACCACGCAATACACTAAACCTAAGGCCCATTTGAAGAGACTCGTGTTCAGAGAGCAAGGGATCACATCTTTGACTCTGAAAGGTAAGTGAAGACACAAAATCCCTCAACTCAGACCAAGCCACTCTATATTACATAGTATAGAAGGCCTCTCCAGGTACAACCAACCTAAGCACATTTTACTGATTTACTATATATGTAAAACCACCCTAAAGCCCACAATAAAAATATTCTGCTTTGCTCATAGATCTACCATTTGGTCAAGGCTCATTGGAGCAGCTCATTTCAGAGTCACTTCCAACATGGGCTCACATTGACAAATCTTGATAGGGGAAATGTAAAATGCAAGTGAAAAACATACATGAAATTCACTTGAGAACTAAAGCCATGTAAATGGCAATTGTTCTTGTTTCTTTTAATGTTGAGTCTTTCCTGTTAGGAGAGGTCAGGGAGGGAGCTGGACCCCTGGCTGATCAGCAAGCTGGACCTGGTGTCCAGCAATCAGAGGCTCTTCACCCCCAGTCACCTGTGCACACATACATCCAGAACTGTTTTCAAGGACACAGCCTTGACAGTGCAATGTGGTGTTGAGACATCTGGAACTAAATGTTCAAGATTCCAGTAGGTGGGTATGTTCTGCTCATCTTGCAGCTGCTCAAGAGAAGCCTTGTATGTAAGTTCTCTTGATAATGACACCTGCCACCCACCCATCTGGAGGGGTCTGCCTCTTTCCTTGGTCTCTCCCTGCACTTGGTGTTTAGGGGCCAGTTTCGTATTTCACTCCAGGGGCTCCTGAAGTTTCAAACCAACATCTCCCCCATGCTTTAAGCTGCCTTTTAGGTATGGGTAAGATTGAAAGGGGGCTTTGGAACCACCCCCTAAACCTGTTTGATGGATTTAGATCTCCTTCATATCCATTTTCTAACTATAGCATTCATCCAATACCACGGCACTTACAAATACTTCTTATATGTTCATGTGATTGATTATAGGCTTTGAGAAGATCCTTACTACTTTTTCTGGTAATTTTATAAGCTGATATAAAGGAGAATCTACTTGGAAGTGGCAGTGCCTCTTCTAGGTTTGTCTTACCCCTTTTGTAACTTTGATAGGACCTCGAGCAAGTTATTTAATCTTTAGAAGTTTCCATTTTCTCACTTGTAAAATGGGGATAATACTTTCCCTACCTACTTCACTGAATAGAAGAAAATATTTGTGAAGAATCTTTGAAAGCTTGTAATGAGCAGTATATGTTATAAAGGATTATTATAATCATCTATTTCTCCTTTTTTGGGGGGTATTCTCACACACCTAATTCAGTTCATTATACATAGTAAGTATTTTTGACTGGCTGTTACAATATGTGGTCTTGTATCTATGGTCTCTGCCTTTTGCTCCTCAAATACTCTCAATGTATGTAGAAACTGGAATACTCTGGCTAAATCTCCAAAGCTATAATCATTGTCAGAACAACCTAGATAATATGTCAATATAAATATAAAATCCCCACGTCTTATTACAGCAATGCTATTTCTTGCTCACTCTATATATCTAACGTTGATAGGGATGGAGTAGGCAAAGTTAGTGGTAGATGTCCCAATAAAGGAACATAGATAGAGAGGGAAATCTAGGGGATGTTGGGAGATCACTGTAAATTAATAATTTGCTCAAAAAAGCTATCAGGACAAGGCAGGCCTGCTTAACTAGTGGAGGTGTGAGAATTGCCTCAGGTCCTTGGGTGGGGGATGGGATGAGGCCTGCCTTCACATTCAGACCAAGGGCAGAAGTTTGAGGACTGCCCTTCTGGTGATTTGAATACAGGTCTTTCGGATACCAAGGAGGAGCTGCTACTCCCAGAAAGGAAGAGGTGGGCTTTTCCAACCCCCACTCCCTTTGAAGGAGAAAACTGTAGCCCACCTGATCCTCAGGGCAGAGCTTCCTTGCCTGCCTGCTTGCATTTCTCACATGCATCCTATCTTAATAAATCTATTTCTTGCCTATCACATTGTCTTTGCCGAATTCCTTCTGCACAGAGGCATAAAGAACCTGAACCTCATTAAGTCCAGACATCAGGTGAATGATTCTAATTTAAAACATGGGTTCAAGTCCCAGTCTGTGTTTAGGCTGGGTTTGAGTCCCTGGCATGTCTGTGTTCTGGCTAGGTTCAGGCCATTAGTGCTGTCGGTTTCAACATGAGTTGCCAAGCCCCTCTGCTCATTATCATAGTCCAGACTGATGGAAGCTTCGTTCAAAATATGTCTTCCTAAATGGGAAAAAGATAATCTGACAAAATATGCTGTGCTTTTAAAATTTCTGCTCACAGGAGTTCCTGTTGCGGTGCAGCGGAAACGAATCCAACTAGAAACCATGAGGTTGGCGATTCGATCCCTGGCCTTACTTGGTGGGTTAAGGATCTGGTGTTGCCCTGCGCTGTGGTGTAGGTCCCAGACACAGATCAGACCTGGTGTTGCTCTGGCATAGGCCAGCAGACATAGCTCAGACTAGACCCCTCGCCTGGGAACCTCCATGTGCTGCAAGTGCGGCCCTACAAAGAAAAAACAAAAAACAAATTTCTGCTTACAACTTAATGGCCAAAATAAGTCACCTGACTTTCTAATTTTAAAAGGGTAGTAAAATTACACTTTGTTTTGTGCCTGGATCTTAATTTATAAAAGTAAGAGCCAACAGGGAGAGATCAAATTCACTGAAAAGAAAGTTTAAGGTAACTCACAGTTCATGAGAGGAACATCAAGTTTTAGTTATATATCAAGAGAGGGCTTAGGCTGCAGCTTTTATTGGGTTTTCTGTAAGGAAGGCAAGGCAGGGCAGAGTGAACAGTTTAGGACTTGCTAGTTTGAATAATTATTGGGGTCTTTGGGTCACAATGTATGATCTTTAGTTACCTGGTACCTGACATGGATGATTTAGAACAGGGGAAATATTGTGAGATTTAGATAAGGAAGTGAATGAGGGTATAAAGTCAGAATTGGTTGGTTTTCATATGAAAGGCATACTCATGGTAAATTGTTATTGTCTTTAGGAATTAGCTAGCCGTGGGAAGGGCAGTCTCCCCCCAGGGTCTGTAATACCCCTAAGTGTCAGAGCAGTGAGAATATAGAAAATAAGAAAATATGGCTAATTTGATGCTGTGATGAATGGACGCCAAAATAGACAAATACAGAATCTATGCAAATGTAGAACACAATCCAACCATGGTCTTTGAAGAAAAGGAGCTCTGGCATGTTCGAGAACAGATGGTTGGGGGCCATGAAGTATGTCACTCAAGTCTCTTCTTTAGAGAATCTGCTGGGGGGAGGGTTGCTGGTGACACCCACTGGCTGCCACACTTGGAGCTGCCATGCTGAGCCCTGTTTGCTGCTGGTCAGGGCTACTCCTCTCCAATGACCAACACGATGAGGGTATTAAAGCCTGGCTGATCATGCCCAGTGTGGGACTCTCCTAACAGGTAATCTTTGCTCAGGGATTCCCCATTAGCTTGGCAGATATTCTCCATTGTGTATCCTATTTCTCATCTGCTCTTCCTGCCTTGCCACGCCTTTCACAGATGTCAGCCCTGAATCATGGTCTGAAGACTCTCCCAGCCTATACCTGATCCCACGCCATGTCATCCTTAACAGGCTCTTTCCTCAATAAATCTCTTACCTGTCTAACCCTGTCTTAGGGTCTGCTTCTCCGAGGATCCAGATTGACTTGGACCTATTAGGGAAGTTTCCTGAGAAGAGAAACCCATGAACCCACTTGCTAGATTCTTCAGCAGACAATGAATCTGAAATAGAAAGAAACTTCATTTCTCTCTGTTGCCTTCATCCCAAGGTCTACTTCTTTTTTTGCTCCTTTTTTTTTTTTTTTTTGGCTTTTGGCTTTTTAGCGCCACACTGGTGGCATACGGAGGTTCCCAGGCTAGGAGTCTAAATGGAGCTACAGCTGTCAGCCTACACCACAGCTACCGCAACATCAGATCCGAGCTGCATCTTGCGACCTACACCACAACTCATGGCAATGCTGGATCCTTAACCCACTGAGAGAGAACAGGGATCAAACCCACAACCTCATGGTTCCTAGTCAGATTCATTTCCTCTGTGCCACAATGGGAACTCCTTCTCCCCATTTTTTATCTGTGATTTACCACTAATCCAAACTATAATCTGAAAGCCAATCTAGATCATCTTCTCCTTACCCTTAAATAATCTATCACTAATTTCTGTCACTTCTAGCTGCATAGCACCTATGGAATCTGTCTTCTCTATGTATTTTGCCACCACCCTCTTAGTTGATGTCTTCATTGTTTTTCATCAGGACAATTTCCTCTAGCTGGTCATCTTGCATCAAAACTCTTCTTCTTCACGTAATCCTTAATTCTACAATGAACCTAATGTTTTGCTATGTTAAAAATTAATCATATAATCCTCTCCTTAAAATCCCTATATGTTAGAAGACAAAGCAAAATTTCATCACCTCCCCTGTGGGGGCTGTTCAAGAGCTGGCCTCTGCATAGCCCTCTAGCCTCATCTACAACACACATTGTGGTCTAACGCCTGCATCTTCCCACCGTTGAGCCATACTGAGTTACCCTCAGTTCCCAGATGTGCTGTTCTCTTTCAGGCCTCCTTCCCTTTTAATATTCTGTTCCCTCTGTCCCACATGACAACCTCATCCTTCTAAATTTCCTCACCAGGTAAACTCATAATCCAAGGATCACCTTCAATGTCACTGCCACTGAAACCTTTGCATTTCCTGATCCAAGTACTCCTTTGTTTGTGTTCCTATAGTAAATCAGCTATACTCTAGCCTAACCCTTGTCCCATAGATATGGGCGTGAGTCTGCTATAAGCACAGTTTATGTGGCATGAAAAAAAACCAAGCTCCATAATATGGAAGACAAACAGGTTTTAGATCACATATTAATTCTGAAAAAATTCATAGCAACTACTTGGCTTTCTGTATTGAAAGTTATTTTCAGACCCTTCCTGGACCCAGGGAGAGAGAGTTGAAGATCAATTAAAGGTGTTTCCCATGAACATAAGAAAGAAGTCAGTGACCATGTAATTACTAAAAACATTAGGGATTTAGGTCACTGCAATGTGAGACGGGAAACAGATTCCTATAGGTCGCATTTGTCCTGTCTCACCATTGTAGGGGAAAGTGAAGAAGGTACTTACTATCTCTGTGATATGGTGCTATGGCTCTTATTTCACCTACTTTATGGTTAGTAAAGGTTAGATGATGTTATGGTAAGACTGAGACCCCATTTCAAAGTTAAGTGACATAACCACCAAAATGTTATTGCTTGTAGAACAACAAGAGGTTTTTCCTCTTCTTAGTTACTCAGGTACCCCAAGCTGACAGGCATTCAACCCTATTCTAGTTTCACATCCAGAAACTGAGGCTTCCATCATTACCATTGAGCAGAAAAGTCACTTGGAAGGTCATAAATTTGCTATTCCATCTTTCAGCCCAGAAATGATATATGCTACTTCTTCCTGGAATTTTTTGACCAAAATTTCTTATATGGACTTAAGTCACCTCTAGAGGGAGCACTACCACCTCGAACTTTTTGTGATAATTAAAAAGTTAATAATGTAAAATACATGGAATAGTGTCTGAATTGAAGTAATAGCTCAATAAACATAGGATATTATTATTATTTTAGGTTGTGCTGGTACATACCCTCGCCTTAGGAATTTAGGTCACTGCAAAGGAACAGGGGCAATAGTTCAGCAGTCAGTTTTTAGAGGTATCTGAACTCATCTAATAGCATCCTCAACTCCTGGTAAATTTCACAGTAGCCAAACCATATGGCCAAGAACACAATCCATATTTTTTTTTTGCCATTCTGTGAAAGTAAACCTCTTTGGAAGGCAGAAAGTGAAAAGTGAAGCTAATTTCGGCTTTATTTATTTATTAAATTGCACAATCTCTCCCATGCTATCCCTCCCCTGCCATGTCATAGGAAATTTTACTTTGTGTCCCCCAGGAGCTATCACACTTTTCAGCATTCTTCTTAGGCCTCTTACACAAAGACTGTCATCCCAATCTCTCTTTTTTTTTTTTTTTTTTTTTGCTTTTTATGGGCATATGGAAGTTCCCAGACTAGGGGTCAAATC
The DNA here is from genome assembly GCF_016906955.1 of Phacochoerus africanus. Taxonomy (NCBI): domain Eukaryota; kingdom Metazoa; phylum Chordata; class Mammalia; order Artiodactyla; family Suidae; genus Phacochoerus; species Phacochoerus africanus. The sequence goes on along the minus strand of NC_062544.1, from coordinate 86,552,367 downwards.
ACAGCTGCAGCTTCCTGCCTCAACCACATCTACAGCAACACAGGATCTGAGCCACATCTGCAATCTACCACCACAGCTCACAGCAATGCTGGATCCTTAACCCCACTGAACGAGGCCAGGGATCGAACCTGCATCCTCATGGATCCTAGTTGGGTTCCTTACCGCTGAACCACAACAGAAACTCCTGTCATCCCGGTCTTATCAGATCTTCATGGTGAACACCCTCAATTTCCTGCTCTCCTATCTGCCAGTGAATGTATACCTTCCTCCATCCTACCATTTTTCCTTTTCTCCTAAAAGATTATGTGTTCTCTTCTAAAGCATCATACAACCACCTGTAATTTCTCATAGTCTAGAATCGTGTTCTGTTCCTCAAGACTTTCTCTCCTATATCTTTGTTTCTCCTTCTCTACTGGCACCTTCTGTTAATCTATGAATATTCCAGATTCTCTGATCCTAAGAAATACCCTTCTTTGAGCTATCTAATCTTTCAAATTTCCTTTGCATGCACATTTCCTGAAAATTAGCCTATAATTACCAGGACTGCTTTCTTACTCCCCCATTTCTCATCGATCCTCTATAATCTGGATTCTTCTCCAACCATTCTACTGAGGTATCTCTTTTGAAGTTATTAATGACCTGATTGTCTAAACTAATGGACCTTTTAAATTCATATATCTCTGATTTTTTTCTTGTGTTTGATTCCTTCTTAAAACTCCCTGCCCCATAACTTTCTAAGACAGTAAACTTTCTTATTTTGGATGAGAGAACTTTACCTGCTAAATGTTCAGTTTTTTTCCCAAAAGATCCTCTTCCTTCAGCCATTCTTCATATTCTGTTATTCTTCAAGAGTCTTTAAGCAGGGCCACTGAACTTCTACATCTCAATTATGGTTCTGTCTTCAATATCTCCTCTTGAAGAACACTTTCCAAATCATTATGTGAAACCAAGGCCTCCTCTCTAATCTTTGGATGGACAGTATCCAACTGTGGGCTTTATATCATCCCTTGAATATTCCATAGATCACTGTTAAGTGATCTATGAGACTCCAGGGAGTCATCTTTTTATCTTATTCCCAATGTCCATTAAATAATTAAGCCCTTATGTTGTCTCCTAACTATATTCTGAGTAGTAACTACTTTCTCCATCTAACTGATGCCCTGGTTTAGGCCTCTACCATACCTTGTGGGAACCCCTGGACCTAAAGTTTTTGCTATCTGGAAACTACTTTCTGCACTTCAGCTGACATGATCATTTAATTTGGATGCCTCTTAAAAGGTAAATGTGACCTTATTGTTTTTCTTGATGTCTATGGGATAATGTCAAAGGTCTGTTTGAGCTCGACTCATCTCTCAGATCCCATCTTATGATCTTCACCTTTTATGCTCAAGGAATACAAAACTCCTAGAAGTTTTCAAAATTTCAAGACTTCTATAGACTCTTCTAGGGACCATGACTTTGAGCACACTATCCTCACCTCCTGAACATGCCTCCCAAATTTTCTGGGCACAACTACCATACACATCCCCACTTTCTACTCCAGTTTAGTTTGGATGCCTCTTAAAAGAGAGATGTTTTGCTGTCATAATAGTTATATTATCAGTCATTGAATAGGCTCTGACCTAGTTTGACCTGCATGGTTCTGGATAACTTATTTATCTTTTCTGAGTCTTATGGCAATGATAATAACATACATTTCACAAGGCAGTTGTGAAGGATAAGTGAGACAACATAGAAAGTGATTAGGACAGTATCCACTGACTATTCACCATCATTTTCCCAGTGACTAGTGTGGGATCTGGCACATTGGAGACACAGAAATATTTGTTGGAAGGATACATGCTAGTTATCATATTAATAGCTCAATCATTCATTCTCAACCATTTCACTATCTTATGGCTCAATATCTATTAGTTTGTCTCTGTTTCAAATACCACACACTGAGCTTTTTAAAGTTTATCTTAAGGAGATTATCTTATGCAATTTTTTTGCATTTATATATTTTCATTTTCATGTTCTTTTCCATTATGGTTTATTATAGGTTATTGAATATAATTCCCTGTGCAATAGGACCTTGTTGTTTCTCCATCCTATATAAAATACTTTTCATCTACTAGATACTCTATATAATAGGTTGCAGATGCAATATTTTATTTAAGGTTATTTGGCACATATGATGTATTTTCAAATATTCAATGAATGAAGAATAAATGAATGGATGAATGAAATTAATCTACAGCAGGTCCTCTTCTGCTGCAAGTGTCAACACTAACTTCATGGCTCTTGCGTTATAATTCCCTCTTCTCTCCAATCTCTTGTCCTTTCCCTACTTGATTGACATCCTGAATGTAGGTATGTGGTTATGTATGTGAGTATTCACTTTTAACTTATTGATTTATAAGTCAAACACAGTTGAACTTAAAAGAATATTCTGAGTGCTTTCCCCAATATTGCTGATTTGATCATTTACATGCAAAAAATGAGGGGAAGAGCTGGTAGACCATCTAAATCTCTCTGTTCAAATTACTGAACAAGGATTTTATAATAATGTGCCTTCCTTAAGTTATAAAAATTTCAAGCTATAGAGTATTTTTAAGATATACAACCATTCACTTCTGAATTCAAGGCTAGCTCCCATGGCCCTGTCCTGCATTAGGGCCTCCATTTCCCTATGTCATGCATATTTTTAAAAAGAGAGTTCCAGAGTTCCCTGGTGGCTCATCAGGTTAAGGACCTGGCATTGTCACTTCTGTGGCTCAGGTTTGATCCCTGGCGCAGGAACTTCCACATGCCATGGGAAATTTTAAAAATTTAAAAGGGTATTCCATTTGTTGGTTGCTTATTAAATAAAAGAAACTACTCATATGAATAGATGGGGGATATTTGTTAAATGTGACATGATGCCATTCCTGTTTAATAAAATAAACTTTTTGTGAAGTAATCTCTTCCTGCTCAAACTATTTCAAGGAAGTTCACAGTTAAAACATATATAGAAATGTTGTTCAAATAAAGTTATAAGACTGGTGAGAGAACTTTTTTTGTTTCTTTAAGGTCTGACATGTTTTCCAGGTTTTCTGTAATGAATATGTATTATATAGTAAAGTTCAAAATACACTTAAAAAAAGGAAAACTCATTAATTATATAAAGCAAGGGGAAACCTATTGGACAAGGAATGTGGTATATCATTTGAGCATTCAATTAAGTTCTGATTAAGTAGGGGCCAGACCACACCTGGTAACTGTAAGCATCAGTCATTTGGGTGAGATCAAAATCTTTCTCAAAATTAAATTCCAAGGAAAGCACTGTCATTTGGCTTTAGTGAAATAGCAAAATATTCAGCATAAAAAACTCAGATTTCACTCCAAGATTGTTTTCATCGAATTCGTGACTTTGAACAAATCATTTACTATCTCTGGGATTCACATAGAGAGAGAAGGAAGGGAGAGTAGCTTCAGATCTCCAAGTTTCCTTCCTGCTTTAATAATATGATCCATATAATATGATTATATGAATATAATATGATAATATGATCCAGATTCAGGTAGACAGTTTCAAAATAAGACTAGGAGCCCCCTCTTTCCACTTGAAAATTGGGCCCTAAGGAAAGTCCTTGCTGCCCCTAAGAACTTGAAAGAAAAACTGTATCCCTTTACTCACATACAGATAAAGACAATTCAGAGTCCTGCTTATGCATTAAAGATGAAAAGAGTGACTCTTCTACTCTTCTTTTCTTCCTTAGATTCTATCCTGGTTTCCACTTTTAGTATTTCACACAAGAAAAAAAAAATATATATATATATATATATATATAAAGTCGGTCTTTTTCAAGTCTCCTGCTGCTCCTTTGTATGTTTTTAAACCCAATGTTTTAGCAGAAGATGAGAATAGATGCTCAGTGCTGATGTAAATGGCAATGCCGTCATCACTCAGCTAACAGAAAACAGAAATAAAAGGGTAGTGAGGGGGAAGGGAGGGGTTGAGCAGTGCTAAGTGTTAGTGAAGTAGATGTTTAAAAATGATAAGTTCTTGGAGGTCAGGAATCATGCTGTTCGTTTCTTTTTTGATCTCACGGCACTGGCTCAGTGATCTCTCTCTTTCCTGAGCTGTAGTAGCACTATGCAAATTCTTTATTTGGAGATCCTCATAAAATTTCGAGGCAAGTTTTCTTTTGATGTCTTGATTTCTTTCTATAAAATTATTTTTACTACTTTTCAAGGTCTGCCTGCTTTGGGTCTTTTACTAAATCAGAGACATCTTAGGGGCCTGCGTTGTCTTTTAGATGCTAGCTTTCTTTCATGATCCCTAGCTTGAACTTATATTCTTTGCAGGTTTTCAATATGGACTTATGTTCTCTGAATGGAGAAGGTTATTTACTCAATGTGGATTCATTTAAGGAATTTGACTGTGGCCTCTATGTTGCCAACTTCTTCATTCTCCTACTTAATTAAAATCCTTGAACTGCAGATTCACTTCAAGTACATTTTCATTACCTTCCCAACATTGACTTTTCCTTCCTTCTTTCTATTACTTATCTATTATCTTCCCCCAGATTCAGCTGAAAAATTCACCTTCTCCAAAAGATTTCTAACATTAATTCTTTCTCACACTGGCCATCACTTTAACTTTCAAGATTCAGGTTTCCCTTTGCTACTACCCAGTTGTGAAATGTCTCTTCTGCAATTCCATTCTATAAACTTGGCTCCCAAAACGATCGTAAGGAACAACAGTGAGTCATTTCTTTCTTATTGTGGAATATGCAAGGACTGGCACATTGTAGTAGCTCAAGAAATACTAGTTTCTTTCCTTGGTAGAAACCTCAACATTACAGGCAGTCAAAACATGTTTTAAAATTACATTACTGAAGCTATTTCTCGTGCTGAGTTTGGCACCAAGGGATCAGATCATTGCCACTCTACTGTGTTCATTAATTCAAAGTGGAGTGCAGTAAAGTGACAAGAAATTCTATACCTTTTTGAACCATAGGATGGAAAAAAACTAGAGAAGATTGTAGAGAGCATGCAATCACTCTAGCCAGGGGAGCATGGTACACTAAGAAGGACTATGACTTTTCCAAGGACAAACAATCCATTTGAGAGAGGACACTTAGATCTAAATGGTTTCAGTAGAATAGCCTTGTGACTTTTCCTTTGTCCCTCTGCTCTTTCCTGGATCAATATGTTTTCAAACTATTAAGGTGGTGCCCTGGGTGCTCTATCCCTAAGGTGGCCATGGAAGCTTAACTTCATCCTTTTCTTTGGAGTTGAAACTCTTCTGATAAAATATTCATGGCACTTCATCTTTTGTAGATCACCTTTAAAGCTTTTCAAGCTGAAGTATATGTGCCTCTGATGATTCATGGTATAGGGTAAAATTACTGCTAAAGCCACAGGATAAACAGGACACATCTTCCAGAAACTACTTTCATATTAAGTGCAACTATGTATTTCTTTTTAAATTAAGGGATTTTTTCAAATTTTCTAAGTTGTGGCTGCTCCTTCCAGCTCTTCTCCTGGGAATATCCATCCAGGCTGCCTTGAAGTTAGCAGAACTCAGGGAGGAAAGTCAAAGTAGAAAATGTGACAATAACTGGGTCACCATGCTGTACAGTAGAAAAAAAAATTGTATTGAGGAAATAGCAATTAAAAAAATAAAAGAAATAAAAGAAAATGTGGCAAAACTAGTGAGTTGCAAAACACCCACAATATCAGTTTATAAAACTGTCTGTAGTTTTTGTATAATTTTTGGTTCAACCTTGACTCTCTGTCAGTCTTATTCTTCGATGCCTTACTGTTTAGCAAAGTACTGAGCACAGTGCCTATTTGTTGCCTAATAAGTGTGGAATGTATATTAAGGATGATAAATACTTATTGAGACTGTAGAAGAAGAGGGCCTGCAGACTCTGCCTTAGGGAATATGAAGACCCAGATATGCCACACTAGGGATCACAGAAATTGAGAAGGTACAGCAATTTGAGAACATTTTACATTCTAACAAATATTAGAAAAGCCAATTCCAAGCTACTTTAAGGAATAGTTTCATTTTAACTTCCTGATATGAGAGAAAATAGATGGTGAGTTCAATAAAACCTGCTATGCTTGTGAGTTATAATAACAATAATTGAAAGCTCAATAACTTTTACATGCACACTAATAGATCATTTTATTACACAGTTACCTGATCTATATGCTCTCTTAATTATTCTGAGACACTTAAAAATATATTCTTATAATATTAAAGAAAAACAATCGTATTTAAATTTTAATTAAGAGGAAAAACTGAGAAACTAAAAATGAAGTGTCTGAAATAATGAAATCATTGGAATTTTAAACTTTTACACTGTGGATTTTATTTTCTTGAGAAATGAAAGTGTCACCACTTCAACTGTGTAAGGCAAAGATTATGGAGAGGTTGTTTACCAAAAGCAAAAAGTATCACTGTTTTAAAGAATGTAATCTGTAGTTAACTTTTCATCTTCTTTTAGGGGATCATTTCATGTGGCAGTCACCATCTTTTGGGGGAGGCAGAAGTTTAGATCTGGAGAAACAATGTAGAAATATCATTGGAAATGCTAAGATACATTTGAAAGGAGTACAGCTTCAATGGCATATTCTTCTTGTTAAAAATACATAAGGATCAATATCACAGCTGTGCTTGGTGCACAAAATGATTCAAAATATAAATCATTCACAAAACGATTCAGGTTAAGGTAGGGACTGATAGCCCCAGTGAAGAGGGAATGAATGAAGTCAAGTACACCCCCACAAGGTCCAGGTGCCTGGCTCCTTGTGCTCTTTCTGAACAGTGTAGTGCAGAAGCTAGACTTATTTGAATTTGGGAAACAAAATATATTTTCATTGATCAACAAGCCCACGCTGCAGTTCCTTTATATCAAGTTCCAGTTTCAACAAACACTTCCCTAGATAGCATTTTGTAAGCTTACCCATTCTTTGCTGCCAAAGGCAATGAAACAGGAACATCTAACAATTTTAATTGCTTTTAAATGCTTATTTAAGCACATGGGGAAGAATTTGGGGGAGTAGCTAAAAATCACCCTTTTCTCTCTTTTTTTTTTAAGGAATTAGATCCTTCGAAAGTTTTAATTCTTTTTAAAAATAATGTATAGTATATTATTATATTCGAAGGATAAATTGTACTCAATAATATTGCTTGCATTCAGGAAAATCAGAAGTTCTATTATAAACTAGATATTCAAGGCTAATAAGCTGAGAATTTATCTTTCCCATTTTCAAAATTTCAAGTTTTATTTTATTGCTTCTTGAGACATAATTTAAACAAATCGGAAATTTGGGAGCTTTTGTGGATTATAATTTCACAAAGTTAAAAAGCATTGACCTATGAATTGGCCTCCTTTTGCATAATTATATTAATGTGGATAATGGTTCCACTCTCATTAAAAACTGTGTTGTTAACAATTCGAATACATGTTTCAGAAAGTAAACAGAGAAAAAAAAAGCACTCTTAAAACAGTGGTACGATTGACAAAATAGTGAACTTGGCACAAGGAGACTTGAGCCCTAAGCTTGAATCCTTAAGACCCATAAATCAGATGATAAATACTCAGAATCTTCATTTGTCATCTGAAAATGAACCTTACTGACTAGATAAAATATTGCTTCTTTTTCTGTGGAAATATCCTTAAAAGACCTACAGTAATTTTTTTTTAAGTTTTACTAAAGTATAATCGATTTTCAGTGTTGTGATAATTTCTGCTGTACAACAAAGTGATTCAGTTATACCTGTACAGATGTAGAGGCCTCTAGTATTTCTCAGGTTATGACACTGTTGTTTATGAGTTGATTATAGATTGTACCGAGTGACATTATTTTATCTTAATAATTACCCATTATAAAAATAAATATTTGAAAAATTTTCTCATTTCAGTAGATTTAAATGCTGCTTAATGTTTATTTTATTTATTTATGTTTTGAAAAAGATTCTATAAAATATTAAATCTATAATACTACAGAAGATAATAAAGTAATATGTCTATATATATGTGTATATATATATATACGTATATATATATACATATATATATGCAGAAGAAGCCTGATTATTAGGAAATAGATGAGCCAGGGGCTCATATTATCACTGAGGAATTTATTTTTTGTGTCCCCACCCTGCCTTCCACATTATAGATTTCATCTCCAGATTCACTCTATAATGTCAAGATGACTCCCAGCTGCTGCTGGGCCAGGAGTCTTCTTTTTCCATATTCAGGAGGATAAAGTGGGAAATGACTCTCAGGAATCCAGGAAAAGTTAGCAGGTCACTCCTATTAGACCAGCTTAGGTCGCATGCTCCATCACTGGGTCCTCAAAGATAATAAAAACTCTTGGACTGGAATAAAAAGAAAGGGAATAGAGGCAGGGATGCCACTGCATATGATAAGAAAATTCACTTACTTACCAAGCACAGCAGCCTCATCAATTCCCTGTCTATGCCATCACACAGATCAGTGCTCTGGGACTTGATTTCCAACTCCAAGCACATGCCTTACGACTTTTATGGTCTCCAGAACTCTCTGTCTACCTACTCAGCAGGCCAGAAGTGATAGAAAGTTGATGCACTCCGTGATGGTGGATAAATACTCCAACTCCTGGTTCTTTTGCTCTTAGGATCAGACCATACTACCTGGGTCCCGAGCAGGATTAAATCCCAATAGTGGTGGATTGATTGGTAATCTAACCTTTATTGATTGCTTCCTCTTCCTTGTCTCACTTCTCCACATCCTTTCCAGTATTTCCATCTCCCAAATAAACTTTCCAAACTTATTCTTTGGCTCAGGATCTGCATCTGGAGAAATCCAAACTTAGTGGTATTAAAGCTTCACCTTCCCATAACTCATTTCAAATAAAGTGTTTATTTTGCAAGATTTATATGAAGCTTGGTTACCTCTTAAATAAAAGGGAGATAATAATGTTTGCTCACTCTCTCATCATGATTATTACAAAGATCAGTGAGATAATACACATGGAAATATGTGTAAGGTACTGTACAAATGAGCATAGGTACAGTTATCATGATCAGATACATTCGAAAAAGCAGTCCCCTGAATTATTGGCAGGTATTCATCAAGGTAGGATCCTGGGCAGTGCCCTCTGCCTTCTCCTGAAATAAAAAGGACAAGAATTAATAAAAATTAGATGATTCAGCACAAAGGGATTACCTAAGGCATTCCTTTGTGTATGCTACAGCTGCCCATTTATTTGTTGTTAATACCAGAGACCTCTCAGCAGGAAAGGAGCATAAAGTAAACAGGGAAAAAATGTTGGAAAAGGGCAAAGGGAAGCCACCTGCTGGGCACTGTTACTCCAAGGCTAATGTCACCTGAACTGACTCATATTCCAGGCTCCGCAGGGCTGTGGGTGGAGAACATGACCCTTGTCACCTTCATTGGCACCATACCCAGTACAGAATGTTGGTTTCCAAGGAAAAATTCAGATTGAGCTGACAATAAATAAATGCCAATTTTACGATCATTAATTCTACCCAAGTTGCAAGCTCAATATGCTTTACTTTATTCCATTTTTATTATTTTAAATATATACATGTTATTGGATTCTAACATGCATACAGGAAAGTTTGCCAACCATGTGTTCAGTGCAAGGAGTCATCTAATGTGAACACACTGGTCATTACCCCATGAATCAAGAAATTATCAGTTCCGCTCATGCTCCCTCCTAATCACTACCGTACTTTTGTCTGCAAAGGTCACCTCCATCTGGATTTTACCACCAGGGATTAGTTTTGCCTGATGTTGAACTTTATATAAGTGAGATCAAGTGGTAGATATTCTTTTCTATCTGGCTTCTTTCGCTAAAATTTTGATTGTGAGACTCATCTGTGTTGTTGCCTGTAGTCATATTTCACTCATTTCATGGCTAAAGAGTATCGCATTGTATGATTTTGCCGTGAGTTATTGACCCAATCTACCGAGTTTTTTTTTTAATTTTATTGAAGTATAGTTGATTTACAATGTTGTAATAATTTCTGTTGTACAACAAAGTGATTCAGGTATACATGTACACACATTGATTCTCTTTCAGATTCTTTTCTTTTCGGACCATCGCAGAATATTGGGTAGAGTTCTCTGTGCTATACAGCAGGTGTTTGTTGGCCAACCATTCCACCTACTACAGTGTGCACATGCCAATCCCAAACTTCTGACCCATTCTACTGTTGATAAACATTTGGGTTGTTCTCTAACTTGGGCTATTATTACCAAATTTGTAATGTCCATTCTCATCTTTTTATGAATATATCTACTACTTCTCTTGGGCACATTCCTTGGAATTCTTGAGTCATGGAGAGCAGATATATGTTTATTTTCATTAAAAATGACATTCTTCAAAGTAATTGTACTTTTGCAATCTCACCAATCGTTTATGAGAATTTCTATTGCTACACATCCTTGGAAACAGTTATTTTCATTTCAAGTATTCTGATGGTATCTCATTTGCTTTTTAATTAATTTCACTTAATACTAATGACTTAAACATCCTTCTAAATGCCTTTGGCCATTTGGATATCTGCTTTTGTAAAGTTCCTGCTTAAATCTGTTGCCGATTCTTCTATTTGAGTTGTCTGTTTTTCTCTTATTGATTTGGAGAAGTTTCTATGTATATCATGATTACAAATTATTTCTCAGTCAAGTGTATTGTGGCTTACTTCTCCAATTCTGTGGCTTCCTTTTTCATCTACTTAATGTATTTAAGGAATAGAAGTTCTTAATTTTAATGGAGTCTACTCTATCAAACAAATTTGTCAAGCCATGAGGTCATTAGGATATTCCTTTGTATTAGCTTCTAGAAATTCTGCTGCGTAGATTTTTAGATTATTTCTAAAATCTACCTACATTGATTTTCATATATGGCTAGAATCAAAATCCATGTTTCTCTTGTTATAGATAACAAGCATTTGTCCTAATCTTTTTTTTTGTTGTTGTTTTTTGTTTTTTCTAGGGCCGCACCGGTGGCATATGGAGGTTCCCAGGCTAGGGGTCCAATCGGAGCTATAGCTGCCAGCCTACACCAGAGCCACAGCAACGTGGGATCCGAGCCGAATCTGTGACCTACACTACAGCTCACGGCAACATTGGATCCTGAACCCACTGAGTGGGGCCAGGGATTGAACCCACAACCTCATGTTCCTAGTCGGATTCGTTAACCACTGCCCCATGACAGGAACTCCGCATTTGTCTGTTCTTGAAGAAATACCTTTAGTATTTCTTATATTTTAAGTGTGTTTGTAATACATCCTTTCAGTTTATGTTTGTCTGAAAAAATTCTTTATTCTCTTATACTTGTAAAAGATTTTTTTCACTATATATAGTCTGGGTTAACAGGTCTTTTGTTTTTTTATTATTATTATTATTTAGTAATTTTAAAGTTGTCACTCCACTATCTCTGGCCTGCATAGTTTCTGACAAGATGTTGGCTATAGTACTTTTCTTTGTTCTGTATAAAATGCATTTTTAAGATTTCAAGATTTTTTTAATCTTTGATTTTCAATAGTTTGAATATGATGAGTCTAGATATGGGTGACAGTTTTTCCAGCTTTCTCCATTCTGAGCAGAAGCTAGAGGTCAATCACAATACACATTATTACTGTTCTTTTAAATAGTAATTCCTCTTTAATAAAAATTAAGAAGTATGGAAAATATTTATTTTTATTAACCTACTTGTTTCTAATAGTTTGTGCTCATCTTTCCTTTGGTATCTCTGAATTATTTATTTATTTATTTATTTGCTTTGCTTTTTAGGGCCACACCCATGGTATATGGAGGCTCCCAGGCTGGAGGTCAAATCGGAGCTTCAGCTGCTGTTCTACACCACAGCAACATCAGATCCGAGCTACATCTGTGACCTACACCACAGCTCACTGCAATGCGGGATCCTTAACCCACTGCATGAGGCCAGGGATGGAACCCGCATCCTCATGGATACTATTCAGATTCATTTCCGCTGAGCCACGACAAGAAATCCCATATATTTTTTTTATTAATTTGTATCATATCACTTTCAGTCTGAAGAACTTTCTTTAACATTCTTTACAGTGTAGGTTTTCTGATGAAATATTGCTTCAGTTTTCTCTAAAAATGTATTTTATCTTCAGGTTTGAGGGATACTTTGGTGGCTGTAGAATTTTACTTTTTTTTTTATTTTTTCCACCATTTAAAAGATTCCAGACCATTCGTTTTCTGGTTTGCATTGATTTCAATAGAAGTTAGTTGTAATGTTCATCACTGTTCACTCATATAATGTATTTTTCCATCTCTGGCTCATCTCAAGATGTTTCAGTGACATTTAGAAGAGAATTGTCTGAAGCTTTCCAGATGTAACAGTGTGTTTTAGAGAGACAGGCTCAATACCATTGGTGGAGGAAAAGCTTCTGCAATGACTCCAAGGCAGGAAGAAGCTGGATCATTATAGGAAAATGAAGGAAGGTTGAATTAGATGACCAATTTGTCCTTTTTGCCTAAGACTTTCCTAGTTCTAGCCCTACCTTCTGGGAAACCTGTCAAGCTCATGAAAATTGGGCAGCTTTCTCAGGAATATACCAGTTTTGAAACCGAAAGCCATACATTTTGGGAAACTTCTCAGTCCCACCCAAACCAGGATGATTGATTGCCGACATCAACCTAACTCTTTATCTATTCCTTTCTTTTTATCCTATTTATTACCAACTTAGTTCATTTCCTTGACATTTGAAATTTGGTACCATAGCCTACTAACTGGTTTTCTTGCTATTATCACTGTTCCTGTACATTGTCGATTTTAGCACTCATTTTCAAATTTGTGAATGCAGAACATGCATAGCCCCTAAACTACATTTCTTGAAGCTAATCTGTATCTGATCTGCCTTGAGACCAAAGTTTCCTCTGCTAGGACTTTGGGATCGATCTGTTTATTCCAGTAGTTAAAGAGGTGACCACTGAGCTGTGGGAAATAATCAGTTTTGTTTATATAAAATGCTTTATATTTTTCCAGCTCCATGTGCATCAACTTCCAGTGTCAAACCAGCTCTAGAGCAACTTAATATTTTCTCTAGTGACTTTATAGGGCCCGACAATTTCCAACACCCACTCTGAGTTTCTACTGAGTTTTTTCTAGTCAAGGGAGGAATTCAAGGGATCTCTGGCTCCTCAGGTTGCTACTTTAGGAGCAAAAATAAGTTGCTTCTAGAAAAGAGTGTTTATTTATTTGTCTTTCTAGGGCCGCACCCACAGCATATGGAAGTTCCCAGGCTAGGGGGTCTAATTGGAGCTGTAGCTGCCGGCCTACACCATAGCCAGAGCAATGTCAGGTCTGAGCCATGTCTGTGACCTACACCACAGCTCATGGCAACACCGGATCTTTAACCCACTGAGTGAGGTCAGGGATCGAACCTATGTCCTCATGGATACCAGTCAGATTGGGTTCCGCTAACCCATGATGGGAACTCTGAAAAGAGTGCTCCTTAAAATCACATATTTAAAATAGGATTTGGATGCAAACAAAGTAAAACTATTCAAGGAAGTAGAATTGATTTTGAATTGAATTTGAACTTGTGCTATTTGGAAGTTAGGAGAGTTTCTATCCTCTAGTGATTTCTGCTTAGGAATAAGCCAGTAATTCTTATCCTCCTCAGATTTCTTGGATGGGAAAATCTATGCATTTCTCATCTAGAGCAGTTTTGTAGAAAGTTAAGAATTTTTCTAGGGAAATTGTGGGCCATCTTAACTACCTCCAAGGGGACTTGAATGAAATTACTACACAAGGGCAAAATAATTATACCAGTTCATTAGCAACATGTGGAGGGAAGTTTTTCTGTCTTATATTGTTTATTTCCAATTCATGTCATCATTGCCAAAAAGTTCATAAAATTATCAAATCCTGTAACCAATCTGGGAATACATTTGGTATAGATTTTGGCAAATGAATTACTTGGTTACTAGAAAACCCTCGTCTTTGCAATGTTAAACTCCATGGCTTAGAAGTCACTTAGTGAGACAGGTTTGAACTTGTGCTTTTCCTTCACAGCAAATTATCTTTCTTCAAACAAAATCTTATGCAAAATTGCAACGTATGAAAGAAAAAGAAAAGAGCAGTCTTCTGAATGAAGCATGGGAGTGTGATGGTTCACCATTTCCCCCTCTTCAAGTGTGTGCAATGTTATGAAGAAATAGAGTTGTTAGAATTTACAAAAATGTTGTGTCAAGCTTGTACAAAATTGCAATGTAACATGCCCATCAACTGTGTAGACAATTGCTCCCCAAATTATATCCCTGTTAAGAGCACAGCAGAAATGTACAGTTTCCCCATCAGCTTGAAATTGGATATATCACACATCATAACCTTTTAGAAATGCTCCAAAGAAACTTTCCCCCAACACTAATATTTTTAAATCACCGAATGAAAATCACCCCCAATTTAGGCATAGGACACCTATTTGAAATGGTGAGCTGTTATCTCTTTAAGTTTTAACTTTATAAACAAAAAGAATGAAAGCAGTCATAAAAACAGAGTCATATTTTTTGACTGTATTAGAGATTTTAACTCATAGAAACACAAACTCATTTTTGCTTCATATATTTGCTTTGTATTCTTCAACAGTGCTCTAAATAAATGGAACTCTTCTTCCAATCAAATTTTGTAGCAGCTCAGTAGGTAAAGTAATTTTTGGTTGAACTCTTCTGACTGGAGCAAGGATAGAGTTCTAGAACTCTTGCTGCTTGCCTCCCCCGGGGCATGCCTGCTTTCCAGCTCCCTAAGAATACATCTTATAAGAAAACCTTCTCTGTACCAGCATAGAAGCCACTCTTCTGGGGGCTGTAAAGCAGAGTGCTCGAGGATGCAGGCTCTGGAGTCATTGAAACCTGGATTTGACTCATATCTCTGCCACTTATTAATTTGTCAGCCTAATCTCTCTGAGTTCCAATTTCCTCTTCTGAAAAATGAGAACAATTGCCATCGATAGCCGCCAGAGTGGGCTGCCATCATTTCCTTTTCCCTCCATGTGTCCATGATGCTCCATCCATTAAGAGGTAGATTAGGCCAGCCTTGTGCATTCCTTTTACCAGTAGATTGTAGAGGAAATGACTCTGAACCAGTTCTACTAACCTTAAGAAGTCTGGTTACTTCTGCTCAGGAAAGCCAGCTGCCATGCTACAAAGATATTCAGGTGAGACTATGAGATGGAAGAAAAATCATGCAGTGGCAGAAAAGCCACAGGAAGGAGCTCAGAGGCCCCCAATATCTGAATGGAGGCTGCATCTTCCTCTTCAGCCCAGCACCAGATGAAGTCAGATGAGTGCACAGTGATGCTCATGCAGCAGGAGAAACTTCTAGCTGAGACATGCCTGAGTTTCAGACCCACTGAATAGTGAGAAATAGACATCAACCCACATCATTTTGAAGTGATGTGTTAGGTAGAAATGGATAACTGAACCAGAACTAAAATCTATCTCCAGTGGTGCCTGCTGGGAATAAATGAGACAGCAACAGTAAAATCAGTAGCATCCA
Organism: Phacochoerus africanus; assembly: GCF_016906955.1. NCBI lineage: Eukaryota > Metazoa > Chordata > Mammalia > Artiodactyla > Suidae > Phacochoerus > Phacochoerus africanus. Next base: position 86,536,839 of record NC_062544.1, on the reverse strand, counting down.
TAGGGGAACATTGCAGTTACATATCAACTGTTGTTAGTGATTGGATGGTACCAGTGAGTCAATTTCAGAGACCTCTCTCTTTGTGTAGCTTGCATTCTAGGATTAGAAATAAATAATAAATGAGTAAACGATACAGTTTATTAGAATGTTATGTCTTACAGAAAAGAGGGGTCTGTGGAGGAACTATCTGAACCCGTACCAGAAAAAGGGCATTCCAGAGGAAGGGCTCCAGCAGTACAAACACCGAATGGAGGGAGCATGCCTAGATTGACCGAAGCTCAGGAAAGCAGTCAACAGTGGGGGTCAACCGTGGATGGAACACAGGGGGCAACGAGGCAAGAGGCAATGTGGTGGGCAGGGGCATATACACTATTATGAGGTCCTTGGCTTTCCTGAAACATCAAGAAAAGGATATTCTGTGTAATGTAAGCAATGCTTTTTTCTTTCAAAAACTGTGGAATGGAAACACAGCAATTGTTGAAATACCTGATATTATTGCCTTCCTCACACTTATCACTACCTACAACAAATGAGCATGTTTTGTTCACTTATTTACTTGTGTATTCTGCCCATCCCACTAAAATGTAAGATTTGTGAAAACACGGATCTCCCCCTTTTAGTTCATTCTGAAAAACCTAAAAGAGTTCCTGTCTGAGAGTAGGTTCTCAAGAAATATTTTTGTTTAAAGGAATTCACAGATGAAAAAATTGGCTAATGACAAACATATCCTCAATACTTCATAGTTTATACAATGCTTTTCCGTAAGTCAGCTCATTCTAACCTTACAAAACTGGCAGGTAAGTAATCTTACTCCATGTTATTAATACTATGATATTGGGAGTTCCCGTTGTGGCTCAGTGGAAATGAATCTGATCAGCATCCATGAGGATGCAGGTTCAATCCCTGGCCTCGCTCTGGGTTAAGGATCTGGCGTTGCCGTGAGCTGTGGTGTAGGTCAAAGAAGCAGCTTGGATCTGGCATTGCTGTGGCTGTGGTTTAGGCTGACAGCTGTAGCTCTGATTCGACTCCTAGCCTGAGAAACTCCTATGCCACAGGTGCAGCCATAAAAAGACAAATGATAATAAGAAGATGATGTAAGTGGAGATCGAGGTGCAGAAAATTTAAAGGTCTTGCCCATGGGGGTCTCCCTGAGGGCCAGATGCAGGGGCACTGAGCCAGTTTTAGGAGGTATTCAAAGTTTTTTGTTTTTTTTTTTTTCTTTTAGGGTTGCACCCATGGCATATGGAAGTTCCCAGGTTAGGGGTTGATTTGGAGCCATAGCTGCCAGCCTAGTCCACAGCCACAGCAACACAGGATATGAGCAGTATCTGCAACCTGCACCACAGCTCACAGCAATGCCAGATCCCTGACCCACTGAGTGAGGCCAGGGATCAAACTCGTATCCCAATGGATATTAGTTGGATTCATTTCCACTGCACCACGAAGGGAGTTCCCTCCCAAAGGCTGCACAGCTGCCTAGTGTGGGAAGGGAAAAATTAAGGTAGCAACCAGAAAGGATCTCTTAGTAGTGTAACCTCAAAGGAAGCATGAGGCAGGAGATAGAGGCACAGAGACAGGACATTCTGTATAACAAGGGCACCAAATGGCTGAAGCAGGCAGTTGAGGGCTACTGTTCTAGAGCCCTGGCTGCTGGGGATGGGAGTAAGGGTGGGAGCGACAAGGAAAGGCTCTTGGAGGGAAGTCTTTAAGAATCTGTCACTTCAGACTGTTGGGAATGTTTGTATGAAACTTTTCTTAGAATCCTACAGAAAAAAATGTGATAAAAGAAAGAAAAAAATGAAAGGGGATCCAGGAAATGATTACCATACATCTTTATGTACTTTATGTATTATTTGTTTGATATCTGTTATAGTCAAGGAAACAATGCAAGATGATATAGAGCTATCCAATATGGCAGCTACTAGCCACATGTAGCCCTTGGGTACTTGATACGTGACTGATCAGAATTAAAATGTGCTGTGTGTGTATATGGCACAAATGAATCTATCTGCAGAACAAAAGCGGGCTCACAGACATGGAGAATGGACTTGTGGTTGCCAAGGAGAAGGACGGAGGAAGTGGGATAGACTGATGAGAGTTTGAGGTTAGTACGTGCAAACTATTACATTTAGAATGGATGAGCAATGGGGTCCTGCTGTGTAACACAGGGAACCGTGTTCAATCTCTTAGGATAGAACATGATGGGGGATGATATGAGAAAAAGAATGACTACGTATGTCATATATGTGACTGAGTCACATTGCTGTACAGCAGAAATTGGCACAGCATTGTAAATCAACTATACTTTAGTTAAAAAAAAAAAGTGTGGTCTGTGTAAAATACACACCAGACTTCAAAGAGTTAGAATGTAGAAAATAATGTGAAATAGCTCTTTAATAACATTTGTATTGACTACATCTTAAAATGGTGATTTGAATATATTTGGGTTGAATAAAAGATATTGTTAACATTAATTTCAACTTTTTTGACTTTTTAAAAATGTGGTTATTAGAAGAGTTCCTACTGTGGTGCACTGGATTAAGTATCCAACTGGGGTGGCTTGGGTCTCTGCAGAGGTGCAGGTTTGATCCCCAGCAGCCCTGGTGTAGTGGGTTAAAGGATACAGCATTGCCACAGGTGTGAGGTAGGTTTCAGCTACAGCTTGGATTCAGTCCCTGGCCCAGGAACTTCCATACACCATGGGTGAGGCCATTAAAAAAAATGTTGTTGCATGTGGCATTACTTCATTCTTTTTTATGGCTGAGTAGTATTCCATTGTGTATATATACCACATCTTCCTAATCCAATCATCTGTCAATGGACATTTGGGTTTTTTCCATGTCTTGGCTATTGTGAACAGAGATGCAATGAATATGTGGGTGCATGTGTCTTTTTTAAGGAAAGTTTTGTCCTGATATATGCCCAAGAGTGGGATTTCTGGGTCATATGGTAATTCTGTGTATAGATTTCTAAGGTAAATCATGGACTTTCAGAATAGACTTGTGGCTGCCAAGGGGGAGGGGGAGGGATGGTTGGGGAGCTTAGGGTTAATAGATACAAACTATTGCCTTTGGAATGGATCAGCAATGAGATCCTGCTGTGTAGCACTGGGAACTATGTCTAGTTACTTATGATGGAGCATGATAATGTGCAAAAATAGAATGTATGTGTAACTGGGTCACCATGCTGTGCAGTAGGAAAAAAAATGTATTGGGGAAATAACTATTAAAAAATAATAATAACAAAAAAATGTTGTTACTAGAAATTTTTAATTTGTATAGATGGCTCACATTTTCTTTTGGATAGTGCTGAGCTAAGGGCTTCTTCTCTATCTGATGAATTTTTTTAAAATCAAAATCATTTTGGATAATTTTAAAGTCATGTTATGGGAAGAAAATTAAAAGACATGGTGAAACAATAAGGTCACTTCATAAATTTTTTTAAATGTGAAAGATAAATAGTTCTCAACATATATTAACTAAATAAACCACTGTCAAGACAGCATAGTGTACTATGATCCCAAACCTTAAAAAACTAAGCCCACACATGGATATTTGACTTGAAAATCCTTTGCAGAAATATTAAGAATTGATTTTTTTCCCTAATGATGGGATCATGTGTGATTGTGGCTTTTCATTATATCTTTTTATTTCCTAATTATCCAAAATACACATGCATAATTTTTATTATTACTTTTTAAAGCATCAGTATAATGTGAAAATATACCTTTTGTTATCTATTGCAAAAATATTTAATACAAATTACATGTGAAAAAATGAACAGAAACAGTGCAAATGCTTATTTCTATGGTCTTGAGCAGTATATAGTATCATAATTAACTATGTACACTATTATAACTAACAAATATTTTAGGACTATTTTATAATTTCTTTCTTTTTTTGTCCATTATCAATTAGGACTTCTTGCTCTCATTCATTATCAATAAACTTCAGAGTAATGGTATCAATGAGAAGGTGAATTTTCTTGAAAATACCAAAGGAATAACCATGAAAAGAATTTACTGTTTTTCAAAAACATTGTCCTCAAGGAAAATCTGTCTAATTGGCCACCACACCAAAGCCCAAGTGTATAAAATCATTTAATGGAGCTGATCTCAATACAAAAAAAAAAAAGGAATTAATTGATTTGCAGGGCTCTCTGTTATGAATCCAAATATCCAGCTATGGTTTATCAACACAGAATGGAAAGTGGATTGAATTCTCCCAGAACTTGCATCCTTGGTATCAACTTTAAAAAATTGTTTTCAGTTGGCTAGAGTAGTGATTTTCTAATTATACTCAATTTGCTGAAAGGGAATTCTGCAGTTCCCTAAAGTATCTAGTTTATAATCAAGGAGATAGTCCACTGAGACCATGTGAATCTGTTTGCACGCATATCTGGTTCATAAGCCTCTAACCACATGATTCGTTTAAAAGTGAAGATACACTACCCAGTCTATGAGAAACATTGATGTCTGAAGCCTTCGGAAAGGCAATGGCTAGAAGCCTGCTTAATTAAGGAAAGGCAAGGTATCTAAACTCAGCAAAAGGGCAACAGTTCAGCATTCATACTGATCACTGATGTGCTTTTTAATCTTCTCCAGCTCATCGACTTCTTTCTTTTCCTAATAACTGCTTTATTGGTTTGTGTGTCTCCTGAGGCTTGAGAATAGAAGAGACACCTATGAAAATTTCAGGACTGGGTCATTTGGGCTGTCTTTCTCAGTGATGTGCATGACTTACTGGGCCAACAGTCAGCAAAAAAGGCTCTTCTATTACACCTTTTCTGTGTAGTTGGCATCACAAGATACAAGTTAAATTGAAATAGATGTGAGAGGAAAACTGCCATCTTAGAAAACATGATATGTGCTATAATGGAGGCAAAGTGCTCTAAAAGCACAGAGGACACAGCAATTCAGAGCAATTCCGTTCTTATCGAACAGGGTTATGGGTTTGGAGAAGATTTCATGAAAAGGTCCTTTGGGCTCATTCTTGCCAGGAAGACAGAGATAAAAGCAGGTGGGTGAATGGTCTACAGCAGTGGTCCCCAGACATTACTGCAAATCACTTGGCCTTGCCCCTAGAGTTTCTGATTGAGTTGCTTGGAAGAGGAGGCTTTAGAATTCTACTTCTACCAAGTTCCCAGGTTATGCTGATTTTGCTAGTCTGGGGGGCCATACTTTGAGATTGACTGTTTAAGGCCAAGGGAAGAAGGAACATGTGACCAGTTCTATGACAAGGCCCTGATTCTATGACAACCCTCCCTTCTCCTTCCATCACCAATCTGTAATACACATATACACACACACACACACACACACAAACCAGGGTAAGAGAGCTTGATGTCACCTCTAAAGATAATTGGCCTTACAGGGCATCCTTTTGAGACTTTAGTATTGTCCTTACAAGTCCAATGAACAATGGCTCACTCAACCACTGGCTGGTTCTCAGTCCTCAGTGTAGGCCTGGTGGTCTACAGTTTGGCCTGGTGGAGGGAGGAAATGAAAATGCAGGAGCTGACAGTACTGGACACCACCATTGAAGAACAAACTCTGTTGTGGTTTAGGAATGACCTTGCAGGAAATGGAGCAGTTAGAAAATCATCATCTTTGTGGAAGCAACCTAAATGTCCATTAACAGAGGAATGGATAAAGAAAATGTGGTAGATGTATACAATGGAATATTATTCAGCCATTAAAAAGAATGAAATAATGCCATTAGCAGCAACATTGGTAAACCAGAGATTATCACACTGAGTGGAGTAAGTTAGATAAAGACATCATATAATATCACTTATATATGGAATATAATTTAAAGTGATACAAAACTTATTTAGGGAGTTCCCTTCATGGCTCAGTGGAAACAAATCTGACTAGGATCCATGAGGATGCAGGTTTGATCCCTGGCCTTGCTCAGTGGGTTAAGGATATGGCGTTGCCGTGAGCCATGGTGTAAGTCACAGACATGGCTTGGATCCCACATTGCTGAGGCTTTGGCATAGGCTGGCAGCTGTAGCTCCAATTCCACCTCTAGCCTGGGAAGTTCCATATGCTTTGGGTGTGGCCCTAAAAAGCAAACAAACAAAAAAAACCCTTATTTAAAAAAACAGAAACAGGAGTTCCCATTGTGGCTCAGTGGGTTACTACTGGTTCAATTTCTGGCTCTGCTCAGATCCAGTGTTGCCCTGAGCTGTGGTGTAGGTCACAGACTCAGCTCGGATCCCAAGTTGCTGTGGCTGTGGATAGGCTGGCAGCTCTAGCTCCAATTCGACCCCTAGCCTGAAAACTTGCATATGCCACAGGTGTGGCCCTAAAAAGCAAAAAAAGAAAAGAAAAAGATACAAACTCACAGATTTCAAAGCAATCTAATGGTTGCCATGGGTGAAACTGTTGAGGGGAGGGAAGAACTGGGAAAGTGGGAATAATTTATACACACTATTGTATAAAATAGATGACTGGGAGTTCCTATCGTGGCTCAGTGGTTAACGAATCCGACTGGGAAACATGAGGTTGTGGGTTTGATCCCTGGCCTTGCTCATTGGGTTAAGGGTCTGGCGTTGCCGTGAGCTGTGGTGTAGGTTGCAGACATGGCTTGGATCTCAGAGTTGCTGTGGCTCTGGCATAGACTTGGTAGCTACAGCTCCGATTAGACTCCTAGCCTGGGAACCTCCATATGCCGCGGGTGTGGCCCTAGAAAAGGCAAAAATACATAAATAAAATAAAATAAAATAAAAATAGATGACTGATGAGAACCTAACATATAGTACTGGAAAATCTATTCAATAGTTTGTAATAACCTATCTGGGAAAAAAGAATGGATATATTTATGTGTATGACTGATTCACTTTGCTATACACCTGAAACTAATACAACATTATAAATCGACTATGCTCTAATAAAAATAAATTTTTAAAGAAATAATGTAAAATGACAAAAAAAATCAGTGTCTTCATTTTGAGTTTAAACTTTTCTGGTTATGAAAAATTGAGAATTAATCTTTGTTCTAGGGAGGTATGCATTTGTAGTGTGTATGCTAGTGTGTGTGTGTGTGTGTGTGTGTGTGTGTGTGTGTGTGTGTGTGTGTATGATGAGTTACTCACTGAAGACTTGAAAAAAATGAAGAAACACAGTTGCAAATCACTGGAGCTGGAAAACCTGAAAATGACAGAATTTGGTGGGGCTATGGCCAGACCTAGTTTTTGTCCCAGGGACTTAGAATGCCAAAGTCAACCTGAGCATTATTTAAGAGTATCCAGGGAAGTATTCTAGATTGAATAACTCGGAATTTAGGGGGAGATTGAATAACTCAGCATTTAGTGTAGGGGGAGGGGGATGAAGTCTGGGGTTCTAACAACCAATAGGTGAGGCATGAGGCTTCCCAAATATGGATGGAGATTTTCATACCTGAATTAGGTGATGCCACTCACTGAAGAGAAAGCAAACTCAGAATAAAGGGAACGAGATTGGGACCTGGGGCACACCTACAAACATATTCTCTGTGATGAGTTTTAATTCTCAGATACTTTTCCACTTGACTATGGAAAATACAATATTTAGGTCATAGTTTTAAAGTTTTTCTCTCACATTTATTTTGGTTTAGTTTTTCCTAAGCCTTCAATATACCCTGTTTTATTGTATGTCTCTTTATTGCACTTTACAGATAACATTTATTTTTTTAGTTAAAGTACAGTGGACTTACAATATTCTGTTAGTTTCTGGCATAGAATAAATCAATTCAGAGATATATATGTGTGTATACACACACACACACACACACACACATCTTTGTTTTTCATATCCTTTTCCATTATAGGTTATTTCAAGATGTTGACTACAGTTCCTGTGCTATACAATAGGACCTTGTTTATTCCTTTTATATTATAGGAGTTTGTATATGCTAATCCCAAATTCCAATTTATTCCTTCCCACCCCCTTTCCCTTTGTAGCAAACATAGGTTTGTTTTCTATTTCTGTGAATTTTTTTTCTCTCTCTATTTCGCGCTATTCTTTAGTATATCTATCTCGTTAGGTAATGAGAGTTGTCGATAATCCAAGCAAATCTAGATATTTGAGCGATTTTTGGAGGGAGACGATACTATGACATACAGCCCTCCCGCCATCCATCCTTCCTTCCTTTATCTAGGCTCCATATTCTCTCTCCTCTACTCTATCTCTCTCTCTCTATCTCAGGGCTGTATACCAATGGCATATGGAGGTTCCCAGGCTAGGGGTAATATTGAAGATGTAGCTGCTGGCCCTACACCACAGCCACAGCAATGCAGGATCCGAGCTGTGTCTGTGACCTACACCACAGCTCAAAGCAATGTTGGATCCTTAACCCACTGAGCAAAACCAGGGATGGAACCTGCATTCTCAGGTTCATACTAGTCAGATTCATTTCCACTGAGCCACAACAGGAACTCCTGTGAGTATCTTTATGTTTTGTAACTAAGTTCGTTTGTATTATTTAATATTACTTTTTTTTTTGTCTTTTTGCCATTTCTTGGGCCGCTCCCGTGGCATGTGGAGGTTCCCAGGCCAGGGCTCGAATCGGAGCTGTGACCGCCAGCCTACACCAGAGCCACAGCAACGCAGGCTCCGAGCCACGCCTGCGACCCACACCACAGCCCACAGCAACGCCGGATGGTCAACCCACTGAGCAAGGGCAGGGACCGAACCCGCAACCCCATGGCTCCCAGTCGAATTTGCCAACCACTGCGCCACGACGGGAACTCCTAATATTACTTTTTTTTTGTACAAGATGGAAATTTGTGGAACCCTGCATAGTGCAAATCTATCTGTGCCATTTCTTTCTAACAGCATTTGCTCACTTGATGTCTCCACGTACATTTTGCTAATTCTTGCAGTATTTTAAAATTATTATTATTACATTATAAATATCAACATGATCTGTGATCAGTGATCTTTGATGTCATTAATGTAATTGTTTTGGGATGCCACGAACTGTGCCCATATCAGACAGTGAACTTAATCCATAAATGTTATGTGTATTCTGACTTTTTTCTTCTTCTCCTTGGGCCACCTTATTCCCTAAGATGTAGCAACAAGGAAATCAGGCCAATTAATAGTCCTAGTCCTAAATGACCTTTAAGTGTTCAAGTGAAAGAAGAGACACACATCTCTCACTTTAAATAAAAATCTATGGATAAGCAATGGGATCCTGCTGTTTAGCACTGGGAACTATGTCTGGTCACTTGTGATTGAGCATGATTATGTGAGGAAAAAAGAATGTATACATATATGTATGACTGGGTCACCTTGCTGTGCAGTAGAAAATTGACAGAACACTGTAAATCAGCTATAATGGAAAAAATAAAAATCATTATTAAAAAAATCTAGAAATGATTAAACTTAGTTAGGAACACATGTTGAAAGATGAGATCGGCTGAAAGCTAAGCCTCTTGTGCCAAACAGTTAGCCAAGTTGTGAATGCAAAGGAAAATTTCTTGAAGGAAATTAAAAAGGCTATTCCAGTGAAATCCAAATGATAAAATAGCAGAAAAATCCTATTATTTATATGTGGAAAGTTTTAGTGGTCCAAATAGAAGATCAAATCATTCTTAAGATTCCCATAAGTCCAAGCCTCATCCAGAGCAAGTCCCTGACTCTAATTCTATGAAGCTTGAGAGAGTTGAGAAAACTGCAGAGGAAAAATTTGAAGCAAGCAGAGGTTGGTTCCTAAGGTTTAAGGAGAGAAATTGTCTCCATAGCATAAACATGTAAGGTGAAGCAGTAAGTGCTGACATAGAAGCTACAGCAAGTTACCCAGATGAGCCACCAAGATCATTAATTAAGGAGGCTATGCTAAACAACACATTTTCAATGGAGATGAAACAGTCTCCTGTTGGAAAAAGATGACATTTAGAACTTTCATAGCTAGAGAGGAAAACTCAGTGCCTGGCTTCAAAGGGATCAGTGCAGCTGGTGACTTTAAGATGAAGCCAATGCTCATTTACCATTCCAAAACTCCCAGGGTCCTTAAGAAGAATGCTACCTTGACTCTACCTGTGCTCTATAAATGGAATAAAAAAACTAGGATGACAGTGCACCTGTTTACTATTTTAAGCTTGAGAGACACAGGAGGAAACATCAGGCAATGGAATGTTTTCCATTCAGCTCTAAGTTTCTTAGAGGTCAATGTTTACAGGCTGAGGTCCCTGGGCATCAGTCGTGGGAGCATTCTTCCAGATTTCAAAAGAAAAGTTGGAATAAATATCGTGGATAAGGGGAGTTCCCACTGTGCTACAGTGGGTTAATGATCTGGCTTGTCTCTGTGGAGGCTCTGGTTCCATCCCTGGCCCAGCATTGCTGCAGCTGTGGCATAGGTCACAGCTGCAGCTCAGGGCTTGGATTCAGTCCCCGGGCAGGGCACTTCCATATGCCATGGCGGCAGCCAAAAAAGAAAAACAAATAGTGGATAATTATCAGAAAACACAGTTTTCTCAGCTGTGAAATGGGGATAACAATTCCTATCTCATAGGGTTACTGTAAAGACAAATGAATAGATATTTGAAACTCTTAGAAACTTGCCCAGCTTGGAGTTCCTGCTCAGTGGTAATGAACCCGACTAGTATCCATGAGGATGCAGCAGGTCCTGGCCTCTGTCAGTGGGTTAAGGATCCAGCATTGCCATGAGCTGTGGTTGCAGACACAGCTTGCATCCTGCATCACTATGAGCTATGGCGCAGGCTGGCAACTACAGCTCTGATTTGACCTTTAGCATGGGAACTTCCCTATACCTTGGGTGCAATCTTAAAAAAGACACCTCCCCCCAAAAAAAATTTGCCAAGCTTGAATATAGTGATATACACTTTTAATGATATTATTATATTTACTATTAAGGTCCTGAGTATCCCATTCCTTGATGTTATTTATATTTTTTCCACAAAGGAATGGAACATGTCATGATTTGAAAATTCCTGTGAGAAATCAACTTGTCCAGAGATTATACTATTGATTTAATGTTCTATCAGGAATCTGATGGAGTGGTAGGGTAGAAATGCAACTCTGCCTCTCCAGTATGTTCAGTGAGAAAAGTAAAGTTGCAGTCAAAGACTTTAGGAGTCATTATTAATACTTGCAGGAGGTTCTAACCATTGTTAGAATCCTAGTTATCATAAAAGTAATCATGTCTCCAGAGCTTGGGACTCATTTAGAAGAAATTCTCACTTTTTATTGTTACAGTTTGCTTTTGTCTTAATGAAATATTTTACACATATAGAAGAGTACGTGTTGAAAATGTAAAGAATAATAATAAATTAAACCTATGCCCAGGATAAGAAATGGCATACCACCATTATATTTGAAGATCCTGTTTGCCCTTAGAAACACCTTACTCACCACCCACAGGTGAAAACTATTTGGAATATTGCTTATATAATTACAATGCATTTCTTTATCGTTTTCCACATACATATTTCTAATTAAAATACATTGTTTTGCTTTGTGGGGGCTTTTTTTTTATCTTTTTTTTTTTCTTTTTAGGGCCTTACTCACAGCATATCTAAGTTCCTAGGCCAGGGGTCAAACCAGAGCTACAGCTGCCGACCTATGCTACAGCTGTAGCAACTCAGGATCTAAGCCGTATCTTCTACCTACATGCCGGATCCCAGACTCACTGAGTGAGGCCAGGGATCAAACCTGCATCCTCATGGATATAGTCAGTTTCTCTTCCATTGCACTATAAGGGGAACTCCTTGTTTTGCATTTTGTTTTTAAATAAAATGCATTATTTTGGCCATGCCTGCAGCATGCAGAAGTTCCTGGGTTGGGGATAGAACCCACACAGCAACAATGCCAGATGCTTAACTGTTAGCCCACATTTTGTGTATTTTTGAACTTTAATAGAATGATATTGTATGTTTTGTCCTAAAACTTGTTCTTTTGGTTAAAATGTTTATTACAGATTTTCCATGTTAATTTGTATAGTTCAGTCATCCTGAACTATACCTTTGTATAAATTTGTTTATCCTGCGGATTAGCATTTCAGTTGTTTTTAGTATTTTGAAAAGTAATGATGTGATTGTTTCTATGTTTGTGTCTCAAAACCTTCATGTAAGTAACTTGGAGAAAAACTTTCTGGGAAACCAATTGGATACATCTTCAAATGTAATAAATAATGATGAATTATTTTCCAAAATAATAGTGGAAATACGCATGCCCAATAGTAATGAAAATGGTCTCCTACTGCAAAACAACCTTACCAGCAATTGGTATTGTCAGATTTTAAAATTTCTGACTATTATCTTAGGTATCAGTATATTTCACTTTGGATTTAATTTTCATTTTCCTGTTTCTTTAGTAAAATTAGCACCATTTCATGATTGTTCCTATTCACATCGACTTTTCTGTGAAAACCTGTTCAGTAATTTTGCCTATTTTTCTGTTGGCTTGTCTCCTTTCCTATTGTATTATAGGAATTTATATGGTTGGATATTAAAACTTTTGTCAGTTCTAAGTTTTGGAAAGATCTTATTTCTACTAATAGCTTGTCTTTTCATTTCTTTATAAGGTCTATTCATGAAAAAGTATTTAATTTTGTTGTGAAATTTTGTATTGTTCTTGATGTTTGCATCATTTTATGTTTTTTCAAATAATAAATTTTTTTGTCCTGAGATTATAAAGAGTTTTTACTCCACTGCTTTCTGTAAGCACTAGAAATTTTCACTTTGAAATTTAAGCCCTTAACATATTTTGAATTGATTTTATTTTGTTTAAATTACCAGTTGTTCTAGTTCAACTTTTGATTATTCTAACCACTGATAAGAAATTCAGCTCTATCATAAAGAAACCTCCTATTTTTATATGCTTTAGTTTCTTGGATTCTCTTCCATTTTCCCATCTATTTATAGCCCCCCAAATTCCACTTTGTGCTTTCTACTATGGTTTTATAATAAGTGAGGTCTGATAAGGTATATTCCTCACACTGTTCTCCATTTTAGTAGTGTCTTAAGTATTTTTGGTCTTTTGTTTTTTTCATCTATATTTAAAATTTGTTTAAATTTAGTAAAACATTGGAAATTTTATTAGAATTGCCCTGAACCAAATATCAATATGAGAAAAAGGATCTTGTGCATAATATCGTGCTTTCTATCTATGAACATGGTATGACTCTCCATTATTTATAATTCTTGAAATGTCTTTGAATAAGATTTTCTAATTTTTTCCCAGAAAGTTTTTGTACATCTTTTTTAGAGTTATACCAAAGTTCTTACATGTTTATGCTATTTTAAAAATTAAAATTTCTACCTTTGTAATGGTATTCAGAATGAATCCATCAATGTTGCTAAACTACAATTTTAATTCTAACCATTTACATGTAGATTATTTTGTTTTCTTTTTTCTTTTTTTTTTTTTTTGTCTTTTGTCTTTTTGTTGTTGTTGTTGTTGTTGCTATTTCTTGGGCCGCTCCCGCGGCATATGGAGGTTCCCAGGCTAGGGGTTGAATCGGAGCTGTAGCCACCGGCCTAAGCCAAAGCCACAGCAACAGCGGGATCCGAACCCCGTCTGCAACCTACACCACAGCTCACGGCAACGCCGGATCGTTAACCCACTGAGCAAGGGCACAGACCGAACCCGCAACCTCATGGTTCCTAGTCGGATTCGTTAACCACTGCGCCACGACGGGAACTCCTATTTTGTTTTCTATACAATCTCTCTGTAAATAAAGTTTTTTTTCCTTCATTTGAAAGACATATATTTTTATAACTCTCTATCCTCTTATTAACTGACTAGAATTTCTGGTACAGTGGGACAATGTTAAAGAAGTTCTGAGTCTTTTTTTATTTATTTATTTATTTATTTATTTATTTATTTATTTTTAGGGCCACACCTGTGGCATATGGAAGTTCCCAGGCTAGGGGTCTAATCAGAGCTCTAGCCACCTGCCTGCACCACAGCCACAGCAACACAGATTTGAGCCATGGCTGTGACCTTCACCACAGCTCACAGTAATGCCAGATCCTTAACCCAGTGAGTGAGGCCAGGGATCAAACCTAGTCAGGTTCATACTAGTCAGGTTCATTACTGCTGAGCCACAATGGGAACTCCCCCTGTCTTTTTTAACTGATTTTAAAATAAATATTTTTATTTATTTTTTTGTTTATTTCAATCTACGACTCTGGTTTGTTTTATTTTTTGTTTGTTTGTTTGTTTTTGTCTTTTCTTGGGCTATACCCGTGGCATATGGAGGCTCCCAGGCTAGGGTCTAATCAGAGCTGTCCTATGCCATAGCCACAGCAACGCAGGATCATTAACTCACTGAGTGAGGCCAGGAATCGAACCTGCAACCTCATGGTTCCTAGTAAGATTCGTTAACCACTGAGCCATGCTGGAAACTCCTAAAATAAATACTTTTAATATTTAAGTCTAATGCTTATTTTGGCATTTTCTTTTTGGTAAATTTTATATTCAATTTTATCTAGATTAAAGTCACTTCAATTTTTTTGGAAGACTCAAGAGTAGTTTTTCTATTTGAGGGTCTACTTTATTATTTAAAGTAATACAGAAGAATGCCATCCAAGGATGAATAAAGCAGTTACATGAAATCATCAGGAAAGTAGCTCTTTAATATTGCTCTGATAGTAATGGAGTAGGATAGTTACACAGGTCATTGTAGAAATCCCCTTAAGGGACCATAAGATAGAGAGGGAAACCTAGGGAACTTTGGGAGACCACTGTAAGGTAATAATTGCTCAAGAAAGCCATCAGAATGAGGCAGGCTTGCTTGACTACTGGAGGTGCAAGATATGCCTCAGGTCACTGGGTGGGGGATGGGGTGAGGCATGCATTCAGGTTCAGACTAAGGGCAGAAGTTTAAGGACCACCCTTCTGCTGATTTGAATAAGCACCATGATAGTCCTAGTTTGACCTTATAGGGTCAAATACTCTCTCATATGATACTAAGGAGGAAATAGAAGAAAGAGGAAGAGGTGTTCTTTTCCCACTCCCACCCCACCTTGGATTATAAAACTGTAGCCCACATAATCCTTGGGGCAGTAGCCTCTTTGCCTGCTTGTTTGCATCTCTTATAAGCATCCTGTCCTAATAAATCTATTTCTTACCCATCACTTTAGCTTAATTCCTTCTGCGCTGAGGCACAAAGAACCTTAACCTCATAAGTCCAGATACTGGGTGAATGATTCTAATTTAAAAAGTGTGGGTTCAAGTCCCAATCTGGGTTCTGGCTAGATTCAGGCCATTAGTGCTATCAATTTCAGCTCCTCTACCATTCTTCATGTGCAATGTCCTTTTAAGTTCATTGCATGGCTCTAAATGGCTGCTGGGTCTCCAGTCATTACAGCGACAATTCAAGGATTGAAAGGAGGAAGCTGGTAAAGAAAGGAAAAGGAAATGGAATCAGTTCCTATTAAGAGGCCTTCTCAGAACTGTCCCCCAAAGTTGCCCTTGTGTTTCATGGACAGGTGGCTACAAGTGAAGTTAAGAAATGTCATTGATATTGTCCCCAAATTGAGATTATTTAACTAAGAAAGAAGGGGAAAATGGAGAGTAAAAAGGCAAACTGTGGTCTCTGCCCTTATCACGTTAAGAAAGGTCCACCTATATGTTTGCTAATGTTTTAAAAATCATGAATATACATTGACTTTTATTGAGTGTTTTTATACATCTATTCAAAGGACCACATTTTCCCCTTTACTCTGTTAATATTGTGAAATACATTAATTTAAATGTGGTTTATACACCCAGGATAAATTTAACTTGGTCATGATTTATCTTTGCTGTACATTGTTGGAACTGACTTGCTAATATTTCAGTTAGGATTTTTTCATACATATTAATGAAGAAATCAATTTACATGTTTTCTTTTTCATTATGTCCTTACTGATTTATGTGTCAAGGTTACCTGTCTCATAAAATTAAGAAGGAGTTATCTATTGTATAAGATTGCAGCTAGCTGTACCTTGTAGTTTCATAAAATTTTCTAGGAAAATTAGTTTTGTCCTAAGATTTCCTTCGTAAGAAGGTGGTTAATGATGATTATTATTTTTAATTTTTTGAAATTACTAATTTTTAATTTGTTTTTTAGCCCTTTCATTTAAAAAGGACACTTGTCACATCTGTTTTTCTAAAATATTATAAGTGGTTTGCTTTCAAAGATCATAAAATACAGTGTACTTCTCAAAACTCATCTTTTAGGGCTCTAGTAGTTGGTCTTTTCTTCCTAGAGAGAAAAGTTTTGAAACTTTTAGTAGGATAAGGGCCTACTTAATCCCAGGATGGTGGTGAACAGAGCTGAACCTATACAAAGAGCTCTACCCTACTTGGCAGATGAAACTTGAAATAAGTGCATCCTTGAGCCTTGTCCATCTCTAGGGTACCTGGTTCATGGGTTCAGTGACCTGCATATCACTCCTTCCTGACTTGTAATCCAGCTCTATGACTGACTTCTACCTAATTGCCTACTCGTGTCTCACTGCTGAGAACTGAGCATCTTATCCACTTTGTAAATGATGTTTTCTTTTCCTAGAATATGTTCTATCCACCTAACTTCCAGACCAACCTCCTGGACAACTTAAATTCTTTTCTACTCTTTCTTCTAACAACAGCAGCTCATGGGGAGTCTTCTAGGGTATAAAACACAGTTGGCATCTCTGTCTTCCATTTTATCACTATACTTACCATTTATCCCCCTCACTCCACTTATCACACTTGGTATTTTTAAAGCTTTTTATTGAGCTATATCAGAAATGTAAACATCAGGGAGTTCCCATCGTGGCGCAGTGGTTAACAAATCCGACTAGGAACCATGAGGTTGCAGGGTTCGGTCCCTGCCCTTGCTCAGTGGGTTAACGATCCGGTGTTGCCGTGAGCTGTGGTGTAGGTTGCAGACGCGGCTCGGATCCTGTGTTGCTGTGGCTCTGGCGTAGGCTGGCGGCCACAGCTCCGATTAGACCCCTAGCCTGGGAACCTCCATATGCCGCAGGAGTGGCCGAAGAAATAGCAAAAAAAGACAAAAAAAAAGAAATGTAAACATCAGTCGTATATAGATCTGTAAATTTTCACAAATTGTACATATGTTGCATTTTCTATTTTTGTATCTTGGTCTCCCCTATTCGACTGTGAGGTGATTAGTGGCCCTCTTTAACACTTCTAAGACCTATTATGGTGTCTAGAACAAATAGTCACTAATAAGCAAATAACAGGGAGTTCCCGCTGTGATGCAGTGGGTTAAGAATCTGACTGCAGTGGCTCAGGTTGTTTTGGAGCCTCAGGTTCAATCCCCCACCCCAGCCAGGGGACTTCCCTTACTGCAGATGCAGCCATAAAATTCTTTTTTTTTTTTTAAGCAAATAAGAGTTTTCTGTTTTCTTTCTTTTTGTCTATCACTTATTTACTATTTACTAATTCCTTTCATCATGCGAAGTTGCTACTATTATCACTATTTTGCTGATGTGAAAATGGTTTACATTTCTTGTTTAAAGTAAGATATTTCTTGCTTTAAGGTAGAAACTGAACTATTAGCCCCCATACTTCTTCCCTTCCTATAATGGTCCCTGCTGCCATATACTTTTACAGTTTCCCACACCACCATGAAAGAAGTCTTCTTCTATAATCCATGACTCTGGACTTGCCAGTGAATCTTGCTTTAGCCAAGTGGACATTAGCAGATGTGATGCAGAAGCTTAAAATATATTTCTATAGTTGGTCAAGCACTCCTTTGTCTATGTCACTGTTAGGAAAATAGCTTTCACTTTGCGGCTGCTTCTCCCTCAGGCTGAGCCCTAAATACTCAATAGAACCTGTGTCAATCACCCAGCCTGGGCCGCAGAGAGCTGGAACCTGAGCTCAGCAGGGGTGCCCTAATCAACCCAAAGTTTGAGACAGTCGCTTGCCACCGAGACTGTATTTCTTTGTTACATAGCACTAGCATGCTAATTTAGCCAGTGCTGAAAACAGATTTTACTGACTCTCAAACGTGGTACCATTCTCCTCTGTCTATGATGTATTTCCTAATCTTCAATCCAGAGTTTAGGATTCTTGTCCTTCTATCGTGTTCCTGCTTCAATACATATTTTTAAAAAAATACACAAAAATATTTACTCCCCATTGGATCCTGTGTGGTCAATCATCCTCTCCTTGGGGGTGACTTCTTGTGACATCCATTCATTAAATGGATGGTTAGTGATGACTGGATTTAAGTGTGTTCTGCTATGTCAAATGATGTAATTTACTTTGATAGTCACCCTTTGGTTGGGACCAGCCCTCTAGCTACCTGATGTATTACCATTTAAAGCTCATTCCTATTCTAATTTACCTCTCTCTCCCCTTGACTTCATTGACTCACTGTGCCTTGAGAGGTGTTTAACTTGGACAGGTTATGACAGCTCTTAACAGAAGTTAGTCAATGGGATTTCCATGTAGTTCACTGAAGGGTCAAGAAGTGGTAATTAATTACCAAAAGGGGACAGTGCTTTGGGAAGATGGGCTTTACTCTATTCTGAGTCACTAGACTGGTCTTGTGGACTCTTGCCTGAAGAGAAAGAAAATGACCTCTCCACAGCAAACTAGCTACATCTGTATTCTTCTAACATGTTCCAGTAACTGGTTCTATAATCAATACATAACCTATAAATGGGGGTTAATTCACATGCAATTAATTTATAGCCAACCCTCACTATCTGAGGTTCCTCTTCATCTTCAAGTTTAGCCCACCACAGACTGGGTAGCACTGTCATATTTAACATTGGAAGATATCTATCTGTATATAAGTAGGTGTCCACAGTTCAAACGCATATTCGTCAGGGGTAAATTGCAGTAGTCCAGAAACAGGAGAATGCAGGCCAAGTGCTCAGCTGTATAATTCTTACTTTGCAAACAATGTTCCAGGGGATGCTGATGCTGCTGGCCCAAGCACTGCACTTTGAGCATCATGCTTATGTTCATGATGCCCTAACATCACTGGCCTATAGATGTTCCCTTTACTGTCTTGTTTTTTTATTTCCTTTTGTCCTCATTATCTATTCCCATCTCCCTCACATAGGCCATTGTCTTAGGTCAGGTGAAACTGACTTTGAGACAGGAAGCTGCATGATTTTTTTTTGGGGGGGGGTCTATAGATCTCAGGAAATACCTCAGTTAGGAAGGAGGTAGGGGATGGCAAGAGGAGCTGACCACTCTAAATTTCCACTGAGGCCTTAGCCAATGCTATGAGGTTGCTTCGGAGCTGAGATGGTCCTTCAGAGTCATCCCCAGTTGAGACAAAAGTTGGACTTTGTATTTCTCATCAGTCGGTCTCTGACTTTAAGCAGTCACTGGGAGGGTTATGGGTGAGACAGTTCTCTGCTGCCAGAGAGTGTCCAGGTGGAATTGCTGTCAGCAGCAGAAACTCTCAGAAGCTGAAGAATAGAAGCTTTCTATCCAAAGAAAGATAAGTCTCTGTATGCTGACCTCTAAGGTTATTTATGATGTACTGTCCAGTGAGAACAACAAGTTTTGGAGACATGTATGCACGTGTATGTAGTATCATCCCATTTTAAGAAAACAAGCATCTCTGTTATTTTTATAAATTCTTATATGTTTGAGTTTGAAAGAGCTATGGAAGGGTAAGTACTGGGCTCTTTACACAGATTTCTTTGAGGGGATGGAAGTATGAAAGGGAAGGGCCTATAGTGAGATTATTCACTTCTTTTACTCTATCTTTATTTTTTACTGAAATACAGTAGACGTTCAACATTATGTTATTTCAAAGTGTGCTGCATAGTGATTTGGTATCTTAATATATTAGGAAATGATCAACATGATAAATCTTTCCCGGTACAAAGTTATTATAATTGATTATATTTCTTATGCTGCATATTACATCCCTGTGACATTTATTTTATAGGTGGAGATTTGTGCTTTTTAATCCTCTTCACCTCTCCCCTCCCACCATCATCTCTGTACATTTGAGTCTGTTTTTATTTTTCGTTTTGTTTTTTGTTTTTTTGGATTCCCCATGTAAGGGATCATATGGTATTTGTTTTTCTCTGTCTGACTTATTTCACTTAGTGTAATGTCCTCTATGTTGTCCATTTATGTTGTCACAAATGGCAAAAATTCTTTCTTTATGGTTGAGTAGTATTCATCTTCTTTATCCATTCATTTGTTGATGGACATTTAGGTTGTTTCCATGTCTTGGCTATTGTGAATAGTACTGCAGTGAACCTTGGAGTGCATGTTTTCTCTTCTGGTATTGTTTGTTGTTGTCGTTTTTTTTTTCCCCTTTGGGCAAATATCCAGAAGTGAAATTGCTAGATCATATGATAGTTCTATTTTTAGCATATTTTCCTATAGTAGCTGCACCAATTTACATTTCACCAACAGCATAGGGAAGAAGGGTTCCTTTTTTTCCATATCCTCACCAAAACTTGTTATTTGTTATCTTTCTGCTAATAGCCAATAGGTATGAGGTAGTATTTCATTGTGATTTTAATATGCATTTCTACCCAGGCGAGAGGTAGAATCAGAGCAGCAGCTGCAGGCCTAGGCCACAGCCACAGCAACACCGGATCTGAGCCGCATCTGTGTGATCCCTGCCATGGCTTGTCGCAATGCTGGATCCTTAACCCACTGAATGAGGCCAAGGATTGAACCCGTGTCCTCACAGATATCAGTCGGGTTCTTAATCTGCTGAGCCACAATAGGAACATTTTTTTGATGTTGAGTTATTAACTATTTTTATATACCTCTGTGCTGTCTTCATGATTATGTGAACATGCCAATCATATATTATTACTACATTTAATTAGAAAACACATATAGGAGTGCCTGTTGTGGCTCAGCAGAAACAAATCTAACTAGTATCCATGAGGACACAGGTTTGAGCTCTGGCCTTGCTCAGTGAATTAAGGATCTGGCCGTGCTGTGAGCTGTAGTGCAGGTCACAGACGCAGATTGGATCTGGCATTGCTGGAGCTGTGATGTAGGCTCCCAGCTACAGCTCCGATTTGACCCCTAGCCTGGGAGGCTCCACATGCTGTCCGTATGGTCCTAAAAAGACAAAAAAAAAAAAAAAAAAAAAAGAAAGAAAGAAAGAAAGAAAGAAAGAAAAAGAAAACAGATACAACACAGCTTATTCATATTACAAAAGGCATGTGCATCCATCTCAGAGTTCATTTACCGTATAAATTTCCTCAGTGTATTTAAACTACAAATCAACTAAAAACAAAAAAATAACTTACAGGTTTTTAAAAGAGCATATGTAACAAGATTCCTAGTGGTGAGTATGTTACTTACAGATACTTTCAAAGTGAAGCCAGTTAAGTATTCTGCAATGGTCCCTTGAATTTGTCTTCAGGGAGGTTTCCCATCTTCTCCATTTCCTTCAGTTCTGGCAGGAACACTGGTGAGGACAAACACGTTTGCGCCATTGACAACCACGCAGATTGTCAACATGCTCTCTATGACTAGTAAAGTCAGCTCTTTTTCATTTTAGACATTTTATAGGGGTTAAAGGAGATCCCATGGAGGATTTTTTTTTTCCCCATGCCCATCGCATGCAGAAGTTCCCAGGCCAGGGATCAAACCCATGCCACAGCTCCAACCTGTGCCACAACAGCTACAGTGTCAGATCCTTAACCTGTTGTGTCACAGAGGTTTAATTTTGCATTTCCCTGATGGCTGATGATACCGAGCATCTTGACATATACTCATTGGTCATTTGGCTAACTTCTTTTCCTGTGTGTCACTTCTTTTGCCATTTGTAGAAACCAATTTGTCTATCATTGGTTTCTAGCATTTCTTTACATACTTTTGACATAACTCATTCCTTGGATATAAGTATTGTGAATGTCTTCTCCCAGTTTGCATCCTGCTTTTTCACTCACTTTATAATGAACAGAAACAGCTTAACTTTCATAAAGTCTAATTTATCAGTCTTTTCTAGTTAAGGCTTTTGGTATAGAAATCTTTGCCTACTCTGCATTTATGAAGATATTCTGCTATATTTCCTTCTGGAAGCTATGTTGTTTTATCTTTCACATTTTTATCTCTAATCTGTTTCAAATTAATTTTTGTTTAGGCTACCAGGTTCGATGTAACATATTGTGTCATTTTTAAGAATTTAGTGTGTGTGTATCAACATGTGTTAGTGTTTTATTTAGAGAGGTGCATGACAGTTACTATCAAAATTATTATTACCATAATCAGTTTTCTATTTCTAATTTATTTATTAATTTCTTAGTGACATTTTAATCTTTAATCTTTATTTTCTTTGTTCTATACTTTTACATTTTTATATTGTTTCATTATTTAATATCTGAATGCTTTTACTTAATTCTTACTCTTTTTAAGTTCTGCTATAATATACAGCACTTTCAGGGGTTATTTTTCAGTTTTCAAATTTGCTTCCTTTTTTGTTTCCAGACCAGATCCTTAACTTGTCTTTTAAAAAGTTTTCTCAGGAGTTCCCGTCGTGGTGCAGTGGTTAACGAATCCGACTAGGAACCATGAGGTTGCGGGTTCCCGTCCCTGCCCTTACTCAGTGGGTGTACGATCCGGCGTTGCCGTGAGCTGTGGTGTAGGTTGCAGAGTGGATAGGATCCCACGTTACTGTGGCTCTGGTGTAGGCCGGCGGCTGCAGCGGCTACAGCTCCGATTGGACCCCTAGCCTGGGAACCCACATATGCCGCGGGAGCGGCCCAAAGAAATAGTAAAAAGACAAATAAATAAAGTTTTATCCTTCCTTTCTTTTTTTCTCTCTTCTCTTTCTTTTCTTCTCTTCCCCTTTTTATAATATTTACCACATCATGCCTTCTCAAATATTTCTCACACTACTGTGGGAATATTCTTCTAGATATTCTATTTCATTAACTATCCTATACATAGTTTATATTTCTCCAAGGAAATAAATTTGTTCTTTCTTTTGTGTTGTGTTAAAAACCTTAATTTGTATTTATTCCTTATACACAGCAATGTTACCTATTTCCTTGGTAAGGTACTATTACATATTTTCAGAGGTCTAACTTTCCATCCTTCTTTGAGAAAAAGCCACATCTGCATCTGTGTCATTAACACTGAGTCTTTGCTCTTTCATGAATATTTACTGATAAAATGCATTACCTATTTGCAATTTTTTCTTCATCTTTTAAAAACACTATCACTTTACATTTTTAAAGTTTATTTACTTATTTGCTTTTTAGGGCCACACCCATGGCATATGGAAGTTCTCAGGCTAGGGGTCAAATTGGAGCTACAGCTAACACCACAGCCACAGCAATGCGGGATCCAAGCCACATCTGTGACCTACACCACAGCTCATAGCAATGCTGGATCCCTGACCCACTGAACAAGGCCAGGGATTGAACCCACATCCTCATGGATACTAGTCAGGTTTGTTTCTGCTGCACCGCAGTGGGAACTCCCCTATGTTTTATTTTTGATTGTATCTTTGAAGTGGAAATTTAGCCCCATCAACAAATTAAAGCAATTAACATTTAGTAATAATAATGCAAATTGACATTTGCAAATATTTTATAAAATATTTCTGAAGGGAGTTCCCATTGTGGCTCAGCAGGTTATTAACCCGGCTAGTATCCATGAGGATGCAGGTTCAATCTCTGGCCCCACTCAGTGGGTTAAGGATCTGGCTTTGCCTTCAGCTGTGGCATAGGTCACAGATATGGCTTGGATCTGGCATTGCTGTGGCTGTAATGTAGGCCTGCTGCTACAGCTCTGATTCAACCCCTATGCTGCACCTGTGGCACACACACACACACAAATTGAAGACTTTTCAAAATTAAAAATTTTGTATTAAAATTGCATTCCAAATTTCAAAATAGAACTTTAATTTGGGGAGTTCCTGCTGTGGCACAGTGGGTTAAGAATCCAACTGCAGTGGCTCAGTCACTGCTGAGGTATGGGTTTGGTTCTCAGTCCCACACAGTGTTTAAAGGATCCAGTACTGCCACAACTGTGGTGTAGGTTGCAGTTGAGGCTTAGATTCAGTTCCTGGCCTAGGAACTTCCATATACCATAGGTATGGCCATAAATTTTTTTAAAAGAGAGCTTTTATTTGTATTGTCGCATTTCTCAAATACTGGTTATGGCTTGCTTAGGAGAAAAAAATTATTTAATAAATATATGTGAAATGACTTCAATTGCAAATAAAGGAACAAATACAATATGGTTGTTTTATAATTCAGGTGTTATATTACAGTGAAAAAATAAAGGGGACAAAATTTTATAGTTTGTAGCCTGGGCTTCAAGTTTGAACCTTGTCACTTACTAAATATAAGCTTTGCAACAGGAGTTTCTCTGGTGCCAGGTTCTGCATTTAAAAAATGAGAATAAAGATACCTGCCCAAATTAGCTCATGAATTGTTACGAGACTCAAACTACATAGTATATAAAATTCCTTGTAAGTAGAAGTTGGAACACTAATTACAGTTGTTTTCTCAATGCTTAAGTAGAATCAAGAAACTTCTAGAAAAGTTGACAATTGGATCTTTTAAAACAATTTGAAATCAGCAAAGAGGCCATAGCTTGGGCTAAAACCCCCTAATCTCAGGCTCAGGTCTTTGGTCATCACGTAACAAGGTAGAAGTGGGAAGGGTAACAGCCAACAGTGAGATCCTCTACTCTTCCCAACTTCAGTTGTATAGACAATTACCAAAGAGAGGAAAGGAAAGAAAAATAAGTCAAAGAGCTGACCATTTTGATAGATTAACGAAAAAGCCTCGGCAGGGAGGCACACTGGGTTCTACAAAACCACCCCATCATGTAACAAAAGAACAATCATTTTAATGACTTTTTTTTTCTTTCCAAAGAGAAATGATTGATGCCAGGCATCCATACTAACCAAATTAAGACCCATCAGGTGGAACATAACTGTTTTCTTCTTAATTATGTCCATACAAGTTATGCTATTTCTTTTTTTTTCCTTTCCTTTTTTACTGCTGCACCTATAACATATGCAAGTTCCCAGGCCTAGGGTAGAAGCTGAGCTGCGGCTGCCAGCCTACACCACTGCCACAGCAATGCAGGATCTGAGTGGCATCTTCAACCTACACCACTGCTCACAGCAACACCGGATCCTTAACCCACTGAACGAGGCCAGGGAATGAACCTGCATCCTCATGGACACTATGACAGGTTTTTAAACCACTGAGACACAACGGGAGCTCCAAGCTATATTATTTTGTTCGGTATGATTTTCCCACCACTATTCACTAATTTGTTGTGGTTGTTGTTGTTAAGACAATTTACCTGGGTAAACTAACAGTATCCAGGAGTCCTCTGCAAGGTCTGAGATTACCATTTTGGACCCAGACTATTGGTTCCCAATTGAAAGTAAACACAATGAAGATGGAAAATTCCCACCTTTTGCCAGCTAGTCCTGGGATAGCATCAAACCTGGGGTCCATCTTCTAATTCCTATTTTTCTTTTCCCCATGAATTCTTAGGACACTGAGTGCAGAGGCAGTGGCTAAGAGCCATAGCACAGAATCCAGACTGAATATGGGTTTGAATCCACCTTTCTATCATCTATGTGATCACAGGTAGGTCACCTCATCTCTTCTGACCTCAGTTTCCTCATCTCTAAAGTGGAGATGTTTATAGCACCTCTTTCTTAGAATTGCTGAGAATGTTACAGAATTAGTTTACGTGGGTAAACTAACTGTGCCTGGCATAGAGGCATAGAGCAAGTGCTTCTTATTATTAGGCTGTTCTAAAATTTAAATTCAAGTGACTCTATTTGAATTGAGTTGATGGTACTTTTTCATATGTTTGAAATTTTGGCTGGCCAACTTTCCTGACTCCAAATAAAACAGTACTCCCCACAACAAACAAGACTATTTATTTTCCCTTTGGCTTCAGTGCCTTTTAAAATTAATCCATGTTTAAATCTAAAGCAAAACCAAACACCTTTAGCAATGGTGGATATTTCCTTGCTAAAAATAAACACCTTACCTCACTCTTAAAGTCAAGCTGGAGTTTCCTGTGGAGGCCAGATGCCAAAAGCTGTTGAGAGAACAGCGTGCAATGATATTGACAGAAAAGACCAAAATGATCACATCCTGAAAATGCATTTTATCAACATAAAACCCATCTCCTCTCCTCCCCCCACAGCCTCTGGCTGTGAGCACTTAAACCTCAGGATGTGATGGTTTGTCAATAAAGACAAAATCTGGACTCCTTAGTGAAGGCTCAGAAGAAGGGAAGTAACAAGCCTGAAGAGATTTTGATTCTCTCTCCCTCTTCTTTTTATCACATATTTGTTTTGTGTTTTTTGTTTCTTTTTTTTTTTTTTGTCTTTTCTAGGGCTGCTCCCACGGCATACGGAGGTTCCCAGGGTAGGGGTTGAATCGGAGCTGTAGCCACCGGCCTACACCAGGGCCACAGCAACTCGGGATCTGAGCCTCATCTGCGACCTACACCACAGCTCACGGCAACGCTGGATCCTTAACCTGTTGAGCAAGGCCAGGGATTGAACCTGCAACCTCATCGTTCCTAGTTGGATTCGTTAACCACTGAGCCACGATGGGAACTCCTGTTTTTTGTTTCTTTTTTTGTTTTTTTGTTTCTTTTTGGGCTGCACCCTTGGCATATGGAAGTTTTCAGGCTGTGGGTGAAATCAGAGCTATAGCTGCTAGCCTACACCACAGCCACAGCCACAGCCACAGCCACAGACGTCTTGGGATCCAAACTGCATCTGCAAACTATACCACAGCTCACAGCAATGCTGGATCCTTAACCCACTGAGTGAGGCCAGGGATTGAACCCATATCCTCATGGATATTAATCGGATTTGTTTCCACTGAACCACAAAGGGAACTCTTGTGTGTGTGTGTGTGTGTGTGTGTGTGTGTGCTTTTTTTTGTTTTTATTTTATGAAATTTATCTGATCTGGAGTGAGGGGAATGCAAATAATGCAGGCGTATGCTTGTAGCCTGCTCTAGTGGTTCTCAAAGTGTGGTCCCTGGACCAGCACCTTCCATATCACCTGGGAAGTTATTTGAAGGCAAATGCTTGTCTCCATCCCAGACCTGCTGCCTCAGAAACTCTGATTGTGGCCCTTGGAGATACATAAATGGAGATCATGGACCCTGGCTAAAAGATAATATGTTGGAATACTTCATAAACTATGATGTGATCAAGACCCGTGTCCTTTATTTGAGCCTATTGATAAGAGCATAGGACAAGCATGTCAGAAAAGGACTGGATATGCTGAGGTTGAATGAATTTTTAAAAATTAAAAAATAAGGAGTGCCCGTAGTGGCACAGTGGTTAACGAATCCGACTAGGAACCATGAGGTTGCAGGTTCGATCCCTGGCCTTGCTTAGTGGGTTAAGGATCCAGTGTTGCCATGAGCTGTGGTGTAGGTCACAGATTCGGCTTGGATCCCGCGTTGCTGTGGCTCTGGCATGGGCCGGTGGCTACAGCTCAAATTAGACCCCTAGCCTGGGAACCTCCATATGCTGCAGGAGTGGCCCTAGAAAAGGCAAAAAAAAAAATAATAAAATAAAAAAATTAAAAACAAAGATAAATAACAATGGAGTTGATCTCAGAGTTTGGGGCTGCCTTTCATGGGCAGGCCAGACCAGACCAGACCAGTCTGAATGACGGTAGGGGCAGTGCCCAGGTAGCCGGGAGGCATATGTGGAATTGTGCCAAGGTGGGGATTCTACATTGGGATGGGGGGAGTGAACAACAAAGAATCCTCCCTCCCTTTGCATTTCATTGTAAACCTTTAACCCACATTAGAATGTCTCTGCAGTAGAGGGGGGGTGAGAGATACCCCTAAGAGTGTAGAGTCATAAGCAAGAAAATTTTGCCTGAGGACAATACCTTCATATACTCACAGCTGCAAAAGCGAAGGCTGATTGTTTAGACCCCAGGAAAACATACTCTTTCTGGGTTTAAGAAAATACATTATCATCTTCCCAAATTCAGATCAAAAAGACTCAAGATCATTCTCTAGTCATTCAAAAAGGAAGCAATTCCAGTGACAATAGGGCTATTAAATGTACCAGTTGAAAATGAGAATAATGTGTAGCTCACAGAGCCAATTTCCAAATCAGGATTCTTTCTTAGTATCCATCAAATGGATACTAAGCCATCTGTTTCTATACATTTCTTATAAGTTACTTATGTGTGTCATTGGATTTTATTGAAATATTTAAAATATAATATCTGCATATGAGAAGTCTTTGCTGCAAAATGATGTTTTCAAGTCATGAGTGACTGTGAACACATGAATCTAAAGCTGTTTTTCATACCCTGAAAATGCTCTTTGTAAGACTTGCTAGTGATATTCTTTACCTTTCAAGGCCTTTCTTCCTTTAAGGTACCACCTACACAGAGAAAACACTTTTTCAAGGCAGTGGGAAATTGTTTCAAATGACCCATATTAAGCTACATTTTCTTTTTTTTAATAATTATTTTTATTTTTTTCCGTTATAGCTGGTTTATGGTGTTCTGTCAATTTTCTACTGTATAGCATAGTGACCCAGTTACACATACATGTATACATTCTTTTTTCTCACATTATCATGCTCTATCATAGGTGACTAGACATAGTTCCCAATGCTACATTTTCTTTATTTATGATAAAATAATGCATGCCCCTTGTGGGTTCAACAGGGAATAGCGTATGGTTATGAAAATGTTTTGTTGTGTGTTTTCCATTTTATGGCAAAGCTCCTTTCCAATGATGGGGGCGTCTAGTCCTGTGTCATCTACCAAGTCAACTCCAACACTGGAAAAGACCAATGAATGAGGTCTCTTGCATACTTGCAAACTGTCCTTCACCCACATCTTCCTTCCTCTATATCCCCATCTCCTGACTGAGCCCTTGTTTTGCTTAACTTCCCATTGGCCTTGCAAGACCTGCTGTAGTTTCCTATCTGGGACTTGTGAGTAAGAAAGTTGGGTAATGGGAGTTCCTGTGATGGCTCAGTGGTAACGAACCCAACTAGTATCCATGAGGACATGGGTTTGATTCCTGGCCTCTCTCAGTGGGTTAAGGATCCAAAGATGCAAAGAGCTGTGGTGTAGGTCATAGACACAGCTCGGATCCCATGTTGCTGTGGCTGTTGACTGTGCCTGGCAGCTGCAGTTCCAATTTGACCCCTAGCCTGGGAACTTTCATATACCACAGGACCAGCCCTAAAAAGACCAAAAAAAAAAAAGAAAAGAAAGAAAGAAAGAAAGAAATTTGGGTAATGGACAACAGTGGAAAAAGGAAACTGCATCTTTCACCAGGTTCCTTTATACCCCCTATGGTTCCCCTTCTCCCCACACATGACATTATAATTAGCTCTTTTGTAAAATCATGTCTAGGAGTTTCTGCTGTGGCACAGCACGTTGGAGGTCCAGTGTTATCTCTGTGGTGGTGCAGGTTTGATCCCTAGCCCCAAGCGGTGTGTTAGGATCTGGCATTGCTGCAGCTGTGGCATAGTTCACGGCTGCAGCTCAGATTCAATTCTAGCCCAAGAACTTCCAATGCCAAGAGAGAGGCAAAAAAAAAAAAAAATCTCTAAATTATTCTAACATGAATTTGCTCTTTATCTTCTGTTGGGAATGACTGATACAGCTAATGGCTGGCTTAACCGAATCTTGAATTTTAATCCCTCTACTTGTAAAGGCAGAGGCCCCTTACCTGAACTTCTTTAACGATTCTTAAAATTCTCTGACAGTTAAAGTTTCTTCCTTTCTCACTGACTTATCTTTCTATCTCCCCTTCCTTTCATTTATTTATTTTTATTTTTTATTTTTTGTCTTTTTAGGGCTGCACCCTCAACACATGGAAGTTCCTGGGCTAGAGATCAAATCAGAGCTGCAGCTGCTGGCCTACACTGCAGTCACAAAGATGCCAGATCCAAGCCACATCTGTGCCACACCTGTACCACAGCTATGGCAATGCTGGATCCTAAACCCACTGAGTGAGGCCAGGGATTGAACCCATGTCCTCATGGATACTAGTTAGATACTGCTGAGACACAATGGGAACTCCTATCTATCTTCCCTTCCTTTTAAATGTCTTGCTTATAATAGATTCTGAGCAAATTTCTGTTGGCTATAAATATAGATACTTGCATGTCACCAGGCATCCACCAAAATAAAGGTAAAGTTAATTAAATCGTTTTACTGTGGACATTGTCACATTACATATCATAACAGGTATGGACTTCAGTTGAAGAAGTGTTCAAAATTGGGATGACCCAGCAAGTATATCCCACAGACTAAGAAAAACTAACCTGTAGAACCAGTGCATAATGACAGGGATCAGACAATTCCGAGTAACATATGCAAAGGGTACAACATGTGTCAAAATGAGTCAGGTGGGGAGTTCCCATTGTGGCTCAGTGGTTAACGAATCCGACTAGGAATCATGAGGTTGCAGGTTTGATCCTTGGCTTTGCTCGGCAGGTTAAGGATCGGGCATTGCCGTGAGCTGTGGTGTAGGTTGCAGACGAGGCTCGGATCCCATGTTGCTGTGGCTCTGGTGTAGGCCGGCGGCTACAGCTCCAATTAGACCCCTAGCCTGGGAACCTTCATATGCCCCGGCAGTGGCACTAGAAATGACAAAAAAAAAAAAAAAAAAAAAAAGAAAAAAAGAGACAGGTGGCCCTCTAGATGGCCAGCAAGAAACATATATGTGAACTACAGGTCCCAGATGCAGTCTCGTTCCTAGGCCAGGTTGGCCATAGATAGAGGGTGGATTTTTCCTGGTGGGCCCAGAATTATTTTGGCTTACTCCTGTTTTCTACATACTTATTAATAGTGTTCCTTTTCAATCTTAAATTTATCTTCATTTGGATGATAAGTGTCAAGACACTTTAGTTCTAAAGCTTCATCTATGTGCTGGAGAGTGTGGAGAGAGCCCCAGCCTTTTGGAAGAGAAGAAAGCTAATCCAGTCCTGGGATTGGGAGAGGGGGTGTGATGGAACCAGGAAGACCAGGGCAGAGGCTTGAAGCAGAATTTCAGTTCCTTGGATTGGGTCATCATGGTAGAGGTTTGGGGCAGAAGAGGATTCCAGTGCATCTTACTGTTAAATTTGGATCAGGGGCTGAGTGTCCAAAAAGGGGGGGTGGGAGTGGGGAGTAGGGGACACTAGCATAGGCCCAGAGCTGGGCATTTTTATTTAATTTTTAAAATTTTTATTTATTTCTTCTTTTTTAGGGCTGCACCTGCTGTATATGGAGGTTCCCAGCTAGGGATGGAGTCAGAGCTGCAGCTGCAGGCCCATGCCACAGCCATGGCAGCTCATCTGAAACCTACACTGCAGCTTGCAGCAATGCCTGATCATTTAACCCATGGAGTGAAACCAGGAATTGAACCCAAATCCTCACAAACACTATGTTGGATTCTTTCTCTCTCTTTTTTTTTTTTTTGTTGTTGTCTTTTTAGGGCCTCACCTGCAACATATGGAGGTTCCCAGGCTAGGGGTCAAATTAGAGCTGCAGCAGAAACCCTATGCTACAGCCAAAGCCAGATCTGAGCCACAACTGCAACCTACACAACAGCTCACAGCAATGCCTGATCTTTTTCTCTCTCTCTCTCCCTTTTTTTTTAGGATATGTTGATTTTTTTAGCCCGCTGAACCACAATGGGAACTCCATTGGGAATTTTTTTAAGTCTCCACTGTGCTGACATTATATATCCCTCAAAGCTTCCTGGTGAGGGACGGGGTTGCCCCCACCTTGGACAGCTGCTGCCAAACATTGTGAAGATGGAAAACATCTCTTTGGTAAAATTTATCTGAATGATTTCCACTTGAGCCTCTGACTTGGCTGTGGTATCTGGACATCCCTATCCAGCTTCATCTCTACAACAGAGACTCTTTTTACTCTGTCACAGTCTTCATCTTTCAAAAGTACAAGCAAAGTTTGGCTTTCGAACACATTCATGTTAAAATTGCCACAGACCTGGAATCCATTCTTGCAAGGCTAGGTGGTTAGGTAGTTTAGTTTAGGTCTTGGGCAGGCTTTTTTCCAAATACCACACCCCCTCCCAGCCCCCACATAATAAGACTGAGATCCTAACACTGTATGTATATACATTCTTTTTCTCATACTATCTTACATCATGTTCTATCCCAAGAGGTTGCGTATAGATCTCCTGTGCTATACAGAAGGACCTCACTGCTTATCCATTCTAAATGTAATAGTTTGCATCTATCAACCCCGAACTCCAAGTCCATCTTGCTTCCTTTCCCCTCCCCTTTGGCAACCACAAGGCTGTTCTGTATGTCTATGAGTGATTCTGTTTTGTAGATAGGTTCATTTGTGCAATATTTTTGATTTCACATACAATTGATATCATATGATACTTGTCTTTCTCTTTCTGAATTATTTCACTCAGTATGAGGGTCTCTAGTTGCATCCATGTTGCTGCAAATTGCATTATCCTGTTCTTTTTTATGGCTGAGTAGTATTCCATTGCATATATGTACCATGTCTTCTTAATCCATTCATCTGTCAATGTATATTTCAGTTGTTTCCATGTCTTGGCTATGATAATAGTGCTGCAATGAACATGGGGGTGCATATATCTTTTTGAATTAATGTTTTGTCTGGATATATGCCCAGAAGTGGGATTGCTGGGTCATAAGGTAGTTCTATATTTAGCTTTCTGAGGAACCTCCATACTATTTTCCACAGCAGTTTTACCAATTTACATTCCCACCAAGCGTGAAGGAGGGTTCCCTTTTCTCCATACCCTCTCCAGCATTTATTATTTGTAGATTTGTTAATGATGGCCATTCTGACTGGTGTGAGGTGGTATCTCATTGTAATTTTGAGTTGCATTTTTCTAATAATTAGCAATGTTGAGCATCTTCTCATGTGCCTGTTGGCCATCTGTCTATCTTCTTTGGAGAAATGTCTATTTAGATCTGCCTATTTTTTGATTGGGTGATTTGTTTTTTGTTGTTGAATTGTATGAGTTATTTGTATATCTTGGAAATTAAGCCCTTGTTGGTTGCATTATTTTCAAAGATTTTCTCCCATTCTGTAGGTTTTTTTTTTTTTTTTTTGTCTTTTAGGCCCACACTCGTGGCATATGGAGGTTCCCAGGCTAGGGGTCCAGTCTGACCTGTAGCCACTGGCTTATGCTAGAGCCACAGCAATGTGGGCTCTGAGCCACATCTGCAACCTACACCCAGGTTGGTTGGAGTAGGATCCACATCTGCTGGACCCTTAACCCCCTAAGCGAGGCCAGGTATTGAACCCATGTCCTCATGGATGACAGTTGGGTTTGCTAACTGCTGAGCCACGATGGAAACTCCTGTTTTGTTTTTTTGTTTTTTGTTTTTTAATTGTTTCCTTTGCAGTGCAAAAGCTTTTAAGTTTAATTAGGTCCCATTGGTTTATTTCTGTTTTTATTGTCATTATTCTAGGAGGTGGATTAAACAAGATTTTGCTGTGATTTACGTCAAAGAGTGTTCTGCCTGTGTTTTCCTCTATGAAGTTTATAGTAATATTTTTGTTCTGATGAGTTTTTGATACAATCAAGAACAAATATAAGTCATTTAGGTGGTTTCCATTTCTTGGCTGTTATAAATAGTGCTGCTCTGAACATAGGGGTGCATGTGTCATATCACTCAGCTTTAAAAAAAGAATGAAACAATGCCATTTTTTTAGCAATATGGATGGACCTGAGATTATCATACAAGTTAAGTAAGCCAGACAAAGACAAATATATGATATCACTTATATGTAGAACCTAAAGAAAAAGATATAGATGAGCTTATTTACAGAGCAAAAAATGACATAGAAAACAAACTTATGATCAACAAAAGGGAAAGAAGTGAAAGGCGGGATAAATTAAGAGTTGGGATTAACATATACACACTGCTATGTATAAAATGGGTAAGTAACAAAGGCCTACTCTATAGCACAGGAAACTATACTCAATATTTCTTTATAGGAAAAGAATCTGAAAAAAAAGCATCTATCTATTTATCTATCTATCTATCTCTCTATCTCTCTATCTATGAGTGTATGTCTGAATCAATGTGCTGTATACCTGAAATGAACACGGCATTATAAATCAGCTATACTTCAATAAAAAAAAGAACAAATATAAATGAATGTATGGACTGGTTTATTCCTTTATCTGTATCCGCATAGCCAAAAACTTAACTATCTTGGTCATAAATGCTTCTTTTCAAATATCAGAAAAACTCTGATCAACTAAATACATGGCTGATAGGGTCATGGTTATAGGTAGTTAGTTTCCCTTAACAGAGTAGGTGTGACCACAATTTGCCAGGTCTCTGGCTTAGGTGCTCAGAGAGTATGTAGGTGAGGCTTTGTTATAAAATTCAGAAAAGATCCAAGCATTCATTTGTTACTGTAATCAGTAAGAGCACACTGGAAACTGATTCGAGAGAACTGAATTTGAATCCCGGCTGAGGAATTGACCATATGTTCTTGAATAAACCCTCGGCTTCTTTGTATCTGTTTCCTTAACTCAAAAGTTGTTCTGAGAGTTGAATGCTATAATTTACAAGACAGCATACAGGGCAGAACTTGAAATATTGTTGCAAATCTATAAATGTAATATTAATCTGTATATAATGCTTATCTGTGGTTTCACATTACCTACTTGATAATAGGTGAGGAATTTCATGCTTTATAACATATTTCAGTCATTGTGATCATGGCCCTTATATAGTAACTGATAGATACTGTTTTTTTGCTAAAGGAAGGAAGGAAAAAAGGAAGGAAGGAAGGAAGATAGGAAGGAAGAAAGGAGGGAAAAAGATGGAAGGAAAGCATAATTTTTTTTTCCCTTTTTACAGCCACACCTACAACATATGGAAGTTTCTGGGCTGTGGGCCTATGTCATAGCCACATCAACACCAGATCTGAGCCCCATCTGCAACTGTACTGCAGTTTGCAGCAATGCTGGATCCTTAACCCGCTGAGCAAGGCCAAGGGTCAAACCCAAATCCTCACAGATACTCTATAGGGTTCTTAACCCACTGAACCACAATGGGAACTCCTGAGACTTAAAAGTGTAATTATTCAAAGGAGTTGCAAATATGTCAGATATAGATTGTATCTCTTTAAAGTTTGGTGATGTTTTTCAGAATCATTTGTCTTTATTATACTTTGTACAAAACACTTACCAAGACAGTGGCCCCACCTAATGCAGGGTTTTACAGAAAGCTTTTTGTTTTTATCTCCAAGAAGAGAATCATAAAGCTGCATTGTCCTACAGAATCTATGTCATGTCATAATTATTGCCTTGTTAATAAATAGTTGTAGCAAGACAAACTGGAACATCAACAACCGCCTGATTTGGAAGATCTGATTAAAACTATAGGAAGCCAACAGAAAATGAAAGGGATAAACATTATATTGGGGCTCCAATCTAGGAGCTGTTTGCAGCCCAATTGTTTGAAGAGTTTGTACCTCAGTGAATCTATTTCTCACAAGCGCATATGTGGTATTTGGTTCCCAAGCCAATCCACAAAAGGCCTATTTAACGGCTAATTGGCCTGAAGCAGTCTTTGTGTCTCCAGGGCAATGTGGTCATGGTTTCCCCATGGGATGGCAGAGATAGATCTTTCTTTCAGGACTCTGTGAGATAGGAAGTCCCTTTTTCCTTTCTAATCCCTTCAAATTCTCTCCAGCAGTGAGGAGGGCACATTAACTGGGGGGAGTTGGAGGGAGGAGTGTTGGCATTGAACATTGGCCTTGAACTGAGTTTAAAAGGGATAAAGATTAGAGAAGGCATTTCTGGGATGAGGAAAAAGATGTTAAGTAACCAAAGGACCATATACAATAATATTGAGACTGTTAACTTTTTATTCATCCCTCAAATCTCCTTTGTTTTAGGGGGAAAAATGGAGATTTTGAAGAAAAAAATCATGTACACATATACAGTGTTTAGCAATATTTTATTTTATAATCATATAATTATATTTGGTTACAAATCAACCATGTAACTTAAGAGCCACAAGAAATCAGCTATTTCAGTGTATAATTAAAAATTTTTTAATGGGTACCCACAGAAGCTTTCTACAATGATTCCAACTGGGCAAGGAACAGAAAGTACCATTCCTAGCCTCCCTGGAAGAAAATCTCTCCAGGACAGTTTCTGTTGAGTCCTATGGAGTTGTTGAATGGAGGACAATTCTCTTACCTCCATGTTATTCTTTTCTTCCACAAAGCTTGGCGTCAAATCCTAAAATCAAAGAAGTAGACTTGTATTAGTGCTGTATTCACATCTTGTTAAACGGTGTACAGCTTTGAAATAAGAACTGGTGTCACATTAGTTCTCAAAGGCGGTGCTTAGTTTGAGGGCTCATGTGGCAAGGCTGCCATCTAGTGTACTAGATCCTTCATTACATCTTTAAACCAAAAAAAAAAAAAAAAGGAATTGGATTCAAATTGCCATATGCAGGCATGCCAATTAGCTGCTACTCTTAGCTATGTTAGGGAGGTTTTCTCGTGATTTTAAGATGTCAACAGGTCAAAGCTCGCTAGCAGAATTTGTATCTTAATCAAAGATTACTATGACTTAAAATATCTCCAAACTGCAGCCCTCACATTTGGGGTACTTGGCAATGTCATAGGAAAATACACAGGCACATCCTTGGGCTCTGAGTTGTGGGAAAATCAGGATTGCCAAAATTAGATCATGTATACAAAGATAAGCATCATCAGAAATTTTCTTGCTTTACTGCTGATTTTCAAACAAATTTAAACAGTTTGCTTAAAAATATGTTGGTATCCTTAACACACTTATAGCTTGACAAGGTAGTAGTGAATTCATGCCAAAGACTTTTTTTTTTTTTTTTTTTGGCCATGTCCTCAGCATGTGAAAATTTCTGGGTCAAGAATGTGCCACAGTAGCAACCTGAGACACAACACTGGATCCTTTCATTGCTGGGCCACCAGGGAACTCTGCAAAGACTTTTATAGTGAGAATTTTAGCTAAGGCAGTACAAGATGGTGGTAAAATAATGGGTTTTTAAAACCATATTGCTTGGGTTTGAATGCCAGCTCTTCTTATTAGTAATGTAGACATGTCTCAGTTTGTCCATCTGTAGATGGAACTAGCAATCACAGGGTTGCTGTGAGAATTATGACATACAAAGAAATCTAGATCACTGATTTTTTAAAAATTATATACTGTGTCCTTTATTGAATAAACAGGGATAACCAACATTTGAGTTTTAGAGTGTGAACCATCTTATCTAGAATCATATATTTAACATGTAATAGAGAAGGAAGACTAAAATTCACCCTCATGTTTATTTTTCTTCTCCAGACAGCAGCCAGAGGAGGCAGCCTTGTTTTCTGTGCTGAAAAAAAGTAATTCTAAGGTTCAATGCAGTGAAATACCCAAAGAGGGGAGAAATCTGGAAGGATGAATGTTATCAGAATTTTTCAAACAGTAGGGGAAAAAACATCAGCTCGTTTGCAGTGAAAAGGCATCTGTGCTTACAGTTTAGTTCTCTCTTCATCCTTTACTGAATTATATTCGATGAATCCAAAATAAGTGAAATGTCATTTCTCAACTACCTGAGTGATTGGAAAAAAAAAAACAAAAAAAAAAAACCAGAACAGAAGCCCCTTTTTATGGTACAAAATGACATCCTAGGATTTATAGATAAGTATGTACAGAAACCAAAGCAACAGAGTTAGTGGTCAAGGTCCTTTGTCTGCTGAACCACCTCTTCAGCAAAGTGAAAGACCACTAAAATGACGTTTTTATTGGTAAGTGCCTCTTTCAGTAAGTACTGATCAAACCAATCATTTAAAACATGTGTAGTTGGGAGAAACTCCTCAGCTTTATGAACACCGTTTACTAATGATCTCCTGATCTCTGCTCCTTTTGGCAGGATTGGAGCTGCTTTTTATTGGGGATGAGACGAGAGGCCTGGTTTAAGTAAATTACTCCACATCTTGGAGGACTGAGGCAGAACTAAAAGCAAGAAGCCCATAGGAGTTCCCTTTGTGGCTCAGCAATAACGAATCCAACTATTATCCATGAGGACGAGGATTCCATCCCTGGCCTCACTCAGTGAGTTAAGGATCCAGTGTTGCCATGAGCTGTGGTGTTGGCTGGCAGCTACAGCTCCAATTTGACCCCTAGCCTGGGAACTTCCATATGCTTTGTGTGCAGCCTTAAAAAGAACAAAAAAAAAAAAAAAAAATGAAGCCCATAAACGTTCTAGAGAAATGGTTCCCAAGGGTGCAAATATTTCCTATTGCAGATGCAGGAGGAAGCTCCCATGAGCATTGGAGAGCAGAAACATTGAAAAGCAGAGTTGACAATCCAGGTAACCACTTCCTCACTTTTACTTCTGTGAGAGCTCATCCTTCAAACAACCATCCTGACATCTACCCGGACAACCATCAATTGTAGAGGATGCACATAGAGCTCTCTACATTATTTGCTCTGCTTTGTCTGATTTCAGCAGCAGCTGCAGGCTGAGGGTGTCACACCATGACTGACCACTGTTCTTACTCAAGGTTTGCTCTAAAACCAAGGGAAGTTGCTCTGGAAGTGTGGGAGAATTAATTTCCCAGGGGGACACCGTTATGCAGTGGGAGATTGGAGTCATTAATAAAAATGCCCCAAGCACCCATTCTTTGGTGGGGCGATTCTGAGGTGCATTCTGCAAGGCTTCTCAAAAGGTCTTGTGTCTCATTTGCTCACAGCAATAGCCAGCTTGAACGAAAGACACCTTTTAAAGCTCTTTTGTCTCATTCTCCTTACCTTTCTTGCTTGCTTCCTGGCATAATGTCCTCTTTCCACCCCACCTCCACATCTGCCTGCACTTAAGTCTCCGTCTCTGCCAGTCAAAGAACCAAATCTCAAGACTCTGTATTCTGGTTTGGATAAGGCCTGGCTTCTCCCTTTCAGCTCATTCTTCAATGGCCAGAAGAAGCATTCGAGAATTGCTGTTAACTTACTTACTCTGGCTTTCCTGAAGTGAATCTTCACCCATCTGGCACCTCTTGGGGGAATACAAAATCCTATGACTGGCAGTACTGACTTTATTCCCTTGCAGAGCTACAAATGCCTCTTCCAGGTTAGGATGCAAGGGACAGGGAGTTTACTAGAAACCCCGATCTCATCTAGGCAGAGCACTTCCAGGGATTAGGAAAGCCTCCAGGACTGTCTGCCTGCAACACAGCTTTGGTGTTCATCTCCAAATGCCTGCACCTCAGGGAGATTTCTCTGAATGGCTTCATTCTATCTGGAACAAGAGAGGAAAATATCATACTATTGCATGCCCTTCACACATCTAGTTCACTATTCCTGCAGCCAAGTTACGCATTTACTTGTGCAACCAAGAGGATATGCTTTGCTCTTTAAGATACTCTGAAGTCTGATCAGAGAGGTGAAAACTTTGGGAATAGTCATAAAGCGTATTCCCTTATATTGTTCAGACAGGCATAGTAATATAAGGGGCAAAGTATGTGCTGAGAGTCAGGTCTGAATTTGAAGACAAACTTAACTATCAACTAGTAACAGGTAGTAGTTAACACTGATGTTCCACTCAGAATTCACTTCAGGAATGAGGAGTGTTTTCCTGCAATGGGTGGGAATCTCCAATTTCTCTTGGAAATCCTCTGCGTAAGGACACCCCTCTTCTAAAGGCAGCTGGCACATATCATTCAATGGCTGACTTACAGGCATATATAAAGACCTGACCACTCAGGCCAAGTTAGAACAACTGTGAAGGCTCAGAGCACAGCTCCCATTTGGTTGATGAGGCCTTTTTTGGAATCCCCATCATGGCTTACCTTCTTCCTTCCCTTCCCTTCTGTAGGGATCTTCTGATTCTGATCACATGCCCTAATAAACTGTCTGCATGCTAATGCCATCTCAGAATCTGCATTCTAGGACACCCAGTCAATGGCACCATATGCAGGGCTTGGTGAAGACAGGTGAGGTCTTTGGAAAACCAACAATATAGCCCAATTTAAAAAATATATTTTTTCCTTTGATAAACCCTTAGCCAGACCTATCAAAAAGAGAGAGAGAGAGAAGACTCAAATCAATACAATTAGAAATGAAAAAGGAGAAGTTACAATGGACATCATGGAAATACAAAGGATCATAAAAGACTTCTACAAACCTAGAACCAGAATTGACAAAGATCTCCCAGAATTAAACCCACACACCTACAGTCAACTAATCTATGACAAAGGAGGCAAGACTATTCAGTGGAGAAAAGACAGTCCCTTCAATAAGTGGTGATGGGAGAACTGGACAGCTACATGTAAAAGAATGAAATTAGAAACACTTCCTAACACCATACACAAAAATAAACTCAAAATGTATTAAAGACCTAAATATAAGACTGGATAATATAAAGCTCTTAGAGGAAAACATAGGCCAAACACTCTCCATATAAACCACAGCAATATCTTCTCAGATCTACCTCCTAGAGTAATGACAATAAAAACAAAAATAAACAAATGGGACCTAGGAAACTTAAAAGTTCCTGCACTGCAAAGGAAACCCTAAACAAAATGAAAAGACAAACCACAGAATGGGAGAAAATACTTGCAAATGAAGTGACTGACAAGGGGCTAATCTCCAAAATTTATAAACACCTCCTGTGGCTTGATACCAAAAAAACCAAACAACCCCATCAAAAAATAGGCAGAAGATCTAAACAGGCAATTCTCCAAAGAAGACATACATATAGACAAAAAAACACATGAAAAGATGTTCAACATCGCTCATCATTACAGAAATGCAAGTCAAAACCATTATGAGGTACCACCTTACACCAGCCAGAATGGCCATCATCAAAAAGTCTACAAACAATAAGTCTTAGAGAGGGTGTGGAGAAAAGGGAACCTTGTTACACTGTTGGTGGGAATGTAAATTTGTGCAACCACTGTGGGAAATAGTATGGAGAGTCCTCAGAAAACTAGAAATAGTATTACCATTTGATCCAGCAATCCCACTCCTGGGCATCTATCCAGAGAAAACTATGACTCGAAAAGATTCATGTGCTCCAGTGTTCATTGCAGCACTGTATACAGTAGAATAGACATGGAAACAACCTAAATGTCCATCGACAGAGGAGTGGATCAAGAAGATGTGGTACATATAGAGAATGAAATATTACTGAGCCATTAAAAGGAAAGAAATAATGGCATTTGCAGCAACATGGATGGACCTAGAAATTATCATGCTAAGTGAAGTAAGTCAGATGGTGAGACACCAACATCAAATGCTATAACTTACATGTGGAATCTAAAAAAAGGACACAATGAACTTCTTTGCAGACAGATACTGACTCACAGACTTTGAAAAACCTATGGTTTCCAAATGAGACAGGTTGGGGGGGTGTGGGCTTGTGCTGAAGGTTTGGGATGGAAATGCTGTAAAGTTCGATTGTGATATCATTGTACAACTATAAATGTAATACAATTTATTGAGTAATTTTAAAAAAATTAAAAAATAAGTATATTCTTTTATTCTACCCCTGGTAATATATATTAAAAAACCCCAAAGCACTAATTTGAAAAGATACATGCCCCTGAATATTCATAAGTGTTATTTACAAGTACCAAGACATGGAAAAAACCTTAGTGTCTATCAAAGATGACTGGATAAAAACCTTTGGTGTGTATATATATATGAATATATGTTACATTCACTGGTTTATATTTATACACACACACACAATG
This sequence comes from Phacochoerus africanus, assembly GCF_016906955.1. Lineage (NCBI taxonomy): Eukaryota > Metazoa > Chordata > Mammalia > Artiodactyla > Suidae > Phacochoerus > Phacochoerus africanus. The sequence continues at coordinate 86,495,197 of NC_062544.1, read as the reverse complement.
GAATGTTAGCCATAAAAAAACTAAAATTTTGCCATTTGCAGCAAACACTTGGAGGGTATTATGCTTAGTGAAATGTTAGGCAGAGAAAGATAATACTGTATGATATCACTTACATGTGGAATCCAAAAAGTACAACCAACCAGTGAATGTAACATAAAGGAAGCAGACAAAGATAAGAGAAAAAACTAGTGGTTACTAGTGGGGAGGTGGGCATTGGACCATATAGTGGAAGATACAAACTGTTGAGTGTAAGTTAGACTCATGGATGTACAGCATAGAGAATATAGCCAGTATTTTTTTAGTTGAAAAATGTTTTTATTAAAATATAGTCAATTTACAATGTTGTGCCAATTTATGCTGTACAGTAAAGTGACTCAGTCATACATATGTATACATTCCCTTTCTTATATTATCTTCTGTTATACCCCAGGAGACTGGATATAGTTCCCAGTAATGTTTTGCAATACTGTAAATGGGAAGTAACTTTTAAAGTTGTATAAACTTAAAGTTTTTATCATAATTGATTTACAATGTTCTACTAATTTCTGCTGTATAGCAAAGTGAAACCAGACATACATATATATATACATTCTTTATGTCCCATTATCATCCATCATGCTCCATCACAAGTGATTAGATATAGTTCGCAGTCCTATACAAGAGGATCTCATCTCTTATCCACTCCAAATGTAATAGTTTGCATCTACTAACTCCAGACTCCCAGTCTATCCCATGCCCTCCTTCTCCCTAAAGTTGTATAAAATTTAATTTTTTTAACTTTAAAAAAGAATGTAATTTGGCGAAAAATAGTTATAGAAGGCAATATCTATCAAAATAAAAAAATGTTAAGCCAGAAAAAATATTCTCTTAATATTTGGTCAGACTTTACTCCATAGGAATGAGATCAACACTAATGAGAGGATTTCCTTGGTGGCCTAAGTTAAGGATCTGGCATTGTCATTGCTGAGGCTCATGTTTGATCCCTGACCCAGGAACCTCCACATGCCATAGGCATAGCCAGAAAAAAAAAAAAAAAAAAACAGTAATGAGGAATGTTTCATACTCTTGTTTTTGTTTTCCTCTCCTAGGAACCTAATTACATTTCCCAAGTGATGGCAAAGAATCCAATGTGAATTCTTGAATTAACTGTCAAGAAATTTTCCAAGTATATGGGTAATGTTTGAGTGCTGGATACAGGTTGATTTCATAGGAAAATGCCCAGGTATCCCATCCCTTAATCTATTATATGTGTGATCCTGCAAGATTCATTTAAGTTTTTTAAGCCTTGGTCACCATCTCAGCTACAGAACACAGATATCTGTGTTTTCCTCAAAGAATTATTGAGAGGATTCAATTACATAATAGTATAATGTCCTTGGCACAAAATAGCTATTCAACACAAGTTCACTGCTTCTCCCACCTTCAGTAAATAGAGCCCTTTGTAGATTTTTAGTAAGGTAAGAAGCTACAAGTTATTATAACATAAAAACTATGGTTAGTGTAGGCAAGGTCCGTTATCCTGTAGGGCTTAAGATGGCAAAGCCATTTATCTGTTGGGAAAGCAGGATGTCCTCTAAGGAATAAGTCATAAACATCTCCAAGACGTGTTTGGTGATTTTCATCACATCAATGGTCAAAGTCCATGCTAAGTGCTTCTCTTTCTCAGCCGAGATTTTCTCTCTCTCTCTCTCTCTCTCTCTTTTTTTTTTTTTGGCTGGGGGAAGGGTTAATGTGTTTTGTCCAAAGAGGCCATTCACATCACAGCTGCTTGACTAGGTCTTCATAGTGACTTCTGCTCCTGCTGATAATTAAAGTAACTTTCTAGAAGGCACTATTTCTCCATATAAATGGAGAATGGAGAAAGAAGAAGAAGAGGGATCATGATAGGAGATATGAGGACACAGAAATAGAAAAAGCAGTTTCTTGAATTAGTACTAGTCCATTTGATTAATCCCAGCTGTGTCTAATTTGCAGGCTCCATAAGAATTGTTTATTTCCCTGAATATTGCTAACTTAAAAAATCAATTTAGCATAATTCACACAAATCCTATCTATGTGCGCAGTAAGGAGTTGTGAACCAAAAGAAGATCCACAAGTTCGGGGGTTCCAGTGGCTTACCTACCTAGAGATCCAGATGTCTTGTCAAAATTTCCAGGGTCATTTTAATGGGATATGGAACATGGGGAAAGTGTTTCTTTTGATATATCAAAAATGTGCCCTGGATTTTAAAAATGTTCTCATAAATTCAGGGAGGTATTCAAATAGTAATTAATATTGAGAAGAAAAAAAGGAAGAAACTTGGTGATTACTCACTCTGTAGAGGACCAAGTAAAGCTAAGTCAAAGATGAGAGAGTTTGATGGGTACCCAAATGGAAGCCCTGATTTTCTCTCATCCTGCCAGTTGAATGGTGTTTCTCAGTCTTTTCTTTTCGCTTGCTCTCCTGTTCTCTTCCAAATCTGAAATCTTCATGATTTTCTTTGTATTCATCATCAAACTATCAACACTATTAGCTTTTTTAAAAGTTAAGTGAGGAGTTCCCGTCGTGGCGCAGTGGTTAATGAATACGACTAGGAACCATGAGGTTGTGGGTTCAGTCCCTGCCCTTGCTCAGTGGGTTAACGATCTGGCGTTGCCATGAGCTGTGGTGTAGGTTGCAGACACGACTCGGATCTGGCATTGCTGTGGCTCTGGTGTAGGCTGGCGGCTACAGCTCCGATTGGACCCCTAGCCTGGGAACGTCCATATGCCGCGGGAGCGGCCCAAGAAATAGCAAAAAGACAAATAAATAAATAAATAAATAAAGTTAAGTGAAACTAGGTCGATACAGAATTGTTCTCTGGGAGTTCCCATCGTGGTGCAGAGGAAATGAATCCGAATAGAAACAATGAGGTTTCAGGTTCGATCCCTGGCCTTGCTCAGTGGGTTAAGGATCTGGCGTTGCCGTGAGCTGTGGTGTACGTTGCAGACGTGGCTTGAATATGGCGTTGCTGTGGCTATCCTGTAGGCCAGCGGCAACAGCTCCTTAGAACCCTAGCCTGGGAACCTCCATATGCTGTGGGTGTGGCCTTCAAAAAACCAAAACCAAACAAACAAAAGAATTGTTCTCCTAGGAGTTCCTGCTGTGGCACAGTGGATTAAGGAGCTCATGTTGCCCCAGCTATAGCTTAGGTTGCTGCTGCATCTAGGATTCCATCTCTGGCCTGGGAATGTCCATATACTGAAGGTGTGGCCATTAAAAAAAAAAAAAAAGAAAAAAAAAAGGATTGTTCTGCTTGATAGCATTAGTGCCAGACGATATTTTAAAATATAAAGGGCTTTCATTAAATGCCACTCCAGCTTGGCATTTTTGTGTTTATTTGTTTTTTCTTCTGGCTCAGACTCATGACTCACTCTCATGTAGTTTCCCATTACAGTGACTAGTATGGGGTGGGATGGAGAGGTTAGGCTTATCAAACATACCTGCCTTGTCTTCCATTCCTCAAGATCTGGCTTTTAGTTAATCCTTAGGGTGGGAAACAAACCAAACAAATCTACAGTAAAGTATCAATATTCCCAGTTAATTTAATGGATATTTCTTCTTCATTTTAACCTGATTTAAATATTTTTAAATTTATGCTTCCTCCCATTTGCCTGTCTCTTTGTTACGATCCTTTGCCAAATTGGTTAATTCTATCTCTTTATTCTACTCAAATGATCTCCAGTCTACTGCCTAAGTGGGTATCTACATAACCATTTCCTAGTTATTGGGGTAACTTCGCGAAGCTTCTCTGTTTCCAGTCCCCATCTCACGCCTTCATTCCAGTGAAATATAGAAACTTTATCCAATACCGGTTTACTCCTTCCCACTCCTTCATGCTACTATTGTCATATATAGCAACATCTTTACATGTTGTGAGTCCAACAGGACCATTCTAAAATACTTGTTTTATGCAATTGTCTTTTAAATTAAGTTAATAAAAGTGAAAATTATACTTTTGTATTTAGTTATTACCCTCTGTATTTTCATATATGTTCTAGTGTTCTTTATTTCTTGATGTGGATTCAAGTGAGTATATGATGTCATTTCCCCTCCATCTGAAATGCTTCCTTTAGTATTTCTTGTCATGAAAATTTGTTGGTGATGGCTTAATTTTGCCTTCATTTATGAATTGTAGTTTTGCTCCCTATAGAACTCTTGGTTGAAAATTTTATTCTTTCAGCATCTTGAATATGTCATCCCACTGCTTCCTGGCCCCATTTTTCATTCTGTCATCTGCTAATCTTAATGTGGTTCCCTTGCTAATAATGAGGTGAGTGTGTATGTGTATGTGTTTGGAGGGAAGGCTTCTTCTCAGATTTTGTCCTTGACTTTGTGTTATATCTAGATGTGGATCTCTTTGTACTTATCCTACTTGAAGTTAGTTAAACTTTCTGTATATGTATATTGATGCTTTCTGGGGGTAATCACATTTTGAAGTGTTTAGCCATTTCATCTTTATGTATCTTTTTTTCTTCTTTTCCCTTTTTCTGACACTCCTTATACTCATGTTAGTATACTTTATGTTGCCCACATGCTCTATTCGCTTTTTTCTCCATTTTATTCCTTTCTCTTCTTTGGTTTAAATCATCTTTATTGATCCATTTCACATTTGCCAATTCTTTCTTCTACCAGTGCAAATCTTCCTTTGAGCTATTCTAGTGATTTTTTGAAAAATTTCAATTCCTGAAATTCTATTTGATAAATTTTTATAATTCCCACCTCTTTACTGCTACCTCTATTTGTTACCATACTGTCCTCTAATTATTATTATTATTATTATTATTATTATTTTTGTCTTTTTAGGGCCACACCTGCGGCATATGGAGGTTCCCAGGCTAGGGTTCTAATCAGAGCTGTAGCCGCTGGCCTACGCCAGAGCCACAGCAACATTGGATCCTTAACCCACTGAGCGAGGCCAGGGATCAAACCTGCAACCTTATGATTACTTAACCACTGAGCCATGACGAGAACTCCTAATTAATTATTTAAACATTGTTTCCTTTTACACATAATAGTTTCTTTTCTTTGTCTGCTGAGTCCAACATCTGGGCCCCTTCAGAGAGAGTTTCTATTGAAATAAAGATATTTTCTTTCTTTATATTGGCCATGCATTCTTATTTCTTTGCATGCCATTAATTTTTTGTTGAAAACTGGGTAGTTTTAAGGAATATATTGTATGTTCTAAGTTCTGATTTCTAACTCTCTCTGGGGTTGTGGATGTTGCTGGGTTTTTGGGTTTTTTTTTTTCACTTTTTTATTTGTTTAGTGATTTTCTTAAGCTAATTCTGTAGAGTCTGTATTTCCTATAGTGTGTGATCACTGGTGTCTCTGCTAAATTTTTTTCTTATCACTCTTTTTATTTTTAAACCTGGCTTCTTATGTTCATCTCTGGGTCAGAATAGCTTAGTTATCAGTCAATGGTTGGTTATAGGATATACAGTGGTAGGATATTTTAATCTGAAAATGGTTTACTCAATCCATTTTCTGATTTTAGAGAGACCCAAATAATTAATTAATTAGCTGCACCCACAGCATATAGAATTTCCCCGGCCAGGGACTGAATCTGAGCCAAGGTTTCAAACTATACCACAGGTGCAGCAACTCTGTATCCTTTAATGCACTTCACTGGGTGGGGGATCGAACCCACACATCCACAGCCACATGAATCTATAGTCAGGTTCTTAACTCACTGTGCTATAGTGGGAACTCTGAGAACCAGAGTTATAAATGCTTAGAGATAGTCATGTATACCACAAATATTTGTAAGGGCCCCACTACGTATTTAATTCTGCTAAATTGTGGAAATATAGCACTGAAGAGGAAGGTCACTATTTCAACCTCCATGGAGAAAGCAATCTCCTAGACATGACAAAAGAAGGGGCGAAAATCACAATAGTCCATATTCATGGAGTGGGGCAGATATGAAGAAGAGATAATGTAAAGTTTTTTTTTTTTTCTCCTGTTTTTTTAACTTGTCTGTATTGGTCATTTCAAAATTATTGTTCCCTAAATATAGCTCAAAACACCTAGTGAGATTCTATCCAAGGCAATGATCTGAGTTGCAAAAGAGAATAATGGCATTTTAGGATATCTTTGGTTTTATTTACATATTTATTTGAGTCAATGACTAACATTTCTTATCCTGTGGTGGTAGATAAAGAGAGCAAGGAAGGGAAAGGAATTGTGCCTGTTTCTTTTGTGTCCACAAAAAACCCTTATCCTCTTCCACATATATTTCATTTCAGTGCTTATGTACCGACATAAGGATTCTGATCAAAAGACTGATTTATTTATAATCAGCTATAACAGTTAGAAACTATATAGTTCTTCTTTGATTGTTGGTATTCAGTTGAGTCTAGAAAATAATTAGAAACTTATAAACCTGTAATCCATGAGGATGGAAAACTACTGATAAATGCAAAGCAGTAGCTCTGACCTATGCATGGTGGAATTTTCAAAATTGTAATGAAAGAGCTGATTGAGTCATCAAATGTGGGTTTTATAATGCAATTTATTTCTGTATGGTTGCATTCAGGAACACACATTGCAAATCACTATACAAATCATTGCAGTCTATCCAGCAAAGACAATTTATAGCTATAAATATGGCATTGCATATATCAAGAAACTACAATGTCAAGGAACCACAAAATGACATTGAACAGGAATGTCACGAAATATGGCATATTTGAGACACATTGAGTAGATTTTATTGTTTTATAGAGGCCATGAGGTATTAAAGATCAGAGAGAAAGATTTAAATTTTGAAGTGATGAACAATATAGCTATTCACAAAAAAATACTGGCAGTTGTTTTCCATTTTTACAAGCAAGACAAGAAAAAGATACTCATAGAAAACATACCAAAAGGGAGGTCCATCTTGCCTTCAAAGATTTATTTCTCCATTTCTATGTGATTTGTACATTTCTCCCCTAACATATGCAAGAAGAGCTGAGTTACAAGAGAGGCAGTCTTGCTCAAGAAATGCTTCTCTAGCATTATTTTGGAGGGGCCCTTCTTCAGCTGGTAGAAAATCACATTTTTGCTCCTAAGTAAAATGATTTGGCTACGAAGCAGAATGAATGGTAATTTTCTAAAGGAATATGATTTTCAAAAACAAACTTCACAATACCCTATTCAAGAGGTTGCTTTGTGCTATAATTAATGAAAGTAACTTCCCCAGCTGAGTCTGTGAATCCCCAAGGACAACTTTTCATATCTCAGGATTCAAAGAAAAGTTTTCATAGGTGGTCTGTGGGTATCAGTCTCCTGCAGGAGGGAGAGGGGACTGAGCCTGAAATTCAATCTGGCTGGAAAGAGATACTGGCTGTTTAGAGGTGGAGAAAAGTATATCTGTGTGTTTTTTTGAAAGAACTGCCGGCTGACCCTGGTAATGTAATCTTCAGTACTGTGGTCTTCAGTCATGCTTCTGGTAGAGACAACAATATTTTCTACCACTCTTCATACTGAAAATTAGCACCTGGAAACAACCTGCACGCACTAGGTTATGGTTTCTGGGCACAGTGGAAGTGTGCACAGGATCTCAGGAGGCTGTAATCAAGATGCTGACTGGGATCTAGGCCTTTCTGGAGCCTGGGTTCCTTATCAAAGGTCATGTGTTTATGGGAAGAATTTAGTTCCTTGCATTTGAAGGACTGAGGTCTGCATTTCCCAAAGGCCACTGGACATTCTCTGCCACCACATGGGCACTTTCTACCATGTGGCAGTTTGCTTCTTTGAGGCCAACAGGGAGCATCTCTATTGCTCGCCAACCCCCATTTTTTTATGGCTGCACTTGTGGCATATGGAAGTTCCCAGACTAGGGGTTGAGTTGGAGCTGCAGCTGAGGCCTATCCCACAGCCAGAGCAACACCACATCCCAGATGCATCTGCCACCTACACAGCAGTTTGTGGTAACACCAGATCCTTAACCCACTGAGTGAGGCCAGGGGATCAAACCTGTATCCTCAGAGCAATAGCATCAGGTCCTTAACCAGCTAAGCCAAAACAGGAGATCCCCATTTTTTACTTTCTTAATTGGATTTTAGTTGGCTTACAGTGTTGTGTTAGTTTCAGTTGTACAGCAAAGTGATTCAGTCATACATATGGGTGTGTGTGTGTGAGTGTGTGTGTGCACGTCTTTTCCCTTACAGATTTTTCAGGTTATTTTCCCTTATAGATTATTACACGATATTGAGTAGAGTTCCCTGTACTATATCAGTAGGTCCTTGTTGTTTATTTTGTATACAGTCATGTGTATATGTTAACCTCAACCTCCTAATTTTCCCTCTCCCTCTCTGCTGATTATCTTTTGCCTCTAACCCTCTTTTAAAGGGTCTAGATTAGCTAGGTTTACCCAGGCTAATTTCACTTATGACTTTCTCAGCATCACCTGACTTGGGACCTTCATGCAAAATCCCTTACCTTTTGGCATGTTATACAAACTAATGACATGAATCATATTCACTGGCCCCACCCACACTTAAGGTGGGGGGGGGTGTTTCTGTGAGATCAGCACTCTTGTGTCTATCTTATCATCCTGCCTACCACAGGGCTCAAATACAGCAGGAAGAGTCATCAAGCTGAGAGGGAACAAAAGAGATTAAATACCAAAATCTAACAGGCAGACACTCATTATTTGATGCTAGAATTGACCTGAACAGGAGGCTGAAATAGTAACCCAGAAAGACAGATACTGTGGATAGAGATACTTCTGTCTGGAAATTCAGAATAGATCAAAGGCATTCTCGTCATTAGGAAGAGCTGTAATCATACAGGAATAGGGTATTTTGGTTTATCCAGTCTTGAAACAGGAGTGATATAGGGTTAATGCCAGAATATCATGGACACATGAGACTGAAAAATAGAGTAGGAGAGGATCCAGTTGAAAGCCTTGTTATGGGTTAAGGGTGAGATTTTAATTCTACTGAAGTGTGCCTAAAGCAGAGGCGGGAATTTGGAAATGTCTGAATTCTGTCTGCCAGTCACTTGAAATCTTCGGAATTTCTTAGGGGTCTGCGTGCTAAAGAAACAATGGGGACTCTTAACATCAAAGTAGGCCTGGATTGATAGTTGAGAGAGTATTTAATGCTATACTATAAATTCTTTCATGAAAGGTTAACCAAAGAATGGGACTAAAGCTGAGACCTTAAGTGGAAACTTCTAACTTCTGATCATCTCTTCCCCACTCTCAACTTCAAATCTAAAAATTTAGGACCAACATGTTCAGACAAAGCAGCCTCGTTCACTATGATATATGACCTAATCCAATGAATGCCCTGAGTTATGAACAAGCATATCTTCTGCTGGTGGTAGGAGAAGTTAAGAAGTTAGGAAGTTGGATAAAAGACAATTTTGCTCCCTTTGGATTTGTGGGGAGGGCTTAAAGATGCTAAAATTAATTAGGTTTTGTTTGTTTGTTTGTTTGTTTGTTTGTTTGTTTGTTTTAGGGCTGTTCCTACAGCATATGGAAATTCCCAGGCTAGGGGTCGAATAGGAGCTGCAGTTGTTGGCCTACACCACAGCCACAGCAACGCCAGATCTGAGCCTTGTCTGCAACCTACACCACAGCTCACGGAAATGCTGGATCCTTAACCCACTGAGTGAGTCCAGGGATTGAACTCATGTCCTCATGGATATTAGTTGGGTTTGTTACTGCTGAGCACGATGGGAACTCTGAGGCTATTTTTTTTCTGGAAGCTGGCATAAGAAGAATAGTAGATATGGATTTAGGTGTCAAAGAACATAGGCCACATTCAATAGCAATGGATTTAGTGTCAGGCTGTTTAGGCTGGTGCTTGTGTCTTTGCCCTTAGCCTGGTGGGCACCAGACTATAAAGTTCTGCTAATTACCATAAGGTGGTTCCCATTGTACTCTCTGCTCTGGTCATCACTGGCTCATCCTACCTACACTGAACTCAGAGCTCTGAATTCAATTCTCTAATATCCAAATTTAATTCCTTAATATTAGATACTGTGTGATGCCTTAGGCACTGAACTAAAATCATAACATTGTGATACATACAAATTATGTTGTCATATTCCAAGTGCTGTACTTAGTTTAATTACAAAGTTGTTTTTGCTTTTATTGGTTCTGAAAAATGTCTCTTACAGTTGTTTATTTATACACACACATACACACACATATAATATTTATTTTTAGAGCATACAATATACATTCTTAGTGTAGAAAATTTGGGACGTGTTTTAGTGTGAAAAGGTAAATAACCTAAATGTGAAGACTTAACAACTTTAAGCCCTTTCCACCGCTTATTAAAAATTCAACTTATTGAGTGATTCACTAATGAACTTGGCTTGAACTTGCCAAATGAGCACGCTTTCTGGAGTAGCATGTACATGCCTGTGGTTGGTGGGACAGAGTTTGTTTCATTATGGTTGCTGTGATGAGTTACTAATATATATATATATATATATATATATATATATATATATATATATAGTGTACATATCTACATATTTCCTTTAGGACAAGTTTCAGTAATTAGAATCCTGAGTCAAATGGTAGGAAACTAGTGAAACCTCTTGATAATGTTGCTGCGATGGCCAGTTGTATGTGTCAGCTTAGCCAGCCTATAGTCTTCAGCTGTTCAACCAGTTGTTAATCTAAGGATTGCTGTGAAAATATGCTGTAGATGTGACTGACAATTAGTTGATATTAAGTAAGGAGATTAGCCTCTATCATCTGGGTGGGCCTGATCCAACTAGTTGAAAAGCCGTTGGAGCAGAATTGTGACTGCCTGGAGGAAGAAATTTCTCCTGTGGACTGCAGCTTCAGTGCTTGCCTGAGAATTTCTAGTTTTCTCTTCCCCTGTGGACTGTAGATTTATCGAGCCAGTCCCCACAATCATTAAAGTCAATTCCTTGCCATGTATACATATGGCATAAATTTGTGTGTATGTGTGTATGCCATACACACAAACAATATAATGTAGTGTATAAGTGAATGTGTTACTTATGCATGTTGTATAAACATGTGTATATATACACAGGTCATATGTACATATATGTCAAGTACACACATACATATATGTCAAATAGGTAGACAGATGGGTAATATTGAGTAATGCTGGTTCTGTGTCGCCAATGGGATCTTATTCAGTTGCCACATTCTGTTCCAGAATGATCATATGCATAGTCCGTAAGAAGGTCCTGATTTGTGTATTCTAACCAACATAGGCTCTCATCATTCTGCAGAGATGAGGACCAAGTTTTGATTGGGAATCTGATCAGAATGGCATTTCAACTCATAACGCTGATGTGGTAAAAGGGAGCCGGGTGTACTAAGGGGGAGGCTGAGGAAATCAAGAATCATGATGAGGAATCGACTGTCACAGCTCCTAATAATTAAATACCAAAGACTCAAGGCAGATCCAGTGTAACAGGCATCCACTAGAATTCTTACATACTCTTTCCTTCCTGTTCTGCAGTTGTCTATATAAATTGAACTGAACCCACAAATGGTTTTCTCAATTGCTCATCCAATTATTAGTGTTATTAAAAGACTTCAAACTCTTGGTAAATTCTTTAGGAACATGATATTTCTAATTTCAGGCAGCCTTTTGTCAGATTTTCTTTGGTTTACAATTAGCCACATTTTGTGAAATAATCCTTGATCTCTTCTATCAAAGGAGGACAAAAGTGGAGCAGTGGGTCAGATGCAGATTTGTGTAGCAGGAAACTCCTTTATAATCCTGAGAAAGGAAGAATCAATACTGTGTATATAATGGTTTACTGAAGCCACATCATACATGGGGGCATGAAGAAGCTCTCAATTTTCACTTTCAATCACTGCTGTTGGGTAAGTTCTTTCCCTTCCTCTGGACCAGATCTCAGGCAGGCCTTTGACTTTCCTGGTCCCTGTCCAGTAAAACCAACAATTCTCCACTGAAGTAAAGTCACAAACACTCTCAGTTCAGTCATCTAAAAATCCAGCTCAGGCTTTCTGTAGACAGGAAGGCCAGGGTCAGAAAGAGGGTGCAGTTGGCATATTTTTCTATATTCTTTTCATTCTCCATCATCTGACAAACCTTGCTCAGATCAGATCCTTCCAGAGTTGGAGCAGGAGAGGGAAATACACTCAAGGGGAAAATGTTCCCACTTAACAGGGAAATAATTTCATCTCTTGAGATTTGTCATACACTTAAAAATGAGCTTTCTGGGAGTTCCCTGGTGGCTCAGTGGGTTAAGGATCTGGTGTCACTGCTGTGGTGCTAGTCACTGCTATGGCATGGGTTTGACCCCTGACCTGGGAATTTCCGCTTGCTTTGGGTTCAGCCAAAAACAAACAAACAAACAAACAAATAAAATGAACTTTCTGAAGGCACTTGACTGGATTGTTGGAGATATTTCAGGCCTCTCCTTCTGGGATAAATTTTCCACCTGTCATCTCTTTGAGGCAGGAAAGTGTATTCCTGTCATGGTTGATATCTTATTTCCTCCTGGTCTCTGTAAATCCATCAATGCCTCTAGCCTTTTTTATTTTTACTTACCCCCCTGAAGGCTACCCTCTTGGACATACTTAAGAAGACCTATGTAGAGTCTTGAATATAACCCATATCTGATCTGCAAGTGGGGTGTCGCTCACCCCTCTTTTCCCCTGACAAACTCTAGTGGTGCAGGCTGATTCCAACACAGTACCCATTTCCCATCTGCCCTGCCATCAGTCTCAGATGAGATGGGAATACGAATCTATTTTGTATGTACAAACTACAAGGAGAATCCCTTTCTAAGTGGTCAGATGGGAAGGTTTCCCCTAGTCATGATGGGAGGTGCCTGCCCAAACACCCATGAGAGGATGAAACTCACAGCACACATTTTAGAGTTCCCTCTAAAAGCCTCCACTTCCCTGACTTAAAAATCCCTTATTGTTTATATCCTTGTTGTAGGGGAGAAGCTAGCTCCTCTCCCTAAAAATATTCCTCCTGGTCATCTTTGACTTCATTTTAGGAGGCCAGATCCACTGAATTAGGGCACTGGTTTGAGAACCTCTGTTTTAAAGCATCTGTCAAAATTCCACTCTAGTATCCTCTTGCGTGTGTACACGGCTGAACTTGTCAATCCACTTAATCTGTTTCTCATAATAATTCATATGTTTAAAGATGCCAGGAATAACTATAAAATCGATAAATCACAATTACATTTCACTACAACTACAGCCTGCTGATTATCTTATACTCATCTGACCTATGTCATCACAGGTTGAAGATTTGGTTACTGAGGGCAGCTGGAGTGATATGTTATTAACCTCTCTTCCATCTTCCTACCTCCAGCTTGCCTACCAAACTATAAAATAAATTGTTGCTTTGCAAAATATTGCATTAATTTTTGAACTTTGGTTAGTCTTCTTTGCATTCTTTTGTTATTAAGAGACATCATCCCTGTACTTTATTTGTTACCTTTAGTGGTCCTTTTGTTGATATAAGCCAGGAGTCTTCTACTACCATACCATTAATATTTTGGATGAGATGATCCTTTCTTATAGGCAGCTGTCCTAGATGCCAGCAGCATCCTCTAAGTTGTGAAAACCAAAATTTTCTCCAGACATTTGCCCTGGGAGTCAAAATCAACCCTAGCTGAAAAACAGTGGTTTAAATAGATACCCATTAAGTCCCCAAATACATTAACATGTCTGATAGTTTTCACTTATTTTGAAAACCAGAATTGAACATTTCGTTTTGGTCAGGGTTTCTAATTGCCATAGAGATAATTTTGAAATATTATAACATATTATTTTGCAACCTGCTATAAAAAAATGCATTTTTTGAGTTTTCTTGTAGTGCTGCAGGTTAAGGATCCACTGTGTTCAGCAGCAGATTAAGGATGAGGTGTGTTTTCACCGCAGCGGCTCTGGTCACTGCTGTGGTGCGGGTTTGATCCCTTGCCTGGGAACTTCCACATGTCACAGGTGGGGCAAAAAAGAAAAAAAAAATCCTCTTTCAATTGCTGAGCAAATAATCTTGGGTTCATCTGATTCATATCATCAATTAAGCGCTTAGACTCATTCTGAGAATTCACTGTCTGAGAGTCCTCATTTATAAACACATCAAGCTCCAGGAAACACAATTACTATACATTTTGTCAAGGAAGGGAGTGGTAGCAGTGTTGTAGACTGTTGATTTAAATTGTCTTCTTTTTTTCTTCTTTCATTAAGTGGTAATTCAACTCTTCATCTTTCGTGATTTTCTTTACTCACTCCAAGCAATTATTGCTGGCGATTATGATGTTAATGAGTTATGCAGAGCAGACGGAAAAAAATGAAATATATTTTTAGGAAGTTAAGTTCATGGAAAGCCACAACTTGAATGTATGCAAAAAGCAGGCATCTTTCTTATTGTGCCCTGATTGATTTTATAAGTCAGGTGTTCATATGAATAGATAACCTCTACTTAGTGCAAGGAGTATTTTGACAGGAAATTTACTCTGATGAGCCACAAAGGAAATATTTTGTGAGATTGCCTGTTCCGCATTGTGCCTGATATATTTTTTTTTTTGTATTGCATGAGTTAATTTTGAGGCCTCCAAATCTGAGCAGAAGATGCTGATCGATGTAAAAACCAGAATTCTTTTCTTAGCTCCTTTGTAGTTGAATTCTAATGGTCTTGACATATTGTGGTATTGTTCACGGGGGTGACATAAAATACAATCAAAAGCACACACAGATGACTATGGAAAAGCAAACCCAGATGACAACACATATCAATAGAATATTTTCTTTTACCCTTTTCTTCTCCTTCCTGAATGACACAGCGACTGAAATCACCCTCATTTTGGAATGCCTTTGATTCAATCAACTGCATGCTCCCTCCTCAGATGAGGTTGAAATATTAGCACTTCCCTGTCAAAACCACCTTTGTTTCTAAATTAATACCCAATATTCACATTCTAATAAGATTGATCTTAATATGCCAAGACTCTCATCTTTCTCTTCCTTCACACTACTTCCTACACACTACCTTTTTTCTGTATAAACTTTCAAACCAATGTACTGTTGAAAATATTATACATCATTGATCCTGAAAATTTTGATGAGAAGATTAGAGGTATAGGGAGCTAATATAGATTGTCACTTTTTAAAAAGGTAAGAAAATTTAGAAAGTAATATATATTATTAGGAATAATCACTTAAAACAAGAAAGGACAAAAATGTCAAAGTAAGGCATTATCTTTAAGTAGCTAATGCATTGGACAAATGTAAACATAAAGTTATACATGGATTAGAGATATCAATGTTGTCCAACAGAAGGTTCTAACATGATGCATATGTGCTGTATATGCCCTGTTCGATGTGGAGCCACCAGCCACATGTGAATTTTAAAGATTCAAAATGTTCTAACTGCAAATAAAGGACTGAATTTTTTTAATTTTATTTTTATTTATTTTTTAAAATTTTTATTTATTTATTTATTTTAGGGCTGCACCCGTGGCATATGGAGGTTCCCAGGCTAGGGGTCCAATCGGAGCTGTAGCCACCAGCCTAAGCCAGAGCCACAGCAACTCAGGATCTGAGCCGCATCTGTGACCTATACCACAGCTCATGGCAACGGTGTGTCCTTGACCCACTGAGGAAGGTCAGGGATTGAACCAGCATCCTCATGGATACTAGTCGGGTTCCTTAACCGCTGAGCCATGACGGGAACTCCCGTGTTTTTTTGTTTTGTTTTGTTTTCTGAATTTTTAATTATACTTAATTTTAATTAATATTGTAAATTTAGATAGGTGCATGTGACCAGTGGCTCCTGTACTGGATAGAGAAAATGAAATTGATCTTTCTATTTGTATATGTCTTCTCACTTTTCTCATTTTATGGATAACCTGACATTTAGCTATCACTCTATTTTAAACTGCCTTATTGGTATGATAATGTAGAATATATTCCTTTAAAGTATATGATTCAGGAGTTCCTGCTATGGTGCATTGGGTTAAGAATCTGACTGCAGTGGCTTGGGTCACTGCGAAGTGTGGGTGGGATCCCTGGCCCAGTGCAGTGGATTAAAGGATCTGGTGTTTCCGTAGCTGTGGCACAGGTCGCAGCTGTGGCTTGAATTTAATCCCTGATTCAGGAACTTCCATATGCCGTGAGTGCAGTGATAAAGAAAGAAAGAAAGAAAAAGCAAGCAAGCAAGCAAGCAAGCAAGCAAGCATACAATTCAATGACTTTAAGAATACTCACAATTGAACATTCACCACCACAACTGAATGTTTTCATTACCCCCCCAAAATCCCTCACACTCCTTAGGCATTGTAACCAGGAATCTACTTTCTATCACCATAGATTTTCCTATTTCAGATTTCATATAAATGGAGTCACACAAGCTGTGGTCCTTTGTGACTGACTTCTTTCACTTGACACAATGTTTTCAAGATTTATCCATTCTGTAGCTTATATCAGTAATTCATTTATTTTTATTGCCAAGTAACACTCTATTGTATGGATAAACCACATTTTTTGTTGATCCATTTACATACATTGGACTTTGGCTGGTCTCCACATTTTGCCTGTTGTAAATAATGCATATACAATTTTTTTGTGTGTGTGAACTCACATAACTTTGGTAGATGTGTAGAATTGCTGGAATATGCAGTAATTATATGTTTTAACCACTGGAGGTACTGACGGATTTTTTGTGCTATAAACACGCATATACAATTTTTTTGTGTGAACTCACATAACTTTGGTGGATGTGTGGAATTGCTGGAATATGCAGTAATTATATGCTGTAACCACTGGAGGTACTGACAGATCAATTTCCAAAGTGGCTGCACTATTTTACATTCCTTATATTACAATGTATAAGGTTTCTTGTTTCTCCACATCCTCATTGATACTTCTTATTATCTTTTTTTTTTGCATGCAGAAATTCCAGGGCCAGGGATCAGAGCCAAAGCACATCAGTGACAATGCTGAATCCTTAACTGCTAGGTCACTTGGGAACTCCCCATTATCTGTCTTTTTTGTTGTAGCCATTGTGGTGCACCCACTACAATGATATCTTGATGTGATATCTTATTGCCAGTTATAAAACTTTCCTCCCATTATATATATATATATATATATATATATATTTTAACTTTCTGGATGGTGTATTTGATGGCATGTAGAACATAGGGTACAGAGGGGTGAAACTGATGGGTAGCTGAGTGCATTGTTTGTCTAATACAACCATAAAAGATTAAAGTGAGTGAACAAGAAGACTGATCAGAAATATATAAGTGGAAAAGCACAAGACTTCACCTGGCTTCCAGATACGAGACAGTTCTCAGACAAAGGCATGAGACATTTCTCCTTTGTAATGGGAGGACATTCCAAGTCCTTTTGAAAAAGAACCTTGAAATGATACAGCAAGGATAAATAGCAGTTTCCCCAATTCTTCTCCAAAGGACCTTATTGTTATTTGTCACGGCACTTCTGGAAATAAGAACACTGAGCTCTTTCAATGATTGTTAGATACACAATCTGGGATGATACTGAAACCAGAGCTCAAAGGCAGCATACTCCCTTTGATAGAGGAGGAGCCTGCAAAGAACAGGTGATAGAGTTCCAGTATATTCATTAAGATCTTGCATTAACAGCAACAGAGACAGTAGCTTTTTCCACTAAACCTACTATGTAAATCTCTCTTCTCTCTCGTTGCAACTAGATACCACTTTGAAGAAGCCTTAACTTAAAGAGTGAACCTGGACCGTGGCAAAAATATGGACTTGAATGGGGCAAGAAATTAAGTTTGCAGATATTGTTGGTTCCCTGTCACCCACAGTTGCTACTCCCAGCTTCTACCATTGATGAACACAAGCACTCAAAAGCTTTCAATTATAAGCCCCTACAGCTCTGCAACTCTTCATCTGGAGATGCTCCACCCACAATCTAGAGGTGGCAGGAGGTAACCACCTCTCCCCAGCAACCATTTAACAATAATTAACAGGAATTTGTAGATAAATAATCTAGCCACCTTGATGAGGTTTGTATCTGGGAACACTGAGATGACTCTGAAGCATGTTACACCAATTCTCAGAGCCTCAGTTGACCCCGGTTGGTTACTTGTGGGATAACACACTCTTTCTTTGCTTTCTTCCCTTGCCTGTCTCACTTCCTCACTTCTCTACAGGTGTTTTCCCAAATAAACCACTTGTACCACATCCTTGTCCCAAGGTCTAATCTGCTTTGAGAAACCCAAACTAAGACTCGTCTACCCCCAATTCAGGATCTCTAATTTTTTTTCTGTTTACTCTTTTGAAGCAAAATAGAAACATTAAGGGAAAGAGGGCTTGGAAAAAACCAAGAAAGAATAACTGAAATATTGAAGGAGTAAGTAGGGAAAATGAAGAGTGTTTGCCAGTGGGTATTGTGGGTCCACTTGCTCAGAAAGGAGGAATCAGAAAGAAGAACTAGCCCCATACCATTTTGGTCCATCAAGCCCTTACCCAACCTCTGAAGCCACCTGCTAAGAACACATATGGTCACCTGAAATTGTTACTGTATTGTAAGATTTGTGTGATGGTTAATCTTATGTGTTAATTTTACTGGGTCAGAAAGTGCCCAGATATTTGGTTATATGTTGTTTCTGGGTATGTCTGTGAGGGCGTTGCTGGATGAGATTAGTATTTAATCAGTAAGACAGAATAGAGCAGACTGCCCTCCCTAAAGTAGGCATTGTTTAACATTAAGAGACCGATTAGAAACAAAAAAGCAGAGGAAGGGAGAGTCTACTCTGTCTGATGGCTTGACCTGGAATATTGGTCTCCTGCCCTTGGACTAGGACTTACATCATCAGCTCCTCTGGTTCTCAGGCCTCTAGACTCGGCTAGAACCACACCATCAGCTCTCCTGTGTCTCCATGTTACAAATGGCAGACTGTGGAACTTCCCAGCATCCACAATCATGTGAGTCCATTCCTTATATCTCTATTGGTTCTGTTTCTCTAGAGAACACTGACTGACACTGTATGTTAATTGAAGAAAGAGCCAGCTATAAACAACAAAATATGACTATTGTCACTTAAGCATATCAGGTTATGTTGATCAAATAATTAAAAAATGCAAAGGTTGTGAGTCCAGATCTCTTCCAACTGACTAAGAGTCATGTAAGAACTCAGGCATTTTCCTTTTTTGTGTGCTCTAGCATTCTTTTGTAGTCAAGCTTGCTACCTCCTGGTTGCAATATAGCTGCAACATTTTCATCTCATTTTCACAACAGGAAGAAAGAAGGTCAAACAGAAGGGAATTGTACCTATATGAAGAAATTTAAACATTCCCAGTAAGCCTCATCCATTCTTGTGTCCCATGGCCATCCTTACCTGCAGCAGACTATTTTTAGCTGGGTACATTGCCATCTGAATAAAGAAGAAGGGATTGAGGAATCAGTATTAGGTCGACAATTATCATCATCTTCTACATGAGGTGAGCACAAGTAAAACTCAAATTATTTCACGGCAGGGTTGGTATGTCCCTCTGAGGTCATTTTATAAAATCAATTTCTGAAGAATGGACTCTAGAGATAGGGCTGTTCTATTCTAGCGGTCTCAAGCAATTAGAGACCCACCTATGTGTGGTGTGTGGTGGGGGTTTGGGGAAGATACCATCTAACATCTAAAAATAAGATAGACTAAACATCCAGAGGAGCATTATAAAGAAGAGAAGGAGCCAGCAACAGAGACGAGTTGGGGAGCTTACTCAACAATTTGAATGATGGAACAGGAAGTCCTTTTCACCCAACTGCATAGCTGACTAAACCTAATCAGAGCAAAAGAGAAGAGCTTTCAGGTGAGCCTCCTAAACATCATTTTCCTTCTGTGGTTTAAGTATAAGGTTGAATGACTTTATAAACTGAAAAATGTTCCCAATTTAAGAACTTGACTGCAGGAATATTGTCTTGGCTATTGCATCTCTTTGTGCATACATTGTGTGTGTGTGTGTGTGTGTGTGTGTGTATGCACATGCACACATATGCACGCACATTTGTGCATGTCAGGGAGACCATATATCCTCACATAAATGACATTTTCCAGGCCAGTCATTCCAGAGTTATCCTTCATGCAAATTTTCAGTTTCTAAGGGATTTCTTGGAGGAGTTCTGAGAACATTCCCCTTATGCTCACCTGTACAATTCACTTGTTTTAAGTAATGAAATCCCCAGGAAGATATAACATCATTATGCTTCTGTTCTTTTCTTACTTCCTGAAATATGTGCAGTGACACTTTTGATCTCTCTAGAGACACCAAAAAAAAAAAAGTCTGCAGATGGAAAGGTGATTCTTCCAAGAACTATAATTTGTATTTTACTGTGTATGCATCTCTTACTCCATGTACAGCACACACATGACAACATGGAAAATAGAAACACAACTTTGTTCATTTAGAATTAAAAGTCTCCTGGAAATTCAGTGGAATGGCAATAAGAAATGCATGCTCATGCATTATTAATCTCTGCTCTAAAAAATGAAATTTACAGTAACATGATGTTTATTGCTTGTGCTCCTGAGATGCAGAGACATGCTCCTTTTTTTGCCAGACACTTTAAAGCAGAGCTGTTCCACTTCATGCTGATGGCACTGCAGCATCAAACAAGCAGCAATGACATTGCTTAGGGTCTTCCAAATGAATTTTGAGATTTCATTATCAAAAAAATTGTCTGCCCATTTGTACTGCCTGTCTTAGTCCAAACCAACAGCATGAACTGGAGTGACTCCAAATCTGTTTTGTGGGGATTTCTCACAGATTACAATGGGAGTCATAGAAGTATATTACTGAGTTCCATTACATTACCTCACTGCCTTTCCAAAAAAAAAAAAAAAAGGCCAGGAAGATTTGTTATTGTTGGTTTGTTTTGTTGGTTTTTAAAGAGATCTAGCAGATTTGTGTTTAAAATTTCCTCTGGAAAGGATGATCATCATTGCACTAAGTTTTCTGGACCACTGGGTCTGGGGACAAAAATCCTAGGTTTCCAGGTATCACCTGTGCTCTGATCTCAAGACTGATTCAAATTTCTGCAGGATTGAGTACACTCTGCTTACCCAACTCTCCATGATATACTGAAGGTTGTCATAAGTTTGATGTAGGCTAGTTGGTTTGAGCTAGATATTTCAGCCTAAACTTGTTATAAACTAACCTTCTAATCAAACATAAAGTAGGGCTTTCTATTTGATCAGATGAAATTGTCATTTTTCTAAGACAAAAGCAGTTGAATACAGACAGTTTCATTTGGTTCAATCTAATACATTGCATCAAATACAAAAATACCTCTGAATGAAATAGAACTGCCTCCCTTCCTTAAGAATTTACTCTGGTGACCTGTCCCCTTGGATGGTCCCAGAGAGGCCACCCTGAGTCATGTCTTAGTTTGAGCTGCAGGTGACACAGTTTTGCACAGAGAGTTGGACAATGATGGCTCTAAATGGTTCTTCCATTTCCATAGTTTGAAGTGACTTGTTAATCATTTCCCCCATGTTTTTTCATGTGATTGTTACAGATTTCTGTGATGCTTTAAAAATGTTTTCAAATGCTGTGGGGAAAGATGAGCATAGTTCACCTTACAGAAAGGGAAACTGAGGCCGAATGTGAGTAGGATGCCTTTTCTAGAGTTATAGTGAAAATGTCAGCCTCCTACAGGTAAAATCAAGTTGTTTTTTTATCCACACCTGCTGCCTCCTCCCTCCAGTGGGATGACAGATTCTGCAACTGCTCAACCACAACACTTGTCTCCATATTTAGAGTTATTTAAATTCACCTTTTATCTCTAACTTGGGAATAACAACGTATCTACTTCATAAATTGTTGTGAGGATGAAGATGGTCAGGTCATGTGAGAGATTGAAAACAGTTCTTGCATTGGAAAAGTGCTATGCCTGTTAACTTTTAGCATTAGACTTGTTATTCAAAGTCTTCTGCTCTGGGAAGCTGAAACTTGATGAAAAATCTGCACTTGAATTTTATGGCGCTTTCATATTTAGGAGGTAAACAATGTGAAAAACACGATCCAAGATGGATGATGAGAGGGTATATTGCATTCTGCTCTAAGAGGGGGTCTTATGTTGCACTCTTCAGGGAGTTCATCCATATTCCTCTTTGTTTATAGTCTTATGTTGGGCTGAGGAAATAATTTTAGGGAGTCATAAAAAAGCCAAGGTGTTTGTCATGGCACCTGGAAGCAAGCATACTGTGGGCAGGTGCTGAGAAACTGTTCTCCATCTCTGGTGCCAAAACACCTCAGCCTTTTCCCTGCCATGGCCCTGGGCTTGGACACACCGAGGCAGCCCCTGCCAACCCAGCAGGCTGTTTGATGGCTCGGTGTTCTAGAAACCGAGATTATGTGATGAATGCTCTGGCTTTATCTCACAACTGGCACTTTCTCCAAGGCCTGTGGAATGGGAGCTGTTGATCTCTGGGCTGAGTGTATGATGGCCAGGTACGAAATACTCAAAACGGCTCTGTGGGAGAAGACTGGCAGCTTCTGGGTTATTACCAACAGATGCCTTCTTCCAAAGACCAAAAATAGTACTTAAGGAAGACTCTATCATCAGTCTGCTAGCAGATAAGTCGCTGTCCTGTAGAACAAATCATCCATCTTTTACCATCCATGTAACAGTTGCTACTGCTGCTCTGTGTACGTGTTACCAACAACGCTGGATTCTCTGGATTCAACAATTTGCTTCTGGGTTAAAGTGTCTCGGTCTCACTTTTGAAGTTGGCATAGATCAGGTGTGGATCTTTCTGTCGAGGTCCTAGGAAAAGGGGAGTAAAGAAGATGCTGGATGGACCATGAAAGTTCCAACCAGGAGGGGAAGTAGCCATTCACCTTCTTCCAGCTGTTTGAAGAAAGGCTATTTATGGACCTAAAATCCCCAATCCCATTGGTGGGAATAGGGAGCCTAGCTGGGGAAGAGATACATTTTGAAGACAAAGCAAATGAAAGAGTGAATTGCATTTATGCTGCAATGATGAAGTGATGTCCTAGCAGGAGAGATCAGTAAGGGCAGAAGCTGATGGAATTTGAGAGGATGTGATGAGGAGTAAGGGTCAAAGTGTGCGGGTGAGGACTATCAGAATCTATATTCAACAGATGTAATATTTCCTTCAGGAAATGAATCAGGTCAGACAATATATATATATTTTTTTCCCTTTAGGGCCGCACTTGTGGCGTATGTAGGTTCCCAGGATAGGGGTCTAATTGGAGCTGCAGCTGCCAGCCTACGCTACAGCCACAGCAATGCCAGATCCAAGACACGCCTGTGACCCACACCACAGCTCACGGCAATGCTGGATCCTTAACCCACTGAGGAAGGCCAGGGATCAAACCCTAAACCTCACGGTTCCTAGTTGGATTTGTTTCTGCTGTGCTGCAACAGGAACTCCCAGACCACAAAATTTTAACTTAAAAGCTGAACAAGAAAATTTGCTCAGTAAGAAAATAACTTTAAACATTTTTATTTCTTATTTTATTTTATTTTATTATTTTTAGGGCTGCACCCATAGCATATTAAAGTTTCCAGTCTTGGGGAGGATTCAGAGCTGTAGCCACCGTCTTATGCCACAGCCACAGCAACATGGGATCTGAGCTATGTCTGTGACCTACACCACAGCTCATGGCAACGCTGGATCCTTAACTCACTTAGCAAGGCCAAGGGTTGAACATGCATCCTCATGGATGCTAGCTGGGTTTGTTACTGCTGAGCTACGGTGGGAACTCCAACTTGGTACATTTTAAGATTTTTAAATTTATTTTATTGAAAGAATTGATGTACAATGTTGTTAATTTCTGCTGTACAGCAAAGTGATTCCATGATGCATATATATATATTTTTCATATTCTTTTCCACTATGGTTTATCATAGGATATTGAATATAATTTCCTGTGCTATACAGTAGGACCTTGTTTATCTACTCTACATACAATAGTTTGCATATGCTAATCCCAAACTCCCAATCCCTCCCTCCCCCGACCCTCCCAGACCACAAGTCTGTTCTCTATGTCTGTGAGTATATTTCTGTTTCATAGATAAGTTCATTTGTGTCATATTTTAGATACCATGTATAAATGACATTATATGGTGTTATTTCTATCTAACCTACTTCACTAGTATTGTCAGGCCCTAGGTCCATTCATGTTGCTGCAAATGGCATTATTTCATTCTTTCTAATAGCTGAGTAGTATTCTATTGTATATATAACTTGTTCGTTTGTTTGTTTTTGCTTTTTAGGGTCAAACCCACTGTATATGGAGGTTTCCAGGCTAGCGGTCAAATTGGAGCTATAGCAGTTGCCGGCCTATGCCACAGCAATGCAGGATCTGAGCCATATCTGTGACCTACACCACAGATCACGGCAATGCCAGATCCTTAACCCACTGAGCAAGGCCAGGGATTGAACCTGTGTCCTCATGGATGCTAGTCAGATTCATTGACCACTGAGACATGACGGAAACTCCATAGAGTTTGGTATGTTTTTAGTAAGTGACGTTTTCTCCAAATTTCTTTGCATGAACTAAAACTGGAGTTTAAAGAGAAATTGGTGAAAAGTTAGATAACAATACTAAAATCAATGTAAGTGGGAAACAACTTTATCCTCTGAAAAAATTCTCATTAAATTTTTTTAATGGCCACACCTGTGGCATATGGAAATTCCTGGGCCAGGGTTTGAATCTGAGCCTCAGCTGTGACCTGAGCCACAGCTGTAGCAATGCCAGATCCTTTAACTCACTGTGCCAGGCGGGGGATTGAAACCACACCTCCACAGTGATCTGAGCCACTGCATTTGGATTTTCTTTTTATTAAAGTGTAGTTGCTTTATAATGTTGTGCCAATTTCTCCTATACAGCAAAGTGATCCA
This sequence comes from Phacochoerus africanus, assembly GCF_016906955.1. Taxonomy (NCBI): domain Eukaryota; kingdom Metazoa; phylum Chordata; class Mammalia; order Artiodactyla; family Suidae; genus Phacochoerus; species Phacochoerus africanus. Next base: position 86,470,340 of record NC_062544.1, on the reverse strand, counting down.
GGCATACATATATGCATATTGTTTTTCTCATATTATCTTCCACCATGTTTTATCCCAAGAGATTGGATATAGTTTTTTTTTTGTGCTATACAGTAGGATCTCATTGCTTATCTATTCTAAATGTAATAGTTTGCATCTACTAACCCCAAACTCCCAGTGCATCCACTGCGCCACAGTGAGAACTCCCTACTTTCTTTTTTGATGCAAGAAGCAAGAGTTGACCAAAACTGGATTTCTTGTTGATGCCTCATAAAAGGTTACCAGATTCTTCAGTTTGGAAAACTCAGTGCTACACAAAGCTGAATAGATTTCTTAGATGCAGAGATTCTCAAGAGTCTTTGAAAAAAATGAATATTTTATCAATTTCTAAAGAGGCCTACAGAATGCTTTTCCCACACTTATTTATAATAGAATCCCTTTATAAGACCCACCTGTAAGGACTCATGTTTTCCCAACATATTTTGGGAAATGTTACCCAAGAAATTTTAGCAATTCTTCTTTATGAGCCTTAGGATATCTTAATAGACCTCATTAAGTGGTTGGTGTTATTATGTGTGAAGGACTTTACATGTATTAATTTTAATTCTTACAATTATGGAGTTCCTGTCATGGCTTGGTGGTTAACGAATCTGACTAGGAACCATGAGGTTTCAGGTTTGATCCCCGGCCTTCCTCAGTGGGTTGAGGATCTGCATTGCCGTGAGCTGTGGTGTAGGTTGCACACGCAGCTTGAATCTGGTGTTGCTGTGGCTGTGGCATAGGCTGGCAGGTACAGCTACGATTAGACTCCTGGCCTGGGAACCTCCATATGCCACGGGTGCGGCCCTAGAAAAGACAAAAAGACAAAAACAAAAATTCCTACAATTTTCAGGGATGTGAGACATTATTATTGTATATCACCATTAAGAAAAGAGAGGTTAATGGATGCTCCCTAAATCACAAACTATAAATGATGGATCTTGGTTTTAAACACAGATCTGCGTCAATCTACGGCCTTTTTTCCCCTATATGAATAGAATTTCTTTCTGTGTACGTATGACTGATTGTCAGAGTTCCTCACTCTGTGTTTGCTAGAGAAGGTGGTATTCTTCTATCTCTTAGACTTCATTATTATAAGGAATTTCTGTCTGATAAACTCAATGCCGATGTAAAGGTCTATTGAAGAAGGTGACGTGATTAGGGAAACAAAGGAATGAAATCATTTCATATGAAGTGGGATGTAACCAAATTTTGTTGCTGAGTAAGACTTGAAAGTTATTTTCAAGGCTGCATTAATGCATCATCTCCTGGCTTTCCCCGGTTTCATGCTGTTACTTGGGTTCAGATTTGATTTAATAAACAATAGCTTAAGAAAAGCCATTTATGAAATATCCTTGCAATGCTCAGACACAGGTTCAACTAGAAAACATCTCGGAGACTTGATTGAACCAGAAGGGCCATAGCCTATGCTGTACTTATTTTGTCTCGAAATAAAAGCCTCCACTTTTCTTGTCCTTTCACTCTGATTTGTAAAGCCTGGACTGTAAGTTTCAATCTGTTTTCCTATAGGAACAATCCTTGCTAATTTACTTTTGTTTCAACTATGTTAAATGCTTGACGCAGAGCCACTGCCAAATTCCATGTCTCTCTTTAGAACAAGGGTCTTCACAGTGTAAATAGATGATTTCTAAAGAGACGTGTTCAAGGAGTAAGCCTACTTTCCGCACTCTGTCTAGTGTTATCAAGCCAAAAAAACTCCAAACTCTTATTTCAAGGGCACTCTGAAAGAGTTTTCACTTTACTTCATGATTCCAGAAGGCCTGGTTATTATAAACTGTTTAAATTGTCTTTCTTATATGACACAAGTAGTCTCTTAACCCAAACTTCAACTCCTTATCTTAACCCTTTATGTCTACCATAAATGTGGAATCCTGAAACTATTCAATTGTACCTCTTGAGACCATTTTTCTTGTTTCTCAGACAGCTCCCAGCCTGGGAGCACAGGTTGAGAAATTCGTCAGAGATTTGGGGTTATTCAACCAAAGTTCCTTTCTTTGACGATGATTTCACACTTACTGCAAAAGCTCTTTAAATGGAGCAGTCTTCTGTGAGAGGAAGTTGCAGAGGTCGGGAAAAAAAAAGGAGAGGGTGACCTGGGGTTATGAGTGGGGTTGTGGATAAAATACAAAACACTCAGTTAACTTGGAAATTCAGATAAAAAACAAAGGCATTTTTAGTGTAAATATGTCCTAAATATTGCATGGGACAAACTTCCACCAAAGAATTTAGCATTGTATCAGAAATTCAGAGTCTACTGGTGGTTCCGTGTTTTTATCTGCTAAACCTGTCACTCTATGTAGGGAGAGGTTGAGACACAGAGGGCAGAGGATGGTCAGGGGTGAGAGACACCTGAGTCTGTCCTGAAGGCTTTGGAACAGAGGGACCAGGAGGTGAGGATGACATTGTGTGTGGACGTAAAAAGAGAGGAAAGGAAATATGCTCCCTAATTTTGGGAGTTATATTTCATGACCATATTTAAGAAAGAAAATGCAAATAACAACCACGTCTATAAAAAAATGCAATTAACTGAAACACCCGTTTATTTTTTTCACTGCACTGTTATCTAGAACATCAAATTTGAGCTTTTGTAAATTCTGAATCATACTAGCTAATTTAATCCTTTTTCCTTCTTATTATTACAGTATAGTTGATTAACAATGTTTCTTCAAGTTCTGTTGTACAGCAAAGTGACCTAATCACACATATTTCACCGTGCTGTGCCTTTGGGCCCCATTGCCCATCCATTCCAAATATTTCTTATAAATGTTTTCTCTTTCTCTGTGACATCATGACAGTGGAACAGTGTTTTGGAGAGTTTAATTTAAAAAAATATGCTTTTCTTTGGAAAGCTGTGTATATTCTGAGATAAGCTTGTATTCTGAGGTGACAATGTTTGCTCTGTCTATTCCTTTCATTGGTACTCTAAGCACAGGCTGATTCTTCTGCAAATAGACCTGGGTGCTGTTTCAGTCTGGCAGAAACCTTCAGTTCTCTAGAACAAGCCTTCCTGACTAGGAAAAGCCTGAAAAGATAACGCTAAGATCACTTTTGAGGTCAACTGATGGGAGGGGGAGCAGTAATGGATATTCAAGCAATAAGCATGAAGGAGGGAAATATTTCCTAGACAAGAGAAAAAGGAAAGTGAGATAGAGGCAGAGGATGGAGGGGGGACAGGCCTATTTCCTGTTGGTGCTTGTCTATCTGTAAATGGATGAGGGGGTGTGTTCTTCAAGGGTTGGCTGGGAAGGTGGAGCCCTGGGGTGGACACAAGAGCTCCCTGAACCTTTCGCAAACAGGGCAAAAAGATAGAGCAAAGGAATCCCAAAGCAGAGCAAAGAGAGACCCAAAGGGACCCCAGAGCCTGGCCCACGATGCCTCTGTGGTAAGCGTGATGGAAAGGTGACCGATAGCTCAGGGCCTTCCTCATTTCTAGAAGTTACCAAGACCCCAGAAACTTTTTGGGACATTGGGCAGGGTGGTGGAGGGGTGTGTCACATCATAATTTGGATGAAATTTCCCAGCAGCCCAGCAGGCTGATTCAGAACTCAGTTGATTTGAGGAAAATAAAGGAAAATTTTCTGCACACCTGTGGCCCAAGATTCATACCCCCTCCACACATTTGACTCATCTGAATTCCATGTTTATCCGTTACTAGGAGGAAACCTTTTAATTTTTTTCTCATAATTATGCCTCAGGTATCATGATGTGGAATGCCAATTTCGTAAATTTTTTCCTAAGATATTGCGGGTTCTTGAGAAAGTCCCAAATTGCTTGATTTCGATTCAGCTAAGGCAGACTTTAATTGTGTTGCCTCTAAGATTTGGAAATAATTGAATCTCAGTTTCTGTCTTTTGATCCAAGTCCTAGAGAGTAGTTCTCCATATAATAATATTTTCCTAGCCTCACTCCAGTAGTCAAACAAGAATATAATCCAAAAAGCCCCCTGTATTCACAGAGACAATGCTCTTATGATGAAACCACAGAAAGAAGTTGTAATTAATGCAAGAAATAATGCGAACAATCTATTAACATAATCTGAATGAAATCCTTGCACTGTTAAATGCAGACACTAAGTGCTCATATAATACTTTATTAATTAACAAAGTATTTATCCACAGGGAAATGAGGATAAGAGACCATACACTTTGTCAGACTACAGGAAAATGTATTAGTACTTCATAAGAAATGCATACAATTCAAACAATAGCGTGATTATCTTTTTAAAGCAATTACATTTAATCGCAGAAGAAAGAATAAATACATTAATTCTTCTATGTTCCCCGATAAGCCACCAAGATACATAAGCGATCATTTTTTTTTTTTTTTCCTTCGGCTCTGGAGGCTGGTGGCAATCCAGTCTGCTGCTCAGACAACTTATACAGTGAAATACCACTTAGCACATGAAAACACATTATGAGATTAACTGACTTTGTGCTGAACAGAATTCTCTGGGAAGCTGTGGTTTATGTTTGACTTTGCACATTCCTTTGAGCTTTTGAGACTTGGGTGATGAGAAGGTGCAGGGCCCGTATATAACAGTATTGGGTGTTCTTTTTTCTCTCCTGTTATGCTGGGATCATGGAGAATGCTGTTTACCTATAAAACTCCAAAGTGCAATGTAAGCAAAGGAAGTACCTCCGTGATTTCTTTCTTTTGGACCCATTCAGGCTCTTCTTGTCTTTCCAGAACTGGAAGCCCCCATCTACATTAGCTGCTTGCTACCATGATGCAAGGTCACACAGCCACCAGCTAACATTAGAGAACTTTGGCCACCTTGGCCTCACCTCCTAAGCAGAGACCAAATATTTATAGCTCAAGTTTTCCAGCCCATTCCACTCCCCTCTCCACCAACCTCAAAAAGCTGCTCCATCTTTTCTTAGAGTTTCTCCATGGCTGTTGGCTCTTCAGAAATAGCTCTTTCCAGTTTTCCCTGGGACCCAAGACCCAGGGTACTGTGTTCCTTCAGTTGTCACCCTTGCACTAGGGTGGCAGCAAATAGGAATAAAATATTGTTTGAGTCAGCCTTTTGTGATGTTTTTCCTAAAACATATCTGTCATATGCACTACGGGGAAAAATGCTGTAAATGTTATGTGCTCAAAGAAGTTTGGCAAAAAACAGCCTATAGCATCTCCTTCTAGGAGATGAACAATGCCTGTTGTCAATTAAAATCTGTGCAAGGTTTCATCAGAAAGAGGCTCAGATCTGGTGTTGTCATGGCTGTGGTGTGGGCCAGCAGCTGCAGCTCTGATTTGACCTCTGGTCCAGGAAGTTCCATATCCTGTAGCTGTGGCTGTAAAAAGAAAAAAAAAAAGGAAAAAAGATGTTTATTAATTTTTGGTTAACTAATGTTTACCTTCTTTGACCATTGACTTTTCAGCATTTTAAAAAAAGGTATTAGTTATTAAAACTCCATGGGTAGGTTGAAGGGGGAGATACAATGATACAAAACAACAACAACAAAAAACATCACACACTCCAGGGAACTAGTTTTCTATAGAACATAATTTAAGAAGCCAAGTTTAAACTGTTTTAAATGTGACCCTGAAACAAAATTATCTTTAGACATCATAGCTTTCAAAGGAGAACTTGCTTATTTTTGTAATGGAATTTTTAGAATAAGTTTGGGATTATTTTAGTGCAAATATATATGTACCTAGTCTGTTTCACGTAGTTTTTGTAGGAGTTCCATCAACTTTTTTAATATGACGAACATAAGACTAACACTTTTCTGGAGAAAAGGCAAAGAGACAGTTGGTGCTTCTCATATTTCTTGTTGCTTCCTTGGCCTTCCTTCCTGACCACCTCTGGCAAAAAGCATCAACATTAGATAAAAGGGGCTAAAGGGAAAACTGAAAAAATTGTTTTTACAATTATTTAGTCTTCAGCTAATTTGTCTTGGAGTCTGTAACAGAATACCAGAGACTGAGTGCCTTACAAACAGCAAACAGTTCTTCCTCACAGTTCTGGACTCTGGAAGTGCAAGGTCAAGGTGTGAGCATACTCAGTGTTTGGTGAGGGCGCCCTTCCCATTTCATAGATGACCATCGCCTTGCTCCTAACCGCTCATGTCCTTACATGGCAGAAGAGGAGACAGAGCTGTCTGGAGTCCTTTTATAAGGGCACTAATCTCATTCATGAAGGCTCTGCCCTCATGATCTAGTCACCTCCCAGAGGGCCCACTACCTAACACCATTACACTGGGGGTTAGGATTTCAGCATATGTGTTTGTGGGAAATGCAGACAATCAATCTATAGCACAACAATCTATAAATGACACCATTCTAATTCTTTTCAGCTACTACACCCTCTTACTAAGTGCTAATTGCAAGATCATTCTTATTCTCAGGACCAAGCAACCAGATTGCAGTGAGGGGCCAGGTTTTGTGTTCGCCTTCTGTGTATCTTTCCACTCTCACCCTTTTTTCTTTCTCTCCATTTCCTTTGGTGGTTCTTCTTGTATTTCTTCCTTTGCTCTCCTTTAATTACTATGTTTCTTTGGTTTTTAAATTATTATTAATTGTAAACTATATCACAGATTTAATATAGGCTTAGAGGAAGAGAAGAAGTTACAGTGATTTGATACATCAATTCTAGGATGCATACTGATTATATAACTTTATTTTTATAATAGACTATTATAAATGTGTGTTATGCCCCAAACAAATTGTAAGCACTTTCACCTGTTAACTCCTTTAATCTCATAATAACTCCATAATGTAGATACACTTTCTGTTGCTATTCTTCTTTTAAAGTTTTTCTCCCTTATTTTTATTTTTATTTTTTATTTTTTGCCTTTTTGTCTTTTCTAGGGCTGTACCCATAGCATATGGATGTTCCCAGTCTAGGGGTCCAATCAGAGCTGTAGCAGCTGGCCTATGCTAAAGCCAGAGCAATGTGGAATCTGAGTTGTGTCTGCAGCCTACACCACAGCTCATGGCAATGCCGGATCCTTAACCCACTGAGCGAGGCCAGGGATTGAACCCTCAACCTCATGGTTCCTAGTTGGAGTCTTTAACCACTGAGCCATGACGGGAACTCCCTCCCTTATTTTTATTAAATTTATTTTCTATATTATATGACAGTTTTAAAGATGAGCAAACAAGCACAGAGAAATACGAACTGTCCCAACATCAGAAAGCTAGTAAGTGACATGGACTAGATTCAAAGACAGCAATTCTTACCACCACCCTATTCTGCCTCCAAAAAATTCCTAACCCCAGGAAATGAAAGATTTTAGTTGAGAAATCTTTTATCTTTGTCTCCCATGTCATACAGTGCAAGGAAGATCAGAAACACATAGTTATTAAACTGCTACCAATTTTCCAGTCCTTTATCTCATAGATATTTCTAAGTTCCTATTATGTGCCTTCTGATGTGGAAGTCTCTTCTTAGAGTAGAAGAGAAGTTCCACATTTTTACCTGAAGGTAGTTACAGCTGCTGTGGGAAAAATTACGCACATGTAAACCAAAGTACAGGAAAGAAGATGGCCCTTTGGATTATGGCCACAGATTATTTTAGATGCTATTCCGAAATTTCCAGCCGCCTGCCTGAGATCCTGCAGAGGTAAGCAGTGGAGCTGGGACTCAGACTCTGACCACCTGACCTCAGAGTGCGTGCTTCATACACTACCATGTCCTGACCTGCCCTTTAGGGATCTCTTAAAACTGCTGTCATGATCCTGTGGCATGAGTTCCATTTAGCTGTACTAGTGGAGGTAGAGGAATCTTTAGTTTCAGCCATATTTTGAAATAATGGGAAGGAAGGCTGAAGTCAGAGTTCAAGAAGCCAGAGATGGTGTCCAAGAATCACAAAAATATAAGAGGCAACAAGTTGTTTTCCGCCCATGGACCACAAGTCTGCTTCTGTGGTTTCACTGCCATTGTGTAAGCCCACTATTCACCTGAAGCATGCCCAGCTCTTCAATCTGTTTGCCCAGTCTCTTTATGTCTCATTTCAGAAGTGGCAATTTATAATTACATTTAAAATATAATGTTTGATAGGTTAGATATTTTTATATACATATAAAATATAATGTTTGATAGGTTAGATTTATTCTGTTCAAAATGCATGAGAACTTTTACTGAAGAACAAGTGTCTTCCTTACAGAATCTTGGTGGCAACCTGGTTTTTCAATGGCCTGATTCTTAAGATGAATTTCAAAAATGCCTTTGGGGCACTGTACTCAGGTAGAGAACCTCTATTAGTGGTCTTTTAACCTCATAAGCAGTAGTGATATCATCCCTAAGCAGAAATAGCAGGGACATGTTCAAAATCCATTAGCGGGAGTATGAAGCCAGTAACAATGAACCTTATTTACAAGCTGGAGAAAGTTTTATTCTCTAGCACAGAAAAAGCTTCATGGCATATTTTCCTGCATGGACAGAAAGCAGTCCAGGTAAGAGAGTTCAGTGGGGCCTCAAAGAACGTGCTGTATGTGGTTATAAATCATTTTTTTCTTGTTTACTCCAGAAACTGGCTTTACTCAGAAAAGACCATGAGATCCATGTAATCAACATCGTGAGTCCTTAAACTAGACCTGAAGTGATCTGGCATCATGACTGTGCCTTTATATTTGATGAATGTATGGAGGAAAATCAAATCTCTAACCAGATAACACATTATGCAGAGTTGATTTGTGAGAAGAAATGTAAGTCCAGGGCAGACAAGAAGCAGAGAGATTCTAGGCTGGTGCATTTGGAGCATAGAGGATAGTAGGAGGAAGGCAGGCCCATGAAAGATTGAAGTAGCTAAAATCAGAATTATAATGATTCTAACACTTGCTCCCAAGTTCTTTTTGGAATCACAGAAAGTCACTATAAACATATTTATTAGCAGTCACTACTTTAGGTCAGAGATGTTTGGGAGTCATTCAGCCCAGAAGACCTTAAATCCAACGTGACAGGGCTCACTTCCTCAAGGAGGCCTCTGAAGACACATGCAGTTCATTTGCAAGTTCTATGCTCTTGGGGAGCCCCGTGTTTCTTAGCAGCACTGACCACAGTTACAGAAATTGTTTTAAACTGGGACCATAAGGATCTCCGTTTCCTCTGGCCCCTTCTATTCTGTGATGACATAGCTAAATGGAGTAGGAAGGGGGGTCCTCACCAGACACTGAGTCTACTGGCGCCTTGATCTTGGACTTCCCAGCCTCCCGATGTGTCAGAGACATTTTTATTCTTTATAACCCCACCTGTCTGTGGCAGTTTGGTACAGCAGCCTGAACAGACTGAGAGAGTGTGCACATAGAGCAGAAATGTCCTCCAGGCAGATTTAGTAACACTCCTTTCTGTGCTACACTCACTATACACACACACTTTAAAAAATTTTTTTTATGGCTGCACCTGTGGCATAGGGGTTGAATGGGACCTGCAGCCGCTGGCCTAGGCTACAGCTACAGCAATGCCAGATCTAAGCCACATCTGTAACCCACACCACAAGCTTGTGGAAAAGTTGGATCCTTAACCCTCTGAACAAGGCCAGAGACAGAACCTGAATCCTCAAGAATACTAGTCAGGTTCTTAACCCGCTGAGTCACAATGGGAACTCCAGCACACACTTCTAAATATTGCTCATATGACATGAAGCTTTCATTGTTTACAGATAAACATTTAGCTCTATAAGGACAAAGCACTGTTCATCTTTATAATCCCCAGAGACACATAAAATCTGCTCCCATTTTATTGAATGTTTGAATAACACAATGACATTAGTCAGGATTATGAAGACTAACATGAAATATCAGGACTAGCATAACTGATCCCATAATGCTTCCGTTCACAGTGTCTTACAGAATGAGTTTGAGTCTAACCTTCTCTTGAATTTGCAATTACTTCTGTGGGGATGATGAAAATAAGTCAATGGGCTCAGTCCATTTTTTTTTCTTTCTTTTCTTTTTTTTTTGGCACAAATAGATTCTGCTAAGGGTAGGAGATTTCAAGATATGAATCTAGTCAACTCTCAAATATAAGTTGACTTCTGGAGCCAAAGAATGTATCCTAAAGAATGAATAAAGTTTTCAGTTTTGAGCTTGCACACCTTTAGTAAAAGAGCTGCTAGGAGTCTGAGTATAATTTTTCTACTTAGAAGAGAATATGAAGCAAGGCAGGAGAGGTTACATTGCAATGACAGATAAGTCTAGAACTTGTCGTGATAGGAATCAGTACAAGTTCATTTTTTGTTTGAATCTCAGTCTTCTACGGAAGATGAGGCTCTTTTATAAGGGCATTGATCCCATTCATTAGGGCTCCAATCGCACAATCTAATCCAATCCCACACTCTAAAAAGCCCCATTAGGATACCATCACACTGGGCATCCGTTTTCAACATATGCATATTGGGGGACATAAACATTCAATCTATAGTACATAAATAAAGCCCATTTAGTGATAAAGATGATATCAGTGTCCATTAATGTTCCCCTTTATCCTTACTCCAAAGCTATGTTCTGGTCAACATTTTTGTTTGTGCTAGAATTTTGCACAAAATTGCTGACGATTTAATAATTGATTTTATGAAGCCAGCTTCAGAATACTACTGGTATAGACTAAGATTCTCCCCATCAATATATCTCAACATAAGAATACTTTTAAAAAGACTTCATTTTTATTTATTATTACTATTATTGTCATTTTGCCATGCCTGTCATGTGGAAGTTCTTGGGCCAGGGATCAAATTCGCGCCAGAGCAGTGACCCAAAGTCACTGTGGTGAAAATGCTGGATCCTTAACCCACTGAGCCACCAAGAAACACCTTAAAAATGATTTTTTAAACTTAGGATGCTGTGGAGTTCCCATTGTGGCTCAGCGGTAATGAACCCAACTAGTATCCATGAGGATATTGTTCAATCCCTGGCCTTGCCCAGTGGGTTATGGATCCAGCATTGCCATGAGCTGTGGTGTAGGTCACAGAAAATGCAGCTCCGATCCAGTGTTGCCATAACTGTGGTGTAGACCAGCAGCTGCAACTCTGAGTTAAACCCCTTGCCTGGGAACTTCCATATGCTACATGTGTGCCCCTCCCCCGCCAAAAAAAGTAATTTAAGATGCTGTGAAGACTTATTCACTCATTCCTTCAAAAATATTTTTGTGTCCACTCTGTGCTTATACAGGCTGGGATATACTAGAAAACAAAACAGACATTACTTCTGGAGTCACAGAGTTTCTATCCTAGTGGAAATGATGAGTGTCATTAAGAAAAAGTAGGATAAGGTCCTGAGATCTTATGGGACATACTATTTTATATGATTATCAAGGAACTCTTTTATTGATCAGATAAATAAAAGAGCCCCTTCAGCCCAGAAAAGCTGCAACAAGCTTGGCCAGACTGTGAAAAGATCCGCCTACATCCGCAGGCCGTCCTTCTGAGTTGGGCTGCCCTAGGGAAGAGCCTCTTAGGTTCTCAGTGACCCAGATAGCTGCTCCAGCCCCCAGCGGATGCTGCACTCCGAAGGAACAGCTGCCCAACACCGCCAACCCCCTGCAAGAACCCCACAGCCTAAAAACACCAGAGCAAGCTCTGCATGACCAAGTGAAATCTGCTACCATCGTGGTATGGACCTCCCAGTCCTGTCTGCCCTCAGGAAGTCCTCCTTTGCTTCAAAGAAACACTGTTAGCCCCATCAACACTCCAGAAAAGCCACACTGCCTCAAAAAAGATTGACCAACAACGCCAGCCCTCAGGAAATATTCCACGGCAGTGACAAGGCAAACACTGCCCAATAACGGAGAGTACAACTCCCTCAGGAGAAAGAAAACAACAAGCAAGATGAAGAAGCTGAGAAACCACCCCCAGTCAAACCAACAGGAGAACTCACCTAAAACAGTCAACAATGAAACAGATCCCTGCAGTCTGACAGACCTGGAGTTCAAAAGAGAAATAGTGAAAATACTGAAGGAATTAAGAGAAGCTATGAACAGTAATGCAGATACCCTCAGAAAGGAACTAGAAAATATAAGGAGGAGCCAAGAAAAACTAGAACATTCATTTGCAGAGATGCAGACTGAACTAGGGGCAGTAAAAACCAGAATGAATAATGCAGAAGAACGAATCAGTGATATGGAAGATAGAATAATGGAAATCACTCAATCTGGTCAACAGACAGAAAACCGAATCAAGAAACTGGAAAGCAATATAAGAGACCTATGGGATAATATAAAGCGGGCCAATCTACGCATAATAGGAATTCCAGAAGGAGTAGAAAAAGATACGGGGATGGAAAATATATTGGAAGAAATTATCGCTGGAAACTTCCCAAATCTAAAGGATACTGGGTTCAAGATACAAGAAGCACAGAGGGCCCCAAACAAACTGAACCCAAACAGACCCACAGCAAGACACAGCATAATAAAAATGGCAAAAGTTAGTGATAAAGAGAGGATCCAAAAGGCAGCAAGAGAAAAACAGAATGTTACCTACAAGGGAACCCCCATAAGAATATCAGCTGACTTCTCTACAGAAACACTATAGGCCAGGAGGGAATGGCAAGAGATATTTAAAGTGCTAAAAGGAAAAAATATGCAACCTAGAATACTCTATCCAGCAAGACTATCATTTAAAATAGAAGGGGAAATAAAATTTTTTTCCAACAAACAAAAACTTAAAGAATACAGCAACACAAAACCCAGGTTAAAGGAAATATTGAAAGGGCTTCTCTAAACCAAAAAGAAAGGAAGGAAAGGGAAGAAAAAAGAAAAGAAAAAAAAATAAAAAAGAAGAGGAAGAACTAGGACTGAGGAAAGCGCAATCAGAGAGCAGTCACTCAAATAAGCCAGCATACAGTTTTAATCATGAACATGCTTCAAACAAAATAAAATTAAAAAGAAAAAAAATAAAAAAGAGTCATCAAAACCATAAAATGTGGGCAAGGGATGTTAGGAAGTAAATAAACCTTTTTGTTTGTATGTTTCTCTTCTTAATTTTAATATAGTAATGAAGTGTTTGAACTTACAGGACCATCAGGCTAAAACACACAATTATGGGAAGGGGTTAGCATACTTAAAAAACAGGGCAACCACAAGCCAAAACCAAATATTGCATTTGCAAAAAATGAAAAAAAAAATACACTCAAGCAGATAATAACAGGAGATCATCCAACCAAAAAAAAAAAAAAAAGGAAGAAAGGAAGAATGGAGAACCATAGAATCAACTGGAACACGAGGTTCAAATGGCAATAAATAATCATCTATCAATTATCACCTTAAATGTCAATGGACTGAATGCCCCAATCAAAAGACACAGAGTGGCTGAGTGGATAAAAAGGCAAAAACCTTCAATATGCTGCCTACAAGAAACTCACCTTAGGACAAAAGATACACATAGATTGAAAGTGAAAGGGTGGGGAAAAATATTTCATGCCAATAGACATGACAGAAAAGCAGGAGTCGCAATGCTCATATCAGACAAAATAGACTTTAAAACAAAAGACATAAAGAAAGACAAAGAAGGACACTACTTAATGATTAAGGGATCCATCCAAGGAGAGGATGTTACTATCGTCAACATATATGCCCCAAATACAGGAGCACCCACATACATACAACAAATATTAACAGACATAAAGGGAGATATTGATGAGAATACAATCGTAGTAGGAGACCTTAATGCCCCCCTCACATCAATGGACAGATCCTCTAGACAGAAAACCAATAAAGCAACAGAGAGCCTAAGGGAAACAATAGAAAAGTTAGACTTAATTGATATCTTCAGGACACTACATCCAAAAAAATGAGAATACACATTCTTCTCAAATGCTCATGGAACATTCTCAAGAATCGACCACATATTGGGACACAAAGCTAACCTCAATAAATTGAGGAGCATGGAAATTATCTCAAGTATCTTCTCTGACCACAATGCCATGAAATTAGAAACCAACCATGGGAAAAGGAAAGAGAAAAAACCTACTGCATGGAGACTAAACAACATGCTACTAAAAAACCAATGGGTCAATGAGGAAATCAAGAAGGAAATTAAAAACTACCTTGAAACAAATGATAATGAAGACACAACCGCCCAAAATCTATGGGATGCTGCGAAAGCAGTGCTCAGAGGGAAATTTATAGCAATAGAGGCCTTTCTCAAAAAAGAAGAAAGATCCCAAATGGACAACTTAACCCTCCACCTAAACGAATTAGAAAAAGAAGAACAAAAAAGTCCTAAAGTCAGCAGAAGGAAGGAAATTATAAAGATCAAAGAAGAAGTCAATAAAATAGAGACTCAAAAAACAATAGAGAAAATTAATAAAACCAAGAGCTGGTTCTTTGAAAAGGTGAACAAAATTGACAAACCCCTGGCCAGACTCACTAAAAAGAGGAGAGAAAGAACCCAAATAACCAAAATTATAAATGAAAAAGGAGAAATCACAACGGATACAGCAGAAATACAAAAAACCATAAGAGAATACTATGAACAACTATACGGCAACAAGTTTGACAATCTGGAAGAAATGGACAATTTTCTAGACTCTTACAGCCTGCCAAAACTGAATCAAGAAGAAACAGACCAAGTGAACAGACCGATCACTAGAAATGAAATTGAAGAGGTCATAAAAACACTCCCTACAAATAAAAGTCCAGGACCAGATGGCTTCACAGGTGAATTCTATCAAACATATACAGAGGAATTGGTGCCCATCCTCCTTAAACTCTTTCAAAAGGTTGAAGAAGAAGCAACACTCCAAAAGACATTCTATGATGCCACCATCAGCCTCATTCCAAAACCAGACAGAGATACCACCAAAAAAGAAAACTATCGCCCAATATCATTGATGAATATAGATGCAAAAATTCTCAACAAAATCTTAGCCAACCGAATCCAACAACATACCAAAAAAATTATACACCATGACTAGGTGGGGTTCATCCCAGGTTCACAAGGATGGTTCAACATGCGCAAATCAATCAGCATCATACACCACATTAACAAAAAAAAGTCAAAAATCATATGACCATCTCAATAGACGCAGAAAAAGCATTTGACAAAGTCCAACATCCATTCATGATCAAGACCCTCGCCAAAGTGGGTATAGAGGGAACATTCCTGAATATAATCAAAGCCATTTATGATAAACCCACAGCAAATATAATCCTCAATGGGGAAAAACTGAAAGCCTTCTCCCTCAAATCTGGAACGAGACAGGGATGCCCACTCTCACCACTGCTCTTCAACATCGTTTTGGAAGTCCTAGCCACAGCAATTAGACAAACCAAAGAAATAAAAGGCATCCAAAAAGGAAGAGAGGAGACAAAACTGTCACTGTATGCAGATGACATGATACTATACATAGAAAACCCTAAGGACTCAACCCCAAAACTCCTTGAACTGATTCATAAATTCAGCAAAGTAGCAGGATATAAGATTAACATTCAGAAGTCAGTGGCATTTCTGTATACCAGCAATGAAATATTAGAAAAGGAATACAAAAATATAATACCTTTTAAAATTGCACCTCACAAAATCAAATACCTCAGAATACACCTGACCAAGGAGGTAAAGGACCTATATGCCGAGAACTATAAAACTTTCATCAAAGAAATCAAAGAAGATGTAAAGAAATGGAAAGATATTCCATGTTCCTGGATTGGGAAAATCAATATTGTCAAAATGGCCATACTACCCAAAGCAATCTACAGATTCAATGCAATCCCTATCAAATTACCCAGGACATTTTTCACAGAACTAGAACAAACAATCCAAACATTTATATGGAACCACAAAAGACACAGAATTGCCAAAGCAATCCTGAGAAACAAAAACCAAGCAGGAGGCATCACTCTCCCAGACTTCAAGAAATATTACAAAGCCACAGTCATCAAAACAGTGTGGTATTGGTATCAAAACAGACAGACAGCCCAATGGAACAGAATAGAGAACCCAGAAATAAACCCTGACACCTATGGTCAATTAATCTTTGACAAGGGAGGCAAGAACATCAAATGGGAAAAAGAGAGTCTATTCAGCAAGCATTGCTGGGAAACCTGGACAGCTGCATGCAAAGCAATGAAACTAGAACACACCCTCATACCATGCACAAAAATAAACTCCAAATGGCTGAATGACTTAAATATATGACAGGACACCATCAAACTCCTAGAAGAAAACATAGGCAAAACACTCTCTGACATCAACATCATGAATATTTTCTCAGGTCAGTCTCCCAAAGCAACAGAAATAAGAGCAAAAATAAACCCATGGGACCTCATCAAACTGAAAAGCTTTTGCACAGCAAAGGAAACCCAAAAGAAAACAAAAAGACAACTTACAGAATGGGAGAAAATCGTTTCAAAGGATGCAACGGACAAGGGCTTAATCTCTAGAATATAGAAACAACTTATACAACCCAGCAGCAAAAAAGCCAATCAATCAATGGAAAAATGGGCAAAAGACCTGAATAGACTGTTCTCCAAGGAAGATATACAGATGGCCAGCAAACACATGAAAAAATGCTCAACATCGCTGGTTCTAAGAGAAATGCAAATCAAAACTACCATGAGATATCACCTCACACCAGTCAGAATGGCCATCATTAATAAATCCACAAAGAACAAGTGCTGGAGGGGCTGTGGAGAAAAGGGAACCCTCCTGCACTGTTGGTGGGACTGTAAACCGGTACAGCCACTATGGAGAACAGTTTGGAGATACCTTAGAAATCTATACATAGAACTTCCATATGACCCCGCAATCCCACTCTTGGGCATCTATCCGGACAAAACTCTACTTAAAAGAGACACGTGCACCCGCATGTTCATTGCAGCACTATTCGCAATAGCCAAGACATGGAAACAACCCAAATGTCCATCGACAGAGGATTGGATTTGGAAGAAGTGGTATATATACACAATGGAATACTACTCAGCCATAAAAAAGAATGACATAATGCCATTCGCAGCAACATGGATGGAACTAGAGAATCTCATCCTGAGTGAAATGAGCCAGAAAGACAAAGACAAATACCATATGTTATCACTTATAACTGGAATCTAATATCCAGCACAAATGAACATCTCCTCAGAAAAGAAAATCATGGATTTGGAGAAAAGACTTGTGGCTGCCTGATGGGAGGGGGAGGGAGTGGGAGGGATTGGGAGCTTGGGCTTATCAGACACAACTTAGAATAGATATACAAGGAGATCCTGCTGAATAGCATTGAAAACTTTGTCTAGATACTCATGTTGCAACAGAGGAAAGGGTGGGGGAAAAATGTAATTGTAATGTATACATGTAAGGATAACCTGACCGCCTTGCTGTACAGTGGGAAAATAAAATAAAAAAAAAATCTAAGGTGAAAAAAAAAATCTTCACAAAGCCAGAAGGGAGTTAATATTTCCCCCCTTTATTGACTTGAGGCTTACAGTGATGTTTGAGTTGGTGTTACTCCAGAAGTAAATCCTAAAACAAAGATCTGAGTGTCAGTTTTATTTGACAGGTGATTCCTGATGATGCCAATAGGAAATTTTTGAAGTAAATCAGAGAAGGGAAGAGCACAGACAAATGATGTATGACTAAGTCAACCACCAGTGTGAGCAAGTGAAGCTTCATCCCATGGGGTGAGGGTGGACTCTAGAAGCCCCTCTAAGTTGTCACACCTTAAGGGTAATAATCTATGTGGGAGAAGAATCTGAAAGAGAATGGATGTGTGTACAGAACCACTTTGTTGCACAGCAGAAATGATCACAACCTTGTAAATCAACTCTACTTCAAAAAAATTTTAAAGAAATAGTAAAGGAAATAAAAAAGGTAGTATTTATACCACCCACTAGAGTATTTATACCCCAAACTTCCATTCGTTATAAGTTGAAGCTCTTCCCCAAAGGGCATAGTCTCTGTGCTGTTGGCCTGTCATACTTTGGGGGCAAGCTTCAGGCTACTGGAGGAAGCCTTTAGACACAGGTTTTCAGGGCTCAGCGGTTGGAAGCTGGCCTAAGATGCACTAAGCACAGATGGCTACAGATGTGAGTGGAGTATGGATAATAGCTGCTATGAGCTCTTAAGTAACTTTGCAGAATCTGGGCTTTCTCATGAACCCACATGGTGATGCTGGAGGAAGAACTTATAATAACAGTGGGACCTCAACAAGGTGTATCTCTGTGTCACATGGAAGGCAAATATGCTTTATTTAATAGGGGTCAGTCTAGTCCCCTGGTTTTGAACACTAGTTCATAATGAGTATTCCAGTTTGTTTTCTTCAACAGCCCCCAAATTTGACCGAGAAGAATCATGATTTGTATTTCAACATGATTGTGGATGTAAAGACCATTTAAGAAGCACCAGCAGGGAGATTTGTATGAAGACTAAATCTAGGGTCAGAGGTTTGCCCCCAAGCATGGTGACAAAGAAGACATAAAGAGTCATTGAAAATTAAATTTGTTTCTTCCTTCTCTGGGTTGTGATGTTCAAGAAATTAAGACTACCCAATATGGTAAGAAAAGGGAGGCTTGGAATATTTTGTTAAAGGAGGAATTTGCAACATCCTCAAGGCAGCACCCTTACACCTGTCTGAGGGAGGGATCCTGCCATGTACCCATGTAAATAGATACAGAGCCGCTCTGGCTTGCAGGGAGCAGTCTGTGTGTGCCTGTGGTCTCTCTGCCTGCCTGTACCTGACACGTAGAAAAAAAGAGATGGAAAGTGGAAGTGACTGTAAGAGCCCTTGGGTGATGCCCACCCTTCCCGTGTGCTTTGGGAAACTCCACTCTCCTGAAAGGTAATGATCAGGCTTCCAAAGTAAACTCTATTGGGAATGTGCTACAGAAGGCTTTGCATAAATTAAGTAAAACACGACCATTCCTAGACCCTGAGAGATCACATTGTTTTCCTCTCCAATCTCCAGTTAGATTATTTATTTGAAATGGTATCAAACATGCCTGTCCCTAGGCAAGGAGTAAAGTAGCAATTTTGAGGCTGAACATAAGGGGAAGAGAACAAAAATATTAAAGTAATCAAAATAAAATGGGGCATGTTTTTGGGGAAAAAAAGGCTAAAACATGGCAAAGATAATCCCATTATTTGATGACCCATAAAGAGTCAACATTAAATAAATCAATGGTAAGGGCATGTTCAAGAGAAGCATAACTTGGGTGGAGAAAAATAGATATTATGGAAGAGGAAGAGACAGGATCAAAACCAATGGTTTTCAACCATTTTTAAGCAGCAGAATGCTTTTATTCAAATATAATTGTACATGGAGTTCAATTGATAAAGCCGATAAAAATGCAGCTGCTCCAATAGAGTAAGAGGAGGCCAAGGGCACTGTACCTCTGCCTCTCTTTTTTCTCCAGCAGCTGCTCCTGTAACCCTGCCAGGGAATACTTGCACTCTGAAAAATGGAATTTGAAAAGCAAACATTGGAATGTTGCAGCTTCTATCTATTTGGTACATTCAAGGATATTAAATACTATTAGCTCCCTGGTAGCCATACACTAATAAAGCTGCCAATCTTGCCCCTTCCTTGTGTACATGATTTTGTGGACTGCAAAGAGAGCGGAAAGATGAGCCAATAAAAGTCCAGGATTTGAACCAGCGTATCTCACACTTCCCAGTGTCCCTGTTGGGACTGGCAGGACACAACTGTATGTGGATGATGGGCAATAAGTAATAAAATTCTTGCCTGACCTCAAGAGCCGGTTTATTTGAACTTCTTATCGCTTCTCAGATCCTTGACCCCAGGACTGTTGGTAATTTGCATTGCTTCTACTAAGTCAGATATATTTAATATTTATCTTGAGGAGGTCAGAGACCTTAGGTGAACTCTGTATCTAGTTAGCTTTGAATGATTAATTCATACATCCTAAAGCTAAAGGGGGCTTTCTGTGAATTGTCTGCATCGTTCTTTGAAATGCAGCAGGATGGTTTAATGGCTTAAATGCACTGGTGATGAAGGGATGAGGAGGGCTCAGTGCTTCTGGTCCCATGAGGAACTGTAGGCACAGAATCAAAAAGGGCTCTTTAGCCCCTGCTTCAGCCATAACCAGCATGGAGAGGCACATGGCTCTGTAATTTAAATCATCATCAGTCTCCACGGGGGAGGAGAAGGTGGGTTTATATCACTTCTGAGTGAATGAACTGAGAGAGGAGAAAGCAGCCTATAATATACTCGGTGCTTAAAGAGAAACAGCTCTGGGGTCAAGGGTTGGCAGAAATACAGAAACTCCTAAGATTTTCCTGCATGCAACCTACTTTCTTGTATGTAAAATGGGAATAAGAACAAGTACAAAGGCAGGCTGGATTATTACTCAGAAATAGTCACACTTTTCCACCACTTTCATGGGAGGTATAAACTTTCCCATCCCATTGGTGAATTTAGCTATGCTACTTGACTGGCCCCTGCTGGGTACAGTGTCCTTCACCATGGCTTGGCTTTGAGCTTGGCCTTGTGATTTGCATAGGCTCATTACAGTAGGTAGGATGTGGTGACAGTTCAAAGTATGCTTATTTTAAGAAACATGCTCTGCATAGTGGCTAAGGAGGAGAGGCTCCTGGAACACACCTGGATCCTACTTGCATCCTGTGCAGCCAATACCCACAGCTGACACAAAGATAAATAAGCAAGAACAAATGTATTTTGAAGTCCCTGAGTTTTAGGGTGCTTTGTTACACGGCAATGGCTAACTAATACACTTGCTAGTTAGGTCTTAGCAAGGATTAAGTGAGGTAACATATACAAAACTCTTAATATAAGGCCCAATAATCAATAAGGACTCAGTAAAGAATTTCTGATATTATTAACAATTCTTACACTAGTATTTGGATCACTATTTCTTCCTTCAAATGTTGCTGATGAGTAAATGGGAATCACAGTTTTCTGGCTGGAGTTTTATCCTGGTGGGAAATTCATGACAGTAGATTCTCTTCATATTTCAAGGCAAGTGCTGCCCTACACATCCCCTATGGAATATTGAAAAGGTGACAAAATTAGACTCTTTTGGGGACTTTGTTTCCTTTGTAAAGAGCCTTTTTCTTTGCTGCCAACACAAATGGTGTGCTTTCCACAAGCCTTTATGGGTGTGGAATGCTAAGACTATGAAAGCTTGTGGTCTGAAGCTGGCTCCGCCACTGGTTTTCTGTTGCCTAAGAAATTTGACCTGCCTGTATTACACTTCCCTGATTTACATAATGGGGCTGATTATAATTGCCAACCTCACAGGATTGTTGTGTGAATTAACTAATGTTTGTAAAGTGCTTAGAGGTCCATAGATGAAAAGTGTGATATAAGCCTATTATTATGTCATCAAAAAATGAAATTCCAGTAAGATTACACTTTCATTTAAATTTCCATTAATTTTGTCATCATTCTAGATTAATTCTCACTGGTTTTCTAGAGCAAAAATAAATATATAAGTAGGAGAAAAGGATGATGTATTAAGTACGAAGCATTCAGATGGAAAGGAAATTAGCTAGAAAAAGCTAACACTTAAGAGTGATTTTTAAATTATTATCCTTTAATGAGCCCTGATCATGTAATCAATATTATGTAAAACCTAGATATGGTCTCTGAGTTTACAAACTAAATTATGAACCTGACTAATTAAATAGCTAACATTTCCTATTTCAAGTGTGTAGAGATGAATGCTATATAAAGACTTCTAACTTAACTCATTTTTAAATTGGACCTCTTGTTATAGGAAATAGCCTCAAAAGATTAAACAAGATTATAAATGTACAAGGGGTTTATTTATGAGGTTACCATGTGGTCTGCTCAATTCTATATCAAGTCTGGTGTGAAATGGTGTTGATACTCAGACCTAGTCAAGTGATCTGTTGGTGATTGGTACCATAAAGTTTGAGTATAAACCCCCTCATCAAAGCAGGAAATGTTAGATCTTGAACATCTGGTTTAATGTCCTCATTTTACAGCTAAGAAAACAGAATGTTTAAATAATTTATACAAAGTCACATAATTGAAGGTTGGAAGATATGGGTCTTCAAAGTGTCTATCCAAGGTCTCTATCCACAGGCTATTTACACCTATGAACAAGAGGATTAATTACTTATCCATGTTTTAATGTGAATTATTTCTTCCACACTTTTGGCATCAAGGATACACAAGGTGGATATTTCCAAGCCTCACTGTTCACTGAATAAGTTTCTGGTATTAATACTAGTAAAATGTCCACATTCAGTGGCCAAGTGCTGATTTAAGAAGACTAGACATTATTGGGTGTCCTAAATATACACAAATGAATCTTTTTTTTCCAGGATTGTTGACAAGGGATGGCAGATGGGGCACTGGAATTTGTTTTCTTCTTTGGAAATGTAGGGGGGTTAGATTCAATCCCATCCAGTCCCCCAACTCTAAATGTCTATGCATCTGAGATGCCAGGTTCATTAGAAGTGGTGAATGGTACTGGAGCCTGTGCATGTAACAAGGAGAGTTTGTTGGATGCCATTGAATTTTAATGGCAATAGAAAGAGATGGATGTTGTTACTTCATTTTCCATTAGACAGATGCTATATACAGATAATAAAGGAAAAGTCTATTTAGAGGCCTAATGCACACTTATTTCTTAGGTTGTATCATACTGCTGATGCCTGAAGATGCAAATTTTCCTTTTTAAATTGGGAGTGAGAGTAGTGGCACCAAGTCCAACTAAACTTCACTGGGTTATGGATGGGAGAGATTATGTTTCATAGGATGACTGCAGAGCTGCCAAAAGAAACTTGAAAGACAAATGCCTGCCTTAAATATTGAGACAGAGATGGATGGACTAAAGGAAGCACTCTAGGAAAATGGCAGCAAAGCCTTTAGTTGCTAGGGTTCTTATTCCTTCTATAAACTTGATTCATCTTTCTACTCTGTTGCCAGATTTATCCACGGATTCATTTTTTGTCTCAATTTCTAGAGCTTGTTGGTTGCTTAACTTTAAGCATTATCACTGGGGGAACTTCACTCATTTACCCATTCATGTCTTTAGTCCTTTCCAGGAACCTCCCATTTTTGGGGGGAGGCATTGGAAGAAATGATGTAGTGACAACTAGCATTGTTCATTTTTACATTGCATTTCCTATATGTCACATAGAGTTATATGATACATAAATCCTCACTATAACCCTAGTATGTTGTAATTAGTATTATCCCCATTTTACAAATGAAGGAAGTGAGGTAAAGAGATTGAGTCATTGTATTAATCATGCTTTTTTCTCTTCTTTTTTCCCTTTTTTTTGGCTGCCCTGAGACATATGGAGTCCCTGGGCCAGGGATCAAATCTGAGCCAGAGTAGCGACCTACAGCACAGCTGCAACGACACTGAATCCTTAACCCACTGTGCAGGGCTGGGGATCAAACCCACAATCCTGCCACTGCAGAGACACCATCAATCCTATTATACCACTGTGGGAACTCCTAATCATGTTTTTTTTATTTTCTATATCTTTTGATGTTTTGACAGCTTAAAAATCGTGCTGCCCCTCCTGGGGCTAGCTGATTCTCAGAGAGAGAAAAATGCTTTAGCCAGGAGCTGGGCTGGCTTGTGCAAACCAACAAATCTGTCCCTCTTCCTGACTCCTCCCTTTACCTAATTCTCCCACACCAAGCTCTTATCTCCTCTGCCCTAAATCATCTCAGGGCCAGGAACCAGGCAGCTTCAGGTTATCCCTGAAACTACTGGAATTTATTCAAATTAGCCAATCCTAAAGTGTTTATTCTGCTCTCATTGCCTTTCCCACAGAAACCCAGATAAAGCTTGAATGGAGGTTTTCCCCTTGCTCCTCTTTGGCCTCCTGAATGAAGTTGGTGTTTCCCCCTAAAGCCCCGAGGGGCACAGTCATGTCATTGTTTCTTTCCAGAGCATCAAACCCTCCCTGTCATCACTCAGTTGGCTTTATCAATTAAGACCCAGGGGCAATTCAATCACAAAGCTAATGGGAGGTGGTGGGCTTGGGACTCATTGGGCTGTTGGACCCAGTGTTTGTGATCTTAAGGTATGTACTACACTGGTATAAACAAGACACCCCATTTAAAGAGTTCACAGTCTTGTGGGGCAACGGAATTGGAAGCAAACAATGATAAGGTAATATGCACATACAATCATGAAGATATCATTGTTACGGCTAGCTCACTTGATAATATTGTCAATGTGAATAGAAAGTCTATCTTGGCTTAATTTGTGTTTGGCTAGAGTTTGTGTGCATTTGCTGCTTGGTTGAATTCAGTTCTCAGTTACTATAGATCCAGAAAGGGGCAGGGATAAAACACCTTGGAGTAGTGGAGTGAGGCTATTGGTGCCCAAACAAATAGCCATAGTGCAGTGACATAGGTGCAAAAACAGGAACTGCGGAGGGAGTCATGGGAGGGGTCATCAACCCTGCTCTTAAGAGGAAGTTGGGGTGTGTGAGCTGTGAAATTGCAGTGAAAGATTAGAAATTTGGGAAGCTTTGTGGATGATGACACAAGGCAAGGGGCTGGGGATACAGCGTGTGGAGTGTCATTCAGTCAGAAGTAACAGAATTGGTGAGGATTTTGAGACGTGTCATTATGCCAGTATGATAAACTTGTTTGTGTCTCTGAAGCTCTGGTTGTGTTGACCATCAAATACAAGACCAGATTACATTCAGAATTTCAAGCCATGGTCACAGACCTTATGGTATGGCAGTGAGGAGCAGCCTGGGATAGTAAAGAGAGTACCAGTTTTTGGAACTCAATAGATCTGAGTTCAAATCCTGGCTTTCTAACTCACTAGCCATGTGGTTTGGGGTAAGTTACTTAAAATCTCTGATGTTCAACAAGGGCAATTTCACCTCTCTTAGGTGTGCAAAATGCCTTCTATGCAGTTAAGGAGAAAAAAAAATGTTTTCTTCTATGTTTTGGATTTCTCTGGACCCCCAATCAAAAGATATGTGATGTGTTGAATCCCCAAGAAGGCTACATGAATTCTAAGAATATCACAAAGACTATGGTAGCAAGTCTTCACCTTGGCACTAGTTAACACCCACCATAGTAAAGAGTGACAAAATAAGCTGAGCCAGTTTTCTGTATTTCTCGTCTCCTTGACTAACCTCTTGGCATCACTCCTTTCTTGGATGAGCCTTAAGCATGAGGAAGTTTGTGAATTCTTGAACTGCAAAGGGCAAGGGTATATTGGCGAAGCATGACTCCTACAAAGCAAGGGTGATAAATGAAAAGAAGAATTACGGATCAAAGAGCCAGTGACTTGTTTTCATTTCCCAGTTTGTGTTTTCCATTTGCTCCTTGTCAGCAAAAGATCAGACCCCTGGGCTCCCCTCTTGTTGACATTATGAACTGGATTGATCGCTGGGTAGTCATTACCGCCAATATGACACATCCTTGTATCATTCATGCATTCATCATTTGATCTAATGTTATAGATCCATAACAGGTGATTCATTGTGGAGAAGTAGAGTGAATGCAATAGCATGTTTCTTGATGCCACTATACCCAGAGTTCAATAAGAAAAAATCTGAAGTCAGACTCTAAATTATATCCTGATTCCTTTACATGCTAGTCTGGTGACTTCAAGATAAATATCTTAGTATCTATGGACCTCCTCAGCCATAGTAGTACTGACCTCATAGACTTGTGGTGATTAAATGAGATAATGTTCTGCCCAATGCCTGGTATATAGTAATTACTCAAAGGAGGCTTAGTTATTACTTTTACTGAAAAGGAAAACTCAATAAAATTAAGCTGTTCTATGATGTGCAGCTCAGTAGCAATTAACCACATATGGCTATTTAAATTTAACCAATTAATATCAAATTTTTTAAAAAAATCAGTTTTTTAGTTACATCAATCATATTTTAAGTGGCTCCTGGTGTTGGATTGTGCAGGTATAGAACATTTCTATCATTTGCATCTCTGAGATGATCATAAGGTTTTTTATTCTTTAGTTTGCTGATGGGGTATATCCTACTAATTGATTTGTGGTTATTGAAGAATCCTCACATGCCTGGGATAAATCCCACTTGACCATGGTGTGCAAGCCTTTTGATGTTGGATTTTGTTTGCTAGTATTTTGTTGAGGACTTTTGCATCTATGTTCATCAGTGATATGGGCCTGTAATTTTCTTTTTTGTGTGTGATAACTTTGTCTAGTTTGGGTATCAGGGTGATGGTGGCCTCATAGAATGAATTCTAAAGTGATCCTTCCTCTGAAATTTTTTGGAGTAGTTTGAGAAGGATAGGTGTTAACTCTTCTCAAAATGTTTGCTAGAATTTGCCTGTGAAGCCATTGAGTCCTGGAATTTTGTTTGTTGGGAATTTTTTAATGACAGATTCAATTTCAGTAGCTGTGATTGGTCTTTTCATATTTTCTCTTTCTTCCCAGTTCAGTCTTGGGAGATCGTACCTTTCTAAACATTTGTCCATTTCTTCTAGTTTGTCCATTTTGTTGGCATATTGTTGCCTGTAGAGAACATTTCCTCCATCACAGACAGTTCTATTGGACTGTGCTGAGAATGACATAGCCATTAAACTCTGAAAATATCATAAAAGAAAAATGTAAAATGCATCACATACTTAAAAAAAAAACAACTCACCTCATTTATGTGTTCTATGGGGGCTTTCAACTCAAAGAAATGTCCCAAATACCCACCTATAGCATGTGGAAAGCTTCAGAAACAATTAGAGCATACACTGTTCCTTTTCACATTGTTTGGTGGCTGTTTCTCTCCCGCCCCCTTCTCAATTTTCAATATCTTTCTGATGGAGTTATGTTCCATATGTAATATTGTTACAGGTGCAAAATTGTTTCTTTCAATCCTGAATGCGGCCGCACATGTGCGGCAATAGCTTTGAAGGCCAGCACACTATTACCGCCTATCCAGGCCTCTCTCACAGTCTGCGGGTCAACAGCGTTCTTCTTTGCTTGCTAATGCTTTATTGTCTCTTAGTATACATTGGAATAATAATGGTAATTTATGCAGATATTTTGTATGCATAGCAAATAATGAGAAACACCTGCAGAAATTTCCCTCCTTCTCTGAGTTCAGCAACTAATTATATTTTTAAATAATGGCTACCATTGAACACAATTATCCAAATCACTTTAAGTAATGGAATCTTTTTAAGGTGTTTTTGAAAATTTTAGCACAGTTTTTAAACACTCATTTTTATCTAGAAGATGGGAGGAAAAAAAAAAAGGCTAGTGGGCGGCTTACTCATCCAAAAAGCGGTTTCTGCCAAGAATGGAGCCGTCCTGGATTCTCCTCTGTGTCCAGGTCTGGTTCCCGAGGTATGACTAGTGATGAAAACCAGGTTTTCTGCAGCTGATTTTGGCAGCTTGCTCTGCTTTCCTTCCTCCCTCTCTTAGGCCATATAAAAATAATCAGATTACCTCTAAAACTTCTTTTTTAAAAAAGCACAGATTGCCATGTGATTTTCCCTTCTGTCAATCCAATAGTTTGAGGGGAAAAAGCACCAGCTTGGGAGTCAGAAGATGGACTGGCTTTGCTCTCTTGAATCTCAGTTTCCTCTTTTGGAAGACTGAGGCAGTTACTTTCCAAAGGGCTTTCTAACTCTAAAGAACCCCAAGCCCATGATGAATCCTGGCTATCAGGGATCATGTTCATCAAAAAAATATGAAACATGGATGTGATTGGCTAATAGCGAGACCAGTAAGAAAGACAGTTTCCTTCCCATGTCTAAATCCCGGGTTGTAGTCCTAATTAGAGCAAGTTTACAGAAAACTTCTGATATCTCTCTCTATAGATGTACAAATATCTTTATCTATATAGATATCTATATATGCTGCCATATGCATATAGTGCATCACTTGGCGATGTGCTGATTTGGGAGTTGAACATGGGAAGAATGACTTGGGAAGTTGACATCTTCTTGGGGTACTTGCACTCATTGCTAGCATGTGTGATTGTGATTGATTCACCTGCTAACATTTCTAACCCCTTTTCTAAGTGCCTTTAAGGAATGATTATTCCTTAGAAGGAGAACTCAACTCACGTACATCACATCTTTTCCTTTTATACTTCAGTTCATTTCACCAGTTGCAATTGCTGGAGTGCTTCTTCAAAAATGTTTAAGGAGTTCCTGACCACGAGTGGTTTGTCATCTGGAGATGGAGGTATGAGATACCAATCAAATTTGAAAGAAATGGATGGGAATTAAGCAAACCGTGGTGAGAGAGTAGATGACAGAGTTGTTCATTCTGATCAGGAGAATTAAGAGGATGTTTGGAAGAGGTGGCATTTGACCAGAGCCCTGAGGGACAAAGTGGGCAAGCTAGTGAGACCCAGAGGCTGGTCTGTGGACTAGCTCTACTCCAGGCTGAATGTTAACTGAGCTAATTGATGAAAGCACAAAGGAGGAAAATAAGGAAAGCAGAGCTAATATTTCTAAAGCTAAATATAGCCAAGGTACAAGAACGTCCTTTTTATTTTTGGAGATTGTGTTCTACCTATTCTTTTGTTGTCAAGGTATCTTTTCTTTTAAAAACAATGGCTAAAATATATCATTATTCTCAGCTTTTTTTTTTTTTAATTCTTTGGCAAAATAAAAAGCTGGAAAGTATATTTTAGTCCCAAACTTGAATATTTTGTTTGGTGTTTCCCTGGGTCTTTAAATCAAAAATCTGGTTGCCTCTGGGTTATAGTTCCCTCTGTTTCCTTCTTTATTTTTCAAACTTTCAAAGGCCTCTGTGTTTTCCTCAGGGGAGGAAGGGGGAGAGCCAAATGGATTTTTATTTAGTATTCTTCCTGTTACTCCCAGAGAGAGAAACAGAGATAGAGCATGAGAGATTAAGAGTTTGGGGGAACATATTCTACACGCTTTATAAAAACCAGTTGATTGCGATTTAAAAAATATCTACAAGACATGATAATTTTGCATTTGTAGGGAGAGCTTATCATGGTGTTTCATTTAATTTTGTATTGTTGTAGGGAACACAAAGGCAGAAAGAAAAGTCTGGGGAAAACCATCCTGGGTGACCCACACTGGACCCGGGAGTGTTGACAGAGGCTGTATAAAAGGGACACGCCCAACCTCAGAGAAAACAGCAGGGTTGGCAAAGAACCGCCATGAAAGACAGAACTTTCCTTTTGGAAAGTTCACGATTTGAAGAAATTCATGTTTTTCAGTTGTGGAATTTGGGCTAAACATTTTGTTGATGCTCATCCCATTTCCTGAATATACAACCTTCCTCTGTTATATGCGTTCTTATATGACTCACGTTGCAGGTGGATAGTTAAAAATGAACTGCCTGTGCTCGTCTAAACAAGATGAGGGCAGACTGATAAAACACATGAGGTGGCAAAGGTCCTTGCTGCCTTGGCAATGAAAGGAAGAGCCTTGTAACCTGATGGCCGGGCCTGGGGGGCTGGGGCCAGGGAAGGGGGAGGCTTTCATTTGAAATCAGAGCAGTGAGCAACATGTTGTTTTTCATTGTTATGATCTCTAAGCCCTTGCTTCTTGGAAACTAGCTCTCTTCCAGCCACAAACAGTATCTATTTCTATCCCCAGCCTCAGTTCCCCTGTTAAACTTCTAAATAAATAAACTCTGTGGTGAATAAGAAGGATTGTGACTTGGAAATGGCTTGACAGATACAAATGCTCTCATCCTTTAAATATGATCCTTGGAGTAGAATGGAAAGGTGGCATTTTTATTACTGAGGATTTTGAAGTGCACTGAAAAACATCACATCCACCTGCACGGAAGGTTGCCACTCTTCCCACATACTTAACGTCATGTGACCAGGGGAGCCCTCCTTATCTCCGTTACTAACAACACTTTACTTTTACATTAAACATTATCTTAAAGAAAAAAAAAATCTACTTAAGGGACATCTCTTGGCTGTTGCCGTTCTGAACATAGTTTTACATTGAAAGAAAGCATCTGTGGGCTCTTACAGTTGCTGGATCAGAAGAATGCTCTATATCACAGTAATTTGTAGAGTGTAAGATGGTGGCCCCTGGGGAAATGTGACTCAAAATAAATCTCTGAGAACATATATCCAAGGTGCTTGGAAACATCACCCTTGAGCAACTGGTTAAGTGTAAGATTCCCCCCACCCCCACCCCCAGCACACATAAACTTTGAGGATAAAATGCCTAAAAGAACAAGCAGAGTCTAGATTCAATGCTACACTTGCAATAATGTTCCTTTAAAAGAGAATCAATATAAATAAATAACAAAAATTCCAATATAAATAAATTTACAAAACCTTCAATGAAAACCTAAACTGCCTTCCCTCCCAATATCCACGTTATCATCTTGAAAATTGTCCTCAAATGTGGATGCTATACCTCAAAGAAGAGTTACTGCTGTGCTTTTTTGTTTTTCCCTAATACTCCCAAGCTGCTTGCTTGCTCTTCTCTAGGTAAATTCCAAAACTCGCACCTGGCTTAAAATAGGTAAGAAAGTCCTAGGAGACCTGGGAAGGCCTCCAAATACAATCTGCAAATAGATTAATACTGTATGTTTCATGGTAATCCTTTTTAACATCGCAAGAGATTTTTACTAACCGCCCCCGCCTTCTCAAACCGCAGTACTCAAGAATTGCCACAAGAGGGGACCATTGCTTAAATGTTGGAAGGATTGGGTCTTTTGAGGAATTTCATCCTGCTCAAATCTCTCTTGAATAGAAGAACCTGGTCAAAAGGGTTGAACGGAAAAAGTAAAGAGACAAATGCAGTCATCGATGCAGTTCTATTTTTTTTATAGCTGAGGTATTTCAGCTTTTAAACATTCAGATAAGCAAAGGAATTCTTAGGACTAAAACCTGGTTAACAGAAACCAAGACCGGAGTCAAGCTTCTGAGACAAATTCATATGATAAAGGAAATGCTGGAGCATCTTCATCTTTCCCCTGGCTTTAGTCTGTCAAAGAACAAGGCAAACTTTCTTTCTTTTTTTTTTTTTTGCATATAAACTGAAAATATTGAAATATAAGGAAACAAAGACAAATCCAAACCCTTGGCTCAAAGTGTTGATCATCAGACAGCAGATAATAGCAGTGATTGGTGACTGGAGGAGGGGATGTATGTTGCAAAGAATTCTTCCTTCCAACCCTTTGAACCACTGTGGATATAGAATCCGGATTTATTTATGTGATGAAAGACATATAGCATAGCCTTTCAGAGGTCACCAGACACCAGGTGGGCACAAGTCCATTTTCTGCACGGAGAGAACTACAAGACAAACTGGAAAATATTTGATGCCAGTAGGACCTTTATAGGAAAACAGACGACGGCTGAGATTATTAATCTTGACAGTTTCCTGATTTATTAGGACGTTGTCATCCTCTTCTTTTGTATCATTTGGCAAATGATCACAATATTAGGCTTAGTAGAGGCAGAGCTAAGGCGTTCTCCTGCCTCTGACAGAGGCAGCAGGTAGAAAGCAGTAAAGGCTTGAGTTTAGGCAAGAGGTAAATGAAATGAATTTTCAGTTACGTACTGTCATTTGAGGAACACCAGGTCGGTGTTTTTTTAATGACTGTCAACCTAGATACAGCTATGTAACTAAAATGCATTAATTAGCTCAGAGAAATAAACCTTCTGTTTGTTTGATAAATCCAAAGCAAGGGTGACTAAATTTAAAACCAAGGTTTCTAGCAGTCAGGAATTGCTACTGTTTACCATGCAGGCGAGGAAAAACAAAGAAAACAATTAGAAAATAATAGTAATCTCTGAAAGCTCTTCCTCTAAATTGTTATACTACACAAAACAAAAACGTATGAAATTTCTCCTTCTGAATCATTCGTGCAAAATCACTAAAACAGTCTTGGATAAAGTCATAGTAGACTCAACATTAGAAAGCACTGGACATATTTTATTAGTGACCTTCTTCACCAAGATATTTTTATATTGTATTTTTCGTCACCCCTTGCCATTAAAATAACCGCAACAGAAATCAAGCCTTAATAAAAATGTGTAACAATTAAAGATATTTCTAACTAAATGATATTATTCTCAAGACAGCTTCATCAAAATATAAAATCCCAAACTTAAAATGCTATAATTGAACACTTTTTTATTAAGAAAAGCCATGTCTGCACCTATGTTTCAAGACTGACATATTGTGCAATAAACAGCAATCAGCCTAAAGATGCTATATTAAACAAACCAAGTTTTGTTTTGCTAAACTAAGCAAAATTAGTTGAATGCCCTAAGTAATAGTTGCTGGTATTTTTTTTCTAAATTATTTCTCCACTTGTTTTTGTGTCTATGCATAAATTAAAAATCTGCTGAAATTTATTATTCATCTGAGATGTAATTAATATGCAAAATTATGCAAATTAAGATGCAATTAGGCTTCAATT
Source organism: Phacochoerus africanus (assembly GCF_016906955.1). NCBI lineage: Eukaryota > Metazoa > Chordata > Mammalia > Artiodactyla > Suidae > Phacochoerus > Phacochoerus africanus. The sequence continues at coordinate 86,438,077 of NC_062544.1, read as the reverse complement.
CTCTAGTGGAATTTTCCATTATAATTTAATACAAAGTAATAGAGTAATTGGTGTCACGTGTAATTACGGTTACTCACGTGTACTTGCAGACGTGCAAATGATGTGGTATATGTTAGTTATCCTATGCAAATGGTTCCTGCAATCTCTTAATACTTAGGAATGAAGTAAACAAAGATGGTCTTCAGAAAAAGGGTGAGAGGGACCCCTCTTTCTTCTCATGTGCTACCATTTTGAAGAACTGTGTGAATAATTGTAACTAATTTCCCTGCATTTATTTCTAGGAATTTTTAACTTGGTGTTATACAGTGCATTGTTTATTACTTTAGAGGAATTATTGCTAGTAAAAAGGAATCTTTAACTAGAGATATAACAGCAATTCAGATGCCACATGGATGTACCCAGTACGAGAGCAAGCAGTGCAAAGCCCTGTCTAACAGGGCAGAGGTGTTTGTGCATCAGGCTCAAAAGGTCTCATCTTTAAAAGAAACAACACAGCCAGCTTTGCCAAATAAATCATTGTCACCTGTCACCTTATTGTGTTATATCCCGATTACAAAGTTGGCCAATTAGCTTTGCGGTCTCTTTGGAGTCATTTTTTTTTTTTCCAAACCCAAATTTCTTCCCTCCCACTTTCCAGAATTCTAGAAGAATTCTGTGTTATTTCTTTCTGAATGAATAAAGCACTGAGCAAATTAAATAGTTCTCTCCGTCACTAACCCTGCCATTTGGTTCAAGGGACTCAGCCGCTAACTACCATTTGTCTCCTTGTGTCTCCCTGGAGAAAGGGAGCAGGGGTCTCCCAGGCGCTTGTCCTGAGCCTGGAGCTGCAGCTTATAATTTCTCCATGAGAAATGATTACCGCTTGTTTTAAAACACCCATGCTGTGTTGAATCCTGCACAGAAAACATTATGATCTCGACACTTTCCTTCTCATAACTGAAGCACACACTTTAAGACGAGTATTTTATATTCTCAGCTCCAATTAACCTGAAGTGTTTCTCTTCCCTGTCTCCCCCTCAGCCCATCCCCTTCACCTAAGTCTATCCTTCTACCCTTTTGTAACAGATTCTGTTTCAGGGAACGGATGTGTCATATACTGTATTGCAATTAATAAGCGTGGGCACAGATGAAGAGGGAAGGGAATGCTATCAAGTAGTGGGATTATCAGCTTCACCCTTTCCCAATACACTCTCACTTCAGACCGCTCTTCCGTTTCCCCTCTGGCTGGTTGTTCGAGAGAATAGGGAGAGGTAAGAGAAAATAAATGCTGTGCCCTGTCACAGCTTCACCCATTCCTCCGTATGTAGCTCTCCCGCTCACTCCAATAATACTTATTAAGCAGGCAGGGCCATTCTTAGTCCCACGGACAGCTCACTGTGGACGTTTCTGCAGCGCTCTGAACAATGCTTGGATCTCCAACATCATCGATTATACAGCTGTTGTATGATCCCTGTAAATGAAACATACAAAGCCCTGTTCAGCTTGCAGGATCACTTATCATCAAGGAAGCTGGGATAGGAGATGGTGCTCTGATTTCTCACCCCCACTGGCCTCATCCTCTAGGTCCTGACAGATCCAGGGGCTTAGGGTACAGGGAGGCTGAGCAGGAATGATGAAGAACAAAAAGCTGAGGCAGTGTGGTTTTCTCCCAGAGGGAGGACATTGGGATGCAGGATCAGTGGACACCTGGGACCCCAGGATCTCAGCATCACGATGACCCTTCCTGGAAAACTCGGTGGCCAGACTGTCCTGGGGCAGACAGAATGACTTGGACCCAGGATGCCTGAGACTCCCCACCAGAATGGCTAACTTAAGGATATGCCGTCTTCTCAATTTTCTCTTCCCAAATCAAGATTTCTTATTTGTTCTCATCTATAGCAAGTTACACCTGTTAACTAAAACCCATGTTATGGGTCTTTGGTTTTTACTTTTCTGAGAAACTTGACTGGTTCGACCTGTTCTTCCCCTAGAGACCCTGACCTTAAATGCTCTCTGCCCCTTTCTTTCTCCATGTTTGACTCTTCAGCCCTCAGACTGATTGGCTAATCTGATATAAACACGACATTCTACTTGTGACCATCCATTCAGCCAGGTGCTGTCATGTGCAATCTCTATACCCCAGATTGTGCCTATTTTATAGACAAAAAAGATGGAAGTCTTAAGGAAGAAAATACAGGTAATTTATGACAAAACTGAGACTTAAGTGAACATGCTTTTTCCCTCTGTATGGATTTCATTTATCTTTATCAAGCATTTTGATATTCCATTGTCTTCTAAGAAATATGCAAAGACTCTATTGGGTGGAAGTGAATACACTGTTTTATTTTTGTAACTTTTTAACATATGGGAAAATATCTTACAATCAATGACATTTGACAGCCACCCTTAGCCAAACAGCAGTTATTACATGGCTGCCAATGTTTGTATCTGCACAGACTTTTTTGTTATTTTTGGTGAATGACTGAAGAACTGAAATCCTTTGAATGTTTAGCCAGCAATCTTTAAATCGAGGGCCATTTAACAAAAGAATACAAGTCTTTCTGTTGCCTGAAAAATTTCCATTTGACATTGTCTTGTAAAATCAAGAAAGTGTCAGCATGAAAACTCTCACTAGGAGTGTCAGTAACTTGGAAGAAATTCCTGGAGACAATGGAAGAGCACTTTTTAAGGAAATGCTATATCACCAATGTTTTAATAGCATATCGTTGTGTAGAAAAACAGAAATGAAAACTAATTCAGAGTTGTCAGACTCATAACATAAAGAGGTTTCTAGAAAACCAAACCAAATGATGGACTTATATTTCCTTTTTTTTCATTTTTCTCTTATTTTATATTTCCTTTTTTCTTTTCCTTCTCTCTCTCTCTTTCTTTCTTTCTTTCTTTCTTTTCTTCTTTTTTTATCTTTCTTTTGGCTTTCTTTTCTTTCTTCTTTTCTTTCATTTCTTTCTTCTTTCTTTCTTTCTTTTTCTTTCCTTTTCTTTTCCTTCCTTCCTTCCTTCTTCCTTCTTTCTCTTCTTTCTTGTTTTCTTTCTGTCTGTCTTTTTTTTTGGCTGCACCCTCAGCATGTGGAAGTTCCTGGGCCAGGGATTGAAACTATGAGAAGCAGTGACAACAAGATTCTTAACCTGCTGAGCCTCCAGAGAATTATCAATTTCCTTTATAAGTGGGCCCAAGAGTGAGAAATGATAAAAATGTATACCAAAATAACCCTGAAAGAGCTCTAAGACAAAAATGCTAAGTGATAAGAAAGTATTGTATTATAGGTTAATTAGCCATCATCTTTTCTTTCTCAGGGACACAAAAAATAATGGTTCATTTAACATTTATTTGTGACTTACAGATGAGGAAAGGTATTAGTAACTCATTTGATCCTCAGCTATCCTATGAGATGGGTCTTACTATTCTTGTTTTCTAGATGGACAGAGGTACAGAAGTATCTTGCCCAAGGTTCCATGTCTAATAAGTGGTGGTGCGTGGATTTGAACCAAGGTAATTTGACTCTGGAGTGCATGCCTAACCTGGGCTAAGTCTGTCCTATAGATTGGATTTGTTAGGTTTAAACATTGATTTAATTTTTTTTTCATTTTGTTGTTGTTGCAGACATTTAACATTGGGAAATTTTGTACCAGAATGTGAATTTCCAGCTTTTTAAGAGAATGAAATCTAATGATTTTGGGTGTCCTTATTCTCACCTGGTAGCAATGGTGTGAGAAATTACCTGCCTCTCTCCCTGGGGTGTCTGCTGTCCACCTGCCAATGTCCGATTCACTCATTTTTCTCACTTCCTCCCCCATACAGTGCCATGTCAGCTGGGTCAACACAGGGGACATCTCCTGGATAACTTCCCCTAAGCTACTGCTCCCATCCCAATCCTCTCCTTTCCCTACCTATACTCCACACAGCACAAGTCAAATCAGGTGAAAACAGGTTGAAACACCTCTGGCCCAAAGTTGTGGAGCAGAAATCTTTGGTTTTGGCCATGGTGGTAGGCAGGGTTTGATCAGAATAGTAAATTCACTAGGAGTTACAGTGAGTGAGCAGCTTATCATAGAGCTTTTTCCATTTTAAAATCCTGGTGGCTGGTGGAACAGTTTATGTAGCGCCATTGCTTTAGCATCTAATTCTGGGCGTGACATCAACAAGGATGACAGTAGAAAAGGAAGATGGGTGTGAAGTGGGGGAGGGCTGGAGCACATCAAAATACTTGAGGACAAGGTAGAACCCACAAAGTGTCATGCATCCTCCAAGCCTCCAACTTGGTAATGTGAAGGGTCTGTAGGAGAAGACAATCCATCACCCCAGAAGAAGAAAGAATCCTGGTCACAGAGTCAAAGAAAGCAAAAGGGGACACCTGGTGAAGCAGGGGACATTAGATAAGTTGCTGCTGCCTCACAACCAGGCGACTAATATACCTGTGATGGTGCATGGGGGCTGCAACTATTCCTGACCCCACACCAACCTTCCAGCAGACACATGACTGCTGCTTCTTCACTTCTGCCTTCCCAGCCTTCTGCAGAATTTTCTGGGGGCCTAGAGGCATCTAGGGAACGTAGGATTCTGGGAAATGTAGTTCCAGCTTAGCAAAATGAACACAGCACAAAGCCAGAATATCCCAAAGTCAACAAATCACAAGTTATTTTTTCCCCATGTGTATTCTCAGTTGTCCAAGCATCATTTATTGAAATTCTCCATTAGTATTGTCAAAAAATCTGCTGACTGTGTGAGTGTGAATGTATTTCTGGGTTCTTGCCTAAGAAGCTTTGGTTTCCCATCTTTGAGTCAAGATGATCAGGAACACGCCATACATGCAAGTCCCTTGGGTCATAAGCTATCTAATAAGGTGCTTCCTTATAGTCTGCTATTATTACATAAAATCTAAAGACTCATATGGCAAATCCAGCTTCAATCTTGGCTATCACAAACTAGTCTCTCTTCTTCCTGGACAGTTCCACCTAAATCTTGTTCTTGCTCTGCTGAGCTAGCTGATTTCTAACATCTACTGTCAAGTCAAAACTCATTGAAACTGGAAAGTTTGGATTGAGATTCCAACACTTGCCACAGTGAGAAGTTTTTTTTTGAATTTTCTGAAGACCTTTGTGTGTGTATGCTCATGGAATGCCCAGGTCTCCCTTCATTTCGTGTTGCATACTAAATACACCTGTATCATCATAAACCCATTCCTTACTTAAGCAAATGATATATAGTTTCCTAGACATAAACTTTTGACTTCTCAGAATCCCACATTTGCAATGATGCTATCATAATTCACTGTGATGTCCCAGCATTGTAATTGATAAATAGTTAAGTCAAATTGAACTGACATGAATTTAAGGAGTAGGAGGAAGAGGATATGATCCATGTTCTGGGGACATTGTATCTATTATGAGGTGCCCAATATTATCCCTTTTTTTCAGATGAGGAAATTAAGATCTAGAGAGATTAGGTCAATTGCCCAAGGTCGGACAATTATTACTTGGTATTGAAGCTCATGGATTCTAAGATTTGGATAAAGCCTGCATTCTTTCCACAGTATCATGATGCTACCTTGAATTGAAACAAATATACATTGAATAAAAGTGAATTGAATTGAATGGTATTGAGCTAAAGTGGAAAATTCACCTCAGTGCAGAGATATGGGGCTCTAGACACTATAGTGTTAATTATGCTATATCATTACAGCCAACACCCATCACCATATGCCTATTTCCTAAGGGTGATTCTTTAAAATATTGAACTCTTAATATGTTTTTAATCTACTTTTATTAATAAAAGTTTTAGCTAATAAAAAAAGGTTTGAACCAAACTCTTGGGTGATTTATATTGCTGTAGTAACACCTATCTCTGTCTTTGTGAGAATGGCTCCTTTGATTTCAGAGTGCGGGAGAGAGGCCTGATTAGGATTGGTGCATGATACTTCTGGTCTTATTTGACCTGTTTACAGGACGCAGAGCTGCCTGGAATGATAACTGCAATATGAATAGTTGCTGGTGCATCAGTTACCAAGAGAGGACTTGTAAGAGGCAGGTTTCATAACTGCTTAAGTTACCCCATCCTTTGACCCAGAACACTTAGGGAAAAAACAACAACTTGTAATTCCATCATTGTGGAATGTTACTTACAGACTGTTTTTGAAATAGATCAGGTACAGCTGACTCATTTCTCAGAAAAGGAAACAATGCAAGTAGCTCAAACTGATCTTACAATTTATACAGAATCTTCACTCACACAATATCTCATCTATTCTATCTCTGCAGTCTCTTCCCTAGGAGGTGAGTTGTCTAAGGTCACCTGGTTAATAAGTGACAATGAAAATGAAGTATTAGAAACCAAAGGTTTATTAAATGTGTGTTTTTTACTAAGATGTTTGCTTAACAAATATATATCGTACAGAATCCAGTAGATATTGTTCTTAGAATGTTGGGTTGACATGGCAAAAAGAGAATGTGAAATAGGCAATAAATGCTGAATTGCCCTCAATCTGCAGACAGTCTATTATCAAAGAAAAAGCATTGCCAGTACCAAGTGGGAAGGGACAAGTGCCTTGGAGTGGTTCTAATCATTTTCTGGGGGAATTTAAGTATCTCAGTGAAGAGAAAGATTCTCAAGGATTTCTAAGGGAGGGGACCATTTGAATAGATGTTTATAGATACATAGGATTTGAATATTTAGGTATAGAGCATATAAAGCAGAAGGAAATGTTCTAGGCAGTAACAACAGGCAGGAAATATGAGCCACGGAGAAAACAATGAAGACACTTTCCTTAATTCTCAGTCACATCATCTTTTCTTATTTTAATGTCTAGACTACCACGAGATATCTTAGAATCAATTCAGAAGAAACTTACCAGCCATCAGGCTCTGGAATAAGATGTGTATTAAATGAATGATGGACTGTGCAGTCAGTGGTGTCCCTTGGTCAAGGACTTGCAACTCATCTTGACAAAATCAAGGGTAAATGAATAAAAGCAGAATCTTTGATTCAACATTTAAGTTGTGGAGAATCATAACAGATAATTGTTGTGGAGAATCATAATCTCTCATAAGAGATTAAGGTTGTTGAGACTTTATCATAAGGGCAATCAGGAGACACTGAAGGTGTTTTGAGTAAGATGCAATAGGATAAAAATTGTTTTTGGGAAATTAAATGGACAGCAATATATAAGTAGGATGAAAATAAAAAGATAGTAGGTAGGTAGGATGCTGAGAGGTGATTAAAATAATTAAGGAAAGAAATAATCTAAACCATTGATTTGGTTACTAAACAGCAAACCATCTCCGAATGCAGCAGCTTAAGCCAACCTTCATGTATTCATTCTTTAATTCTACAGATTGGCAATTTGGACTGATTCTATCTGGACAGTTCTTCTGGTCTCAGTGAACTATCAGAGCTATTTGGTCTAGGATGGCTTCATTTGGGAGAGCTTGTCACTGCTCCATGATTTTTCATCACCCAGCAAGATAGCTCAGGCTCCTGAGGCTGGGAAGAGTTTCTACAAGGAGAAAATTGTCAAGGTCTGGTGAAGCTTTGGCTTCCAACAGGTGTTGTGTCACTTCCACTGTGTTCTGTTCATCAGTGCAAGTTCAAGTTCAGACCAGATACAAAGGGAGGGAAAGCAGAGTCCACCTTTTGATTCAGTAGCTTCAAAGTCACATTGCAAAGGGTTGTGAATAAAAGGGAGGATGGGAAATAAATATAGCCACTTCCCCCCAGCAATTTGCCACACTCCTCAGTGTTTTATTTCCTTCATTGTTATTTTTTTGGTTGTTATTTTTTGTCACTATGTGAGAAATATAGCAGAAAAAGCCATTTTCTGGAACATATATTATTAATAATTTCTATTTAATTGTCACTGTCCTTGCTCAAAAGAAGTAAGGAAATATTGTTTTGTCTGTAGTTTAAAATTAACTCATTCTATCCTGATGAGTCAATCTATAATTTTAAAGCTGAAACATTTGGCTTACACCATATATAATAACATTAATTAATGTGATTTTATGGACTATATTTGCCTTCTTTTTTTTCTCCTATGTTCAAATTACATTATAATAAACACATCATACTAGCCTTAGTAAGTGAAAAATATAAATCAAAGGAGGCCCATTAAAGAAACATGTTAGAAAAATATTTGGTACTTAAATATTGGAATTGCTTTTGAACCAGAATTTCACTGACCCACTCATTTGAAGATGATTTTCTTTCAATCTTTCTCATTTCATTGGTAGGTTTGTTTTTAAAGATCTTGATAAGTCAAAGAAAACCTTTCTAATACATTTCATGAACTAAGAGGGGCAGGATAAAATATAATTGTCTATCTTAGGAAAATTTCCTTTCAATGTGAAGCCAAAAGAAAAGATTTCCTTCCACATCCATTTTACAAACATCATTTCATGTAGCTATGCCTCTGGTTTTCATACAGTTGCCTTCTTGAACTTTAAACATTTACAAAGTATATGGTTAGATAGAAATATCTAGAATCCCATTTCATTGGAGTAAACATTCTTACCAGATCACGTGTCTTCATTTTCTACCTACTTATTGAGGCTGTCCCTCCTGATCATGGCTACTGCCATTTCTCCAGTTCGGATCTTTATCACTTGTCTTCTGGACAAATGAAGTAGCCTCTTAACTGATGCCCCTGCTCTCAGCTTTTCCTGCTTTGTAATGTATCCTTTTGTTTCTTTTCTCCTCAGATTATTTACAAAGAATTAATGGCCTGGCCAGGTATTCTTTTTTTTTATATGTAGTTTATATATGTATATACACACATGCATATATCTCTATTATTTTAGATTCTTTTCCATTACAGATTATTATAAGATATCAGGTATAGTTGCCTATGCTATACAGTAGATCTTTGTTGGTTATCTATTTCATTTATAGTAGTGCATATCTATTAATCCCAAACTCTTAATTATCTCTTGCTTTTCTTTCCTCTTTGGTAACTATAAGTTTGTTTTCTGTGTCTGTGAGTCTATTTCTGTTTCTTAAATAGGTTCATTTGTGTCATATTTTAGATTCCACATATTATTGATCTCATATGATATTTGTCTTTCTCTTTCGACTTACTTCACTTAGCATGATACTCTCTAGATCTATCCATCTTGCTGCAGATGGCATTATTTCATTCCTTTTTATTCCATTGTATATATGTACCACATCTTCTTTATCCGTATATCTGTTGATGGACATTTAGGTTGCTTCCATGTCTTGGCTATTGTAAATCATACTTCTATGAACACTGGGATGCATGTATCTTTTCAAATTATGATTTTCTCTGGCTAGTGCCCAGAAGTGAGATTGCCAGATCATATGGAAGTTCTATATTTAGTTTTTTGAAGGAACCTCCATAATGTTCTCCATCATGGTTGCACCAATTTATTTTCCTACTAACAGTGTAGGAGGGTTCCCTTTTATCTACATCCTCTCCAGCACTTATTGTTTGTAGATTTTTTGATGATGGCCATTCTGACTGGTGTAAGGTGATACCTCATTGTAGTTTTGATTTGCATTTTTTTAATAATTAGTGATATTGAGAATTTTTTGTATGTGCTTTTTGGCCATCTGTTGATCTTCTTTGGAGAAATGTCTATTTAGACCTGACAATTTTTAATTGGGTTTTTATTTTTTGATATAAAGCTGTGTGAGATTTTTGTATTTTTAGAGATTAAGTCCTATCAGTCACTACATTTGCAAAGGTTTTCTTCCATTCTGTAGGTTATCTTTTCATTTTGTTTATGGTTTCCTTTTCTCTGCAAAACCTTTTGAATTTAACTAGGTCCCACTTATTTATTTTTGCCTTTATTTTGATTACTCTTGGAGGTGGATCTAAAAAAATATTGCTACAATTATGTCAAAGAGTGTTCTGCCTATATTGCCCTCTAAGAGTTTTATAGTATTTGGCCTTATAAGTCTTTAATCCATTTTGAGTTTATTTTTGGGCGTGGTGTAAGAGAATGTTCTACTTTCATTCTTTTACATGTAGCTGTCCAGTTTTCCAAACACTGCATATTGAAGAGGCTATCTTTTCTCTATTGTATATTATCTTCTTTTTCATATATTTATTGACCATATGTGTGTGGGGGTTTATTTCTGCGCTTTCTATGCTTATCCACTGATCTATATGTCTGTATTTGTGCCAGTACCATACTGTTTTGATGACTGTAGCTGTGTAGTATAGTTGAAAGTCAAAGAGCCTGATTCCTCCAGTTCCATTTTGCTTTCTCAAGATTGCTTTGACTACTGGGGGTCTTTTCTGTTTCCACACAAATTAAAATTTTTTTTCTAATTCTGTGAAAAATGTCATTGGTAATTTGACAGAGATTACATTGAATCTGTAGATTGCCTTGGGGAGTATAATCACTTTAATTATATTGATTCTTCTAATTCAAGACCATGATATATCTTTTCATCTGTTTGTGTAATCTTTGATTTCCTTTAGAAGAGTCTTATAATTTTCAGGTCTTAGGAATCTTTGGGTAGGTTTATTCTTAGGTATTTTATTCTCTTGATGTGATGGTAAATGGGATTGTTTTCTTAATTTCTCTTTCTGATATTTCATTGTTAGGGTATAAGAATGCAAGTGATTTCTGTGTATTAATTTTGTATGCTGCAACTTTACTGAATTTATTAATGAGCTCTGGTAGCTTTCTGGCAGCATCTTTAGGATTCCTATTTTAATCCAGAGTCCCCCCAATTTATTTGTACAAAAACATATTAAAAAAAATTAACATATTGTATTTTCTCTCAGAACAAGTATTGAAAAAATATCCTTTGGGAAATGAGATCCTATGCCTTTAGTAGAGTTATCTCTTAAAAATAATACTCTTTATTTTTAAATTAATCTTATTATTTATTTGTTGATAAATGTTTTTTGGAATTCTTACATGTTTGAGACATTCTTCCAGGTGCTTGAACTTGAAAGATGCCTCAAACTTAAGTTCTGACCTCAGGAAAGTTGCAGACTTAGAGGGGAAATATGTGCTTGTTTTGACAACATATGTATTAATATAAGAGCAGTACAGAGAGAACTGGCACAAATCCTATACAAGGATTATATGAAAATTTATGAGGAATTTCACATTTTTCTCTTAAATGTTTATACTTTCATTTTAAAAGAATGATCAAGGCAAGGATATGCTCTTTCATCATTTCTATCCTAAATTGTAGTAGAAGTTTAAGAAAGTGAAATAAGGCAAGAAAAGGCATAAAGATTAGAAAAAAGAATTAAAACTGTTAATATTTGCAGATCACATGATTGTATAGTGAATCATAAAGAATATACAAAACATCTACTAGACCTAATAGTGAGTTTAGCAAGGTCACTGTATACAAAGTTAATATAACCAGAGGAAATATTTAGAAAATCAAAATTTTGAAGTTCCATTTAAAGTTCCATTTATAGCATCAAAAAACATATACCCTTTAAGGATAAATGCAGCAATACATTAAAAACCTCTACATTGAATCCACAAAAGATTAACAAGAACAAAGAAATCATTAATAAAGGGTGAGATATACTATGCTCATGGATTGGAAGATTCAACGCAGTTGAAATGTCAGTTCTCTTCAAGTTGTTGTGCAGATTTAATACAAGTTAATCATGAAGTTATAAAAGCCATTCCAAAATTCACATGGAAGTGCAAATAACCTAGAAGAGTGAAAACAACCTTGAAAAAGAAAAACAATATGGGAAGGCTTACATTCTTAACTTCAAGGGTTACTTGTTATGAAGCTAAATTAATCAAGACTGTATGGTATTTATGAAAGGATAGTTAAATAAAATGGAATAGAGAACCCAGAAATACATCCACAGTCACATAGTCAACAGATTTTTGACAATACTACTGGAGAAATTCAGTAAATGATGCTTGGACAACTGAGAATAACATGGAAAAAAATAACTTTGGCTTCTACATCATGCCATATGTTAATTTGGATCATAGACCTAATTTTAAAATCTAAACTTATAAAGCTTATAAAAGAAAACCTAAGAAAATATCTTCACTACTGAGGATTTGGGGAGATATTATTTTCAAAATGTATTTGGCACAAAACAAAGAATTCGTATCCAACAATTCAGTAATAAAAAGACAAATAATTCAATGAAAAAGACCTGAACAGAGACTTCACAAAGGAGAAAATATATATGGCCAATGAGTAAATGAATAAAAGTTTCAACACCGTTAGTCAGCAGAAAAATGCAATTTAATCCAAAGTGTTATCACACATTTAGCAGAATGGTTAAATTTAAAAAAGGCCAATGACAGTAAATGTTGTCAAGGATATAGAGCAAGCAGATACCTCATGCATTGATGATGGAGTGTAAAATAGTACAATTAATTTGGAAAACCATTAGTTTTTTTTCTTCAAGTTGAGCATATATCTTCCTATGGTTTAACAATCTCAGTGCTAGGAATTTTCCCAGGAAAAATGAGAAAATATTTCCACACAAGACTTCTTAGGAAATATCCATAGGAGAGTTATTCAGAATAGCCCCAAAATAGAAACAGCCCAAATGCCTATAATGAAAGAATAGAAAAATAATTTTTATATATTCATGTAATAGAATAATATTAATCAACAGAAATTCAAAGCTATTGACCCATAGAACAGTATGAATCTTTCAGACAATATACTAAGCAAATGCAACCAGAAACAAAAGAATATACATTGTATGATTACCTAAGTGTGGATTCCTAGAGCAGGAAACACTAACCTACAGGGACAGGGTATTTACTGGGAAGAGAAAAGAGGGAAATTTCTACAATGAGAAAACCTTATTTCTATGTCCTAGTAACAGTGCGAATTACATGGATGTAGGCATTTATCAAAATTCACTGAATTGTACACTTAAAATTTATATATTTTACTACAGTAATTTATCATATAAAATTTATCATTAAAAAATCCAAATATTAAACATGCTTAGCAGAAATTATTTTCACAAGGGTATGGACAAACAATTCTAAAATAACCCTCTGTGGGTTCTGTGATTGAGCAAATAAGTAAACATATTGATAATAATGGGCACCAGATTTTTCTCTGTTGGAGTTATAAATACTGAAGAAGGAGATGTAAATAAAGGGATGTTGTACTGGAATTGGAATTATCAAGTAAATTCTTTTTTTTTTTTTCTTTCTAGGCCCATACCTGCAGCATATGGAAGTTCCCAGGCTAGGGGTCAAATCGGAGCTGCATCTGCTGGCCTACACCACAGCCACAGCTGCAGCAACATGGAATCCAAGCAGCATCTGCATAATTATCATAACCTACACCACAGCTCATGGCAATGCCAGTTAGGATCATTAGCCCACTGAGTGGGGCCAGGGTTTGAACCCAAATCCTCATGAATACTAGTCCAGTTTGTTACCACTGAGCCACAATTGAAACTCCATCATTTTTTATATATAAATAGTTAGATACAGAAGTGTGTGTGTGTGTGTGTGTGTTCATGTGTGTGAATCTGTTGTTTCCCCTAGCTCTGAACACTGAAAGATGTTGAAATTTATGAAATACTAGTAGCAACAAGCAGAGCTAGTATTCAGATATTGGCTCCTAAATACCATTGTCCACTGAAAGGTACAAGGGTTGCTTGGAAGAAAGATTAGTTTCATGGCGAAAGCTAAAATAAAATACAAAATGTGTTATTCAAGAAAGTAAGAAAGCAGCTGAAGAATGTTGAAGACATGGCAAAAGAGAAAAGGCTGATCCAAAATCAGGAGCAATTTGAGTATCAATATAAATAGTGCCTAGACATAGGATGATAGTCCACAGAATAAAATTAAAATATGCAAGTCCAAAAAAATAAAAATAAATGCAAGTCCAAACTAATATAAAAATAAATGAATGAATGAATACTTCAGGTGATGGGGTGGTGGAGGGAAGGAACCTAGGGCAGACATCAGACCCCAGCAGAGGAGAGGCACATCTGCTTTTCCCTACATCTTGTTGCTGCTCACACTTTCCCCTCTGCTTGACACAGCCTTCCTTGTCCTCACCAGCTTGTTGTCTGCTTCCCTCACTCTTCCTTAAGGTCTAACTGTATATCACTTCCTTTGGGAAGGTTTCTAGAATTCTTAGAAGCATCTTCATGAAGTAATTATTAACCATTTGTTGTCCATCTTGCTTTTCATTGTTCCTTTCTCTCTCAGCATAAGCAGCAGGAATTCTGTTCATGTTTCTTAAGAGCCTCTCTTTTCTGCTAGGTTCATGTTGACTTCTGTACTTCCTGCCTCCTTCCCCACTGGTAAGCACTTAAGCTTTAACTTATTTTTTAAAAATGCTTTCCTAAGAAGGATGCTATAACGTTAATTACGTTGTATTAAATTGTATCCCATCTATTGGTGGTAAGCTATGAAAATGAAAGTAATAGGGGTCAATTAAGTAAAAAAAAATTAGTTTATCTTCATGCCAGCTGTGAAAAATGCATAAGACTGGCTGGGAGCCAGTCCCCGAGGCCCTGTAAGGTACATCTCTCCACCTGCTTGCAGGGCAAACTTTTCAAAGGAAAAAATATCAGCAGATGACTGTGGCTCTCCTTCTGTGCTAGGATTCAGAGATGATGATGATGTTGGTGATGATGATGATTGTTATTATCATTATTACTTTGCTCCCTGACTGGACAGTTCTGAATTGGGTTCTGTGACAATAGATGGCTCTGTCACTAGTTGGGCCAAATGAGTCACAGTGATTCCCGCAAAGATGGGTGTCAAACAGCCATGGAGGTATCCGGATGCCTGCTCACTCAGGACCGGAAAGCAACCTTGTGCTGAATTCCAGGACTCCCTTCCCCTTTCCTTGGCTCTTGCTGAAAATAAAACTTACAGAAGCCACCCAGCATCCCCCCACCCAGCCCATCAATCATCATTCTTTCTGAAGATTAGATACAAAAATAATAGATCAAAAAGAAGTAGAGTCCTCTGAGGAGGATAGATTATTCCCTCATGTGGTTAGACTCTAGGGGACAGGCCAGTTAAAACATAGTAACATGTTACAGGTGGTAACCTCTCTGATGCTCATGGACCTACCAGCCTTTGGAGAGTTTTGCCTTTACAGGCATCATAGCCCTAACTACCTCAGCTGGTTGAGTGTGGTCATGTTGCTGTAATGACAACTGACTTGCACACTGAGGCTAGATGAACACCTGTTTGAGACAAAACCCCAGACATATTCAGTTCCTGAAGGTATACAGAGCCCCAGGGAAAGAAGGATATAAGGGACCTTGGAAAAACTTCCATTGCTGGCATTATCCTCTGTATTTTTAGAGGATTCCTCAGATCTGTTTTTTTTTTTTTTTTAATGTTTCGTAATCATGGGAAGTACTATATATTGTAAACATTTAATTATAATTGATATTGATATGGTTATTTCCAATTTACATGATGGGATCAGATCTTCAATCTAGGCATATTCTCATTCTGGGTCATAGGTATGATACCTACAGAGAAGATATATTAATTTCCATTTTATAAGTGAAGAAACAGAGACTTAGAGAGGTGGAAATATTTTCCATTGTAAAAGAAAGAGAATTATGTAATAATGAGTTGAAAATAAGGAGTCATTAGAAAACTGAGTGGCCGGTAAACTCCATCTTGGGTATTTGAAGAAAATGTAATAAAATAGAGGGAAGGGGCATAATTGGTATTATCTGGCCAAATGATCTCAGTAGAAGATGTGTTAAAAAAGGCTGGGGTGGATTAAATCTACACCCCATTACCTGTAGGACTTGGAAGTGAGATGATCCAGGATGTTGCTGGGCTCTGTCTAGAGATTTTTGGGACCTAGAATTTTTAGGACTTGCAGATTTTTTGGACCTAGGAGAATGGGAGACATGATGAGATTGCAGATAAATCAAGGTACTTCTATCACATTAACAAAACCATTTCCCAGCTCTTTTCCATGTAGGATACAATTTTGTTCTTTCCTCTGTACTTCCTGTCTCTTCCCTCCTTGAGCCCAATCATGTTGCTGTAACGACAACTGACTTGCACACTGAGGCTAGATCCCTTCTTACTCCATGTCAGGCATTGATGATGTCTCATTCAGCACTGATTACTTGTAGGGAAGTTTTAACTTTCTAAAGCTCTGTTTTAGGCTCAAGAGAAAAAGAGCTGGAATAAGAGATCAGTTTCAGTTTTTGCTACTATTGAGGGTAAATAAAGATTTTGGGGTTAATAGATGCAAACTATTGCTTTTGGAATGGATTAGCAATGAAGTGCTTCTGTGTATCACTGGGAGCTATGTCTAGTCACTTATGATGGAGCATGATAATGTGAGAAAAAAGAATGTATACATGTATGTGTAACTGGGTCACCACACTGTACAGTAGAAAAAAATTGTATTGGGGAAATAACAATAAAAAAACAAATAAAAGACTTTATGAAATAGGAGAAAGGTGAAGAAGAGGAGAGTACAAAAGAATGTTGGATAATGATGGAGCCCAGCAAAGAGACCTTGAGTCTTTCTCTTTACTTTCTCCATGCTTCATCTCCCATCTATGTTTAATCCCAGAGGACATTCTAGAATACCTAGAGAATTTGGAGATTTGAATGTAAATTAGAACTATGTAAATTTTCATCAGTAGCACCTGGGATGGAGGCCGGACCTAAGTATTTCTGTGCCCAGATGGAGCAGAAGCAATCTTTATAATCAGACAATAAATCAGAATATTTCACCCTGAGGTCAGCCTATTGTCTTGTTGTCTTTAAAGAGTGTGCTAGTTTAGTCGGAGGGTAGGTCAAAGTTCAGACACCTGGGGGAAGGACAGAAAATTAACCAAAGTTTATTTAGCAAGCTTTTCATTCTGATTGAACAGTGAGGACAAAACAGTTCAGCTAATCATTTATGAGGCAAAGAACTGGAACTGGAACTCTGCCTCCCTTTTCACAGGTAATCCATGAGTCTTATCTAAGTCATATACAGAAAGGTGGTTCTTTGAAATAAGCAATTTCCCAGAACACAAAAGAGTAAGGGTATTTCTTTAATATTTGCTGTTTTCCAGGATTTTATCACTCAAATAAAGTTCAACATTTAAAAAAAATTTATTTTCTGATTTTAATTTTTTTCCATTATAGTTGATTTATGGTGTACTGTCAATTTCTACTGTACAGCAAAATGACCCAGTTATATATCTATCTATCTATCTATAGATAGATAGATTCTTTTTCTCACTTTATCCTCCATCATGTTCAGCATTTTTTTTTCTTTTTAGGGCTGTACTCACAGCACATGGAAGTTCTCAAGCTAGGGGTCAAATCAGAGCTATAGCTGCAGGCCTACACCATAGCTGCAGCAATGAGAGATCTGATTGACATGATATGAGCATGACACCACAGCTCATGTCAATGCTGGGTCCCTGACCCACTGAGTGAGCCCAGGGCTTGAACCTGCATCCTCATGGATACTGGTCAGATTTGTTTCTGTTGTGCCGCAATGGGAACACAATGTTCAGCATTTTCAATGGACCCTGAGTAAACCACAAAAATGGATCCAGAATGGTCACCTCTAAGACTTACACTTGAACTTTAAAAATGAAGAAAAAAGAAGAAGAACAGAAGGAAGGGGAGGAGAAGCCATCACTTTAGCAGCACTTTGGGAAAAAATTAAAGATTCCTAGTAGAGCAAAATACTGACCTCATATGTCTTATCAAAATTAAATACAAAAAGGCTGAAGAGGAACAAGATACCCAAGTAGAGCATATGAGCCAAAGGTTGTTTAGCCACCAACTTTCTATTTAGTATATGAAATCTCCGAACAGTTTTGGTGATGCTTGAGCTCAGAGAATATTGTGCCATTGAACCCTTCTTAAGGGAATTACTAGACAATGAATTTTGGCCAAGTAAGAAGTATGTAGGTAGACAGTAGCCAAAGGACTGGAAATAAATATTGAATGTATTTACCTCAGTACCCAGACAATAACAAATGTGGAAGCTAAGACGTCAGAATAAAATATAAATATAATGTGCCTTGAATATATAAAATTATACAACCAAAACCGGATAGGCAAGGGAGAAAGAAGCTAAGAAATTAAGTAAAATTTTTATATGTTTTGTTGAAAGTAAACACAATTAGTAACCAAAGTCAGAAGAGAGAGAAGAGGGAGTAGAGGGAAAAGAGGAAGAGAAAATATCCTAATTTTTAATCATTATTTATAGCAGGGATATAGTTAAAAGAAGTACACGACTTAGGGTATAATATTAATATTTATTATTATAAAGGTAATGGCTAAAGAAAAACCTAATTTGAATGGAAGAAAAATAACACTCAAAAAGCAAAGATAATAGACTTTATAATGAAAGACTTTAAAATCACGAGGAAAATGTAATACAAATAATAACATGGAACAAAGACAAAACAATTTTTATATCAATAACTCACTTATGAAAAGGCTTACTTAGCTTTTAAAAGAAGAGAATTTCCCAGATGGGTTATAAAACCCCATTCGATGTTCTGTGGCATGGGCTTACCTATAAATTACTTTAGTAAGGCTGAAAAATGAAAGAATGAAAAAAAAAAAAGGCTGGAAAATAAAAATAAAGCAGAGACTTCAGCCAAATTGCATCAAAAAAGAAAACCTCACAGTGCAAAAGCGTGTAACTCACAGTGAACATAACTCAGTTATGAATATCTATGCACCAAACGTTCATAAAGTATAAATTGCAGGCGATAGAAGCATAAATAGACAAAAGCACTAGTGGGAAACATTAATTCACCTCTCTTGGTCCATGTCAGATCAAGTGGCTGGAAATAATTAAGTATATAGAATATTGAAACAACATAAATAAGAAAGTAGAGCTAATTGATAAGATAATTATGTACCTTATTAATTTTGAATCAACCTGGGAATATGTGGAAAAATAGGCCACATATTAGACCACCAGGAAATCCTTAATCTATTCTGAATTATAAATAAATAGGAATCTCAGGTACAACCTTCTCTAATCCCCATGCAATAAAACTAGACAACAAAAAGCCCTGTTATCTGTAAACAGTAAGAACATTTTCTTAAAGTCTACGTTGAAGAATAAGTAAAAAATGAGATTACATCATATATAGCAAAAATATAATAAGGACAGAATCTATGGGATGCAGTTAAAACAGGGTTTAGAAGAAGACTCATAATCTTAAAATACTTAAAGTCCATAAAAAATGGAGTCATGGATAGATACCCAAATCAGAAAAGTTAGAGAAGGAAAAAATTAAACTGAAGGAAAGCAGAGAAAGTTTGGTGGATTGAATGTTGGTCCCACTTGTTCAGCTCTCCCTGTATTTGTCCTCTGTCTCTGGACTGAGTGATCAGACTTGCAGCTTTCCTTGAACAAATGGGAGATCAGCAGATGGGCAAGTAGAGGTTTGAAGTGCACTTACATAGAAGAGCAAGCCCTCTGTGTTTCTCCCATTGCCTTGAAACAGCATGTCTCAACTGACCTGCTGGTTTAGGAAGAGGGTGAGAGATACACAGAGGAGAGCAGCACAGGCTGACCCATAGCATGAAATTGAGCTGCTGCAGCCACCAAAGCCTGGAGAGGATCTGCCCTGCCAACACTATGGTGCTATTACTCTGACAACACGGATTAATTTACTAAAAAATAAAATAATGGCAAATTTTATTTGTTTTTATTTTCAAAATTTATTTCATTTTGATTTCTAGGATTTCATTTTTAAAAAACTGTAAGAAAATGCTAATCTCAGAGAGAGAGAGGGAACACTCTATAGAAAAAGTAGAAAAAGTTATAAGGAGGGGAAATATTTTTAGGAATAGAGGGAACTTAAAACTCAGCAAAATAATTTTACTGGAGTAAATTTGAAAACTTAGATGAAATGTTTTATTTTCCAGGAATACAGATGAAATAGGAAATTTAAATAGACTGATTCCATATAAGAGAGTTAACACTTCCAGAAAGCACCAGGCCGAATAGGTTCATAAAAGAAGTCTGTTTAGTAAACCTTAAGGAGTAGATAAGTTATATTATTTAAACTTATCCAGTGAGTTAGAAAAATTTAAAGAATTCAAATTATTTTTGCAATGAATGTGATACAGATACCAAAATCTAACAAATATGGCACAAAAGAGAATGCTGAAGAACAATCTTATGTGTATCAATGCAAATGTTCTAAATAAAACACTGGCTAATAGAATCTAACAACACTTAAAATACACTAGGCACCTAATGGATTTCATTCCATAAATGCAAGGATGGTTCCATATTAGGGTATTTATTAATATCATTCATTATATTGATATGCATAAGCAGAAAAAAAATGATAATATGTAAGATTCCCAAAAGACATTTGACAGAGTCCAATACTCGTTTGGGATTGAAAAACAACACACAAGATAAGAACAGATACAAGTTTCCTTAACACGATGATCTCACATCTATATCTCTGTCTATTTTTGTCTACATCTATCTCAGCACCAAAGCCACATTTTACTTACTGTGGAAATAAATTGGTTTCTATGCACAAAAAGCCATCAAATAGAACATTTAAGGAAGGAAAGAACTTCTTTACCAAAAAATATTAATAGAAAATGAAATAACTAAAAATAACTCTCAGGGAAAATGCGAAATGTGTGTATGAAGAATATGTTAAAATCTTCATGAAGGGCACACAAAAAAGGCCTGAAAAAAATGGAGAGGCTACGTTCTTGGTAGTACACTCCTACATCACAAATAAATCCAGTCTTCCAACATTAATTAATTTTTTATAATCTCAATAAAAATACCAAATTAAAAAAAAAGCTAGAAAATCTGGTGAAGTTCATATGGAAGGGAAAAAAAGGCAAGAATACTCAAGAAAAATTTTAATAAAAAGAACCCTTCCATATATGAATACATCATTAAAACAATGTGGTATTTATGAATAAATAGAAAACTAGTTGGATAAAATTCCAGAAATAGAACCAAATGCAGACAAAAATGCATTATATAATGAAGATGATATCTAAAATCTAGGAGAAATAGGTAAAATACTACTTACATGATATGTCACATCATATGAAATACAAAAAGATCAAAGATTAGAATGTAAAAATGTGAAATGATAAAAATACTAGAAGAAAACATAGATTAATTCCATTATAATCTTGGCATGAGGAAAACCTTTCTCTAACTTAAAATCCAGAAGCCATAAAAGAAAACATTGATAAATTCAATTGCATTCAAACAAACAAAAACTCCCACTTTTACATGGAAAATGAAATCACCACTAGCAACAATCAAAGATAAAGAAGAGTGGGGCTTATATACATATATATTTGGTCTTACAGACAAAAGCTCATATCTCTTTAAATATGATGTTGAGAACATCAATAACATAGAAAAATGAGCAAATAATACATATAAATATAGATAATTAATGGGAAAGCAAATATAAATGTTTTCTAAAACACATAAGATGCTCAATCTCATTTATAATATGAAAAATATACATTAAAACTGCACTAGAATATCTATTTTAACCATTGCATTGGAAAAATTGAACAATTTGATAGCACCTTTTGTTGGCAAATGTTGTGGACAAGCTATGGTGATAAAGGATATTGACTCAAACTAATATGGTTACTAAGGGTAATTTGGCAATATTTGCAAAAATTAAAAATCTATTTACCAAAAAAAAAAATCTATTTACCTTTGACCTGGCCGAATCACATTTCTACTTTTTATTTTACAGGTATACTATTTTTTTTTTGTCTTTTTTGCTATTTCTTGGACTGCTCCAGGGGTACGTGGCGGTTCCCAGGCTAGGGGTCAAATCAGAGCTGCAGCCTCCGGCCTACGCCAGAGCCACAGCAAGGCGGGATCCGAGCCAGAGCCACAGCAAGGCGGGATCCGAGCCGCGTCTGCAACCTACACCGCAGCTCAGGCAACGCTGGATTGTTAACCCACTGAGCAAGGGCAGGGACCGAACCGCAACCTCATGGTTCCTAGTCGGGTTCGTTAACTACTGCGCCAGGATGGGAACTCTCAGGTATACTATTTTTGACATGAAATCTCATTATATGCAGTGCAAAATAATGCATGCAGAATGCTATTCATGAAAAATGATGCATGCAGCAGGTTTTATAATAGAAAATTTTTGGAAATCACTTGACTATCCACCAGTATTGAACTAGTTAAATGAATTAAAATATGTAACTTTACAAAGGAATATAATGCTTTAAAAAAGAGTATAAAATACTTTAAAAAGGAGTATAAAAGTATGAAGGAACAATATGTATAGATATACAGAAAAGTCATTAGGGTAGATATATGCTAAAAGTGTATGTGTGAATAGTCGTATGTTTAAATATATTCATATGTTTACTTTTAAGTAAAAAGTGATGTTCAAGCATTTGGATTTAAAAAGAAAAAAGATATGTATATCATGCAATATTTTGTCTGTAATAGAGAGTATAAGAATATGTGTGTATATGTGTGTGTATTTATTTACTTGCATGCAAATATAAAAACATCAGTGGAGGAGCTCCCATTGTGGCTCAGTGGGTTAAGGGCCCAACATAGTCTTTGTGAGGATATGGGTTCAGTCCCTGGCTTTACTCAGTGGATTAGGTGTCTGATTGCTGCAAGCTGTGGCACAGGTCGCAGATGCAGGTCAGATCCTGTGTTGCCATGGCTGTAGTTCGATATGACTCCTGGCCCCAGAACTTCCATATACTGCAGGTGTGGCCTAAAACAAAAAACAAAAACATTGGTAGAAACACCAAAAAACAGTAATAAATTTATCTGTCAGGTATGGGAATCAAGATAGGACTGGGCATATAAAGGCAAGGGTAGAAGAAAGAAAGGCTTTCACTCTCTATCACTTCACATTTTTTTTTATTGTTATTTCCCCAATACAATTTTTTTCTGCTATACAGCATGGTGACCCAGTTGCACATACATGTATACATTCTTTTTTCTCCCATTATCATGCTCTGTTGTAAATAACTAGTCATAGTTCTCAGTGCTACACAGCAGGATCTCATTGCTAATCCATTCCAAAGGCAATAGTTTGTACCTATTAACCCCAAGCTCCCAAAACATCCCACTCTCTCCCCCTCCCCCTAGGCAACCACAAGTCTATTCTCCAACTCTGTGATATTTTTTTTTTCCCTGTGGAAAGGTTCATTTGTGCTACATATTATATTTCAGATATTAGTGATATCATATGGTATTTGTCTTTCTCTTTATGACTTACTTCACTCAGGATGAGAGTCTCTAGTTCCATCCGTGTTGTTGCAAATGGCATTATTTTTTCTTTTTGATGGCTGAGTGTGTGTGTGTATATATATATCACATCTTCTTAATCTAATCATCTGTCAATGGACATTTGGGTTGTTTCCATGTCTTGGCTATTGTGAATAGTACTGCAGTGAACACATGGGTGCGTGTGTCTTTTTTTTCTATTTATTTATTTATTACTTTTTGTTATTATTATTTTTTAATACTTATTTCCCCAATACTTTTTTTCCCCTACTGTACAGCATGGTGTGTCTTTTTTAAGGAAAGTTTTGTCCAGATACATGACCAAGAGTGGGATTTCTGGGTCATATGATAGTTCTATGTATAGTTTCTAAGGTACCTCCATACTGTTCTCCATAGTAGTTGTAACTGCTTAACATTCCCACCAACAGTGCAGAAGGGTTCCCTTTTATACACACCCCTTCTAGCACCTGTTATTTGTGGACTTATTAATGATGGCCATTCTGGCTGGTGTGAGGTGGTATCTCATGGTAGTTTTGATTTGCATTTTTCTAATAATCAGGGATGTTGAGCTTTGTTTCAAGTGCTTGTTGGCCATCTGTATATCTTCCTTGGAGAAATGTCTATTCAGGTCCATTGCCCATCTTTCAATTGGGTTGTTGGCTTTTTTTGCTGTTGAATTGTATAAATTGTTTGTACATTTTAGAGATTAAGTCCTTGTCAGTTGCATCATTTGAAACTTTTTCTCCCATTCTGTAAGTTGTCTTTTTGTTTCCTTTGCTCTGCAAAAGCCACATGATCATCTCAATAGATGCAGAAAAAGCATTTGACAAGGTCCAACATCCATTCATGATCAAAACTCTTACCAAAGTGAGTATAGAGGGAACATTCCTTAGCATAACCAAAGCCATTTATGACAAACCCACAACAAATATAATACTCAATGGAAAAAACTGAAAGCCTTCCCATTAAAATCTGGAAAAAGACAAGGATGCCCATTCTCACCACTGTTATTCCACATAGTACTGGAAGTCCTAGCCACAGCAATCAGACAAACAGAGAAATAAAAGGCGCCCAAATAGGAAGACAAGTGGTAAAACTGTCACTGTATGCAGATGACATGGTACTATATATAGAAAACCCCAAGGACTCAACCTAGAAACTACTTGAATTGATCAACAAATTCAGCCAAGTGGCAGGATATAGGATTAACATTCAGAAATCAGTCACATTTCTGTGTACTAAAAATGAAATATTAGAAAAGGAATGCAAAAATACAATACACCCCCAAATACAATTACACCCCCAAAAATCAAATACCTGGGTATACAACTGACCAAGGAGGTGAAAGGCTTATATGTTGAGAATAATAAAACATTAATCAAGGAAATTAAAGAAGATGTAAAGAAATGAAAAGATATTCAGTGTTCTTGGGTTGGAAAAATTAATATTGCAAAAATAGCCATACTACCCAAAGTCATCTGCAGATTCAATGCAATCCCTATCAAATTACCCATGACATTTTTCACAGAACTAGAACAAACAATACAAAAATTTATATGGAACCACAAAAGACCCAGAATTACCAAAGCAATCCTGAGGAACAAAAACCAAGCAGGAGGCATAATTCTCCCAGACTTCAGGCAATATTAAAAAGCTGCAGTCATCAAGACAGTGTGGTACTGGTACCAAAACATACACACAGACCAATGGAACAGAATAGGGAACACAGAAATAAACCCAGACACCTATGGCCAATTAATCTTTGGCGAAGGAGGCAAGAACATAAAATGGGAAAAAGACAGTCTATTCAGCAAGCATTGCTGGGAAACCTGGACAGCTGCATGCAAAGCAATGAAACTAGAACACACCCTCACTCCATGCACAAAAATAAACTCAAAATGGCTGAAAGACTTAAATGTAAGACAAGACACCATCAAACTCCTGGGAGAGAATATAGGCAAAACATTCTCTGACATCAACCTTACAAATGTTTTCTCAGGTCAGTCTCCCAAAGCAACAGAAATAAGAGCAAAAATAAACCAATGGGACCTAATCGCTTCACATTTTTTCTTTATGAACACATGGATGTATTATCAATTTAAAAAAAAAACTTTAGTGAAGAATAAACATAACCACCAGAAAAAAGCACCAATGGGGAGGGGTTAGATACATCAAACTATAAAAAGCAGACTAATGGATGAGTACAAAAGAAGAAAGGACAAAATCAGTCCCATAAGCTTTGATGTAGCCTATAGTTTAGAGATCAAAATCCAGTGCCCTACTGGCTGAATTTAGCACACAGATTTTTTTTTTCTGGCAGGAACACTATTTTTTAAAATTAGATCATAGTTGATTTACAGCATTGTTTCAATTTCTGCTGTACAGCATAGTGACCTGGTCATACTTATGAATACATTTTCTCATATTACCTCCCATCATGTTCCATCCCAAGAGACTGGTACTGTGCTGTACAGTAGGATCTCACTGGTCATCCATTCTAAATGTAATGGTTTGCATCTATCAAGTCCAATGTGATTCTTATTGTCTATGTGAGCCTCCACTTTCCAGTTAGCCATGGTCACTAACCATCTATTATTTTATGCCAGATGCTAAAAAGCATTTGCATTACAATCTCTGATGTAGAGTCACTTGTGACCAGATATTCTCATCATAGGCTACAGAAAACATTATCTTTTCCAGAGCAATCACTGAGACCCTTTCACTGTAGGAGAGCTATCAGATCCTAAAACTCAAAGTTTTAGATGATTTAAAAAACCAGGTGAGGGATAATCCTTTCTTACTTCCCCAGGAGTCAGGGGACCTAGACAGGTTGGGAAGAAAAATCTGTGTTGCCACCACCTGTAACATATTTGACCTGTTTGTGAAAAGCTTTTCATAAAAGAACCAAATGTTCCCCTTAACATTTACTTAAAAAATTAGAAAATGCGTTAGTAACAGCCTTATCTCCCAGATTTGCACAGGAAAGGACAACATGACCTTTTAAATATTCTTTTTTAGTTAATTCTTAGGATAAAGACTGAGAAAAGAAATTGAGAATAAATATTGGAAAAAATATGACTGTTAAACAGCCAAACCTGGAAGAGTGGGGCCCACAAAAGGGAAAGTAATTGATAGATGAATAATACAATGTGTAAAGATGTATTAGTGTTTTCATTATT
Organism: Phacochoerus africanus; assembly: GCF_016906955.1. Lineage (NCBI taxonomy): Eukaryota > Metazoa > Chordata > Mammalia > Artiodactyla > Suidae > Phacochoerus > Phacochoerus africanus. The sequence goes on along the minus strand of NC_062544.1, from coordinate 86,411,711 downwards.
TTGTACTATTTCTATTCAGTTGGAGCTGATTTCCATAGTAATATAGTTAGCTAAAAATCTGCCTTTGTATATAAGGTCTCCACAGAAAAAGCTAATATGAAAATGGCAATTTTTAAAACAATATTCTTTTTTGTTTAATAAAACTAATGTTTTCAAATCTGCTTTTATTAAAACACAATAAATACCATCAATTTTTGACATGAAATCTCATTATATACTGTAAATATTTATCACTTTCTAGGGGGAAAATTATGCAGTAGCTGACTTCTCATTGATTCACTCATAAAGCTGAGTTAGAAGTGAAGCTTCTTTTTATTTTCATAAAAATAAAAGGGACTCAGAATTTGACATCCATTCCATTTGGACTAGATAATCAGACAAAGCACAGATGGTGCATTTTTTGAGAGCACTTTTTTTTAGCATTACAAAAATTATAAAGTAATGTTAGCATAAAAACCTTCAAGGTAAGGTAAATGGAAAGCAGACAATGCTGACATAATATCCTGTTCTGTAATTAATTTTCTTACTAAATCTAAAGTTTGAGTATCAAATATTCCATTTAAAGGTGAGTAGGGCATATAACTTACACTGTTTTATGTATATTTATCTGAAAAGAAAATCTTTAGAATCAAATAGTTGCTGAAGGTAGAACACAAGACACATGTATAGTCTTGATGTTAACAAGCCCAGGACTCCTTGGGGACCAACATAACTCAATCATTGCTCAGATTCCCACAAACTTGTAGATTCTTGGTCATTGATCATTGATGTCAACAAAACTATAGATTTATGGGGTCTGACATAAATTTTGAGAGCCTGAAGAAAGCTAGATATTCACAGCTTCTACAAAGTTTTGAATTTAGGTTCAAGTTACAGATCCTCAGAAGTGCTCCCTCTAAGGATTCATGGACCACCAGTGAAGGGCTCCTAAAATAAATGATCTCTATAAGTACTCCAAACATTTTTATCCATTTATTATTTAGTGATCACATTCCTATTCTCTTCTCTATAAAAGCATCAGTCATTGTCCACCAGCAAGTTTTCTGATACTGAAGATCTAAAGCTGATTCCATCATGAACAGTCTTTTGCATATAATACTACCTCCCAGTTCTAGTCATAAATCTGTGGTTTCAGTTCCACTCCTGGAAACAAAAGAAAGTTAGACTTTATTAATTTTATCTCTCCTTTCTTCTGAGCTAATAGTGATGGAGGAGGAGAGAAAAGAAAGATTCAATCATATTTATTGAGCAAATATGGTTAAATAAAGTTTGAGACTTTAGACTGGAATGTTAATTTTTGAATATTTTTCCTTTTATGCCAATGCACTAAGTTATCCTTTTGGTGCCACATTGTAGTTTGGTGTTTCTTTTTTATATCTCCAGAATAGCATTTTTTGTTTTTTTTTTTTTGGTTTTTGTTTTGGTCTTTTTAGGGCTGCAACCAGGCATATGGAGGTTTCAAGCCTAAGGGTCAATTTAGAGCAGTAGCTGCTGGCCTATGCCACAGCCACAGCAACACTAAATCTGAGATGCTTCTGCAACATACACCACAGCTCATGGCAATGCCAGATCCTTAATCCACTGAGCAAGGCCAGGGATTGAACCTGCATCCTCATGGATGCTAGTCAGATTCATTTCCATGAACTCTGAAAACATTTTTTCTTTTATTATTTATTTATTTATTTATTTATTATTTATTTATTTATTTTCCCACTGTACAGCAAGGGGATCAAGTTATCCTTACATGTATACATTACAATTACATTTTTCCCCATCCTTTGTTCTGTTGCAACATGAGTATCTAGACAAAGTTCTCAATGCTATTCAGCAGGATCTCCTTATAAATCTATTCTAAGTTGTATCTGATAAGCCCAAGCTCCCAATCCCTCCATTAAATAATTTATGACCAAACCATCCAAAGAAGACCAAAAAAAATTAGCCTTAGAATAATATTCTGTATTTTGATTATTAAATGCTTACTTCCATTTTAAAAATGTACTATCATTTAGAAAAGAGAAGTTAACATCTCAGAGTTCTCAAAATTATTCTGATTTTTTAATGATCTCTTTTGAAGCTCAGAAAATCTTTTTTGTGGATGCAATTTGCCAATGAAACTACTCATGTGCAATCAATTTCTCCTTTAAATATAGTGGCTTTTCAATACTCAAATGATGTATTTTTAGCAATGCCATTTGCAGCAACATGGATGGACCTAGAGACTATAATACTAGGTGAAGTAAGTTAGAGAAAGACAAATATCATATGATATCACTTGTATGTGGAATCTAATTTAAAATGATACAAAATAACTTATCTATAAAACAAACATACTGATTTCAAAATCAAACTTATGGTTACCATAGGGAAAACCATTGGGGGAAGGGATAAATAAGGAGGATAAGAATAACATATACATATTACTGTATATAAAAATAGACACTACTGTATAAAAATAGATAATTAGCAAGGACCTACTGCATAGCACAGGGAAGTCTACTCAATATTCTGTAATAACCTATATGGGAAGAAAGAGTGGATATACGTATGTGTGTAACTGTTTCACTTTGCTGTACACATGAAACTAAGACAGCATTGCAAATCAACTATATTCCAACAAAATTAAAAAAATTTAAAAGGTACTAACTATCCACTTTATGAAAGCAATTATTTAATTATTCTGGACAACTCTCTCCCAGTAACAACAGGTATAACATCCTGGACTCAGACAAAGTCCATTTCAAATGCTGGCCTTCTCCATCCTTGACCATTATGCTTCCGGTGTTCCAGTCAGAGCCCAGGACTTTAAAAATAATGACCTGCATTGGGCCTGAACTTAGTACCTAGAGTATCATTTTTAAAATAGTGATAACCTTGAATGTGTTCTGGAGAAACTGGGTTAAGATAGCAAAATGAGAGCCTGTGGCTAACTTCCTTCCTGCTCAACATTTCTGGAAATGTTGATAATTTTAAAAAATAATTAAATAATTACTGTGTTAAAGGTGAAATAAAAAATCAGTTAATTAGACATTTCAAGAAATTCCTAAATAAGTCTAAAGCAGATAGAATTGGATTCATGGCAATAACTGAAGGTCATGACATATACAGAAACCTGTGCAGTTGTTCTACAGACATTCAAAACTAAGAAGCAAAGATTCAGTAGGAGGATGGGCACAAGGACAGGGTGAATGTGATAAATTGGGGAAATATGTCCTCCATGCCTAGGTAGCTTACTTTTTCCCTTCTGATCTGGTTCTGATGGACAAGTTAAAATAGCAAATGACTGGGAGAAGCTGATGAGTATTCAGGTATACAGAAACTTTGAAAAGGATTTTAAAATCTTCCGCAATCAGAATTACAGGAACTCTCTAGCTGGGAGTACATCATATCCCATTTACATATCACTTTTGGAGAAATAGCTATGAATAATGCTAAGCAGGATAACCCTTTTAAAAATCTCCTCAAAATAATGAGATATGTAGTATGTCTGAAAAGTCATTTTAGTCATGGGATAGAAATATAAAAATTTTAAGAGAAATTCCACCTAAAATTTGAAATTGTAAATAGAGAAAAGAAAAAATGAAAGAGAGGGAATAATTAAGAACAAAAAGGAAAATAATTTCAAAAGCTGAAGAAAGAAATGTTTCCTTCAGCTTTTGAAGTAAACTTAGTATCAAACAGAATGTATGCAATAATTTCACTTCAGGAGAAATTTTAAAAATGTTGAGGATAATAATAAACATATTTTCATGTGCCTATTTACTATCCATAGGTTTTCTTTGGAGAAATATTTATTTAGGTCTTCTGCCCATTTTTGGTTGTGTTTTATTTTGTTGTTGTTGAGTTGTACAAGTGATTTGTGTATTTTGGAGATCAGGCCCTTGTCAAAGATTTTCTCCCATTCTGTGGGTTGTCTTCCAAGGTTTTTTTTTTTCATGTTTTCTTTTGCTGTGCAAAAGCTTTTGAGTTTAATTAGGTCCCAATTAGTTTATTTTTGTTTTTATTATCATTATTCTAGGAGGTGGATCAAACAAGATGTTGCTGCAAGTCATGTCAAAGAGAGTTCTGTCTATGTTTTCCTCTAGGAGCTTTATAGTATCTGGCCTTATGTTTAGGTTTTTAATCCATTTTGTGTTTATTTTTTTATATGGTACTGGAGACTATTCTAATTTCAGTCTTTTACATGTAGCTGTCTAATTTTCCTAGCACTACTCATTTAGGAGACTATCTTTCCTCCACTGTGCATTCTAGCCTTCTTTGCCATATTCAGTTGACCATAGGTGCTTGGGTTTATCTCTGGGCTTTCTCTGCTCTTCCACTGACCCATATATCTATTTTTGTGCCAATGCCATACTGTTTTAATGATTGTAGTTTGTAATATATTCTGAAGTCAGGATACCTGATTCCTCCAGCTCCATTTTTCTTTTCAGTATTGCTTTGGCTATTTGGAGGTCTTTTTGTTTACATACAAATTTTAAAATATTTTGTTCCAGTTCTGTGAAGAATTTTATTGATAATTTGATAGGGGTTGCCCTGAATCTGTAGATTGGCTTGGGTAATATAGTCATTTTGACCATATTGCTTCTTGCAATCCAAGATCGTGGTATATCTTTTCATCTGTTTGTGTCATTTTTGATTTCTTTCATCAGTGTCTTATAGTTTTCAGAGTACATGTCTTTTGTCTCTTTAGGCAGGTTTATTCATAGGTATTTTATTATTTCTGATGTCCTGGTAAATGGCATGGTTTCCCTAATTTTTCTTTCTGATCTTCCATTGTTAGTATATAGAAATGCAAGAGATTTCTGTGTATTAATTTTATATCCTGCAGCCTTATGAAATACGTTGATGAAATTTATCAGTTTTTTGTGGTGTCTTTAGGATTTTCTAGGTATATTGTCATGTCATCTGCAAACAGTAATAGAGAGGAAATTTAGTTTTCAGAAAGAAAAAAATAGGTTTTCTTTTTTTCCCCCTTTTTATGGCTGCATATGGAAGTTCTCTGGCCAGGGATCAAATCTGAGCTGCCACTGCAACCTACGCCATAGTTGTAGCAATGCTGGATCCTTAACTCCCTGCACTGAGCCAGAGATCGAACCCACACTGCCCTGGAGACAGTGCTGGATTATTAACCCACTCTTCCTCAGTGGGTTTTCTGCAATGAAAGTCAAATAGACGTCATGCTTCTGATTAAAAAAATAATGTATATTATAAAACATTGGAGAAAAACATTGACTATTCTGAAGGAAATCATTTTGAACCTGAAATTCTATACTCAGTGAAAATGACATGAAATTTCAAAGGCCTACCAAAGATGTTTTAGAGTTACAATGTCTAAAAAACTTTGCCACAGGAGTTCCTGTTGTGGTTCAACAGGTTACGAACCCAGCTAGTATCCATGAGAATGTGGGTTTGATCCCTGGCCTTGCTCAGTGGGTTAAGGATCTGGCATTGCCATGAGCTATGGTGTAGGTCGCAGATGCATCTTGGATTTGGGATTGCTATGGCTGTGGATGTAAGCTGGCAGCTGCAGCTCCAATTCAACCCCTAGCCTGGGAACTTTTATATTTTGCAGGTGAGGCCTTAAAAAGAAACAAACAAAAAATTTGCCACATGTAAACTCTGAAAAATTGTTAGAAAATACCTCAAAAATTGTGTATATGTACAGATAATCCTATGAGATACAAAAAGCAAACCAGCAAATAAGCAAACAAAATTTCAGTCCAAATAAATACATAAAACATTTAGCTAATTCTAAAAAATTATTTATGTACAATCAAAAAAGAATAGTAACCTAACTATCTGGATCTCAAATCCCAGATGATCTCAACATGTAACAATGTTTGGGAGACTACAAGGATGTGATGGGGACAAGTGTTTTCCAAAATACAGGGGAAAAAAGACAAAAAATGAAAAATATGAGAGGAAAGTAAGGCACATAAGACCTATCTTAGAGAGTCAACATACAAAGAATAGAAATCTCAATTATGATATGTAAAGGGGAAATAACATACTTGTGTAGATGCCTAGCATTGTGCTGGAAAGGGAGGACCCCTCCCCCCAAAAAAGGAATATAAATCTCAGGATGAGAGAGCTGAGAAGATATAAGGAAAAAATTATTAAAGAAATAATATAGGAGAATTTTCCAGTACTGAAGAATGACATGAGAAGAAGACTCACAGCTATTTCAGAAATGTTCCATTAAAATTAGCAAGTAAACCAAGAAAGAAAAAAATATGGGTCTGGAGAACAGTTGATAGTGAGTTGTCTAAAACTACCAATGATGGTGAAAATGATATCTATTGAGCTATTTAATACCTGCCTAACACATCTGAGAGCTACATTGCTTATATCATGCTATTCTTTCAAAAATCCAAGATTATTTTATAATCAAAGGAATATTTAAATGAGAAATTTATAATCTTATATTTACATAAAATTAATGGATCAAGAAATAGTGATAGGAGTTCCTGATGTGTCTCAGCAAGTTAAGAACTTGACATAGTGTCTGTGAGGATGTGAGTTTGATTCCTGGCCTTTCTCTGTGGGATCCAGCATTGCTTCAAGCTGCAGCATAGGTCACAGGTGTGGCTCGGATCTGGTGGTGTTGTGGCTATGGTGTAGACCAGCAGCTGCAGCTCTGATTTGAACCCTAACTTGGAAACTTACATATGCCACAGGTGCAGCTGTTAAAAAGAAGAAAAAATAGAGATAAAAATAACTCTAAGAGTTATGGTATTTTTAGTAGGAAAAAACCCCCAGAAACTGGAATTATAAGAAACATCATCTGGAGAATGTGGAATATAAAGTTGGGAGATGATTTTTTCTCATAAACCCTTCTCTACTACTTGATTTGCTACTAATGTATATATTAATATTATACTAATATATATATTAATTTGATAAGAAGAAAATACAAAAAAACACCCAGAAGCAAAAATAGAATAAAAATTAAACACTTCAACAAAAAAGGGAAAAATGTAAGTGTTATAAATAGAAAATATCAAGTGTGGTGATAGGAATAATTCCAACAACACAATAAATGTGAATGTTATACATTTCTCTATTAAGATATATGCTCTTTGGTGAAAAAGAATCTAGCTATTATCACTTGAAAGTGACATGCAGAAGTAGGCACTTGTCTTTTGTGAAACACTCATTTTTTGGGACATCATTCCTCCTTGGAGACTCTCCCCATTTTAAGTTTCTTATCCATAGGGTAGATATTCCTAGCAACCCCTGAGATTATGGCAGGTGTATGTGACTAAAAGTGGGAAAATGACCATTAGTCATCAGGCAGGTAGGAAAATGACCATTAGTCTTCAGGCAGGTAGGAAAATGACCATCAGTCATTGGGCAAGTATCTCTTTTCACAGAGAATGGTTGCAGCCTGACATCCATCTTCCAGTGGGATTTGTCAGATTTGGGTATTTGTGTGGGATAAAGAAGCACATCTATCTTCACTAGTAGTGCCATTATGTTGTGGTTTAGTTTTTCTTGTTAAGTAGGCCTTGAGCCGGAGTATCTGATTGTTCTTGTGAACATGCTCTGTGAGCTATTTAATAGCCTTAAATAAACTTATGTTATGCGTAACTAATTTCCAACTAGTGTTATTTTCATCTAAACCCCTCAAGATACCCAGTAAAAAAGTAAATTGCAAGGAAAGATCATGTAACAAGATGCTAAAATGGTTTTGAGTAAATCAGTGAGACCATGGATATTACATTCCAAAGTGAGGAGCTGGGTCTGAATGAAATTTTCAAAGGAGGTGACCAAAGTCCAATTATATGACCCTTCCATCCTTTGCCCACAAGGAAGCTATTAAAAGGGTTGAATTAGAGATAAGATATGTAGCGAATTTTTGGAGAACCCTATCCCATGACTGAAAAAATCTTTTGAAACAAGACTACTTGAAGAACTTACTATGTTGACCCAATAATTTAGGGGACAGAGTTTATCTAATTTCATCCTGGAAAATCAAAATAGCAAGAGATGGACTTATTAGATACTTTGAGGATGAAGTAAAGAAACAGGGTTTTGAGAATGGCTTATACTTTTGGAATTTATCAGAGAAAAGGATAACGGAATGAATTCTGAGGGCTCAATTCTGTGCCATGTAAAAGAGAGAGTTGGCATGGAGTCATTTTAGGTCCTATCAAAAAGGATTCTAGAGGAATGGCAGACCATATCCAGAGAAGTAACAGATATTACTGAATGAGTGTAGATCCAGGAAAGGGGATGTAACCATAAAATAGAGACAGATTTGCCTACATCAAAGAAAGTGTACCTGAGAGAGTCTCCCAAGATAGACCCACTACAATACTTTGGGGTAGTATATGCAAACTATTTCATTTAGAATGGATAATCAATTTGGTCCTACTATATAGCACAGGGAACTATATCATGTCTCTTGGGATAGACCATAATGGAAGATAATACAAGAAAAGGAATGTAGGGCTTCCTGTTGTGGCTTAACTGCTTAAGAATCTGATTAATATCCATGAGGAGATGGGTTTGATCCCTGACCTTCCTCAGTGGGTTAAGGATCTGGCATTTCTGCGAGCTGCAGAGTAGGTCACAGATGTGGCTTATTATCTGGTGTTGCTGTGGCTGTGGTATAGGCTGGCAGCTGATTCAACCCCTAGCCTGAGAACTTCCATATGCTGTGGGTGTGGCATTAAAAAAAGAAAAAGGAGTTCCCATGGTGGCTCAGTGGTTAACGAATCCAACTAGGAACCATGAGGTTGAGGGTTTGTTCCCTGGCCAGTGTTTGTTCCCAAGGCCAGGGTTTGTTCCCTGGCCTTACTCAGTGGGTTAAGGATCCAGCGTTGCCGTGAGCTGTGGTGTAGGTTACAGATGCTGCTTGGATCCCACATTGCTATGGCTCTGGCATAGGCTGGTAGCTACAGCTCTGATTAGACCCCTAGCCTGGGAACCTCCATATGCCACAGGAGCGGCCCTAGAAAAGGCAAAAAAAGACACACACACACACACACACACACACACAAGAAAAGAAGAAAAAAAGCAATGTTTATATATGTATGACTGGGTCATTTTGCTGTGCAGAAGAAATTGATACAACATTTTAAATCAACTATACTAAAAAAATTTAAAAAGAATCAAATGTAAAGATCTTCTAAATCAACATACTTAGTTTGTAGATCACTACAACAGTATGTCAGAAATTCCCTGCTCCCATGCCCCTGTCCTTTCCCTCAATCTCAAATCAGATACAATAACAAATGTAGAGGAGCATGAGTAGAAAGCTTAAATGGAGCAAAAGTAAAGAAAGCCCCACTTTCTGATAGCAGGGCTTCCACCAACCCAAGACCTAAAATGTAAGGAGTTTGAAGGTCATACCCTACACAGAAATGGACATTTAAATTACTAAAACCAGACTTTGTCCAAAACCTACAGAATTGAAGATTTTACTACTAAAGAAAACTTTAAAAATATATGATATGTCTGCATTTTCATCCAGGAGTAGGGAGCACCTTAAAATATATTTAAGGGACTATATGCAGAAAAAAAAATTGTTTTGTAATTACATCTCAAGGGTCATATTTATTTGTGATATTTCTATTACAATTTCAAAAAGAGAATAGGAAACAGATTTATTCCACAACTATTAAAAATTAGTATGTACCAATATCAGTACCAGAGAAAATAGAACTTGAGGTGAAAGGCATTAAATGAGATAAAGTCATATTGGTAAAAAAGCAAAATTCATTAGGAAAATATGAGTTACAAACTTTTAGGAACCCAACAGGATAACTTTCATATATATTAAACTAAAACTAATATAAATTCAAGAAGTAATTGGAATAGATGTATAAGATTTTACACAGGCAAAATAATTTCTATTCCATTCAAAATTTAATGAATGGACCCTATATTAGGCCTTGAAGAATGCTTCAAAAAGTTTCCCAAATCAGAGATTATACAAGCCATATTTTCTGGAAATAAATAAAACAATTATGTTATTCTGAAATACCTGGGATTATAGATGAAATCCAAATGTAAATTACAAATATTTAGAAATTAATAATGAGACAGTGTGTGTGTCTATGTAGTGGTACTCAGCTGAAAATTGCTAATATTAAATATATTTTTAGGAAGCCATGTAGAAGTGGATTATACAGTCATTTAAAGGATAGAAGAAAACAATAAACTCTGCAAAAAATAAATGGAAGAAATTAAGGGAGAAAAAGAATCAACTATATAAAAAACAAATGTATAAACCAGATCATTAAACCAAAAGTTAACTCTTGGGAAAGACCAATAAATACAAAGTTTTTGGTAACTTGGTCAAAAAAATAAGAGGAAATTTAACAACTTTTAACAAATGCATAATCTCATGCATCCATCATTACAGTATCATACAGAATAGATTCACCACCTAAAAAATCTCCTGTGTTCCATTTACGCATCCCTCTATCCCCCTGAACTTTTGGTAATCATTGACCATAATTATAATATCATATAGAGTGTTTTTATTACTCTAAAAACTTCCATGCTCTACCTATTTATTCACCTCTCCTCACCTTGAGTCCCAGTAAACAATGATCTGTTCATTGTATCCATAGTTTTGCCTTTCCCAGAATGTTGTATAATCGGAATCACACAATTTATAGCCTTTTTGGCAAGACTGTCTTTTTTCACTTGGCAATATGCATTTAAGGTTCTTCCATGTTTTTTTTTCATGGCTTGATAGTTGATTTCTTTTATGCTGAATACTATTCCATTGTATGGTGATAACGTAGCTTATTTATCCAGGCATCTAATAAAGGGCCTTGTTGCTTCCAGATGTAGCAATTATGAATAAAGTTGTTATAAACATTTGTGTGCAAATAATTGCTTGAACATGTTTTCAACTCATTTGTATAAATGCTTAGTATATTGGGATTGCTGGGTTGTATGTTTAGCCTATGTTTAGCTTTTTGAGAAAGTGGTTGTGTCATTTGCATTCCTGTGGGTATTTCTGTTGTTCCACATCCTTGTCACCATTAGGTATTGTCAGTGTTTGGATTTTAGCCATTCTAATAACTGTGTAATGTTGTCTTAATGTTGTTTTAATTTGTAATTTCCTAATGACATAGGATATTTAGCATCTTTTCATAGGCTTATTTGACATCTTATGTTATTTTTGGTGACATAACTTTTTAAATCTTTTGCTCATGTTTTAAGTAGGTGTTTATTTTCTTATTGCTGAGTTTTAAGAGTTCTTTATAGATTTTATACCCAAGGTTATTTTTTTATTGGATGCGGGTTTTACAATTTTTTTTCCTAATTTGTGGCTTATATTTTTATTACCTAAATCGGGTCTATCAAAGAACAGAAAATTTTTCCTTTAAAAGAAATCTGATATCATCTTTCTTTCATAGATTGTGCTTCTAAAAAGTCATCTTTAAACTCAAGATTTTCCCTTGCATCATCTTCTAGAAGTCTTATAGTTTTGCATTTTATATTTATGTATACTTTCATTTTGAGCTCATTTTTAGAATGGTTTGAGGTCTGTGTCTTTTTTCCCATGGAGATATCCCATTTTTCCAGTATCATTTGTTAAAAAGATTATCCTTTTTTCAATTGAATGCCTTTATTCCTTATCCAAGATCAGTTAGCTATATTTGTGTGGTTCTATTTCTGTGCTCTCTATCCTGTTCCACTCATCCATATGTCTATTATTTTGCCAATACCAAACTGTTTTAATTACTGTATCTTTATAGTAAGTCATGAAGTTAGGTAGCATCAGTCTACAGACTTTGCTCTTCAATATTGTTTCAGCTGTCCTGGATCATTTTCTTTTTGATAAACCATAAACTACAGAATCGTTTTGTAAACATGTACAAAATAACTTGCTGGGATTTTGTTTGAGATTCCATTGAATCTTTAGATCATAATGGGAAGAATTGATAACTTAACAATATTGAGTTTTCCTTTGCCTGCTGGATCTATCAGGTGTGGGTGGAGAAGTGCCAAAGTCTCCAACTATATTTCTTCTTGAAATTCTATCAGTTTTTCCCTTATTTATATTGATACTCTGTTTTTAGGCACATGTACATCAAGTATTGTTAGTTTTCTTGCAGAATTGACTCCTTTATCTTTATGTAATAACCCTATTTACCCCTACAATTATCCTTGCTTCTGAAGTCGGCTTCCTCTGTCATTAATACTGTCACTTTTGCTTTCTTTGATTCATATTAGGATGTTCTATCCTTCTCCCTCCCTTTGCTTTTTAAATTTTTCACAGCACAATGAATTTGAATATCCTTGATCTTTAGGGGAGAAGAAGTAGAAGAGCCCATTTTTGGAGACGCCAAAATGTTGTCCGGTCACTTTGGTACAGAAATGATTTGGATACAGGGGAGGAGACAAGATGGCGGAGGAGTAGAGGGACACGCTCGCCCTCTCCCACAAACACAACAACAACAAAAAAAGCACATCTACAGAATAAATGACTCGCACAGAACAGCAACCAATCGCTGGCAGAAGAACCTAAACTCCAATAACGGCAAGAAGTTCGTGACATTACGGGGCAGAACGGGAGAAAAGAGGAGAGTGAGAGAAGGTGAATCCGAGCGGGACAGGCGCTCCCAAAAGGGAACTGCGGAGGAGAAAGGAATCCTGCACCCTGGAAAGTCACCAACTCGGGGGGAAAGATCAAACGAACCGGAGGAATCTCCAGATGCAGAGAAGAGTGTAGCAGTAAGTTGGAGTACGGAAAAGCCAATCAAGAACCCAATGGACCATCTGAACTACAGGCACAGTCACCAAAAATTGAGACGCCTGGGTGGGGGCTGGGCACCGAGACCTAGGCTCCAGAGGATAGTCCCCGGGCTGGGGGGGCGGGGTGGAGCGGAAACTGCTTGGGAGGTCTAGAAACCATTTGACGGGGCAGAGACTGCCTGGGAGACTAGAAAACAAAGCTGTCGCAGAGGAAAGGAGCAATACTCTAGGGGCAGGGAAGTGGAAAGCCGCATCAGAGGGAACCTGGGAAAAGAGCCTGGTCTGCGCCCGTGATGGGGAGGGGAGAGAAGAAGGGGTGGGTCCCCATAGAATACCACCCACGCCACAACAAGCTTACAGGCCCGCTAGCTACATAAACCAATGGGCCTATCGCTTCACATTGATTTTTTCTTTATGAACACTGATGTATTTCAATTAAAAAAACAAATTAGTAAGAATAATACAACTAACCACCAAAGAAAAAGCACCAATGGGGAGTGGTTAGATACACAAACTAAAAGCAGACTAAGATGAGTACCAAAAGAAGAAAGGGACAAATCAGCCATTAGCTTTTGATGTAGCCCTATGTTTAGAGATCAAAACCAGTGCCCTAACTGGCTGAATTTGCACACAGATTTTTTTTTTGGTCAGGAACACTATTTTTTAAACATTAGATCCTAGTTTGAATTTACAGCATTGTTTCAATTTCGCTGTAGCAGCATCGATGACCTGGTCATATTATGAATACATTTTTCATATTACATCCCATCATGTTCCATCCCAAGGAGACTGGTACTGTGCTGACAGTAGGATCTCACGGTCATCATTCTAAATGTAATGGTTTGTCATCTATCAAGTACAATGTGATTCTTTATGGTATGTGAGCCTCACTTTCCAGTTAGCCATGGTCACTAACCATCTATTATTTTATGCCAGATGCTAAAAGCATTTGCATTACAATCTGATGTTAGAGTCACTGTGACCAGATATTCTCATCAAGGCTACAGAAAAACTTATCTTTTCCAGAGCAATACTGAGGACCCTTTCACTGTAGGAGAGCTATGCAGATCCTAAAACTCAAAGTTTTAGATGATTTAAAAAACCCGGTGAGGGATAATCTTTCTTACTCCCCAGGAGTTCAGGGGACTAGACAGGTTGGGAAGAAAAATCTGTGTTGCCAACCACCTGTAAACATATTGACACCTGTTTGTGAAAAAAGCTTTTCATAAAAAGAACCAATGTCCCCTTAACATTTACTTAAAAAAAATAGAAATGCGGTAGTAACAGCTATCTCCCAGATTTGCACAGGAAAGGGACAACATGACCTTTTAAATATCTTTTTTAGTTAATTCTTAGGATAAAAGACTGAGAAAAGAAATTGAGAATAAAATATGGAAAATATGACTGTTAAACAGCAAACCTGGAAGAGTGGGGCCCACAAAAGGGAAAGTAATTGATAGAGGAATAATACAATGTGTAAAGATGTATAGTGTTTCATTATTTTGTACTATTTCTATTCAGTTGGAGCTGATTTCCATAGTAATATAGTAGCTAAAAATCTGCTTTGTATATAAAGGTCTCCACAGAAAAAGCTAATATGAAAATGGCAATTTTTAAAACAATATTCTTTTTGTTTAATAAACTATGTTTTCAATCTGCTTTTATGAAAACACAATAAAATCATCAATTTTTGACATGAAATCTCATTATATACTGTAAATATTTATACTTTCTAGGGGAAAATATGCAGTAGCTGACTTCTCATGATTCACTCATAAAGCTGAGTTAGAAGTGAAGCTTCTTTTTATTTTCATAAAAATAAAAGGGACTCAGAATTTGACATCCATTCCATTGGACTAGATAATCAGACAAAGCAAGATGGTGCATTTTTTGAGAGCACTTTTTTTTAGCATTCAAAAATTATAAAGTAATGTTAGCATAAACCTCAAGGTAAGGTAAATGGAAAGACAGACAATGCTGACATAATATCCTGTTCTGTAATTAATTTCTTACGAATTAAAGTTTGAGTATCAAATATTCCATTTTTAAAGGTGAGTAGGGCATATAACTTACACGTTTATGTATATTTATCTGAAAAGAAAATCTTTTAGAATCAAATAGTTGCTGAAGGGAGAACACAGACACAGTTATCTCTGATGTTAACAAGCCCAGGACTCCTTGGGGACAAAATAACTCATCATTGCTCAGATTCCCACAAACTTGTAGATTCTGGTCATTGATCATTGATGTCAACAAAACTATAGATTTATGGGGTCTGACATAAATTTTGAGAGCCGAAGAAAGCTAGATATTACACTTCTCAAAGTTTTGAATTTAGGTTCAAGTTACAGATTCAGAGAAGTGCTCCCTCTAAGGATTCATGGACACCAGTGGAAGGGCTCCTAAAAAATAAATGATCTCATAAGTACTCCAACATTTTATTTCATGTATATTAGTGATCACATTCCTTCTCTTCTCTATAAAAGCATCAGTCATTGTCCACCAGCAAGTTTCTGTACTGAAGATTCTTAAAGCTGTTCCATCATGAACAGTTTTTGCATATAATACTAACTCCCAGTCTAGTCATCATCTGTGGTTTCAGTTCCACTCCTGGAAAAAAAGAAAGTTAGACTTTATTTAAGTTTATCTCTCCTTTCTTCGAGCTAATGTGGGAGGCGGAGAGGAGGAGAGAAAAGAGTTCAAATCATATTATTGAGCAAATATGGTTAAATAAAGTTGAGACTTTAGACTGGAATGTTAATTTTTGAATATTTTTCCTTTATGCCAATGCACTAAGTTATCCTTTGGTGCCACATTGTAGTTTTGGTGTTTCTTTTTTATATACTCCAGAATAGCATTTTTTGTTTTTTTTTTTTTTGGTTTTTGTTTTGGTCTTTTTCTGGCTGCAACCAGGCAATAGGGAGGTTCAAGCCTAAGGGTCAATTGAGCAGTAGCTGCTGGCCTATGCCACAGCCACCAGCAACACTAAATCTGAGATGCTTCTGCAAACATACACCACAAGCTCATGCAATGCCAGATCCTTAATCCACTGAGCCAGGCCAGGATTGAAACTGCATCCTCATGGTGCTAGTCAGATTCATTTCATGAACTCTGAAAAACATTTTTTCTTTTATTTATTTATTTATTTATTTATTTATTATTTATTTATTTATTTTCCCACTGTACAGAAGGGGTCAGGTTATCTTACATGTATACATTACAATTACATTTTTCCCCATCCTTTTTCTGTTGCAACATGAGTATCTAGACAAAGTTCTCAATGCTATTCAGCAGGATCTCCTTATAATCTATTCTAAGTTGTTCTGATAAGCCCAAGCCGCCCTCCCACTCCCTCATTAAATAATTTTGACCAAACCATCCAAAGAAGACCAAAAAAATATAGCCTTAGAATAATATTCTGTATTTTGATTATTAAATGCTAATTCCATTTAAAAATGTACTATCATTTAGAAAAGAGAAGTTAACATCTCAGAGTTCTCAAAATTATTCTGATTTTTAATGATCTCTTTTGAAGCTCAGAAAATCTTTTTTGTGGATGCAATTTGCCAATGAAACACTCATGTGCAATCAATTTCTCCTTAATATAGTGGCTTTTCAATACTCAAATGATGTATTTTAGCAATGCCATTTGCAGCAGCAACATGGATGGACCTAGGGACATAATACTAGGTGAAGTAAGTTAGAGAAAGACAAATATCATATGAATCACTTGTATGTGGAATCTAATTTAATGATACAAAAAACTTATCTATAAAACAAAAATACATGATTTCAAAACAAACTTATGGTTACCATAGGGAAAACCCATTGGGGGAAGGGATAAATAAGGAGGAAGAAAACAATATACATATTACTGTATATAAAATAGACACTACTGTAAAATAGATAATTAGCAAGGACCTAATGCAGCACAGGGAAGTCACTCAATATTCTGTAATAACCTATATGGGAAGAAAGAGTGGGATATACGTATGTGTGTAACTGTTCACTTTGCTGTACACATGAAACTAAGACAGCATTGCAAATCAACTATATTCCCAACAAAATTAAAAAATTTAAAAAGGTACTAACTATCCACTTTATGAAAGCAATTATTAATTATTCTGGGACAACTCTCTCCCAGTACAAACAGGTTAACATCCTGGACCAGACAAAGTCCATTTCAAATGCTGGCCTTCTCCATCCTTGACCATTATGCTTCCGGTGTTCCAGTCAGAGCCCGGACTTTAAAAATAATGACCTGCATTGGGCCTGAACTTAGTACCTAGAGTATCATTTTAAAATAGTGATAACCTTGAATGTGTTCTGGAGAAACTGGGTTAAGATAGAAAATGAGAGCCTGTGGCTAACTTCCTTCCTGCTCAATTCTGGAAATGTGATAATTTTAAAAATAATTAAATAATTACTGTGTTAAAGGTGAAATAAAAAATCAGTTAATTGACATTTCAAGAAATTCCTAAATAAGTCTAAAGCAGATAGAATTGGATTCATGGCAATAACTGAAGGTCATGACATATACAGAAACCTGTGCAGTTGTTCTACAGACATTCAAAACTAAGAAGCAAGATTCAGTAGGAGGATGGGCACAAGGACCGGGTGAATGTGATAAATTGGGGAAATATGTCCTCCATGCCTAGGTAGCTTACTTTTTCCTTCTGATCTGGTTCTGATGGACAAGTTAAAATAGCAAATGACTGGGAGAAGCTGATGAGTTTCAGGTATACAGAAACTTTGAAAGGATTTTAAAATCTTCCGCAATCAGAATTACAGGAACTCTCTAGCTGGGAGTCTCATATACCCATTTACATATCACTTTTGGAGAAATAGCTATGAATAATGCTAAGCAGGATAACCCTTTTAAAAATCTCCTCAAAAATAATGAGATATGTAGTATGTCTGAAAAGTCATTTTAGTCATGGGATAGAAATATAAAAATTTTAAGAGAAATTCCACCTAAAATTTGAAATTGTAAATAGAGAAAAGAAAAAATGAAAGAGAGGGAATAATTAAGACAAAAAGGAAAAAATTTCAAAAGCTGAAGAAAGAAAGTTTCCTTCAGCTTTTGAAGTAAACTTAGTATCAAACAGAATGTATGCAATAATTTCACTTCAGAGAAATTTTAAAAATGTTGAGGATAATAATAAACATATTTTCATGTGCCTATTTACTATCCATAGGTTTTTTGGAGAAATATTTATTTAGGTCTTCTGCCCATTTTGGTTGTGTTTTATTTGTTGTTGTTGAGTTGTACAAGTGATTTGGGTATTGGAGATCAGGCCCTTGTCAAGATTTTCTCCCATTCTGTGGGTTGTCTTCAAGGTTTTTTTTTTCATTTTTTCTTTTGCTGTGCAAAAGCTTTTGATTAATTAGGTCCCAATTAGTTTATTTTTGTTTTTATTATCATTATTCTAGGAGGTGGATCAAAACAAGATGTTGCTGCAAGTCATGTCAAGAGAGTTCTGTCTATGTTTCCTTAGGAGCTTTATAGTATCTGGCCTATGTTTAGGTTTTTAATCCATTTTGTGTTTATTTTTTTTATATGGACTGGAGACTATTCTAATTTCAGTCTTTACATGTAGCTGTCTAATTTTCCTAGCACTACTCATTTAGGAGACTATCTTCCTCCACGTGCATTCTAGCCTTCTTTGCCATATTAGTTGACCATAGGTGCTTGGGTTTATCTCTGGGCTTTCTCTGCTCTCACTGACCCATATATCTATTTGTGCGCAATGCCATACTGTTTAATGATTGTAGTTTGTAATATATTCTGAAGTCAGGATACCTGATTCCTCCAGCTCCATTTTCTTTTCAGTATTGCTTTGGCTATGGAGGTTCTTTTGTTTACATACAAATTTTAAAAATTTTGTTCAGTTCTGTGAAGAATTTTATTGATAATTTGATAGGGGTTGCCTGAATCTGTAGATTGGCTTGGGTAATATAGTCATTTTGACCATATTGCTTCTTGCAATCCAAGATCGTGGTATATCTTTCATCTGTTTGTGTCATTTTTGATTTCTTTCACAGTGTCTTATAGTTTCAGAGTACATGTCTTTTGTCTCTTTAGGCAGGTTTATTCATAGGTATTTATTATTTCTGATGTCCTGGTAAATGGCATGGTTTCCCTAATTTTTCTTTCTGATCTTCCATGTTAGTATATAGAAATGCAAGAGATTTCTGTGTATTAATTTATATTCCTGCAGCCTTATGAAATAAGTTGATGAAATTTATCAGTTTTGTGGTGTCTTTAGGATTTTCTAGGTATATTGTCATGTCATCGCAAACAGTAATAGAGAGGAAATTTAGTTTTCAGAAAGAAAAAAATAGGTTTTCTTTTTTTCCCCTTTTTATGGCTGCATATGGAAGTTCTCTGGCCAGGGATCAAATCTGAGCTGCCACTGCAACCTACGCCATAGTGTAGCAATGCTGGATCCTTAACTCCCTGCACTGAGCCAGAGATCGAACCCACACGCCCTGGAGACAGTGCGGATTATTAACCCACTCTTCCTCAGTGGGTTTTCTGCAATGAAAGTCAAATAGACGTCCTGCTTTGATTAAAAAAATAATGTATATTATAAAACATTGGAGAAAAACATTGACTATTCTGAAGGAAATCATTTTGAACCTGAAATTCTATACTCAGTGAAAATGACATGAAATTTCAAAGGCCTACCAAAGATGTTTTTGAGTTACAATGTCTAAAAAACTTGCCACAGGAGTTCTGGTGTGGGTTCAACAGGTTACGAACCAGCTAGTATCCATGAGAATGTGGTTTGATCCTGGCCTTGCTCAGTGGGTTAAGGATCTGGCATTGCATGAGCTATGGTGTAGGTCGCAGATGCATCTTGGATTTGGGATTGCTATGGCTGTGGATGTAAGTGGCAGCTGCAGCTCCAATTCAACCCCTAGCCTGGGAACTTTATATTTTGCAGGTGAGGCCTTAAAAAGAAACAAACAAAAAAATTGCCACATGTAAACTCTGAAAAATTGTTAGAAAATACCTCAAAAATTGTGTATAGTACAGATAATCCTATGAGATACAAAAAGCAAACCAGCAAATAAGCAAACAAAATTTCAGTCCAAATAAATACATAAAACATTTAGCTAATTCTAAAAAATTATTTATGTTAACAAAAAAGAATAGTAACCTAACTATCTGGATCTCAAATCCCAGATGATCTCAACATGTAACAATGTTTGGGAGACTACAAGGATGTGATGGGGACAAGGTTTTCCAAAATACAGGGGAAAAAGACAAAAAATGAAAAATATGAGAGGAAAGTAAGGCACATAAGACCTATCTTAGAGAGTCAACATACAAGAATAGAAATTCAATTATGTGTATGTAAAGGGGAAATAACATACTTGGTAGATGCCTAGCATTGTGCTGGAAAGGGAGGACCCCTCCCCCAAAAAAGGAATATAAATCTCAGGATGAGAGAGCTGAGAAGATATAAGGAAAAAAATATTAAAGAAATAATATAGGAGAATTTTCCAGTACTGAAGAATGACATGAGAAGAAGACTCACAGCTATTTCAGAAATGTTCCATTAAAATTAGCAGTAAACCAAGAAAGAAAAAAATATGGGTCTGGAGAAACAGTTGATAGTGAGTTGTCCAAAAACTACCAATGATGGTGGAAATGATATTATGAGCTATTTAATACCTGCCTAAACACATGAGAGCTACATTGCTTATATATGCTATTCTTTCAAAAATCCAAGATATTTTATAATCAAAGGAATATTAAATGAGAAATTTATAATCTTATATTTACATAAAATTAATGGATCAAGAAATAGTGATAGGAGGTCCGATGTGTCTCAGCAAGTTAAGAACTTGACATAGTGTCTGTGAGAGGTGAGTTTGATTCCGGCCTTTCTCTGTGGGATCCAGCATTGCTTCAAGCTGCAGCATAGGTCACAGGTTGTGGCTCGGATCTGGTGGTGTTGTGGCTATGGTGTAGACCAGCAGCTGCAGCTCTGATTTGAACCCTAACTTGGAAACTTACAATGCCACAGGTGAGCTGTTAAAAAAGAAGAAAAAATAGAGAAAAAATAACTCTAAGAGTTATGGTATTTTGTAGGAAAAACCCCCAGAAACTGGAATTATAGAAACATCATCTGGAGAATGTGGAATATAAAGTTGGGAGATGATTTTTTCTCAAAACCCTTCTCTACTACTGATTTGCTACTAATGTATATATAATATTATACTAATATAATATTAATTTGATAAGAAGAAAATACAAAAAAACACCCAGAAGCAAAAATAGAATAATAAAAATTAACACCAACAAAAAAGGGAAAAATGTAAGTGTTATAAATAAAAATATCAAGTGTGGTGATAGGAATAATTCCAACAACACAATAAATGTGAATTATACATTTCTCTATTAAGATATATGCTCTTTGGTGAAAAAGAATCTAGCTATTATCACTTGAAAGGACATGCAGAAGTAGGCACTTGTCTTTTGTGAAACACTCATTTTTTGGGACATACTTCTCCTTGGAGAATCTCCCCATTTTAGTTTCTTATCCATAGGGTAGATATTCCTAGCAACCCCTGAGATTATGGCAGGTGTATGTGACTAAAAGTGGGAAAATGACAGATTAGTCATAGGCAGGTAGGAAAATGACCATTAGTCTTCAGGCAGGTAGGAAAATGACCATCAGTCATTGGGCAAGTATCTCTTTTCACAGAGAATGGTTGCAGCCTGACATCCATCTTCCAGTGGGATTTGTCAGATTTGGGTATTGTGTGGGATAAAGAAGCACATCTATCTCACTAGTAGTGCCATTATGTTGTGGTTTAGTTTTTCTTGTTAAGTAGGCCTTGAGCGGAGTATCTGATTGTTCTTGTGAACATGCTCTGTGAGCTATTTAATAGCCTTAAATAAACTTATGTATGCGTAACTAATTTCCAACTAGTGTTATTTCATCTAAACCCCTCAAGATACCCAGTAAAAAAGTAATTGCAAGGAAAGATCTGTAACAGATGCTAAAATGGTTTTGAGTAAATCAGTGAGACCATGGATATTACATTCCAAAGTGAGGAGCTGGGTCTGAATGAAATTTTCAAAGGAGGTGACCAAAGTCCAATATATGACCCTTCCATCCTTTGCCCACAAGGAAGCTATTAAAAGGGTTGAATTAGAGATAAGATAGTAGCGAATTTTTGGAGAACCCTATCCCATGACTGAAAAAATCTTTTGAAACAAGACTACTTGAAGAACTTACTATGTTGACCCAATAATTTAGGGGACAGAGTTTATCTAATTTCATCCTGGAAAATCAAAATAGCAAGAGATGGACTTATTAGATACTTTGAGGATGAGATAAGTAAAAAACAGGGTTTTGAGAATGGCTTTTACTTTTGGAATTTATCAGAGAAAAGGATAACGGAATGAATTCTGAGGGCTCATTCTGTGCCATGTAAAGAGAGAGTTGGCATGGAGTCATTTTAGGTCCTATCAAAAAGGATTCTAGAGGAATGGCCGACCATATCCAGAGAAGTAACAGTATTACTGAATGAGTGTAGACCAGGAAGGGGATGTAACCATAAAATAGAGACAGATTTGCCTACATAAGAAAGTGTACCTGAGAGAGTCTCCAAGATAGACCCACTACAATACTTTGGGGTAGTATATGCAAACTATTTCATTTAGAATGGATAATCAATTTGGTCCTACTATATAGCACAGGGAACTATATAGTCTCTTGGGATAGACCATAATGGAAGATTATACAAGAAAAGGAATGTAGGGCTTCCTGTTGTGGCTTAACTGCTTAAGAATCTGATTAATATCCATGAGGAGATGGGTTTGATCCCTGACCTTCCTCAGTGGGTTAAGGATCTGGCATTCTGCGAGCTGCAGAGTAGGTCACAGATGTTGTTATTATCTGGTGTTGTGTGGCTGTGGTATAGGCTGGCAGCTGATTCAACCCCTAGCCTGAGAACTTCCATATGCTGTGGGTGTGGCATAAAAAAAGAAAAAGGAGTTCCCATGGTGGCTCAGTGGTTAACGAATCCAACTAGGAACCATGAGGTGAGGGTTTGTTCCCTGGCCAGGGTTTGTTCCAAGGCCGGGTTTGTTCCCTGGCCTTACTCAGTGGGTTAAGGATCCAGCGTTGCCGTGAGCTTGTGTGTAGGGTACGATGCTGCTTGGATCCCACATTGCTATGGCTCTGGCATAGGCTGGTAGCTACAGTCTGATTAGACCCCTAGCCTGGGAACCTCCATATGCCACAGGAGCGGCCCTAGAAAAGGCAAAAAAAGACACACACACACACACACACACACACAAGAAAAGAAGAAAAAAAGCAATGTTTAATATGTATGACTGGGTCATTTTGCTGTGCAGAAAGAATTGATACAACATTTTAAATCAACTATACTAAAAAAATTTAAAAAGAATCAAATGTAAAGATCTTCTAAATCAACATACTTAGTTTGTAGATCACTACAACAGTATGTCAGAAATTCCCTGCTCCCATGCCCCTGTCCTTTCCCTCAATCTCAAATCAGATACAATAACAAATGTAGAGGAGCATGAGTAGAAAGCTTAAATGGAGCAAAAGTAAAGAAAGCCCCACTTTCTGATAGCAGGGCTTCCACCAACCCAAGACCTAAAATGTAAGGAGTTTGAAGGTCATACCCTACACAGAAATGGACATTTAAATTACTAAAACCAGACTTTGTCCAAAACTACAGAATTGAGATTTTACTACTAAAGAAACTTTAAAATATATGATATGTCTGCATTTTCATCCAGGAGTAGGGAGCACCTTAAAATATATTTAAGGGACCTATATGCAGAAAAAAAAATTGTTTGTAATTACATTCAAGGGTCATATTTATTTGTGATATTTCTATTACAATTTCAAAAGAGAATAGGAAACAGATTTATTCCACAACTATTAAAAATTAGTATGTACCAATATCAGTACCAGAGAAATAGAAACTGAGGTGAAAGGCATTAAATGAGATAAAGTCATATTGGTAAAAGAACAATTCATTAGGAAAATATGAGTTACAAACTTTTAGGAACCCAACAGGTAAACTTTCATATATATTAAACTAAAACTAAATATAATTCAAGAAGTAATTGGAATGAATGTATAAGATTTTACACAGGCAAAATAATTCTATATTCCATTCAAAATTAATGAATGGAACCTATATTAGGCCTTGAAGAATGCTTCAAAAGTTTCCCAAATCAGAGATTATACAAGCCATATTTTCTGGAAATAAAAAATAAAACAATTATGTTATTCTGAAATACCTGGGATTAAGATGAAATCCAAATGTAAATTACAAATATTTAGAAATTAATAATGAGACAGTGTGTGTGTCTATGTAGTGGTACTCAGCTGAAAATTGCTAATATTAAATATATTTTTAGGAAGCCATGTAGAAGTGGATTATACAGTCATTTAAAGGATAGAGAAAAACAAAAACTCTGCAAAAATAAATGGAAGAAGAAATTAAGGGAGAAAAAGAATCAAACTATAAAAAAACAAATGTATAAACCAGATCATTAAACCAAAAGTTAACTCTTGGGAAAGACCAATAAATACAAAGTTTTTGGTAACTTGGTCAAAAAATAAGAGGAAATTTAACAACTTTTAACAAATGCATATCTCATGCATCCCTCATTACAGTATCATACAGAATAATTCACCACCTAAAAATCTCCTGTGTTCCATTTACGCATCCCTCTATCCCCCTGAACTTTTGGTAATCTATGACCTAATTATAATATCATATAGAGTGTTTTTATTACTCTAAAACTTCCATTCTACCTATTATTCACCTCTCCTCACCTTGAGTCCCAGAAACAATGATCTGTTCATTGTATCCATAGTTTTGCTTCCCAGACCATGCACAAAAATAAACTCCAAATGGCTGAAAGACTTAAATAGACGACAGGACACCATCAAACGCCTAGAAGAGAACATAGGCAAAACACTCTCTGACATCAACCTCATGAATATTTTCTCAGGTCAGTCTCCCAAAGCAATGGAAATGAGAGCAAAAATAAACCCATGGGACCTCATAAAACTGAAAAGCTTTTGCACAGCAAAGGAAACCCAAAAGAAAACAAAAAGACAACTTTCAGAATGGGAGAAAATAGTTTCAAATGATGCAGCCAACAAGGGCTTAATCTCTAGAATATATAAACAACTTAGACAACCCAGCAGCAAAAAAGCCAATCAATCAATGGAAAAATGGGCAAAAGACCTGAATAGACATTTCTCCAAAGAAGATATACAGATGGCCAACAAACACATGAAAAAATGCTCAACATCGCTGGTTATAAGAGAAATACAAATCAAAACTACCATGAAATATCACCTCACACCAGTCAGAATGGCCATCATTAATAAATCCACAAATAACAAGTGCTGGAGGGGCTGTGGAGAAAAAGGAACCCTCCTGCACTGTTGGTGGGAATGTAAACCGGTACAGCCACTATGGAGAACAGTTTGGAGATACCTTAGAAATCTATACATAGAACTTCCATATGACCCCACAATCCCACTCTTGGGCATCTATCCGGACAAAACTCTACTTAAAAGAGACACATGCACCCGCATGTTCATTGCAGCCCTATTCACAATAGCCAGGACATGGAAACAACCCAAATGTCCATCGACAGAGGATTGGATTTGGAAGAAGTGGTATATATACACAGTGGAATACTACTCAGCCAGAAAAAAGAATGACATAATGCCATTTGCAGCAACATGGATGGAACTAGAGAATCTCATACTGAGTGAAATGAGCCAGAAAGACAAAGACAAATACCATATGATATCACTTATAACTGGAATCTAATATCCAGCACAAATGAACATCTCCTCAGAAAAGAAAATCATGGACTTGGAGAAGAGACTTGTGGCTGCCTGACGGGAGGGGGAGGGAGTGGGAGGGATCGGGAGCTTGGGCTTATCAGACACAACTTAGAATAGATATACAAGGAGATCCTGCTGAATAGCATTGAGAACTTTGTCTAGATACTCATGTTGCAACAGAAGAAAGGGTGGGGGAAAAATGTAATTGTAATGTATACATGTAAGGATAACCTGACCCCCTTGCTGTACAGTGGGAAAATTAAAAAAAAAAAAAAAAGAAATGATTTGGTCCAATTTCTTACTAGTTTAGGATACTGAAAGACACATAAGTTGGTAGCTCAAATAACACTCAGGTGGGGTGGACAAGAAAGTAGTCTGGGACAGTTGGGCAGAGAATGGGTATGAGCTGAAGCTCTTTTCAGTGGAGGCTATTGGTCCCTGGTGAAATCATGGGCATCCTTAGGGTTCAGGCTGTGTAGATATTGTTGTCACTTTCCTCTGCCCAGTCCACCAGGTCGCTCCTGAATCACAGACGGATCTCCCTCTAAGCCCCTACTACAAGGCCTTGACATGGATGATATTCCCACAAACTCATGAATCAGTTCAGATTGTTTCTGGGAGCCTCATTTTCCCACCAGTCCTGCTCTTACCTGTGTCAGAGGTGACCCCTTGGTGTCTTCTAATGTGGATGCTGATGAAGACAGGAACAGCCTCAGCAGAAGTGCTGTTTCCTATCATGGCCCTTGAAGTGCAGATGACATGGGAGCCTTGCAAGACCAGAGCTACCAGGGGCTAGAGCTCATGAGCTGATGCAGGCTGGGTAGAAGGGCTTCCTCTGTGGGTAGTGGGGTGCTACCACACAGACACTATCTGGTGTCTGCAGCATCTTCATCCCCACCAGACTGATGCCCCTCCTCACAGTACTGGATCACATACCCCAAAGAGCCACTGCCTTCACCTCGACCAGAGTTGCTCCTGGGTCCAAGCGAGCCCTCCCAAGCTGGGGCATAGAAGCAGGCGTGACCAGAAACTGGTGGGTCACATAGCAGCCCCACAGCCTGAATGAAGACCATGAGAGGCCGCCCATGATGCCTGGACCCTGGATGCTCTCTGAATGCTGCAGAGAACTCACCATAGCCACTGGAGCCCCCTTTAATCCCTTTACTCTTTTTTTTTGGTCTTTTTAGGGCTGCACCTGTGTAATATATAAGTTCCCAGGCTAGGGGTCGAATTGGATCTATAGCTGCCAGCCTAGCCAGCCTATACCACAGCCAGAGCAATGTGGGATCCAAGCTGCATCTGTGAGCTACACCACAGTTCATGGCAATGCTGGACCCTTAACTGTCTGAAAGAAGTCAGGGATCAAACTCACATCCTCATAAATATTAGTTGGGTTTGTTTCTTCTGAGCCATGATGGGAACTCCCATCCCTTTACTTTTAATCTATTTTTTAAAAAATAATTAAAGTGGGTTTCTTGATGAGTAGTCATGTATTTTTTGATCCACTCTAACAGTTTGTTTTTTCCTTGGTGTTTATAGACCATTCACATTTAAAGTGATTATTCATACAGTTAGATTGACATCTACCATATTTGCAACCAGTTTTTACTCATCAAACTTTTTCTTTATTACTTTATATTTTCATATTGTCCTACCTTTTCTGATTTTAAATCAGCATGACTCTATTTTTTCTCCTCTCTTAGCATATCAATTATACTTGCTTTAAAATTATGTTGGTGGTTGCTCCAGAGTCTGTAATAAACATTTACAATTAACCTAAGCCTACTTTTGAATAACACACACCACTTAACACGTAGTGCAGGTACCTTCTAATAGAGTATGGACAAGTCTTCTCTCTCATCCCTTATAACATTGCTGTCCTTCATTTCATTTATTCATAAGCCATAAGCATCCATTGCATTATTGTACTGTTATTTTGAACAGTTTTCCTTTTAGTTAATTAAGAACAAGAAAAATAGTTTGTATCTACTAACCCCAAAAGTTTAGCATGATAAGCAATGAGGTCCTGCTGTATAGCACAGAGAACTATATCCAATCACATGTATATATGTATGTAGGACTGGGTCATTTTGCTGTACATCAGAAATTGACAGAACATGATAATCAACTATAATAAAACATTTAAAAAACAAAAGCATCACCCCAAAAAAGAACAAGAAAAAGGAAATATTTTCTTTTACATTAATTTATTCCTAGTCTAATGATCTTCCTTCCTTCGTACTGATTGAACTTTCTTATATGTGTCACTTTCCATCTCTCTGAAGAATTTCATTTAACATTTTCTGCAAGGCAAATCTACTGGCAACCAACTCCTGTAATTATTGTCTAATAAAGTCTTTATTTTCCCTTCACATTTGAAGGATAATTTCACTGGATATAGAATTCTAGGTTGATAGATTTTTTTTTCAACTTTAAATAATTCCCTCACTTTCTCTTGCCTGGTTCTGGAGTTGTGGAGAGAAGCCTGATGTAATTCTTATGCTTTTTGTTCTATAAGTAAAGTTTTTTTCCTTCTGGATTTTTAAAATAAAACTTTCTATTTTTTCTTTAATTTTCTGCCTTTTGAATATAATATGCCTAGATGTATGTTTATTTTATTTTATTTTTTTATTTCTAACCTCCTTGGTGTTATCTGACCCTTGATCTGAGGTTTGGTATCTGCCACTAATTTTGGAAAATTTTTAGTCATTACTGATTCAAATATTTCTCATATTTTCTTTCTTTATCTTCTGTTATTCCTATTACATGTATCTTACAACTTTTATAACTGTCCCACAATTCTTGGATACCTATTCCTTTTATTTGGTCTATTTTCTCTCTCATTTTTGCTTGGGAAGTTTCTGTTTGTATGTCCTCATATCTCATATAACTGATTTTCCTCTGCTCTTTCTAGTCTACTGATGAGCCATCAAATGTATTTTTCATTTCTATTATATTTTTAAAATCTCTAGAGTTTAGTTTTGATTTTTTCTTAGAGTTTCCACCTCTCTGCTTACATGACCCATCTATGTGTCCTTGTATGTTTTTCACTTTTCCATTGGAGCTCTTATTATACTAATGATAGTGGTTTTAAATTCCCAGTCTTTTGATTTCAAAGCCTCTGTCATTTCTGAATCTAGTTTTGGTATTTACTCTGTCTTTCGAGACTGTAGGGTGTTGTTATTTTTTGTTTTTTTTTAAACCTTTTATCATATCTTATAACTTTTATTGAAAGCTGGATATGATGTGTGAATAAAAACATTGAGATGAATAGAACTTTAGGGTCAGGTTTTACATTTATCTGATTAGGAGTTAGGCTGCATTTACTGTTGGTAGGCTCCAGAGATTAAAATTCCCTCTAGTGTCTTTATTTTTGTGCCCTGTGTTGGTCTTTGGTTTTTCCTAAAGACTCTTTCTTATATAGAATCTTAGCTTTAAATTCCTTCAAGTATAACCCACTGTTAACATGAAGGAATCCTATGGATGTGGCAGAAAGCTATGAAGGGGAAGTGTCTTATGACCTCTTCTTAGGTCTCAGTCTTGCAGTCAGTGAGTCTTTTAAACTCAATGGGTATGTGCCCCTGTCCTTGTTACTCTTTCTTCCCCTTAGGTGAGACAAGAAATCCCTGGAGTTGTGCATTTTGCTTCTCCCATATAAAAAGCTAGAGAAGGAACTGCTGTTGGACATTTCTCTCACCCCATATCAGCTAGGGTCTGGTAAAATGATTTTACTGGAAGGAATTTTTTTTTTATTTTTTAAAGGAGAAGAATATGCTCTGAGTGATTTCACAATGTTTCCCTTTTCCCTTCTTCTGCCAGAAGCCACAGAGGATCTTTCTCTGATCTTGACTCTTAACAAGTTAGTGAGGCTCACAAGTGTAAAACACACAAAAGTGTGGGGAATCTCCTAGTGCTGGCCCTACAGGATCTCTTTTCCCCATTTTTTTAAAGCTTTATTAAAGTATAGTTGATCCACGGGGTTGTGATAATTTCTGCCCTACAGCAAAGTGACTCAGTAAATACATATTACACATACACTCTCTTTCAGATTCTTTTCCCACATAGATTATCACAGAATATTGGGTAGACAATTCTGAGGAACAAAAACTAAGCAGGAGGCATAACTCTCCCAGACTTCAGGCAATATTACAAAGCCATAGTCATCAAAACAGTGCAGTACTGGTACCAAAACAGACAGACAGACCAATGGAACAGAATAGAGAACCCAGAAAGAAACCCAGACACCTATGGTCAATTAATCTTTGACAAAGGAAGCAAGAGCATAAAATGGGAAAAAGATAGTCTTTTCAGCAAGAATTGCTGGGAAACCTGGACAGCTGCATGAAAATCAATGAAACTAGAACACGTCCTCACATCATGCATGAAAATAAACTCAAATTGGCTGAAAGACTTAAATGTAAGATAAGACACCATCAAAATCCTGGGAGGGAATGTAGGCAAACATTCTCTGACATTAACTTTACAAGTGTTTTCTCAGGTCAGTCTCCCAAAGCAACAGAAATAAAAGCCAAAATAAACCCGTGGGACCTAATCAAACTGACAATCTTTTGCACAGCAAAGGAAACCAAAAAGAAAACAAAAAGACAACCTAAAGAATGTGAGAAAAACTTTCAAATGATGCAACTGACAAGGACTTAATCTCTAAAATGTACAAACAATTTATACAATTCAACGGCAAAAAAGCCAACAACCCAATTGAAAGATGGGCAAAGGACCTGAAGAGACATTTCTCCAAGGAAGACATACAGATGATCAACAAATACATGAAAAAATGCTCAACATCACTGATTATTAGAGAAATGCAAATTAAAACTACTGTGAGATACCACCTCATGCCAGCCAGAATGGCCATCATTAAGAAGTCCACAAATAACAAGTGCTAGAGGGGGTGTGGAGAAAAGGGAACCCTCCTGCACTGTTGGTGGGAATGTAAGCTGTTACAACCACCATGGAGAACAGTATGGATATACCTTAGAAAACTATACATAGAGCCACCATATGACCCAGAAATTCCACTCTTGGCCATATATCTGGACAAAACTTCCCTTAAAAAAGACACATGCACCCTCATTTTCATTGCAGCACTATTCACAATTGCTAAGACATGGAAACAACCCAAGTGTCCATTGACAGATGATTAGATTAGGAAGAAGTGGTATATATATACAATAGAATACTACTTAACCATCAAAAAGAGCAAAATAATGCCATTTGCAACAATATGGATGGAGCTAGAGACTCTCATCCTGAGTGAAGTAAGTCATAAAGATAAAGACAAATACCATATGATATCACTAATATCTGGAACCTAATATATGGCACAAATGAACTTTTCCACGGGAGGGAAAATCATGAACTTGGAGAATAGACTTGTGGTTGCCTAGGGGGAGGGGGAAGGAGTAGGATGGTTTGGGAGCTTGGGGTTAACAGATGTAGACTATTGCTTTTGGAATGGATTAGCAATGAGATCCTGCTGTGTAGCACTGGGAACTATGCCTAGTCACTTATGATGGAGCATGATAATGGGAGAAAAAAGAATATATACATGTCTGTGTAACTGGGTCACCATGCTGTACAGTAGAAAAAAAATAATGTATTGGGGAAATAAAAAAAATACAAAAAAAAAGAAAATACAAAAAAAAATATTGGGTAGAGTTCCCTGAGCTATACAGCAGGTCCTCACTGGGCAACGAATCCATATACCAAGGCATACATATGCCAATCCCAATACCCAGTCCATCACCAAGACTCCTTCCCCACCTGTCCTCCAGGACTTTTTATTTCCCTCTCTCTCTTTTTGTCTGTGTCAGGCCTGTGGAAACTCCAAGATCAAGGATCAGACCTGAGCTACTGCAGCGGCAATGTTGAATCCTTAACCTCTGGGCCACCAGGGAACTCCAGGTGTTTTCATTTCTTAAGCTCATCCCAGTCAGTCTACAGCAATTACGTCAACTGCAATGTATGTGTTCCTAGCAGCTTCAGGCCCTAGTGACTTCTGATCCTGATAAGCTTTGAGTCTCTGTATATGTATCTTTCTAGTGTTTTTTTGGAGGGGTAGGCAGCAGTTTGCCCTGTGGCAATTGTCTGATGGATCTAAGTAGAGTTGATAATTTTCAATTTGTTCTTTTTTTTTGTTGTGAGGTAGACCCCAATAGTAATCTCAATGAATTCTACTATACTTAAATATACTATACAGTGTTGTAAAAACTATTGAAGATCATAACAAATGTTTTCAATACAATATTCAAATCTTTTAAAACCTTTGTACAAATACCAGCTTTAGTATAAAACTGAAAAATATTGGTTCAACTCTCTTTTGAATGTAGAGGCAAATCTGATTAAACAATTTTTTTTGCAACTTCTTTTCCTTTAAAATCTTTTTGGAGAAGCATCTTGGCCTTTCCAATACCTTCTTTACCACAACTGAGAAGATTTTTATTTCCAAGTCTCTGTAAATTGATTGATTATAGTGCTGGTCCCCAAATGGATATTCCACATATGCTTTCAATGAATGGATAAATATTACATGAAAACTCTATAAGGGGAGTAGTGAGAGGTATGTAATAAAAAGGACAAGGCCATTGTCCTTCAGGGTCTCACAGTTTCATGGGGAGTCATCTACAAACATAGCAGACAAACCCAAATCAGATTGTGATAATTGCCACTGTAGAGAAACAATCACACTTCCATAAGTGTGTGTGGGAAAGAGAGATTAATTCTAAAAGACAGTGTTTATTTAGATTATGGTTTAAGAAATAGAGGGAAATGAAGCTTTCTGACTAAACTTAATTTCACAATTACCAGGAATCATAGAATTAGATTTGCACAGTGGTCTATCAGAGACTTCGTTATTGCCAATTAGATTATAGAACCTCTTTAGAACACTTATTCTAGATTCCAAAAAATTGACTCTGGAACCTGAATTTAGCAAGACTTTATCACTCTAAAGGTAGTATCTTGTCACTTTTATGGCAAATAGAAAATATCTTTGGTATCGTATCTCAATGTGCTTAATTACTCTAGCCCTTCCAAGTCTCATTTTATGTTTCTGAAGACTCTAAGGAAAATTTCACATGAACACTTGTCTTTTCTGGATCTTTTGCCCTATTCACTGCGGCTAGTGCCTCCTTGACCCTCAGTGGTGTGGCATTTCTCTCCTACAGCAGAATTGTTTTCTCCATTCAAAAAGAGAAAAAGTCTGTCCCCCACACCTGTGTGGCCCTTTGTGAAATGAGCTCTGGTGGCTTGTACTTACATGTTCCTGAATCTCTCTCTCTCTTCTTATCTCTTTCTCTCTCTCTTTCTCTCTCTCTCTCTCTCTCTCTCTCTCTCACACACACACACACACACACACACACACACACACACACATTTTCCTTTCTTTTTAGCCTTCACATGAAACTATGTAGTTTGGAAAGGGGACCATATTCCAAGACATATTCTGTTTTCATTTCCCATTTCCTATGAATTTTCCCATTACTCTCCTTCAGGCAAACACACTCTCTCCTCTCCCAAACCTGGCCAAAAAATTTCTCTTCCAGATTCTGGAAACTTAAATCATCAGTTTCTGAGATATGTCTGATCACTTCTAACTCCCGGTGTAGGATATGAATCACCTTTCACAGATTCAGGAAGACAAGAAAAATCTTCATTTTTATTTTTATTTTCAGATCCTTCCTCCATGGTGATTCTCTGGGGCCTTAAGCCATGTTTGAGACACAGGACACTGTCTCAAGGGCCCCCGGAATCTCACTGTCCAAACATATCTTCTCTGAAGACTTGCTGTTTCCTCAGTCTGCTGTCCAGGAGATGCACATGCCCCACCTCTGCTTGCATGATCTGCAGATACTTCTCTCCTTTCTCTCCATTCCAACCTCAGTCCCAGAGGTCCTTCTTCTAGGGGTGTGTGTGTGTATGTGTGTGTGTGTGTGTATCTGTGTGTGTCTGTGTGTCTGTGTGTAGTGGGTGAGTGTCCCTTAGCCCACTCCTATATGTCTGTCCCAAGCTACCCCACTTTTTTCTTCCACCTGTCCAAACAACATGTGATTTCCTGAAGGCTTGGGAAACAGAGAACCAAGATGTTGTCTGGTTTCAGTCCTGTAACATTTCTCCCCTGAGGCAACCTGCAGAGAAGCCTGTGCTTTGAAGGAGAGGAAGGGAAAGAGGCACAATGTAGGGATAATCTAATCCCAAAATCTACCTCAAGAGTTATCCAGCTACATCAGCTTTGACTCCAAACCTAGGTCCTCTACTACATTTTAAAATTGTAAAGACTTTAGAAACAACCTACTTTGATCCATGATGAGGAAAAGGAGACATAATAAAAGTGATTTAAATGAATAATTCTGGTTACTTTTTACTATGTAACAAACCATCCCAAAACTTAGTGGCTAAAAACAATAGCAATATTAATTATGATTATTATTCTTATCTCTAATGGTCCTGGAGTTGACTGAGCTCAGCTAGATAGTTGTCACTTGGAGAATCCACAAGGTTGAGTCAGATAGTGGTGCCCAGAACACCTGAGGGATTGTTCATTCACATGTCTGGGGATGGATGCTTCCTGGTGTCTCCATCAAGTGGGGTCTGAACAGTTGGGGCTCCTTTAGCTTCTTTCTCTATCTTTATGTAGTCTTTTTATGGCCTCTCTCCATCAAAATTGTTAACCTCATGCCTCAGGGTTTCAAAGGTACATGTTGAGAGAGAGTGAGAGATAGAGAGAGAAGAGAAAAGGAAGGCCAGGAAGGGAAAGAGAGAAGGAGGGGGAGAGAAAGAACCAGGTGAAGCTACAACCCTTCTGAGCTAGCCACTAAAAGTAAGTCACTAAGATTAAGACCAGCCCTTCCCTTATTCAGTGGTGAAGAATTAAGACTTTACCTGTTGATGTGAGTGTCTAGTCATTTTCAGACATGTTTTAAAACCAGTTGTATATCTTCTTCAAAGGATGTAGGGATGTGGGTCAATTCCATTTCTTCAACATCTCATATCATATCCAGATTCCCATTTCCAGTGTAGAGTTTATGCCTTTAATATACATGATGGTTGATATTACATGAACATTTGAGATGTCCAGTTATTTGGTTGACCATTATTTCTGGGTGTGTCTATGGGGGTATCTCTTGGAGAGCGCAGCATCAGTTGGAGTAAAGAAGACACTCTTCCCCAGTGTGGGCATCATTTTATCCATTGACAGCCTGAAGAGAACAAAAAAAGGCACAGTGAGGGAGAATTTGCTTTCCCTAACTTTGGACTGGAACTTATACCATCAGCTGTCATGGTTCTCAGGCCTTCAGGCTCAGACTAGAATGATACCACCAGCTTTCCTGGGTCTCCAGATGGGAGATGGCAGAATGTGGGACTTCTCAGCCTCCATCATTCATGAGCCAATTCCTTACAATATTTCTGTCTCTGCCTTTCTGTCTCTATATCTCTCTGTATATCTTTCCAATATATATATATATTTTGTTTCCCTGTAGAACCCTGACTAATATATCTTTCAAACTGGAAATTTTCTCTTTGCTTTTAAAGTCAAATGTATCATTGGCTTCTTTATCACTTAACATGTGAAGTTCAGCCAGCCTCTCTCACTTTCTTGCCTTTTCCCATTTCCTGCCATTTTCTCCAGAGTTAAAATGATTTTCCAGACTCTTAAAGTACTTAATTCATTCATTTTAAGCATTTCAAGATTAATTTTAAAGATACCATATTTCACACAGTACTATAGAAAATGATTTTTTAAATGGCTACACTTGAGACATATGGAAGTTCCTGGGCAAGGAACTGAATTCGAGCTGCACCAGTGACCCTAGACCACAGCAGCTGCAGCAATACTGGATCCTCCAATCCATTGCACCAGGATGGGATTGAATTCGCACCTCCAAAGGGACCCAAGCCACTGCAGCTGGATTCTTAAAGCAACATAGCAGGGACCCAGATTTTTTATTGTTTGAGTAAGAGATGGAAATTATCCAGGAATACTGTGTCTGACCTAGGAGAGATAAGGCTAGGCTTCATCTTCCTAGGAGGCATTGTTCATTCACAAAGAGATATTGCATACAAAAGGCACTCTTGGGAAGGCAATAGCTAGGAGTCAACTGCAGATTCTCCAGAAGTGAAAAATGAAGTGTTTAGCACAGGGCTGTTCTGTGCTCGAGAAGTGTCACAGTGCTATTTTTCCTTACCCATGTTGCACATGGGTAATCAGTCTTAGCCCTGCACCTGGAGGCAGCCTCAACACCATGCCCTACGAGGTACTACAAATAAATCAGTCTGGATTGACATACAAGATAAAAAAATTTTGCCCTCTTAGACCCACATTTTAGACAGAAAGAAATGAAATCAAGGTAATGTTAAGAAAACAGTGGGTGTGGATTTTGCTTCCAAAACTTACTGATGACAGAAGACATCTTTATAGTAATGTGTAATTGTGGTTTTAAGACTTGCATGAGACAGTCCCACCAAAGGGTATATCCAAGAAGTCAATAATCACTTGCACTAATTGTAATATGTGGCACCTTCAAATTATTATGTCCTCACCCTCTAAGAGATGAATCACTTTGGGTACACATGGGGACATAGCTTTCTGTTGTCCATTGGTTTACTAACACCTACATAACCTGTCATCATAAATGACATAGAAATCTTCTAGCAGCAAATAAATTGATGTCATTGTGGCAAATATGATTTTGTCCTCAAGACACTTCCTTTCCAGACTCCCTTTACTTCTCAGATTTCTTTTGCTTCTCTGCATCCATACCTCTGGCTAGAATTTAGTACATTGAAGAGGTACAAAATCAATGATGATGTGACACAGTAATTTTTAATTTCATACTCTTCAACATACTTCAGAAGAATAAAAAGAGAAATTCAGAAATGTTTTACAAAGCATATTGCATATGTCATTCTGGGTACATACATAGTGTCCTGATGCTGCAGACAACTGCTTGGTTGTTCATTTTATTAAAAAAAAAAAAAAACCTTGGATCTCTTAAGAGCTTAAACTGAACCACATTTTGATTTTAATATTTAGAATATCAAAAAGAACATTTGGCAAGCTTGTGATTATTTCTAATTGCCTTAGAGAACTAGTGTTCCAGGGAGGGGTCTGATAAGGAACAAAGCATAGAGAATCGATTTTGTATGCTATTTAATTGGATGCCAATGCCACACTCAAAAGACAACCATTCTATGTAATGCCAGCACCTCTACAGAGGGGATGGTAGAAGAGAAGAGATACCTGGGCAACCTGGTGTTCCAATCCCTGTGGAAGGGCTCAGGAACACATGCTATCTGGGTATGCACATTTATCAAATGATTTACACAATTTTTTTCCTAGCATATATTACAGACATGACACAATTACTAGATTTATTAATGCCTTGTTGCAGGGACTAGAGATTTCTCTATGTGATGGACTAATGCATATTGCATTAACTCTGACATCTGGGGCTCTACACCCACCCACATAAAGAGATGAACTGAAACAAAACAATGCAACTTTTCCTTTGTCTCTATACAAATCTCTTCCTTCCCTCTCCACATCTTGCTCTTTCTCTTGCCCTCTTAAGCACTCAACAGGCTTTTCTCCACACGGAAAGCAAGAAAATGTTTGATTTACAACCTCATTTTGTCCCTGCTTATATTTCACCTTCCATCTTCACATTTCTTATTGAAATCAAGATGAGTGGGGGGAGATGTATGAACTGTCTATTTTCCTCTCAATCTTTCAGGTCTTTGGAGAAGCACCAATCACCATTCAAGTTGTCAAGAATTCTATAAAAATCTAGGAGTAGGGCTCAAAGGAGCACAACAGCATATGGTTCTTACATTAGACCTGGGGTCTGGGGGCCACTTCATCTTTTGGTGGGACTAGGAGAACAGGCAGAGGATATGATGGTCAAATGCCTACAGGGATCATTGTCCTCTCATCACACCTGCTCAAATCAGCGCCTTCTGCCATCATGATTCTTGTTGCTTGAGATTCCTCTGTTGGCAGTACTGTTCTGTTGCTACCTCCCACTTTTTTCTTGTGGTTCAACACTTATGCCCTAGGATCTTGCCCCTAAAGTAAATGTGTAAGGCAGGTATTTCAATGTCTCAGGTAAGGCTCTCAGTTTCATTTGTTCATCAAGTTGCCTAAGGAAGCATGTCATGTTTTTAAAAAATAAGAAAGCATGCACTGTCATAGAGATGGACACAGGTATATAGCCTCATTGTCAGAGAGACAATGTCATAGTAATCGGGAATTTGTTACTTGTGTCCAGTCTAAAAGGGGAAGTCATAGCCCTAGCCAGTTTGTTTCTGTAAAAGAATACATATCCTAATTTTCCAGATTTTTTTTCCAAAAGAAGATAGAAATATGGATTTCCATGTAAATGTTTCCTATTTACAAACATTGGCAACTAATTCACTTTTTATGTAAAGCGTAGTGCAAGGCAAACAAAACCCACTTGTAGGTATGATTAGCTCCATGGGCTCACAGAGTAACTCTGGATTTAGGAGTCTTTCTCTCAATTCATATGCCAGGAAATGCCAGAAAAGTTTTTCTATAAGTTCAGACTCTTCAAATAGCTTTTCTTCTTCAGAGAATTGCCTCTTGATCTACTTTTGCTGAAAACGTTACCCTCCGACACATCACCTCACCTGTTCAATATCAATTCACCAAATGTTTGAGTATATCTGATAAATGATATACCATACAGGACAGAGTGAGAAATGCATAGAAGTTACTGGGAATGGATGAGACTGCTACAAATTTGATCCAAATTAGTGGTGACTTAAACAAGGTATTTATTTCTTACGTCATGCTCAGGAGATAGGTCAGAGATGTTATAATATCTCTTCAATGTCAGGGACCCAGAATCCATCTATCTTGTGGCTCTGTTACCCCTGAGGTGTGGACCTTGACTGCACAGCCCAAGATGTTTCATTATCTACTATAGTCGAGTAACACCAAGCTGGGCTACAGTAACAAATTAGCTCCAAACCTGAGCTGTAAAGGATCCAGTGGCCCTTCTCCTTGTTGATATATACCTGGATCTAGTAACCTCCAAGAAGAGAAATGGAGAAGACACAATGTCTTTTAGTTGGTTCTTTCTGGAAGTGGCATAACTCACTCTTCAATCACATTCTGTTAATAAGAGACAGTCACATGGTCCCATCTTATTGGCATGGGAGGACGGTAAATAGAGAGGGTCAAACATACAATTGGTAATATTCTTTGCTACACCACCTATTCATATGCCATCTAGCAGGAATATGAATTGGCAAAGGGGAAGGAATGCCCAGAAAGTTCATAACCAGCATTCCTATTCTGTTGTATAAATCTTTATCACATGGTTACTCTTAGCTACAA
Organism: Phacochoerus africanus; assembly: GCF_016906955.1. Lineage (NCBI taxonomy): Eukaryota > Metazoa > Chordata > Mammalia > Artiodactyla > Suidae > Phacochoerus > Phacochoerus africanus. The sequence goes on along the minus strand of NC_062544.1, from coordinate 86,372,741 downwards.
AGGTGGTTGGCTAAGAAATACAGTTTTAATTCTGGGTGGCTATACGTGTAGCCAAAACCTAAGATTCTATTAGGATAGAGAAAAAGGAGAAAATAGACACGGGGAGACAACGAGAACATTTTGCTATAATAAACCTGATATGGTCTTTGCCCCAAAGGAACTTTAATGTTGAGTAAAAAATATAGATGTATGTACAAATGATTATATTGAGGTTAATTGTGTTCTCCTTTAAAAGACAAAGTGCTATAGGAAGCATAAAAAGTTTAGGGGGGAGGTAATCCATTTATGATAACAATGAATCAAACAAGTATAATGAGTTAGAGAAAAAATGTATTCTTCAGAAAATGATGAGGTCCTAGGAAAAGTCCCACTAGTCCAATCAGGGAAGTCTTCAAAGCTGAGGAAACAGAACTGTTTCCCATGGGAAGAAAGTGAGGAAGAGTCACTTATTGGCAGGAAAACCTGTATCTTGTTTTCTTCCACATGGTCCAAATTTAAACTTATAATTCCAGAGTATTACTGATAGCATATTATTTCAATTTCAAAATGTCCTGATTTGGGCAATAATGACTTATTTAGTAACTCTAGCGATTAGAGGCTGGGCTTTGGGAAGATACAAGAGAATGTGGGGAGGGGAGTTGGGAAATGGTAGAAGGCTCTATGGTGCCCAATGTGATTTCTTCCCAAGGTATTACTGACTTCAGGATATCCTGAATATGACTGGGTTTCTTATGGAAAAGAGTGAGTGGATAAAGTCAGTATCCTAGATGGAATAGAATCATTCCAAGATGGCAGTGAACAGAGGATCAAAAACTAGGAGACTGGAAGGCAATCATTTTGGAAATTTGCAGAAATCCTGGGGGAAGTTACTAGATTTCACAGTGGTGAAACTTAAGGATGTTCCAAGCATCATTCATGTTCCATCCTACACTTTGTAACAGATACCATCTAAGCAGAGTTCTGAAGGACACTTTATCCGTTGAATTGGCACTCCAATTGGGGTCTGTATTTCCAGAGGCTAGGAAGTGTCCTCATCAGACCCTCAAATATATTGGTAACTCCCCTACAACTTTTTATATTCATGTTTATTTTAAGAGCACAACCTAGAGCCTTCCCAATGTCTTCCTTCTCCAGATAGGATTACACAAGCTACACCACACCAGTGCTTGCTACTAGTAACTTCCTTCTCCACTGCTCATCTTATCATAGCTGATTTAGACAATAGAATGAAAATGAGAAAGCACTAATTTGAGGCAGGTTTGCCCACATGACAATGAAAACAGGTAAACAAACAATGAACTGGCACACAGGGGGCCTGCGTTGAGTTTTCATTTGGAATCATGAACAGTCTTTGAGAAAGTCATTTCATCTCCTTGAATTTGAATTTATGTATTCCTGAAATGATGTTTGGACATCAGATTAGTTCTTGCTAAATGCATCCCACAAAATGCTTATTCCACGAGATGGAATAGAAACGAAAGTTCCCATGGAGTGTATGTGAAACCACATCACACCTTGAGAGAATTCCCATTCTAAGAATTCCTGCTTAATTGTGTCAAATCTACCGTATCCCAAATAATGTCTCTGTTGCTATTTCACATTAATAGAACCAAGCTGGCTCCATAATTTGGATGCTTTTGTGGATCAAATATTCTCTCTTTTCATTCACTTCCTCCCATTTGTATCCATATGGTTTATTTCCAGCTCTCATTTCTTCTGGTTATGCCTCAGATATGTAATGTTCAGAAATTATTACCTAGGTGGTCCGGGGGCAGCTTTACCTAAATGCTTTAGGCATCTTCCTTCTCAAGGTTACCTTCTCTGGGCTTTCTTCAACTTAATATATAGAGCATACTTCTAAATTTTCAGCTTTGTTTTCTGGATTATACCTTCGTGTATTGAAATAAGATTTTCCTATTCTTCATTTTGCATTTTAGCCTTTTTTTTTTTTTGAAGGGGTTGAATCCACTCCAAAAAAAAAAAAGCTTATTTTTTGACCAATATTTTGCATTTTTTTCCTTTTAGGATATCTTTCCAAGCTCTTCCTTCTTTCAACATTTTTTTCTCTGTAGATTATATGAGGCTCCTGTTGGGGTCTCTTACTCAGCTGCAGTTGACATTTTTATTCTTGTTGCATTATTTTGCTATTTTGGTTAGGAGTGGATAGTGAACTTCATAGATTATCACACTACTTTCCCCTCCAAGCAAGGTCTCAGAATCACTTTTGGAAAGACCAGGTGATGAATTCTTGAGAACTTTTCAGGTCTTTTCCATAATACATTTATTTCAAATAAGTGTTTTATTTTTGTTTACAAACTCTGTTAATAGATAACCTAATTATTGATTAAGGGCTTGTCGTATAGTTTTTATTACCCTAACATCAAGGGAGTCTTCCACATGTAGACAGAGATTTTTCTAAAAAGAAATTACATGTAATCTTCTGGTTCGTAACAACATCCCATATGCTTATTCAGACGATCTTCCCCTCAAGCTAGCCTAAGAGAAAACTTTGAAAAAAGGAAAATCTGTTTTAGGAAAAATCATGGGCTTGTGTTACTGTAATCAAGTAATTTAACCTTCAATGTTCATTTCCTCAACTGTCTAATGGGCATAATAATACTTTTTCTATTAAATGGCCTATTTAGTTTGAACAATATACAATTATTGATTTTCAACCACATTTGAAATGCAAAAATGGAAATTTCATATTTTCAACCCTACTTCTAATAAAATGAGCCAGAGTGAGTCATTAATAAGAGTTTATTCTCTTAGCTGACACTACAGCTCCCCAGTAAGGCACTCTTCTGCTTTTTCTCTCCTTAGGTCCACACATTCTCTCTATCCTCTTCTATCAAAGCCAGGGAACAAGAGACCGAAAACAAACAAAAATCTGAAAATCGTGATTCATCCACTACATTTTAATGAACTTTTTTTCTGATAAAAATTAATGCATTTTCTGTAGAAATTAGGAAAATACAAAATATTCCACAAAACTCTTATAATAAACCATCATCTATCAGCCCCTCAAATTCATTATGAGCATTTCCTAGATAAATAGAAAGATATGGGAATATAACATGCAAGTAGGTGGGGGTAGGAGAGTGTTTTCAGTTTTTAAAAATAAGCATATTTTATAGTTACTATTTTGTAGGATTTCTAAATTTAATATATTTTTAACTTTTTCAATGCCATCAATTTTTTTACATATCTCAATGTATTTTTAATTGTTGCATGACATTTCATCTTAAGGGGAAATTAAATTTATTTAAAGCATTCCCTGTATATTTATAGATTTTTTTGTTTTTACAGAATATATCATGAGAAAAATTCCAATAACTCAATATCTGCACCAGTTCATAATTCTTTGTTAAGGATCCACTGGGTGGAAATTTTTGGTCAAAGCCCCCCAAATTTAAGAGCTTTGATAATTTAAATTGGCCTACAGAAAGGTTGCAGTAGTTAACACACCCAAGTGTGGTTCATGCAATTGTTTATTTCCTGAGACCAGCAATTCTCAAACTTTTTGTTCTAAGACCCCCTTTCTCTCTGAAGAATCACTGAGATTCCCCAAAGATCCTTGGCTTACGTGAATATTATATATGTATTATACATATATATATATATTAAAATATTATAAATGTTTCTATACATACAATTAATTAAAAAATAACAGTACACTTACCTATTAAAGAAAGTAACATTACAAAAAATAGTTATATTTCTCAAACTAAAAAAAATCTCTTTACTCTCTGGCTTAAGAGAAGGTTGTTGGCCTCTCACTTCTACGTTCACTCTCCCTTTGGTTGAAATACATATGAAGAAAGTCCTGATTCATACAGAAATTTGCCTGAAAAAGGAAATATTCCAATGGCCTTTTCAGACAACTATAGCTATTTTTCTTTGATACTCCCCAAATTATACAAATAATAATTTCTTAAAGGTTAGTTGCAATCTGGAATCAGAAGTCAATGTTTTATACTCTGTTAGGTTAAAATCCAATGGCCTATCTTGATCTGATGGATCTTTTACTCATTCGTGATTATATAAAGCATATATTAAAAAATCTTGCTTTCCAAATTTATGCAGATCTTCCAATCTTTGAGACACTTCATTACAGAATATTAAAAAATCACATTTATTAACATCATTGGTCACATCAGAAAAGTCTCTAAGTCCTGGGGCACTGTCGAGGAAGTGTTGCTGGAATGCTTGAATTTTATGACTGACCCTAGATACTGTCAGTTGTTTTCCTTGAAGCCACAGGCTCCCTTCATTTATCTTCAAGACAATATCTGCCAAAGATACAACTTTGCATACCCACATTTTATCTGTCCATCATTCTTTCAGGTGAAGATGGTGGTCCTTGAATAAAAATGGCTAAAGCAGCTCAGGTGTCAAACTCACACAATTACTTTTTTTAAAGTGACAATTGTCATATGAAGTAAAAGGACTTTAATATTTTTTCCATTTCATCACAGAATATTAAAAAGATCCATACTCAAGGTTGAGATGTAATGAAATTAGCATTTTTACTACTTTACCAAGGACTTTCTTAAATGAAACTGGCTTTATTTTTACTGCAACTTGAAGTAGGTAAAAAATACAACTACTTTCAGTACAGTTTTTTTTTTTTCATGGTCTTAATTTGTTCTAAGGTTTGGTTGCTTTTGCATAATTAATGCAAGTATTAGCACAGTGATAAGGCATATAGTACCTTAATATTACTATTAAAATAATTTTGGCTTCATAGCCCCCTGAAAAGGAAAGAGTGGCTTTTGCTATCATATTATTATTATAAATATTAAAATTCTTCTTCCTATCCTCTCTTCAATGAATGAAGATAGGAGTGGATTAAAATAGTTAACACCCCACAATACTTAACATTTAATTCTACTTACTAGTATTCAAAAAACAAAAACAAACTTCTTAACTGATAGCACAAAGATACCATAAAGACAAAGGTTTTCAGATTCAAAGAGGAAAGAAAGTACACCTACATTTACTTTAAAAAATTATTATTTATATATTTAAAGTACAAATTAGTTTGGTACAGAACATCTCATGTCTGTTTTATTTCCATATCCCTCAGACTGACAATGGGATGCCTATCAATTAATTCATTTAGAGAGCCATACACCACAAGAAATAAATTATTTGTCCTCTGGAGCTTGTCACAAGGGGATTTTTAAAAAACCATTAAACAGAAAGACAATTGTTCATCTTAGAAGGATGAAAGGCCAGTTCCTCCTCTGCAGCTGATAGTTTCTTAGTAAAAATGTTACCTACTCTGTATGGTGTTTTACAAGTTATAAAGCATGTCCCTTACAAGTTACTTAGCTCATTTGAACCTCACCTTTCTTACATGTGAAACTGGATTAATAGCGACACTTTGTGAAAAAACATTGCATATATGTTTAGCACTTTGCCTGGCACCTAGTAGGTTCTCAGTAACTGTTCATGGTAGTTACAATATTAGTAGGAGGATCAGTAGAGAAAAGTATCAAATGCAAGAGTTGGTGTTTTAGGAATTAGTAACTGAGGTCTGGCAAATTGAGGGGACACTTCCATGGTCACCCAGAAGGCAGGGATGGAACTGATCTTCGGACTCATGAAAATGAGCTGAATTCTTTCACTCCATGATCTAAATTCTTCCTTCTGTATTACAGCTGTACTTCTAGGGCTCTCAGAAAGTATTCTCAGGCCTCCTGTTGGCTTAATCTCCTAACACCTAATGGTGGGCTTCTCTCAAACAACCTATATTCCAGGTAATATCCCTTAGTATTCAGGTATTGGTTCCAGGACCACCCTGGGATACCAAAACCCATGGATGCTCAAGACCCCTTTTCAAAAAAAATTTTGGGGGGATGTAGTTGACTTATAATGTTATGTTGGTTTCAGATGTACAGCAAAGTGAATCAGTTATACATGTACACATACCCATTCCTTTTCAGATCCTTTTCCCATATAGGTTATTACACAGTATTGAGTAGATTTCCCTGCGCTATACAGTAGGTCCTTGTTACTTATCTATCACCAAAAAGTCAACAAACTGTAAGCGCTGAAGAGGGTGCAGAGAAAAAGGAACACTCTTACACTGTTTTTGGGAATGTAGATTGGTACAACCATGATGAAGAACTTATGGAGGTTCCTTCAGAAATTAAATATAGAACTACCATATGAGCCAGTATTCTTGTTCAAGTCCCTTCCTTTTAGAAAACAGCAATAGAATTCCATCCGTGGTTGGTTGAATCCAAGGATACAGAACTTGCAGATACAGAAGATTGAGTCATCTTCTAAACAGGGCTCCCCTTCCCCATACATTAGTTTGATATTTCCAGATCCCTAACAGAAACAGTATATTTACTTGTAAACATGGGGTAGCGAAGTGTTAATAGCATGAACTCTGGAGTGAGCAAACCCAAATCAGAATCCAGCTTTCTGCTTCTTATAAGCATGATAGTGGGCAAATGGAATCGTCTCTTCTTGATCTGTAAAAAGATGAACTTCTAATATTTGCTTGATGGAACTGTGGTGAAGATTGTTAAATGAGACAGCATTTGGAAACAGCTTAGCTCAGGAACACAGAGCCAGGCACACAGTGAATGGTAAATAAATGACTATTTGATGATTAACTCTCACAGAAAACATTTGCTCTACTGGGTCCTGATTTTTAGTCTGTTAGACTAAATAGCTTTGCTATTTTCCTCCTTATTCAGTTCCCAGACACGTCACAGAATTATAAGAGTATTAAAAACTCAGGTCTATCCCTACACAGAATTTTCCATAACCCTCTTTCTGCTTTGAGCTCCTAAAGCTATTTCATAGAAAAGTGACCTTATTTTTAAACAGAGGGGGCAATTGAAAATCAGTGAACGGACTTACCCCCTAATGATTTTTTTCTCAGACATAATTATAATAATTAGCATTATAAAGTGCTAATTATCTTTGGACACAGAGGACCTGTACACCAGAGACAGAGGTTCGCATTAAGTAAAGTGGATTTCACTTTCTTCAGTTAGGAGGTTTCTCTATTTTCCTCTTCGTAATGATGCAAAAGATACTTAGTACACCAAACCTCATTTAAAAACTTTTCCTAGTTAAGGAAACTGTTGTTTATCCACAGCCAGTCTCCATATTGAACCTATGTAAATACAAAGAAATTGTTCCATACTCATGTCTTTTTGTTCAGTGATTTTTCTGTAATTGTGGGCAAGTACCGAGAACCTGGGAAGAATCCATAGCTGTAAAGATCACAAGTTTCTTGCTTAGATGGCAGATCATTCTGATTAGCATACGAATTGGCACCTTCCTAGGCCATAAGTTTTGGAAACTCCAGTGGGGTGATTGTTGAATATATCAGACATATAGAAGGGAAACTCAGTATGGGGGATGTAGAAGCTCAAGCTGAACAGGACAGAAGGATTCATGTGTGCCAATTATTAAATTTTACAGAGAAGAAACTGAGATATAGGACTACATGGTAGGAGAACCAGAATGGAAAACTCGAGCTGCTGATGCTTTCAGCGGAATTTTGTTCACACTGGTATAGGTTTTAGGCTGGAGGATTTTCATTAAGTTAAGTCAGGGTCATGTATTGAAGTGTAGGAAAGGGTTATACTAAGGAATGAGGCATTGGTGTAAGGCAATGAAGAACACATACTTCCCTCTGTCATCTGTTATCAGCAATAGAATAATTGTTAATATTATCTAGTCCTTGCTTCATTAGCACAGAGACATTGGCTACTAAGGCAGAGTTTAAAACAGAATATTAGCATGCAAAGCTGTAAAGAGCCATGGAGAGTTTTTGAGGGCCCCAGACACCTACATTCTTAGCTCAAACCTTCTCCCCACCCAACATAGATACCTGTCTCTAGCTTCAGCCAAGAGATAACCTGTGATCCTTAAGCAGGGTCAGTCTCATCCACAGACCACTCCACCACTCCACTCATCTGGAAGTTCTCACCTGGATTAGGTCAAAATCTACCTCCTCAAAATGACCAACCATTCACTGGACCTGCTCTGAACATTGGAACACAAACAAAACAGGTCTTTATTTTTTTCAAGTTTTATTGAAGTATAGTTGATTTACAAGGTTTTGACAATTCTTCTGTACAACAAAGTGATCCAGTTATACATATACACATATCCATTCTCTTTCAGGCTCCTTTCCCCCATAGATTATCACAGAATATTGGGTAGAGTTCTCTGTGCTATACAGCAGGTCCCCATTTGCTAATAATTCCATGTACCTCAGTGTGCATATGTCATCCCTAAACCCGTCCATCTCTCCACCATCCCCAATTGTCCCCTTTGGTAACAATAAGTTTTTCAGTCTGTGAGTCCATTTCTATTCTGCAAATAAGTTTATTTGTATGCTTTTTAAAAAAATATTCCACATGTAATTTATAACAAATGATGTTTTCTTTCACTGTCTAACCTCACTTAGTATGGTAGTTTCTACCTCCATCCATATTGTGGCAAATGGCATTATTTCATCATTTTTTATGGCCAAGCAATATCCCATTGCATATATGTACTACAACTTCTTTATCTGTTCCTCTGTCGATGGACATTTAGGTTGCTTCCATGTCTTGGTTATTGTAAATAGAGCTGCAATGAACATAGAGGTGCATATATCTTTTTGTTGTTGTTGTTCTTTTTAGGGTAGCATCCACTGCACTTGGAAGTTCCCAGGCTAGGGGCCGAATAGGAACTACAGTTGCCAGCCCACACCATAGCCACAGCAACGTGAGATCCAAGCTGCATCTGCAATGTATACCACAGCTCATGGCAATGCTTAATCCTTAATCCACTGGGTGAGGCCAGGGATTAAACCTGCATACTCATGGATACTAGTCAAGTTTGTTAACCACTGAGCCATGAAGGGAATTCTGCATGTATCTTTTTGGCTTAAGGAGATCAAGTTCATATATTTAAATAATTGAAATTTTTTTTAAAGTAAGACTTATAAAAGACACACAAAAAAGTCTTATTTAAAAAAACCTATTTAAAAATATGAACACAATCCCCTTAAGTTTTCTCTAAGCCAGTGTTTCTTAAACTCAGCTGTATTGGAATCCCCTGGAGCATTTATTGAAACCCTTATCACTGGCTCCCAGCCCCAGACTGTTTGACTCAGTAGGTCTGGAGTGGTACCTGAGAATTGTTTTCCCAATGAGTTCCCAGATGATGCTGATCTTGCTGGTTTGAGAACCACATTTTTTTTTTTTTTGGTCTTTTTTTTGCTATTTCTTGGGCCGCTCCTGCGGCATTTGGAGGTTCCCAGGCTAGGGGTCTAATTGGAGCCATAGCCACCAGCCTACGCCAGAGCCACAGCAACGCGGGATCTGAGCCGCATCTGCAACCTATACCACAGCTCACGGCAATGCCGGATTGTTAACTCACTGAGCAAGGGCAGGGACCGAACCCGCAACCTCATGGTTCCTAGTCGGATTCGTTAACCACTGTGCCACTACGGGAACTCCTGAGAAGCACATTTTGAGGTCCCTATCTTCAAGCCGATCCATCCTCTCTGTTAGACATTTTGAGGCACACTTACCTAATCTAATGTCATTTCATTTGTCTTTTTTTGAATGCTCTAGAAATGTCACCTTTTAATTTTTTTTTTGTATTTATTCAAGCTTTCCTTAGTGGGCATGTATGATTTTTCTATTTGAAGGAAAATAAAGTGCATTTAAAAAATAAAGTTAAATAAAAATGTAATTATCAATATTAAAGCAAGATGACTAAAAATAATTTGTCTCATTATCATGTTTTCATAATCCTTATAAACTATGTTTTATTTGAACTGGAATGCATTTTCTAAGTAAATTATTTCATTTCCATCAGCAAACACTATGGTGATGGGGAAAACGTCTTTTTTGTTATTATTTTTCACATTATGGTGTTATGGAAATATGAGAAGGCCTAAAGTTGTTAGCAGAAGACCTGATTTTGAAATCCAGACACCTGGATTTCATGGAAATTGTGATGTGTTTTGATAGTTTGCCTCTAGACAACTTTTCAGTTTCCTAATTTTTAAATGACAATAAGGTAGTATTGCCTTTTATACTCTGTACCCAGAAGTATACCCAGCACAGTGGGTTAAAGGATCTGGCATTGTTGCAGCTGTTGGGTAGATTGCAGCTGTGGCTTGGATACAGTCCCTGGCCTGGGAACTTCCATATGCCCTGGGTGTGGACAAAACAACAAGAAACAAGCAAACAAGAAAACAATTCATGAAGAAAGCCATACAGAAAAAATGCATTTTCCAAAAATAGAATAGCTCCTTTGTAGCTATTCTCCACCACGTAGCCCCACCTCTGTTAAGTCTTTTCTTCCTCCTGTATTGAAAACCAAAAACTTTCAATCTATTATTTTAAGTACAAGGACTACTTATTAAACTTCAGTTTACTCTTTGGTACCTATGTAAGCTTGCTTTTTTTTTTAATTGATATATTTTGATATATAGTGATAATTCATTGATATATATGGGTATAATGTTTTGGGATGGAACATGCATGCCATCATTTTTCTATTTAAAATTAAAAGAAACATTTAAAAATTTTAAAATTTGAAATTATTTCTATATTTTTGCCAGAAACCTGTGGCATGCAGAAGTTCCTGGGCCAGGGATTGAATTGGTACCACAGTGATAACTGGAGTTAGTACAGTGACAATGCTGGATACTAATCTGCTGAGCCACATGGGAACTCCAAATGAAACATTTTTTTAAAATTTAACAACTTTTCCCTTAGGAATAAACTTTTCAGGAATATATAGAAGTCATTAAGTGAGATATAAGTGCATATTTAAAATGCACAGCAAAAACACATGATAATTTACTCAGGCAGAGGGATGAACTTTGGACCTCCTTTGTCTGATTACTGGGCTGAATCAATTCTTTATCCCTTAGTATTTCTTTGGATCTCTTCTTTCTTTTCAGACTACAGGTCAAATATTTGCAGCTGAGTGACACTCAGCTCTGTACAAGATAGGCTGGCTGGATGAGCTGCTGTCTCAGACAGTTTTAAAATGTATTTTCAGAATGTCTTCAGACAGTTATTTTTCCTCTGTTCAATTTTGCTCATCTTCTTACTTAACTTTTCAAGTGCTACTATTTCCTTTTTAAATGTGGTATTGAGAAGTGCAAACATTATTGGAAGAGAAAGTCTTACTAGCATAATTGTGCATTATCTTCCTTTTATATTGCAGATGGAAAACATTAAGCCTAGGGGGAATAGAAATCTGCTCAATCAGATATTGATAGTACAATTTCCTTTAAAAATACTTACCTGTGGAGAAGAAAAATACAGGTTTTTGAGAAGTGGCAACTTTCCATCATTTTTAAAAAGAGCCAAATGACATAGGGAGTTAAAAATCGTGTCTTCTGGGAGCCAGACTTCCTTGCTGGTTCTATCCTTTCTCTTTTTCAATTTGATATTTTAGTTAGGAATTTGGGCAAGAGGTAAGAGGGAGTCCTCCTATAAGTGATATATCAGAATTTGGGGATCAGAGGAGTACTTGGAAAGAACACAGTACTCTTATCTCATGGCTTAGATTATGTTCTAGTCACAATAATTACTTACCAAAAATTTAACAGTTTTATTAAAGCATAATTGACAAGCAGCAAACTGCACATATGCAAAGTGTTCAATTTGATAACCTTGATCTATGCATTGCCAAAATCAAGACAGTGAACACATCCATTAGCTCTAATAATTTCTTTACCTCCAACCCTGATCTGAAACAAACACGTACTTGCTTTCTGTGACTATGAATTTGTTTCTGTTTTCTAGTGTTTTATGTAGGTGGAATTATATTGTATGTACCTTTCATTATCTGGTTTCTTCCATTCTGTATAATTGTTTTTTGATTCATCCAGGTTGTTGTATGTATCAAGAGTGCATTGCTTTTTATTGCTGATTAGTCTTTGCATGGACATATGCTTTTTATTCATTTTGGGTAAAAAATAGAAATAGGTATCTATTATTTTTAAAGAAGTTGCCAAACTATCTTCTAAAGTGGTTGTATTTGAAAAACAAAACAAAAAAATTTTAGCAAAATACCTTAAATAATGGTTTTTGAGATAACAGACAAGGTGGATGGGTAATTTAGTCTCTGTCACTCCATTTTCTCCAGAAACAGAAGAATGATAATTATTTTCCTTCTTTTTATAGTCGCACCTAAAGCTTCCCAGGTTAGGGGTCAAACTGGAACTGTAGCTGTAGGACTTCACTACAGCTACAGCAATGCAGGATCCAAGTCCCATCTGCAAGCTATGCTGCAGCTTGTGGCAACACTGAATCCTTAACCCACTGAGTGAATCCAGGGATTGAACGTGCATCCTCGTGGAGACGATGTCATGTTTTTAACCTGCTGAGCCACAATGGGAACTCCCAGTTATTCATTTTAATTAAAAAAAGAACATTCAAGGGGGACATGAGATTTCAATCTTTTTCTTTTCCTTTTTTTTTTTTTTTGTTGTCTTTTTAGGGCCACACCCATGACATATAGAGGTTCCCAGGCTAGGGGTCAATCAGAGCTATAACCACCAGCCTACGCCAAAGCTACAGCAACGTGGGATCTGAGCAGGGCCTGCGACCTACACCACAGCTCACAGCAACCCCAGATCATTAACCCACTGAGTGAGCCCAGGGATCGAACCTGCATCCTCATGGATGTTAGTTGGGTTCAGTGACCAGTGAACCATGACGGGAACTCCAAGATTTCAGTCTTTTTCAAAGGAGGATGTGAGACTTGACTTGAAGAGATCACATAAAGAAGTGTGGACAAAACTAGAGTTTTACTCCATTGCTGTGTCCTCAATGATTTATATAGAGATCTGAAATTTCATATAACTGAACATATTTTAAGTTTTATAGGTGATCACTTTAACTCTAACGATAATTCCGATTAACAATAACCTTCCAAAGTGACAACTTTGCCAGGTAAGAGGGAAAACAATTTTGCATGATTTCCAATATGAAGTTATTTTAATAGACTACTGATTTAATTTCCTGAGTATTTCTTTCAACCTGGAATCCTTGCAGAAGACTTTGAAAAATACAAACATTCCACATTTTCCCTTCTCTCTAAAAATGTGATTCTTACAGAATAAAGATGTTTCTCAGACATGAAAGTAAATAAGCAAAATTTTGGGGACTTAGAAGTTCAAAGGAAGTGAAATTTAGGGATCTGGGCTCATCAGGACTTTGGGGAGAAGTGTCTAGCTTAAGTCCCCTGACAAGAAATGACTAGACACTGATTAGAGAAATGGCTCTTAGCTCATCTTAGTAAAAACTCTACATGGGTAGAATATAAGTACTAAGACTCTTCATAAAAATGCATGTTTGTCATTTTTTTTCCCAGTCTTATGTCTTTTTAGGGCCGTACTTGTGGCATATGGAGGTTCCCAGGCTAGGGGTCTAACCAGAGCTGTAGCCTCTGGCCTGCACCAGAGCCACAACAATGCCAGATCCGAGCTGTGTCTGGGACCTACACCACAGCTCACAGCAATGCTGGATCCTTAACCCACTGAGGGAGGCCAGGGATGAAACCCAAAACCTCATTGTTCTTAGTCGGATTCGTTTCTGCTGCTCCAAGACAGGAACTCCGCATTTCATAATGTTGATGCCCACCTCATTTTCCTCCATAGCTCTTCCTACTTTGCCCAAAACCCCACAACCAAATTTCAGGGTATCCATATCCTTTCAGACAGGATTTCTCTGTGTCTGACTACTCTTAGACACTCCTAGATACACTTCTACCCATATACACACACACACACTCACACACACACATATATATACGCATGCTTCATCTTCAATCTTGTTTCTATAAAGGTGGTTATCTCTAATTTGGATTGCAACTGCCAATGATGAAATCCATTTAATCAAATAACTGTCTCAGAAATTCCTAAAATCATTGTTGTTCAAGTCTTGACATATTGTCTTCATTAGCCCAGTTGTGTGTCCATCATAAATCCCATCAAAGAGCTGACTGTTTTCTCCTCACTGCTTTGAAAGTCTAACTTGAATGTTAACTAGCCCAACAGTAATACAATTCAGATTGTTAACAGCAACCTCCAGACTCAGAGTCAGTTCAAATGACCATTATCTGGGAAAATGAGACAGAGTGAAAAGCTGTTTCTTATTATGATGCTTAATTTACAAATTAAAAGCTCCTCAAACCCTCATTTCAGAGTTAGTTCTATTCGAAAGATAATAAATATTGTTCTAAATAATAAAATTGTTTTAAAATATAGAATAGCAAAGTAATAATACTTAAGTTGACAACTTTTTAAAAGTTTTTACAACAGTAATTCTATCAAAAGTGTTGGGGGCATTATTAACTTATCAATAAATATGTAGATTAATATAGCATATACTTAAAAGTTTTACTTTAAATACTGCATAATATTTATATCAGATCCATCTTTCTAGATTATGAGAAGATCTTTGCCTTTAAACAAGTAGATGTATTTGAGATTGGAATGATTAATGCTTCTACAATATAAATATATATGTGAACTAAGATCATATAGAATGTCAAAGATTCTGAATCATGATTCTTGCCTTACTGGTCTGCAGAGGTTCAGAATTATTATCTGGGGAGAGTTCACTTGTTATACCAGTATTTTTCAATTTTCAGAGATTGATACATTAATTTTTGTGGCAGACAGGATCTGAAATAGACTTCAAATCCCCCTCTTCCTGGTATTAACCCTTCACAAAATTGCTTCCACATCAGTGTGCACAGAACCTGTCATGTGCTTCTGCCAATAGAATGTGGTAAAGGTAACAGGGCATATGTGATTACATGCATGTGATCACTTATAATAAGATTGTTACACTTGTTTTACAAGAAAAATTCTCTTGCCTGCTTTAAAGAGCAAATTGCAGTGTTGGGAGCTTCCCTATGGAAAGGGTCACATGGCAAAAAATGTACAGCAATCTCCTTTTAATAGCCAGCAAGGAAATGGCCCTTGGTTTCACAGCCTGCAAGGAACTGAATGCAGCCGAAAATCAAATGAGCATGGAAATGAATCCTTCCTCACTTGAATCTCAGATGAGACCACAGCCCTGGCTGACACCTGGACTGTAGCCTTGTAGAAGACAGAGCTGAGGCATACTTGGATCCTGGGCCCACAGAAACTATGAAAAAATAGGAGTGTGTTCTTTAAGGGGCTAACTGTGTGGCAATATGTTACACAGCAACAATTATTACAATGTATAATAAAATAAATTTAGAAAGTGGCAATTCACAATTTAAAATATGAATTGAAAGAGTAGATGAATAGAATAGAATAGACTAAACTGGAGAAAGTATAAGCATATTTCATTAAAATTTTATTTTAATTATATCGCTATGCTATACACATTTGTGTCTATATTGGGTCAAAAGGTAAATGCATTTTTAATGTTGATCATGGTAAAAAAATTGATTAAAAAAAAACTCTGGAAAATCCCCTTGAAGTTTTAAACTTGTATATTCTCATGTATCCATGAACACTGTCTGGGAATCCTGCAGGAGTTTAGGAGCAGCCATGAGAAGATTGGAATATGGATGATTCTCATCACATTCAGAGGATTTTAGATCTTGAAGGAGGAGGGTGATATCTGGAGTAAATTGCACAATTACCCAGTGGGTTCAGTAGTAGATTTATAAACATATGGAGACAAAAGTATGCGAGAATTGAAGTTCTATATTAGATATTTTTTTCCCCAAAGCGTAGTACTCATTTCACAGGTGGCACTGTATCATTTTAGTTTTGACATAGACAATTTAATTTTTTTAACCTTTAAGCATTCATCTTAATGAGTATTCAAAAAGTGCCAATGCTACTGCTTGCCCTCAGGACCAGTGTTAAGAAGTAGTACTTCTTTTCAGCAGAGCATTTCATGCCTTTTTGATGGTATTCGAATAAAGCAAGCACGAGGAAGGTAATTTGCTACTGCCTGAAGTCTGGGAGTCGGGCAATGCTTTCACAGGCCAAACTTTGGTTTAACAAAAAATGGAAGCCCAGAGAGGTTAGGCAGACCTGCCTTGCTCACTGTTACTCCTGAGATCAAACACTGGAGACAAAGAAGGTGCCATTGCCTAAGTTCACGAAAGTGGTAGACTCTCTGGAATTAGATGCTTTCTACGGTAGGGAATGTGTATGTGATTGTGATGTGGGTAGAATATGAGGGGAGATGTCTGGTGTGAGTATGTGTGTTTTCTGGGGATTCCTAAATCAGACATTGCAAACAAGATACCTAAGGCATGTTTCTTGCCCTTATAGTTGATAAACTGATGAAATTATTGATTATTAGAAACTTCTTTTGAGGGTCATGTAGAAGATACAAAGGAACATTGGCTATTACATCAGAAGACGAAGATTCAAATTCTAACACCACAATTTGTTGGCCCTACAATCTTGAATAAGTAAACCTCTGCAAACTTCATTTTCATGATCTATATAATAGAGATGAGAGTCCTTTCTTCACTAAATTGTGCTTTAGTCAAGATTCTCCATAGAAGTAGAACAAATAGGGTTTATATGTGTGCATGTGTGTGTGTGTGAGAATATATATATACACACACATACATGTATATGTATATGTATGTGTGTATATAGGGAACTCCTATTATGTATATATATTTCCCTTCATGGCTCAGCAGTCAACAAACCTGACTAGGATCTGAGGATGTGGGTTCGATTCCTGGCCTTGCCTGGTCAAGGATCTGGTATTGCCTTGAGCTGTGGTATAGGTGGCAGGTGTAGCTTGGATCCAGCATTGCTGTGGCTGTGGCCAGCAGCTGTAGTTCAGATTCGACCCCTAGCATGGGAACTTCCATATGCCATGGGTACAGCCCTAAAAAGCGAAAAAAAAGTAAAAATAAAAAAGAAAGATTTATTTTAGGGAATTGACTCATGTGATTATGGAGGCTGGCAAGTCCAAAATCTGCAGGGCAGGCTAACAGGCTGGAGACCTGCAGGTGGTCAAGTCCAAGGCCATCTGCTGCAAAATTCCCTCTTGCTTGGGGAGGTCCACCTTTTTTTCTGGTCAGGCTTCAGCTGATTGAATGAGGGCCATCATGTAATAAGAGGAATATACTTTACTCTAAATTCACTGATTTAAATATTAATCTCATTCAAAAACACCCTCACAGAGGCATCCAGCATGGTATTTGACCACAAATCTGAGCACAGTGGCACAGCCATTCCCCATGAACTTGGCACCCATACACATATCCTTAAACCATACTTAATCTTCAAATGAAGACAATAGCAAGATCATACTTCCACCTAACATGATATAACCATCCTATGTGCATGTGAAAACATACTAATCCTTTCCTCAGAAGAGGATGCAAAGTCCTTGGATGATGTGATTCAATTATATATATATATATATATATATATATATATATATATATATATATATATATATATATTCCTTTTTTTCACATTAGTTTCCATTATGGTTTATCGTAGGATATTGAAAATAGTTCTCTGTGCTATACAGTAGGACCTTGTGGTGCCTCTTTCTTTTTACATAAAATATCATTCTAACTGAATTTCTTGGATTTTAGAACATATAAACCCAATGGTGGAATTCTTGGCAGAGATAGCCAGGGTTTTTTATGTTTTTAAGAATCTGAAACTAATTTCTTAAAATTCTGCTTGCAGGTAATGAAACAGACCCTAAAAAAACTGCTTGAGAATTCAGCAGCTCTATATCTATCTGAATTACTTGTCTTAATATGGTGATAATGAATATTATGTGTGTGTGGCACACACACAAACACACATGTACATGTATGTATATATATGCAATCAGCCCTCTGTATCCATGGATTCTAAATCCATAGATGGAAAATATTCAGAAATAAATTGAGGAATTTTTTCAAGAAAAATCAAAACTTGAATTTGCTGCATAGTAGAAAATATTTACATGGTATTTACATTGTTTTAGGCATTATAAGTTATGTAGAAATGATTTAAAGTATATGGGAGGATGTTTATAGGTAATATGCAAATACTACACCATTTATATGAGGGATTTGTATGGAGATTTTGGTATGGGGGATTGTCTGGAACCCCTCCCCATGAATACCACGGGATGACTAAACATATATATGTGCATAAATTGTCTTACTTTAAAACCTGCAACTGATACCTAAAACTTTATGTGATTCTTTCAAACGTTCAATCTAACTACATGTCCAAAATTTAATTAAAAACTCTGCTAACATTATGTAAGGTGCCCCCAGTTCTATCCAAGCTAATCTGGAAAAAAAAATGGGCTTTGAGTATTTAATCCAGATATAAGATAAAGCACTTGCCTTCCACATTGATATTCTCTTTTCCACTTACAAAATGTCTTTTCCCCAATAAGGCAAGAAACACATGTCTATGCCAAAATTCTATTTCTTCCTTCACAACACCCTTCCTAATTCTGCTATATGAGTGTACTATGTAGGAAATATTTTTTTTCCTGTTAGTTAAAGTCCTTCACGTTTAGACTGATTTTTTAAAAAAAGATCTTCAAACCTCCTATGCTCTTTAGAAAATATCTTCTCCTATAGAAATGCTTAAGTCATTATTTGACATCACAAAAATGAAAAAGCGTTTATTCAGACAGGTTTATTTTGTCTTTCTTTCTCCAGTGCTCATTAGTCCCCCTCCTCACAGGCTCAAATAAATATGATGAGGGGCACAAAAGTCTCACTCACACACCTGCATGAAAGCCTATGGAAACTCTTGCATACCAAGAAGGCTAGTTCATAGTATATCTTTCCTCACAGCCAAAATTATAATAATCAAGATGGTTAATGATTGGGAATTTAAATTCTGCTTTCTTATTTCCAATCATTATGCTAAGATCACAGAAATAAATAAACTTTTAGCAGTGTGTAGGGAAAGAAAATCTTTTCAAATTCACCCAATCAAGTTATTCTGAATCTAATCTTTCTATGTCTTGCAAAATCAGCTATATCTGGTTGTTTTCACAATTTCCTGATTAAATCTGTCAATAGATTTTCTACTGCTCATTCTGTTATTTATCCAGAGCATTAATGAACTTCTCTACCTCCTGTGGATCCATAAATATTTCTATTTTATTATCAAAAACAACCCTTAATTGGACTAAAAATAGAATTGTAGCTCTATCTGCTCCACCTAAGTAGCAAATTAACTTTTCTGGCTCCAAAGTTCCCATTTATTTATTCATAACTCGCCGATATTTATTGCTTGCCTACCACATGCCACGTGCCATTCCTGGGCCTCAGGATTAACTGGTGAAAAGGGAAGACAGAGCCACTGCTCCCACAGATCTTAGATTCAGTAAGAAAGAGAGCTAATAAACATGTCACCAAATAAAGCAGAAAGGTCTTATGATGACAAGTTGTGCAGGGGTGTAGAAGAGGAAATCTGGAATACGGTGGTTAGACAGAGGATGAGAGGAAGTGAGCCAAGGGAGAGTGGCCTAGGAAGTTCTCTTTGAAGAGCTAACATCTGAACTAGAAAAATGAGAAGGAGGCAACTAGGCAAAGATCCAGGGAGAGATTTTTCAGGAAGTGGCGTCACAAAGGCTCAAAGTCAGGAACTTGGTATGTGTATGTGTGAGGACAACACAAAAGATATCTGATTGGAACAAAGTAAATGAGTAACTACAACTAAGATGTGTTGAGTCATTTTTAACTACCTATCTTTATTAATATTAGATACAAGGTATTGGCTTTCAGCAAGAACCATAGTATATTCATTCAGTCATTATCTCAATTAACTCCAAAATAACAATGTAAGGAGGCTAATTTTTACTATTCCTATTTTACAACAGACTAAATTGAGGTTCAGAGAAGTGAGTTGCTGAAGAATATTTAACTAGTAAGA
Source organism: Phacochoerus africanus (assembly GCF_016906955.1). Lineage (NCBI taxonomy): Eukaryota > Metazoa > Chordata > Mammalia > Artiodactyla > Suidae > Phacochoerus > Phacochoerus africanus. The sequence goes on along the minus strand of NC_062544.1, from coordinate 86,352,859 downwards.
GGACATACCGAAACCAAACCAGGCCCAAGTCCTTAACCAGTGAGCTTATTCTGCCAACCTGACATATTTTCTACTAATAATTTTAATTTTTGTAATCTTGTTTTGTGTATTACTTTTGCAACTGGAGTTTAAATAATTTTGTTATAAGGCTATTACTATACACAGTAACTTCAGCAACTGTATAATACCTTAGTTACTAGTTAGGAGGCAATGAGATCCTGCTAACTGTTTTGCAACCAACACCCAACTTCCCCCCAAGAAAGCCCTAATTTGTGAAGTTTGTCAAGTCCCATGGTGTAAATACTCTCACAATGGCCTATTTCAAGTTACCAATGAGTCATCTGCTAACTGTGCAGTTGAGAAGGGATGTGCCCAGTCAGCTCCTATGAGCCAGTGTGAACTAGCTCCGATATAGGAGATGCCTAATAAATATTCATCTGACAGAAAACGACCCATAGGAAAAATAGTTTGGAATCCCTTTGATGAAAATCAGAATCTTAAGCACATTTTCTTTTAACAAAATGCAATTTTATTACTCTCCATCCTCTAAATTTACTAGTTGAGAGACAGGTAGAGGCAGTGAGTGAAAAAATGGGTGCCCTTTCCCCAATTTGTGCCAGTAAGATTTTTATCACTGCCTCCTGAAACGTTTTGCCTTTGGGTTTGCATGTTGTTGAGTGAATCATCTTCTTAAAGGTAGCATACAGAAATGGTGATTTCAAAATGAAGAGGCACAGCACCTGAGGTACCTATATAAGTTCAGGATGGTTTTGCTAATTGAGAATTAAGGAGACCAAGCCCCTGGATACAGTACCTAAGGAATTGTCTTACAACATGGAAGCCATTTGACAATATGGACCTTCTATGAATCAGCAGGTATCTTTGCACTGGGGATTGGGGGGGTTGGGTGGGGAAACTGACTTTCAAGAGTAAATTCCAAAGTGGAATCACCAAATAATAATTCATGACAGAGATACAACATATGCTGTCATGATAGAGTGGGAGTTACAGGACACAGAGAGCAAGTAAGCAGCAGAACCTCTGTGAGTTACGGCACCTCATTGCCATTATAAAACATCTTTATTGGGAGAGAAAATGCAATATTTTGGTAAAAGGAGATGAAGTAGGTAGTCTGGATTGCTCACTTATGGTAGAATGCGCAATTTTACAGCTGGGATATGCCCGTCTGCTTTGTGTCTTCCCTGACTCACAGCCTATCGTGAGCAGGCATTGAATACACACACTTTAACCCATAAAGCAATCAACGTGTTTAGGTAGAACTTGGGAAATGGCTAATTTTATGGAAGGGAAGCCTGTACTTTTTATATGAAGTGTTCAAGCATCCAGTTCTCTATCCCCTTTTAAATTGTATTTGTGCTATTTTAGGAAAGCTCTGCTAGTGGTCATTGTGTGTATTTTCTTGGGGCAATTTGATTAATTCACCTATATAAAGCATGTTATCATTTTTTTTTCCTAACTGCAAGAGTTTGGAAGTTGCTGCTGTTTTCTTAGGAATGTTTTAATGCTAAGGGAATATCACTGGAGTCAGGTACAGAAGCCTAGTGACCTGGGATCATTGAAGCTTACAGCAAGCGTCTGCTTTAGTTCTCCAGTGTTCTAGTGGCAAAGAAGGTGGCTTATAAAATCTTCAGAAAAATGCACATCCAATCCGAATTTTGAGAGCTAAAAAGAAATTGACCATGCAAATCCTTCAGTAAGGTGCATGTGTGGGAAGAGATTTTTTTTCCCCCCTTGGAGCAAGGGAAGGGAATGCATATTCTCTCCAAATAGTGCTTTCAATCTAGAGTTTCAGTGTTTGAAAATTCTTTCTCATGAAAGGACAAGTTAGAAGATTTGAACCCTTTATCTGCTTGGCAAATCAGAATATCAAAATAATGTGAGCAAGTTTTATAGCCAAGGAAGGGAGTCTTGGTGAATCAAATCGTGACTCAGAGCCCTTTGCTGTAAAATGCATAATGTATAAAAGTCTCTATACCTTATCATTTTCATCAATGAGAATTCTTTTTTGCAAACATTTAAGAGTGAATTCATATAATCATTCTTTCTTAAACCACTTGCTAGTTTTGTTGACACGTTTCCTTAAAAATATTTTGAATCTCACTCACAGGTTGAAGGATTTTTGAAAGGTGAGAGGAGGTCATAATTTCCTGATTTCATTTCTATGACTCTGGAATGTCATTATTTTCCTCTTAAAAATTTGATCTGTAAAAATATCAAAAAACGGCCATGGTAATTCTCCGTAAGATAGTCTCCTAAAACTATGTCTAGAAAAAAGTGTTTCAAGGGGTACTTTGAATTGATATGCATTGCTGGTAAATTTCTTTATTTGTTATTGTCTTTTAAAAAGCTTGAAAATATCTTTCCTATTTGGAGTTGTTTTCAGGAAATATGGACTCTTCTTTTTCTCTCTTGCTACCTCCTGGCTACACTCACTTTCTATGCTATTTGTGTATCTACATTATTCATGCTTACAAGCCCAGCTGTAAAGTAAAAATAGAGTGAATGAATGAGTTCTAAGGATCAACATAAAAATACGGCCTGAACTCCAGCCAAACCTTGAATCTAACTTATTCTTTGTAGTTTACCACTTTCTTATTTCATACAAAATTTTATTATCCAAAAACCCTTCTCTTCTGAAAAACATGGTCATCTGAAATTAAACTTTATGCTCAAGACTCTTCTTAACTAAAATTATAAAATCTATCATATTCCATGGCATCTTTAGATCACTAGATCCCCTGTAAGGCATGGAAAATTTTCATTTTCATCAAAAATGAGGAAAAGTGCTTGGCCTCTTTTCTCTACTTTTGAACATTTAGATCTCTTTGTTTTTTTCTACTCACAGATCTGAAAACCTGGCATGGTTTTCTTTGAAGCCATAAAAAGATTAATACAGAATAGCCCCAACTTTGCTATGCTAATTTTGGGAGGCACAGTCCTGAGAGACCATCTCAGGCTTTTGGCTACTGCTTCTGATGCTAGTAAATTGAAAAGAAACCACCACCTACACAGTGAAAATGCGTGGTCAACTTTACATCAGACCTCATTGTTCCTGCTATAATGCACTGCTTTCCACACATAATAGTGACTGATCTGGGTGATCTTTTTCACTTAAAGAAAAAAAAAAACATTTCTAAACTCATTTGATCAGCTCCAGAGTTTCATGTGTATAAAATGGAGAATTATATATGTGACAGGGCTCAACACTGGGACTCAGAGATCTCCAAGCCTGGAATGAAAAACATATAGTTTGCTGGCAATCTGAGCCTTTTGTAAATTCTCCTCTCAAGCGGATTCACATGGCTGAGTAGAAAAATGTGTATTCCTCATTGAGCTCCAACCGGCAGCTTCCTAGCTTTCTGCCGTCAATTGTAGTGAAATCATTGTCAATTAATCAACTGGAAGAGCAAACACCTGCCCAATTTATTATTATTTTTTTACAAGTAATTAAGGGGCCCAATAAAGCAGCAGGAGGAGATACATTTTCAGGTAAAAGCATATGTCAAAACCGGCATGTTTCTAAGCAATCCCACACCAGAGAAAGAAGGGAGAGAGAGACAGGGAGAGGGAGAGAGAGAGAGGAAATATACATGTCTTTTGACAACAAACAGCCACAAAATTTTTTGAAATGTTAAACAAAGAGGCTTGTCAAGCAACGATCTTTATTGCCTACGATTGCAGCACCTGCAAGCATATTTAAGAGAATCATGTGAGAGATATAAGTAGGTCACTGTTGTTGTGTAGGTGGCATAGGGACCGTTGGCCTGGGTACAGACAATGAGCCTATATCTACCAGTTTTACATCTATTTGGCCAGCCAGACAACGGAAATGGACCCTAAACTTTGCATCTTCTCCACCAAAAGAGAGAAAAGAGAGAGAGGGAGAGAGAGAAGCAGCAGGGTGGCAGAAGCCCATGTTCACTTGCACAAAACAGGTGGTGTTCTAGTTAGGATGCCATATTTGCTATTTAGGGTTCCTGTGATCTCTGGAAGGATGGGTAAGCTATAGGGTGCGTAGGATGAATCTACACAAAGCATCCATAGTGCTCCAAGCCTACAGGCTCCGTGCGACCTGGCACTCTGCATACCGAGATGGGTTATCTCAGCAAGCCTGTGACAGAGTCTCTGTGAAATTTGGGTTACCGCATTTAGCTGTGGGATTACAGCACGTAATACCACAGATAGGAGATAATGCTTCAGGCGTGCGGCTGTGGCAATGTAAGCCTCGCAAGACTAATTATGGCAGGTTTGGGGGTTGGAGGAGATGGAGGTGAGGCAGGGCATGGAATGGGTAATACAAGGTGGCTTGTGGCTTGCTGGTGGCTGTCATGGCAAACCCTGCTCCCCCAGCCTGGTACCCCACCTACACTGACAAACCCAAACAAAACTATAAAATGTCATTCTGTGCCTCCATCCTTTCTGAGGCAGACAGCAATAAATCAGAATTTATTTTCCTCAATAGGAGTCCAAGAGCACATAAAAGGGCAGAATTTATTTGTATCTTTTTCCTCTCACTTTTAACTGTCCTTTTGGAGGCTGAAGTGATAGGTTAAAATGTTCTCTCCAATGGCATCATATGAAATTTTTCTTTAATGCTTCAGTGCCATTGCTTCCAATGGCCAGAAGCTCTCAAGATATTTATGAAACAAGTTGTCACCTCTTGGCACCTCACCAAAACTTTCCTTCTTCACATTTTTGTTAGCGAGCTTTATTTCTCATTGCATTTCTATTGAATAATTTCCCCAACACTTGGGCAAATTTTGGACAAATCTGGTCTAATTCAGAGTAGAATTGAACTGTGGTGATAATTCTTGCTGGTCCAGCTGTTCAAGATTTAGAACCTGTTTGCATTTCTTATATCCCAGCATTTTCTTCTAACTTACAAAGACTGAATACTAGATCAGCTCAGAAGGCCATTCCACTATCTCATTTTCCCACAAGAAAATCTATGTCCACTCAAATAAGTGGATTTTTATGAAGCTCAAATGTGAAAAGGTGTTTCCTACTTAATTGAATTATTTTCAGTGTACTATTGTAGTATAATCTCTCCTCCATTTCTCCCAGGGGCAAAACTTCTTGATCTTGAAAAAATGCACAACAATGGGACTTGGGGCATCTAAGAGATATATATTGTCCAGAGAGTATTAAAATACATTCTGAAAAATAATAGGTATGGCAGTCATTAGTGCTATTCCTGAATTATTTTAGGATCTCTACCTTTTGGGCACATGTTAGAATTCCATTTTTTGACCCCTTGTGTTCACATGGAACTATCCGACCAGTTCCCTATGATTAATTGTGATGAGAAGTGCTGTGAGTCCTCTCTGATCAAGGGCATTTAATGGTGGATGTGTGCATAAGATTTTCCAGAGCTTCCTCTTTTCCCTCTCACATGGCAACTAGCCCACTTTATATGGTAGCTCTTTCTTCTGGTTCCATCCACAAGTGACTACAGGAATGCAGCCCTCCTGCTAATCCCTACGTCCAGGCTGGATATGGAGCATGAGCAAGAAATGAACCTTTATTGAAAAATAAACAATTGAGAGTTGGGAGGCTCTTTGTTACCTCAATATAACCTAGCCTATCCTGACTGTTAACTAGTTCATGAAGACTGCAATACATGAGATGTGCAAACAGGGATGTAAGAACAAATAAGTTTGGGAAAAGTTAGTTTGAACAAAGTTAAATAAGCTACTTAGGCTGTTTTAGATTTGTTAATGGTTTCTGAGTCTTCATAGGCCTGCTGTGAAAAATAAAAGCAGGCCTAACATAATATTCTCGATTTGAGGATCATCCCAAGGGACTTACCTACCAGGAAATGAATGTCATCTCTCCACCACCTCACCAGACTTTGTCCTCATTCAATAGCTCCATGTAATTCGTTTGGCTGAGGAAGTCTACAAATCCCTTCTCTGGAGTATTAGCTATTTTTAAAGGCAGGTGTATAATATTTTGCATATGGAAGAGAGAGAGGGGTGCTATTCTCTAGAAGATGGTATATATTTTTTAAAAGTAGACATGGATGTTTCCCCAGGTCACTAATTTCTTTTCTTTCTCTGATCAGAAAAATATACATTGTTTATGAGAAAAAATATGTCACAAATAGAAGCCAATACACCAAAGAAAGTAACTGCTGCTAAAAGATGGCTAATTGAAATTTAACTCATTAATTTCAAACAGAACTCACTTTATACACGTACACACACACAAACATAAAATTATACATACACAAAAATTTTTGGTCTCACAACTATTTCCACAGTTGCATTTTACAACTGCTTTATCTGGCAATATTTTTTGCCACACTTGAGAAACTGGAAAAATCTATTGTTTTGAAAAGTAAAAGTGGCCATTCACACACAAAATCTGGAAGGACGTTTTTTTTTTTTCTTTCCCCATGACTATTTTTTGCTGTGGGATGAGCATATTGATGCCAACCTAACAAAGCATTCTGTCTGTCAGTGGTGTGCTGTATATGGAGAAAGTGATCAGAACTTAATTCTCAAAATGTTATCCTGATGCAAATTAAGTTCATTCTATTTCTAGAGACTCTAGTTTCTTTTTTTTTTTTCAGTCACCCGGCATTTCTGGAGCTTATTTGGTCTGGAAAGTAACCAGCTAGGTGAAGAACTAGAGTGTTTCTAAGCCTCAGGCCACGGGTGGCTACGATAAAAGTAAACCCCAAGCTGTTAGAAGATGAAAAGGAGGCAGAGGGGGAAGGAAAAAAAAAAGGAAAAAAAGGAAAAAAATAAAAAGGAAAGAAAGAGAAGGAGGGAGGGATGAAGAAAGGAGGGAAGGAAGAAAAGAAGGAGGGAGGGAAGGAAGGAAGAAAATTCTGCTTGTGCGCTCATTTACTTTCTGAATTGACACGCTAGCAGCCCAGATCTTATCAAATAATACACACATTTAGAAATCCCGTCTGCACGTGTCTATATTCCTACAGCCCATTCTGCCTAGCTAAAACAACATCTTTTTTTTTCTCCGAAAATCTGTTTCCTTCTTACATAGTCCAAATGTTAGAATGTGGTTTGAATTCTTTTTTGAACATTAATTTAAACAGTATGGGAATAGATCAGCCCTTATAAGTCTAAATAAAACTTCCTTTGACATATATAATATGGTGTGCTTATTTGGAGGCTAATGGAGTTGGAAAGAAAAAGTGGGAAAGAGTTAAATACAGAAAAGAGTAAGCTTCTTGGAAGTTTTTTCTTTTAAAAATTTAATTGCTGCTTATTTTTTCCATCCAACCTATTTAGCAGAAGTTCGCAAGAGAGCTTTAAAATGGTTCTCAGACCAGCATTACAAATGTTCGGATATTTTGACCTGAACAGAAAAATGCAAATAACAGTGCCACTTAGTGGAAAGGGGGAAAAAAAATTGTGGATGATGAAGAAAGTCAATAGGCATCCAAATCATTGTCTCGAATTATACATACAAGTCATGTTTGACATTCAGATGCTATGCTTTTGGTGGCTTTCAATCATGCTAAACTTCTGCCATAATAATAAGTAAATTGTGTCACATGCCATCACAACAAACATTTCCCAAAAAGAGCATGGAGGAATCCATTCAACACTGATAGTATAGAAACATTATAAATTCTATTTGTTCGAGGAGAGAAATTTTAGTGACTTTTTAAGGTGAGACTTTCTCATCAAATGATAGGACTGTATAATTTTCTTGGTAGCGATTTGAATTATAATCAGACACTTCTCCTATTGAGTTCAGCAGAACAACTCTCATCTCTGCATTAAGGTAGAAATCACATTCTAAGAAAAGCTGGTGGATCATTCACTTCTGAAGATATTTTCTTTTTATGGCCACACTGTGGCATATGAAAGTTCCTGGGTTGGGGTCAAATCGGAGGTGCAGCTACAGGCCTACGCCATAGCCACAGCAACACCAGATCCTTAACCCTTGAGCCACAATGGGAATTCCCACTTCCAAAGATTTATAAGGATTTTGAGAAAGCCAATTCTTGGGCAGAACCATATTTCTCCAGTTTCTAATGAGTTGGGGGCCAGGGCCACCAATTTAGTTTGCAAGCTGAATGTTTTGTTTCCACCAGCAATTAAGGTTACTCACTAATGTGAAGATTTTAGTAACTACTGTTGCATTGTCCTTGGGGGAGCATTTAATAATACCTTTATGTGTTTCTCTTTACACCTACTACATGAGGTCCTCAGTCATTAAGCTATTAGGAAGCATTTCATTATTCTAATATTTAGCAAAATTCACAGTGTGCATAGATCAAAGTATTGCCTCTATTTGTGTATATATAACATGACACCAAGTAAAGAGCATCAAGCCAATCTTTCCTTCTCCCACTCCCTCCTGTTCTCTGTTGGAGATAGAGCTTATGTCTCCAGCTCTGAAGTGTTCTGAAAGTCTGCTTCTTCCCACCGCCTTTCAGATTTCCAACACTCATAAAAATGCTACCTTTGGATACTAGATTTTATGTTGACAACCCATCCAAGAGCTCTCATGCTTTAACCCTCACCTAAGTAACTCGGAGAAGGATATATTCAAATCTATGCCTTTCACTTGGTCAAACTGTGATCTTTTCAGGATTAGGGGTGCTGGATGCAAGTGGCAGCACTGATGGTTTTACAGAAAGTAGTTGAGACATCCCAGACAGCACTTGGGGAGTCAGCAAGGAATTAAAGATGAACAACATTCACAGCTCTTAATCAGAAGCTCTTTCTACAAGAAAAAAAGAGAAATTAAAAAAAAATGTTCCTACATTACCTACAGTGTTGTTAATGTAACTTTCTATTTACATAATATGCAAAAAGGGCTGTCTGCAAACTGCAGTAATCTATATGGAATGAGGACAAAAGATACTGATTTCTCTAAAATGTTCTTGTTAAGGAATAATCAAGAAGTTAGAACCTCTAATCTTGCAGTCAAAGCAGAAGTTTGGGGGATTTTTTTCTCTTTTTTTCATTTTGCTCATGTATATATATTCACATGCACAGACGTGTACAGACAGATTTACAGATATCAAATATGTCGTCTTTAACATTCAGGAACCAAATTAAACTGCAAAGAAAAAGTTAAAGTTCCCAGTAAAGGAAACATTTATTCACTTTTGATTTAGCCTTAAGACTTCCAGCAAGTTTGCTCTGATGTCTAAGGAAAAGTTAAGGGTGATGTGTGTGTGTGTGTGTGTGTGTGCGCACACACGCGTGTGTGCATGGGCACACATGGGTGTTCCTGCATCCATAAGAGGGAGAGAAGCAGAGAGGGGTAGATTTGAAGAGTGGGACAGGAAGGGAGGGGATAAGAGCAAGAGTGGAAGGGAGGCAGAAAGGGAGGAGAAAAGATAGACTAGACTAGAGGTATATGGGCTGGAATGGATAGACTGGAATGGAATGGAATGGGGGGAGGTAAAGAGGAGAGAGAGAAGTAGAGAAGGAAGAAGGGAGGGGGGAAAACATTTCCAGATGCACCTTCTATTCTGGATCCCTGAAATTTCCAGTTCAGCAGCGTGAGGTATATTTTACATTGAGTTAAAAACACAGTCAGCTTAAGGAAGATTTTGGAGAAGGAAATTCTAAGAGCAATGCAATTTAGGAAAATGTCCAACTGCCTATTGGTCCTGTCTTCCACATACATCATGTAGCCTCTCTTCACTAGGCCAACACAATGCCAGACTAGCAAGAGATAACTGGATGAAAAACCAACACCTGGAATTGCATTTGCAAACAGCTGGCTAGGACACACTCTCACTGGGATGGCTTTGAAAGCTGCTGTGTCCTATACCAGCATGAACTTCCCAGAGCAGGGATCACAGAATTCAATGAGCTGACAGTCTTGACAGGTCACTGAATATTTTACTGACCTCTCTATCCTCAGAGTCCAAAAATATGCTAAATCCATGTGTGAAAATGTAAATCAACAAAAAGTTTCAGACTGACAAATTCATGTTTTAGGACTATATTTGCTATTAGATCTTCTTTTGGAGTTCTTCATATATACCAACTAATCTACCTGTCAATCAATTTCATTCTGAAATATAGTGTTACTTTAAAAATTCACATTAGCCTGACATTATTGTTCAAGTTTTCCACAGTGAAATGACAGGGGCATAGGTTTTTATGGTTTTATAGGTTTCCTGGTTTGAATCTCAGATCTGGTTTGGACTAACTCTGGGTCCTTGTTGAAGTATCAAATTATTCCATTCCTCCATTTCTTCCTCTGGAAAATAAGAATCAGCATACAAATAATATATTCTTCACAGAGACTCGATGGAGGTCAAACAGGATCATCTTTGTGACAAATTTTTCTCAATTGTGACAAGCAATACTATGGGGCCATTTTGAGATTTCTTTTAATGTGAGGTTGATATTTGAAACAACAGCTCTGAAAATTGCCTGTTTCAAAACTACTGGTACCATAAATGATGGTCTACATGTCTGGTCTCTCGAACTCTTGTCAAAACACAGAAGGAAATCCAAAACTTTTTCCAGAGTAAAACAGGACTTAACCTGCAGAACTCCATGAGAACTTGTGTGAAGATGGACTGCCCTTTCAGTTTTGCAGTGGAATATTCTCTCTATCACCAAATAGTTGGGTTTCTAAAGCTCAGTGCTTCTCTTGGACAGCATTGCAGGGCTTTAAAATGAGGTCTCTCTCTCTCCACAGGTACAATCCTTAGCACCTCATATGCATATTTCATTTAATCTTGCTGAAAATACTATAAGAAAGGATTGGTACTGTTACCATACCCATTTTGCATTTGTCCAACATCACCCAATTAGTGTCAAAGGAGGCCATAAATTAGCATCAGACCAGCCTCTAAGCCCATGTTTTTACCAATTTATCACAATTCTTAGTTCATCTTCAGTTTTCCTCTCCAGAAAAGCTGTGCCAGGAAAAGAAACATTTGAAAATAGAGTATAGAAGAAAAATAATACATTATGTAAATAAATGAAAGAATGTGTATAATGTGATATTTTAAGAATAAAATTTTATGTGTATACATATGTATGGAAGCAGGGAAAAAACTGAAGATGATCTGAAGGAATGGATACATATCAAACATCAATGGTGATGTGAGCAGACACTAAGATGAATGAAGTTAAAATTTTTTTATTAGTTCTTATTTTTATTATTTTTTAATTTTTTTGTCTTTTCTAGGGCCACACCTGTGGCATGTGGAGGTTCCCAGGATAGGGATCTAATCAGAGCTACAGCTGCCGGCCTATGTCACAGCCACAGCAACGTGGGATCTGAGCCGTATCTGTGATCTACATCACAGCTGATGGCAACGCCAGATCCTTAACCCACTGAGTAAGGCCAGGAATCGAACCCGCAACTTCATGGTTCCTAGTCAGATTCGTTAACCACCGAGCCACTATGGGAACTCCCCTATACCTTATTTTTAAAATAAGCTTGCACCATTCTGCTTCAAAAGAAAGACAATTGAAAGTAGATGTTACACCACACTTGTAACATTTTTTTAAATTCTACATGCTAATGAATTTAAACAAAGATGCTCTATCTGAACATCAGAATATTTGCCTTTGTTTCTCCACACTTATTTAAGCTTAAGTCAGGATGTTATTTATCAAACTGTTCTTCAAGTTTTATTGAATTAATTGACAAGGTTTTTACCATTTTTGCTGTACAACAAAGTGATTCAGTCGTACAAAAGACTCAAATTCTTTTCTCACATACATTATCACAAAATACTGGGTAGATTTGCCTGTGCTATACAGCAGGTCTCTGTTGGCCAACCATTCCACATACCTCAATGTGCATATGCCAATCCCAAGCCTCCAGTCCACCCCTACCCCTGCAACCTCCCACATAGCCTCTTTGGCAACCATAGGTTTTTCAAAGTCTGTGAGTCTGTTTATGATCTGCAAATAAGTTCATGTGTATTCTTTTAATTTTTTTTAATATTCCACATAAAAGTCAAGACATGAAAGCAACCTAAATGTCCATCAACAGAGGAATGGATAAAGAAGATGTGGTACATTTATAAATGAAATATTGCTTCATAAAAAGCATGAAATAATGCCATCTGCAGCAACATGGATGAACCTAGAAACTATCATATTAAGTGAAGTTAGAGAGTGAAAGACAAACATCATATGATATCATACTGCTCTTTAACCTGTGTCAGGTCCTATACATTTATTATAATTGTGTCAGAAAAAAATGTTTCCCCCAAACAATTAATATACCTTCTTATTTATAATAGTACAGGATGTAGGCCAAATATCAGGCTTACTTTATGCAAAGATGCCAGCTACCTCATCTGTATTTTTTTCTTCATTAGAACTGTATTGACCTTTAGTCTACTTTAATCATTTCTCTCATCTCCCCTCAGGTCTGGTGTCCCTTTTCTTTGACTTTCTTCCTCTTACTGTATATATACTATTTGTTTAAGTTTCTCCAAATCATGTTTGAAAAGACGCACTGAATAAAGTACTTAGTAGTAAAATTTAAAAGTTAGGCATTTAGGAGGCATGAAAATGGAACAGTTTAAAGGGAAAAAAAGACTTCCAATATAATTTTTTCTTATAGACAAAATAGCTAAATAAAACATGCTCTCTTACCCTTTAGATATGAACTTTAAATATAAAAATACAAATAATTGGAAAAATATGTCCAATTATGACAAACTTGGTAAGGTTACCAGTACTAAATCATAGAAGTTCTATGTTTGCATGAGTTAGTCAACTGGTTTAGTTGGATGGTTCAGTTACTCAATTACATTCTTGAAATTCAACCACTATGGAAATGATGACCAGAAAAATGGCTTAGTCAAGGGTTAGAATTAAAGACCATGTTCTGGGAGAGATTTAAGAGAGGGATGTGAGAACTACATAGATGAAGTAATGAGGACATTTGCTAGAAAACAATTGAACAAGACTTCTCAAGTTGGATTGGGAGGAAGTGATAGAGTTGAAACACTCTAGATGAAGCTTTGAAAAAGAAGACGTGATCTGTCACTTTACCTCATAAAAGCAAAAAAAATTACAACCAACTACTGAACAACCCTCCACCAAATAGACTTCAAACTATCAAAAAATATATCTTACTCCAGAAGACAAAAAGGAGGCCACATCAAGATGGTTGGAGGGGTGATTATGTGATATAAGCAACCCCATACCCACTGGGTGGCAGCCCACAGACTGGAAAGTAATTGTATCACAGAGACTCACCTATGAGAGTGAGAGTTCTGAGTCTCAAGTCATTTCCTCATGCCTGGGGATCTGGCATTGGGAGAAGGATCCCTGGAGCATTTGGTATTGAAGGTCAGTGGGGTTTGTGTGCAGGAGCTCTACAGGACTGGGGGAAATAGAGTCTCCATTCTTGACAGGTGCACACAGGCTTTCATGTGTACTGGGTCCAAGGGCAAAGCAAAGACTCCATAGGAATCTGAGTCATACCTGACTGCAATTCTTGGAGGATCTCCTGGGAAAACAGGGGATGACTGTGGCTCATCGTGGGGGAAGGACATTGGAGCAAAGGCTCAGGAATAATCAACAGTGTGTGATCCTCTAGAAGTGGTCATTTTAGAAAAATCTGGGCCCACCCATCAGGGCTGAGAAGCCCCAGGCAAAACAATAGCCTGGGTGGGATCACATCACCTACCAGCAAACAGACTGCCTATAGACCACCCCCCCCCAGGCACATAGCCACCTCTAATTTCACCAATAGACAGAGCCGCACCCATCAGAGGGATAAGAATCATCTTCACCTACCAGTGGGAAGGCACCAGTGCTTCCCATTAGGAAGCCTACAGCCAACCCCCTTAATAAGGAGGCAGACCGCAGAAGCAAGAGAGGCTACAACTTTATTGTCTGCAAAAGGAGACCACACCAAAAATCTATACAAAATGAAAAGGCAGGGAATTATGACTCAGATAAGGGAGCAAGAAAAAACAAACAGAAAAACAGCTAAGTGATCTGGAGATGATCAATCTCCATGAAAAAGACTTTAGACTGATAATAGTGAAGATGATTCAAAATCTTGAAAATAAACTGGAGGCAAAGATTTATAAATTACAAGAAACATTGAGCAAACACATAAAGATTTAAGGATTAAGCAAGCAGAGATGCAAAATACAATAACTGAAATGAAAAAATTCATTAGAAGCAACGAATAGCAGAATACAGGAGGCAGAGGAAAAAATAAATGAGATGGAGGACAGACTAGTGGAAATAACTGATGTGGAACAGAAGAGAAATAAGATTGAAAAGAAATGAAAACAGTCTAAATAACTCCGGGACAACATTAAACACACTAACATTGGTATTATAGGGGTGCAAGAAAGAGAAGAGAGAGAAAGGGCCAGAAAAAAAAATAGTTAAAGAGATATATCTGAAAACTTCCCTAACATGGAAAAGGAATCACTCACTCAAATCCAGGAAGCACAATGAGTATCATATAAAATAATCCCAAGGAGGAACACCTCAAGACACATATTAATCAAACTGACCGAAATTAAAGACAAAGAGAAAACATTGAAAGGAGATAGGGAAAAGAAACGAATAACACACAAGGGAACCCCAATAAAGTTATTGGCAGATTTTTTCAGCAGAAACTCTGCAGGCCGGAAGGGGGTGGCATGATATACTTAAAGTGATGAAAGGAAAAAACCACCAGTGAAGAATATTCCACCCAGCAAGGCTCTCATTCAGATTTGAAGGACAAATCAAAAGATTTACGGACAAGCAAAAGCTAATAGAATTCAGTGCCACTAAACCTGCTTTACAACAAATACTAAAGGAACTTCTCTAGTTGGAAAAGAAAAGGCCACAACTATAAACAAAAATATTACAAGTGACAAGTGTCACCTGTAAAGGCAAACATATAGTAAAGGTAGGAAATCATCCATATACAAATATGCTACCAAAATCAGAAATCATGAGATGAAGAGAATACAAATGCAGGACTCTGGAGATGCACTTGAAATTAAGAGACCAACAACTTAAAACAACCTTGCATATATATAGACTCCTATATCAAAACGTCAGGATAACTGCAAACCAAAAATCTACACACGCAAATAAGAAAAAGCAATCCAAATATGACACTAAACTTAGTCATGAAACCACAAGAGGAGATAACAAGAGAAGATGGGAAGAAAAAAGACCAACAAAAACAAATCCAAAACAGTTAATAAAATGGCAATAAGAACATACATATCAATAATTACCTTAAATGTAAACTGACTAAATGCCCCAACCAAAAGACACAGACTGGCTGAATGGATACAAAAACAAGACTCATATATATGCTGTCTTCAAGAGATCCACTTCAGTTCTAATGACACATACAAATTGAAAGTGAGAGAATGGAAGAAAATATTTCATGCAATAGGAATCAAAAGAAAGCTGGAATAGCAATATTCATATCAGACAAATTAGACCTTAATATAAAGAATATTATAAGAGACAAAGAAGGACATTACATAATGATCAAAAAATCAATTCAAGAAGAAGCTATAACAATTATAAAAATATATGTACCCAACATGGGATGATCTCAATATATAAAGCAACTGCTAATAATCTTAAAAGGAGAAATTGATAACACAATAATAGCAGGGGACTTTAACAGCCCAATTACAGGAATGGACTGATTGTCCAGACAGAAAATCAATAAGGAAACACAGGCCCTGAATGAAGTATTTGACCAGATGGACTTAATAGATATTTATAGGACATTCCATCCAAAAGCAGCAGATACACATTCTTCTCAAGGGCACATGGAACATTCTCTAAGATTGATCACATTCTGGGCTACAAATCAAGTCTTGGTAAATTTAAGAAAATTGAAAGCATATCTAGCATCTTTTCTGGCCACAGCACTATAGCACTGGAAATCAACAAGAACAAAATTCCAAAAAACACAAACATGTGGAGACTAAACAACATGTTACTAAACGAACAATGGACCACTGAAGAAATCAAAGAGGAAATTAAAAAAAACCTAGAAGCAAATGACAACAAAGACACAACGCTCCAAAACCTATGAGATGCAGCAAAAGCAGTTCTAAGAGGGATGTTTATAGCAATAGAAGCTCACCTCAGGAAACAAGAAAAAGCTCAAATAAACAACCTAACTTTACAGCTAAAGCAGCTAGAGAGAGAAGAACAGACAAGACCTAAAGCTAGAAAAAGGAAAGAAATCATAAAGATCAAAATAGAAATCATTGAAATAGAAATGAAGAAAGCCATAGTAAAGATCAATGAAACTGAAAGCTGGTTCTTTGAAAAGATCAACAAAATTGATAAACTCAGCCCAACTCATCAAGAAAAAAGAGAGAGGGCTCAAATCAATAAAATTAGAAATGAAAAAGGAGAAATTACAAAGGACATCACATAAATACAAAGGATCATAAAAGACTTCTACTAGCAACTATATGCCAATAAAATGGACAACCTAGAAGAAATGGACATATTCTTAGAAAAGTACAATCTTCCAAGAGTAAACCAAGATGAAATGGAAAAGATGAACTGACAGATCACAAGTACTGAAATTGAAACTGTGATTGAAAAACTTCCAACAAACAAAAGCACAGAACCAGATAGTTTCACAGGCAAATTCTCTCAAACATTTAGAGAAGAGCTAACACCTATCCTTCTGAAACTATTCCAAAAAATCGCAGAGGAAGGGACACTCCCAAACTCATTCTATGAGGCCACCAACACCCTGATACCAAAACCAGACAAAGATGCCACAAAAAAGAAAACTACAGGCCAATATCACTGATGAACATAGATGCAAAAATCCCCAACAAAATACTAGCAAACCAAATCCAACAATACATTAAAAGGATGGTACATCATGATCAAGTGGGATTTATCCCAGTGATTCAAGGATTCTTCAATATCTACACATCAGTCAGTGTGATACACCACATTAACAAACTGAAGAATAAAAATCATATGATTATCTCAATAGATGCACAAAAAGCTTTGGACAAAATGCAACACCCATTTGTGATAAAAACCCTCCAGAAAGTGGGCATAGAAGGACATAATAAAGGCCAAACATAGGCCAAACACTGTCTGACATAAACCACAGCTAACATCATCCTCAATAGTGAAAAGCAGAAAAAATTCCTTCTGAGATCAGCAACACAACAAGGATGTCCACTTTTGCCACTACTATTCAACATAGTTTTGGAAGTCCTAGCTATTGCAATCAGAGAAGAAAAATAAATAAAAGGAATTTGAATTTGAAAGGAAGAAGTAAAACTATCACTATTTGCAGATGACATAATACGATACCTAGAAAATCCTGAAGACGCTACCAGAAAACTGTTAGAGCTCATCAATGAATTTGGTAAAGTTACAGAATACAAAATTAAAACATAGAAATTGACTGCATTGTTATATACTAACAATAGGGAAACAATCCCATTTACCATTACATCAAAAAAAGAATAAAACAGCTAGGAATAAACCTACCTAAAGAGACAAAGGACCTGTACTCCAAAAATTATAAGATGCTGATGAAAGAAATCAAAGATGACATAAACAGATGGAAAGACATACCACATCCTTGGATTGGAAGAATCAATAGTGTCAAAATGACTATACTGCCAAAGGCAATCTACTGATTCAATACAATCCCTACCAAAGTACCAAGGAAATTTTTCACAGAAACAGAATAAAATATTTAAAATTTGTTTGGAAGCACAAAAGACCCAGAATAGCTGAAGACATCTTGGAAAAGAAAAATGGAACTGGAGGAATCAGGCTCCCAGACTTCAGACTATACTACAAAACTACACTTATCAAAACAGTACAGTACTGGAACAAAAACAGAAATATAGATCAGTGGAACAAGACAGAAAGCCCAGAATTAAACCCACACACCTACAGTCAACTAAACTATGACAAAGGGGAAAATACAGTCCCTTCAATAAGTGGTGCTTGAAAATCTGGACAGCTACATGTAAAATAATGAAATTAGAACACTTTCTAACACCATACAAAAAAAAAAAACCCAAAAAACTCAAAATGGATTGAAGACCTAAATATAAGACCAGATACTATAAAACTCTTAGAGGAAAACATAGGCCAAACACTCTCTGACATAAACCACAGCAATATCTTCTCAGATACGACTCCTTGAGTAATGACGATAAAAATAAAAATAAACTGATGGGACCTAATTCAACTTAAAAGTTTCTTCACAGCAAAGGAAACCCTAAACAAAATGAAAAGACCACCCACAGAATGGGAGAAATATTTGCAAATAAAGTGACTTACCAGGGGATTAAGCTCCAAAATTTATAAACACCACCTATAGTTCAATACAAAAACAAACAAACAAACCAGAAAAACCCAAAAAAAATGTACAGCCCCATAAAAAAATGGGCAGAAGATCTAAACAGACCATTCTCCAAAGAACACATACAGAGGGACAAAAAACACATTAAAAGATGTTCAATATCACTAATTATTAGAAAAATGAAAATCAAAACAACCATGATGTACCACCTTACACCAGCCAGAATGGTCATCATCAAAAATTCTAGAAACAATAAATGCTGGAGAGGTTGAGGAGAAAAGGAAACACTTTTACACTGTTGGTGGGAATGTAAATTGGTGCAACCACCATGGAAAACAGCACGGAGATTCCTCAGAAAACTAAAAATGGAATTACTGTTTGATCCAACAATCCCACTCCTGGGCATCTATCCAGAGAAAACCATGACTCAAAAAGATACATGTATTCCAATGGTCATTGCAGCACCATATATAATAGCCAAGACATGGAAACTACCCAAATGTCCATCGACAGAGGAGTGGAAAAAGAAAATGTGATACATATACACAATGGAATATTACTCAGCCATAAAAATAAAAGAAATAAGGCATTTTCAGCAACATGGATGGACCTAGAAATTATCATGCTAAGTGTAGTTTGTCAGACAGTGAGACACCAACATTGCATGCTATCACTTATATATGGAATCTAAAAAAAGGACAGAATGAACTTCTTTGCAGAGCAAATACTGATTCACAGACTTTGAAAAACTTAGTTTCCAAAGGAGACATGTTGGGGGTGGGGGCGTGTTGGGATGGAAATGCTATAAAATTGGGTTGTGATGATCATTGTACACTATAAATGTAATTAAATTCATTGAGTTAAAGAAGATGTGATCTGTCCTAAGACTGGCCAAGAAGATTACAAAAGAGACAGAGACAAACACCTTGGGCATATATCTAGTTAGTTATGGGGGAAAGGAAAAGAAGGATTTTTGAGATATGCAGACATCTGCATCAAGATTTGCAAAGTGATTGGATTCTGAGAAGTTATCCCAACTTTCTTGTTTGGATTAGGAATATTTTCCTAATCTAATGTGAGACAGTAAATGAAAAGCTCATACTGGAGGGGAACCCAAAGTGTCATTTGAATATGAGCTCACTTGAGAGCAGAAAATGATACTGAACAAGGTTACAAGTGGATTGGAAGGATTTCATCAAGCTCCTTCCTTTATCTCTTTAATCACATGCCACAAATCTGCATTCTATAAAGGTAAGACCCAAGAGCTACATGGTACTTGTATAAGATTTTTTTTGTGTCCTGTGTCACATCCTTTCAACTCCACTCTTAATCCGTGCAGTCAGGGTGGATAATTGTGTGCATGCTGATAACAGCTCACCTCAGTCTGCCAATTTAGCACCTTTCTGCTTTATCTGTCCTACGGTTTTACCTGAATCCAAGAAAGGATGTTCCAAAGCATGCAGGTGCTCCCCAGAAGTGAGGGGAAGTAACAGCCCTAGGAGCATCTCTCAACCAGTGAAGGGTGGGTGTTGGTGGATGTTTGCCTTCTGCTCCTTGGACAATTCTGAGGAGATTTCTGCATAGTTGCTCACACCTCCCCAGCTGGACTGAGCTCCAGTTGCTCACACAATATCCATATCAGTAATATACAGTCTTATTACTTTAGCTAGTTCCCATCTTACTCACCACATTTCCTTGTCTCTGCTTCCTGGGATCACTTCCCAAATAAATGACTTATACTCAAATCTTTATTTTACCTCTGCTTTCAAAGGGACCCAAACTAAAATAGAGCTCGAGGTGGTTCTTTAGATTACCTCTTTCTTACTACTTCTTATGGGCCTGACTTATTTTGGCTCTTATTTCTTCCCAGCACCTGACCTTTTGCCTGAGTGCTCTTGATATTGACCATTGACCCAAGCAGCAGCCACTTTGAATTTCTCCCTCCTATTTGTTCTTCCAGCAATTAGACTCAGTTCTCTTTTACAGGCTATACATTAATTCATTCCTCTGACTCTGCGTTTCTGAGTGGTGAATCCTGTTTTAGTTCTGAAAAACCTCAAGCAGTTAGAGAAGTTCTCAGGCAAGAATTCTGACCTAGATGAAGGTAGATTTAACTCTGAACAAATTACAATCTCCCTCCATCTAACCAGAGTAGCAACTAAAATGCTTTCAATTACTGGCTGTTGCCTTTAACACTTTTATTGATTCTAACCAATAACAAAAGTTATCAATTGCTTTATTCAGAGATGTTAAGGCTTTTAACAAATTTGTTGGAATATAGTTGACTTGCAATATGGTATTAGTTTCAGTTGTACAGCAAAGTGCATCAGTTACCCATATGCATATATACATATATCCATTCTTTTCCCATATAGGCTATTACAGAGTACTGAGTAGATGTTAAGGTTTAAAGTTGGAGGTGACAAGTAAAGTGTAACTCTCAGAATGTCATTATAGTGGGTATATTTTTCTTTATATTGCCAGGCATACTTTTGGGATGTATCTCCAAATAACTACATTCCAAAGGAAGACATTTTAAACGTATAGTATATTATAAAATGAAGTAATCCTAAGACACAGATATCAAGGAGGGACAATTTTTACATTCATTAATTAGTTTCTTGTTTAAATTTCTGTTGTCAACTCCAATAACATATTTATTTGAACCAACTTGCCCTTCTTTCATTAAACTCACAGGTAACTATCAATTATCAATAAGATGTTTGAATCTCTAAGGTAAAATAAAATCATTATAATGATAGATAATGAGTTGGGATAACATTTTCATGTCACAATCAATATCCTCTTCCAAAATAGCTTCTAAAGCATTGACCCATACTGTCTTCAGGTCTGGTTGATACTGCAAAAATGAAACAAGAAAATGACAATATTAAGCTGATGAGTTTCTAAAAAGATGTTGTAATTCCAAAGCAAACAGGTAGTAGCTTTGAGAAAATCAATACTTCTGAGTATTAAGAACCTTTATCTTTTTAATTTTCAAAATATATTTTTATTATTTTTTTATTTTAGGTGCCTATATCTTTCAAGTGTCACATCCCAAGATGCTGACCCAAAGCAAAGTTACAAAAGAACATGTGATCAGTTAGAATAAATTACTGCCAGCAGCCCAAACTAGATAGCAATCACACAGCCTGACTAGAGAGGAAGAAAAGTCAGAAATGAAGAAAAAATAGATTAAATGCTTGGAGGCTGTCTGTAAAAATGTTACAGTATCCATTCTCATTCTTAGTTTCAGATGCCAATGTAGAGGGCTGGTCATCCCTGAAGACTGGTTCAATTGTACGTAGCAGCAGATGCCAGGGAGAACAGAATCTGAATGCTGGGATGAGAATCTTCTCCCATTGCCACGAAAGCTCATGTAACCCTGGAATTTAGATATCAACCAAGGAGGAGGAGGAGAAGAGAATAAAAACTTGTAATTAAGTGGTTTTGAACCTAAGTGGACTGACCCACCCATTTCTCAAACTGGGGAAATTTCAATTGAAAGTTCACCTTTTGAGCTTACCTTATAAAAGCAGAAGATCCAGAATCAGCAGGGGCTCTTTCTGGCACTAATTTTTCCACTAGATATGAGTATTATCTTCCCTGATAAGCTTAGTTTTCCAGTTTGCCTCAATGTCTACCACTCCTTAGTGTGTTACACCTGGATTATCTCATTCATTTAATTTGCTAGCCTGGGGCCTTGTAGGTATGTAAGTGCCTATCTTTACCTTTAGAAGGCAAAATAAGGAAAATGAATTGCTCAAAAGGTATATGTATATCTACAGAATAAAAATGATATTTATCAAGTTCACTTTTCAATAGAGTTACCACTTCATGCCCATCAAATTAAGAGGCTGTTTTACCTAAGAAATAAGACATTGCCTATCTGCTTTACTCTTAAGGAGGTTACCACCTAGACCCCACGAGATGGGGAGACTTGAAATCTTAGTACCTTCCTGGATATAATAAT
The DNA here is from genome assembly GCF_016906955.1 of Phacochoerus africanus. Classification (NCBI taxonomy): domain Eukaryota; kingdom Metazoa; phylum Chordata; class Mammalia; order Artiodactyla; family Suidae; genus Phacochoerus; species Phacochoerus africanus. Next base: position 86,330,598 of record NC_062544.1, on the reverse strand, counting down.
ATATACTTATATACACATGTATGTGTGTATATATTTATGTGTATGTGTAAGTAACAATTATATACTTATATACACACATATGTGTGTATATACTTATGTGCATGTGTGAATTAACCCCTCTTACACCCAGCAAGTTCGTCAGTTTCTTCCTGTAGCAAAGCTTAGTTAGAGAAGACCTGACTCTCAAGTTACAATTATGAAAACAAAACTGGTTTCTTCTTAATTTTGTAGATGCCAGGTTTGCATACAGCATTAGCCATTTTCCTGTACATTTCCATTAGTAATGTCTTTGCTGATTAGTTTTTTCTAAATTAGCATGTTTATCCATTAGCATATCAATATTGCTGCCAACCATCCTCTTAATTTTTAGTTTTCTTGTTGCAACAAAAATTTTTTTTGCCAATAAAAGCAGCCATTTCTTAAAGCCTTAATTAACTCCAGCACAATTCCTTTTTGCTTCTTTAATAATAGTGTGTAATATTTACTAAGATTATAGATTTTGCCTTATTCAAAACCACTGCTCACTCGAATAAGCAAAAATCTTCACATTTTCGGGTTTGGCATTAACACAGAATCTTCATGTCAAGAGAATTTCCCTGGTTTCTGGAATGTTTTGGAAAGACTATAAATTTTCAAGATAAACATAAATAGGATTTCAAGGAGAAAGATTCCATAAATGCTAGAATTTTTCTGAGTGATTACTGAAAAGAGGGGGGTTTGAGCAATAATGTAAGAGGAAAAAAGATGACCATCCAAACTCGAGTTTTCTTGGCAAAGTCTCTTTATCTCTCTTATCTTACCACAAATAAGCAGAATTATGGCTGACTCACAGCTTTGATGTGTACAATTATATAAATTTAAAGTCCTCTGCATAGAGAAAGTAATACTATAATGAACAAAGTACATAGGAAGCACGTTAAAATATACTGTCTGTGAAAGTCTTGTCTACACTGTTATTCAAGATAGGGTCTTTTGACTACAATAATTAAATATCTACAATAATTTTTTTTTCCTGCTGAGTCTGAGGAGACTTTTAAAGTTATGCTTACCAAACCAAGCACTGTCTTATTAAGGTAAGTGCTAGTAATTATAAATCTTTAAGTGTAGGGTTTTTTTCACACCTTTCCGGTGATTAAGAAGGAAAGATGATGAAGAATTTGATGATGTTGATGGCTATATCTCACCTACTGTTTGTGGGGGTGTCAATTGTCACTATCTTTCTAGAGGGCAATTTGGCAAAAATCTCTCAGATGAGAATACCCTTTGACCTAAAAGTTCCACTTGTGAGAATTATTCCTAAAGAAACAATTGGAGAAGGCAAAGATGCTGTGCAAAGATGTTTATAATAGTGGGGAAATGAAAAGCAGTCTTAGTACCAATTGAGAAAAGATTGGTTAAATAAATTATGAAAATCCGAACGATGGAATATTAGGAAGTCATCAAAATGGACTGGATTAATTTCTCTTTATATGTTAAAATGAAAAAATATTAGCATTTAATACTTAAAGTTTAAATAGAGAATAATATACATCATATGATGTAGTAAGATATTTTATATAGGGAATACAAAAGACTGGAAAGATATAAACTAAGTCATTAAAATTGCTAATCTCTAGTAGTCCAATTATGAAGGCATTTTTCACTTTTTTATTTTATTTACTTCTCTGTTGTTTAAGGTTTACACCATTAGCAACTTTGGTCAGAAATTTTCTATATTATGCATATGTGTGGATGTATGTATATATGTATATGTATATGTACTCTGATATTGCATTTCAGTTTTCAAACACTTTTCTCTTTTCACCATGATCCCTCTTTTGAGGGGGGGGGGTCCCTGTCATGATCCTCTTGGGTAAGGACAATGCCCACCCCCACAAGGGTATTAAAGAGGCCAGATTTTCCTTTTTCATTCAGAGCATTAACGCACACCCATGACACTCTTTCTCCCAGGATTTTTATGCTAAGAAGAGTGACTCAAAGCCATGGGAAGAATTAGTACAGATTCATTGCAGGGGGAGAGGTTACATGAAACTCAACGATTCCCTTGCTGTGGGTCCTGCTGCCCAGTTCTTAAACAATTGTGTGAGCTCTTGCTATGCTTCTAATAAATCTCCCTTGGCCTTTTGATGGCCATCAACTGCTTCTGATGTTTCCAGTTATTAAATGAAAAAAATATCATACACTATTTAAAAATAAAAACCAAAACACTGAATATAGAGGCGAGAAGAAGAAAAATAATAAGGGGAAGAAACTCCTTGTCATTCCCAATGAGTAAAATAGCCGCCTGGAAAATTATGACATGGACAAAAAGACAAGAGTGGGAATAAAGGTCAAAGTGTGCTGTATCCATGAGCACCTTATTAGCATAATTAGTATGAGTCCTGAAGAAGTTCACCTCTTTGTTTTGCTTTTCATAAAATAAAACAAGGGCTTTAATATTAAGAGTTTAATTCTCAGTGTTCACTGTAGATTTATTGAACTATGAGTCCCTTGGGGAGGCCTGGTTAATTTATTTCATATGAAAGAGGTATCTTCTATATCAGAAAGTGTTGTATTTTATTCGTTTTTGAATTGCTAAACTATCCAGCCTTGCATCTTTCCCTTACTAAGATTAGATTGATTCATGGAGTTACAAATAACAATAGAATCATAAACAAATAATACTGAAATAGTTTATATTATGGCTTTCTCTAAGCTGAAGACATAAATGTTCCCTTTTTGAATACCTGAATAACTCAGGTAAAGGTATTCTTTAAACTTTTCCAGTATTCATATCTAAGAACATAAAATATTTTCACAATACAAGTACATTTACCAAGAGCAAATGTTTAAACAAAAGAACCAGGGTTCTTAATGAAACACCCTCAGGAAAATGTTTAAACTTTGCCCTTAAGTTTACTTTGTTCACTAATAGGCTTCTATTTCGAGTAGAGTAGGAAGGGTAAGTTCAATGTGTTAATAAGAAAAAAGTAATAATATTTAATTAATTCTGGCTGAACACACATGGTTTAATATACTTGGCAATATCATTCCATCACATGATATGATAATTTAATGGAACTTTTTTATTTAAATTGCTGGCAAGTTTATGAAATTATAAAGCAAATAGGCCATGCACTTGGGTGTAATTGACTGTATAAATGTGTTTTATACTATACTGTTGGCAAATTAGCCAATCCCTGTCACGGAATCAATTATTATCTAGCTGAATTCCACAAACACAATAGCAGAAATATTGCATTTATACAAAAAACACCACGATTGTTAATCTTACATTGTGCATCTTAAAGCAAGGCAATAAACATTTATACACTGGATAATCGTCTTAAGATAATGCCACTGCCAAATGATGCACATTTAAAGATTCCTTGTTGTTGGAGACAGTCATTTGGGTTTTATTTGTGATTGTCTCTCCGGATCAATGAAGAGGATAATGGAAGCTTCAGTAGTTCAAGTCAAGTAGGGGTTCAGGCATTTGATCTCCATTGAAAAGATGCACATTGTCCAAAGCCAGCATAACATGGTCTATGTATACCTTGCTCTGGAAGCTTTAGAAATAAGAACAGGAGTTCCCATTGTGGCTCAGTGGTAATGAACCTGACTAGGGTCCATGAGGCTGTGGGTTTGATCCCTGGCCTTGCTCAGTGGGTTAAGGGTCTGGTATTTCTGTGAGCTGTGGTGTAGGTTGCAGTTGCAGCTCGGATCTGGCATTGCTGTGGCTGTGGTGTAGGCTGGCAGCTGCAGCTCGGATTTGACCCCTAGCCTGGGAACCTCTAAATGCTGCAGGTGCAGCCCTAAAAAGAGTTAAAAAAAAAGAACAATGTCATGTATTTAAATAGAGTTATTTCTTTCCAAGTGCTCTCATGCACACTCTATTTTGTTACCTTTCAGAGTGAAACACTGTGTTACCAATGACCCAAAGAAGAATTCTGTTTTATCAGTTTCTTTTCTAGTTTAATCTGGTACAGTATATTTGAGCAAAGAGCAGGCTCCTATCTGCTTTCTTTCTTCTTCAATTATATCTACAGTATTCCCAACATTGGCTGCTGGAAAATTCCTTAGGCAGCTCTTTGGATTCTAAAGTTGTCCAGGATACAGTGGGCTCTTGAGATAATATTTTCAAAGCAAAATCTGATGACATAAATTGTACCTTCTCCTGGCTGTTCATATTTAAGTTTTATAAGTGTGTGGAATTTAGTTTTTGATGAGAAAATGGAGACAAAGTGTCAGAGAGACTTATCCAAGACCACACATACTGGAAGTGGCAAGGTTTGGACGCCCATCCCATGTAGGCTGATTCAGACCCTTTATTCTTTAGACAAAGACAAAAATCTAACAGCAAGACCATCTTTGTGCAGATGATAAGAGATCAAGTCTGAAGAAATAATGCTACAGTGGATTCAACAGGGAACCTCGTAGGCACTTCCCTTACAAGGATATGTTTCTTCTTAGAGAGAGTCATTCTTCTCCTTTTCATATTTCATCAGGAAGTGGATTTCTTCAATATCCAACTGCAGCATGTCATCGCCCCTTTGTCTTTTTCTTATCCACTTAAACACATTTTATAATATGCCATTTGTTTTAACAGAGGGTTTTCTACCTTGGTTTAAGCATTTGGATGCTCCTTGGATGTTTCTTCTGCCCCCACACCAAGATTTTCTTTTTGTTTTCACAATGTTATCCTCCATTTGAATCCATTTCGCCCCGACTCCATTTTTCTTTCTCTTCCTTATGCTTTGAATTTCTTTGAGCCTTACTCTCCTTTGGAGAACTATGTCTCCCAGTAATTTTCCTTACATGCACTGAGGTGAAGGAATGTTAGAGGGAGAAGAAAACCTGGTATTAAAGTGTTGGATTTTCATTTCTATTTCACTCTGTGTGTGGGATTTCAATTAATATTTGACAATAGTACAAAGCATCATATAAATAAACCTTGCCTCCAAGCTTCAACTGTATTTAATATAAGTGAATGCATTAAAATAAAATTTAATAGCTTTTACCATGAGATAGATTCATATTTAGCATATTCAAGAAGTCAATAAGCTCTGAAAAATCTGCAGACAGCTTTCCTTATAAGATATTTTATAAAATAAATGTTTGTTGAATGGCAGAATTTATTTTATTTTATTTTTTTTATTTTTAGGGCCACACCTGTGGTATATGGAGCTTCCCAGGCTAGGGGTTGAATTGGAGCTGTAGCCGCTGGCCTTCGCCACAGCCACAGCAACGCTGGATCTGAGCTGTGTCTGTGACCTACACAACAGCTCAAGGCAACACCAGATCCTTAGCCCACTGAGCAAGGCCAGGGATTGAACCTGCAACCTCATGGTTCCTAGTCAGGTTCGTTAACTGCTAAGCCACGACGGGAACTCCAAAAGAGCAGAATTTGGTCCAGAATCACTTTCCAGTTTTTGCTTTGGGAAGTTATGGGGAAGCTTTGGGATGTGGCTGTGACTTTTACAATGAAACAAAGGTAGCTCTTGAGAAATTTCAGAACAATCACAGATGATGAAACAGATTTTCTAACATAGGCATTAGTGTAAAGGTTTATATCAAACTTACATCAACTGTAAATTTAATTTCTACACCCTTCTGAACACCCTTTTTATAGACACTCAATGAAAGTGATTTTTTTTCATTTACCTTGCCCCTAACCTGCAAAACATTAAAATATGATGAATATAAGAGCAACGAATTCTGCCTCCCCATCAACCAACATTTCGGATTTGAAAGAGAGGGCAACAATAATTTCTTCTTGAAATATCAAGAAGAGTTGTGGTGATGTGGATTAAAGCCTACTTCAACCACAGAACTTTCATCTTTTACTTGGTGACATAATCCAGACATTCTTTCAACAAACACTTGTTGATTTATTAAAGATCTTCAATATGTGAAGCATTTATATCCTACAACAATGTTTTTAACTGAGAGGCTGACTAGGTAAATGACAGAATGTCTAACCCCCAAATCTATCTGTGTTCTGGGTGCCTGTGTGTGTGTGTGTGTGTGTGTGCCCCTATGTACAGACATCCATACTTTTATCTCCAGCTGTCTGATGGAAGTCTTCAACTGGGTATCCCCAAATCATTCCAGTTAAAGCAATTCCAAATGCGTGTGTGTGCACATGCACACACACAAACACACACACACACACACACACACAGAGTCTCTGTAAAACTGGCTCCTTGGAGTTCCCGTTGTGGCACAGTATAAACAAATCTGTCTGGTATCCACGAGGATGCAGGTTTGATCCCTGGTCTTGCTCAGTGGATCAGGGACCTGGTGTTGCCATGAGCTGTGGTATAGGTCATAGACATGGCTCAGATCCCACGTTGTTGTGGCTGTGGTGCAGGCTGGCAGCTGCAGCTCCAATTTGATTCCTAGCCTGGGAATTTCCATATGCCATGGGTGTGGCCCTAAAAAAGAAAAAAAAAAACCTCCCTCCTCTTTTTCTTATTTGGGGAATCTCTTTTTTGGGGAAACAGAGCTACCCAATCTAGCAATCTGTCTAATTTAGAGACCCAATCTACAAATTTTAAAGTCATCTTGAACCCCTTCATATAAATCAAAGAACCCACCAGCCAAAAGTCCTTAAGACCTATGTATAATGCTCAGAAATACCTCTTAAGACCTATGCATATCACTCAGAAATACCTCTTAATTTCACTACCTTCAATTTTGACATGTATTGTTTCTCATACCTAGCAAGGAAAGCAGACCCCTAAAACAATGCAGTCAGTCTGACACTTTCCCAATTCATTCTCCACATGGTGACTAATTTTTATTTAAAGTCTAATCTTATTCTGCTTCAAAACACTCATGATGTCTTCATCTGTGACAGGATAAAATCCTAGCTACCTAGCATGAGGACAAGATCCCTCATGACCTTGTCCATGCAGGTCTCTGCTCCTGACGGCAACATATCACACACAAGTAGCTTCCACCTAACTTGATGTGACGCTGTGCTTGGAAGAAAGACTCACACATATTTCCATGACTAGGGGTGTAATTTTTTACAAATGAATCTCTATGGGCTTCAAATTACTCATGTATTAAGTGTAGTTAATAATATTAAATACTTTCCATGGATGTTGTAAACATTACAGTAAGTTGAAACAAGAAAACTGCTTGAAAATACTCTGGCACAATGTAAGTTTATAATAACAACTAGCTATTATTGTTGTTATTACAATCTGAATATCACTTTTAGTTTAGGAAGCTTTTATTCCCCTCATTCTCCTAAAGAAATATCATTCCCAAAGATCGTCCTCTTTGGGAAACCACCTGTGCCTTGGCAGAAAGAATTCCTTTTTCACTAAACACCCATAGTGCTTTGTTCATTTGTTAGTAGAAACTTGCTTGATTTAAAATGAAACATTGGTTTGAGTATTTGTTTCCTCCATTAAAAATTGGCATTATTAAGAGAAGACACAAAGTCTTATTCTTTGTTAGACCTCCTCAGAAAGCTAGCCAAGTGCCAGCCATTTAGTAGGGTCAAAATAAATGATTGTTGATTGAATAAAAGACATGTTACATGACCTTAGTAAACCAAGAGACTGCCATGTAATCTATCTAAGAGTTTCAGGGGTCTTTAGAATTTTAAAAATCCAAATAATCCATTTCCGTCCCCCTGTAGATCTTGTCCTAGACTATTGAATCGTGGATGGTGTTGTTCTTGGGCATCTTTCTCAAGTAAGATAAGAAAAATTGGTCTATTCTATTGTTTTCTGTATCATACTTTTTAAAGGAAGAAAATGGGTGGGGCAGAAATATTTTATCTTACCCTATCTGACATATATTTTCTGAATTTGAGGTGTAGTATTTATGTACTAGTAAAATTCAGAAAACATTTCATTCATGTACTGTGATTCATGCCAGAGACCTGCCAGAAGAGTGTAGATATGAATCAAAAATGTTGTGATTCATTTCTCCCCATATAGAAGTAATTATCTTTGCCCATGAGATTCTCCCAAAGGGACTGCATGATATTTAAAACAGGAGAATTTATAGCTCTCACACATATTTGCATCTTTTTAAAAGTTGATAATATTTTGAAAAGAATTGTGTGGAATACATGGGTGCCCTCAGGCCAATGGAGTTCCAATGAATCTTGCCAAATGTTACATACTGTGGAGAACACCTACTTTCCTGGAAACTCTAAACTTGGTCAATGTGGAATATTAACTTCTTGAGGTGATAGCTCTTATGGTACAAATAATGGCTCTTATAATCTAGGTTTTCTCCAGGACATTTTCTCAAGTGTATTTTGGCACTTTCCAAGTGTCAGAGTAAAGGGGGATTCATTTAGAATAATTGATGATGTGATAATCATCCTGTGAGAAGGATTCACTTGCACCATCCTTGGCAGTCAAAACTTAGTTTGCTTTTCTGCTTTCTGTAACTCATGAAAGTAAGACCTCCTAACTTTTAGCTCTTGAACAGCTTTCTTCAGAAACCTTGGCTGACTTGTTAAAACAGGGACCAGAATAGGCATGTGGTAGTTTACAGAGGCTCATAATTCACAACAATTTTTTTTCATAGTTGAACACAAAGATGAAAAGGGGGTGATTTAGTCACAGGACCACTCAAGGCAGACGTCACTATTTCAGCCAGGTCAGGACATGGTTCAACTCCAGCTATATGGTGAGATTTAAATTCTTTCATTTTTTTAATCAACAGACCCTCCCTCTCTAGCCAAAAGACCACAAATTTGAAGGGCTGTCCTGTTATCATCAGTTTATTTCCATAAGATCATATATCTTACTGCTTCTCAAGCTTAGATATGCATGTGAATCTTTCATAAATCTTTTATAAATCTTTTATAAATCAAGTGTCTAGATGAAACCTCAGACCTAGATTGGTCCCTTTATGTCACTTTGGGCCCCTCGACTATGTACAATGCAGGCAAAAAGTGGATATTTTAGAATACTGGAGTAAGGCAGATGTTCTGAAAAAGGAAAAACTCCTTCAAAAGTCATTCAGAAATGAGGAGGGGGGTCAGAACTGAGAGATAACATATCTTCTGATCTCTTTATTTTAGAGATACACAAAGGCCCAGAAGTGCCCATATTTTTATCCCTTTTCAGCATCACCTCATCATTTCAAGAATAAGGAAAGCATGTATTAGAAGCTTAATTTCCCATTTCTCATGAAGAAAGCTTAATTTCCCATGCTGGTGGTATAAAGTGACCATGATTAAACTTCTTAGGATATTCCAGGTGATGTGACAACCACTCATTTGCTGGGGGCGTGCAGAGGTTGCTGTTGGGGCCTCATCCAATTAATTTTTGTTCCCTTGTTGCTGTGAGTGTAGGCTGGGGGAATGTCCCTGGGTCAGTTAGGAACTTCCTGACCAGGGAAGCTACCAATCCATCAATTCCTCTCCCAGTCCCCTCCTCTACTGCCCCCAGACCTAGACCAATGACTAGATCCTAGGATAACAAACACCAGCTCTCCTGCCTCAAAGAGTGCCCAGCTCTGTAGGGAAACTCATGCTCCAGAGCGCCCCCTTTGGTCAGGCTGGGGATGACCTCCAACTGAGTTCACCTCCTTGGTTCCTTCCTCCGACACACCTGCTTCCTTCACTCCCCTTATCTGACATCTTTCCTCCAGTACATCACTTAGATGCAGAGCCTCTAGGGAACTGATCTGAATAGGTTATGTCATAAACCTGCTCTACCAAAGTCAAGAAATGACATTTAATTCCAAGAAATGTCATGGGGATCTAAAAAGAAAAGGAAAGCAAAGCAAAGACAAGAAAAAGAAAAAGAAAGAAAAGGAGACCAATCTAAGTGACAGAAAATGACCCTTGATAAGGTAGTCATATTTATTTCTTCAGTGATTCTCACTTTCTCTGTGGTTTAGAATAGAATAATTTGTTCACCTGTAGCAGACGGAATTATCAATGTTGATTTTTTGCATAGGTAAGATGTGATGGAATAGCTCCTTTGGCTAGGAATATATACCAAGAAGCTAATGCTATCACTGCCTCAGCTGGTGTCACGGTCCCCTCTGCTCACCTTCTGAAACCCCAAGGTGACTGGTGAAGAGTGAACCCTCCCGTGAGGACTCAGCCTAGATTCACAGGGTGCAGGTTCGCAGGGATGAGCTGTGTTCATACTGCAAAGATGAGGCAAGCTTCTCTGGGTGATACCACCTTATTTTATCTTGTCTTTGAATGAGTGGGGGGAATTATAAATAAAATGTTGTTCAAGGAGGTGTATAAATAAATTGGTATAATTAGGTGTCATAATTAGGTGCCCATTGCAGTCCCAGGCACATTTACATAATTGTCAGTGCGGCAATGAAAATAATTGTTTGCCAGGATTGCTTCTGTTAAGGCTGATAGTTCCTTCCTTAGTGTAGTTCGTTCTAAGTGGTTGTTTAGAAAATATTCTAAACTCTGATTGTGGAATCAGTGTACACAGACTTAAATATTGGCTTATCCTTCAGAAGTAAAGCAAAGGGCAAATAGTTCATATTGCCCATAACCAGAAACTTTATCTGCAAGAGGAATTGAGAAAAATTAAAGTTTTTACACAAATATATGTACATATATGCACAGAAAGAATTATATACATATGTTTAGACAAACTAAGTTTGCTCTAAATTTCAGCTTTCAAAATTTAGCACTCTCCTTTGAGCATTAAATTGTTCTCCTTATTAATGAGTAACTGTCCAAGGTCAGCTGAAATACAGCAGTTGAAAAGAAATTCGATACTTCAATGCCTGAGAGAGGAAGGAAATGCAAAGATGTTCTTGTTGCTTAGAGCCCTTTATTAATCTCCTGTCCTTTTTTTTTTTTTTAATTTTGTGGCTGCACCCTTGGCATATGGAAGTTCCTGGGCCAGGGATTGAATCTAGGCCACAGCTGTGACCTACACCACAGCTATGGCAACTCTGAATCCTTAAATGCACTGCCCCAGGCCGGGGATCAAACCTGCACCTCCACTGCAGTCAGATTCTTAACTCACTGCATCACAGTGGGAACTCCTAATCTCCTGTCTTAAAGTCTAGACTTTCTGAAATACTCTCTGTAAAAATTTTTCTCCAGATGTCCCTCACATCCTTCAAGTCTTTGCTTAATTGTCACCTTCTTAGAAAGTCCTAGCTTGGCCACTCATTTTAAAAACAGTGTCCCCCTACACACACACACACACACACACACACACACACACACACACACACTGCCCTGGTCTACTTTTTGTTTTTCTCTGTAGCACTTATCACCTTCTACCAGTCTATACAATTTACTGTTTCATTAGGCTGACTGCTTATTTTCTGTCTCTCCACTCTAGAAAGCTAAGTTTTATGGTGCAGAGATCATTCCCTTAAAAAAAATCTATTGGAAAAAACAGCTAAAAGGAATTCATTAGTTCACATATAAATCTTGGAATAGTCAACTTCAGGCATGGCTGTACCCAGGGGTAAGCATATCATCCTAAGAATGTCCTGGTTTTTTTTTTTTTTTCTTCATCTTTCTGTTCACTTTTCCCCTTCCTCCTAAGGCAGTGTCATGACCTCCAATAACTACAGCTTATTTTCTTACTGCTGAGAACTAGCAAAGCAAACAGGATGTCACCCTTTCCATAGTTCTAACACAAGACTGAAGACTGGCTTTCCATGTCCATTCTGAACCAGTCATTGTGACCAGCGTTGTAATGGCACACTCCTCATCCTATGCCCATGCCTGGGGTTGAGAGTGGGAAGAACTCCATCTGTACTATGTGGTCTGGAATTGAGAGTGGTGTGATTTTTTTTTCCCAGTGAAAATCAAGGTGATATAAAGCTCTTGTATTTTTTAATTATGCTTCTTGACTGAAAAAATCAGTAACACTTAAAAATATTTTTATAAATTTGGAATGATTTATGGATCTATGAATGCCCTGATACACATTTCCTTCCTGACTGAACAAGTTATTCCAGCAATGAAGAATTCACACCATCATTTTCAACAGAAGAGCTGAGTCCAACCTGTTTTCCAGGACAGACTGATTTCAATGTGCTTCAAATTATTCTAAAGGATTTGCTAAAAACTCACTCTTGATTCCACAGCTAGGAAGCCTAGACTTTCTTGGCACTTACCTCTATCACATGAATATTATCTGTTAGAGAAAATGTTCCTAATATTAAGTAAAATGGGTGTAGCTCTTTTCTTCTAGATGCCCTCTTCTACTACTAATGATAATTGATGCATCTTCTGCTTGCAACATCATTTAGCTTTTAGGTAGACGGTTATGTCTCCCCTCAGTCTCCTTCAACTGGAATGAATATCCCCATGCTCTTAACCTTGTCTCATAGGTCTTATTTTCCAAACCTTTTATCATTTTTGTCGGTCTCTTCTGAACTACCTACAGCTTATCTTCTTTAACAGTACAGTGTCTGACATCTCCACCTGAAGCAGAACCATTTCCTCACAGAGCAGAATTTATTCTTTTGTTAAAGGAATTTTGGGGGAGTAGCTATTGTATAAAGCCTCTTTTTTCACCCACAGGTGGGTTATATTATTGCTTAACTGGTATTCCCCGGTTTAACAACTATTTGGAAATTTACCAATGTTATCATCAAACCCCTACACAGATGTACAAAATATAATGAAGCAATTATTTTAAAGAACATAAAACTAATTGTTAAAAAAATAACCAACTCTCCAAGTTGATCCAGTTGTTAAGTCTGACCTGCTTTCAGCAGGAAGTTTACATGTAAAGAAGAGAATATAATCTGAAGTTTTGTCACCCCTTGATACAGAATTTATGTTAAAAAGAATTCAGCTTAAGATATTTTGCTATGCTACTTGGCTTTGTTCCTTGAAAAAACTTATATTATACATAAATAGGCCTTTCAGAAAATGCTAGCATGTATGTTTTTCAAAACTACAATAGGCACTGAAGTATTATAAAATTGCACAAGGGGAAAAAATCCCAACTGACACCAAATCATGATTCAGAGGAATCTACCTGTCATTTTATAATTAATGTGCTGATTATATTTTCATTGTTACAGATATGCCACAATATTATATAGTTTCCCTGTGAAAAGATGTCATTTAAGGCATCGCACAATCCAGAATGCATGTATAATACCATTATACTTTCTAATAGCCTAATGCAATGCATTGTCTGATTACACACACACATTCTGTACTGCTACACCATTCAACCAGGCTTCTTTAATGAAACTTCAAACCTTTGTGCAATATTAATCTGCCAAAGGAAGTAGTCCCTTTGCAGGTGATATAAGCAAACTCAGCTGCTTCTTTTTTAAACTTCCAGTTTCCTGTTCCATAATCAATCTAGTTGCTACGATTATCTATGTGACAGATGTTAAATGGAGAGGTGGTTAATTTTCCCAAGGTGTTATTATATACTTATTTTATGTTCATTTGTTTTCACTCATTTAAATACTTCATTGAAATGAAATTTCCTCGATGGCTGTCTTGGGTTGTGAGAACTCCACATCTAGTTCCTAAATAAGCCTTCCCTGACCTAAAAAAAGCATTTTACTACCCTATAAAAATAAATCCCTTTTGCTTTGTCTGCTCTTCTAGCTAATGATTAGATCCACGTTTCCCAAGGAGTTATACCAAAACAAGGTCCATGAGATATTCTGTGATCGAACGGTCCTCTAATCAAATGAGGTTGGGAAGCTATATGTGTAGCTCCCTCTTGGATGAATAATTCATATACAAACATGAGTAGTAAGGGCTTTGAAAAGTCCCAGGGTAAAGAAATCTGTTTAAGACAGTGTTCTTCACATTTTCAGACTTGACACATTTTTTTTACTCTCACATAAGCACTTATTAACAGTCCTGGGAAACTATTTGGAACACTGTGGAATTGTTTTGCAACAAGATTTCATCCAATGATACTTTCTCTGCCCATTTTCAGACAGACTCTTCTATGTCCATGGAATTATATCAAAGGTGTTTCCTTAATTTTTGGATGTGCACAAGATGTGAAAATAGACAATAAGATGAAAGAACACTCACCTGAGCTTGGGAAATGGGAAGAGGCAGGGCCCACACTAATTTCTAGAAGGGAAAAGGAGCCAATAATACATAATTATTAAGCACCTATTATATTCTAGACACTCTAACATCCTTTATGTATATACATTCACTTATTCGTTCAACAAATACTTATGGAGTGACCATTATTCTAGGAGCTGGGAATTACTGCAAACTAAGGCAAATTCTCCATTCCGATAATGTTCAGATTATTACAGTGAATTTTCAGGAGCTGAGAACTTTCATTTTCATTCTACAGATGAGAAAATGGAAGCTCAGAGATGTCACAGAAATGGCCTGAGGTCACAGAGATGGTAAGTCAGCAAGAAAGTGTGTCTGGGATCTCATGAGGCTCACCTCCCAGCTCAGACCTGTGTGATGGGCTTCGCTGCTGGGGAAGACCCAGTGGCTGTCTGTAGAGTCTCACAGGAGGTGAGATCAGGGGATGCTAAATGGGAGACAGCTCATCAAAGGCGTTGTCCTCCAGATACTTTATTACCTGTTACACACCTTCTTTACCAGCTGCCTGTAATAAGAGTCAAACCTGGAGCCATATTTATGTAGGTAAATAACACCCCTTTCCTTTCCAAGGTAATTGTGCCTCAGCATTTTTAGTAAATACTTTCATTCCTGGTTTCCAGCCTAACTTTGTGGGGAAACTTAATCTATATATTTACAAATCACTTTACCACAGAGAGCCTCAAACCCATCTTTAAGTTCACAAAACCTCTTATTCTGCCTCTAACAGCCAAGAATATGCTGTATCTAGAATTTCTTCTGAGTCCCCAGCCTGTGGTTCTCATGGAGATACAGAATGGGCTGTGAATTATAGGTTCAAGTTTCTGCTTTTCTATTTACTTAGAAAACACACAAAGAATAAGACAGTGCCCCCCACCCCCGCTGCATCTCCATTGCTTCCTTATATGGATGATGCTCTTTCTTTTTTAAAAAATGATTTTTATTTTTTTCATTATAGTTGGAATACAGTGTTCTCTCAATTTTCTACTACAGCAAAGTGACCCTGTCACAAGTACATGTATACATTCTTTTTCTCACATTATCCTCCATCATGTTCCATCACAAGTGACTAGATACAGTTCCCAGTGCTATACAGCAGGATTTCATTGCTTATCCATTCCAAATGCAGTAGTTTGCATCTATTAACCCCAGATTCCCAGTCCATCCCCCTCCCCCTTGGCAACTGCAAGTCTGTTCTCCAAGTCCATGAGTTTCTTTTCTGTGGAAAGTTTTATTTGGGCCATATACTAGATTCCAGCTATAAGTGATATCATATGGTATTTTTCTTTCTTTTTCTGACTTACTGCACTTTGTATGAGAGTCTTTAGTGCCATCCATTTTTGCTGCAAATGGCCTTGTTTTGTTCTTTTTATGCCTGAGTAGTATTCCATTGCATATTCTCTTTCAAAATTAGCTCTTAGGAAAGGATTTTAATGGTGTTCTGGCAACACAGACACATTTTTTATGGTCTTGGCTTTCATGGGTGATGTCTCCCCATGTTCTCTTGAGGAAGAGCTCTCCCTGAAGAATCTCTCCACACCCCTGGTTTGAGGACCTCCTTGGGTGCTTTTAACTCCCCAGTATCCAGGCTGGAATTCCCTTCTGAATTCTAAACCCTTGTGTCCAGCAGCTGACCTGATATTGCCATCAAGATGTCATGCTGGCACTCCAAATTCATGCGGTCGAAATCTGCTCCCATCAGCCTTCCCTACCTGAGGTTTACTCTGTGACTTGTCAACTCTCCAGGCCTTTGCCTTTACCATGAGGGGAAGTTGTATGGTTCTATATCTATGGCCCTGCTCATTCCGACCATGACGTTTCAGTCATGGCACACCTAAGTTACTAGCACGCTTATTGTTTTGGAATTGTTCCCCTTTTTAGCCTGTGAGTATTTTTTTCTTTTCCATGATGGTTTATTATAGGATATTGAATATAGTTCCCTGTGCTATACAGTAGGTTCTTGCTGATTATCTATTTTATATATAGGAGTATATATGTAAATCTCCATCTCAATTTATCCCTCCCCCTCTTCCCTCTTTGTTAACCATTAAGTTTGTTTTCTATGTCTGTGAGTCTGTTTCTGTTTTGTAAATAAGTTCATCTATGTCATATTTTAGATTTTGCATATGAGTAACTTACTTCACTTGGTATAATAATCTCTAGGTCTGCAGCTGGTAAGCATTTTGCAGACAGCTACCAAGTCTTACGTAACTGCCTTTGCATACTTGATGCTTAGCAAGCGCCAGACACAGTGAGTGTCAAGTGAATAATTGCCTGGATGAATGTTTAAATAAGTAAAGTTGGAATAAAGGTAAAAATGATTGATAATCACTATGATGGCTATCTATTTGCTAAGAACACTTGCATTTTAAGAGACATAAAGTAGTAAAACACTAGCAGATTTTCTTCATTTAACTACTTGTTCAGAAATGGTTCTTAAGACCAGTTTACATAATACACAATAAAGAACAACGTGGGAGTTTATCTAGTTAACCATACTTTTAAGACAATAACGATGAATTTTAAGACTCTTTTCTTTTTTCTTTTTTGTCTTTTTAGGGCCATACCTGCGGCATATGGAGGTTCCCACGCTAGGGATCAAATCGGAGCTGTAGCTGCTGGCCTATATCACAGCTACAGCAATGCTGGATCTGAGCTGAGTCTGCAACCTACGCCACAGCTCATGGCAATGCTGGATCCTTAACCCACTGAGCAAACCCAGGGATCAAACCTGCATCCTCCTGGATACTCATCGTGTTCGTTAACCACTGAGCCACTATGGGAACTCCAAGACTCTTTCTTAATTGGTTTAGATAGTTATAAGTTTTGCTATCTTGGATTAAGAGGGCAAGATATGGAATTTAGGTTCCTGTATCAGTAATTTTCTGTTACATAATCACAGGGTTGTTTTGGTGTGACAGTAGAGATAAGGAGAGCTGAAGGTGGTGGGCAGAACATTTCTCCATGGTTCTCTGTATCTGGAACTGCTTGACCCAGTTCTTCACATGCTTTCTTCAGCTTGCTGGCTTCCTTTGCCTTTAAAGAACACAGAGTCTATGGCTGTTTCTTCAAATATGTACTCAGGTCTGGTAAGAGGCTTCAAATTTGAGCTTCACTCTCCTTGTCATCCAAGGCAGATTTTTATCTATATCCTAAACACGCTAATGTACACAAAGAACCCCTTTTTTTCTTATAATAGAACAACAGTGAGACTGTAGCCAAATTTCCAAGTTTCTCTGTATGTAAATGAGATGGTCAGAGGCCTTCCGGTCTTTAAGATTATCTGTGTTCCTATAATTTGTTCAGTACACCAACAGGGGAGCTTCTACAACTTTTTCTGTGATACTATCTATACTTGCCTTTATGGCAATGAAAAAATAACAGAGTATCCTGTTTTGCTTTTTAAACATAAAAGCATTGTGTTTAAATGAGAGCCAATCCACTGCATAAAATAGAGAACACCATACAGGTTATTTAAAAGTGATGGGCAGGGATCTTCCACTCTAAAGAAAATGTATATGCTTTCTGATAGGAGGTGAGTATAATGCAGTAAATGGATGGGCTTTGGATTTATATTGATAGCAAACACACACAGGCATCTCCTATAAGCCATATTCTCCAAGTGTGTTACATATATTAGCACATTTCATCTTCACAACTACCTTCTGAAGTACTATTTTTATCCCTTTTATAGGTGAGGAGACTGACCAATAGAAATGTGCTTAGGACCATGAGCTCACAGGTGGAAGGGGAAGAGTTTAGAGCCAGGCAGTCAGATTCTAGAGTCTGTGCTCTTACCAGAAGCCAGTTCCATTCACAATGTGGGACAATGAACTTCATGAAGCCTTAGTTTACCACAAGCAGGGTTATGGTAGGAATTCAGTGAGTGTTGAAAGAAAAAAAAATCCCTTAGGGGAGTGCCCCGGCATCAGGTAAGATCCCCCTAAATGTAGCTATTCTCTATCAGGACTTTGGATACTATGAGGCAAAACCGACAGTTGGAAAAGAAATCACCTGAGAGGAGACGGTAATCACTTGACTTGAAGGGGACGGTACAGGATGCAGTTTCTAAGACCCTCTGTTTCAGCGGGCTTCCTGAGAAGCATCACGGGCCTCAGCGGAGGAATCATCACCGCCAATGGCAAGCCTGGCAGAGTAGCGAGATGACAGGGAGACCTTAGTGTCCTTCCATCCTCGGGTCTCCTGCCTGCACCACCTGATGGCTGCACCCAAAGGAAAGTCAACCTCACGGGAATCCACAAGGTGCTCTCCACAGCCTTGAGTATATGATTCCTGGGTTCTGCCATAGCTTCCATTAAAAAAAAAGAATGTGTTTTTCTATGGGAAAAAAAGCATTATAGACAGAATTTAAAATCAAGCATTATAGACAATTTCTGGGCTAAAGTGGAATCATTCTGACCATTCCTAGGCAACTCATTCATTTTAACTATGCTATGGGTCAAAGTTGAATTTATCTACTTATTTATTTAAGGAACCCTTTAAAAAAGCTCACCTTATACTAGGCATATTCTAAATGGTCAAATAAAAGTTCATTTAATTTATTCCTGGTAGGGATTTTATGGAGACTGTTTCCTCCCCATTTTACAGATGAAGGAATTTAAGCAAGTGAATAAATGCAAAGTCACACAGCAGTAATTAGTAGAGCCTGGATTTGAACCAGGCAGAGTGTCTCCAGAGAGAAATCTGTTAGCTAGACATTGCCTACAGTCCACTTCCCATGTTTGTTGTTGAGGGCATCCCACTTTCTTTAAAGTGAGAAACTTTGCTGCAAAATCATTTTTCATGGGAGCTTTAAAATGGAACCTGTGTGAACCTGATTTGGATCCTAGTTTGGATCTTGGTTTGGACTCAGGCTAAAAAATAAAAAAGACTTTTTAAATGATCAGGAAAGGTTTAACAGCTACTGGGTGTTAGATGAAAATGAGGAATTATGAAATACTTTTCAGGGTGATAGTGGTTAAAAAATTCTTATCTCTTGAAAAAATATTGATGTTTTCATGGGTGAAGGAATGTAGTGTCTGGGATTTGAAGAAGGAGGAGATGGATTGGTAATAATTGTTGAAGCTGGGTAGTAGGCATCAGCAATTGCGTATTCTCACTATTTTTGTGTGTTGACAATTTTTCATCATTAATTAAAAAAAAACCCTTTAAATTCCTATAGGGATATTTTAAGAAAGGAGATAAGGAAATAGAACTTCTTTAGTAAGGCAATAATATTGATAGTAATTATAATAAAATAATAAATTCCTTAGTCTTTTTATAACATAATAGGCTTGAAACATGTCATGCTGCTTAGAGCAGTAAACTGAAATTTGTTAGCATCTACTTATTATATTTATTTCTATATTATCTTGTATTCTTGTCTTTTCCACATGCTCAAGTGATCACTCTTTACAATAGATGTGGTAAGAGGGTGAGGAGAAAAGGGTACTCTCCTACACTGTTGGTGGGAAAGTAAACTGGTGCAGCCACTGTGGAGAACAGTATGGAGGTTCCTTCAAAAAACAGAAATAGAGTTACTGTATTATCCAACAATCCTACTCCTGGGCATATATCCAGAAAAGACAAAAACTCTAATTTGAAAAGATGCTTGTACCCAAATGTTCATAGCAGCACTATTTACAATAGCCAAGATGTGGAAGCAACCTAAATGTCCATCAACAAAGGAATGGATAAAGATGTGGTATGTACATACAATGGAATATTACTCAGCCATTAATAAGAATGAAATAATGCCATTTTCAGCACCGTGGATGGATTTAGAGATTATTGTACTATGTGAATTAAGTCAGAGAGAGACAAATATTATATAATATCACTTATATGTGGAATCTAAAATATGATGCAAATGAACTTATTTACAAAACGGAAATAGACTCATAGACAGAAAACAAACTCATAGCTGCTAAAGAGGATGAGGGGATAAATTAGGAGTTTGGGGACTAATATATGCACAGTAGTATATGTAAAATAGGAACCTGGTAACTAAAAAGGACCTACTGTATAGCACAGGGAACTATTCTCAATAACTTGTAATAATCTATAATGGAAGAGAATCTGAAAAAGGAGATCATATATATATATATGTGTGTGTATACATGTATATATATGTGTGTGTGTGTGTGTATATATATATATATATATATATATATGTATGTAACTTAATCACTTTGCTGTACACTTTAATCAATGTAAATCAAATATACCTCAATTTAAAAAAGCAAATGTTGGGGTTCCCATTATGGTGGGGTGGAAATTAATCCAACTAGGAACCATGGGGTTGAGGGTTTGATCTCTGGTCTTGCTCAGTGGGTTAAGGATCTGGCATTGCCATGAGATGTGGTTCAGGTTGCAGATGCTGATTGGATCTAGCATTGCTGTGGCTGTGGCGTAGGCTGGCAGCTGTAGCTCCAGTTTGATCCCTAGCCTGGGAACCTTTATATGCTCTGGGTGTGGCCCTAAAAAGCAAAAAAAAAAAAAAAAAAAAAGTAAAAAAATAGATGTTGGCATGCCAGTTGTGGCTTAGCAGGTTAAGAACCTAATATCCATGAGGATGTGGGTTCAATCCCTGGCTTCACTCAGAGGGTTAAGGGTCTGGCATTGATGTGAGCTGTGGTGTAGGTTGCAGATGTGGCCTAGATCTGGTGTTGCTGTGGCTGTGGTATAGGCCAACAGCTGCAGCTCCAAGTCAGCCCCTAGCCTGGGAACTCCCTTATGCCACAGGTGTGGCCTTAAAAAGAAAAAAAAGTAAAAAAAATAGATGTGGTAAAAACCTTGTATTAACAGCAGGTCTGCCTTCCCCAAGATGTGGATGAGCTGGGTGCTCACCTCCTCTCTCAGGGAGAACACCTGCCCTCAGCTCAGCACAGTCCCCATACATCACGCCCAGTTGTGTTACCCTCACCTGCTTTACCTGCCTGGAAGATGGTAGCTATTGAAGATAACCTATGAAGACCTATTTCTTCTTAGATTCTAATATGTTATACATTTTTTCTCAGGTTCATGCCTCCCTATACACTAGAGACTCTTCTTGAAATTTGTCCTCAATCCTACCCCCCCTGTCTCAACACAATGCTTTACCTAGCTAGATTTACCACACTTTTAATACGCCTTTCTGTCCATGGATCTTTTCAGATGGGTTGTTCTTGGCTTACTTATATGTCTTTTTTTTTTTTTTTTTTTTGCTATTTCTTGGGCCGCTCCCGTGGCATATGGAGTTTCCCAGGCTAGGGGTCTAATCGGAGCTGTAGCCACCAGCCTACGCCAGGGCCACAGCAACGCAGGATTCGAGCCGCGTCTGCGACCTACACCACAGCTCACAGCACACCACAGCTCACAGCAACGCCGGATTGTTAACCCACTGAGCAAGGGCAGGGACCGAACCCGCAACCTCATGGTTCCTAGTCGGATTCGTTAACCACTGTGCCACGACGGGAATTCCTTACTTATCTGTCTTACTCACTACCCTGTATGGTCTTGGGGGCGGGCATTGTTTTGTGGTTTTTTTTTTTTTTGCTTGCCATTTTTGTTTGCTAACATAGTTCCTGAGATGTGAAAAAGTTAAATAAATGATTGCTGAATGAACACAATCAACAGTATATTTAAGCCTTGCTAAAGACCTGTCACACTGACCAAAGTTAAGTTCTTTCGATAGAGATTTACCAACATTCCCTGCAACCAGACATCTAATATTCTGGCTTTTTCTTTCTCTGTGTTCGTAAAAGGTGACTTGAAGGAGGAAGTTGAATATTTCCCTGATGTTACAAACATAGGGCTCTTTGAAAAGCACCATGCATCTCATGGTATGAACTAGTTAATCACAGAGTTTTTGATTTTTGTTAGGCTTAAGGAAATCATAGAATTTAAAGTTGGAAGGCCATAGAATTATCCTAACCTTTCATTTTGTAGCAATAATATGGAAACACAAGGAGGTTAATTGACTTACCCAAATTTATACCAAGGCTTGACTTTTGTCTTTTTCCAGAGAACACCAATTCTAATTCTGCATTTTGCACTTGGATAAGATCAACATTTTGGTGTATCTTTTCAATACCTGAAGTTTACACAATTTTGGCAATGCTTTTTTAATAGAAAAGAACACAAAGTTACAAATACAAAATTTAGTACAAATGTGAAGATTTATTTAAAAAAGAGAAAACAGTCATGATATAATATTTTAAAACACTGAAAATACCACAAATACCATAAAGTGAGAATATTTGTATAAATTAACTGCCTAACAAGTCTCTTCACTAATTCATTTATTTGGGATTATTGTATTGGTGGTCTGAAAATAATTCTCTCTAATAATATGACATGTTAGGATTTCTTTAGGTAAAATTAAAGTTTGAGGTTGGTATACAGGTCTATATTATAAGAATATTCAATTTCTCAAAGTTGTAAAGACATTTCCTCTGTTGGTTTCCACCAAGCGTAATATGTCTAAGTCATAGCAGAGGCCCAGCTAGGCTTACATCAGACATGGCTAGCTAAGAAAAATGATAACGGGAAGTTCCCGTTGTGGCTCAGTGGGTTACGAACCTGACCTGTATCTATGAGGATATGGGTTCAATCCCTGGCCTTGCTCAGTGAGTTAAGGATCCAGCATTGCTGTGAGCTGTAGTATAGATCGAAAATGCAACTCAGATCCTGCATTGTTGTGGCTGTGGTGTCAATCAGCAGCTGCAGTTCCAATTTGACGCCTAGGCTGCAGATTTGGCCCTGAAAAAAACAAAAACAAACCAAAAAAGAATTAAATATCATTCATGAATGTGTCTTAAGACAATCAGTGGAGAGGTGACTGGTTCTTTTTAGGGGTGATATGGTGGAGAAGAACTCACAGAAGTAATTTGGAGGTGAGCCTTTAAGAATAAGTAAAATGAGAAGGCCATTATACAGACAATATGTACAGAGATGAAGAGCCAAGAACGGGGATGCTGTAGCTCAGTAAAGATTGCAACAGGGCATGTCAGGAGTCAGGGCTTGAAAGACAGGAAAGGAGGGGTGAGGAAGTAGCATGTGTGGTGCGCTCAACATCTTGGGCAGTAACTAAGAGGTGATGAGAAGCTCTTTGTCTTAGGTTGCTGTAACACAACTTTAAGCTGTGGCTTAAAGTTCTTGTAGCTCTGGAGGCTGATCAATGTGCTAAGCAGATCCAGTATCTGGTGAAGGTCCTTTTCCTGGTTGTCAGACTGTTGTCTTCTGGTTGGAGCCTCATGTGGCAGAGAACAGAGAGAGAGGAAATGCAAGCTATCTGTGTCTCCTCTTATAAGGGTACTCATCCCATTCATGGAGGATCCTTCCTCATGACTTAATTACCCCCCAAGGGTCCCACCTCCTAATACCATCACACTGAGGGTAGAATTTTAGCCTGCAAATTTTCAGGAGATAAAAATATTGTCTGTAGCATTCTTGAAGACTTATAGGCAGGTGAGTACCATGACCTTGGTACTTGTAGGGAGGATTGACTAGAAAGAGAGAGGAGAGGGAAAAGGATCACTATAACATAATCCCATAATGACACCTAAATACTTTAAAATACTATTACTATGCCCTCTAACTTCTAAGTATATTAAATATATGTTTTAAAATATTTCATCTGTTTCATGTTTCATAAAATGCAATTCTATCTTTACTCACTTGTAAAGCTGCTAAATTTCATGTGTGGGTAACTTTACGCTTATAATAAGACCTCTTGCTATTCATATTTCAAAATCTATATGCTCCCCTCTCCATTCTTACATTTTCTGATTTGTCCTAAACTGCCTTTTAAAAGAGGGTACCTGTCCATCACCATCCCACTTCTGTCCCTCTAATCTAGGACTACCACAGGTAAATAGTTCTTCAAGCTTTTTCTTAAAAGGGCTCACTTCCCTGCACTAACAGGGTAATCACAAGCCACCTGTGGTTATTTACATCAAAATTAAAATTAAATACATTGAAAATTCAGTTGTTCAGTCGCACTTGCATTTCAGGTTGATCATTTGAGTGTTCAACAGCCACATGTGGCTAGTGGCTAATTTATTAGATAGCTCAGACATAGAAGATACATCATTCTGGAAAGTTCTGTTAGAAGTTTTGATCCAGATCATTATTTTTCTTGATTTGTTTGAAATGATTTACAATGTTATGTCAATTTCTATATATATAGATAGGTAGATAGATATTCTTTTTCTCACATTATTCTGTCATGCTCCCTCTAATTCTCTTCATTGAAAACACACACCATGTGCATTTTCAAATGAATTGTGCATGGTGTTTAACATATAATTTTGAGGTTTTCATGAAAATAGTGAAGTTTAAAATATTTAGGAAACAATTTTGGGTCCAGTTAGCGGAGGTTGCCACTACTGAAAAGATATAGAAAAGAATTATCAAGTTAGAACAGTTCTCTCTGATAAGATGTCAAAGTATCACCACTAGTTTTATAAGGGAAAAGGTAGTTTGCAATACTAAAGAGCCCATCTTGGTTGATTAGTCCCTGGTGAATAATAAATCCTCCCTGTTTGCTAACTCAGCCAACTGATGTGCTTGATTGACTCAAGAGAATTTATAGTCTCTTTCTAAAAATTTATTACTGAGTGGATCAGTATATTCATAATTTCAGAATTCCAAACTCTTATTCAGCCATGTCACAAATGAATAAAGTGGCATCATTTATTTAAGTAGCAGCTAGAGTTTCATGAGCATTTTCCTTCCAAATCTATGTCTGTCATGACTGTCAGTAAGCCGAAAATAGTTAACTAAAAAAAAAAAAAAAAAAAAGACCAAAACCATATCAGTGCATCACTGAATCAATCTCCTTTATGAAAAGACTAAACACTGGTAATTCATCTACCTAGAATATCCAAAAGAGAAATAGGTCATCATGGCAGCAAAAACAATAAGCATAGCACTATCTGGAAGAATCAATAGTGTCATGATAAATGAAGTTCCCTCTTGTGCTGCAACAATCCTCCCATGACTGGGAAATCCCACTGATTCACACCATCCTTCTTCCCATATACTCGGCCCCTAGGATTCTTTCAGAGACTCTTCTCAAAATGAGAGTCTAGGTCACATAGTTCATGGAACTCCTTGTAGATACAGATACAGTCCAAAGTAAGCTAGCCCCTCTGAAAGGGCACCCCAATGTGGTGACTGATGGCTGGACCTTTGTCATATTTTCAGCTGTGTTGGCTATTATCCTGCAGCCACCCTACTTAGCAAGTGTGACGGACACTCGGTGCTGGGAGAACTTGATGTCATTCCTGCTGACAAGGACACTAACAGACTATATTCTTCTTGTGTCATTCAGTGGCACATTGAACAAAGAAGCAAGTGGCCAGAATGTTCAAAGTTAACTGCAAACAGGGAAAATAAAGTTAATGTGACATACTGCAGTATTCTCTCTTAGCACGCAGTTGCAAGCTTTGAAAGTCCCGTTAAGTATCTCTTTTTTAAGATAAATACCTATTAAGTAATGTATATGCACAAGCTGAAGTGTTAAATGGTTTGTTGAAACCTATTAGAGTACACAAGATGATAAACATAAATTATAGCTAATATACTGCACCAGTGATTTTTAAACATAAAAATTACTGACACTGTAAAAACACACTTGAGTCATCGTAGCAGCATAATAGCACTAATCCATGTTTATCCAACCATGCACTTTTCAAAAACAACACAAACCTCTAATAAATGCTTTGGCTTCACCTTGACAACTTATATGGGTTATTGCCTCGTTCATGCCTGGATAACCATGTGTTATGACTTAAATGTTCTTTAATATCAATTTATGCCTTGAAGAAAAAAGATTGAATAACATAGTGTACATATGGTTCAATTTATTACAGCAAAACAATCATTTTAGTTTGAAGATATTTTCTCATGGTGCATATCATAGAAATCTTCTTCAATAGAGCTCTCAATAAACCAGATTTTTTATGTCACAATAAATGAAACTAAGGCAGCTAATTGTTGCTAAGATTCTAAATAGATGGGTCTATTTGGCTTCCTTGTCAATCAAGAAATACATTCCTTAACACTTGTATTTCTAGATTCTAATGTCTCTAATTGGATTTTACACTATCTGATTAACGAGGTAGTTTATAGGCTACTATAAAAAAAATTGATACTCAGAAAGTGGAGGATGAAATTGTAGACCGTCAGCAGTATCGAAGAGTCAAGAAGACACCAAGAATCATAATGGTCACAAAAACCAAAGGGGAGGAGAGTGGGGATGAGAAAGTGAATTCTAGAAAGAGAATAAATCAAAACTGACTTTGAAAATGTCAGAAATTCTTCTGAAACAGTGGGCATTTTACTGTCCAAATCAGACTGTATTTGCACCCACAACCATTTTCCCCACTCCCTACACACCAAAACTCCAAGCCATGGAAGTAGGTACTTTTACACGGCCCTGGGTAAAGCATTGGAATGGGGTCACACACTCAGTACACTGATTCTAAAGCCCAGTGTGGTAGGTGGCCTTGTTAGGTGAACATGTGATGCATACTCTGTAGATATCTATTTCCTTAAGAAGAGTTAATGAGTCAAATCAACCATTCTTTATAGAAAGGGAAATGGAATTAACATATTCACACATGGCTCATAATAAAATCACAAACACTATAGCAATTTAAAAATAAATCCCCTTAATCATTTATTTTTTTATTTCTCTCCCTCTGCCAATCAACAATGTTATTTGAGAACTTCCTGTGTGATATTGGGGATGAGTAAGTGCCACTTTCAGGGTAGGAGCAGGGATGAAGCAGACAAGCTAAAAAGGATTATATTCTTGTTTGATGAGCAATATGATAGACACTTGCAGGGAAGAGTTCATGAAGGAGACAGCATTGGTTGCCAAATCTTTAAAGGCAAACATGTTGTTCTGAAAATGACCCATAGAATCCCATAGAAAGCCAACAAAAGAACAAATGTGTTACCTGAAATGAATATTTTAAAAGAATAATTGATAATAAAATCTAGAGGCCAAAAGAATTTATCCGACAAAGGAAAGGTAATGGAGCATGCCACACACTCAACAAACTTACTTTCTAAGAAGGTTTTCTTGGGATGTATAAGCCATTACTTCAATCATCCTCCACCTAAGCAAACACTAACTCTCCTTCTCCATCACTAACTATGCTGCTCTTAGGGTCTCCATACCACTTGCTCTCTCTTACCAAGGCGTGAATATCTTATATGTCAAATAGCTGAAAAATATTCTCACAACGAGATACATTTCGCCAGACATCCTAAACAAGCTTGGTAATAAAAGTACCAGTCAAACTGAAGATCTCTGTTTCCAAAGCTCTGCTGTTTTTCCTCCTGTCTCTCCAAGCTTTTGATTGCCTCAGTTTCTCCATCTAGGACTGGTCTTGATCTTAGTGACTTACTTTTAGAGGCTATCTCAGGAAATGGGTTATAGCTTCATCTGGTTCTCCTCCCTCTCTCTCTCCCCCTATCTCTCTCTCTCATCTCTATATACTCTAATCCCAACCATTCTTTGAAGCAATAACCTCATCTCACTTCTGCCGGGAGGTCTTCCCTGATTGCCAGTGGCTGCCCTCTGTTTACTTTCAACACCCATATCTTTTTTTTTTCTGAACTTTCATTGAATTTACTGATCTTACTCTACACCCTTTAGTTTATGTCCATGTTTACTGCCTTTCCTGATAGATTCTCAGCTCTGGAGGCAGGTAGGACCCCTTTCTCCACTGTGTCCTAGAGTCAGGCACTGTGCCTTGAGCAGCATCAGCTTCAACCAGGTTTCTTTAATAAACATGCTTGATTTACCCATAATTTTGAGCGTCCCTCCTGTTTGCACCATAGAAACTGCTCATCATGAGAATTATACTCTTGCAAAACTATTAGTGGAGAAATGGAAATAGAGACATTTCTCTTATATCCCTATTACTATGTTAAAAAAAAGAGATAGCTAATTTATAACCATGGCTTGTTTCAGTTTAGTTTTATTCTTAGTCCATTCAAAGTGACAGAATTGTATACTCATATAATTCACAAATGTGAGCATTTAAAGCTCCAAAAAATATGCCTGTCTTGTCCATCCTTGAAAGTATCAGAGTGACAAACTGTACTAGGACATTGTCTCCTAATAGGCTAAGCCTGCATGTGTGCCCATTGGAATGCATACTTGAACTGTCTAATCCTTCTCCATTATCCATGAGCCCAGCACACACATTCTGGGATGAAACTCAAAGTCAATGACTGTTTATCATCATTAGCTCCTCCAAGCAATGATTTTACATGCAAGTCCAATACTGTGCACTGCAGCCGATCAGCATCCAGGTTTCCCCTAGAGCATCCTTAAGTGATTCCAGCTTGAGAAAACCCATTCCAGGTTCCAAATGTGTTGGTCCTTCAGCAGCATCTGAGTAGACTAAGCAATTTACATTTTTGAGTGCCCCCCCACCCCAGAGCATTAGCTCTGTAAAAGAAACAACACATGCAAATGTATACAGTCATGTAAACATCACTAGTCCTATTGTAACCTGTAGTCATTTAAACTAGACCTATTGCTTCCATAAGAGCAATATGTATATGATTTGAAGTCAGTTTGCCATTGGGGATAGGGTGGAGGTGAATGACCTAGCAGTAGCAGAGTCTTGGGAGTAATTTAGAAAATGGCTGCCAGAATGTCCCTGGCTCATTTGACTAAAAAAATGATCCTTTCTCTGGAGCTACATGGATGGTTTTATGTGATAACTAAAAAAGAATACCATCCAGCAGATTAGAACAGGAACCTGGAAGACAAATCTCTCAGCTCTGACTTTGGCCATGCTGACAATTTTCTGGACTGATCTCTGAAAAGTATTTGTTCTAATGTTTGAGAGCATCATTTTATTCCCTCAAAGTACAGAAATATCAGCACAAATAATGTTTTATGATTTTCTTAAAAACACATTTCAATCACAAAATAAATGATTGGGCTCTCATAAAATTTTAAGGTCATCTTAAATAGAAAAGCTATCATTTAGAATTGTGTTTCTGTGTGCCCTAGAATTGATTTTTAAGAACTTCAAAAGAATCCATCTACTCAGTTTAAAAAGCAAAAACAAAATTAAGCAAACAAAACTACTAACTTTCACCATGATGCCTATATTTTAAAAAGTCTCTGAATCTGTACTTTTAAGCTATATTTAGGAATTATGTAAGCAATGGTGTTCATCTTATTCACATAATTTTTCCTCTTCTGGTTTAAAATCTTCATATTCAGAAACGCAATGTGCATTTTGCATATATTTACTCGTAGATACTTCAGGGTGAAGTTTACAAACTCATTGGGATTTTTTAAAAAGTCCAGAGTCATGTAAAATTCTTAGTGATAATTGGGTTCACAATTGTTACTTCTGCTATATCATCTTGTTCTTTCTAATTCTAAAGATGACCTATTAGCAAAACCTGATTTTGGGCTACTGTGTCATTCATGTATGTTCTAGTACATGTTTAAGATAATGCAGTCACTTTTTTATTTTTTATTTTTTAGGGCCGTACCCGTGGCACATGGAAGTTCCCAGACTAGGGGTCAAATTGGAGCTACCTCTGCTGTCTTAAGCCTTAGCCACAGCAACATGGGATCTGAGCCGCATCTGCGACCTACACTGAAGCTCACAGCAGTGCTGGACCCTTAACCCACTGATTGAGGCCAGGTATTGAACCTGTGTCCTCATGGACACTAGTCAGATTCATTTCCGCTGAGCCACAGTGAGACCTCCATGCAGTCACTTTGTGTGTGATCTTGTATGTCAAGCTTGAACTCAAGTTTGGAACATTTTCCTCCGGGTTAGGCAGTTGGAGCACCAGTTAACAGATGAGACATTTCTAGGGGTGAGAGTTGAGAAGAGGAGGCAAGTTGTCTTCTCCAACATCCTAGAAATCATATTTCAGGGATATTAACAATATTCAGTAATAGAGTCTACCTATACACATGAGAAACTCCACAGTGTTCACTTTGTATTTGTTACGTATTGTTAGGCTAAATACATATCAGAAAATAATTATTAAATATAATAAAGAAAAAAGCATTTTCACGAAATTACAAATTTCTATTAGTATCTTAGAGCTGCTATTTCTGGGTAAGAAGAAGGAACTCCTAGGAATGAAACGGCAAGAGCAAGGGTGATCTCAGAAGCAATGCTCTGGAATCCCTGTGCTCTGAATCCTGTTACATTTTACCTCAATTTCCCCTGAGTGAACAGTCCGTATAGAGACAGGGTTTATCTTCTTTACATTCAGATGGTTGCATTTCCTGCTTAAAATGTCAGCTGGATTGTCTCTGCACCCTGCCTCCCCCCCATCTTGGTCTCCCAGAAGCTGTCTGCTGCTTCAGGCAAACTTAATGATGGCAGGGCCGCAGAGCCAAAAAAGGAAAAACACCTGTGGCCAGTCTAAAGTTTAGTCCTGAAATAGACAGGCAATGGCCATCACCTGCCTGCTGTGTGAGAGCCCAATCAAGTCTATTCATCACAACTGTGCAGATAAGGGCTTTTTTTCCCTCTCTCCTCTCTCTCTCTTTTTTGCTGTTGTTTTTGTTAGACTGAGTGTGATA
Source organism: Phacochoerus africanus (assembly GCF_016906955.1). Lineage (NCBI taxonomy): Eukaryota > Metazoa > Chordata > Mammalia > Artiodactyla > Suidae > Phacochoerus > Phacochoerus africanus. Next base: position 86,299,999 of record NC_062544.1, on the reverse strand, counting down.
GGAAGAGGACAAAATATAGCAAAGGAGTGGTGCCCCCTGCATAGTCCTAAAGGACTCCTGTTTAGACACATCCATAGGAGTGGTCATTCCAAAAAAAAAAAAAAAAGGCTCACAGAATGTTCATCCTGGAAAATGAACTTGGACTTCCTTTTCAAAGTTTCCATTATGACATTTTCTTCAAGTTTCCTGAGGAAATTGTGGAAGAGCGTGGGGGCTAATGACAGTTAAAGTCAGTGGGGACCTATCGTGTGCCAAGGAGCATGTTAGTAGGGGTGGGGGATAATTTCTTATTTATGTTTTAGCTTGCAGGAAAAAAATAAGGGATGGTGAAAAATCACATTTAAGGACACTGGAACAAAAATATATGATCCCACCCACTGCTTGACAGCTACCCACACAGTCTCTGAACCTGAGATCTCTCACCTAAGCTCCACACCTATGGGTAGAGTGGCCACTCACCACGATGCTGGCCATTGAGATACATGCAGATGGCTACTTGGGAATTCTTAGTGTGTTCAGACTTTTTGATAGAGATGCCAAAGTGTCATTCTTTCCTCTTCTTATTTGGGGAATGATATGAGTCTGGAACTGGAAAAAGAAACTAACTTGGGAACAGAGGTAGCCATAAGGAAGAATGAAACAGAATAACTGTATGATGGATGGAGTCTGGGGCTTTAATGAAATTGTGACATTACAGTATAAGCTGTGGACTGCCTGTTCTGGAGATCTTATATTGTGAGAAAAGTAAGTTCTCTTTTTGGTTATGTATAGTTTTATGTATAAAGAGAGTTATATTAGCAGTTGCATATACTTTTGTAGCTTAAGGGAATGCATATTTAAATGATAGAATTTAACTTGGGAAAAGGTTCACCAAAACTGATTATACATTTTGCTACAAATGGTACCTCAACATATTTTAAAAAGTAAGTATCCTTTGGACCACATTCATTGACTATAATTTAATAAAATCAGAAATTAATTGTAATAAGCAACTCCCATCATGGTCACCAGACTCACACCTCACCATCCAAACCTATTCAACTGGATATTTAAAATGATACTTTCTAAGAACTCTTGAATTTAAGACAAAAATAAAATTCGAAGTATAAACAACTTAGCAATAATGAGCATTTTACTGCAAGGAAGAGTTTCCTATCTCCTCCCTCCTTCCTCTTCTCCCTTCCCTCCTTCCTAATATCTGCCTATCTATCTATCTGTCTGTCTATCTATCTATCTATCTAAACTTAGGAATTCTTATTTTGTTTACTAAAATGTAAATTGTACTAACATTTATTTTGACCTCAAAATTGTTCTAAATTTGGCCACTGGGAAACACTTCAAGATGGCTCCTGTGTCTTTTTGACATGACGCCATCATTTTTTGAACACCTCTTTACGTTCTTGTCCAAGATATTACAGACCCACTGTGTGCTTTTCCTGACACAGCTCTGGAACCAGCCACTTCCCTAGGAGCCCTGGTTCCTTTCATGAGGAACTCTATTCAGGAACCAAGCACTGGACATGCTCACTATTCTAGGGGTGCCATTACTTTTAGGCCCTTCCAGAGGCCAGAATTTATTCTAGTCTTCTGCCTCCTCATATTTATAACTCCTTCCTCTGTCAGTAAGAAAACTGGCTCCCTTTATTCATGATATTTTCATTAATCTCCTCAAGCTTAAGAAGTAGTTTCAGAATGGCCAATCCATATATCTATGATAAACAAACCTACAAACTAGAGTTTCATATTTGTTTACAGATCTTTATTCTTCAGAATTTTCAAGGTCAGAGTTCCCTTGTGGTGCAGCATGTTAAGGATCTGGTATTGTCACTGGGGTGGCTCAGGATGCTGCTGTGGCACAGGTGTGATCTCTGGCCCAGGAACTTTCACATACTGTGGGCACAGCCAAAAAATTTTTTTTCGAGATCGTGAAAGACCTTGAGAAGATTTTCTAGATTAATGGAATTTCGAGAAACATAATAACTGAATGAAATGAGTAATCTTGGTTTACATCCTGGACCAGAAAAAAAATTAGACAGTATAATTGAATATGGTCTTAGGATTAGATAATAAAATTGAATCAACATTATATTTCAAAGTTTGAAAATTCAATTAAGATTATGTGAGAAGTACTTAGGAGTGTAGGGACAGGATGTCTGAACTTTATCTTCAAACTGTTTAGAAAAAAATACATGCATACATATATACACATATACATATGTATACATAAGACATATACATTATGTATGGACACTTATGAGTGAACAATAAAGGAAATGAGGCAAAATGTTAACAGCAAACAGGCAAATCTGGATAAGAAGTATTACGAACTTATTTGGAATATTTTTGTAATTTTCTGCAAATTTTAAATTGCATATCCAAAACCCAAAGTTACAGAGAAAATTAAATAATAAATAAATGCCATTGCATATTGTACATGGCAACCATGAGATGTGCCTAAGGGAAATTTATAACTTCAGGAGCCCATAGTAGAAATAGAGAAAATATGACTATAAACAAACTAAAAAGCAATGAAATAAACTAGAAAAATATTTTTTAAAATTCCAAAAAGTAGAACTAAAGGTAAACAATAGATGCAGAAATTAGTGAGATATGAAAACAAGAACAACAAAAAATAAATCATAAGTATTAACGAATGAAATGAAGTGTTCGTCCTCTGAAGAGACCAATAAAATAAGCATATGTTTTAGCATGTCTGATTCAAAAGAAATTGTTCTTGTACAGGGCAACAATGTTAGGGGCATCACAGAGATGTAATTGATACAGAGATGTAATGTTATGCCAACAAATTTCAAAACCTCATTCTCTTGCGGCATAGTGAGTTAAGGATCTAGCATTGTCACTGAAGCAATTTGGGCTGCTGATCTGGTGTGGGTTCAGTCCCTGGCTGGGGAACTTCCACATGCTGGGGATGTGGCCAGAATACAAAAACAAAATAAAATTTCAAAACCTAGGTGAAATGGATGATACAATATGAAAAACAATTTTCCCAAATTGGCTCAAGATGGTAAGGAAAGTCTGAATAGTATTGACATGTGAAAATAGCAAAAATAAATCTAGAAACTCTTAAAAGACTACCTCCAATGAGAAGGAGATATTCAGGTTAATGAGAAGACTCAACATTGAAAAATGTCAATTATTCTCAACATAATCATAAATTTAATCTCATCTCAATCAAAATTCCATTATGATCTTTCCTGTGATTTGAGGATGTAATTCTAAATTCATATAAAAGAGAATGAATACAAGTGTAACCAAGATCTCTTGGAAAATAGGAAATATTGATAGCTCCCTTTTCCCCAAATATTAAGCTATATGATAAAGTTGTGTCAATTAATGTAGAGCAGTACTGATGCATAAAAAACTAATCAGTGAAAGGTACTAGAAATCCTGGACACAGATTTGTATATACATGAAAATGTTGTATATTTTGCATGCAGTGAAAAAATGGTGTTATGACAATTGACTATTCTTTTAGAAAAAAATAAAGTAATAATCTTAGATACCTACTTCTTAACATTAACATAAATAAAATAAAATACCAAATATATTAAAAGTCTACATTTACAAAAATGTATAAATCTTCTCAAAGGAACTGCAGCAAAATGTGTTTAGCATCTTAGAATGGGTTAGTTCTTTGTAAATAAGACATACATTGAAAATGCCATTATGGAAAACACTTCTATATTCTTTCTATATTCTACATTTAAAGAAAATGTCAGTATGACAAATGATTAAAAAAAGCCCAAAACTAAAAAATTTACATGACAAGTACAGATTGGGGTATAGTATGTTTTCATTGTTTAGAACTGAAGAGGATTAAAACTAGGAATAATAAATATATTTTAAAATTTATATTTTATTGAAGTATAGTTGATTTGCATTATTATATTAATTTCTATTGTACAGCAAAGATATCACACACATATATACAGATATATATGTATGCTTTTAAAAAAATATACACTTTTCCATTATGGTTTATTGTAGGACACTGAATTTAGTTCTTTGTGCTATACAGTAGAACCTTGTTGTTTATCCCATCCATGTATAATAGCTTACATCTGATAACCCCATAAAATCCCACACCATCCCTCCCCCAACTCCTTCCCCCTTGGCAACCACAAGTATGTTTCCTTGTCCGTGACTCTGTTTCCTTTGTTAAAGATAGGTTTACTTCTGTCATATTTTAGATTCCATGTATAAGTGATGTCATATGGTATTTGCCTTTCTCTTTCTGACTTACTACACTTAGTATGAGATTCTCCAAGTCCATCCATGTGGCTACAAATGGTGTTATTTCATTCCTTTTTAATGGTCGAGTAGTATTCCATTGTGTATATGTATCACATCTTCTTTATCCATTCATACGTTGATGGACATTTAGGTTGTTTACATGCCTTGGCTGCTATGAACATAGGAATGCATGCATCTTTTTGAATTGTAGTTTTGTCTGGATATATGCCCAGGAGTGGGGTTTCTGGGTCATATGGTAGTTCTAGCCTTAGTTTTCTGAGGAACCTCCATTCTGTTTTCCATTAGTGATTGTATCAATATACATTCCCACCAACAGTGTAGAAGGGTTCCCTTTTTTCCAGATCCTCTCTGGCATTTTTTTATTTGTAGACCTTTTTAAATGCTGCAATGTATTTTTAAACTCCTAAAAATTATGAAGAAAGAGTAAATCAACCCAACTGAAAAAAAAATGAGTAAAGAATGTGAACAGACAATGCACAGAGTAGTAAAAGCACACAGATGACAAACACACAAGGGATGGTTATCACTGTTAATAACCAGGGAAATGCCAAAGAACACATTGAGACTGATAAAAAGAAAATGTAAAGCTTAATAATATTAAGACAGTGAAATGTGAGGGAATGGGTTTTTTTGTGCAACTGATGAAAACCCAATTCCCATACAGTCACTTTGATGGGGTCTTTCTGATTCTTTTAAAATTAAATAAATGAATAGATTCCCTTTAACCTATGAATTTCACTCTTCACGATTTTATCTGGGGAACACATGTTATGTATCGGTGAAGAAGCAAATGCAGTGATGTCTGCTGCAGCATTGTGGGTTGTGATAGCAAGAACATTTAAGGAGAAAATTCTCATCAGAATAAGAAGGAAAAAATACAGCTGTAAAGTGGAATCTTATGTGCAATTTGGACTGAATGTGGTCAATTTATGTAAATAATATGAAAGGATTATCAGGACATATTGTTGAGTGACAAAAGCATCACAGAAGAATAAATATCCTATCATATGATTTTTTAAATTCATGCAAAATAAAACTATATACAGTTATGTATCACTATATGTACATACACAGAAGAAATTCCTATACCAAAGTGGCCTAATGAACAAAAACACCTTTGTATCCTTAGGGAAAATATAGGAATAGAGGTGATGGTTAAGAGTGACATAACTCCATCTGTACTGTTTACAATTTTTACGTATATTCAGATATCCCGACTATAATTACTTTTTTAATTTTTAAAAAGAAAACCAGAAGGAAGTAATTTGTTCTGCAGCTATAAATAACCGTGTGTGCTATAGCCACATAAATTTAAAAGATCCCAAAGTTTATTTTTTCTGTTGAATTATAATACAAATATTGTTATTTCCACATCTTTATACTTATTTACTTACATTTATACACATATACATGTATATGCAGCTAATTTGATGAAAATTAGTGTTTAAAATAATCATGTATATTTAATTTCATACAATAGTTATATTCTTAAAAAGTTGAACTTTAAAATTATTTTTCCTAAATTGAGTCTATTTTCAATGTACTAACAAAGTACAGTTATTTTTAAAAATATTCTATAATGAGTTATTTTGTAAATTGAATAAATACTCCATGAAATAAATGTACATTTTGTACAGGTAACTTTGCTTTTCCTGTTCCTATCGTTCAGAAAAAAATACAGCTAGTTTATACAGGTTATTTTTATTATATCCTTGGACAAGTTTATTTTTATAAAAAGCACTATTAGAGTGCAGCCCTATTGTTTAAATATCAAAGAACCTTCATAGATTTCTTTATGAATCATCAAAATCTCCTTGGAAAACTGTGTGTTTGGGGGCACTTGCTATATTAGTTTTGATATTATAATTTTCTTGCCAAATATTTAAATATATTTGATAACTACCAGTGCAAGCTGAAGGATTTTAAGAATGTGTTTGAGGGGATTATGTTAGGCCTCAGAGTAACTTGCAGATCTGGAGGGGTTTCTGAGGCTAAATGAATTCTTAGCAGGTTTATGAGAAAACCTTTTGGAACTATTTTGTAACTTTATTTGTTAATCAGCAAATCTGGTTTCTAACAATATTGCCCACAGTGAATAATTAGCTATTTTCTACGGCTGTAAAGCTTAGTTAAAAATGATAAATTTTAATTATAGATTTTTATTGTTTTTCTTTAAAAGAGTCCCAAGAATTAAAAAAAAAAATTGCCTTAAAGTAAAAGGTCCCTCAATTTCAGGTGTGTGCCTGGCAATAGTCAAATCTCTTGAGACCTTAATGATCCAAGTCATATGTTTTGCCCCCTCATGATAGCTAGAGGAAAGTCAACTATTATAAATAATATACAGAATTCCCATTGTGGCTCAGCAGTAACAAACTTTACTAGAGTTCATGAGGATGTGGGTTCGATCCCTGGCATCACTCAATGGGTTTAGGTTCTTGCATTGCCAAAAGCTGTGGTGTGGGTGGCTCTTGCAGCTCGGATCCTGTGTTGCTGTGGCTGTGGTGTATTCGGCCCCTAGCCTGGAACTTCCACATGCCACACATGAGGCCCTTAAAAAAATCAAAATAAATAAATAAATAAAAAGTATAAAAGGCCATCACATCCTTAGACAGGTGGGAGGTAATGCCCAGGTCTGATTGTAGAATCCATCATACGTTCCTTTTAAATGTAATTCTTCTTCTTTCTCCAAAATCTATTGACCATCATATCCTTAGATACAATGGGAAAAGGTAGGGTTCAAACTCCAGACTTTTCTTAGAAATTAGGAAAAATAGTCAAAGCCAAGTGGGATAAAAATCTATATCCACAAAACTGTTTTCGCAATCCACTTGAAATAGTTCATTATTACTTGAAAGAGAAAAGTGTAGAGAAGAGAATAATATGAATGAAGAAAAAATTACAAATAATTTAAATGTAGTCACATGACCAAGAAATATTTTTGAATATCCACTGGCAGTTGGTATAAATGCTTTTGTGTTTCATTTAATAATGAAAAACAATCACCACTTACCTTTTACACTGTTTAACAAAGTACAAATGTAAGTCTACCTACCCAATAATTTTCCTTCACAGTTTAGGGAAAGTAAATTAAAACACCTCAATAATCATACAGCAGGGAAATATGCACCAAATTAATATACAAAAAAGTAGAAAATGGAAGTGTCCCATAATTCCATGTTCAAAAGATTACAAATGGAATTCTTCTTGTGGCGCAGTGGAAACAAATCTAACTAGTATTCATGAGGATGCGGATTTGATCCTTGACCTCAATCACTAGATGGGTGAACTGGTGTTGCCGTGAGCTGTGGTGTAGGTAGCAGACGTGGGTAGGATCCCGTGTTGCTGTGGCTGTGGCTAATGCCAGCAGCTGTAGCTCCAATTTGATCCCCTAGGCTGGGAACTTCCATATGCTGTGAGTGCAGCCCTAAAAAGCAAAAAAAAAAAAAAAAAAAAAAAAAGATTACAGAGGCAAATAATTTGACATGTATTCAGTCAGATGTTCTCCAAAGATAAAATAAAGATTGGGTTATATGGATAAATGGCTCGTGTATTTTCCTCCAATTTATCCTTTACTCTTTAAGATTCACTCTGAGAGCACACGAGTAGGGGAGAAGACAATGCTTTTTAAAAGCTAAAAAGAAGCAGATTAGATTGGTAGATAGGGAGACAGAGAATTCCAGGCAAATAGAGCAATATTACAGGAAGACTTCGCTGTTTTGTCAATCTGGAAAAGTAAAAATTACATAGTTATTGGCCAATTACTTCTGCTAAAGCATACAAATCGAACATCACAACTATTAATCCTTTTTACTAATAGGGCATTTGAATTTCTTTAATTAATTGTGCTCAAAATCCCAATACATTCATAAAGAAAGGAAACAAAAGCATATAGAAGGGCTGCCAGATCTTAGGTGCTCAATGAATGTTGGTTAGGTGTCAAGATGTGCTGGTGTCAATACATAGGGCTGAGAACTAATGAGGTTTCAAGCATGACAGATTTTTTTTTAACCATTTTAGCTTTGCTGAAATTATTACTTTCAAAAAAAATTCTAACTCTAAATCTCAATGCTTCTCATTTTTCTCATCCATAATATAGGAATAATTGCCTTCCTGACATGACTGGCAAAGATTATGTAATGTCTAAATCCTGTTAAAAATAAACCAATCTATGCTTAACAACTTAAAGTTGAACTATATATGGTGATATGAACCAAATGTCCCTTCTTCAGTTGCATGAAAGATGTATGATGATAGTTGGTTTAGGGATAACCTCTCTATTCCTCAAGCTGAACCATCAGTGATCCTTTATCATGAAAATTGGCTGAGCAAGGAAATGATTCTTGATGCTGGATGTTAATGATGCTGGGGCTTCCTTTATGTAAGGAGTAATTTTTAAACACCAAAAATGTGCTTTGCTCATCTCAGACTAAAATATGTATATTTCTTTTATTATCAAGAATAAAGTTAATTAGAAACTACAGTAGAATCAAAGAGGTATAAAGTGCATAAGGCATTTTAAGAAAGAAGTATGGTAGATGCGGTGGTGTGCTACCCAGATTCCTCTTTGGGATCAGCAACTAGGAGAGTTACCTGCTGACAACTCACAAGCAAGTCTTGCTCCAAGACTTGCCATCTGCCAAATTTTTTCAGCCCCGTCTTCAAAGGCAGCCCACAGCCAATCACTGAATATGTACAAAGGTCCAAATCCCTTGTTTCATTCAACTCAGGACACCTCTAAAGAGCCATCTCAGCTTCAGAGCTGAGGTTCTGCTCCACAGTTGAAACTTACACTCTCCCCATCCTACATGCGTTCTTTCCAAGAGCACTCCCCAATGAATTTCCTACATATAACCCTCTTTCTCCTATGGAACCCAACCTAAGACAAGATGCCAATAGACATGGGGAGTATTTTATTTTCAGTGGCTCACTTGGACTGGAGAATCAATAAAAATTATCTAAATTTAAAACAGCAAAAAATATGATTAAATCCTATTATTCAACAGTATGAAGGAAACAGGAAATAAACATAAAATTTGCTAAAATCGTACCTTTTAGGCTATGGAATAGAAGAACCTAACTTTCATTATAAGACCTTCTGTGCATATAGTATGCATGTATTACTTTAAATTGTTCTAGGATAGGAACCTGTAAAAGAAATGAATGTACTTCTGCTTTCTACCTTAAAAAATAACATAAATGTCTATGAAGTGTAAAGGAATCAGAGTGAAGCCAATATAGAATTTACTGCTCCAAATACTTAGTGGAAATCATTTAAAATTTGGTTTAAAAGAAAAAAGAAAAGACTATAAAATCACCAAACAAGAATGCAGTAAATATCAAAAAGTGGCAGGCAAGGAAGAGAAGGTGGCTGTGTGATATTGTTTGACATGTCTCCTAATATGCTTTCCAATGCTTCATCTCACAATTTCATGAACACTATGAGTGGAAGAAGATGGATTTTTTAAAAATAATTGAAAAAAATGTCCTAACCTTTTTCCTTCAGCTCACACTCACCCCAGTTTCAAGAAAAGTATAGTAAAAAGTGAGTAGAGAGTTTATGGGTCTCTGAAGAGTAGAAAATCTTCCTACCAACCTAGCGTCAAAAGCTGCCTGATTCACTATTTTTAAAGCCTCCATGCTACGATGAAGGAAAGAGTTAAAGTTTAGTCATATAGGGAAGTGAAGTTTAGTTCCAGATATAGAATAACCTATCAGAAGAGAAAGCAGAGGTCAGGCCACTTTGCAAAGGGAGGAGAGAGCCCAGTTAAGTCATAGTCTTAACACACACACACACACACACACACACACACACACACAGACACACACACATACACACACACATTGTCTCAGTCTCTTTCTACACTGTAGGACTACAGAGATGTTGAAAGGATATAATGCATAGTCCTTGAACTGCACCTTGGAGGGTAAAAGAAATAGACTTCAGATCAAACAATAAATGTCAAAGAAAATGTATTCCCAAAATGTAAAATGATGATAGCTCGAGAGAACTTCCCATGTTAAGCAAGAGGAAGATGAAGACAAATGGCATGAGAAATAGTCTTTAAAAAAAGAAGTAAGAGGAAGACAAAAGAATGAAAGGAAGAAAGAAGGAAGGGAGGAAGGAAAAAGGAAGGGAGGGAAGGCAAGGGGAAGTAAAATAGCAGGGGAAAGGTTTATGAAGAATCTATTCACAGTTGGCTTGATATTCAAAAATCAATCACTGTAATTCAGCACATTAACAAACTATAAAAAGAAAAATCATTGGATCAGATCATCTCAACAGATGCAGAAAAAAATCATTTAACAAACCACAGAACCCATTCACGGTAAAAAAAAAAAATGCACAGAAAATGAAATAGATCAAGAAATCTTCCCCAAGATAGTTTACTTCTTTAGCAGTCATAGAGAAATGATCATGAAGATCCAGGAAGCATAACAAAAGGAAGGAGACAGGAGGACGGGCAGGCATCACTAGACTGCACCTACCTCCCTGCTTGTTCCTGGGTATAGGTGTAGGTCCATGGCCTCTTTGGAAGGAACATTTTCCCACTGGCAGTGGGAGCAGGCCAATGGATTTAGTTAAAAGTTGGAAGCCTTGGTCTCATGGATTGAAATAATATCAAATATGATAATGAACAGTCACCCTTCTGTTTTAAAATTCTCTACAAACCCTAGACCTCTACCCATTTTCTCCCTTCTTCTGAATTTCTATTGAGGTATTTTTATCTCCCTTTCTTAGGTCACTTCTCTGACTTTTATTTGTGTTAATAATTTTATCATTCTATTCAACTGTAAACCCTGGGGGACAGAGTTGTTCATTGATCATCTTTCTATGTCCCCAGAGTGAGGATGAGAGCCTTTCTCATAGGTGTTCTCAACAACTACTAAATAAAAAAAATGTAATGAAATGGTACTATAATGAAGATAACCATAAACTAGAAATAAGAAGTCTTGAATTCTAAGCCTGATTTAGACGTTAACCAGTTATATGACTCTGTACAAGTCTCTGCCTCTTTTTTTTTTTTGTGTATTTTTAGGGCCACACCCATGGCATACATAGGTTCCCAGGCTAGGGGTCCAATTAGAGCTGGCCAGCCTATGCCACAGCCACAGCAACGTAGGATCCAAGCCATGTCTGTGACCTACACAACAGCTCATGGCAATGCCAGATCCTTAAGCCACTGAGCAAGGCCAGGGATTGAAACAGCATCCTCATGGATACTAGTTGGGTTCATTAACCGCTGAAGGAGCCATGAAGGAAACTCCTGGTCTCTGCCTCTTTGAGTTTCAAGTTTTCTTTCCTATTAAATGAAGGAGTTAGAATTCACTGCAAGGTCTTAAGATTCCTGCCATCTGTAAACCCAGGTTTTGTTATGAATTTGAAAAGATGAACTTCAAAATGACTTCTCTTCTACATACGTGAATGGTGCCATTGTTGTTTTTGCCAGATGTTATCTTCACCATAAAGACAAGGGATGGGGAAGAAACCACCCAGAAAACAGGCCTCTGATAAAAACTGTCCTGATGACCTACCCAGGTGTTTAAAGTAGGACACCTCCTGGGGGCCCCCAGGGCTGTGGTGTGGCCAGAGATCAGAGGACTTCAGAAATTTGGGGGAGATAAGAGTGTCACAGGTGTCTCTACAGTTAAAGAATTCTGTGCTGTAGATCACTCTGGAGTCTGGAGGGGAAGAAAGGAAGCTGCCATATCAATATACCCTTTTTAGAGACTGAGTTGACACAGGAACAGTTGCCAGTGGGGGACTGGCCTAATGATTTTATCTCATTCTCTGACTTCCCTCCAGTGAATCTTGTAAGGGAACCAGCTACCTGATCCTTTAATCCTGCTAACATTTTATAAAAGAAGATTCAAATTAGTTTTGCTTATTCCAGATGCTTTATATGCAAATGAGCTTCAGAATTGGTGGCAACTAAAATGTGAAGCAGACTCTGTGATCTGTTGGACGAAATACTCCCACCTGAGCACCCTCCCTCAACAGCAGGATAATTCTCCTCTCCTTGCAGTTCAGGGCTCCTTTTTTTCAAGGAAAGGAATGCAGAATTTTCAGATATCCACTGTGACTCTTTGACCCCAAGGAGGAACTCTTAAGATTCCTTTTATGTGTAATTGGCTTCCACTTTCCCCAAACAACATGTGGATCACTATCCCTGCCTTCCATAAAAGCATTACCTATGCAGTATTAATCAGAGTTTGCAAGTCAAATATTAAGATCATTCCTTGGGGTAATCCAGTGGTACAACTTTGCCATTTTATTTTCCCCTTTGCAACTCTAACTAGACAAGGGAGACTGAAACATTGAGCTAGGAATTATTTATTTAAAGCTACAATCCACCACACACAGACTCAGGATAAAGATTGCTCACTCTCCTTTATAATAAAAGTGGCATCTTAATGTAGAGCAGTGTGGGGCCTCAACCTTGCCTGTGGGCCAGCTCTTACATCCTCCCATGTAGCCTGGCATTTGCCCTCTAGCATTCCCATGTTACTTGGCTCCGAATGGAAGTGCTCTTAATTTCAGATGATTTATTGGGGACAAGTGGGAGGCCCAGCTGATCTCAGTCTGTTTGTATTTGGCTTCCTGTGTCTCAGGGGTGATTTGAAGGCGATATCTTCTGTTGTAAAAGAGCAATAGGAAAAGGAGAAATGCCCACCTGCTTTGGGGAAAGAGCTCGCTGGTGTTTTACGCAGCTGCAGGGTGCCATTTTCTGTAGTAATGGAAAGAATTGAGTCTGAGGACAGCAGCTACATCATGGGAGATTTGTGCAATTCCTGTCAGGTTATTTGTTGAGGGCAGTTCTGTTGCATTGTTCAAAGGACAGAGGGTTAGTCCTAGTGGCTCCAACAGTGGTGACAGTGTCATGGACCGTCTCTCTGTTGTCCTGCTCCTATAGCATTCATTTCTATTACAACATGCTCCAACAGGAATTATACTATTTTTATGTTTGCTTCCAGCATTGGTTTATGAGCTCCTCATAGGAAAGGGACTATGTTTGCATTCAACTGATTCTTCATTGTGCCAAGTAAATAATATATAGTCAAGAAAAATGTTAAGGGAATGAATATGTGTGTGAATGAATTAAAACTTTTTCAGCTGAAGTAACTGTATCCTTATGAAGAAAGGTGTTGTATTTAAATAGCGGCATTTGATGAGGGATATTTTTCATGACCCCTTACTACCAGTTCTCTTTACACAGATTGTCAAATGAAAAAATTAAAGCAGCACTGTCCAATATAACTTTCTGAAGTAATGGGAATGTTTTATATCTGGGCAGACCTGTATAGAAGCCACTAGCCACTTGAACACTTAACATATGTCTAGTGCGACTGAGAAACTGTATTTTAATTTTTAATTAATTTTAATTACATTTAAATAGCCACAGATGCCATATAGCTACCATATTGCATAGTACAGATCTAGAGAGATCTTTAGAAAAGGAAAAAAATGTCTCCTGATCTTTGATTTTTTCAGAAGGAAAATACATGTGTGTGTATGTGTGTGCATACATGTAAGTGGTGTATGTGCGTATATGTGGTGTGTTACAAGTGGTTAACATCATGTTCATTATCATATGACAAAATATGTTAGGAGTATGATCTTTGGAATAAGGCAAACTTCAGTTTGAGTCTTTGGCTCTTCTGCTTACTAGTTATGTGACCTTGAATAACTCACTGTTATTATTGGCAGAAAAAATTGCCCTGCCTGCTGAACATGTCAGGATAAAAACTTAAGTTTTTTGGAGAGCGTATGGTAGGATGCAACTCTAAAAATGAGTTGCTGATGAGGATCCTGGTCCATCCTGGCTACAGGGAACATTAACAGAGTGATGTTATCAAGATGGTGACAGTCATTTCTGACTCCAGTCCCCTTCATAAGAAGACCAATTAGGATCTACCCAGAGAAAAAACACCATTGTGAAAATCCCTGAAAACAGGGATGAGGCCAAAGCATACCTTGGACTTCAGAGACTGAGAAGGACTGGGTAAGAAGGAATATAGGAGTGGTTACAGTCTGACAGCTTTGGTCAGCTTCCCCTAGGTCAGCTCAGCACTGCACTAAGAGGGCTCCTATGGTTTCTCCATTGGGAAAACAGTGAATCCAAGGGGGACATCCAGCTCACTAACAATTGTAAGATGCTTTCTGGGAAACCCACTCAAGACTTGAATCACAGGAATCACTGGGGTCTTTTGCAGGTCTCCATCATTGGGGATCAGATAGTGATGGAGAAGGAGGCGGAGGTTATAGTAACTCCGCACCCAGATCTTAGCACTCAGGTCTTGCTGAACAATATTCCTGATAGCAGCAGAGCTCATAAAAAGACCCCAGCCAGTGGCTCTGGCCATTTGCAGATCCAAGCAGGTGGCCCTATCTAGCCAAGGAGCACAATTAGCAATTCTGCCTAAATTGGGTCCTCAGTCAAAAGGCCATATTGGCTATAGATTCCAGTCTATTGCCCCTCCTAGGCAGGAAACCCAATTTTCAGCCTTGCTCAAACTGCTGTCAAAAACCTCCCAACACAGAAAAGTCCAATACCAGATGGTTTCACTGGTGAATTCCACCAAACATTTAAAGAATTAATGCCAATCCCTCTCAAACTCTTCGAAAAAATTGCGAGGAGCAAACACTTCCAAACTTATTATATGAGGCCAGCATAACCCTGATACCAAAGCCAGATAAGGATACTACAAGAAAATAAATCTATGGGGCCAATGTTTCTTATGAATGTAGGTGTAAAAATCTTCAAGAAAATGATAGCAAACCTAATTCAATGTCACATTAAAATGGTCATACACCATGATCATGTGGGACCATCCTTGTGATGTAAAGATGGTTTGTATACGCAGATCAATAGGGTTTTTTTGTCTTTTTTTTGCCTTTTTTTTTTTTGCCATTTCTTGGGCCGCTCCTGAGGCATATGGAGGTTCCCAGGCTAGGGGTCTAATCAGAGCTGTAGCTGTCAGCCTATGCCAGAGCCACAGCAGTGCAGGATCCGAGCCATGTCTGCGGCTCATGGCAATGCCAGATCGTTAACCCACTGAGCAAGGCCAGGGATCGAACCCACAACCTCATGGTTCCTAGTCAGATTCGTTAACCACTGCACCACGATGGGAACTCCCAATAGCTTTGATACATTGCATTAATATAAGATTAAAAGCATATTATCATCTCAACAGAGGCAGAAAAAACATGTGACAAAATTCAACATTCATTCATGATGAAAATGCTCAACAAATTGAGTATAGAGGGAACATACCTCAGCAAAATAAAGACCATCTATGACAAACTCACAGCTAACACCATAGTCAATGGTGAAGAGTTGAAAGCTTTTTCTCTAAGATTAGGAAGAAGACAGAGGTGCCCATTCTTAACCACTTTTATTCAACGTTAGTAATAGGGAGTTCCCTTCATGGCTCAGTGATTAACAAACCTGACTAAGATCCATATATGTGGGTTCGCTCTCTGGCCTTGTTCAGTCAGTTAAGGATTTAGCATGGCAATGGGCTGTGGGGTAGGTCACAGACATGGCTTGGATCCCATGTTTCTGTGGCTGTGGCCTAGGCCAGCATCTGTAGCTCCGATTAGACCCCATGATATGCCATGGGCATTGCCCTAAAAAAAAAAAAAAAGGCAAACCAACAAACAAAAAAAAACCCCAAGAAAACAAAGTAATAGAAGTTCCAGCCATAGAAATCAGGTAAGAAAAAGAAATGAATAGCATTGAGAACTTTGTCTAGATACTCATGTTGCAACAGAAGAAATGCTGGGGGAAAAATGTAATTGTAATGTATACATGTAAGGATAACCTGACCCCCTTGCTGTACAGTGGGAAAATAAAAAAAAAAAGAAATGAAAGGTATTCAAATAAGAACAGAAGAAGTAAAATTGTCTCTGTTTCCAGAGGATATTTTCTTATGTATAGGAAATCATAAAGACTCCACCTAAAAAAATCCTAAAATTTGTATGGAAACAAAAAGATATCAAAAAGCTAAAGACATCTTGAGAAAGGACAAAGCTGGAAATATCACACTTTTCTGATTTCAAACAATGTTATAAGATTATAGTAATTAAAACAGTAAGGTACTGGCGTAAAACAGACACACAGACCAATGGAAAAGAATTGAAAGCCCAGAAGTAAATCCATGCACATACAGTCAACAAATATTTGAGAAGGGAGCCAAGATTACCCACTGGGTAAAATATGTTCTTCAATAAATGGTGTCAAGAACTCTGGATAGTCGCATGCAAATGAACGAAACTGGACACTATGTTAAACTACTCATAAAATTAAGTTGAGATAAAGATTAAACATGAAGGAGTTCCTGTCATGGCACAATGTAAATGAATTGACTAGAAACCATGAGGTTGTGGGTTTGATCCCTGGCCTTGCTCACTGGGTTGAGGATCTGCTGTTGCCATGAGCTGTGGGGTAGGTTGCAAACATGGCTCGGATCCTGCATTGCTGTGGCTGCGACATAGGCTGGCAGTTGTAGCTCCAATTTGACCCCTAGCCTGGGAACCTCCCTATGCCATGGGTGTAGTCCTAAAAAAAAAAGAAAAATTAAGCATGAGACTAGAAAGCATAAAATTCCTAGAAGAAAACATAGAGAAGAAGCTCTTTGACATTGGTCTTGATATGACACCAAAAGCCCAGCAACAAAAGCAAAATAAACAAATGGGAGTGATTCAAACTAAAAAGCTTCTGTACAGAAAAATAAACAATCAACAAAATAAAAAGGCAATGCACACAGTGGGAAAAATATTTGCAAGTTGCATATCTGATGAGGAGTAATATTAAAAATATGTAAGAAATTCATACAACTCAATAGCCAAAAAAAAAAAAAACATCCAACATAAAAGTGGGCAGAGGAACTAAATAGATACTTTCCCAAAGAAGATATGCAAATGGCCCACAGGTATATGAAAAGATATTCAGCATCACTAACCATCAGGGAAATGCGAATCAAAATCACAATGAGATATCACCTTGCATCTGTTAGAATGGCTGTTATTAAAAAGTCAAGAGATAACAAGTGTTGGAGGGGAAGAGAAAGAGAACTGATGTGCAGTGTTGGTAGGAATGTAAATTTATACAGCCACTATAGAAAATAATTTGGAGATTTCTCAAAAAAAATTAAAAATGGAAATACCATATAATCCAGCAATTCCACTTTTTGGTGTATATCCAAAGGAAGTTAAATAAGGGTCTTGAAAAATATACCTGCACTCCTATGATCATTGCAGCATTATTCACAATTGTCCCAGAATGGAAGAACACTAGTGCCCATTAATGGATGCATGAATAAAGAAAATTTTTTATATATATAATGGAATATTCATCAACCTTAAGAAAGAAGGAAATTCTGCCATTTGCAACAACATGGATGAGAGGAGAGCATTATGCTAATTGAAACAAATAAAAAAGAGGAAGACAAATACTGGAGTTCCTGTCGTGGCGCAGTTGTTAACGAATCCAACTAGGAACCATGAGGTTGGGGGGTTGATCCCTGGCCTTGCTCAGTGGGTTAAGGATCTGGTGTTGCCATGAGCTGTGGTGTAGCTTGCAGGTGCGGTTTGGGTCCCGTGCTGCTGTGGCTCTGGTGTAAGCCGGCAGCAACAGCTCTGATTAGACCGCTAGCCTGGGAACCTCCATATGGCCCTAGAAAAGGCAAAAGGACAAAAAGAAAAAAAAAGAGAGAGAGAAAGACAGATACAGTATGATCTCACTTCTATGAGGAATTTAACGGCAATGAAACTTATAGAAACAGAGTAGGTTGGCGGTTACCAGGGTTGTGTGAAGGGGAAGAATAGATAAAAGTGGTTAAAGTATACACACTTCCAGTTCTAAGATGAATATTTCTGAGAATGTAATGTACATTGTGGTGATTATAGTTAACAATACTATATTGTATGTTTGAATGTCGCTGAGAGCAAAAAGTTCTCTCCTCCCCCCACAAATTTTAACTATGTGAGGTGATGGATATGTTAATTAACCTTATTGTAGTAAAGTAATCATCACATTTTACCCTGTAAACTTACACAAGTTATGTGTCAATTATATCTCAATAAATAAAGCTGGGAAAAAATTTTTAGAAAGGGGCTGCTGGTAATTTGCCCTGCCCGTCCAAATACATGTATATTAGACTCCAAAGATATATAGCATTTTTTTTTTTAGCTTATGAAAACATCTGTCACTTGTTCTGATTGCCATGTTTCCAAGTTAATGTCTCTGGAAAAGCAGTCATTTCATCTTTTGTGAGAGAATAGAGTCAAGAGTGTTTGGTGCATTTTTGGAATTTACGCTGGGAATGGTAAACTTTCAGTATAAAAAGCGTGAAAAGAGAAACGGAGAAGGGAAAGAGGAAAAGAGCTTCAAGATGTAAGAACTCAACTGAATGCTTGTTTTGGTTCTTTGTTTGTTCTGTTCAATATCATAAATACTGGTATCACTCCTGGGTTCAGTGGAAACGGTATTAATGCAGGGAAGAGTCCTATATCCTTAGATCTGAATTCTCATTTGGTAGTTAATTATGAGTCTTTGGTCAAGTTATTTTTAACCTCTTTCAATATCAATTCTCCATCATTAAAATAACCCTTTAATTGTAGGGTTCAGAAATTATGAGGACAGTGGCTAGCACATAATAGGCACTTAAAAATCTATCTCTCCTTTTTCAAACCACTACTAGCATTTTCCCAGTTTCCAATCTTCCCTGGATTTAAGGGAGCAGATTATATGGATAATCAGATTTTCACCTTACTTATCCTTTACAAAAATCTGACAAATTTGGATTTACATTTTCTTTGTGTATATGTGTGTTATTTCTTACAGCTGTTTATTTTTAATTTTTTATTAAAGCATAATTAATTTTCAGTTTTACATTTTCTTAATTTCTGTCTTGAGATCAACCAATCTGATGAATATGGGAGCTAAAAGACAGATATCCTAAGGAAACTATCAGTTTTTACCATATGCAAAATCAATGAAAATTCTGTTCTTCTACTGTATTTTCCCCCTACATTATTGTGCACATATGCTATTAAACCAATACAGGGAACAGATTTTTATTTTTAAAAGGCACTAAACTATGGTTTAGGTTTCATTGTCCCCAATTGGATAGCTTGGACAAACATTCTCTCTGCCTTCTGACCCTTAGGACATAGAAATGAACCAGCTAGATCTGAGCTAATGAAAGCAGCAGCTCGGGAAACCCACGTGACTTCCAGACTGTGATCATCCCACAGAAAATCATGACTGATACACCAGCCTCATGCTCCCAGGTCCTTTTAAAGTGAAGAAGGATTGGGTTGAGTGCCCTTTTCTTGCATGTGCTTTTTGAGCACATCATCAGGGATCAAAAAACTTTCTCCAAATAATCTCTTTCCTTCACCAACACAAAACAATTTCCCATACAGAAACACCTGCACATTTTTAAGAACCCCTATCAACCCAAAGGGGTGGGTCCATTAATCAACTGAAGTTGACAAAAATGTTAGCATTCCTCACTACCACTCCTAAAAGCACTGTGGTTGTAGATTACTATCTCATATTTTCCCTTCATCCCTCCAGGCACCTAAAGAAACAAGTTCTTTCCATTGATATCTCTGCATCATATTCTCTCTCCTCAGCAATAATAACATATAGTTATGCTTTCGGAGAGCAAAATTAAAGGCACAAAAATTTGAACAAGTTTGAGTTTGTTGCAATAAATATTTCAGAGAGTCAAAATGAGTTCTTAAGTGCTTTATTGTGACAGATGTATTCCTATATTTTGGGGAAAGTTGTGATCACCATCAAATACATTCACAAATTTGCAGTATCTTTCCTGTTAGAGGCTGGATGCTTGACAAGGCAAGATTTTAGAGTGAAGATCTTAAAGGTTTGGCACTCTACAAGAAAATATTTGATGGTCTTCTCAGAAATGTTGGACAGGAGAAAAATATAACCTACGTAATATGGAAGTATAATATCAAAGCAGATGTAGAAGAAAGTGGTGAATAATTTTAAAAAAATATTTCTACCACTTACCATAAGGCCTGTTATGTAGCAATTGCTTGATACCTTGTGAATGGGTTAAACTGTTGAAAGATAAAAGCAAAAAAAGTGAGACTCAGGGATGAATTTAGATTTTTAAGACATTAAGCTTTGAAAAGATGATAGGCCTCCCCATGTAATTCAAAATAATATAAAAGCAATTCTGAACTGTAAAACAAGAGTAAGGAAATCCAATAACATTGCGATTTCCCCCATGGTACTTTTTAATAAGATCATAAAATAAAATCTTTCAAAATATTTTTCTAATTTTTTAGTGCCTCTGCTTTGCTGGTATCCTAAACATGTGCTTAGTTTCCTATTCCTACAGGTTAATCTAACCCTAAGGGGTTGGTAGCCTTTTACCTAGAGACTCGTTTGCTCCTTTATTCCACAGACTTTTATAGAAGGTCAGTTATTGGAGAGACTTCATAGAAAGAGTCAAGTTACTCCTCTGGAAGGGCTCAAAATCTAGTGGAAGAAATAAAGATTCACTTAGAACAATGTGGTGAACATTACAAATTTCTGAGCAGGATTCAACAGGAGCAATAGAAAAAAGCCAACTCTGCAGATGTCAGAGAGGCTTTGACAGAGATGAACCTGATATGGATCTGGACCACTGACAGACATGGAGAATAAGGGGCGTTCTAGGTATGGGACTGGGTGTGGGGTCCTCCAAGAAAGGAACACACGAATGGAACCAGAGGAACTTCAGTTGGCTATAGCTTCAGAAGCAAAGGATCTCAGACCTACTTTGACCTACTTTCTTCTCCCTTGTCCCTTTGTTCTCAGGTTTGGCACTTTTATAATCTCTCTCATATTCTGTATTTTTTTTAGGGCTGCGGATATTCTAGAGCTGCCTGATTTGTTCATAAATCATTCTAAACCATTGCTCACCCCCACAGTTAGGACCTTCATAGTGGATTATAGCCATCTTATGACTTGACAGATTGTATTTAAATAACTGGTAATATTCCACATTTCCTTTTACCTTGGTTTGTTCAAGCAATCCCCTTTGTGATTAGAAAATAGTCAGAGAAATCCTTCCCTCTATCCACATTTATTATGTCAGATTTATGTAACTATAACACTCCTCTTAATTCGATGTGTGGATCCTGGGTGTGGGGGGAGGACATGCACAGATTTAAGTGATACACTGGTGCCTCAGTGTCTGAGCACCTAAATGAATCTGGGGACTGTTACAGAGCTAATTGGCAGGTGTCGTCCATCACAAATGCAACGATCTCCCAAGCCTCAAGAAATAGCCATCTCATGGGATCCCTCAGAAGAAACATTCAGAGGTGTCTCCATCCTATTTGTTAATTATGAATAGTAGATTGTCATAATAATGAGAGTGGGCTAAATTAAGAGGGATATGGAGACAGAGATAGAAGAGTGTGGAAGAGATGCCTGGCATGTATAAGCATCAATAAAACTTTGTTTCTTTGAGCATAGCCTGGAAGTTTCCCTGTGAGGAAAGGTGGGCATCACACATCCTCATATTCTCAGTGGAAGATGGGTCTTTCTGTTATCTGGTCTCAAGAAAACCCCAGGTAGCTCATGGCTAGTGGGAGATGGAGACGGTATATGCATGTGAATTTGAGTTGTGTGAGGATGGAGTTCCGCTTCCAGTAAGAGAGTGCAGCCACTGGGCAAAAGATCATGGAGAACAAACAGTGCTTAGATTGGTATGACCCTGCGCAATGGTGGAGGAGTAGCAAATGGAACCAAATGTAATGATGCTCATTACATGCCAAGAATGTATACTCTTGCTAATAATTAGACAGTGGAGATGGGTTCCTTGGGTTTTAAATTGGGAAGTCACATGACCAGATCAGATTGTGTTTAAGAGAAACTCACCTGCAGTGTGAAACATAGGTTGAAGGCACTGCTAGCCACAGGATGACCTATCACAGACTATGCCAGTAGTAAAAGAGATAAGGGCACAAAATAGAAAAAAAAATGAGATGGATTCTGAATTAAGGCAGCAGAGGCATTGGGAAAGGAAGTGATAGAAAAGAATTTATGGGCACATAGAAAACAAAACAGAAAGGTATATGGTGACTTGAAGAGGGTTAGAAAAAAATCTAAAACATCCCTCCTTTGGCTTTAGTAAGTGGATGGTTGAAGGTAGGGACAAGGAACTCAAATAAGTGTTTGGAGATACAGCACAGAGAAAAGAAATGATTCTGGAGTTAACTAAAACTATATTCATCCACTTATTCACTTTGAAAATTTGATTCTTTCCTCTTATATTAGTACAAGTAGGGTCTTCTCATCATTATAGTCTTGCTAACCCTGAATTTTTTTCTTAGCCAGCTCTGTGAGTTTAAAATTTTGAGTGAGTTGCTAAGATTTAAAAATAAGAAGCATTTTACATAAAAATCTGGATTTCTGACTGCTATTGAAAAATTGAAACATCTGTGTGATGGTTAATTTTATGTGTTAACGTGACTAGGCTAAGGGATGCCCAGATAGCTGGTAAAAATTTCTGGGTGTGTCTGTGAGGGTGTTTCCAGAAGAAGTTAACATTTGAATCAGCAAACTAAGTAAAGATCACCCTCACTGATACGGCTGGGCATTATCCAAACTGTTGAGGGCCTTGAATATAACAAAGAGGTGGAGGAAGGGCCAGTTTACTCTCTACTTGAGTGGAGACACCCATCTTCTCCCATCCTTGGACACTGGCATTCATGGTTCTCAGCCCTTCAGACTTGGACTGGAACTTACACCATTGGCCCCTTGATTCTCAGGTCTTTGGGTCAGACTGGGACTTACACATCAGCACCCCCTGGCCCCAGGCTCAGATTGAATAAGACCACACGCTTTCTTGGGTCTCCAGCTTGCTGGCAGTGGGTTGTGGGATTTAGCTTCCATAATTGCATGAGCCCATTCTTATAATAAATCTCCTCTTCTATATACCTGTCTGTCTGTCTGTCTGACTGTCTGTCTGCCTATCTGTCTGTCTGTCTGTCTATCTATCTATCTATATATCCTATTGGGTCGCTTTTCTGGAGAACCCTAATAAAATATGTCTAAATCAATAGTCCCTTTAGACTGGGCATATGCTCTCCACTTTGGTTCAATTCCCACCACTCCCTATTGTCTCATCGACAGGGCTATTTCTCTCATTTATGTTTCCTGCCTGAGACCTCTTTGTAGCAGATGCTGTCGAAGCTCTACACTAATTCCTTGGTTGTCCTCAGACAGTTCAGGGGGCTTCCTGTGCCTCTCTTCCTGAGGCTCTTCTCTTCCCATAGGAGTGCAATTGGCACAGATGTAGACCAGACCAGAGAACTACTACTCCCCACCCTAATAACCACCAACCAATGAAAGATGGGAGTGTTGGACAAAGACCTCATCTTCTTTGAAACTTCAGTGAGGCAATTTTGATGTGTTTTAAAGTAGAGTCTCAGAAAGTTCCCAGCAGGACTGAGAACCCATTGTTCATGGTGGCGACCCACTCATTAACACACTTTGTCTTCACTTTCTGGAGTCACTTCCCCACACTTTCACATGCTTCCTGTGATCACCTCCAAAATAAGTAATTGCACTCAAATCCTTGTCTTGGGGTCAGTTTGGGGGGAACCCATATAAGACAGGACCTGCCACCAACTAAATTTGTCATCTCTGATTTAAACCATCTTCTGGGTCCTAACTGCTCTGCAAGAACACGTTTCAGTCTCTGATTGTCAGAGATAGAAATGACCTTAGAGGAAATGGAAGTGGAGGACCAGGAGGGACTTGTTCGAGGTCCCACAACATCATTAATTCAAAGACTTGAATGAGCTTCCCTCTCCTGACCCCCAGGCCAGTGCTCCACCCACTCCTGCAGAGGTAAGCAGTTGACAGTGCTCCCATTGGCCACATTCAGCAGCTGCCTGTTTTTGAAAACAAACTAATTGGGATACAGCTGCACCCATTTCTTTAGTGGTTGTTGAGTGTCCTGGGTGTGTTCTCACTTCCTTGGCAGAGTTGAGTAATTGAGACAGAGACCATCCAGAAGGCAAGGGTTGAAATACTTACCATCTGGGAGCAAAAACTTGCCAACCCCTGTGCTGCACTGTGGTTGTACTGGGGACATCAGGCTCCCCTGGACCCCCATATTGGTAATGTGCAATAGGAACAACTCTCCTTTTCACTTACGCTCAGTGGAGCAAAAATCACAAGCACTTCCCTTTTTATTCAACCAGCAGAGGATGTCTGTGACAGAGCCAAAGGAGCAGGGCTGCAACTCTGAGTTCTCTTGATAAATTAATTTATTATTTAAGCACATCTGCCTGTTTATCTAAAGAGGTGCGGTGGCCTCCACTTGTGTAGAGAAAAACATCACACTGAGATCTCAAGTGTCACGGCAATTAGTCAGATGGGGAAAGATGCTGTTCGCCAGTGTTCAGGGACACTGTACTTGATAATCTTTAATTTGCTCAATATTACAATTAAGGTAACTTCGAATGTGTTATAACCTTAATAATGTCAACATGTTTCCATTATCTCTGGTGTACATATTATTTTTAACCTACTTCACACGCAAGAATGTATTAATGCATTTTTTGGCTGCTGGTGAAGTGGCCCTCTAACATGCTTGTGAAGGACTTAATAACCTTGTAGAAATGTTTTCCTGATGAGTATTTTAAAATTATTGGAAAATCACTCAGTGAGGATTGAAAAAAAAATTCTACCCCATTATCTTTGGCTGGAAGATAGATGTTTATGAGGAAAGATGCAATTAACAGAAGACAGAGAAAACAAAGGTTTTGGGAACAGAGAAAGTAGAGTAGCCAGGGAAATACAGCAGAGTTAGAAGTCAAAGACTAGGGTTCTAACTCAGGCTTCACAAGTCATTAGCTGTGTGATCTTGGGAAAGTTGCTGGACTTGTCTGAGAGTTAATTTTTACATCTCTAGCTTAAAAGCACTGCCTGGTTCCCAGCTGGATTCAAATGAGGGTGTAATTAATTGATGCTGGTAAAAGAGTTGTGTAAGCTGTACAGAGCTGTGCTAATATGCATTATTATTGCACAAAGCTGGCAGCAAAAAAAAGGGGATGATGAGTGATGCTGTTTTCTATATTCATTCATTGCATGTGTTTTCAGAGGTATTTTAAGACAGTTAAATCTAAAGAGGAAAAAGAGACAGGGGTGACAATTCATTTCCCCATCTTAGAGCTGACTAGCCAGAAATGATAGATGATCAGGGCTCACTGCATCCATGCCCCTGTTCAACATGAGGGTGGGCTTTGAGTGGGAGAGAAGCAGCCTGCTAGGAAGCAACTGGAAAATGGAATTTGTGGGAGTCATATTATTTTACACCATGCTGAGAGTGGCCAATGACCGGTGGCTAGCTTTGATTTTCTTATTTTGGGATAAGAAACTTCACTAGCCTTAGGCAGTCACTCATGTCCCCTCCTCCTTCACAAACTGCTCAGAGGCAGGCATAACCCCATGCCTGGATTATTGAGGTAAACATTTATGTAACTCCAACGCTTTCCACTGGTGTGAAATTACTGATACATTGGGATCCTCCATTTTCCCTAATTAGACCAGTGAGTGAGGGATTTGCAGAAACAATTCCAGAGACTCTCACTTTAATATTAACTAATGTGCACTTGGCCTACTTTTTGATTTTCCCACTGAACATATAGGGTCAGTTTCTCATCTTGCTTGGCACCCCTGTGGAGTAAGCTCTGAGCTCAGAACTGCAGTGTTTTCAAGGGCGGTGTCTTCCCTCTCTTACCTCTCTCCTGTCCTTTGCCTTCCATGAGGATTTGGTGTATTGTCCATCCAAGTACAGAAGCTGGAGTTTCATGGGCTTTAGAACTATTTTGTTTGGCTTGTCTAATACATTCAATTAAGAAGATTGAAAATCTTCAGTTGATTTTTTTTGTATAAACCTAAGTGATCACCATGTGTGGATGTGTGTGTGTGTGTGTGTGTGTGTGTGTGTGTGTGTGTGTGTGTGCTTAACATGCACTGAATTTCAGACTTATATATTACTCTTTATTCAGACAGACTTTTGAAAAGGGAAATCAAGAACAGAAACGGAAACACTCCATAAGAATCCCAGTTAGATACAGTAAGAAGAATGACAGGTTTTGGTGTCAGATGGATTGCGTTCAAATTCTGGCTCCTGTGCCAAATTCTTTGGGAACTTCAGATAGAGAGTTATCTGAACCCCAAATTCCCTATCAATAAAATGGGGAGAAAACTTAGTTCTTAATTTGGTTCTGAGGTTATAATAATGTAGATAAATTGCTCCCCGTATCCTGGCATATAAGAGGCACTGGATGACTCAGTGTTATTGCCAGAGGACTAGTAACATCAACATACGCATTTTTTTCTGAAGGTTAATGAGATATGTAGAGATAGATAAGTGTGTTGAAAATCTGTCTATAAAAGTAAATAAAAATATTGAATCAGAGATCAAAAGAAGTGGGGTCAAAGCCTCCAAGCTGCTTTGTCTTCCCAACATTAGTCTTTCTCACCTAAAAATAAAGTGTTGGGATTCTCAGAGGTTTTTCAAATTAATCCTTCTAGAACCATGCAGACCTTGGGGTTGAACAGACACATGCTTTGGGAGGAAAAGGGAGAGAGATGAAAAAGAATGGACAGGACACTAGCCTCCCAACCCAGCTTCAACCCAAAGAGCTGTTTTTGTCTCATTTATACACCTGGCTTCTGGCTAAGATTTGGTTAGCTAAAAAAGCTTCCTCATCTAGAACTTGGCAAATGATTGGACAAGACGATCCTGAGATCACTTTCAGCTCTCATATTCTGTCAAGGTTTTGTCACCTTTTCCAAACTTTAGTTTGGCAGACTGTCAGGGTGCCGGAGGCACTGGGGAATGTCTAGGTGGTTACAGGGCAGAATCAGCTTTTTGAAAACTCTCAAGTAGGCACATAGTTTTCAGTCTCCATTTCTATGTAGAGATGGACCTGGTCGTCTTCCTCCCTCTAGCAGTCTGTCTGGCCCCTGCAGTTTCTGGGAATAGCTGCCTCTTTGCTCCACCCTGGTCTTCCATAGCCTCATAGCCCTCGGCTTGGTTTTGATGCAAACACCTAATACTATCCCTGTGCGGGTGTCCACCTCCAATTGAATTGTGGCTTAATTAGAAGAAACTACTTCATTCCCTCCTCCCCCAGGAATAGCTTTATTACTCAGAATTACAAACCTCAGAGGGAAATGCATTTCTTCAGGGGCGTCTTTTCTTGGCTTTCAAATCCCACTGCAATATCAGCTGTCTGGTTTCTCTGCCCCATAAAGCCAGATTTGAGGTCAGATGTGGAAGTGCCTGCTATGGTCATTAAATGATGTGCTTTGGGGTCAAATAGATCTACACTTTAGTCTTGCCTGCCTAGGTCCTTTGTTTCTCTACCTGTACTATTTATTTAACTTCTCCAGGTTTTTGAATTATTTTTCATATTTGCACTTTTTTGTAGTTGTTCTAAGGGTGAAGTTTTCCTAGGAGAGCCCCTAAAACCAATCACTCTTCTTCTTTTTTTAATCATCATCTTTAGTTATCAGGATTCCACCCTACACACACACACACACACACACACACACACACAAACACACACACACACACACAGTTGTACTCAAAGGCATTACTATCTTCCCAATAATAAAACAGTAAGATAGACTTTCCATCATTGCTGGTTAATAGCTACCCATTGTCTGGGCTTCTCCAATAATCTTTCTATCCATCCAAGTGTTCTGCTGTTTCTAAGTCTACTCAGGTCATAAGATGTGAGAATGGGAGCTCCCAGGCCTAGAGTCTACTCTTGTGCCCCCTACTGTCATATATGCTGAGGCTAGAGTGGCCACTCAGCAACATGTCAGGCTCTAAACTTTCTCCTCCAAAGAGGGGAAAATGTTCTTTTTCCTCACTCTTTTCTTTTGCCCTCAGGTTCATGCTTCTCTTACCATCCACTTTGGAATAGCCAGAACTATATGAAATCCTAGAAGGGCTAGATATATGCTTCACCAGAAATGAGTGAGAGAAAGTGTCCATATGGAAACATATGAATCCTCTGCCATAATTAATACCACAATCATTGTCATCACCATCATCATCATCACCATCACCACTATCACCATCACCCCACGCTACCAAAACCAGGGGTTATGACACACACTTTGCAGTCCTTAAAACAAGACAAAGATGAATCAGACTTGAAATAGCTTGGGAGATTTTATTATTCTTTTTTTTTCTTTGCTTTTTAGGGCTGGGCCAATGGCATAGGAGCCTGATCGGAGCTGCAGCTGCCAGCCACAGCCACAGGAATGCAGAATCCAAGCCATGTCTGCAACCTACATCACAGCTCAGGGCAATGTCAGATCCTTAACCCACTGAGTGAGGCCTGGGATTGAACCCATATCCTCATGGTTACTAGTCATGTTTGTTACTGTTGAGCCACTATGGGAACTCCAATTTTGTTATTCTTATGAAGAAAAAGAGACACGTATGAGACGGACCATGTAGAACTCTAAGCTTGAGTGACATTTATTTTTTTACCAAGATGTATGTAGGTACCAGTAAATCTTCCCCTTACACAATCCTTTTCACCAGTCAAGTCTTTCAACATGAAACTGAAATACCATGATATGGAGGAAATTGGGATATTATCAGGAATGACCGAATAAACCAGTTTGACCTGAAAGTTTAAGCTTAAATTTAAAAATGCTAGTGGCTTTTCCTTGTGAGATGGTTGTAGTGAATGACTCATATTAAACTAGGCATCTTGATTGTGTTTCTCTTCCCTATTTTCAGAGAAATGTTAGCTTCATATAAATCTCCTTTAGCTAATGAAAATTAAAACACTTTCAAAGACAAAGGTAAGTGCAGGGTGTAACTATATCCCTGTTTCATAGATAGGAAAAGCCGCGCAGAGGGCTTAATGTTCTTAATTCCGGAACAGTACCATTCCAGACCTTTGGTGCTTACAGGCAGAGCCCAAAATACGCCTCCAGTTCTGATTAAATAATCATAGCTAGTATGTATGAAAAGATAGCTATGAGCTACCTGCTTGGCAGCAAGATAAGATCTTTACAAACAATAGTTCCGTTA
Source organism: Phacochoerus africanus (assembly GCF_016906955.1). Taxonomy (NCBI): domain Eukaryota; kingdom Metazoa; phylum Chordata; class Mammalia; order Artiodactyla; family Suidae; genus Phacochoerus; species Phacochoerus africanus. The sequence continues at coordinate 86,270,614 of NC_062544.1, read as the reverse complement.
ATCCCTACAGTTTTTTTCAACTTTGAAAGAAAAATGCTACTGCATCTCAGAATGGGTACACAGCTTCTCAACCACATATACGGAGGAAGTGGTAAATCGTGCTTCAACCCTGTTTGATTGACTCCAAGACCTATGCTTAAATACTAAGCTATGCTGCCTCCCACTTCCTAACCTCTTCGCTAGATGAAAGCAGTAAGATGCTGGTAATACCAAAGTTGGTTAGGGACAGCTACTCCTCTCACCCACCAGTTTTCAGCCTTTTTCTACTCCCATAATTTTATATGACTCAATTCAGTTTGATAAATGGGAACACTCACCTACCTTTCATAAACATGGTGCTCTCTTTCAGCCCTACATCCCCCAGATCCAGCTGACAAGCACCTTTTTTCTACCTTTCAAAAACACCTTTAGTTTAACCCTCTCCAAATTAGTTTAGGCACTCTTTGCCATTTCGACATTGAACTAGTTCCTACTGAGGTTTCTCTGCTGATCTTCCCTTCTTTCACCTGTAAGAAAAGTTGTTAAAGACTTTGAACAAGTTAGTTTGCCCAGTGTCCTATCTGGCACCTTCCCAGGTTATTTCTGACTTTCGTTGTCTTTTTTGACTTATTTACAACTCTTTAATTATAGAAGTGATAGCTATACAAATGCATCCAGTCCACACACATGCAAATGGAAGAAACAATTGAACTTTCTGCTCCAAAAACAAACAAAAACAAAATATACCATCACTTTTGCAATAAATTAATTTCAGTAATCCTGATTGAGCTATTTTTGTGTACTATTTTGAATTCTTCTTTGAACTAGTTGTAACATCTTCCTAGTTCTCTCATTAATTCATAAGTTAAATGCTATTTTTGAGTGTTAATTTTATATTTGTAGGAAAGTCATAGTTTTACCTTTAAAAAATAAAAAAAACTTTAACACATAATGCATCATCTTGATTTTACTATTTATCTCAATTTGGATTTCCCAGAAAGCAGAGTCTGAGGCACAAATTTAGTTGCCAAATATTTATCCAGAGGTGACACCAGAAAGTTACAATGGTTATGTGGCTCCCCAAAGGCCAAGACAGGCAGGAAGAGAAAATCAGTCAAGGGCATGTTCCTGAGTTGTTGTGGGAACTCAATCCTGCAGGAGGACTCGGAAGACCCTCTAAGGAACTATGTAGAAATATGCAACCTTAGAATTGTCACTCCAAAGTTTAAGAGGCTGGAACATTTCTCTTCCAACCACTGTCTCCTATAGATGGAAGGTTGCCCATCCCTTATAATTTTTAGTTGTACTTTCCATGGCTTTAGATTAAGCTGTGAAGCAGAAAAATGAAAACACTGTTGTGTGCACTTAAGACCTTAAGCTAGCAGAAATGTGCAGAGCTGTTTATCCTGGCTGTAATAAAATCAGATGGTCTGAGGGAATGTGGAGCAGTGTGCAAATACTACCACTATACTGCCAGTGCAATCTATCTAAACTGAAAATTGTTACATTCTATTCATTCTATTATACTCATTTTAAAACTTTTACATGATTTCTCATTGCATTCAGGGTAAAATGCAAACATATACAGCCCTTCATGTTCTGGGCCTTAATCTCACCTTTCACCTCTCTCCTTCTCATACCCTAGCTTCCTTCCATATGCTGACACTTGCTGTTTCCCCTGACACTGTGGTGATTGGTACCTGTGTTCATGGTGCTTATTTCTTTTCTCTTGTTAACCCATCTTTAGATGTCATTAGAAGTGTTACACCTACCTCCTTTTTGCTCCTCCACATAGCATGTTCATACATCATTCTTCTGTGCTTTCCTTTATCAGAGCATCAATTGCATCCTATTCCATTTGTCTCTTATCTGTAGTTGTCATGATTGATTGTAACAAGTTTGCATGAGTCAGGAAAGGCCAAGTTCTGCTGCAGTAGCAAATAACTGGGACATCTCTGTGGTTTACAACATTATTTCCCATTCACACTATGTATTGCCAATTATCAAAGTCAAGAAGAGATCCTTCATACATTGAAAAGATGGATATATGTTTGATTGCTCCCATTGATCAAATTTAAGCAGAAAATGGCCACAGCTCCAACTTAGCAGCGCTAGTTAGACACAGACCATGTTTTTGACAAGATGGCACCCCTTAGGAGTTCCCATCGTGGCTCAGTGGTTAACAAATCCAACTAGGAATCATGAGGTTGCAGGTTTGATCCCTGGCCTTTCTTAGTTGGTTAAGGATCCGGCCTTGCCGTGAGCTGTGGTGTAGGTCACAGATGCGGCTCCGATCTGGCATTGCTGTGGCTCTGGCGAGGGATGGCAGCAACAGCTCCAATTAGACCCCTAGCCCGGGAACCTCCATATGCCATGGGTGCAGCCCTAGAAAAGGCAAAAAGCCAAAAAAAGAGAAGGAATCCCTTGCATTCTCTTTACTCAGTGACATCTTCCTGGTGGGAGATAGGAATTGGGGATGGTGAGGCGGTGATGATGAATGTATGAGTAATGGTGGTGGTGACAGTGGTACCTGACATGTCTGCACACAGGGGAATATTTTCCTGGTCCTGTAGAGTCTAGACTCACTTTCCTGGTAAACACCATGTTTCGTATATTTTAGGCACAGAAATCCCCCAGCCCAAATTTCTTATCTCTAGACTCTAGTATTTTACTTGAAGTTTGTGTTTTAAAATCTCAAAATAAGTCTGTCTATTTATCTATATTCAATCATTCTCTATATTTAATTTTTACCTCTACAAGACAGAAAACAGTTAGGAGAAAACCTCCAAAGAGGAAACAGAAGGCTCATAAAGCAGAAGAAAAACTATTTTGGTAAGGAAAATATTTCCATATTATATTTTCAAGAGGTCAACATAAACAATAGTGAGTTAAAAATATTTTTTAAATTATGCATGGTGTCACTTGCCAGTGTTGTGTTAATTAATGCAAATGTAGAGCACTGCATCAGTTCTGGCTTGAATTCTACCAGTGTACATCTGTACTGTAAATATGTTACTGAATAACCCTAAGCCACTGTCAGAGATTCTTTTCTCAACTGCTAAATCCTAGAAAACCATTGCCAGCATTCTAGGCACACTTTCATATGTTCAAGCAGATCCAAAGGAGCCGATGGAAGCCTCCAGAAAAGGTGTGGCACTCTCCCATTTTTGGTATGTATAAACTCTACCACCCCAAAGTAGGCAGAGGATAGAAATAAGATCCACATTAATTGAACATCTATTAAAGAAGTGGCTTTTACACTAGCTAGATAATTCAATTTTTACAAAATAAGTATAATAAAAATGTCTGCTAAAATACTTTTGTTTTATTGAAGTGGTTGAGAACAGAATAAGTGAGGAGCAAGGATAATATTTTTTGTCAACACTTTATGTTAGGGCACCAGCCCACGATTCCCATGATTGACGTTTTTACCATTTCAAAAGGATTTCAACATTGGCAATCTTTTTGTGAGTGAACAGGAAACACACAATTAATGCTTAAGTATCCAAAACCTATTATCCCTCCACACTATTAAAGAGAAATATGTGTCTGCCAGCTTGGACCCTGAGTCTTTCTTGTACAGAATCATAAAAAGAATCAAAGGAGAGAACTGCAAGTAACTGACAATTTGCTTGAGTGTTTGACCTTGGGAACAGTAGAGGATTAGTGGTAGGAGAAAAAAAAATGAGCATATCCCAATAAGTTTTTTTTAAGTAGAGGAGAAAAAAGCCCATGTGGGTTGTTTTGGGGGGTAAGGAATATGGAATTCAAAAAGCCTTTGCAGAGAATAGAGGAAAACTTAGTACCTGACTTACATAAAAGAAAGGATTGTCAAAGTATGAGAACATAATAACATGGTGACATCAAATTATATCATTTTTGCACATTCACAAGAGCCTTAAAAATTCACCTTTTAAATTAAATGTTGGACTAGTTTTTTTTTAATTTATTTTTTATTGTTATTTTCACCAACAGAGTTTTTTTTCCCACTGTACAGCATGGGGATCCAGTTACACATACATGTATACATAATTTTTTCTCCCATTGTCGTGCTGTGTTGTAAGTATCTAGACATAGTTCTCAGTGCTACACAGCAGGATCTCATTGTTAATCCATTACAAGAGCATAGTTTGCATCCGTTAACCTCAAGCTCCCAATACCTCCCCTACCTCCCCCTCTCCCCAGGCAACCACAAGTCTATTCTTCAAGTTCATGATTTTCTTTCTGTGGAAATGTTCATTTCTGCTGTATATTAGATACCAGATATGAGTGATATCATATGGTATTTGTCTTTCTCTTTCTGACTTATTTCACTCAGGATGAGAGTCTCTAGTTCCATCCATGTTGCTGCAAATGGCATTATTTCATTCTTTTTGATGGCTGAGTAGTATTCCATTGTGTGTATATACCATTTCTTCCTAATCCAATCATCTGTTGATAGACATTTGGGTTGTTTCCATGTCTTGGCTATTGTGAATAGTGCTGCAATGAACATGCGGGTGTATGTATCTTTTTTAAAGAAAGTTTTGTCCATATATATGCCCAAGAGTGGGACTGCTGAGTTATATGGTAGTTCCATGTATAGATTTCTAAGGTACCTCCATACTGTTCTCCATAGTGGCTATACAAGCTTACATTCCCACCAACAGTGCAGGAGGGAGACACCATCAAACTCCTGGAAGAGAACATAGGCAAAACATTCTCTGACATCAATCTTATGAATATTTTCTCAGGTCAGTCTCCCAAAGCAAGAGAAATAAGAGCAAAAATAAACCAATGGGACCTAATCAAACTGACAAGATTTGCACAGCAAAGGAAACCAAAAAGAAAATAAAAAGACAACTTACAGAATGGGAGAAAATGGTTTCAAATGATGCAACTCACAAGGGCCTAATCTCTAAAATATACAAACAACTTATACAACTCAACAGCAAAAAAGCAAACAACCCCATGGAAAAATGGGAAAAAGACCTGAATAGACATTTTTCCAAGGAAGATATACAGATGGCCAACAAGCACATGAAAAAAATGCTCAACATCACTGATTATTAGAGAAAGGCAAATAAAAACTACCATGAGATTCCACCTCACACCAGTCAGAATGGCTGTCATTAATAAGTCCACAAATAACAAGTTCTGGGGGGGTTGTGGAGAATTGGACTAGTTTTTAAAATGTATTTCAGATTTAGCCCAGACCACAAAGTTACTCAGTTTTTTGTTTCTTGTTTTTTTTGCAGGTTTTTTCTCTGTGATTTACATTATCAGTATAAATTAAAAGCTCTTTTCTCTGTGGATAATGGTATTCTTCTTCTATGTGTTTCTGCTTTTCTCCAAATTTCATTAGTATGTTTCTGTTCCTGATATTTGAAGGTTTGACATCCTTGTCTCTGACTTTTTGTAGAAATAGTAAGAAAAGTAAATCATTATATTTCTATTGAGATTTTTTAAAACCATGCAAAATTCACATTTTAAATAAGACTCTAATGAACTACAATGAACTTACAGTAAACTAAACACAAATCCATTGCTGAGTTAAAATGGCAGCACGAGGAGCACTGAGATGCTCTCCTCAACAACAACAACAAAACATTAATTGGTGAATATTGCACTAAGGAAAAATACTCAAAATCTTTGGAAATTATCCTAAGGGTATGCAACAAATGAAGAAACATTTAAGAAAATTTACTGAGTTTTAATAAGAACAGCTAGAGTCTGTGAAATTTAGTAAGAATAGTGAGAGTCTGCAGGCAATCAGATTTACCCCATCCTCATTCTGGTTTAGTTTAATGGGAACTCTACTCCTGGTGGATGTTGCAACATCACAGGTCTGTCTCTCCCCTCAGCATCCTGTCTAGGGCCAAGGTTTCTCCCTGAAGAGAGATGGTATGAGCATTTATCCTCTTCAAAGTTACAGCTGATGGAATTTCTATTCAAGTCAATGTGGCCCAAGGTCTGGAACTTCTTCCACTCACTCCCCACATGTGGTGTGGGAGCTCTATCCAAGGTATTCAGGTCAAGAATATTGGGTCCTGATAACCCTCATCCTGGTTCATTCATAGGGTTACCTACTGGATCTCATGCCCCCATTTTTGAGCAGGAGCGTGACTCTGAGAAAAACTAGTCACTTTCCATTGCTCCAGCTCCAGAGCAATGATACCAAGGTTCTGCCCAAGCATAGAGACAGGCTATGAGAATGCTCCATAGCTCTCTGTAAGGAGAATAACTTTATTTGGAACAGAGAAAAACAAAATTAAAACTTCAAAAAAAGGAGGATGGCTGTCAAAAAAGCCCAGAGATTTTGATGATAAGCAATTCAAAGAAGTCTAGTAGCTCAATAAGAGCAACAAGCAAAATGGCAAAACAGCCAGAAGTTTAACAAAGAGAAGGAAAAGAGATAGTGAAGAAGCTATTTTCAGGGGGTCTGTGGAAGCCTCAAAGACAGAGTTAAAAGACTTTTTCTGAGAAGGAGTCCATTTAGTATGTAGCAGCTTAAGTCTCAGAACATTGTTAAAAATAATACAGAAAATTGGTAGCAATTAGTGAAGACTAATAACTGGGTGTATTGCAAATATAGTCAGACCAGCCAGAAGCCTATCAGGGAAATCAGGCAAAGAGGTAATCAAATATAGCCTGGCTAAAACTACTGTTATCCTAGGTATGATGGAGAGGGGAGGAAATAAGGATGACTTCATGTACATACAAGGCTGCACACTCTGAGGAGCAACAAGTCTGTACATCATAGGCAAAACAGACCTCACATAATCAGTTCAGCCAAGTTATTAAATACATAAAGGATAAAGCAAATAACAAAAACAACTTCTGGAGTAAAGAAATCAATGACCAGAGTACCTGCAATATATTATCTAAAATGTCCAATTTTCAACAAAAATATGAAATATACAAATAAATAGGAAACTATGACCCATATATGTGGGGGAAAATAAGTAGGCAATTGAAACTGCTGTGAGAGGGACTAGATGTCAGAGTTAAAATCAATGTAGCCTTTGTAAATATGTTCAAAGAACTAAATAAACCTATACCTCAACAATGAAACAAAGATGTGCATCTTTATCTTTTGATGAGATGATAAAGTCTCATCAGATAGAGAATATCAATAAAGAGACAGATTTTTTAAAGAATCAAATAGAAATTGTGAAGTTGGAAAGTAAAATAAGCAAAATGAAAAAAATCACAATAGGATTTCAACAGTAGATTGGAGCTGGCAGAAGAGACAATTAAATAATTCAAAAACATACTTTAAAAAGATATGCAACCTTAGGAACATAGTAAAGAAAAAGAATGAAAAATGAGTAAAGCCTCAGAGAAATATGGTATACTATTAAGTACAATAACATAAGCCTAAAGAGAATACCAGTAAAATAGGTGAGAGAGAAAAGAACAAGTTTATTTAATAAACAAAGGAAGCCTTCCCAGATTTGATGAAAAATGTTAATCTGCACATCCAGAAAATTTAGGAAACTTCAAGTAGGATAAATTCAAGTAAGTCCACAACTAGACATATCATAGTAAAAATGTTGAAAGACAAAGATGAAGTTTTGAAAAGAGTAAGAGGGAAAATACTCATCATGTACAACTGAAACCCAAAGGTTAACAGATGACTTTTCATCAGAAACAGCAAATGCCAAAAGGAAATTTAAAGTGCTATTATTAAGAAAAAATTATCAGCCAAGAATTTTATATCCAATGAAACTATGTTTCAAAGATTAAAATAAAGATACTCCAAGATAAACAAATTTGAAAGAATCTGTTGCTAAAAGACCTGCCTTACAAGAAATACTAAAGCAGATTCTTTTGGTTGAAAGCAAATGATCCCAGACATTTAATTGAACACCTATGAAAAAAACAAAGAGTAACAGTAAATATAATTATGTAACACAAAACTACACACGTATATATGTATATATGTATTTGTATTCAGGGATCTTTAACATATAGAAATGTAATATATTTGATGATAGAAGTGTTAAAATGTGGGCAGGAATATAGCTGTATTGGAGTAAGAAAATGACACCAGGTAGTAAATAAAATCAACAGGAATAAATGAAACAGAAAAGGTAAATAAGGTTAACATAAAAAACTCTACAAATAATGGTCATTATTTTCTCTCCTTAGCTTCCTTAAAGGACATAACAATAAGAATGTATTGTGCTTGTAACATATATGGATATAGCATATCTAATAACTATAGCATAAGAAAGGGAAGTAGAGGAATAGCATCTATAAGTAAAGTATTTCACTGGAATTATGTCAGTAAAAATCTAAAATAGATTCTTGTAATGGAGTATAATTAAGACTCCAGAAATAAACCTTTGCACTTAATGGTCAATTGATCTTCAACAAGGATGCTAAGATAATTCAAGGTGAAAAATTACTATTTTCAAAAAAATGTTGCTGGAAAAATTGGATATCCATGTGTTAAAGAAAGAAGTTCAGGGAGATCCAGTTGTGGTCTGGTGGGTTAAGAATCTGACTAGTATCCATAAGGATATAGTTTTGCTCCCTGGCTTTGCTCAGTGGGTTAAGGATAGGTCACAATTCGGCTTGGATAAGGCATTGCTGCAGCTGTGGTTGTGGCTGTGGCTTGGGCCAGCAGCTGCAGCTCCAATTTGTCCTCTGGCCTGGGAACAAGCAAGTGCAGCCATGAAAAGCAAAAACAAAACAGAACAAGACAATGAAATTTAAAATTTTCCTCACACCAGAAACAAAAATTAACTCAAAATGGATTATAGACCTAAATGTAAAACCATAAAACTCTTAGAAGAAAACAGAGGAACAAATTTTTGTGACATTTGTTTAGGCAAATTTTTCTTAGATATAATACTATAAACATGAGGGGATAGGGGAAAAACAGGTAAATTGTGAAACCATCTAGTCCTAGACTTTTATTTGTAGGGAGTGTTTTTATGACATATTCAGTTTCATTTCTAGTGATTGGTCTGTTCAGTTGATCTATATCTTGATTCAGTTTTGACAGGCTGTAGGTCTCTAGAAAGATGTCCATTTCTTCTAGGTTGTAGAATTTGTTGGCATATAATTGTTGATAGTATTCTCTTATGGGTTTTTGTATTTCTGTAGTATCCATTGTGATTTCTCCTTTTTCATATTTTGTTTATTTGGGTTTTTTTCTCTCCTCTTCTTGGTGAGTCTAGCCAGATGTTTGTCTATTTTTTTACCTTTTCAAAGAACCAGCTCTTTGTCTTATTGATTTTGTCTATTGTTTTTTGAATCTCTATTTTATTGATTTCATCTTTGATCTTTATTATTTCCTTCCTTCTGTTGACTTTAGGTTTTGCTTGTTCTTCTTCTTCTAATTCATTCAGGCGGTGGCTTAAGTTGTCGATTTGAGATGTTTCTTCTTTTTTGAGGAAGGCCTGTATTGCTATCAACTTCCCTCTGAGCACTGCTTTTGCAGAATCCCATAGATTTTGAGTGGTTGTGTCTTCATCATTTGTCTCGAAGTATTTTTTTAATTTCCTTCTTGATTTCCTCACTGACCCATTGGTTTTTTAGTAGCATGTTGTTTAGTCTCCATGTAGAAAGTTTTTTTCTCATTTCTTTTCCTGTGGTTGATTTCTAGGTTCATGCCATTGTTGTCAGAGAAGATACTTGAAATAATTTCTATACTCTTAAATATTTCAAGGTTGGTTTTGTGCCCCAATATGTGACCAATTCTTGAGAATGTTCCATGTGCACTTGAGAAGGTATACTCTGATTTTTTTGGATGTAATGTCCTGAAAATGTTGATTAAGTCTAACTTTTCTATTATTTCCTTTAGGATCTCCATTGCTTTATTGATTTTCTGTCTAGAGGATCTGTCCATTGATGTCAGTGGGGTGTTAAATTCTCCTACTATGATTGTATTCCCATCAATTTCTCATTTTACGTCAGTTAATATTTATTGTTGGTATCTGGGTGCTCCTATATTAAAGGCATATATGTTGACAATTGTAATATCCTCTTCTTGTATCAATCCTTTAACCATTAAATAGTGTCCTTCTTTGTCTTTCTTTCCATAACGTCTTTGTTTTAAAGTCTATTTTGTCTGACATGAGTATTGCAACTCCTGCTTTCCTGTTTGGTCCATTAGCATGAAACATCTTTTCTCATCCCCTCATTTTCAATCTATAAGTGTCCTTTGCCCTAAGGTGAGTCTCTTGTAGGCAGCAGATTGAAGCTTTTTGCTTTTTTATCCAGTCTGCCACTCTGTGTCTTTTGATTGGAGCATTGGGTCCATTGACATTTAAGGCAATTATTGATAGATATGTATTTCTTGCCATTTTAAACCTTGTTTTCCAGTTGATTCTATGTTTCTCTTTTCTTCCTTTCTTTTTTTTGTTTGGATGATTTCCATTTATTTTATGCTTGAGTACTTTTCTTTTCAGTTTTTGTGAATGTAATGTTTGGTTTTGATTTCTGGTTGCCCTGTTTTTTAAATATGTTAACCCCTTCCTATATCTGCTTGCTTTAGCCTGATAATCATACAGGCTCAAACACACCCTTAAAAAATAAAAAAAAAAGAAAAAGAATCTATTTTTTCTTGCTTCCCTTGCCCACATTGTATGAATTTGATGTCTTTTTTTAAATTTTTCTTTTAACATACTCATGTTTAGATCAGTATGCTGGCTTATTTAAGGGACTGCTTTCCAATTGTGGTTTCCTCCATCCTAGTTCTTCCTCTTTTTTTTAATTTAGAGAATCCCTTTCAGTATTTCTTTTAGAATGGGCTTTGTGTTGTTGTACTCTTTTAGCTTTTGTTTGGCTTCACAGGAGAATTCTACCAAACATACAAAGAGGACATGGTTCCCATCCTCCTTAAACTTTTCAAAAGATTGAAGAAGAAGGAACACTCTCAAAGACATTCTATGATACCACCATCACCTTAATTCCAAAACCAGACAAAGATAGCACCAAAAAAGAAAACTATTGACCAATACCTTCTATGAATTGATGCAAAAATTCTAAAAAAAAAAAAAAACACGAGCCAACCAAATCCAAAAACATTTCAAAAATATCATACACCATGAGCAGGTGGGATTTACCCCAGGTGCACAAGGATGATTCAACATATGTAAATCAATCAACATCATACACCACATTAACAAAAAAAAGTCAAAAACCACACGATCATCTCATTAGATGCAGAAAAAGAATTTGACAAAGTCTAATATCCACTCATGATCATAACTCTTACCAAAGTGGGTACTGAGAGGACATTCCTTAAGATAATCAAAGCCATTTATGACAAACCCACAGCAAATATAATACTCAATGGAAAAAAAGCTGAAAGCCTTCCCATTAAAATCTGGAACAAGACAAGGATGGCCACTCTCACCACTGTTATTCAACATAGTATTGGAAGTCCTAGCCACTACAATCAAACAAACACAAAAAATAAAAGGCATCCAAACAGGAAGAGAAGAGGTAAAACTGTCACTGTATGCAGATGACATGGTACTATATATATAGAAAACCTTAAGGACTCAAAACAGAAACTACTTGAATTGATCAACAAATTCAGCAAAGTAGCAGGATATAAGATTAACATTCAGAAATCAGTCACATTTCTATATATTAACAATGAAATATTAGAAAAGGAATACAAAAATACAATACCTTTTAAAATTGCACCCCCAAAAATCAAATGCCTGGGAATACACTTGACCAAGGATGTAAAGGACTTATATGCCAAGAACTATAAAACATTAGTCAAGGAAATTAAAGAAGATGTAAAGAAATGGAAAGTTATTTCATGCTCCTGGATTGGAAAAATTACTGTTGTAAAAATGGCCATATTACCCAAAGTGATCTACAGATTCAATGCAATCCCTATCAAATTACTCATGAAATTTTTCACAGAACTAGAACAAACAATATAAAAATTTATATGGAACCACAAAAGACCCAGAATTGCCAAAGTAATCCTGAGGAACAAAAACCAAGCAGGACGCATAACTCTCCCAGACTTCAGGCAATGTTACAAAAGCCACAGTCATCAAGACAGTGTGGTACTGGTACCAAAACAGACATACAGACCAATGAAACAGAATAGAGAACCCAGAAAGAAACCCAGACACCTATGGTCAATTAATCTTTGACAAAGGAGACAAGAGCATAAAATGGGAAAAAGACAGTCTTTTCAGCAAGAATTGCTGGGAAACCTGGACAGCTGCATGAAAATCAATGAAACTAGAACACACCCTCACATCATGCATGAAAATAAACTCAAAATGGCTGAAAGACTTAAATGCAAGACAAGACACCATCAAACTCCTGGAAGAGAACATAAGCAAAACATTCTCTGACATCAACCTTACAAATGTTTGCTCAGGTCAGTCTGGAAAGAAACAGAAATAAAAGAAAGCAACAGAAATAAAAGCAAAAATAAACCAGTGGGACCTAATCAAACTGACAATCTTTTGCACAGCAAAGGAAACCAAAAAGAAAACAAAAAGACAACTTACAGAATGGGAGAAAATGGTTTCAAATGATGCAACTCACAAGGGCCTAATCTCTAAAATATACAAACAACTTATACAACTCAACAGCAAAAAAAAAGCCAACAAGCCAATTGAAAGATTGGCAAAGGACCTAAATAGACATTTCTTCAAATAAGATATACAGATGGCCAACAAGCACTTGAAACAATGCTCAACATCACTGATTATTAGAGAAATGCAAGTCAAAACTACTATGAGATACCACCTCACACCAGTCAGAATGGCCATCATTAATAAGTCCACAAATAACAAATGCTGGAGGGGGTGTGGAGAAAAGGTAACCCTCTTGCACTGTTGGTGGGAATGTAAGCTGTTACAACCACCATGGAGAACAGTATGGCGGTACCTTAGAAAACTATACATAGAACTACCATATAATTCAACAATCCCATTCTTGGGCATATATCCAGACAAAATGCTACTTAAAAAAGACACATGCACCCACATGTTCATTGCAGCACTATTCACGATAGCCAAGACATGGAATCAACCCAAATATCCACTGAAAGATGATTAGATCAGGAAGATGTAGTATATATACATAGTGGAATACTACTTGGCCATAAAAAGAACAAAATAATGCCATTTGCAGCAACATGGATGGAACTAGAGACTCTCATCCTGAGTGACGTAAGTCAGAGAGAGAAAGACAAATAACATATGATAGCACTAATATCCGGAATCTAATATATGGCACAAATGAAACTTTCCACAGAAAAGTAAATCATGGACTTGGAGAATAGACTTGTGGTTGCCAAGGGGGAAGGGGAGGGAGTGGGATGGACTGCAATCTTGGGGTAAATAAATGCAGAATGATGGATGAGCAATGGTATCCTGCTATGTAGCACTGGGAACTCTGTCTAGTCAATTATGATGGAACACGTAATGTGAGAAAAAAGAATGTATACATGTATGTGTAACTGGGTCACCATGCTGTATAGTAGAAAAAAATATATATACAAGTAAATGATGAAAAAAGAAAAACAGGTAAATAGAACTTCATTAAAATAATTTTTTTTTTGCATCTCAAAGGGCCTTATTATAAAGGGCAAAGCTATCTCACAGAATGGGAATATTTGAAATCATATATTTGAAAAGAGAATTGTACTTGAAATATATAAAGACACCTTATAACTCAACAATAAAAAGACAAGTCACCTAGTTTAAAAAATAAACAATGGATATTAATAGACATTTCAACAAGGAAGATAAAAAAATGACAAATTAAGTACAGGGAAAAATGATGATAGTCAACATCATTTTTCTTTAGAGAAATATAGATAAAAATCTGAGATAGTACTTCACATCCGTTAGGATGACTATGATAATAAAGGGAGGCAATTAAAACTGTTAATGGGAATGTGGAGAACTTGGAATGCTCATACTTTGCAATTCTACTCCTAGGTATACAGCTAAGAGAAATGAAAACATATGTCCACCCAAAGCTTATACACAAATATACATAGTAGCATAGTAATCCAAAAGTAGAAATAATCCATGCCCATTAACCAATAAATGGCATTATTTACTATTCATTATTAAGCAATAAAAAAGAATGAAGTACTTATTTAGCAATAAAAGGAATGAAGAACCGACACATACCACAACATGGATGACAACATTATGGTAAATGAAAGAATATGGTCACAAAATATAATATCCTATATGAATCCATTTACATTAAATATCCAGAAGAGATAGTGCATATGGACCAAGAGCAGATTAGTACTTTCTTAGGGTTAAGAAGAGGAAAATGGGGAGGGACTGCTAATGGGTATTGGATGTCTCACAGGGTGATTGGAGAATTTCAAAATCAGGTTATAGGGATTTTAAACTTTAAAAATTTTGAAATTAAAGTATAATTTACAGTGATTCAAGTGTACAGAAAAGTGATTCAGATATATGTGTGTGTGTGTTTGCATGTGTATGAATGGATAGATAGATGTATTCTTTTTCAGATTCTTTTCCTTTACAGGTTATTACGAGAAATTGAACATTGAGCATAGTTTCTCTGTGCTATACAGGATGTCCTCGTTGGTTACCTATTTTACGTATAGCAGTGTGTAATTCCAAATTCTTAGTTTATCCCTCCCCCTTTCCCCTTTGGCAAGTATAAGTATGTTTTCTATGTCTATGAGTATATTTCTGCTTTGTAAATAAGTTCATTTGTATCACCACTTTTTAGATTCCACATATAAGAATCCATTACTGGAAATCTATCAATAATCACTTCTATTAAAGTTCAGAATGAGTAGATTAAAGTTCAGAAATGGAAAGTGGTTTCCCAAAGTTATAAAGTAAAAAGTAGCAGAGATAAGTTTGAAACTCAACTCCATCTAATTTGAGAGATAGCACTCTTTGCACATCACCAAACTATGGACCAAAGAATGAAAAAAAAATTAAGAAAAAAAGATTTGGGGGATAAAGTAGTGTTACAGTATTTACTGAAGAAACCAGGTAAAGATTCTCAAGCATTACATTCAATAGGCATTTACTACATATAACTTTGTGCTAGGCTTAATTCTGAGTGTACTGATATAAACTCAAATAAAACATACTCTGATTTGAGCAAGTGTAGAGGAATATGGAAAACAAAGTTCAAACATGTACTTTGATAAAGTTATATTCTGAGAAAATGCAGAGAAAAAGGATTGGAATCAAGCAAGAGTATTTGGAGGTGACATTTGGGCTGACTCCTGGAGGGTATAATAGGTTTAGGGGTAGATTAAAAGGGTATTTTCTGGGAGTTCCCATCGTGGCTCAGTGGTTAACGAATTCAACTGGGAACCCAGAGGTTGCAGGTTTGATCCCTGGCCTCGCTCAGTGGGCTAAGGATCCAGTGTTGCCGTCAGCTGCGGTGTAGGTTGCAGACACGGCTCGAATATGGCGTTGCTGTGGCTCTGGCGTAGGCCGGCAGCTACAGATCCGATTAGACCCCTAGCCTGGGAACTTCCATATTCAGCAGGAGTGGCCCTAGAAAAGGCAAAAAGACCACACACACACAAAAAAGGGTATTTTCTGGTTGAGGGGTCTCGACCAGTTAATACAGAGTACTGTTTTTCTTCCTTTCCAGAGTTTGGGCTCATTTGAAAGTGACCCTAGAAAAGAAAGATGGAGATTAAAAATGTAATTTTAATTGCTGAAAAAGCTATTTGTAGAGTATGACTTAAGTGTGTGTCCAAATGAGCTTGCTAAATCTTCAACCCTAAAATTACAAAGAGAAGTTATCTATTACTATGTAATAAACACAAAATGTAGGGTAGTGTGTTAAGACAGTGTTGTATTACTTCTGATGATTCTGTACATTGATTGGACATGCTGTTGTTCCATATGGTATCATTTGAGGTTGCTTTTATAGCTGCATTCAGGTGGAAGGCATATTGGACTGGATGGTCCAAGAGAGCTCTATCACATGTCTGGAGGCTTTGGTTCTAGGAGTTGGCTGTGGTACTTTGGTTCTCCTCCAAATGGCTCCTTACTTCACATGAGGCTTTCTTTCCACACCCTTCCCCACTTCAGCAGGACAGCCTAAAATGCCATAGCATGACCAGATTCCAAGGGAGGGCAAATGGAAGCTGTCTGGTCTTTCAAGGAAGAGGCCTTAGAATATATAAAACATCATTTCCTTTGCATTCTGTGGGTGTAAACAAATCAGAAGGTCAGACTGGATTTGGAGGGTGGGAAAGTGGATTCCACACCTTGATAAGAGAATAGGCAAGCATGTACAGGAAGAGGAGGAATTGTCAGCAGCCTTTTGTGGGGGGACAATTCAAAACAGACATACACAGCTAGCCATCAGTATAGCCAGGTCACATCAAGCCTCCCTGACCTAGGGACATTGGTTGCATGGCAGAGAGCAGACAGAACATGTAACTTCCACAAAGATTCAAAAGAGAGGAGGAGGTCTTACACTGTTGGTGGGAATGTAAATTAGTACAGCCACTGCAGAGAATATCATAGAGGTTCCTCAAAATACTGAAAATAGAACTACCATACAATCCAGCATCCTGGGCATATATATTCAGAAAAAAACTATAATTTGAAAAATTACGTGCATCCTAATGTTCACTGCAGCGCTATTTACAATAGCCAAGACATGGAAACAATTTAAATATCCATTGACAGATAAATGGATAAAGATGATGTGATACAAATATACAATGGAATATTACTCATCCATAAAAAGAATGCAGTAATGCCATTTGCAGCAAAACAGATGGACTTAGAGATTGTCATACTAAGTGAAGTAAGAAAAAGACAAATACCATATGATATCGTTTACATGTGGAATCTAAAGTCTGACACAAACAAACTTATCTATGAAACAGAAAGAGACTCATAGACACAGAGAAGAGATTTGTGGTTGCCAAGGGGGAGAGGGTCAGTGGAATGGATTGGGATTGGATATTAGCAGAAGCAAACTGTATATACAGAATGGATAAATAAGGTCCTAATGTATAGCGCTGGGAACTATATTAAATACCCTGTGAGAAATCGTAATGGAAGGGAATATGAAAAAGAATACATATATATAGTCACTTTGCTGTATATCAGAAATTAATTATAAATCAATTATACTTCAATAAAGTAAATTTTATTTATTTATTTATTTTTATTTATTTCTTTTTTCTTTTTTCTTTTTATTTTTTTACAGAATAAAATACATACATTTACACACAATTACATTCACACAGATTATTATAACATGGATCTTAAGAAACAGATTAAGTGACTCCCACTGGAGAAGTGGAATGGAAAATATGCTGAGACAAATAGGAAATTTATTCTATACTTTATCCCAATTTTATGGCTTTCATATTTACTACTTAGTTTTATCTATTACATTTCAATTTTTCTTTAAAAATTAGCATTATATTAAATTGTTATATTAAGCAACAAAAATTTATAAAGAAGAAAGCCTTATATACCATTAAATATTTTATATAGCATAGTAAAAAGAATAACTTAACTGGTAAGCATAACAAAAATAATACACCCTCTGAAAATAAGTAAAATATAAAATGCATAAGTTGGTTAAAAAACAGTGTAACTATATAAATATGTCCTCACAATTTGTTCCATCTCATTGATTCTTCAATAAAGGCATTACACCATTCTAGGTGATGTGATAAACAAGACATTATAGACTTTACATTGTACCATGGAGAGAAATGGTTATTAATAATACAATTGTAGAACTGTATTATTTAATTGTACAGTAGCATTACTTAATTATAATTATCATAAGTTCTTTGATGGAGAGGAAATCAGAATCAGATATAAGAAGACTTCAGCATTCCAAGAATGATGTCAAATGACCCTCTTCATGGTGGATTATGCACTTATTTACTATGAGATATATTTCTTCTCCAGAGATTCCTTGTTTGTGTATCAATTGTAGATTTTTGGTTTGCAGTTATTCTGAAGTTTTGATATGAGTCTATATGTATATGAGATTGTTTTAAGTTGTTGTTCTCTTAATTGCAAGTTCATCTCCAGTGTCCCGCATTTGTACCCACCTCTTCTCATGATTTCTGATTTTGATGGTATAATTGTGCATGGATGATTTCATATCTTTACTGTATATATACCTTTACTGGTGAGCCTTGTCATTTGTGGAATTTTTGTTGCCTGTTGCTGATCTTTTCTTTCCTGCCTGGAGAAGTTCCTTTAGTATTTGTTGTAAGGCTGGTTTAGTGTTGCTGAATTCTCTCAGCTTTTGCTTATCTGAGAAGGTTTTTATTTCTCCTTCAAATCTGAATGACAGCCTTGCTGGGTAGAGTATTCTTGGTTGGAGGTTTTTTCCTTTCATCACGTTAAGTATATCATGTCACTCCCTTCTCGACTGCAGTTTCTGCTGAAAAAAATCTGCTGATAACCTTATTGGGGTTCCCTTGTATGTTACTTGTTTCTTTTCCCTATCTGCTTTCAAGATTTTCTCTTTGTCTTTAATTTTGGTCAGTTTGATTATTATGTGTCTCGGTGTGTTCCTCCTTGGGTTTATTTTATATGGTACTTGTTGTGCCTCCCGGATTTGAGTGAGTGGTTCCTTTCCCATGTTAGGGAAATTTTCGGCTATTATCTCTTGGAATATTTTTTCTGTCCCCTTCTCTCTCTCTTCTCCTTCTGGCACCCCTATAATATGGATGTTGGTGCGTTTAACATTGTCCCAGAATTCCCTGAGACTCTCTTCATTTTTTTTTCAATTTTTTTTCTCTTTTCTGTTCTGCATCCGTAATTTCTTCTAATCTGTCCTCCACCTCGCTTATTTGTTCTTCTGCCTCCTGTATTCCACTGTTAGTTGCTTCTAGTGAGTTTTTTATTTCAGTTATTATATTTTGCATCTCTTCTTGTTTAAGTTTTATGTCTTGTATCTCTTTGGTTAGTGTTTCCTGTAAGTTATCCATCTTTGCCTCCAGTTTATTTCCAATGTCTTGCATCATCTTCAGCATCGACAGTCTAAAGTCTTTTTCCTGGAGGCTGAGAATCTCCTCATGGCTTAGCTGATTTTCTTGGGTTTTTCCTTTCTCCCTCATCTGAGTTATAGTTCTCTGTCTTTTCATTTTTATAGGTTTTTGGTGTGGTGACCTTTTTACTGATAATAGAGCTGTAGCCTCTCTTACTTCTGGTGTCTGCCCCCCTTGTGGCTGAAGTCGGGATGGGGGGCTTGCTGTAGGCTTCCTGATGGGAGGGACTGATGCCTGCCCCCTGGTAGGTGGAGCCGATTCTAATCCCTCTGGTGGGTGGGGCTTAGTCTCTGGATGGGATTAGGGGCTGCTGTGTGCCTGAGGCTCTTTAGGTAGCCTGTTTACTGAGGGGTGGGGCTGTGATCCCACCTGGATTGTTGTTTGCCCTGGGGCTTCTCAGCACTGACTGATGGGTGGGGCCAGATTTTTCCAAAATGGCCACCTCCAGAGAAAGGCAACTGCTAAATATTCCCGAGAGCTTTGCCTTCAATGTCCTTCCCTCACAACAAGCCACATTCACCCCTGTTTTCCAAGGATGTCCTCCAAGAACTGCAGTCAGGTTTGACCTAGGTTCCTGAAGAGACCTCGCTCTGCCCTGGGACCTAATGCACATGAAACTCTGTGTGTGCCTTTTAAGAATCGGGTCTCACAACAACAACAACAACAAAAAAGACAAAAAAAAAAAAAAGAATGGGGTCTCCATTTCCCCCAGTCCTGTGGAGCTCCTGTGCCCAAGCCCAGCTGGCCTTCAATGCCAGATGCTCCAGGGGCTCTTTCTCCCAGTGACAGATCCCAGCATGTGAGGGTTTGATGTGGGGCCCAGAACTCTCACTCCTGTAGGTGAGTCTCTGTGAGCCAGTTAGTTTTCAGTCTGTGGAGCTTCCCACCCGGGAGGTATGGGGTTGTTTGTATCATGAAATCACCCCTCCTACCTGTGGATGTGGCCTCCTCTTTTTCTTCTGGAGTAGGGTATGGGTTTCCAGTCCATTTGGGTGGAGATTGCTCAGTCTTTAGTTGTGAATTTTGTTGTTTTTAGGAGAGAAGATGAGCTGCAGTCCTTCTATTCCTCCATCTTAATCCCGTCTCCCAATAAAGTAAATTTTAAAAGAGAGAGAGAGGAGAAGGAATGCACTGGTCCAAGAATTCCCAATTCCTTCTCCCAAGTTCACCAATCAAATGAGTTCTTCCTTGGGGAAGGAATTAATAAGAGAGTGGAGTGAAGTCCAGGGTATTTCTCAGGTCGAGCCCCCTTCTATGAAATCTTGAGGGAATAAGTGGTCCATCAAAACACCAGGCAGAAATCACACAATGTTTGTAAACAAAGTATTGGGTGGTATACATGAACTCTACAACTTCCCATTAGTCAACATGGTCTGGAAAACACCAAGATGTTGCTGTCCAGGGCAAAAAAATAAAAACAAAACAAAAGCAAAAAACCATATGGGTTTTCTTTTTCTGAGATAATTTTAGCAGTACCTCTGCTACCTTGCCTAACTCCCGGTAGAGATTTGAGAACTGTCTGCTCATCTCCTAAAATAGGATTTAAGTTTGAGTACATGCTTTGAGTGATACCTGAAGATGGCTATCTTAATGACAGATGGGAATAGAGCCCATGTTGTAGAGGGGATATATAAATTACAGATTCAGAAGGCCCCTAGAGGTATGGCTGGGTTGGGTCCTAACACCCAGGCTTCTCCCAAACTACCTGGGAATACCACAGATGTGTATGGCTCTACTACCTAATTAATGAGGCAAATTTGGGGACCTCTTGATGCTCAGTCCTAATGAATACATACAGTAAGTTAAGGCAGGGTGCTTCCATTTAGATATGCTGATGAATGTAATTTTAATTTGTTTCCGTATTCTCTCCAAAACAATTGATGTTTCACAATCTGGAAAAAATGGTAGGGGACTGGGAGTGTTAGAAATGGGCTTTCTCCCCAAGACAATTCACCTGAAACAGGAACCCTCATGAAAATAAGTAAAATATAAAAATTACCACTTGATGCAGATTAGAAAAGGCTTCTTGTGCTTATGATGAAGTCCTGCTGGGCCTGGACCATTCTATGCTCAAGGACTCTTAAAGTTGTTTGTTCTTTTAGTTTGTTATTCCTTCCTTTGAGTTTATTTTTAATGGCTGTTGTTTATAAGAACAATGCATTTGAAAGCAAGTTAGGATAGAATTAGGATATAAAGATATTATAGCTAGCTCTGTTGAATAACTAGCTGAGCTTGGAGGTTATAACAAAGGTTGGGATAAAGAATTAATCATGCTTTCGAGGAATTCAAATCTTATATCATATGGGGTATCCCCTTTAAGAAAAATAATTCAAGTTAAGACTATAAAATTAGGTAGTGGGCCTTAGAAAAGGTCAGTGGAATTGGGGGAACTTAAAGCTTAAGTTTCATTGATTTCATGGTAAATTGACCTTTGTTGGGAGCAAAATGTTATTAAAAATCCATATATGACCAGATAATTTATATTAAGTTTTATGTAAGCATGAGCAGGCCATTGATCAGTAGCTTATGTGTTTTGTAGTGGAGAAAAGTAATTATGGACGATATACTGGTTACAGGTATATAAGTCTTCTAGGGCTATTGTCATAAAATACCACAAGCTGTGTGTCTTAAATAATAGAAATTTACTGCTACCAGCTCTGGAGGCTAGGAGCCCAAGATCAAGGTGTAAGCATGGATTGTTTCTTTCTGAGGGCTCTGAGAGTGAATCTCTCTTAGCTCCTGGTAGTTTGGTGGTAGTCTTCAGTATTCCTTGGTTAAAGATGTGTCACCCTGACCTCTGCCTTCATCTTCACATGGTATTCTCCCTATATGGTGTTATCTGTCTCTGTCCAAATTTCCTCTTTTTACGAGGACACGACTATATTGGGTTAGGATCCATCCTAAGGACCTATTCTTTACTTGATCATCTGCAAAGTCTCATTTCCAAATAAGGTCACAGTCACAGTACTGGGGGTTAAGAATTCATCATCTTTGTGAGAGGGTGGGCACAGTTCAATTCATAACAACAGGTGACACAGTATTAATATATGATCTCTTAAGAAAGTCAGTGTCCTCAGGTGAAGATGCTCTGGCCTATCCCTTACAGCCTTGCTATTCAAGTAGGTGGACATGTGTTCAGACAATGTCAGAATTTGTCATTTTATTAATGTAAAATCAATTTGGAGAGTAAATCTATGTGAATCCTTTTCATTATGTATCTGGCAAACACCTATGGAGCCTTCAAAATGTTGCTGAGGTATCACCTTCTTGAAGACACTATTTCTAGCCCACTTTTCTTCAGATCCACCCTGTCTTTCATGCCACTAACTCTCCCTGGAAAGGCAAGTTCATGGACTACATCACCTAGATTCTCAAGTTTTGTGACTTCAAGCTGGGTTCATTTGTGGGCACCTCTGGGAGAAGATAGGGAAAAGGCAAGAGGGTGAGGTCTTGGGATATATTCCCCCAGATTCTTCCTGTGATCTCATGTCTGGCCTTATCTCCAATGAAGACCACTGTTCCTTTCAAGGCCTCTGGTGCTACACAAAATTTTCTCCCCTGGTACTTTTTCCTGTCCTTTGGACCTTGGATGATAATAGCTCAGCTTCTTCTATGCCATGGATGAAGGTTCTTTGACCTCTATTTCTTTACACCTACACTTTTCTTTTAAAAATATTCTCCTAGAATTATTCTAAGTTCCCCATCTGCTTTGCATTGGGACTTTGACTGATACCTGCTCCATTCCACAAGTGAATGACTCCCTTTTCTATCTTTCCACTATATGGACTTAATTCTGTTTATCTATAATATTGTACTTTATTGCAATCTGTGTATATAGTAGTCTACACCCACCTGACTCATGTACTAGGCTAAGAAGAACAAGCTACCAAGTTAGAACCACTGCAGAAGCACTACTAGTAACAAAGATAGAGTACCTGTCCAATTTGAAATTTATGTACTCAATTACAGTGACTAAATCTGGAATTTGATTACATCTGCCTCCTCCTCCAATTATCCCCTGTCTTTGGCAATTGACCTTTAGAAGTAGCCAAGCTAGCATGTTTAAGTTATTTCCAGATGGTAGGTCTTCCATATACGGCACAATTTTTTATCAAAATTAAGTCATTGAAAAGCTATAATCACAGTGAGAAGAAAAGGCGAAGTCTTAGGAAGTAGTAGCTTCATTCTATACAGTTAGTTATACAAGAAACACCAATCTCTTTTTCCATAAATCAACCCATTTCATAGGTTTAGAGGAAAATTTGACCTTAGCCACTTTCCATGGTCCACTTCTGGAATTTTACACAGAGACAAGGTGTTTGGAAAGGGTGCTCTGGGACTAGTCATGAGTCATTTTTCCACAGAGTTATGCCAAGACCTTACTGTCCTGAAAGCTCTCAGTTTCATCTGTTTCAGGATTAGGGCCTTGGCATCTTTCTTTGAAGCTTCCTCTGTTCCCATTGGCTTAGACATGCCTGGTAAACCATTTTATTTCTGAAGCCCTTACTCACTATCAAGCTATATAGAAGCTGTATCCCCGTCCTCCCTTGCTCTCCCTTTTGAATATTCAATCCTCAACCAAAGGTATATTTCTTCCCTTATACACTTTTTACTAAGGCATTTTATCTGTAGCCCATTCTTCCTTCTTGAGCTGTTGGACCTACCTACTGAGATCCCCTAAAGATTTACCATGATGGAACAGAAAAGCCACAGAAAGTTATGTCTTCAACTTTGATGGTAGGGGCAGAAGACCAGAAGATCAAGGAGGTAATAAAAAGTGAAAAATCCTCCACAGTGATTTACACTTTAAAATATTATCCTACTACAATGTCATACATTGAGTTGGAGAGGTATGTGCATGGATGTGAAGAGAAATGAAGCAGGAATCTCAAGCTAGTGATGCTAGGACTAGGTTACGAAGGGGCTGCAGACAGATGGAGGTAAGGCAGCTGAGAATGCCAGCCCTAATCAGAATTGAGTTAACTCCAGGCCTTGTTTAGGGTTGATTCTACAAGGATGGACATTCCCTCAAAAGGACTAGGGCATTCTTGAGGAGAGATGTGACCACACATGAACTAGGGAGGACAATTCAGCGGTGTCACCTTTTCATGAAAGTTTACATCAAAGTGCCTGAGTAACAGGGTGAGAACTCATGATATACTTCTTCAGTTTAGCCAGAGGTTCTCAATAATAAGAAATAGGAAAAAAAACACCCAAAACAAACAAACAAACAAACAAACAAACAAACACAACTGGTTAAAAAAGCCCAGTGCCGAGGTTGAAATTTGCAATTTACAAGCAAGTGTAGATCATTTGAAAGAGGGTCAAATTATTGCAGTGTTTTTAAATCTAGGCAGGCACAATTTAAAAAAGTCAAAGAGAAAGTCAAATGAACAAATGAAAATAATAGATAAGCAACAAGGTCCTACTGTATAGCACAGGAACTATATCCAGTCTCTTGGGATAGAACATGATGGAAAATAATGTAAGAAGGTGAATGTATATATGTATGTATGAGTGGGTCACTTTGATGTACAGCAGAAATTGGTACAACATTGTAAATCAATCATACTCAATAAAAAAAATTAAAGAAAAAAAATAGGCAACTTAGCGGTCCAGAGCATCCCTGGAAAATGTCCTGCCATATACCACCCTAGAAATCCCCCACAATACTTCCAAGTGATGCTTCTTTTATTTACAACTGCATGGCGTGCTTGTTCCTAAGAGCACTTGATTCTCCTGGCTGCTTTCTGCCATTTCCACTCTTACATAGTTTCCTTAATTATCTAAATTTCAGCCCCATAGTTTCTTATATCAATTATTTTATTCACCAAATGTGCAGATTCACCAAAAGAGGAATACTTCAACTTCTCTTTTTATTCACTTGCCCAGGAATTTCAGCATTTCTAGATCAGTGGTTCTCAAACTTCAGCATGCATCAAAATCACCTGGGGTGAGGACACTTGTCCAAACACAGATTTCTGGGCCCCGTACTCCAGAATTTATGATTCAGTGGATCTGGGCTAAAATTTGAGAATGTTCATTTTTTTTTTCTGTCTTTTGTCTTTTGTCCTTTTAGGGCTGCACCCATGGCATATGGAGGTTCCCAGGCTAGGGATCTAATTGGAGCTGTTGCTGCCAGCCTTCACCAGAGCCACAGCAATGCCAGATCCAAGCCACATCTACGACCTACACCACGGCTCATGGCAATGCCAGATCCTTAACCCACTGAGCGAGGCCAGGGATCGAACCCACAACCTCATGATTCCTAGTCGGATTTGTTTCCACTGCACAATGACGGGAACTCCAGAATGTTCATTTTTAACAAGTTTCCAGGTGATGCTGGTCTAGAAATGCTAAAACACAAATGCTTACATTTAGAGATAGGAAACTTAGTTCTGCTCTCCTGAAGGCAAGGTGTTTCAATGAAAAAGAGCTCATTCTATTTTTCTCTGGTCAAAAGTGGTGATTTATTTTCCAACCTGTGTGCTTTGTTGCAGTCTGGTCAATAGAGAGAATGTAAGAATGTAAGAATTGTACTCTGTAGTCACTTCCAGGTCAGGTTTATGCAATTCCATGTGAATTATTTACTAAATATTTAGTAAGCACTTACTTTCTGTGGCAGGTATTGAGAGATATATGAATATGAGACATACTGTCTCACATGGAAGAAGGTAATGCCACATCGTTAAAAGCCTACAACTCCTGAAGTCCCAAAGTCTAGATCCCAAAGTCCTCTGCTGGGGATGCTATGGATGGCTGTGCAGGGTTTGCACTGATTGCACTTCCTGGAGCCACTCTGTCATTTAGCTAAACTGGACCTACATTTCCAAGAATTCTGCTCCTTGTATGAGTTCAGCAAGGGTTGGTCACAAGAGAAATATATACAAGATTTGGAAGCAGGAGCTACACACCCTGAGTAACTGCAGGGATTTGAGCATCGTGCAGACTGTGCATGATGTCACTGATCTCAGGGCTCACCTCAAGGGCATTGGCAGCAACCAGGCCACAGTCCTCCTGTTCTTACCATCTCCTTCTTCAGCTTCTCCAAGATTTGGTCCAGATGGGCCTATAGCCTCATGGTGAAAGACCCAGCCCCTCCCATGCATTGTCCACTTCACTGGGATTGCATGCAGGGAATCACAGATGCAGGTTCCAGTTTGTCTTCATGACATCCAGTTTGTCCTTTTGGGACCGAGTTTCTCCTTGACCTTCCAGCTTGTCCCCCACTTTATACAACATTTTCTTAAGATGACTAACCCTGGTCATCTACAGTGTCTTCCTTCTCACACCAGACAAAGCGATGACTATAGATGCTTTATCAGCTCTCACAATCATGTATGGTCCAATCTCTACTATAGTTCTTTTTTCACATCACCCTTAGTGGTTCTGCTTCTCTATAAGATACTGTCTGATAAAGGCACCATTTACATAGACTATGACATGAATGCAGCTCTTCAGAGTTTGGCAAGGCACAACCTGTGTGATCATAGGCATAGACATTAACCCTGTTCTTTTTTTCTTTTTCTTTTTTTTTTTTTTTTTTTGCTTTTTAGGGCCGCACCTGCAGCATATGGAAGTTCCCAGGCTAGGGGTCGAATAGGAGCTGTAGCTGCCAGCCTACACCACAGCCACAGCAACTTGGGCTCTGAGCCATGTCTGTGACCTACACCACAGCTCACGGCAACATGAGCTCAGTGGATCCTTAACCACTGAGCCAGGCCAGGGATCGAACATATATCCTCATGGATACTAGTTGGGCTCCTTACCACTGAGCCACCATGGGAACTTCCTTAACCCTATTCTATTACTCATTATCTAAATAACCTTTGTCAACCTACAGAGGTTTATTGAACTTCAACTGTCTCTTATATAAACTGACAATAGCAAGAAGTAGCTGAGAGTATTATTCTGAGGATGAAATGAGCTGGCATGCAAAAAGGTCTTGACCACTCCAACTTAATACAAACATCTCATCCCTAGTTATTATTCTCTGTACTGTTATTCTGTTTTATTTCCAACATATCACCTGTCACCCTCTGAAACATCTTATTTATTCCTTTTTTACATGTTTCTGATTATTGCCCTTCCACAAGTGTATAAATTTTATGAACGAACATGTTTTGTCTAACTTGCTTACTGTTGTATTCCCGATGCCTGTCCCCAGAACGGGCTTTGGTGCTCAACAAGTTTGAGGGATGGCTGGATTGAAGAAAGAGGGAGAATGCATGGGTGAATGACTAAATGAATCAAATGCCTAGAAGTGTGGCTATTTAGTGGTGAGAACTCAATATATGATAGTATTTGTTTACAAATTTGTAAACCAGTCATGGAAATGTGTCCATTGTTAGCCACAATATCTAACAGATTTATATATAGGCCATAAAATGATGGTTGTAGAATTTAAGAATACAGGGCAGTCATTTAGTTAAACAATAAGCCAAGACTTTATGGATAAGAAGATATTTTTGGAGGTCTCCAATTATGGATAAAACTAACCAGAAATGGTTAGATGGTGCAGCTTTATATACACCAGACCAATCAAAAAAATGTGCGGAAGATCCAAATACACATTTCTCCAAAGATAGACAGATGGCCAAAAAGCACATGAAAAGATGCTCAACATTGATAATTATTAAGGAAGTGCAAATCAAACCTATAGTGAGGTATCACCTCACACCAGTCAGAAGGGCCGTCATCGAAAAAGTCTACAAACAATAAATACTTGGAGAGGGTGTAGAGAAAAGGGACCCCTCCTACACAGTTGGTGGGGATGTAGATTGATATAATCACTGTGGAGAATAGTATGGAGGTTCCTCAAAAAACTAAGTATAGAACTACCATATGACCCAGCAATCCTACTCCTGGGCATATATCCAGAGAAAAGCATAATTGAAAAATATACTTGCACCCCGATGTCCATTGCAGCACTATTTACAATAGCCAAGACATGGAAGCAACCTAAATGTCCATTGACAGAGGATTGGATAGAGAAGATGTGGTATGTATATATACAATGAAATGTTATTCAGCCATAAAAAATAATGAATGTCATTTGTAGCAACATGGATGGACCTGGATATTATCATATTGAATGAAGTAAGCCAGGCAGAGAAAGACAAAAATTATGATACCATCTATATGTGGAATCTAACTTAAAAATGAAACAAAAAGAACTTGTTTGTAGGACAGAAACAGATGCAAAGATTTAGAGGTCAAATTTGGAGTTATCAAAGGAGAAACAGAGGGAGAAAGGGATAAACTGGAAGGATGGAGTTGGCACATGAACACTACTATATAAAAGAGAGATATTTAACAGGGACCTACTGCATAGCACAGGGAATTCTACTCAACGTTCTGTAATAATCTATATGGGAAAAAAAGAATATATATATATATATATATATGCACACACACACACATATATACACATACACACACACACATAACTGATTCACTTCGCAATAAATCTTAAGCTAATACAACATTGTAAATAAACTATACCCCATTAAAAGAAAAAAGAAACAAATGCAGGTGTTCAAAAGAGCATAAGGCCATGTTTGAATAACACATGGCCTTTTAATCTTCAATGTATCATTAGTAACAGGAAATTTGTAGAAGGAAGAAAGATAGAAACAGAGGGAGAAAGAAGGAGCAAATTATGGAAGCTTTTTAATTACTCTAAACATTAAAACAATATTTCACTAAATGTGGGCTTTGCAGAGCTATTCAGAATGCTCTAGGGGGAAAAAAAAGTATTTCTGGTCAAGAGCCATATCCTTTATCTTCCTCTTGGAATATCACCATTTTTAAATCTCAGGGAAGTCCTGTAGTAAAGTAACTTAGATTTTGTTAAGCTGATGGTCCTTACATTTACTGGTGGAAAATTGTGCAAAATGCACATTGACATCCAGGAGAGAAGTTCCCTGGTGGTGCAGCAGGTTAAGGATCTGGTTTTGTCACTGCTGTGGCTTGGGTCTCAGCTGAGGTGTGCAGGGTTCAGTCCCTGGCCCTAGAAATTCTGCATGCCCCAAGTGGGGCCATAAAAAAAAAGACACCTGGAAGAATCCAGTATCCAATGGATAAATTTTGGGAAGAACTCTACCGAGGTCCTGTGGTAGCTGTATAGGAAGTACAATTGTCAATAGTATATGTTCCCAACCATGAATAATGTAGTGCTGTATAATGAAAAAAGCACAAGGTTTTTATGGTGTGATTTAGAACAGGACCATAGACATATTTGTCTTGAAATGACAGGTAATAAACTGGAATGTTGGGGAATAAATAGAGAGGAACCAGTTATGAAATGTCTATACCCATCCAGAAAGGAGGCAATGAAGCTTTGAGTTAGGGGATTAACAGTTGAAGGTGTTCCTTTATCCCCCTCCCCCACTGTTGATGATGGAGTCAGGCCAGCTGAGTAATCCTATGGGACTCAGGGGCAGGTGAGGGCTCTGCCCTGGGCAGTTCTTGACATCTGAGAAATCTCATCAGAAAGTTAGAGCTGGAAGAGTACACAAACCAGGTGATCAAGTAAGAGAAGACTAGAAGAAAAGACTCAAGTGGAAGATGATGTGTGATGCAAAATAAAAAGTAGGTCAAGGAAATAGAGAAAGGAGGAGTGAGAAGTTACAGTTAAGGCAAGTGGGAGATGTACTAACGCCATTGGGACCACAGTGCAGTGTATGCAATCAAAGCCATGTTAATTTAAAGGTGTGAGTATAGGGAACTGAGGTTAAAGGCATTGGAGAGGGAGCATCTTTAAAACCTAAAGGCTGATTAGGGTGGAAACAGGCATAATATTATAGAGATGATGGACCTTTGCCAGGTGGCCTGATGAAAATTTGTTTTCTTTACTTGTTTTCTTTAGGGAGAGATGGAAATCTTGCTAGGTGGACATGGAAATGTTCTGGGTTTTCTATGCCAGCATAGAAGCTAGACATCTGGGAAGAGAAGCAGCTCGTATCTTTATATTACCTAAGACCCTGTGACTGTATATCCACATGATCCACAAGCAAAGAACAACTTCAAGTCCTATTGACAGTGACTTCCTTGAGTGTGTCCTGTAAATCTCTGTATCCTCAGATTCTGGCTCAGTGCTAATATGTAGTGTTAGTATGTAGCATGAATTCAATAAATATCTAAGGGTGGGAGAGAGAAAGCATAATTCTGCTCAAGACCAGAGAATATATAAAAAATATTTAACTACATGGGAGACTCATAAAACCTAAGGGCATTATGTAAATGCCTAATGATATGACACATGGTCTGAAAATTTTTCTCTGACTTTTTGAGACACTAAATCAAAATCAGTGTGTCTTGTAGATGTCTTATTCTTCGCCTTTATCCCACAGTGTAAACAAAAAGCAATTTGGTATTTGCATGAGTGAATCAATTTTCATTGACTATTGTCTGGTGTATTTACTGTGAAGGTAGGATCCATTTGAACACACGCAAAGGCCCATCTACAGTCAGCCTTCTGTATTCTGTTGGTTCTACATCTATAGATGTAACCAACCCCAGATTAAAAATATAGGGGGAAAATATTCCAGAAAAATGCCAAATACAAAACTAGCATTTACCATGCCAGCAGCTATTTATGTAGCAATTTACTTTGTACTATATATATATATATATATATAGTGAGTGTGTGTATGTATGTTATCTAGAGATTATTTGAAGTATACAAGAGGATTGCATAGGTTATATGCAAATACGATGCCATTTTATATAAAGGACTTGAGAATCAGTGGGTTTGGTATCCAAGGGGGTCCTGGAACCAATCCCCCTGCATATCAAGGGATGACTGTATTTAGAAACAGAAATAACCAGAAAATGGAGCAAAGTGGAGAGGGACATTGTCATCTGATGAGCTGAACAGTATTGAGGAGAAGATAGGTATTTTTTTGTCTAAAATTAGTCCAGGGCATTTTTATAGTTCACATTTTTTGTCCTCTCGGACTCAATGAAGATGTCCTTTCTATACTCAGAAAAAAGCACTTTTTATTTTCCATAAATATCTGCCTAATGCATAGTATCCGTTGCCATTAAGAAAATTTGGCCAAGTAGATTTAGGTTAGACTGAATTCTTTGGGGGAGGAGGAGAAGACTGGATTATTCCAGTACTAAGGTAATTTAAAATCCATAATAAATAAAGTAATGAGATTTCCAGAGAATCACTTAAGCAGGAAAAAAAATGGTATGAAGTTACTAAATCTGTACTAGAATAAGGGCTCTTTAAAAGTTTTCTCTCTTAATTTATTGAATAATTATTTCATCTTTATTTTCTAGTAAAAATCTATCTTTTCTGGTTTTGTATAAAATCTAAATATTGTTTTGTTACTTTTATAAAGTTACTGCTGAAATTTTAGTGTTTAGAATCTGCATAGCATGGTACATTAAATGGATATTGATCTAACATTAGAAAT
Source organism: Phacochoerus africanus (assembly GCF_016906955.1). Taxonomy (NCBI): domain Eukaryota; kingdom Metazoa; phylum Chordata; class Mammalia; order Artiodactyla; family Suidae; genus Phacochoerus; species Phacochoerus africanus. The sequence goes on along the minus strand of NC_062544.1, from coordinate 86,239,222 downwards.
AAAAAACAATACCCATTAAATTAATCAATAAAGATTTAATTCCTGATGAACTCAGCAGCCTAAGGTGGGGTATTTGTTTGCTTTTTCTCTTTCCAAGTAAGCCATTTCACGTTATAGGAAATAATCCAACATTTAAAAGATTATACTGGGGAAAAAAAACAGCATTGGTGAAAGCTGCAGTTTGTAATTGCAAAGTTAATTATCTTTCCTAAACCATCAGTTGTCACTTAGAGAGACCAGATTCTTGCAGACTCTCCAGGGATTGCCTTTATTTCATTCCTAATGGCTTGGGACCCACCATTTTGCTGTCTCTGAACATTTGGTCACTGAATGCACCATTTATGGAGTATTGTTTAATTAAGGACAAATTAAGAGAACTGTGCACAGAATTTAATTTCATAGACTCTGTAAATTCTTTTAAAGAGGATACTAACTATAGGCATGATAAGTTTTCATTATCCATTGCTTCTATAAGGTATTGACAATTTATTGTTTGCAACAGTTCCAAGTTTTGTTTACTCTTCAGGGGATTTTGTTGGCACTGTACTTTTTGTGCTTCACAGAAATCCTATGGAGGCATCAGACTCTTCATTAACCCCTTCGGTTCTGAATCAACCCATATGCAGAAGACCACATACTTGAAAGACTGCATTTAACTTTTGTAAAGACTAGAGATTTACGGCAAGGGTCAAATAAAAACTGACATCATTTGAATATGTGCTTAATGTTCTAGATCTTGGGATATAAAATATCTCAAGTGGATAGTCATTCATTCATTCTTTCATTTGACAAATATTTATTGAGTGCCTGCTATGCACCAGGAAATAGTGTAGTGGAGAATGCACCATTTACTAAGAAGTAGAAGAGTTCTGAAATATTTTGGTTTTAAAATTTTGAGAATAAATTTTACCAGTATCCCCATTGCATCCTCTGAGAAGTCAAGTACAAACAATAAGTTTTTTTCTTTTTTTCCCCTTTTTTTGGCCATTCCGTGGCATATGGAGTTCCCAGGCCGGAGACCAGATCCAAGTCATGGTTGTGACTCATGGTGCAGCTGGAACAATGTGGGATCTTAAACCCAGTGTGCTGGGCAGAGGATTAAACATGCATCCCAGTGCTCCAGAGACACCGCCAGTTCCACTGCACCACAGTGGAAACTCCTAAGGTTTTCTACTAGCACTTTGATAGTGTAATTTTTTATTTGATATAAAGTGAAATCTTAGCCATCTTATTGTCCAAATTCCCATATGTTCCTAATGAGTAATCTGAGTCATAGAGATGTTCTTTTACTCGTCCAAGTTTGTCCAACACATTAGCATCACTTACCAGATACTTCAATCCTCAGAAATAAAATTATTAAAAAATAAGTTTAATTATAATAATAATTAGAACTATCTCTAATGTTAGTATTTGCATGTAACAGAAGTTCAACCCACACTCTACTAAGCTAAGTAGAATTTATTTTAAGGGTATAAAAGCTTCAGAACAAACTGACCCCAGGAATCTGATCATCAGGGTTCTTTGCAATCTTATAGCTGTGCTCCTTTGGACAGCTCCTTCACTCTTTCCTTCCTTTGCAGATATTTTAATTTTTTTCTCCTGTCTATTTGGAAAACATGGCTGCCAATAGTTTCTAGATTTACAAGTTATATTTTAGCAACTCAGAGGCACATTCTCTCTTTCTGTTCCAAAATTCCCAGGAAGACACTCATTGGAAAAACTCGAGAGCGGATATCTTCCTGAGTCAATCCATTACAGCTACTCAGGAAAGATGTCTTGAGGGCACTGTGATTAACTCTATGTCAGAGGCTCAACTGTGTATCAGCCAGCTAATAGGGGGGTTGTTCACTGAGAAAGTATGGGGTGAATAGGGCAGGAGTAGGGGAAGTGGGGAGGACCTATGTGTATTACTTTCTAATCTGGGTGCTCCTACTAAAGTCATAGGAGTTTTAGTCTAAAAATTGAAGACAACTCAAACACCCTTGAAAAATAAAATGGCTAAATATATTGTGATGCCTTTATGTAATAGTATACTATACAGTAAAAGAAAACTAATGATGAGTTTCCTAGTGGCCTAGTAGTTAAGGATCTGGGTTCAATCCCTGGCCCAGGAACTTCTGCATGCCACGGGCATGGCAAAAACAAAGAAAATTAATAAACTGCAGGCACACAAAATCATGTGTATAAGTTTCACAAAGGTAATTCATATACATGATCTTTTGGATATGAAAAAAATACACAGGGGGGGAAATGTTATACTATATTATTCTTTTTAAATAAAATTTTAAAAATAGACAAAGCTAGTGTTTAGTACTTCATACTTAAGCAGTGAAACTATTAATAAAAGCAAGAAAAATCATTGAAAATTCAGGATTATCTATCGGTGGGATGATGAAATGATTATTGAGAGGGCCCATGAGAAGAGTTTTGGGGAGCTGGCAATGTTGTATTTTTTGAACTTGAGGGACTAACATGGATATTCATTTTGTGAGAATTCACTGAGCTATGTACTTATGTTCTGTGCACTTTTTATGAGGGAATTATGATTCATCATATACAATAAACCAATTTTTCTAACAAGGATGTGGGCCTGTCTTGGCCCATGTGTGATCCCTTCCATTCAGAGTTAACTCCAGAGAAAAGGAGGGATAATGAAACCCTACATCATTTTATGGTTCTAAGAGTAGAGGAGACTTAAGTCCTATTTCTGCTCTAGTTTTCTGGGTGTTATTGAGTCTCATTAGAATGTCTTCTTGGAGTTCCCATTGTGGCTCAGTAGAAACAAATCTGACTGATATCCATGAGGATGCAGGTTCAATCTCTGGCCTTGCTCAATGGTTTAAGGATATGGTGTTGCCATGAGCTGTGGTGTAGGTTGCAGATGTGGCTCGGATCTGGTGTTGCTGTGGCTGAGGCACAGGCCAGCAGCTACAACTCTGATTCGACCTCTAGGCTGGGAATTTCCACATGCCTTGGGTGCAGCCCTAAAAATACAAAAAAGAAAAAAGAAAAGAAAAAGGAATATCTTCTTGCTAATAGATCAGGAGCATAGGGAAGGGGTGTTTGCATTTTTTACCTACATGTACTGGCCTGAGCAGCCTTACAGAGGCATCTTTGCCACTTCTGGACATGAGAGAATGTAATTATTGTCCCATGAGCCAGAATGTCATTCTGGGAGACAGTCCACCTGAAAGGTACCCATGGTAAGGACATTGGAAAAAATAGCAGTGAGAGAGCAGATGGGAGATTCTAGCTCAGAGGAAAAAGGATGATTAAGTCTTCAACTGAGAAAATTTGTCTTAACACATTCCCTATCTCTGCTGCTTCCAGACTATATTTTGAATACAGAATTTTAGTAAAGCTTGGAGTTCCTGGACATCAGATGTAGCATGTTGATATTCCACAAACCCAAACCCTTACAACTCTTAATACTCAAGTTTCACTAGACATGCAGATCCCTCTGGACTCCCCCAAACTGGTGAATTTTTTTTACACTGAAGACTATCCCTCCCTCCAAATCCAAACTTCTTAATGGACTTAAGCCTTTGAAGGAAGCACCCAGGTAATATATTGTAAACATCCTTCGGCATCAAAGCACAGAGCCTGGGACCTGCTTGGATAGAAGAACAGAGAAAAGTACAGACAAACCAACAATAACAAGAGAAAACTGAACGTCAAAATAATAAACTTAATCTCCACCAATGAGTCATTTATATTTACCTTTTAAAGTAGCTCGAATTGGCTGATAGCAACAAAAACTTGACATGATAGTTGAACCAAATAGAAAGTTGTATTTTTAGTTTATAATAAATTACAGAAGAAGGCAGTTTCTAGCATGCATTCAGCAGTTGTTTATTGTCAGGACCGTGGGTTCATAAATATATTAACTTTTTCCATATAGTCACAAGATTGCTGCTACAAATTAACTGTCACAACCTCATTCAAGCAAGCAAGGAGAAGTGGAAAGTGGTGGAAGTGACATCATCCTTTCTGTAAAGAAAGGAAACTCTTCCCAAGGCAGAACCAGTGGATCTCTACTTACAAAACTTGTTCAAAGCCAAGTTCACTCTTAACTGAAATAAAGGCTTGAGACAGGAACATTTAATCAGGCTCATAGTGTACCAGTTGCCAAGAAAGAAGAGTGAATTGGACGTTGAGTAGATAACCAAGAATGTCTACAAAACTGTTGTAGCCTCTTCTTATTTATAAAAACAGCTTCACATCAAAGGATGATCCAATTGTGGACATAGAACTCATTTAGGAGAACTTATTGAAAAGTTGTTAAAGGCAGCCCCATCTAAACTATATCAGAAGCAATAATCTACCTTATTAGAGACAAATTTTGGAAGGGCCCATGAGTTTAAATGAGGAGTCATATCCTTACCTAAAAGCAATGGATTTGTTAATGTGTGTTTATTTTTAAAATTTACTTTGGAGAATGTTTATATAACTTCTGTGTTTTCAAGGAGGCAAAACTGGGCTAGTGGAGGAGAAAAAAAATTAAAATACCTCTAATTCCTTCTGGTCCCATTTCCTATTTTTATCTACTAATAATCCCATATTGTTTTCAGTATCTGGAATCCTGAAGTTCTAGCATTATTGCAATATATTAGTATTTCTTTGCTAATAGCAACCAATTCTTAAGTAGTTTATTTTTTTTTCCCCCGAAACTGTAAAAGTCTTTCTTATATAGAGCTAGTGCTGTTATTTACAAAATCAACATCTGGCCAGCAGCCCTTCAGTCATCAGAAAAAAAAAAGAGATAAATAGACCCAATACAGAAAAAAGAAAGGCAGAATGTGTGTGTCTATCGTTCCGTCTCTGTGTGTATACAAACATATGCATAAACGGGGACCAAGACAGATTTTATAAAGGATGAATCACTGAAAAAAGAGTAGAGGGACTAAATTCTTGCAATTTGCATTTCTATAATCAGAGAAGAAATAAGAGTGTAAATATTTGGGTGTGGGAAGGAAAAACATAATAAATCAATATATAGGTAAATAAAACTGATACGTAAACTCAGATTTGCCTGCTCGGATTTGCAGCCAGACAAGAGGGCTTTGTATTATCATGTTTCATGAAGAATCCCCTAGCTATGAATGAACTGCTAAAATATTTAGATAAGATTGAGTATATATAGAGGAAGGGAAAGGAAAGAAAGAGAAGGGTGTGACAGAGGAGAGAGGGAGGACTTGGAGGGGAAGACTAAAGGGCTGAGACATGAAATGTCATCTGAATCATAGCTAACATATTGCTTCACCCAACACTAAAATGCTATAGAAAAAAAATTATACCAAATCCAAAACCTGTCAAAGGAGATTTAGCAGCACAGTTCAGAAGTTATCTCCCACTGGGTAACTGTCTATAATCTTGCAACAAACCCCATAAGTGTTCACGTAGTTATTCCATATGCTAAGGGTAGCATAACATTGCAGAGCTGTCAGTTTTAATTTCGGTGTTATTAATTTTACCATAAGGCTACAGACGTATATTTCAGAAGGCATAGATCACAAAGATCGTAAACGCCCACAAAGAAGCTGGTGATAGTTATAGGTTATGTCATTGGTTTGATGGGAATTAGATTCATCAAGAGAATGGTAAGAGAAGGTTTAATGTATATGTCAAAGCATGCATGAAGAAAATAGCCTGTCCACATATTGGCAGTCAGAACAGGTCCAAGTGATTAAAAATACTGTGGTGAGGTGTTATTTTTTAAATTAACAACACATTGTGTTACAAAAAGATGGGCTTTAAAGAAAACCTAGGGGCTTGTGATGAAGGGTTTCTTTTTTAAAGAAAAATTTTATTTCTAAAAGTACTGCTTTCTCAGTAACTTGATTATTTTTAGAGAATTGCAATAAAATTTTTAGAATGAATTAGCAGACATCTTTCTATCACTAATTGGCTGATTCTGTGGGCTTTAAAACACATATATACTGAAATACATTGAGGTAAATTAAAAACCACTGCATATTCTTTGTCATTCATCTCATTGAAGGATAGAATCTATTGCCTTGCCCTTGAATCTGGGGTGACCATGGGACTTGTTTTGTCCAGGAAATGTGGTAGGAGCCACTCTTTTTATTTTTTTTTTAATTTTTTTGTGTTGTTTTGCCATTTCTTGGGCCGCTCCTGCGGCATATGGAGGTTCCCAGGATAGGGGTTGAATCGGAGCTGTAGCTGCCGGCCTATGCCACAGCCACAGCAATGCCAGATTGGAGCCATGTCTGCAACCTACACCACAGCTCACGGCAATGCCAGATCCTTAACCCATGAGCAAGGCCAGGGATCAAATCCGCACCTTCATGGTTCCTATTCGGATTTGTTAACCACTGAGCCATGACGGGAACAGGAGTCAGTCTTTTTTAACTTTCATCAATGAGCCTTAAGACATTAACCCCATGGGTCATCTTAAAATAGGCTCACCAATGGAAAAGAAGTCATGAAAAATGCTTAAATCTCAAAGATGGCCCAGTGGTGGTTTCTGGGCCCTTTGATTACTATGACATGAGAATTTAGAACACAAGCGTTTTCATCTTTCCCCATTAGACCATTTGCTTCAGGAAGCCAGCTACCACGTAAGAAGTGCAACTACCGTTAAGAAGTAAAATCACACTGCAAGGAAGCCCGTCACTTGGAAAGAGAGAAGCTATCTGGAGGAGAGCTGCAGTGCCAGATGCATAAGAGAAACTTTCTCAGATCTACCACCCTAGCCTTAGAAGTAGCTGAATACAGCTACATGAAAGATTCCATCTTATACCATGTAGCAGAAGTCCTGCCCAGGAAAGCACTGTCCAAATTCCTAACCTACAGGACAGTGAAAAATAATAAATTGCTTTTGTTTTAGGCTGCTATGTCTTGAGGCTGTTTGTAGTGGGACAACAGATAACACACCTACAGAGATGTGTCTAAGTATATATAATACAAATTCATGCCTATTTGTAATTTAGAGAGAAGCGATGCCAAATCAAACTTTTAATGAGATTGCATTTGTGTACTTATTAAAAAACTAATAAACATGGATATATTGGAAATGGACACAAGGTGGATAGGGAACACAAATAAGAGACTTGTTACTATGTATATTTAAAAAATATTTTTAAACAATGTGATCGTCTCTTACCTATTTAAAAATTTAAAACTAAAATTTAAAAATAATTACTCAGGAGAGAGGGAGAGAGGCAGACAGAGACAGAGAAATAGAAAAAGAGAGAAAGGAAGATGGAGAAAACTATGGTTTGAATGCTATTTATTTTTAATACATTAACTTGCCAAGTAATGTTCTATCAAGAATGGCTTGGCTTTGAAAATACTTCTTCCAGGGATTATATTTTGAGTAAGCTGGATGCCAGCCCAAAGGCAGTCTTCACAAGGCTCATCAACAGAAATGCTACCATAAAAAAGTATTAAAGCTCAATCAAATATAGCCCATTAATGGACTGTTTTTGATTAGTGTTACCTAAGGATTTAGCTCCCGGGAGCCAAGAATAGTAAATCTATTCATTTAGATACAATGTCGCAACTGAACATCTTTGTTCAAATGAAGTCTTGATTTTACTTTGTAAGTAAACTTCATTTTTAGTAAAGATCCATATAAATCACCCAAAATCTGCATTGTTCTTTTAATGTTAAAATGACACAACCAACATGACCTTTTACAAAGTAGATATTTATAAGGTGTTTGTGTGTGTGTGTAGATGATTGCAGTTATCTTCACTGTGTCTCATCTCTTAATAAATACTCGCAATGTTGCCTTGAGCATTTCTTCAAAGAAAAAAAGATATTTTCACTAGATTTTATCAGAAATCATCTTGAGCTCCTTCACAGTTATAAAAAACTGAATATATTTCTGTCCTGGGGTCTTTGCCATATCTCATGCAATACACACTATCATAACGATAAAGCATGCAATTCAATTCATAAGCATTTTTAAATGAAATGGCCAATACAGCTTCTTAGTAGGATGAACTCAAGTTTATTTTAATGATTACTATGCTACTTATTAAAACAAAAATCTGGTCAGAGTATTCAATTAGTACTGCCCTGCAAACCTTGGATGTGAAAATGACACAAGAAGACATATCCCTCATAAAACTTTCATTCTCAGGATGGATTCACTGACTCATGCTCAGAGAAAAATTATTCCTATATTCCTACCCAGATATTATTCCATTCATATTTTGTTTTCGTAATTATTTTCAAATATTATTTCAGTGTTCTAATTTTAAAAATTAAGAACAAAATATTTGGAGAAAATTTACCTTCCATAACAACAATCAAAAGAGTGGGTGCCCTTTAAACACACATACACACAAAAGTTTTAATAGCATGTGAAAAAGTTGTAATTGTGATCACTACACACTTGAAATCACACAAAAATTTTTTTCACCTGAAAACAGCATTTAATGTTTAATGAAATGAACATTTATTTTGAGGAGAGACTTACCAGGGTAGGTTTAGCCTCAAAATGACTATTTTGCCCTATATCTTTGAGGCCAAATCTACCCTTGTGCTTTGTCTACTGCGCTTGCCATCTTATGCCTCCTCCATTTTCATGAGAAGAAATTCACCCCTTCAGCCCAGGCCCCAGACTGAAGACATGCAGAACAGATATAAAATCAGTTCAAAGGAAAACACCAAACCTCACTGTACCTATAGCTAGGTCCACCTAGTAGAGCTCAGCCTAGAGATCCCAAACTCATCTGACCCACAGACAGCTGAGACATAAGTGCTTCTGGTGTCTGCTCTTGTGATTGTGTGAATATCTGTTACACGGCAATATCTAACTGATACAATTTCTTAGGAGATTTTGGGACAAAGGAATAAGTGGATTTTTGAAGAGCATTTGTTAAAGATTCTCTATGTGACCTGGGATTTCTGCATCTACTAAGCAAACACTAGACAGAGAAAATATAGAGGGGAATCGCTAGACACCTCTGATGGGAAAAAAATCTGACCAGGACCAGTGTTAGGGGGAAGACGAACAAGTTTAGAAAAAAAACAAAAAGAAAAATCTCCTGTGGACAAATAGACATAATCTCATTATACCTTATCAGTAGTTAGGATTTTGATGTTAATCATAAAAATAGTGTCACTTACATTTATATTATCCTTTACCAGAAAAAAATCTAACTGGTGTATAATAGTACTTTTTATCTTTTGACCCTCACAATATACAAATTAAGAAAACAGGGAAGGCATTTTTCATCTTCATTTCATAAATTAAACAAACAAAGCTCAGAAAGGTTAAAGCCCTGATATAATGCAAAAACTTGATAAGTTTTTTTCTGAGATCTGACCCTTTCCACAATAATGATTTTAATCTCATTTTTATCAGGGAAAAAAGATAAAAGGGCTTAGCCCAACCTGGAATTCAATAGAGTAACTTGCCTAAGAAGCAGAAAATGCTATAAAACATTAGCAGTTTTTATCTAAGGACCTTGTCTCTATGCTGCTTTGGGCTCATTTGGTTTTGTCTGTGGTACAGATGTGTCATCCAGGTCAATCACTCACCCTCCTTAGTGGTTGGCCTCCTACCTAATGTTTTTGACTGAAGCAGAGTCCCAGCAATGGATGAAGTCAGAAATTAGAGAGAGGAAAAAAAAGTGCATGGTGTTGGCTCCTATGTAATGGATTAAGCAGAAGCAAAATGCCAATAGTAATTAAAAATATATCTTGATCCTCGGTTGATATTTAGCATCTTGTCCATTAGCTTACTGGCTTGAGAGTTCATAGCCTTTGTGGTCATACCATTTGAGGGTTTTGATTTGGGCACTGCGGTAAACTCCAAACATTTGTCAGCACTCATAGGGGCTAGTAATAGAAAAATCTACAAAGTTCTATTGTATTAGTTTTTTTTGTTGTTGTTTTGATGTATTTTTCCATGGGGGTGACAGAACCACTGCCTTTCTCATTAAAAAAATATATTCTATGTTGATATTCCATTAGCTAAACATATCGTTAGTTGCTCAGGTATGCTCTGAATAAAGGCTAAATATTTTATTCTACAAACAAATATCACCTACTCTGTGCCAGGCATTTTGGTACAAGGTCAAATAATACAAAATTCCAAGACCATTCCTTTGACTAGCTGTTTGCTAATTTTTACAATAAGAAAAGAACTAAAATGGTGTGGCAGTATTATTCTGCCTTCCTAGTCCACTTAAATAAATTAAGTTCATCTGTTTGATGGTTAATATTTGAAGAAACACTTGGAGCTCACCTATGAGGAGAAAAAAGTTCTAGAAGCTAATTCAGAGATCCTCTCCAATTAAAACCTGTGAGCAGAAAAGGGAGGGAAGATACGCATGTATATAAACAAAGCTCTGGAAATAGTTTCCTCCTCTGCGCTCCCCATTGCCACCACCCCTTTCCCCCTCACCCCGTGAAGTACATTGTCTCTAGTTCATCTGATGGGGTTTTTGGATTATGTGGCTAGTAGAATGACTCCCACTTGTGACACCTCTTCTCCTGGCTTCTAAGGCAACAGCTCCTATGCACTGAGCTTCCCAAATTTCTCCATCAAAATGATCTCAAGTTTAGCCTATATCTCTGTGATATTGTGTTATGATCAGAAACACATACATATTTTGGTCTCTGTCCCAGACCTTGGCCAGAGCTCCTAAAACCTTTCATAATTTCCTAAGTGATAAAGGTGCTAGATGCATCTTTTGTTCTAATATTTGGTCTTTGACCCCAATTTTTGACACAGAGCTCCTAAATCTCTTGGAATTTCCTGGCTGATAGGAAGGTATTCTGTTGTAATAAGGTGATTCTTTTATTTTATTAAAGTATAGTTTAATTACAAAGTTGTGTCAATTTCTGCTGTACAGCATAGTGACTCAGTCATAAACACACGCATGCATGCACACACGCATGCACACGTATTTTTTATCTCATAACTATCTTCCATCATGTTCTATCCCAAAAGATTTGATATTATTCCTGTGCTCTGCAGTAAGACCTCATTGCTCATCCATTCTAAATGTAAGGGAGGAGGAAGGGGGATGTATGGGGAGTTTTAGGTTGGTAGATGAGGTGATTCTTGGGGGGCTCCTGGATGGGGGCTGGTCACCAGAAAAAGTAAGTCTGAGTAGAAACTCAGACTTTCATTCCTTCCCCCTCATCCTCCAGGGAAGAGAAAGGGGCTGGGCATGAGTTAGTAACTGATTACACCTACATGACAAAGCCTCTGTAAAAACCCCTAAATTACAGGGTTCAGGGAACTCCTAGATTGGTGGACACATGGAGAAACTGAGAAGGTGCTGTGCCTGGAGTAGGCATGGGCCTTCTGCCCCTTCCCGCATACCTTCTAGGTCATATCCTCTAGTAACACATGGTAAACTAGTAAGTAAACTGTTTCCCTGAGCTCTTCCAGCCATTATAGAAAATTATTGAACATGAGGAGGGGATCATGGAGACCTGACCAGAAAGTGGCATCTGAAGTGGGGAAGGTTTTGTGGGACTGAACCCTTACCAAGTAAGATTTGATATTTACTCCATGTGGAGAGTTCAGAACTGAACTAAGCTGTAGGAACATGGTGTCAGAGAATTAGTCAGTGTGGGAAAAAACTTTACACATCTAATAGACCAGAAGAAAACAGTGCATTTTTCCTTTGAATCCCTTCTTTCTTATTTAGGGCCACACTGTCCACTATAGCTGCCACACAGCTATTGAGCACTTGAAATGGAGCTAATCCCAATGGAGATATACCTTATATGTAAGACAGACATAGTTCAAAGATTTAGTATAAAATAATGTAAGATATTTCATCGATAATTTTATATCGATTATATGTTAAAATGATAGGATGGATATTTGGAGCTCAATACATTATTAAAATTAATTTCACCTGTGTCTTACTATTATTTTAATAGGCTACTAAAAATTAAAAAATACATGTATGGCTTACATTAAATTTCTGTCGAACATCGCTGCCTTAGGCTCTTGGACCAACACCTGGAGCAGCTTGTTGGTACATACATTCTCAGTTTTTTTCTCTTCCTTGTCTCCATCCCAGGCACTAGTGTTACAGCACCCTCCACCTGTGCAACTTCACCTGAGAAGGGAATTTCTTGCAAGCGTATCGAAGAATTAAAACAGATGACTGTAGGTGGGTCCCTCACCAGCACCTTAATACCTTCAAAATTACTTAAGGTTTAAGCAGATCCTCTTGTCAGACCTGGTGGAGGTAACAGACTCTATTAGCTTTCTACCGCTTCCATAACAAATGAACACAAACTTAGTGGTTCCAATAAAACTGATTTATTATCTTATAGTTCTGTAGTTCAGAACTGACCTGAAACTCACCAGGCTAAAATTAAAGCCTTGGAAGGGCTGTGTTCCTTTCTGTTGGCCTTGAGTGGGACCTAGTTACTTGCCTTTTTCTGCTTCTAGAGGCCATCTGTATCCTTTGGCTAATAGCTCCTTACTCCATCTTCAAAGCCAGCAAAAACAGGCCACGTCCTTCTCACATCACACCTCTCTTTGACCTCTCCTGCCATTCTCTTTCATTTTAAAGGCTCTTGTGATTTCACTGGGCCCACCCAGAAAATCCAGCATAATTTCCCCACATTAAAGTTTTTGACTTAATCACATCAGTAAAATCCCTTTTACCATAGGTTCCCAGGAATAGAACACAAATACCTTTGAGAAGGCAGGGAGCATTATTCTGCCTGCCACACATACCAATCTTAACTTATCAACCTAAAGTAAATGCATGCTTTAATCTTGACCATTTTTTATAGAAAGTTTGTCTGCAAGGGAATGGAAGAGGCTTGGACATCTGATGGGCAAAATGTGTCATCTGGTGTATGAGGTCTGAAACTTATGAGTTGGTACAAGATCAAACATAAGCTCAGAGGGAATTCCCTGGTGGCTCAATGGGTTAAAGATCCTGTGTTGTCACTGCTGTGGTGGGGGTTTGATACCTGGATCAGGAACTACTGCATGTTTCAGGCATGGCCCCCCAAAATGCATAACCCCAAAGGACAGTGTTCCTGGAATTCTAATAATTGTAATAATTGTAACCTCTACTCCAGAGAATTTATGAAATTGTCTTATGATATGCAATGGGTTTTCAACAGGACTAATCAGCATTCCCAGAAAACTTTAGACTAGACTTGTAAAAACAAATTCAAATAGGTTAAAACTTATATGCGTGTTTCCATCCTGGCCTTTACTCCTTCATCTTGCAATATTTCCTTTAAATCACCTGGTACCTCTAGATCAGGGTTTCTCAAATAATTCAGGGGTCAAATAGTTCTTTGTTGTGGAGGGCTGCCTGTGCATTGTAGGAGGTTTAACAGTATTCCTGGCCTCCACCCAGTATGTCCGATAGCACACACTTACCACCGAAGTTGCAACAACCAAAAAATGTCTGCAGACATTTCCAAATGAACCTGTGGCAGGTACATTTACGGCCTGTTGAGAACCATTTTTCTAGTTAATAACTATATAAGCAGTAGAATTGGAATCTGACTTACCTACCCCCTTACTTCAAGCCCTCAAACACTGTATTTACTCCAGTAAAATTTACTACTAATTTTGCTACAGTTAAATCTTATGTTTTTCTGAACTATCATGTATCAAATTTAACTCCCCTCCCCAAATAACCTAACAAGGTTTCTGTTTTGTATGTAAATCACCATTTAGTGAAATGTATGGGCTTTAGAATCACACAGACTTATTTTGACCTTGGTTGACATTTCTGAACTTTAATTACCTCATGAATAAATATGGTTAATATATCTCCTTTTATAAAAAGTATCCGGCACAGAATTCACTGGTATTCAACAGCTGTTTCTTCCTTCTAGATAACTTTAGCCTACTCACAATCCCACAAAAATCTGCTGAAATAAGAAAATACAGAGCTCCTGTAAGACTGCAGATTATCGCACATATGTGTGTATACACAGATGCACACACACACACAACCACACACACACACACACACAATGATATGAAATCACTAAAATCAAAGCATAGATGGCTTCACTTTGCTTAAACCACAGTCCGGGTATTCTGAGCCAAGTTTGATATTCTGACTGGACCACATTGGTAAATGCTTCAAGACGCATTTACTCCAAAAGTAAGATAAGTGATTACTTTGGTTTATCTTGGAGTCCTTGAAGTCATATCACAAAATCCTGGAATGTTAGAGCAGGAATCATGCTTGGAGATCATCTAGTCCAGCAGGTTTCAAACTGTGTGTGTAATCAGGCTGAACAAATCTGACTCCATACCAGATCTGTGTCTTTAACTTTTGTAGTCTATTGCTTTTGCTACAAGTTAATCATGAAAAGGATGTTGTCTATGGCTTAAAGTATACACGGTGGCCCATCTCCCAGAACTCTGCCTCCTATGCCTGGGCATTAAGCTAAATAAAACACCTCCATTTGGCTTACCAGAAATATTTTGACCAGGCCCACCCATGAATGGCAGCAGGAATGAAGAAACTAACATATCCCATCCTGACTCTGGCCAGAACCAGGAAATATTTGCAATAACTTATCACCTTTTTCACTTAACCTCCTCAGCTCCCCCTCTTTGTTCTATAGAAATAAACATCTAAACTCAGGCAGGATGGTTCTTTGTAATGCCAGTCCACCCATCTTCTCTGTCTTCTGGCTTTCTGAATAAAGTAACTTTTACTTGCCCCAGCTCCTCATCTGGATTCACTGGCCTGTTTTGCAGCGAGCAGTAGAAGCCTGGACTCAGTAATGTGTCCTGGAATCCTTCAGAGTCTTCTCGGGTGGTAGGAGACAAGAACTGCGTCAAACTCTGAACTTCCAACCTTGTTCCGACAAGACTTAACACCAATAGGGCTTGGTTTACATATACAGCTCCTACGTGCCATTTGTTTCATGATCAAGCTCTCCTGAATTTTTATTTTTCAAACCATTCAGTTAGTCCAACCCCTCACTGTACAAAAATAAAAGCGAGATGACCTTCAATACTCAGGAAATTTGGCAGTACTCTCTCCACTTGAGCTTGCTGCTTTTTGGGGGGTCACCACAGCGAGAACAGAGATGGCTCAGGATCACTGTCAGACACAACATCAGCTGCTGTGCAGTCAGCCAAGGGCATTGTGCTGTGAAGCCATCAATTATCCTGAGTCATCAATGAGAGTTTGCTGTTGTAAAGGGACTCAATTGAAGATAATCCATAAAAAATCAATTACATTATTATTTCTTAATTAGGGCACTTGACAATATAGCTTTCCTCAGCAAAGCCATCAGTGAATAAGCACATAAATATACATAAATAAATGCCGCTTCCATCCCACTGAGCTCCTCTATAAGTTCACAGTGACCTTTATCACCAGACATTCTTCCAGAAAAGACTATTTGCCTGTTTAAGAAAACTCCTGAGCTGTTTTTCTCTTTTGGATGGAAAAATGAGTCCATCACAAGTGCTGATGATAATAATAATTATTATTATAGTTATAGATTATTAAAATTTCATTTAATATTTGTGAACATGTGGTCACAGTCCATTTCCTCTCTTTAAGGCAGTGGTAACTCAATTCTTTACCTTGAAGTATACCAAATATGCCCTTGTGCCAAAAACCACTAAGGAGATACCTCACCATAGGAGAGTATTTTCAATGACCCTTCTCCATTCATTCCTGATCTTATCCCTTTTCAGCTGAACTTCTTCCTCATTTCTGCATCACAGCTTCACCTCTCATCTGTAGTCTTGAGAAAGCCCCCTGGACTTAGTGTTGTGTTTGTTTTATTTGTTCATTCAAGCACCATTTGTGGAATGTCTGATATGCAACAAATGTTATAGAAAAGTTTTCTGATTTACAGAGTGTATACCTCAAAGAACAGGTGATTATAATGCAGCAAAGCCCTACAGGCTTTGGGGAGTGGTGAGCAGAGTGCTTTATCCATCCTTAGGCAAGAAGGGAGGTTCTTTTAAAGGAAGTACCAGCTGCTTGCACTGAGACTGGAATAGTGAATAGTCTAAGAAGGAGTGAAACACCATGATCAAATGCCCAGGATTAAGAGAGACTATTCCAGATCTAACAGCAAATTGAAATGACTGGAGCTCAAATGGGACCAGAAAGTTTGATTAGAGCTCCAAGTAGGGGTAGGAGAGAAGGAGAGCTGTGGGTAAGAGGTGTTCCAGGCAAAAAGTCCAGCATTTGCAGTCTCAGAGAAAAAAGAAAACAGGGACAGAATGTTTGACAACTGGTAAAGCATGAAGGATAATGGTGAGCAATGAGGATGGAACCAGAACCAGAACACAGAGGGCCTTGCAAAACTTGTAAAAGGCTTTGAAATTGATTCTAAATGTTTAATAATCTGGAGTCTCCAGAAACACAGACTCAATAGGATATACAGTTGACCCTGGAACAACACAGGTTTGAACTTCATGGGTCCATTTTGTGCAGATTTTTTTCCATAATAAATACTGCAGTACTTCAGGATTGGTGATTGGCTAAATCCCCAGATGTGGAACCAGATACAGATGAACTGTGTATACACGGGTCTGTCTATAGTTTATATGCAGATTTTATGGTCAGTGCCCATAACTACTGTGTTGTTCAAGCATTAACTGTAGAGATAGATAGATGGATAGATGGATAGATAAATAGATAGATAGATATAGATAGACATAGATACATAGGTGGATAGATAGATATAGGTTTATTATATAAATCAGTTCCCACAATTATAGAGGTTAGGACATTCCCACCATTTGCCACTGATAAGCTGGAGAACCAGGAAAGCAGTTGGTACCATCCAGTATGGGTCTGAAAGCCTGAGGTGAGATGGGCAGTGGTGACCCGGTATAAGTCCCAAAGTCCAGAGGCTCAAGAACCAGGAGCTCTGGTGTCCAAGGGCAGGAGAAAATAGACACCTCAGTTTAAGGAGAGTGAGAGAGAGAGAATTCACCTGTATCCTGACTTTTTGTCTATGAAAGCCCTCAGTGGACTGGATGCTGCCAGCCCACAGACAGGGTTGATCTTTTTTGCTCCATCTACTGATTCAGATGCTAATCTCTTCCAGAAGCACCATCATAGATACACCTAAAATCATGCTTCACCAGCTATGGAGCATCCCTTAGCCCAGTTAAGCTGACATATTAAATTAACCATCACAAAAAGCAAATCTCCTTTTTGTTGGGCCCTAGAAAAATTCATTCTCCACACAGCTATTAGAATACTCTTTTAAAAACATCCATCCCTGTCCCATTTCCTACCCATTAAAACATTCCAATGGCTTTCTATGACACTTGGGATATATTTTCTACCTGCAAGGATGCAAAGACCCAGCATGCTTCCATACAGTGGTTCTGTCCTTTTCCAAGGCTTCCATTCAGCTGCTGGGAGGGGAAGAGATTCGTCAGGGACATAGCACGCTGTTTTCTCTTACATTTCATTGGGGAGCATGAGCCTGTGACCAGACAACCAGCTGCAAGGGCTGACCGGCCACTTCCCAGCTACAAGGGTAGATCTTAGGGAATAGCCATCTCTGCTACAATGGCAGATTCAGTTTCAAACTCTCTTGGTTATTTATCAATTTACTTATTAGAATAGTATTATTTTATTCCTTCATTGGAAATTAAGCTAAGCTTGTCCATGGTCATACCACCCTGAACATGCCCAGTCTTAGAAGCTAAGCAAGATGAGGACTGGTTAGTACTTGGATGAGGGAAATTAAGCTAAACTCCATGATCCTGGAAGCTTTTTCTATTATGGATACCACCATAGTCTCATTTCTTAGAATAGAGCCTGGAGGGATAAATTATCAATAAATACTTTAAAAATATGTTTCAGAAAAAGTATTGCTGGAGGAACTTGGTCTTCATATTAAAATCCCATAATTTTTCTACCATGGTGGTTTCCCAACTTTCTGAAAAACAGAAACCAGAGGCCTGGCTGGCTTATCCAGAACTACAGATAAGATAAGAGAACCAATGGCTTCTGAAGCTCCGCCCCGCTCTGTGATTCTGTGTCCCCAGTGATTCCCTCTGTAATGTGAGGAGGAGGCTTGCTCCTGAGAAGAGAGGGGAGCCTTGTCTTAAAAAGGGCTATGACTTGAAATCAGTGGTTTGGCTTAGGGCTGGGGCACATTTTCAAAGCTTAAACTGGCCTTCATGCAGACCCTGATACCTTCAGGCACACAATCACTTCTGCATGGTTAGTTATTCTACATCTCCTGGGAAAGGCAAGCAAACAGAATAGAAATGTGCTTTGAACCAGTGAAGGCCTTTCTGTTCTTTAAGTGCAGCTGTGGTGCAATATCCTTAATTGACAAAGTGATTGTACTGATTTCCTTGATGTGGCAAGAATTCCAGGCTAGTGCTGGTATACAAGAAGAGCTCAATAAACATATATATATACACACACACATACACATACATATATACGTGTGTGTGCATGTTTTTATAGACACACAGAGAAAGAGAGTTAAAATATCAATGACAATTGGAATATTTAAATGTGTAAAAATGATAAAGCTGACCAGGGAATTCCTCAATATGCTTCTGGCTCACCAGTTCACCGTATTTTTTTTTTTTTAATGGCCACACTTGTAGCATATAGAAGTTCCTGGGCCAGGGATTGAATCTGAGCTGCAGCTACAACCTATCCCACAGCTGCTGTGGCAACACGGGACTCTTTAACCCACTGAGCCAAGCCAGGGATTGAACTCTCACTTCTGCAGTGACCTAAGCCGCTGCCGTTGGATTCTTTACCCACTGTGCCACAGTGGGAATGCCTCCATATTTTAAAAATGCCTGTGTTATTCAGGATTTTGCCTCCTTGGTTGCATCTTTTGGTCAGCAGGATCTCACAAGGATCCTTTGGAAGGATCATCTTCTGCAGTGTTTGGAGACAAGGGGTTCTTTGGCATGGCTGCTTCAGAGTCCCATCCCCTCGTGTCTCTGTTCCTCAGACATTCTCTGCTCCTCTTGATTTCTAGGCACCAACAAATATCTCATCCTCATCCTTATAGCTATTATTCCTTCCTTGTCTTTCTGTCTGCCAAGAAATGGCCCTCCTTTCTTTTATTTCCCCAAACACCATAGCTGCTGTGTATATGGCAAAATTTAATTGCAAAAATAAGACACCCAATAAAGTCCAACCTAAAGGTGAGTCCTACACTCTTGGCAATTCTGCTGGGCCAAACACAGGAGTGGCCATTTGTTAACCACACTTGCCTTCGCCTTATCAGGACCCAGGGTCTTTTCTGCCTACTCATGGGTGATCTTGTTGGTACTCCACCTGAACCCTCAGGCCTGGCCAATGCCAACTTCTGAGGGTTTTCTCTGGATGCCAATGCTGGCTCTTCCCTTAGTGGGCACAGTCCCAAGTGCAGGAGGATCAAGCTACTTAGGAGGAGACATCGATAAATATGGAAAAACACCCAGCTCCCTTGCCCCCGAGGTGGAAAATCTGGTGGTGTGCTACACCAGCTCATGAGAGCTCACTTTACATTTTCAGGCATCCTGTGAGCCTGCTGTTAAAAAGTCATTACTGAAAACATTTAGACAGTGCATATTTCAATGCAACAAATTATATGAAAAACAAAAGTAATAAAGACTCAAGGGCATGACTTCTGAATTATTTCACTAGATTTTGCTATTATCAATGCTCTTGTGGTTATTTACTTCTACTCTATCTGAGTGGTAGAAACCCTATGGGATGGTGTGCTACTGTGCATCTTTCTCAGCTTCATGTTTATTGGTGTCACATTGGGCCACGGTGGGAGTATTTACCCCAAAGAAATTGATTGGCAAACACTGCAAACCAGGGCTCTTTTTATCCCCAGAGAGCCAATTTTCGAACCCTTACTATCACACCCCTGGATACCTCTGAGGTGCATGTTGTACACTGGCTCCCAGAGTTCCCCAGTGGGAGTCAGCTCCAGTTACCCACATACATTGTGTACCTTCATGTCCTTCTCTTAATTGCTTATTTTACCTTCTGGTAATACCTGAGATTACCTCCAGAATAAGTCTTTGTCTCAGAGCTGTCTTCGGAATAAGCCGAAACTAAGACCTACTGGACACTTCTATGCAGATTCATTAATCTCAGCCTGGCCTCTGTATTACTTCTTTATGTCCCAAATAGCCATAGGCCTCTGCTATCTACCTTTAGCAAAAAAGTGACAGAAGCTCTGAGAGTATTTTCTCAGTGAAGTGCTTTTCCTGACCATTCCATCTAAAACATCATTCTGCAGAGTTTCCTTTTTATGCAGCAGGTTAAGTACCCAGTGTTGTCACTAGAGCAGCTCGGGCCATCCATAACCATCCTGCCATTCCATGAAGGAGGCCTGTGGGCTCAAGGGGACTGGCCAGTCACCGAGGACCACATAATTCTTCTCAGACCACAGCTTGAGTGGAAAAGTTAAATAAAGTCTTCATGTCCTTCTTGAAAAACAACTACTGCCACCATCCCTGGCCGAGTTTTATTTTTCCATATGGAACTTTTTACCCTCTGGCATAATACTAGATATTTTCTTTGTTCATTAATTTGTTAATTACATTTTACACTCTAGTATAGGTTCTATAAAGTCTAGTTCTTTAATTATTTATCTCTGTTTTCTATGTTTTGATGTAGTGTGCACCTTAAAATCTTATGTTTGATGCAGTCTAAATATCAGCCCAGTCAAACAACAAAATTGATTCAGACACAGGGGATGTCAAGAAAAATGTGATGTGTCTTTGCCCCGGAGAAGTTAAGAGGCTAGTGGGGGAGAAATATATCAAATAATGACAAGGCACTGTGTTAAGAGTGTTAGCAGTAGCCCAGACTATCTCTAGGGTGTCCACCTTCTTAACTTCAGGCATCTGAAGTGTTCCTCCACTCCAGTCACCACTGTCTCAGCTGAGGCTCCCATTTCTGTTCCTTCTAAATGAGGGCTTCCCCTAGGAGTTGAAATCCTCCACAAAGCCTGTCAGAGTAAGCTGGTAATCATGTCTTTTCCCTCATAAAATCTTGTGAGCTCTTTATTATTGCCTACAGAATAGACCCAAACCCTTCAGCACACTCTGGACACTTCTCCAAGGTTGTTTTATCTCCCTTTTCTTTTCCAGGTGCATTTTTTACAGCTGAACTTCCTGCCAGTCCCCAGATAGAGAAAGTTTTTTTCCTTGCATCTTTTCTCTACATGGATGGTCCACCTTCGTCCTCATTTCCTCAGCTACCATGGCCACTATCTCCTGGCTGTTGGATGACAATTCTCTATAATCTTTCTCATTGCTGCCTGTCTTATAGGTGAGGTACTGACTTTCTCTTTTCTGGACTGTCCTTCCAAGGATATTTATGTAGGTAACAGACTTATAAGAGAGAGAGAGTCTACCACTGGAGCAAAGGGCAGTTTTGCTTACTGCTTATTATAAAAGACCAGGGTTCCCTAACCTCAGGCTCTCTCTGAGGTAACACAACCTGCTGATAATGCTGGCTACTTTGATTGCTGGGAATAATAAACTATCATCTGTCTGTGATCCAGTGTTCTCATATTTTCTGCCAACATCCATGCCACAGGGGCAGAGTAACTTTTGTTTGCCAGAAGGGTAAAATCGATGATTGTGATGGTCTCTATCTGGTCCTTTCCTAACTTTACTTACATTCTGCTCCTCACATCAAGAGACTGAGTTTAATTCCTATCCCTTTGAATCTGGTCTGGCCTTTGTGTGGCAGCAATTGCATTCTAGGACTTCAGAAAGTAAGTTATTAGATAGCTTTCAGCTTCTAATACTTCTAATATTTCAGCTTCGGATACAAGCTTCAGTGCTTGGGTCTCTTAGAATACTTGTTTTGGGTCAACCCCTTTTGTCACTCATCTACCTTGATGCGAGAAATCTAAGTCACATGGAGAGGCCATTATAGGAGCACTGGTCAACAGCCCCCATGAGCTCTCAGGTCTAAGCCAGTATCAACTATCACATTAGGCCACCACAGGACATCAGTTCTAGCCATCACCTGAATACTCTTCTTTGAGAGACTTCTGGTGAGAACTACCCAGCTAAGCCTGGTTGACCCAAGTACCATGATAACAATACATTGTGTAAACTGCTAAGTTCAGGTGTACTCCATTATGACACCATGGATAAATGGTGCAGAATCAGATTTAAGAAGTCCCAGCTCACCAAATACCAGCTCACCAAATAAAATACATACCAAGTATTTTAAAACACAGATACAAAATTACCAATGTAAATATATTTATATTATTCTCATCATGGTGGAAAAACACTTTCTCAGATGTATACTCAGGAAGTATCTTCAGACATATCTTCAGACATCAGCAGAACTAAATGCAGAGATCAAGTGATTTCCCATATTTTTTAGAGTTCAGGATAATAAAAATAGTAAAGGCTTTATTTTCTCTTGGGGACTTAGCTTCACCAGCCAGGGTGATCCTGTTCACTAGGATTTGTCTCAGGATGTAATTTTTTTCACACACACACACAATAAAATAGATAATACTATTACATTATCTATTTATTTCTATATTACATATTATATTATATATATTTTCTTTATCCAGTCATTCATCAATGAATCAATGAACACATAGGTAGTTTCCATGTCTTGGCTACTGTGAATAATGCTGTGGTGAATATGGGGGTGCAGATATATCTTCCAGATAGTGATCTCATTTCATTCAGATATTACCCTGGAGTGGAGTTGTTGGATCATGTGATAATATTTAATTTTTGAGGAACTTCTAAACTGTTTTCAATCAATTTACATTCCTACTCACATTGTACAGATTTCTTTTTCTCTACAACTTTGTTAGCACTGATCATCACTTGTTTTTTTTTTAAATAGACATTTTATAAGGTATGAGGTGATATCACATCATGGTTTTTTCTTTATATTCTTTTTGGCCACACCTGTGTCATATGAAAATTCCCAGGCCAGGGATCAATTCCAAGTCTAAGGTGTGACATACACCACAGCTGCAGCAATGCCAGGTCCTTAGCCCATTGTGCCATAGGGGGACTCGTTTCTCATGGTGATTTCAATTTACATTTCTCTGTTGATTAGTGATGATGATCACCTTTTCATTGTACCTGTTGGCTATTTGAATATCTTCTTTGAAAAAATGTCTTTTCAGGTCTTTTGCTTATTTTTTCATTGGATCATTTGATTTTATGCTTTTGAGTTGTACTAGTACCTTACATATTTTGTGTATTGACCTTAATTATACATTGATTTGCAAATATTTTGTCCTACTCCATAGGTTACCTTTTCATTTTGTTAATTGTTTCTTTTGTTATTCAATAGCTTTTGAGTTTGACATATTCCCACTTATTTATTTTTTACTTTGTTGCTTGTGCCTTTGGTATAGTCAAGACCAATGTCAAGGAGACTTTTCTCTGTGCTTTTCTCTAGTAGTTATATGGCTTCAAATTTTACCTTTTAGTCTTTAGTCCATTTTGAGATATTTATTGTGGGTGGTTTAAGACAGGCATCTAGTTTCATCATCTTTTTGCATATCACTACCCGGTTTTCCCAACACCATTTATTAAAGAGCCTATTATTTCCACTGAGTGTTCTTGTCTCCTTTGTCAAATGTTAATTGACTGTTCAAGTGTGGGTTTATTTCTGAGTTCTCAATTATCTTCTACTGATCTACATGCCTGTATTTATGCCAATACCACACTGTTTTGATTACTATAATTTTGTAATATAATTCGAGGCCATGATGTGTAATGCCTCCTGCTTTGCTCTTGTTTCTCTGGATTGCCTTCGCTAGGAGGAATTTCTCATGATTCCATACACATTTTAAGATTTTTTTTCTATTTTCATTTGCATTGAGTCTATAGATGGCTTTGGATAGTATGGACAACTTAAAAATATTAATTCTTCCAATTCAGGATATTTTTCATTTGTTTGTATTTTCAATTTCAGTTATTAATGTTTTATAGTTTTCAGAGTACAGACAGTTTACCTCCCTGGTTAAATGTATTCTTAAATATTTTGTCATTTTTGATGCTGTTGTCAATGGCTTTTTAAAAATTTCTACATAATTCATTATTAGTGTATAGCTCATACAGCTCATCCATGTATATTGATTTTATTATCTTGCAACTTTAGTGAATTCATTATTAGCTCAAACTGTTGTTTTGTGGTCATCAGGATTTTTTATATATAAGAAAATATTGGAAATTCCTGTTGTGGTGCAGCAGAAATGAACCTGACTAATATCCATAAGGATGCAGGTTTGATTGCTGTTCTCACTCAGTGGGTCAAAGATCTGGCATTGTTGTGAACTCTGTTGTAGGTCAGAGATGCAGCTCAGATCTGGAGTTGCTGTGGCTGTGGTGTGGGCTGGCAGCTGTAGTTCTGATTCGACCCCTAGCCTGGGAACTTTCACATGCCATGGCTGTGGCCCTAAAAATAATTAAAAAAAGAAAATATTGTCTATAAAATGTCAATTTTACTTTTTTACTTCTTTTGTTCTGATTTAGATATTTGTCTTTTTTTTTTTTTTAATTTTCTTGCCTGACTGCTCTGGCTAGGGCTTCTAGTACTGTGTTAAATAAGAGTGGTTAAAATAAGCAAACTTGTCCCTGATATTATGAAAAAAGTCTTTCAATCTTGAGTGTTATGTTATTTGCGGGCTTATCATAGATGGACTTCATTATTTTAAGGTATATTACCTCTATACTCAATTTGTTGAGAGTTTGTGTCATAAATCTATGTTGAATTTTGTTGGGTGCTTTTTCTGAATCTATTGAAATGATTACATAACTTAAATTTTTTTCATTCTATTAATGTGATGTTTCACATTTATTGATTTGTGTGTATTAAACAATTCTTGCATCTCAAGGATGAATCCCGCTTGATCATGTTATGTGTTCTTTTCAACGTGTTGTTGAATTAGGTTTGCTAGGATTTTGTAGAGAATTATTGCATGAATATTAATAAGGAACATTGACCTGCAGTTTTCTCTTCCTGGAGTGTCCTTATCTGCCTTTGGTTTCAGGGTAATCATGAGATGAGTTTGAGAATTCCTCCTCTTTAAATTTTTGGAAGCATTTGAGAAGGATTGACATTAATTCTTTAAATACTTGGTAGAAATCACCAGTGAAGCCATCAGGTTCTGGGCTTTTCTTTGCTTGGGGTTTTTGATTATTGATTCAATTTGCTTAATCATATTGGTCTGTTAAGATTTTTTATTTCTCCATAATTTAGTCTTAGTAGGTTTTATGTTTCTAGGAATTTATGTTTCTTCTAATTTGCCTAATTTATTGTATACAATTTCATAGTATTCTCTTATGACCCTTTATATTTCTTTGGTATCAACAGAAGTGTCTCCTTTTTTCATTTATAATTTTATTTATTTGATCTTTTTCTTATTTTCTGATTTGTTTAACTGAAGTTTTGTCAATTTTTTTTATTGTTTCAAAGAACTAACTTTCAGCTTTGTTAATTTTTCTATTATTTTCCTATTCTCTCTTTCATTTATTTTCACTCAAATTTTACATTTCCTTCCTTCTCCTTACTTTGGGTGTAGTTTTCTTCTCTTTTTCTAATTCCTTGAAGTGTAAAGTTATCTTTAATTGAGGTCTTTTTTACTGGATATATTCATTTATTGCTGAAAATTTAAGCTCTTAGTGCTTCTTTTGCTGCATCCCACAAGTTTTTGTATTTTAAATTTTCCCTTTTGATTTTACCTTCTACCCATTTGTTATTTATGTGTGTATTGTTTAATTACCAGTATTAAATTTTTTTCCAGCTTTCCATCTATTATAAATTTTTCATCTCTAACAAGTTCCCAGATAAGGCTACTGCTGTTGTTCCAGAGCTCACCCTTTGAAAAACATTATTTTATAGAGTGGTAGTTAAATAGTGGTGGTGCTGCTGCAGCAGAACACCAGAGTTTAATCTTGAATCTGCCACTTACTCTTCTTTTGAAATTGTGCTTCTACTACTTTGTAGTAGGGAAGAGATAATAAGAATTGTCTATGTTACAGAGTTGTTGAGAATAGCAAACAAGAGGATACCTGTAAAGCTTTTAGAACAAATCCTAGTATATAATAAATGCTCAGTAAATGCATTTGTCCTTGTTGATGAACTCTTACTCAAATTAGGCTTTATAAAGCATTGTCTATTAACAAAACTCAATGTTATCATGTTCAAAGTTCTATAGTATTTTAAAATTTTTTCTCTGCTTTCTTTGATCTCTCCTTATTCTTGGTCTTTCTTTTAGATTGGGTCTTTCTTTAAACATATTCAAGATTCATTCAGTAACTAGCTTGTTCTCATTGACTATTTTACTTCAAGAACAACAAAGCCCCATAGAAAAGTGGTTGATCATCTATTTAAATATATTATTTAATTTTCCACTTGTACATTTTAGTATATTTCTTTATACATATCAAAAGCTCCACCAGTAACTTTTTCTAAAAGGAACAAAAGGACAAAAGTTTTTTTTAAAAAAATAATTTTATAGGCTTAATGTTTACTTGTTATTGCCTGAAAGATGAAATGTTGTCAAGAGGAAATGTCAGCAGTACCAAGAAATGTTTACATAGTAGAAATGACTTCTAGACTTCTTACAACTATAGGAAACATTTTATTTTGGGTAAGGCAATCAAGTATTTTCCAAATGTTTTTACATCTTACCCTGAGCATTGCCAATGATGATCTATTCACCCAGTTTATAATCATTTACCCTCAAAATCAGGTTCCTGTTTAGATACATTTGTGTTACCCCTTTGCAAAGTTTCATTTTTCTTCAGAGGTTCTGCCCATTAAATTCCTCATGACAGTGTAAATCATAAATGGAGATTATTCAAAATTCAACCTCCTTAGCTTATCTTAAAAAGCCATTCCTAATATCACCTTATTTAACTTTTCAGACTAATTTTGTCAAAATTGCCACTTATAACAAGCTGTGTGCTGATGAATGTTTAACATTCAGCTCTCTGAAGGAAAAGAATAACAACAAATCAAACTCTGATTTAGAGTGCCTGCCAATTTTCCAGGTGTAAATATTCCTACTATGGCCAACATTATATCAGGAAGAGATGTGGACAATTGGCTCTCATGAGAAGCTGGTGTGAACTGACACACCACTTCTCCTAACACACATACACACTTCAATACGGTAAGCATAGCAGGGGAGCCATAATTTCATGAGTACAATGGCATTTTCAAGTCCCCCCACCTTTGTCTATGCTGTGAATACTGCCAAAAATACCCACCCACATGTGTTTCTGGCAGACTCCTACTTAACATCTAAGGTCCAGGGGAAATGATAATTTCATAATTTTGATACTTCCTTCTATGGGAAGAATTAATTATTCCTCTTCCCTTTTTTGAACAATTTTATTAAAATATTATTGATACATAAAGTTGTGTATATTTAAGGTGTACAACTTGGTGTTCTGATACATGTATACATTGTGAAAAGATTGTAACAATCAAGCTAAATAATTTATATATCACCTCTACATAGTTTTCTCTGTGTGTGTGTGTGTGTGTGTGTGTGTGTAGGATCTATCCTCTTAGCACATTTCAAGTGTGCATTACAGCATTAACTATCATCTCCATGCTGTACATTAGCTCCCTGGAACTCATTCATCTTGCATAACTGAAACTTTGAATTCTTTGACAATGTGTCCTCATTTTCTCCCCTGAAACCTGCCCCTGGCAATCACCGTTTTATGCTCTACTTTTATGAATTTGAGTATTTTAGATCTCACATATGAGATCATGCAGTATTTGTCTTTCTGTGTCTCACTTAATTACTACTTTTTCTGAGTTCACTTTAGTAATATTTAATTGCTTCTGTATGTATGCATTTGTGTATGCCTAGCACAGTTTCTGGCACCTATTAAGTAACCAATTAGCCAGAAAAAAAGGCTCTAATAAACCAAGGTCTAGAGTAGAAAACAGAAGAAAATATGTTTTTCACATAATGAAATCATGGAGACTAGCTTAAAACCCATTAAAAATTACATTACAACCTTTTTAAAGGTGAAATATTCAAGTAAGGGCAAAATTCATATAGCATTTTTATTTATGGACTTCATTTAAATATTTTAAAAATATTCTTTTACTTAATTCTTACAATATTTCAGAAAGGCTAAAAACCAGAAGTTTTCTTGTGGTGCAATCCAGTGTTGCTGCATCTGTGGCAGCACAGGCTGCAGCTGTGGCACAGGTTTGATCCCTAGCCCATGTTCTGCTGACATGGCCAAAAAACAAAACTAAACTAAACTAAAACTCACAGAGGTAAAGCAACCTACCCTCCAAATGAGCAACCTAATTATTAACAGAGTCAAGACTCTAAATTTTTCTTATCTGCCTTTTCTACTGAAATAGGAAATCAGTCTACTCTATACCCAAAAGCACTATAAGCTTCCTAAAAGCACGGTGCCTTCTACAGTCGTCATAAATATTACTGGCTTTTTCCTGCCCAAGTCTGTTGAAAAGTAATTCAGCAATACATATTTAATTTGTTTTAACCTTTCAAGTTTTGATAAACTAATGTAGAAATACGACTTACAAAATTATAAAGTGTATAAAGTATGCAATTTTCTAATTCAGCAATAAACTACTAATTCAATTCTTCATCATTACCTTTTGAGTGCCCACTATGACATAGTTAACCCTATTGTCAGCTTACATGTGCCAGGCAGTATGCCGAACACTTTCTACATCTTATCTCTTTCACTCTCACAACCATTTGAGGCAGGTACTATTATTTCTGCATTCTTTAGATAAGGCTTAGCAAGTTGAAGTAACATGACCAAGGTCACAGAACTAAGGCATGGAGGAGTCTGTCATGTTTGTCTCAAGTCTGACATCTGCGCTGTTAACCACTGCAAAATGCTGCTCTCTTTCTTTTGTAGAAATAAAGCCAGTGAGGATTCTTAGCATCAACAGCACAAATACCTTTTTGATAACAGGAATTTAAGAGTCAGAGAATTAGTAGCTGACTTTTAAAGAGTTGAAGTCCACTCAGCAAGATAGATATTGGCATTAAGTCTCTTTAGATAAAAATGCTTTTGAGCTTATAAATGTTTCAGAAATTCAGAAAAGGTAGAACTTACTGGTAACTAAAGCAGACAAATAAGTGTCAAGGTTTGTGGTGGGTACCAAAAGATGAGAAAGAGAAAAAACAGGAGGTAAGTGTTCCAAAGAAGTAAAAATATCACACTTGGAAGCAGGAAGACAAGGTAATAATGTGTCACCTAACCGTTAAGTTCACTATAATATGGACATTGAAGGAGTGAGATTAGGAGAAGACCCTGAATACAGTATCACAAATATAATTTCCCTGATACCAATTTGTCAGATAGATTGAGGTGGAAGGAAGACTATAATTTAGATCTAGATGCTGAAGGTTAAAGATGGGCTTGAGTTGGGAAATGCAGTAAAAAATATCCTGTATAAGTCATTATGAAGGAAAGTACAAAATGATTTTGTTCATATCATAGAGGAACTCCTGGATTTGTAACCCTTGTATCTACTATCTAGGTGAAAAATATGAATATTTTGGGAAGAGACCCTAGTTTCTAAATATTGGATAAGGCCTTTGTTTGAAGATATTTGAAGATACTTAGAAGTGCAATGTGGCAGAAAAACTTACAAGTAGAAATGACCAGTAGGCAGCCAGAGGTTTTTTTGGAAATGGAATGCAGCAGTGTTCTAGACCAGTAAAGAGATACCTATTTAGAGATAATAAATGAAGTTTTGATAAAGGAATGCATCTTGACTAAAGACAATTACAGAAAAGTAAGATCTAAATTTTTTTGAGTAAATTGACATGTAGGGGATGGGAAGATTAAGTGCCATCAGTAAAGGGGAGATATATCAGCAAGGGTCAAGGATGCCAAAGTGAAAATGTGTGCCGAGTTATCTACGACTAGCCATGCTAAGTGCTAAAGAGAGGCTACATAGGACAAGAACTGAAAAAGGCTCTTGCTTTTCAAAACTTGTTTAAAGGATTCTTGGAGAGTTCTAATACAATGAGATGTATAGAAATTGCATTGCTTTGAATTAAGTAGAGTGGAGAAATAGAGACAGAAAATAAAGACATATTTTAGACTAAGCTAAGAGAAGAGGCAGCAGGATGTAGGAAAAAATTTTGTCAAGATGGAGGAGACTTATCCAAGATTGAAGGAAAGATAGAGAAAGGAAAGACAGATGGAGACATCCTCAAGAAAGCAAGCGCAAATGATGAGGTCAAAGGAACATTTGGAGGAACTAACATTAGACTGTAAGATAATCTCCTTTCCCTTCCTAGGATACTTGGGAGAAAGCAGCCAGGGGCAGAGAAATGATTCTGCAGTGCAGGGGAGGGTATAGCTCAGAGCGAAATAAAAAGCCTCTGATAATCTACCTGCATCCAAGCTCAGTCTGCTTGCCAAGTCGTCACAATCATTGTTTAATGGAAAGGCTTCCCCTAAAGGGAGCAGGTGTGATTGGAACCAGTTCAAGTGTAAAGGAACTGGTGCTTCCTTTGGCAGCCTCCCACTTTTCTTCTCTCTCTTTTCTCTACCACATCCTGCAGGTGCCCATTGGCCCCCAACTGGAGAACGGCACCCAGGTCTGCTCCCTGGGGACAAGTCTCAAGACTGTGTACTCATTAAAAATGTAGGCCATTTTTTAAGCCTGTCTATCAAGAGAATTTTGAGAAAATGTTGAATATCCTATCAACTAATTTATTATTGCTCCCCTCACATGTTTCTTTCTCCAAAGGGTTCTCTAAAACAAGACTTTTATTCAAAGAAATGAGCAGATTTTCAAGTGCTGAAGAGGTGCCCTTGGGGATGTTTTTTGGGGTGGGAGATCTTGACAAGCATCCCTTCAAAACTGGAGGACATTTAAAATTATGAATTCAGAGTTTCTGTTGTGGTTCAGTGGGTTAAAAACACAGCATAATATCCATGAGGATGTTGGTTCAATCCCTGACTTTGCTCAGTGGGTTAAGGATCAGGTGTTGCTGCAAGCTGCAGTGTAGGTTGCAGATACAGCTCAGATCTGGCATTGCTGTGGCTGTGATGTAGGCCAGCAGCTGCAGCTCTGATTCCACCTCTAGCCCAGAAACTTCCATATGTTGTGGGTATGGCCCTAAAAAGACCAAAAAAAAAAAGTGTTACAAATTATTGCCATCAGCTTTTTCTGTAAATTCTGCTTTATAATAAAACAAGATGGGTGGGAAATTTCAAGGGGGGTGGGTCAGTATTGGTAGTCAGTTTTCTCCAGAGAAACAAAATCAGTAGAATAGATAGATAAATCTATAGATAATATTAGTTTATTTATTTAAAGAAGTTGGCTTAAACAATTGTGGATTAGGGCTGAATGATAGATAGATAGTAGATGATAGATAGATAGATAGATAGATAGATAGATAGATAGATAGATAGATAATTTCAAGAAATTGGCATATGCAATCGTGAGGTAGACCTAATAGGCTTAAACTCTTAGACTGGAAATGACATTACAGTCATAGGTAAAATTTCTCCTTCTGAGAAACCTCAGTTTTACTCTTATGCCTTTTCAACAGAGTGGATTAGGTCCACTCATATCATTGAGGAAAATCTCCCTTACTTAAATTCAACTAATTATCATTATCAACTTCATCTACAAAATATCTTGCCAGCAATACCTAGTATTTTTTACTGAGCAACTAGCTAAGTTAGCATGTAAAACACATTGCACTGCTTAAGTTATAACTTGGAGGAATAAGGATGTGTTGGATGTAGTTTTAAATTGTTGTGTTATTATCTCCATCTTCAAACATCTGATCTGTGTAAGTGACGTTTTAGAAATAGTCAAGACAAGAGGCTTGAGTTAAATCTAAGAGAAGAAACCAACCTCTGGAGAAATAGGAAGGAGGTAAAGAATTCAGTAGAAGTAGGATATAGAAACAATAATTATTTAGGAGAAAAAAAAAAATCAGAGTCCAAGTATCCCCATTACGGACCTGATGGTTCATAGGAAGTTTTCAAACCATTTTTATTTAAGTAACTAAAAAAGTGACCCCACAAGATTGGAGGATTTGGGGATACTGAGACACATAATACTTAAGTTACATAGAATGGAATGAATTTGATGAATGAAATAATGTTCCTTCCATCTGTCATATTGAGTTCTTTTGTGTTGATTCTTCTCTTCTGCATAGGGATTATTTTCTTAAATTTAGGATATACAACCAGCATTAATTTTCCTATTAATTTTTTCAACTTTGCAGCCATGAGTGAAACACATGGCTTATTAAACAAAGGAGAAGAACTAACATTTATTGTGTGTTTACTACATGCCAAGCCACCTTACTAATTTCCTTACTCTCATTTTACTCTCAAGAGGGGTTTTAAAGTTAGATATAATTATCACTATTTTGCATATAAAGAAGAAGGATTAAGGAAACTAGAGATGACCTAGAAGAGTTGAAAATGGACCTAGCCTTAAGATTGGGCTTCCAAAGCCCAGGCTCTTGATCAATAAGCTGAAGTACAATTCCAAACTGGCCAGGCAAAGGAGCTCTTAAGTGTGTTCCTTGGTGCCTTAGCATGCCACCAACTTGCCTTAGGGGCCACTTGGGAAGATCAGAAGAAGGCTTTGGAATTGGAGGACTAAGCAGAAACCCCACTTCAGCTAGATTGAGCTCCACAGTTACCAAGTATATTTTGCTTGTCAGAACTCAAAAATATATATAAAAACATTGTTTTAGATGATTCACTCCAGGTACGTATTAGATAAACTAGTGACCGCAATTTTTCTTGAATTAGCATTTATGATCTAAGGGACTTAATGTGGTTTACCATTTGGCAGTTGAGGTCCAATCACATTGCAGGACTCCTCACTTAAAACCAACATCACCTCACTTGGTTGGCAGGGCCAACTTCAGGTTTAAGTAGGAGAAATGTTCTCTGAATAAGTAGCTAGGGACAAACCAAACTAATTTTTTTAGAATTCGTTTCATCTTAGGTTGCCTACAGAAGTCTAGCCATAAATCGGAGCCTATCCTTATTGCATTTATTTATAAATGTAGATAGGTAGGATATAAGCCTCAGTTCCCTCCATTTTAGATAGTATAATCCAAAAATCAAAACATAAAGAGTCTTCAAGTGTTATCAAATCTATTAAGTCCAAAAGAGTTCATTGATGACCAATTTCCAAGTGCTTAAATGGTGCAACTGCATCTTAGCTTATGCGAAAATCAATGCAAAAACATGAATCACCAGAGAGTATGTTGGAATCTTCCAAAGACAGTTTGTAATGAGCAAACCATTGATTCGAATAGACAGGACCCTGAAAGCTACAGAGATCAGGCAGGTGAAAAGCCAGAGTCCCTGTCCTTTATAATTAATCATTATTGCTCTGCTCCCTCTTAGCATCACACAAGGGACTTCCATTCAGACCAGAATCTTGGCATTTCTGTTGGTTTGAGGGTGATAATTCAACTCTGGCACCAAAGAGAAATATGTATGATATTGAAGGGAACCCATTACATAACTTATATATGCACCATTATAAGGCCAACACAATTACCATTAATATTTCCCATATCTTTTTTTATCCACAACAGCATATTCTTGTCATTATTATATAAAATCCAAATGAAGATTATAATTCATAGAATTACAGATTCTTGGAACTGAAAGGAAGCTGAGAGATCATTTCGTTTAAGCACTTCATATATAGAGATGATGAGGCAATTTGTCTAGAGTTACAGAGTGGTAGGTAGAAAGCTAGACTGCCCTTCCCACCACAACTCACAGACTAATAGCACAAGAGGTTTAACCTGGTGGTCTAAATCTTTTATCTTAAAGTGATTGATCTAACTGTTAATTACACCATTTTCTAAAAAAAGAGCTCACCTTTTCTAAGAGGAGGCTCTAGTCAGGCCTGGATTCATGCCATGAAACTGACATGCATTTGTAGTTTGTAGACTAATAAAGAATTCCTGTCTTCGTTGCTTCCATATTCAAACTATTGCACAGAGTCTACCTGAGGCCGACTCTTCTACTGTTCACTTAGATCCAATTTCCCTCATGGGAAGTTGTGTTTCATCATTTCTTTGAAAACAGGCAAGGTCATGATTACTTCCTAGTCCTCCAGGGAGCTTGTTGATTGTCGGCAGATATCACACATGTCACATTTGGGCCAAATCACTTAATTGCTGGTGTGAGACCCTTTACCCCCTCCTTTCCATATCTTTCTAGTCTGGACCACACACGTCAAAGTAGGTAGTCTATCAGTCTGGTCCTTGTGTGACTGTGATGAGCAGAGTTGACCACTACTGGGCAAATTGTGCAAACCACTGAGATTGAGGGGCCATTTCTTACAGCAAAATTACCAAGCCTATCCTGACTAATACACTTATATATTTGATCAAATCAAGCTTCTCTAGGTTTGCTGTGGCATTTGAAAACACATATGCACACATTTACAATTTAGCCAGACAGAAAAACATGGTCAAAAATGCATGCTCAGGCAAGACAAGTTTGTTTGTTTTTGCCCTGTGTGCCTAGCTTGAAAGTGCAGTCAAACTTACTTATTCATCTAACAATTGTATTGCATACTTTTGAACCCCTCTTCTCAACTACAGACAATTATTTATCTGGATTGTAGTTACATATATAACAAGGGTCATTAACACTTGAATTTTGCTTCTAAGTATGATATTTCTTTAAAAATCAGTTTAAGTAGTGTTGAGAGTAAAACTAATTGGGGGGGGGGGTGGTGATCTGAGTGTGGAGCCAGTAATTCCGCAATAGTTACCTGAGAACACTACAGGGATAATTATTATTGAGTCAGTCAAATGTTCCAGCAGCCTGGTCACAGCAGGAATCAATGCACTCCTTTGTTTTCGATATCAAGGGATCATCTCAAAATCATCAACATTTGTGAGGGGTGTGAATGCAAAGTGACCTGAGTTTAACACCTCAGTTCCCTTATTACTTGTGTTAAACCAATATTTTTATGTGAGAAACAGTGGGAGGGAGAACTTTTTAAAACTCCATTGAATTAGTAGAAAATAAAAATATAAATATAAATAAAGCTAAATACTTTTGCATCTCTCTCTCTCCTGTTCTCCACTCCTAATAATGGTACCTCTTGCTGCTACACTGGACAAATCCTGACATTGGGGAACAATAGCAGGAGTCTAATGGATGCATTTTAATCAAATTGCCTTGGCTTTGAACCTAATAATCGTTAAGCCATTTATGAAGCAGTGAGTGGACCAATCAGAGCTCAGAGATCAAGGAACAGAAATTCCAAAGTTCCAGGACAATTTCGGGCAGAGCAGGAACTTCCAGAAACTGAATCCTCTAGAGTGTACACCTGCAACTCAACGTTTGGTCCATGGCCCAGTAGCATTAACGTCTCCTGGGATTTTGCTAGCAATTCAAAGTCTCGGTCTCCACTCCAGACCTATTAATTCAGAATACTTAGAGAAGGGCCCAGCGATTCGTGTTTTCACAATCTCTCCCACCAAAGTTTGAAAATAACTTGTGTAGAGTTTTTAATCAGCTTTCATGCATTTCTGTGCATCTCCACTTTAATCTGGAACTCAGAGAGCAGGCATCTCTGGAACCAGCAGAGAAGAGTGTACATTATTCAGCTGTTCTGATGCCTCTGTCTGATTAGACCCTGTTGATGGCAGTACTGATAGCGGCTTCTGTTTTGTGAGCTGAGGAAGTGCCAGGCAATTGCCTTTTCTTAGATAATTCCAAGATTAACGGGCTCGCGTTGCTCAGATTAGCAGCAATTCCCACCCTGCAGCCAGCAAGAAGGAACACTCTGTCCTCTCTCTGGGCCAAGGAGCTGCCTTCCCAGCCATCAGTTTGGGCAGGAGAGATGCTGATCAACATAAGTCACTGCCTGTTCCCAGATTGTCACCATTACCCAGCCAGTGAGACATTCTGTCCTGGTGCTCAGGCAATGCTCTGCTGGTTTGCCTGGCTCC
Organism: Phacochoerus africanus; assembly: GCF_016906955.1. Taxonomy (NCBI): domain Eukaryota; kingdom Metazoa; phylum Chordata; class Mammalia; order Artiodactyla; family Suidae; genus Phacochoerus; species Phacochoerus africanus. The sequence goes on along the minus strand of NC_062544.1, from coordinate 86,203,315 downwards.
TGCTGTGGGTGGGCAACAGCATCAGCGATTGCAGAGGGCATTCTGTTCAAAACAGAGCAGGCATACAGGGAAAATCCCTCCCACCTGACTCTGGGAAGAATGTCAGTGCAGTAAAAGGGTTGTTGACAGAAAGCAAGGGTGAGAGTGTGTAAGACTCTTCTCATGCATCCCATGGAAAGCCAGCTGGACCTTGAAGTAAACACTGTTTCCCAGTGGAGGTCACAGTGTGGACACCAGAGCTGCTGGGGAGAGGGACATTTCTCTTGTTCTTTTTTTTGCATTTCACTTTTAAACTGTCTGAATTTTTGTTCTGTACCATTTGGAGCTAGTGTCAGTATAAGTTGCAGAAAGCCTTCAAAAGGAAACAGGCAAATATAATGAATAGCTGCCTTCAGTAGCAAAAATGCATTCTAAGGTGGCAAAGGATTCTATGCCAAAATCCACCAGAGGCAGTGATAACAATACAAGCAAACATGGGGTCTCCTTCTCTTAAAAAAAAAAAAAAATCAAGATATTTTTACATGGTGATTCTTTGAAAACAAGGATGCTCATTTTAAATTTCAGGCCATAAAGTAAAATCAAATCCAAGTGTTCAAATACGGAAACGTGACCCTTCTGAAATACCCAATTCTGCCCAATTTTGTCAAAATGGCTTATTTCTGTCCAACCCCATCAGATGAATTTCAAAATGGCTGTACTAGAAACAATAGCAAAAATGTTTTGCTACAAAAGTAGCAATGACAAAAGTCTGGTTTCCTCTCCAGCCTCTCCAAAAAAAAAAAAATGATCCCGGCTGCCCAGTATAACACCTGCTGCTCACAATGAAAGCCCAAGCCAAGGAACTCATGCCCTTCCATCCAAATATCCAATCTACCCGCAGAGAATTCAAGCTGTCCAGCCACACACCAGCTGCTTGCTTAGTCACTGCAGAAGGCTCAGCGTCCACTCCCTCATCTCTCCTAATGTTTTTTTTTTTTTTCTTGTTTTCCCTCCCCTCTATCTCTTCTATGAAGCAAGTGTCATTAATGCACTTTCAGAATTCCCCATGAAACCCTGAACCAAGATCCAGGGTACTTCCAGCAAGGATCATCAAATTTTAGCCTTCCCTTTCATCCTCCCCTTCTTCTCCTAGTATGACACAAACCAATCATTTCTAAAATCTGAGGGAGAACCTGCAAGTTCCGCTCCGTGGTTAGGGTCAGCCATGATGTTTTAATTGGACCATTCATGGAATGGGGTGAGCTGAGACCTCACCTCACTCATCTACCTTTATCCCATTTTCCAATTGCAAGATGAGGGATGTCCCTCATGATCTCAAAAACTTAGGAAGTTCCATCATTTTCTTGCAGCTATAGTGCTTTCTCAATGCTTGGTTCATAGCAATACTTCTCTGTCTCTGCCTTGGCCTGAGTCATGACTTGCCTTACCTTATAGATGTGTTTTAAAAACAACACACACAAACCTTCAAAACACAAAGCATTGTCTCAGGAATGTGCATTTTTATTTCAAAGGCTCTTTGATTTTTATCAGTGATTGCTACTGGCCAGTGATTCTTAACATTTTAACTTTCAATGCAGCCTACTTAGGCAGTGGCACATACAAACCCAGATATTTACCATGCCCTCAGGATTAATCTTTATGATATAATGGATGATTCTGCGATATAAATAATTACTGCTCTCTGATCATGTTCTCAAGACATGGTGGCCTCCTAGCAGTTCTCATAAGGTATTGTCACACTTCCCTGTCTTCAGTCCCATCTGGGACATAGCTAAAGGGAGCTACAACCCAATATAGGGGTATCCCTTGAAATTCAACTCATAGGACAGCTGGGTCTGTGTACACTGAAGAGGCCCCTAGGCCTGGAACACCCTTACTCTAGTCCTAAGCAAGAATGTTCCTCCCACCTTTTGTATGGCAACTCTCAGAAAAGCCCTCTCTGACCATCTTAGTTATACCAACCTTTCCTCACTTTAGATACATTCTCTCTCAGCCCACTATTTAATTCTTAGCAGCAAAACAAAGCAGTGATTAAGTTAGTGGCAGATTTTGTTTTGTTTTTCATTTTATGGATGCACCTGCAACGTATGGAAATTTCCAGGCTAGGGGTAGAATCGGAGCTGCAGCTGATGGCCTAGGCCACAGGCACAGCCACACAGGATCTGAGCTGCATTTGTGACCTATGCCAGAGCTTGTGGCAACGCCAGATTCTTAACCCACTGAGTAAGGCCAGGGATTGAACCTGTATCCTCTGCATACCAGGCAGGTTCTTAACCTGCTGAGCCAACAACAGGAACTCCAAATTAGTAGCAGATTTTATTACTAACTCTGATTTTTCACCCTTCACTGTATCTATGCTTTTTTTCCCCTGTAACTTTCCAGTCTCTTCCTACCAATTGCCAGAGACCTTCTTGACAATCGTGTTGAGAAAGATTTCAAAGTTTCACCTGGACTCACTGAAAGACGGGCCGTCATTAATTGGCTATGCTTCTAATCCTCTATGGTATATCTGATGACATAACAGAAAGCTACAGAGAGAGAATCAGATCAGAGGAGTCGAGAAAGTAAGTATTTGTCATCAATCTCAGAACTTAGGAAACATCACTGGCCAGTAGCTTTGTCACAGATTTCTTGTTCTATGCCTCTTGTTTTCCTTTTCACTTTTCCAGAGTCTGTGCTCTGGAGACTACTGGCTATACTTGCTGTAGACAGGCATGTATGTTTCCCTTTACTAAGAACTGAGACTCCAGGGAGGGGAGAAATGGGAAGATCAGCATGAGGGACTAAATGCAGATGTTGGGCTGAAAGGAGCTAATTTTTTGCAAGGCTAACTCTGGAATTGGTTTAAAAAAGTCCATTGTTTTTCTCCTATAATTTGGGTTCATCAAAGGATTTCTCCTATGTGGGCTCCTCATTAAGGTTTGTTGATAATTTGCTTAAAAGCCTAAGAAAATGACTGGCATAGAAGTGTTGGCTTATAACTTTTTTCTTCTAATGCCCCACTCTTTCGACACCCACATGAAATCTATTGTTTATTCTCCAAGTCATTTAAACCTTCAGATACCATCAACTAGTTTGTTTTTACTTAATGTCTGTCTCTCATAGAAAATCTGTATCATTGGGGAATTCTGAGCTTCCAGTCTGGAGGTGCTACTGATTCCATCTCACTGAAGTGGCTTTTGTATATACTGATGGCAGCAGCTCTTACATATTTTTATTTCCTGAGAAAATTAGACATTATTTGACCAAGTATAGTGATAGAGTTGCAGAGGAAAAGAGGAGGGGAAAATTAAATCAAGAAAAGCCCTGCAACGCAAAGTTTTGAAACCACTGGCATGGTAAAGGATGATTTTATCCCTTTTCCCTCCAAACTTGCTTCTCCTCCTGTGTTCCTCACTTCAGTGAATATAGTCACTCTCTGCTTGGTTACCCTAGACATGGCCCACGAGTCATTCTTAATATCTCTTCTTCCTCAAACATCAGGTCCAATCAGTCACCAGATCAAGCCAATTCCATCCTTGTACTTGTCTCTCATTCTCCATTCTTACCCTCTGTATTAGGACCACCCCACCTTTCACCCACCAGCCTCCCATCTGGTGTCCCTGTTCCTAGCCATGCCTAACTCTAATCTAGCCTCCAAACAGCCAATGTGGTTTTCTAAAGAACAGTTCCCAATCAAGACCTTTGCCTAAATGTTTCATCCTTGCCACCGTTCTTAAAAGAAGATTAAGTGGTTGTCTTTGGCTCCCAAGATTACTTATCCTGTCTCTTTGCTGGCCACTTTCTCTACATAATTCAAAACTCTTTGGGTCCTCTGAATCCACCATGCTCTTTCCAAGATTTTGTTCACATTAGTCCCTTTCTCAGATATATTTCTCACTCACCTATCACCTGGTTAATTCCCACCAAGTCACGGCACAGGCTTCATATTATCATGGAAGTTTCCCCTGTTGCTCTAGGAAGGGTTAGGTGACTCTGGTACATGCCTTCTTGCAGATTTCCCTAAGGGGCTGGAGCTCTGACCACACTGCATTGATAATGACAATCTGATGTGTGTTCTCAGCTAGACTACAAGCTCTAGGACAGCAGCCTCTGTGCCTGGCTTGTTTACCGTTGTATCTACCCATCATCCAGCAAAATGTTTGGCACATTTTAGAAATTCAATAAATATTTGTTGAATTGAATACCCATGGGAGGTTGGAGGTCCATATCAATTTGCCTCATGTGCTGAGCACACACTTATAAACTGATCATCAGTTCAAGGAAATGTTAGAGCAAACATGCTGGTACAGAAATGCCTGGGTTTGAATTCCCATTTGTACCACTTACTAGTGTATGACCCTGAGCAAGTCACTTAGTTAACCTAAACCTCAGGTTCCTCATCTTAAAATTGGGAATAAAAATCCTATTTAACAGGGTTGTTAGAGATCAGGCATCCTTATAAAACACCCAATACTGTGTCTAGCCTAATAGCTGTTGGATAAATAATAGCCTTATTATTATCATAAATAGGAGAGCCAGTAGGATTGAATGTTGAATATGCAAAAGGAATTATAATTTATGAGACAGAAGGAAAGAAACTTAGGAAACCAGATAGGATGGGAGGATAGAGAAATGGCAATGTTGGTGTAGATCTTAATTTTGTGTTAAGCTTTGATATGAAGCGAAAATTCCTTTTGACTTTATTCTGTGTTGCTCAGATTCAGACATATATATGTATATCTGGAGGGCCTATTTAGTTTGGACTCTTTTTAGCTTGTGACAAAAGTACAACTCACAGGGCTTCAGCACTAAAATGAATTTCATGTAACTATAATATGGAAGCAACACGGCTTCAAGCAAATTTGAACCTGTGGCTCTAAACTGCTACCAAGAGCCCAGTTACTTTTATACCTATTGCCAAAACTATTGCCAGAGGCTCTCCAGGATACTTGCATCTGCCTTCATGTTCAGCAGGAAAAGAGCAAATCTTTCAGGAAAAGAGCAAATCTTTATCTGAGCATCAAGCCAGAGTCTCCACATATACTCTGATGGTTCCAGGAAAGGGCATATGACTCCAAATGTCTCAGTGACAGTTGATATTGAGAACCTTAAGTGTCCTTTAATCAATTCACTGTAGAGAGATATGATGTACTGATTTGCTTAAACTAATCTGGACCCACCAGTGACATTGGGATCTCATTAAACTACAAGGCTGAAAATAGGCGAGGAGAATTTTCCAAAAACCTTAGAAATAGTGTCACCATTAAAGAAAGGGAATGAATGCATGCCAGCAAATAATGGTGCTTGAAGTCAGGAAACATCTTTGGAAAAGATTTCATCTTCCAGGAGGGAGAAACCAAGCTTTAGAGCTTCTTCTAAGGACCACACCCAGTAGAAGGCAAGGATGGAGAGTAAGGACGATGTCCTCTTGCAGGAACATTAGAGGCTCTCCCTTAAAGGATGTCACAGTAATCATACCAAGAAGAAAACCAAGGATCTAGAAGGTTGTCCAAGTTGCCCTGAAAAAATCAGTGAAGGACTCAAGGCCAAAAATTCTGACTCCAAAATTATGTGCCTTGCAGAGTCCCTTAAACAGAGATCCTAGTTGAAAATAACCAAACTTCACAGCCCCCAGAAAACCTTTAGAACAATAGGCTCAAAAATAAATTGACAGGTTAAAATCTAAGCAATGTATATAGAACAGGTACAAGTCTGTTTAGTGTCTTCTAATCCAGTGCATTCCTAAGACCAAAGACAACAGTGGGATCTCATGAACCTGTAAGCTTCAAAACTGTCTTTCCATTAAATGCATAACTCTTCTTTTTGGTAGCATATGAATTTCTTATGTTTATTTTTAGGCATTCTGCACTGAGCTGCTTGCATTACGTCAATGTTTGCTGTGCTAACTTTGCATCTAAAGGTTATTCAACACACTGAGATATGAAAAAGCACTCACATTTTTACCTCGAAGAAACGGTACTTGGATTCTGCTGTATGTGCTAATGATGTTAAATGTCAAAAAATACTGGAAATATAAGAATTGGGATATGCTCTGCAGCTCTTGCCCTGGATGGCTTGTGCAGCTCAAGGATGCAAGGACATCATGGCTCAACACTCTGGTTTCAGCCCATCAGGTTTCAAAGGGGGATATAAATTGGAAGGTGGGCAAAGAAGTCAGTGACTGTTTATCAGGGTCTGCAGTTCACCCAGTACTAATCATCAGCAAAGGAAGCAGCAACAACTAAACGAATAACTGAGCAAACGCATGAGTGACACGATTGCTCTTGGCTAAATGTGCTGTGTGCTTGGATCTGTTCCATCTCCTTTAATGCTCATGTCAACCCTGCAAAGAGGATGTGATCTCACTTTTACAAACAAGGAATCCGGCAGTTGGTCAGGTCAAGTTATTAGCTACCATGTGACTTGTGCCATTCTCAAACTGGTGGTACTAGTAAAACTGAAGAGCCCATGGGTCTGCAGTGAGACCTCCAGGATCTCTCCCTGGTGGAAAGTCCCTCTGGTTGTCCTTGGATTTCCCCAGTGTTTCAAAGCTTAGACAAGATTCTGTTGTAACTGCTGTTTCAGTAAGGCAACAAATTGCTCATAAGTCAGAAGACAGACAAACCCACTCTCAATCTGCCTTATATAAAGGCTTTAGGAAAGTAATGATGAGTTGGGGAATGTTCTATGCTAGAGTTATGCATTTCAATCAATGCTTCACACACACACACACACACACACACACACACACACGAGGGTTGTATATTCTATCAAGGAAGGAGAGGGAGCACATTTGAAAAGAAACTTTTAAATTCCCTCTTTGTTTAGAATTCACACGGAGTTGCTTATGCGTCTACTTAGGAATAAAAGATGCTTGTATTTCAATGTCTCCAAAGAGAAAAGAATAAAGTGCTGTTTATTTCTAATGATAACAATGTGCTATTGGTATATTATAATTAAAATAAATTGTTGCTTTACAATTACCTTATAATTTAATAGTAATTCAATGTGACAAATATCATTATAACAAAGCCATATTTTGCATCTGTATGGCCAACCTATGACCATATATAGACGTGAGATTCAGTTCATGGGTTTTCTTTCCCATTTATAATTACAAAGTTATCAGGTAATCATGTAGATTGGGGTGTGCAAACTATGGCCCACAGGGCAAATCCAGCTGGCTATCTGTTTTTAGAGTTTAATTAGAAAATAGCTACATCCTTGTGTTTCTTTACTGTCTACGGATAATTTCATGCTATAATGGTGGCACTGGGGATCTGTGACAAGTACTGTATGGTCTACAGAGCTGCAAATATTTATTATATGGCCCTTTCAAAAAAAGTGGACATGGAGTTCCCACTCTGGCACAGTGGGTTAAGAATCCTACTGCAGCAATTTGCTTCAGTGGCATGAGTTTGATCCCCAGCCTGGTGCACTGGGTAAAGGATCTGGCATTGCTACAGCTGTGACTTACAGCTGGCATTGCTGCAGCTTAGACTCAATCCCTGGCCCAGGAACTTCCATATGCTTCAGGTGAAGCCATAAAAAAATTAAAAATAAAGTGGCCAGCTTCTGTCCTATATTATGTGTCAGTGTTTATTTACTTAGTCTTTATCTTGACAAGCATGCCTGGCAATAATTAGGCTGGCCTATCATAATATAAAAATGATAAAAAGTTATCCTACATCCATTGTTTTGATATATTTCCACCCTTCATTATATGTATTACAGGGCCTAATTATACCTTATTAGAAGAAATATTCTATTTCCCTTTACTCATAACTCTTGGAGACCTGATTTAGTTTAACTGACATTTATGAAACAACTACTATGTTCCAAATACAGAAAACTTTACTCTCAGATTTTTAACACTCCTTGTGAAGAAGAAACAAGTGATGTCTATGGTTGGGTAGTAGAACTTTCTGAAAACTCTTCAATGCTCTTTGAGAAAACAGGTCTATTAGATGGGTTGATAAATAAATATTTTCTCTCTTGTGCTATCCTGATCAATGAGGAGCAAAAGGGCAGAATATCATTTGACATCAAATGATGATAACCAGTGTGCCCTTCCAATGTCACTGCTACATTTTTTTTGATATGCTGACAATACATTGTTACCTTACAGCAATACCAAATAATTTTAACTCCTCTTCCACAAAGACTCCAATTAAAATCCAGTTGCTTTCAGATTAAGTACACCTTGATGGCAATTCCCTTATACCAAAAAATATAGCCTAAGATAATGGGCTGTGAGTACAGTTTCAATGCTATTAAGAGGTAGTTTAATAGTCTAGAGAAGTTCATTCTGAGTACATTTTCATTGCAGTGATAAACAGCATATAATGCCCTTCAATTATAGCTTTAATGTAAAAAATTGAAGTTATAGGACAATTTATCCCAACTAAATTGTAATTTCATTTTGGAGATGTTTCCCTTTTTATAAATAAAAAATCCACTTACCCATTCTATTGTTCTCAAGTTTGGTTTTGACAGAGAGATTGATTATAGGAAAAAAAGAATTACAGAATAAATCAATGGTACTACTATAAGTAAATTAGTGGTAGTTTGTTCAGGCCACCATGGTTGAAACACATCTCTCCACCTTGCTCTCAAAAAGCATTAGAAAATAGAATGCTAGTGATGATTGCAACTTTCAGTGGAATCTTGAATTCCAGCCTACAGTGTGCAATGAAACAAAGGAACACATAAGGAAAGCTCTTGAATCACAGGTTAAGGTTCATTTTTAGACTTCATTGGGATGGGTTTTATATATATATATGTCTACAAATTTTTATCAAAGAAACCATTAGCCAGATAAAGTAATGGAACACTCGTGGCACTCAAAAGCCAGTGATGATGTCTCTTAAAGGGTAGTAAACACTATATCTAGACTTCTGAAGTATCAATGAACTTTGTATGTTCGTATTTTATATAAATGAAATCAAACTTTCATGACCAGCTTTGTTAACTCACTATTATGTGTGCAAGAGTTACCCATGTTGTTGTATGTGTGTGTGTGTTTCATGCTAAAGGACACATCTTGATGTTTCCATGGATGAATATTTCTTACAGTTTTAATAATTATGAATTTATTTATTTTGAGTTAGTCAAAAGAACACAACAGGAACACAAAACCTATGATTTCAAGGAAGCTTTGAATAAAACCAGCCTTAAGAAGACAGTTGCAATCTTGTATATGAAGTATTCATCACAACTTTACTGGTAATAGCAGAATACTGAAAACAACTTGTCTTGGTCAGTGTGGGCTGATCACCCCCATGAACTCATCCAAAGCAAAGATGCCACCTCTAAGTACCATCACATTGGAACATGGAAATTTTTGGAGGATATACACATTCAATCCATAATACAACTTAAATATACTTAGGTGAGCAGATAGTTGGACAAACTCTGGCATATCCATACAATGAAATACTATTCAGTAATAAAAAGAATTGAATGATCGTTATATACAACAATCTACTTAAAAGGCATTATGCTTGGTAAAAAAGTGTTAATCATAAAAGATTACATATAGTATGAATTTATTTATGTAACATTCTCAAAACCATGTAGATTAACCGATTAGTGGTTGCCAGGGGAAAAGGTTGAGGGAGAGGGTAGTGGTAAGACAGTGGTGAGTACAAATACAAAGAAGTAACCGCTGTTTATCTAAACTTCAAACTTAAGTGCCTTGCATTTCAGTTGAAAACTTCATCCCCATTTTCTAACCCTCATACTGATCTGTCTAATTGATTTTCTGAATATAGCTCTCACTTTTATTTTAATTATTTTATCTATTTATTTTATTTTTTGTCTTTTCTAGGGCTGCACCTGTGGCATATGGAGGTTCCCAGGCTAAGGGTCTAATCAGAGCTGTAGCCACCTTCCTATGCCAGAGCCACAGCAATGCAGGATCCAAGCTGTGTTCTGCAATTAACACGACAGCTCACCTCAGCGAGCGAGGCCAGGTATCAAACCTGCAACCTCATGGTTCCCAGTCAGACTCGTTAACCACTGAGCCACAACAGAAACTCCAGCTCTCATTTTTTAAAAAAATTTATTTTATTCAAGTATAGTTGATTCACAATGTTGTATGAAGTAGTACTGTACAGCAAATGATTCAGATATATATGCACTTATAGGTAAGTGTATATGTATGAATATATACTTTTTCATATTCTTTTCCATTATGGTTCTCACAGGATATTGAATATAGTTCCCTGTGCAATACAGTAGGGAACTTATTTTTTTTTCTGTTCTATATGTAATAGTTTGCACCTGCTAATCCCAAACTTCCAATCTGCTACCCACTACCCACCCCCATTGACAACCACAAACCTGTTCTCTATATCTGTGTAGCACTCACTTCTTTTGATCATTGGAATCTTTACCACATTGCTCTTTGGAATTCACAGTTGGACACCATCAAAGACTCCAAAATCTTCAATCTCTTCTCATTTATCCTGTGTTTCAAACTGAAACCAGGTTCTCTCCTGGGAACACCACTTCTCCTGAATCATTTTCTTTCCCACCTCTTGTTTACCATCAGGCTGGTTGAGAGATAGGCATCCTCTTTTTTTTTTTTTTTTGTCTTTTTGCCATTTCTTGGGCCGCTCCCGTGGCATATGGAGGTTCCCAGGCTAGGGGTTGAATCGGAGCTGTAGCCCCTAACCCACTGAGCAAGGGCAGGGACCGAACCCGCAACCTCATGGTTCCTAGTCGGATTTGTTAACCACTGCACCACGACGGGAACTCCAGGCATCCTCTTTAATTCTCTTACCACATTAAGATAATTATGATTCTTCTAACCTCCTCCCAGCACTCTCCAGCTCTGACTCCTTTGTCACCATATTACACAACAGATTTTTCCTTCTTTCCCAAGGCATCTAGGGATAGTGGGTCATATCCTTCCAGTCCTTTGAAGATTTTAGTTCTTTGCACAGTGTTACTTACTCCTATCATAATTCTTGTTATTTCAATATCCATGCAAATAATAATTCCCAAACTCTGTTTTATTATTTTCTTAAACTATTTACACTACCTTCAGCATCCCCTCAAAATCATGCATGCCTTAAACTTGTAGATGCCAGAACTTATGATCTCATCTTCATTCACCCCTCTCTGTCCATTTTCAATCTTCCCATTTACATTTTCCCCTAACATTCCAACTCAATATAGGTGTCTACAATCTGTTGAACCTATCTTTGAAGTTGCCTCTTAACTCTTTACATCCTCACTTCATTTCTTTTTTAAAAATTTATTTTATTGAAGTATAGTTGACTCACGATGTTGTGTTAATTTCTTCTGTACAGCAAAGTGATTCATATATATATATATATATACATATATATATTTTCTTTTCCATATTATTTTTCCATTACGGTTTATCACAAGGTACTGAATATAGTTCCCTGTGCTATACAGTATGACCTTGCTGTTTATCCATCCTATATGTAATAGTTTGCCTTAGCTAATTCCAAACTCCGAATAGTGCCCTTCCCACCCTCATCGCTCTTGGCAACCACAAGTCTGTTCTCTATATCTGACCCCTCACTTCACTTCTTATCCAAGTAAAACTGTAGCCAATCATTATAATCTCTTCTTTGTATACATCCTCCTTTCCTTTGCATTCTGTCTCTCCTCTCTCCTCTCTCTCCCCTTCTCCTACTCACTTGAAAAATGCAACTCTAGTCAAATCCAACCCTCCTCTTATCCTCACCTGCACCCATGAAACTAAATGAAGCTGGAAATAAACACAGGACTGCTGACTTGCTTCACTTTAAATTCCTGTTCAGTCTCCACAAGAGAGCCTTTAATGTGACTGGACAATCATAGTGTGTTTCCTCAGTCCACTCACTCTCTTGATTTCCTAGGTGACAATTTTGTACCTCTTTTCTTTTCCTCAAATATCAAATAGTTCCTTCCTTGTTCTCCTTCTCGGTTTACTGAGGAAATAGGGGCAATTGGATGAGAAGCTCCAGGAGTTCTCACACCCACACCGTCTACCTCCCTGCACCTTGTCAGGTAAGGTTGCCCTCTTTCCTTTTGCTACATGAGCATCCCTTCTGCCAGGAAAGGCCATCCCTGCCTTGTGCATTTGATCTTGTCTTTTTTTTCAGTCACTCAAAAAAAATTCCTCTAGAAAATTCCTCTATGCTCAAGCAGCAACTCCTATCTACTGAGTCTTTTTAATCAGCATATAAATATCTAAAGGAAAAATCTGTCTCTTAACCCAGTTCCGATTCCATCCACTACCTTATTTTTTCCCTTTTCTTTACAGCCAAACAAGGGTCTATACTCACAATCCCCATTTCCTTTCCTCACGGTCTCTTCCAACCTCTAGACATATTTCATTCTCACCACTAGAGGAAAACAAAGCTCTTATCAAGGTCATGAATGACCTTCATCTTCTAAACCCAGTGGTCAGACCCCAGTCTTTATTTTTCACTTGATCCATTAGCAGTATTTATTCTATCTATTCCCTCCCTTCTTCCTGAAGCATGTCCTTGCCATAGCTTTCATGTGGTTTTCCTTCCACCTCACTAGCCACAAAGCGTCCATTTCCTTTTGTAGATCTTTCCCATTCATCCAAACTTGGAAGATTGGAGAGCCTCAAGTTCAGCCTTGGAGCACTTCTCTCATTGCTAAGGGTTCTCATCTGACAAGGGTCTGATAACTACCAAATTTCTATCTCTAGCCAGACCTCTCCACTGAAGTCCAAATTCATTATATCTGAGGCCCTTCTCAGATTACTACTTGGAGAGCTAATAATCATTGTAAATTCAACACGTGGAAAACTTAGCTCCTGATGAGCCTACCGATTCCCCTTTAAAAATCCAGTCCTCCCACACTTGTTTCCTAAGACACAAAATCTTGGAGTTATGCCTGATTCTTTTTCTCTCTACCACGCCATTGATCGACCAGCAAATCTTGTGGACTCCACTTTCAGGATATATTGACTATCCGATGGATGGTTCATATATTCTTACCAACTTTACTGCCAATGATCTCACCTGGATTATTAGGATGCTCAATCAAGCAACTAGAGTGATATCAGTAAAAAGTAATTTTAGGCATGTCCATCCTCTCAACACCCTCCAGTGTTCCCAGTCTTATTCCAGAAAAGGCTGAAGTCTTCACTATATACAAGGTCTGTCTCCACCCTCCTGCCTCAGGGCTTTTAGATTTGCAATATCCTCTGCCTGAAATGTTCTTCCCCTACATATCCACAAACTCCCTTGCACCCTTCAGATGTTTTTGCAAATGTCTCCTTTGTGAAGGCTTCCTTGATGGCCTTATTTAAATAGTCATTGAGTCCTACCATACTTGCCACCCTCCTTGCCTGGATGCAGTAGTTCTCTATTTCTCACTTCTCACCCCTTACACTGTATATTTAACAAACCTGTTTCATTTATTATTTATTTCCTGTCCATAGAGGCAGGATTTTTGTCTATTTCCCAGCTCTCCATGCACTGATACATTTCTAGACCCTTAGAGAATGGTTTTGTTAATCAAAATCCATGTTATTATTTTCTTCTTATAGTAAGAAGATAATATTTTCCAGAATCCCCTGGTTGTTAGATTGGAGTCATGTGACTGATTTATAATCAATAGAAATGTGGGCAGGAGTGTATTAAACCACCTTGGTCCATTGAACTTTCATGAGTGATCTTCATCTCTCTTTCTGTTCAGCAAACTCGGAGGTCATTTATTGCAGATGGTAGTACCTTAAAGTAGAAGAAGCATGGGTCTCAGAATGATCAGCACTGGACTGTGACACATCAAGAAGTAAATCCTTGCACTAAGCCACTGATATTTTAGAACTGTTTAAAGAATTAAAACACCATACAGCACTCAATACATATTTGTGAATTAACCAATTTAAATGTTATATTATTTTTAAACAAACTCTCCTTCAAAGACATAACACTATCCCCTAACGTAGCAAACAAAATACAATGAGCACAGTTTAATCATTAGTGTCAAATATTGTTCTACACTACACAACAAGCCCTGCAAATATTTGGCAATGTGCACTGCTCTTTCTATTTTTCAAAACCTGTTCTTCTCATCATGGTTTCTTTCTTTCCTTTTTTCCAACCTTACTTTTTTTCCTCCCCAGTACATTGACTTCTTGGTGTTTTATTGTTGGTTCTCATATCTAATCTTAGATGTAAGAATGTTCACGTCTACTCATTTTTTTTTTCCATCTAATTTTCCCCTCACTTTTTGTTGCATAGTTTTTGCTTTTTAGCTGATATTGGCAAGGCTTGGGTTTAGCAGCCACCATTGAATAAGAGTATTTTCTAGTTTATAAACCATCCATCATAAAATATCTTCTTTGTGGGCTCTTGGCTTGGTTCAGCTTTTGCCATGAATACGTGCATAAATACTCACAAAAAAAGCCTTTTCAAATTCTTTTGAAACTTGAATCTGTCAGGCAAACAATCACCAAATACAGGTAATAAAATAATACTAACAAATTCTGGACAAATCTTTTTTCCCTACATTTTCTCTGGATTCACTGTTTCTAGTGTTCCTGTTTATAAAAATTGCCTTTCTTTTTTCATATTTCCAAATTTACTGGTGAACTAAAACAATCTTTTGAAGACTAGAGGAAATGATATCCCTGGTGGTAACACTTGAGATTATTTTCAAACACAACCTTTTAAAAACGGTTTTAATCTAATCAAAATGTAGTTATAGCCTGGAATTAAAATATGCAAGAAGTAGGTTTCTTAATGGTTTATTTCAATGGGATGTGAAGTTAGAATTGTTAAGAAATGCAAAATGCTAATTAACTAGAGTTAGAAAGCTGGGGATAAAATAAAATAACCTGACATGAACTCTTGTTCAACCTTCCTTATTAGAAGTTCTCAGAGGCCAGTTGACTGGATGATACAAAGCTCTGAGATCATGGCCATTGAGATGCCTGGGGGTTGTTCCACTTAGTTACTCCACCAACCAGCAGGGGGAGACACAGAATGCTCCTTGTAACACGAGGGATCACTTTATACCCTGGAACCTGATCAGTTCTTTCTTTGTCCATAACAAGAAGAACAAGTAGGTCCAGTCTGACAAATCTCACCCCCAGAAGTTTTTGGCTTCTTGAATTACAGTTGATTTTGAATTCAAGTGACTCATGAGAAGGAGGCACATGTGTGTATGTGTTGATTTGCAGATACTAGATTATATCAGTTTTTTTAAATATAAGTTTGGGCCTATGGCTCCAAAACATTGATAACTCTGAGGAAATCCAGCTATTAAAAAATTAAACTTGACTCTATCACCTAATCACTACATCCAATCATCTTATCCCAAGAGTCAACTTTATAGGAGCTAAAAATAATCAACTCTACTTGTGACAAACTATATTGAAATTTTAAACTGTCTTGGCAGTTTGAAAGTCCACGCTTCATATTTGATCTCTCGGGAGCCAGCTAACTGTGTTTTTATCTATCCATCACTTCAGGTCAACACACACCTGGGGTAGGAAGACCTCCCAAAGAAGATATATGACAGCTTCTAAGGTAAGTTACCAGAGATAAAAGAAGGACATGGCACTTGTCCTTTGGGTAGGTATACATTTAACAAATAATTGCTGGACAATGTGATCCATGCCATACAAAAAATGTGAATGAGGGACTGAAGTAGCTTAGAGGTAAGAATAATTCACTTCATTTGGAGTAAGATATTAAGGTAGGCTTCATAAAGAGAAATAATGCCTAAGTATGGGTTTAAAGAATAATGAAGAAAGGAGAGTGGATTTTGATAAAAAGGGAACAGAATGTGAAAAGGCATAAAATAGAACCTTTTATTTGAGAAATTCTCCTCTGTTTGGGTGCGGGAAAATAATATGGAAAGGGGGGTATACAAGATAAAGTTGGCAGGCATGAACAAGTAGTGGAGAACCTCACACTAGGGAAGAGGCTCCAGGGTGAACCAGGAGTTCAAGCCTCCTCATTACCAATGACTGTTCAAAATCAGATGGTGATTCAGGCTCCATCAACCTGCTAACATAAAGTGTGTGTTGTAAAGGAGACTGAAGAAGTGGAAATATAGGTTAAAACTCAGCACCCCAAAGGACAAAAACTCATGCCTCATTCCTTCAGGAAGATCATCTTCAAAATATTAGCAGAAGAAGAGTAGAAGTAGCACAGGTTCTCAAAAATTAAATGATATATTCAAAGATAATTTCAACATCAAAATCATCTTGATTCTAAACAGTTTTTCTTTCTTCAGGATTTAATTTTAAGGATGAAATAGCAGTTCCTGGAAAAGCCTCAGAAGAGTTCCTTGACAGGTATACATCTGAGTTCTTAAGATAAGAATAAATAGAGAACTTAGGACGAATATACTTATTTTGCTTTTCCCATTTTGATTTCCTTGATTAATAATTTTATCTAATCTTCTACTGATTTTATAGAACATTGAGTAAGGATGATGACTTTGAAGAGCTAAATTCCTGCTTGTGCTCTATAAAGAGAACTGGGTTATTGCTTTTTTAACCTATATGGGAAAAGAATCTGAAAAAGAATGGAAAGAAATATGTGTGTGTATATATATATATGTAGATAGATCTATATATATATCACTGATTCACTTTGCTGTACACCAGAAACTAACAAAACATTGTAAGTCAGCTATACACCAATAAAATTCAATTAAAAAATAAGGTAGGAGATATCTTGATCATCCACAAAAGAGTGCCATATTATTGCTTTTTCACATCTTTTAAAAAAATAAAGATTGAATGTACCAAAATCCCCACCCAAATCTCACTTAACACCCCTTTCTAAAAGGAAAATAAAACCCTTAAATGTTTACACAAAACCTAATTATGAGTTTGCAAGCATTTTACATGGTTGAAAATGCATGGTCTTGAGGGGTAAGAAGTGGAATAAGAAGTAAATACGTTATGTTCACCAAATGAAGCAGAAATCACCAAAGTCTTGGTCATAACAAAGAGTGCTTACAGGTAATTTTGATAGGTCTCAGGTTTTAACAGTAGAAAAGGAGCAAAGAAATAAAAAGAAGAGGCATGAAGGAAAGAGGAGAAAGAGAGGAAAGTTGTTAACTTTCTTAAAGTGGTTAAATGAGACCATGCTCTTGAAGTCAAGGTAAAATGTCTGCAGAAATACACTGATCAATAAATGTTAGTTCTATTGGTTTCGCCAGCTCTATCGTAGAACTGTAAAGATTATCCTAAAGAGAGGAACTCAAATTCATGATATCGTTCTGCAGATTATTTGGTCTTTAAAAATCTAGTCTTGTGGTGTTGCTGTTGTGGCTCAGTGGGTTAAGAAGCCAATATAGTATCCATGAGGATGTGGGTTCAATCTCTGGCCTTGTTCAGTGGGTTAAGGATTATGCATTGCTGCAAGCTGTGACATAGGTTGCAGATGTGGCTCAGATCTGGTGTTGCTGTGGCTGTGGCAACCCAGCTGCAGTTCCCAGCCCAGGAACTTCCACATGCCCCAGGTGCGACCCTAAGGAAAAAAAATAATCCAGTCTTGCAACTGAGTCTCAGAAGTTGAGTAGCCACTATATTGTCATAATGAAACCAGCAGTGAATAATTCTTCATAGAGCTTACAATCTAAAAGAAAAATGACTTAACAATGATAAGACCACAAAGAAACCTCTACAATAAGAAGCATGGGATAGGATGGGATCACATAACAGGAAGACCCAAACTTCTCTGTCTGGGGTGTCAAGGAAACATCCAGGAAGACCTGGTCAGAGGCTAAGACATGAAGAACAAAAAGGAGCCATTTGGGCAAAAGGGGAGTTCACGCTGGAGAAGTTAAGAGGAATGGTAAACTCAGATTTTGGTAAGTACAAAGTAGCTGGAGCATGGATATCAGGTGCCTTCTTCAGCCTTTTGAATCCTGAGCAAGAAAGGCCAGAGCCGCTTAGTCCTTTCCCTTCATGTGATTCTTTTTTCTCCTTTTTTACCAAGCAACTTTCAATAATAAAAACAGTACCAGTAAAACAGTCACATTTCCTAATTCCTACCTAGTTAGAAAGCGTCAAATGAGACAATTCTAGAATATGTACCATTCTACATTCTGCACCCAAACACTCAAGGGACAAAAATAAAATAAAAATAAAATAAAAACAAAAATCCCACACTGGTAATGTCAATGCGTTCAAACTGTGTGGGTGAAAATTGTATGATTTCCTGGCTTAGAGCAAACAAAGACCACCTTTCTATGCCTTATCCTCTCATCTTCTCTTTTTTTTTTACCAGCTCTCTGCAGCCCATCCTGTATGTGGCAAAGGAGGAAGGACCAGTCCTCATTTTTTCTACAGATTATAGGTACTGTGGAAATGCAGAAACAGTCCACATTCCGAAGGATGACCATCAAGGAGCCCTCATTAATGAAAAGGAATTCCAGACATTCCTCCCACACTCAAGCAATTTCTTTGGAATGTTTTGTCCGTGTATTTTTCTCACTTCTTCTGAATTCTAGATCCAATCTACTTTTATACTCTTTAGTTTTGCTCCTAGTTTGACCTCCACTCTTACCCTTTGGAGTTCCTTATCTTGTTCTTTGAAGATCCTCACCATCCTGCTTAACTTCCAGGTGACTCAGCTACTACGTCGAGGCAATGGGCCCAGATCCTTCAAACAGTGTGTATCTCTCTGTAGGCCACGTCAATCTGTTCAATAACTGCTGATATTCTTGATTGATAGCTATGGTCAGAAAAAACTAGAAACCATTTAATTATCCTATTTGACCATCCTCAGATTCCTGACTTCCAGTCTTCAGGTCTGAAAAATAGTAATAGAAGGCATGAGACAGAAAAAATGTCTTCTCAAGAGAAGATAGTGAAGATAGTAGGTAAAATATAAATCAACAGATTATGGAATCCTATAAGTCAGAGGTTGGCAAACTTATTTCTGTGAAAGGCCAAATAGTAAACATTTTCAGCTTTGTAAGCCATATGTATAATCTTTATTAAAACTATTCACTTCTGGAGTTCTGGTCATGGCTCAGTGGTTAAGGAATTTGACTAGGAACCATGAGGTTGCAGGTTCAGTCCCTGGCCTTGCTCAGTGGGTTAAGGATCCGGTGTTGCCATGAGCTATGGTATAGGTTACAGACACTGCTCTGATGCTGCGTTGCTGTGGCTCTGGTGTAGGCCAGTGGCTACAGCTCTGATTCGACCCCTAGCCTGGGAACCTCCATGTGCCATGGAAGTGGCCCTAGAAAAGGCAAAAAGAAAAAAAAAATTCACTTCTGCCATTATACCATGAAAGCAGCTGTAGAGAATAGGTACATAAATGAATACCATTGTGTTAATAAAACTTTATTTACCAAAGCAAGAAGTGGGCCAGATTCAGCCCATGGTTTGTAGTTCGCCAATCCTTGCTAAAAAGTACTATTATATTCAACACATTTTGCTTTGGGGTGGTTAACCTGTGTTTAGAAAGTTCACACCCCAGCAGCCAATAGAGGCTGATTCTGCTGCTCTTGCATTGCTAAGGTTGACTTCAGAGAGACCTTCAGGAAAGAGTACAAGCAATCTGTATTAGGGTAAACTGATCCATATAGTGTGTTTTTAATAATAGCATTTGTAATACCGGGCATCAGAGAGAACTACTTTTAATGATCAAATGATGACAATTGTGATTTAAACTTTATTTAGCCCATATTTTAGTCTGACATATCCCATTGATATCCACATTGGCATTGAGGCCATATGTCATTTACCAGTAACTTTGAAAGAACCATTGTGTCTTTTCATGTAAACCTTGCTAAGTTCATGGATCACTGACCTGATTCAGGTGATGCTTAGCATATCAATTCACACCCAAATACACACAATAAGCCCCATCCTCTCAATTTCCTTCTGAGATTTTATTTATAAAGCGACTCATGAGCATGCATGCACCAATTTCAAACCAAGGTAGCCTGACCATTTTGATTTTTTTCCCTGTCAAGATGCCAAAAGCATTTAGCGCACTTTTCCAATGTCCCACTTGCCAAATTTCTATTTTAATATCAAAGCTGTTAGAAGCCAAAGACAAAGCACAAAGCCCTCTCAGCCAGTCAACTCCTATTGTTCTGTTTTACACTGGTTAAAAAAATAAATAAATGAATGGCGAAACAGATTGTTTTTGAAACTGATAACACAATTTGTTCTCCTGCTTCATATGTTAGATTTCCGCCTGCAGCAAATATTTACAGCAGAATTTTAACCCTCTCAAAATCAGCCTGGTTATGTAAAGGCTGTGACTGTTTTTCATAACATATCCTTGACAATGGGGCTTTAAGAAGGAAAAAGTAGTGACCTCAGACACAGTCCTGTGTGCATGGTCAATGTTTAGTTACAAGGAGATGTGCAGATAGAAAATGTAGCCAAAACCTTGTTGTCAATTATTTAGCATTCCCATAAACCATTAGATGGTCAAAAATATCTTTAATTGATTCCATCGCTACCTATGCTACTTATTATTTATTACTATAACAAACTTCTCCATGGGAACAGCTAATTGTACCTCCCTGGTGGCCACTTCAAGTGGAATAAGCCGTGCACAGTGCAGCCTAAGATACGCTGAAAGGTCTTCAGCTTTGGGGATTTGATTAAAACTGTATGACATGAACACATCAGCAACCATTGCCAAAACAAAACACTAATTTAAAAAATCCTTCTGCTTTACTGCTTAACACAATTGAAAGGAGCTTTGTGTGCATGTGTGTGTGTGTTGTGTGTGTGTGTGTATGTGTGTGAGAGAAAGAGAGAGAGTGAGAGAGACATGGGGAGTGGTAGCAGGAGAGGGGGTTGCATATGCTATCTCCTTTGTAGACAACCACTTTTCTTGGAAATAATGTGGCCTCCTGTGACATTCTAAGGCACAAGAAAAGGGCAATCCTGCTGGCTGCCTTGTGGGGACAAGCAAAATCTCTGACCTAGTGATAAGACTGTAAACTATTGTACCAGAAAATGAGTAGTACAAGAAGCATACATCTTGCCCAACCTCCCCTAAGTGTGCACAGGCGTGCGCGCACACACACACACACACACACACACACACACCTTTAAAAGAAGCATAATTGTTAATCTGCTCCTTAGTAGAAAAGACAGATGTTATGGAAATAGTAAGCCACACTCTGCTAAGAGTGTTCTGTGGCAAGAGATTCCATAGGCAGCACACTCTACACGGGAAGATTTAGACAATTAAGCAACCGTTGTGAGGCATGCAGATGAATAACACATGCTAAATTAAATCAATACCAAACACTGTGTTGGAAATAGGTTAATTGTTTATTTTAAACTTCATGGAAAAAAAAAGTAAGCAACAGTAGAATTTGTCAACTACTAGAAGAAGCTACTGGCCTAGATTTACCATAGGTCAGGGAACAGAGTGCCCCATGAGGTGATCTCTATGGGCCTTTTAACAGCATTGTTTCTCCACCTAGGCAGAAATGCAGATCCATTTGAAAGAAGGTGGTGGATGAGTGTCAAATTTAGAAAACTGTAAAAACTAATACACTGAACTATTGTACCCAGGTTGAGGGGTACATTATGGATACCCAGGCTGAGCCTAAGCCCCTAAATGAACCTTGTGTCCCAGTTGACCATACTTTCCCAGGTAGATGTGGAACAATAGTGCAGAAGGCCTTTGTTCTTTCTTATCTGAATTAGTTGATTAGCTAAGCGTCTCTACAGTATTATGGGAGTGAATTAAAAGCAACAGTTGTCAAGAGATAGTTTTATGTCATTTCAAGGAGTTATGAATTTTAAGTACTTTAATGTACTCAGGAGCCAACAGCTGATACATTTCTTTAATGTAATGTAATGATGTAATGTTTATGTGTAGAGAATAATGAAATGCCAAGACTGGTGTTAAAACAATGAGGGAGCAACAGGGCTATCACCTGGGTATTTGCGTACCAATACAAATTCTCAATAACCCCAAATACTAATTTTTGCATTTGGGAGAAACAGAGAAGAGAAGGAAGACTCTCTGATTGAGTATCTGCAGACCACTACCCTGCCAGATACTTAATCCTTAATCCTCTCTGCAGGTCTGTGAGAGGGATATATTAGTCCCATTTTACAGGTGGGAAACCGAGGTTCCAAAAGGTTAAATGACTTGTCCAAGATCACACTCTGGAGTTAGGCCACAAAACCTACATCTGGCTAACCTCAAACTCCAAGATCGTTCCATTACCATAGCAAACTTCAGTCCCTGCAAGCATCTGAGGTTGCAGCTCTGAGCCTGTCTTCTGCTCATCCACATGCTGTGATACTGCGTTAGCTACAGCAAGACCCTCTTCTCTAAAGTGACTCCAAGGTAAGTGAATATGTGTCCTATACACCCATCTCCTTACTTTATTATCAAGTTAATTTGGCCAAATTGAAACATTGAGATTGGACTCCCTAAACACTTATATATAAATTTTTATTTCTTTCTATATGTTTTTAGATTTACACCCCTTCTACTCACAAATCTATTAGAGTTGCTTTTTATACTATATATTCTATTACTAGTTATAATATTTGGTTCATTGAAAAAAGTCAGGTAAGGTAGGAAAATGTATAAATAAAAGATATATATCTTAATCATTCCATTTTACCTTAAATCTATAAATATATATCCATTCACTAATATTTGGATGCAGGATAAAATCTATTTCTTCGAATACATGGTCACACTCATAACCCACCACTGTCGGCAATTTCCTTAAAATAAAAGGGGAGTTTAAAAATATTTTCAAAGCAATCAGAATGTAGAGCCCTTCTAGAGAACTGCTTTTTCTCCCTCAGCTTTTCCACTTACCTCTCTTATGCCTAATTCTACATCTTATTTTTAGCAACTTATTGAATCTTCCCAAACCATACAACTTTGTTCTTTTATACATAATTCTATTCCTTCTTGCACTAATATTTTTAAGTTCATATAATTTTTCATTAAAATTGGTATTATAATCATTGCTACAATACACTGGCATAGACTACCTTGGGGTCAAATATAATTGCCTCCTAGTAAACATGCAGCTCAACTGGTGGGAATATGACAGGCTCATAAGAAAGGACATCACCCACCTTTTCTTCCAGACTGAGTGCAGTACACTGGTTAAGGGGTCATGAGTATCCATTACAAAATAATCATGAATAAAATAGGATGATTTGGACTAAAGGCATAAGTGTGGACTAAAGGCATAAAGCACAGCTGAGATGACCTACTAATTGGAACTGGGCCTTGAGTGCCCTGGCAGTCAAGTGGAAAAGGGAAACATGCTGTATTCCTGTTAGAGTTCACCTCTGCTGACCCATGATGACAAGAACCTCCTGCAGACTCAGCCCCACCGTGGTTCTGGGCCAATGAGGACTGGGTTTGAAGATACCTTATGGATGTGCTCACCACCAGCAAATGGGGTGGAGACAGAGGTCCTTGTGGAGTTACTGTTACATCATCTTTCAGATTCCTTATTAGTAGCACAAATTATAGCATTTGCCTGTGGTCCTCACATTAAGTGTCCACACACCAGGCTATCTTTATGGGTATCATTTATCCTATGTCTCCTTTGTTCTTGAGAAAGGAGGGGATGAGGGTGGGGAAGTGGAAGGGCACCTGTTTTCTTACCTCTACCCTGTGGTGTTCTGGCTTGATTTTATATTATCCTTTCCCCATCAGCAAGTCTCCTGATATAACATCAAATTATGTCATGGCACTTGAGAAAGATATGGAATATATGTTCTTCTCTGCAAAGATAAACTTTTTTTAGAACTCAGGAAGGTATTTGTCACATGGATCCCTGTCTACATTTTCTACTATTATGTAAGATAAATATTTTTTATTTCAATATATTCAACTTGGATTTTGGGCCAAAAAATCAGAAATCAATGGTACTTCTATCCTTGAAAAAGATTCAGGATTCCATTAATTGTTGTAAATCTCAAAAATAAAATTTTACACATAGGAAATATAAGGTTAGATTGTTATTGTCCTTCCTTAGTTTCATTTTCTCACAGTTTATACATATTCCTTAAGCCATTTAAAAGCAAAGATACAGGGAATTCCCTGGTGCCTTGGTGGTTAAGGATCCAGTGTTCTCACTGCTATGGCTCAGGTCACTGCTATGGCTCATGTTTAATCCCTGGCCCCGGAAACATCCACATGCCAAGAGCATGACCAAAAAAAAAAAGTTACAGGTTTTGGAATTATAGAACTTTAAAGCTGGAGAGGACTTCAAAGGTCATCTCATCCCATCTTGTCACTGACCAATGAGAAATCACACCCTGTGATACTAAGAAGGTGAGTGAGACAGGATAATAAGGAGACCTTCCAAGCCTCATGTGTCCTCCTGCCAATATACTCCCAGTACCATGTTTTTGGAGGCCCCGAAGACTAAACTTGTAAATGACTAGAATGGGAAGCAGATTCCTGATGAGTATTAGAAGAGATGTTTTACAAACAGATCTGATTTGTGTTAACTCCTTACAAGAGGGCCTGACACATATTAAGTGTCATTTAAGAATTAGCAATTATGGTTAACTTGCATCCCCTGCAACTGTGCCTGCTCAGAGCTGTGTGATCCCTTGGCAGGGGTATAACAGAGGAGATTTATGCATCAGAGAAGCATTTGGAGTCAATACCATTCCAAACACAAGATATTCTGTGATGTTATTCCAGAGTGCCAGAGATATTTTTGCTGTTGTGTATCTTACTTTTAGAACGAGGTCAAAATATTCTTTCAAAGACCCTGCTCTTCCCATTTCTGTATATATGTATATCTAAAAGCATCCCTCATATTTATAATATAGAAATTCAATATTCTATATATAAATTAAACACTATAAATAACAATGTATACTATTTAATTTATATATAGAATATTGAATTTCTACATTATAAATATGAAGGATGCTTTTAGATGTTTTCTTTCTCTGTATTCAGTTTCTTTTTTCTGTTTTCTCTCCCCCAGTTCCTGTCTTCCAACTCCCAAGATTCCATGCCTCAGTCAATGACAATGATCATCCAGTTTTACAAGACGGAAACTTGGAAAATATTCTGGATTGCTAATTTTACCTTCCTGTCATTTCAAATTCACTAGCATATCCTCCTGATCCTACTTCCAATATCCCTCTGTGTCTTCCTGCTCCTGTCCATCTCCATGGCCACCACTCTAACCACCTCCTACCACCATATTTTCCCTAGACTTTCCCAACAATTTCTAACCAAGCACAAGTTTCCTGGTTTTCATTCTTGCCCGCCCACCCCTACTCTATTCCATTGCAGCAGTCAAAATGACAGTCTTAAAAACTAAATCAGATCAGGTCTCTTTTCTGCTTAGAAAATCTCCTAGCTCTCTCCTGCCTTGAGGTCTTTATGTTCTGCTATTTTACCAAAGTGATTTTTATACTCTTCACATGGATAATTCTTTTCATCATCCAGATTTCAGACTAGATGTCACCCCAAAGGGGCCTTTACCAGCCATCCTCTCAAAAACCAGTCCCCCCATTATAATCTCTCTCATGTTTGCTTCCTTCATAGTGTCCGTCATAGTTGGTAATTATTTTGTTTGTTTTCAATCTGTCTATTCTACTAGAAAATTTAAGGTACATGAGAGAGGGGCTATATTTGTCTCATTCATCTCCTTATCCCCATAGCATATAATGAGCTCTCCATAAAAATTGACTGAATGGCTAAATAAATAAATGAATGAAGTGGGTCAGTTGTCATAAACACTTGGGGCTACTTTTAAGGGGTTACCAATAAACAGAAATGGAAACTGAAAAACATATCATGTGTTAACACACACTGAAGTTTCTGGCTTCCTTGTCTGAGGGACAGTGGCTTACTCATTTCAGGATGGTGTCTGAAACAGGTCACAGGTTTGGGAACCACCTGCTCCGTAAATGAATGAGGAGATGAGTGATGGGACTTAAAGCTAAAAGACAAATTGTAGAAACTTTGCCGTTTGGATGGAGAACTGTGTGCAAACACGTGGAGCTTGTTTTGCAATTAACGGTATTATTGAGGATGTTATTACTCAGCTAGTGATGAAGAGTTCTTTTATTATAATTCATTGTTTAATACACAGAGAACAGGAGTCAGGCTTCTCTTTGTCATTTTGTAACCTATTATGCCAGTGCATTCTTTCCTGATTGTGAGCAGCTCTCTCAACTGCTGGGAATCTTTTAAAGTGTGGTCACTAACACTACAATATGATGAGTAATGAACCTAATACTACTAAAAACAAGAATGCTACTACCATTATTGTCACTAACAGGAATAGTAGCCAGTTAATACTATAAGCTTACAACCCGGAAATGGTTTTCTGATTTTATTACATTGAACTATGTTCACAGTTGTTATGGAAATAAGACCACAGACTCAGATTTTTTCCTCATATAGACTCTTAATCCAGGAAGAAAGAAGTCTGACCAGCAACCAAAAGCAGAGTTATCACACCTCAGTTCTTAACACATTCAGCTTTAGGGAATCTCTTTTATTATGAGTAACCCCCTAAATCTCTAACAGACAACTGTTGTAGAATTCATTTAGGAAACCACTGAAAAGAGAGGATTTTGTACTCAAACACACATCACAAGATTGAAGACAAACATTTAAAAAGCACTTCCTGTGCATTTGGAATCATGTAACATCTTCACAAGCAAGGTAAAATTTTCATCCTGGAAGGAAATTTAAGTGTATGTGTAAGAAAGGAGTCACAATTTTCATTCAGAAGAATCAAAGAGCATTAGAACAAAGGCAAAAGAGCATTCTGCCATTTTTCAATCCATCAACAAGCCCTCTTGTTTTACCTCTAATATCTATCCTACAAATTCCAGCTTCTCTCCATGTCCATTGCCATCACACTATTTTTTGAATGCATGGTATAGGTTTCCATGAATTATGTGTTTTCCCTCATCATGTGGCAATGAAAGAGACTATGCCACAATCCTGTTTGCAGATGAAGAAGACAGAAGTTAAGAGATATTAAATAAAGTGCCAAATATCTGACCACTAACAAGTGTCAGCACCTTCAGTCTGTTCAATGGACTACACAACAGCTACTGAAATTCTGCATATTAGATAACCCGTTTTTTTTTTTAATCTTGCTTCCATAGCCTAACAGTATAACACCTGACACATTTTTTTAACCAATGTAAGAACTCAGTTTTTTTCATCTGAAAAGGCCAGAATAGTAGTATCTCCCTCAGGGTGATTATGAAGATTGAAAGCCAGAATCCAGGTAAACACTAACATAGAGCCTCAGATAGAGTCCATAAATGTTTGCTATTACTACTAACAGGAATTTGTGCCATAGCCTGTATGAATCAAAGGCCCAGATTCCTAATCACAGAGTTAGCATAGTAGAAGTTTTTTCCCAGAAAATCCAGAGATTTCATCCCCAGCTAGTAGACATTAAAGAAGAAAGGCAGACATAGACAATAGACTTATGGTTGCCAAGGGGCAGTGGGGAGGGAGAGGTATGGATGGAAAGTCTGGGATTAGTAGATGCAAATCATTACATTTAGAATGGATGGGCAGCGGGATCCTGCTGTATAGTATGGGGAACTAAGTCCAGTCTCTTGGGAAGAACCATGAAAAGAATATAAAAAAATAATATGTATGTGGGGGTGGGAGGAGCTGAGTTTGTTTTGATGTGCAGCAGAAATTGGCACAACATTGTAAATCAACTATACTTTAATAAAAATAAATAAATAAGAAAAGAAAGAAGAAATGGAGTCATAGTTTTCATTCAGAAGAGCAAAAGGAGGCTAATTTCAGCTTCTTGCCATTTTTGATCCATCAGCAAGCCTTGCTGATTCTACCTTCTGTATCAACCCTGCACCTTCCAGCTCCTCTCCATCTTTTTCAGGTATTCAATCTGATCACACCTCTCTCTGAAAATCTATCAATGACTCCATATTGCCTCTGGAATAATATCTAAACACAATCCTGGATAGCGTGTGAGAGTCTTCATGATTAAGGACTGTACAGAGTCTGAACTCCAAAGCTAGACTGTCTAGGTTTGAATCCTAGCTCCAGGAGTTTACCTGCTATGTGAGCTTGGACAAGTTGCCTGACCTCCGGGTACCTCATGTTCCTCATTTGCAATACAGAGATGATAATAGTGAAGGACTCATAAAGTGGATGCAAGGATTAAATAAGTCAATTCCTGTAGAATACTTAGGATAATGCCTGGCACTTTGTACACACTCTTTATATTTTATTATGGTTTATGACAGGCTAGTGAACTGCATTAGGAGATTGCTACTGGATATTGGGTTGCCTTGATCCGGAATTAGCTGTGATCAAGCTACTTCTGTTTGCCTGGCTCTGGGCTTTATCATAAAATAGGTGAAAGAGAGACCAAATGAATGTGCTCCGGACTGATGAGGTAGAAAGAGAAATGCCATCAGTAGAGATAACAGACATACTGGAATCCAACAGAAGCAACTCCAAGGGTATGAAACACAAGATAACATCATGATGACTTTAAAGAAACCGTTTGGGCAATCTGCACATTTCCAGTACCGGCTGCAGTTTCTGATCGGACTGTGTGATCTCAAATTGTCCCAGTCCTGGTTACAGTGACTGTTAACTAGTGGTAGATTAAGTATCAATGAGGATGTTTCTGGATCCAGGGGCTGTCTGAAACATCCGGGAAAATTCTGAGTAGGAATTGCATCTTAGTCAGAAGAAATTGGACTGGGAAGAATTGCGGGTCCCCAGGTCCTGAGTTCTGTCCCTGCATGCCCCAAGATGGAGCTACCTGACTGCTCTCCCCCTACCCTGCCTCCCCCAACACCTTCACTGGCTCCTCCAGGAGGCTCCTTTGGAGAACAGACTGTAATGAGGATGGAAACACTCACCAATCATGTCACATTCTAATTCACATTATTACCAGGACTATTACTATTGGGTTTTATTTAGTGACATTTGCCCAGTGATTTTTTGGTTTTGTACCATATAGTTATGTTCATATTTGTTTTTGAATTCTCAGTCCTCGTAAGCTTGAAAACCATCCAGCCTCAAAATCGTAACCCCTTTCCTTAGAACAATTTTTACAACACGAGTTTTGAAAAATATATCAAAATTGGATTATTAAGAGTACAACATTTCTAAGGATTACTATTATGACTTGGATTAGAATTACATTGTGTATAGTGTTGTAGTATAAAGTGTGTGAGTGACAGCAAGGGTTTAGGGATGGGAAAAAGGAAGGAAGAACAGTGAGAAGAAGATTCTGGACAGAGAAATATATACTTCTTTGCATTTCTTTGCTTATTTGACACTTTCCTATGTACAATCATGAGCTGTTGATGGTGGAAAATCATATTATTTTATTTTTTTATTCTGAATGAGCTTTTAAATCTCACACAGGGTGAATCCTCAAGAAGTATTAGTTGAAGGAATAAACTCTGACAGAACAAGTTTGCAATAATAGGTAAGTAAGTTAGGCATAGTATCAAACAGCTATCAGAGAGGAGAAGGTGACAGAGAAGTTGCTTTGCAGCTGTCCAGTTGTTTGGAGTTTGTATCTCATGACATTCCTTGTACACTCCTTTAAAAAAGTTTTTTCCTCTTTTCCTTTTTTTTTTTTAAGGGCCCTGCTTGCGTCATATGGAGGTTCCCTGACTAAAGGTTGAGTTGGTGCTGCAGCCACAGCAACACCAGATCTGAGCCACATCTGTGACCTACACCAGAGCTCAGGGCCACACAGGGTCCTTAACCCACCAAGTGAGGCCAGGGATCGAATCCGTGTCCTCATGGATACTAGTCGGGTTCATTACTGCTGAGCCATGATGGCAATTCCCTTAAAAAATTTTTTTTTAACTCAAAGATCATCATTTCAGTCCTGCTTGAGCTGAGGATTTCTCTACAAAAGGTCAGAGAGGGTTATATCAGCATAAAGCCACCCTCTTGCCTGACGACAAAAGTTAACATCTTGCTATCAGGATGCGGTCCATGCAGCATAGACCTGGGCATCACCTGGGAGCCTGTGAGAGGTGCAGATTCTCAGTCTCCATCCCCAGACTGACAAAATCTGAGTCTGCATGGGGATGAGACCCTGGGGGATTCATGTGTCTGTAAAGCGCCCACTACGCTTCAAGAAATCCAGTGACGTGTTAAGTGTGACCCTGGCACCACGGTGAAGTCACAGAAGGCTGTGGTTTCACATCTCATTGATTAAGAAGATGACGGTCAAGTTGGCTGTAATCTGGAAGACAAGATGAGGAACTGGTTTGAAGTGAGAGAAGGGGGGAGGCAGAGCAATGTTACTTGGTTTTAGAAAAGAGGAACTGTGTTGCCCACATGTTTTGTCAGTCCCATCAATACCAATGGGTGTAGTTCACTTCAAATATCAGGAGTTCACACATGTTGAGAGAAACTGCAAGAGAGGAAAAAAACAACATTTTAGGTTGGATATGTGTAAAAGGAAATGACCTAGTGTTTAAATATGTTTGAACTCCTACGAGCCCAAAGAGGCAGCAACTGCTCCATGGGATCTCTGCAGCTAGATTGGTTCCCTGGGCTGGATTCTCTCTGCTGGCCAACTCACCATATCTTTCATTCCTGCTTTTTCTACATTTAATACCTTGAAAAACAATCCTCTTAATACCGTCTAAAACCTATTTTGGATATCCACACTGTGTAAAATGTGTGTAAAAAGCCTCTTAACACAATTGTTTTCAAATGACATTGTCAACGTATTTTTCCTCGTTTTTATAATCATTATTACTCAATGTTGCTGATAATAACCCTATATGAGCCCAAAATTGAAATGTGTTTTCTTATGGGTTTTTAAAAACCTTAGCCTTGTATGTCACTGTGACTTTTTTTTTTATTTTATAATGATTATGTCAGGTTCTTCTTGAGAAATATCACAGGCATTAATTTTTCTTAAAGAAAACAGCCTGCAGTCATTTACATGAACTTTGCAAAAATAAGCATATGATGAGGGCAGAGATGATGGGTGGGGGTGGGGAGGAGAGCAGCAATCACTACTTAGTATAATGCACCTTTTATCGTCAGATCTCCAAGGGCTTCGCAAATATTAATATATCACATTACTTCCCTGGAAAACAAGTCAATATGATTAAATATGTTTTACAGATGAGAAAACTGAAAGCACAGATTGGTGAAGTGATGTGCAGAAAGCCGTAGCAAAGGTCGCTGTGGAGCAGGGCCAGAACTCAGTGTCCTGACCCTGGGAGTACACATCACTTGTCATCAGTTACTTAGCTCTCACTTTTGTTTTTAAAAAGAAAAAAAAGTTTATGGTCCATTAACCCAGCATAGAGAGTTTGTTACAAGGTGGATTCCACGGTCCCACATTCTCTGTCACTTCTGCTTACCTGGCTCCTTAACCACATTTCCTGAAGCCCCCACTCTTAAAGAGTGCTCCCTGATAAGATGAAATACATATTATGGCTCTGTGTGTGTGTGTGTGTGTGTGTGTGTGTGTGTGTGGTGTGCAAGACAGTCAAGGAGTTCCTGTTGTGGCTCAGCAGGTTAGGAATCCGACCAGTATCCATGAGGAGGTGGGTTTGATCCCTGGCCTCACTCAGTGGGTTGAGGATCTGGCATTGCCATGAGCTGTGGTGTAGCTCGCAGATGTGGCTAGGATCTGATTTTGCTGTAGCTGTGGTGTAGGCTGGCAGCGGTAGTGCTGATTAGACCTCTAGCCTGAGAACTTCCATATGCCATGGGCAAAGATGGTGAGTGAGGGTACTCAAGGAGCAGCTTACCCCGAACACAAACTGAAGATGCTCATCTTCCTTTGCCTCCACCCAACTTGACCCAAACTCACTGTCTTTTTAAATAGAATGTCTTTTGCCCCACATAACCATGTCTTACCCCTGTGTGAATTTTGATCTGGCCATGACTAACATTTCTAAGAATATTCTGAAACCAGCCTGATTTTCCACCTTTAGCATGTTCACATTCAAGAAGATCTCTCTTCTCAAGTCAATGGAGGACCAGTGCCCCCATTCCCTACTTGGCTGATGCCTCCAATTCACTTTGCCAAGTTCCCCCTGTGATGCTGTGTGACTGAGATCCTGCTGGACCAGCCGCCGAGGCTGTTTTCAGGTGCACTTGGGCACACTGGCCATGGCGATGCAAACACTGAGCATCAGATTCAGTACAAACTTTATTGTCTGGCCTGCATTGTTAATAATAATGGCTATCATTACTGCTGATTATAACAATAACTCTCTGAACAAAGCAAGAATCTCACTAATGATGATTGTGAGAAGACTAAGAATTCTAAACTAAAATAACGACATAATTTCAGGTTTTAATCCTAACAGGCTAGAAATTAAATGTGGGCCTCAAAGTCAAGGGCATTGCGGTATAGTCTACATAACAGTGGCAAACCAGAATTTCTCCCTCATGTTGGAAATCCAGTTGATGGCAGATTCAAGACTGCTATTGTGACTTGAATTTGGTGACGATGGATATTTCTTATTTTATTAGAAGTAGTTTGCAGAAGATTTGAGATATTTAAAAAAGTTCCTATAGTTTCTTATTATGGCATAGAAAATAGTAGGTGTGTTAAAATCATTAAAGGAAGATTAAGACTACACATTTAAAAGTCATGTTTCTTCTCATTTGTTTAAGTGGCCTGTGACTTTGCATTTGCTCTCCCTTTCAAATAACTAACTAAATAACTACATAAATAAATAATTACATATATTTAATGAATAGTTTTATTTGAGGTCTGGAAAATAATTGTAGCTACTTTTCTACTTCTCAATATATGACACTATACAAAACATAAACTGAATAAGATCAAATAATAGCCTTGAAAGAGTCAAAATAGAAACATTTTTTATATTTATTTATTTATCTTCTTTTTTGAGCCTCACCTGAAGCATATAGAAGTTCCCAGGCTAGGGGGTCAAGTCCGAGCTTAGCTACTGGCCTACACCACAGCCACAGCAATGCTGGATGCAAGCCGCCTCTGTGACTTACATCATAGCTCATGGCAGCACCGGATTCTTAACCCACTGAGTGAAGCCAGGGATGAAACCCGCATCCTCATGGATCCTACTTGGGTTCATTAACCTCTGAGCCACGACAGGAACTCCAGATACATTTTTTAAATGTTAAATTACCTTTAAGGGTGCATTAAATTCCTACATTTCATCTATTCTTCCTCTTTGTTTCCGATCTCTTCTTCTGGCAGAGATGTTAAAATAGATCAAATGGAAAAATAAAATCAGAAAGGAGAAAAGCCTGGATAAATAATAAAATGAAGAAGTTAGTTGTGTACACTAACACATACTCACACACACACACATATACACATATATACACACACAAATGGATTTGCAGTATAATTTTTTCTTCTTCAAAAAAATCCTATTCTCCAAAATATCTCCCTATGCAATCTTAATCTTTTTCTCTCCTCAGTTTGTAAGGAATTTATTAGATCTTGGTGCCTATAAATCTTTAACAGTCACTCATAAACAGACAAGAGTTATTTAAGAAAGAGGTTTTTAAAAAAGAAAGAAAAGAAAAGAAAGAGGTTAAAAATGGAGATTTCAGAATTCCAATTGCCAAGAAGTTCTGGTTTAGTAGGGCTGGGATTGGGTACAGACTTTTTTTTTTTTTAATAAGCACATCTGGAGGCCTATGAGGCAGATGAACCAAGAGCCCTACCTTGGAGAAACACCCTGACCTAAAATCCAAAGAAAGCTATATACATTCTTCAGCAGGCCAACAACTGATGGAGACCAACTTTAGTGGACAACAGAGAACGAACTAGTTAAAAACTCAAGTATGTCACATGTGGATCTTTTAGATAAAATGCTTCATTAAAATCATGATGTGACCACAGACACTCTTAGGAGAAGGTATACAGAGTCTACAGGCCCAGGGCTTGAACATTAGAGAGAAATGAACACATAAGTAAGATGAGTGAGTTTGAGAATATCCCTTTTTTAAAAATTAATCTTTCAAACTCTGGGATTTAAAAAAAATCCTCAACTGAAGTTCCCATCAATGGCTCAGCGGTAAGGAAACTGACTAGTATCCATGAGGACTCAGGTTCGATCCCTGGACCCACTCAGTGGGTTAAGGATCTGGTGTAGCCATGAGCTGTGGTATAGGTCGCTGATGTGGCTTGATCTGGTTTTTCTGGGGCTGGGACTGGAGCAGGGAGCTACATCTCTGATGCGAACTCTAGCCTGGGAACTTCATATGCCATGGGTTTGGCACTAAAAAGACAAAAATAAATAAATAAATAAATAATTCTCAACTGTTTTTCACTAATTATTTTCCATCA
Organism: Phacochoerus africanus; assembly: GCF_016906955.1. NCBI lineage: Eukaryota > Metazoa > Chordata > Mammalia > Artiodactyla > Suidae > Phacochoerus > Phacochoerus africanus. Next base: position 86,169,061 of record NC_062544.1, on the reverse strand, counting down.
AGTTTTCTGAGATAGAATAATTCCATCAAGTGCCCAATAAGAATATCTGGGAAGAACTATTTAATGACAAAGAGCAGTGTTCCTCAGACCATTTAAGGCCTTCCACTTAGAAATAGGAAACAGCTTTCTCTTGCAGAGTTGAGTGCGGTTCAAAGGGTTCATGCTTGGCCTTAATTCAAAACTCATACTAAATTTGGCAAAATGTGGTACCTGTGGAGGGAAAGGAAATTAATATTACACTAGATAGTGCTGAACATCTTTCTGAAATTGTTTGACTGATGCACACTCATATTCTTCTTTAAAGACGCTTTAATGAGGCATTTCCCCAGAAATTTTGATGATAATCTGTGGTGGACAGATTGGTAGTATTTACGTACTTCTGAGGGACCACAAAGTTACATTTGTGTGAATGGGTTACTTCCTATTAAATAAATGACTCTTCTTTCACATGTGTCATAAAACTTAGACTTTGCTTTTTTTCCCTCTGCTCTCCCGAAGAAGTTTCTGTCTCTCCCGTCATTTGTTGTTGTTGTGGTGAAGTTATTTTTCTTGACAAGTTCCACCTACTCACTGTGAACCTGAAGGTCTTTTCCACTGTCGCTCTGCTGTGAATGCGCAAAAAGGAAGCTTCTTATCACCAGATCAGCAACTCAAATTACAGCGTGATCAGAAGTGACATCACCATGTGGTTTCATTAATGATATTAGAGAACAGACAATTTTCAGTCCTTCTTTTGAGTCTCCCCAAACTATGCATCTTCTTCTCTGCCTTCCCCAGCTCTCATCTCTCTCTGAATGGCATCACGGTTTCCTTTTCAGGACACCTATTTTCTTTTCTACTCTCCGTCCGTTATGAGTGTATGTATCTTCTCATTCTGCCTGTGGAGAACAGAGCAAAAACAAAACAAAACAGAGTACATTACCACTATTGACCTGATAACTTTCTTTTCCCAGAATAAGATCTGAAGAGAATTCAAGAAAACCACAGATACTAGAACTGATGAAGTCTACTTCCTGTGAATTTGTGTGGCTTGTTCATCAAGTCCTACCCCCATTGCTATATGTATTCTTTTTTTCTCATAGTCACAGTATTTCTGCACTTGCCTTTGGACCCAGCTCACCACAAAGCCCGTGATTATTACAGGTGAGAACCTTGGCCCAGTTCTAGGGCTAGAATTAAAAAAGCCCTGTGTCCGGGATTGCCTTTTCACTCCGCTTCTATTTGGGCTCACGGTGGTCATAAAATGGATTCATTTGATGAGGATAAAAATTCATTTTTTCTTGAACTAGGCAAACTCTTCTTAGCTTTTCCAGTGATGGAACTGAATGCACATGCATGTTTTTGTGGAAGGAGGACAATGGAATGAAAATATGTTCAAAAAAAAAAAAAGGAGTTCTCTCATATTACAGGAGAGGGATTTGGAATGCTGAGAAAGAAATCAGAATGCTGGGTTGTCTTCTGCCTTCTGTATTTGTTTAGTTATCCCATAGTAGATCAAATGGAACCAGAAATAATGTCATCAAATTCTTTAACCATGGGCGAGTCATCTAGCCTCTCTTAGCTTCAATTTCCTTAAACCTAAAAGAGTTTCTCAACTTTGTAGTTACTGACTTTGGGGGACAGATCATCCCTGTGTAAGAGGACTTCCCTTTACTCAGTAGGATGTTTAGCAGCATCCCTGGACTCTATTGATAAAAAGTAGCAACTTTCCACAACAGTAATGACAGTCTTACCAGATGTTCCCTGGAGAAGGGGAATAAGGCAACATCACCTCCAATTGAGAACCACTGGTCTAAAATAAAGTTAAAACTTATGATAGCTTTTTGTTCTAAGGTTATGCAAGTATAACATTTCATGATTCTAGACCCAGAGCCACTTTGTTGATGCTGAAGACTTTTTTTTCAACTCAATTTATGCCTGTAAGGAAAGGGAGAAAAGATGGAATTAATTAAAGAGTTAATAGTGAAAGAGTTTTATATCATTAACTCAATTAAGATCTATTCTCAAAAATTTGTTGAGAGCCTATCTTATGGAATAAAAATGGGAGGCAGCATTGGTTGAATACTTACTAGCTAAATGCTTTCAGTGAGATACCTCACTTAATGTGTGGAAGTTGAAAAAAGCATAGTTATCAGTTCCAACTTACGGAGAAGGGAAACTAAGGTTTCCTTGACCAGGATCTCACCACTAGTCAATGCGGGAACAGAAACTCAAAGAGAAATCTATCTGCCCTAAAATCTCTGCTTTTGGCCATTACTTTATAGTGCTTCCTGGGGTAGCATTCCAGGCATTGTTTACACATTTGAAATTAACAGATTTCTTCATTGTCCCACTATATCTGTGAAGTAGGTGCAATCATTACCATTGATTTTTTAATATGTAGGGAATTAGAGCAGAGTTTATGTCACTTGTCCTAGGTCACACTTCTAGTGGGTGGCAAAGCTGAGATTCTCACTTGATCCATGATCTCAGCCTCTACTCTCTGCTGCTTGTTAACAGAAAACCTGCAGTTCCAGACCTTGGCACTCTATGAATCCAATCTTTGGGCATTGTTCAATATTTGCTGAGATTTTTAGATGGTGGGAGATGTTCTCAGTCTATTTTCTGTAAAGGAGTTGGTTCTGTCTAATAAGACTAATACTGAAATTATTATTGTTGTTATAACAAAAGAGATTCTTTATGCATCGCTGCATAGAAAAAGGTTGGACCTTTGTTCCTCCTGATCAAAGGATGAGGCATTTGAAAACCCTCAATGAGACTTCCACCAAAGTCCGACCAAGAGCCATCCAGTTACTCTCTCATCATACTTTATTGAGGACTCATTTTGTTCTAGACATTGCGCCAAATGCTGGGGATAAAACCCCAATAAGATATGATTCCTGCAAAACTTAAACACTAGTAGTCCATGATAAGAAGAACTGTTTAGAGGAACAGAGGAATTAACAAAGAAGAAGGAAAGTTTTTCTAAATTGGAAAAGCCTAGCCAGGTCACACTTTTCTCAAAGAAAGTCATCCTTTCATGATTTTAAAGAGTCATCAGACAGCCCAGCTGAAGAAACAAGAACACAGTACAGAAAGAGGCAGAATGTCAGAGAAAGAAACATCAGTTATGACTGGAGGCAGGTGACTGCAAGGGATGCATGGAGGATAGAAAAAAAAATTAGGGTAAAAGAGGTCTTGAATTTCATTCTAAGACCTCTGGGCTTTTTTTGTAGGCAACATGGATTGATCAAAGTGTTTCAACCAAAGGACAGGCAGAATCAGACTTAATGTGTTGGAAAGACTATTCTTCATTTACGTAACCAATGAATGGAGTGGGCAGGTATCCAAGAATTACCCTGCCATTGAGCAGCTGGAGTTTTCTTCCTGGTATGTATAGTTGGTCCAACAAACTTGATGACATAACACAGAGTGAAGTATTAATTTTGTCCCAATTTTTCTGCCGTTGCTTTACCATGGGGCGAATGAAACTGCCCCACAGAGTCTGCCTGGGTATAATTTCCTTGAGCAATAGGTCTAGGGAATGCAGTTACAGGTTCACCTTCTTTTCCAGCCAAAAAAATAAAACAAAACAAAAAAAGAAGTCTCCTGGGTTTAAATGGTCTAAAAATTCCTACTGTTGGTGAAAGTAGAAGCAGGCAGTGCCAACAGCATTCCAATTTTACACATAAAAGGCAGTTTTGTAACCAGGGTTCTCAAAGCATTAACAAACATGAATTTAGAAAATCTTTCTTTCAATATGGTAAAAACACAGAACTGTGGAAATAATGATCGAATTTGCTGTGATCTCAAGGATATGGACAGAACATGGACTTGAACTCCTCTCTTCTTCTTATTCTGCCCACAGAACCAGAGAAGAGTCCTCCCTGGGCAGAGGTGGACATCACATTTGAAAAGTTGAATGTTCTGAAAGAGAGGTCTTAAATGTTTAAGTCTTTGTGGTGTTATAGTTTGTTGTGAGGCTGTGCCAGAACAGTTTTCCTACCTGGATGGCTACACAGAAAAGGAAATCCACATGGCCCATACAAATAAAATGAAGCCAGTCTCAAAAATCCATAGCATGATGGCAATGCTGCAGATTCTTCATCTGTGTTACCTCCTCACTTGATCACTAGGCAAGAAGGAAAGGTAGAGGGATGCACACTTAGTTCTTACACTTACCATGATAATGTTTGCAGTCAATGAAAAGTTATATAGTAGCCAAGAATTTCCAGTGTATGCAGACTTAATACAACTTTTTAAATTTTAACTCAAGCAGATCTTTTCTCTATCAACTGCAAGATCTCTTCCAAATTCTTCCTCAAATAGTAATTCATCATAGAACTAGTATACTGTTCCACCCGTGACTATGGCTTATTTAGTTTATGAGGCGTTTTTTTCTGTATAACATCATCTGTATGAAAAGGAGCACTGTAACTATGTAGCTGGAAGTAGATCATGGCAGTTCACTCACAACTGGACTCTTGTCCAATTGATTGGACCCTAACTTGTCTTATCTTACTCTGGCGGTCAGAGAAATGTAATCAACCTGCAGCTGCCTTCCCACATCTGCATCTCATCTCTTTCTTCTGAGTTCCCCCAGAATTCTCTGACTTAACATGCTCAGTGTCTACTAAATATACTAATATTGTAGATCATTTTCTAATCAATGAAATCTCATGCACCACATCAGGAAAGAGAAACTTAGAAAGAAGGCAGCAAAACTTTCTCCCAACTGCCATTTCGTAGAGGTTAGTGAGTAGAATTTCTTGTTCTACCTGGGCCATCAATTCACTTAAGCTTCTCCCCACATTTGTCAGGGCCCTTAGCCAAGCAAATACTTTTCTTTTCCACCCCTCTGTTCTTTGTCTGGGAAACCAGGGGAAAAGTTTTTTTTCCTGCTAAGATAATACCTCTTCATGGCTGGAAATGAAATTCTATTCTGTGTTTTGAGAGGTTTATATCAATAAGACATTTGGATAAACTACTGTTATCATTTCTTGTGGAACCACCCAAGAGGTAGTGAGACCTTCTGATACTTAAAATGAGCTCTATCAGCAACTATATGAGTGATCTTTGAAGAAAGCATTTATGTCAGCCTTCCAGACCTGGCTTTTCTCACTTGACAAATAAAGGGGTAGGTTAAGCTAGAAAACGAGGTTTAGGACAAAGTGTCATGATTTCAGGCATCCATAATGATTTACTGGCTTTACTATTTTGAGGTTATTGGGTTTATTTGAGAATCTAACGAAATAATGGGAAAAATAATGTTTCAGAAATTTTGGGAACAATTTGGGAGATTCACAGAAATTTTCTGCTCCCCTCACTCCAAGCCCTCTCCCTACTCCAGAAACTCCTTCCCTGTCACTCTGTAAGAAGTTAAGATTCTTCAAAAGGCCTAGGATGTGAAGTTCCTGTTGTGGCTTTGTGGGTTAAAAACCTGACATAGTGTCCATGAGGATATAGATTTGATCCCTGGCCTTGCTTAGTGTGTTAAAGAATCCAGCATTGTGGCAAGCTGCAGCATATTTGCAAATGCAGCTCAGATCTGGCATTGCTGTGGCTGTGGCATAGGCTGGCAGCTGCAGCTCCCATTCACCTCCCAACCTGGGAGCTTCTGTATGCCACAAGCACAGCCCTAAAAGGAAAAAAAAAAAAGGGCAGCCTAGGATGGACACATAGCAGGTACTCAAGAATGCTCCTTGAGTCGGTGAAAAAATTGTCTGTCCCATGATCTTCACAGTTTCTTCTCTGTCTTCTCAAATGCATTATTATGGCACCATCATCTTCCCTCAAAATTAATCATTTATTAAATATCCATTTATGGAAGTTCCTTAGTGGCTCAGTGATTAAGGATCCAGGTTTGTCACTGCTGTGGCTCTGGAACAGGAACTGCTGCATGTCACCAGCCCAGCAAAAAAAAAAAAAAAAATTCACTTGCATTTATTGTTAGATAATGTGCAAACTAATAGTATTATAAATTCTAACAATTGCTTCATATCATAGAAGCTAGGTCAAGACCATACAGAAGTGAGAATGATCCAGAAACCCATCAGTCACTCCATTGATCACCGGGGTTTCCTCAACTGCTCAGCCTGGAATGTATTCACTCCAGAAGTTCTGTATTTATTCAGAGGATGGCTTTCCAGAGAGAGAAGAGCATTTCTTACTTAAGGATATCTAAGCATAACCCCTCAAGAACCCCAAAGGAAATCTCTACCCAAGTTTTTATATTTTTTGTTATTTATTTTGGGGGGGGGGATGTTCTTTTTAGGGCCGCACCCATGGCATATGGAGATTCCCAGACTAGAGTTGAATCAGAGCTGTAGCTGCCGGCCTACACCACTGCCACAACAACACAGGATCCAAGCCACATTTGTGACCTACACCACAGCTCATGGCAACACCGGATCCTTAACCCACTGAGCAAGGCTAGGGATTGAACCTGTGTCCTCACAGATACTAGTTGGATTCGTTAACCATTGAGCCATGATGGGAACTCCCTGTACTCAGGTTTGATACAGCTTTCCAGAGGCTTTTTTATAATGATATCTAACTCATTCAAATAAATAAGTCCTTTCCAGGAGATAATGCCACCTTCTTATTTATTTCCCATTTTATTCTTTTTTATTATTATTCTTACCTTGAACAGTATATACCCTAAATGCATTCCAGTATCATTTGAGGAAAAAAAAATTTAAATCTAAAACATTCAGCACAATTGATAAAGAATCAGGGATTTTGCCCAGGGAGTAAAAATCAGCTACCACTGTAGAATTAAGTTGCATTTTTGATCCTGTTTATTACCAGATAGTTCAGATGGTAGGTATTTTTGGTTTTTGTTTTAGCTGTGTCAGTAATACCAGTCAAATGCCATCTTGATATCTCATTACCAGATCCTGCTTTTTGACTCATCTCAGAAAAGTCTGGCATAATTTGTATGTTCTAGACTGCCCTTCAAACTCTGGCTGCCTGGTATGGTGTGGTAAGTTAATCCAAAACATCTGTCCTCACTTTGTGCTCAAAAATCCCTAAAAGACTGTGATCATACAGGATCATGGAAAATAAAAAATCTTCCTTTTCAAACCTAGGTCTTTAAATAAGCATTCAGAAACAAATTTGTCTTCTTTAAAGGATTCCAAACACATGTTGAAATAAATGTGTCATAACCCTTCTCTAGTACCTACAAAACTGGAAGCAGTCTACTCAATAAATGTATCTTCCAGACCTGCTAAATTCCTATTATTCAGAAATTGTTGGTAGTGATTGACTAGCGCATTGGTATTCCCCAATGAGCAAGCCTCCTAATATTTAGTCCCTGGTTATTCATGCTCTTTATACCATAAGCCTGTGGTTGAACATGAGAATTGCCTGAACCAATGGAACCTTAGCAAGTTTGATGCAAGCAGAGGTTTGATAAGTGTTTAAACATTGAGTCTTGCCTTCTTGGACTATCCCATCTTGGAAGTTCATGGCCTTGGAAGCAGTTCAGTCTCACTGGTAATTGACAAGAGGCCATGTAGAGAAATGCCCTGGAAGAGAACAGCCTGTCTTGGAAGTCCCAGATCCTAGAAAATTTATCAGCTGAATGTGACCTCAACTACACTATATGGAATAGAAAACTGTCCACTTGAGCCCAGCCAACCCACAGAATGATGACTAATAATAATAATCATTGTTTTTTCAACCTCAAGATAGGGCTATAAAGAACTGAAACATTAGGTGTATAGTATTAATCCCTCCCCATTTTAGATAGTACAAAATACATGTAGCTCATATATCTATACTTTAAAATATATATCTATACATGAATGGTAGTTCTTGTTGCTTTTTATTAACAAAACTCAAGCTGTAATGTCCATAATAGAGAAGAAAAATTGTCAAGAGTAAATTGCGCTTGGATTAAAATCCTTTTTCCAAAAGTATTTTTCTTTGTATTTATGCTAAAAATAAATAAAGCATTGAAAAGACTTGTAAAATTCTAAGATATTAAGAAATAAATGTTTATTAATTGGCTAAAGGCATTAATTATACAAATATATTTTAAAACTGAAGTGTAAATTTAAGCATACTTTATTACTTTGAAAACTTGTATTTCCTGTTGAAGAATTGCAGGCCTAATTTTTTTCTTTGTTTTCAACCAAACCATGAGTTTAGTTTGGCATTTTTTTTCTACTTTTGTTCAGATTCAAGTATAAACTAACCAACTAGTAAACTTTATCTAGTATTGCCTAAAAAATAATAACTACCACTCAGTGATTATTTAGTGTCAGGAATTCTGTTCACACTTTTTCAAAGATTAGCTAATAGTCACAATTTACAAGGTGGTTAGAATATTCTTACCCCATTCTGTAGCAAAAACTAAAGACAGAAGGAAATTTTCCAAAGTCACAAAATGTGTATGTGGCAGAGCCCCTTCCAAGTGGTTGATTTGGAAGCCTCTGTTCATATAATTCTCTAAGCCAGAGGCCAGAAAACTTTCCTTAGAAAAGGCTAGAAATTAGTAAATATTTTTAGCTTTGCAGACCCTGTAGTCTCTGTGGCCAAACTCAAGGCTGTCATTATAGCAGGAAAGCAAAGGCAAAAATAAATAAATAAATAAATAAATGGGGTGTGGCTGTGTTCCAATGAGATTTTACAAAAACAGGGGATGGCTACATTTAGCTTGCAGCTATGGTTTGACAACTGCACCCTTTGCCCCTTGCAATGATGATCAGACCTGAATTTAAATCAGAACCTGGATGTGTTGTTAAAAGAGAGTGTTGGAACACTTTCACAGTTTTAGCTTCAGGAGGTTTAGGATGGGCTTAAGAATTTGCACTTATTTTTACATTTATCTTTATTTATTTATTTATTTATGTCTACTTAGAGATGCACCGGCAGCATTAGAAGTTCCCAGGCTAGGGGTCAAACTGGAGCTATAGCCGCCAGTCTATGCCACAGCCACAGCTACCACTGGATCCAAGCTGTGTCTGTGACCTACACCACAGCTCATGGCAACAGCCAGATCCCACTGAGCAAAGCCAGGGATTGAACCTGAGTCCTTATGGATACTAGCCAGATTCATTTCTGCCGAGCCATGATGGGAACTCCTTTTTCTAAAATTTAATTTTATTGGTGCATAGTTGTAGCAGGTGTACAGCAAAGTGAATCAGTCATTCTTTTTTCCCATGTAGGTTATTATAAACTATTGAGTAGATTTTCCTGTGCTAAAAATAAGAAATATATATATATATATATATTCCAACACCCATTTATGATAAAAACCCTTCAGAAAGTGGGCATAATGGGAACCTACCTCAACACGATAAAGGCCATATACTACAAACCCACACTGAACATCATTCTCAATGGTGAAAAGCTGAATGAATTCCCGCTGAGATCAGGAACAAGACAAGGATGTCCACTCTCACCACTACTCTTTCAACATAGTTCTGGAAGTCCTAGCCACAGCAATCAGAGAAGTAAAAGAAATAAAAGGAATCCAAATTGGAAAGGAAGAAGCAAAACTATTGCTATTTGCAGATGACATGATACTATACCCAGAGAATCCTAAAGACTTTCTCTACCAGAAAACTCTTAGAGCTCATCCACGAATTTGGCAAAGTCTCAGGATACAAAATCAATACACAGAAATCAACAGTGTTTCTATATACTAACAATGAAAAAGCAGAAAAGAAAATTAGGGAAGCAATCCTGTTTACCATCACATTCAAAAAAATAAAATACCTAGGAATAAACCTACCTAAAGAAACAAAAGACCTATACTCTGAAAACTACAAGCCACTGATGAAAGAAATCAAAGATGACACAAAGAGATGGAAAGATATACCATGCTCATGGATTGGAAGAGTTAATATTATCAAAATGACTATACTACCTAAGGCAATCTACAGATTCAATGCAATCTCTATCAAATTACCAAAGACATTTGTCACAGAACTTGAACAAAATATTTTAAAGTTTGTTTGGAAGCACAACAGACCCAGAATAGCCAAAGACATCCTGAAAAAGAAAAATGGAGCTGGAGGAATCAGGCTCCCGGACTTCAGATTATACTACAAAGCAACAGTCGTCAAAACTGCATGGTACTGGCACAAAGACAGAAATATAGATCAGTGGAACAGGATAGGAAGCCCAGAATTAAACCCACACACCTACAGCCAATTAATTTATGACAAAGGAGGCAAGAATATACAATGGAAAAAGGACAGCTTGTTCAATAAATGGTGCTGGGAAAACTGGACAGCCACATGGAAAAGAATGAAATTAGAACACTCCCTAACACCATACACAAAAAGAAACTCCAAATGGATTAAAGACCTAGATATAAGACCAGACACTATCAAACTCCTAGAGGAAAACATAGGCCAAACACTCTCTGCATAAACCACAGCAATATCTTCTCAGATCCAACTATCAGAGTATTGACAACAAAAACAAAAATAAACAAATGGGACCTACTCAAACTTAAAAGTTTCTGCACAGCAAAGGAAACCCTAAACAACACAAAAAGACAATCCACAGAATGGGAGAAAATCTTTGCAAATGAATTGACTGACAAGGGATTAATCTCCAAAATATATAAACAACTTCTGCAGTTCCATACCAAAAAAACCAAACAAGCCTATCAAAAAATGGGCAGAAGATCTAAACAGACAAGTCTCCAAAGAAGACATACAGATGGCCAAGAAACACATAAAAAGATGTTCAACGTCACTCATCATTAGAGAGATGCAAATCAAAACCACTCTGAGGTACCACCTTATACCAGCCAGAATGGCCATCATCCAAAAGTCTACAAACAAGAAGTACTGGAGAGGGGGTGGAGAAAAAGGAACCCTAGTACACTGTTGGTGGGATTGTAAATTGGTGCAACCACTGTGGAAAGCAGTATGGAGATTCCTCAGAAAACTAAACATAGAACTCCCATTTGATCCAGCAATCCCACTCCTGGGCATCTACCCAGAGAAAACCATGACTCACAAAGACACATGTACTCCAATGTTCATTACAGCACTATTTACAACAGCCAAGACATGGAAACAACCTAAATGTCCATCAACAGAGGAGTGGATCAAGAAGATTTGGTACATATACACAATGGAATATTACTCAGCCATTAAAAAGAACGAATTACCAGCATTTTTTGCAATATGGATGGACCTAGAAACTATCATGCTAAGTGAAGTCAGCCATACAATGAGACATCAACATCCAATGCTTTCACTGACATGTGGAATCTGAAAAAAGGACAGACTGAACTTCTTTGCAGAACAGATGCTGACTCACAGACATTGAAAAACTTACTGTCTCTGGAGGAGACAGTTTGGGGGGTGGGGGCATGTGCCTGGGCTGTTGGATAGAAATCCTGTGAAATCAGATTGTTATGATCATTATACAACTACAGATGTGATAAATTCATTTGAGTAATAAAAAAAATAGAAAAAAAAGAAATACACACACACATATATACTGTGTATGTATATATATACACACACTATACATATTCAGTATCTGATGGGAGTTGGATCATCATCCTCAAGACCTAAACCTTTCTTGATCCATTTTTAGTGAATGGAAGCATCCTGGGATGGTAATTTTAATCAAATTTTGTCTTTATTTCCTCTTCCTCTGTTTTAGTCTGTGTCCAAGAGGAGTTTTTGCAGATCGAGCACTGGAGGGGGAATGATCAGGAGAGTCATAGTGCATGCTGAACACAGATGGAGAGGCCTGTCTCCACTGTCTGTGTCATTCCTTTCTGTTATTCCTTCTCCATCTTTTTGTTTTGTTGTATTTTTTGTTTTGCTTTGTTTTTTTATGGCCACACCCACAGCATATGGAAGGTCCTAGGCCAGAGATTGAGTCTAAGCTGCAGCTACAGCAATGCCTGATCATTTAACTCACTGCACTGGGCTGGGAATTGAACCCAATCTAAGCCACTGCAGTCAGATTCTAAACCCACTGTGCCACAGTGGGAACTCCTCCCTTCTTTATCTTTTGGAGATAAAACAGTTGTCACAAGTTTTAATTTTGTCTTAGGAAAGACACATATATGCATACATAAGAATATATTTGTGTATGATATTTAATGTGAACTTTGAGGGTTATGGAGTTAGGATAACATAACTTTACAAAATAACCTCCTAAGCTTTCTTCAGTGGCAATAAAATGGGGTAAGTCTCAGTGTTGGAATGGACCAAGAGACAGAAGAGACACTGATTATAAACTTGAGTGTACACATGGGGGAAAATTATCACTTATTACACACTCCCTCAGAGCCAGGTACTGGCCTGCTGGGGAATCAGTATTCATTATTTCTTTACTCTTCACAATAACACACAATAATACACAAAATGGTGTATAATATTGAATTATATTGAGGAGACTGTATGAGAGAGAGAAAACAATCCATTTTAAGCTGTTTTATAGATGGAGTAATCACCAAAGCAAGATTTGAATCCGGCCATGGCTGATTCCAAAGATTTAGTGCCTAAGGGAGTGGAGACAGAAGCCAGAGGAAAGAAGCATGTGATCCCTTTGAATAGGACAACAGGCTTAGGAACACACACCAAAATATAATCCCAGTATCCAGAAGCACAGAGAATTGTGCAGGAATGCAGGCTCAGAGAAGTGAGTGTGGGCAAGAAGGAAGAACTGAGGTAGAGCCACATCAGTAAGAGGCGAGAGAGGGTAATAGCAGGACAAAGCCAGAGCAAGACTGCCTTGGATATAAGCCCTGTTCTTGGAACCAAGAGAATATCCCTGTGATAAAATTCAGGCCACAACCTTGGGACAGTCCCCCCTCCCAAAACACACACACATATATATCATAGAATTAAAAAGAAAGAAAATCCCTAAATTTAAAAAATGTCAAGTGTTTTACTCAAAATTGAATAGAAAAGATGATTAGAATAATTTGCTATTTATCAATAATAATAGATGGAAAAAGTACCATGATTCCTTCATCACTGTTCCTACCTGACTCCAATTATTTAGCTAAGTAGGGCAGAGGGGAAGGAGTGCCCGAGGTAGCTGGGAAGATATTAAAGAAAAAAATTTTGTGAAAATAATTTTACCAGCCCTTCTGTTTTCCAACAAGGGGCATATCTGTCCCTGGAGCCTGGCAACTGTGCCTCGCACAGAGCAAGCTATTAGGTTTACAGCTCCCAGAAAATAGCTTCACACAGTGCTGATTGCGCGGGGCCCTCTGAGGTCTTGCTGCAGGTTTGGTTTGGTTTCATGGTGATTTTATATTTCCTGTTCAAGTTTTTATTAGTTTTATATAGATACATAAGCATGAGGGATCAAGGGGGAGGGAGAAATACAAGACGGCAGAATGGAATTTTTTAAGCTAGTAATAAGAATTTAAACAAATAAGATGTTGCTTAAATCGTGGGAGGTTGGTACTGGAGGTTGGACATCCAGGCCCAGATCAAGTCAGAGATCTGGTGGCAAAATTCCACGTAGTGAACCCACTGCATCTCCCAATTTCTCCTTTCCTTCCCTTCTCCTGCCCATGAGGACTGTCTTGCCAAAAATCTTTTACCATTGTAGACGTCAGGAAGAGAGAGAAAAGCTACCTATGGACTAAGGTCGTTCTAAATAGATTTCAGATAGTTTTTAAGAACAGGGATTCAGGGAGTTCCCATGCGGCTCAGTGGGTTAAGGAACTGGTGTCTTCACTGCAGTGACTTGGGTTACTGCGGTGACACAGCTTCAGTTTCTAGCCCAGGACCTTCTGCATGCCACAGGGGAAAAAATAATGGGCTCAGGTGCCAGACTGTGTGGGTGTGAGTTCAGGTCTCAGACCTCTCCACATTCTAATTATGGGATCTGCGACACTACAATCCTCAATCCTCATCTGTGACATGGAAGCAACAGTAGAACTTGCCCCATGTGGCTCTGTGTGTGTAAAAAGTCTCACTTAATGCTAAACAAGAAACAAAGGAAAAATTATAATAAATGAGATTTTTAGCATGCACATATATAATATATATGCATAGTGAGAGGGAGAGAAGTACCAGACATATAAGAAGTGAGATAAATATAATAAAATACTTAGGGCAGTACCTGCCATATAGAGTCTCAATAAGTGTTATCACTCCATATTTTGCTTACTATTATTATTATTGTTAGTATTGTTTTAATGAAATACTGATTTCCACAAATGATTTGTAGCATGTCAGTTTCCTTAGGCGCTGTCATATATACTCCTACCTATTTCTTTGGGTCATGGTTGAACCTGTAGGGAAGCCACAGAGAATGGAGGCCAGAAGGTATACATTTATTGAAGGTAAACAACTCAATATATTTGAAAGTGAGGAAGTGTTGTCTAAAGCCATGCTTCTCAGGAATTAACAATTATGTTGGGACCTTCTGACAATGCAGCTCTGACTTCATAAGTCTTAGGGGCCAGTCTTTGCTGCTCTGCTGGTCTATAGACCATACTTTGAGTCACAAAGGGATCTAGGGATGAATATTCAACCGGGAGCCAGACAACTCAGGCACATGCTGACTCTACTGATGACGTCAAGTGGTGTTTTGTGAAGTTCACTCACTTCCTTCACTCAATCAGCTCGCCAAATGAGCACTGACCAAATGAGCAAAAGCCACAGGAAACAAATTGGGGGACATAAAGGGGGACAACTCTCCTGCTCTCAAAGTATTTACTACCTATTGGTGCAGAATGACAGGTGTGCACATAAAGGAACACAGTCCAAGAACACAAGGAGGAACAACAGGCGTCCCGAGGAAGGCAGGTCATCCCTCCATCTGAAAGAATCAGAACAAAGGACACACTTCATATCCATGTGCCTCAATTTGTCCCTCTGCAGAATGGAACTCATTTTCTTGCCATCTGGCTCTTAGGAATGTATTAAGGGCATAATGAGTGCATTAAGAAAGTGCTTTTGTGGGAGTTCCCATTGTGGCTCAGTGGGTGAAGAACCGAATGCAGTCTCTGTGAGGATGAGGTTCTATTTCTGGCCTCACTCAGTAGGTTAAGGATCTGGCGTTGCTGCAAACTGTGGTGTAGTTTGCAGATAGGGCTCAGATCCGGCGTTGCTGTGGCTGTGGCATAGGCCTCAGCTGCAACTCCAATTTGACCCCTAGCTCAGGAACTTCCATATGCCACAGATATGGCACCCCCCAAAAAAGTACTTTTGCAAGCAATTTCTTGTGTAACTGTTATTAAATTAGCAATAAAATCAATATTCTTGTTATGAATACAAATAAGTGATTCTACTTCCTATTCTGCATAATTCTGAGCACTGGATTGTCACTTGGTCGCAGAAACCAAATGGATCTGTTGGCTGACTTGACCAGAGCAGGGCAAATGCTATTATTTTGACATGGGGGTGAGGACTATGTGCAGCCCCTAGTAAGCAACACATTTGTCAGTCTCCATCTTGGAGTCTGCTTTACAGGAAATGCAAGCTGGGATCTCACTTACCCGGCCACCCTTTAACTGTGGCCCTGGTCAACAAAATTGGCTGCTGTAAGTTCCCTGAACAGGCCACATACTCCTACCTCTGTGTTCTTCACATGAGTTAATTCCTAACACATAGCAAATATGCAACACGTTGTCATGCTTGTTGAATGAATACACGTCCTTGTGTCCAAAAAAATGCCCCTCTACCCTTGGAAACCTTCTTTTCCTAATTCATCCTCATCTTTTCAGTTAACTCAGACTAAACATCATCTCCTCTGCAAAGCATTTTATTATTCTTCTTGCCCCTTTCCCTCTCTTGGAATAGTTATTGACCACTTTATCAGACATGTTTGTTGTATTGTATTATGGTTGTTTACTTGTCTAGCTACCATGACTCCACATGAACCTATATTTTTGAGCACCTTGAAGTGATGGCAGCATTTTTTTAACCTCTGTTCAATGAGCAAATGGAAAATGCTGAGTAAATAATTAAAAATAAAATTTAGATCAGTGATTTCCTAACATGTATCTGCTTTAGAATCACCTGGAGAAATGCTAAAAATAGATTCTCATGCTTGACCTCAGACTCAATAAATAGTTTGAAGTTAGGGCCCAGTTCTGCCGTCCAGCATTTGGGAGCTGCAGACTGGGATATCAGCTTAACCACTGCCTATATCTACTGACAAGAGAGTCATTTAGTTATATCCTCACGTTTTTAACACTAGTTTTATCATTTATTTTTACTCAAGGCTAAGTTCTTGGTCAGGAATACATCAACCAAAAATGTCTTTCCTCCTATGGGAAAAACACCATGCTTTACAAAGATCCAATTTAGTGATTGGGCACAAGAGTTCCAGGGACAGGTTTCCTGGGTTGACTGCAGGTCCTGCCATTCCATGCATACAACCTCAGACGAATCACACTGCCTTGTGCCTCAGTGTCCTCACCTGAAAAATGGGGATAGTAATAATCTTTACCTTATGAAGTGATCATGGGAATCAAAAGAGTGCTTATGTGAGGAATGTTTAGAGCTGAACTTGACGTATGGGAAAATCTTAATATGTCGGTTATTTCTTTTATCATTTCCTTTACTGTTTTTTATTAGAGCTTTAGGAAATTACCTCTGAGAAATATATGTAGTTATAAGAAAAGTATTACCTAACTGTCAACCTTTAAACTTTAGGCAGGGAAATGAATAACAAAATTCACAATACGAGATTTTAATCCCAGGAACTACATTATCTTCCCATTCTTAGTTGCTTTCCCATGATCTCCTGGTTGACGCCTGAAGATTTTTCTCCCATGTTGTTGTCCTGGCAGGGCTTTCCAAGTGTAAACAAGGGTGCTCTACAGCACGACATTCTACAAGAGACTTGAGTGAAGGATGTTTTTTATTTCTCAGAGTTTTGAAATTGCTCAATCCTTCAGGTATAGTATTTCAACTGAGAGTGGCCTGTTTTCTGAAAGCCAGCCTTCCTTACAGACAGTAGTATATCAATTTGTCACCGGCTTGGAGATCCTGGCAGAAAATTGTGACAATTACGTACCTGTAATTTGGTTTTCTCATTACGGGGACCTTGACTGTCTGGGTGCTATTGAGTAAGGTCATTGACACTTAACAGAGAGCAGCTGGACTGGAGAATTTGGTGCCAAAGCTCAGCAGCCCCTCCCCTCCCCTCCGCCTCCACATCCCCCTCTGGCAGGAAATTACACCCAAACCACAGAAAACATTGCAAATGCTTGCATCCAAAGAGTTATAATTAAGTTGATCAGCTTAAATAAAAAGGCTGTGACCTGTTTTTTACTTTGTGTAAATAAGTCAGGTGAAATAATCCATTTTACTTGTCCCCGAAGTGTTCATCCACCTGAAGGCAAGAGAAAGCTTAGATTTCACAGGATTAATTTAGGGTAACCTTGAAGAAAGGTTTGCACATAAAAACTCTCAGTAGTATTACTATGAAAATCTGTGAACTTTTTCTCATTGAAAAAAAAGAATTACTTCTCAGAGTCCCCAATCCTGGAGAAAGACAATGTAGAGGTTTGACCTATAAAAGATCAGGGCTTTGTGAAAGGTTTGAAAATCTGTCTTGTAGAAGATAAACTGATTTTGGATCATTCCATAAAGCAGAACTAAGGAAAATGGGTGGAAATACATAAAGAGAGAAACTTAGGTCAACATGAGTTTATGATGTAAAAAGTCATTGCATTAAGAGCTGGCACCCTACTCTCAGAAAGAGAACGATATTTGCTTATGGATATACCCTGAGAAGAGTTTGAGCGAGAAATGTGCATTACAGAGAATTAGGTGTGGGCAGAATATTTGTGTACGTGTAGTAAACTCTCCTTTGTTGCCTCAATTTTTCAATAAAATAAGTAAGCCAGTGCAAAGCTAATTTCTAGAGAATCTTTCATGGAAACTAGTGCAGGAGCTGAGTGCTGACTCCAGGACAATGTAGGATGGAAGGGAAGAATCACATGTGACAGCTGGAATGTCCATTAACAGGTGCCTAGGAATAAGTTGGCAAGAATGTGCAAAATCAGGGAGTGGGTTCTGGACTTTCAGAAAAGTTCATGATAAGTTGACTTCAATTTCTGACGGACAGAGAAGCTCTGGTTGTCACCTTAGCTGTATGAAAAAGTGTATTCCTATCTATTCTGCCAGTCCACAGAGTGATCTGTCAGAGGAACTAAGCCCTACTCTGTTTTCCTCACTGGGCTGTACTCCTGTCCTCTTGGTCAAGGAGTTGATATCTGGTTGAGGGAGATGAATGATGAGATCATGATAAGTCCAGGGGCAGTAACATGAAGATGCTGTCCTGCTATCTGAGCTAAGTGAACTGGAGAAGGAACCCCAAACTCAGCCTTAGAGGAAGACTGTATCAGAGAAGGTTTCTCAGAAGAGGTGATGATGGGGTGGGGCAGAGAGTGAATCTGAACAAACAGAATGTTCAAAATACAAGATTGATCTTTTGAGGGAACAGCATACAATTGAGTGTGGCTAGCCCACTGCGGCCAAATTAGGAGATTTGTGCCATGTGAAACAAGCTAGGAAGTTTCCCGGGGCCACATCATAAAGGGTTTCCTATGTTGATCAGTATAAAGAATTTGGATTTTCTTAATTTTTTTATTAAAGTATAGTCGATTTACCATGTTGTGCCAATTTCTGCTGTACTGCAAAGTGACTCAATCATACCTATATAGACATTGCTTTTCTAATATTATCTTCCATCATGATCTATCCTGAGAGACTGGATATAGTCTCCTGTGTTGTACAGTAGGACCTCATTGCTTATCCATTCTAAGTGTAATAGTTTGTATCTACTAACCCCAAACTTCCCCTCCATCCAACTCCCTCGCCCCTCCCCTTGGCAACTACAAGTCTGCTCTCTATGGCCCTGGGTCTATTTCTGTTTTGTATATAGGTTCATTTATGCCCTATTTTAGATTCCACATATAGGTGATATCATATGGTATTTGTCTTTCTTAAAGAGTTTGGATTTTATATTGAAGACAAAGGGAAGCCATTGAAAACATTTAAGCAGAGAAGAGACAAAATGAAATATGTCATAGGTCTCTAGACAACTATTTATTCTGCATAGTTTAGACATTTACCTGCCCGTGTATTATCTTCCTAGTCCAGGAACACCTGTTTTCTTTAAAATTCACCTTCCCTATGAAATCTTAGCAGATAACACCAATACCGGCAACATTTTATTTTTTCTCCTGTGTCACTTATATCCTTGTACATTTTCTTCCAATGTAAACATTCTTCAAGTGTCATTTTGTATCCAAGTCTTTATAGATTATTCAGGATAGATGACTATAAGAGACAGACAGATACGTTAAATGAGTAAAGCAAGCCAGGTATAAGAGACTTCTGTTTGTATGGTAAACATGTAGTAATACTCTCCATTTCCACAAAGAAGAAGTAGAAAGAAAGAAAAATACAAAGGCAGTGCTGATACAGATGTGTAATTAACCATAGCATCGGGGACCAATAGGGAGTGGACAGGTCTCGGACCAATAAGAGAACCCACTCACTTTCCTAAGAATGGCAGCCACTACTTCTCCTAAGTGGTTGTTAATAGACACAGGAGTCCAGTATGTAAGATCTCTTTGTTAAAAGAAAAAAAAATCCCTGAAAATTCAGATTTTATTTTTAAACAAAACTTTCTGAGTTTTATTTTCTTCCTTGGGTTGAAGATTCATCTTCCCATGCATACATTTTGAAACACTAACAAGGTCTCAAACTGTTCTGAACAGACATTAGATAAGCACTGAAGGTTGAACATTTCTATTTAAAAAAATGGAAATTGCAGAAAGAAGTGGAGAAGTCATATGGCAGGGTGGTAGTTTATCCCCTAAAGTTAAATTTGTACTTCATTCAATTTTTTTTCTTTTTTTTAGGGCAGCACCAACAGCATATGGAAGTTCCTAGGCTAGGGGTCGAATTGGAGCTACAGCTGCCGGTCTAAGCCACAGCCACAGCAACCTGGGACCCAAGCTGTGCCTGCAACCTAAACCATAGCTCACAGCAACACCAGATCCCTGACCCACTGGAGAGATCGAACACTCATCTTCATGGATACTAGTTGGATTCATTTCTGCTGTGCCACAACAGGAACTCCCCATTGAAATTTTTTGATGGCAAAGATCTGATCTGATGCTTGCATGTCCCGAGCAGTCCTGAGCCTCCCCGCAAAGGTTGAAGGTCTCACCTCCCCACAAAAGTTCTCTGAGCAAAGGGAAGGTGTTCCTCTGTGAGTCTCCTCTCCAGCCTCTGAAGGGACAGCTGAGTGTCCTGTTCCCTTTGGAGGCACCCTTCATAAGTGGCACAGCTCAGAAGAAGACTAGGGCCATGCCACTGCCCTCTGCAGATGGCTGGTAGATTTGGGGCTAGTCGTTTGACTGTGTTTTCCCTTTGATTCTTGTGTTCATGTGAATCTCCTTTCTCCACATTGCTGCCAGAAAGAGGTGAAGTCTCTAGACCTGGAGGGAGCCATAGATCTATAGAAATCCTGATTTGTATATGAAATACCCTGATATTTAAAAGTTGACTCAAATCTTTCTAAACATTGCAGGCCAGTACCAATAATCAGTGGCCCAGATATATCCAACAGATCTCCAGATTACAGCTTCTGTCATATCTATTTATATTGCCCTGAAGTCTAGAAGCTTGCTTAATATACCTTGGAAACAGGGTGCTCTTACTCCTGTGATTTTTAGTGTCTTTGTCTTTGTAATTCATTTGTTTCTTCCTTTTTGTTGACTTTTACTGCTATTTATCTATTATGTTTACTTCCAATCTTCTCAAATAGATGAGACTTCATGAATAGCAGGGACCATCACTTAAGCATCTTTCTGTCCCAAGCCTTTAGTCTGGTCATTTCCCCCTTAATAACTATAAAAATTAAAAATTATTAATTGCCTGCTACAGACACTTTGGGTAATGATTCATCATTATCTCATTTGTTTCTTAATATTGAAAAATAACTACTGATATTTTGATTCCTATTTACAGGTGAAATCCCAAACCAGGAAAACAACTTGTCCTGGCTCAGGTATTTAGTAGAGTATGGAGTTGGTACTCAGATCTGGAAAGCTAGCTGCAGGCATACTGTTAAACTTCAAAAAATGCCTCATGATTGTAAAGCTGATATTGATGAAGTCCAAGAACTTGAAACTATTTCTTTTGCCTCCCTCAAGTTCTATGATTCTACAAGGCTATTCATTGGATAGATAAGCCATTCCAAATAAATTTCTATGAAATAAAGTCCAGTACAAAAAAGAAAACTCAGTTTCTTTCAGCCTTATGAAGATAACTGTCATGTAGTAATTTAAACCATCTTTAAAAAATGGTTTCTGGGCAATGGATTCACAAAGATGTGTCCTGATTTCCTTCATATTTGAATTGAAACGAATGCCTTACATTATACCTTTACATATTTTTGAAACACTAACTAAGAAAAAAATGGAAGTTTCTGTTGTGGTGAAGTGGAAATGAATCTGACTTGTATCAATGATGATGCAGGTTTGATCCCTGGCCTTGCTCAGTGGGTTAAGGATCTGGCATTGTCATGAGCTGTGGTGGTGTCAGACACAGCTTGGATACCACATTGCTGTGGCTGTGGTATAGGCTGCCTGCTGCAGCTCCAATTTGACCCCTAGCCTGGGATCTTCCATATGCCATGGGTGTGGCCCTAAAAAGCAGGAAGAAAAAAAAGAAAGAAAGAAATAGAAAAGAAAACAAACATTCAAATAGAAATTCAACCTACTGGAGGCTTCCAAATGTGCTCACTAGTGGTCTCACTGATTGACCATATAATAAATACATGTTATAGATTTGAATATAAAGTACATTTATATTAATACCGCTATTCTCTGCTTTATGTATTAGAAGTCTATGTCAGATTTTATTTGGCATAATGCATTCTGTTCTGTGAGAAAGTTGGAAGGTGTCTTTCCTAATACATAACTGTTACTAAGTCAGTCCTTGCTTTCCAGCCTAATTACATGCCTGAACAGTCAGTAGAGGCCTATTGTATTATATTTATGGAATCTAAGATGCAAACATAGTAAGATGTACTGTTATTATTTTACATATCACAAAGAACAATATTTCCAGTGAAAACACAGCATGTAGTAATTTTAGAGGCGTTAACCTGTTAAAAAAAAAAGCTCTTAAATCAATAGTATATAGTAATTAAGAACTTGGAATCTGAAATCAAATTACCTGGGTTTGAGTTTACATGCATCCTTCATACTGTGAACTCCAGCAAATCACCAAGCTTTTATCTTCATCTGCAAAATGGAACAATTCTTACACTCCCACTCAGAGGGCTAATGTGAGAAATAAGAGAATAATTGTAAGGCCAGAGGCTTGGTAATTTCTTGATAAATGTTTGTTATTGTCATTATTATGACCCCTTAAAAAACTCTTGATCCTATGACTTGATTGTATAGGGTTGCTCCTATTAGGGTCAGAGAGGTCAGCCTTGTGTGATACCCAAATAAATGCTGCTTTTTTTTAAAATCTCCTTTCAGAAGCTCTTTACTCTTAGTCAGAAGAGTCAACACATATCTGATTGAATGGGCTTTTATCCCTAAAGGAGGAGGTTTGCCTGATGATATAAAGCTCTGTTCAGATGCCAATTTAATCTCTTCTGATGGAGAGGTTTTAGAAGCTTTTAGTCCTCCTTGGTGACCTCCACATCGCACAAATAGATTTCTTCTGCTCTTTTGTCCTACAGCCCCAGAGTACTTTAGAAGGATAGAGTAGGTTTTCCTTCTAAAGTTTTGGTCTTGAGTGCAGTGGTAGGAAAGTTTATTTAGATAAATGATGAAAGAATTTAAATCTGGGAGCTAACTTTAGCTGCAGATAAAGTTCAGTGTGAAAAAATAAGGCTCTTGGATCCTGTAAATTGTGTATACAAATAATTTCATATGAAACTTTTATGTGGATAAATAGGAAAGTGGTGACTCTATTCTTAATATCTTCTTGATTTCAAACATGCCTGTCCAACTGCCTAATAGTTATCATCAACTCATCACATCTCAAGACAAGAAATTCATGCACTTCTCTAAAAACAAGTGTGTTAAGTTAGTGTTGGCCAGGCTACACTATTGTAACAAATAAAACAAAAACCCCATGTCACCATCCGGAGGCCATCAGGTGGCTCTCCTCAGCATCCTGTGACAAAAGTATCTGGGCTCCTTCTTTTGTAGGGCCACACCATCATGTACACTTTCAGGGTTAGTTCACATGGGAAGAGAAGACTTGGAAGTCACCTGAAAGGTCTTTTAGTGGTTTATCTCACTTCTACCCATAGTCCACTGGCCAGAACTCAATCACAAGCCGTGTGCCACCAACCTATTGACTCTACTGCAATAGCATCAGATGCTTTTCCTTTTTCCATCCCCACTGACATTGTCCTTTTTCAGATACTCTTCATCTTTCATCTGTACTACCAAGGTAGCTCCTTTAAGGGGTCTTTCCATCTCCTATCTCTCTTTCCTCCCATCCCTGAACAAAATGTCCCTATGTTGCTACTTGGATTCACTTTCCCAGCCTTGATCATATTCCCCTATTGAGAACCATTTCTTTGGATAACCTAGAGAATAAGGGCTATGCTCGTTGCATGATGTTCAGGTACTGTCAGCTGTCAGAGTACCTGTCCAGGTTTACCTCTCAATAGATTTCCTCATGGATAACTCTATCCAACTTAACCAGATTTCTTGTTTTCCTGGAAGTGTCCTCATTCAATGCATGGTGTCACACTCATCAGTATTTTTCTCTTTTGAAAGTCTGCTCATTACTTAAGACACAACTTGTGTGTCCCTTCCTCTGTTAAACCCTTCTTGATTCACTTAGTCGAAATGAAATGATCAAAGGACTCCTAAAGCACATTTTAAGAATTCTTATTTCACACTTATTCCATTTTTCTGGGTGTTTAAAGTTAATGAGTTATGTATTTATCTCCCTGCCTTGACTACTTGTTCCTTACAGACCTGCATTATGCACTAATCTTCATATATTCACAACACTAATCTCAATGCACTAAATACAGTGGATACTCAATACATGTTAATATATTAACAAAACTCATTGGAACTGCTAGAACTAAGATACCACAAAACTCCAAATGTAAGATTGCTCAATACATTTTTTTTTTTGCTATAACATGACACAAAAGGCTTGAAAGCAGATTTGTAGTGTTGATGTTGAAATCATCTTTATATCAGATAACTTATAAGAGTTGGCTCAGGATGGGAAATGAGAAAGGGTCTTGACATTTCCATACAATCTAGTTTGTTTCTTTAAAGTCCAAAATCCCTGCTGGCTAAGGAAACCTAGAGTTTTAGATAAAGAAACATTCCAAAAGGGCAACACACATTCACAGACTTAATCCTGAACCACCCTCTCTTCATCTACCTCTGCTCTGCTTAATTCATTTTTTATGTTCTATTGTTTACCAAACACCTTCAGTTTTCAGACCTATTTATTATGTCTGGCTCCATTTTTCATATTCCATTCTCTCAAACTTGTGGCCTTTTCCTAAGTCCTTAGAAAGATACTTTCTTGAAAGAGTCTTCTCACTACATGGCTTACATCCTCACTAACTTATTTTTATCTGCATGAAAATCCCTTTTTTGGAGGAAAGTGATGCAAAATGAAGGAATAATAGTGTTTCAGATAGGATTCTTTGGGTTGCAACCAACAACAAGCACTAATTCAAACTGATATAAACCATATGAGGTTTACTGACTCTCATAATGAAAGTCCAAAAGTAAAATAAGCTCCATATCTGCTTTTTAGCAATTCTCTGGGCTCAGTCCTTCTCTGTATCTGCTTCATCCTTAGTCCAGTAGGAAAATGAATGCAGTAATTGCAGGCGTAACACCAGATATAGAAAAATTGAAAAAAAATAAGGGAGCTGTTCTTGTGTTTTCTTTCTGGAGGGAACAAAACTTTTGCAGACTTATGGGGCAGGGTGGTGGAGTAAGAAGATGCTGAACTCACCTTCTGTCACAGATACACCAAAATTAAAACTACATATAGAGAAACTACCTCTGAGAATGACCTGAAAACTAGCAGAAAATATTTTTAACAACTAAGGAGAAGTAGAAAAAGCCACAATGAGGTGGGAAGGAGGGGTGAAGATGCAGTCTGGTGGGACCCACACCCTTGTGTCAGCAACCCACAGGCAGGAAAAATATCATAGCTGTGGAGGTCCTCCCTGAATGGCAAGGGAAGCACCACTTTGGGTGCCCCAGCACAGGAGACCTACACTAAGAAAATAAACCCTATCACATCTGGCTTTGAAAAGCAGTAGGACTTGGCATTCCCTTGTGTCACAGTGGGTTAAGTATTCAGCATTGTCACTGTAGTGGCTCAGGTTGCTGCTGTGGCACAGGTTTTATCCTTAGCACCATAATTTTCATATGCTGTGGGTGCAGCCAAAATAAATTAATAATAATAATAATAATAATAATAATGAAAAGCAGTTGGACTTATGTCCAGGAAAGCTGGAAATATTTAGGAAACTGAGACTCCACTCTTAAAGTGCATGACCAAAATCTCACTCAATCTGAGTCTCAGCATAAAGACAATGGTTTGGAAAGTGCCTGGATCATACTTCAAGGAGATTTATTCATGAATTTTAAGGCATGTTCCAGAGAGGTAAGAATCTATTGGAAATTTCTTCAGGTACAAAGGTGCAGGTAGGTGCCAGGTTTTTCCTCCCTTCTACCTAGCTGACTGGACTGTTGAGAGCCATTTTGCCTCTGCCCATCTACCTTACCAGCACTTCTCATCCTAGATCTAGTCCACCTGCAGATATTCCTCAGCCATTGCTCCTCCAAAGAAGTCCCCCACTCTGCCAGATTTGACAGGTGCCCTGAGCCAGCACCAGAGCCCGTTCAAGCACCTCCCACCCTATCAAACATGGCAGGTGCCCTTGTCCAGGATGGGCATCCCATAAAAGAGGGTCCCACCTGGGGAAAGAGCCTCATGCACAAGAGCCCCTGCAGCAGTGGTGGCCGAGCCTTGCAGTCAGTCACACTGGGAGACAGACCCACATACTAGCATTCCTGAGGCAATCATATCCAAGACACAACATAAAGAAACATATAAACCACATAGGGACACTCCTAGAGCACCTGGTTCTAGTGAACAAAGAGGACAAGCTACAGGGCCCTATATAAAGCCACTCCTTCAATACCAGGATATATAACTAACCTACCTAACATATAAAAACAACAACAGAGAGTTAGACAAAATTTGGAGACAAAGGAATATGTGCCAAATGAAAGATCAAGATAACTCAAAAAAAGAGATAAGCAATCTTTTAGAAAAAGAGTTCAGAGTAATGGTCATAAAGAGGAACACCAAATTCAGGAGAAGAATGTAGGAACACAGAGAGAATGTCAACAAAAAGGTATAAAATATAAAAATAATGTATTAGAGCTGAAGAATACAATAACAAAAATGAAAAATACACTAGCAAGAATCAGCAGCAGATTTGATGAAGCACAAGAACAGATCAGCAATCTGGAAGACAAGCTAATGGAAGTCACCCACTCAGAACAACAAAAAGAAAAAAGAAAAAAAAATGAGGCTAATTTAAAGGAATTTTGAGACAATATCAAGCATAGTAACATTTGCATTTTAGGGGTAGCAGAAGGGGAAGAAACAGAGGAATGGAATACTTCTTTAACGAAATAATGGCTGAAAAATTTCCTAACCTTGGGAAGAAAACAGACTTCCAAGTCCAGGAAGCAGAGAGGCTAAAACAAGCTGAACCCAAATAGACCCTCACAAGGCACATCAAAGTTAAAATATCAAAACTTGAAGATAAAGAGAGAATCCTAAAATCAGCAAAAATAAACAAACAAGTTGCCTAATGGGGAGTCCCCATAAGACTAGGCTGAATAGAAGGAAGTGGCACAACATATTCAAAAAACTGAAAGGAGGGAGTTCCCATCATGGCTCAGTGGTTAACAAATATGACTAGGAACCATGAGGCTCGATCCCTGGCCTTGCTCAGTGGGTTAAGGATCCAGCATTGCTGTGAGCTGTGGTGTAGGTTGCATGGCTTGGATCTGGCATTGCAGTGGCTCTGGTGTAGGCTGGCAGCTACAGCTCTGATTAGATCCCTAGCATGAGAACCTTCATATGCCATGGGTGTGGCCCTAGAAAAAGACAAAAAGACAAAAAAAAATCTGAAAGGAAAAAAAAACTGGCAATTAGGTATACTCTATCCAGCAAGTTTATCACAAAGAATTGAAGGAGGGATAAAAATTTTCCCAAATAAGCCAAAGCTTAAGGAATTTACCACCACTAAAGAGACATTACAAGAAATGTTAAAGGATCTTTCTAAAATAGAAAAGAAAGACTTATCTTGTAGATCAGTAGGTTAAGGATCCAGCATTGTCACTGTTGTGGTGCAGTTTCTGTCCCTGGCCTGGGACCTTCCACATGCTGCAGGTATGGCCAAAAAAATTTTTTTTTAATTAAAAAGTAGAAAAAAATATAATAACTAAAAATACCAACATTTTAAAACAAAGAAGTTAACCAATAAATGCAAATATATAGTAAAGGTAGTGGATCAACCACCTATATAGCTAGTATGAAAGTTAAAAGACAAAAGTTGTAAAAATTATCTATATCTACAATAATTGGTTAAGGGATATACAAAAAGATGTAAAAAATAAATCAAAAACCTTGAACATGGGTGGAAGAGAGTAAAAATACAGTGGTTTTAGAACACACTCTGACTTAACCAACTATCAACTTAAAATAGATTGCTATATACATATATACCATGAGGTTTTATAAGAACCTCATGGTAACCACAAACCAAAAACTGATAATAGATACAAAAAAAAATGAAGAGAAAGGAATATAAACCTAGTACTAAAGAAAGTCATAAAATCACAAGGGAAGAAAGCAAGAGAAGAAAAAAAGAACAGAGAAGAGCAAGAAAAAAATCAATGGATGTAATACACACATTAATAAAATGAAGGGTAAAAATCATATGATCATCTTAAAAGATACAGAAAAAGCTTTTGACAAAATTCGACATTCATTTATGATAAAAACTCTCAACAAAGTGGGTAGCATTCCCTCATATTCAACAAATAAAGGTCATATATGACAAACCCATAGCCAAAAATGATAGTCAATGGTTAAAAGCCAAAAGCATTTCCTCTAAGAAAGAGAAGGATTTCCATTTTACAACTTTTATTCAACGTAGAATTAGAAGTCCTGGCCACAGCAATCAGGCAAGAAAAAGAAACAAAAGGTGTCCAAATTGGAGAGGAAGAAGTAAAAAGGTCACTGTTTGCAAATGTCATAATATTATATGTAGAAAACCTTATATACAGAAAATCCATAAGATGCCACACACACACAAAAAAACTATTAGAATTAAAAAATCAATTTAGTAAAGTTGCAGGATATAAAATTAAAATACAGAAATCTACTCCATTTCTATACACTAATAATAGTCTACCAGAATGAGACATTAAGAAAACAATTTCATTTAAATTTGCATCAAAAAGAATAAAATACCTAGGAATAAATTTAACCAAGGAGGAAAAAGACCTGTACTCTGAAAACTATGACACTGATGAAAAAAATAAATAAAAAACTGAAGAAGACAAAAACAAGTGGAAATATACACTGTACTCATGAAACATAAGAGAATTAATATAGTTAAAATGTCCTTACGACCTGAAGCAATCTACAAACTTAATGTAATCCCTATCAAAATATCAATGGTATTTTCCATAGAACTAGAACAAATAATCCTAAAATTTGTTTGGAACAACAAAAGTTTTCAGATAGTCAAAGCAATCTTTATATATTAAAAAAAGGAATAAAGCTGGAAGTATTATGTTCTTTGATTTCAAACTGTACTACAAAGCTATACTAATCAAATCATATGGTAGTGGCACAAAAACAGACACAGAACAGAATAGAGTGCCCCCAAATAAACCCATGTTTATATGTTTAATTAATCTACTACAAATAAGGCAAGAATATAAGAGCAGAAAAGACAGCCTCATCAATGTATGGCATTGGGAAAACTGGATAGCTACATGCAAAGAATGAAACTGGACTACTTTTCTCAAACAATATACAAAAAATAAACTCAAAATAGATATTTAAATTTAAGACCTGGGACAATAAAATTTCTAGAAGAAAATATATACAGTAAACTCTTTGATACTGATCTTAGTAATATTTTTTTGGACTTGTCTTCTCAGGAAAGGAAAACAAAAGCAAAAATGAATGAATGAGATTACATCAATGCTTTTGCACAACAAAGGAAATCATCAACAGAACAGAAAGGCCATCTACTGAATGGCAGAAAATACTTGCTAATTATATTCCTGATAAGTAGTTGACATCCAAAATCTATAAAGAGCTCATACAACTCAATATCAAAAAACTCAGTATGATTTAAAAATGGCCAGAAGAAGTGAATAGACATTTTTTGAAAAAGACATGCAAATGGCCAACAGACACATGAAAAGATGTTTAAATTCACCAATCATCAGAGAAATGCAAATCAAAACCATGAGTTATCACCTCACACCCATCAGAATGGCTATCATCAAAAAAAAAATGTTTATGAGGATATGGAGAAAAAGGAACCCTAGTCCACTGTTGATGGGAATATAAATTTGTGCAGCCATTATCCCTGGAATAAAAGGCAGGGATGAGGGATGGAAGGAAAAAGGAAGGAAAACATTATCCTTCTTGTTTTGCAAACTCACCCTTTACAAATGATTTTCACATTTTGAAGATTGCCATTGGGTCTCTAGATTCCAGAAAATCTCAGTTGAGAAAATAAACTTCCAGGACCTTCAGCAGAGGGAATGAGATCACTGGAGTTTCATCCTGAATCTGAAGGCTCCTGTTTATAAAAGACCTATGTCACCTCAGCTCACAAATCAATGAACAGAAGTGATCATATGGCCCGATTTAACCATGGCAAGTAGATGGCAGGAATCAAACCTACCATGTGCCTGGAAGTCAGGAAGCTAGATATATTTGATGACCACCATAACCCACCAAATATGCAGCCCATCCAAACAACCCCAAAATCTTACAGGCTTATCACAACAGAGGTTTATTTCTCACTCCTACTGCATGGTCATCATGGGTTGGAGGGTTTTCCTCCTTGGAGTCACTCAGTGACCCAGACTAACTGAGGCATTATTTCAATGTTTGTGTCCATGACCATCATAGAGATAGAAAGAGAATGTGATGAACTATGCACTAGCTTTCAAAGCTTCTGGAAATGACACATGTCTCTTCTATTCACATTTCATCTACAAAGAAAGTCAAATGGCCATGTTAGTGCCAAAAGGTGGAGGGAATAAGCAGAAAATTGAACTATCTGTTATACTGCACTTATGAATAATCTCCTATCTACTCTACTTCTATTTCAGCAATGTGACATCTTGGAATTTTTCCATAACTTCTCTGGTCATCATAAGGTCATAGTCTCTGCCTTGTGGTAGCACATAGCTTAGTCTGGTCTAATGCCAGAAATCCAAGCTCCATTACCACATCTTCAATTGATTTCCTCTCTAGGTTTAGAAGACTTCAGGGGTATGTGTGTGTGTGAAGGATGGGGGCATGATCAGCTTTTTCTCTTTCTGGACATACTTCCACTCCCATCCATTACTGACTCATTCTTTGAACAAATAATTACCAAGCACATATTCTATCAAACAATGTTCTAGATGCCAGAGTTAGGATAATGAACGAAACGGAAAGCTTTCTATCTTCATGGCACTTATATTCAAGTAGATAAAATAACTTAAATGGGAGTTCCCTTCGTGGTGCAGTGGTTAACGAATCTGACTAGGAATCATGAGGTTATGGGTTCGATCCCTGCCCTTGCTCAGTGGGTTAACGATCTGGCATTGCCGTGAGCTGTGGTGTAGGTTGCAGATGTGGCTTGGATCCTGCGTTGCTGTGGCTCTGGCGTAGGCCGGTGGCTACAGCTCTGATTCGACCCCTAGCCTGGGAACCTCCATATGCCGTGACAGCGGCCCGAGAAATGGCAAAAAGACAAATAAAATAAAATAAAATAACTTAAATGTATGACACAATAGTAATAAGTTCTAGACTAAGAAATATAGTAGAAAATGTCATAGGAAGTACTGTTTAGTTGGGGGTTGTCTAGAGAAAGTGATGTGTTAAAATAAGCAGGACCCTTCTCTTTTGATGGTAGAGACCTGAATCTAGGCTGAAAATGTTGTGTAAAAAAGAAGTTATAATAAAAGGGATACTCTGCAAATTTCTTGTTTTAATCTAGATAAGGCATATCCAAAATAAATATGTAAAGAAGAAAAATAAAACTTGTCTTCACGGAAAAAATTAGAAATAAAGCTAAAGTAATTGAGAACTTGAGGAACAATTTCTGGGTCAAAGGTGAATAAATGTAAACCCTCTAGAGTATGACATGACCTAGCTTATTGTAAAAACAGTGAGGACAGTTTGGTGAGAGTAGAAAAACACAAGGACAGAGCATGGAGAATGGTCAAGACCACAGGAACCTTGTGGTCATGGTGAGCCATTGGAGGGTTCTGAGCAGAGAAATGACATGATGTGGAATGGACTTCATTAAGATCATTTAGCTGCGGTAATTAGACTGGATGGGAAAAGAGCAAAGGCAAGAGCAGGCAAATTCATTAGGAAATTAGTGCAGAATCCAGAGGAGAGTCAATAGTTTGTTGGGCATTTGTGGTAGCATGGAAGTGTGAATCCTCATGTTTCAAGGTTCTCATGTCCAGATGATGGAGGAGATATGATAAAGGGGCTGAGGACAGAAAACTTTTTACCCAACTGAAATAGATAGAATCTTGTAGATACCTGGATGGTACTTTGGTGGGTTTTTAGTGACACCACTTCCCCCAATGCCGGCGATCTCCATTTCCCTTGAGAACATCAAGATCCCATCAGCTGGTCATATATGAGCCTTTCCACCAGCCTCTGGTTGCCAGCAGTTCATATCTCAGGTTGGACCACTTAACTCCTCTACATTGTGTCCTTGGACAGAGTACTCAGGCCAGTTCCCCCTTGTAAGGCCTAACTTTCCAGACAGGAGACTCACTAATCAATCATCTTGCCAAATTCAGGAAGTTCTGGCCATTTCCAGTGCTTCTTATTCTACTCTGCCATATAAGGTCAACAAGCCACTCACAGCCTGTCACCTTTAGACAGAACTCAAAATCCTGGTCCCTGTGTCCCTCAGCCATGACAAGAGACGTACAGAGCTGCAAGATATTTTCTGGAAGATCTACTCACTTTGAGTTGAAGAGGAATCTTGTCCCTCTCCTCCTCCATTGGTGAGGGGTGGGGAGGAGAAACATAGATCATTCATAATTCCATGAAAAGAGATTCTCCCTCCTAGCCTTTCCAATTCCTGGTTTATTCTTTGCTTTTCACACAGATTGTGAGTGATGGGTTAGTTCTGGAAGAACAAGTTTCTCAATGTTAAGTGGTCCTGCAGAAATATCCCATCTCCTAACTTCATTAGATTATTTATTTTCAGAAACTCCAGGCCTCAAGAAAAGTTGAATGTAATATCTTCTGACCATTGCAAGCTCAGGACTGGGACAGAGCAAAGCATGCATGCACCTAGAGCACATAAGTTTGAGGTGGTTTCCCTCTCAGGGACATGCACATACAGGGTTGGCACTTCATGACCCAGTCATGACCCTTCTAAAATGCTGTGCCCTGAGCACCTCATTTGCCTCGCTCTAGTCCCAATCTTGCCAAGCAAACAGAAACTAACTAGAGATAACTACATAGAAAAGGTATTTGCTAAAAAGACATTTGTTTGGGTATCTCACAGAATCACAAAGAATCCTTGAAAAATAGGTTTGGAGGCTATCCAGTGAGGGGAAAGTCCTCAAACCATGCTACAGTTTCAGCAACAGCATCCCAGATTGCATAGTTGGACAGAAAGAACCAGGTTTGAACTGTCAATCACTCTGTCTAGAATTGGAGTGCAGACAACCATGGTCCCTGTCATTTCTGGGAATGGATTTAACCACTCTCACCAATAACAATTCTAAACAGCCCCTGAGTTATCACTTCACTAGCTTCTAAGATTGGAGTTTGGGGCAAGTGATCTGAATGGCTCAGTCTAGGTCATGTGTCCAAGATACAAATAACTCTGCCATTTTCAACTTCTATACTGGAGACAGGCTTAGATTCACTAGGTGGGAGCATCTAAATGAAGGGAATTTAGAGTTTAGGCAGCCAAAGACACATAACAAGTGGCCATAAATCAGTAAATCAATCTTGTAAAATAACTGGAAATTGCAGAAAGTTCTATGAAAGAAACAAAAATGAAGGTTAATAAATAACCCAAGAGAGGGGCTCTACTTGAAATACAGTGGTCAGTGAAGGACTTAAACTGAGACATAAAGGAAAAAGGATCTAGCCATGCAAAAACTGGTTATAGGCAGAATGAAGAACAAATGTAAAGATGCCTAGGGTGGGAAGGAGCTTGATGTGGTTGTGTAGCTAGTTATAGCTGGAGCATAAATGAGGGGTGGGAAGGGGGTGGAGATGAAGCTAAAAGAGTCAGATCACACAGAGCTTTGTAGGCTGGGGTTTGTATTTGGAAAAGTCATTGTAAGCTTTTAAGCAGGGAAATAAAATGATCTAATTTCCATCATTTAAGAATATCATGCAGTTCCTATTATGGCTCAGCAGTAATGAACCTGATGAGTCTCCATGAGGACACGGGTTTGATCCCTGGCCTCGCTCAGTGGATTAAGGATCTGGCATTGTTCTGAGATGCAATGTAGGTCGTGGATGAGGCTCGGATCCAATGTTGCTGTGGCTGTGGCATAGGCCAGCAAATACAGCTCCAATTCAATCCCTAGCCTTGGAATTTCCATATGCCATGGGTGCATCCCTAAAAAGTCAAAAAAAAAAAAAAGAAAAAGAAAGAAAAAGAACATGACTTTTGTTGCTATCTGGAGAAGTTGGTATGGGAGAAATCATGGGAGAAGTCAGACCAGATAAACCAGCAGGGAGGCTATTGAGGTATTCCAGGGTAAAGAAAATGGCCCCAAGTAAGGTAGTGATGGCAGAGCTAGAGATCAAAGCCTGGATCTCATGCATAATTTGAAGATAGAACCTTGACTTTAATATGGGAAGTTAGGAAAAAAGAATAAACCTGGATCCTTGCTTGGTTTCTGGATGGAGTAATCAAATGTATCATTGCAACTTTTGTGACTACGGAGATGTGGAAACCAGATACAGCAGTAAGAGTTCTACGTGGGACACGTTCAGTTTGCAATGTTAGGATGTCATCAAATAGGCAGGCCTTAGGCTTAAGCAGTTAATTTACCTTGGTAACAAGCTAATTTGCAAACATTTCAAGTAAAGCCGATATTAAACATTCCAGGACACTTGGAGTCCAGAAACTCATGCTGGCTTTTGTCTGTTTTTTTGTGTGTGTTTTTCCCCTTTGTTACTTAAAAATAATCAAATGTTTCAAACATACAGAAAAGTGCAGGAATAAAAACTTAGGAGACACCTGTATATCCACCATCCAGATTTAACAAATGTTAACATTTTACTATATTTGCTTCAGATCTTTTTTTAAATAAACAACACCGTACACACAGCTCTTATCCCTCATCCCATTCCTCTTAACTGTATGATACCATTTTTAAATAATTCTAAAGCATTCAAAACAATTCTATGTATTTTTTGGGCAGCTGCATGTGTAGTAAAACTATAAAAACAAGCATGTGAGGACACACCAACAGAAGAATATATTTTTTGTTTTTCTAATTTGCATTAAATGGAGTTCAATCTCCACACATCAGGGATTCCAAGAAATCACATCTCCATTATTTTGGAGAATAGTTTTTCCCTTCAATTGAAATCTTACACGAAAATTGCTATGGCAACTTAGGGACACTGGAGGAAACATCTAGTTTTCAGGTTATTGGTGTCACATGTAAGATGCTCTCTGTCTGAATTTACATAGACCTCTGGAAAGCAGGAAGGCTGAATCTTTGTAGAATCCACTCCTTTATGCCAAATGTGCCTCTAGAACCTGCAAGCCAACTCCCAGTGCCACCAACACTTTGTGTTCCAGCCCAGTATCCACATAGCTCTCATCCGAGGTCCCAGAATATTGGCACAGTTGCCTAGGTTCAAAGCAAAAGACCCTCCCTACCTCTCAACCTCCCAGTTTCAGGAAATTCAGTTCTTCCTTTAGTTTGACCTCCCCTGGTCTCACTCATGTTCTAAACCTCTAGCTTTGGAGCAACAGAGGTGTCAGCCCATAGCTTAACATACAAAAGCCCTCTTAAGGTTCCTCCATATTAAAGGCAGCTAGTATTCAGGACAATAAGTTCTATAAAACCTCAAAGAATCTCTCCTTCTTCCTCAGTGAACTTATAGCCAAGTAAGTCTAACATGGTTCATTGCTCAGGCAGGTTATCTTGTTCCCCTTGATAAAGTGTCCACCTTGTGCCTGCTGACCACACTCTCCTTAGACACTGGCCTGGGTTGTGCCTGATGGTCACTCACTTCCAATGGGTTTTCTTTGCCCATGCCACATTTTTACTTTCAAAGGCATGCGCACAACGCTGCACTCCTGGCATCTCACGCCTCATTTCTCACCACTGACTCCTCTTACCAGCCTCCCTTGAATGTTTGCACCCTTAAACCTCCAATCACTTTCTAGAATCCTTGGAAGATCTCCCTTTTTGTTCTTCATTCTCCTGCCATTCTTTTCACTGTTGAACCCCCCGCCCCCACAAATTACCTGAAGAATAAAAGGGGGTTTCAGCCAATACACCAGGATTAGGAAAATGAAATAAAAATACATGTTGAAGTACTAAACCTCTTGCCCCCTCATCCCTCCCCAAAATAAACATGAAACAAATATTCTAACTTATCCATGCCAGTGGCAGAATCAAAAAAATTCATCTTCAAGTTTCTGCCAAAACTACCTACACCTATGTACAACTTCAAGCCCTTCCTAATTAAACCTGTTTTTCTCAGTAGCAGCTAAGCAAAGGAACATGGCTTCTTACTTAATTTCACTATGAAAATAATATTCATTTTACCAAAAAAATGTTTCCACTTAATTCATTGAAAAGCTATACTGTAGGACTTCGTGGAATAGATCACAGACCTAACCACCACTTATAGCATTATTTCTCTGACACAGTGAGTTCCCAGCTTCCACTTAGAAAGAAACTTGAGCAGTGTAACCCACAGGTGACTCTGAACATGCCAAGTCAGGTGATAAAAGCAAAATTTCATAAACCCAGTATAAAAAACATTTAAGGTTTCTGGAACTACTTCATTTATTTCAGCATAACTGTTTTATTTCAAATATTGGAGAATTACACAGTGACTTTCTTCCCCATAACTCTTTTACTTACAGGGCAAATATTTATTGAGCACATATTTAAGTTTCCCAGAACTAAATAAACAAGCTGGACAAAACCCTAGTGTTTTATAAACCATTTTCCCTTCTTCTTTCTTGTTTGTATGTCCAAGGTTGCTAAATAATAAAAGTAGAATATTTAGCTATTCTTAGATTGAGTTCATAAAAAGAAATTCACCATACAAATATTCCCACATTTTTAAAGTTTTAAAAAATAATATAAATTCATTTTCACATCTCTCATGCCTAGAACATGCATGCCACACAGTAGGAATGCAATAAATATTTGAGAACGTAAAATTATCTCTCTAGAATCCTTTTAGATATAGCCCTGCCTAAGGGGGAAAAAGATAATTCAAAATCTCTTCCAATCCTTAGATTATATTCTCTCAGCAGTGTCATGGTATTCCACTTTCCGTTTTTCCCACACTCTCCCAAGCCCAAATCCCTAAAAGGCTGAATTCAAGAAGGCAGGACTGGACAAATCAAATGCCTCATTAAGAATGCCTGAAGAAATATGCCTAAAGATGAAATTATAGCTCTTAGACCAGTACTCAAAACCCTGGAATAAAAGAAAAGAGAGAAGGAGGGAGTGGGGGCCAAATTATGCAATTTGACCATGGTTACTTATCCAGCAAATGTTTCTGAAAGCTACTAACTACTAATTGTGGTAAAGGTTTTTAAGCCGAGAATCAGTGAGTGGCTCTCTCTTTCCCTGACTCTCTGTAATTCATGTGCAGTTTGGGGATGGCACTCTGTCTTAAATACAATAATATTTTAGAAGAATTTGAACACTCTAAGTTAACAGGTATGCCAATTTGGAGCCATAAAAGAGATGCAACTCCAGAGATTTCAAGTAATTTAATAAGGCGTAACCATTTCTCTAAAGTTCTATTTTTTTCATCAGCCTAAAAAGCTCTGCCATGTGGCCTAATTCAGGGCTGCAGGTAGGAGAAATTACTGACTTCATTATGCCTTCCTGGTTCTCTTCAGTAAAAGTGTTTGGCACCAGGCATTCTCCTTCTAGGAGGCTCTGTGGAAAGATTTTGCCCTGACAGAACTCCTTTGGCTTCTTGTGAAAAGCAGCTGAGGGGAGGAGGTTATGTTCTTTTGTGGGCCAGGCTCAGAGGTTTGTGTCCCCCTCTTTGCCTTAGAAAAGGCCCACAGTGGGGCCCAGTCACACCTGAGTCATAATGGCCCTTGGGCCACTGAACATCATTCAGGGTTTGCTGAAGAGAGATTAATGTTTGTTATTATTGCCCTAATGGCATTACCATTATTGTTGTTATTATCCATTGATCATTAGAAATAAGCACCCCTTGGTTTTTTGAAACATTCCACTGTTTTCCCTCCAGTGTGCAGAATAGCCAGTCGCTTTTCTACAAGGGAACAAAGAGTAAAAGTGAAACCATCCCTTTTCCATGAATTTTTTTGGTGCCACTGGACTTGTGTTTTTATTTGCTAAGGTAGATAAAAAAGGAGGAAAGAATGGCATATTGGCTAGAGAGAAACTGGCTTCTCTGTGAGCTTACGCCCCCTAATCTTAGTGCCTCAATGCAATGCAAATTTGTTTCTCACGCATCTAAAGCCTAAACTAGGCATTACCTATAAGCAGATAGCATCCTTCTAAGCACTAACCAAGGGACTCAAGTATCCCTCATTTGAAGGCCCCCAAGTTCATGGTGCTGGTTGACTGTATTCCAGCTAGGTGAATGGGAGAAAGACCACCCACAGGAGGCCTCAAAGCAGCATACATTACTTGTACTCAAAAGCCATTGGTCATTCTTAATGGCAAGGGAGTCTGGGAAATTCAGCCTGGTGAGTCGTGAAGATAGGATTAGAACCAGAGCAACCCTACTTCAGAGATATGATCATCAAGTATCAGGATGGTGGGTCAACACATATAGTGGCTCACATGTGGAGCCTAAGAACAATGAACTCACAGAAACTTCAGTAGAAAATTTCAGTAGATAATTCTACTCATAGAGAATAGAGTGGTGGTTTCCAGGGGTGGGGGGGTGGGGGAAATGGGGAAATATTGCCAAAGGGAGCAAATTTTCAGGTAGAAGATGAATAAGTTCTGGGAACCTAATGTACAGCTTGGGGACTATAGTTAACAATCGTATTGGGTATTTGAAAGTTGCTATGACATTTGAGCTTTAATATTCTCACCATAATAACAGCAATAAAAATTACATAGTGATTATGTAAAGAATGTGTTAATGTTATTGTGATACATACATGGATCAAATCATCACACTGTACATTTTAAATTTACATAGTGTTATATGTCAGTCATATCTCAATAAACTTGAGGGGGAAAAGCACCTTGAAAGTTCTAGGTGACCTACTCTGAGAAGGTGACATTTGTGTGGATAGATAACAGTGGGAGCAAACATAAAAACTCTTTGCAATTGGATATTCCTATAGTTTTTTAGCTCCTTACTGTTTCAGTGAAGTCAGTAAGAGCTCTTGAAGCAACTTTTACATTTCTATAAGTAAATGGTACAGTGCTAGACACAGGGCAGTCAATGCCAATGTCTTTTAGCTGGGCTGTTGGATTTATTTTTTCTTCTTAATTTATATACATATATATATATTCAAAAATATGTTATAAGGACATATATGCTCTTTTTTGGATTATTTTCCCTTGTAGCTTATTAAAAAACATTGAATATATTTCCCTGTCTATACAACAGGTCCTTGTTGGTTGTCTATTTTCTAATAGTATTGTGTATATGTTAATTTCAGTCTCCTAATTTATCCCTCCTTCCCTTTCCCTTTTGGTAATCATAAATTTGTTTTCTCTGCCTGTGAGTCTATTTCTATTTTGTAAACAAGTTCATTTGTACCTTTTTAAAATCTTCAGTATCCAATCTGAGGTAGGCATCTGGCTATCTGGGTTCTGCTTGCTCTAGGGGAACATAGGGAGATAAGCTCTTCCAAATGCAGATTTTTATCCAATTACCTTCTGTTTTCAGCCCCACAATATCTGTCGCTATAGGGACACACCTCTGAGCTTGTAGTGCACGTCATCTCTCCCCTTTTCCATATTTCTCTTTGGAAAAGCTCCAACCTGTGTTTTATCCTCACCCTACTTCATCAATTCCCACACTTCCATATGCTTTCTATCTCCAGAATTTTTATTAAACTCTCTTAAATGAAAATTTCTCCATCCCCCTCTTTCTTCTTGCGAATTTAGAAAATATTTTTAATTTCTTGAAAGGCTTTTTTAAAAATAGATTAATTGGCTTAATATTTGAAAAGTCAAATAAAGTAGATCTGAGTTAGAACTCAGGTCTATCTAATATTATGAAAAAATTAAATGTGCAAAAAGTAGAAACACTCCCATGTAGCCATTACCCAGATTTAATAATTATCAAGATTTGAGATATTTTCCCCTTAATGAAGTATTTTAAGGCAATTCCAGACATTGTGTCATTTTGTCCCTAATAGTGCAATTTTTATCACTAAAAATTAAAACATATTCCTATGTCATAAATATCATAAAACTAAACATATTTCCCTGGAATCATCTAATGTTTAAGTTCAATTTTCATGATTATTTCAAAATGTATCCATAATTTTTCAAAATGTGAAGAAAATTTTCTATTTTTTAACAAAGCAAGTATAGCAATGATACCAAAGGCAATGAGGATGCCCAATAAAAGAAAATTTATAGGTCAATATCACTTATGACTATCAACTGGCAAAGAATGTAATGCAAACATGAACCATAAGAAAATTGAAGTGGGGAGTTCCCTTCATGGCTCAGTGGTTAACAAACCCAACTAGGATCCATGAGAATGTGGGTTCAATCCCTGGCATTGCTTAATGGGTTAAGGATCTGGTGTTGCCATGAGCTGTGGTGTAAGTCTCAGACATAGCTCAAATTCAGCATTGCTGTGGCTGTGGCATAAGCTGGTGGCTGCAGCTCCAATTCAGCCCCTAGCCTGGGAACCTCCATATGCTACAGTGTGGCCCTAAAAAGAAAAGAAAAGAAAAGAAACTGAACTGGCTATGCTAACAATCAGACAAAGCAAAC
Source organism: Phacochoerus africanus (assembly GCF_016906955.1). NCBI lineage: Eukaryota > Metazoa > Chordata > Mammalia > Artiodactyla > Suidae > Phacochoerus > Phacochoerus africanus. Next base: position 86,128,650 of record NC_062544.1, on the reverse strand, counting down.
TTTAATACAAAGAAGTCATTATAAAGAAGGATATTTTATAATAATAAAAAATCAATTCACTGAAAAGATACAACAATTTAAAAAGTAGACACTCGAATATAAAGCCCCCAAATATATGAAGCAAAAAAAAGAATTGAAAGAAAAAATAGACAATTTAGCAAAAATAGCTTGAGATGCCAATACCTTCTTTCAATAATGGATAGATCAACTAGACAGAAAAACAAGAAAGCAGAAGCCTTGAACTACTATAAATCAGATATCTAAAAAACATCCATAAATCACTTCACCCACTAACAGCAAAAATTACTTTCTTCTCAGGTGCACCTGAAACATTTTCCAAGACAGACCGTATTCTAGGCCATAAAACAAGCCTCAATAAATTTAAAATTATTTAAAATACATATGTTCCTCAAGTACAATGAAAAGAATAACAGAAATTAATCAATGACAGATAAATTGGGAAATTCACAAATATGTGGAAATGGAAACACAAACTCATAAAAAATGGATCAGGAAAGACATCACAAAGAAAATTTTAAAATATTTTGAATGGATGAAAGTTAAAATATAATATAACAAAACATATGGAATGCATGAGGGAAACTGATAGTGGAAAATATCATATTAAAAAAGAAGAGAGATTCAAATAAATAACATAATCTTCCACTTCAAGACACTAGAAAAAAGAAAAAAATTAAACCTAAAGCAAGTAGAAGAAAGGAAATGAAGATTAGAAAGGAAATTAATGAAATAAAAACCAAAAAACAATTGAAAAAATCAGTGATATCCAAAATTACTTCTTTGAAAAAATCAACAAAATTAATAGAACTTTAGATAAAGTGACCAAGAGAAAAAGAAATATGATTAAAATTAAAAAAAAAAACAGGAAAGAGGGGATCACTACCTATCTTACACAAATAAAAGTGGTTATTAATGTATGCTGTAAACAATTAGATACTAATTGGATAATCTAGAAGAAATGGATAAATTCTTCAAAAAATAGAAACTACTGAAATTTATTCAAGAAGAAATTTTAAAATATGAAGCAATCGACAAGTAAAGAGATGGAATTAGTCATCTAGAATGTTCCTTCAGGGTAAAGCACAGACCCAGATTCTTACACTGGCAAAATGCATGAAATGTTTGAAGAAAAATTTGACCATAATATTTCATGAATGTTATTCTTCCTGAATTTGATGACAATACTAATATTATGTAATAGAAGAGTCTTGTTCTTGATACATACACACTGAAGTATTTAAGGGTAAAGAAGTATAATGTAATACAATGAAATAGTTCAGAAAAAAATGTATATGTATGTGTATGTGTGGTTGTATATGTGTGGATATGTATAACTCTATGTGTGTGCACATATGTAGAGAGAGAGAATGATACAATAAATGTGCCAAATCTTAACAATCAGAGACTGAATTAAGGGTATAAAAAGGTTTGAGGTATCTTACATTTTTCTTACAGTATAATAAGGTAAGTTTGAAATTATTTGCTAATAAATGATATTTTAAATAATAATACATTATTACTAAGTCAGAATTATCCCAGGAGTAAAGGATTATTGAATATTCAGAAATCTATAAGATAATGAATCACATTAGTAAAATTAAGGGTAAAACTATTTGATCATCATCATAGATGTGAAAGGCAATGGAAAAAATTCAACAATCTCAATAAAACCCTCACTGAAATAAGAATCATCAGTAAAGGAGTGACACAGTAATGGAGAGATTACTCCATTACACAGGGCTACTAGCTCTGCCAGATATTGAAACCTAAAAAGAACTATTTTTAAAACCTTCAACCATTAAAATAGTATAGTAAATGTTGTTGCATAAATAGATTCAGAGACCAATAAACTAAAAGGCAAAAATGATTATGGGAATGAAGTGTTTTATAAAAATGGCAACATACATTGGTGCAGGAAAGATGGAATTTTTAATAAATAGTATTGGGTTAACTTAAGAGACATTTTGAAAATAAGCAAATGTGAAATTAGATGTGTACGAACATCATGGATACATTTAGACCAGAGTGCTAAATATAAACATTGAAGCTGTATCGATACTGAAACAGAAATTTATAATTTGGGCGTAGGGAAATTCTTCCTAACTATGATTCAAAATCTAAGAGCAAATATAGTTAAATGTTATCACGTAAAAAATGAAAGGCAAACTGGCAAACGCCAAAAACAAAAACCTCTAGAAAATTTATGCCATAATGGAATGGCATCTCTAATATACAAAGGACTCCTAATATCCGAGGGGCAGAAGGAACAATCTAGAAAATAAAAGAGGAAAAGACATGAACTCACAGACAAGACATTAGAATACTTCAACATATGAAACAATACTCAACTTTTCACCTCATCAGGGAAGTGAAAACAATGCTACATGAAGTTCTTCTTACCTACCCCCAGACTGACAAAAATTACAGTTCAATAAATATTCTACTGACAAAATTGTGTGGAAATAGGCAGCTTCTTATTTTGCTGATGGGACTATAAAATAGAAAAAGGCCAATGGAGATAAACTTGCTACTAACTAGAAAAATTACATATGCATTGTCTTTCTAACCCTGTGCTCCACTTCCAAAATTCTATCCCTAAATAAAACTGGCAAAAAAAAAAAAAAACCAACACTTCTGCACAAAGTCATACCTTGAAGAAATTTTTAAAATATTAAACGGTTATAAACAACCCAAATGTCCATTTTTAGGAGACATCTACACAGTGGAGTACTAGACACTCATAAAAAGAAAGAAAAATCACTATATCCTGAAGTGAAGTGATCTTTAGGATATATTTTTAGGTTTTAAAAAAAGGTTCAGAATATTAAATATGCCACCTTTTGTGTAAGAAAAAAGGATATATGATTACATGAAAATATAATAAATTGAAGGAGAATTGATATCTTTATCATGCTAAAGGAAGGTAAAGGATGACTTCTAGTTAAACCTGGAGGAATGTGAACATAAACGTTTGTATTCAGGTTCTTTAGAGAAACAGAACCGAAAGACTATAGATATAAATATACAGATACAGATATTTTGGTGGTAAATGGACCTGCAGAGATTTACTTGATGTAGGAAACACAGGATTGTCATCAGAGTTGGTTGTAACACATGGGCTATTCCCCAAACACACAGAATGAACCAAATAACACAAAGAACATGTTTTATGTGGTAGATTGAGGTTTAAAAAATATCTGGGAAGTAAACAAGCCAACTGAATTGGATCTTAGTTTCTTATTCCAAGGGATGGTGGAGTTGGATTGTATGCATTAAAGAGGCAAGGGCAACCTCATAGCTTCCAAGACAAGAAAAATGGAGGCATTTTATATAAACAATGGGACAGATGTTGAGCATCCCCAGAAGCCCATTGATGGGAGGTGGGGCTGCAGGGTCCTGTGCTAGAATGGCTCCAAATGCCACGAGATCCCTCCCCACCAAGCTAAGCACAGGCCCAGGCTCTCCCCTGTTTTAGAACAAGCCTCCAAGCTCTGAGAAGAGGCATCAGGGAATGGGCAGGGGTGGCACAGAAAAGATGGATGGAAACAACCCATGAATACACCTAAGGTGGTCCAGGAAGAGAAAACTAAGATGGAGACCAGAAGCTGTCCCAGTCTTTTTCTATGACTTGTTGGCCTCCTGACAGCTGGGTGCTTGAGCCCTGAGAATCAAGCTGGGAAGGCTCTGGGGAGGAGCCCCAGGAAAGGGGAAGGTGGTACCCCTGAGGACAGCCCCTGAGGGCCAGCAGAGGGAAGGCAGGTTGCAAGACTCCTGGGGCCAGTCTCCTGCAGGGCTCTGGGCCCAATCCTGAGATAGTCAAAAGGAGAGACAGAGAACTCAAGAAAGGGGACATTAGAAAAAAGAAAAAAGTTTTGATGCTACAGGACTGAGGTATTGGAGAGATAGGGCCTGGCCCCAGGATTCAGACACACTGGGGGGCTTTGCTCTGGCAAATTATGGACCACATAGATGACTATGGGAGCCCTAAGCAGGCCCTGCCGGTCCAAGAGGCCAACAGCTCTCCACAGGGATTCCCCTGGCTTCTGAAAGCAGCTCCTTCAGGCCCTCTCCTCCACCTGAATGTTCTTTTGTCCTGGCTGCCCCAAGTTAGTGTTGTCAGGAGCTCACAGAAATCCACGCAAGGCAGCCTGAGCTTTGTTAGGTAGTCTCAGGTGGTGGCTGTTTCCAGTTACACCATCCTCCCCCCTCCCTCTGTGGTTCCTCTAAGTTCTGCGTGAGGCAAACAGCAAAGAGAGGACAGGAGGATGCTTTTCCAGAGGGAGAAATGCAGGAAGTTCCTCAGGCACTTGGTCTGAGCGCAGGAGAGGCCCAGGGCATCAGTAGTGCTACACCTTCAGACTGTTCTCATCCAGCCCCAGCTGTAGGAGGCTGGAACTTGCTGTTGGCTTGGGTACAGAGAAGATATGTGACTTGGGGTTTTTCTTATAATGTTCTAACCACTTTTGGTAAGCCTCCATCAGGTCCTGGAAAGTTGGTACTGCCCACCTTGCAGACTTGGGGATGCAAATGCTGCAGAAGGTAGAGATTTGAACAGGAGGTGAGGGTGCTCACTGGCAGTCTTGTACCTCAGCCTGTTCTCTTGTTCCTCCAACACTGAGGAATGGGATGCTTGGAAAATACTTGTGCTTCTTCTGCACCAGTAAATCTTCCAGTCTGAGCCACAAAGAGAAGAGCCTGGGGCCCAGCCCCAGTGAAATCTGAGAGCTATACTTCCTTCTCGTGTTCATTAATCTCCAACTCTTGACTAGCATCTGATCTGCTTTCTTTAGGGACAGAAGCCTTCTTTAGCTCCTTTGCTGCCTCTTCCTTCCTGGAATCCCCCTCTCCCGCATCCACCAGGTCCTCTGGTGCCTCTTTTTTTTTACCGGCTTTGCTGGCTTTGGCAGGCTGATTGTCCCTGGGATCTGCCATACTCCTGGACATCCCAGGATCATTCTTCTCATTCTCTTCTTTTTCTGGGAGCCAATACTCCCTCTTCTCTGTTGCCGTTGGTGATGGGCACTGCTCAGGCTTCTGTCTGCGCCTTGACTGACCACTTGCCAGGAATAGGGAGGCAGCACCATCTGAATCAAGAGAAATGTCCTTCTTCTCCTTTTGCTGGCTTGTTCTTGGCGATTCCTTATACTCAAATACACCCCCAGGGCCCCAGTGACATCCAGGTACAGGTTCTTAAGCTCACTTAATCTGCAGACACTCTGATTGTCACTCTCTGCCTCATCCTCCTCATAAGTCTCCTCCCCTAAAGCCAAGAGGCTGAGAGCATTCTTGTCCCCATGGAAGGAGCCCAAGAGACCCTTTGTATAAGTAGAAGTCTTGAGATCCTCTGATGGTGGTGAGAGGTCTCTGAGCTGACCTGACTCCACTGAGCTCTCCAGGCTCCTACTTCGAGATCCATGAAGAGCAAAGGGTGAAGCATCCACCAGACCTCTTAACAGGGCCAGACCCCTGAGGGGAATGTGGCTGGGGACTAAAAAGGAGCCCAGGGTCAGAAGAATTTGGGAGGTCTCTTTGTCCTTCCTGTCCTTCTTTTTCTTGCTCTTTTTCTTTTCTTTCTTCTTAATGGCCCAGGAGTTGACAGCTTCCCCAACTCTTGGATTGCCAAGTTCCGATAGTGCTCATCACAGGGATGGTCCCACATGGACTTCCCATTAGCAAAGGTGAAATAGTCAAACCTGGAATGATTTCCACTCCACAGGCAGTGGGAATGTAATGCTCTTTTGCTCTAGCCACATCAGCTCTGGTTCCTTTTGGGGATGAATACCCATCTCTCTGGCAAATTCAAGGATTTCTTGCTCATGGGGGATATATGTCTCATAATCTTCCTCCAGAACCAGCTGGTCCCCTATACGGATGGGTCTTAAGGCCATAATTGATCTGAGCTCCAATGCCTGTCCCCTGCCCTGGGAGGCCCTGGGTGCTGGCTCCTAGCTAGCTCTGCATGGCTTCCCCCACACAACTCAGCTCCCTGCTTCCAGGGGACACTGGGGTGTTGCCCTGTGGTGGTCAACAACCACTTCCATAAAGGCTAGGTATAGATATACTGAGAGAGAGAGAAATATTTATTTTAAAGAATTGACTCGTATGATTGCAGAAGTTGTCATGTCCGAAATCTGAAGGGTAAGTTGGCAGACTGAAGACCCAGGGAAAAATCAATGTTGCAGTTAGAGTCCAAAGGCGGTTTGTTGGCAGAATTCCTGGTCTGTTTTCTTAAGACCTTCAACTGATTGGATGAGGCCCATATACATTATGGAAGGTAATCTTCTTTACTCAAAGTCTGCTGATTTAAATGTTAATCCCACCTAAAAATACCTTCACGGAAACATCCAGACGTGTTTGACAAAATATCTTGGTACCATGGCCTAGCCAAGATGATACACAAAACATCTAAGTGTTTATCTCTGATCCTTCCAGATACCAAGTCAAATGACAGTAAAAGAGGAAATTATAATGCCATGCAATCAGTGCTAAACAGAGTGAGATGCTGAGAGGATGTTTTACAAGCTTCTTTGGGAATTAAGGAAAGCAGCCAAAAACAAAGTTTGTATCAAGAGATAAGGATGTATAGGACTTCATTAAGCAAATAGAAGGAGAAGGAGAAGGAATGAATTAGGCAAAGGGCAGCTTCTACTTTCTCCCCAGCCCATGGGACCAAGACAAGATACTGAATTAGGGAAATGGCATCAATATGTCATAGTTTTGTTTTGTTTGTTTTTAAGAACAATGAGGAAGAGTTCCCCTTACTCAGTTTCCATGGTAACCTAAAAGTCTTCTGCTGAGCCTACATACAAGAATTAGCACTCTGGTCTTTAGCAGTCCAGCAAAAACAAACATGGACATTCAGTGTCTTTACCAGTGACTGCCTTTCTCACCAGTCCATGCATGTCCTTGATGTGGCTCCCCCTCTACTTACCTGAGACAATTCTTTCTTCTTCTCCATCATTCTTCCTATCTGCTACTGTCACTGACATCCTACCTTCCGCTAGCACAGCCTTCACTGTTATTTCACTTCCCCCCTTTGATTAGGCTCATTGACTTGACCTATGAGAGCGCCATACAAAAACAGACCCCTGGTAATATCCCAAATTCATGCTCACCCTGCTTTTCCTTTAAACAGAGCTGGGTGTTTCTATAAATGGAGACAGGAGTGTGGTGTACTCTTTGCAAATGACAAACATTAACGTCTTACAGAATCTCAAATGACTCTTCAGAAAATTCTACAGTATTACCTGAAAGATAAGAGGTGTAACATTCTAGTTCTTACTAAATATAAGAGTGTTTGAGGTATTACCACAGCATTGTCCTAATCATCTCTGTATTAGTGACTGTTCTGAACTGGGTCCTCTAGTACATATTTTACTTGATAAAACAGACATAAAATTCTCATTGATTTAGGGATATTTGACTTCTGTCTTCAGAAGAAAACTCACCTGAGCATCTGGGAGTAAATGTTAATGTGAACCACGAAATCCAATGATTTAAACATCAAATGTTATGAATAAAAATGTAATTGTTATGATACAGGTTTGGTGAATCTATCAGAAATCTAAATAGATTTTTCTATTTAGAAAAATCTAAAATATTAAAGTACAAATATTAATATTTGTACAAGAACATTCTTAGAAGCCATTACATCACTTTTTTTCTCCCACCTTAATGACTGTATTCCATGTATCATGTAGTTATTATTTTGTTTGTTAGATTTTAGTCTAGCATAAAAATCCATTACCAATAATACATCATGTATTTTTTTATCATCTTTGTGTTCTAGTAGTGGAGTAGTAAAAACTGTTCCTCAACATAGTAACAGTGCTTAACTATTAACTTGTTAGTGTTGTTTGTATTTTTAAGACACACAAGTAAAATTGACTCTCGACAGTGTTGTACACTTTTTTATTTAAAATTTACCATAAGTAATCAATATGGAAATGTTCTGGACATAAACAGCCTCTTTTTTTGTTGTTCTTTGTCATTATTCGAACCAATATCTATAACAAGGAAATATATGGAATACGTAATCCTGAAGTTTGTTAACCCCTCTCCTATATAGCATATACAGCATGCCTGCCTATCTAGAACTATCCTTAGCCTGGCTAAATCTTCCCTGAAAAGGAGTCACTGAAGGCTTTAGAGGTTGACCGATCCAGTCTTCTCAGTTACCAAAGTCCACTGCATTTCCATTGCTTGAAACATTGAAGGATCAAGTTGCTCAGGCACTCTGCGTGCACTGGAATTCATACCCTCCTTCAGGGAAGCCTTGAGATGATCTGAACCTATGACCTTTGCCCCTCAGGTCCACAGATCCCAGCTTGTGTCCCAGGAAGCTGACCCATACAGGCTGAATCAACTGGTTCCCTTTACCTCTGGCTTTCAGTTGAGTTTGACCAATAGGAGCACGACTGGGAGACTGGAGTCCCCTGGCTCTATCTTTGTTGGATCACCACAATTTTGTTGCATCCTCTTTGACAATACACATTTCTTCTCATGTAGACTTTTTGTACCACCACACAAGCTCTCTCTGGGCTCCACCAAAATTTCCTCCACTTGTCCCTTAAGATCTAAGGGTGGGTATGGCTCCCCAGTATAGCTAGTTTTTGGTTGGTCAGCCCCTCACTGGTTTCTTTAAACCTGTCCATGCTGCAGTAAAATGTTCCTTTATTAAATGTTTCTCAAGTATCCTGCTTGAGTGTGCTATTTCTGCCTTGCCCAGGTCTTGATGGAAACACCTGTTTCTATCACTCAGAGATTGAGAACTTAGCCTTGGGTCCGATCCTGGGGAGGCCAGGAGGTCCAACACAGGTGCTAACTGTCATAATCCATTACACCATGTCTGCCTCCTGCCAGGTTTCTGGGATTTATAGTACAAATTATTGACTTTTCATGTTACCATTTTAGCAGTATGTATTTCTAGAACTGCTAAAGCCATGGCTGGCTGCAGACTATGTGAACAGATCACAATAGCCTCCTGAGTTTCATTTATGAATCTCTATTTCATGCTTGCAACTTTCCTTTATATTGTTTGATCCCATTCACCAATCCCCATTTTCTCTGCTTTTATATTTCACCACCTTGTCAGCCCCTCACCAAAAGACACGACACACATCAAGGTAACACTGATATCCAAAAAATTAAGAAATTTAGGCAGCAAATTAATATTCACTGCCCATACTCAGCTTGATTTCATATAATAATTTAGCACCACATATGGTAGTTATGAATAAGGATTGATAGGAGTTTCCTAATCTTTTCCACATGAGCCAGAAAAGAAAATTTTTTTTAAACTTGAGAAAGTCAATTAAGTTGAATGACTCAATTAATATTAATAGTTCCAAACCTGCATCCAAATCTCTAACAGTAGACATTTGGATTTGGAGATTTGCTTTGTTTCAAAATTATAGAGAAGTAATTATTAGTATTGTTATATTACTGGCATTGTTGGCCTTTGGACACCCAAAGAGTTCTTGGTGCTAAATGAAATTGTCTAGAAAGGCAAGATAAACAATTACAAAGAACTTTAATTCTAAAAAAGTCGCAATCCAAATAAGAAGAAAAAAAAAAGTCACCCTCACTGTCATTTTCTCATTTCCTCTTATACTTTCTTACTACAAAGAGCAGAAGTGGTTGGCAGAGAGCAAATAACTGGTATGTGCACACAAATCCAGAGTGTCTAGAGCTCCTCAGCATTGACTGAGATGTGCTTCTATCTGAAACACTACACCCAACATGATGAACACAGATACAACCCTGCTTGAAAATGCAATTGACCCACTTAACGAAATACCAACAACGAAGTTCATTTGAGAAATTTTGCTATAGCAATAATCACCAGAAATCAGAAAGATTCCTCCAGATCTTTGGCTAAATGAAGTCCAAAAGCAACAAGAAAAACAACACAGTACTACTGTGGGTTTTCTTTCTTTTTTAATTTCAATCTTCAAAATTTCTTTTTGTAAATTCCCAAGGATTCAGAACTTTTTTTAACTGTAAATTTTAAAAAGAAGGAACTCTTTTTTTGTTGTTGTTTTTAGAATTTTTATTGAGGTATAGTTGGTTTACTAGGCTCTGATAATTTCTGCTGTAAAACAAAGTGATTCAGTTGTACATGAATACACATTTCTCTTTAAGATTCTTTTCCCACATAGACTACTCAGAATATTGGGTAGAGTTCCCTGTGCTATACAGCAGGTCCCTGTTGGCCAATAAATCCATACACCTCAGTATGCATATGCCAATCCCCAACCCAACCTGTCCCCTTTGGTACCCACAAGTTTTTCAAAGTCTGTGAGTCTGTTTCTGTTCTTCAAATAAGCTTGCTTGTATCCTTTTTTAGATTCTACAAAATAAAAAATAGGGGCCTCTTTAAAATATAACCTATGCATTTATGTGCTATAGGGTTAAATCCCTGAGGATTCTATATTGACTTGAGGGTGTTAATTCTAGTTTTACTAAGAAATGCAGGCACAAAAAAAAGAAGAAAACATGATGGTATGGAACAACTTATAGTGTTTGAGAACCACACATTTATCTATTAGCTGTAACGCCAAATTATGTACCAGTTAAAGAAGAATGACTAATAATGTTTAGTGAACAATAAGAAAGACCTATCGCATAGTGAAAGGAAACAACTCCCACTTTCTCTTCTTTTAAAAAATAAGCCACAGAGAAGGAATATTGTATAACAAGGATAATTAATGTAACAGCACAGGAATTGGATTTTGGTCCTATATTTACCATGAACTAGTTGAAGGACCCTGCCTGAGCCCTCATTTTCATCAACTTTAGAATTTGGGGGAAGAGCAGTGAGGGGGTGGACCAGATGATCTTTAAGATTGCTTACTGTGCCAGAATCAAGTGTATTCTAAATCTATCGTAAGTTCCATTTCACACATACACACAAAAGAGATAAAAATGCCAGTTGTTATCTTTTTCCTAGGCTTTGGTTTTGTTTTAGACCTTATTTTGGAAAGGGAAAAAAAAATCACAGATGAATCACTGCAAATTGTGATACCAGTCATGGATCTTATCAAAATTGGCAATTCATCTGTTTTCAGCAGTTTTGCTAGCATGAAAAAAACACAATTTCTCTTCTTCCTCCAAAGGCCAAAGGAACATGATTGCATCTTTTCTCCAATCCATAAAAAAAAGACCATGACCATTCTTTGTTGTTTTGTACATGTTCATGCTTAATCTATAGGAATAAAATTATTTGAATCCATTTGGAAGTCAGTCTTTCCAAAAGATTAATGTTCATGTATGGATTTTCTAGTCTTGGAATAGCAATATTTATTACAATAATTATTGCTTATTCTAATTTGTCATTACTATTATTTATTTAATGTCCAATTTTATTTTGCTTCATAAAAATACCAATCATACGCAGTAGTAAGATCATCAAATTTTGAGTTGACAGATATATTTGTGTCCACTTTTGCTATTTATAGCCGTGTGCACTTAGGCTTGTCATTTATATCATTTAGCCTTAATTTTCTCATGGTAAAATGAGGAAACTAATAAAAATCTGTCAAATATATTTCCCAAGGTTATTGTAAAAATTAAGTAAAAGAATTATATAAAACAATTTAAAAATTGCTGAACATGATGTAACTAATATTTATACTAATTTTTATTTCCCTAATTGTTTTGTTCTAACTGATTCTATACTCCAAGGAGCACTGAAATTCTATACATATTTCAAGATGGGATTAACTATTAATTTTAGAATTTTGCGTATTTTTGAATTTTTGATTGTTAAGCTCCGCCTATATAGTCAAATTCTTAAAAATGCAAAACATGTCTGGCTAATCCGGAACCAGTATTCATATAAAATATGAAGAAATTGTCTCACTGGCTCAGGTAGCATAACTGATAGCTACGGGGTACAACATACTTTAATGCCCATGACTAATATTTGTTTTAATGCCCCAAATGAAAATTTCTTCACAGAACTGAAATCTCTAACTACCATAACTCTAATGGCAATAATTTAAGAGAGAGCAAATTTTCAAATGTAACCTATAACCTGATTCTGTCCAAAACTTAAATCATTTCCATTCAGCAAAGTGACAATTTTTCAAGTTTCCCTGGGCTTCCACAGTGAAGGGAGTTTTTGGTTATCAAGTTCACTGCCAGGAAATAAACTGAGAGTAGTGATTGTCATAGATCTATGGAGAGATTGAGAGTTTGCAAAGATGGTAGAAGACACTATAAAGTGCTAGTTCCATATGCAGAAATATTATGAGAATGTTTCTTTTAGCTTTCTCAAAGAAAATCATTATGGTAACCTGGAAATTTAATAAAGTTCCTTGAATATAAACAGTCTGGGGAATTATTGGTTTTGAATTACTGGCAGTAGTGAAGAGGGTTAAATACAGTTTCAGAATGAAAATTAGTTTTATTTTGTCAGGAAGTGAGTGAGCAAAGAGGTGCAAAGGCAAGAAAGAGAAAGAGAGAAGATCACTGGGGCCGATACCAAAAAGTACAACCTAAATCCAGAGATGACAGAGCAGGTGAAGATATGTGGTGTGGACACCACAATGTCACCTACAGCTGAGAATCAGAGGGGGAGGGGAAGCTGCAATGCAAATGTGAAGCAAATCAATGGCCATCCATCTTACTGCTTGGGTTCTGAACAAGATCTGATATTTTCTCTCTCCCATTTCCTTTAATGCCATCATCAGAAATAGTGGAAAGAGATAAAATCTCCAAAATGTGTGGTTCCTTTTTTCCTGCAGAAAATTTTGTTGCAGCATAGTCTTAATGAAAATTAATTGTGAAAGTGTGGCTCCAAGTTAAAAGAAAACCTACAAGATTTCCTGATGGATGGACTATCATCCTGATGAGAGAAATAGAGGAAGATCTCTAGATTCTGGGCTGGGCATCTGGGAAAATAGAATTGCCATCAGCTGAGAGGAGGAAGGCTATGCATCGAGCAAGTTTTGGGGCAGAGATCAAGAATTCAATTCAGGCATAACACTCCTCAGCCATCTATTAAACATAAAGGAAAGATGTCTAGTGGGTGGTTGGCTCTATGAATCTAGAACCCAAAAAGGAGGTTTGGGTTGGGTGACTCAGTTCAGGAGTCATCAGCACTTAGAGATATCTAAAGCCATGAAAACTGGATGCAATCAACAGACAAGTGAATGAAGATTAAAAAACTAAAGACCAGGAAAACAGACCTGTGAGATAAAGGAAAACTGAGAGAGCACAACTAGAGGTCAAGTCAATAAAGAGTACCTAAAAGAATGGAATAAGCAATAATTACGAATGTTGGCAATAGGTCCTGTAAGCAGAGGACTGAAAACTGATTTGACAACATCAAGATTATTGCCGACTTGACAACAGCAGTTTTGATGGTGTGGTGACTACAGTAGGGCAAGTCTAATTGTGCCATGTTCAAGAAATAATAGGAGAAATTTTTGAGAAAGAAGGTATTTTTTTCAAGGAATTTTGTGGTAAAGGAGAGAAAAGAAATAGAATGGTTAGCTGCTGTGAGAAATGGAATTAATTGTAGGCTTTTTGGGTTAGTTACTGCTGATCCACAATGGGACCTCCCTATTTATTTATTTAAAATTAAGTATAGTTACTTTATAATGTTGTGTCAATTTCTGCTGTACAGCAAAGTGACTCAGTTACACACACACACACACACACACACACACACACACACACACACACACACACATTCCTTTCTTATATTATCTTCCATCATGGTCTATCTCAAGAAATTGGATATAAAGCCCTGTGCTATACAGTAGGATCTCATTGCTTTTCCATTCTAAATGTAATTGTTGCATGGAGTTCCCATTGTGGTGCAGCAGAAACAAATCTGACTAGTAACCATGAGGATGTGGGTTCAATCCCTGGCCTCACTCAGTGGGTCAGGGATCTGACATTGCTGTGAGCTGTGGTATAGGTGGCAGATGCAGCTCAGATACAGCATTGCTGTGGCTGTGGTGTAGCATGGGAATTTCCATATGCCATGGATTCGGCCCTAAAATAGAAAAAAAAAAAAAAAAGTTGCATCTACTAACCGCAAATTCCCAGTCCATCCCACTCTCTCTCCCATCACCCTTGGCAACTCCAGGTCTGTTCCCTATGTCTGTGAGTCTGTTTATGTTTTGTAAATCTGTTCATTTGTGTCATGTTTTAGACTCCACATATAAGTGATATCATATGGTATTGGTCTTTCTCTTTCTGGCTTACTTCACCATGTGAGATTCTCTAGTTGCATCCTTGTTGCTGCAAATGGCATTATTTAATTCTTTTTAAGGCTGAGTAATATTCCATTGTGTGTATATACATACATCTTCTTAATCCATTCATCTGTCTATGGACATTTATGTTGTTTCCATGTCTTGGCTATTGCGAATACTGTTGCAATGAACATAGGGGTGCATGTATCTTTTTCAATGAAAATTTTGTCTGGATATATGACCAGAAGTGGAATTGCTGGATCCTATGATAGTTCTATATTTAGTTTCCTGAGGTACCTCCATACTATTTTCCATAGTGATTGTACCTATTTACATTCCTACCAACAGTGTAGGAGGGCTTTCTTTTCTCCATACCCTCTCCAACATTTGTTATTTGCAGACCTATTAATGATGCCTCATTCTATTCTTGATGCAACAACAACACATTTTCCCAGAGAAACAGTCATGGTGATGCTTATATCTTTAGCTTAATACTTCCCACACACCTCAAATCTATGTAATGCACATTACAAATGAAATACTACAGAAAATGAAAAGAGAAAGACTGAAAAAAATACTAGGACTAGAGGAACAGGAATGTGATTGAGAAGAGTCCTAAATGTGTGACAGTAGGTTATTCACTTGAATGGGAAGGAATCGATTAACTCCTTTTCAACTTGTGAAGCTTATAATATAGATTTGAAAATATAAAAAGCATCTATTGTTTTCATCAACCTAGTGTCCAATCTCCATTTTCTGAGAATAGTCCCTTTGATTTTTTTCCTTGGAAACTATACATGTATATATAAAACATTATCACCCATAGATTTGGTGGAATGTAAATCCGGTTGCTGTGCCCTCATCCTTGCAAGATGTAGGCAAAAAGCCCAAGGACAGCTCATCGACTCTTCCTCTTGAAGGAAGCAACACCAGGAGGAGAAAAGGCTGCTTGCCATGGGACGTCCCTTAAGAGACCATCTGCTGGGTCCTGCTTCCAAGATTTAGGCTCAGCTTTCCAGTATGCTCTACTATAGATTATACCAGTGCTTCACATAGTCATTGGTTCCATCTGGTGAGTATCCACGCTGTACCTAATGATAAGTATTTTGATTATAACTTTCTGGTCCCTGTCTGTTCTAAGGCTTTGTTCTTCAGCTTTTTCCTTACATCTATGAGTTATCACATGGCTTAAAAATAACTTCCTGTCCCCTCCTTTTATTCCTTTGGATGAACTTAAGCAGAGCTATTGCTACCAAAGAATGCTAGAAAGAGTGGCTAACCGGCAAACCTGATTGCTACTGTTGACTTTAAAAATGATTTCTCTTCACATGCCTATTAGTAGTGTGGGGCTACCCTTTGTATGCAACTGTAGGTCACCCCACAACTTTTACTCACTGATTTACTATAAACTCTTGCTATTAGATAACAATTGGAATTACCTGTGACCAGGGACTGCTCTCCTTGCTCCCAAGTCCTCAATGACATCAAAAGATGAATGTTTAATACTCTGTTCCTTTATTTGCTCTTGGAACCAACAATAATTAAACAATAAAGAGCACTGAAACAAGAAGTATGAACTTAGAAGGATTCTTAAAAACTTTTATATATTCTAGACTGCCGTTTGGGGGAAAAAGAGATCCTTTGTCTATTAAAAAATACTTTTTAATATATAAGATGGAAATTAGTTATCTAGATGCCACTCTCAAGAGCCTTTTGCTCTTGGCTATGAAACCTTCATTTGAAAGCCTTTTCCTTTGAATTCTCTGCCACAGTTTTATGTGATGCTCAATGTAAACAGATGCCTCATATAAAATTTCATTTTTATAGGTAGCTAATATACTAATATCCTACAGGGGTAATTTAAGCTCCCAGGTGTCCAGGTTTTAACTACGCTACAAAGAAAATTTAGCCAAGGACAACAGGACGAACCACCTAAGCTAGAAATGTCACAGCTCTTTCATGAGGCACAAGGATTTCAACAAACTTCAAAATAATGTCACACAAAGAACAATCTGGCTAGGGAAGAGACTCCATTAACTGAGGTGAATCAAATTTATAGATTATGTTGGGGCAATTTAGAGGTAGGAAATCCTTGTATCAATTATTTATATACAGAATTACACATTGAAACTTGGAACAGTAAAATGGAACAGTAAAATGTCTCATAATGATATGGTATCAAAACACTAACTCTTCCTACCAGTGTTAGTATATTCTGAGACTATAGAAGAGGACCCATGCTATTAGAAAGGATATAATGCAAAAATAGACCAACAATACTTACCACATATGCACACATGCATTATATTTTTGCATGTTCCTGTTGAGATGAAATTTTAAACTTTGCAAGAGAAGCCACCAACCAAGCTTTATACCCAAAAATTAGCTAGAAGCAGATCTTTGACTCTTCTCTAAACACAAAAGTGGTCTTTGTTAGTAATTTAAACATGAAGCTAGGAGTTTCCCCCTTTCCCAGTGTAGCAGATCCTTTTACAGCTGCCTTCTCAACATACATAGAATTCTGAGCTCAGAACTGGAAAGGAGGTTGATATACTAGCTTAAAGAGCAAGAGATTTCTGGGAAAAAAACAGTTGCATCTCTTCGAAGGCTGGATATTGTAGTAAGAACCCCTGCAAATGATTAGCTTAGCAACTGAGGTCTCAGAAAACAAAAATGATCGAAATGAGAAGTTAGACCAAGGGCTGACATAACGCCTGGAATTAGGTGGCTCATGAGAAAATGCAGTATCTTTCCACATCCAGAGATTCCTTAGGCATAAAACTGATGCTTTGAGGCAATGGTCAAGTAGATGAGTGTGAACCAAAAGAGTTAACCCAATATGCAAGCATGGAACAGCACTGCACTGCAGTGGGAAGCAAGTGAGAGAGTTTTCAACTAGCAGAATGTGTGGCTGCAACATAAGAAACACATTCGTTAAAACACAGACAAGGTAGAGGTCCAAAAGTCCTTTCCAGTGCTCTCCAGTGTGCAATTTGGAAGCAAAATGTACTCTTTCAAGAATGTAAGTCACAGAAAGCTTTGACAGTTTGGGGATGCAGTTGGCCTTAGAACAAATTGTGGAATTTTTTCCTAACCTGGTGTGATAGTTAATGTTAAAATAAACATCAACTGCTTTAAGCTATGGTGTTCAGCTGTTTGGTCAAATACTGGTCTAAGATGTTGCTATGAAAGTATTTTGTAGATGCAATTAACATTTACAATCAGACTTTAAATAAAGGAAATTACCCTCGATAATATGGGTGGGCCCATATCTCATCTAATTAGTTGAAGGCTTTAAGAGCAAAAACAGGTTTTCTGGAGAAGGAATTCTGGCACAAGATTGTAGTATAGAAATCCTACCTGAGTTTCAAGAACGCTGGCCTGCCCTATGTAGGGATTTCAGACTTGCCAATCCCACAGTCATGGGAGCCAATTCCTTAAAACCAATCTCTCTCTGTGTATATATGTATATATATATACATATACATATTTTTTCATGTGACTAGCCTTTTGTCTTCTCCTTTGCATACTAGAGTTCTCAGTTTCTACATATATTTTGTATTTCTCTGTTTATACATATATTGTATAAAATTAGTCCTGTATATTTGGCAACCCCTGTTACACCTGGGCAAGTGAGCTCTTGAATGATATTTTTTGGAAAAATGCAAAATGTATGACTACGTCTGTACACTCAGGAGCTGAAAAAATCCATTTTGATTACAGATATACATAGTGGATAAATAGAGACATATTGTTCTATCACTAGATCCCATCAGCCTTAGGAACTCACAAGGAGTTAAAATAATTTGCAGAGAGTTGTACGTTTGTCCGATATGAGCATCACTCCTCTTTTATAAGTGACATTCCTCATCTCTCTCTTTTTAAGTACATTTTCTGGAAATTATCTTTGTAGCACTATTTTCTACTTGAAATGAAACTGCAAGAAAGGGGAATCCCAAGTAGGCTGTTCTTATACCATATATTCAAATAGCCCCGGGGCTTTGGCAGAATTCCTAAATTCTCTTCATGCCTCAGAGACAGGTAGGCAGGTACTCAACAAGGTCCAGAGCAGAAGGAGTCTAGTGTAAAACAGAATTCTAGAATCCAAGGAGAAAAGGCTATTCATCTGAAGAGAAGGAAGAACAGAAGTTCAAAACAAAGAGACCAAGACCTTAAATCAAGTTTACTCATTGAATCAAAACTTACTAAGCACTTGCTACACACTAGAGTCTCGGCTTGGTGTCACTAGGGGGAGGGGGAGGGATGGTACATAACCCACACCCTCAAGGCCATAAAGTAAAGTAAAAACTGTAAAGCAAAGTGTGAAGTATGTATTCTCATCTCACTTTATATATAAGAAAACTGATTCACAGCTACATGCTACTGTACGTAAAGCAGATAACCAACAAGAACCTATTGCATAGCACAGGGAGCTATAATCCATATTGTGTAATAACCTATAATGGGAAAGGTTCTGAAGAAGGAATCACTTGCTGTACACCTGAAACTACCACAAGATTGTAAATCAGCTAGACTTCAATTAAAGCATTGCATTGTAAAAGATTTTAAAAATAAAACCGAGTGTGAGAAAAGCAAGGAATGTGGTGCTTCTAGAATTGTATCTTTAAAGTAAGACAAGTGTAAAAGTAACTGGGCAAGATGGAAGCTATGAGGGCTCCCTGACCCATGTGGAAGGAGACAGCGGTGAGAGAGCCCATGGAGGGGCAGGAATCAGGGGTTCTGGAATCCCAAGATTCAGGGATGCCTGCAAACAGAAGATGGACCTTCTCACTCCGGAGCTACACGATGATCTTTAGAGGCTCTAATGCCCAAAGAGATCATGGTGTTGGTGCCCACCTCCCTCTATCAGCAGCATATATAATTCAAAACAAAACAAGACTTAACTTTTTTCCTTTTCTTTTTTTTTCCTTTTCACGGCCACACCTGTGGCATGTGGAAGTTCCCAGGCTAGGGGTATCATCAAAGATGCAGCTGAGGCGTGTGCCCATAGCAACACCAGATCTGAGAGCCACATTGCTTGCAGCCACGCTGGATCCTTAACCCACTGATCAAGCCCGGGGATCAAACTTACATCCTCACAGAGACTATGTTGGGTCCTCAACTGGCTGAGCCACCATGGGAACTCCTAATTTTTTAATTAAAGAAATCTAGCTAAGTTCCGATCGTTTCCTCCATAATAATCACTTTACTCCTTTTCTTAAATTATCACATCCTTTCAAAAACAGTTTGGGGAGAGGTGCTTTGGTTTTGCTAGTTCACTAATTTCACTCTTAGTCTACCTGCACCAGGATGCATAAACTTTGATTGGCACACAGCCACTTTTACATCATCTATGACTGCTTTCTCACCACAGTGGCAGAGTTGAGGAGTTGCAATGGAGACCAATGGCCTGCAAAGCCTAAAACATTCACCATCTGGACATTTATAGAAAAAGTTTGCCAACTCTTGATCAATAGAGTAATCCAAGCGCAGGTAGAAATGCAAAAATGCAAAAATGATGTGCAAGCAGTGCATGTGTACCTGAGAAAAAGACTGAGAGTCTTCTAGGAAGCCTCGTGGGATGGCCATTAGTCAGCTGAGTAGTTAATTAGTTAAGTTACTTAGTTATTTTACCTTATGGACACAACTTCCTATTCAGTCTACCTCCTGAGAGCAGATCACCCAAGGCTGGACTAAAGATGATGAAACTGATGTGTATGCAGAATATGTCCCATTTACCAGACCATTGATCACATAACCATCCTGTCCCCACTTTGCGCCTATAGAGGCAATCATGGCCAAAGTGACCATCAGAAGGTTACTTGATGACCACAGAATCAGAGGAAGGGCAGAAGTGAATTGTAATGGCAGTAGATGGAGAGAGCCTAAACCAGCCGTCTTATACAGGGATAGCCCTATCAATGGAGCCAGAATTCCAGACCTTCTAGGCTCCTCCACAGTGCATGCATAAATGGACGTAGCTAGGGTCTGCCTCTGTAATCTTCCATTTACTGTATTGCCAGCCTCTCTCCTTAGCACACATCCTTTTTTGGGAAATCTCACTTAGTCAATGAGGTTGCAATTAAGTTTTGCAAGCCCTGTCCACTGGTCTATTCCATTTCTTTAGGTCAAGATTTGTTCTCAGCAATTGCTTTTCTTTCTTAATATTCAAAAGCATCTCTCTGTAGTCTTCAAGGTCAACTCAGAGGAGTTGATGGCATTTTTTGGCTTTTCATTCACACGGGTTGATAGTTGATTCAGCTCTTCTCATTGACATGCGCCTCACCATGTAAATAATTACTTCCTCAGGAACTCATTTGGTGCCACAAGCATGTGTTCACCTATTCAGGAATGTAGACAAAGAGCTCATTTAGAGGCCCTAAAACCTTATCAAATCCTGATTTATATAGGTAACCACATCAATAAACACATCAAAATCCTGCTGGGTAGTGACAGTCACTAAATAATACTGAATGTATCTTTCCCAGCTGACTCTGACTTAGAACATACAGCTCTCTTTCTTATACCTTTTGGATTGTAGCACTTTTGCACTGGTAGCAAAGTGCTCAGACCTGCTGACCACATCTATTCTACTTTGTAAGGCATACTGTAGCAAGATTATCAGGCGTTTTCAGTCATTTCCTTGTCCATGTGGTCAATAACTTAGGGTAACACAGAATTGATCATTTATCAATTACCTGCTCCTTTTTATTATCTTGGCAAGTGGCAATTTAGGCTAATGCTTGCTCCTTGAAGAAAAGTTTGCAAGGCAAAGGATTGATCCTTTTAAATCATTGGAAAGATAGAAGAAAGAAAAAGAGAAATAACATTTTCAAGTCTATTCATTGTGTTAAGTGCTTTCCACATAAAATATTTTTTTATTTTTTTATTTTTATCTTTTTAGGGCCACATCTGCAGCACAAGGAAATTCTCAGGCTAGGGGTTGAATTGGAGCTCTAGCTGCTGGCCTACAACATAGCCAAGCAATGCCAGATCCTTAACCCACTGAGCAAGGCCAGGGATCAAACCCACATCCTCATGGATACTAGTCGAGGCTGTTACTGCTGAGTCATGATGGGAACTCCAAAGTGTTTATTTTAAAGCTCAAAGCAGCTACCAACCCCAAACTCCTGGGGTTGGTAGATGAAAACTGTGACATTTAGAATGGATAAGCAATGGGGTCCTACTGTATAGCACAGGGAAATATATCCAGTCTCTTGGGATAGAACATGATGGAAGGTAGTATGAGAAAAAGAATGTATGTATATGTATGACTGGGTCACTATGCTGTGCAACAGAAATTGACACAATAGTATAAATCAACTATACTCTAGTAAAAATAAAATAAACCTCAAAGATGGTTTCAAAGATGGAAGTTGAGGCTCAGATTAGGTGAGTTGTTCAAGTTCTCATAGCCAGTAAGTGACCAATCCAGGAACACAAAGTAAAATCCACCTTCCTCCATGATCTGCTATCATCCCATTACACTGCTTTACCTTTTTCTCAACATCAGTTAGCTAGTAGGATCATCTGCTCTTGAAGCCACTGATGCGTTATCATGCAAAGCATCTGGTTCAGAACTTATTTGGGGTTTTAGATTGCATAAATTCACCATCACATGCACAGCTGTATAAAATACCTTCTGAAGTAAGGCAAAGATCAACAACAATTCCATTTTCTTCCCACAATCATAACTCTCTAGTACATATCAAGGACCATCAGCTACTGTCAATATTCATTCCAATAATACAGCAGATATTTATAGAGCACCTACTATGGCCAGCCATTTTTGCTGAGCTTTGTAAAAGATTTTTGCCACATATTGACCCAAAGGCTGGACACACTAGTTACATAACAGTCAAGGAGACCATATAGGAAAAAACAAAATAGGAATGTCGAAGATTCTAAAAAAGAAACATTTTTAAGAGATATTTTTTCAATGTGGAGAAGTAGCAGAAAAACACCAAAGTATGATTAAAACTCTATTAACAGCACAAATAATTTGCCCTCTATTCAGAGCATTTGACATCAAACCTGCCCAATCAAGAAATTCTGTTTGGTGGTGAATGTTCACACTTACCAAATCACAAACACTCAACAATTTTCGGTCAAAAGATTCAAGCAGACCCTGACAGTGACATCAGTGCTTGCTGACATCTCTGCTGCCCTACTTGGATGCTTTCTTTCTGTCTACTGACACACTTCATGGGTGCAGCAGCTAGTACCACCTACAGCATACCAGAATATGAAATAATTCAGACACAAAGCAGAGGTGTTGACTGGGAAGAAATTGGAAAGTTATTTGTCCTCTGGACCTCAGTATCTTCTATGAAATAGGAATGGTACCTCTGTCTCAGAAGGGCATTAGAACATGAATGGAATAAAGTTGGTATTATGTTCATTCATTTAACAACAACAAATAGTGACCAGACACTATAAACCAAGCACTGTGCCATGTACTGGGGCTACAAGAATAAACAAAACAAACACTGCCCATGTTCTCAGAGGTGTTTATGCATAGGGGGTCAAACAGACATTAAGTGAACAGTCACAGAATGAGTTAAAACTTGACATTTGTCAAATGTTATAGAGAATGCTATAAAGTACAGAGTGCTATAGGACATATATAATAAAATCTCCCTCTATCAGGCTGAATAATGCCCCCACTCAAAAGATGCTCGTGTCCCCTGAGCCTCTGACTTTGTTACCTCACATGGCCAAAGGGACTTTGCAGACATGGTTAAGGGTAACAACCTTGAGATGGGAAGTTTATGCTGGGATTATTTAGCTGGGATGAAATATAAACACAAGGGTCTTTAAAAGTGGAAGAGAAAGGCAGATTATATTTAATGCAGAAGAGGAGGCTGGAGTCATGTGATGAGAGGATTCCACCTGCCATCACTGGCTCTAAAGATGGGGGAGAAGGCCACAATCAAAGAAATGCAGATGGCTCCTAGAAGCTGAAATATGCAAGAAAGTGTTCCCCTAGAGACCACAGAAAGGAAAAACTGCTAACATCTTGGTTTTAGCTAAATGAGAACTCTCTCAGACTTTAGACCTACAGGATAGTAAGTTGACCAGCTTCTGTCTGCTCTTTTAAGACGCTAAATTTGTGGTAATTTGATCAATAGCCATAGAGAACTAATAAGTCCTAAACTTCGTGTCAGGGAGAAGGGTCAGAGCCAGCTTCTTCAAGGAATTTAACTGATAATTGACAGGTAAGTTGGAGTGCTTTGCCTACTCACTCCTGCCCCTCCTACCTCATGTTATATTCCTCAGCCTGGTACTGACCCCATGGCTGCCTCTGGTGGCTGCTGTTTCCCTGGAACAGCTGGTCCAGAAGGTCACATTCCTGGAAGGCTCCTTGAGACCAGATGGCTCTGACTAGGATCTCTTCCCACCCTGCCTCCCCAGTGCAAGAATTTATTGAGGACCTACAATGTGGCAGGTTCTGTTCTTGGGGCTGAGTATTCAGCAGCAAACAAAAGAGAGAGTTGCACCCCAAAGTTCATAGCAGCAATGTTTACAATAGCCAATACATGGAAGCAACCCAAGTGTTCATTGACAGAGGAATGGATAACGAAGATATGGTACAAATATACAATGGAATACTACTCAGCTGTAAAAAAGAATGAAATAGTGCCATTTGCAGCAACATGGACAGAACTACAGATCATCATACAGAGTCAAGTAATTTAGACAAAGAGAGACAAATATCATATGATATCACTTATATGTGGAATCCAATAAAAATGATACAAAAGAACTCATTTACAAAACAGAAGCCTATTCAAAGATTTAGAAATCAAACTTATGATTACCTGGAGTTCTCATTATGGCTCAGTGGGTTAAGAACATGACTAGTAGCCATGAGGATGCAGGTTCAATCTCTGGCCTTGATCAGTGGGTTAAGGATCAGGTGTTGCCTTGAGCTGTGGTGTAGGTTGCAGATGCAGTTCAGATCCCACATTGCTGTGGCTGTGGCATAGGCCAGAAGGTGCAGCTCTGATTTGATCCTTAGCCCAGGAACTTCCATATGCTGCTCTAAAAATAACAATAAATCAAACATGATTTTTAAAGGGAAATGTGGGTGGGTAAATTGGTCATTTTTGATTAATAGATACACCCTATTTTATATATAACAGATGAACAACAAAGACCTACTGTATAGCTCAGAGAATTATATTCAATACCTTGTAATGATTTATAATGGAAAAGAAACTGAGAAAAAAAATTCTCTCTCTATACACACACACACACACACACATACACGCATATATATATAACTGAATCACTTTTCTGTATACCTGAAACGTTGTAAACCTACTGTGCTTCAATTAAAATTTTTAAAAATTAAAAATAAAAAAGAGAGTTGGGGTTCTTGGTCCTGGAGTATAACTGGGGCTCATCTTTATGCAAAAGATTAACTCTATTTGACCATAATCTCTTTTTTTAAAGCAGAATCACACATGCAATAAGTTGATATAACCTTAAAATGTGATGTAGTCTTGAAAAATGCCAAGAAACAAAGAGCTGCGTCCAATTGAGACCCCCATGAGAAAATTTCAAGCTCTAGGCTAGATGCCTTGGAAGAATCAATTGATTTGTTTGTGTCATGTTCTTGGTCAACATGTTTGAATGCTGTTAGAAGAGAAAGTCACAACTCTGGCTCTAGGGATTACCAGTACTAGACACACAAGGGCCCTGTGTGGAGTGGATTCCTCCTCAAACTAGTGGTAAGGCATAGATTTTATTTTCAATCTCAAAAGTGAAACACTCATAGGCAGTTGAAGAGATAACAAACACAAGTGGCACCATATTCAACAGTTGGGCATAAACATGATTCAAGTATTACACAAATAATGTATTGAAATTTCTAACACCTTGTAATTTTGGGGAGGGAGGTTGTTTTGATTTGTATCTATTTTATTCTCAAATCACAAATAAATAAATCATAAATGCAACAATAGTCTGGCATAAGTACGTGTTCTACTCAATGGGCCTTCCAAACCCCCACCCACATTTTAGGAAAGCAGCCCACCCCTCTCCAGGAAGCTGAGGGAAACTGGAGATCCCCATGGAGCATGCCCTCATCAGACCTTTCAAAGCATGTGGCAATCATGCATATGAAGAATTCTGAAGTAGTGTCAACTGCCTATTGGTTTGAAAAGGTGACCTGCCAGTCCCTGGATATTTGGGTGGGAGATGTGAATCAAGCATTCCTTTGTCAGTGTTAGTTAAATATAGTTAAATGATCCTATCTGCTGGGGCTGTTTAGACCTGTCAGAAATAATCTGCCCTTCTTGAGGATTGCCAAACAGGTTTCCATCCCAAGTGACTCAGTCATGTATTCCTGTTTAAATACAAAACTTACTTCCTTCTGTAAGTCCCGGCTCACCCTTAAAAACTCCACACTGTATAAAGTGGTGAGAGTTGTTATGGATTCTTCTCATTTCTCTGAAGACTACAGAAAATGTGGCCAAATTTTCCTCCAGAGAGTTGGGAAAAGCAGAAAGCAAATTGAGGGCAAACCACAGAAACAGCAGAGAGGGATTCCCAAGCTTGACTTGGAAACATAAATTTGAATGACATTTTATCTTTGCTCACCCAGAACTGACGCTGGGAAAGCAGGTATATCCAAGCAATGTGCAAACAATAGGTCAAAAAGCAGAATTTTAAAATGTCTGGTTTGTATCACATAATGAAAATTTACAATATAGAAGACAAAAACGAAATTCTCTTTTACATGGCAAGAATTTTTAAAATTGGAACAAAGAGCTAGAGCTGTTCTCTTCCTTGTCACAGGAGCACTGTTTTTTGGGGGTTTTTTGGTTTGTTTTTTTTTGAGGCCACCAAATTGGTTTGCCTATGTTTCTTCCTCTTTAGTGCCAGCATCTTTGCAAAATGGGACTGCAGTGAGGGACATCATCCTGGTTCCAGCAGCAGGAATTGCCAACTTTCTGCTCAGAATTGCCTCCCTGGAATTCCCTTGGTGGCCCAACGGGTTAAGGATCCAGTGTGGTCACTGCTGTGGCTTGGGTCACTGCTGTGGCATGGGTTCAATCTCTAGCTCAGGAACGTCTATGGCCACAGCCAAAAAAAAAAGATTTAGAATTGCCTTCCTAATGTAAGAGCCTTAGAAAAGTTTTGTCTTTCACCCCACACAATTTCTCTTGTAGGAATCCTCTCCTAATAGGCTGTTTGGCAATACAGAGAAAGATTTAGGTGCAAAAATATTCATCCCAGCTTTGTTTGTAATTGAAAGGAAAAAAATGAAATGTAAAATAAAAGAACATGCCTCCATATTCAACAAAAACTGGTTGTGTTAAATTAAGCACAGTGCATCCACAGAAAAAGAACATTCTGTAGCCACCAACAATTGTTTGTAAGAAGTTTTAAAAGGAGTTCTCACTGTGGCACAGTGGGTTAAGAAGGACTGCAGTGGCTTGGGTCACTGCTGAGGCATGGGTTCAATCCCCAGCCCAAAGTAGTGGTTTAAAGGTTTGGGCATTGCTGCAGCTGTGGCCAAGGTCTCAGTTGCAGCTGCTGCTTGAATTCAATCCCTGGCCTGGGAACTTCCCTGTGTATAGGTGAGGCCATAAAAAAAAAAAAAAAAAAAGAAGAAGTTTTAAGAACAAAATAAATCAGTTTTATTCAGTCTCACTTTTCTGTACTTCTTTCTAATGTTTTCACAAAAATCATGATTTGTCTTGGTTATCAGGGGACAGAAAAACCTCTGAAGCTGACCATGAGAGTCTTTGATACATAATACAATGGAAAGCACTGAACAAGACTCCTTGCAGATATATTTTTAAACAGTCACACACAAGACTCAGTATTTCTTATTACCCAAACAATTCTTTTTTTTTTTTTTTGTCTTTTTAAAGCCACACCTGAAGCATATGGAGGTTCCCAGGCTAGTGGTCGAATCATAGCTACAGCCACCAGCCTATGCCACAGCCACAGCCATAGCAACATGGCATCCGAGCTGCATCTGTGACCTACACCACAGCTCACTGCTACACCGGATCCTTAACCCACTGAATGAGGACAGGAATGGAACCCTCAACCTCATGGTTCCTAGATGGATTCGTTTCCACTGAGCCACAATGGGAACTCCTACCAAAAAATTCTTAATCATTCAAATATCTTTTATATCTGGCCACATTTAAGAATTCCAAACTGGTATTACCTCTTTTATTCTTCTACCTGTTCTCTGTTGGAAAAAGCCGATTACCAATTTGTGTTATCACCTTAGAAAAAAAAATCTTCTAGAATTACTTTATTCAACAAGTTGTTTACTTCCTTACTTTGACTTTGTAACTGGAAGAGGCCCTCTCATTAGTTGGTGCTCATAGAAGAGGAAAATTTGCATTTATAAACTCACAGAAATGTCATTAAGCTAAGAATCTTATTTCAGTTTCTACACACTTTTCTTTTTACCGCAGTTGCTGCCATCCATTTCCTGATAGGTTATAAACTTATTTTTGAATGGTTTGTATTGTTCAGAAAAAGATTTTGAGTTGATACATTTCAATAAAGCCTACTGAACATTAAATGAAGACCCATTTAATGTTCAGTGAGTTCCCATCTTCTTTTGCCTCAAAAAGCATGGCTTACATTAAATCTTATGCTGCGCCCCAATATTTTAAAATAAGTCGAAGAGGAGCTGATGAAGGTTGATGTGGGGAAAGACCAAAGCTGAGAGGGACTGTGTAATTTATCACACAAACTAGGTAGTGAAAGGAGACACTCTTAATAATTGCACTAGACCAACATATTTTACAAATCATTCCTTTCTGCCTTAGGAATATTATAAGTTCAAGTTGCTCAGAACCAGGAAAGAATATATGTGGGAATTGGCTACATAAAATGGAAATTTCAGGAGTTCTCATCTTGGCTCAGTGGTTAACGAATCTGACTAGGAACCATGAGGTTGCAGGTTCGATCCCTGGCCTTGCTCAGTGGGTTAATGATCTGGCCTCTGGTGTAGGCCAGCAGCTGTAGCTCCGATTAGACCCCTATCCTGGGAACCTCCATATGCCACGAGTGCGGCCCTAGAAAAATACTAAATAAATAAATAAAATGGAAATTCCAATATGAGGTGGGAGGTACCATATTTGAAGTCCAGAGCCAAACAATAAATTGGACAAAAATATATATGCTTGCAAAACATAGACAATGGGCTAATTTTGTCAGTTTAGAAAGTGTTTGCACAAACAATGAAGAAGGAATGAACCTCCCAAAATGAGCAAAGAACTGCATAAGCAGCTTATAGGAGAAAAATACACAAATGGCAATAATCAATAAAAATAACCAAAAAATGCTTATCTCACCTATAAATAATGTTAATCAAAACAAAAAAAATTTTCATCTAACAGACAGGCAAATGTTAAAGTGTTGGAATGGCTGATATTAATTAGCCTACAGGAAAGTGATGTCATTTTTAGTGCAGATGATAAATGTATTAACAAGTTAAAGCTTTTTAGATGGGCATTAGGCAATAACTATTAAAATGAAAACACATATTGTCTTTGACCTGACAATTACACAGCAAGAAATCAACCTGATGTTTGCAAAAGCAAACCTTATACTAGCAAACAGGAACCTGGAAACAACCTAACATGACATAAGCCTGTCTGTCAATTAGGGAAGAATTAAATAATTTATGGAATGGGATATTCAATATGGTGGAATGATGTGCAACCCATAAAATAAAAACTGTGGTACTTTACAGGTTCTGATACAGAAAACCTCAAAGGTATATCATTAAGGCCAAAAAACAAAAGCAGGGTCAGAAACACCATGTACATTACGGTTTTTATTCTGTACGTTTTTAAGAGGCTACTTGTAGGTACTATTTATGCATGGGTTTTTAAGATCACATCAGAAACCAGGACCAGTAATTGTTTTCACTATAAGTATGAGGTATAAGAGTGGGGTGTTTTTACTCTCTGTTTTGTACCTTTTTGCCTTGTTTGAATTTTCTAAATATGTTCATGTGCTCCTATTATAAATGTTTAAAGTGTTAACAGGGGTTATCTGTGTGGATGGATTATCATGATAAATATTATTAAAGATGGAGGAAGCTATATTTAAGGGAAACAGAATGGGAAGCCTAAGTCAAGAGACATTCCAAGCCTACAAAATCACACCAGGACCATTGACAATGAAAGAGTTCACAACAAAAATCTCTCCTTTTGCAAGATATTTAGCATTTGAGCCATCCATTCAAATATTTGTTACAGTACTGAAATTACAGAGGCTGCCATCACTTGCCCTCTAGCAAGAGAATGAGAGACACTGTAAGGGATTGTGGGAGCAGAGAATGTATCCATGATGGATGTCAACACACTCAAAAAAGAGCTGAGAATAGCCATCCCACCTTCATCTTTATTGCTGGTCCTCAGTAAATGGGAGAGGCAACTGCTTCTATGGAGCCTTTCCTGATACTCTTCTCTTAAACTGTAAGTGCTAAAG
This sequence comes from Phacochoerus africanus, assembly GCF_016906955.1. Lineage (NCBI taxonomy): Eukaryota > Metazoa > Chordata > Mammalia > Artiodactyla > Suidae > Phacochoerus > Phacochoerus africanus. The sequence goes on along the minus strand of NC_062544.1, from coordinate 86,098,939 downwards.
TTTTATGTGAAACCAAAATATCAATTTTATGACCTGCCACAGATTTCTAAAAAGTTGCAATGCTGGGGTAGGCTGAAGTTAGAACTGGGAAGTAGAGACCTTCTTCACTTACACAGTGGGGATCTTCTAGAAGAACTAGAAGATCAGAAGAACAGCCCCTCACAGAAGCCAGGGTAGACCACCAACATTATATTCCTTATATTCTGTTCCCAGTCGGGTCAAGTATCAAATGTGGGAGAGAAGGAAGGACATATCCAAACCACTAGAGTCAAACTAAATGGACCACTCCTCTTTTTGTATGTGTCCAGTTCTCTTTCCTCTGGCCCAGTAGATACATGACTTATTATATTATATAGTGTTTTTGTCATCCTTCTATTTAATTTTCAAATCTAACATTTTTTTCAGAAGTAGAATAATTGCATTTATGGTATCTTCTACAAAGTCTCATTCTCGCCCAGTATTTTTTTTTAACAAGTAAAGATTCCTCAGCAGTCTAATGATGAGCTTTGTTAATTCACAAAAAGAATGTTAACTAATCCGAGGTATTAGCCAGTTACTATTGCCTAGCACCGTGCCAGATGCTTTACATGAAAATACCCTGTATGGGTAAATACCTACTTTACCTGGGGTGGGTGGAAACTGGGGCCCAGAAGGGCTAAACAATTTGCACATGATCAGCCAGCTGGTAGGTGGTGAGGACCTAGTTAAATGTATTATGGATACTATAAATATCACCAAAGCTAAACTGAATAAAGTTGAATTTTCAAATTTGGCCTCTCTTATCATCATACATAAATAAAAGACTGGATTCTATACAATCAACTGAGTGTAAAAGTTGAAGAAAAGAACCCAGCCCCATATCTTCTTAGCACAGAGAACTTTGTACAATGATGGAAATGCTTTACACCACACTTTCTGATCAGACAGTTATCAGCCACCTCTATGAGGCTTAGTGTGAGTGAGGAACTGAATTTTTTTTTTGTCTTTTTAAAGCCACACCTATGGCATATGGAGGTTCCCAAGCTAGGGGTCCAATTGGAGCTGTAAGCAGTAAAAGGGGAATTGTGGGGGATTCGGAGAAGTGGTTTACATTGGATGCACCTAAAGGTATGGTTGGGATTTATGACTCTGTACCATTAAATGAAATTAAAAAAAAAAAAACTTAAAAGTTTGGCTATAATCATCTCCAAATTGACTGCTTTGGAAGACTGGCAAGAAGGGCTTTGGGGGAAGAGTTGGCTAGATAACTGCACTATTATAATGGGGGTGTGAGGCTGGGGGAGGGGACATATGCATGGGATCCTGTTATCTCATTCTAGTTTTTCTTTGTCCAGGAGGTGTAAAAGCCTGTGATTTTATTAATGGGATTTTGTGGGCGTTTTTGTTTGGCTGGGTTTAATTTGTTTATTAAAGTATATTTGAATTAAAATGTTAAAAAAAAAATTGGAGCTGTAGTTGCCAGCCTACACCACAGCCACAGCTCGGGATCCGAGCTGTGTATGCAACCTACACCACAGCTCCCAGCAATGCCAGATCCTTAACCCACTGAGCGAGGCCAGGGACTGAACCCATGTCCCATGGATATTAGTTGGGTTTGTTAACCATTGAGCCACAACAGGACTGCCAGGAACAGTATTTTAAATTGTATCTAGTTTAACTAACTTCAATTTAAATAGACACATGGCTAACATATTGAACAGCACAGTTCTAGCCAAGTCATTCAAAAAACATTTATTATATTGAATGACTGGCCAATGGGGACCTACTGTATAGCACAGGGAATGCTACCCCATATTCTGTGATCATCTAGATGGAAAAAGAATCTGAAAGAATAGATATGTATATATGTATAACTGAATCACTTTGATAGACAACAGGAATCATCGCAACATTGTAAATCAATTATACTTCAATAAAACTTTAAAAAAAGAGAGAGAGAAACATTTATTGATAAACAGAATCCAAAGGAGAAGATGTGGAGGGAGAAATAAGGATACCAAATCACAAACCATTTAAATCTGGGAAAAACTTGATGGAATCGTTCCATCCACCCACTTGTTTTACCCAGGCGAGTAAAGTGTGACCCAGAAAGATGGAGCAATTTGCTAAAGTTACACAAGTTAGCAAGGAGACGGATACAAATCCCACCTTTTAAAGAAGGTGAAGTCAGCCACCGTGTGAAAACAATTGCACAGAATGGAGTTAAACAATAGTACAGAAAGGAAAACAGTAACAGGATTTTCTTTGCCCTCTTTTTGAAGTCTCTATGAAGCAAGGAAAATGTGACAAGCAGTCCTAGTCAGGATGGCTCTCCTGGCCTCTTATCATATCTCTCTACATCACTAAGAAATATTTTAAGGCAAAATTTCCACAAGGCAGGGACATAGGTAAGTATAAAGGTAGCCTATCAGTTAAATCCACGGCCTCCTGTTGGGAAAGCATTGAGCACCTTGAAATTGTGGTTTGTTTGTTTGTTTTTTGTTTTTTGTTTTCTGCTATTTTTCTTTGTTGTTGTTGGCCTCACCCACAGCATATGGAAGTCCCAGAGCTAGGGATCAAACCTGCACCACAGCAGTGACCCACGTTGCTGCATTGACAATGCCAGATCCTTAACTTGCTGTGCCTTAGAATTGTGTTTTGATGTCCCAATTCTGTTACCAAAAAAAAAAAAAAAAAATGTGACTTCAAATTACAATATTCCCTAAACTATGCCCTCCTTCCCAACCTCTACCCCTGAATAGGGAGAGTCTGTATGTGTACCTCCCTCACAGAGAAGCTCTGCAATTTAATTAGGTTAATAGGTTACAGATAGGTTAATTGGGTTAAATCCTGGGCAGAGCTAAAGTGCTTTCTAGTTGCTGCAGCCTTTGTGTTACCTGGAGCTGATGTGGATCTTCAGTATACAGTGATCTTTAACCAGCTGCCCAGAGGCCCCCTTCAACACAGCATCGGGTAGTGATTCACACACTGGCCACTGTCCTTTCTCCTAAACATTTAGCAAAGGCATTTTAAAAAAAAAGTACTTTTCGCCTTATAAATGATCTCCTCCAGGTTTCCAGTGAAACAATCATTTAAAAAAATTTTTTTCTTTTTTTCTTTCTTTCTTTTTTTTTTGACAAATGAAAGGGGGAAAAATGCCTTTTCAAATCCAGGGCACTTGAAAGTTTCATTTTCCTGTTTTAATTTGCTTCAGCATTTCAAGGGAATAATAATAGTTTTTTAATGCCAAAGGTGGCTTTCATCACTCAAAGCCCTCTAATTTCCTCCCATACTGCAAGTAATGTGTTAATAGTTCCAAAATGAAATATTACCTAAAACACAACTTGGTAATTTTCCTCACAGTTCAAAGTTATTTGAGAAAGAAGCATCACCTTTTACAAATATTTACTTTGCCACAACAGAAGATGCTGCAAATGATCTGCAGTAGCTTCCATTCTGTTCTTTTTTGTGCCATCTTTGAATATTCTGTTGGGAAAAAATGAAATAAAGGGGGAAAAGAAAAAAAAAACTCCCCCCTTTCCTTTTCATGTCTAATACCAGGTTCCATTTAAGAACCTGAATTCACCCTTTAAAATTAGATCATGTTTATACATACATATAATAAATACATATATATATATAGAGAGAGAAAAGCTTGGTATCTGTGGTCTCATTATAGAATACACACACCAAAGAAAAGATGTGCACAGAAGCCATAGAGAATTTAAAAGATTTATTTATGATGTATTACTGTAATTTTTAATTTAGACATGCAAATTTTTTAATTTGCACCGACTGCTTTGCCTTAATGGTTTTGATTAATACTTGGAGGTAGTGTTTGTGAAAGAGATTTATACTGTGATTCATCTGCAAAATAATCAAATCATTACCAGCTAATGACAAAGCTGTGAAAAATGATACAGATATTGTGTAACTTCCAGCTATGGCTGAGCACGTGGAGGTACCCAACCCTTCCAGCAAATGTGGACTTGTGTTAATAACTGCTGGGAAGTTCGCTCTAGGTCCACTCTAATTTGGCAACAAAAAACATTGATCTTAATAAAGCTGTCTGATAAAAGGAGCAGTGATTAACATCCCGAACCCTCCATTCTGCTGCTTGTGCCAAGGTCCCTTTTTTTTTTTCCAGGAATAAAATTCCACTGCACTTCCTGCTTATCGCTCCATCTCACCTCAGCCCTCTGTGAATCTCCAGATAAGGCTACAGACGCCTAAGCAAGGGTACCTGGGGACAGGAGGGAGCACTGCCAGTGGCTGCAGGTGGCAGCTGCCTAGGGAAGAAACCACAGCACACGGGATTCCAAATCTGCACCCCTGGCAGAACCAACCGCCACTCCTTCCTCAGAACTCAGAGGTAACTCCTCTTCTAGTAGGTCCTTCCTGCCTGGATTCAGCAGGCCAGTTGTGTCTGAGTGACTCTTGCTCATCCTGCCAGAGTCAGCAAAGGTGGAGGAGAAAGCTCCAGAGCATGTCCAGAGTCAGCAGAACAATCTCTCAAATGGTATCAGGAAACCAAAGAGGGTAGGAAGCAGAAGCTCACAGATAATACCTAAATCTCATTAAAGCTGCTCCTTGTGACAATTCCCTCCACCACATCGCTAGCCCAGGAGGCTCATGTGAGCAAATTTGGATTTTACCTCCTTTCTGGCTGCCCCCCCAACCAAATAATGAAAAGTAAATTTTCTTACAGTCAGTATACTCCCCACCCACTCTTTCCTTAATCCTCACCACAAACCTAGGAAGTACGCATTATTGGTATCATTACTCGCATTTTACAGATAAATACACTTTGCAGGTAAGTAGCTCTCTCAGAATTAATAAAAGATAACCAGCATGTGATGGAGGCAAGGCTTATTTCTGGTTTATTCTAGAACCCCACAAACCCCAGCTGTTGAAACCATGCCCTTATTTGCTTGAAGTTTCTATTGAGGAAAGAAAAATCCCAGAAATGAGGGCAGGGAAGTCAGAAGAAAGATGGGATGAAGTGGAGGAAGAGGGTTAAAAAAAAGAAAAAAATTTGGATCAGCCTGAGTTAATACCAAAGCAATCATATTTTAACTCATTTTCAAGAAATTCAGCTCCTTTTTCATTTCGATCCTCATAAAGGAAAAGCCCAGTCAGTTGATAATCATTAATATTTCATTGAAAACCAATCCATATTTTCCGTGATGGTGACATGGACATTCCACTTCATCAGGAAGCCATTTTACAAAATTAGAAAAAGCAAGGCACCATTCTGGAAAGCACAAGCTGAGACTACTTATCATTATTATTTATTACTTCTTGGGTGCCAGCTGGACCCCCACCGCAGAGAGCGAGTTAAGGAAGCATTACCCGGAGGCAGACCATCTCTGTTCTTGGGTTCACAGTCCAATTCCCATCGTGGGGGCTACAATGGACACTAAGTTTTTAATTACCGGTAACTCAGACTGCCCTGGAACCATGAAAAGAAGATCAGAACTTTCTATCACTTTTCTGGACATGAAGACAAATGAGAAGGGAGGTAATAAGTGTAATTAATTTCAGCAAGAGCTGGAAGAGGAAAACTTTCAGCTGTGGTACCATACACAGCCTTTATTAGGAGAACTTCACTCCTACTAGAGCGGAGTGATTCCCAGATAGGAAATAGGCTTTCATGTCAAAAAGAACCAGGAGAGGAAAATAAATGTCACATGGCTTTCAAAGCATTGTTTTGGTTCAAAGTATCTATGAGAGAAATAGGTATGTGATGTAATTGTGCGTGTGGCCCAGGAAAAGCAGCAGGAAATAAGCCAGTTAATTCAAAGTAAAGTTAAAATTGAAGCCATACAGAATGAGCCAACAGAATAAACCTTTGGACCAATGGGCATCTTGTGTGATTTAACACAAGATACAGTACAAGTAAGGGGGCTGAAGTGCTGAAGGAAAGGGAAATGCACTCTCAGAGGTAAACTCGCTTTCAAGTCATCAGGACTTAGCTGAGTAATTCACCCTAATGCTTAGACAAATAATGCTGCTAAATTCTTGGGAATCAAACCATGTCTCCATTGCACCCTCTCCCTCTCCCCCTAGCTTCCGGAGTTTCTAAAGACTGGACTAAGCAAGCTGTAGGGAAAATTAAATCCAAAATATATTCATCATGATCGTTTTAGAGAAGGGAGACACTCCTCATCCATCTGTAATGTGAGAAAAGAGACAAAACTTGACTCAAAGCAACCTCAGAAATTTTTGAGGAAGGCCAGAACCAGAGCGTTATTGCAGACAGATGTTAGAAGTGATGCTTCTGCCACCAGCTGATGACAAATATTCTGGAATCCCATCCCTGTCTAGTTCCCACAGCGCCCCTCCTCCAACACTTCCAACAGTCAGAGCTTTGGTCATCTCAAAGAATTCTGGCTGCTTTTTATGCCGTCATCGGTTTTCTGCTTCTGCCAAGTCTTATGCAACATTCTGCCACTCTTCAGGTTTATCTCAAGTCTGCAGCAGAACTTTTTGAGATGGTGGAAATATTCTCTGTCTGTACCAACAAATAGAGTAGCCACAAACTACAGGAGCCTAGTTCTACTGAGGAAATGAATTTGTAAATTTTTTTAATTTTAGTCAGTTTGAATGTATATGGCTACATATGTCTATTGACTACCATACTGGGCAGTGCAGTTCTGAAGAGAGGAGTGTGGATTTTACCAAAGTTGCATTAACATAGATGGAGGAGTTTACATTGTCCATTCCACAGAACTCTTCCCCAAACTCCCCTGAAGCTAGAAGTGGCTATGTGACACAATTCTGGCCAATAAGAGGGGTTGCTGAGGAACATTTTTTTTTCCTTTTCCATGTAGAATCTAATGTCCAATTTTCCCCTTTTGCTTTTCTACTGCCTGGGGTACATACGTGATACCTGTGCACATAGCAACCGTTTTAAGTGCCAATAAACATCAAGGTTGGCATGGCAGGAAGTTGGAAAGGGGCTAGGACTTTGAGAACTTTCTGAGGCCATCACCCCAGTTCTGTAGCACCAACCCAAGGATTTCTGTGGCATGGAATAAATAAAGTGTTTACTCATTTAAACTGCTCCTTGCCTGTTTTTCTATGCTTGGAGCCATACTCATTAATCCTAATGCATATAGATCCCTCATAAAGTTTTGCTACATAATGAATATCTTGGTGTCTACAGAACTGGTATAAAGTCCAACTGTGACAGCCCTCCTTACCCACTGCACCTGTCCATCCTCACGCTTCTCTGTGGGGCCAGCCCAGGGCAGTACTATGAGAAATGAGTAGGTTTCATCCAATTGCACACCCTCTCACTCCACATCCTTTCTCTGTGTTCTGTTTCTCTGTGTTCCTGCTCTTATCTAATTCTTTGTATCTTTCCTTTCTCCTCTCAGCAGTGCTTCTGCTATCATTCATTACTCTGGTGATACCTCTATAAATTGGGGGATGGAGGGAGGCTAAGCTCTGCCACGGGCTAAAAGGATTTTAGTCTCAGGGAAGAAAAGGAGATGGAGGCATCTGGACATTGCAAGTGTGCTCCCTTCCACTATAAATATTTTTGATGGGTAATTTCCTCTATGTGTCCAGAAAAATGTTTCCCTGGTCTTCCTTCTGAGATCTTGTCCATGCTTCTTTTTCTTCTCGATGACTCTTAACTAGGCACCTAGCCTGCGCTGAGCTTCTTCTTGGCTGTTATATGTACATTATATCTTTTAATCCTCTGAAAAATACAAGGAAGACAACTGGGGATAAGGGTGGCCTTTGGCAAGTTTTTCAAATGCACTCACTGTTTCCCTAGATAGCCCTTCACTAAATTTGTTAAAATGTCATCTCCTTGTGTGTATCCCAACTGCATCTATGACTTCTACTTTACAGATGAGAAAACTGAGGCTCAGAGAGTGGAAGTACTTGATCATACTTGATCCAGTGACAGGATCTCTCGTTAAAAAAAGAGAAGGCCTGTTTTTGTTTTGTTTTTTGTTTTTTTTTTTTTCCCAAGCAACCCTGTCTAGTGCTAACCACTAGACACAAAGGTTGATTTACCTCCCCAAAGGAGCTCTGTTGGAGGGGGAAAAAGAGAGGGGCAAACCAGGGAGAGGCCCCCATTTATGAGGGATGCAGGAAGCAGGATGCCTGGCAGGAAGGTGCTTACCCTCTGCAGACATACCCAGGATGTCAAAGGTGGTAATAAGCTTCCTAACCTCATGGGGAAATTGTGAAGATTAATGCTGGTTTCAAAGTAGTTTCTGATCTGGCGATGAAAGATTCTCTTGTGTTCTTTTGTTCCCTCTGGTTCCTCTTTCCGCAGAGATGACTCATGAAAAGAAGAGGGGGCAAGAGGTAGGGTGGAGGGGAAAGTGGAGACAGCAGCCAAGAGTGAGTGGAAAGCAGAATAAGATAGCACCAGAAGGGCAGTGTCAGTGGTTCTAGAATTCATAGTCCTTGATCAGGGACCACTGGAAGATATTCAGCTGATCTCTTCTTTCCCTAAACACTCAAAAATGCAACAGGCCTTCTCGCACCCCAATACCATCCCGTCCCAAAGAGGAAAATCAAGTGTATTTGGTGAGTGCTCTTCAGAGGGCAAATTAAGGTGAAGCCCTGCTTCCTGTTTGTCCAGTCCTCTGCCCTTGGTACATCACCCTCCAGGAAGATGGAGAAGGGCAGGTCATTCAGTCTTTGGACATTTGGACATTTGGGCTTAGATGAGTCCTCAAACCTGGAATGCCTTTTACATAAACTTTCAGAAAGTTGCCAGCTTCTCTGCATTTTTTTTTCCCCTCCTTTCTTTGTCCACCATGGTATTTGATTTTCCCTTTTCCTCTTTTTCTAATGTAAAAGAATGAGTGTGAAAACATAAGGGCAAACCCTTTTTGGGGTCAACTCAGCATTAAAGCAGACCAAAGTCACATTTAACGAAGGAATTTAAGGAAATTCCTGAGGGAAAAGGGATTTGAGAGCTTTTCGCAGCTACGCCTTGTAACTGTGAATAGCCAATTTGCTGAATTTGTAGAAAATTCATCCTCATGTATACCAACCACATCTCAATAGAGAAGTGCTACCCTGCAGTCACAGATGGTGAAACAAACATCTACCCTCCCAGATACTAAGGAAATGTACAAAGGATGGGGGAAAAGGAAGCACAATTCATTCAGAGGCTAAAGCTTTAAGAAAGCAAGAACAGGAGTTCCCGTCATGGCGCAGTGGTTAACGAATCCAACTAGGAACTGTGAGGTTGCGGGTTCGGTCCCTGCCCTTGCTCAGCGGGTTAATGATCCGGCGTTGCCATGAGCTGTGGTGTAGGTTGCAGACGCAGCTCGGATCCCACATTGCTGTGGCTCGGGCATAGGCCAGTGGCTACAGCTCCAATTCGACCCCTAGCCTGGGAACCTCCATATGCCGCAGGAGCGGCCCAAGAAATAGCAAAAAGACAAAAAAAAAAAAAAAAAGGAAAGCAAGAACAGGAAGCCCAAAGAAGAGGCAACTGTCTCATTTGGGTAAGGAGGACCAGGCTTTCCTCAAAGACATTGTACTGTTGCTCATTCCACGCACTGCACAAAAGGACTGGCTGAGGAAGAGAAGGGGCCAAAATTTGGCTCCCTTTGCTTGCCAAACTGAAAGCCAGGGGGCCATATCTGCCCAGATGTGATGATGCCTTCTACTAATTCACACAAAGATGGTATATTTTGATGTGGCCTTGTTTTCCTAGCTGAGAAGAAAATGTCCCCACTTCAAGATTCACTGTTCATACAGTTATGACGATCAGGTGTGGCCCAGAAGAAAAGAGAATCACTTCAATACAGCTCTTTATTTAATTGGTGGATTAAATAAAATGTATCATTGATTTCTGAGCTCTAAACTACCTAGAGATGTTGCCCGGGTCTATTTAATGGAATTGCCAACAAACATTTAATTTTTTCCTATAAAACACACCCAGAAAATTGAACAAGTTTTATCAAAATGTTTAAGTGCCAGAAATGATTCTAATCTAATAAAACATTAAGGCCTTGCATCGTCTGTATGGCAAATGCAACAGACCTCCATTAGCAACACAGTTGGAACCTCGTTTTTAATTCTTTCACACAAAATCACCAATTTAGGTTCTGCTGGGAAACCTTGGGGAAAGGTCTCTTTGTAAATAAAGCAACCAATTTCTTAAAAGAAAGTTGGCCAGGAATGGTGGCTCCTTCGGGGTCTGAGAGGCATCTTCGCTGATCAAATGCTGAGACAGGCCTGTACAATCAGCTGTTGTAACAGAATCTGTTGGTGTCTGCCGGCACGCTGAGTGACAGCAGTGTGTAATCAAAGAGACGCACAGATACACATCAGACGGCAAGAACACAGAAATAAGCAGCGGAATGGGAATATTTTGGAACCTAAATGGACCTTGGCACAAAACACTTTGAAACTGCCATTTTGCAGAGCCTGATCATTTTTGCTTGTTGCATTTGGAATCTGGAAAGGGAAGAGGAAGGAAAAGCAGAGAGGAAAAAAGGTTGGTTTATACGGAGTGCACCCTAGACTCCGGGCACAGAGGGCTTTGCATACATCATGGGATCTGTCCCTCATATAATACGATGTAGGGTGTATTATCCCTGCTGCAGATGGGAAAACCACATCTTTAGAGGTAAAATAACCTTTCCAAAGCCACATAGCTAATAAGCAACACAGCTAAAACCGAAATCCAGGTCTTGAAAGCCCATAGCCACCCCTTCCTTTATTTCCAGACTGTGATGGAAATCAGGGGCCAACACTTCCTTCCATCCCATCCCAAGATGTTTTCCTTGTCTAGAGTTTCATCTTCAGCTCAAGAGGAGCTTTCCTTATCATGTGCCCTCCCCTGTCTACCCATCTCTTAAGGAGAATCCATCTTATTCAAAAGGAAATTCCTATAAAAAACCAGGCTGGATTCAATTGGATGATGATCCAATAGCCCATTTTTCTAGTCAAGTTTTTTTTGGACAGTGGAGCCAGAAGATTTATATGATGATCAAGAGCCTTGCTAGCCTCCCAGGTATGTGCCCAGCAGATGGTCTCAGTAGGACCTGCTCTACATCCATGTCAGATGAGGGACCAGGATACATGGGAGCTCATGCAATGGCCACCATCACCAGACATATAAATCACACCAGTCAGAATCACCATCATGGTAAGTCTACAAATAACAAGTGCTGGAGAGGGTGTGGAGAAAACAGAGCCCTCCTACACTGTTGATGGAAATGTAAGTTGGTACAACCACTATGGAAAACAGTATGGAGGTTCTGCAGATAACTAAATGTAAAACTACCATATGACCTAACAATCCTACCCCTGAGCATATATCCAGACAAAACCATAATTCAAAAAGACACATGCACCCCTATGTTCATTGCAGCACTATTCACAATAGCCGAGACATGGAAACAACCTAAATGTCCATCAACAGATGAAAGGATTAAGCAAACATTTTCTTAAAATAAAGTTTTCCAGGAGTGGCGGCTCCTTTGGGATACTACTCAGTAAACAATGGAATACTACTCAGCCATAAAAAGAATGAAATAATGCCATTTGCAGTAACATGGATGCAACTAAAGATTATCATACTAAGTGAAGTCAGAAAGAGAAAGACGGATGCCATAAGATATCACTTATATGTGGAATCTAAAATATGGCACAAATGAACCTATCTACAAAAATAAAGATACTTACGGACATAGAGAGCAGACTTGTGGTTGCCAAGGGGGAGGGAGGAGGATGGATGGGGCGTTTGGGATTAGTAGATGCAAACTATTACATTTAGAATGGATAAGCAAGGAGGTCCTACTGTCCAGCACAGGGAACTCTATCAATCTCCTGGTATAGATCATGATGAAAAATAATAAAAATTACATATATATATATATATATATATACACACACACATATATATATATGACTGAGTCATTTTGCTATACGGAAGAAATTGGCACAACATGGTAAATCAACTACACTTTTTAAAAAATATGTTTATTGAAAAAAAAAAAAACAGCCAGGCTCCCCCTCTGAGCAGAAGATTTACAAGAAAGCAAGTAATGTTCTCTGAGTGGAGTAAACCCATTTTATGTAAACCTGAAAGATCAGTTAGAGTTCCCAGAATTCACCCCCAGAGTGTGCCCCTGAACTAACCGAGTGAGGGACTGTGAGAAACAGTGTGAATGGACTCAAAACAAAACAAGGCTCACCTGATTATGAGTTTCATTATGAACCACGGGTTTTTTAGAGCTGGTGACATCACGTTGCTTTGAAACGTTGGGAAGGGAGAAGGGGCTGGCATCTCGGCTTAATGCACATGCGAACTTGGCCCACAGGCAGGCCTCCCCATTGACATCACACAAAACCTCATCCCCATTCAGCCTGCATTCACTTTAAGGGCCACCCTTGTCCTTCTCCGACTCCCAGGATCATTAGCTACCAAGGTGGATTTTCGCTAATTTTCAAAGGCAGACTCAGATGCCACCCGATGGCATAATTGCTGTCAGAGAATGTCAGCTCTTGGAAGGTGTCAGCCATCTGAAGAAAGCTCTGAGGCCCATCCCAGCCTCCATCTACAACATACTCTTTGAAATTGTGATCTATATAAGCTTGGCTGATCAAAATATGCTCCATGGGTGAGCAGAAGAGGGCTCAACTGGGAACTTGCAAAGACTACAAAAGCCCCAGTCCTGGCCCAGCCTTAGTGAATCAGAATCTGCATTTTTTTTTTTTTTTACAAAATCCCTAGATGATTTGTATGCACATTAAAGTATGAAAAGTTCCAAAATAGGTCAGTGGTTGTCCAAGTGTGTCTCCAGGACCATCAACATCAGTATTGCCTGCAATTTGTCATACAATTAGAACCTTAGGTCTACTGAATTCAAATTTCCATCTTAGGCAGACCACAGATGATGTGCACCCACAGAAGAAGTGGGAAGGTAGTGTTTCAGGGTCAGGCAGGCCTGGGTTTCAGTCTTGGCACCACCCCTTAAAATGAATTCGATTTTAGATGAGGTACATAACTTTTGGAGTTTCTGTTTCTTCAACAATAAAATAAGCCTAACAGATCCTTCTCTCAGGAAATTCAAAGGAATTAAATGAGGTCATTGTAGGGGAAACTCTTCACACAAGGCTTATGCATATCAAGCACTTAGTAAATAATTGTTTTTAGCTTTCACTGTTTCTTCCTCTTCCTCTTGTCTGTCATTCTCTACCCTAGAGATATTTCCAGGAGGATTTCCTGGGCCCCTTCCAGCTTTAACATGCTCTGATTTGACAGTTAGTTCATTTTTCTTAAAGCTGCTGAGTAGCCACTAAACCAAGCCCTGTAACTGGATAGAAACAAAACTGGATTAGGAATTAGTTCCTCATCTATGTCCAGCTTTGTTTTCTTGCTGAGTTGGGTTTTGTCTCCCATGTGGAACAGAAGCAGCAGGAAGGAAGAGAGCACAGAATGTCTGCTAAACGCTTTCCATGGGAAAAGTTCAGATACTACACAGGAAACAAAGCAGTCATGGCCTCTACCCTCAGGGAGTTTGCTTATTGAACCGGGGAGACCAACAAATAAATATATTATTGCAGTGGAAATTGAAATAAACCTTGTGAGGTGTTATGAACAGGGCCATATGAGCAAGAATAGAAGGCAATCACATCCTTTAGCTGGTGAAAGTACACTCAGGGATGAAAAGCTCAAAAGATGGCCTCTTGGAGAGAATGACTTGCAAGCAGAGAGTTGAAAAGGAAGAATTGGAGTTGATGAGAAAAAGAACTCTGGAGTTCCCATTGTAGCTTATTTGCAATGAACCTGATTAGGATCCATGAGGATGCAGCAGCTGTAGCTCTGATTCCACCTGTAGCCTGAGAAGTTCCATATGTTGAGGGTGCGGCCCTAAAATAAAGAAAAAAAAAAGAGAGAGAGAGAGAGAGAACCCAAGCATAAGCATGGCTAGAGCAATGGGCCTGAGGAAGAAAGGACTTTGAGAAATCAAAGGACCAAAGAGAAGGTGGATGTCACTGACTGGAGGCTAGGTACTCAGGAGACTAGTTTCTGCAGAGCAATATTTGGGCACCCAGGCCATTTTCTATAATTTAGAGAGAACAAGACCAGATACTACTCAGTAAGATCATGGACATAGGTGACTAGATCACATCTCACAACTAACTGTACCCACACATGAGTTCCAGGCACCAAAGAGGAACTCAATATTTGTGATTAAGCACAAATGAATAAATGGATGAGACCTAATGGCAAAAGAACAGTCAATATGAGTGTGCTGATAAAGGATGAGAGAAGGAAATCAGCCCTGAAAGCAACCTGGTAGAGTTTCTCTCTTCCTGGAGAGTTAGAAAGAGAACTTTTGTGGGTCATGTGTGTTAAGTTTGAGCTGTGTACTGCACCTAATTCCTCTACAGTTTCAAAATGTTCTCCAGAATCCATCTTGATTCTTGTTCTAATTAGTACCAAATCACCCAACCAGCAAACCAAGTATGTTCTTAGAGAACCAGCCCACAGAGGAAACCATCCACCCACCCACCAAAAAAGTTCACTTTGGCAAACTTACCCAGAATTTTGCAATCAGAAAATCTAGAAAGAAACTATTTTCATTAAAATGTGAAAAAAAAAGTGTTGAATCATTTTGAAAAACAGAATTTTATACCTTGAATTACCAAGTGGGAGAGTGACACTGAGCCAGGGGGATTAACTTGACCTTTCTAGGACTTTGGTTCCTTAATCTCTTAATTAGAGCCATACCTCAAACAGAAACCCTAGGCTTCAGGTAATAGGCACAAAGAGCAGATCAATAAGGTAGAGGTAGGCTTACTGTGTCCATAATGGAACTCTGAGCTATCTGGACAAACAGCACCGCAACTGCCAACATTCCCAAAGCTCTGCTTTGCAATTTTTCAGAAGATGAGATTTTTGGTACTTAAAAAAATTATTAAAAATACCGAGATAAAACCATTAAGGAATAGACATTCCTCCTTTTATGCTGACTTGGTATTGCTTCACTTGGGCTGAGCAGGTAGAAACAATTGCAATGGAATGTGAACATGAAGAGGATGAAATGACTCAATTATTCTTGAGAATGACAGTGTACAATAAGCAGATTTTCTACAAGATATTTATAGGTTTCTTACTTAAAAGGGGGGCTGGGGGAACTCTTTGGGAAACACTTCATATTGTATCTCTCTTCCAGGTAGTCTCAATAGTTTAGTGAGAGATCTGAGAAGTTCTGCAGCCAAGAAACCTTCTCAATCTTGTTGAAGTGTGCAGTCCTCAAGAGTGAATCCCAAAATGATTTTTTCCCTGGATTACCCACTAACACCTTGCCAAACTAGTATATTAAGAACACAGTTTGGAAAATGTAGGTCTAACCCATCTATGTTATTTACAGATAAGCAGCCTAAGGATCAGAAAGGAAAGGCCTTCCCAAGTCACAACACTTATCAGAGGTAGAGTCAGGGCAAGAACACTAGTTCCACGGACTTCAAACAAATGTTCTCCTTCCAATTCACTGACTGAGGAAGAAAATCAAATTTGCTATTTTATAAATTGTTTGTTGGTTGAGGGTTGATCTAAGAGATGGCTATAGGATACATCTAAAACAGAAATTTTTTTTCTTTTTACCTTATTTGTAGGGTTACTCTAGGTTTTATTATTTATAGAGTGGCAGAGGATATTCTTATTCATAAAATACTTCCAATCCTGCTCTGAAACAGGGAGATGGAGACAAAAAGGGAGGCAAAAATAAAATATATTCAGCTCAATAAGATGAAAGAGTATCTACATAGGCCATTAAACTCTCTATATGCCTCATAAGGGATTTTGAGATTTCCTCTGGGAAGCTAAATGATTGAAATTGAAGTGGGATGCAGGACAGAGGAAGGAGAAAGTGGGAGAAGATAGTAGGACCCCAGCAATGTGGCTACAGAACAGGTTCCAGAGAGAGAAACCACCTGAGAGGACTCTGTGTGATGGAATATTGGAGAGGAATGTTTGCTTCCTGATTTGAAATGGCCTCCCATGCTGTACTTAAATACCCCTCTGTGGTACCCTCACCACTCTCCACTCCTCATCCAATCCCAGAGTCCTTTCATGAAGGGCAGAAAGAAGTACCAGACTTGGAACACCCCACCTTGGTGAGTGAAGTGGAAGTTGGGTCAGTATTTGGAGGAAAGAGCACAACAAAGAAGGCTGGAGCTCCTTCGGGATGTGGTGCTGGGAAGGGCCAAATGTGACCCTGGAGTCAAAGTTGGAAGTAAGAGATGGCAGAAAGCAACTTACTCTATAAGTATCTGCCCCCTACCAAGAGTCCTCAGCTATACTGGGGAAAGGACTGAAATTCTCTATCCAATGCATGATAGAGTCTCAAATTTATTTATTGGGACATTTAGATAAAAGGTGAACCAGAAGGCCAAACAGGGCATTTAAGTTATACAATAAAGTGGAATGAGAACCAACGTGTGAAAGAAACACTCAACATAGCTTCTAATTTCTTCCAGTTAGACTGATTATCACTGGTTTCCTATCACCTCCAAATCATGTGGCTCCAGTCTTCATTGTACTTTGTGAGATCCTATGTGGAAGCAGTGTGTTAAAAGGCAGTACGCACCACATGATAGACCTGTCTTTCCTGCTCCTTGACTAAATACCCTTAGGATTGAATAGCAAGACCAGTGAGAAACAGGCACAGAGAAGATGAAGAAAATAGTCACATACCATTTTCAAGATTGAAATGCTAAAGAGATATCAAAATTAAATATTTTTAAAATGCTAAGGAGTATAAAGTTGTATATATATATATATATATATATATATATATATACACATATATAGATAGATAGATAGATAGATGGATAGATAGCTGGCTACATAAAAACCTCATGGTAACCACAAACCAAAAATCTGTATTAGATACAAATAAAAAAAAAAAGAGAAAAAGGAATCCAAACATAACACTAAAGATAGTCACCAAATCATAAAAGAAGAGAACAAAGAAGAAAGGGGAAAAAAAGAACTCCAAAAAAAAAAAACCCAAATGCAACATTTTTTTGTTAATTAACATTTTGGTAATAAGAACATACATATAAATAATTACCTTAAATGTAAACATAATAAATACTCCAACCAAAAGACAAAGAATAGCTGAATGGATATAAAAACAACACACACATACACACACACACAACACACACACACTGCCTACAAGAGACTCACTTTAGATCTACAGACACACACAGGACTGAAAGTGAGAGCACCGAAAAAATATTTCATTGCAAATGAAAATCGAAAGAAAGCCATGGTAAAAATATTTATATCAGACAAAATAGACTTTAAAATAAAGACTGTTACAAGAGATAAACAAGGACACTACATAATATCAAGGGATCAATCAAGAAGATATAACAATTATAAATATAGATGCACCCAACCTAGGAGCACCTCAATATATAAAGCAAATGCTAATAGCCATAAAAGGAGAAATTGACCACAATAATAGGAGATTTTAACACCCCACTTACATCAGTGGGGACATCCAGGTGAAAAATCAGTAAGAAAGCACGTGCTTTAAATAACACATTATACCAGATCCAAAAGCAGTAGAATACACATTCTTTTCAAATGCACATGGAACAATGCCTAGGATAGATCACATGTTAGACCACAAAATAAGTCTCAGTAAATTTAAGAAAATTAAAGTCACATCAAACAACTTTTCTGACCACATCACTATGAGACTAGAAATTGACTACAAGTGAAAAACTGCAAAAACACTAACAGGTGGAGGCTAAACAATATGCTACTAAACAGCCAATGGATCACTGAAGAAATCAAAGAGGAAATAAAAAATACCTGGGAACAAATGAAAACACAACAATTCCAAAACCTATGGGAAGCAAAAAAAAAAAAAAAAAAAAAAGGCAGTTCTAAGAGGGAAATTTATAGACACAAGCTTACTTCAGGAAACAAGAAAAATCTCAAATGAACAAACTAGCATTACATCTAAAACAACTAGAGAAAGACGACAGATAAAATCCAGAGTAGAAGGAAAGAAGTCATAAAGATCAGAGCATGTGTAAATGGAAAAAAAAAAAAAACTCTTTTTTAAAAAAAGAAAAAGATATAAAAGAAACTAAACGCGGTTTCTAAAGATAAATGAAATTGACAAACTTTCAGCCAGGCTCTTCAGGAAAAAAAAGGAGAAGGTCCAAATCAATAAAATCAGAAATGAAAACAAAATTACAATTTACACCACAGAAATACAAAGGACAATAAAAGACTACCACAGACAATTATATGACAATAAAATGGACAACCTAAAAGAAATGAATAAATTCTTAGGTATAAGCTCCCATGACTGAACCAAGAAGAAATAGAAAATATAATCAGACTAACTACTAGTAATGAAATTGAAGCAGTAATTTACAAACTTCCAACAGACAAGTCCAAGATCAGATGGCTTCACAGGTGAATTCTACCAAACATTTAGAGAAGAGCTAACACTTATTCTTCTCAAACCATTCCAAAGAATTGTAGACAAGAGAATACTTCCAAACTCATTCTATGACTCCAGCCTTGTCCCAATGCCAAAAAGAGATAAAGATATTGCAAAAAAGGAAATTATGGGCCAACATCACTGGTAAACATAGATGTAAAAATCCTCAACAAAATATTAGCAAACCAAATTCAACAACACATTAAGAAAATCATATAGCATGATCAATAGGTATTTATTCCAGAAATGCAAGGATTTTTCAGTATTTGAAAATCAATCAGTGTGATACACAACATTAACAAATTGAAGAATACAAAATATATGATCATATCAATAGATGCATAAAAACCTTTTGACAAAATTAAATATTTATTTATGATTTAAAAAAACTCTTGGCAAAGTGGGCAGAAGGATCATACCTCAACATAATGAAGCCCATGCATGACAAATCCCCAGTTAAAACCATATTCAACAGTGAAAAGTTGAGAGCACTTCCTCGAAGATAAGGAAAGACAAAGATGCCCACTCTTCCTACTTTTATTCCACATAGTATTGGAAGTCCTAGCCATGGAAATCAGAAAAGAAAAATAAATAAAAGTTATCCAAATTGGAAAGGAAGAAATAAAATCATCACTGTTTGCAGATAATGATACCATACATAGAAAAATCCTAAAGATGCCACTAGAAAACTACTAGAGCTCATCAGTGAATTTAATAAAGTTCCAGGATACAAAAATAATATACAGAAATCTGTTGCATTTCTATACACCAACAGCAAATATTCCAAAAGATAAATCAGAGAAATAATCCATTTATCATCATATCAAAAATTTGAAAATACCTAGGAATAAACCTATCTAAAGAGGAAAAGACCTGTACTCATAAAAATAGAAGATAACTGATGAAGTAAATTGAAGATGACACAAACCAATGGAAAACTATATCATATTCTTGGATTGGAAGAATTGATATTGTTTAAATTATCACAATACCCAAGGCAGTCTACAGATTCAATGCAATACCTATGAAAATACCAAGAGTATTTCTCACAGAACTAGAACAAATAGTTTTAAAATGTGTATGGAAACACAAATGGCTATGAATAGCCAAAAAAAATCTTGAGAAAGAAGAACAGAGTTTGAGGACACATTCCTTGATTTCAGACAACTCTACAAAGCTACATTATCAAAAGAGTATGGTACTTTCTGGCATAAAAAAGACACATAGATCAATGGAACAGAATAGAGAGGCCAGAAATAAACCTACATGGTTATGGTCAATTAATCTATGACAAAGAAGGCAAGAATATACAATGGAGAAAAGATGCTTTCTTCACTAAGTGCTATTAAAACTGGACAACTACATGTAAAAGAATGAAATTAGAAGTTCTTTAATATCATATACAAAAATACACTCAAAATGTATTAAAGACCTAAATATAAGACCAGAAACTATAAACCTCCTTTAGGAAAACATAGGCAGAACACTGTTTGACATAAATCATAGCAATATTTTTTTGGATTCATCTCCTAGACTAATGTAGATAAAATCAAAAATTTAAAAAATGGAACCTAATTAAACTTAAAAGCTTTTGCACAGCAAAGGAAACCATTAGCAAAACAAAAGAAAACCTACTGAATGGGAGAAAATATTGCAAATGATGTGACCAATAAGGGGTTAATATCCAAAACATACAAACAGCTTATATAACTCAACATCAAAAAAAGTCCAATTAAAAAATGGGCAGAACTGAATAGACATTTTTCCAAAGAGGACATGCAGATGGCCAATGAGCACATGAAAAGATGCTCAACATTGCTAATCATGAGGGAAATGCAAATCAAAATCACAATGAGATATTACCTCACACCTGTCAGAATGGCTACCATCAAAAAGAACCAAATAACAAATGTTGGTGAGTATATGGAGAAAAGGAAATCCTTGTACACTATTGGTGGGAATATAAGTATCCACTGTGGAAAACAGTTTCTCAAAAAATTAAAAATAGAACTACCATGTGACCTAGCAATTCTACTCATGGGTATATATTCAAAAAGAAAAAAAAAACAACAGAAATTTGAAAAGATACATGCACTCCTGTGTTCATAAAAGCATTATTAATAATTGCCAAAATATGGAAGCAAACCAAGCATCCATCAACAGATAAATGGATAAAGAACATATACACATAATGGAATACTACCCAGATATAAAAAAGAAAGATTTTCCTATTTGCAACAACATGGATGTACTTGGAGGGCATTATGCTAAATGAAATAAGTCAGAGAGAGAAAGACAAATATTGTACAATACCATTTTTATGTGGATTCTTAAAAAATTACAACGAAATAGTTAACATAACCAAAAAGAAACTCACGGGTATAAAGAAAAAACTATGGTTATAGTGGAGAGAGGGGCAATGTAGGGATGGGGGATTATGTATAGAATAAGGTTCAAGGATATATTGTATAACACAGGAAATATAGCCAATAGTTTACAATAATTATAAATGGAGTATAAACTTTAAAAATTACATATCACTTACTGTACATCTGTAACTTATGTAATATTGTACATCAGCTACACTTCAATAAAAAGTAAATAAATAAAATAAAATGCTAAGGAGTTCATGTAACAGTCTTCTAATTGGCCTAACACCCCACAATGCAGCACCATGCTGGTTCTGATGTAAGTCTCAATTCCAAGTTGTCTAGAATTCCTTAAATTACCACTTTTCCCTACTTTTCAGAATTTTTTGAAAGAAATTCAGCTCACGGCAGCAGGTTAATCTGGTTGCTTCGTGGCAGTGACTCACACAGCTAAAAGCATTTAATCCCCTTTTTCTGCAGATAATGTGGGCTTGGTTCCCCTGTAATGGAATGGACAGTTCCAAACTCCTTCCCCATCAATACTAAACATCCTTGAGTACAAATTTGCAGCTACTGGATATTCAAATTGATCCTTTCTTGAGCATTTGTTTTCTGAATTCTCACTCCTATGTTGTCTAGTGGTGTATGCTTCCTCCTCTAAGAAGCTTACATGAGTCAGGCAGTCAGAACCACGCACAGATGAGGTTTCCAAGGCATGTGTTGTGCCTTCCCCAGGCTATAGACGGTCCTACTGGGGATAATCTCAGTGGTTATCCCAGACTGGCCCTTTCTAAGCAGCCAGGCTTATGACCCTTCTCCACAGAATTTACCCAAGAAAACTGCTCATCAAGGAAATAAGTGCAAACAGTATCTTCAAAATCAGATGTCAATGCCCCACACATCCCAACAAGACAGTCCATCTGCAATGGTTTTTGCACTGCACCTCTTTCATAATCAAAGCTGTTCCAGAGTGCATGTCACAGTTTATTTAGGAAGCCAGATGCTTGG
Organism: Phacochoerus africanus; assembly: GCF_016906955.1. Taxonomy (NCBI): domain Eukaryota; kingdom Metazoa; phylum Chordata; class Mammalia; order Artiodactyla; family Suidae; genus Phacochoerus; species Phacochoerus africanus. The sequence continues at coordinate 86,077,107 of NC_062544.1, read as the reverse complement.
ATTCATATCTTGTGTGCCAAGGGTCACTCACTGCTTCCCACCAGCAAGCATAAGAAGACTTCATCAGAAAATGATATTCTGCACTCAACATCTTTTGTAGAAGAATCACTACCTCTTGTAGAAACAGTTCTGCCACATCTCTCTCAGTGCACATTTTAGATAAGAGAGATTAAAGCAGTTAACCAGATTTTGTTAAAGTATGTGGACAAACATGCTCAAAATCCTGAAACCAGGCAGCTGAAATGATGTAATTTAATATTAGAGAAACTGTGTGATTAATTTTTTATCATTACTTAGGAGAGGATTCAAGGAGCAGTTTCTAGGCTGCAAAGCTAAAGGGTGTGTCTGTCACGAAGTTTGTAATTTAGCCAAATTGAGTAACAGGACACGTTGTTTCTTCTTTCTAGCTAGAAAAGCAAGGACAATGTACTAGGCTATAGGTCTGAAGGATAATCCCAGATTAAATGTTGAGAACAATGAGGAGGTAATGGGATCTATCAGAAGCCATTTTCCAACTTCCCACAACTGCAAAAAGAGAATCCTTCTCTTAGGAAGTGGTGAAAGAATTTATTGGGTACAGTGGATAAGGACTAAAATTTGTTCACATTCTGAGGGAATTTTTTTTCTTGTTTTAATTATCCTTTTACAATTAAAGAAAACATATCTAGACCAATAAATCATAAGTTCTCTTGACAAAGATTTGAAAACTTTTTCTGCAAAGAATCAGATAGTAAATATTTTAGGCTTCAAGAACCATAGTCTCTGTAATAGCTGCTCAAACTTTCTCACCACAGGAATTAAGAACTACAGGCACTATGCTTAGCAAACTTGCATGGCTGTGTTCCAATAAAACTTTATTTATAAAAGCAGACAAAGACCTGGATTTGCCCCACATGTGATAGTTAGCTGACCCCTGCCCCATACCATGATTTTTATAAAGGCAAGGACCTGTATTCTCAAGGCCTGGTACATTGTGGATACTGAAATATTTGTGAATTATATTTTAAAAACAACTGGAATTATAAACCTAGCTCTACCATTAGTGACCTTGACCAAATTATTTCAACTTCTAGAGCTTCAGTTTTTAAAAATGTAAAGTGGAAAAAGTAATGTTGATCCTACCTGTTTTCTGAGATATCTCATAATAATGTAAGTCAACAACCAAAAATATCAACAATATGTAGTTTATTTGAAGTATAGTTGATTTACGATGTTGTGTTAATTTGTTATGAACAGTAAAGCTATTCAGTTATATATATATATGTATATATATATATATATACACATATATATACATGCATTCTTTTTTATATTCTTTTCCATTAAGGTTTATCACAGGATACTGAATATAGTTCCCTGTGATATTCAGTAGGACCTTGTTGTTTATCTATTCTATATATAATATTTTGCATCTGCTAATCCCAAGCTCCCAGTCTATCCCTCCCCCACACTCCTTTCTCTTGGCCACCACAAGTCTGTTCTCTATATCTGTGAGTCTGTTTCTGTCTTGTAGATAGATTCATTTGTGTCATGTTTTAGATTCCACATATGAGTGATACATGGTTTTAAAAAAAAAGCAATATTTATTGATCGCTTTAAAAGTACCATATGAAGTTCTATTCTACACATACGTCCTCATTTAATTCTCACAACAGGTCTACATTGTCTCAATGTTGTCAGATAAAGAAACCAGGAAAACAAAGATTTAAATCATTGAAGGTCACAGAGTAAATGATAGAACTGAGACTCAAACACCAGAGCCTGCCCAGTTAATCACTCCCCACTGCTTGATTTTCTCAAAGCCTGGAAACAAAAATGAGCTATTACAAAGAGTTATTGGGGGTTTGGGATTTTTTTTTCCTTTTTTTGTAAATCATGCAATTGGTTGGATCTATAGGACCAACAACTGAGTATACTTTGTTGTCTAATCTTCTTGACCTCGTATGATTGTTAGCCACCATCATCAGGGAAGAGAAGGAAATAGAGGATAAAGCCTGTAAGGTCCTTTCAGTGGCAAGCAAATGCTGCTGGGGGCAAGATATATTTAGAAAAATACTAGATAGCTCATGGAACTGCTGAAGAGTTGAACAAGGCCTTGAATAAATGAGGACTTGGACAAAGGTACTCTGGGCCATTGATCATGAAACAATAGCTTGAAACCACCTCCTGCCTCTAGTTATCTCAGCTCATAATTTCAAATTCCTGAAAAACAGAATCTCTTCTGTCCAGCTACCTCAGGCATCTCTACTCTTATATTAACCAGGTCTGGTCAAGGAACAAAACTGGTGACAATGTTGCAGTCATCAATAAAATGAAACCAAAAAGTAGCCCCATCAGTGGCGTTACTATGAGTAGAAGCCAAACTTCCATAACATATTCTGTTTCCAACTGACTCCGCCTGCTACATATTGCCCTGTTGTGACATTTTGGCTTGAAAATAAGACCATTAGACATTTAATGCTCCTTCTAATCCTCTGTTATAGGCCCCCAACTGTGTTGTTAAAGTTCCACATATTTCCACTTTTTCGTATTCGACCTTCTACTGAGTCTACACATGTTCTTCAAATACTGTCTCTTGCCATCATCATTAATCTATTGCTCACATGACCTGTTGATGCCAGTAATCTTTCACTAGTCCTGTCCACCTCTCCTATATACTACACATAAATATGTTAATAACAAAATTATCGTACTTGCTTGTTCTTAGGTTGGCCACAGCAATGAAATTCATTCCCAAGACTCCAATTTGGAGGAATCTCTGTGTTTTATTATTTCTATGGCTAAAAATATAGCGTTAGTGTCAGGACTATATATTTTAATACGAAACGGGATTTTTTTTTTCTTTTTAGGGTCACACCCATGGCTTACAGAAGTTCCCAGGTTAGGGGTCGAATTGGAGCCACAGCTGCCAGGCAACACCACAACCACAACTGCAGCAATGTGGGATCTGTGCAGCATCTGCAACATACACAACAGCTTGTGGCAACGACAGATCCTTAACCCACTGAGTTAAGCCAGGATGGAACCCGAATCCTCATGGATACTAGTTGGGTTCATTACTGCTAAGCCACAATGGGAAATCCAGGACTGTTATTCTTATTTGTTTTTGTTTTACAAATTAATTCTTAATGTGAACTATGGAAGGTTGGAAAATCTGTTTTAAGTGCAGCTTTTCCCTCTTCTGAAATTTGTAGTTCCATTTTTGCCCCTCTGTACTTCACTCCTCAGCCCAGAACAGCCTGTTCCTTTCTATAAGCCAAGGTTTCCTCATTCTACCAGGAAACAGCGCCTGGAATCCAGAAGAAGCACTGCACTTTTGCCACAGAATATCTGGAAGGAGTTTAGAGAGTCTGGGACATTTCAATCCATGGTGTTCTTTACAGTTCAGCTGTTGGTATTTTTTTCCTTCAGACCTTTCAAGTATTATGCAAAAAAATGAAAATATTTCTAACTAATAATAATCACTTTTGCACATGATCTTAAACGAACTTCCAAACACTTTGCTGAGTACCTGACAAGCATTACCTCATTTGATTCTTACTAAAGCCCCAGGTTCATGTTGTAGATGAGGAAACCAAGGTTTGCAGAGGTTAGTCCACTTACTATATCACAGAGCAAACAAGAGGGAAACATGAGATGTGAATACAGAAGGCTTGACCTCAATGCCTGAGTCCCAAATCCTTGACTGTTTCTTCATTCTAACCTTGTGACTTGCTTTGACCAATATAAAATGTCATTTAAAAAATGACATCGTAGTTTTCTACCCTTTCCATCAAGAGATGATTATACTTGATTCTATAGCCACCTTCCTACATCCAGTCGAAAATCGTATCTCTAGTTTCATCATAGGAGTCAGTGAATAAGCAGAATTAATTCTTGTGTTCAGTTCATATTTATTGCTTTCTTATTATGTGCCAGGTGTTGTGCTGGGCTCTATGACAAAGATCAGAATGAAAATCTCTTTCTTCAGTTTGGAAAACAAGACATTAGAAATGAGACAAGAAAGAAAGAGAAAATGAAAGAGAATAAAGATTGGTTAAAAAAATATTAACTCTATTATTATTCAATAAAGTTTAATCAAACTTTACTCTGCAGATAACATCTCAAGGTTGGTTCCAGTATTTAAATGTTATCCTGTAAGTACAGAAATACCTTACATTCCTACTGTTTGGGCCTTTCTTAGCTACTTGTTTATGCAAAGAAATGTAGGATTCTTTTCAACAGACTGTCATAGCACACCCTCTGTAATTCACTCATCACTATTAACCAAATTAAAACTGCCCCATTGTTACAAATTCTTTAAAATTATGATGGATAAAGGAATGGAACTGATTTATAAACAAAGCAAGTGTGCAGACTATTAAATGCAAAAAAAAAATGAATTTTGTCTTCAAGACTGGGCTTAGATGTGGGAAATTGCAGTGGTGTTAATCTAAGAAGAAATATCACCACCTTATCCTCAGAAACCTAACTAAACTAGCTTAGTACTAACAGAGAGTCAAATTGCATTACAGCAAATACCACAGTAAAATTTTCAGACCACCACCAAGAATTTGAATGTTTTTCTTTTTTCAACAATAGGGATATAATTAAGTGCTGCTAACAGAAGCTAGGGTAGAAGTTAGTCCTCTGTATTTTAACGCGAGTAACGGAGGAGCAAAATACTTAAGGAAAATTTTTTTAAATCTTCCTTTTTCCTTTATATTTATTATTGATCAAAATAGATACAAATGGACAGAGACTAAGCCAACTAGAATTTTTAGGCCCTCTCTCAGAGTTAATTTTAGTGATTATTTTTGAGCTGCTAGATGAGTTTTCTTTCCCCCTTGTTTGTTTGATTTTTATTGTGTTTTCTTTAAATTTATGTTCCCTTTGCACATCCCCCTTATGCTAGGTTTGGGAGGGGAAAGCACCAACAATTCTGCAAGGTGGTTGATTGCTGTGTTTGGTTGATTGGGATGCGGGTCCAATAAAACATCCAAACATGTTGGGCACCTCTCTTTGTCAAACCTTCAAATCTTGTGAAGTGCTCCTCATCAGGAAAACAACAGACCATAAAGTTGGCTTTATGCAAGTAGATTTATTTCTTTATTTGTACTCAAACACAACCATAAAGGTTTATCTTCTGATCAGATGGGGGGGGATAAACAAAGCAAGCAAGCAAGGCCTTCACAAAAGAGAGTGTATGAGCCAAATTAACGCCAGGCCTTTGTTCTTTCCAGGTTGACTAGAAATTGAGAGTAGGAGAAAAGGAGGACTGGGACAAAAGTAGGCACCAGGCTTTTTTCCTGTTACTTTGATTCCTGATAGGCAAACTTCAGTGTGTGTTTAAAATCTTGAGGATTTATATTATTAACCAAACAAGAATTTTTACAATCAGGGAACATTTGTCTGGTTTCCCCCTTGCCTCCTCCCTCCCCTCCCATCCCCCCAACCAGCACACACAATTTTTGTAGAATATTTTGTTGGCTATAATTAAACTATGTGTGTTAATTAGGATTAGATTTTAAATGCACTGCTTGGGAAGTTGAAAAATACAGGATCTGAATGAGCCCAAATTGAGATGACACTTGAATTTTCGCAGATGTTTCCATAATCCTAATTTCAAATTGATTGTACTTCCTGAACAGTGAGAAGCCATTTTCAGTTATTTATTCAGACGTGTGCACTACTTTTGCCTCTGCCAGTGGGTAGAAAATATCTAGCACTTTCATTAACTCCTTCAAATAAACTGATTTCTGAGGCAGGTTTCAATGGGAGGGATGCCAAACAAGACCCACCTGCTCCCCGGGTCATCCCAGAGCCCACACAGGGGCCCAAGCAGAAATCTGGAGCCCAGCAGTTTCTCTCTTGCCTGCCTGCTCATGATGGGTTCAGCTGGCTTTTGATTGTCATAGCTCGATAGGCCAGGGAAAACGCAAAGAGAGACGAAAAGATCTTCCCAAATTATTGGCTACTGGCAGCCCATAATATGTGACACTTGATTCAGCCGCAAAGATGTGCAGCGTACTGTGCTACATAAGCCCAGGGTTTGGCCCCAGCAGCAGGGCCACCTGTAAAACACATTCCCAAATAAATGGCCTGTAAAAAAGATAATCCCCCGCCAAATCCAAGTGTGTCGGTACCAAGTGGCATTTCATAGAAAGCTGAAAACCCACCACCAGACTTGCAATATGCCTGAAAGAAAGGATTGTCTTCTCTTTATATACGTGGGTTTGCATAGTTTCTCTCCACATTTTATTTTATGTTCAACACACAAATCCGGAAAGGCTTCAGAAATCCTGCCTTGGAAGCAACCCCAGTCCCCTTACAAGTCTCCTATTTGATTGTAATTCCTTGCAGATTTCCTGGGAGGGGGGCCTCTGCTGAATTAGAGGCATCTTGCCTTCTTCCACCTGTAACGATTTCCCACTCAACTGTAAGACAATGGCCATGATTGATCTAATGAGGGACTGGAAAAGCCAGCTGATTGCTATAAATAGTTGAAAGCAAAAACTTGTGCTTGGCTTTCCAAAGAATTTCTCATCAACTCTGGTATCCTAACCTAAATAGGTAAGCAGCCTCATGGCAAATTAGGTGAGACACTTAAGCTGCTTCTTCGTGGGAGTTCGTCTAGAGGGCAAGGCAGAATTCAAGCAGAGAAAAATGACTGATGGAATACTCACATTTTAAAGCAACAATCACATGTCATCCTATATGTCCCATGAAGGCAGAATTCATTTATTTAAAAATAGAAAACAGTTTGCATAAATGCAAGTGTGCGTGAGACCAGAGAATTGGGGTTCTTTATGGCTGTTGTTGTTTTTTAAATATTTGAAGTCCAGTGGAAAGCCTTTGTGCATTCATTTGCTAAAGAAAATAGCATGCCGCAAAGGTATGTGGAAGTAATTCACATAATGTCCCTGAAAATCATATTTTTTTCCTCCTTCCATCTTTTAGAACTGTGATTATTTCTTTCCTTCTTTCTTCTTTCTTTCTTGTTCTCTCTTACTCTCTTTCTTTTATCTACATTGGGAGCATTCGGAAGTTCCTTGGCATGGAATCAAACCCATGCCACATGGAGTTCCCATCGTGGCACAGGAGAAACTAATCTGACTAGGAACCATGAGGTTGCAGGTTCAATCCCTGGCCTCATTCAGTGGGTTAAGGATCTGGCATTGCCGTGAGCTGTGGTGTAGGTTGTAGACGAGACTTGGATCTGTCATGGCTGTGGCTGTGGCTGTGGCTGGCAGCTGTAGCTCTGATTAGACCCCTAGCAAAAAAACCAAAAACAAACAAAACATGCCACAGATGTAACCAGAGCCACAGTAGTGACAACGCCAGATGCCAGATCCTAACCTGCTGAGCCACCAGGGAGTCCAGGACTATTTCTTCAACAGTGCTGTACGTTAGAATCACCTGATGCCCAGGTCATACCCCCACCCCCACCCCCAGATCAATTACATCAAAATATAGGGCTTGCAATGTAAGAATCACTACTTATTAATTCTCCATATGATTCTAATGGGCACCTAAGTTTGAGAACTGGTTATTTTACTAGAGGGTATCCAATAACAGCATGAAGAAATTTTTTCCTCCTGGCTATATGCAGAAAAAAAAGAGTCAAGCAAAACTGCCCCTTAACTCCCTACCTCTTGCTGGGAGTTACCTGGTGATTAACAGTTCATTGTATGCATGGCTGGCCTGGTCCTTGTCCTTCGGCTGACCTCTGGACCTCCTTCCTCTGGGCTAGCACTGCAGGGCAGGGGCATCTCTTGGATATGGTGGCAGGGAGTTGAAGTCAATTGTCTTGCCTTAGGACCACTAGCTGGTAACCAGCACAACCAGATTTCAAATTTCAGGCCAGTGTTTGGCCTCAGAGTCCATGCTTTTTATATTCCAAAAGCAACGGTGGAATGCTAAAGGTCCATGAGCCATACCTAGTACAAGACATCTTTTATTTGGCTCACACAGAAATCTAAAACCTTTTAAATTTTGTGTGCCTGTATGGTGGGTGTGTGATCTCCAGTTTGTCTCAATCCCATTCATTCCCAGCTTTCTTCCCCTTGAGCATATTTTAATCATTTAACAGTGTGGCCTCTGTTGGCCTTTGAATTCACATTCCTGGGCTAAGGCAAAAATGACCTTTAAAATTATGAAGTCAGAGTTCCCATTGTACCTCAGTGAGTTAAGAACCTGACTAGTATCCATGAAGATGCAGGTTCAATCCCTGGCCTCTCTCAGTGGGTTGAGGATCTGGAGTTGCTGTGACCTGCAGTGTAGATCGCAGATGCAGCTCAAATCTGGCATTGCTGTGGCTGCAGTGTAAGCTGGTAGTTGTGGCTCTGATTCGAGCCCTAGCCTAGAAACTTCCATATGCCATTGTTGTAGCGCTAAAAAGGAAAAAAAATTATGGCGAAGCCACATACTTCCATCCGTTACACATTGATAAAGGCTAAAATCACCCTTTCCTATTGATAAAGGCTAAAATCACCCTTTCCTTTGAAATTGATGCTTCTTACCAATGCATTCAATTATTCACTTGTTCATTCACTCACTTAATGCAGTCCTCTAAGTAGAAGATACCTTGTAAGGAGGAGTAATCCAAAAGGACAGAATTTAACATGTAGTTTCCATTACGTGCCAAGCATTCGGTTGGGTATTTTGAAGACATTTAACATTGAATGTACTCAGCAACCCAACAGATACTACTGGTATGAATATTTGACCGATACGCTAAACTGAGAGTATGAGAGGCTGGGACATTCTCATTCCTTCACTTAATAAATGTGAATGAGCAACCACCACATGCCAGGCGCTGTTCTAGATGATGGTGACCCAAGTTTGAACAAAATCAGCAAGTTGCCGATCCTCCAACCGTGATGCTGGAGCTGTCTCATATCAGCTTGCAAGAGCTGATGATTAGAATTCCAGGAATTTTGCAAGTCAGTTAAATTGCAAGTAACTTAAAATCAGTCACATCAGGAGTATTTAAAACATGCAAAGCAGGAGTTCCTGCTGCAGCACAGAGGGTTAAGAACCTGACTATAGTGCCTCAGGTCATAGCTATGGCTCGGATTCCAGTCCCTGGCCCAGGAACTTCTATGTGCTGTGGGTAAAATAAAAACTTTAAAAAAATGAAAAGAAATAAATCAGGACTTTTTTTGAAAGCCAATTTACAGCAAATTATGAATTCTCAGAATTCAAATCCAGAATCCAGGCCTGTATGCCTCTGAAACCAGGGCCATTTCTACTCTGTAGCCGGAAAAGGAAGTTTCTACCTTCTAAAAGCCTACAACAGGGAGAGAAAAACACATCAACCTTCAGAACACAGACTCTGATGTAGATGCCTGGACTTGAATCCCGCCTGCTACTTACCAACTGTGTGACCCTGAGGATGTAAGTTATTATTTCTTTTTTTTTTTGTTTTTTTTTTTTTTCTTTTTTGCTGAACCTGCGGCATATGGAAGTTCCCAGACTAGGGGTTGAATTGCAGCTGCAGCTGCTGGCCTACACCACAGCCCCAGCAACACAGGATCCAAGCCCCGTCTTCAACCTACCTCACAGCTCAAGGCAATGCTGGATCCCCATCCCACTGAGTGCAGCCAGGGATGGAAACTGCATCCTCATGCAGAGTGGTCGGATTACTTTCCTCTGTGCCACAACAGGAACTTCCAAGTTAGTATTCTTTGCCTCGGTTTCCTCCACTATAAAACAGGTTAATAACAGTTACCTCACTGGGTTGCGTGAAGATTAATCAATATACCAAGGGGATAAAACATTGTTTGGCATTTGGAAGGAATTGTGTGTTAGTTATTATTCTTTAAAAGGATAAACAAAGCAAATGAACATCATATTTGTATAACTGTTTGTACCTGAGAAGAAAAGCAAAAATTTTGAACAGATGTGGGAGAGAATTCATTCCTTTCTATTTGATTGAATTGCATTAGAAGTCCTTACAATTTTTCAAAAGTCACAGGAACCAACTAGTTTGACTATGACTGTTTTCACTGAAGTGGTGGAAGAGAAAATTGCTTTGTCTGGCTGGAGATCCATCCAAATCCAAAAGATGTGTAACCAATTTACACTGCTACATTCAAGTATAGGCTCACCAAGACTTCCAGAAAGTCAGAATAACACAGAAGACTGTGCTTTTTTCTGTGTCCACTGACTATGCAAATCAGTCTGTTTTTCCCTTCCATTTTTCTTTTTTTTTTCTGTGTGTGCACACCTGTGGCATATGGAGGTTCCCAGGCTACGGGTTGAATCAGAGCTATAGCCGCTGGCCTACACCACAGCCACAGCAACGCCGGATCCTTAACCCACTGAGAGAGGTCAGGGATCGAACCTGCATCTTCATGGATGCTAGTCAGTAGTCAGATTCATTTCAGCTGAGCCATGATGGGAACTCCCCATTTTTCTATGATTCTTTAAAAAGCAGATTTTTTGTGTTTAAAACTGTTAAACCCATATAATCAGCAGTAAGTTTGTCCTTTTTTTTCTTGTTGTTTTTGTATGATTTGTGTTGTTGATTACACCAGCCCTCTTTTTTAAAAGAACCATGTTGTTATATGCCCACTGAAATGTATAAATATTGCTACTCAAAGCCATTCATCTGATGGGAACAATTCTTATATAAAGAGAATTGAGGAGGGGGAGAGAGGATTGAAAGATAGGAGAGCCATTTAGCCATCTCTCAAGATGTGAGTCCCTGAACACTACTGATAACAGGCATGTTTGTGTTTCAGTGAAAAATCCACAAGAAATGAGTTTTTATTTTAAAAATCAGATAGAATTACAGTAGGTTAATAATAAGGGGGACTCGAGCAACTTTCAAAAGGGGCCACACAATTTGTCAACTGAAAGTTGAAAGTCTTGTGTGTTGTTAATAAAGTAACTCAATCTTATATTCACAAAGATCAGCAAAAATGGCAATTTGGACTGTCCTGGAATTTAAGTCCATAAAGGGTGAGTGTGTCATATTTAGTGTTGTTTATTCTGTTAGATGTCAGATTAAGCAGTAATTAGTTCAGTCAAATTTCTTAATATTACTACTTCATATAAAATGCCCCATAGCCTCTATACACAGCAAAGTGCATAATTTACACCAAAATCATTACTTGCCAATATTTGGGGACCTTAGTAGGAAATCAAGATGCCATCTAGTCTGGCCAGCTAAAAAGAATTTTTTTTTCTTCCTTCCCTGGGAACTGCTTTCCCTCAGCCTTTGTTAAAGACTTTGTCAAAATTTTAGGCTAAATAATGTGCAGTATATATTAATGATGTAGAATAAATTATTCTGAATGCTGCAATATCCCAATGTCCAACTGTTCTGAAACTTTCTGCCCAGAATCTTAATGATATGATTCAACTCAAAGTCCAAAGGAAGGAAGAAAAGTTAGTGAAAAATGTATTTAAAAGATTTAAACTAAAAGTTGGAGAAAGTCACAGAGAATGAAATAAATTCTTGAACTGATGAGAGAATTAGTGGTAAATTCTAAAGGAAGCAGATTGGGGGGTTCTGTCGTCTTTCTCATAATTTCTCATTCTCTATCTTTTGAAATTTTGAGGCATTTGGGAGATTTTTGAAGACTGAAATTTTAAGGATTTGTTTTAGTTTTTTTTTTTTAAACTTTTTAGGACCCACCCATGGTATATGGAGATTCCCAGGCTAGGGGTCGAATTGGAGCTATAACTGCTGGCCTACACCACAGCCACAGCAACGCAGGATCTAAGCTGCACCTGCAACCTACACCCACAGCTCATGGTAAAGATGGATCCTTAACCCACTGAGGGAGGCCAGGAATGGAACCTGCATCCTCACGGATGCTAGTCAGATTAATTTCTGCTGAGCCATAATGGGAACTCCTGTTTTAGTTATTTTCTTTTTTCTTTTTCTTTTTTTTTTTTTTTGGAACTTTGCACTTTTATTTTATTTATTTATTTATTTTTTTTTTTTATAATTTTTTTTATTTTCCCACTGTACAGCAAGGGGGTCAGGTTATCCTTACATGTATACATTACAATTACATTTTTCCCCCACCCTTTCTTCTGTTGCAACATGAGTATCTACACAAAGTTCTCAATGCTATTCAGCAGGATCTCCTTGGAAATCTATTCTAAGTTGTGTCTGATAAGCCCAAGCTCCCAATCCCTCCCACTCCCCCCCCCTCCCATCAGGCAGCCACAAGTCTCTTCTCCAAGTCCATGATTTTCTTTTCTGAGGAGATGTTCATTTGTGCTGGATATTAGATTCCAGTTATGAGTGATATCATATGGTATTTGTCTTTCTGGCTCATTTCACTCAGTATGAGATTATCTAGCTCCATCCATGTTGCTGCAAATGGCATTATGTCATTCTTTTTTATGGCTGAGTAGTATTCCATTGTGTATATATACCACTTCTTCCGAATCCAATCATCTGTCAATGGACATTTGGGTTGTTTCCATGTCCTGGCTATTGTGAATAGTGCTGCAATGAACATGCGGGTGCACGTGTCTCTTTTAAGTAGAGTTTTGTCCGGATAGATGCCGAAGAGTGGGATTGCGGGGTCATATGGAAGTTCTATGGATAGATTTCTAAGGTATCTCCAAACTGTTCTCCACAGTGGCTGTACCAGTTTACATTCCCACCAACAGTGCAGGAGGGTTCCCTTTTCTCCACAGCCCCTCCAGCACTTGTTCTTTGTGGATTTATTAATGATGGCCATTCTGACTGGTGTGAGGTGATATCTCATGGTAGTTTTGATTTGCATTTCTCTTATAACCAGCGATGTTGCGCATTTTTTCATGTGTTTGTTGGCCATCTGTATATCTTCCTTGGAGAAATGTCTATTCAGGTCTTTTGCCCATTTTTCCATTGATTGATTGGCTTTTTTGCTGTTGGGTTGTATAAGTTGTTTATATATTCTAGAGATTAAGCCCTTGTCAGTTGCATCATTTGAAACTATTTTCTCCCATTCTGAACGTTGTCTTTTTGTTTTCTTTTGGGTTTCCTTTGCTGTGGAAAAGCTTTTCATTTTGATGAGGTCCCATGGGTTTATTTTTGCTCTTGTTTCTATTGCTTTGGGAGACTGACCTGAGAAAATGTTTTAGTTATTTTCTTAATCTTAGGAGTGACACAATTTTGTGTAGTTCCTATTCTCACCAGAACAATCAACTGAATTTTGTTGTTGTTGTTGTTGTTGTTGACTGCAGTACTTTTATTTCCCCCACAAATAACCAAGTGTTGCTGGCACCAAACGTTCTCACAGGAGTAGAAAACAAATTTTTTTTTGTTTGTCACTTAAAGAATTGAGAATTGCATGCAAAAACCTTACATAAATCAAAAGTATGGATACATTTACAGGTGTAAATGCAAACCATTTTCCAACTCAAGAGAAATAACTAGCCACAGGTGTTCTGGCAGAAAATTGTAGGGTAAGAAAGGAAAGTGGGTTCTAAGACTGGGACCTTCCAACCCCACCAGACGCCAAAGATAAAGGACAGCTGGCCCAAGACTCTTGCCAACATCTAGATAAAAGCTAGAATGGGCAGCTCTTACACATAAATAGCCTGCATAAGTCAAGAAACTCATGCGCTCACAAATTCTTATCAAGCCGATGGATTTCTCTTCTACTAACATGTTCCCACCTCCTCCGAAAAGGGATGGAACTGCATTTACTAGGTTTTTAAATCAAATACACATATAGGTTTTTAAACATAAACCAAAGGAATAATTCACTTGAACAGAAGGTCAAAACCAGCAACAAGTTTTACAATCCAGTGCTGATATCAGATAGAAACTTCAAGGACAAGTTTCTTTTCATAAACAGAAGTTTCTTAACCTGCTGAGCCACAACGGGAACTAACAAATTTCTTTTCAATGGCTTATTCTAGTTTCATGAGGTTACACTTGAGGTGTGCACTTTTTCCAGGGCAAATTTATACTTTTGAATGAATTCATACATCAAGTGCTATGCATCTGCTGGCAGTCAGTTTAGAAGCACGTGCGGTTGAGGCTGGAGGGGTCCAACTTGTTATACTCCTGATTAACGATCTCTGCTGGCTGGAAAGTGGACAGAGAGGCCAGGATGGAGCCCTGATCCGCCCCAGGTACTTGCATCCAGAATGAGCATTGATCTTGATCATCCTGCTGGGGGCCAGTTCTGTGATCTCCCTTTGCATCTTTCCAGCAAGGCAGGGTACTTGGTGGTTTCCCCCCCAGACAGTGCCATGTTGGCATACAGTCCTTCTGGGTGTTGACATCACTCTTCAGGAGGCAGAACTGATAAGATCTGACAACTGATTGAATGTGGTGAGAGAAGAATCATCAAGAATAACCATAATTTTCAAAACTAAGCAACTTAATGCACGGTGATACAATAAATCAAATAAGGAAACTGATAAGACCAGCAGGCTTCCAGGAAAGGACAGGTGTCAGTTTAACTATTTGAACTGAAAATAACAGCAGTAGAGGCACCCGGAAATCCTAATACATGGTTGGCTAGGTGGAGTAAATACTACCAGTAGTATCCCTATTTAAGGTGGCCAGTGAACTTTATTTTTAAAGATCAGTTTGGATTTCCCACTGTGGCATAGTGAGTTAAGAATTTGACTTAACTCCAGCAGCAGCTGGAGTCACTTCAAAGGCAAAGGTTTGATCCCAGCCCAGTATGGTGTGTTAGGGATCCAGAATTGCTGCAGCTGTGACATAGGTCACAGCCGTGGCTCGGATTCAGTCCCTGGCCTGGGAACATCCATATACCATGGACCCAGCCAAAAAAAGAAAATCACAAACTCTGAATTGTGAGAGTTAAAGAAACAGACTATATTTTTATCCTGATCATCAGCTCAGATGAATATATATATATATATATATATATATATATATATGATTGGTCACATGCTATCAGAGGGAGAGTTACAGATTTTATGTATTTTTGTATATTTCCAGGAAATATGGAGGAAAAAAGTGCTGTTCTGTTTATTTTCATAATTAAACAAGTTTTATAAAGGAAAAAAGCCCCATTCATAAATAACTTTCACTAATTGTTTACCAATAATTTCCAATCTCTATGAAAATATAAATTTATTAAAACTCCAATCTCATGGGCTCTGTTCTGCAAATAAGACATCAGTGTCACCAAGAACTAAAGGGTTACAACAGAGAAAATAAGTGACATTGCTAGAACTGACAGTTCTAGGCCTGGAGCCTTAATCCCCCAAATATTGTTTAATGGACCACTATAGCTACCAGTGTAAGCAGTAGTGATTTTTTTTTTTTTTTGCTTTTTAGGTCCGCGTCCATGGCATGTGGAAATTCCCAGGCTAGGGGTCGCATCCGAGCTGAAGTCACAGCCACAGCCACAGCAGTGCCAGAATGGAGCCTTGTCTGCAATCTACACCGCAGCTCAAGGCAAAGCTGAATCCTTAACCCAGTGAGAGGGGCCAGGGATGGAACCCCCATCCTCATGGATACTAGTCAGGTTCCTAACTGTTGAGCCACAACGAGAACTCCCTAAACAGGAGTGATTGACCAGTATCCATTCTCACTTTCCTGTTTTTGTAGACCCTTAAGAATTTTCTTTCTGCAGAATCAGTCTACTAGAATCCTATGCAAGTAAAATAAGTAGTAGATACCTTTGGTTATCTACCCAATTTTCATGTTTCCTTGTCCTTTACTATTAGTTTACTATTTTATTCCTATAGACCATGACCTCAGACCCGGAGGATTACTTTTGATTGGTCTAAACCCATGATGATAATTGACTTAATTTTTTGCTAGTCATTGGTCCAGGTGCAGGTGTATGATACAATTTGGCCAATGAGATGTAAGAGGAATGGTTTCAGAGTTCTGGAATTGTATGCCTCCTCAACAAAAGAGAGAGCAATGAAAGTAGACCATATGCCCCCACCTTTCCCCAGCCACCTGGGGACATGATTATTTTGAGCTTTAATATACGTTTTCAACCATAGTTTTACAAAGTCAGAAATATGCTGAGGATAGAAGTAGGATAGAAGTACAACAAAAATCAGAAAATCATGGATCTTTTATGACATCTTTAGAGTGAAGTACCAACTCTGGAATTTCTACCTCCAAACTTTCCATTATGCTTAACCATTAATTGACTTCATACTTTAAACTACTGTCAGCTATAACTTGTAGTGAAAAGCCATCCGAATACTGTTTGTAAAGCACCTGATGTAGAGGAGGCACTCAATAGATCTTAATTTAAATAAAGTCAATAGGCAATCACTAGGCTCAGATATACATTTTGGAGCCCATATTTACTCTAGCTAAAGAGTGCACAGAGTGGGATAGGGACTCAGGTCCCAAAGTCCTATATCCCTCACATAATGCCAGCTTGCTCATTACTTGTATCAGGTGTCAGCTTTTGTTTTTTGATTTGTTCTTCAGGAGATTAGATTCATGCCTTGAAACAACCCAGGTTGCTGAGTTCCTACAAGCTCCCACCCCCCTACCCCTCCAGAGGGCTAGATACTCTTCATCAGACCAATTTTCACTCCTCTGTACCATCATTCACCATTACTTCTTCTCTCCCTGCTTCTTTTTACACCCATGAGACCAACCTTGTTGGAGAGGAATAAACAGGAGTCTGGCAGGGGAAGACAAATGGAAAAGGAACAGAGGCCTGAATAATCCATCAGTGGGCTAATCCATCTCTGAATAATTCATAAACTGGCTAATCTGACCCAACCATCCTGCCCAAACATCTAGGAAAACAGAAAGGAGCCTCCAGGCAGCTAGCTTTTTGTTTCTTCCAATGAGTTCCAATATCTCAAGGCAAAGCCAAGAATTGTTCCTGCCACCACCACATCTATGAGGCTTGGAAGGGACAGCCATTCAGTTAGATGTCCTTCTCCGTGGTTTCACTGGCACTACAGTAAAATACCTCAGGCAGAGAAAACAAAACATCAAAGAATTCAAAGGAAATGAGGTCATCAGTATCAAGTCCCCAGTGTTCCCAGGAAGAGAATCTTTATGGTTAAGAAAAAAGATATGAAAACAGCACATTTAAAAATCTGATTCTAGATCTTCCTTCCTTCTCAAGAACAAAAGCACACACTTCTCAGTCCTCTCTTGTGGCTCATGGAAGGATGCATAAACATCAATGTTATCTGCTATTGAGGTGCCATCTGTCTTTGATATGGGAAGTCTATATTTTAGGGAGAAAATGGTTTGATCCATAGAATGTCCCCAGGCAGCTTGTAATAAGCCAGTATATAATAGAAGAATCTTAAAAGTTATAGATATGGAAACCATGAGAGAGTGGAGGGATACATTGGGAAAATGGGATTAACACATATACACTAATATATACAAAAATAGATCACTAGAAAGGACCTACTGTATATTACAGGAAGGTCTATTCGATGTTCTGTAATAACCTACCTATATGGAAAAAAAAGAATAGACATATGTATATAACTGACTCACATTGCTATAAACCTGAGACCAATACAACATTGTAAATTAAGTATTCCCCAATACAATTTAAAAATAAGAGATTGGGAATCAGGCAGCCAGTATCCACATTGAAACTTTGAAATGGAAGATCTCTGTCATTCCATATCATTATTTGTTGAGTTTTTAAAATCATGAGATGATTTCCCCCTTGGGTGAGAAAGAAAACTATAATAAAAGCAGGTATGTCCTAAGTGCTTTCGGCATTTATTCTTTCATTCTCCATACCTGCAATCTTTTGTGAATGTCACCTCTCTATGGGTATAGAGACTCACAGAAGAATCAGGCAAAGCCTCTGCCCACTAGAGTTCACAAATTTGGAGACAAAACTATTCCTCTAGTAAGCCTGGATTTAATCATATCTAGGCATTACCACTTGCCTTATCATAAAGCACATAAAATTCTATAGAATGCTTCAGCCAGAAGAAACTTTAGGGAGCCATCCATGAAGGGGAGAAGGAAGGTAATGAAAGGTTTGAGTGGCCCATTATCAGGTTTAAACTTCTCTGACTAATTAATGGCCTGGCTACTCCAAACTAGCCCCTCCAAACTAGAGCCTGCCACATAGTAGAAGTGTGCAGTAATACTTATTAAAGGGATAAATTAGCCCTCTCTTCATACAAATACATAAAAAGGCAACTCAATCTCTGAGGAGTGTTCAGAAGGCAAATTATCCCAATCTCTAGCTCATACCTTTGCCAGAGACAACGCCATGCAAGTGAAAATAAAACTTTCATTGATCTGAACATTTCTTTGTCATTCACACATCGAGGCTTTTAATAAATATTTTCTAAAGTAAATATATTGTTAACTTGTAACATGCAAACAAAAAAGTGCATAAACTACAAGGGTACAGCTCAAAGTATTTTTATCACACAATGACACCTGGTTAACCAGCATCTGGGTTAAGAAACAGAATTCTGGCATCCAGATTCCCACCTCCTGCCTCTATCTTTAACTGCCTCCCACCCCTACTACTTCCAACATACACATACACACACAAAGTGTGATTCTGATTTTTATCACTATAGATTATTTTGGCTTGGTTTTAATTTTATATAAACAAATTATTAACTGTGAACTTTTTGCATCTCAGTTCTTTCATTCAATATTCTATTTGTGAGATTCTTTCCTGCAGTAGTGTGTATTTATTACTGTCTTGTATTCCACCAGGTGTATACACAAATATTCACGTGGCCATATACATCACACATTATTCATGCTTCTACCACTGTGGGTCATTTAAGTTGCTCCCAGTTTTGAGCTCTTATGAATGTAGCTGCAACAAACATTCTACTTCATATTTTTGGGGGTGCATATGTGCCTATTTCTCCTCAAATACCAAGAAGTAAAATTCATGGTTTAACGTAAGTATATGTTAAACTTTATTAAAAATGACCAGTTTTCCAAAGTGGTTTCAATAATGTTCATTTCTATTAGCAGTGAATAAGAGTGCCAGTTTGTGCTTGCCAACATTTAGAATTATTGGTTTTTGTTTCATTTGTTGTTGTTGTTTTTAGTCATTCTGATGGATGCCTGGTATCTCGCCGTGGTTTTAATTTGCTTTTCCTAAAATGACAAATTGTATGGAACACCTTTCATATGCATGTTGGTCCATTTATATAGATACTTTCTTTTATAAAGTGTCTTTTGCCATTTTAAAAATTGGGTTATTGATCTTTCTTGATGATGTAGAAAATTTCTCTACATATCTGGGACATGGCTTCTGTCATATTTTGCATTGCAACTCTGCATTACCTCTTGACTTTCCTAATGATGTCTTCTACTGAGCAGAAATCCTTCATTTTAATTAAGTTCCCTGTGTCAGTCTTCTTCTTTTTGGTAGTGCTCTTGTGTCCTCTTTGAAAATCTTTGCCTATCCCAGTTTCATGAAGATCTTGTCTTGTGTTATCTTCTAGAGCTGTGCCATACATTAATGTTGCCACTAGCCAGACATGACTTTTTAAATTTAGATTAATTCAAACTAAATAAAATTCATAGCTGATTTCCTCTGTTTCACAAGCCATATTTCAAGTGATCAATAGAAATATGTGACTAGTGGACAGTGAATTCTCCATCTTCATGGAAAATTCTATTGGACAGTGCTGGTCTAGAAGGTCTTGTTTTACCTTTCAGCTGGGAACCATAATCTGCCTGGAACTAATACTTTTTTTATATAATGTGAGGAAGGACCATCAAATGTTTCATTGGATCCATTGATGACATATTTGGCAATCAGGATCATTTGCATGAGATTCTGCATGAGGGGAAAAAAACACTTTCACAATATTATATCGCTGAGACTTTTGGTGTTTAACAGCTAGTGTTGCTTACCTTAATAAATAGAAGGTACAATGTCACTAGACTTCATCTTCTACCCTTTCTTAACCTTTGGTTTCAGTGCATTTTTTCTTTGGGATAGGACTTATAATTTCTATCCTACTTTTTCTTTCTTCTCACCAGTTCAATTTAGATGCCTGGGGACCTGATTTGTAGAATTCCCTCCCTTCCTTGGATCTTTGAATTGAGGGATATAAACACTTACATAGGACAAGATATTCTTAATTGAGCATTGCAATCTACATGTACAAACTGTCTTCACCAATGTCTAATTCTTCCTCACCAGATTTCATAAGAATACTATCCCACATCTCCTTAATCTGGTTGTTTCCACAAAATATGATCTGGTCATCATGGCCTGGACACTTTACAGGCTAGAGAACAATTCCTAGACCTCCCCTTATAGATACCTCTTCAATTATAAGCTGCCATGAATTAAAGACCCACCATGCAATATTTAAAACATGGAACTGTATTTTTAAAAGCCCCATTTCTCTTGTGGGGTGCGCTGGATCAGACACATCAGGAAGGTAAAGGCTGGCCATTTGGGCCAATGCTAGAATGGAGTTCTGAGGGCTCTTTGGGGTCCAGTAATTATATGAGGTTGACACTAGCAGATAGATGATAAAGATGAGGCAAAGAAGAAGTGTTGTCGGTCAAATATGGCAACAATTTATTTTGGGGTGTCCTAGGTCGAGTTCTCCAGAAGTAGACCCTGAAATAAGGATCTGGGTGCAAGGGTTTTATTAAGGAAAAAGCCCCAGCAAGTGGAAAAAGCATGGGAGGGAAGGAGAAGCCATCAACTAAAGGGACAATTTCAAGAAAAAGCATAGCCTTAGTCTGATCCCACAGGGAAGTACTGGAGTGTAAAGTTTACCCAGTTCACAGCAAGCCAGCTGGGTTTTGTGCTCCTGTACTAGTCAATCAGTCATTGACCAGAAGCTACTGTTGGTGAGAGAGAGAGAGAGAGAAAGCAGGACGTCAGTGCAGAACCAAACTCCTAGGCATTGCCAGCAGTCTCTCCATGTGGTCCAAGTGGCTTCAGTAGGCAGCAGTCAACCGCCAATGTGTGTCATTCATAGGTACAGGTCATTAAAAGCAAAAACACACAGAAGCTGAGGAAGGAGCACCCAGAAAACAGTAAAAGCTCCATGGAATCTATGAAGACTCTGCTTAGTGTCCACATGTCAATTTTAAGTGACAAGGACAAGCCTAATGCTGGGGGGCAAAGCCAGAGGTCAACAAGCAAATAATTCAGAAAGAGGCTTCTTTTTACAGGATGATCCCACTGAGAATGGTTGAGTTTGTCTGGGTTACAGGTACAGAATCAGAACAGATTCATTGGATAATTTGATCTTATTGACTTCATTAGGTAAATTCCCAAGTAATTCTCCTTCTGCCTGAGACACCTACAATCAAATAACCACATCTTTCCTTCCTTCTTTCCTCATTCTCAAATATTTTCACTTATCACCATGGGTCAGACACTTCCTGAAGAATAAAATGAACAAGATCAACATTGTCTCTGCCTTCATGGAGCTTACTACAATTTAGTAGAAAGAAACAAAAGTTCAGAAAGGTAAAGGAACTTGACTGAAGCTACACAGCGAGAGTGAGGCAGAGATAGCTTCTCAACCCAGATATTCAGATTTCACACAAGGTACTTGTAATCCAGTTGTCCCCCTAGAAGAGATAAACCATCAAGTCACTCATGCCAATATAGAAGCAATGATTACATTTTTCTTCTTCCCTAAAAAGCCTTCTTGGGATGGGAAAAAAGAAAAGTCAAATGAATTTAATTATTTTATTAGCAACTTTGAGAGAGGTGTTACTTTTCCATTAAAACAGAATTATATAAAAACTGAGCAAAAACTTAAAATCAAATTCAATTTTTGGGTAGAGAGTACTAGGCTAAAAGACCATCCTTCCCCTTTTACAAACAACTTTCCCAAGGTGTGAAAAGACTTGGTAATAGGTATATAATTTTACTGATCCTTTAGAAGCAGCTGAAATGTGGAAAAACCAGAGAGCTGGCTTAGAACAGATCCCCTGCCTTAGCTTTTGCTGCCTAAATGTGGTCATCTCAAGACAGATTCCCAAAGTTAATTATGTTTTCCTGTAAAATGTAGCATTAATTGTAAGTGTAGAGTATTAAAATGGAATGTATAATACCCTACTCAAATGGTTTGTTGTATTTTTTTTCCAAATAAATATACCTCACATGATGTCCCTGTAATGGTATTAATTATTTATCACTCTATGTGGAGAAAATATCAATTATAATAAAATGTAAAAGGGTTATTAGCTTTTCTGAACAATAAATAAAGTGGAAGTTTTGAGATCAATATGATGAATATATTAACTTAAAATTCTCTTTTGCCATAACAGTTGATAGGATTTTATGGACCAATCTCATGAAAGTGTTATAAAGATTTTAAAAAGAAATATATTAAATAAAAACAAAATCTATTAAAGAAGGTAATTCTAAATATTTAATGATATAATTAAGTCTTATTAATGTAACATTCTTTATTTTTCAGATTAAAAATTCAAGGGATTGTCATCTCTTTCATCTTAATCAGACACTGTGTTTATTGTAATTATTTGTTATGTATTTTCATTAACACGATGAATATTAACGGTTTGAAATAAAATAATATTTTTTTCCTTAGCTAAGCTGACAAATGGGGCTACTCCACAACCAGCAGATAGAGAGCCAGAAAGGAAATGGGGAGCTGTCCCCCTAACTCTCCTAGGCCAAGGGCAAAGTATTATCAAAAAGACCTAAAATTTCACCTCCTATTTCAAAATGTACAGGATCTTGGCTTTGCCATACCTGGGAAAACCAGTCTTAGCATCATCTGGGAAGCACAGGGTTCAGAGATGCATAGACTTGGATTCAAATTCAGGTTCTGATACTTCTCCTCTTTTATTTTGGAGCAAGTTGCTAAATGCTTGGAGCCTCAGTTTCCTGATCTATAAAATGAGAATCGTAACACCTTCCTTGCAGGTTAGCTGTGAGAATGAGAAAGAGTACCTACATAGTGCCTGACTCAGAGCAGATGCTGAAGAAAGAAAAAATAATAATTTGATCTGCCCCCTTGAGTACTTGAAATAATAAGTCATTAGTGTGGGTTCTGATTCAGTTTAGCTGAGGAGAATGATACTGTATATCCGATGACGCAGTTCTTTTTGGAGAGCACGCATTAAAAATGAGTGAGAACTTTTTTCTACAAAAGATACCATGAATAAAATTAAAAGACAAGCCAAAAACTGGAAGAAAATATATGCAAATCATATTTCTGATAAAGGACAGTATTCAGAATATATCAGGAACTCTTACAACTCAGGAGACAAAACCTCATTTAAAAAGTGAGAAAAATACTTGAAGAGATATTCCAACTAAGACACAAATGGCCCAAATGCATGTGAAAACATGCAGGGCAGCTTCAGTCATTAAGAAAATGCTAATTAAAGCTACACTGAATTTTTAATACCCCCACTACCCACTAAAACTGTTATAATCAAAAAGAAAGATAATACCAGGTGTTGGTATGTATGTGGAGAAACTGGAAACCTTGTGTATTTCTGGAGAGAATGTGAACTGGCATAGCCACTTTGAAAAAGTTTGTCAATTTGTTGAAATTTACCATATGACCCAGCAATTCCACTCCTGGGGATCTACCCAACAGAAGTCTGTCTACCTGTCCTCCAATTTCAGCATCTGTCATCCTACCTTTAATATTTTCTCACCTCTATTCACTCCTAATTACCTAGAGTCCCAAAGAAAGAGGTTTTAAAAATGGATGGAATTATATGCTAATCACAAGTAAGAAGATTTCAATGAAAAGTTAAGGCATAGTATTCACCCATCAGCTAAATGATTTCTGATTTATTCTCCCTTCATACACCAAATCTATTTAAGGATTAAATTATGAAATTTTCCACTTTTACAGGAACAACGTATATCCAAGAAATATACAGGAAACCTACTCAACAACATTTGTGGATTGTGATACTGTACAGAGACAAATGAAGCCTGGGCTATAACCTTGACACAAGCCAAAAGGGATCAGCTGTCTCTTTGGCTAACTGCATTTTGAACTTTTATCAAATTCCATGTTGAAATGATAGTGATCTTAGTGTTTTAAACTTTGTAAGTGCCTTAGTTTTCATAATTTCTTTCTAATAAAAATTGTATAAATAAAGTTACTTGACTGCTTTGAGACTTAGATGACTCATTGAGAAAAAAACACACACCAGAAAGTTCCTTATTCAGCCTTGGTTGTTCAGGGTTTGTCATTAGAAATTGAGTTTTCATGAAATGAACTGATACATGTAAGAAAAAATGTCTATACATTGTATACAAGTACAACCTTCTTTTGGGAGAGGTGGGTGGAAGGAACTAAGCCTTGTCTTGTCATTGACACCCTTGCAGAAATATGCATCACAGCTTTCCAGGAATCTTCACATTGAGTCAGATTTATAACACAGCCCCCAAAAGCAAGTTGGGTTCAAGGGACTAAGGAGAGAATGAGGGTATGAGTGAGTAGCTAATATTTTCTGATACCAATGAAGATGTTGTACCAAGGGAATGCAGAAGGTGATAAATGCTATCCACATAAAAAAAGAAACATGTAAAGACTGCTTTGCCACATCTTTGAAATGATGCAATGATATAATTCTCTGTGTGCGAGCATAATTCTTCTAACAGCCTCTGTATCACAAGATATTTCTACCCCCTGTAAAGCTGTGAAAGACCTCATGGGAGGAAAGCATAAAGATGGAATAAGGAGAAAAAGAATAGCAACAGACCATGAACATAGGCAAACCAAGCTACATCTGACCAACATTGTTTATACAAAACACATTGGCATTGGATCATGTTTTAAAGACCTGGTTTTGTCTCCTTTTTAATTATGAAGGATAAAATAAAATTGAGTGACTGAGAGGAATAAATAGATAATGAAGTATCAAGGGTTTTTATATAGAAGCTCCTTATTAAAATGACTGTCTCCTTCAACTGTTTAATCTAATTTCTGCAAGGCAGGTTTTCACTTGTTCTGCTCATATAAATGCACAGGTATTAGAGGTATTATTAAGACACTATGTAGTTCACACCCAGAGCTCAAAGAACAGCTTTAACCCCTTCAATGCTCAACTCTTCACTAGTGGTTTTCTACTTTTTTCTCCTTTTATTCCCTCTCTTCCGTGGAAATTTACAATTCCTGACTGCATCTTAACATTGTATGTAAGGCTTACTTGTAACCTCTTCTGTGTAACACATAATGCCAATCCATGACAGATCTTTATTTCAGCACCCTCTCTGACCAATGGTAGGTATTAGAGAATATAAGAATGTTAATTCACAGCATCTGTCTTCAGGATTCTTAGCATCATTCTTTTCTCTGATTAGAACACTCATTCCACCCAGTTTCTCAGTAGATCAAGTGACCATATGATTTATTGCCCAAACCAGGACATTTTAAAATGTGAAAGCAGGCACTATTCATTACACAATGATAGGCATAAACTGGGAGTGTCTTGCACATACCTGGATAAATGGTCACCCTATTTATAGGTATACAGACCCTAAAAGCTGCAGAGGTGTAGAGGACAGAGACTTTGCCACTGTCTGGTCAGAGCCCCATTTCCAATTTTGATGTCATTAGTATGAATCATCAAGTTTCCAGATGGGTCCTCAGTTCAATAAACATGGATTGTGGGTGAGGTTATGTATTTCTTGGAGGACATCATATTTCATGGAGGATAGGGTCATAGGTTTCATTTGACACTCAAATTGCTTTTCATTGATTTCCATGAATATTTTGTTTTTCCCTCACTTCATGTTGTCCTTCTTCCGGTATGTCTTTCCTTGACATTTTCTTCAAGGCCTCAATTGAATACTTCTCTTACACAAAGCATCTTCTTGTTGGCTAGAACAATCTCTCCCCATGCAGTGCTGAATCTGTCTCTCCATTTGGTGGTCTTATCTCTTTCCATCTTTGAATTCACTTACCTATTAGTGGACATACATTCTTCCTAAACTTCAGGTTCCACGATATGGTAGCCAGCCTCCAAGATAGCACCCATGACTCTCAGCTCCAGATATTCACACCTTCTGTACAGTTCTTTCCTCACAGATACACACTAAATAGAGCTGAAGTGTATAACCAATGAGACATTGCAGAAGTAGCAGAGTGTGACTTCTGAGACTAAGTCTTAAAAGGTATTGATACTTCCTTCCTACCCTCTGTTGGATCACTGGCTCTGAGAAGCCAGGTACTATGTCATGAGGACACTTAAGCATCCATATGGAGAGGCCCGTGTGGAGTAAAAATGGGGCCTCCTGCCAATAACCAGCACTAACCAGTCAGAGGTAGCTGTGAGCCACCTTGGAAATATATCTAGCTTCACCTGTGCCTTCAAGGAACGTGGCCACAGCAGACATCCTCACTACAAACTCTTAAGAGATCCTGAACAGGAAGTACCATCAGCAAAGCCACTCCAGAATGTCTGACCCTTAGAAACCCTTAAGATCATCAATGTTTATTTAAGCCACTGAGTTTTAGGGGGGTAATTTGTTATGCAGCAATAAATAACTAATACAACTAAAGTTGAAAATATTTAAATATCTGCCCAGCGCTAAGCATGGTCTCCAGCAGAGTGGGTACTCTATAAATATTTACTGGATTGAACTGAGCTGAACTGATTTATGCTCTAGGGTTGAGCACTGAGTTTACACATGGCAATGCCTCTTAGGAGAGCAGGTACATTCCTGACCTGACAGGCCCTGGGTAAGCTTTCAGACACAATCCCTTCATGTAGGAATAGATATTAGCTAGTACTTAATAAGAGCTAAGATTTTTTTGACTCATCCTTATGTGAAAATCATTGTGCTTTAAATATATTAATCTCACTTCATCCTCACAAAATCCCTAAGAGTTAAATATTATTGTCCCAATTTGATAGACAAGAAAATCGAGAGGACATACGTTAGGAACCTTACCCATGACCACCTCGCATAGCTAATAATAAGATTGAGAGTTGAACTTGAACAACATGATTCCAAAGGTCTTACTCTTATCATTATCATCTTGACTATCGGGGAAAAAAAATTAAAAATCAGACTTCTGAGTTGTCCTATGAACATTCTCAGAGTAGCTTTTATTAACTTTGGAGGCACTGTTGATAAACGAAACTCTAGACAAGTTGTTCTCAAAGTGTGAACCCCAGACCAGAAGCATCAACATCATTTGGTTGTTAGAAATGCAAGTTCCCAAGCCCACCCCAGACCCACTAACTCAGAAACTTAGGAAATGTGACCCAGCAATTGAGATGGCCTACATGTCAAAGGCTGCTTAACCAGAAATAGAAAGGGGGAAAGATATGGCTTGAGCCTGGCATATTTTATCCCAAATTTGGCCTTTCCCCAGCTAGATACAAACTCCCTGAGTTAGTCATTTAACCCTAAATAAGCTGAGTAACTGGGCTCTTCAACCTGTAGGCAACCCCACAAATTGGCAAAATGCCACTGAGAAAGATGTGCAAATAGAAGGTTTGAAAAGGCTTTGATGACACTTTCAATATTCCTTGTTGAACAAGCAAATCCTTTAAGCAGGTAAGGAACTGTCCCCAGCCCTGGGAATTCCCCAGTAAGAGTTAAGACCCTTTCTACCTTGGAAAACCCAAGTCTTAGTGAGGCTGATAGAGTTTCTGAAGAGATTATTGTCAAAGAGGCCCAAAAGAGGCTCATCATACAAACACAGATATGCCTGCAAACACGTATATGTACACCCCTAGAAATCTTCTTATTTAGAGTAGAAATTCTAATAAAACTTGGACTTCACAGTGATATTGTTCTTTTATTTAAACAATAATAATTAATATTAATATATAACTGACTTAATAGATTGTCACATGAAACAATTGGTTTGAACTATGTCTGTTATACAAAAAATGATTACTTTTGAATATGTAATAAAATCCTGGTTAAATTCAGACAAGCTTTGTTTGTATCTCTTCCCACATTTTCACATAGCTGTGGTTTTGAGTTTTTCTTCTCCAGTTATTATGAACAGCACACTTGCCTGCCTCATTATTTTTTTAAATGAAAAAGAAAAAAAATTAAGTTAAAATGAAAAACACTTCCATATGCAATTGAAAGATTGGAAATGTAATAACACAAATTCTAGGAAATGCAAAGTTTCGCCCACACTGCACACACATTATTCTTTTGTTACTATTTAAATACTTAAAAGTACAGTATAAGCCCAAAATAGCTCAAACATTATGACGATGTTTCAGTAACAAATACCACATCAGGGCTCCACTGAGAAACTTCCACAAAAGCCCCAGTGTCACTTTCTTTGCCTTTATTTATGCTAAGCAAAATCAGAGAAGGCCAAACTTCAGTCACTCTGGAAATATAGTGACAATTCATTGAGAAACATCATCTCCCCTAGTTAAGAGAGTAAGATTACTTTTCAGGCCGCTTCTTAAGAGCCATTGTTGTAATAGATATGAAAGAACACTCAAGAATATACTCTAACCCTATGCTTCTAAACTTTTAAAGTACATTGAAATTTCCCAAGGGTCTTGTCAACATGCGACCCTAATTCTGCAACATCTGTGGCAGAGTCTGAGTTTCTATATTGCTAGCCAGCTCCTAGGTGATGCTGATGCTGCTGACGCACATTTTCAATAGTAAAACTCTATTTCAGCTCTTATCCTCAAGACAGAAAATCTCTTCCCAGGACAAAACTGACCATGAGAAGGGTCTCTCTTAAAATTACTTCTTGATTCTTAAAATGCAAAGTAAACCAGAAAACCACTAGAGTTTATCAATGAATTCAGTAAAGTTGCAGGATACAAAATGAATATACAGAAATCTGTTGCATTTCTTTTCACTAACAATGAACTATCAGAAAGAGAAAGGGGAAAAAAATCCCATTTATAATTTCATCAAAAACAATAAAATACTTAGGAACAAACCCACATAAGGAAGTGAAAGACCTGTTCTCCAAAAACTGTAAGATACTTATGAAGTAAATTGAAGATGACACAAACAGATGGAAAGACATATCATGTTCTTAGATTGGAAGAATCATATACTTGTAACATATAATAATGTGCATTAACTATACATCAAAAAAAATACAAAAAAATTAAATACATTAATACATAAAAAATACAAAAAAAATTAAATACATTAATACATAAAAATACAAAAAAATTAAATACATTAATACATAAAATAAAATAGGCAAGATAAGGTGGTTCTATTGTATCATCATTGTTTAAAAAGTTGATGTGTAATATCTTCCTTTCCTGTGGGAAGTCTCCCAGGTAGTATACTACAGCTTATTTTCTGAGTAAAACTTCCAATGGAGAGTAGCCAGAACAATCTTGATAAACAAAAAACAAAACAAAACTGAAGGCATTACACTTCTGATCTAAAAGTATGTTAAAAAGCTATAGTAATCAAAACAGTATGGCACTGGCATAAAAACAGATATGTTACTCAATGGAATGGAATAGAGTATGCAGAAATAAAGCCATGCATATGCGGTCAATAATTTTGGACAAACAAGCCAGGAATATACAATGGGTAAAATATAGTATCTTCAATTAATGGTGTAGGGAAAACTGGACATCTACATGCAAAAGAATGAGACTGGGTGCCCCATCCTATTTTACACTATACGCAAAAATCTCAAAGTGGATTAAGCACTTGAACACAAGGCCTGAAACATTAAAACTCCTAGAAGAAAACATAGGGAGTAATCTTCTTGACACTGGTTTTAGAAATGATTTTTTTTTTATTTGATACCAAAAGCAAAAGCAACAAAAGCAAAAATAAACAGCTGGAGCTATATCAAACTAAAAAAACTTCAGCATTGCAAAGGAAACCATTAACAAAATGAAAAGGCAACCTACAGGATGGGAGAAAACATCTGCAAACCACATATCTGATAAGGAGTTAATAACCAAAATATTCAAGGAACTCATTCAATTCAAAAGCTAAAATAATAATAATAATTAAATTTTAAAACTGGGAAAGGGCTTGAATAGATATTTTTCCAAAGACACAGTGGCCAACAAGCACAAGAAAATGTGTTCAACATCACTAATCACCAGGGAAATGTAAATTGAAACCTAAATGAGATACTGCTTCACAGTTATTATGTTGTTTGTTATCAAAAAGATAAGAGAATAAATGCTGGTGAGGATGTGGAGGAAAGGGAACCCTCGAGCACTGCTGGTGGGAATGTAAACTGATGCAACCACTGTGAAAAACAGTATGGAGTTTCCTCGGAAAACTAAAAATAGAATTAAGTTTTGATCTAGTGATCCTACTTATGGATATATATATATTCAAAAGAAACAAAATCATTAATCATTATCTTGAAAATATATGCATTTCCATGTTTACTGAAGCATTATATTCACAATAGACAAAGAAGGGAAACAAGTGTTTGTTGATGAATGACTGAATATGCATGTGTGTGTGTGTGTGTGTGTGTGTGTGTGTGTGTATGACTTGGGAAGAATTATGCCATGTAAAATAAGCCAAAGGCAAATACTGCATGATATCACTTATATGTGGAATCAAGGAATCTTAAAAAAAAATGGGAATCAACAAAATATAGAATAGAACAAGTAGAACAGTGTTTGCCAGGGAAATAGGAAGAGGTTGGTAAAAGGGTATGAGCTTTCAGTTATAAGCTGAATAATATCTGAGGATCTAATATATAACATGGTGAATATATCTGATTACACTGTATCATATAATTCAAATTTGCTGAGAGAGCAGAACCCCCAAAAAAAACAACAAAAAGGTAAACATGTGAAATGATGAATGTTAGTTAACCAGATGAGAGGAATCCTTTCACAATGCATGTATTTATTAAATTTTCACCTTATATATTTTACTTATATGACAATTTTACTTGTTGATTATACTTCAACAAAACCAAAAAAATTCCATCAAAAGGGAGGAGCCATGATTCCCAGAGCTGGTAAAATGTTGGCCCTCCTCCTTTCTTTTTTCCCCACTCTTCTATGTCTCTTGCTAACTCTGTGTCCTCTATCCTAGTCCATCTAGATTTTGCTAGAACAGATAACATCTCTGGCAATGAAGAGATGAAGATGGATGTGACAGCAAGAAAAATGTGGGAGAGCCAAAGCAGGGATTTTGAAGTTCCTACCCAGACACTTGCCACTGGCATGGTGTTTTTCTTCTCTCATTTCTCACATGATGAATTTTCTATAAGGGAATCCTATAACTGGAAGGGTTAATCTTGAGCCTCCATGAAAAACTCTAGGTTAATCTCAAGCCTCCATGAAAAACTCTAGGTTTGTGAACTAACAAATTTACCTTTGAGGGCAGTGATTTGATCCTTGAGAATTTAAACTGCCTCTACAGAAAAGAAAAATATTCCCAATAGTTTTCTCTTAATGTCTGGACTGGTGTCATAAAATCCAAAACAGCTTAGATAATAGAGATCTGTGAAGTTGGGGAGTTGCATTACTAAGAAACTTAGGACAAAATATAAATAAAAAATTTTTAATTTTTTTCAGGAATTTGGGACAGTAAAGAGATAATGGGAGCCAATAGCCTGATTCCCTGATCTGTCTACCACATGATCCCTCCTTGACTTAGTAGGATATAATTCAGTCCCCAATTATAAGCTACCATGTAAGACACAGATGTTGGCTTCTGATGAGTCTTAAAATGTCATCATTGTCTATTAGAAGAGTGTACTTACTCTGGAGACTGTTATGTCGGGGCACTGATACTCCCGATCCCATGACAAATCCCGTTTCCCAACACAGCTACTCACCTGGAAAATGGTACCAGGGGAAGGCAGCCCCAGAATGTGTAAAACACAGCTAAGGAGTTTAATTAGAATTAACTCAGAGAAAAATTTCATTTGCCCTGACTACAAGAAACATTAAGTGGACCAAGTGATATTAGAATGTGAAACTCAGAGGAAAATCCTCTGGAGGCCAGACCATTCTGTGTAGATAGGATTATTCTTTGGGGGGAAAATGCTTGGCTTGGAGCCACTGGAGGAGCTTGACAAGGCTCCTCCATGTCACATTTATAAGCAGCAGATTGTATGGCCAACATGGAAATAGGCAGAGATTTATGAAGGAATATGACATCACGGAGGGTTCCAAAGAGTTGATGGAAGAAGGTTTAGTTCAGGGTGACAGAGAAGAGTAAGTGTTCATTGGAGGCTGGAGCTTTTTCTGGGCTGAATTTATGCAAGAGAATATGGAGTTTCTTTTCCTAGAACCAAGAGAATACTCTCCTTTTCCACCAGTAGTTGTCATTCAAGTGCAAGCAAGTGCTAATCTGGGGGTCCTGACTTACTGATAGGCTGCATGACTGTAGGGTGTATTGGAAGTAATTTGCTATTAATTCCACTTAGAGTAAAAAATTTGACATCAGTTGGTTTTTTTAAACACACACATATTAGAACATATTCAAAGTCTAGGTACAATGACATCTAAGACTTGGGATTAAAAACAGCATAGGACACAACCGAGGGAAAGTGCCACTCTTGCCTGGGCCACTTACTCTGTGCATCACATCAAGAAAAGGTTAGAAACTTTTCACCTAACTCTAATAAGTGCCATGTATATTCTCCCAGATACCCATCCTGAATTTAACCTTAAGATAAATTGATTTTCTTCCTACTAAAGAGATACATTCAGCCACACCTTCAGCAATCCTAGGGGGTTGAAAGGCAGTCCAATAATGAAGACCAGTAAGGACTGATTGTGAGGCATAGAAAAAAATTAATAATGACCACATCTGTGAGAGATAAATTCCATAAATCTCAAAAGTTGACTTCTCATTCACACAAAAGCCCAAGGCTGGAATTCAACTAGGTTTCCACCCTGTATTCACGGTTCTAGGTTCCTTCCATCTTGTGGCCCCACTGTCTCCAATACAAGGTCCTACCAAAGGGAAAAGAGAAAGCCAAAAAAGTTGCACTCATCCTTAACCACATCAGCAAGAAGTGACACTGTCATTTCTATTGCTACTCCATTCATAAGAACCAGCCAGGTGACCTGGGAAATGCAGACTCTGTCCTGAAAGTGATCAGACACCACTCTACACTGTGGATAGAGAACACAAGTGTTTGTGAGCCTCTCTCCATCTCTGCCATACAGGAAGAGAAGTCCCTAGCTGAAGAAAGTAAAGAAATAATACACTCTTTTGCTCAGCTTTCCTGAAAATCACAGGACCATGGTGAGGTTTAAATCAGTCAGAGGTACCCTACCAGGATTCTGAATATGGAGATGGCAGAACAAGGAAAAATAAACAGGAATTCTCACTATGCCACATTGACTCTGGGGCAGCCCAGCGCAGTGGGTTAAGGATCCAGCATTGCCACAGGTATAGGTTGTAGCTGCAGCTTGAATTTGATCCCTGGCACAGGAACTGCCATATGGCATGGGTGGTGCTGAAAAAGAAAAAAAAAATGAAGAAGAAACAGGGGGAAATTATTTTCGGCTAAAGTGGCAGTGGCAGCAACATCCATAGTGCAAATGGCAGCAGCCACTGTCCATTGCTGACCATGTCAGAAGTTGAAGTTGAAGTTGTGGCACCCCTCGCTCAGCTGTGTTTTCACATCCCTGGGTCATGGGAATTATTTGAGCTGTGCTTTTGACTGCACAGATGTCCTTATTGTCTGCCTGTTCGAAAACTCAATTCTCTAATATTCTCAGAAATGCTATGAGCTACTCATTTTTCTACTGAGAAATTTCTTTTCTGCTTACATCATTGAGTCAGTTTCTGTTGCTTGCAGCTCAAAATTCTGACTGACATAATAGTAAATGATCCTATTCTGGGTGATGCAGTGTGGTGAGATTGAATATTAAAATAATATTGAAGTTCCCATTTTGGCTCAATGGGTTAAGAACCCAACATAGTGTCTATGAGGATGTAGGTTCAATCCCTGGCCTCACTCAGTGGGTTAATGATCCGGCATTGCTGCAAGCTGCAGCGTAGGCCATAGATACGGCTCAGATCTGCTGCTGCAGTGGCTGTGGTATAGGTCACAGCACCAATTCAACCCCTAGCCTGAGAAATTCCATATGCTGCAGATGCAGCCATAAAAAGAAAAAAATAAAATAAATTAAATAAAAGAAAATAATGATATTGGTTTTATTAATCCCCTTCTAAGATGGCAACAAGTGAAAATCCAATTAAAGGAATCTCCAAAAATTTTTCGAGAAACTGGCAGCATTGTTGGAGCATGTGCCAAGTATTCCAAGGTAATTATATTGAAGGAGATGGTATTGGCTTGGATAGACATGTAAAAGGGGACACATGGTGATAATTTTTTAAATCTTATATGCCACGTAATGATGGAAAGTTTAGCCTACACACAAGGCATAATGGTTAAAAATGCTGTGCAAATGCAATCAGTATATGTACCTATAGTTTTATAATGTTCAGGTTCATCTATTATTGCCTTTTCCTATATTGTATATATTGCCTTTACAAATACCTAGGGCTACATTTCTGTGTAAAGTACATACCACTCAGAGAATGTTCCTCAATGTTTTTCATTTTTAGCTGCTGTGTAATAAATAATTCATCTGCTGATGAGATAAAGTGTCATTTCTTCCTTCCATGAAAACTTCTTTCCTCCTTTCTTTCTTTCCATTACCCCCCCTTTTTTTTTTTTGCTTAAACATCACTGAAATACTTTTTTTTTTTTCTAAGAGTTAATGGTTAGGAAGTTCAAAGTTGTATTTTAAATCCATCTCTACCCTTACCCAATATGTGACCTTGGGCAAGTTGCTTAACTATTCTGACTTCAGATTTCCCTTCCAATGAGGAAAAGATAAAGAACAAGTTCATGGGGAGGGTACATAGTTACATGTAGGTTATTATCAAGATTTTGCTTTGTTTTGTTTGAAGCTTGCGCAAGTACTGCTTACATATTTTAAATAATTAATTAAGCAACTGCATAACTAAATCAAACAGAGCCATACAAAGACCAATTATAAGAATGCATAATGAACTAAGGATTTTGATTTATCCAATTCTGTGTACCCGAGCCCTCCCTGCATAACAAACCAATGCAAAATGTTGTCAGGTAACCAAGTTAAATGTGACCTGTCTTCCTGGGAAGACTAAGGAATCATTAGCTTAGAAAGTGAATTTACTAAGCAGAGTGCCCACATCCACTCTTTATATTAGATGTATATTGAGAGTCCATTTTCTATCCCAGATCTAAAGAAATCAACTGAGTACAAAGGTAGTGACTTCAAAGGTACCTGCTCCATTCAGAACTGTATCCTCCGTTGTAAAACAAAAATTCTTTAGAGGCTTCAATTTACTATCTGAAAAAGAAGTAGAATGGATGGTGTTAATTGAAGTATCTGAGTTGTCACTTTATGAATATTTTAGTTCCATTATAAATTACTCACTTGTTCAGAGATGTCAGCTTTCTTCCCCCCACCCTTCCAAGCCCTAGAACCTCTCTAGTCTAGTAAATAATTAAAGGGTTATCAGAAAAAGTCAAAAGGAATTTGATATCTCATGATGGATAGTGTTCAAGTTAGCCACAAATAACACTTCTCTTAATTAACTACCACTAGAGGCATCACCTGCCAGGGCCTGTCAGTGAGGACTCAGTCTCTAGTGCCATCATCTCACAATCCTCATATGACAGAAGGGGACTCAACAGGCTTTGTTTGGAAGGCCACTTGCCTGACTATGTGGGCCTCTGTCTCTTACCTTCCTAAGTCTTCAAGACATGGTCCCAGGTCCATGTCAGTCATGAAAATGTACAGCTATGAATCCCGCTAATCCCAATTTTCCACTCTAGTCCCACCCCACAGGCCAGCTGAGCTAAAACAAGCAAGCAAAAAACTTTAAATAAAGAATATTCCAGATGTCAACAAAGGTGGCAAAAAACAAAGGAGAACAAAGACAGGAGAAATTCAGCTGAATGGGAAAGGATGCTGAGAGAAAAACCAACCCAGGATGGTTGAGAGCAATCTTTTATGCTCACAATTACTAACATTCACAAATAAGTGTTCATAAAATAAATTTTAAAAATGAATTTTTCACATGATTAAAATAAATTATTAATAAATTAATCTGCATGAACAAAAAGCAAATTGTTGGAAAGAATACCATTTTGACTTTGCTGTACAATTGTTTTACCACAAACAGTTTGACTTATTTTGCCAAAGATATTTCTAAGTAAAATGCCCATTGGTTTGGTTCTTTGGAAAATAACATAGGAAATGGTTGTTCATATATCAAATCAGTACAAGCCCATGGATTATCAAATCTCTTAATAGCAACATGTTTTTTTGTGCAATGTTAACAAAGAATACCATGAAAACAACAGTGTAGATGAGAAATTTTTATCTATCAATAATCAGTATAAAAAGACACAGTACTTACTCTCTTGTCTCACGGAAACCCCCTGAGAATACACTGAATTAGAGTCAGAACTGTTTATTGAACATATAGCAACCAATCATGGTTTTGAATTAAGAAGCATTTTTTTCTCCACTTCAATAACATAAACTCAGTAGAGAATCAGAAAATTTTAAGCCATGCACAGAGATTTGAGCCAAAATTTAGAGCATTTTATACCCAGCCATTTTTACTTTAAGGTTTCATCTTTTATTGCAGTCAGAAAGAAGTCGTTGGACATTGTTCAGGATTTGTATGTTATTATTTCTAATGGCAATTTTAGCTTTCTCTTTAATTTTTTTCCTTTTTATCTTGTATTTAAAGTTTTACTTTTCACTTTTTTTCACGTCATATTTTTTTCAGCTATATTGAGACCTTACTGACACACAACATATGTAAATTTAAGGTGTACAAATGTGATGATTTTGACACATGTGTATGTTGCAAACTGAATACCGTGATAAGGTTAGTTAACATATCTATCCTTTCACATAATTACTATTTTGAGTGTGGTGACACATTTAAAATAGCCTCTCCTAACTTTTAAATATATAATACTGTATTGTTAATTATAGTCACATGCTGTACATTAGATCCCCACAACTTATTCATCTTATAGCTGAGAGTCTGCACCCTTTGACCAACATCTCCCCAATTCCCCACCCTTCTGCCTCTAAAAACCGCTATTCTATTCTGTTAATACAAGTTTGGCTTTCTAAGATTCCACAAGTAAGTGAGCATAAAGGGTTTGTCTTTGTCTGGCTTATCTCAATTTCCATCCATGTTGTGGCAAGGGGCAGGATTTCCTTCTTTATATGTCTGAGTAGTATTTCATTGTATACATATACCACAATTTCTTCAGTCACTCATCCATTGATGAACACTTAGAACTTTCCATTTTCTTATGGGATCCAGTGAGAAGAAATAACTCAGCCTGACAAGAAGTTTGAAAGAGAATCTGAGTCGACCCCAACACGTCAGTGGAAATAGATTAAGAGCATCCATATCTACTCCCAGTGGACTCATCCAGGACTGCTCCTTGTCTGTTTATTATGTCTAAAAGTCAAGTTTCAGGAGGCTTTAACATACTCCCGTCTCTGCAGTTATATTCCCATTCAAAGGCTGTATCAAGCACAGAGCAAAGACCATTAATGCTCTTTTCCCCTGTGCTTGGTCCAATTAGACAGTATTGCTCTAAACAATAAATGCTCATAAAAATAAGAAACATATTAGATAGGAAGGTTATTATTGCCCTGTGGCCTAGAAATTGGATTGGTTCACATATGTTTCCAATAGAATCTTTAATTAAGATGCCTTTCCTATCAATGTGCTTTAGCAATTACCTGTATTGATGATGGGCTATTATTTTCCTGGCAAGGTAATAGAGAATCTCACTAGGGTGTCTTAACAAGCCACTTCTAGAATCCTTCCTGCCTTTTGAATTTTTTTCTGTGACAAAATTTACCTAAATGACTTGGTGCTTATCAAGTCCTTTCTTAAATAAGACCAAATCATAGTGTACACTTGGAAAAATAGCTAAGGATAAATTTAGTTGGGCTAGAGACTTCTATTCTTTGAGAACTCAGTGGAGTCATTCATTCAATCATTCATTCAGCAGCTATATACTAAGGGCCTAATAAGCACCATTTATGGTACTCAGATGTAGCCGATGATGATGTAGTTGATGATGAGAAAGATGGTGCATCTGATGATGTTGGACTTTGAAGTTAAGATGACAGATGTGAGTTTGCTTGTGTGGCAGCCAGCCTAAGCCAAAAAAAAATTAAAAATTAAAAATATTTTTAGTGGATGCACTAAGCAGTGTAGGGCCTGGCTGAGTTTCCATAGCAGGAGTAAAGGGGCCAGGCATGTATGGCTGAAGTCTACCAAGCAGGTTTGAGCCTGAAGTACAGGAGCTGTTGCCATCCTTCAGGAGCGTTCACAGTACAAAGGGTGTCACCATGGCACCACAGCAGGTTGATGGAATGACTGTGATCTTATGATGTCAAGACTGAGAGGAGAATCCAAATTCTGCCAAGCACATCTTTCAACAGTAGAAGCCAGAAGCATGGGGGAACCAGCCATGCCTCAGAGGTCATCATCTCAGAAAAAGCATAAAGTTACGGAACAAAGACCTGAGAATATATTTCCTCACCACTCTGGGAAGGTAAAGTCCTCTCCCACAACTAGATGTTCTGTTGGTGTGAAAATAGCTGGGTTCTGAGAATTGGAGGAGAGTTTGAAAAAATATCATTTCTGTTAGACCAGGTGACTCAAAGACAATGTCCAAATTTAGGGATTCATTTAAGATAACCCTCCAAAATTGATATTCGGTTGGTAGGAGTTCATGAGAAAGATCTAAAAAGTAATAAGGAAATGTGAAAAAGCTGCATTTCCCTTGCACCCAAGATGTAAGCCAGACTGAATGTTTCTGTAACCCAACCTCCTTTTCCTTTGGGAACTGTAAAAGCAAATCTCTATTGCCTTGAAAATGGATGGATATAGGAATGCAAGATGTCTCAAATCCAGTGCTTTGAGGACAGCCAAATTGGAGGGGGGATTCTCCCCCGGCTTAAGTTCCAAACCTTTTCCACAATTTATTTACATGATTTTTCACTTTTAAAATCTGCACATATTTTGAAGGTTGTTGCCTAGTGAAGAAGCTGATTAAACATATTTTAAAATATTGTCTCTTGCCCCATTCGCACCAGCACCCATGGGACTGTGGAATCTTTTCTTCTGACATTTGGAAGCATTCAAACAGCTCCAGGGCTGAAGGAAACATTTTCCCTGTAATCTATGAAAAGTTTAGTTGCCAAGGAGACAGAGACCTTAGCGACCAGGTAAGAAGGCTTCTGCAGGATATTCACTTGGTTATTCAGCAAAGGGGTAGGGAGGCAAGGAATGACTGAAGAGAAGAAACAGGATTTCCCAGGATCCTATATCTAGAGTGTCTCTTTTATTATATAATGAGAGGAAACCCAGACTTCAAAAAATGGTACTGTTTTTGGAAAAGATTTCAATTTATACTCCATGCTACATTGACTCACTATTATCAGGCTGAAATGCAAACTTCATCCTCAGAACAGCTACTTTCCAGAGAAGAAAGAGTGTCAGAGGAGCAAGTTTTATGTAATTATAGGATAAATGACAGCCACCCAACAAGACATTCTAATTTCAAGGAAGAGCATAAAAATCTTCTCTCTGCAGTGTAGTTAGGAAAAGTGTGAAGAGAGTACAATTCTGAAATAGAAAAAGAGGTCAATGAGTGGATGGAACAAAAATATGCGGACAGTTCAAGCTTTTATAAGTACATCCATCAGATTTTTCTTGTACACACTGAGAGGCTTCTGCTTGCTCGTATTCTGTCATTCTACCATCAAAGAGTTGGTTAGAGTATGTGGAGGTGCACGAAATGCCCCCAGCATGCATCACAAGCATGATCCTAGCTGAATTCTTTTTGGCATTAAAAGGAGGAAAAAAAAGGGTCACCAAAGAACTGAGAAAAGATTCACTACCAGACACCATTCTCAATTAGCCTAAAGTTTCCACATACTTTTAATATGGGATGAAAAACAGTGGATCTTTTATCTAATAAATTCTAATATGGGGGTAATGAAATAGATATAATTATGTGTATTCTAAGGTTGTTTCCTATATCAACCAACAGAGCCCCATTATTTCACTCTCTACGATAGAACTTAGTCCATCAGATTTATTTATTTATTTATTCATTTATGTATTTACTTTGCCTTTTTTAGGGCTGCACCCATGGCATCTGGAAGTTCCCAGGCTAGGGTCTAATCAGAGCTGCAGCTGCTGGCCTACACAACAGTCACAGCAATGCACGACTCAAGCCATGTCTGTGGCCTATACCACAGCTCACATCAAATGCCAGATCCTTAACCCACTGAGGGAGGCCAGGGATCAAACCCACATCCTCATGGATAATAGATTCATTTCTGTTGCACCACAATGGGAATTCCCTCAGTCTATCAAATTTAAAATGCAGAAAAGATTCCTCATTTTATCTGCCCTGCCTGAAATGCTCTCACCCAACAGAGCGAGTACTTAAATTTTGCTAAGCTCTCAAGAAAGGAGAATTCTACCTTCTGGCCATAAATTCATCTAACTGGGAGTCAGAATTTGTTGTCTTTGTAATATATAACTATTTGTCCATTTCTTTTCTTTGGGTTTGAATATTTTTAGATAATTAGCAGAGTCATTCTAATAAACTGGCTCACGAGGAGATTTGAGGTCATGCAACTATACTTATCAGAAGAAAATAAATGATACAATTTGAACAAAACTTACTGAATACTAATTTTAGCCTCTTTTTGAGATAAAAATTCTGCCACAATTCATAGGCATGCCATTACTTTTAAATCAAACTGTTAAGCGGTAGAACCTGAGGTAATATAATGTATATTTTCTTGCCTGTATGGTCCTCATCATTATTTATTTAAAGTCTAAAATACATGGGTTTGGGGGTTCCAAGTCCACAGCTGACTTTCCTGAGAATCTGCTCATAAGGGAATTATGAATACAGTGAATACAAGGAAAACCTGGGTTTTTTTCCTAGCAAGAATTAGTGAAACAGCAATAGGAAAAAAGATTATAAGCATAGTGTGAAGTTCCCGTTGTGGCTCAGCGGGTTAAGGACCCAACGTAGTCTCCATAAATCTGTGGGTTCAATCCCTGGTCTGGCTCAATGGATTAAGCATCTGACATTGCCATAAGCTGTAGCATAGGTTACAGATGTGGCTTGGATCTGGTATCTGGTTCTGACTTGACCCCTAGCCTGAAAATTTCCATATGCTACAAATGTAGCTATAAAAAAGGAAAAAAAAAAAAGATTATAAAGATAGTGGACACAATAAATAATCAATTAAGTAATGAGTAACTGATAAATGTATGTATAAAAAACAACACAATTTCTTCCACCATGTGATTTTAACTATTATACACAATGTTGTTTTGAAAACTTTTAAATGTATTAATTTTTAAAAAATTTTATCCTGTATCATTAACCTGGAAACATGTCCATATGATTTTTCTGTGAAGCAAATAAGTTACTAACAGCATTTTCAAAAGGATCTAGGCTATAAAAACAGGGATATTTATTCCAAATCCCATAGTTAAAAGACCACATGAAGAAAGTAAAATAACCCATTAAAGGCCAGGGAATGACTATAATAATGACAATATTTTATATTTTGTATTAGGAATTAAGATGGAGTACTATTTTTCCAATAGAATAATTCCAGAATGATGATCTTCAAGCAAATTTTTCAGTAAGTGACTAATCAAACCTGAAACAATTTTAATATTTCAACTTCTGAACTTCCCACTCTATGAAGGCTGAGTGGTCATCAGAATTTAGATTTTTGGCCCAAGATGTTGACCCAATATTAGTTCTCCCATGATAAGTCAGGATCCTTTTTCACACCAGTTTCCATTTCCCTCATATAGATCAGAATTTTTCAATTAAGCTCGTATTTAATTTTTCTCTTCCCTTTAGAATACTAAATGGGATATTGTTTTCTGATTCTTCTTAATTGTTCTCCTTTTTCTGATCCAAATCAATTGAAACATCATAACAGCTTCAAAATTAATTACACAATTTCCCCTCTGCTCAGATAGATGTGTACACATCTCAGAGTGTGATGACTGCATTCACATCACTAATTACTCACAAAATATTCTGATGGCTGTGTGTCTGTGCTGGCCCAAGTGAAAGAGCCCACTTTTAGTTGGAGTTGCTTTGGTAAAATAAAAGGGGGGGAGGGGAGAAAGAAAGAAAGAAAGAGGGAGGGAGAAAGGAAGGAAGATAGAAAGAGAGAAAGGAAAAGAAAATGAAAAATGGAGAGGCATTGACAATTTTGGCTTTCTGTGACTAAAAGTCATACTTCTTTTTCTTAAATCCACTTTGCAAGAAGAGAAGCCAAATATTTGACTCTAGAAAGCAATTTTTGTCTGGAGAGGAGAACTGAACAGTTTCTATCCAATCAGGGAGGGAAGACTTGGCTTTTAACAGTCCTAAAATCTATAATAAGGGGACTCTAGAGTCATTAGAAATTACTCCAAAACCCCCTCTTCACTGTTTCACTTTCCTCCCATGAAATGCAAAGTCCATGAAAAACGAACTTTAAAGAGAAAACATTTTAGAGCATTTGGATCAGTTTGAAACATCTTGTCAATTTGTTTAAGAGTGAGACAGAATATGGTTATCATATTAACCAAGGAGAAAGAATATCTTGAGAAGTATTTTAGAGGCAAGTCATTCTTTTTTGTTGCTCCTCAAGTATCATAGGGCTGCCTTGGAAGGCTGGGCAGGTTGGACCCTACACAAGTCCAGGAGAAGCCACCCACAGTGCCTAAATGCACAAGTCACCCTATGAGGTTGTATAACATAATGCCCAGATATTTGTCCAAATGAAATTTGGGGGTGTTTTTAAGTCTTTTTTTATAAGGACTTTATTATTTTAAGATATGTCAAAAATTCATTTTCCCCCTCAAAGAAGAAAAAAATTACTCTTTATAGCCCCCACACTATCTAGCGCTAAGTAAATCTATAAATATTCATTGAAAGAATAAATGAACAAAAAGCTACAATATCATAGGTTTTTCCCCTTTTTAGCTTTTTTTCCTACTCCTGCAATATTCTAACAAAATACCTCAATGTCAAATGTAGTGAGAGAAAGTAATAAAATTAGAAGGTATTTTTGCAAGATACAATGTGGTAGGATCCCTCTTCATTTTGAAATCTGAATTCTATTTCTTGTTGTAAGTTGTTTCTTGGGTGGATCCATGGCAAACTGGAGCACCAGGTATTGATCAATTGTCAACTAATTATAAATGTATTTAAGTCCCAAAGAACTCCCAAGCCAACTAGAAGGACTATTTTAGCCTTCAAACAAATCTCTCCCACACTATCACCTTGTGCTAAAACCAGAAGTTCTGTAAGGTTCCTCTGGTGCTATCAGCTCATTCCTACCCAATTTTCCAATAACTGGGACACTGTTCCTCAATTCCAATCAAAATGTGATTTTAAGTGTAAGTATGCTTTGGGAAAGCAACATTGATTTATACTTATACTTCCAATAGATGATATTAGATTCTACTCTAAGAATCTTGCATAAAAGATAGGAGGGAGAGAAAATATGGCATTAGATGCCTGATATGAGGAGATAAATGAAAAGAAGGAAAGAGAAGATTCAGGGGGGAAAATGAGTCGAACATTAAAAATAGCCTTTCTTTGCAGACTTTATATTTTGCCTAGATTCAGTCCTTGTATCACAAAACCAGATCAAACCTGAAATAAGGCCATACACACCAAGAAAAAATAAATAAATAAATAAACAAACAGTTTAATTAAAAATGAACCATTGGTATTCTACTTCTGCCAAAGATTTGGGTGGTTTCCCATAGTACATAGCTGTATCATTGCTATGAAATTGCTAAGTATAGAAGGAAAACACCATTATCCATCCCACAATAATACACTCCTTTACAATACTCCCCTAAATGGGTACAAATATCCTTTGGGTGTAATGACCTTCTCATTCTTCATCAGACCTATAAACACATTCTTCAGCCTCCAAAAAAAAAAAAATATCTGTGCTCACTCCTGAAACTTATTGATCAGCCAATGAAAAGAATTAATTGAAACTAGCCCAATAGATTTTCAATGAAAATGTGGTTCAGAAGCCCAGGATAGAAAATCTATTTGTAACAGCTGATGGCTGAATTATAAAACTTTGTTTTGGTTGTTGTTGTTGTCTTAAACATATTTTTGAATAAAGATTGAGGAAAGTCAACAAAACAAAGACTAATTTAAAGCTTTCACCTATTCAAAAGACTTCCCAGTTTTACATCTATGTGTTTTTAATGACTATATTAGAGCTGCTGCTGTAAATAACAGGGGTTCAATAACTGCCAGAAATAATGATTATTCCTCTGAGCTGTGCAATCTTAAGAACCTATGATTTGAATAGGTATCCTAATAAAAGAGTCTCCTGAGTTCTTCTATTTAAA
Organism: Phacochoerus africanus; assembly: GCF_016906955.1. Lineage (NCBI taxonomy): Eukaryota > Metazoa > Chordata > Mammalia > Artiodactyla > Suidae > Phacochoerus > Phacochoerus africanus. Next base: position 86,032,822 of record NC_062544.1, on the reverse strand, counting down.
ATGTGGCCTATGAACCAGCAACCTCTGTACCACTTGGAAACTTGGTTAAGAAGGCAGATTTCTCAGGCCACACCCCATTGTAGGACAATCTAACTTTTATCAAGCTAGAGATCAAAGTTGTGCCCAAAAGAGAATGGAAAGGAACAGCTGTCAGGAGAAAGAACACACAAAGGCCATGGTAGAAAATTTTCAACTCTGAATCCCTTCAGGACCTCTCACATTTGCAAAAGCTGTGTTCTGAGGTAGGGTCTTGCCTTCTGTTTGGTTTAGTTGTTCATTTTTATTTAGACAACTTGACATGGCCCAGCTGGATTTTTGTCCTGAGGAGATGAATGATGAAGGCCACAGGAGAAATCTGAAAATCTCCCTTAGAGATACAGAGAAGGTTTTGTGATAGGCTTTAGAGAAGTCTATCACAGGAATCCAAGGAAGATGAGTTCCCAAGAAAAAGAAAAATGAAAAAAAATGTAAGTGCTCTGAGTCAAGCAAAAGGGATTTTTATTAGAAGATTCATGCTGCATAATAGAGCCTCAATAAATATCTGCCATTGGAGTTCCTGCTGTGGTTCATCAGTTTAGAACCTGATGGTGTCTTTGTGAGGATTCAAGTTGGATCCCTGGCCTCCCTCGGTGGGTTAAGGATATAATGTTGCCACAAGCTGAGGCATAGGTCACAAAGGTGGCTAGAATCTGGTGTCGCTATGACTGTGGCAATGACCACAGCTGCAGCTCCGATTTGACCCCTGGCTTGGGAACTTCCATATGTTGCAGGTACAGCTATAAAAAGAAAAAAGAAAAAGAAATTTAAAAATAAATAAATATTTGGCAGCAATAATATCATACTTCCTGAAAGAAAAGAGACTAATGAAAATAAATGTCCATCTATTAAGCATCTGGTATGTTCCAAATACTGTACCAGACATTTTCAATTCTTTTTAAAAATTCTACTTATTTGTGAGACGTGGCCACATTTGATGTTCTTGCCTGTTTGAACTCCACTGTACAGCCTTTTGCATTCCTTTGACCAGAATGAGGCAGGTCAGCCCCTCTGTGGGGTGCCTAGTGTGCTTGCACCCTTGGCTTTGTCCTGATCACTGTGGCTACATCTTCTATGTTTATATAATTTCTTATCCACAACACTCTCCACTTCCAGTGCTAATCATGCGTATTAAAATAAAATAGCAAATACGCTGAGAAGAGTGCACACTACAAAATGATACTTGTAATATCAAGCACTTTCCAAAGTGTATAATATTTGCATTAGGTCATCAAATATATTCCCTACTGTGGAAGAGAGCTTTTGTTCTCTGCTCTCCCCTAACATGTTTCATCTCTCACAAGTGAAAATATCCTTATCTCTACCAAGCCATTCTTACATAATCTTCTACTTGCATCTGTTACTATTCATTGGGGAAAACAACATCACTCTATATGAACGGAGATAAATACCAAGCAAAATATATCACAACTGTGTTTGTCTAGATCAATGTTCCCTTTAAACATGGTGGATGCCAGCCTTAAAATTCTTGCATTGTTTATAGGTCCCAAACTGGGATTCCTTCTAGAATCTTGATGCTCAAAACTGCAAATTAAAAGGCATGCCTTGAGTCTAGCTGGATATCTTCCACCATGCTACTTTAAAGAATATATTAAAGAGTGGGGGAAGGCAGGTGGTACATTTTTAACTGGCAGCTGAACATTTGCTTGGCTTAGAGCCAAATGAAATAACATAATCCTAACTGACTGGTACACTTTTCCCTGATCCCTTTAAATTCCTCTTTCTCAAATTCTTTATGACATTTAAAATATCCTTAGAATTAATCAATGTTATAAAACAATGAGATGGTTATGAATGAAGACAGTTAGCAGCAATAATAATAATAAGATGGCAACCTTTTCCTGAGTATTTAGGATGTTCTTTGACTTTACATGGATCGTCATCCATTCTCATGAAAACTCTGTAAGAGATGTAATATTACTCCCATTTTATAGATGAAGAAACTGAAGCTGAGAGAAATAAAATGACTTGCCTGAGGTGCCAAAAATAACCAGTGGGAAGACAATATTCAAACTCTATTTTGTCTGTCTGTTTTGCTCTGAAGCTGATATTCTCTTTGCCTTGATCCCCAATAACTACATTGTCTAGAGCCCTTTCCCTTTTCTGCATCTCTATAAGGTGCTACCTAAAACTTTTTCATGTTTTCTTGCTGGGGAGAAGTGCCAATGAGAATACCACTGGGAAATTAATATTTTCGACTCTGCCATTCCCAGGCTGGCTCCCATGTGGCTGGTGCACAATGTTAAATAATAACTGTTCAAACCCAGTAATGATCAAGCAGGAAGTGCCTCCCTCTTTATACTTTTTAATGACTTCATAAGGTTCTTTTTTGTTAATTGTTTAATCACAAATTTCAGTTATTGCTATTTACATGCTCTTTTTCAACTTTTGAATACAGACTTATTTCTATTTTGCCAAGCTTTTGAAACACCAAATTAGAAACAAGCCTATTGTCTTCCACACAATTTCTGCACTGTAAAGAATGAAAAACACCACCAGAGTGCCTGCCTGCCTTAGAGGGGAAAAGAAAGAAAAGGAAAGAATCCATGTTAAGCCGTCCAAAGAATGCCATCTTGGATCAAGTGCTTCAAAGGTCAAAAGCCATTCTTTCCATAATGGAAAACAACCCCCAAGGCCACCTGAATAACACTCATAGGCAAACTCAGGTAGAAAATCCAGGAGAAGCAAGGAGGTCATTGAATGACATTAAAACCATCAGGATTTTGTGCAGGGTTGGGTGAGTGGCTGCTTCTTTAGAGGAATAAACAGATTTCTTCACTCTTTCTCCAACAGAGAAATTTGAGATTAAAAAAAAAAAAATTTCACCTAGCCTTGGAGAATTAAGAGGAGGAAAATAAGTACATGAAGTTTGAGCTTGGTGTTGTCACTATGTTATGATAAACCACCTGTACAAACACTATTACACTAAGCATTAGATGTCCCTTCTGCTCGAAAATATTTGAACCAGAAATTCACCTCCAAGAAAATGAATTCTTTTTTCCCTTCAATTTTTTATTGAACTATAATTGATTTACAGTGTTTGAGGTATATGGCAAACTGATTCTGTTAAATATATATTCTTTTTCAGATTATTTTCCATAATAGATTATTATAAGATACTGAATATAGTTCCCTGTGCAATACAGTAGGTCCTTGTTATCTATTTTATTTTATTTTATTTTATTTTATTTTATTTTATTTTATTTTATTTTATTTTATTTTATTTTATTTTATTTTATTTTTTAGGGCTGCACCCGTGGCATGTGGAGGTTCCCAGGCTAGGGATTGAATCAGAGCTACACCTGCTGGTCTATGCCACAGCCACAGCAACGCAGGATCCGAGCCACATCTGAGACCTACACTACAGCTCATGGCAACACCAGAACCTTAATCCACTGAGCGAGGCCATGGATTGAACGCAAAACCTCATTGTTCTTAGATTCATTTCTGCTGTGCCACAGCGGGAACTCCTATTTATCTATTTTATATACAAGTAGTGTGTATCTGTTAATCCCAAATTCCAAATGTGTCCCTTCCTCTGACACTGAATTCTTGAACCCTCACCCAAACTGAAAAATTTATGGCCTTCTCAGAAAAACCTTTCTGACATTTTGAGAAATTCAAACATGAAGATGAGAAATCATTTAGTTCCAATGGCTACAAATTTTGCTGCTGTTTACTATGAAGTAGGTACTCTGGGTATGAAAAGCCCTCAAAGAAAACTTGGGAAAATCCAACAGAAAGCCTTAAATATGTATTGCCAAAGGAGATTCCATTTGTTTGTGAAGATGCCTTTAAACTCTGAAATCTAGCAACATCCACGAAGTAAAGAGATTATTAGATGGGCGTAGAAGATATGAATTAGAGACCAGGACCTCTGACAGATTTTATTTGGCTTATCTAATGCTTCTTATCGTTTTATATTTTTTCCCACACTGAAAAGTTGGAAGATTCTAAATAAAATCCAGATTCTTAGGCTACCTTTAAATAACAGAAGATCTGGAAAACTGAGCACATATTCCACAGGGCAGTAAGCAGCTGGGCTGAGAACTGATTGCTCCCCTCCCCCCTTTCTTAGAAAATGCTCCTGTTCTTCAGTTTTTCACAGCTCCCTGGTACCAACACCCCACCTGGTTGATTTATTTCCTGATTTTTCTGGCTCCTGTGAGCATTTACGCATTTACAACCTTTGTTGCAAGCATTAGTGTGGGACTACAATTGGTATATACCTGAGGATTGTTCTCCCTAAAGATTTTAGGATCTTTATTTGTCTATATGAATGCAACAATGTACTAAAAGGCTTCCTATTCAGAGTGAAATGACACGGCTTTAATCAACTTCTACCCTTAATTAGCTGAGTGCTCTGCAGCAAATTATTTTAACCTCTTGGACTTGGATTTCCTCACTAGTAAAACGAAGGTGTCATGTTACTTTTAGGGTCCCTTGCAGATCTAGAAGGCTGTGCCTCTTATGCAGCTAAACCACAGCAGCCAGGGGTCAACTTGAGGTCTAAATCTCCTCTTAGAATCCTGGCGGCACTTTGTACGCATTGAGAGAAAGGTGATTTTCACTTCCCCTGAATAGTAAAATACTAAGGGAAAGGGGTAGATAAGTTATAGTTCCTTTAGAATGCACCAAAAAAAAAAAAAGAGAGAGAGAGAGAGATTTACTTCAACCCTACCCAATCTTATAAAAAAGAGAATTTAATATGAAAATAATAGCAATTCTGTATGACAGAGATCCACCTATTGTGGGTTGAGTTCCCCCTACCACCACCACCAAAAAAAAAGATATAAGCCCAACCCCCAATGTCGCAGACTGATCTTATTTGGAAATTGGGTATTTATGGAAGTAATCAAGTTAAAGTGAGGTCTAGTGGGCCCTCATTCAAAACACCCAGCATCCTTATAAAAAGGGGAAATTTGGGCACAGAAAGACACACATACAGATGGAAAGAAAAAAGGGAGAACACCATCCAGAAGCTGAGGAACATCCAACACTGTTAGAACCTAGGAGAGAGAGAACAGATTCTCTCTCACAGCCCTTAGAAGGAACTAACCCTGCCTTGACCTTGCACTTTCAGCCTCTAGAACTATCATACATTTCTGTGTAAGCCATGCATTTTGTGGCACAGCCATACCTCAGAGATAGTGGGATTGAGTTCCAGGTCACTGCAATAAAGCAAATATCATAATAAAGCAAGTCACACAAATTTTTTTTGTTTCCAAGTGCATATAAAGCAATGTTTAGGGAGTTCCCTTGTAGTGCAGCAGGTTAAGGGCACAGTATAGGCACTGCATTGACTCAAGTTACTGCTGTGGCATGGGTTTGATCCCTGGCCCAGCAATTTCCTCATTCTGTGGGCTCAGCCAAAAAAAAGGTTATGTTTACACTATACTATAGGCTATGAAGTTTGCAATAACATTATATCTTAAAAAAATTACATTATCTTAATTTTAAAACCATGCATTGCTAAAAATGCTCTCAACTGAGCCCCAGTGAGTCATAATCTTTTTGTACTAACATCAAAAATCACTGATTACAAATCACCCTAACAAACATAATAATAATAATAATAATAAAAGTTTGAAATATTATGAGAGTGATACAGAGACATGAAAAGATAAAATGTCATTAGAAAAATGGCACCAATAGACTTGCTTGACACAAGGTTGCCACAAACCTTCAATTTATAAAAATGCAATATTTGCAAAGAGCAGTAAAATGAAGCTCAATGGAAGGAGGAATGCCTGTATTTTGTTATAGCAGCCCTAACAAACTAATACACCACCTTTCATCCATTTACCATCAGCTAACAAAAGACACAGATGTTTCTGGAAAGAAAAGAAAATACCCAGGACAGAAAGGATATAGCAAACTTGTGACCTCTGCAGATCATCTTGGCTTTTTCAATTACTAACCTCCAGGTTGTAAACAAGGGCTGGTATATACTGGTTCTTAACTAACTCTTCTGAATCTAGACACTTCTTAAACTGCACCTAAGACCAGCTACATAATTTGCAAAATTCAGAGCAAAATGAAAATGCATGTCCTCTTATTATAAAATTATTAAGAATTTCAAGATGGTGACAGGAACACATTAAACAAAGCACGGAGCTCAATGTGAGACATGGGCTACACACCGAGGAAGCCGACCTTAACAGGATCCCGCCAGGTATTTGAAGAAGCCACTAATATCTGCATTCCCCTTTATTTATTGGGTATTTTGGAATATATCTTGTCTCTTTGTAGGGCATTTTTTACTTGCTCACAGTTGGTCAAGTCCAAGTTTTCTAGCAAATTGTCTATTTCCACAAATGCATTTATTTGCCAAATGTGCTGAATCCATTCAATGTCCCAGCTACAGTGCTAGCTCCTAAAAAAGTCACATGGGACCTAGTTTGAAATCATGTATAACTTAGAGGCAGAAATAACTGAAACCTAGAGAATGTATGATAAGTAAGATAAAGGGGACGTAAGCATTGCACTTGAGATGTTCATACAGGAAGATTTTGCTTTCAGATAGGTTGATCTTATAAGAGGCAGTATCGGGTGGACCCTTGAAAGAATCGATTGGGTTTTATTAGGCATTTATGGAGACAATCCAGGTAGAAGAACTAGTATATACAAGAGCACTGAGATGGGACACAAAGAAATACATTTGAGGGGTGTTCTCATTGTGGCTCGGTGGTAACAAACCCGACTAGCATCCATGAGGACATGGGTTCTATCCCTGGCCTCACTCAATAGGGTAAGTGGAAGTTCCCAGGCTAGGAGTGGAATCAGAGCTATAGCTGCCAGCCTACGCCATAGCCACAGCAATACCATGAACTATGGTTGGTGTAGGTTGCACATACTGTTTGGATCTCACATTGCTGTGGCTATGGCATAGGCTGGCAGCTACAGCTCTGATTCCACCCCTAGCCTGGGAACTTCCACATGCCACAGGTGTGGCCCTAAAAAGATTAAAAAAAAAAAAAGAGAGAGCGAGAGAAAGAGAGAGGGAGAAATACATTTGGGGAATATGGGCACTTTAGAACAAGTGGAAACATTATGGAGCCATTGGGGGTAAACCCAGGAAAATGGGGTAGGAGTAGGTCAGGAGACTTTTCCTATCTATAAGGCTTATGTGCAAGACAGCTGATTAATTTTATGTCTGACAATAGATGGCACCATCCTTGCAAATATATGTAAATCTATTCTACCAAATATGGTCAAACACATTTTATTACCTCCGTCCACACACAGAGGAAATGCCATCCTCTTCAGGTTCTTCTGATGAGCTGATACCCATTTTTATATTGGGGCATATCATACCAGGTTGCAGTTATTTGTTTACAAGTCTATCTTCCCCACAAGAGTATGAGCTCCTCAAATTCAGAGACTGTGTCTTATAATCCTTTCTACTTCTGCATCTGGCAAAATGCCTACTACATGGTGAGTGTTTAGTAAATATTTGTTAATTAACTAAGCAGAGATGGCTGCTGTATGTGGTTGCCTCCATCTAAACAATCCCCTTCTATCTGCTCATAAGTGAAGGGTATTAAGTAAGAAATTGGCATGAAAAATGCTCTCATCCAGCTCTAGCTGTGAACAATAGGTAATTGTCCTACTTTCAAGTACATTATGTTTCCCATACCCATGATGCTTTGCCTTCCGGTCTAGTTCATCATCCTTCAGTGTCCTTGGCCTCATGGTACCTGGTTGCTGAGCTACATGGTACCATTATTTTCCTGCACTTGGCAATGGGCAGTCACGCCTTTACAGATAAAGATGAGTGACACCAGGTATGTTAGCTAAATCAAGGACAGGCTTAATGTGAGTATAACATCCTGTTCCTGTACAAAATGGCCCCCTGACGTTCAGTGCAAGGACTCAGCTTTGGAAAGCGGTGAGCTTGAAAAGTAACATGCAATAGAGGCAAGCTAATCTTACCCTACTGCCTCAGGAGCTCCTCTGCCAGGTAACTCTAAAAAGTCATTTTAATGTGTCCTCCCACCATCCTGTCTTGGTTATGGTGCCTCTATTTAATTTTTCAGAGAAAGCATTTGATGGCATTTTTACCTCAGGGCTCACTTCAGGTGTGGAAGTAGGGAGAAAATTCCTCTGCTGGATGGCTTTTGTTGTTTGATTTTTGAATGTAAGGTTTTGTGACATAAAGAGTGCCAACTCTTTATTTTGATAAAAACTGCCTACAACACAAGCTAGTCGGCAGGGAGTTTTTAGATGATGTCATGATGTGAGGCATTTACCGTGACATCCAGGGACCCAGTGGTGTTCCCACAGCCACATCCTGGGCCTCATGCCACTTACAAGGAACAATTTTAAATCACTTTGATTTTAAAGCAATTTGAAATCAGGGTGAACATCAGAACACAGTTTTGTCATTTTAAAAAATATGTAGAGTATAGCCCCTCAGTTTGACAGACCAGGAGGAAAAGACAAATCTTTATAAAGACAGCACAACAGACTTGGAATGAAGAGGGAGTCTCAGGTTTGCTGGATCTGGAGCCTAGCAAGGTGCTCACTTACTAGCTTCCCCATCAATAGAACAAGACATTGAAAATGCTACCACAGGGCAACGAAGCAGCACACTTAACAAATCATTTGATGCTAAGTACATATTAATTACTCAAATTATTATCATAATTAGCATTGGTTGTGGATCCTGGCATTTTAAGTGGTTTGAATCCTATTTTGCTCAGCATCTACTAACCATATAGCCTTGGGCCTAACTTCTCTTTGCCTCAGTTTCCATATCTATAAAATTGGATAGCATGTCCTTTCAGGACTGGTGTGAGTGTGAAATGAGTGGATATCTACGTATCTAAGCATTTGGCAGAGTGTCTGGTATATAGTAGGCAGTCAATAAATGTAAACTACTATTATTATTACCATGGCTGCCAAGAGCATTCAAAGGGCAGGATCAATAGTCTCTGTGAAAAAATAAAATAGCCCATTGTAGCCAATTTGAAAGATTGTTCTGAAGTCCAAGATGCAAAGAGCTGACAATTAGATGCAAGACTTCAAAAAATGCTACATTTCTTTTAAAGAAAAAAAAAGTCTGTTTATTTTGAAGTAGTTTTATATTTATAGAAGATTTGCAAAGATAGTACAGAATTGCCACGTACACTTTTCACCTAGCTTCCTCTAATGTTAGCGATTGCATACCCATGGTACAACTATCTAAAGTAAGAAAATTAACACTGGTTAATTAACTATTTTGACCATTAATTAAATTACAGGATTTATTCAGATTTCCACCAGCTTTCCACCAATGTCCTTTCTTCCATTACAAGGTCCAGTCCAGGATCCATGTCATACTAGACATTGTGACTCCTCTGTCTCCTTCAATCTGGCACAGTCCCTCAATTTATCATTGTCCTTCATGACCCTAACCTTTTGAAAAATATTGGTCAGATAATTTGTAGACCCCCTGAGTTTGGGTTTGTCTGATGTTTTCTCATGACTAGACTGAGATGATAAAATTTGGGGAAGGAACCACAGAGGTGGGGTACCTCCTTCAATGCATCACACCAGAAGGTACACAATGGCAATATACTCTGTCATTAATGATGTTACCCATGATCACTTGGAAAGGAAGATTTCTGCCAGGTTGCCCCACCATCTGGTTACTATTTTCTCTTTTCCCTACTCTATTGAGTAGGAATGAGTCATTAAAGCCAACCCTCACCCAAGGGGAGAAAAAAATAATCTTCACCTTGTGGAGGGAGATGTATTAAAGAATCCATGGACATATAATTATAACCAGCACAGTAATTAATCCATATTTTGAGAGATCATTTGTGATGATGCGAGAATGTGTCTTCTTAAATTTTGCCCACTAATTTTAGCATTTATCACCATATCTTGCCAACAGCAACTTTTACCATAATGTTCTGGTGTGGTTTTCTATGTCCCTCGTTCTGTTTATATTTGTGAATTGGAATTTCTCTGAAAGGAAAAAGTGACCCATCTTATTTATTTATATAAGCATGGATTCTTGGGTTTGTATTTTATCCTTTGGGCTATAATCCAATACTATATTATTTTTGTTGCTCAAATTATTACAGTTTTGGTCATTGGGAAATGTCTAAAGTTGCTGATTTCTAAATCATTTTGACTTTCTTTGTCTTACTTTCTTACTTTTTGAAATCAGGCAATGCTCTGGTCTCATCTTATATTTTCCCTGCCTTAGCCTTTTCTTCAAGAAGACCTGATTCCTTTTATTGGGGAATGGTGTTTAGAGAGCAAGTACTGTATGCTAAAAAAAAGTATCACTGCTATGAGGCCCTATCAGGGAATGTATGTATCTATACTAACCAATAAATACACACACACACATATATGCATCCAAATTTATTTTCATACCTAACAATATGCATATTAAAATAAACATAGGTTCATAGAAATATAATGAATTCTGAATCTCATCTAGAACCACAAGGTTCATTCTAGTCTTCCCCCTGATTATTTATAAACTTTTTCCTTTGGCAGTGTTGCTGAAACTCAGACTCTATCCACCTGTGCCAAGTAGAAACAAAACACAGAGACAGAGCTTTGGGAAAAGGAGAAAAAATAGCTCTTTTTACTTTATCAGGCAAAGGAGGCCCCAGCAGGCTGATGCCTTAAAGACTGTGCCCCCTTTAGGAGAGAATAGGAGGTGCTCTTACAGTTTGAGTGGAAAATGGGATCACAGATAAGGATCAGGGTGGATGCGTGCTTGCATTCTTCTTCAAAGCTGGTGTTTAGTGGCCCCAGGACTGATTTTGGTGGTGGTCCTTTAATGAATAAAGAACGCTTCATCAAATAATTAACATCTTTCATTTGTTGGAAGTTTTAGTTCTGCTTAAGAACTCAAAGATATTGTCATGTGTATTCCTTGAGGAGGAACTAGGACACTGCCCTGAGGCTGCACTATTGTTTCTTAACTGTTCCTCCCTAGTCTCTGCATCTACTCCCTTCCCTAATTAACAACTGTGTGAACCTGACTTCTGGAACTCAGGGAAGGTCATGGAGGCTAAAGCCTATTCCCTACAGATAAGAAATGACAGACACAGAAAATCTTTTGCGCCCAGGAGCCCCACAGGAACCTGCTAGGTTTCTGTGTGAGGAATCTGGCATTTGTTTTCTACAATATATGTATTTATTTGTTCAATCCTAGTTTCAAAATGGCTAACCCATACCCTTATGAGAAATATAAGTTTGTGAACAGTTTTGGTCTCTAGGCTTACAGTGTCTAGTTAAAATACCGTTTTCCAAAATTATGTAGGTCAGCTTCTTTATTTCCTCTTCACTTTTGGTAATTATATCATGCATTTATTTATCACAGTCTGTATTCCTTCTTGGCTTCCACTGACATCCTGGTTATTTTTTTTCAATTTGCATAAGTAAAACTCATTCTTTGTGATGTACATTTCTATGGATTTTGACAAATGCATAGAATCATACATCTAGCATCACCATACCATTCAGAACAACACCTTCCAAATTCCCTGGTGCTGCTCCTTTGAGTCCACCCCTCCACCACTCACCCACTGCTGATCTGCTTTCCATTCCTATATTTTTTTCCCTTTCCAGAATGCCATATAAATAGAACCACCCAACATACAGACTTCTATATCTAGCTTTTTTTCATTTAAGAAAATGCATTTAAAATTCATTCATGCTGTTGCATGAATTAATAGTTGGTTCCTTTGTATTGCTAAGTAGTATTCCATTGTAATGGATACACTACAGCTGGTCTATTCATCCTCCTGTTTAAGGATATCTGGGCTGGTTCCGGTTTTTAGCAATTATGTGTAATGTTTTACAAATACTCACATACATGTTTTTGTGTGATTATAAGTTTTCAGTTCACTTGATTAAATACCTAACTGTAGTACTGGTAAATCATTTGACAAGTACATGTTTAACTTTATAAGATATTGACAAACTGCTTTCCATAGTGGCTGTACCATTTCGTGCTCCACTTGAACAAGAGTGCTTGTTGCTCTGCATCTTTATCAGCATTTGGAACTGTAGTTTTGTTTTAGCTATTCTAATATAATAGTATCCCATTGTGATCTTAATCTGCATTTCCCTAAAAACTAACTTTGATATTGAACACATTATCATATGCTAATTTGCCCTCTATATTTCCATAGTTTTCTTTAGTAAAGTGCCCATTCAGATTTTGCCCCCCCCCCCCCCCCCGCCTTGATTTTGCTCTTTAGGGCTGCACCTGCAGCATATGCAGGTTCCCAGGCGAGGGGTCGAATCAGAGCTACAGTAATGCGGTATCTGACCTGCATCTGCGACCTACACCACAGCTCACAGCAAAACCAGATCCTTAACCCACTGAGTGAGGCCAGGGATCGAACCCAGAACCTCATGGTTCCTAATCGTATTAGTTTTGTGCTGCACCACAACAGGAACTCCTGCCAATTTTTTAAATGGATTTTTGCATTTCTGAATTTTCAGATTTCTTTATATACTCTGGATAAGTGTCTTGTACAATATATATTTTGCAAATATTTCCAGTCTATGGTCTTTCTTTTCATTTGCTTAACAGTATCTGTCACAGAGTAAAAGTTTATAATTTTGGTAAAGCTTAATTTATCAATTTCTTTTCTCTTTTAGCTCGTGCTTTTGATTTCATAACTAAGAAGCACTCTGCCAGAGCCAAGGTCACATCATTTTTTCTTCTAAAAGTTTCATATCTTACATTTAAGTCAATGTCAATGATCCTTTTTTAAAATTGAAGTATAGTTGATTTACAATGTTGTGTTAGTTTCAGGTGTACAGCAAAGTGATTCAGATATATATATATATATATATATATGTATACTTTTTCAGATTCTTTTTGTCTTATAGGTTATTGCACAATATTGAGTATAATTACCTGTGCTATACAGGAGGTCCTTGTAGACTATTTTATATATAGTACTATGTTCAATTATCCATTTCTGGTTATTTTTGTATAATGTCAGAAGTGTGTATCAATCTTCCTCTTATTTTATTTTTGCATGTGCATATCAATTATTTTCCTCACTTGTTGAAAAGACAATTTCTCCATTAAATTGCCTTTGCATATAGGTGCAAAATTGTGTTGACTCTATTTATGTGGGTCTATCTCTAGGGTTCCTATTTAGTTCCCTGGACAACTGTGGGTCTTTTTCACAATAACATATAGTCTGTGTCTTATCTGAGTCTGGTTCTGATGATTGCCTTGTCTCTTCAAAGTGTATTTTACCTGCCTTTGCATATGTCTTGTAATTTTTGTTGAAAAATTGCTTATCTAGTTTAAAACAGTAAATACAAAGGTAAATATTTTTTTGTGCACGAAGATCAACACAAGTTGCCTTCTGTGAGAACTTTATTTTTTTTAATCTTGATTTTTATTTTTTTCTATTATAGCTGGTTTACAGTGTTCTGTCAGTTTTCTACTGTGCAGCATGGTGACCCAGTTAGAGTGAGAGAGTTAGCTTGAGCTATTCAGGAGTTTTGCTATTGCTATGAATACTCTCATTCCCACCTCAAGCTTCATACCTTCTCTTCAGCTGAGGCTGGCTTGCCAGAGGTTATTTTCTCAGTGTCCCCTTCTGTCTTAGATCTGGGTCTGCCCTTTGTGCTACTTTGCAAAGAAAACCTGACTCCTGCAGCTACCCCAGGTTTAGCCTGGTGTTGATGGGTGGAGGACAGAGGGCTGATGCTCTGATACCCTGATTAATCCTCGATTTCAGAAGGTCCTGTCCTAGAGTCTGATAGGAGGATGGGGAGAAGAGAGGCTTTACCACACCCACTGCCCCTCCCCCAGCTGTTTGTTGGGCCTAGTTTGCATGCATGCCCCTCCCCCAGAGATAGAAAGGTTTTTCTCTTCTCTTCCCTCAGTTGCCATGAGTGTCCACTGGTGCATATGGTACCATTTTTTTTGCCTCTGTGCCTCAGATTAAGACTTTTTGTTCTTTAGGCTGTTGGTTCTGGGGCAATTTCTGCTGTGGCTACTTCTCTTCTCTCCCAGATAATGCTATGAAGGAAGCTTTGAAGAACAGAGTGCTGGAAACATTGGGAAGGCTCTCAATAGAGGATCAGTGACAAGATCAAGTTTACATTTTAGAAACACACGGAGACTGGTTTGAGTAAAGCAGGATGTGAAAAGGCCAATTCAAAGCTCTTGGACTAGTACAATAGAGCAGAGTAAAAGGAAAATCAATTCTCTTAAGGGCCAGTATCAAAATTCCTCTTAGGGAGGAAACTGTCTCTGTTTAGGAAAATCCCTTGATGGGCCATTTTGATGTGAAAAGATAGAAAAGAGAAAGAACAAAAGAGAAGAACAAAATCTCAGCTGAGTTTCTCGATGGAATAAAATGAAGTCAATTTGAACTTGTTTTGCTGAATTGATGAGAACGGGAAAGAGAGGCAGGAAGCAGATCAACACAGTGATTAGGAAGCACCTAGTAGGGAAGAAAGGAATACCTGGGGGGAGGGGATTATCTAAATTACATTTATGTATAAAGATTTCTAAAATGTTAATGTGTAGTGATTGTGTTTCTGTGATGTAAATGCCCTCTCTTGCCCTGAATCTTCAATAAAGTCAGCCAATACACAACAAAGGGAGTGTTTTAGGGAACTGTGTTTGGGGTGGGGCATGGGGAGATTTGGATCAAAGGAAAGAGGCTGAGCGCCTCCCCCCCCCAACCCCCCCCACCCCCGTCTGTTTCCCTTAAGTGCATAACAGCAGTTGTCCAAGAAGAGGGCCAGAGAAGCCACTAAAATGAAGTTAACTCAGGGAAAGCAAGAATTCCACACCTCACACAAAAACAACTGAAGCTCCCAAAAGTAGGCCCTGGACTTTTCCACACAGCAAGGATTTGGATATTTGAAACAGGCTGATCTCAGCTAATCCTTCAGAGTCAGAAGGGCATTCCTCTGGCCAGGATCAAAGTAATACTTGGGGATGGAGTATATAACGGGTGCATCTGTTGTGTACATTATCCAATTTAAAATAATTTTTTTATAGCCACACCCAGGGCATGTGGAAGTTCTCAGGCCAGGGGTTGAATCTGAGCTACAGTTACAGCAACACTGGATGTTTCAACCCATTGCACCAAAAAGGGAATCAAACCTGCACCTCAGCAGTGACCTGAACTGCTGTAAAGACAATGCCAGATCCTTAACTCACTGTGCCACAGTAGAAACTCCCAATTTAAAATAACATTTTTTTTGGTCATCTTTTAAAGGCCACCCTGCAGCATATGGAGGTTCCTAGGGTAGGGGTTGAATCAGAACTGTAGCTTTTATCCTAGCCACAAACATAGCAATGCCAGATCCCAGCCGCATCTGCAACCTATAACATCACTCATGACAACGCCAGATCCTTAACCCACTGAGGCCAGGGATCGAACCTGCATCCTTGTGGATACCAGTCAGATTCGTTTCTGCTGAGCCACGATGGGAACTTTTAAATAATTTTTAAAATGTACATCAAACAAACAAACAAATATGGAGTTCACTGGGGGATCAGCAGGTTAAGGATATGACATTGTCACTGCTGTGGCACAGGTTCAATGCCTAGCCTGGGAACTTCTGCATGCCATAGGTGCAGCCAAAAACAAAAACAAAACAAAACAAAACAAAAAATATGTGTGTGTATCTATTTTTAATATAAATGCTTTTATTCATGTGTGTAATATATAGTACCTATATACTATTACCTATATATTCAAGTATATACGTACTTGAATAAAGGCACAGCAAACTAAGTGTATCAAAATAAGCTATTTTGGTTTCCAACTTCCATCATCAAAAGAAAGCAACAGCATTAGGTCAACTTATTCAAAGCACTTGGAATTATTTAAGATCATTGTATATCTGCAAAAGAGAAAATATAGTTGAGATTACTGTCAGAAAATGTTACTCTGGGAGAAGATAACATAATTATGAATTATGTTTAAAATCAGATGCTTTCACAGGGACCTGGATGAAAGTGGAGATGATAAATGGGAAAATCCAGGTGGACTGGGATTATGGTGATACTTGGAAGCCCTGTTCCCAAGATGAGTCCTACGAAGACACATACGTCCCACTGCACATAACATATCGCTTGCAAAAGGCAAATTGGGCATAAAATGCCAATTATTTTACACCTGAGACACTAAAGCAAGACATATTACAAACAAGTGTATTTTGGGAGATTCTTTCAAAACAGTTAATCACTAACTTTGGCTCATAGTCTGTTGTATGAACTTCAGTACCAAACAAGAGGCAGTTGGAGTTACTGTCAACAACAGAAGCACTACATAAGAAAGTCAAAATTTTAAAAGAAAACCTCCTGTACATTTATATTGTAGGAATATGTCTTATAAACAAGAAGAGAAAATGTCACTAAAACTCAAAGTATTATTCTTGGAAATATTCACGTTCACATTGTCTTGTCTTTTTTTTTTTTTTTTTTTTTTTTGTCTCCAAAATACCTCATGCCCTTTACTGCAACTAATATAGAAAAATTACACTCCCCTGAATTTCCTTGAATTTGGTCCGTCATAGGAATACAATATCAGGTTCAATCCAAGGACATTTAGAAAGTGAGCATTTTAAAAATTAATCCTGATAAATTTAAGACTCTCGAATGTCTGTATTGATTTGGTTCCCCCAAAGCAAACCCTGACATGAGGTTTTGTGTGCAAGTAGAATATTTGGAACATGATCCCAGGAAACTCTGCTAAGGGAAGGGAGAAGGTAGAGGCCAATAAAGTGTTTGTTACCAAGGCAATAATCACCATGGACAAAGGGGACTCCACACTTCTGGAGAACCTTGAGGAATAGTGGAGAACACAGCTCAGAGTTATCCCACAGAGGTGCCCAGGAGGTCAAATGCATATCTGCCCACTCCTCACGTGTCTGCCGAGAGCTGCTTCTAAGGATATTAACTGCAATTTGCCCTGCGTCTGGACCACTCACCCTGCAGAGACCAGAAGAGCCCTTTGAAGAGGCTGAACGTGCTTGTCTAAGCAGCTTTGGGATTGTATAGAAGCAAATACTGAGAGGATGTGTGTAGGGTACCTGAAGCACCTTGATGGCACTAAAGTATCACTCACAGATAACTGGCAGAATTGTGGCATGAAAGGGATGTCTAAACAATAAGGGATCTATCTAGTCCTTTCTACAGGTGGCTCTGATGCCGTCTACCTATTATTGGCCTCTGTGCTTTTGCAGGAAGCACCTTATGTTCTTTTAGGAAGGGAGAAAAGAAAGAATTATAAATGTGTGGCTGGTGTTCCCAGCTGGCAGTGTGTCTTAGGAATTGAGGG
The DNA here is from genome assembly GCF_016906955.1 of Phacochoerus africanus. Classification (NCBI taxonomy): domain Eukaryota; kingdom Metazoa; phylum Chordata; class Mammalia; order Artiodactyla; family Suidae; genus Phacochoerus; species Phacochoerus africanus. Next base: position 86,015,474 of record NC_062544.1, on the reverse strand, counting down.
AAGGAGAATGTGAAATGGTAGTGACTTTTGAAACGGCAGCAGAAATGAGAAGCAGCAGAAACAATCAATATTGTGGTGCCTGATCCCCAGCCTGGCTCCAAGGACACACGCCCTATTTGGCCGTTATATGAGAAACTGTACCACAGTGAGAAGGGAAGGCTTCTTGGTTTTTCTGGTAAGAGCACTGTGTGATCCTGAGGCTGTGAAGACCACTGGGAATCCAGCACTTTGACATTCTGAGTGACGTCTTGCAGATTTGAGAACTGGGGTTGGGGGGGGGCAGTCTCCTTAGTACAAGCGTCAGTAATTTGGGGGAAGGGACTAAGTACCAGCCTCTGTGGCCAGAGTGAAGCTCCCTTCCCAAATGGCTTCACAGGTAACATATCATGGAGAGATAGAGCTTAACATGTGGGACAATGTTTGTGGGTATAGGAAAAACTATCAACCACCCTTGGAAATAACAAGAGAACTCTCAGAGAGAAGGGTAGGGTTACCATGGAGCTGGGTAGAGAAATGGGCCAGACATCACCTTGTAGTGAGGAATGGACAAGACTCAGATACTGGTTGAGGAACATGGTGGGACTTCAGGATGAATTAGGGGTGGAGTGAAGTTCATGGATGAGAGAACCAAGACATGAGTGAGAACCCAGTGAGACTCCAGAAGGGATATGGAGCAAAGATTTATTCCTTCAACAAATCTTGATGAAGGTTTTAGTACTTGTCAGGCACTATTTCACACGCTAGGGATATATCACAAAAGAAAGTTCTGCTCTTATGGAGGTTTCAGTTTAATGCAGCAATAGTGCTATGTGCGCATGTTACTAAACACATTTTTCTACTTTTTAAAACATCTCTTTAGTGTCAAACAATAATTATCCTTTTTTTTTTTTTTTTGGCTGCACATGTGGCACATGAAAGTTCCTGGGCCAGGGATCGAATCTGAGCCAGAGTTGCGACCTATGCCACAGCTTCAAAAAAACCAGATCATTAACCAATTGCCCTGGGCAGAGATCAAACTGGAGAGACCCCAGATCCTTAAAACACTGCACCACAGCAGGGACACCCACAATAATTCCCTTTAAAAGTTATTCTTTTAGGATCAGGAAATGTGGATTTTGCATAAAGAAATATCCCAGGATGAAAATTATTGTATTAAAAATTAGCATGCACAATGTCTTCATTAGTCTAAGCTGTTCTTGGTAATTCTATTCCTCTTGCATGTGAAACAACTCTGGCCAATAAGACTTAAAGGGAAGTCTGCTAAGGAGCTTCTGAAAAATTCTGAGCTTTCTTGACAAAAAGATGCTTAAGGAGAAATTTCCTCTTTTCAGTCTATCTACATGGTTGTGTGAGAACATGTTGTCTAGAACCACAGAGACCATCTTGTTACTGTGAGGAAACAAACTGAGGGGAAATGCCAACAAACTGCAGGGAGAGAATGGACAGAAAGAATCTGGGTCATTAGTATCATCTTTCGGCCACTGATTGAATAAATCCTCAAATGGCTTCTGTTTCTGAGCATATAAATTATTCTCATTGTTTAATCCATTTTAATAGCATATTCTATTACTTGCAGCCCAAAGCATGCTACCTGATGTACTCAGTGAGTTTAGCAAAGAATCAATCAAGAACATCTTTTAAATATTGGTACTAAAGGTTCAAAACTTCCTGGGTTTATATCACTGAAAATGGAAGTGTTGTTTCTTGACCTTAAATAAATCTGTTTATATCAAAGTATTCCACAGATTGATTGTCCTTACTTTGTTCTTATTCCTCTTTAAATAGAAGCCTTACAGCTTTCTCCATAAAGCTAAAAAACATACATATTAGATATAATAAATATGCCAAAAGATATACTTTTAATAATGCAGAAAAACAAAAGTAGTTCAAGCCCAAATACTATAGTAAACAGTTATCAGAATTCCTTAGGGGAATTTACCCTTTGCAGTAATTTGTTTAGCATCCAGGACACGTCATCATACACTTTTAAGGGGCAGAGAATATTCTTTACATGTGTCTGCCGTGCCTCTCTTTCAACATGGTTGCCCCACCAGCCACTTACTCCACGGGGGAAAAAAAAAAAATCTGCCAGAGTCACTAAGCATCATGAGACAGTAAGAAAACTTCCAATTATACCCTGACCTAACTTATTTTACAGTGTCTTTATATTCTCATAAAATCAAAACAGGTGAAGATGTAACACTCCCGTTGGCAAGATATATATTTAAAATAGAAAAGAAAGAACCAGTTTCTCTCACTGTCAGATTTTACTGTTGTATTGTGAGGACCTTTCAAGACTTTTCCAACATAAACTATGTCAGGAGAAATCTCCAAAGATATCATGTGATCTGAATTGCAGATGACAAATGGCCTGGGTTTCCCATCATTCCAATGTTGTCAATTTGGCCTTCGTCCTCATTGACTCAGGACAGACAGTGGGACTCCAGACTCAGGCCTGCATTAAGTATCACATCCAGTAAATGAATTTATTTCCTTTACCAATATCATTGCAGCAGGGAGACCTGGGGGGAACACCGGCTTGGAAGAACATTCCTGGTAGTGGAGGATAGATAGTTCCATTTCCTTCCTGTAGTCCCAGTAAAGATAAAGAAAGAAAGAAGGAAAGAAAGAAAGAAAGAAAGAAAGAAAGAAAGAAAGAAAGAAAGAAAGAAAGAAAGAAAGAAAGAAAGAAAGAAAGAAAGAAAGAAAGAAAGAAAGAAAGAAAGGAAGGGAGAGAGAGAGAGAGAGGGAGGGAGGGAGGGAGGAAGGAAAGGGAAGGAGGGAGGGAGAAAAGAAAGAAAGAGAGAAAGAAAGAAAGGCTTCATCTGTTTTAGAATTCCCCCCCAAGTTTCACACAGATTCACCACTTGATAAAAATCCATTGCTTGCTCAAAAGAACAGGGAGCCAAGGAGGTCCCCACCTCCACCTTTTGTCAGAGCCACGAAGTTCACAGGTAATACGCAGGGAGGAGTCTCTGTTATTGGGTGCCAGCCCCCCTGTTCCAATTTATTCCCTTCCTGAAAGCTTCCTTCCTCAAATGTGGCAATCACACCTCCTCACCTTCCTCCTCCAAGAGCTTTCTTAACTTTCCTGATTTGTTTTCCCCTGCTTAAATAATCCAAAACCTGCTACCGCATCGTAGTACCTCACAGAAGAACAGATGCAGTGGGGTGCACCTGGGGACAGCTGCGGTCTGGACTCCGGGCCCCCATCAATTATCACCCCCCTTACACTCACCCTCCCCTCCGTCACATTGCCACCTGTGCTTCGTGTGTTCCTGAGATTCCTTGGGAGAAAATGCAGTGAGTGGCATTTGGGAGGCTCTCTGATTCCCACACAGTGTAGAGTCCCACTTCCATCTCTCTCTTGCAATGTGCTAATTGTAAATGCAGATACAAAGACATGCTTCCAGAAAGCACAGACTTCAAGCTCAACACAGACAAAGGTGTAGCAGCTGCCAGGACTCAAACACTCTCAGATTTCAGTCTGAGGCACCACTTGGAAATTCCTGCAGGTTCCCATTCTCTTAATCTCTATTCAAAGGCAGAGTTGGCCAAAGCAGGAGGCCACTCCTGTGACTCCTAGGGCTGCCCAGCCATGTGAGGTTTTTTTCACTATATTGCAATTTTTAAAACACCTCGGCTAAATAACCTGCTCCAGGATGAAGTGTCACTGAATCTCTGAAATTCTTAACCAGGCTGGCTTATTGATTGCATTTTGATCGGCACAAGAAGATGGAGGCAAAAGAATGAACGTCTTGAAGTTTTTTCTCACCTGCATTGCAAGGCATGATACATCTGCTTTGAAACTTCTCACTCTTATTCTGCTGTGATGCTAGTGAAAACCAACCCTGATTTAAATGGCACTAAAAAGGCAACCGTAGGCAGCCTGAAGAAGCCAGTCCAGGGATGAGAAGGGGCTGTTTATTTGGATTGAGATTGGGATGGAAGGAGAATTTCCTACTAACATCAGATGATTTGGGGAAAGATAATTCAGGGAGGAACCATGCAAGGATAACAGAAAGGCAGTCTGCAGTGAATCCACTCCCTCCTGCTTCTCAGGATGTCCTGAGTGCCCATGTCATATGCTTAGTCTCTTTTAAGGCAGCTGGTCATTTAAATCGAAAATCACACAGACGGACAAAAAGTTCTCACAAGATTAAGACATGTCTTTAAAATATCCACCACCACATGGGCTCTGTGGTCATCAGCAAGGCTGGGACTTCAGCTTCTTTGCCCACAACCCTACAGACTCTGACCATCCAAGTAGACTTCTGGCCCTAGTGGTGGTTTTGATTCCTTCAAATGCAGTTTCTTCTTTGGTCAGGGTTTCTTTCCTAAACTGTAGGACTCAATTCAGGTATGGGCAAGGGATACAGGAACTGATAAAAGGAAGCTATACCCAAGTTCTAAGGCAATTCACCTCTTGGTTAATCTCAAATTTCTTGAAGCATGAAAGGGCCCCAGGTCTCCCTCGCCCCAGGTTTCTGCAGGGACTCTGGTGTGATTCTGATGAAAGCAGCTCTTCTGCCTCTTTCCTGTTTGCCCATTTCTGTACCCCTCTAACCTTAAAAGAACCTAATTATAGGAATGAGATCACTAGGCAAATCACTAGGTTAAATCCTAACTCCTGACTCATGTTCTCCTGAATGCACACCATGCCTTGTCTAACCTGTTGATTCTTTTCCTAGATGAAAAGAAGTAAGAAAAATTCAGTAATTAAAGAATGACTAGCTCTCTACTCCCAATAGCCCCCTAAGGAATCCTGCAGGAAGATCATGCAAGCAAGATAACATCTAAAGAGAGTCAGCCAGTTGTACGCCATGGAGAAGGATGCAAAACCCAACCTCCTGCCTCAATGAGTCACTGAGATTCTTCCCCTCCCCCCAATTTTTCCCTTTAAAAACTATCATGGCTGAACGGAATCTTCAGAGCTGGTCTCTGGACATGAGTCCACCTTCTCCCCAGATTGCCAGCTTTTCTAATTAAAGCACTTTTCCTTCCTACTGACACAGGCCTCTCAAAGTATTGGCTTATGAGTAGTGAGCAGCTGAACTTGGGTTTGGTCACACTGACACCAGCTATAGTTTCACTCACACTTGAACTTCTTGAACACCCTAGACTTAGAATCAAAACAGATCAAACCAGGTGGAGCCCATAAATGTAACCCTTGACTCATTGCCATATCAACACAACCTAGAAACATATAAGAGAATGCCATTAATGCTTTGAAAATCTTTTCTCAAGCAGCCTCCACATTTCTTCAGTACTTAATGTGTTCCAAGAACTACACTAAGGCATTTGATATAAAATATCTCATTTATCCCTCATAGCAAGCTGGCAGAAGCCACTCTTGGTTTCCCCATTTTATAAATGAAGAAGCTGAAATACAGGGTGTGTAAGTAACTTTCCCAAGGCTACAGAGCTAGTAAATACTAGAACCAGAAATGGTCTCACACATTCTAAATCCCTTTACTCTTTTAACCACAGCATATTATCACCCAAAAGAAAAATCATCACCACACACAAAAACCCTATTTAACCTCATGAATAATATTAGCAATGTAAAATAGAATAATAGTCAGAGACTCTTTTCTTTCCCAGACTGGAAAATGTTTGCAATAATACTATGGGGGGGGGGGATGTTTCCAGAGGTATAAATAGGTACAAATTTTCTGGAGGGCAATTTGGCAAAAAATGCTTAGGGATTCCCCCTACCACTCCAAATCAGCAAATCTATTTTCAAAGATGTATCTTAAGGCAACAATCTAGACAAGTGTGAAAAGATGACTATACAATGATTTCAGCATAGAATTGTCTACAAAGGAATGGGAAATAACCACAATGTTTAGTAATAGGGAATTGTTAAACTATGATGTATCCATATACTGGAACACTTTCAGTTAATCAAAATGGTGATTTAAACATGTATTTAATGATATGGAAATATACTTAAAGCATACTGTTAAATGGATACAAATCCACGTGCATGATATAATCTTAATTTTTTTTATGGCCACACCCAAAGCATATGGAAGTTCCTGGTCCAGGGATCAAATCTGAGCCATAGCTGTGACCTACACCACAGCTGTGGCAATGCAGGATCCTTAACCCACTGCACCAGGCAGAGGATCAAACCCACATCATCAGAGACAATGTCAGATCCTTAACTCACTGTGCCCCAGCAGGAACTCTAATCCCATTTTTTGGAAAATTTGCACACTTACTTGGAACTTTAATGAAAAAGCAATTCTTATTCCCATCATTTTAACTCTGATTACCTTTGGCCAATGGGTTTGTGTGCAAGTGTTTTTATTTTTCATTTTCTCTGGACTAATAATGTATAATCAAATAATTTGGACTAACCATTTGTGTGGTCAAAACTTTTTTAAAAAGCTATTAACGATAATAATAAGATTAAATTGATGATATAGATCAGCAAACGTCCACTGCACTGTATGGGCAGATGTAGATGAGAGGTCAGTTAGGAAATGTCAACATTTTCTTATTACAAGTAATACAGAATTAAAATTAGCAAATGCTTTTTGAATTCAAAGTTATCCGTTTAAGAGTGACACTTTTACTACCTTGGGTTCCAACAGGCTCTCATGTGTAGAAGTAGAAGAAACAGAGTAGCATTTCCACTAACCTGGACACATACCTGCCCATCTACAGCTGATGTGATTTGTTGGCCACCATCTCCATCCTAAAATTGGACAATACAAGGTCTGGCCTTGGTAAAGGTGGGGGTCAAAGTGTGGCCAGAGTCTGCGTGTGAATGACTGACTGTTCATTGGATGGCTTCTGTGGAAAATAAAAGTTCAGAGCAAAAGCTACAGACTACTCAGATTTTTTCCAAACTAAAATGCTTCAAGTAAAACACTGTTCAAAATACTTCATACTTAAAATCAAACTAGTCCCATTTGTTTGTTTGTTTGTTTGTTTGTTTTAGGGCAGCGCCCATGGCATATGGAAGGTCCTAGGCTAGGGGTCGAGTCAGAGCTGCAGCTTCAGGCCTACACCACAGCCACAGCAACACCAGATCTGAACTGCATCTGCAACCTACACTGAGCAGCTTTTGGCAACACTGGATCCTTAACGCACTAAGCAAGGCCAGGGATCAAACCTGCATCCTTTTGGATACTAGTTGGATTCTTAACCTGCTGAGCCACAAAGGAAATTCCAAACCACTCCCTTTCTTGACATTCCAAGCCATACCCTCAAGTGAGAGGATTTTTACTGTAACTCCTCCCCTAACCACTTTTGCTTCTCTCTTCATCCACTCTTACAAGGCTTTCCAAAGACAGAACATAATGCTCCTAAACCACAGTATGAAGGTGCAGGCTTTCAGAGTCAACCAGCTTGGATCTGTGCCACGTGTTCATACTCCAACTCTCACCAGGTTTCACCCCAAAATGTAGAGTTTGGCTAAAGGCGCCACAAAGAAATTACTCATTTGAATTTTTTGCAGTGTGGCAAAGCTCAAATCACATGCTTGATTAAAGGTAGGTTGCTGACACTTTCCTGGATGCAAAAATCAGCATTATGTGGTTTTAAACCATCCTGCAACCCACACACTTTTGCTATTTGTTTATTGCTTCATCCAACAAATGTGTTTGTTACCTGATAGTCAAAGGCACACTTTGAAAAGATCGAATATGCTCACAATGGGAGAGGCCAAGTGAGTAGATGTTTCCACCACTTACAATAGGATTAAGCATATATCAGATAAAGAAAAGACTACAATTCAATTGGGAGCATGAGGAACGGTTCAAATATAAAATATTTGGAATATGTGTCCTTATCTGATAAACATCTCAACCTATTTCTTTGCTATAATATCAATTTTATCTCTATAGATATCATGATTCTGTTTTTAAATACCATGTAGATATAAATATTTACTTTTGTTTGGATATAAAGAACATTTTCATGTGTACTATGTGTGTATTTGAGAGCATATAAGCGTACCTATCATAACATGCTAATATATATATACAAAACATATATATATATATAACTTCACGCCGAAGTTGAAGTGATTCTGCACACAAAACCATATTTTAGTCACTTCAGTAAAAATATTTAGTGAGGGGAGTTCCCGTCGTGGCGCAGTGGTTAACGAATCCGACTAGGAACCATGAGGTGGCGGGTTCGGTCCCTGCCCTTGCTCAGTGGGTTAACGATCTGGCATTGCCATGAGTTGTGGTGTAGGTTGCAGACGCGGCTCGGATCCCACGTTGCTGTGGCTCTGGCGTAGGCCGGTGGCTACAGCTCCGATTCAACCCCTAGCCTGGGAACCTCCATATGCCACGGGAGCGGCCCAAGAAATAGCAACAACAACAACAACAAAAAAAAAAAAGACAAAAAAAAAATTTAGTGAGCACTTTGCATGTGCAAGTTTTTGTGCTAAGTGCTAGCAAGTTATAAAAAAGTGAATAATAAACTCAATATATCAGTTCTCAAGGAGCTTACAATTTTTCAGTTGGTGGGAAATATAAGTAAACAAACTATTAGGTACACTTAGCCAAGTGACAATGACAGAGACGTAAAAGTGTTGTGGGTATTTCAAAAAATATATAGAGATATACCTGTAAAGATGGGTATAGATCAGGGGTTGTCCAACTTTTTCCATAAACAACCAGGTAGTAAGAAAATTAGGCTTTGCAAACCATAGTCACTGCTACCACTATTGGATTCTGCCATTGAAGCCACCAGTATCCATAAACAACTTGCAAATTGGTGGGTGTGGCTGCTTTCGAATAAGACTTTATTCATGGACATTGAAACCTGATTTTCTTATAATTGTCACATATTGCAAAATATTCTTTTTCTTTTTTCTTGCTTTTTCTCAGCCTTTTAAGTATGTAACAACCACCTTATCTCCTACAAGGTATAAAAAACAGCACTGCACTTCACCTGAGGGCTACTGTTTGCTGGCTCCTGATGTAGAAAGAGGCATAGCTATAGAGATGGTGAGCAAAACCAATTGGGGGTTAATAGAATGAACTCAGGAAAAAGCTTCATGGAGAACACAGCTCTCCATATGTACCATGAAGAAAGGGATGTTTAGGAGTTTCCTTTGTGGCTTAGCAGGTTAAGGACCCAACATTGTCTCTGTGAAAATGTGGGTTATATCCCTGGCCTCACTCAGTGGGTTAAAGATACATCATTGCTGCAAGCTGTACCATAGGTCACAGATGAAGCTCTGGTTCAACCCCTGGACTGGGAACTTCCATATGCTGCAGGTGTTCGGGGTAGGGGATGTTTGGAAGAGATGGTAATAGGATGGGAATGGTAATGATAAATTGGAGAGGAAAAGTAACTGAGGTCAGAGGCATAACAGGCTAAGGAGTTTTATGGAATCCATACCTCAGGTCCTAAAGAGTCAAAGAAATATTTTAAATAAGGGGGAAATTATGGTACACAGAGAGTGGAAGGAGGGAGTTTGATGAGGAAAAGGATGGAGCTATTGCAACCATCCAGCTGAGTTACGAAAGGTTGACCTTCCAAAGGGGCCATGGGACTGAGAATGAGAGGAAAGCCTTTAAGAGAGAAGGAGGGGGAGTTCCTGCTGTGGCTCAGCGGTTAATGAACCTGACTAGTATCCATGACGACTCAGGGTGGATCTCTGGTCCTGCTCAGTGGGTTAAGGATCCAGCATTGCTGTGAGCTATGGTGTAGGTCGAAGATGAGGCTTGGATCCCACGTTGCTGTGGCTGTTCCTTAGGCTGGAAGCCGCAGCTCCAATTTGACCCCTAGCCTGGGAACGTATGTCTCTTTAGGGCCTGCAGGTGCGGCCCTAAAGAGACAAAAACAAAAACAAAAACAAAAACCTCTGCATAACCAAACAAAGGCTGAATTTTGTTCCTGCCTTACTTCTTTATCTACTTGTTAACTGTAAGCCTCAACCACAGAAGAATGTCTGGACTTCAGATTCAGTTTGAGAATCGTACTGTCCAGCAGAACGTTCTACAATGAGGAAATCCTTCTGTATCCATGATATCCAATATGGTAGCCACTAGCCCATATGCTAGTGGGTACTTGGAATTTGCCTATTGTGACTGAGGAAGTAAATTTTATTATTTATTTATTTATATATTTATTTATTTATTTTTGTATTTTTAGGGCTGCACTCACAGCATATGGGGGTTCCCAGGCTAGGGGTCAAATTGGAGCTATAGCCGCTGGCCTATGCCACAGCCACAGCAACGCTGGATCCAAGCCATGTCTGTGACCTACACCACAGATCATGGCAACACCAGATCCTTAACCCACTGAGCGAGGCCAGGGATCGAATCCGCATCCTGATGGATTCTAGTCGGGCTCATTAACCCCTGAGCCATGAAGGGAACTCTGGTAAATTTTAAATTTAAGTAACCATATGTGGCTTGTGGTTACCCTACACTCAGTGCAGATATAGGTGGTCATTGTAGCTGTGGAATGGGTGAAACAATCCAGTATGTAACGTCAGAGCATATCCAGAATCCCAGCAAGGGGTGGCATGTTACGATGGGAGGAGGCAGAAGAGCCATTAAGGGGAGCAGGAAAGATGAGTAGAAAAACTCTTCAAAAATAGCTTAAGGAAAAAGGAGCTTAGGGAGGAAAAAAAGCTTTAGGAGGGAAGAGTGTTCGTCAGTTTTAGCAGAGGTGTAACAAACATGAGGAAATGCAAAGACATAGACATTATCACAGACTGTGGATAGTGGGTGACCACAGGTGACTTCTGATACCTATGGGGGTGTTACAGGACAGAATCAAATTGTAATGGGTTTAAAAACGAACTGGTGGAAGTTTGGGATTAGCAGATGTGAACTATTATATATAGAATGAATAAACAAGGTTCTACTGTATAGCACAGATATTCAATATCCTGTGATAAATCGTAATGGAAAAGAATATAAAAAAGAACACATATGTATAACTGAGCCACTTTGCTGTACAGCAGAAATTAATACATTGTAAATCAACTATACTTCAATAAAAGGTGTTTTTTTGTTTTTTTTTTAAAGAATGAACTTGTGACTAAAATAAAATAATGGCTATAATAACAACAGCCATAATGTCATGCTCCAGAACTAGTTCAGAAGAAAATAAACAAAAAACATCCTTCTCAAAATCACATGTGGATTGACTCAGAGTTATTGGAAAGAACAGACAGGGAAAGACATTGAAATGACTGACTGTATTTCCTGAATTCTAGGATGTTTTAATTATAAAGTGCCCCATCAATATAATAACAGATTTCTTCAGAGGGAGCTGGGAAAAACTACCTCTTAACATATACCAGTTCTGACAGCCAGATTTTCTAGCCTCAAGAGAATGTAGTATATGCAATATTTTCCTTTTCTATTGAAGGAGGAAACTTCAGCTATGTGGATAGAGTCTAGTCAATATTATCATAGATTCTTAGAGAATTCTGGCTAAACGTTCTTGTGCAAATGGTAGCCAGGGTAAAAAATGTAGGAAAGTTCCCACAAGAGGTAATGATATGAGGACAAAGAACAGGGGATGAAGAGAGAGGTTAAGTTGATTTGGATTCTGAAGATTCTGTCCACTGGACTCAATTGAAGAGATGGGACCAGCTTAGGAATCAAAGGCACTCTGAGAACAACAAATCCTGATATGATGCACCAAGAAGGACCCGGCATCACTTCCACAACATCCCTGCAAAAACCTAGAACTGAAACTATTCATGAGTAAACAATCAGACAAGTCCAGATCAATAGAATTCCATAGTCCAGCCAATTGTTCTCTTCAGAAAAGTCAGTGTCGGTGTTCCCGTTGTGGCACAGTGGTTAATGAATCTGACTAGGGGCCATGAGGTTGCGGGTTCAATCCCTGGCCTTGCTCGGTGGGTTAAGGATCCGGCGTTGCGTTGCCGTGAGCTGTGGTGTGGGTCGCAGATACAGCTCGGATCCCACGTTGCTGTTGCTGTGCCTGTGGCGTAGGCCAGCAGCTACAGCTCCGATTAGACCCCTAGCCTGGGAACCTCCATATGCTGCGGGAGTGGCCCTAAAAATGGCAAAAAAAAAGACCAAAAAAAAGTCAGTGTCATGAAAAAGGTAAAGGAATCATTGAAACTGAGGACACAAGGCAACGACAGGCAACTCATGATCCCAGACTGGATCCTTGAATTGGGATTGAGTAAAGGGTGGGAAGAGTATTGGGAGGATAAACAACATTTAAATATGGGCTCTGTATTAGAAAACCATATGGATCAAAATTAAATTTTTGAAATTTGATAATAATAATATAAAAAAAGCACTCTGAGCTCATGTGCTTGGAAGAGATCACAGCTTAGGTGAACTTTGATTTCAGGTAAAGCCACTTTTGACTAGTGCCAAAGGGTCTCCACCCCAAGTGCTGCCAACATCACCTCCTTTGATAACTAGAAAAGACACAACCACTTTAATCCCCCCATCCCCATCTCCACTCATGCTATCACTGGGCTTCCAGCTTAGAGGCCCAAAGTAAGCCTTTTCCTTTACCTTCATCTCTGCAGTTAACATCAGCCTGGCAGCTGGCTCACCACTTCAGGCTTTATATACATATTAGAAAATATTTACTTTTATTAAAAATCCATAGAATCCTAGAACTAGGAAAGAAATCTTAAACTACCCTCAATCAGATATTGACTTCAGTCAGGTATTCATTTATCCTGCCCCCAAGAGATGATCATTTATTTTCTTCTTGCAAGTTGCTAATGACAGAGACATGACATTCTGCCTTGTTTGTTTGCTGCTGCATTTTATCCACATGTTGCTTCTCTTGAATAGAGACCTGTACATTTGTAGCAAAATGCACCAACCTCGACACTGGAGCCTTTGTTCCAATGTGGACTATATCCGAATAAACACGTCTGGGTCACTAAGTTCCTCCCAACAAATGTTTCAACATCTTCCCATTTCTTTCTTCCATTTGTTCAATTCATTTCAAAAATAATAATCATTGTTCTTTGCCCTTTTGTCCAGTTTGTTACTCTGTCTTGTATTTTTTTTAATTAGGGAAATTTAGTGCAACATGTTATGCCTCTGATTCTAAATGTCGACAGTAAAGCTCTCCAAACTCATGATTTCTGTGGCAAATGTAACTCAGTCTCATCGCCGAGTCACAGAGGCACGAGCATTAACATTTTATGCTATATGACAAAATACTGCACTTTTGGAAAGGGCCGGAATTAATGTTACTATGACAACTCCAAATTTCTGACTTTTATGCATGTAAAATTTCAAGAATACCATTGCATTATAACATAAGATTGTTGATAAAATCTTGCCTAAGCAGTAAGATATTTATTACAAATCTTCACTGAGACCAATAGAAAGTGTCCCCCCACCCCCACTGCCTACAATACACATCAGTGAAATAGACGGGAGAGTATATGTGGTTGCAAAATATTAAGAAATCAATTAAAATCTTATTTCTTTTCGTAGCGGCTATACTTATAAACACATACATACAGCATGCAGCCCTGGATAAAAATACAAATAAAACATAAAGGGAAAACATATAAAACCTCATAAATATACAGTATCCTGCCTTATCAATATTCATTTATGCATATCTCTGCACTCACGCATTAATAAAAGCACATATATTGGATTTCAATGTGTGAGGGATGGGTAGGGAAGCTGTAATCAAGATATTCAAGCTCTCCTCTTCATGGAGAAGTATTACATTATCTCTCTCAGCCTATTATGTTTTCTGAAATTTCCAAATGTATGTTTTGGCCTCTTCAACTTTAGTCTTTTGCATTTAAGTAATGAGAAAGTTAAGTACAATAAATGGATCACTCAAGGGCATTACAAAGTATGTTTTGATCTATTTAAAGCCTTTAGCTTCAGAGCAAAGGCCTGGTTTAGTGTGACCTTAGTGAATTCAAACTGTTTTGTTTCACTAACAAGTGAAGCATATATTTCAATAGAATTAATGTATGACTAGCTTCTCCAAAAGACTCCATTTCAGGGGCTGGGGAGTGGGGGGAGCTCATCTCTAAACTCCTTCAGACATTTTTAGAGAAAGCATCTCACACACTACTACATATAAAATGGATAAACAACAAAGCACAGGGAACCATAATCAATATCTTGAAATAACTTATAATGGAAAAGAATCTGAAAAAGAATAGATATGTATATGTAGAACTGACTCACTTGACTGCACACTTGAAACTAACACAACGTTGTACATTAACTGGATTTCAATTAAAAAAAGAAAGCATCTCAAGTATGATGGCAATGGATGAAAATTTGACCATATATATACATGACCCTGTAGCTGTATTTTATTTCTGTTGGTAACTAGTAGTGCAAATATAGTTTTCTTCAAAAACTCAAAGGGCTGGACTCTTTTGTGAGAGGTTTGTGCTTTTCTCTACTTAGTCTTACCTGTTTCCCCAGGGGATACAGTATCCTAGGCCCTATTCTCGTTTTATTTGATAACTATTAATGCTGAGGCCAAACCCAGCTCTGAGGGGGCAGATTACCTACTGTTTTCTGGGCTTTCATGTCCCTCAAGTGTCTTCTTTTTCTATGGCTTTGTCATTCCTTTGGCAACTATGAACAATGTACCAACAGCCTTACTAAAGACCAGTTGTTTTATGGAATGAGGATGGATAATTAGCAAATAAATTCATTACAGTTACCCTCCTATTATTGAACCAATGATCTGTATAAGCAAGATATTTTTAGCTTATAAAAGACAGTTGTGCCTATGAGTGAATAATTGCAAACCTGTTTTTCTAGACAGTTTAGAAAGATATTTCACGTGAAGTTCCTTTGTGTCCTTACTAAAAGCAACAGGGAAAAGGTAACAGGCAGCTTGGGCACAAGAAGCCATAGGGGTCTAACACAAGAAGTAGAATCAAGTCTCAGAAATGGAGTCTTTGATTTAATAATAGTTCACATTTATTGAGTTCTTACTGAAAGCAAAGTGCTATTTGAAATACTTTTCAGTTACATGCTTTAATCATCATGAAAACCCATAAGGATGAGGCAATGATACAACAAAGTGGCTTGCTCAAGTTCATACAACAAGAAACCAATAGAGTCAGGATTTGAACTCAAGCAGCCTCGCTCAAGACCGCACTCAACTGCTTTTCTTGACTTAATTTTATCAGACCTCTTAAGAAGATTCAGTGTTTTAGGCATAGAGTGTTGGACCCTCTTGAGGCACCCCTATTATCATCTAAATCTAAAGATGTGAAAGTCTGATAGGTCTTCCAAAGAGTGAATGATTCAAAGCAGTTCATTTCTATTCAGACAGTTTTGCCTCCTGCATGTCTGGTATTCAAATGTATCATTGCCCTTAAGTCGGTGAGAGAAGAGAGGACCAAATTTAAACTTTGTGGTAAAATTTTCTCTTTATAATTATATAGGCTTTTTTTTATTATTAAAGTAATAATCTCTTTACAAATAGAAAATGTTTAAAACACCAAAACAACCCTCTTATTAGTGAAGCTCTGTTAATGCTCACCCCTGGTAGTAATGCCATGGTAATTAGCCCTTTAACATATTTTCTATGCATATTTTCCATGTTAGATCACAATATATATAGGAATTACTCATATTTAATGCCAGTGCATTAATATTCCAAGGACAAAGTTTCATATGCATCTTGCTTACCTACTTCATATCATAAGCCACTTTTATTTATTACCAGGTCAATGGCTTTATGATATCTTATCATATGTAGTATCTAATGTATTTACAATCAAACATTTGTATTTTCCATATTTTTCTGCTATAGATAATACCGACACAAACATCTTTGTGTGTTTCAGATTATTTTGAACATGGATAACTAGATTTCTAGACATAGGATTACTACGGCAATGACCTGACCCTTGCTCTCTTTAGTAGTTATTGCCAAATGATTTCCTAGAATCTACTATGCAATTCTCACTAGAAGCTTGAACCATTTAGTGAAGCAACTGTTGTTTGGGGAGGTTAAATTAAGGGCTGTGCCAGTCATGATACCAAATTAAACCATCAGAAAGCTCTGGGTTTGAAACTCATTAATACCATCTTCTCAGAAAGGCCTTCCCAAAGTTTTATGTCAAGAGTATGGCTGTGGCTTTCATCGAGAACCACCAAGACCAAGTTTCTGTGGGCAAAACCATTGCTGAAAACATGGTTTCCAGTGTTAGTCATGATCTTTTAAATAAGAGTAAGCAAGCTTTGTCCTATCTGATTTACTGGCACACATCTGTCTTTTTCCTTTAGAAAAAAAAATGTACAGTTTCCATTTTTGCCTGGACAGTCAGGAAACCTAAAACTTAAGTAAATATTCTGTAGTAGCCTACAACCACAAATTTTCATGAACAAAATGTTCTGCCCCAATCTGGTATTCTAATCACATCTCCCAGTATTGCTGGAACCCAACTCTCTGCCCTGGACAATTTAAGTCCCACTTTTTGATGACGTTTCTGTTGTCTTCAACATCCTAATTACATGCAGCCCCCTAATATAAATGCCTTATTTGAATCATATATGTTAATCTATTTTCTTTACTTGTCTTTTGACGGGGCCATCGTCTTCATACTGTAGGAATTCTTAGAGGAGAGGGTCTCACATCTTAGGTTCCCATAATGATATCTATGGGGTCTATTGTGTATTCCCCAAGGAAATAGAGTGAGGTGAGAAGGGTCAATTATTACCCTTTAAAACCCTTAAGGACTTGAAATCCCTTTATATCATAATAACCTCTAATAAAGGCAGAGTCACTTAAGCTAGAAAATCGTTCTCCTCACAATAGAAATATAAACAGCTAAACAGGCCCTGCTCTCATTGTTAGGACTGCAGCTTAGTATAACATCTCAGCTAGACTCTACTGATTAGAAAAACACAGTGTTGACTCAGTACCCATTCTTTGTAAGGAAGCTCTACCCAAGAGAAAAGGACTTTTCTGAAAACCCCCTTTTTGGTTTGGTTAGGATTTAGAAATTTCTCTCTGTCCCCCTGCACCAAGGAATCTTCTTTAGCAGCACTTGTTCAACTAGAATAAGTATGTTTCATAGAAACATCTTTGGAGAGTGCTCGTGTTTTCTGAAAAGCCATTCTTTTTTAATATAGAAGCTGAACAAGCCAATGCATGCCCCTTTGTACCCTAACTATTCCCTCTCAAGTTTCTAGAATTACTTGAGAAGTATTCAGTTGGTGAACCTTCATTTGTAAAGTCAGAGTTTGACCTGTATGCCTTAGTCAGGAGTGGAGTCATAAAATGAGATCGAACAAGGCAGTTGAGGAAAGAAATTCAGGGTCAGTGTTCATGTTGGCCTTGCAAAGGCACTGATTCACTGAGGAAACCCACCAGGTAATGAGTAGGTTGGAGGCAAATTGAATTTTCCGTCTGGAGGTCTTCAACTCTCAGGAGGGAAAGGGAAGGAAAACAGATTGTTGAACCAAGAGGCTCACATCTCAGCTATGGGAATATCCCAAACTAGCCATCTGCATAAGATGAGGCAGCTTCAAAACAGGCAGCAACAGCTTCCCCTAATTCCATCCAAAACCTGCAGCAGAGAAAATGCAGAAACCATCATCCAGATCCCAGAGACCGGGAAGTAGCTAATGGAGCCATATATTCATCATATTGATCTGTCCATTGATTTTTTTTTCCCCCTAGTTTTTAAGCACCCATTTCTTGGCCCTGTGCCAGAGATGCTTTAAAGTGCTTAAACAAAACTTACACCAAATCTTGCCAATGGCCCCCAGGGAACCGACAAAGTAACTTTCTCTGTTGTCACAAGTGCAGCACACAGGTGAATCCCCTCCAGAAAAAGTTGCAGAACTCCAGATCCAAAAAGCTACTCAACCTATCAAATTAAGAACCCCAACTGGGAAGGGAGGTAAGGAAAACCTAAGTGGTGAGCCTGGCCAGTTGGGCCAAGAGGTTATGGAGGAAGAAATTTTCTCAAGGCCACCATTTGAAGGATTTTCATCTCACATCAAGGATCTGGCTCGGGGGTATTCACTCTCATGGTACCAACCCCAGAAGTTCTGGCACCACCACTTCCTTAAGCCATTAGGGTCCAAACTCAACTGTGTTTGAGAACCATCTGCAGCACTTTTTAGTTTTTATTTTATTTTATTTTATTTTGTCTTTTTTCCATTTCTTGGGCTGCTGCCTTGGCATATGGAGGTTCCCAGGCTAGGGGTCGAATCAGAGCTGTAGCTGCTGGCCTACGCCAGAGCCACAGCAATGCAGGATCCAAGCTGAGTCTGCAACCTACACCACAACTCACCGCAACTCCAGATCCTTAACCCACTGAGCAATGCCAAGGATTGAACCCACAACCTCATGGTTCCCAGTCGGATTCATTAACCGCTGAGCCACAATGGGAACTCCTGCAGCACTTTTTAAAGTGTAGATCCCTGGATCAGCTTCATAGAGTCTGATTCGGTGGGGAGTGGGGCCTCAGAACCTGCACTGTAACAAGCAATGCAGATTCCTAGGTCTAGGGGGTCTTTGGATTACAATTTTCTGATGTTGCAAACAGGTTTACAGGAAAATTTATCTGGTGACTGATGAAGAGTAACTGGAGAGGTGTAAAATGGACATTATTACACAGAAAATTAGAAAATTAAAAAATGGAAAATTTTTGTTTATTACTAGAAAAATCGATAATTATCCCTTAATTGTTATCCATTCATTCTCCAACCCATAGTAAACTAGAGCATCTCTGGCCAACCTTTGAATAACAGAAAGACAGAAAGATTGGTATTAATTTGAAATTTTTGGCTCCTACCATGGCACAGTGGGTTGAGAATCTGACTGCATGAGTTCCCATTATGGCTCAGCAGAAACGACTCTGACTAGCATCCGCAGGTTTGATCCCTGGCCTCACTCAGTGGGTTAAGGATCCAGCATTGCTGTGAGCTGTGGTGTAGGTCTCAAAGGTGGCTCAGATCTGGCATTGCTGCGGCTGTGGTATAGGCCAGCGGCTACAGCTTCGATTTGACCCCTAGCCTGGGAAACTCCATATGCCACAGGTGTCGCCCTAAAAAGACCGGAAAAAAAAAATCTTACTACAGTGGCTTGGGTCACTATGGAGGTTAGGGGTTCCATCCCAGGCCTGGTGCAGTGGGTTAAAGGATCCAGCATTGCTGCAGCTGTGGTGTAGGACACAGCTGCTGCTTGGATTCAACCTCTGGCCTAAGAACTTCCATATGCCATGGGTGTGGCCATAAAATTTAAAAAAATAATAAAAAAGATAAAAAGAAACCTTTGATAGTAAGTAGAAGAAACTGACTTACTTACTTGAGTCAACTCAAGATATCATTGTGACTTTATTATGAGGCTACAATGGTGTCCCATAGAGTTGGATGACCTGTGATGTGAAGCTAGAAATTCTTAACACTCTGCCTTTCTCATTTCTCCTAGGCTTCTCTCTCTCTCTTCAAGCATTCCTTTGCTGCTTCTCAGTTTAGAAAGCAGGACACACGGGTGCCCCCAAGCCACTAAGTTAACACATGAGAGCTCTATAAACTGACCCTAAATTCCAATTCTAACTTGAGTTGGTTGCTACCTGTGGTACAATCAGTATGGATCCAAGATCATCTGGAGGTCATGGGCCCCCCAGAAGAGTGGAGGAGAATCTTGACTAGGGAGTGATACTGAATTTAAAGTTTCAGTCATACTCTTTCTAGGCTTTCCAGTTATCTCAAATCCTCTTATGCTGACTAGAGAAATCTCACGACGAGTCAGGGAGAATGTAACCTTACAGCAGGAAACTAAGGACTCATACATAGATTGTTCTTCACATAGAAGGAAAATAAAATCCATGGACAGGATTTAGTCTCAGCACTGGCCAGCTCAAGGCATAACTGTCAAATAGATGAAAAAGATCTGACTCCCCTTATCTTCTCTTTCCAAGCCTTTACACTCAAACCTATGTCTACATACTCACCCCAACCTCTTCAATCAGTAAAGTATCATTGTTTAATCATTTGCACCCAGTGTGCATGGGTTAAGTTGATTTGTCCCTTACTCTAGCAAAAGATAACCACCATAAGCTTAAAAACACCCACTTGAATGACAGAACATTAATTTCATTTACCCTGAAGGGATCCCTTTCCCCTTTCCCAGAGCACTGGGTCTGCAAGTTAGCCCTTGTGCTAAGATTTGGGGGCCTCTCACATTTGAGCAATAAAGCAAATCAAAACGGACATGAGATGATCAGAAGTCCTGATCTCAAACACAGGTGTATTCTCTCAGATCTATCTTTTGGCACTTCATGACCTATTTGCCTGTATCAGGAGGATTTTCTGTTTTTAAATATTTAAAGGGGTGAAAGAGTTCATTTCAGCCTCAGCGACAAGCAAACCCCATGGTACCCTTCCACAGCTTGAATAGAATTTCTTTCTGAAAAAATTCATGCTCCAAAGGTTGAAGGTGGAGGTGTGTGTGTGCAAGTGTCAGGGGGAGGAATAGGGGGAAGTTTGATCACAACTTAGCAAACCTCGACATTCTTTACGAACTCCATCATCTAGTGCTTAAGGGCATTTTCACCCATGCAGGTGTTCTCTACTGGCAGCTAGTTGGGGTGTGTGTGTGTGTGTGTGTGTGTGTTGGTTTTAATCAAGCCCCAAACTTCCTTGCTTGAAATTTTATAAGTTCTTTCTCAACTTAATTTATGCCTTTGAAGAAAGATTTACCAGTAAAACCTCTGGTCTCTTGAGTATAAAGACCCTCTCAAGCTGCCTGTCAGAAATGTGAGCCAGCTTCAAATGCATCTCCCTTTGTTTGAATTCAACGAGCACAACCTTACACTTTTGGTGGAGATATGGTTCTTTAAGAGAGGAAGAGCTCCTGCCAGTGACATCTGATAAGACAGGAGGCAGCAATTTGTTCCCACACCTCTTCAACCCTTTGGGAATTCACATCTGGGGGGAAGGTCACTCTACACTGCGCCACCTAGTGGTTGTGTAGGGAACAACAGCCAGAGGCACAGGTCCTGGATGAGGAAACAAATATTCAGGGGACACCCCTGGGGAGAGTGTGGTAGTAATTCTTTGAGACCCCTGAAGGGAAGGAAAAGCAGTGGGACAGAGGAGCTTGTGTCTGCTACCCTGTTTGCCTTCTGTAACAACCCTTCAGGGAGATGTTATTATTGTAGTGATTCAGAGGGGAAATTTGGAGAGCCACAAACATGAGTCAATTTTCACTCCACTAGTTGCTTGACCACATAACATGGAACAAGTTATTCAGCCCTTTGAGCCTGTGAAAAATGAGAATGATAGTGGTACCTACCTCATACTTTAATTTGTGAGAATTTAGTGAGATAATCCATGATTTGCAGAATGTCTTCGAGAAAGAATGGGCTCCAAATATTTCAAGTGGGTAGCAAGCCAACACACTGCTCTCAATCTTGTCTGGGAAATTCTCACTGCTTCTCCTTTGAAATTAGAGCCATGCTTCTCTTGCCTGGTCAGAGACTGGGCAACAGAGTTGCC
This sequence comes from Phacochoerus africanus, assembly GCF_016906955.1. NCBI lineage: Eukaryota > Metazoa > Chordata > Mammalia > Artiodactyla > Suidae > Phacochoerus > Phacochoerus africanus. The sequence continues at coordinate 85,994,019 of NC_062544.1, read as the reverse complement.
TTTGAGGATGAATGTTTTAAGAAGTGTTTTTAAGTCAGCGTATTTCTTTTACAACTGTCAAATTCATTTAGTAAAGTGGAAGCTACTTTTAGCTTCTCTCCATTTATGAGGAGGATGGCATAGGGCCTCGAGGTGGACTTTCACCAAAAGGATAAAGAGGATGTCTAGAAACCTTAGGAGATATTAGAGAAACCAGATGTATTGGCCAGTTTCAGCAGCTTAATTTGACATCCATTCAGATGAAAGTTGAAAAATTGTTGGTGATGCACATGACCATTCAGTTTATTTCATTTAATTCTCACTACAAACGTATGAGGTAGATACCATTATCATATATGCAGAATGATTCCACCTGAATCCCAGCTCCCTCAAAATCGGTCAGGGAAAAGTCCCTTTCCCATTTCTGGTCTGTTTTCTTTCCTTCTTTTATTTTAACATCAAGTGGCTCCTTCTTAAGTATTGATTTTCTGGATACATCTGAGAGCACTGCCCTTAGCACAGACCCTTTGCCTCTGCCAAAAATACAATGGACAATCTGTTGAAGGGGTAAAAAATCATAGAAAAATACTGTCCAAACCCAACAGACTTCAATTTTCAATGTCTTTTTTTTTTTTTCCTGGGCAATATCTCAATAAGAAAAAGTTACATAAAAGGACATTATGCAAAGGATAAGATCTCACATTGTTAGTGGAAAGCACCAGGTATTTGGCCAGATTCTTCTCACTCCATTTCTCAGGCTAACTCATTAAAAGAAAGTCTTAGAAAAGTGGATTCAATACGCTGAACAGGCCACCATCCCAGGTAATGGGGTAAGGATATTATTTTCCTTATTAGCTTGGAATATAATTGAGATTGCATGGAAATTAGAATCAAGGAATCAAAAGAATATCCAACTGCAGGGACATCATTATTTTAAGTTTAATGATAGAACACATGCTTTTGACCCTCTTCCATCATATTATGCAGGATAAGGTAAAGGAAGCAGAGAGAAAGCTGATGTTTTTCCAACTCTCCTAAGGTGTTCAATGTATTTTGTTGATTGTATGTTATTTTGAGAGGTGCTACACGCACAGGAATTATGTTTAATACCAGAAGAGCTTATCACTGTGAAGCATTTCACAGTTTGAAAATTCCTTTTAAGTGGGTTATTTGGTTTGTCCTTCACAACAATGAAATGAATTCCACAGATTATTATTAGAATTCAAATTTAACAAATGAGATTCCAAGAGATTAAGTGACTTGTTCAAGTACATTCTGCTAGTAAATATTCATGCTGAGAGAAAAAGATGGTGTTGCTGGCTGCTAAAATGGGATGCCAGGGAAACTTTAGAACTTCCTCCCCTGCAAATCTTTTAAAAACAAAGTGTTTTCTTCTCTGAATAAAGCATTTTGATAGGCAGTCCTGACTTGGGTTAGAAAGAGACCAGAAGACCTCTCCTAAGTATTCTGCTTGCCTTGTAATCGGGACATTTTTTTTCCCTCTCTCTCTCTAAATGGAAGGGCAGCGATGATAATAATTAAGCTTTAGGCTTCCGTACTTCCTTTCCTCTGAGCTCTTCAGGCAGACAGGAAGGAACCACCCCCTCTTATACAGTAGGGCTTGCTTTTCAAGCTAGTCCACGTCTATTAATTCTCTAGACGTTGACTGGGGGCAAAGACAAATGTCTTAAGGAAAACTCAGGAATTCGCACCCCCAAACGTTTGGTCAGGGCTGCTTTTAGAAAGAGCCGGATGTCATAGTTTTATAAAACTTTCTGAATAAATCAAGTGGTGGCTCTTATGCATAAAAATGAAGTTAAGGAACCGCAAAGCCTCTAGTCAGCAACATCTGCAAGTTTAGTGGGAAGAGTCTGAAGGCAGAGCACGAACAGAAATGTGAACACTCCCTGGCTCTGTCCCCGCCTCCTCCCAGCCTTCCACCTGCAAGAGACTGTATTCATATCTCCCAGAGGAAATATGCTATTACTGATAATATGATCACTGAAACACTGGGAGTGGTTAGATACAGAGCTCTGGCAGTGGGTTAATAAAAGGCCTAATGAAGAACAAAAAATCCTGCCAGTTGCTGTAAAAAAATATTGCCCTCGGGAAATTATAAATCAGACACCATAGTGTGAAGTTAAAAAAATACATACATACATATATACATATACACACACCTATATATATGAGTGAGTATGTGTGTGTACATACATATATATACATTGCATTGGCTTACTGATAAATGCATAAGTGGGCAGACAGGTGACGAAACAAATATGTCACTGGATGCCTTTGAAGTTCCAGTCCACCTCATATGATGCAGTTAAACGCCTCCTCAGTGCAAAGCCAAAACCACATTTACTCAGCCTTGTCAGATCACACTGCACTGCCTGGTCCACAAATTAGTGCTAATTCCCAGAGGCTCACTCGCCTTTTCTCTTTTTCTTTTTCTCTTTTCTTATTTGTTTGTTTCCTCGATTCCACAGCATTCACCTCAATAGACTCTTACATGCTACCTCTGGATAGAGACCTGTATTTTTAGGATTTTCTTAATACATCCACACTGAGCTTGTCTGGAAAGAACCCAATGGAAATTAGTTTTATGAGCAGCTTCAACCCAATTCCATCTGACCAATATGGGAAGTACAATGAGCAAAACAAGGCAGAGGCCCTGGCCAACAACTCACCCGACCTTCCAGCTAGATTGTCAATGGTCTAGGGAAGGAGTTGCCCTTTCTAAAGCTGGGAACACTCAACAGCTTGCCTCATGAGCCTGGTGGCTGCCTGATGAGAACCCCCTGAGCAGCTGTAGCCCAGCTTCTGGCTTCATCCCTTCATCCCTAATTGGGTCACTGTTTTCCATGACCTTTTCTTACCCTCCTGCCCTCCTATAGTCCAGTTCTTCCCCCAGGGGCAACTTCTGCAGGATTTTCACCTGGTTAGTTGTGTGCCAACTATTGACTCCACATCAGAGATAGGCAAGTCCCCAGGGGGCTCAGGGAAAGGAGTCAACCCATGCTGTGTGGTCCACACCAAGGAGGAGCCCTTGGCTGACACTTCCCACCTCCACCAATTCTACCTGCCAAAGCTGGTATCTCTCCCCTGGAAGTAGTGCAGAGACACTGAGATGTTTCAGTAACTCCTTTCCACTTTTTAGGGCATGAGAAGAGTCTAGGATGTCTAGAATACTCCTTTCCTTTTTTTCAGGAATTCCAAAAAGGCAATTCTAGAAATATGAGGAAGCTCAATTAGAAAAACCTCTAGCTCCCTTTAGGAAATTGAACAGCAAAACTGCAATAGAAAATACAAGGCAAAAACTTAAATTTGATGAGCATCTGGACTTTTATCCTGAATTCTCTTTCCTGAAATTTACAATTTCCTGGATACTGCTAAAGCATTAGCATAGTGGCCATCATTGTCCTGGTTTCAGAAGGCTCACTGGTCCCAGACATGGATTCATATTTCTTTTTCTTTTTTTTATTTTAAACTGAGATGAGGTGAGAATATGTAAATCAAACTTTCCCAAGGATTCAGGGATGGGGGGAAAAAAAAACACAGTAAAAGGAATATACAATTTAGTGATCTGATTTATATATTACAGCTTTATATAACTGTCTGGTGGAGCACTGGTTTCCATGTGCCAGAGCAAATCTGTGATGGGGTTTTCATTGGTGCATGGCACAGCCAAATGCAAAAGAACGAAATGCAATGAGGCTTTTACATGATGCATTTAAAAATATATAGAATATGGAGTTCCCATCGTGGCTCAGTGGTTAGTGAATCCGACTAGGAACCATGAGGTTGCGGGTTCGATCCCTGGCCTTGTTCAGTGGGTTAAGGATATGGCATTGCTGTGAGCTGTGGTGTAGTTCACAGACGTGGCTCGGATCCCGCGTTGCTGTGGCTGTGGTGTAGGCCGGTGGCTACAGCTCCAATTAGACCCCTAGCCTGGGAACTTCCATATGCCGTGGGAGCGGCCCTAGAAATGGCAAAAAATAAATAAATAAATAAATGACAAAAAATAAATAAAATAAATAAAAATGTATAGGATATGTAATGTCATATGCTGCATAATATATATGATATATGATATTTATTTTTCCCTGAGGTTGTGTCCTCCCTCTTTATCTTTCATAAATAGCCCTCTTTTTTTTTTTTGTCTTTTCTAGGGCCACTCCCATGGCATAGGGGGGTTCCCAGGCTAGGGGTCAAATCGGAGCTGTAGCTGCCGGCCTACAATGGAGCCACAACAACAAGGGATCCAAGCTGTGTCTGCAAACTACACCTCAGCTCATGGCAATGCCGGATCCTTAACCCACTGAGTTAGGCCAGGGATTGAACACATACATAACCTCATGGTTCCTAATCAGATTCGTTAACCACTGAGCCACGATGAGAACTCCAGTAGTCCTCTGTTTTAATAGCAGGTTTCACTTGCTATTTTGGTGCCTTTATTTGGTAAAACAAAAAGTTATTATTCTGTGTTGCCCTTCCATTTTTAATATTTTACTGGTCCCCAAAAATCCAAAAATCAGGAACCCATCACAACAAAGGGTTCTCTTTGCCTTGTTCCCAGTCTGCCTCGACATGACAGAGGCAACATTTCCCCCAGCCACCTCAGAACCAGCCACCTCAAACATAACCAGATTTCCTAAACTATAGGCCCAAGGCAACAAAACAAAGTCCCCCCCCCTCTTAAAATATAGGTGCTGCCTTTCACTTCCACCTCAAAGTACCATCTTCAAATTTTTGTTCTGATGACCTCTCTCTTTACACCAACTTTGAAAGAGAATTTGTTCCTAAACAGCTACAGTGATATCTACCACATGGAGACAAAAATGAAACCAGTGGCTCTCCTGCATTTGCACTGGCACCCTTCTGGAGCCAAGCCAAAGATGCCCTTTCCCTTCCTTATATATACTTAACAGTAGTATTGTATATATTCAGTCATGTGTAATATCAGAGGGAGCTTTGTAATGTCGCCAAATGAGTGGCCACCAGACTTATTTGTCAAATACAGTCCTTGATGGGATTAGTCAGTCATTTTAGTTCATGAATTCCAACTTCTAGTAGGTATTAGTCAATATCAACTGAATAACCCAAACAAGTTGGGTTAACTAATACTTAACTCAGTAGGCTATGCTTAAAAAGCTCTTAGTTACATATAAAAATAAAAGCTATGAAATGGCATGTTGTTCACCTCTAAGTATTAAGTATCAAAGAGATGACTTTAAGTATTAAAGAGATGGCTTTATCCTAAGTAGACCCTTAATGGGCAAAAATGGGGCCACAAATCGCCCTTTAAGAGTCAGCACTTTGGGAACCCTAAACTACAGATGAATAAGCCATGGACTAGAATGTTGGCTTGATAGATTATTTCTGGGTTTATTTTCTCTGCTATTCCTGAGTTTTCAGTTAAGGTTGTTTTGTTTTGTGTTGTTTTTAACATGTTTCTGATGTGCTGAGAGATCTTAAAGAGCCTTAAACCTATAGCTGAATTAGGAATATTCAGAGCTAGCATAGGAGATCTTTCAAGTCCACATCCGAATTTGGAGTTAGGAAAGAGATGGAGCAGAAGCTGTATCAGGATGTGGTTTCCCAAGGAAATAGACATCTTGGGAATGGAGAGAAAAAATGAGGAACCTCCCATTGGAAGATTCTTCCTTTTAGCTAAGTTTAGGGAACCAGGGTCCTATTTTACTAAAGATACAACTACTCTTTTAACTAACTGAAATTGGACTAATTGAAATTGGTCCATGAAGCTGCTTGGTGGTCTTAACCAAAGCAATTGTGGTTGAGTGGTAGAGGTGGGGTGGGGGGAGCCATTCTGGAATTTGTTAAAGACTGAATTAAATGAAAACATGGAAGTGCCATTTATGGACCAATCTTGAGAAGCCAAGCTATGAAAATGTATGGGGAAATGGGGCAGAAGGGGTGACAGGGTAAAGGAAACATAACCATGGGAGATAAGATGGCATATTTGGATTATGGGAAAGATCATTTAGGAAGAGAAAAATTGATGATGTGAGAGAGAAAGAAAGAGAATGCCCAAATGAGCAAAGATCTTAAAGTGAGAGAGGATGAGATCTGGATTATGTAGAGTGGTACTAATATTTGAAAGAAGGGAAATGTACCTCGTTTTCATAGTAAGAAAGAAGAGGACAGATTCTGCTGCAGATGGATTTGGATCACCAATTCTGATGGTGGGAAAAAAAATGACAGAGTTCTCTGTCTTATGGTTTCTACTTGCATAATGATAATATGTTCTTAGCTGAAATGAGGGAGAAAGACGTGAGAGCAGAATAGATTTTTAAATGGTACTGATTATTTTTAAATGCCAAATTGTTTAGTAGTGAGTATTAAGAACCATTGGAGATCTGATATCTTGCTTTTTTTCCTCAGCTATGTTGTGCTTCTTCATGTGCAGATGTGGAAAAGGCTAGAAAAGTTGAACTAAGCCAAGTTTACAAAATTCAGACAATAGAAGGACAAGGGACAAGATCATTGATATATTTGCAAGGGAGAACTTCTCATCACAAATCTAAGACAGAAATGAAGGGATGTGGAGTTCCCATCATTGCTCAGTGGTTAACGAATCCAACTAGGAACCATGAGGTTGCAGGTTCGATCCCTGGCCTTGCTCAGTGGGTTAAGGATCCAGAGTTGCCTTGAGCTGTGGTGTAGGTGGCAGATGCTGCTCGGACCCTGCATTGCTGTGGCTCTGGCGTAGGCTGTTGGCTATGGCTCTGGCTCTGATTAGACCTCTAGCCTGGAAACCTCCATATGCCATGGGTGCAGCCCAAGAAAAAGCAAAAAGACAAAAAAAAAAGAAGAAGAAGAAGGGATGTGATAGCAGACATGATCTAAAGGGTTTTGAGTAAGCAATGAGATCAATGGATTGAATGTCATGAATCAGAAAACCCCAGAATAATGAGACAGTGTGGTCAAAGAAAGAGATGCATGCCTTTGAGATTTTGGGTGGAGAAGATAAGGTCATTTCAAAGAAAAGGAAAGGAACCAAAAAGCCAAGTTCCCAAGAATGATAAGGAGTATAGAAGGAAATGAAGAGCCTGGGGGCAAAATTTAATTGAATGAAAGAAGAAAGGCCACTAGAAGGAATTCTATAAACAATGGTCATGAGGAAATGAAGGTCTGTCTAGAAGAACTGAGCCTCAAAGCAACAGGGGTTGCAAAGGAGGGAGGGGATCCCTAGTCTAAAAGCAACCTGGTCCAGTGGAGGACAGTGATGTTTCCTTCTGGTCATGATGAGGTAAACAAAACCTCTCCCAAACAGAGGGCTGCTAAGGAGTGAGGTTTTCAGATGCTAGTCCAAGTGGTAAAGTAGACATTTTTCAGAGAGTTTGAGTCTTTAAGATGGTTTACCTCCCACAGGGAGAGTGTCAGAATTTGAAAGTTAGGGGAGAGTAGAGAGTGGAGTCAGGTATCCACTGATGAGAATTCAAAGAATAAAGGAGGAGAAGAGGACAAGCAGAATTGTGAGGCATGATGGAATATCCCTAGGTTCTGTTTTTCTATGAATATAACCATGATTATGGGCCTTATTGAGCATCTGAAATGCATGAGGTGTGCATTTTACATGCATTATCTCATTTAAACTTCATAACAATTTATGAGCAAGTTGCCTCATTGCCCATTTTACAGAGGATGAAATTAGTACTTGGACAAGCTGTTTAATTTGCCCCCCAAAACACAGCTTTTTAAAAGTCAGAACTTAACCACCCTTCTACATTGTTTAACACTTAGTAACAGATGTATTACTAAAGAAGTTGATTCTCATCTGAATTTTTGTTAATCAAGCCACAGTTGTAATTCACTGAAGAATCCTTTGTCAATACAAAAATAACTTCCCCCACATGGTCTCATCTTCAGTAATTGGTTTGATCAATCCCAATTTTCTTTTTTTTCCATTTTTTCAAAGTTTTATTGAAGTATAGTTGATTTACAATGATGTGATAATTTAATCCCAATTTTCTTGAAGCAAGATAATTTTTATTAAAAGGTGTAGTTACATAACATTCTAGATCAGAAATAATCAAAGCAGACAGCAAATTGTATTTCTGATTAAAAAAAAAAATGACCTAATAATGTCAGTGGCAAAAGTGAGAATTACACCAAGGCATCATAACTCTACTGAGTATAAAACATTGCGATTCCTTACTCATTAGCAGAGCTTTATATTCCATGGAATGTATTTCAAATGAGGATATGCTATAAGTAGAAAACAATACATACGGGTTCATTAGTCTTGCTCTTTTAAAGATAAATGCTGTATGTGGGATAAATGCTGTGAGCAAGAAATTATAAGCAGGTTCCCATATGCTAGATATCTATTTCCACAGCTCCTATCATCATGGTTTCTGGGCACTTTGACAGATAGATGAGGCTAATTCAGGCAACGCAGTACATTCAGAAGAGTAGGTGAAAATCCTCTTTCTCCTTAGCTCACTGCCTCAAAAACAATAATTCATCAGAAAGCAAGAAGAATAAAAAATTTTCTGGAACTGAAACCTAAGAGAAAAGCCATACAGAAGGCTTGAGCTTCAATCTTTTTGTTAGAAGTAATAATGTTGACTCTATTACCCTTTGATCAAGGTGTTTAGGAATCTATCCCAAGTAAATAATCTGCAATGGGGAAAATGTTGTATGCTAATTCTTATAGCTTTAGATAAGGAAAAATTCAAAAGTAAACAAGAAAGAAAAGTATTCAAAAGTAGGATATATTTTTAATACCTTAAAATGTATATTTCTCTGACTATTATATAACTGTTAAAATCATATTTATAGAAACTATGAATTATTTGGGAAAATTCTTAGATGACAAAAGTAGTGATATGTTCAATGTAATATGCAAAATGTTAAAAAGAGAGTATGATGACAACTATGAAATAGAAAAACACAAAACATAAAAAAAAGCTTGGCTTTAAGTGTTGAGACAGGAAGTAATTTCTTTTTGTTCTTTTAACATTTCTATATCTTTCAAATTTTTATTAATTAGAATGTCTAATTTAAAAATATAAATGATAATGTCACGATCTAGAGATTTAATTGCTGAAAATTCTACCAATAAATATCACATTTAAAAAATTAGTGTGTTTTCTACTAAGTATATTTTTATTGACTAACCCTATGGTATTTTTCAATCATCCTTAATCAAATGTTCTTGATTTTATATACCTTTAATCATCCTTAACCAAATGTTCTTGATTTTATGTACCTTGAAGTACCCTAAAGTATGGACAGTTGATGAATTTGACAAGCATGTACACCCATATAACCACATCCCAGACAAGATGTTCTATATCTTGTCTGTCACTCTATAACGTTGCCTTACATGCATTCCCAGGCAAATTCTGACCTAATTTAAGAACAGGCAACCACTAATCTGCTTTCTAGTGCTACAGATTGATTTTTTTCCTGTTCCAGAATTGCACATAAGTATAATCATACAGTTTGCACTCTTTTGTATCTGTCTCTTTTGGTTCAGCATAATGTTTCAAGGTTAATCCATGCATGTATCAATATTTACATATATCAATAGTTTGTTCCTTTTTATTGCTGTGTGTGTATATATAGATACATCACATGTATGTGTATACCACACCTTTTTATCCATTCACCTGTTGGTGGTCATTTGAGTTGTTTCCACTTAGGGATGCTATACACATTTGTGTTCAAATATTTCTATGAATATATTTTCATTTCTTTTGGGTAAATACCTACCAGAAATTCCTGGGTTGTATGGTAAGAATATGTTTAACTTCATAAAATTTAAGCCACATTCCACATAGTTTTCCAAAATGGTTTTAAGCATAAATCTTCTATGAGAAAAATCTTTGAAACCTTAGAATACGCAAAAAAATTTGAGGACACAAAAAGCACAAACCATAAAATAAAATTTCTTATATATAAGACTTCATCAAAGTTAAAATTTTCTGTTCTTCTAAAGGCAGCACTAGGAAATGAAAAGGCAAGCAACAGACTTGGAGAAAATATTTACTATACATATATGTGAAAAAGGACTTGCATCTGAATATATAAATAACTTTTACAACTCAATGATATGAACTCAAACACCCAATGAAAACATGGGCAGAAGATTTGAACAGATATTTCTACAAAGAAGATAAACAGATGGCAAAAAAAGCACATGAATAAATGTTCAATATCATTAGTCATCAGGGAAATGCAAATTAAAGCCATTGATAAGATGCCATTATACTTCTACCAGAATGTCTAAAATTACAAAGATTGACAATACCAAATGTTGGTGAGAATGTGGAGAAACTAGAACTCTCAAACAAGGCACTTTTTTAGCAGTATGATTCATCTCACATTGGCATGTTAAACAAGTAAAGGCACATTCTCTTGAGTCAGGTCTGAGATTTAATTAATGTACATACTTGTTCTCTATCTCATTATGTGCTCAGATTTTGCTAATTTCCATGGTGGGGTTATTGCATATATTTACCACTAAATATCAGATAATCACTATATCAGAAAAGAAATAATTACTGGCTTGATAATTCATTTTAGGATATCACCTCTAAAACACTACTTCTTACATTTCATATCTCATTCCACTTTGTTCTATTTAGATTTTTATAGGTTATTTTTGAGATCATACTATTTTATCCCTCTTACCCTGTACATCTTGTAATGTCTTTGGCCAAAACAAATAAAAATTCAGACCAGAAATAATTAACAAATTCTCGGGTTATCTTTTCGTTTGTACATCAACTTCAAAAGCTAAATTCCCCTCTGACTCAAGTCAAGTTTTGTGGAATCAATCAGAACGTTAACTGTGCAGTTTGAACTGTGAGATTGGGGAAATTCAAAGATAGTTTCATTTACTCTAGACTTTTAATTTCCTATAATCTTCTCACAATCTATAACAAAACATTTGAGTGGTCTCTTTGTAGTGAAAACAGGATCACTTTTGAATTTTACTAATCGCTGTTCTCTACAAGAATTGTTTGCTCTTTTTTGTGTTATTCTGATTTTCCAAACCCCAAAATCAGATATTTTAGAGGCAGCTGGAAGGCAAACAATCTGAGATATGTTGCTTCTTTGCCAGAATAATGAACTTTCCATAATATTTTGATAATTTATGGAAATAATGGAACAGATGTTTTAAATCCAATTTTTCCTAGATCTTCAGATCATACATTTACTGGAGCTACAGCCATACCAAATGTTCTCATCACACCAGAGCAGAGATATATGTTGATGGTATACTACTGAGACCTCCAAGTTTACACATCACAGGTATCTGAAGATTCTATAAATTTTCTGTGGATTCTGCCCTCCACGACTTATTGGTACCTTTTCAGTACCAATATTGATGGGCTTTACTTCATTATTCATTTGTTCCCAAACTTCTTTCAAATGTTAACACATACAGATTAAATCAGATGGCAAAATTGTTCATGGTACAGCTTGTACCTTCTTGGAGAAACATATTTAATTAATTAAGAAAAAATAATAGCATTCTGCAGTAAAAGCAAAAAAATGCAAGATCGAAACTCCAGCTAAACTCTTTAAGCCATTATGAATGACCTCTAAACCACAAACAATGCGACAGTTCTTGGGAAAACTTTGTTTTCCAGGCACTCACAATGCATATTAACTCAGAAGCAGAACTCTGCCAAAAATGTAAAATCAGTCACTGTTTATAAATATGTAAAGAATTAGCACATAAGTAAAAGGAAAAACACATCTTTGGTGTCAACCTTTCTGTGAACCTCTCTACAGTGATTGCAGTTGTTTGCTGGTTTTTGCAAAGGTGTGATGGACAAAGGGAAAGGTACAGCTGGAGTGAATGGTGCAGCTCTTTGTGGTTGCAGCCTGCAACGATGTCAGGTACAACCATGTTCATTGTTCCTGATTTACAGAGCTGCTTAAAGTCACTACAAAAGGAGCAAGATTTGCAGAGGGCCCCAATTCTGGCTGCACATAGACTCATTAGAGCGTCTGCCAAAAAAAAAACAAAACAAAACAAACAAACAATCAAAAGCTCTGATGCCTGATTCCTTCTCCAGGTTCACTAAATAAGTAAGAACCTCTGGGAATGGGACCTGGATATCAGTGTTCCCAACTAATCCCTGGTGATTCTTATACACAGTTGGGTGTGAAAAACTCTGTATTAAAACAAACTTTAGCAGCTGTATTCTATTCTTCTAAGATGACAGGGGTGGAAGAAATAGAATTGAAGGTCATGGAGCTATTTCAAATTTATCAAAAAGTCTAAGAGAAAATACACATGAAACCTACAGCATCTGGGGGTCAGGGGGTTATTTGTGTTTTGTTTGTTCATTTGTATTTTGTCTATAATTATACTGGCTCAATATTATGTCATGAACAAAATTTATTTGAGGAATAGGAAATGAAGAAATGAACTATTACATAAGAAAGCATTTTTCAGGATACAAATATCTTCAGCCATGGGCTCCACTTAAGAAAAACTAAAAAGAGGATATCTTGAAGATAACCATGGCTTTGCCTCTTCAGCATCCATTCTCCTTTTGAAAATAATTCTCTAATTTTGTTTTGGAAAAAGATTCCTGTCCTAGAGTCCATCTGAGTCTGGTTGAACACAGCATCTGATTCTAGAATGAGCACGTGACTCAGATCAGTATAATTCCAATATTATATCTCCTCCGCCAGAATGATTGGTCTAGTTCCTTGAAGATGGCCTTAGTCAGGCTATTAGAACAATCCTGCATCAGCCCTGAGCCTTTTCTAGAGAGATAAATAGGAAACCTGAGCCACCAAGATCACCATGAGAGAAAAATCTATGTTAACACAAAGACATTGTAGAGGAAAGCAAAGCATAACAAGGAAGACAGAACTGGTCCAATTGATATAATTAGACTCCTATGATACAGATCAAATCAGCAGGATCTTGGGATAGTCAGCTATGTGAATAAATAAATTTAATTTTATTAAATTCATTCAATCACTTTGTAAAAGTCAGTTTGAATAAAGTTTCTATTACCAGCAGCCAAGTAAGTGCGATGAATGCAAATCCTTGTCAGTGAAGTTGTCAGAACCGTTAACAAATCTGGAGATGGCTTACCATTCCATAGGCAGTTTGCATTTGTTGGTTTTATTAGGCAAACCAAAGATTTAATTTCCTAGAAGCAGAATCTCAAAGAAATTTCTAGTCAATCATTCAGTCCACCAAAAAGCATTAAATGAGCTCCCCACCTGGGCCTGTCACTCTACTAAGCAGTATAAATAAATGGAAGCCTGGTCCCTGCCTTCAGGAAGCTTCCAATCTACTCAAAGAGACAAAGCAAATACATTAACAATAACTTGGGGGAAGAAAATAGCGTAAATATCAATGGAAAAAAATATTAACTAGCATGACCTAAGTGCTTTCTGTGAGCTAAATGTCATATGAAGTGTTATAAATGGTACAGCCACTGCCTTCAAGGAGCATATTATCAAGAATATAAAACACAGAGAGATGATTTGAGTGTATTCCAAAGCAACATGCCATAATTCAACAATAAAACTGATATCTCAGAACTAAGGTCATGAGCAGCATGGTAATTACCTTACTAATTGACTCTGAAACCTCAGAGGCTTCTACTATAACTTCCAAGTGTCATCAACTTTAATCTCAGAGGCTAATCTCGCCTACACACTGAATCTCTAGGGTCTGAGGTCTTCTCCAACCTCCACCACAGCCCCTACGACTTCTCTGTTGAAGCCTGTCATCCCTCTAAAATACAAAACCACCTCCACTGTTCTCCAATTCTCTATCATTCTCCAACTCTTCATTATCTTCCCACTCCTTGTCATCCTTTAACTCTTCTTCTTCTTTCTAGCTCTCACCAGCCTCTCCAACTCTCCAAACTGCAGATCAGTTTCCAGAGTTTTTCCAAGTTTTCTATAATCTAGTTCTCACACTAAAGACAGAGAAAAAGGAGATGGAAGCATGGACACAGGGATCCATGATCCAAAACTTCTATTTTGTTTCTTTTTCCTCTGATTTTCCTTTTCCTTCAGCATCCAAATCCAGACTCCTTTGGAAACAAACTACTATTGAGTAAAGAGTTGCTTTTGTACTTTAAAAAAGGAGTTTGTTGGCGTTCCTAGTGGCCTAGCAGCTAAGGAGCTGGCATTGTCAGTGCTATGGCTCGGATCACTACCATGGGTCAAATTTAGTTCCTGGCCCAGGAACTTCCACATGCTATAGGTGCAGCCAAACTATTAAATAAATAAATAATAAAAGAGGAGTTTATTAACATCAATGAGTCTCCAGTGTACGTATGTCTCTATGTGCATGTGCATGTGCGTGTGTGTGTGTGTGTGTGTGTGTGTTGAGTGTTGGTATTTCAGAGCTTTGGAAGAATAGGAAAGCCAGGAGAAGTTAAGGATGAAAAAGTCACCAAATAAGGATTCTTAAAAAAAAAAAAAAGATTTTATTTTAATTGCTTTTTAGGGCCATACCCTTAGCATATGGAAATTTCCAGGCTAGGGGTCACACAGAGCTGTAGCTGCTGGCCTATTCCATAGCCACAGATACTGCAATGCAGGATCCAAGCCATGTCTGCAACTTACACCACAGCTCACGGCAACACTGAATCTTTAACCCATTGAGCAAGGCCAGAAATCAAACCTGCATCCTTGTGTATACTAGTTGGGTTCATTACTGCTGAGCCACAACGGGAACTCCAGGATTCTTATTTACTTCATATACTCCATTTCTTCAGAGGATGTGGGTGATAGATTAGATTATGACTGTAAATATTCACATATCAAAAGCACAAAGAATGCCAAGGTAGCAGAATAAGAGAAAAATCCAAGAATTAAAGGTCTTCTAGCATCTATTCTACTGCCTTGCTACCTTAATTTTCTCTTTGAATTCTCACTAACATTTCTGTTAAGGCATGGAGAGCATGAGGCATTGAAATGGGAAATTAGAGAATATGACTACACAGAACTCTTATTTTTAAATAAAAAGTTGACATTTACTTGAAAGATGGAATAATAATGTTAAAATATTAGCCAGCATGATCCCACCCACGCACCCCAAGTGGTCTCTCACCACATCTTTGGCTTACCCACTGTTCAGTCAGCTAGGCTGTTCCCATCTAATTGTTTCAGAGAGGGGTTGTGACAGCAGAAAAATAAAAGAGTTATTTCTTTGCCTTTGGATCCAGAAGCCTACAAAATGAAGTAGAGGAATAGAAAAGAGTCAATCTACCAAAAGGTTGAAGATAAAAATATCATGACAAAGCACGGCTTTCCATAAGTTCTCACCACTGCCAATTTAGAAAACAAAGTTCTCTTTCCTGAATGTCACAGAAGTAGGAGCAAAGGAAATGTAAGAGGGGCAACAGACTTTAGCACCCTCCCAAGGAAAATTCACTGTCCATGCACCTAGGCTAAACCCAAGGCCGATGACAAAACCCCAGAGAAGTTGGTGAAATCTAAGTAGAACAAAAGGAGGCAAAACCTAAGAGTGACTGCTGAGTACACGGAAGCAGGTAGAACTTTAGGCAATACAAGAATTTCCCAAATTGCAGTGCAGCAGCAAAGGAAGATGATTGATTGACTTTGGTCAAATGTGGCTCAGAGGTAGCAGGAGAACCACTGGAACTGAGACTGTGCACATTGGAAGAAGGATATCTCCATGGCGACCAGAGTAGACTGACAGCTGAGGTCCAGATGAGACAAGGAATGTCATAGCTGTTTTGGACAGAGATCAATGAGCATTGGATAAGGCAACAGATGTCTTCAAAGGTGCCTAAGTAGTCAAATGACATGGAAGACCAGGTTTTGCCTGCCCCCACCCCGGCCCTTGCATAGTTACCCAAAATGCAATATCTTTAACATGAAATAAAGTATTTTTAAAATTTATAAAAGCAATAAAGGCAGAAGTAATATCTGTACAAATATTTTTAAAAATTGACTTAAGTCATTAAAATCTATCATCCAGCTGAATAATAATGTTCAAGTAACTGTTTCTTATGTAAAATCTTCTCTTTCATATTGATGGTCACAAAATTCTGGGAGTGATCTCTTTTTAAAATGAAGCTGATCAAAATTTTACAACTGGCAAATATGACCAACAGTCACTGCATAATCTTAGAGTAATAAAAGCTGAAGCAGTCACACTTGACCCCCTTGAAATCAGAGACAGAAATGAAATATTCGCAAGCCAATAGGAACCAAAGGCATCGCTTCAAACAATACTCAGTAATAACGCCATTTTCCCTGTTCCCAGAGCAATGAGTGGGTGGCTTAGGGCAAGAGCAGAGTAAACCTCTGAGCTGTAATCCTGGGAGTAAAATCAAAAGTATTTACAATGTCACTCATTTGATGCCTCCACACTCATGTACCATTTGTAGCATATTACGGTGCACTGCTTTTAAATGCCTTGTACATTCCAGGGTCTACACTTTGTGCCATCAACAAAACATGTTCAGGACAAGGATTGTGTGAAACCCAATGGATACCTCTTTATTTTATTAGATATTTCTCCTGTATTTGACATTGTTACCATTGACTCTTCTTAAATCTCTCTTTGCCCTTTTTCCCTTGACTTGAAGCATTTGATCCTACGATAAATAATTACTGACCACCATGTGTTAGTTACCATCCTAAGTCCTGGGAATACCTCTGTAAAGAAGAGGGAGAATGTTCTGGCTCACAATGAGCCAAGATTCCAGTGCAGGGGAGAAACAGGCAATTGAAAAAAGAAGTGTATATGAATTACATAACTTCAAGTTGTGGTGTGTGATATTATTTAAGATGATCAGGAAAGACTTCTCTGAAGAGGTGACTTATGAGCTGATACTTGAGTGACTAGTAAGAATCAGACTTCCAAGTATCTGGGAGGAAAGAGAATACCAACTGCAAAGGCTCAGAGACAGGGTGAACCAAGCCTCATAGCAAGAAGATCAGTGTGTCTTAGGGTGAGATGTCTAGAGGGGACATGATGAAAGGGCCTGGAAGGCAAGGACAAGATCTCTTGTGCCTTGTGGGCCACGTCACCCTCTCCCTGATTATCCTCTTCTTTTTCTGATCATTCCACCTTAATCCCCTTCACGAGCTCCTCATGTTTGCCAGGCTCTCAAATAATGGTGTTCTTTTAAGTATAGCACACAAGATATGGTATATACATACAATGGAATACTACTCAGCCATAAAAATAATTAAATAATGTCATTTGCAGCAATGTGGAAGGATCTAGAGGTTGTCATATTAAGTGAAGTAAATCAAACAGATAAAGACAAAAGCCATGTGATATTTATAGGTCAAATCTAAAAAAAAATAATACAAATGAATTTATTTACAAAACAGAAATGGACTCAGAGACTTTGAAAACTCATGTCTACGAAAGGGGACAGGTTGTGTGGACGGATGTATTGGAGTTTGGGATTGGCATATGCACACTATTGTATGTGTAATGGATGGTCAACAGGGACCTGCTATATAGCTCAGGAAACTACCCAATATTCTGTGATGACCTATGTGGGCAAAGAATCTGAAAAAGAATGGATATGTGTTCATGCATAACTGAATCACTATGTTGTACAGCAGAAATTATTACAACATTGTAAATCAACTGTACTTCAATAGAACTTTAAAAAATGAAAAAAAAATAGTGGTGTTCCTCAGATTTCAACTTTTTCTCTATTCTTTCCCTTCCAGGCATTTCTCAGATTATCACCATCCATTAGATGAAAATGACAAAATCATCATGTCCAGTTAACTATGACTCTTAGGCCCCAGTTGTGGCTATAGACCCATATCAGTGACAACATATGATTGTTGTCTGAGTTGCTTATCTTTACAACCAGGCTGGTGGAGGTAGCAGAGTCAACATATGTGGTAATTATATCTAGGATCAACATATAAGAGTTGTATACAGCACGTCATTATTAGGAATAATATCACCCAGAGGGAAACCAATCTTGAAAAACAAAATTTCCTCATATGGAGCAATTTTACCTTCATGATACTTCTCCCAGGACAGGGAACACACTTCCCCTCTTCTCTCCTGATTTGTTGGAAGGTCAAGCTTCCAGGGACAGAGACAACACTTATTCCTCCAAGATGTCTAATGGACTATGGAAGGCACTCATGCAGTGGGTAACGTAATATGTCTTTATAATCCTACCTTAGGTTAGTCTAGATAAACAGAATAATTTTATATTGGAATATTTCTGGAATTTTGAGTAGTTCTATAGAATTATAAATTATTTGGAAAGGCTTCTTACTGGTCATTTTCACTTTTTAAGTGGAAGCCAACAGAGCTAATCTTGCACTGTTGGCTATAAGTTGTAAACTTCCATTTGCTTCGACACAAGCCTTGCCTTCTCCCCAGAGCTTTAGGCTCACATATCCTCTTCCTTCTTGGTCTGTGCATTTAAAAACATTTATTTAGGAGTTCCTGTCATGGCGCAGTGGTTGACGAATCCAACTAGGAACCATGAGGTTGCGGGTTCGGTTCCTGCCCTTGCTCAGTGGGTTAACGATCCGGCGTTGCTGTGAGCTGTGGTGTAGGTTGCAGACGCGGCTCGGATCCCGCGTTGCTGTGGCTCTGGCGTGGGCCGGTGGCTACAGCTCTGATTAGACCCCTAGCCTGGGAACCTCCATATGCCGTGGGAGGGGCCCAAGAAATGGCAAAAAGACAAAAAAACAAAAACAAAAACAAAAAAAAGAAAATTTATTTAATTTTTTTACTGAAGCACAGTTGATTTACAACATTTCAGGTGTATAGCAAAATGGTTGGTTATACACACTTTATATGTGCATATTATATTCTTTTTCAGATTCTTTTCCATTATAGATTATTACAAGATGCTGAATGTAGTTCCCTGTGCCATACTCTAGGTCCTTGTTGTTTATCTATTTTATATATAGTAGTATGAAAACATTTTGATATAACTAGGAAATGTAAACTCGACAGATCTTAAAGTGACATCCTTGCTCTCCTCCACAAACCTAACCCTATACTGCTTTATATTTTTAATTTATTCTAATGTGATGATTATACTGTCAGTAACTCATGCCAGAATCTAGCAGTCAATTTAGACTCTTCTATCTCCTTCACCCCCCACATCCAATCAACTAACAGATACTCCCAGTTTTATGTCTCATATATTTCCCCAAATCCATTCCTTTCTTTATATTTTCATAACCTCTGTTCAAGTTAGGTCCTATCACCTTTCACTAGACCATGATTTAGCCTTCTAACTAGCTTCCTTACTTCCAGTTTTACTGTCTTGGAATCCCATCTACACGCTAATGTCAAAGAGTCTTGCTGAAAACCACTTTCTGCTCAGAACACCATTCTCTTACTGAAACATTTGCAATTAAGTCCCCATTTCCAGCAAAATAGTCAAGCATCCAACTTATTAAACCATGCAATCACTATCAGAATGACAATATGAGAACATTTTCATCACCACACAAAGCCCTGTTGCCTCCTCCCCAGCCAATAATTGATCTGCCTTCTCTCCATCTAAATTAGATCTGTCTTTTTCAGTTTCATATAAATTTAGTCATTCAGTATGTGATCATTTAGATCAAATTACCTTTGCAAAACCTAAAGTTTTTAAGATTCATCCATACTGTTGCTTGTATCAATATTACATTCCTTTTGTTTCTGAGTAATACTCCATTTTATGGATATACCATAATTTGTTAACACATTCATCATTGGCTGGGCATTTTGGTTATTTCTAAATTGAGGCAGTTGTGAATAAAACTGCCATGGGCATTTGCATACAAGTTTTTGGTATATAACTATTTTATATAACTATTTTCATTTTTCTAGAGCAAGTACTAAGAAGTAGAAATGTTGGGTCATATGGCAGTGTATGTTCAGTAAGAAACTGACAAATGTTTTCCAATATGACTGAACCATTCTGCACTCCCACCAGCAAAGTATTAGAATTCCAGTTGTTTTGCATCCTCATAAACACTTGGTATTGTTATTCTTTTTTAGGTATGTCAGTCTATTTCTGCTATCTTTCAGGGAAGACTAATGACTTGATAAGTAGGGCAGAACTCAGGAATACTAAAGCCTTATAGAATAAGAACCAACCTGCAGATATGTTCTCATAGGCAATTGGTGAATCCCTGTATGGTGGAACCTAGTACAAAGACAGAAGCCAAGATTTTCTGAGCCTCAGGACTTGAAAGGTAGCAACAAAACCAAAAAGAATTTAGGGTTCAGAAGATAAGGATGCAAAATATAAGAATACAACTGGAAATTATGGTTGGGCCACAAGCAGTAAGAGGGGAAATATAGGGTTATATTCCTGCGAGCCTCTGGTCATAATACTGCATGAATCAATCAAAACACAATCTTGTTCAAGTTCCCTCGTGGCTCAGTGGGTTAAGGATCTAATGTCACTGCTATGGCATGGGTTCAATCCCTAGACCTTGAAATTTAACATGCTGAGGACAAATAAATAAATAGTTACTCAAAAATCACATAACTTTGTTTTACACATGTTTCTATTTAAAGATACTTTATTTAATATGTGTTGTTGATTCATTAACATTTAACTCATGGCCAACAGCACTATGACTCATACCTGAATGAAGCTTATCTAAGACATAATTTTCTTCATAAGGCACATCACAGTGTTCTTGATCTTGGGGCCATTAGACAACACTTTAGCACTGTGTTTTAAACAGCAAAATCACCAAAAGCACAAAATTGCAAAAAGTGTGGCACTAAATAGACCACTAAAAGGGTACATGTTTACAGTAAGAAAGCTGAAACAAGAAAGCAGAATTTTGCTTGTTCAACCTCAGCTGGGAATATGCATGTCAAGTGACAAGAAATTGCATGTCCACAAATGACTGTGAAAGTGCCACAAGTACTGATTTGGGGGTTACAGATAAATTTTAGCAAGTGGGAAAATTTGCACAGTAGCATCTACAAATAGTGAGGATAAGCTCTATGTGTGTGTATGTGTTTGTACACACAGTGGACAATACGTTCCACAAAGACATGAACAAAGCTGGTATTTCTTTAGAAAGAAAATTAGTTCTCTGTGGATTCTCAACCTATACTAAACTCACTCTTGATCCAACATTAGTAGATCAAAGGAATTTATTCAAAGCTCTGTTTCTCTCCAGAGGTGTTAATAAATTATAATCATTTAACCTCAGATATTCTCTAGACTAGCTAAAGTGCTTTGCATTGGTGATGCTTAACTTTGCAAAATAACAGCTTTATCCAAAATGCTAATATCCCAGAGTTTGAAAACTAATCACATGATTATTACTATTAGTTTGCCAAGTTCAAAACTCTTATTGCTTGGGCTTGGGTCTTTGTGGCCATTTCTCACCGAACCTCGGAATTTAGATCTTTCTTGTTGCATCCTACTTAATTAGCACTTCAATTTTCCCATTAACTTCCTAACCCTACCTCAACCCTTTCTGGAAGGAGCCACTATAATACCTTCCATATTTGGTTTATTTGCTGTTAAATTGTATAAATTGTTTGTATATTTTAGAGATTAAGCCCTTGTCAGTTGCACTGTTTGAAACTATTTTCTCCCATTCCTCAGGTTGTATTTTTTTTTTCTTTATGGTTTCATTTGCTGTGCAAAAGCTTGTCAGTGTGATTAGGTCCCATTCATTTATTTTTGCTTTTATTGCTATTGATTTGGGAGCCTGACCTAAGAAAATATTTGCACAGGTGCTGTAAGAGAATGTTTTGCCTATGTTCTCTTTAGGAGTTTGATGGTGTCTTGTCTTATGTTTAATTCTTTACGCCATATTGAATTTATTTTTGTGCATGGTGTGAGGGTTTGCTCCAATTTCATGATTTACATACAGCTGTCCAGTTTTCCCAGCACCATTTGCTGAAGAGACTTTTTCCCATTTTATGTTCTCACTGAAGATTAGTTGACCATAGATGTCTGGAATTATTTCTAGGTTTTCTATTCTGTTCCATTGGTCTATATGTCTGTTTTTATACAAGTACCACACTGTCTTAATTACTGTAGCTTTATAACATTGTCTGAAATCTGGTAGATTTATGCCTACTGTTTTGTTTTTGTTCCTCAGGATTGCTTTGGCAATTCAGGGTCTTTTATGGTTCCATATGGAGGTACCTCGGAAAACTAAATATAGAACTACCATATGACCCAGCAATCCCACTCCTGGGCACTTATCCATACAAAAGTTTCATTGAAAAAGATACATGCACCCCTCTGTTTATAGAAACACTATTTGCAATAGCCAAGACATGGAAACAATCTAAATGTCCATTGACAGATGAATGGATTAAGAAGATGTAGTATATACACACAATGGAATATTACTCAGGATTAAAAAAAGAACAAAATAATGCCATTTGCAGCAACATCGATGGAACTAGAGACTCTCAAACTAAGTGAAGTAAGTCAGAAAGAGAAAGACAAATACCATATGATATCTCTTATCCTGGAATCTAATGTGTGGCACAAATGAACCTATTTACAGAAAAGAAACAAACTCATGGACATGGAGAACAGACTTTCCAAGGGGGAGGGAGAGGGAGTAGAATGGACTGGGAATTTGAGGATAATAGATGCAAACTATTGCATTTGGAGTAGATAAGTAATGAGATCCTGCTGTATAGCACAGGGACTATATCTAGCCACTTGTGATGGAACATGATGGAAAAAGAATGTGTGTGTGTGTGTGTGTGTGTGTGTGTGTGTGTGTTTTATGATTGGGTCATTTTGCCGCACAGCAGAAGTTGATAGAACATTGTAAATCAACTATTAATAAAAAAATTAAAAAAGAGAGAGGTCAGGATTAAGATCTTGGAATAGAAGGACTGGAGCTCAACCTCTCTCATAAAAACAATAAAATTACAACCAAATCCTAAAAAACCTTCAACCAAATGGACTGGAAACTTTAAAAAAGATATCCTACTCCAGAAGACAAAGAGGAACCCACTTCAAGAGGTAGGGCATCAATTACATGATATGAACAACCCCTTACCTGCTGGGTGGGAAGCCTACAGACTGGAAAGTAACCATATCACAGAGACTCACCTGTAAGAGTGAGAGTTCTGAGCCCCACAACAGGTCTCCATGCCTGGGGATCTGACATTGGGAGAAAGAGAACCCCGAGCATCTGGAATTGAAGGCCAGTGGGACTTGTGTGCAGGAGATCCACAGGACTTAGGAGTAGAGAGACCCCACTCTTGAAAAGCGTATACAGGCTTTCATGTGCACTGGGTCCCAAGGCAAAGCAGATATTCCATAGGAATCTGGGCCGGACCTGACTGCAGCTCTTGGAGGATCTCCTAGGAAAACAGGGGGTGAATGTGGCTTGTTATGGAGAAGGACATAGGAGGCAAATCTCTTGGGAATTAGCATGTGTTCCTCTAGAGGTGGCCATTTTGAGAAAATCTGGCCCCACCCAAAGGTGAGCTCACAGCCCCACCCATCAGTAAACCGGCTGCATAAAGACCCCTTCCCAGGCACACAGTCACTTCTAATCTCACCCAGAGACAAAGCCTCACCTACCAAAGGGATAGGAATCAGCCCCACCTACCAGCAGGCAGGCCCCAGTCCCTCCCATTAGGAAGCCTACAGCAAGACCCTGTACCAACTTCAGCAACAAGGGGAGCAGACATCAGAAGTAAGAAAGGCTACAATGATATTGTCTCCAAAAAAAAAAAAAAAAGGATACTACACCAAAAAACTATAAAAATGAAAAGGCAGAGAACTATAACTCAGATAAGGGAGCAAGAAAAAAAAAAGCAGAAAAACAGCTAAGTGATCTGGAGATTATCAGCCTCCAGGAAAAAGACTTCAGGCTGATGATGCTGAAGATGATGCAAGACATTGGAAATAAACTGGAGGCAAAGACCAATAATTTATAGCAAACACTGAGCAAAGAAATACAAGATTTAAAACTTAAGAAAGCAAAGATGCAAAATACAATAACCAAAATAAAAAATTCATTAGAAACAACAAAAAGCAGAATACAGGAAGCAGAAGAATGATTAAAGGAGGTGGAGCACAGACTAGTGGAAATCACTGATGCATAAAAGAAAAGAGAAAAAAGATTGAAAAGAAATGAAAACAGTCTAAGAGAAATCTGGTACAATGTTAAATGCACAAACATCTGTATTATAGGGGTGTCAGAAGGAGAAGAGAGAGAGAAAGAGGGACAGAAAAAATATTCAAAGAGATAATAGCTGAAAATTTCCCTACATAGGAAAGGAAGTACTCACTCAAATCCAGGAAACACAACAAATACCATATAAAATAAAGACAAGGAGGGATACCCTGAGACGCATATTAATCAAACTGACCAAAATTAAAGACAAAGAGAAAATATTGAAAGCAGCTAGGGAAAAGAAACAAATAACATACAAGGGAATGCTGATAAGGTTATTGGCAGATTTTTCAGCAGAAACCCTGTGGGCCAGAAGGGAGTGGCAAATATACTTAACGTGGTGAAAGGGAAAAATCTCCAACAGAGATTATTTTACCCAGGAAGGCTCTCATTCAGATTTGAAGGAGAAATCAAAAGCTTTACAGATAACCAAAAGCTAAGAGAATTCAGCAACACTAAACCAGCTTTACCACAAATACTAAAGGAACTTCTCTTGGCAAAAAAGAAAAAGCCACAACTAGAAACAAAAATACCAAAAATGACAAGGCTCACTAGTAAAGGCATATATACAATAAAGGTAGGAATTCATCCACGCAAAAATATACTACCAAAATCAGAAATCGTGAGAAGAGGAAGGTAAAAATGCAGGATACTGGAGATGCACTTGCAATTAAGAGACCAAGAACTTAAAACAATCTCCTATGTATATAGACTCCTATATCAAAACTTCAGGGTAACTGCAAACCAAAAATCTACAATAGATACACAAACCAATAAGAAAAATCAACTCAAATACAACACTAAAGATAGTCATCAAACTACAAGAGGAGAGAACAAGAGAAGACAGGAAGAAAAAGAGCAACAAAAACAAATCCAAAACAGTTAATAAAAGGGCAATAAGAACATACATATCAATAATTACCTTAAATGTAAATGGACTAAATGCCCTAACCAAAAGACATAGACTGGCTGAATGGATACAAAAACAAGATCCATATATATGCTGTCTTCAAGAGACTCACTTCACTTCTAGGGACACATACAAATTGAAAGTGAGAGGATGGAAGAAAATAGTCCATGGGAATCAAAAGAAAGCTGGAGTAGCAATACTCATAACAGACAAAATAGAGCTTAAAATGAGAATATTATAAGAGAAAAGGAAGGATATTACATAATGATCAAAGGATCAATCCAAGAAGAAGATATAACAATTGTAAATACATATGCACCCAACATAGGACAACCTCAATATATAAGGCAACCGCTAACAGCCTTAAAAGGACAAATTGACAATAACACAATAATAGTGCGGGACTTTAACACCCACTTACAGCAATGGACAGATCATCCAGACAGAAATTCAATAAGGAAACACAGGCCCTGAATGACCAGACGGGCTTAATAGATATTTATAGGACATTCCATATAAAAGCAGCAGAATACACATTCTTCTCAAGTGCATCTCTAAGTACATTTCTAAGATTGATCACATTTTGGGCCACAAATCAAACCTTGGTAAATTTAAGAAAATTGAAATCATATCAAGCATCTTTTCCAACCACAAGGAAATCAACAACAAGAAAAAAAACTGCAAAAAACACAAACACGTGGAGACTAAACAACATGATACTAAACAACCAATGGATCACTGAAGAAATCACAGAGGAAATTAAAAAATACCTAGAAGCAAATGACAACAAAGATAAAATACTCCAAAACCTACGGGATGCAGCAAAAGCAGTTCTAAGACGGTAGTTTATAGCAATACAAGCCTACCCCAGGAAATAAGAAAAAGCTCAAATAAACAACCTAACTTTCCATCTAAAGCAGCTAGAGAGAGAACAGACAAGACCTAAAGTTAGCAGAAGGAAAGAAATCATAAAGATCAGAGCAGAAATTAATGAACTAGAAACAAAGAAAACCATAGATAATATCAATGGAACTAAAAGCTGGTTCTTTGAAAAGATCAACAAAATTGATAAACCGTTAGCCAGACTTATCAAGAAAAAAGGAGAGAGGACTGAAATGAATAAAATTAGAAATGAAAAAGGAGAAGTTACAACGGACATCACAGAAACACAAAGGAACATAAGAGATTACTGCATGCAACTGTATGCCAATAAAATGGAAAACCTAGAAGAAATGGACAAATTCTTAGAAAAGTGCAATCTTCCAAGACTAAACCAAGATGAAATAGAAAAGATGAACAGACCAATCACAAGTACTGAAATTGAAACTGTGATTAAAAAACTTCCTACAAACAAAAGTCCAGGACCAGATGGCTTCACAGGTAAATTCTAGCAAATATTTAGAGAAGAAATAGCACATATCCTTCTAAAACTATTCCAAAAAATTGCAGAGGAAGGAACCCTCCCAAACTCCCTCTATGAGGCCACTAGCACCCTGACACCAAAACCAGACAAAGATACCACAAAAAAAGAAAACTACAGGCCAATTTCACTGATGAACATAGACGCAAAAATCCTCAACAAAATACTAGCAAACTGAATCCAACAGTACATTAGAAGGATTGTACATCATGATCAAGTGGAATTTATCCCAGGGATGCAAGGATTCTTGAATATTTGCAAATCAATGTGATACATCACATTAACAAAGTGAAAAATAAAAACCATATGATCCTCTCAATAGATGCAGAAAGTCTTTGACAAAAGCCAACACCCATTTCTGATTAAAAAAAAAAACCCTTCAGAAAGTGGACATGGAACCTACCTTGACATAATAAAAGCCATATATGACAAACCCAGAGCTAACATCATTCTCAGTGGTGAAAAGCTGAAAGAATTCCTGCTGAGATCAGGAAAAAGACAAGGATGTCCACTCTTATGCCTACTATTCAACAAAATTTTATAAGTCCTAGCCACAGCAATCAGAGGAGAAAAAGAAATAAAAGGAATCCAAATTGGAAAGAAAGAAGCAAAACTATCACTATTTGGAGATGACATTATACTATACCTAGAAAATCCTAAAGACACTATCAGAAAACTGTTAGAGCTCATCAATGAATTGGAAAAGTCACAGGATACAAAATTAATATACAGAAATTGAGTGCATTTCTATACACTAACAAGGAAAGATCAGAAAGAGAAACTAGGGAAACGATTCCATTTACCACTACATCAAAAAGAATAAAATACTTAGGAATAAACCTACCTAAAGAAACAAGACTTGGAGTTCCCATCATGGTACAGTGGTTAATGAATCTGACTAGGAACCATGAGGTTGAGGGTTTGACCCCTGGCCTTGCTCAGTGGGTTAAGGATCCGGCATTGCTGTGAGCTGTGGTGTAGGTCACAGTGAGGTTTGGAACCCGTGTTGCTGTGGCTCTGGTGTAGACCAGTGGCTACAGCTTCAATCAGACCCCTAGCCTGGGAACCTCCACATGCTGCAAGAGCGGCCCTAGAAAAGGCAAAAAGACAAAAAAAGAAAAAAGAAACAAAAGACTTGTACTCTGAAAACTATAGGATGCTGATGAAAGAAATCAAATATGACACAAACAAATGGAAAGACATGCAATGCTCTTGGATTGAAAAAAATCAATATTATCAAAATTATACTACCCCAGGCAATCTACAGATTCAATGCAATCCCTATCAAATTACCAAGGACATTTTTCACAGAACTCGAACGAAACATTTTAAAATTTGTTTGGAGGCACAAAAGACCCAGAATAGCCAAAGACATCCTGAGAAAGAAAAATAGACCTGGAGGAATCAGGCTCCCTGGCTTCAGACTATACTACAAACCACAGTCATCAAAACTGTATGGTATTGGCATAGATCAGTGGAACAGGATAGAAAGCCCAGAATTAAACACATGCACCTCAGTCAACTCATCTATGACAAAGGAGGCAAGAATATACAATGTAGAAAAGACAGTCCCTTCAATAAGGGGTGCTGGGAGAACAGGACAGCCACATGTAAAAGAATGAAATGAGAACACTCCCTAACACCATACAAAAAAGTAAACTCAAAGTGGATTAAATACCTAAATATAAGACCAGATAGTATAAAACTCTTAGAGGAAAACATTGGCCAAACACTCTCTGACATAAACCATAGAAACATCTTCTCAGATCCACCTCCTAGAGTAATGACAATAAAAACAAAAAGAAACCTATGGGACCTAATTAAACTTAAAAGTTTCTGCACAGCAAAGGAAACCCTAAACAAAACAGAATGGGAGAAAATATTTGCAAATGAAACAACTGACAAGGGATTAATCTCCAAAATTTATAAACACCTCCTGTGGCTCAATACCAAAAAACAAACAACCCCATCAAAAAATGGGCAGAAGATCTAAACAGACAATTCTCCAAAGAAGACATACAGAGGGCCAAAAAAAAAAACATGAAAAGATGTTCAACATCACTCATTATTAGAGCAATGCAAATCTAAACCACTATGAGGTACCACCTAACACCAGCCAGAATGGCCATCATCAAAAAGTCTACAAAGAATAAATGCTGGAGAGGGTGTGGAGAAAAAGGAACCCTATTGCACTGTTGGTGGGATTGTCAATTGGTGCAACCACTGTGGAAAACAGTATGGAGATTCCTCAGAAAACCAAAAATGGAACTACCATTTGACCCATCAATCCCACTCCTGGGCATCTATCCAGAGAAAACCATGACTTGAAAAGATTCATGTACTCCAGTGTTCATTGTAGCACTATATGCAATAGCCAAGACATGGAAACAACCTAAATGCCCATTGACAGAAGATTGGATAAAGAAGATATGGTACATACATACAATGGAATATTACTCGGCCATTAAAAAGAAAGAAAGAACAGCATTTGCAGCAACACTGATGGACATAGAAATTACCGTGCTAAGTGAAGTCAGTCAGACAGTGAGACACCAACATCATATGCTATCACTTACATGTGTAATCTAACAAACAGACACAATGAACTTCTTTGCAGAGCAGATACGGACTCACAGACTTTGAAAAACTTACAGTTTCCAAATGAGACAGGTAGTGGGGGATGGGCTGGGGGTTTGGGTTGGAAAAGCTATAAAACTGGGTTGTGATGATTGTTGTACAACCATACCGTAATAAAATTCATTGAGTAATTTAAAGAAGTGAAAAAAAAAGAAATTAATTCTACCCAGAGATACAAAACATGAAGTATCATTAATTGAAAACTTCACATCATATTTTGTTTAAAATGTAATACGTTTTAAAACCTGTTATTAATTGTTAAAAGAAATAACAACTATTGTCTAAAAAATTTTTTTAAAGAAAGAAAAATAGAGTCCTTGACATTAAATAACATTGTACAGAATTAGCTTCCTATCCAACTGAAGGCTTAGTCATTTTTGACATGGTTAAATACGGCCCATTATTTTTGATTGGGATACGCTGTGTTAAATTTATTCTTGGAGAATATAATACTCTTTTTTTTTACTTCCCTTTGTGTATACCAAGGTCACTTCAAATTTATTCCTACTAAAGGTGTGAATTTAGCAATGGAACTTTATGTGGCTTTATTATAAGTGACATTTGAACATAAAATATATAGAAGGATATCTCTTATAAGCAAATCAAACAAAAATATTCTTTCAAAAATAAAAAATATCAGAACTCACAATTTTAAAATAAATAATTCATAGGGATGTAATATAGAGCATGGTGACTATAGTAAAAAATACTGTAGTGCATATTTGAAACTTTCCAGGAGGGTAAATTTTAAGTTCTCATCACAAGGAGAAAGAAAAAGTTTGTTGTAAGTTTGTATGGTAAATGATGGTAACTATACTTATTATGGTAACCATTTTGCAGTACATACAAATGTCAAATATTTACCTCATATTCCTGAAACTAACTTCATTATATATCAATTATATCTCAATTTTTAAAAAGAAAATTAAAAAAACAAATGAAAACAAAAATAAATAATGCTAATAATGCCAGAAATGAGCATGGAGCTTATATTTGCTAGAGTTCAAATTTGGCCATAAAGATAACAATATGGTCTATTTAGGGCAGTCCATTTCACAATAAATTATATATTTTATGTCATGCATGATAACTAAGAGAAATTAGTGCTATTACTCAGAACTTGTCAGGCAAGATCCCCTTTTTCCAATGTAAGCATTCACTTTAAAATTTTAATCATTCTCTTCTCACCACTTAATATTTATTGAGCCCCCCACTCACCCCAGGGAACATGGCAATGTACCAATTTGGTTTGTATTTGCTGGAAATGGCAATTAAAATACTTAGAGAAATTTTACTTTAAAGAAAATTGTTAACCCACTACTAATAAGTAAAAGGTGCTCTCTTTATATCCCCAAGGTAAAGAAATCAATAGAACCTCAAGTGTAATCACCTAAGAAGTATAGAATTCACTTTCATGGTAATTATTTGCTTACAGGGTAAGAATAGGAGCAAGAAAGTAGCTAAATGGCAGCTTAGCTGTGGGAAACCTCTCTTTCTCTCTCTCTCTCTCTATGATCTTAGTTGTGGGTATGGAGTGAGAGAAAGCATGTGTTCTAGGAAACATCATTTATGGGTAAGGGGTTATGATATAGGCATGAGAAATAGACTTCAAGTGAAGGGAGTCCCAACTGGGATGTTGAAAATATGTACACGTGGATGATTTTACATAGAAATAAATCCCATCCACCATTCCTCAGAATCTGTACAGGGTGAGATTTCATGTCCCTTCCCTCCTTGATATGAGAAGTGGTCATGTGAACTGCACAGCCAGTGAAACAGAGGGCACATATCACTTCTAGGTGGCAACTCGAACCAAGGCATAATTTGTCATAATGCCTCCCTCTCTCCACTGTGATCATAGATTCACATTTTGAGATAAAGCTTCCATCTACCTGGGTTCCTGACGGACTATAATAAACAAAGCTTCATTTGTAATTTGTTTTGGAAATGCCACATGCACAGGAAGTACATTTGAATTGTTTCAAGCCACTGAAATTTTAGTCCTTATTGTAACATAACCCCAATTTATCCTGAGAGCCACCCTTGTGAAAAAAGTTTCCAGTAACAAAACATAAAATGTTTCTTGTTCTCCAAACAATTTCATTTGCAAAGGACCGAATAGAAGACTAGGGATTAATAGAGACTGAATTAATTCTTCAAAACCTACAGAAATGGTACTGCTTGAAATTTGCCCCATTAGACACAGAAGACTTGCTGAACATTCCCTATTCTATGAGGTAAAATTCCCTTCTTTATTCATTTAATTTTTCCCCTTTTTCATATTTGTGCACTCCACAAATATTTGTTACCCAATCTGAAGAACGTCACCTCAAGATGATCTTTGAAGATGACATAAACATTATATTTGAGGACTTTCTCACCTAAGGAGGGGGATAAAAGATTTCCAAATGCTAATGTATAAAATAAGAAGTGAAATTGCCTCTCATAATTCAATACTTTGGAAATAACTATTTAATTTGCTGTACAGCTTTCAAGATTTTGATGCCCCCAAAATTCTTTTCTTTTCCATAAAGGGACATGTGCTCTTTGTGATTTTTCTGGAACCTGAATTATTCCCATTTATGAAGCATTTTTCCATATAAATACACATAGACAAACTTCATTACTTCTGTGTTAACTCTTTTTTGTTGAAGTATAATTTACAATGTCTTGTTAAAAGTGGATAGCACAGTGACTCTGTTATGCATATGTGTGTGTGTTTATATAAACATTCTTTTTCAGATTCTTTTCCATTATAGGTTATTACAAGGTATAGAATAAAGTTCCCTGGAGTTCCTGTCTTGGCGCAGCAGAAATGAATCTGACTAGGAACCATGAAGTTGTGGGTTCAATCCCTGGTCTCGCTCAGTGGGTTAAGGATCTGGCATTGCCATGAGCTGTGGTGTAGGTCACAGATGCAGCTCAGATCTGGCATTTCTGTGGCTCTGGCATAGGCTGGCAGCAACAGCTTCAATTAGACCCCTAGTTTAGGAACTTCCATATGCCGAGGATGCAGCCCTAAAAAGACAAAAGACAAAAAAAAAGAATAAAGTTCTCTGAGTATGCCCTTGTTGATTATCTCTTTCATATATAGTAGAGTGTACATGTTAACCCCAAACTCCTAATTTATCTCTCCCCCCATGTCTTTCCCCTTTGATAATCACAAGTTTGTTTTCTATGTCTGTGAATATATTTCTTTTTTTAATAAGTGCATTTGTATCTTTTTTAGATTCCATGATACCATGATATTTGTCTTTATCTGACTTACTTCACTTAGTATGATCATATCTAGGTCAATCCCTATTGCTGCAAATGACATTATTTCATTCTTTTTTTATAGCTGAGTAATCTTCCCTTGTATATACACACAGAGAGAACATTTCCTTTATCCATCTATTGATGGACATGTAAGTTGTTTTCATGTCTTGACTATTGTAAATAGTGCTGTTATGAACATTGGGGTGCATATATCTTTTTGAATTAGAGTTTTTGTCTTTTCCAGGTATATGTCCAGGAGTGGGATTGCTAGATCATATGGTAACTCTATTTTTAGTTTTTAAGGAACATCCATACTGTTATCCACAGTGACTGCACCAATTTACATTCCCATCAACAGTGTAGAAAGTAACCTCATTATTTTTAATAGTTATTTTGCATTACATCTGGAAATATCTCAGTTTATATAACCAAGCCCCCTATTGTATGTTTTAATGTAATTATAAAATGAATAGAATCTTATTATTTATAAAATACATTTAACTACAAAAATGACATTTATCCAAATGAAGGAAAAGATATTAAAGGGAAAGAAAAGACGCCAGCTCAGCTACATAATAATTCAAAGTTGCTTAAAGGAAAAAAAAAAGTGACTTATGTTATGAATGTATAGATTAGTTTGTTTCTTATTTAACTGAAATGTCCATGGATCTCACTCTAAACATATGAGCTCTGCTTCTTCCTCATGCTTTGTTTTGTCCTTCTTAATATTCAGGTGCTGCCATAGTTTTAGTGCACATTTTTCCAGACTCACCTCCAGAAAAAAAGAGTTTATATTACCATAAGCTCACAAACAAGTCCCAAGATTGACTCTGATTGGACTGGCTTGCAACATGACATCCCTGACCCATTACTGTGGCTGGTGGGATTGGATGGGCTGTTTGACTAGGCTTGGGTCAGTCTTATGTATGCTTCACCTCTGGAATTACAGTGATGAAGAGTCCACTCCAAGATGTGTAACTTGAGTGAAGGGGAAGGATATAATTTTACAAAAAGAAGGAAGAATAAATGTTCTTGGCCAAAAAGTAATGTCCACTCTAGCCCCTGTCTCCCTCTATGGACCCCTACTAGTCCTGCCCTCATATTATCACTCTTTCAATCACTCATGTATTCTTTTATAAATTTTCTATGAATATAGAAGACATATACAAATAGGATCACACGATAGGTTTCTCTGCTAGTCTGTACTTCATTAATAATCCATACTAGACCCTCCATATGACCCCACAGCAATGAACCTACTGCCTGCTTTTCAATGACTACCAAATAATCACTTATAAGTACATACTATAATTCATTTAACTAATCTTCTATTGATGGACAATTCATTTTTTTATAGTGTTGTCATTACAGATAGTGTCCATTGTGTATACCTGTACATAAATTCAATGCATTTAAGTTTATCTCTAGATTAAAGTCATAGACATAGGCTGGTGGAGCAAGATGGCAAAGGAGTAAGAGGTCACGCTCACCTTCTCCCACAAACACATAAAAAAAAACCACATCTACATGTAAAACAACTCACACAGAACATCAACTGAATGCTGAGAGAAGAACTTAAGCCTCGAAAAAGAACAAAAAACTCTTGACATGACTGGGTAGAACAAAAGAAAAAAGAGATAGAGAAAAGGAATCAGGAAGGGACTAGCATTCCTGAGAGGGAGCAGTGAAGGAGAAAAGGAACCTCACCTCCTGGGAAGTCACCTGACTGATGGAAATATCAGCTGAGTCAGCAGGACCTCGAGGTCTCTGAGAAAACTGCAGCAGCTGGACTGAGAACAGTAGAGCAGAGTGAGAGCCATGCAGTTCATGTGGGACAGGACACCACAGCCTGAGGCACTCGGGTGGGGGCTGGTGCTGAGACTTAGGCTCTGAAGGATCCTGCAACTAGGAGCAGCCTATACAGCACCTCCTATGTGGGCTAACATGCATGGTCTGCAGTTGGTGGGGGCAAACCTCCACAGTTATCATTGACTCTAGAGATGGTCAGGGCCTGCTTCCACTAGGGGTCCCTGAACAGGCACCACCTGCATTTCCAATCACCTCAGAGGAGGGCATTGCAATCAAACACAAGCTGTTGTTGCTCTCACTCCCCTGGGAACTCACGTACCCTGCTGCTGCTTCTGCCAAATGTTCTGGTGACCTTGAAGATCTGCCTAGAGTTCATTATGACTTCCCAGGGCCCTGCAAGTAGGAGCAGCCTGTGCTACCTTCCTGCAGGTCCTTGCTGCTGCTGAGAGCCCAATGACCAGGCACTGACTGCTGGCCCTGCCCATTGCCTCCTTCTCCCTGAAAACACACTGAGCATCCTAGGAATAACAGCCTGCTCACACTGAAGAAAGAGACAGCAAA
Organism: Phacochoerus africanus; assembly: GCF_016906955.1. NCBI lineage: Eukaryota > Metazoa > Chordata > Mammalia > Artiodactyla > Suidae > Phacochoerus > Phacochoerus africanus. The sequence continues at coordinate 85,959,319 of NC_062544.1, read as the reverse complement.
TATTCAAACTTTCACCCCAAAAATAAATAATAATGCCCCCCAAAATACAAATGGGTATTCTTGTTTAGAAGTAGCCTTACAAGACTACAGTTTTGCTTCCCCAAACTCACAGATAAAGAAAACAAAAGCAAGATGAAGAAGCTCAGAAACCATTCCCAGTTAAAGGAACAGGAGACTTCACCTAAAGCAGTCAACAATGAAACAGATCTCTGCAGCCTGATAGACATTGAGTTCAAAAGTGAGACAGTGAAAATACTGAAGAAATTAAGAGAGGCTATGAAAAGTAATACAGATACCTTTAGAAAGGAACTAGAAAATATAAGGAGGAGTCAAAAAAAAAACTAGAAAATTCATTTGCAGAGATGCAAACTGAGCTAAAGGCAATAAAGACCAGAATGAATAATGCAGAGGAACGAATTAGTGACATAATGGAATAATAGAATAATGGAAATCACCCAGTCAGGACAGCAGACAGAAAATCAAATGAAAAAACATGAAAGCAATATAAGACACCTATGGGATAATATAAAGTGAGCCAATCTATGCATAATAGGAATTCCAGAAGGAAAAGGAAAAGAAAAGGGGATTGAAGATATATTTGAAGAAATTATGGCTGAAAACTTTCCAAATCTAAAGGATACTGATATCAAGATACAGGAAGCACAGAGGGCCCCAAACGAATTGAACCCAAACAGACCCACACGAAGACATATTGTAATAAAAATGGCAAAACTCAAAGATAAAGAGAGGATTCTAAAGGCAGCAAGAGAAAAGCAAAGTGTTAATTATAAGGGAACCCTCATAAGGTTATCAGCTGATTTCTCTACAGAAACACTACAGGCCAGAAGGGAGTGGCGAGATATATTTAAAGTGCTGAAAGGAAAAAATTGCAACCTAGAATACTCTATCCAGCAAGAATATCATTTAAAATAGAAGGGGAAATAAAGAGTTTCCCCAACAAACAAAAGCTAAAAGAGTACAGCAATACTAAACCCATTCTAAAAGAAATACTAAAAGGGCTTCTCTAAATTAAATAAGAAAGAAAGAAAAAGAAAAAAAGAAGAATTAGGATGGAAGAAACTACAATTGGAAGGCAATCACTCAAATAAGCCAGTATATAAATCTAAACATGAAGATGTTGGAGAAAAAAAAAGACATCAAAATCATACAATGTGGGGAAGGAAAGTAAGCAAATACAGATTCTTTTTTTTTATTTTAGTGATGTGTTTGAGCCTATATGATTATCAGGCTAAAGCAAGCAGATATAGGAAGAGGTTCACGTACTTAAAAAACAGGGCAACCACAAATCAAAACCAAACATTACATTCACAAAAACTGTAAAGAAAAGTACTCAAGCATAAAATGAGTGGAAACCATCCAACCAAAAAAAGAAAGGAAGAAAAGAGAAACATAGAATCAACTGGAAAACAAGGTTTAAAATGGCAATAAATTCATATCTATCAATAATTGCCTTAAATGTCAATGGACTGAATGTTCCAATAAAAAGACACAGAGTGGCATATTGGATAAAAAAGCAAAAACCTTCAATCTGCTGCCTACAAGAGACTCACCTTAGGGCAAAGGACACATAGATTGAAAGTGAGGGGATGGGAAAAGATACTTCAAGCCAATTAACAAGATGGGAAAGCAGGAGTTGCAATACTCATATCAGACAAAATAGGCTTTAAAACAAAGGCCATAAAGAAAGACAAAGAAGGACACTATTTAATGGTTAAAGGATTGATACAAGAAGAGGATATTACAATTGTCAATATATATGCCTTTAATGTAGGAGCACCCAGATACCTACAATAAATATTAACTGACATAAAATGAGAAATTGATGGGAATACAATCATAGTAGGAGAATTTAACACCCCACTGACATCAATGGACAGATCCTCTAGACAGAAAATCCATAAAGCAACAGAAATTCTAAAGGAAACAATGTATAAGTTAGACTTAATCAACATTTTCAGGACATTACATCCAAAAAAATCAGAATACACATTGTTCTCAAATGTACATGGAACATTCTCAAGAATTTATCACATCCTGGGGCACAAAGCTAACCTCAACAAATTTAAGAGTGTAGAATTTATTTCAAGTATCTTCTCTAACCGCAATGGCGTGAACCTAGAAATCAACCACAGGAAAAGAAATGAGAAAAATCTTACTACATGGAGAATAAACAATATGCTACTAAAAAACCAATGGGTCAATAAGAAAATCAAAAAGGAAATTAAAAAATACCTCAAGACAAATGATAATGAAGATAAAACCACTCAGAATCGATGGGATGCCACAAAAGCATAGCTCAGAGGGAAATTCACAGCAATACAGGCCTTCCTCAAAAAAGAAGAAAAATCTCAAATCAACAACTTAACCCACCACCTAAGTGGATTAGAAAAACAACAACAAACAAAACCTAATGTCAGCAGAAGGAAGGAAATCATAAAGATAAAAGAGGAAATCAATAAAATAGGGATTAAAAAACAATAGAAAAAAATCAATAAAACCAAGAGCTGGTTCTTTGAAAAGGTAAACAAAATTGACAAACCTCTGGCTAGACTGACCAAGAAGAGGAGATTTAAAAAAAACCAAATAAAATAAGAAATGAAAAGGGAGAAGTTAGAACTGATACTACAGAAATACAAAAAAAAAAAAAAAAGGGAGAATACTATGAGCAACTGTTCACTAACAAATTTGACAACCTAGAAGAAAAGGACAACTTTCTAGAGACTTACAGCCTGCCAAAACTGAATCAAGAAGAAATAGATCAACTGAACACACCAATCACTAGAAATGAAATTGAATATGTCATAAAAACACTCCCTACAAATAAAAGCCCAGGACCAGATGGCTTCACAGGTAAATTCTACCAAACATTGAAAGAGGAACTTATACCCATCCTCCTTAAACTTTTTCAAAAGGTTGAAGAAGAAAGAACACTCCCAAAGACATTCTATGACGCCACCATCACTCTAATTCCAAAACCAGACAAAGATAGCACCAAAACAGAAAACTATAGGCCAATATCTTTGATGAATATAGACGCAAAAATTTTAAACAAACTCTTAGCCAACCAAATCCAACACCATATAAAAAAGATCATACACCAAGACCAGGTGAGATTCATCCCAGGTGCACAAGGATGGTTCAATATACACAAATAAATCAATGTCATATACCACATTAACAAAAGAAAAGTCAAAAACCACATGATCATCTCAATAGATGCAGAAAAAAGCATTTGACAAAGTGCAACATCCATTCATGATAAAAACTTTTACCTAAGTGGGTATAGAGGGAACATACCTTAACATAATCATGCCCATTTATGAAAAACCCACAGCAAATATAATACTCAATGGAGAAAAGCTGAAAGCCTTCCCACTCAAATCTAGATCAAGACAAGGATGCCCACTCTCACCACTTTTATTCAATGTAGTACTGGAAGTCCTAGCCTCAGCAATCAGACAAACAAAAGAAATAAAAGGCATCCAAATAGGAAGAGAAGAGTCAAAACTGTCACTGTATGCAGATGACATGATACTATATATAGAAAACCCTAAGGACTCAACCAAAAACTACTTGAACTGATCAACAAATTCAGCAAAGTAGCAGGATATGATTAACACTCAGAAAACAGTAGCATTTCTGTATACTAACAATGAAATATTAGAAAAGGAACACAAAAATACAATACCTTTTAAAATTGCACCCCAAAAAATCAAATACCTGGGCATACACCTGACCAAGGAGGTAAAGGACTTATATGCCAAGAACTATAATACATTAATCAAGGAAATTAAAGAAGATGTAAAGAAATGGAAAGATATATTCCATTGTTCTGGATTGGAAAAAATAGTATTGTAAAAATGGCCACACTACCCAAAGTCATCTATAGATTCAATGCAATCCCTATCAAAATACCCATGACATTTTTCACAAAACTAGAACAAACAATCCAAAAATGCATATGGAACCACAAAAGACCCAGAATTGCCAAAGCAATTCTCAGGAATAAAAACCAAGCAGGAGGCATAACTCTCCCAGACTTCAAGCAATATTACAAAGCCATAGTCATCAAGACAGTGTGGTACTGCTCCCAAAACAGACAGACAGGCCAATGGAACAGAATAGAGAACCCAGAAAGAAACCCAGACACCTATGATCAATTAATCTTTGACAAAGGGGGCAAAAACATAAAATGGGAAAAAGACAGTCTCTTCAGCAAGTTTTGCTGGGAAACCTGAACAGCTTCATGCAAATCAATGAAACTAAAAACATACCCTTATGCCATGCATGAAAATAAACTCAATATGGCTGAAAGACTTAAATGTAAGACAAGACACCATCAGACTCCTGGAAGAGAACCTAGGCAAACATTCTCTGACATCAATCTTACAAATGTTTTCTCAGGTTAGTCTCCCAAAGCAACAGCAATAAGAGCAAAAATAAACTAATGGGACCTAATCAAACTGACAAGTTTTTGCACAGCAAAGGAAAACAAAAAGACAACTTACAGAATGGGAGAAAATAGTTTCAAATGATACAACTGACAAGGGCTTAATCTCTAAAACATACAAGCAACTTATACAACTCAACAGCAAAAAAGCCAACAATCCAATTGAAAAGTGGGTAAAAGACCTGAATAGACATTTCTCCAAGGAAGATATACAGATGGCCAACAAGCACATGAAAAAAGGCTCAACATCTCTGATTATTAGAGAAATGCAAATCAAAACTACTATGAGGTACCACCTCACACCAGTCAGAATGGCCATCATTAATAAGTCCACAAATAACAAATGCTGAAGGGGGTGTGGAGAAAAGGGAACCCTCCTGCACTGTTGGTAGGAATGTAACCTGGTACAACCACTATGGAGAATAGTATGGAGGTACTTTAGGAAAATATACATAAAACTACCATATGACCCAGCAATCCCTTCTTGGGTATATATCCAGACAAAACTTTCCTTAAAAAAAAACACATGCAACCACATGTTCATTGCAGCACTATTCACGATAGCCAAGACATGGAAACAACCCAAATGTCCATTGACAGATGATTAGATTAGGAAGATGTGGTATATATACACAATGGAATAGTATATAAAAGTGTATAAAATATAGTTTATAAAAGCCACTACTCAGCCATAAAAAAGAACAAAATAATGACATTTGCAGCTACATGGATGGAACTAGAGACTCTCATACTGAGTGAAGTAATTCAGAAAGAGAAAGAAAAATACCATATGATATCACATATCTAGAATCTAATATACAGCACAAATGAACCTTTCCACAGAAAAGAAAATCATGGACTTGGAGAATAGATTTGTGGTTGTGAAGGGGAAGGGGGAGGGAATGGGATGGATTAGGAGTTTGGGGTTAATAGATGCAAACTATTGCCTTTGGAATGGATTAACAATGAAATCCTTCTTTGTAGCACTGGGATCTATGTCTAGTCACTTGTGATAGAGCATGATAATGTGAGAAGAATGTATATATGTATGTGTAACTGGGTCACCATGCTGTACAGTAGGAAAAAAATTGTATTGGGGAAATAACAATAAAAATACATAAATAAATAAAAATAAAGTCAGAGACATAAAATTATTAGGTCAAAGAGGATGTGCATTTAAAATGTTAAGAGAAGCAACACCTGAGTATTTATGCTGTGAGCCACATGAGAACACTGTAAACCAACTATAATGGAAAAAAATAAAAATCATTATAAAATAAAGAAATATAGAGATTTCACCAATGGAAGAAAAATTTTAAATAAAATAATAGAGATGTCAAAAATATAAATAAAACTAGAGGTTAAATCCCTTTGTATTCCTATCCATAGTGTATTAGGATGCCTGATTCTTATGATACCTCTGCACTTCTGCTCAAGCAATGACTAAAATGCAGAACTTTTATTTTATTTTGTATGTCATACATTTATGGGCCACACAAATGCCATTATCTCTGAATTGCCTTTTTTCCATGCTCATTTTTCTTCTAGGTGCTGAATTTCTCTTATTGAGTTCTTAGTATATTAAGAAAATTAGGACCCGAACTGCTATGTTAACACATTTTTTAGAGTCTTGGCCCTTTATTTTGTTACGGTACATCTGTCCTATCAATTTTTTTTAACATTTTATGCATTTAAATTTGTAAATATCTTTCCCTTTCAGTTTCTGGGTTTTCCATGTTACTTAGAAATCACTTTAAATGTATACCAAACTCAGTAATGTTTTCTTCTATTCCTTTAATGCCACTTCTTTGTTTATGTCTTTGATTCTCCTGAAATTATTGTAGTCATAGAATGTGATAGTCCTTAGTCACTTGTTTTTCTCTTCTTCCCAATACATGGTGGAAAATATGTGAACACTTCATAGTGGGTTGGACTATGAAACTAGTGCTGGGTAATTATTTGTAAGTGGAAGTGGCACAAGTTACTACAGGGCAGACTATTTAATTGTCGAGGCAAAGCCTCACATTTCCCTCTGATTCACAATTGGTTGAGTTTGATATGATGACTATTCTATCAGGTTGGGTCCTTGAGTGAAAACAGTCCACAGAGGTCCCCTGACAACATGAGTGAAAAATAAACTTTTGTGGCATTGAGCCACTACTAGTAGGCTGCAGTATAACCAACCCTATTTCAACTGACACAAGAGATTGAGTATTATTTTTACACTTTTGTTTAATAGATACTCATTTGTCCAGAATGTTCCATCTTGTCTCTTGGTTTCACAGCAGATGGTGTCAGTGCCTCTCCCATATATTAGCATTTGTTTGCACTTGCTCCAACTCCCAGCTCCCAGCTCCCAGCCCCAGCAGGTTTTGTTGAGGGGTCCTCTCACTGATGGAACTCACTTTGCCACCTGTTCAACAAATTGTAAGTTTCTGGAATTCATGCCTCCAGGAGCAATTCTCAAGCAGTACTGAGGAATGTTGGAGTATAAAAACTGTAGTTCCCTTACCCCTTGGGTGAGCTAACTCTAAAGTGGAATAACTTACATGGACTTCTGAAGCTTCCCCAGTGGGATTTTACTTCAGGACATTGTTCCATGTTTATCTGATTGCAACCTTGATGACCCCATTCTCATAACACCCCAGGATGTTCATATGCCAAAGGAGACATAAATGGAGGGAACATGACATCAGCCATTACAGCTTAATGTGAATTAAGACCTGGAAGCTTTCAAGTCTCAGAAGATAGAATTGATTTCCCAAAGTGTAATAAGTTAATTATTCCATGTTTATTCACATTGTGTTTACATTTAACTTTTCTGTCATTATATCTACCTGAATTCCTATTTGAAATTTTTTTCTGACAAGGTTCTCTCCATTTTAAACTGAATGGTTGGATTTTAATGAAAGGTTAATTTATATAAATTAAGAACAACCATGCCTCTATGGTAAACAGTATGTATGGAGATTCCTTATAAAAAACTAAAAATAGAATTACTATATGATCCAGTAATTCTACTCTGTGCATATATCCAGAAAAGACGAAAACTCTAATTTAAAAAGATACTTGCACCCTGATGTTCATAGTAGCACAATTTACAATAGCCAAGACATGGAAGCAACTTAAATGTCCACTGACAGATGAATGGATCAAGAAGATATGGCGTATATGTATGCAGTAGAAAACTACTCAGCCATTAAAAAGAATGAAATAATGCCATTTGCACCAACATGGATGGACCTAGAGATTATCATACTAATTAAAGTCAGACAGAGGAAAGACAAATATCACATATCACATATATAGAATCTAAAATATGGTACAAATGAACTTATCTACAAAATAGAAACATGGACTCACAGACATAGAAAACAAATTTATAATTATCAAAGGGGAAAGGAATGAGGGAAAATACATTAGGACTTTGGGATTAACATATACATACTACTATATATATGAAAGAGATAATCAACAGGGACCTACTGTATAGCACAGGGAAATATATTAAGTACTTTGTAATAATTTATAATGGAAAAGAATCTGAAAAAGAATATGTGTGTGTATATAACTAAATCACTTTTTTGTACATCAGAAAAAAAATAACAACTAGTATATGTGTGACCAGAAAAGCACACGTCATTCATAAATAATATAGTAATTCTTCAGGTGATATTAATTAAATTAAATTTTAACATACTTTATTGCGATAAAGTTCAAGTGAGGAGACATTTTTGAAAGAGAGAATATGACGTTATCCAAAGGACTGAATATTTATTTACCTCAGTTAATTCAAAGCTCATCGAATATCTCCATGAGAGGACATTTTAGGAATGCAGAGTTCTGAGTTGTGAAGTTGATACCTTTCCACAATGAATTAATCAGCATTCTCAGAGTTGAAGAGGTGTTAGATGAGAAAGTTCAGGCTTTACTGACCTAATACAGCAGGAAACCAACAAACTAAAACCCATATAATCGCTCACCAGACTGCAAATCAGAAACAGAATACTATTTCAAATTATAGTTTTTAATATTTTGTCATAAGCCACGATTGCTCTGTATTACCCAAAAGGAGTTTTGAGGAACACAGAAAGAGAAACTCACTTGTGCAGTTTACATGAGATTGTAGCTGTAGGAGGAAGTTTTCCACTACTGGCAAAGCCAGGGGAAAAAAAACCACTATGTTTTGTTTTTGTGTGCGTGTGTGTGTTTTTGTTTTTTGTTTTGTTTTGTTTTGCAGAATTTGCAGAAACAATAACTTTAAATCAGCCCTCCCGATCTACCACAGACTCTAGGTAATTATCCCCAATAGGTCCCTTTAGTGAGTCAGTTTCTATTTTTTTCTTCAAAAAATAGTTTCTTTTTGACATTTTTATGCAGTCTTTCTGTTTGCTAAAATAACAGAAGTCTCCTATTCCAAAAGCATCAACAACTATCAGGGATTTTGTTTCTCCCAAGAGCAGTTTCCAAGCCTCCTGACACAGTGGCTAACATGGCAATCAGAGTTGTGGATTTCATGCAGATTCCTCTTTCTCTTTAGCATATTAATGAAACTGAAGTGGAGACTGACTCATTTAATTGCCAAGCACCTATGCCACGTACCTATGCCATGTACCTGAAATCTCTTTATGAGTTTCTTTTCTTCTTTATTCTGATCCTAAAGAATCCAATGTAAGCCTAAAGAAAAATCAAATAATGAGAATTTCTGCCTCTGGCCAGGATGGAGAAAAGGAACTGATTTACTCACCAAACTTAATCAAATATTAGACAAACATATCTGAAGTGGCAGTTTTCAAGACATTGGATCTTCAAGGGATGAAGGATACTGATCCCTGAGATATGAGAAACAAATCACATGAACCGTAGGCTGCTCCACCTTACTACCTTACAAAAGTTTCCAGGTCACATCTACAGAAGGAAAGCCCAGATGGAGTACATCCAACTCCTCGAGTTGAGAAAAGCAAAGCAGCTGTAGTTCACAGAATGGAGTACCAGATAAAGAGCTGCAGAGAGAGAGTGCTGCAGATAGCTACAGAGTGTCTGCTTTGAGTATCCAGCCGAATACAGATCAGTGCCTGCGTGTGACGAAATACCTGAGGCCAGAGAAAGAATCACCCAAAAGGATTAGAGGTACCAGTGTCCAGTGAACACTCAGGGATAAGAGTCATGCCTGTATCCATCAGGCAGCCTGGAAACCTAGATTTGTAGGGCATTGTGTATAATACTCAGAAGGATATTTCCTCAGTGGGGAACAATTAGCCTATGAGTAAACACTACATTGGTTTTTGCCTAAGAGTTATTAAAAGCAAGGCCAGAAAAGACCAAACTGTTTCCAAATAACTTAACTGTGTCCCAGAACAAAGCTGAAGAGCATTTATAGATACAGAAATATTCAACATCCCACAAGGTATAATTTACAATGTCTGGCATTCAGTCAAAAAGTTCCAGACACACAAAGAAACAGGAAAATATGATCCATAATGAGGAGATAAATCAATCAATTGAATCTGATTAAGAACCAACCACAGATGTTAGAGTTAGCAGAGAAGGATATTTAAATGGTTATTATAACAGCATTCCATATGTTCCAAAAGATAGGCAAAAACATGGAAGATATGAAAAAGATCCAAATGAAACTTCTAATGATGAAAAATACAGTGTGTGAAATAAAAAATACACTTCTTAATATTAGCAATAGATTAGACATTGTGGAAGAAAAGATTAGTGAACTTGAAGATGTATAAACAGAAAGAACACAAAATGAAATATAGTAAACCTTTAAAAATTGGACAGTCTGTGGGGTGTGGGAATATTTCAAGCAGCCTAATGTATGAATAATTGAAGTAACTATAAGGAGAGAGGAAAAGAAACAACATTCAAAGGAAATTGTGGATGAAAATTTTCCAAATTTGCTGAAAACTTTCTGCATATCTGATAACCTAAAGAAACATAAAGAAAATGATACTAAGGCACAGTGTAATCAAACAGATCAAAACCAGTGATAAAAGACCTAAGAAATAATCAGAGAAAAAGATGTTATATACAAAGTAACAAAGAAAACTTAACAGTAGATTTCTCAAGACAGATAATGCGAGAGAGAAAAAAGTAAAGCATTATCTGTAAAGTACTGAAAGGGAAAAAATATCTGTCCTTCTAGAATTCTATACCTAGTAAAAAGTTCTTTCAAAAATGAAAGAAAAATAAAGACTTTTTCAGATGTATGGAAGCTGAAAGAATCCATCAACTTATTTGAGAAAATTAGTAAAATCAATAAATTTCTACACTAGTCAGGGAAAAGGGGATAATACAAATTGTCAGTATCAGGAGAGAGGTGATATCACTACAGACTTTACAAATATCAAAATGTACTATATACCCAACTTTATATTGATAAACACTGCAACTTAAGCATAATGGAAAAATGGAAAAATTCCTTGAAAAATACAGATGACAAAAGATCACTCAAAAAAAAAGCTAGATAGCATAAATAACTCTCTGACTATTAAAAAAAGTTAAATTTGTAGTTTGAAAACTTCCTATAAAGTAATTCTGAGTTCCACATGGCTTCACTGGAATAGTCTACTAAATATTTAAGGAAGATATAATATCAATCCTACACAAATACTTCCACACAATTTAAAAGGAGAAAATACTCTCCAACTCAGTCTTTGATGACAGGATTACCCTGATAGCAAAAAGAGATGAAGTCATTATAGGAAAAAGAATTGCAGACCAATATCCCTCATGAACTGGTAAGAATGAAAAATTTCTCACCAAAATTTGAGCAAATTAAATCTGACACTATGTAAAAAGATAATACATCATGACGAAGTGCACAAAGTTATGCAAATTTGATGTAACAATAGAAAATTACTAGTGAATTTTATAATGACAAAGAAACAAATAAAAGAAATAAAGAAAATTATATGAACACCTCAGTAGATGCAGAAGAAAGCATTTGACAAATTTCAATATATATTCTGGATAAAAGCTCTTAGGAAACTAGGAATAGGAGAGATCTTTCTCAGTTTGATAAGGAGTATCTACAAAAATACAGTTAAAAAACTATAAATATAGCTTTATCTAAGGTCAGGAACACAGCAGGATGTCCACTTTCACCTTTCTCTTCAGTACTGTATTTGAATATCCTGTCAGAGCAATAAATCAAGAAAAAGAAATAAAGGCATCCAGATTGAAAAGGCAGAAGTAAAACTCTCTTTATTCAGAAACAACATAATTATGTATAACCTCCATTGAAATCTATTTAAAAAAAAAAACTACTAGAACTATTAAGTGAGTTTAGGAACTGTTTCAGGATAAAAGATCAATATATAAAATCAACTGGATTTTTATATATAGCAATAAACAATAAGAAGTTAAATTTTTTAAAAAATCCCCAAAGAAGGAACTCTTCCATACTCATTCTATAAGGTTAGCATTATCCAGATAACTAAAACGAAACAAAACACTACAAAAAAAAAATACTGGGCAATAATCTTTGTGAACATAGATGCCAAAAATCCTCAGCAAAATATTAGGAAACCATGTTCAACAATACATTAAAAGGATCATTCACCATAATCAAGTGGGATTTAACTCAGGGAAGCAAGGATGGTTCAAAATTTGCAAGTCAATAAATATGATATACCCCTAACAACTGTCAACAAAATGAAAATATAGGGAAAATAACCTCAACATAATAAAGGCCATCTATGACAAACCCACAGCTAACACCATACTCAACAGTGGAAAGTTGAAAGCATTTCCTCTAAGATCAAGAACAAGACAAGTATGCCCACTCTCACTTCTTTTACTCAACATAGCATACATAGAAAGTCCAAGCCACAGATATAAGAGGAAAAAGAAAAGACATCCATATTGGAAAGGAAGAAGTAAAACTGTCACTGTTTGTAGATAACATGATACTATGAATTAATATGTATATACTCCATCCAAAAAAGCTTAGAATTAATGAATGAATTTAGTGCAGTTGTAGAATACAAAATTAACATACAGAAAGCTATTGCATTTCTATACAATAATAATAATCAATCAGGAAGATTTTTTTTAATCACAGTTACAATTTCATCAAAAAGAATGAAATACCTAGGAATAAATTTAACCAAAGAGGTGAAAGACCTAAATTCTGGAAACTATATGATATAGATGAAAGAAATTGAAGACAACACGAATAAATGGAAAGATATACTGTGCTTATGGATTAAAAGAAGTAATATTGATACAATTTCCACACAATCCAAAACTATCTACAGATTCAATGCAATCCTTATCAAAATTCCAATGACATTATTCAAAGAACTAGAACAAATAATTCTAAAACTTGTATGGAACCACAATAGACCACGAATAGCCAAAGCAATCTTGAGAAAGAAGAACAAAGCTGGAGCTGTCACATGCCCTGATTTCAAACTATATTACAAAGCTGCAGTGATCAAAGTGGTATGGTACTGGCACAAAAACAGACACATAGATTAATGGAACAGAAACAGAGATCTCAGAAATAAATCCATACTTACATGTTCAATTAAACTGTAACAAAGGAGGCAAGAATATACAATGCAGAAAATGCAGCCTCCTCAATAAATGATGTTGGAAAACTGGCCTGCAACATGTAAAAGAAGCAAATAGGACCACTTCCTTATACTATTGTGTACAAAATAGACTCAACATGAATTAAAGATTTAAATGTAAGACCTGGACAATAAAATGCCTAGAAGAAAACACAGGCAGTATGCTCTTTGATTGTCTTAGCAATATTTTTTTTTATATATCCCCTCAGACAGGGTGAAAAAAGCAAAAATAAACAATTGAGACTATATCAAACTAAAAAGCTTTCACACAGCAAAGCAAAGCAACCAAATGATAAGGCAATCTACCAAATGGGAAAAAATATTTACAACAATATATTTGCTAAATGGTGAATATATCCAAATTATATAAATAAACCATACAACTCAATATCAAAAAAACCCCAAATAATCCCATTAAAAATGAGCAGAGGACCTAAGTAGACATTTCTCCAAAGAAGATATGCAGATGGCCAACAGACACATGAAAAGATGTTCAACATCACTAATCATGAGGGAAATGCAAATCAAAACCACACTGAGGCATCACCTCACACTATCAGAATGGGTACCATCAAAAACTCTACAAATAGCAAATGTTGGTGGGGCTGCAGAGAAAAGAAAAAATTTGCCCATATTTACCCAAAGAGAAAAAAACATTAATTCAAAAGGATATGTTCATCCTTATGTTCACTGCAGCATCATTTACAATAGACAAAATACAGTAGCAATTAGTGTCCACTAATAGATGAATGGATAAAAACATGTATCTATGAACAACACATACAACTCAACAACAACAAAAAACAAACAACCCAGGAGTTCCTGTTGTGGTGCAGTGGAAATGAATCCGAATAGTTAGTACCCATGAGGATAAAGGTTCAATTCGTGGCTTCACTCAGTGGGTTAAGGATCCCGTATTGCTGTGAGCTGCGGTGTTGGTCACAGACATGGCTCAGATCTGGCATTGCTGTGGCTGTGGCATAGGCCGGCAGCCATAGCTCCAATTTGACACCTAGCCTGGGAACTTCCATTTGCCCCAGGAGCAGCCCTAAAAGCAAACAAAGAAAAAAACAACCCAATTGAAAAAGAGCAGAAGACCTAAATAGACATTTCTTCAAAGAAGACATATGGATGGCCAGTAGGCACACAAAAAGATGCTCAACATCAGTAATTGTAAGAGAATTGCAAGTCAAAACTACAATGAGGTACCACTTCACACCAGTCAGAATGGCCATAAGTCTACTAATAGCAAATGCTAGAGAGAGTGTGGAGAAAAGGGAAATTTCCTACATTTTTGATGGGAACGTAAATTGGTACAACCACTATGGAAAACAGTATGGAGATTCCTCAGAAAACTAAAAATAGAATTACTATATGATATAGCAATCCCACTCCTGGGTATATATCTAGACAAAATTATAATTCAGGAAGATACATGCACCCTTATATTCATAGCAGCAGTATTCACAATAGCCAAGACATGGACACAACCTAAATATCCATTGACAGATGAATGGATTAAGAAGATGTGGTACATATATACAGTGGTATACTTACTACTCAGACATAAAAAATGCCATTTGCAGAAACGTGGATGGACTTAGAGATTATCATACGAAGTAATGATAAGTAAGTCAGAAAGAGAAAGACAAATACCATATGATGTAACATATATGTGGAATCTAAAATATGGTATAAATGAAATTTTCTACAAAACAGAAACAAACTCAAAGACATAGAGAACAGACTGTGGTTGCCAAGGAGGAGGGTGGGGGAGTGGGACTGACTGAGAGTTTGGGGTTAGTAGATGAAAACTATCACATTTAGAATGGGTAAACAATATGATCCTACTGTATAGCACAGGGAAAAAACTTCTTGCCATAGACCGTGATGGAAAATAATATTTTAAAAAGAATATATATATGTATGACTGAGTCACATTACTACACAGGGGAAATTGGCACAATATTGTAAACTGATTTTACTTTCCAAAAAGAAATAGGAGTTCCCATCGTGACTCAGTGGCTAATGAATCCGACCAGGAACCATGAGGTTGCGGGTTCGATTCCTGGCCTCGCTCAGTGGGTTAAGGATCTGGCGTTGCCGTGAGCTGTGGTGTAGGTCGCAGACACAGCTCAGATTCTGAGTTGCTGTGGCTGTGGTGTAGGCCAGCGACTGCAGCTCCAATTAGACCCCTAGCCTGGGAACCCCATGTGTCGAGGGTGCAGCCCTAGACAAAAAGACCAAAAAAAAAAAAAAAAACGAGGAAAAAGAATATGTATGTATACACATATAATTTATACATGTAAAAAGAATATTATAAGAGTAAAATCTTGCATTTGTGACAACCCAGATGGATCTAGAAAGTACTATGCTAAGTGAAATAAATCAGAGACAAATACTATTTGTTGTCACTTATATGTGGAATCTAGAAAACAAAATAAATGATCCAACAAAATGAAACAGAAACAGACTCAGAAACAAAGAACAAACTGGCAGTTGCTGGTGGGGGGAGGGGAGAAGGTGGTGAGTTTTGAAGGGGATTAAGAGGCAGAAACTTCCAATTATAAAATAAGTATGTAATAAGGATAAAAGTTACAGCATAAGGAACATAGTCAATTAATACTCTATTTTGTATGATGACAGTTACTAGACAGTATGATTATTTTATAATTTATTAAATGTTGAATTACTATATGTGTACCTGAAACTAAAATAATATTATATGTCAATTATCATTCAATTAAAAAAAGGAAACTTACCTTCACAGGAAGGGAGATTAAACTAACAAATGGTGGTTTAATGGCAATAATAGAAGCAAAGAGATTGTGAAATAATATCTTCAGAGATGAAGAAGACTAGGCAACATAGAACTGAATATACAACTAAACTATCTTCAAAAAGAAGGGTTACATAAAGATGTCATCAGACTAATGATTCACAAGCATTTCTATTTTCCCCAGAGTGATATTATTCTAATAACATCCCAATAATTTGTTTTAATATGTTAAAACTTAAAATTATATGGAAGATCAAAAGTCCAAAAAAGTTAAACTTGGAATTAAAGATATAAAAGGCAAAGAAATGAAACAAAGTATGGTGACAAAATATTTTAAGATATACAAATTTAAGATTTAATGAGTGAGAAAAATAATTCTAGGAAAATCAGCTACCTCTTTGGGAGAAAATTGATCTCTACTGCATATCATCTACAAAATAATTTCAAATGAATTAAGGACTGAATCATATATGGCAATATTTCAAAGGTTTTTTTAAAGAAAATATGAGTACCTTTAACATCAGGGTAGGTATGGAGTTTTCTTTTTCTTTTTTTTCTTTTTATGGCCGCACCTGCCGCATATGGAAGTTTCCCGGCCAGGAGTCAAATTGAAGATGCATCTGTGACCTAAGCCACAGCCAAGGCAACACCAGCTCTTTAATCCATTGAGCCAGTCCAGGGATCAAATATGCATCCTCATGGAGACAATGTCTCGTCCTTAACCCACTGTACCACAATGGGAACTCCTGAATTTGTCAACAAGACATAAAAATAACATACTAAAGGAAAAAGCTAAAATTCTATTGCATTAAAATTAAGAACTTCTATTTTTCTTTTCTTTCTTTTTTAGGGCCACATCCCTCAGCATATAGAGGTTCCCAGGCTAGGGGTCAAAGTGGAGCTGTTGCTGCTGGCCTACACCACAGCAACACCTGATCTGAGCCGTGTCTGCAACCTACACCACAGCTCACAGCAATGCTTGATCCTTAACCCACTGAGCAAGGACAGAGATGGAACTTGCGTCCTCATGGATACTAGTCAGATTTGTTAACCACTGAGCCACAACAGGAACTCCAGAGCTTTTATTTTTCTAAGTGTAGTATAAAGGAAGAGCCAAAACAAACAGAAATGGGATAGAAAATATTTCCCCATACATACTACTGGCAAGAGATATTTACTAACACTGACCAAAAATGTGTAATGGACTGAAGGTGTGTGTCCTCCCCAAACTCAGGGACATTTGAGGGGTAGAGTCATGAGGACAGAGTCATGAATAGGACTAGCGTCCTTATAAGAAGACACCAGAGGAGTTCCCCTTGTGGCTCAGTGGATTAAGAACCCATCTAGTATCCATGAGAATGTGGGTTTGATCCCTGGCCCCATTCAGTGGGTTAAGAATCCATTGTGGCCACAAGCTGCGATGCAGGTAGCACATGTGGCTTGGATCCAGTGTTGCTGTGGTTGTGACATAGGCCAGCAGCTGCAGCTCCTAGTCAACACCTAGCCCAGGAATGTCCATATGCTGCAGGTGTGGCCCTAAAAAAAAAAAAAAAAAAGACACCAGAAAGAGATCCCATCCCTCTCTTTGTCTCTCTCAGCCATGTGATGATTTAAGAATAATACAGCTGTCTATAACCAGGAAAAGTAACCTCATCAAAACTTGATCTATGGATCTACGGAGTTCCCGGCATGGCTCAGCAGTTAATGAATCCGACTAGCATCCATGAGGACGTGGGTTGGATCCCTGGCCTCGCTCAGTGGGTTAAGGATCTGGCATTGCCATGAGCTGTGGTGTAGGTCACAGGTGCGGCTGGAATCTCACGTTACTGTGGCTCTGGCGGAGGCCAGTGGCTACAGCTCTGATTTGACCCCTAGCCTGCGAACCTCCATATGCCGTGGGTGCGGCCCTAGAAGAGACAAAAAACAAAACAAAAACAAAAACAAAAAAAACAAAACAGGCTGGTACTTGCATGTTTCTTCATTGTTGCATCCCCGGTTTCTGGTCTCTGGTAATGATAAATGGCCTGTTTTGACTCACGCAGTTCATTCGCAGTCCCTATCCTATGTAACATTTCATTATTGCCCCAAACATGAGGTTTTCCTTTGATCTAGCTCTATGTCCACAATGTGTGTATCTAGTTCTAAAATAAGGGATATTTGGATATTTGGAAGTATGGTCTCCTTCGGAACACCAATAGCTGCATTGCAAATGATTCCATTTTGTGGTTGAGAAAAAGGAGCTCAGCTGAGGGGGGCTGGTCTGCTCACCACTCCCAGCTAGCCCGTGGCATAGCAAAGCAGGCTCAGCTGTGCTGGATACAGGGGCTCAGCTAGGCCGGGGTGAGGCCAAAACATCTTATCTTCAGTGTCTGGACAGGTGTTTCCCCGACATGTGACCCAGGCCCACACCAAGCAATTCTGTCAGTTCAGGATGGTGGCGCCAACCATGAGCGGCCATCGAGCCCTTGAAATGTGGTTAGAGTTACAAGTTTAAATGGCAGTATTTTGCAGGTGTTGGGTGCCACAAAATATATTATCAATATTAATCTCAGCTGGGTTTTTTTCTTTCTTTGTTGAAACATGACTACTTGGAAATTGGGAATTACCCTTGTGGCTTGCAGTCTCTTGCTCTCTTCACAGGTTGGTAGCTTGCCTTCCTGGGGTCTTGGATCAGCTTTTTTTTTTTTTTTTTTTTGTCTTTTTGCCATTTCTTGGGCCGCTCCCCCGGCATATGGAGTTTCCCAGGCTAGGGGTCCAATCAGAGCTGTAGCTGCCAGCCTACACCAGAGCCACAGCAATGCGGGATCCAAGCCTCGTCTGCGACCTACACCACAGCTCTCGGCCACGCCGGATCGTTAACCCACTGAGCAAGGGCAGGGATCGAACCCACAACCTCATGGTTCGTAGTCGGATTCATTAACCACTGCGCCACGACGGGGACTCCGGATCAGCTTTCTTATTTTGTGCCCCCTGACCACCCCCACCCCCAGTCTTCCTGTGCCTACCTTGTCCCCCCACCCTCTTGTTCTCAAATGGAGCCCTGACCTGCAGACAGGTTTCCTGGGCTTAGCTACAAAGGCTCTTCTCTGGCTGGACAGAACTACAGGCTAAAACCCCTGTCATATCAACTTCCTCCCCCAAGGTAGGGCTCAGCCCACCTCTCTGAGAGACTGGGCTTGCAGGGAACCCCGCAGCTGATATAGGATTCATCAAGGTTCTGGGATGTTGGTACTGAGGGACCCAGGTCCAGCCTTTGGGAGGACATGAGGCCTCAGGAAGGAGAAGGGACCTGGCCAGGGCCTGGTGGGTTTTTTGCTGGTCCCCAGGCCCCCAGGTTCCAGTGGCTGACCCCAAACCTCAAGGCCAGGGTGGGTCAGTGTAGACCAAGCGAGAGAAGAGTTTAACGGTTAACACCAAACATTCCTTGCTGCCCCCAGACATACAGACAATTGTCTGGGCCTCTGGACCTTCCACACTGTCCTGAGGCTCTCAGAGTATGCAGTCACCTGAAACACCTGGCAGGTTCCCCAGCAAACTGTAACCCATCCTCAGTGGTGGGGTCAGTGGCTGACAGTGGGAAAATGGTCAGCTTTCCCAGGAGATGGGAAATGGCTCTGAGGTAAAGCACCAGCCAGCCAGCTCCACAATGCTCTGTACATTCTGCTCTGTACATATTGCACAATCCTGCCATTTAAGGTGTGCAATTTTTTTTGGTATATTCAGGGATTGTGCAGCCATCACAACAAGAAATTCTGGAACATTTCTGTTCCCCCTGAGCAAATCTTGTACCCATAAGCGGTTACCCACTCCCATCACCCCTCCTCTTCCCCATCCTGGGAAGAACTCATCTGCTTTCTTTCTCCGGATTTGCCTCTTCAGAGGATTTCATATCAACACAACCACACAATATTGGGTCCTGTGTCTGGCTTCTTTCACTCAACAGTGTGTTTCTGGGTTCACCCATGTGATAGCCTGTCAGTGCTCCATTCTTTTTTGTGGCTGAATAAGATCCTGTTGCATGGATGGACCCCATTTGATTTATTGGTCCTTTGTTGGTGGACATTTAGGTGACTTCCTCTTTGGGAGTCTTAGGAAGAATGCTGCAGGGGACATTAGGTCCAGGTTTTTGTGTGCACGTATCTTCTTAGTTTTATGTCTATGCCTTAGAGTGGAATCCTGTCCCTTGGGTCATGTGGCAGCTTTGTGTAACTTCTCATGTGTTTCATTTTCCACAATGTGCTTTTTAAAATAAAAAGAGGCGTTCCTGCTGTGGAACAAGAGGATTGGTAGTGTCTCTGCAGCCCCAGGACAAAGGATCCATCCCTGGCCCTGCACAGTGTGTTAAAAGATCTGGCATTGCTGCAGCTGCAGTGGAGGTACAAATGCATTCAGATCTGATCCCTGGCCTGAGTACTCCATAACCCATCCATCATCAAAAAAGAAAAAAAAAAGACAAGAAAACAATAAAATATAATAAAATGACCCTCTATTTTTAAAACAACTGCAATTGAAAGAAATAATACAAAGCTACCATCGCACCCTCTACCCAGATCAACCCCCAAGTAGTGTCTGGCAGAAATATATGTACAGCATCCTGGGGAGGACACTGCCAGTGACACACTCAAGATACAAATGTTTCCATCAGTACCAATATCCCTCAAAAAAACAAAACAAAACTTGATCTGCTAGAACTTAAATCATGGACTTCCTGGCATCCAGAACAGTAAGAAATAAATGTTTACTGTTTAAGCCCCTTCCAAAAATTGCCCTTAAAGATGACATTTTAAAGTATGAAATAATTAGGGATAAATCAGAAAAGACATGAAAATCCTGTGCTATAAAACTATAAAACATGACTGAGAATAATTAAAAGTGTCAATAAATGGTGAGAGATACTGTGCTGACCAATCAGAAGACTCAGTTATGTTAAGAAATCCACTTTCCCCAAACTAATCTATATATTTTAAACAACCCCAATGAAAATTCTAGCAGGCTTTGCTGTAGAAGTTGACTAACCAATTCTAAAATTGATGTAAAAATCCAAGGGATCTAGAGTAGCCAAAGGAATATGGAAAAGGGTAAGTGATTTAGAGAACAAATATTTATGAAGCTATAATAATAATACTTGAGACAGTATGGTATAAAAATATACAAATAGATACATGGAAAAGGACAGAGGCTAGATATGGACCCACACATAGACAGACAAATGATTTTGACAAATTTTCAAAGGTAATTTAGTAGAAAACATTAGTCTTTTTAACAAATAATGCTGATATAACTGAATGTATATGTAATTTTTATGACACAAAATATGGATACATATACATGTGTATGTACATATGTATGATTCATATCTTGTACCATAAAATTAACTCAGCCTGGATCATAGACTTTAAACATAAAATTTAGGGAGTTCCCATGTGGCTCAGTAGGTTAAGGATCTGGCATTGTTGCTGCAGTGGCTCAGGTCATTACTGTGTCACGAGTTTGATCCCTGGCCCAGGACTAACTTCTGCACACTGTGGGCACAGCCAAAAAAAAAAAAGAAAGGAAGAAAAAATATAAAATTTAAACCTATAAAACTTCTAGAAGGAAACTTTTCTGACTTTGTATTAGGCAAAATTTTATTAGATATCATACCAAAACTATGTTCTGTAAAAAAAATATTGACAAACTGAACCTCACATTTTAATTTTAAAACTTCTGCTTTTTGAAATATACTGATAACAGCATGAAAAAAACATGCTGCAGACTTAGAAAAAGTATTTGCAAATTACACATCTGATGAAGAACCTAAAATAAACACTTTCTGTAAAATTTCAATAATAAGAAAACAAACAGTGGAGTAGACTTGAAAAGACACAGTGTCTTTTCACCAAAGAAGATATATCAGTGGAAAATGAGCGTACGGAAAGATCCTCAACAGCATTAAACTAAAACCACAATGAGCAAAACAGACCTGTTAGAAGGGCTAGATTTTTTTTTAAGATTGACTATAACTGTGTATGATAGGGTCACTTTGCTGTACAACAGAAATTGAAGAAACATTGTAAATCAACTATAATTTAAACAAAGAAAAAAAAAAGAACTGCTTTTGTAGCATACCATTAAAAAAAAAAAAGGTTAAGTATATCTGGTGTTACCAAGGATTTTGGAGAATCCAAACTCTCATATGCAGGGTGGAAATGAACATAAAAGGGTTTAACTCCTTTGGGGGAAAAATTGCTGATAGTTTTCTTTAAAAATGAAATATATACCTACATATAACCCAGGCAATCCACTTTCAGATATATACCCAAGAAAATCAAAGTGTATGTCAGAACACGGATGTGTACACATATATTCATAATAAATTTATCTGTATTAGGCCCAAAGTGGAAATAGCACAAGTATTTAGCACAGAAAAAAGAATAAAGAAACTGGTATAATGATATAATGGAACACTACTCAGTAATTGGTAAAAGCAATGACAGAGGTGAATCTCAAAATAATTATGCTGAGTGAAAGAAGCCAGACTGCTCCCCCCCAAAAAATACACACCATATGATTCTATTTTTGTATGTTTCCAGAAAACACAAACTAGCCTATCGTGATAGAAAACAGATTAGTGGCTGACTGAGGCTTGGAGGGGGGAGGAAAGGCCGGAAGAAGAGATTACCAAAAAGTATGAGGAAACCTTGGGTGTGATGAGTGTTTTCATTATCTTGATTATGTTGACAGTTTCATGGGTGTAAATGTATGACAAAACTTACCAAATAGTACACTTTAAATATGCACTTCTTGTTTTACGGCAATTATTCTTCACAAAGTTCATAGAAATTTTAATATAAAATAAGTAAGCTAGATCTTTCCTTTCATACAGAAATCAGAAGCCCTTCAACGAAGGTTTAACGTAAAAACTATGGTGGCCCTACAGATAGTGATCAGACTGTCATCTTGAGAGGTAAGAAGATTTGACTAGATGTTGAATCAATTTCTTTTTACCTAAAGCTTGAATAGAACAAGGTCAGATTCAAGTGTTTGGGGCTTTAAAAAACCTGTTAATTTGAGGACCTTAATTTAAGAAAAGGAATACAGGAGTTCCCATCGTGGCTCAGCAGAAATAAATCTGACTAGAATCCATGAGGATGCAGGTTTGATCCCTCGCCTCCCCCAGTGGGTAAAGGATACGGCATTGCCACGAGCTGTGGTGTAGATCAAAGACATGGCTTGGATCTGGCATTGCTGTGGCTGTGGCGTAGGCCATTGCCCCAGCTCTGATTCGACCCCTAGCCTGGGAACCTTCATATGCCACGGTGCAGCCCTAAAAAAGAACAAAAAAAAAGAAAAAAGAAATACAAAAGTTTAAATGTTGAATTAGATTTGGAAGTGATTATTAAGACAGAATAAGAAACCAGAATATTTTTCCAACTTCCAAAAGCTACAAACACCCACAAATCACACAAAATTCAAAAAATGATGTATATATTTATCAATTCACCACTTACACTTCTTAATACTTTTTTGTGCAAAACTCTTCATCTCTTTTGTGACAACTTTATAACACTGTCTATAAGAAAATAAAAAGATAATTAAGATAATTTATTCTTTCTTCTATAGATATGCATATGGCATTGAGTCATTATATATGCAACATTATTTATTATGTTCCTGGCCAGAGCACACTCTGTTTGAGTTCATATTGATAAGAACTGAACCCTTCACTGGCAATTTCACATTTATAATCACTGGAAGAAGTTCCATAGACTCGCTTCTGTTTCCATACATTTTAACCAAGTTTCTCCTCACCACTATATACTTCTAGGGCTAGACACCCTATTCACTTCATGATAAAACCACTGCCCATGCAGATTCTTGTCACAATGCCTGGTAAGTTGGCACAGCTGATAGAATGGGTATTCGTGGAAAGCAGTCCTACAGTGGGACTAGCAGTACCTTAGCTAAATATGGAAGTGCCTATGGCCCACATAAATATATCTGTCTTGAATTGCATCCTCTAGAACTTCTACAGTCACTTCAATGCTGCCCGACCCAAGTAAATACAACAAGGCAAAAAGCATTCAAGGGGAGAAAAGACCATTTTCTTAACAAATTTCAGTTAAAATGTTTATCCTTGGATAAATATGGAAAATCCTATAATTATAATGAACCCATCAATAGAGTCCTTCCCACAGTCTCAGAAGGGCTCTGTAAGTAAGGGACCCCCACACCTCAAATCATTTGTCTCCCAGTGCAATGACCTTTGAAATGAGCCTCTATTTCTTCCCCAGCCATCCTATTTGCCCTGTACTGTTTACTTTCTCCATCATAGCCATTCCCCAGCTTCTTTCAGTTTCTCAGTTTGGGGAAAATCAGAGGCATTTGGTTTTATATGTGATCTATATAACACCTTGGAAACTATAGCTACGGCTTCTTATTGCATATTGGCAAAAATATAGTGATGATAATTTCTGCAAAACGAAATGCAGTTTACTTAAGATATATTAATGTATCGCCTCGTATGAGAAACCAATGTGTGGATATACTTTTTAAATTAAGCACATGCAAAGAATTTGAGAATTTTGCTCCTCAAGTATAAACCCAGACCCCAGTTTTTATTATCCCTGTGGAATTAAAACTGATAAATTAGAGTTATCAGAGAATGGCATCATTTGTTTAATTCTTTTGCCTAACTTAAAATCCTTAACGAAAACATTCTTTGCTTTCATTCTGTAGTGTTCAGAATCTGTGTAAATTTTTTCATCCCCTCTGCTGTTCAGTCAATGGCTCCATACAACACTGTAGCATCAACAAGTTTATTTCTCTGCAAAATGCTCTTTTACATGCACTTAATAGCATTTGTGATCTTTTCTTTGGAGGAAAAGGGACTAAAGTGAAAAAAAAGAGTTCTCATTGAGAAGCAAATTACGAGACCAGACCAGTCACATCACAAGCACAAACAACAGGATAGATTCTGGCGGGCCATCCTCAGCTGCAATGAAGTTCACTGCCTTTCCTCCCCCCCCCCCCGCCTCCCCCTCCCCCCGCCCCAATTTACAGCTCCCACTCAGGTGTGAAGCAGCTGTGTTCAAGGTAACATCTCATACATTTGCACAGGGTGGCAGGCTGGGGGCTTGCATCTTTCTAGCTTTCCTTTTTCTTTTCTTTTCTTTCTCATTGGAGTTTATAGGATTTCACTCTAGTACTCAATAGCCATTAGGGCCAGGGAGCACTTCCTTTAATTCACCATAAAATCCTCCAGTTGTAATAGCAAGGAGCTTTCTTTCCTGTTGTACTCTCTATATATTTGTGCACAGCTGGCCAATCTATTCTGTGTTAAAACCTTTCATGAACTTGAAGATTATTATTATATCTCCTCCTTTCTGCCTTATGTCTCCTCCTGGCCACAGAACAATCCTTCCTTGTTTGCTGTATGATTTCTTGATTACAAATTATTTTACCATCTCTATTTTTTTTGTATTTCCCTATCCTCAATTTCCCCATCTCTTCCTGAACAGAACTTCTCACTTTGGGTATGAAATATAAACAAAAGGAATATTGGAATATAATAAAATGAGAGAAAAGTGAGGAAAATCATAAGAGGAGAGGAATAAAGAATATAATAAGGGAGCAGAGTGGAATATCATAAGAGGAAAGAAAAGTAACTGTGGACACAGTCTTTCGATAGACCAAGAGTTAAGCCTTGGCTCTGTCACTGACCTTCAATTTACTGAACACTTCAGTTCCTTAGTATGTAAAATTAGAGATAATTCATTGGGGTATCGTGAGAACTAAATGTTGTACCACATGAAAAAAAATGCCTTGCTGGAAACCAAAGTCTCAATAAATGTGCCTTGCTTTCCCCACTCAGATCTCCTTGAATGCCTTTGAATATTTCTGTGTATTTCATGCTGTTCTGTGGCTTTTATTTCCAATGGCCCTGTACAAGACTCTCCTTGGGAGAGTGAGCCCTGGACTGTTGGAGCAGAGGTACCTGGGAATTCACATGGCCCTGGGGTAGACCTCCACAGTGACCGATGAGGTAAGTGTATGGAGGCCCAGCCTCATGGGGTACAATCAGCCCCCACTCAAGCTCCCTTGTAGGAAGAGGCTAAGGCTGTCATATGGGCTTGGCCTGAAGCTCACATGTGGCTTGGCTTATTCCCTTTTCCTGTCCTGAAGCCCCTACTTCTTCACTGGTTTCCCCCAGGAGTACTTCCTTAATATATCAGTTGTATAAAAATCCTCATCTCAGGACCTGCTGCTGGGTTCCTGACCTAAGACAGTTACCAATGCAATGATCATCCTCGCTTCCTCACAGTGCAAGTTGTTCAAGAAACCTCAGTTTAAGAAACATGATACTGAAGTTCCTCTAGTGGCACAGGGGAAATGAATCCGACTAGGAACCATGAGGTTGCTGGTTCGATCCCTGGCCTTGCTCAGTGGGTTAAGGATTTGGCGTTGCCATGAGCTGTAGTGTAGGTCACAGCTTGGATCTGGCAGTGCTGTGGCAGTGGCATAGGCTGGCAGCTCCAGCTCCAGCTCCAAATGGACCCCTAGCATGGAAACCTCCATATGCCATGGGTTTGGCCCTAAAAAGACAAAAAAAAAGATAGAAAGAAAGAAAAAAGAAACATAATACAGATTTTCACTCAGGTGTGCCAACAATATTCTGAAAAAAAATTCCCAAATAGAGCAATTTCCTTATCTCATCACACTATAACAAACAAACATACTATAACACTATAATCCTTAGCGAATTACTAGAAGCAAGGGAGGTTTTAAGTAAGTGGCTTGGACATTTCCAGAATAACTCACAATCATTCATTCATTAGAAATTGTCTTGTCATTCCTCACCCTGTTTCTGTACTACTGAGCTTCTGAGAAATAAAACCCTTCCCAGTCTGTGGCTGTGACTCCGACCTGCTTTTTAAAAAATGTGTTTTCTGGACTTCCCGTAGTGGCACGGCAGAAATGAATCCGACTAGGAACCATGAGGTTGCTGGTTTGATCCCTGGCCTTGCTCAGTGGGTTAAGGATCCATCGTTGCCATGAGCTATAGTGTACATCACAGACATGGCTCTGATCCTACATTGCTGTGGCTTTGCTGTAGGCCAGCAGCTGCAGCTCCACTTAGACCCCTAGTCTGGGAACTTCCATGTGCAGTGAGTATGGCCCTAAAAAGGAAAAAAAAAAAAATAGAAAACGTAGTTTCCATGTGTCCAATCTCTTCTCCTTTGCAAGAGAACTAGAATGAGAAACAGTGCCTTGAGAAATAGGAACAAGGCCTCTTATCTGACTCACCCTGGAGAAGGAGACAGGAGAATCAAACAGCTGAGAGCAAGCCCAGCCACACACTGAAGCTGGAGTGGGAGAAGAGTCTGAGGTCTTACAGAGACAGACTCAGGGCAAGAACAATGAAGAACACTCAAACAGAATTGTGGGTGACTGCCAGCCAGACCCCTGGGTCATTGTAACTGAGGTGTGCACGTGTGTTAGGCTGGCTTAAAAATCCAGATGCAGAGATTTTAGAGCTGAAGGCTACAGAGGGTGGGAGTTTCTTGTATCTCACTGTCAAGCCAGCAGTCCTGAAGGGGCCATTTAAGTGACTTAAATTAATTTACTCCTCTCTTGGGCCACCTCTGATCTTTGTTTTCACCCTCCCTATTGCACTCACCTCCTGGATTGGTCAGCAATTAGTCAATAAATCCACTGCCCCTAATTTAAATGGAAATCAGATAACCAATAGGAACCAGCATGTTTAGGGTTCCCCTCTGCCCTATAGGGCAGGACCACATCTGTCCTATACTACATGAACTGTGTGATAGCTTGCTCTGAAGAGGCTGCATTTTGGTTAGCTGAGACTGTCAAAAATTCAATCCCCAATATGCGAAGCAGTATGATCATTATTTTTCATGTACATTTGCCTTTTCTGAGTCCTACAGGACAAAAATCTACCTTTTTTTCAATTTTAAAATTCTGAAATTAATCCAATCACTCCCTTCTACCAATTCTCATTCCAATTAGGCTGAGTTTGAGGCCTTCTGAAATTCAAAGGGATATGCTTTTGTTTTAGCCAAAATTACCCTCTACTCTTGTAGCATAGACTTCCTACCAAACCCACCCACACAACTGCAACCGCATTCATTTTGTTCAACTGGATTTGTACATTTAAATTGATAACTCAAGAGAGGATTTTTAACCGCTTACATTAGACCAGTTTTGCTTTCTTTTCCCAAAGATGAGGAATCACTGTTTGTTTTTCCCTAGATTTTACTCTTGCCAAGGCCACAGCATGATAAATACATTGAAAAAGCAAAGCATGTGTGTGCGCGCACACGCACACTCACACCAAGTTCCTACGAGGCCTCTTTTCCTTGTTGTCATGGTTTCTTTTGAAGCCTAGTACCTATGGCATTTGGATGATGTTCTATTTTTTGTTTGTTTCCTTATTTGTTTGTTTTAAATATCACATTACTTTCATACTTTAGATTACAGAATGGTGCTGGTAAAGAATTTAGAACTCTCTTCTTTGATATCTTGTTCTTTCACCTCCACCTGCTTTTGAACAATGTGTTTTCATCCGGACTAATTTCCTTACTTAATCCATAGAGGTGATGAAGTATCTTGGATTATTTAGACCTTGAGCCCAACAGAATAAAGTTCTTTTCAAAGTGTGGGATTAGCAGATACACACTACTACATAAAAAATAGATAAACAACAAGGTCCTACTGTATAGCACAGGGAACTCTACTCAATATCTTGTAATAACTACAATGGAAAAGAATTTGAAACAGAATAGATATGCATAAGTCAGTCACTTTGCAGTGTACCTGAGACCAATACAACATTATAAATTAACTATTGTTCAATTAAATTTTTTTAAAAGTTACTGACAAACTCTGTTAAATGCAATGGCTAAATCCCATTCCATGATTCTCGTCTTAGATCTTTCAGCAACCTTTGAATGAAACGATCATTATTTCTGCCTTAAAACAAGTTCTTCACTTGGCTTCCAGGAAATCATACTCTTTTCGACCCCCCTCCCTTCTCAGCTTCAATGGTTGATTTCTACTTGTCTCTCTGAGCCCCAAGTTTCAATCTATATACTCCTCCCCTAAGAAGTGACCTAAGTGATCTCATCTCATCTCATAGTTTTAAGCCATCTATCTGCTGATGATCCTCAATTTTCTATCTCCAACTTGAGCCCCTCTCTCTCATCTTCAGACTCACATATCCAAGGGCTTATTTGGTACCTCCACTTAGATACCTAATAGACACATCATTCTTAACATGTCCTAGATGAGGATCTTTACACACACACACACACACACACACACACACACACACACCCTCCTCTCCACTCTTCCCCATGGTAACTAAAACTCCATTCAACCCATTCAATTCAATACCTGTTTACATCAATATCCTGAGGGAGTCAATACTGTTTTCTAAGAGCCATCCTCAAATCCTATTGTCTCTATCTTCAAAATATATCTGGAACTTGGTTACTTATCACCCCCACTCCCACCACCCCAATAATTCTAGCAGCATCCTGACTGACCTCCCTCCATCTGCCTTTGCCCTTTCTCCATCTAGTCTCAGCTAACATAACATCCAGAGTGATCCTGTTAAAAGGTACAGAGGATCATCTCAGTCTCCTGCACAAAACTCTCCAAAGGTGTCCCATGGGACTCAAAGCAAAAGCCAGTGTCATTTCTATGATTTACAAGGCCCTACATAGTAGGCTTCATCCCCTCTGTGACATCACCTCCTATAACTCTCCCCTCATTTATTCCATTCTAGTAATCCCAGTCACTCTGTTTTCCCCACAAAAACAAGGCATGCCCCGGCCCAATGGCCTTTGCACTTGCTGTTCTCTCTGCCTGGATTACTCATCCTCTGGATACCTGCATGGATAGTTCTTCCACTTTCTTTAGCTGTATGCTGAAAACTGCCTTCTCAGTGAGGCTGTCCTTACCTCTCAGTCTAAAATGCCTCCTTCACTCTTTCATTTACTGTTAGACCTTATCACTTTCAAATATGTCATTCACTTAGACATTTTATTATCTGACTCATTCACTGAAATATAAGCTTCACAAAGGCACAAGTTTTTTCTGTTTTGTTCATTACTGAATCCCTAGTATGGGGATTATGGATTACGGAAGCATACTAGTGCTTAATGGATATTTTCTGAATGAATGAATAATGCTCAATAAATACAGAAATAGTTTTATCTAACCCATCTCATGTACCCAAATAAAAAGAAGGTAGTCAGAATAAGATTTGCTCTGGAAAGCATAAGAAAGGTCATGGGAGATCAGAAGGGATCATTAATAAAGCTATTCAAGGTGTCAGACTGAAATTCATGATTTTCCAACTTTCTTGTGCTCCCCTATGTATCAGCCATTGGATGCACCTGGCTGGGAAGAAATGGATTTCACCCAAATCATTCAGCATCTTAGATTGCTAAGAATTTACCTTGGGCTAGATTACCTGATGAAACTTTACCAAGCCCTCAATTTTCTTTCATGCAGTGGGCATGGCAAATTTATTATCCAGTAGTACAAATTTTATAGGATCTACATCATGACCTTCTTTGAGGTGTATATAGACATGGAGTTTCTTGACCTTGATATATCAGAGAATTATGTGAAGTTTGTTTAAAAATGGAGTATTAATAAACTGATGACAAGTTGAGTGCCCCAGCTTGGCCATTCAAATCCTTCTGCCTGATTCTCTTGTCCTTTGTTTTCCTGATTTTTACCATTCTCCTCTTTGCAAAAATTTTTTGCTTCCCTTTTGCTATTATTTTTTAAATTTAAAGGTGTGTAGTAGTGATTCCACACAGTTCACCTGAAAGCAACAGAAAATTAGTCAAGAAGTGAAGAATTACCTGCAATTTTATTACTCAGTAGAGACCCATTTCGACAACTTTTTAGAATCGTGGCAAGTCTTCCCACGTTGTTTGTTTGTTGGTTGGTCTTTCTGTGTCTCAGATTCCATCACACCTAAGACTGGAGCGGGGGAGGGGAGCTTCCCTTCCCATATTGTCTCACCTGCAGGCATGAAGTTACCTACAGCCACTCGTGTGCATTAGCTGTTCATTTGAGGATTGGGGATATTACTATTAGGGTGTGGAAGATTTGTTTCATACAGGGAGTTATGTAGCATCTTCAGGGGATCTGAGACCTAGAAAACAGCAGTCCTATTCAAGGAAGACCATGTTACCAGGGAGCCCAGTTATCAATCAATGTACCACAAAAATTAAACCGTCTCTTATAACAGCAGTGGAAGCACTGTGGGCAATGAATTCTTAGGGGGTGGCAAAACAGATGAAATCCAGTCATCACATTTTACAACAGATCTGCTGCTTGATAAAGTACAACTGGAGAGCAGGCTGTTAGCAATAAGGCCATTTCTAAGAATAAAATGAGAGTTTGTAAAAGATCCATTTGAATTATTAACTCCAAAAAGTGGCTGGAGAAGAAAATGGTCGCGGGTATGACTGGCTTTTCTCCTCACGTGTATGATTAGAACAAAGGGAGGCACAGAAGAGCCAGGGAAAGAAGGGAAAGCAAATTTCCCTCCGACATAAGGAGGCACATTTTCACGCAGTGCCTCATAGATACATGGAGAGGCCACCTACCAGGTAAAGAAAAACACTGCGGCCATTGTGAAAGCAAGCAGATGCCGAAGCAGGGGAAAACCACACTTCTTTTTACCCAACATTGTTTCTTTTTTTTTTTTTTTTTTTTTTGCTTACAAAAGCATTCCTTTAATTCTCGATGGACACCTCTAGCCTTTACTTTATTCTGCACCCTGTGGATTTCCACTCCCCGCTCCAGACATGCCAATCCAGATTCCCTTTAAAATATGAGGCAAGTCAGAACTCACAAGAAAACAGTCGAGGTGACCATGACCGTCTTCTCTCTGGTTCTGATGTTGCAAATGAAGGATATTAATGTTTTCCAATTCAGTATGTTTCATCACATTAATAATGAGATTTGAAATCTTTCATCTGAAAAGAAGTAGGGAAACATGTTCAGAGGTCACAGTGGTCAGAACTCTCCTTTGATTTTTATGAGCCTGTTTCCTCCATGTTGTATGGAGACAAACAGATGCATCCTGATGCCAGAAAATAAGAGTTCATTATGGAATCCAGGTCAGGAAAGGAAAAGAGAGACATGCTATCACTTACACCAAAGATCCTGGGATAGAGTTTGCCCTTTCCCTCTTCAGGAGGTTGTTCTCAGGACCCTTCCACCTCTTTCTTTTCAAATGCTTGGTATAGAAAATCCCAAAGTCTTCTTTAAAGAATGTACAACATGACCCTCAGAATGTGTCAGTCCTATTGATCCTAAATACTGCCAATGTGTCAGTGTCTCCTGTTTCCTTCATAGTTAAAGATGCAGACCTTTCTCATGTAAAGCAAGTGAATATAAGCTAAATAACACCTAAGAACATTGGGGTCTAACTGTCTTTCTATTTTAAAAAACAAAGGGAATAGAGTTGACATCTCAAATATTATAGATCTGATCAGGGCATTTCAAAAAAGATACTATTAAGACCCAAGATAAGAAAAAAAAATGCTCCTTGAGTTCCCTTTGTGGCTCAGAAGTAATGATTCCATGAGGACCAGGGTTCAGTCCTTGGCCTTGATCAGTGTGTTAATGATCTGGGGTTACCATGAGCTGTGGTATAGGTCACAGACATGACTCAGATCTGGCATTGCTGTGGCTGTGGCACAGGCTGGCAGCTGTAGCTCTGATTCAACCCCTAGCGTAAGAACTTCCATATACCACGGGTGCAGCCATTAAAAAAGCAAAAAAAAAAAAAAATGCTCTGGACCTGTTTAGTCTTGAGGATGAAAAGCATATAATCAAAGGTTACAAAATCACTACAGATAAATAGACTTATTCACCAAATTCTGGAATAACAGGACTAAAGTACTTGAAGGAAGTAATTTGGGGTTGAATTATTGCAATAGTTTGTGCTGGGTTATCATGTTTGTTTTTAAGAAAAATTTTCATATCACAGAGTGATTTAGAAAATAGTTTTTTTCACTGACATTATATATAAGGTCCAAATAAATTTCGGTTAATTTTATTTGTATTTATTTATTTTGTCTAGGCACTCTTAAAAGCAATTTTTAATTGATTTATTAATTCCAACTTTAGTAAGGTAAGTTTCGTTTTTGGGGGTTTTGTTTTGTTTTGTTTGCTTTTTAGGACCACAGCTGCAGCATATGGAAGTTCCCAGGCTAGGGGTTGAATAGGAGCTGCAGCTGCCAGCCTACTCCACAGCCACAGCAATGTAGGATCTGAGCCTCATCTGTGACCTACATCACAGTTCAAGGCAGCACCAGATCCTTAACCCACTGAGTGAGGCCATAGATGGAACCTAGATCCTCATGGATACTAGTCAGTTTCATAACCTGCTTGAGCTATAATAGGAACTCCTAGGTATTCTTATTATCATCATTTTTCAGATGGAAACTGAGGCTCAGAGAGGGTCTGACAATGTAGAGCCATAGGTGGTAGAGTCTGGCCCCAGGATCTGTGCTCACAACTATTGTATCACCTCTCATTCAATCACACATTCAATAAATGTTCCATGAGCACCTCTGGGGGTGAAGGGGCTGAGCGAAGGTAAATTAAATAATGTCCTTTCTTCAAAATGTCTACAGTTAAGGAGAGAGATGAGACGTGTACAAAAATGCCTACATCCTAAAAAAGTGCATGACAAGCTACTTAAGAGAAACACCAGGTACATAATAAGCCACTCTATAATCCCTGCAAGTAGTCTAAGGAGGGTGGGACATTGCGGAAGTAGAAGAGGAAGATTTAGGAGGTGGGGACCAACAGTCACATTGGAGATTATTATAAAGAGAGCCTACAGTAAATACAACTCCAATGTTGAGAAATGAGAGTTCTCCATGGGAGAAAAATCAATTCTTACAAAATGCTGTGGTTTTCCCAAAGTCAATGTGTTGTAGATTCAGTAAGGCCAGATCTCCTGGAACAAAAATTGTCTATTGCCTTTTTTCCCACTTGGACAGCAAAGAAACTGACTAAGTATTTGCACACTTAAAAAATATATTTTGGAGTTCCCATTGCAGCTCTGCAGGTTAAGAACTTGACTTAGTCTCTATAAGGATGTGGGTTCTATCCCTGGCCTTGCTTAGTGGGTTAAGGATCTGGCATTGCCACAAGCTGCAGCATAGGTAGCAGATGTGGTTCTGATCTGGTGTTGCTGTGGTTGTGGTGTAGGCTGCCTGATGCAGCTCCAATTCAATACCTAGTCTGGGAACTTCCACATGCTGCAGGTGTGGCTATAAAAAAGAAAAAAAAAAAGATTATTTTAATTATGTGTGTGTGTGTGTGTGTGTGTGTGTGTGTGTGTGTATCATTTGGCTACAATATGCCCATGAAGACTAAAATTAAAAGGAAAAAAAAAGATTATATTACTGACAATGCCAAGTGTTACCAAGAATAAAGGGCAAATGAGAGTCTTATAAGTTGAAGGTGTGGGAGTTCCCATTGCGATGCAGAGGAAAAGAATCCGACCAGGAAGCATGAGGTTGTGGCTTCGATCCCTGGCCTCACTCAGTGGGTTAAGGATCCAGTGTTGCTGTAGGTTGTGTGGTAGGTCGTAGATGTGGCTTGGATCTGCTACTGCTGTGGCTGTGGTGTAGGCCAGCAGCTACAGCTCTGATTTGACCCCTAGCCTGGGAACCTCCATATGCCAAGGGTGCAGCCCTAAAAAAAAAAAAAAAAAAAAGCATAAAAAAAATAAGTTGAAGGTGGGATTGTAATAAGATACAACCTCTTTGGAAAAAAGGTTGAACTGTTTCTTATAAAATTAAATATATACTCTATAACTCAGCAATTCTATCCCTAGGTATCTTACCCAAAAGAAATAAAGACAGAAGTCCAAAAAAAGAGGCTTGTACAAGAAAGACAACAATGTAGTTGAATCTCAAAAAATATTATACAAGTAAAAGTAGCCAGATACAGGAGTTCCTGTTGTGGATCAGTGGGTTAAGAACCTGACATAGTGTCTGTGAGGATGCAGGTTCAATCCCTGGCCTCACTCAGTGGGTTAAGGATCAGCATTGCTGCAAGCTAGTGTAGGTTTCAGATACTTCTCAGACCCAGTGTTCCTATGGATGTGATAGCCTGGTAGCTGCAGCTCCAGTTCAACCCCTAGCCTGGGAACTTCCATATGCAGCTGGTGCAACCATAAAAGGAAAAAGGAGGGGGAAAAAAAAGAGTAAACACAAAAGAATACAAGCTCTCTAATTCTGTTTATATGAAGTTCTAGACTTGGGAAAACAACTATTTGATGTTCAAATCAAAGGAAAGTTTGGCCCTTGGTAGGTTGGTGTAGACTTTACTGGGAAGGAACATGAGGGAAATTTTGGATGATGGTGATGGTCTATTATCTTGATAAGCGTTTGGGAGGCAAAGATATGTGCATTTGTCAAAACTAATTAATACAATTTAAGATTTATATACCACATAAATTTTACCCTGAAAAACAAGAAAAAAGTCAAAAAGATATTGAATTCTAGTTAAAGATATGCATGATATAATATTTAGAAATTAAATATCCTCATGTCTGCTACTTACTTTGAAATGTATCAAAAATGTCAGCTATCTACTTACTTATCCATGAGTCAACATAGCAAAGTATATTAAAATGTTAATTATATGTTAATTATAGAATCTAACTATAGATCTATGAGTGTTCATTGTAATAATCTTTTAACTTTTCTATATGCTTGAAGTTTTCCATGATGAAATGTTGGAAAAATACAACTCAAGAATATATTAATATATATTTTTAAAAATAGGTTTGAAGATTTGATTTACCTACAAATTAAAGGTAAGGTACTTGGCAATGAGGAAAGCCTAGGTTTTCATTTTTTCAACTACTCCCATTTCTTGAAATGTGGTGAAGGAAACACAGATAACACAGAAGTAAATAACCACATAAGTCACACCACTAACTACAGAGCAAGACTGAAGGACCTCAGTTTTATGGCACAAGACATATATCTTATGTGTTTTAGAAATAATTTGACTATAGATTTCAAGTGGACTTCTATTTTTAAAAAAATAATAACTGGAGTGAAGAAACCAAGGATATTGGAATATAAATACAGTCTCTAGATCCCTGAGAATTTGTTAAAGATATTTTTTGCTGGTTGTGCAGAAAATTTGGAAAAGCTCATGAGCGCACAGTGAAGAAGAGAGATGCCATCCTCAATCCCATCCTCCCACCAAAAGAAAATCACTGTTAACAATTTGAGAAACTTATTTCCAATGATTTCTCTTTCCACATTGTTAACAGAGTTAAAATGGTAAATATGATATTTCAGTATACTGTAAATACATTTATGTGAATAAAAAATTGTTCATAGAGAATTTTAAAGGCTACATAATGCTATTTTAAATGGGTATGTTGTATTTGGCTATGGAAATGTGAGCATATATGTTGTTTTAATTTTATTCTGCAATAATAATACTGAAAAATGTCTGGGTGAAAAGCTCTTTACATATTTATTCTTTTTAGAACAAAGAATTTCTGGAATGTACATTGAGCAGAGCATATTAGTTGGCCTCTGGGTGAAGAAAAGTCCCCACATGCTCTTGACAAAGTGTCTTATTACTGCAGATAGCTCAATGATATTAAAAACAGGGTGAACCTCAACCCATGGTTTGCCACCATCCCAGCAGCCCATGGAATGAGAATCATGAACTGTCTACACCTGCAGTTCATGCAAACACAGACTTATGCACTGGACAGGAGGTGGGATAGTGGGAAGGAGATGCTGAACTTGATTTGAAGTGTTCCTTTCTACTCCATCAAGGAATGAAACATAATCTAAGCGATGTAGGAGCCCAGCGCTGGAAGACACAGCAGAAAGTGGATGAAGAGTTGTTTTTCTCACAGTATGAGGTTGTGCTTGACCCCTTCCCAAGTTGAGGACCCTGGTGGATATCCCTAGACAGAGCAGCCTCTATATCCTCAAAGGATAAAGAAACTGTATCATGTCAACAGGAAGATGGATAAACCACGGAGCAGAGGTCACCTTTAAAGGAAGTTGGTCAAGTTTTCTGTTTCCCAGTGGAAAAGGGTGAGAACTTTGGACAAGCACTCTGAAGTGGGTATTCACAGCAAAAGAACTTAAACTCAGTATATCCAGTCAGCAAGAGGACCTGGTGCAAGGTGAGAAAAGATTGGCATCTCTCTCATTCTTTGCCTTGGCAAATGACTCAGCTAGAGTGTGATAGAGCCAGCAGACACCAGCTGGAGTTAGCAGAATGGCAAGTATTCAGGAATTTGGCAAACTGGTTCGGTAACTTGAAACTGGCCATGATGCGAGTATTTACAGCATGGAAATCAGCAAACGCCACATATGAGAGCTTTTTCCCCCATCCCTCCTGGAAATCTGGTGTACTACCTCACCATAGCTTAAATCCAAAGCTCCTTTTCTGATTTCCCTCCCGACCCAGTGTTGCCAACTACATTCAGAATTAATTAGGTCCAAAGGAGAACTCACCATATTGTCTTCCAGGTATGATCTTATTTCTGTTAACAATTTATTCTCTTAATAACCAAACTCAAAACCTCCTAATCATATTGGACACTCTGCTCAATAATAACAAAAAGGGGGGGAAAAAAAAGGAGGAGGAGAATTATTTGAGTGGCATTACTTTCTTAACACATTATGTCAGCCCTTATATAAGACCTTTACAAACATTTTCACAACATCTCTTGAAAGAAGTTATTATTGAATTTCTACAAAGGAAAAACTGAAGTTCAGGAAAATTATGTTTCTTACCCAAGTTTTCATAGGTAATAAGTTTCAGAGCTATGATCTGAATCCAGAGCTCTTTGAGTACAAAATCCGCTCATACCCATATGCCATATTCAAACCAATCAGTTCCTAAATTCAGCCCTTAAGCACTTTTTTCACTATTTTTATGAAAGTGTTATTTACATACAATGAAATACACTAATCTTAAATGTATATTGACTGTGTTGACAAATATATACACAATAACTCACATTCCTATCAAAATATAGAGCATTTCCATAACCCTAAAAGGTTTCTTCCTTCCTTATTCCAGAAAATAACCACTGCTTTATTTCATCATAAATGAGTTTTAGTCTGTTCTAGAACTTCATATAAATAAAATCATGCAACACGTACTCTTTTGTGGAAGGTTTTTGTAGCTCAGCAGTTTGAGAGTTATCCATGTTATTCATGTATATCAGTGTTGTGTGTTTTTTAATTGCTGAGTAATATGCCATTGTATGGATAAGTTAATGTTTTTATCCACTTTTTTCTGATGGGCTTATGAATTATTGTCTATTGTGTAGAAGGAAACTATGAACATTCTTATACAAATCTTTTTGTTGACATATGTGCTCATTTCCTTTTGGGTAAAATCTAAAATTTTGAGGGCTAACCCATAGGTTAGGTGTATTTTTACCTATGAGAAATTGTCAGACTGATTTCCAAAGTGATTTTGTAATTTTATATTTTGACTAGCAGAATATGATGATTCCAGTTGTTCCACATCTTTGTCAACACTTCGTATTGTCAGTCTTTTTAATTTTAGCCATCTAGTGAGTATGTAGTGATAACTCATTGTCTTTAATTTGCATTCCCCTAATGACATTTCCTTAATGACATTCAATGTAGATCTAGAGATTGAAGAAAACACAGGAGTATCAGGAATATATTTTTGTTATTTTAGAGTAGGCAAAAAGTCTTTTGACAGGACCCAGAAGGCACCAACTTTAAAAGAAAAAAAAATTGTACATCTGTAAATTTCAAACTGATCTATCTACAATGTTTGAATTGTAGAACTCTAAGTAATTGCATCAAATTAAAAAAGAAAATTATATGTATATACATACATATATATATGGCTTCATCAGAATTAAAACCTTAAGAAAATGAATAAACAAGTCATTTTCTGAAAATAAATATATATACATACAAAAGACTTATGCATAGACTATATAAACAACTCTTTTAACTCAAATTAAAAAAAAATCCAATGAGAAATTATGGGCTAAAGACTGAGCAGATACTTCATAAAAGATATGCAATGGCCAAAAAATATAAGAAACTTTCTCATAGCTTTTCATCTTTACCTTTCCTGGGAGGCCATCATTTTGTATTTTGTACTACAGTTTGAGTATGTATACCTCCAAACTCAAAATGTAAACCACTTGAAAGCAAAATGAATATCTGAGGCATTTTTGTACCCTCAGGGTATATATGTGTGTGGAAACAGAACAGGCTCATAAATATTTTTAAACTGTTATCCATATTATTTAATAAAGTATCTCAAGTCATTTTAGCTGATTATTAATATTGTAACCAAATGAAGCAGTACTATTAAAGTGAGAAGAGATAAAACAGATTCCAAGAAGAATAAGTCTAAGATGGGGGGAATATTTCTCATAGGCAGATGAAATGACATTTCAAGGGTTAGTGTAAAATATAAGAGGAAACAGGGTTAGTGAAATAAAATGACAGAGGTAATGTGAAACAAAGCTTTCCAAAAATAAGATACCTTCTCTTTTGCATTGGGTAATCTTGCATCTATGAAAGCTCAGGGGAAGCTATCAGACCAAAACAGGAAGCCATGCATGTACTCTCAGGCGGAAGTCACCAAGACATGCCTCTTGTGTACTCTGATGTGCATCCTGCTTGCCCCCAAACTCGGATTCCCTGTCAAAAAAGAGACCCAGAAAATGCACACTGAGTTAACAATAGTATTTTCAGAATCTGGGGACATCCTGGAATTCCCATTTGAACTCCTATCCGGCATGCCCTCCCTGAAAGAAAATTTGCTTACTGGGGCACTTGTGACTGACTTATGTGAAACTTGCTGATTCCCCACGATTTGTGAACTACTGTTCAATATTTACAGTAACTTTGAAAGGAATTTTCCAGAAGTAAAGGCTTATTTGAATCAATTATTTTATTATTTTAAAATAATTATGCATTCTGTTAGAAATAATGACTTCAAGAACCAGTTCTTTTCAGGAAAAAAAAAAAAATCCCTGAAAATATATTCCAATGATCTTATTTCTGTCCCAGATTTCAAACTAATTTGTATAAATGATTTAATTCCCATGTATTGTTGGTTTTTTGGGCTTTTTTTTTTTTTTTGGTTCTTTCCTGATCACAACTTTGACACACATGGAAATTCTGACCAATAGGAACAATTCTCATGACTTTTCCTTTTTGAGAGTCTCAGGATGGGGAAAAAAAGGAAACTTACCGAATAAATTAAATTACATTTCATGACTAGAGCAGTAAACAAGAGGATTAGAGGGACACTCTGGGTAGGGTTCATACAGGTCCTGGGAAAAGAAGGAAAAACAGAAGGGTGTCTTTTTTTAAAAAAAGAAGAGTTAAAAGATTCGGAATACCCTTTGAAAAATGACATCACAGAGCTATAAACTGTGTGTGTGTTTGTGTTTTGGGATGTGGAGAAGGTGTATGAGAATCAGAGAAAAAAAAACCTTAAGTGAAAATTATAATTTTGTCAGGAAAACCTTGGAATAAACATATTTATCTATATTCAAGCAAAACACACCCAGATAATTAGCAGAACTCCTAAAGTAATATGATTCACCCTAGATGCCACCTCAGAAGCATTTTTCTGCAATTGAATAGAGCCATCTAAAGCACGTGCACACACACTCTCTCTCTCTCACACACACACACACTCATTCACTCACTCTTTAACACCAGACTTGACACTTTAGTAAGGGAAGAAGAAGATGGAAATAGCAAAATGGCAGACAGGTGGACATACTTACGAACCTCAAACCTCTTGATGTTTCATTTCTTTCTCAAGTTTTCTCAGTGAAACTGAAAAAGAAACGAATGTGTTATGACCAGGGATGGGAGAGAACAAAAAGTTCAAACTTCTAGACTGACATCAAGGTAAAAGCGAATTCATTCCAGTTATTCCATTCTTCGTCCTTTCAAATTATAAATAGACTGAGGAGCCATGTTCAAGACTCCTCTGCTCTCTCCCTCTTTCAGGGCAACAGCATTGGCTTAGATTTTTCAACAAATTTGATGCATTCCTCTTAATATATGTATATCATTTTTTAAATCCATCACATTGTTCAAATGCTCAAGGAGAGCCTATTGTACTGAAAAGGACTTCTTTAGTTTATATAGATCAAGTTTTCCAATTTTGGCATTTCAGACTTCTCTAAAATGTAGCGTTATCAGAATAGAATCCCATCTCACCATCAGTGAATGGCTCTCCCACAACCAAATGTCAACTTTCAGCATGTTATTTTTGTATTTCAACTTAGAATCTTTATGTGACTATCTATCCATTTCTAAGTTGAATTTTGCCGGGTGGTTTAAAGCATTTACATCCTTTCACATCTCTTCTTTAAGATGCTTAGTTTAGCATCTTACATTTTCCCGGCAGGGTTTTCTTCGTGCATAATTCTTTGGCACCCCAGGCGGCAGGCTCTGAAACAGTTGTTGGGCTTTCTGTGGTTCCCAAACTCTTCCAAGGAATATGGGCAACTTGGGAGCAGCCGGAAGGATTTGGTGCCTGGGGTCATGTGCACTGTTTGTGTAGAGAATTAGCACCTCAGAAAAAAAAAAAAAAAAAAAAGATGTAAAGAAGGTGTTCCTGATGGCTTGGAGGGCAGAAGCAGGAAGCCCAATCAATCTGTTTCAGCACTATTTGGTGTTTCATCAGCACTACCCACATTTCGGATTCTGGTTTCGTAACCTCAATGTTTGTAGCCAGGGCTGACACTGTTTGAAATTATGATTTAGGAAATGTCAGTCAGAATCCATGATCTTGGGAGAGGTTTTAATAAGCATGTTGTTTATTTGGTCATAGAAGAGTCTAAGGCCTGTCTTATTCCTTTTTGCTCCTTTGCAGAGATGCAGAGCAAATTTTTGAGGGACCTTGGTACTGATATAGATGTTCTTAAAATTCTGTGCTTTAGCAATCAATCTCTAATGACTATTTAAGATCTAAATATCTGAAACATAAGTGGTGAAAAAGACACCTGCATTAAGGTAGTACCAACAATAGCTACCAGCTATGTGATGGTAACTAGGGGCAGCCATAAGACTAAGATATTTACCTACAGCTAATCTTTAAAATAATGCTACAACCTAGGTATATTATTTATATTTTATAGATAAAGAAGTGGAACCTTTACATTGCTAAAAGTATATCGCCTTGACCCCAAAGCCTAAGTTTTTGACCGGTACCCTATACTGCCACTCTTTGTAATACATTTAAGTATATTTTGAAAAGGTATCGCACTCTATAAATGTCAGGTAGTGTTATCATGGCTCTTGGAAAAGAGTCTTAATCTTGCACTATTCTTATCGCTACTCTCTAACAGAAGAAATGCCTTAAAGTGTTTTGAATGGTACAGCCATCCTTGTGAGTAATTTAATCGAGTGTAGTTATATCTTTTGGAATCAGGGGCAGGAATACTTCAAGGTAGTGTTTTACAATTTCAAGAGCTCACAATATGGGCCAGTGTCATCTGCAGCTGCTGTTACCCACTCCTGAGTGTGGAGAAGGAAAAGCCTAGGCAAAAAATAACAAACAGAACAACTACTTCACGGCTGACGATGGCCTGAGATGCCTACATTTTTCGGCTGTGGTTGCAAAGAAAGCATTTGCTTTCTGAGAGCACTTCAAAACGAGGTCAGTTATCCACTCTTTGGAAGACACCTATATGTTAAAGTCTCTAAGGAAAAAGCTTTGTTTCCGGGACACCACAAGTTAAAGACCTCTGTTTCTATAATCCACCACTATCATTTTGAAGTGAGATATCCACTGGAGGTCAGAGGTCAAGACACCTGAAGCAGAAAACACCACCAATATGTTTAGTATTTCCGTAACACTCTTCCAACTTTTGTGGATATGACATTTCATAGTTTGAGGGTTATGGTTTTCTGACATATCTCTCTGGAAGAAATATTATATGTCAGTGGTTCCTGAAATAGAAAAACACATCACTGTTGAGACATGACAGTGCTTTTGCTAATAACTTGATAATTTTGGCAGCAAATAACCAATTGCAAGTTATCAATAATTGCTTTATTAAGCAAACAAATTTCAGCAATATCCCTCCAATGAAATAGTGCATTCAAGACATCAATCCTTTGTTTTTTATCCCTGTATTTTTTATTGAAATAGTTGATTTATAACATTGTATTAGTTCCTGGTGTACGTCAAAGTGATTCAAATACACACATACACATATTCTTTTTCAGATTCTTTTCCATTATACATTGGTACAGATACTGAATATTGTTCCCTATGCTATACAAGTCTTTTTTTAATCTATTTTATATACAGTAGTGTGTATCTGTTAATCCCAAACTCCTAAATTATTCCTCCTCCACACTTCCCCTTTGGTGATCATAAATTTGTTTTCTGTGCATGACATCAACCCTCAAGCTGAAAAAAAGGAATTAATCTGTTATTGAGGCAACTAAAGCAATCTAAATTATAGCTGTGAATTTGGTCTCATCCATAGATTAGGGGAACTACTTTGTTGATCTCAATGGATTCTTGAATTTTTAAGAATTTCCTCTCTCTCTCTCACTCACTCCTACTTTTTCCCTCAATTGAAGAAGAGTCTGCAGGACTGAACCAATGTAGTAAGTGTCTATTAAGGTATTCAGAGAGAGCCAGCACAACTGAAAAACCGTTTCTATCACTTGAGAGGGGGTGTCAATACACCCTTCTTGACGAGGTAAGATACCTGTGATCACGCACCTTCAGGAGAGAGCAGATGGGGTGTGTTTGGGTGAGAAAGGTGAATAAGCTGACTTGGGGACCATCCAAGCCAAGAGTAGCTCAGAAACTGGAATTGGAATATAGATCAGAGCTACGGTGCCCAACTGATTTCTACCCCGCTCTGATTTTTAAGTTCCTGTTAAAAAACCAAGTGGTGAAGCTGTCCACATTACCTTCTTTCAGCACTTTTACCACCCCCCCACCTGCCTGAAGGAAGTCTAATTTATTGTTGTATACAATCCTGACTTGTTTTGTGTCATTACCAGTTTATCCCATTTTGTTTTACACTGTACTCTGCTTTGTTCTGGAAGGGAAACCTTGAAAATTTCAACTTCTCCAAGGACACTGGGATGGAGAATCCATGGTAGGTTTTTGTCATTTCTATCAGCCTCTCTCTACAGAGACAGTTGGAAAGATCATAGGATTCTGTGTAAATTATTATTCCTCAGTTAATGAGACAAGGGCTTTGACCAATTAACATACACTTCTTAGCCTTTAAAAAAATGTGGGAACAGGGGAGTTCCCGTCGTGGCGCAGTGGTTAACGAATCCGACTAGGAACCATGAGGTTGCGGGTTCGGTCCCTGCCCTTGCTCAGTGGGTTAACGATCCGGCGTGGCCGAGAGCTGTGGTGTAGGTTGCAGACGCGGCTCGGATCCCGCCTTGCTGTGGCTCTGGCGCTCGGATCCCGCCTTGCTGTGGCTCTGGCGTAGGCCGGTGGCTGCAGCTCCGATTCAACCCCTAGCCTGGGAACCTCCATATGCCGTGGAAGCGGCCCAAGAAATAGCAACAACAACAACAATAACAACAACAAAATGTGGGAACATCTTTAAGAGATTTCTGCATAAATAGCTAAAACCGTGTGTGTGTGTGTGTGTGTGTGTGTGTGTGTGTGTGTGTGTGTGTGTAGGGGGGGAGTCAGATGGACAGGTAGGCAAGTATGTGTGCACACCCCTTAGGTTTGGGTTAGAAGCTAGAGAGAGAGTTAAAAGTTAAAAATAATAGGCACACTCTCAAAAGTCTAAGAACTGTTTTCAGTTGGAATCTTAAAGAAGGGTTTGAGTGGTTCATATTCTATCTAAAATGGTTTGTTCATAAATAATGAATGTTAGAAAGGCAGAATGCCTAAAGTCCCTTTACATCAGAAAGGAAATTTATGATC
Source organism: Phacochoerus africanus (assembly GCF_016906955.1). NCBI lineage: Eukaryota > Metazoa > Chordata > Mammalia > Artiodactyla > Suidae > Phacochoerus > Phacochoerus africanus. Next base: position 85,914,486 of record NC_062544.1, on the reverse strand, counting down.
CCTTCAAAGTTTTAAATCATTTCAGGCTGTGTAAAACGAATACCTCTAGGCATTATTCCTGACCTAAGTTCTACTCTGCAAACTTGTGAGAACTATATTCCATATAAGGCAGGGTTAATCAACCTCAGCATTACTAATATTTTGGACCAGATAATTCTTTGTTGTTAGGGGCTGTCCTGCGAATTGTAGATGGTTTGCAACATTCCTGGCCTCTACCCGCTAGATTCTTAGTAGCAACCCCACCATCAGTTGTGAGAATCAAAAATGTCTCCAGACATTGCCAAAAATCCCCTGAAAAAGATAGGGACAGAATAACCCCAGTTGAGAACCACTAATATAAGAATAACTATGTAGCATGTGTGTAGTAGCAGAGGGGGTTGGTTTTACTAAAAACACTAAGATAATTTCACCCTTAAATTTGGTATTGCACATTGAAAAACATGGCTGCAATAGTTGGTATCTCTTCCTGTAAGATGTAGAGTGTATTTCTCCTCCCTTCAAATCTAGCCTTGTTTTTAAAGAGTTTTAACAAAAAGTACATAAATGGCATTATGTGACATCTGAAGCTAGGACTTCCAGCTTCCAATCTGCTGTCTTAGAGTGCTTCCCTGGAACCACCATGTAAGGAATCCAGTGGTCTCCTTAGAAAGAAAAACAGAAATGCACCAACCAATGGCAAGAAACAACCAGACATGTGAATGAGTCTCTCTTGGGTTTTGCAGACCAGCTGATTCTCAAGCTAATTCAGCCTGATAAGTGAACCTGGGTGAAACCAGCAGAAGAAATAACCAGCCTACTTCTAGAATTGAGAAATAAGGAATTGTTCCTGTTTTAAGCCTCTAAGTTTTGGGGTGGTTTCTCATGCAACAAGGACTGACATGGGTCCTCAACATGGACCTAACCTATGCTGCTTTTGAGAAACCCCTATGTGAAATGTGGTGGATCAGATCCAAAGGAGTGAATGACTTCTGGTTAGAGTCATGAAGATATGATTCCTAGTGACCTCAGAGACTGCATAAGGTTCTCAATAGCACATGTGCACATTAGATACTAACTTTTCAGAACTTCATTCAACTAAATTAGGGGGGAAAAAAGCATTTATACAGTATCAACAATGTACAAAGTACCTAAAAGGATGAGAGGGGAGGCCATAGTTCATAGTCAGATGCTGTGAGAGACAGATGCAGAGATGCCAATGGAGTCTGCCATGTCCTTGCTTTATCCTCTGCCCTGTGTCTAGCTCTTCTCACCAACTGCTGGCCCTGCTAACCAACAGCTACCCCAAACTGGATGCTCTGCTGGCTCTCCTTCGTATTGTAACTTTAGCATCTGGGCATGCCTAGCTTCCAGATTTTCCTGTCAGTAATCACTTGTCCTCTTGTAAAGTGTATCAAAAGGGCTGGCTGATGGTTTCTATCTGATCCTTAAACTCTTCCTTTTGGACTTCTCTCAAACGTCTCCCCATTTGTATAACATCTTCCTACACCAGGTTCTTTATATTTGATACTTATGGTGTTTCTGACCTCCAAATCGAACCATGGCAGGTACGGTAATACAACAGTTCAAAAAGAGGAAATGTTGAGAATAGATTTTGCTCTGGCATTCTATGTGATCACACTGAATTTTGAGGATCACAATTTATTTGATTTCTTATTATCAGTGATACTGGAAAATGTCCCTATGTTATCATATCACACAGTCCCCTCACTCTTCACCTAGTCATGGAGAAGCAGAGGTTAGAAGAAAACATTAAAATCACTCCTGTTCCTTAGAGTTGTTCCAGTTATAAATCCAAGAGGACTCTAGAGGTAGCAAAGGGGATTAATACACTGTCTAAACAGATACAGATCTCATGGGCAAAAACTGTATCAAAGAATAGGAATCAGAGCATTTTAAAATCAGAAGCAGGGAAAAAGTAACACTGGGTATTTACTGAGACAAGATAATGTTGATGCCTTTTGAAGGAAGATGTATCTTAGAAATAATTTAAATAGGTTTCAGAGCCTGACATAAATACCAAAATACCACAAGAAAAATATGTAGGCAAATGTAACCTTGAGAGGCATAAATCAGTAAAGAATAAAAAATTTTCTGTAAGACAAATTGAAATGTGTCAGGGAGAAACAAATGCTACGAGCTTGGTAAAATTGAGTGTTGGACTTCTGAAAGTACTGTATGTGCAAAAAAGTTATGATGTTCATAATGTATTTCATGATGGTTAGGAGAAATTTTGAAATTATAAAAACAAGGCTGCAAGCCTAGAATTCTGAACTTAGATAGTTTTTTAAGCTCAACAGATAAGGTCAAACATATGCTATTTGTATTTCTTATGTTTGGCTCTAAATGGTTAACCCTGGGCCAAAGTGGATGGAAGATCTACACAGACTCTAGAGGACATCAGAAATCACCTGGGGTCTTGCTTAAAATATGCCCCCTGGACTCACATCCAGAGATCCCAATTCAATAGATCCTGAATGGAATCAGGATGTTTCTACTTTTTGAAATATTCCAGATGATTCTGACCTCTATAGTCCAAGATCATACCTTGAAAAATGGTTATCTGGACCCAAAAGAATGAGTCCACAGGCTCTGTGCTGAGTATACTAAGTGAAAATATCTAAATGATATTTTAAAGTATAAAAATACCACATAATGTCCAATACGACACTTTGCTGAAGAAACATATTATTTGCTTGGTTCCCAAGTAAAATGCATTAAGCTCATTAGTTGTGCATGTGTATACACATGAGTGACTGCAAGTGTGTGTGTGTGTGTGTGTGTGTGTGTGTGTGTGTGTGTGTGTGAACATCCTGCATGAATACTACTTGGCTATTGGCAGTTCTGTCTCAGATGTGAAGGCAAGAGGGCCTCAAATATGCTAGCAGACCCAGGAAGATAAGCCCAGACCAAAGCAGAAATTTTCTGCTATAGTGTACTGTTAATTCCAAAGAAATGTACAAAATTACTCATGTGAATGTATTGATTAAGGAAAGTCTATTTTCTTTCTAATAAAATATATTTTGGAAAATTGAGGACAAGAGTTCACTCTGAAGACTTAACATTTGGCAAAAGGGGAAAATGTTGAAACATCCATCTTTCCAAAATGGCAAAGGAGTTTACATTTTGTATTTAAGGATTTTGCAATTAATTCAGGTGTGGACTGGGATATTAATCATCTACACACAGCATTTCAATTTTTCCTATTTTTTTTGTGAGTGGAAATGTCATTGCATTTAACAAGGACAAGTGTTTCAAATAGTCTTGTTTGCATCCTTGCTTTATAGACTTTGTTCCATCTGTCTGAAATGCTTTCCCTGTACCTTCTTCACTTAATTAAATCCTACTTTTGCCTGAGACTCAGCTTAAACTCCACCTCCCCAGGGTTTTCCTTGAAAAGCTCCCCATTGCCACACACTGACCCTCCTACACTGTGGAGGGTAATATCGGTGGTTCCCTCCATCACTGCCTGGTGACCCTAATGTCTGTAGCATCTTTGCCTCCACCAGTAACCTCTGAGTTCAATGAGATTGAAAGTTTCATCCTATTTGTTTGTATCTGTTTCTGATTAAATAGTAGGGGTTTAAAAATCTGCATATAAGTGGGTTTTTTTAAGTGAAATTATTAACATTTGGTAAATCCCAATGAAACATAATATTAGTGCCTGAGTGTTAGTTGCATGTATTCAAAAGACCAAGAGGTTGGAGTTCCCATTGTGGCTCAGTGAGTTAAGAACACAACTAGTATCCAGGAGGATGCGGGTTCAATCCCTAGTCTCACTCAGTGGATGTTGCCTCTAGCTAAGGCTTAGGTTGAAGATGCAGCTCAGATCTAGGGTGGCTGTGGCTGTGGTGTAGGCCAGCAGCTGCAGCTCTGATTCAACTCCTAGCCTGGGAATTTCCATATACTGCCAGTGCAGCCCTAAAAAGGAAAAAAAAAAAAAAGTCGCAAGATGTGTAACGTACCACATCGAGAGAACCAAATATAATAACATACTATAAACCCACAGCAGCAAACATGTACATCAATACACAACTAAAAGTAGCATGACCCGCTATGTTGAACTGCTACAAAGTGGAATCAGAATTTTTTTTCCCATTACACTGCAAAATACACACACACTGGTGCACACACACACAAACACACTCAAAGGCAGTGAAGTTTTCTTTTGTTTGCTCTGTCCAGCACCCAGCACAGAGCTAAGCAAATAGCAATGTTCCGATTTCCTTTGCTCTTATTAATAGGAATAGTTTAGTACTATTCTTTGAGGTAAGTGTACTAGTTCTCCTTACCAAAAATAGGAAAACAAATAAGTACTTGACTTTCAAAGAAAAGGCATAAAATATTTCCTCCCTACACCTGAATGAAACAGGATTGAAAATCAACTATACTTCAATAAAAAATAAAAATTAAAAAATTCCTTTCCATTGATAAATTTATTTAAAATACAATTTCATCACTAAATTAGTATTGTTTATTTTGATCCATTTTTACATTTATTTTGACTGTTCAAAACTTTTTTTAAAAAGTACAGACTGCTTATTTGTTTTCTCTTCCTTTTTCCCACTGCGAGTTGAGCTGAACAACGCCAAACAAACTGTGGTTAGGGAAACGAGTTTTGCTTTTAATCAATTAAATTAAAAGTTGGCATATGAAGCTCATAGCTCCTTAAAATAAAAACTAAATAAAGAAGAAGTAGTTTAATATTTAGACAGTGAGACAATAATCAGTACATAATAAAAACAGACATCTTTAAATAGATAAAAGTGACAATTCTATATAATGCATAGGATTTACTCCAATAACCTCCAAAATTAATATCTCATGAAAGAGTGGGCACAAATCACCACATCTTATTCAGTGCAATCAGATTGAAGCTGAATATAAAGCTATCATTGCAGAGGAATATATATCCTCAGCAAACAAATATTATTCAGGTAGGAAGATAAACACACATGGGAAGAGAAGCATGTATATATTTCAAATGAAAAACTGTTCATTGAATGAAAAAAATAAAAAAGGATTCAATATTTTGAACCCTACATTCACCTCAAAATCCCGAATCATTCTCACTCTTAATTCTTAATCTTATATCTTAACACTTAATCTTATATCAAAAATATATTTTATTTAAAACATGGAGAAGAACTGAATAGACATTTTTTCAAAGAGGAAGTGCAGATGGCCAACAGGCACATGAAAATATGCTCAATGTTGCTAATCATTAGGGAAATGCAAATGAAGACCACAATGAGATATCACCTCACACCTGTCAGAATGACTGTCTTCAAAATGCCTACAAATGTTGGTGAGGATGTGGAGAAGAGGGAACCCTTGTCCGCTGTTGGTGGGAATGTAAATCGGTGCAGCCACTATGGAAAACAGCATGAGGGTTTCTCAAAATGATAGATACTTTATGATATCGCTTATATGTAGAGTCAGAAAAATAGAACAAACTAGTGAATATAACATGAAAGAAGCTGATTCTGCAGTTCCCGCCATGGCGCAACGGGATCCGTGGCATCTCTGCAGCTCCAGGACACAGGCAACTGTGGCTTTGATCCAATCCTTGGCTCACCCTGAGAACTCCATACACCGCAGGTGCAGCCAAAAAAGGGAAAAAAAAAGCAGATTCACAGATGTAGAGAACAAACCAGTGGTTACCAGTGGGATGAAGAGCAACATTTGGGTAGGGGAGTGGGAGGTACAAACTATCGGGCCTAAGATAGGCTCAGGGATATATATTGTACAACATGGAGAATGTAGCCAATATTTTGTAGTAATGGTAAATGGGAAGTGATCCTTCAAAATTGTATGAAAATTTTTAAAATTAAGACTATTTTTGTGGATATAAATATTCCTGAGATTTCTGTACATTACATTGTAGAAAGTATTTTGTTTGACAGTTTATAAACATGCACATGGGGAAACTCATTTTTACAAGAATATCTTAATAAAATGCATAAGTCTGAAAAAACTGGGTTGATTTTACAGCTAAAATTTTGAATTTGAGGGTGCTCCCATTGTGGCTCAGTGGTAATGAATCTGACTAGTGTCTATGAGGACGTGGGTTCGATCTCTGGCCTCACTCAGCGGGTTAATGATCCAGCATTGCTGTGAGCTGTGGTGTAGGTCACAGATGCATCTCAGATCCTGAGTTTCTGTGGCTGTGGTGTAGGCCAGCAGCTGTAGCTCTGATTCGACCCCTAGCCTGGGAACTTCCATATGCCATGGGTGGGGCTGAAAAAAAGCAAAAAAAAAAAAATTGAATTGAAAACTCTGCTTAAATTTTACATTAGGAACATTTTGAAAGAAACAATCAAAAGAGATTTTCATAAATACATCAGCACACATCCATTTCCTTGTCAAATTCATCCATCTCCTTTACTGGTCTAGGCATCTACGTTACTAACGCATCCAATTGAATTTTAACACCTGCTCCACATCTGCTTGCCAGGATGACCTCAGTACTTTGCCATACATGGGACTGTGAATAGAGCAAGTATTTTTATTACCTTTATTATTATATTATTTATCATAAAAAAAGGAAACTATTTTAACAGTTTTTTAAATTAAATTTTATCAGAGTATAGTTGACTTATAATGTGTTAGTTTCAGGTGTACAGCAATGTGAATCAATTATACATATTCACATACCCTTTCCTGTTCAGATTCTTTTCCCATGTAGATTATTACAGAGTACTGAATGGATTTCCCTGTGCTATATAGTAGGTCCTTGTTACTCATCCATTCCATAAGCAGTGTGCATATGACAATCCCAAACTTCCATTTTCTTCCTCCCTCCAATGTTTTCCCTTTAGTAACCAAAAGTTTGGTTTCAAAATATTTGCGTCTGATTCTGTTTCATTAACAAGTTTTCTGTATCATTCTTTGTTAGATTCCACATATTAGCCATCTCATATGATATTTGTCTTTCTCTTTCTGACTTACTTCACTTAGTATGATATCCTCCAGATCCATCCATGTTGCTGCAAGTAGAATTATTTCATTCTTTTTTGTAGCTGAGTAATATTCCACTTAATATATAGTCTTCTTTATCCATTCCTCTGCTGATGTATACTTTACTAAAATTTTCTAGTGCCCACCTTTCTAGTCAGAACAATGTGACCTTGCTATAAATTCTACTGCTATAGACACAGGGTTATCCTTGACCTAAGACTGCCCCCAATCTTCCAGGGGACATGGTCTTCTTCAACTACCCAGCACATATTTGGGAGGGAAATTTAAAGTTCACCTTGGAGTTTAGGGATGAGATGTCTCACCTTTCAATATCACATTTGCAACTTGAATTCACAATTTGGAACTGAACCTGATTCCGCACCACTAATATTCAAAAAACCACACAATCCTCATACAGCTTCATCCTCTTGTAGCCCCATGATCCATCCATTACACTTGAAAACACATGATCCGAATCCATACAACATATAACAGTAAAGGTACAGAAATTTACTGCCAGTGCTCATCCTAGCTACACTGTGGATAAGAAAAAAGTGATAAAATAATACAAAATATCAAAAGATAACCATTGTGGTTGTTGGCTAATGGTGTAGCTCTCTACATGGAATTTCATACCATTTCTGGAAGAGTGTATCCTGCCCCTCTTCTTCTCTCTGATGTCACTGGGAAAGTTCAGGGATAATGATTTTTCTGGACAACAGCATCATCTCCTATATGGCTTCCCCTTTCCCATCCTGACTTTTTCCTTTCATTCTCCATAATGTTGACAAAAACAATTTCCTAAAAACATTTAATCCCTTACTAGCTCCCTAATGCTTAGAAAATAAAGTCCTAACTCCTTCAGAAAGTATACGGAAAAAAGCCTTAGTTACATGGTCCCCAACTGTTCAGACCACTCCTCTCTACTATCTGTGTGCCCCAGAGGGCAGTGCTTGGTGTAGTCATGATATTCCACTGGACTGGGAGGTCACGCATCTGCTTTGTCTATCCAGTGACTAACACGGAATTGGACACATATCTGACTCCAAAAACAAGAGTTCAGATTTAAGAAGGTTGATGAAAACTTTTAACTCCCTTCAAAGGGGAAAAAAAAAAAAATGAAGGTTAAAAAAAAAATTCAATTTGTGGCAGCACTGGAAACATAAGATGAGAACAGAGTCAAATGAGCTCAGACAAGAATTTGATGCTATCAATATTGGTCTATAAAACCCAACAAGACTGAGGACTCTGTGGCCCGATATATATATATATTTTTAAGGCTCTTATAAATTTTCATGATTTCCAATTATTTAGGGAAAATCTATTTTTTTTTCTTTTTGGTCTTTTTGTCTTTTAGGGCCACACCCATGGCATATAGAGGTTCCCAGGCTAGGGGTCCAATCGGAGCTGTAGCCACCAGCCTAGGCCAGAGCCACAGCAATCACGATCCAAGACATGTCTGCCACCTACACCATAGCTCACAGCAACGCCGGATCCTTTACCCACTGAGCAAGGTCAGGGATCGAACCGTGTCCTTGTGTCAGATGCTAGTCGGGTACATTAACCACTGAGTCACTGACAGGAACTACAGAAAACATTTTTTAGCATGGACTCAACTGATTAGAAGTTAGTTTCCTGGGAGAACAAGAAGAGTAGTTCTCTCATTATGCACTGAAAAGATAAAGCTATGGAAAGTGTAAGGAAAGTGCTAGGAGAAATAAAGAATAGATTCAGAAATTCCAATTTCTATTTAGTAGGGATTCCAATTAGAGGGAATGAAGAAGAGGCAAGGTTGGAATAACTTAAACGTAATAGAAGAAAATATCCCTGAATTGGGAAAAAAAAAAAAAAAGATATGAATCTTGCATTTGAAGGAGTCGAAAATGCCAAGCTGGAAAGTTCTCTCCTTAATGAAAATTCAGCTTCAAAGGTAAAGAGAAAACCAGAAAACTGAAATCAGAGAAATATGAAAAGAGTTTCCTTCAGCTTCAAAGGAGTGGAGTTAGAATGAAGATGTAGATGTACCATCTCCAAGTCTGGATGCTGGAATGGGAAAAGTTCTTCTCAGTTTCTTAGGTTAAATATTTGGAACCTAGAATTCTATATCTAGCAAAGTTTTGAATTGAGTGTAAGAGTGGAAGGAAAACATTTAGGGACATATGAAGAAGTGGACAGCTTAAAATCCACAAATACTTTGTGTGAGCAGTACTCAACAAAGCAGAAAATAATGTACATCATAAAGAGAAAAACATGGGATAAAAGAAAAAGTAGCAAAACAGAAAGCAGTTAAGCTCTTGATTTAGTTTAAATAATCATTAAGTGACTAAGACACGAAGAAAATTCTCCTAATTTTTATGTTCTATAAGTTCCTAAATTCCTAAGTAAAATAACAAAGCAAAAAAAAATTTCTTAAAGCAGGTTGAAAAACATAAAATAAGAGGACATTATATTATCTATTCTTTTATACTAATTTTTTGGAAATCTAGAAATCTAGATTCTAAAACCTTAGATTCTAGATTCCAGGGGATCTATAATCTTGGATCATAAAGGAAGTTATGTCTTTATCTCCACTTGCCTCTGACTGAAATTTAGCTTGACCTTCAATTGTAAATCTTGGCAATAAACACAGTGGTATTAGCAACACCTGTGACTTTTAGCTGTACAAATCATGGAAATGTTCGTATCACTTTTGAATTGGTGCAGGTATATGAAAATACCCTTAATGACAGTCATTGCATCAGCTGTAGATTGCACATAATCTCGAGCTCCTATCTGCAGATGCTCCTGGATATGGGCTGACCACCCGTCTCCCACCCCAGCAAATGTGCCTGGTTATCCATTTGGAGCTTCAGTCACCCATTTTACTCTCAAATATTCTTATCTACCTCTGTCCATCAATAGTCAAAAGGGGGTGAGCTTTTCCCCTCACTTGGTAAAGTTTTGTAAAACTGGTCAGTTGAAATGAGAATGTTCAACTCTCCAAAAGGCAGGATGATGTTTTGTAATACAGATAACTAAGTGAGATACCAGTATAAGCCTTGCAAGTTCAAACACATCACATGACTGAGATAACTGCTGAAGTATTATTTAAAGTAACTTATTAGTATTCACAGATTGTGCTGTGATACAGGCCATGAATGTTACAAGTTCTGAATAGCAAAGGTTCTTTTCTTTATTTGGATTCCTCCTCAATCTCTCTTCTGTACACTGTATAATATGGTATATTATACCAAGCAGGTTTTATGCATTTTTATTCCAATGAAAATACAGAGCATATTGAGAATAACATTGTGAGAACATCATAAACATGATTGGGGAAAAAACCCACACATGCATTATTTGTAGGAAGGCACAGAAAGTCATGTGATTCCAATCACAATAAAAGTCAAATTCCAGGAAGAACATTTTTAAAAATGATTCTAAGAAGTGATCCATAGATTTCATCAGCTGCCAAAGGGGTTCATAAAATTAAAAAAAAAAAAAGTCCTTAATCTAGATCAAGTAGGTATTTTCTAAGAAGATAAAAATTACCAAAACTAACTCACAAAGAAGAGGGGAAATGAGATAGAACAATAATTATAGGAAAATCTGAAGGGTAAACAAAGATTTACATACACACACCCCCCCAACCCCATCACCCTTACCGCTATCAAAGACTTGTGCCAAAACACTGCTTCCGAACTTTGAAGGAATGGATCACTTCTCTTATTTAAATCCTTTCAACTCTTGGGGGGAAAAAAAAAAACAGAAGGAAATGTCCCAATTCATTCTACAAATCAAATCAAATAACCCTGATATCAAGACTAAGAAAAGAATGTATACAAATGAAAACTGTTAAAATAATACTATTTATAAATCTGAACAAAATTTGAAGAGTTGTGCTTTTGCAGATAAGAGCAAAAAAGAGAAAGAGTCTAATGAAATAACTATTTAAGCTGGAAAAGAGAAGTGAGAAGGAGAGGAAATAGGTCAATAATCTAGAGATCCTGCTGTTGGAACAGAGAGGTCAGGTGAAGAAGAGTTGTTAAAGAAGATTGTTACATATTTCTATTACAGGATACTATGCAGCAATTTAAAAGAATGAAGTAGATATATATGCACTAAAATGCAACACTCCCCAAGATATAATGTTGAATATGCTGAATAAAATCAAGACCTGTGTATGTGTGTGTACATATGTGTGTGTTTCTGCCAAATGATTCCACTGCAAAGAGAAGGGCTCACAAATTTTTATTTATTTTATTTTACTTTTCAATGCTTTGAGATTTCTACATCTAGTGTGCATTCTAATTTTTAAAATATGTTTAAAAGCTATTTCCATGTTGGCCAAAAATGGCGTGCATAAGTCCATCACACAGAGACACTGCTGTTCATACTTGTAGTTTTCACCCACTACAAATTTCATCCATATTTTTTGACACAATTTTTTTTTTTTTTTTTTTACGAAATGGAATCACATTTTGCGTACAGTTTCTAATCAGCTTTTCCCACCTTTTCCCTGGCAGTAAATATTTCTCTAGTATCATTTTTAAGGGCTAAATAAAGCCTTGTTGTTAAATATTTATGTTTCATTCAGTTCTTGTTTCTACCAAAAACGCTTTCATAAAAATCTTGTAGCTATAATTTTGCAAACATTGATGACTATTTTCTTAGCATGAATCCCCCAAAGTAAAAATGCTGGTTTAAAGGTTTTATGCAAAATTCTGAGACATTCAATAGATATGGCCAAACTGCCTTCCAGAAAGATTTTAAAAATTTACACTCTCACCAGCAGCATATGATAGTGCCTCTTTCCACGCTATTTTGCCAATACTGAGAATATAATTTTTTCCTCTAGTTTTTAATGAGATCCCTGCAACTAGATTTATCAAGAAATTAAAGACTTTCCCATACTAACTCTATATGAAGTCATATTTTCAAATACCCACAGTGATAATGATCTGAAAGCAGCTCAATTGTATGAGATATAGAAATCACGACAATATGTATGTACCTCTTCCAGGCTTTATTCCTAAGCGTCCCTTCTTTGCTAATCAGTTACACTAAAAGATTGAGGATTAGGTTTTGAGAGTCCGACTCTAACTGCCTCCAATGAGCAAAATTATTAAAATTTAAATATAACTTTAAAAACCATGCATTGGACCTCTGTGCCGTTGAAGAAGGTCAAGTTCAAGCCCCTTATTTAAAAAGACCTGTCCCTGAGAGATCACAAAAGGAAGTCTATTAACATTACATCTTTCTCCTTTCTTTGCCTCTTTGTTCATTTTAAAACAAGGCTAATACTGATTGAAAGCTGAAATTGCAGAAAACTGTCATGACTTAGGCTATATTGATTTGGCATCAAAATTGAGTGTGCTCCCATGAAATTACTGTACATGACTATTAGTAAAAATCCTTGATGAATTATCCAGCTAAACAAAGCCTAGCTATTTTGTTTTCTAAACAGTCCTGGAAAGGACCCATTAAGGATTGCCAACTTGGGCGTTTTATGTTTTTATTTTCAAACAAGAAGTTTAGAGTTTAGTATATTTAGAGTTTGGTTACTAAACATTCTCTTATTCCTATAAGAGACAGTGAGGAGTTTCTGTCATGGCTCAGCTATTAATGAACCTGACTGGCATCCATAAGACACAGGTTTGATCCCTGGCCTCGCTCAGTGGGTTAAGGATCCAGTGTTGCCGTGAGCTGTGGTGTAGGTCACAAATGAAGCTTGGATCCTTCATTGCTGTGGCTCTGACGTAGGCCAGCAGCTACAGCTCTGATTGGACTTCTAGCCTGGGAACCTTCATACGCCACAGGTGCAGCCCTAAAAAGACAAAAAGTCCAAAAAAAAGAGAGAGAGAGAGACAGTGATAAGGTTTCAAGCAAAAATGCTGTTTGAAATCCCTTGACACTAAACTTTGAGACTGTGAAATGTTCTAAAATTTTTTAATTATATCTTTTGGAAAGAAAAAGTATTTGCTTGTTCTTGCTACAGTTGTGCTGTATACATGCAAATTAAATAATAATCTATTGAGAAAAAGATGAAGATGATGGCTGCAAATGATTTTATTGTGTACACACAGCCATATTCTTCAATTAAGTACAATGACAGTGTTAACTTTTCTTGTTCATTCTCATATAAAAATTGTGAAAATTTACAATGCTGAAAAAAGTACTTGAGGGAGATCAAAGCAGATCAAAAACAATTGAAACCTCTGGTGTCTTAGCAGTTATCAAAGGAAATCACACAGCTCTCAAGACATCTAATACTTATTTATTTCATTAAAAAGCATACAATTGAAGTCAAAAAAGAAAATAAAAACAGATGCCACAATAAAACACAATTTTTCTCTATAGCTTCACCTAGGTTGTTTCAAATATGTGAAGGCCTGCATATCTTATTTACAAAATAATCACCAACCCTGAAACTAAACTTTTGCTTTATCTCTACTTAGCTGACTACAGATCTATTTCTTTCATTGCTAAGCTCCAATTACAAAAGGTCCACCAGAACTATGTCTATTTCATTTATCCCAGCTCTACTTTGTGTAATACATCAGCTCTATCAAAACATGAAGCTCATGGTTTCAGGGGAGTCACCACATGAGAATAATGCCATGTGACAAAGGAGGTGCTAGACCTTACGGAAATTTACAGAAGAGGTGTGCTGAAACTTGGTTACACATTTCCTGGAACCCATCACTTACTTCAAGGTTAAAAATGGGTCACGTGTAGGGGGTGAAGGAGGAATTTGCAAGGGGAAGAAATTTGAAGAGAATTCTTGCATTCAATTCACAAGGGAGACACCACCACTACTCCAAATGTAATGTCTCTCTTTCCTAATCTCAGGCAGAACACAATCCAGCCAGCCAATTTCCCTGGCTATGTTCTACCTGCTTGCCCCCATGAGCGTCTGGGTGCCTTGTGGATCTGTTGTCTTCCCTCTTCATTCCTTGGTGCTTTCTGGTCCATGTTATCCAGTGCTTTCTGGGTTGTATAAGATGGACACCACATTCTTCCTGCCAGACAGTCTCCTCCCATCTCTTCCGTCCTGTTCTGTACCACCTAACCATCAGCATCTTATTCCAGGTCCCTGCCTCCACCACCCTATGCAACAGCACTGCACTTAACCAAGTCACAAATATCACAGTCACAACATAGGAAAGCATCTGCCTTCAGATCTAAATTAATGCCTATAAACTATGATCACTTCTCTTTCTTTCTAATCTATTCTATCCTGTTCATTTCCTAATATCCTGTGCTTGACGTGCAAAATTTGTTCAAGAAAATCCAAAGCTGTCTTACATGGAGTCAAGAGAAGAGACTTAAGAAATATATGACAAAGTTCCCATCATGGCTCAGCAGTTAATGAATCTAACTAGCATCCATGAGGACGAAGGTTCAGTTCCTGGCCTTGTTCAGTGGGTTAGGAGTCCGGCATTTCAGTGAGCTATAGTGTAGGTTGCAGACTCCGCTTGGATCCTGTGTTGCTGTATCTGTGGTATAGGCCAGCAGATACTGCTCCAATTTGACCCCTAGCCTAGGAACCTCCATATGCCATGGGTGCAGCCCAAAAAAAGAAAAAAAAAAGTATATGACAACAGTCCTGACTTCAAGTAGTTTTCAAGCAATTTGAGAGGAATGATTCATAAGCATGACAGAGTCAGAAAGTAGTGTAGAACAGGGATTTGAAAACTTTTATCTGTTTTTGGTTTTGTTTTGGCTACATCCATAGCATATGGAAGTTCCTGGGCCAGGGATCAAACCTATGTCTCAGCAGTGACAACACTGGACCCTTAACCCGCTGACCCAAAAGGGAAAGCTACAAACTTCATCTTTAAAGGGCCAGAATGTATTTTAGTCATTGTGGGATGTGTGTTCATTGATGCAACTACTGAACTCTGTTGTTATAGCATAAAAGCAGCTGCAGACCACAAATGAGCATGGCTGTGTTCCCATAAAACTTTATTGGACATTGAAAGGGACACCAAATTTTGAATTTTATATGATTTTTCCATGTCATGAAATACTATTTTTTCCAACAATTAAAAAATATAAACACCATTCTTAGCTTGCAGACAATACATAAACAGGCAGTGGACAGGATAGGTTTAGCTACCCCTGTTTCCCCATTCAAAGTGTAGAACATAAGTATTCAGTTGGGTGGTTCTGATCCAATGATATACAAGTTTAAGGAAGAGAGGGAATCACTGAGATCTCTTTATCAAAATGTCAAAATTTAAACTGAATCTAGAGGTAGTAAAGTAATTTGAATGATGAAGGGAAGAAAGAGAATAGTCAGTAATAACATAATCCAAAAGAGATGAGTTGAATATGGCCCCTTAGTGATTAATGAGATTACACTAAAAAGTGTAGAAGGTCCTATTATCTTTATTGGATATCTGTTGACTACATACACTTGTCCATAAAGTTGAGTAGACAAAGCGTAAGCTTTATTTCTTCTCTCTATTCCATCCAATTCTACAGAATTGCTTTTAGAAAACAGAGAAATATCTAGCTTTTGCAACTCATAAACTCTCAAATTTTTCTTCTCAGTACTTCTTTGATCTTTATTCTGAGTAATTTCCTCATATCTATTTTCTAGCATCTAGTTCTTATTCTCAAGAGTGTCTATATACTTTGTAAAACTTCCACCCAATCAAGGTCGTAATATATTAATATTTGGGCTCTGTGTTATTCTAAGGATTACATTTTTTTTCTTTTCTTTTTTCTTTTTTTTTTAATGGCCATACCTGTAGCTTATGGAAATTTCCAGGCTAGGGACTGAATCCAATTTGTAGCTGAGGCCTACTCTATAGCCACAGCAACACCGAATCTGAGCTGCATCTACAACCTATGACACAGCTTGCAACAACACCAGATCCTTAACCCACTGAGTGAGTCCAAGAACTGAACCCACATCCTCACAGAGGCAATGTCAAGTCCTTACCCCACTGAGCAATAGTGGGAACTCCAAGGATATTATACCTTTATTTTTCTCTTTAAACCAATTAAATGTACTTACTGTATAGTATAGTTTAAGTTGTTTTATTTTCTCTAGGTATTAGGCTGTGAATTGTCTTGTTTGCTGCTCATGATGCTTTGTTTCTCTGGGCAGCATATAATTTCTGATAGTAGACTCATTCAATGGGGTTTTTTCCTGAGAGACATTTATTAAAGTATCCCTATAAAGAGGTTTTGCATTTACACCTGCTAAGCCCATAAGAGTTTTGTCCATTCCATAACAGTTTCTACATTAACTTCTTAGTTTCTGTACCATGTGGGTAATATAAATTTAAATCCCACAGCCACAAAGAATGTAGGATTGAATTTGATCTTATGAGTAATTATTTTCCCATTCATGGCTCTGAGCATAAGAAATTCTTCCTTGAACCCCCTCTAGGGTAGTTCTGAGTTTTCTAGTCCTTCCAGTTCCTTACCTGGCACAAACTTAAACTTTCATTTCCTGTCCCAGCAATGGCATTATGACTTCAGCCCCTGCTATAAGTCCATGATTTTCATATGTCTATAGATCATTGGTTTCTGCTCCATCACTGTGGACTGCCTACCATTTGAATTTGCCTATGCATTTCACACACTTAAAAACTAGTATTTTGGAGTTCCCTGGTGGGTCAGTGGGTTAAGGATCTGGCATTTTCACTGCTGTGACTCTGGTTACAGCTGTACCATAAGTTTTATCCCTGGCCCAGAGCATTTTTTATTAATACAGCCAATAATAATAAAAATAATATTTTGTTTAACATTTCAGTACTTGGAGGGCAAAAGGAGCCCTAACATGCATTTTCATCAGACAAATTCTCCAGGAGACCTAGTGGCTTTTATGTTTATTTAAAATGAGGAGGTAAAAATATATGGGAACCAAGAGGATAAAGATTTTAAATGGATAGGATAAGAGTAAAAATTCTAAAAGAGGGAATACTACTCAGCCATAAAAAAGAATGACATAATGCCATTTGCAGCAACATGGATGGAACTAGAGAATCTTATATTGAGTGAAATGAGTCAGAAAGACAAAGACAAATACCATATGATATCACTTATAACTGGAATCTAATATCCAGCACAAATGAACATCTCCACAGAAAAGAAAATCATGGACTTGGAAAATAGACTTGTGGCTGCCTGATGGGAGAGGGAGGGAGTGGGAGGGATTGGGAGCTTGGGGTTATCAGACACAACTTAGAATAGATTTACAAGGAGATCCTGCTGAGTAGCATTGAGAACTATGTCTAGATACTCATGTTGCAACAGAACAAAGGGTGGGGGAAAAAATGTAATGTATATAACTTGATCCCCTTGCCGTACAGTGGGAAAATAAAATTTAAAAAAAAATGAAATAAAAAAATAAAGGATTCATCTCAGAAAAAAAAAATTCTAAAAGAGAAAAATAAGATCCCTTAGAGACACAGAGGACTGATTTCTCTTGAGTATTTAGATGTTTCATTTGTGTTTATTTTGAAATAATTTTATACATTACAGAAGATAGTAGAGTTGCCATATATCCATTCACTTCCCCTCATATTAGCACGTTACATAACCATGGTAAAACCATCAAAGTAAGACATTAACACTGTATGATACCATCAACTACGCAACAGACTTTATTCAGATTTCATCAGTTTTCCACTAATGTCCCTTTTCTGTCTCAAGGTTCGATCCAGGGTCCACATTGTATTTATTGTTGTCTCTTTCACCTCCTCCAGTCTGACAGTTGCTCAGCTTATCATCGTCATCCATGACCTTGACACTCCTGATGAGTACTAGTCAGATTTTCTGTAAAATACCTCTCCATTTTCACTTGTTTGGGGATTTCTCGTAATCAGACTAGAGTTGTGCACTAATGAGAAAGATATCACAGAGGTGGGGACCCTTCCAGATGCATCACATCAGAGGTTCATGTCCTATTACTGATGATGTCAACTCTGCTCACTTGAATAAAGTGGTACCTACTGTGTTTTTAGTGACTGTAAAGCTACACTTTTCCCCTTTGTAAACAGTAAATATTTGAGGAGCAATATTTTGAGGCTAAGTTTTTGCCCACTCATTTAAGCATTCATGAGTGGACCCTGCCTACAGCAATTTTTACCATTGTTCCAGAGTTCTAGTGATGATTTGCTATTTCCTTCTTCGTTTTTACATTTATTAATTGGAATTCTTCTGTAAGGAGGAGTTATCTTTACCATTTACTTATTCAATCATTTATTAATGTCAGCATGAACTTCTGAGTATTTATTTCACTGTTTCATAATCCAACATTTTATTCAGTTATTGAAATGTTTCCAGCTTTGGCCACTGAAAACAACTCCAGTTTGGTGCCTGTGTCCTTTCAACGTGCCCCCGTCTTTAATACTTCTTTACCTGTTGGTACTACAAGATTCTCCAGGCTTATCTTGTATCATCCCTGCCCCAGCCCTAGAATCAATCATTTCTCCAAGGACCTGTATAGGTGTTTTAAATCCTAGGAGTGGATAGTTTAGAACCCTCCACTCTCACCCAGGGAAAGAAAATAGTCAGAAAAGAAGCTGGAAGGCCCTTGAATGAAGCCAGCATTTGGGGGTTGAATAAAGGACTGTTAGAGATGTCTGTGGAAACTCAGAGCAGGTGGCAGGGAAGCCAAGAAAAGATACCCCCTAGAGCATCCTAGCTGATCCAGCCATCTTTTATCTTACAATTTCCTCTCTTCCAGCCAGACAGCCAATAAGTCCTGGGTGAACCAAGTCCTCAACTCTGTGAAACTGCAGTAAACACAACTACAACAAATTCAGCCAATGGACTTTAGTCTTTCATGACTCTAACTGAAATGTTTTTCCTCTCTTCTCTCAATCCAAACCCCACTCGTCTTTCCAAGTAGGGAAAATTGTATCTTTTCCCTGAAACTCTTCCCAGGGCTCAGCCTACATTTATCATTTACTTTATAAGAATACCCTATCTCTTATCTCTTCAGTCAAGGAATGCTTGGATTATACTCTCTAAAACATGTTTTTTCTATTTGTCTCATATTACATGTTCCCGCAAAATACTGTGGCTCCTTTAGGTCAGAGGCCAGACCTCATGCTCTGGTACACTCAGCCAGTTAGCAATATCCAAATATCTAATAGGCATTTAATAAATATATGTTGTTTTGACATTTATATTAATAAATCAATCATTATATTGAGTCATCAAAGAAATAGTTGAGCACTGGGAAGATTCCAGGAGCTATCTTATCTATGCAGGAATGTTAAAAACTACTCATTAAGATGCAAATTTAGGCCAGCTATATGAATTGCTATGGCTTTGATGATATTCCAAGAAAACGTAACCCTGAGCCAGGACAATTCTTATTTCTTGCCAGGAAATAATTCATTAGGATATTTATGGCTTATCTATTAATAAAGTAAGTCCTTATAATATTTTACATGACCTTTTCTTGCTTTGTTTTATAAAAATTATCTGATCTACTTCCATTTTTAAAATTAAGTATCTGTTACATAATTACTAGTATGCAAAGCTATCAAATTTTCAAGATTGCAAATGGGAGAGTATATATGAAATTTGTTGATTTTTTAAAAAGATCAATACCATGGTTTTTATTAAAAATAGTATTTATTTGGACTTTCTGCTGTGATGAAGTGGGTTAAGAATCTGACTGCAGTGGCTCAGAATGTTGCAGAGGTGCGGATTTGATCCTCGGCTTGGTGTACTGGGTTAAAGGGTCTGGATTAGCTGCAGCTGCAGTGTAGGTCACAGCTGCAGCTCAGATTCAATTCCTGGCCTGCAAACTTCCATATGCCATCAGTGTGGCCCTAAAAAAAAAATGTATGTATATATATATGTGTATATATATATATGTATGTATATATATATATATAGTATTTATTTGTTGAAAAAATCAAGAAAATACAGATAAGCAAAGAGAAAAAATCTTATAATCCCAAAATCCAGAAACACATACTCATTTTTCCTAGCTTTATTGAGGTATAATTGGTCCATCTACATTTTAGAACATACCATATGTATATATAAGGTATTTGTGTGATCATTTTATACAAATTACTTTGTAACTTACTTTTTTTAACTTAATGTTTCCTATTTTTCACATCATTAAATATTTCCTACATGTCTTCCCCTGTGATTATGAATGGAATTTTATAGATTGGATGTATTACACCTTATTAAACTAGTCTTTATGCTTGGATATTAAGGTACTTCCAATTTTCTCCCAATATATGCCACAATGAACATTCGTATATATAATTGTGAACACACTCATATTTCCTTAGCACAAATTTCTAAAAGTGAGTCTGTCTGTGTAAATGGCAATTCACAGTTTAGGAATTTTTTGTTTCTGTTTGTGTCTGTGTGTTTCAATGGCCCAACTGTTGTGCCAATTTATTATCTCAATCATTGGTAGTTAAAGCAGTTTTCAAATAATATACCATCTCATATTTTTAAAGGAATCTTGTTCCCCTCTTGAAAGCCTCCAAAAAGATGATAAAATAAAGCTACATGTTTTTTTTTTTCTATTATGGGAGTGCCCTTCCTCCTGCAACTTTGATTAATTTTTTAATATTTTGCTTCCTGCTATAAAAAATGCACAACAACACACATTATTTATTGTGAGTTGCAAAGAAAGTACAAGGTCATCTAAAGAAGAAAAGTTCCAAGGAGCATGGCAACAGAAAGAAGAAAAAAAACCAAAATTAATTACAATCATATTTGGAAATCCCTTGTCAAGAGCAATTACTTTAAAAGTAATCTTATTGCATACTTTGGTATTTATATTTGCAAGAAAGATAGTTTTTTTCACTTTTATTTCATATTCACCAGTTTTTCTTATATAAAAAAAGAATCTGGATCAGCCAACAATTGAAGGATAGCTGTCACATTTAAAATAAATTTCCCAGTAAAAATGCAATCATTAGTTCTTTATTTGTAGTTATTTATACACTGCACAAAGACCAAGAGGGCCAAGAAAAAGGGAAATACAAATTCATTAACATCATGGTTCTGCTTGAACTTCAAATTTGGTTTCATGGATTATTCTTTCCTGTTTGGGACATAAGTTTTTCTGGTTAATACATGTTTCAGATTTATTTCACTTGCAACATTAAGATGGTGATGCAGTAACTTCCAGTTATTAATGTCTATGTCAAGAGAAAAATTAAAGAAAAACATAGCTGATATACACACTTCCCCATTTCTACAGATTAAAAACCAGAAGAGCAAAAAAGGTTGTTACTTTCAAAAGTGTGAGAAGTTTTTAAAAAACAGTCTACTTTCTTTCCCCCTTAAAGATCTGAAAGGCAGAGGATGAAATCAACCTATATTTTTTTTCTCTACTTGCCTAACATCAATCATGGGTGACTAAACATCTACATAGTTACTTCAAATTGAAAAGTCCTTTAAACTAATGCTGTTTTCTTCACGTATTCTTAAATTAATAGTGAATTCTTAAAGTATAAAGGAGATGAAGTTGGTGTCCAGGAAAAAGAAACATTCTATTGATCCCTACTGAGACATTAAGAAAGCCTAAGCAGTCTACTGGGCAGTATCGATAGTGCAAAGGAGAGCTAGTAATCCAAAACAGAACTGCGTAGTATTTCCACCGTGGCTCATTGGGTTAAGAACCTGACACAGTATTCAAGAGGATGCAGGGTTCTATCCCTGGCCTTGCTCAGTGGGTTAAGGATCTGGTGTTGCCACAAGATGTGGTGTAGGTGGCAGATGCGCCTTGGATCCTGAGTCACTGTGACGGTGGCGTAGGCCAGCAGCTATAGCTCCAATTCAACCTGTAGCCTAGGAATTTCCATGCATCGCAGGTGTGGCAATAAAAAGAAAAACAAAAAACAAAAATAGAACTGTGCCACCAGGACCCAGGAATCTGCACCCAAGATCTCCTTTTGCTGTTGGCAACATTATTTATATTTACGGTAAACTAGATAATATACATTGGTAAAACAAGCAACATCACTCTTAAAGAAAACAGTGGTTAAAAGAACTGATAAGTGATTAGTAAAGTTAGATTACTTCAGTCAAGTACCTCACAATGTTTATAAATCACATATAAAACTGCCAAAGTGCCTATAGGACATATTCTAGAAGATGCTTCACAACTTAAATGCTAAGAGAGTAGCTCTGTAAATCTATTTTACATCTTAGAAGCACTTAATAAAATTGGAATAAAAATATATATATAGGCATGTAAAACGCTTTATTCTAATAACATAGCAGATTCTAAAAACGTATGTTTTTTAACTGGCGTGAATTGTCTCTATGATACGAACAAATTACCTGTTTTTCTAGCTTGAATTTTTGCAAGAGCTTTTTTGTAGGTTGAGTGTGCATTGAAAAAATAATACATTACTTTCCAGAAGCCATAATCATTAGAAACTTTTGGAAGAGGAAGGAGATTGGGGTAAATCGGCACTTTACAACTCAGTACTTCTGAGAGCTTTAGTTCCTCCTTAATAAGAAATGTTGAGTTTTTTTTCCTTTCTGGTGAAAGGGTATGACTGGATACAATGACTCTTATTTGGGACTTCAAAGTAAACTTCAAAAATAGCCTCACTAATATCCAGTGAATGCCTGCATGGGCCATCGTTCACTCTGTCTCAACGTATGCAATACTGTTATATTTTGATTAATGTGTTTCTTCTTTAACTTTTTTTCCTCTTTTAAAAAATTTTATTAGAGTATAGTTGACCTACAATGTTTTATTGGTTTCAAGTATACATCAAAGTGAATAGGATGTATATATATATAGAGAGAGAGTATACCCATTCCATTTTTCCATATAGGGTATTGCAAACTATTGGGTATATTTCCTTGAGCTATACACTAGCACTAGGTTCTTGTTAATATCTATTTTATACAGCAGTGAGTATATATTATTCCTATCCTCCCAACTTATTTTTGTCCTCTCTATCTTTTTTTTTTTTAGGGCCACACCTGTGGCATATGGAGGTTCCCAGGCTAGGGGATTGAATGGGAGCTGTTGCCACTGGCCTACACCAGAGCCATAGCAACACCAGATCCGAGCCATGTCTGTGACCTACACCAGCTCACAGTAACACCAGATCCTTAACCCACTGAGCAAGGCCAGGGATCGAACCTGTAACCTCATGGTTCCTGGTCAGATTCGTTTCCGCTGCACCATGATGGGAACTCCCTCTCAACTTGTTTATTTCACTTCTGTGCATTTCCTATGTGCCTTTAAGCCTCTGGCCAGTAAAAACTTTCTTGATGCTTCCTGTGCCAAGGGAAGAGGAGATACCTCAGAAAGAGGCCCCACTCTCCCTACTCTGAGAGCAGCAGCAAAGTATCATCTGGGAATTTACATTAATCTACTTTCTATGTATAGGACCTCTTTCACTGTCTGAGGAGGTCCACTTTCAGATGATGGGGATTAGTTTTGTTATAGCTAGATTGTAAAGAAAAAGGGAAAGACTTAATGTTTAGCCTACAAGATATGAAGTAAAATGTTTTGTTCTACAAAAGATGAAAGACTTGAAATCCAAGCTTTGTTAAGAGATTTTCTATTAGCCCCATCTTTCCCCCTTTTATCATATCACAAAGCGGGTAAATGCAGACCTTAAGTTCTTTCCACAGCATAGAAAAGATATTTTTTTCCATCTATCACCTAGGCTGTGAAGTTCTCCCTTCATTACTTTTATTTGGAAATAATTGTATATTTAGAGAAATGCTATAAATGTGGTTCAGAGTTCTCATATACATTTCCCCATGCTTCTCATAATGACTAAAAATAAGAAGTTGTCATTCTTGTCATGGCTCAGTGGTTAGCAAACCTGACTAGCGTCCATGAGGACACCGGTTCAATCCCTTGCCTCACTCAGTGGGTTAAGGAAGCATTGCCATGAGCTGTGGTGTAGGTCACAGACATGGCTTGTATCCTGCATTGCTGTGGCTGTGGTGTAGGCTGGTGGCTACAGCTCCGATTGGACCCCTAGCCTGGGAACCTCCATATGCAGCGTGTGCAGCCCTAAAAAGACAAAAAGACAAAAAAAAAAGAGGTTAACATTGATAATACTCAGTTTATTTGGATTTCCACCATTTTTCTACCAACTTTCTTTCTCTCTCTCTCCCTCCCTCCCTTCCTTTTTTTCTTTCTTTCTGCTGTACCCATGGTATATGGAAGTTCCTAGGCCAGGGATTGAATCTCAGTTGTAGTTGTGACCTATGCCACAGCTGCAGCAACACCAGATACTTTAACTCACTGTGCTAGGCCGAGGATCAAACCCACACCTCAGAGCAACCTGAGCCTCTGCAGTCAGATTCTTAACCCACTGTACCACAGCAGGGTCTCCTTTACTGACTTCCTTTATTTTCCAGGGTCCAATCCTTGATATTACATTGAATTTAGTGCCAGTGACTCCTCCAAGCTCTTATCATTTCTTGGTTTTGCCTTGTCTTTCATGATCTCTACAGTTTTGAAGAGAATGGGGTATTTTGTAGAATGTCCTTCAATCTGAGTTTATGTAATGTTTTCTCATGTTTAGATAACATTTCTATGTTTTGGGGAAGAATACCATATAGGTGATGGTAGGCTATGAATGTTATCCTCAATGTATAAGATGTGGAGGAAATAAAAAGTCAGAAGTTTGCTCCTTCCTTCCATTCCCAAGAGATGGCAGGGAGAGAAGGGATACAGAAGAATGGAAAGGAGATAAGATGATAATAGAGGTCTAGTTTTCAATATCTCTTCCACACACAACTTCTTGGGGTTAATCTTCAGGGCAAGGGCAGCTTTGTAATATCCAGATAGGGACAGCATGACTAGAGGCAACTGGGTGGATGGCTCAATTTCCCAGATGTAGGCTCTAGGCAGGGGTGTGCTGGTAAATGTTTAGCAGCTGGCCTTAGGAATGGGTGCTGGGGGTGGAAGGGAGGGTGGAGCCTAGATTTACAGTGTTTGCTCATCTCCATGGTGTAAATACTCCTGCCTTGGCCAGTTTGAACCGATCAACATGATCTTACTGAACAGAGTTGGAAGAAACTGTGTTACAGTTCACTGTTACATAGTATTTCATCACACATCTATAACAAATGATAGTAAAATGCAATAAAAATAAGTAGGAAGTGGCAATTCTGAGTATTAATTACCTTGGCTTTTAATACAACTTGTTTAAATGTATGTTTATATTATTTTTTTAAAATAATGGCTATATTTAACAACTGGAGTACATACTTCCTAAAAAACTAAGTTATATGCTCCCTCCAGCCTGTCACTGCTTCTAGGGGATCCTGAGCTTTTGGGCCAGCATCACACCCCTTGCAGCTCAGAAGCCATGGTGCAGAGGGAACTGCAGAAAGTGCACAGAGCTTTGAAAGCATTCCTGCTCCTCATAGCCTTTGTGTGAGAAGGAAGGGTACTTTGGAGTTTCTCATTTCCCCTGTGGAACTGCTGGTGGACCAGCAGGAGTCTAAGGGCAGGGAAAGAGGCTATGGGAGTGGAGGAGTGGAACTTTGATAATAGGGGAAACGTTCAAGGCTGTGACAGCAGAAGTGAGGGCCAACACACATCATCCCAAAAGACTGGTGGAATCTAGCACATTTCACTGATCCCAATTCCAGGGAGAAGATGAATCCAGTCCCTCTAGGGAGGAGATTTAGAGTGTTCAGAGGACAATGAATGATCCAAGGGCACCACAAGGATGCAAGACACCCCCCACCCATCTACCCAGATACTTTCTTGGGAAAGAGAAGGGAGGGGAAAATAGAGAATTTGAGAAATACTGAGCCATCTAAAACAGTGTTACTCAAAACGCAGTCTATGAGCCAGTATCAGTCTACTATCACTGGTTTGAGGTGAGATAAACACAGGTGAGTTCATGTTTATAAATTTTTATCATAAATTGACATTGCCTTGACATCCTAGCATGTGATCAGTGGATTGTACTCCTTGAATAAGATATAGACCAGTTCAGGTATGTTGAACTGGCATGGCAAGTTGCCTGTGGCATAAATTGCATCCAAGTCAGATGTAGTAAGGGCCTATATTGGAGCTATGGTGCATCAGAAAGATCAACCAATTGAGAAGCATTAATCCAAAAAGTGGTAGTTTTCAAACCATCACCTTTGGATGGGAGTAAAGTGATGAGTAGTTTGAATGAGAAACTGTCAACATGTGTTCCTTGAACCAGCAATATCAGCATCACCCCCTGAACTCCTTAGAAATGCAAATTCTAAGTCCTCACCCAATATACTGAATCAGAAACCCTGAGTGTGGACCTAGCAATCTGTGTTTTAAACAAGCCCTCTAAGTGATTCTGCTGCATGTCTGCATTTAAGAACCACTGGTTAGAATGTTTTAAGTGAAAGAACTATGTTCAAGCTGGAGGAAAATGAAACATTATTAATTAGGTGCAAATTATCCCTGCTAGAATGCAGAGCTGGAGTCCATGGAAAAGATCAGACCAGGTAGAGCAAAAAGAAAACACAACTTTCTTTGCATATTGGAGTGATAACGCAAATGTTAAACCCAAGTACTTTTAGTGGATGATTATTTTTAATTTTTTCCGACACGCTACCTATAGGGCTGTGGCTCCACATTTCCAAGCATCACTCATTTACCAGTCCAAAGCAGCCTGTTTTTACTAAAAAGGGTACAATCACAGGGAAAAAGAATGTTTCCTCAGCTTTGCTCTCACCACACAACTACTGGATTTTTGGCTGTCCTCACGTTCCCTACAGCAACCACTATTAAAAGCTCAGGAAGGGAAGTTTCTTTGTGGCACAATAGGTTAAGGATCCAGCATTGCTGCATCTGTGGTGCAGGCTGCAACTGCAGCACTGATTTGATCCCTGGCCTGGGAACTTCCCCAAGCCCAGGGTGCAGGTATTCTTAGCATAAAATCTTCCCCAAAGTTTCTGTTCCTTCCCAGGTAAGGCTGAGATGGTTTTGACTTAGAATCTGGCTGACCTGCACAGAAGCCATAACACAATCAAGAAATTCCATCTGCTTTCCATCAGTGGTACATTTTCCTACTGGGAGCACCACCTGGTGCTCAGATCGTCCTCAAACTGATGGGCATACACATCGCCCAGGGCTCTTGATTTGGTACAAGTCTGATCCTGCAATTCTAGGGTGGGCCTAAGGAGATGCATCTCTAACAAGTTCCCAGGTGATGGTAACCTTGCCAGTTTTTAGGCAATTATTTTGAGAAACAAGGTTTAGAGTAGTGTTTTTTCTGCTTTCTTTTCTCCCCAGGTCTTAAAAACAGGTGGAGGGTCATCAGAGGGTGACTAGTTGTCCAGGTTTGACAGGGATGTCCTGAACACCCTGTGTCCTGGGTTATCCCACAGTCCTGGGCAAGCATGATAACTGGTCATCTCGGCAGTCCCAAACTACTCTGAATGGCCTCCATCCTGCTTCTCCCCAACTCCCTCCCCATCTGTATTGTATTTTTGCTTCTTGACTCTTAAGGTAAGTGTTTTCCCTTGAGGCTCATTTCTCCTCCATACAATGTTCTCTCTTTTGGCAGACCTGTCTGCACCAGCCCTAAAGACAGAACTGCATGTGCACCCGTCTAGTTAGCACAGTCTTAGGAAAAGCTGAGGTTTAACTTGATTTAGAAGGTTCCATTTTAGGTTTCCCTACAGTCAGTCAAAACTAAGAGGCCTCTCTGAGATCAACCAGGTCCCTATTCCACAGTTACTCCTGTGCTTTTACATAAACATTCTCATTCTTCCTGATTGTGTAGACCAAGGAGGTTTGGCCAATGCTTGTTCTGCTTTGATTCTTAGGAGGACGTTATCTCGAATGAGGAAAAACCAAAATCTTCAACTCTGAGGCTTGGCAAATATATGTTTTCCGGTATTTCCAACTGTTCTTTCTATGCCTCATCATCTTAGAAATATAGCTCTGAGTATTTCCACAGCTAAAACCCTTCATTTACACTGAATTTTCAACAGAATCATTTCTAAACTCTCCATGTTTATACGGTCATCATTCTCAAAATTTAAGTGTGCTTCAGGATGACCTAGAGGGCTTGCTAAAACACAGA
The DNA here is from genome assembly GCF_016906955.1 of Phacochoerus africanus. Classification (NCBI taxonomy): domain Eukaryota; kingdom Metazoa; phylum Chordata; class Mammalia; order Artiodactyla; family Suidae; genus Phacochoerus; species Phacochoerus africanus. The sequence goes on along the minus strand of NC_062544.1, from coordinate 85,886,521 downwards.
CTGGGGCCCCACCCCTGAGTTTCAGATTCAATAGGCCTGGGTGGGGATCCAGAAACTTGCATTTGAAGCAAGTTCCCAGGTGATACGGATGCCTCTGGTTCACAAGCCACACTCCTAGAACCACCAGCCTGGTGGACTCCTTCCATCAGGCCACAGGTTACCTTCCTAACACCTCACCACATGTTTTCAAAGACAGCCCTTTATTCCCCATTTATACTCTATGCCTTTGTACTCTGTGTCTTTGTTTCATTCATTTAATCACTCGTTCATGGTGTCCCTAAGTCTACTGAGGATGCGCTAACAAAATGGGTGGCTTAAGGAACAGACATTTACTTCTCACAGTTCTGTAGGCTGGGAGTCTAAGGCCCAGGTGCTGGCAGATTTGGTTCTTGGTGAGAGCCGCATTCCTGGCTTGTAGACAGCCACCTTCTCTGTGTGCTCACGTGGCCTCTTCTTCGGGCCCTTGTAAAGAGAGAGCTCTGGTCTCTCTTCCCCTTCTTACAAGGACACTAATCCCACTGTGTGGACTCTGCATCATGACCTTACCTTATCTAAACCCAGTTACATCCCAAAAGCCCCACCTCCTAATAAATAGGCATTGGGGGTTGGGATTTCAAATATGGGTTTGGTGTGGGGCCTGGGAGGGAGGGGGGACACATTCAGCTCTGAATATTCATGGATGGATTCACTCATTCAATCAATGGTTCGTCATTTCATCAAACTTTTTTCACCAGTTTTATTGAGGTATAATTGACAAAAATTATACATATTTAAGGCTTACAATATGATTGTTTAATATACTTCATTAAACATTTTTTAAAGACTATGACTGGTCCTGTCCAGTGCCCTCATAGAGTTTATGGTTAAGAGAGAGAAAAAATTTACCCTTTTCATTTACAGACTGCTTCATGGTTTCCAAAGAGTTTCCACACTCAAGCTCCCATTTGTTCTTCACAGAGCCCTAAAAGACCAATAGGCACATATCATTTTAGACATTTCACAGATGAAGAAACTGAAGAAAAAGTGGTCCACCCAAGGTAATGCCAAACAGGTATTCCAGCTCCAGGTCCATGTTTTTACCACCCAAGTCCACAACCTCAGACTTATCATTGTATCCCCTCCCCACTGCTGCCCAAATTGTAGCCCTTCTTTAAAGCCCAATCCAACTCTACCTTCTCCATGAAGCCTTCCCTGGTAACCACAGTTAAAATAGTTTCTCCTCCTAGAAAACTCTAATTTGAAAAAACACTTGTACTCCAATGTTCATAGCAGCATTATTTCCAAAAACCAAGACATGGAAGCAACCTAAATATCTATCAACAGATGAATGGATAAAGAAGATGCAGTAGATATATACCATGGAATACCACTCAGCCATGAAAAGAAGGAAATAATGCTATTTGCAACAACATGGACAGACCTAGAGATTATTATATTAAGTGAAGTCAGACAGAGAAAGACAAATATGATGATATCACTTACATGTGGGATCTAAAAAAATGATACAAATGAACTTATTTACAAAACAGAAAGAGGAGAATTCCCATGGTGGCTCAGCAGGTTACAAACCCAACTAGTATAAAAAAATGATACAAATGAACTTATTTACAAAACAGAAAGGAGAATTCCCATGGTGGCTCAGCAGGTTATAATCCCTGGCCTCAATAAGTGGGTTAAGGATCCAGTGCTGCCATGAGCTCGGGTGTGGGTCACAGACACGGTTCGGATCCTGTGTTGCTGTGGCTGTGGCATAAGAGCAGCTGTAGCTCTGGTTTGACCCCTAGCCTGGAACTTCCATATACCACAGGTACAGCCTTTAAAAAAAGAAAAAGGTATTCGGAGACCTAGAAAACAAACTTATAGTTACCAAAGGGGAATGGAAGGGGAAGGGATAAATTAGAAGTTTGGAATTAACAGATACAAACTACTATATATAAAATAGATAAATGAGGACCTACTGTATAGCACAAGGAACTATATTAACATGCTGTAATAACCTATAATGGAAAAGAATCTGAAAAAAATATATATAACCAAATCACTTTGTTGTACACCAGGAACTAACCCAACATTGTAAATCGACTGTAATTCAATTTAAAAAAAAAATAATTTCTCCTTCTTACAAAGTACGAGAGTACTTTATTTTCTCTACTAGTATTTTAAAAAATATAACCTCCATGTCTAGACCCCAATCCCCTTGAGACTAGGATTAATACTTCACTCCCCTTTTTGTCTCCCAATGCAGCCAGTTACTATCTTATAGAAGATGCTCATTAAAGCACTGAAACATGAATAAAGGAATGAAGGTTGGAGAGAGGAAAATTTCACCTATTTTCTGAGTCAATGATTATATTCTCAAGATAATCAATGAAGAATATATTTGAAGATGAAAGCAGAGTTGTGGGTTATCTCTCTACCTTCAAGCTCTGTAAATAGGGATTGGGAGGACCAGCATTAATTAAGGGACTGCTGGATGCCAAGTGTTTTATGTTATGACATTTTGCTCTCATAATCTAATAGATAAATACCATTGTTCTTATTTTGAAGTGGTGACAGTGAAGCCCAGCATTGTTTAAAAATTTTTCCCAAGATCAGACGCTGATGAGATGTTAGAGAGGGGACCAAACCCAATTCCACGTAATCTAAAACACATGAAATCACCTCCCATCATACTATAACAATAAGAAACTGTCCAGCAATTATCTGCATAAGAAATTAGTTCAAATTATAGTAATAATCTTGAGATCAGATCACCTTTTAGTCACATAGTCTCACTGTAATTGACTTGTCATTGATTCACTATTTGCTGAGTAAATCCTTTGATCCATTTTTCCAAAACAGAAAAGGAATTTCACTATTACCATACTCTTTTCTGGTTCTTCATGTAGCCAGTCATCACTAATTGTGAAATGTTGGCTTCTGACTGTGTAAATCTATTTTAACAAGTGATATTACATTATAATGTAATATAAATATTAGAAAAGAGAGTGTGAAAAGTTTGGGAGGGGGGTTAAGTCCTAGAACAATATAGAGGATGGGATGGATAAACCTAGAGATGCTTTCATGAGTAACCCTGAAAGGAATAATGACTTTAACAAAAGTGGAAAACTCAACATCAAAAAAATTTGTTAGACATTTACCATATTATGGAGCTGAGAATTATGAGGGAGTTTAACCAAGGGGCATAATTAATGGACATCTTAGGGCCTGGATAGAGGCAGGTAAGAGACAGCATGAAGGAAATGACTAACTCACCTAGGAGGAGTCATATGTGAGTTCTGCAGTTGAAGTCTTACAAGAGCACAGGCCAGACACATCCTGAAAACCAAACAGACACATCAAGGGTGAATGCTCCCAAATGTTTAAAATACCAATCTGCATCCTTTCCTACTACAGGGTCTGCAATATTTTACCTGGTAAACACTTGTCGGTATAATCAGCAGAGTTGTTACAAGATCTTAACTATTTCATTAGCCATTAAGACAGCTAACAATAAATCTTGGCATCTAAGAGTTCTTTGATTTTTTTCTTTGTTTTTTTCTGTTTTTTGTTTCACTGAAACTGCTTCAAGTAGTGAAGAAATTCTATCAAAAGCCTCCAAACTTTTTGGATCGGACAAGTGGAATAAAGTTTCAAAGCACATCTTCAGGCCTCCTAGAATGTTCAAGTCAGAAAAATCAAGTCACAACAAATGTTCTAAATAGAGCTTTCTATTGTTAGAACAGAGAGCTGGAAAAAAGTCATGCATCTAGAGAAAGATGAACTTTGGGGAAGTAGATAACACATTTTCTCTGATTCAGGGCTGGTGAAATTAATGTAATATTGCCTTCAATGGGCAGTTTCAATCACTCAAGCACATGTCCTCAGAGATATGACACAAACAGAGACTGAGCTTCTTGAAAATAAAAAAACATAGACATTTAATTTTTATCAATGCTTCTTGGAAAGGGTTCACAACTGTCCCTTCAGCAAATGGTAGGTAGGTTTCTAGAAATCTCTGCATTGGGGAATTCATAGCAAAGACAAAGTACAGGGAGCTCCCATCGTGGCTTAGCAGAAACAAATCTGACTGGCATCCATGAAGATGCAAGTTCAATCCCTGGCCTTGCTCATTGGGTTAAGGATCCAGCATTGCTGTGAGGTGTGGTGTAGCTGGCAGACGCAGCTCTGATCCCACGTTGCTGTGGCTGTTGCATAGGCTGGCAGCTACAGCTCCAATTCAACCCCTAGCCTGCGAACCTCCATATGTCATGGGTACAGCCCTAAAAAGACAACCACAACAACAAAGAGACAAAGTACGATCTACATATAGAATTGAAACTTGGAGTTCCCATTGTGGCGCAGTGGTTAACGAATCCGACTAGGAACCATGAGGTGGCGGGTTTGATCCCTGCCCTTGCTCAGTGAGTTAAGGATCTGGCGTTGCTGTGAGCTGTGGTGTAGGTTGCAGACGTGGCTCGGATCCCGCATTGCTGTGGCTCTGGTGTAGGCTGGTGGCTACAGATCCAATTCGACCCCTAGCCTGGGAAGCTCCATATGCCGTGGAAGCAGCCCAAAGAAATAGCAAAAAGACAAAAAAAAAAAAAAAAGAATTGAAACTTGTTGCTAATGGGTGTGCTTTCTAAAGACCAGACCACTTAGTGTCTGGTCACTAAAGAGTTGTGAAGCAATGAGGTTTGTTTGTAAAATAAGAGTAACAGTACTCAATGGTACTTACGTATTTAAGTTCCACACAGTGTTCTAAATACATTTAAAACATATTTAATTCTCCCAATTACTTTATAAGGAAGATACTATAATTACCCTCATTTTACAGGATAAAATTAGAAATACAAGTTCAAAAATTTGTCTGTGGTCACACACCTAAGTGGTGGCATATTCAGCCTGGCTTCAGAGCCCAGGCTCTTACCCAATATATTCTCTAGGTTTTCAATGTATAAATAATGGAATATATTTTGAATATTAAAAAACCATTAAAATTTGAGAATATGAGAAGTGGAGGAAAGAAAATGGAAGAATAGTGCTACTAACCTCACTTAATTGATGTTACCTTTTGAAAATATTTGCTTTCTATCATATTCATATGTAATTTTATTTGTTACAGTTCTATAATTTTGATGTTTTCTCTTCATATTATATCAGAAGTATTTCCTAAGATGCTAAAAGAGTTTGCGATGTTCATTTTTAATACCTGCATAATGTTATATAGACTGGATATACTGTACTTATTTGGAAAGTCTCCAATTGTTAGCTATTGAGGTTAGTTCCATCAGTCCAGAGCAGGTTCAAGTGCAGGCTATGGAGTCAGACAGCCTGGTTCAAATCCTTGCTCCTCTACTCACCAGCTACATAGTCTTGAGAAAGCTACTTGACTTCTCAATGTTTCAGTTTTCTCATTATAAAATGAAGATATTAATAGTCAGTACTTTCACCTCCTTGGATTTTTGTGAGGATTAACTGCATTAATTGAAGTAAAGCCCTTAAAATATTACCTGCACAGATTTATTACTATCATAAATAAGTCTATGCTGAACATCTTCATACATAAAGCAACTCACATTTTAAAAATTATTTTCTTAATAGATTTTCCCAGACATAAGATTACTGGGTCAAAATATATAAATTCTTTTTTGTTCTAATAAGTGATTTATGTTGCCAAAGTATTTCCAAAATGTGTTATACAGATTTATATGCCAACTGTTGAGCAAATAGGAAAACATTTTTCCATGTACCCTTGTTGACTTTGGGTATTACCATTAAAGTTTCTATTGCTTTGTCTTCCGGTTCATTAATTTGTTTTTAGCTGTGTCTAATCTGCTCCTAAACCCATTTATTGAGTTTCTAATTTCTCAGTTCTAGAATTTCCAATTGATTTTTATCATAGCTACCTGTAATGTGCTCAAATTCTCTATCTTCTCCTTTAATTTCTTTGATTTATTAATCACAGATATTTTAAAGTCTATTATTCCTGTATCCAGACTGTCTGTAGGTCTGGTTTTGGTCATTTTATCTTGTCAGCTGGTAAGCCTAGTAATTTATTGAGTGCCAGGAACTGTGTACAAAAAATTGTAGAGATAATTTGAGCCTATGGATGATTTATTGTCAAGTGATGTTTCACTTTAGCTTCTGATAGGTAGTTATCTAAGTGAGATCTCTCTTGGATTCTGCTCTCCAGGTTCTTGGCCTCTCATGCCCTCTTTACCCTGGAGCTCTCTGACACCCTTAAAACAAATATTTGCTAGAGTTTATCCAGTTTTTCTGCTTGCTCTCAGAGGACGAGTTGATCTGAATGAAAATAATCTGTAACAGCAGGGAGTGTAAATTCTTGATGTTAATTTAAAAATAATTGATAAAACCAAAATACAACTTATTTTTGTTTTAGTGTGTATTCATTTGATTCTTGGTAAAGCAGAATGTTTTCATATGTTTGCAAATGTGTTATATTTCATCTTATGTGAAATGTGATTTTAGCCTTATTTCATATATTGGTTAAATGTGATTCTATTCTTATCTCATGTATCAGTTCTCAGTTGTGGTGTTATTATGAGCTACTGTGTAATAATCACATTAACCCTTTCTGTTATGTTTAAATAATGAATCTAGGCTACTGCTTCTTTTATTGTTGTTTTAATATAATCACATCTATTTTATCTTTCATTATGCAATTAGTTACAGTATTCTAAGCCTATAAAAACAGGTCCCTGTAGACTTTCTATGGTTTGGGTTTTGTTTATTTATTACATGTATATGATGTATATGAATTGGTTTTTTCCCAAACTGTTAATCAGTCTATGTACTGCAAAGTGTTTTCATTGATGTGTCCTGATTTCATTATTACTATTATATTTCATTATTATATAAAATATGTATTTTGCCACATTAATCTATTATCACATGGCTTTAATTATTATAACTTCATAATCTATTTTAATATTTGATAAGATTAGTTTCATTACTCTTCTTTCTCAAAACTGATTTTTGCTATTTTTGCCTACACTGTTCCAGATTTTTGTTAAAATCAAGTTCCTCTTACCCCTAATTTAGAATGTTAAAAACAAAAGAGAAACTATTGTTAGACTTCCAAAATCTATACTTTGGAAACAATGAACAGTTTTAAAGTGTTATTTTTTAAACCCAGAAACCAATCTTTGACTAATAATCCAAAAGCTCCCAAAATGTTTTATTAGATAGGTAACATCCTTCTGCTTAAATCTGATCATAGAGCGCTATGCATTTTGTTGCTCTCAGAAAATGAATCTCTTTTAAAAGTTTATGCTTGAGTTCAGGGTTGCTAATATTTATAAATACTACTTACTTATGTTAATATTCATATCTTTTAATATTTTAATAATATTAATAATATTTCACTTCTTTAAAATTTCAAGTTATAAAAATATTTTTCCAGTACATAATGTTATTTTTTTTCAATCTTTGTAACTCTTCTTTCTTTAGTAGGCTTTATTATATTGATAAGGGCTTTCAAAATTACAGCATTTAAATGACAGCATTATGGTAAAATCATTCTTCTATCTCTGTTCCTGTTTCTAAACATATACATTTCCAGTATTTTTACATTAATTAATTAATTTAGTTTCTAATTTTGTAACCTTTTGCACTGCTTGAATACACATTATTTTCATTATTTTGCTATGGTGAGTTCTGCATTAAAAAACAGCATGTAGGAATTCCCGTTGTGGCTCAGTGGTTAGCATCTATGCAGATGCAGGTTGAATCCCTGGCCTCACTCAATGGGTTAAAGATTAGGCATTGCCGTGAGCTGTGGTGTAGGTCACAGACAAGGCTCAGATACTGCATTGCTGTGGCTCTGGCATAGGCCAGTGGCTTCAGTTCCAATTTGACCCCTAGCCTGGGAACCTTCATATGCCACAGGTGTAGCCCTAAAAGACAAAAAGACACACACACACACAAAATAGCATGTATAAATTATTTTGTTTATGCATAACTTTTCAGTACCATATTCCTTCACTAATATTACAATTAATGATTATAAATTACTCCCTTTTGTATTATTTACTGGTTTTTGACAAAAATTCTGCTTTCTTTGATATTCATATCTGATTTAGATGCAACCATGATATGCTGGAAAATCTTTGCCCTTTTAAAAAGTATTTCCAAGTCATTTTTCTGTAAGTATGACTCTTAAAGCACTACCAAGACATAACAGTTTCATTTGATTCTAGTGTGAAGATCTTTATATTTGAACAGGCAAATTTAAGCCATTTATTCTTCTCAAATTTTAAGCTTCATTGGACTTATTTTATACTTTCTTCTTTTCAATACTTCCTTAATGTTTCCTTTCCATCTTATCTTTTGCATGGACTAGGTTTTATTTACTTTTATCTTCCACAAATATTTGTAAAAATAGATATTCCATTTCCCATTCAACTAGTACCTATATTAAATTGTTCACAACTATCCTTAAGTGCATACTTAACTAATGATTTAAAAATAAAGGAAAACTTCCAATTTTTTTCTTTTTTTCCATCTTCACTTTCCACATTGTGATCATTAGATACAGATTCCTTAGAATTTTTAAAATCTTCTTTCAGAATTATTTATTGAAAACATTGCTTTCTTACTAAATATATATAACTATATATTTAGTATATAAATAGCCATCAGCATCAATTTTTAAGTTACTTTGATGTTCACTATACTTTATTCTATTTATTACTGTCTTAAGCTTCAATGCTTAGTTAGCACTAATCTTTTTTCCCAAAATTTCTTATTCTTCAATTTTTATGTTATCTCATCTCTTGGTGACCAGAAGATATCTCTTTGCAATTTTTGCATAAAATGCTCTTAATTGTTATGTTTTCTGACACCTTACAGGTTTTAAACGTTCTTTTGTTGTTTTAATGTACAAGCCAATAATTGGTCAGGCATAACACTTGCAGAATCAAACTTGCTTCTCTTAAAATTATGTAGAAATTGATCTGTAGTCTTACAAAACTTCTTGTTCTATAAAAGAAATATGAGGGCAGAATTCCCATTGTGGCTTGGAGGAAATGAACCTGACTAGTATCCATGAGGATTTGGGCTTGATCCCTGGCCTCACTCAGTGGGTTAAGGATCTGGCATTGTCGTGAACTGTGGTGTAGGCTGCAGATGCAGCTTGGATCTGACATTGCCCTGGCTGTGGTGTAGGACAGCAGCTATAGCTCCAACTGGACCTCTAGCCTGGGAACTCCCATATGCTGCACCTGTGGCACTAAAAAAATTAAATAAATAAACATGCGGGCCATCTATAAAAGTACATATTTGTCTTAGATATTTGCAGGAATTTTGTTTGTCCTAAAAATTTAAAAAATTACCAGCCTATAACCATACATTTACCTTTATCCCTTAATTTTGTTAGAAAGAAACCTTACACTATCTCTACATTTTTTATATGAAGAAAGTTTTCTTCTATTATAACTTTAATTTTTAATTCTGATCCACATGCTCCATTTTAAGAGAAACACCCATTATTTTATTCATAAATTCAAGAAATATTTACCTAACACTAAGAGTACAGTGTTAAGCCTGCTGTTAGGGGTAGAGTTACAATAAGATGTTTACTGCTCTTAAGGAGCTAACACTCTAAGTTATAGCTCCATAATTTGCCCATTTTCCTCTTATCTTTTTAACTTTTACTCATTGTCTTTGCCTGTTTAAACTAGTTATGAAGTTTTCTTCTGTATCCCTCATTTCTACTTCTGTAAAACAGAAATTTCACCTACTGAATTTTTTATTTAGTCACATCTCTTCTTATTTTGACCTATTCTTGTTTAATTAAAAACAATATAGTCTGCCCTGCTATATTCTTATAATTGCATTCCTACAAAGTTTCATATTATCAAAAGATTATTATAAAAATTATTTCAAGGAGAAAAGGGGCTAGAAGCTGGTTTCAAATGCATAATAACAAGATAATTTTTACTACCCTAATTTTAATGACATGCATTTATATCTCTGTATTTGACTCAAATTACAACTAATAATTTTTTTATCAAAACCAATAAATACAGCGCTCAACATTACTGACCAAGTAATGTTAGCCTACAATGTAAAGTAAAACCATATTTTAGACAAGGAGTTTCTACGACCACAAAATAAATTATATTACAATTTGCAACTATCCAAGGTTAAGGAAAGGACTATAACACCAACTGAGCAACCAGTCATTCAAACAAATCTATTTCAGTTATTTTTATGGAATAACTTTGCTACCATGTATATAACTCTAGCTCTAAATAAGCCATCATGTTAAAATTAATAATAACCATTTTGTAAATAATATATCTTAATGTATCAGTGATGTTATCTCCAACTCCATCTACAGAGGAAAAGCTCCCATGCCTTTAATGTACCTCCAAGAAATTCCCCTTTTCCTGTAAGCTTACAGAGACAACTTCTAGTACTTAATGAAAACAAAGGAGAAAATAAAAAAAGAACAAAGAAGAACATTTTCATAATGCTCATGTATTTCAAATCATTGGTGCACAAATGTCCAAGACGCCATCAAAGGGAAGTCTTATGTTTGACCATTAAAATTCAGGAATGCGGAGTTCCCATCGTGGCACAGTGGTTAAGGAATTCGACTAGGAACCATGAGGTTGCGGGTTTGATCCCTGCCCTTGCTCAATGGGTTAACGATCCGGCGTTGCCATGAGCTGTGGTGTAGGTTGCAGACGTGGCTCGGATCCCGCATTGCTGTGGCTCTGGTGTAGGCTGGTGGCTACAGATCCAATTCGACCCCTAGCCTGGGAACCTCCATATGCCGCGGGAGCGGCCCAAGAAATAGCAAAAAGACAAAAAAAATTAAAAAAATAAAAAAAAAAATTCAGGAATGCAATTCCTACCAGGAGTAACCTTTATTCTGCTAGCATAGGAAACTCCCAAGGCATGTCAGGGCCAGCAACACAGAAGGCCACAGAAACATGTTATAGTATGAACGTGATGAAGTAAGACTCTTCATTTCTTCCAATATGTGGAATATGCTTATTTCTTACACTTGCATTGTTGTTGCATAAAATTCTTTTTCAGACGCTTTTAAATCCTTTAAAAAAGTAATTCAGTGGAAGACTGTATTCATATATTGTAACTCATTCAGTGTCTTTGCAGAAGTCTCCCAAATTGGAATCTTAAAATATGCATATCGGGATGAAAAAAAAAAAAAAACAGCTTAAAAACAGTTTTGTTAAATGTCTGTTTTTCTAATCCAATGAATGATTTTAAAAATTAACTTCATTGTTTTTTAATTTACCATCTGTTAACTCAATAAATATGAGTTCTTAAAGTTAACCTAATTGTCTTGAAATTTGCTGTTTTTGAAGCTGATTAAAGATATTTAAATTAATTTTATTGTATATTAAGCCTAGAACAAAGCATGTCTGCATTTGGATAGATCTTGGCTAATAATTCACAAATAAATGTGCCCATTTTTTAAATGGACTAATTTTGTTTATGGTCCTTAGTATGTATCAGTGATCTTGTAGAAATGCAGAGATGATGATATTAGATTACCAAAGAGATCAATACACCAAAACTTGTAGCCATTAAAAACTGACCAAGTACAATAGTTTCATCAACTCTGTCTCTTGTCTAATAAAGAGGAAATGTGGAGTATCAACTAGAATGCAATCTCTTCACCCTATATTCCCATGGATGAAAGGAGCTGCTATGATTTTTTAAATATTGTCTTTCCTCTGGTCAGATCATTGGACTAAGCACAGTCATGGACCCAGTTAGAATGACTGATTAGACTTCCTTGAGAATTGTGAAAGACAGAAAGGTTTTTCTCTGGATGGTTCACTTTCCAAGCCACATCCATGGTTCAAGAAGACTGGCAACCATATTCTGGTATGTAATTGAGGGGACAAGGGATCTGGATGCCATAAGGAAGAAAGACAACCAAGAGATATGGAGGAAGAAGAATGACCAGGTTTCCTCTAGCACTTCAGTACTTCTGTTCCTAAGGCCCCACTGCACCTCTGACTTTGAATTCCATGAAAAGCCCTAGTGTGCTTTTCCCTTTTTTCTTAAGTCAGCTTCTATCACAAGTCAAAACAACTTGAACTAAAGCACAAGAAAGGAAATCCTCCTGATGGCAATGATTGTTCAGTCATGGATTCCCAGGCTTTACTCCTCCCCTTGCTCTTCTTTAGATGAGGAGACATTTCTACTTTTAACATACAATTTATCAATTCTTTTCTTTTATGATTATTGCTTTATCTAAGAAAGTTTTGTCTATCTCCTAGCTATGTTTTAAAACATAAAGATCTAAAAGCTTAATGGTTTAGCTTCCATAGTTCATTGCCCATTTGTGTGTTTGATGTGAGGTAGGGATTGAGGGCTTTTTATGGTTTTCTATATCAATGTCTACTCATTCTAGCACCATTTGTTGTGAATACTTCTTTGGCGCATCAGGTTGCTTTGGAGGAGATGAAAATTGGGAGTGAGGGCATGGAGAGGTCATCTGAAAATAAAGAGGTAGATATTTTATTTTATTAATCTTATTAGTGACTTTAAGAAAATAGTAGCTTCTTCACTTAAAAGAATGGGTTGACAAACCATTTATGAGAATTCACTTTTTCTAAGAAACTGCATATCAAGCACCTTAAAACATATCTGATGACCAACAGTTAACTCAGTTTTCTGTCCTATGCTGTTGCCAGCTTATGCCTTTACATTGTCTAATGTGCATCCATTTATGTTCCAAACATTAACTGAGATCTAGACTAGGACTATTAGATGGAATAGACCACATTGCCCAAGAATATCAAACTGAAAACCAAGTCAAAGTAGGATTCAACTGTTGGTGCTGCTTGTGTGATGGTCCCATTTCTTTGCACCATAATTGGAGCTTTTATTATCCTTTCAATTGCATAAACCAACTTCCAGGTTATCTCATAAAGATCCTAGAATCATAGTATTATCTTGTTTGAGACGACCCCAAAGGGTGAATGATTCTTAAAATTCATTGATTCTCAATGGACAAATCATAGGTGAGCTGGCTATAAATCATTTTTATGGCACACATAGAAAATGCATAATATTTGCCAAAAACACTGAAGTACATGGATGAGGCAACTGGCTCAGGGACTCTCTGACCATCCTAAGCCTTTCCCAGGCCCTGCTGTGTCACCTGGAGGGTAGAAGGCCTCAATGTTTCGGCCCTTTGGTTATTCTTTTGTAACAGCAGTTGGCTCATTCTTATCTAAGCACTTCTGAAAAATGTACAATAGTGGATGGAAATAATCCTCTATCGTGTTGGCTAATAAGCATCTATTTTCCCTATTTCTGGAAAAATTTTCCCCAATGTATCTTAGAGAACCATACTCCCCTAAGTCCCAGACTACCTAATTTGGATAGGATGGCTACACTCACAAATCCAAGGTAGGCATTTAATCCAAAGCTGGTGAGTTAAAGAACCACAGTCCCTGACCAGGGGGATGAGTGCAGGTCTGGGTACAGGATGCAATTTGATCCAGTCACAGTCAAGTGTAATTCTTCAGCTGGAAATTTCGGAAAACTCTCTTTGTGCTAGGGTTTCTATATCAGAAGAATGGAAGCCTGGAGGGATTAGCCTACTACAGTAAAGGGACGACCAGACTGAGAATAAAGTGAAAACAGAAGAAAACAGAACCAAGAGATAGTTGGTGACACTATTTGAGCAGCTAGATCTAATTATGCCTAAAGCAGTCCTTACACTTTTTCCAATTTACGTGTGCGTATGTGAGAATATGTGTGTGTGTGGAGGGGGAGAGAATAAATAATGAAATGAAACCTTCATTTTTGAATTGGATTTCTGCCCCTTCAGCACAAATCTGTCTTACCCATGTGGATTGCTGGATACCAGCTTGTTTCTACCAAATCTGAATTTATGGACCTACACCCAAGGAATCTGAATTTTAAATAAGCATTCTATCTAATTCCTAAACATACTAATATTTAAAATCTACTGATCCAATTTTCTGGCTTAGGAAACTGAGATAATAAAGACTAGGTATCTTTCCAAAGATCAGTCAACAGCCCATATTTATTCTAAGTATGTGGGAAGGATGAGTGGGAAGAACAAAGTTCCCTGCCCTCATGGACATCAACAAATTAGCTGATTACAGAATCAGAACTAGAATTCAGTTCCACTCTTGTCTCCCTGGAGACCTGATCTTCCCAAGCTTCTGTCCTAATATGTTTCTTCCTCAGCCAGACATATTTTTCATCTGAAATGTGAACCTTTGACTAATGGCAAAGAACCTACATTTGGGCAGCATTCATAGCCTATGAAAACAGGAGGTGCTTCAACAACTTTAGGTAAATGTTACTAGTGTGGATGGTATGGAATTTGCAAACATTTCCACCAAAGTGATGGAGGAGAGAAAACAGCAAAAGGAAGCAAATGCAGTCCCTACATGGTAACCCCACCACCTTCAAGTCTCAAATAGCCCAAATGTCTTTGAAGACTTATTTTTGTCAAAAATGCATACAAAACACTGCATTCAATTTCAGTGCATGTAAAACTATTTTAATAGAAAAATAATTTTTTCCCAAAATCTTTTAAGTCAAAAATAATTATTCCAGAAATAGAGGTCATCATTATTCTTTGGCTTTGTGTACTCCTGGCACACTAGCAAGTCGCCCGGGAGGGACTTGCTTCTACCCCACTTACATTCCAGTCAACTCAATTTCTTTTCTACTAGAATAGTAATGATAACAACATAACAAGAAACTGTTAGACTTTTTTTTTTTTTGTCTTTTCAGGGTCACACCCATGGCATATGGAGGTTCCCAGGCTAGGGGTCGAATCAGAGCTGTAGTTGCCTGCCACAGCCACAGCCACAGCAGCTCTGAGCCAGGTCTGGGACCTACACATGCTGGATCTTTAACCCACTAAGAGAGGCCAGGGATTGAACCCACGTCTTCACGGATGCTAGTTGGGTTTGTTAACCACTGAGCCATGATGGGAAATATTCCAAAATTTTTAGTCTTTATTGAGTACTAACTGTGTTGAAACACTGTGCATTTACTCATTACAGGAGGTGGGTACAATTACCCCCATTATAAGGATGAGGAAGCTGAGGCAGAAAATTAGGAGACTTGCTCAAAGTCATGCAGGTAGCTGAACCAGGATTAGAATGCAGGCAGTCAGACATCTAAGGCTGTTTTGCCTAAATCTATTAATTTACCCTGAAGTTCACTAAAAATATTATATTTGCTCATGCTCCTTTGTATTAAAAAGTCATGGAACATAATATAGGTGAATTTTATCTTATATCTAAATCAAACCTTAAGAAAGCTGAATTAAAAGATTACAATCTGTAGAGCAAGTTATTGAGAATTTAAAGATTTAATTGTCCAGTCAATTGAGTGGCTTTAAGAATCTGGATGTGCCTGTGGGAACAGAACCTACAGGAAACCAGTCACACACCTTAAGAAAAGGTACCTAGAGTTTCTAAGATTTTATAGGAATTTCTAGGAGAGTATGGGGTTTCTTGCAGATTGCTGACTGTGGAATGGCAGGCAAGAGTGGTTTCAAAGCAGGAAAAGAGCTGACAAAAATAAGTGTGTTTAGTGAACTCATTTTTTTAAATTGAAAAATTAAACACAGTGATAGTCTTAGATATGTGGATACAGGACAGGCTGAGTTATACTCTGATGGATAGCAATAAAAAGTTTGGAAACATACATATGCTGTACAAATTGATCTCTGTAGTTAAGAGGACATTTTTAGGACCTGGTATAAGATCTACCTGTTTAGCTGGCATTCCTTAATAAGGTGGGAAGATCAGGAAGTTTCATCCTAAACAACAGATATTCTGATGCGTGCTGATCTTGTGTCCTGCACTGAATGATTTATGCATTTTAAAAAAACCAATAACATCTATCATAGAGTGATACAGAAAAACTACCTATGATCAATAAAAGATAATTGCGCTCCTGAAAAATAAACCATATAGCAAAGGAAGTGTATAACACAGGGACTTAAAATATGTGCCCTTCTTGGAAAACTTTAGCTTTCTTTTCGTTCATTCATTAGCTTTGCACATATTTTCTGGGCATGCCCTATATACGTGGAAAGTTATATACTATAAAATGGGCAGTGTTATAAAGGACATCATCATTCAAATGGTCATGCAGCATCAACCAGACCCTTCAGGCTCCAGGCTTTTCCTGACCATTCAGCCACCAGACTGATCTTTCTAAAGAGATCTGATAGTGTTACCCTGCATCCTTACAAGCTTTAATGACTCCCTAACTCATGCAGTAGGAGACATGTGACCAGGATGGGGTGGGGGTCGTTAAGCTGATTTTGACCTGTAGAAATGTCCACCTTCACCCTATGTGTGCTTTACAATATGGGTAAGTTCTCAACATTTAAGACTTCCATTTTTTCATAGAAATCTGAATTAGTAGCTCTGTTTAAAAATTGGAAAATCTGATATTCTGCACCATTGACACTGACCATCCCAGTTGGACAGAGAATCTGTTCTCCCAGTTACCACAGTCCCTACCACTGCTCATGGCCTCAACTCAGTCTGCTTTGTTCATTTATATTCATGCTTGGACCAAGGTAGAAATAAGAGTCTTCAATCTGTGATGGATGAGATAAGATCTAAACTTTACAGAGTATGCCTGCAAGGTCCTGTACAATTTGAAGCTCTTTGGTTTCATCTACAAACATCCCACTTTCCAGTCACAGTGAATTCCTTGCAGTTCCCCAAATGACAAGCTTCTTTATCCTCAGTGCCTTTAATCATGGTGGTCTCTCTGGTTGCAGTATCTTCCCTACATTTTACTTTTCTGCCTAGAAGATTATCATTGATCCACAAGATTTAGTTCATTTCTTCTGTGGAAATTTCCTAAATCCTGATAGTTATTTGCTTTTTTCCAAGTGTTCCTACAGTACCCTGTGCCTCTATTAGCATTGAAATTCTAATAGAATTCAAAATCCAAAACTCTTTCTGTTTAATGGGACAGTGTGTTTCTTGAAAAGGAAAACCCTTTCTACCTCCATATCCCTAACCCTTAATAGGGTGCCTGGTATCTACTAGGTACACAATGGGTGTTTACTGAATGAACAAAAAGATGGATAAATAAATGAATGGATACTTCCAAGATAATTTTTTAATCTGTGTTACAGGATTTTGATATTTAAAGTAAGGGAATTACCTGCTCAAGATCAAATTTGAAAGTTTGGTAATGATCATGACATCTTCAGATAACAGTCCTTAAAAGTTCTTGTTATCATCTTCAGATAACAGTCCTTAAAAGTTCTTGTTATCATCTTCAGATAACAGTTCTCAAACGGAAAACAACTCTTAAGAAAGTAGAATGTATATAATATTAGCAAATGTATAAAGAATGACTTGTAATTGATAGGGTGCCACATTTTGGTGGTGAGGATGGGTAGATTGTAGTGTTGCATTCAGGGAGTACGTAGAGAAAGAATTCATAGCATGTCATAAGCTCATGGTCTTTATGACAGTGTATATGCTAAAGAGTGTAGCACTTGGGCCACAATGTGGCAGGAAGAAATCATTTAGCTGGAGGCTATCAATTGGACAAGAGTCACTATGAGAATGGTAGTATTTAGAGCTGTGCCCCATAGCTCTGCACTTTGGGGAATAATAGACTGTTCTATTTGGCCTTGTTGTGATAATTCTGAGGAGGCATGTCATTAGCCCTGGACAATGAGTTGTGAGCCCAAATGATGTGTGTCACTTCTAGGGGCAGCATTTAAATACTAGCACAAGACCCTCTAGAGAGATCTTTACTTTTGCCATGGCAATATGAAACATTCAAGATGGCAACTGCTCCATCAGCCTGGGACCCTGAATGAGGAACCATGGAACAGACCAGACAACCTACAGAGGACTCATCAAATAACCAAGAAGATAATTTCTGCCTTTATAGGTCATTAACAACTGGAATTGTTTGTTACTCTGGCATAACATAACCTATCCTCACTAATACAACAGATGTGCTTTGTTTTGCTGCATGTGGCAGAACTAAGACTAATAGCTGGAAGTTTTAGAAAGACTGATTCTGTGCAATTTAAGGAAAAAAAATGGAATAAAGTGTACAAAGATGGAAGAAACTACTTAGGATATCACTCATCCATTCACACAGTGTACAATGAAGTCTTCTCTGTGGTAAATACTCTGTAGATAAAATCCTTGCCTTTATGAGGTTAAGTGGTGAGTTCCTCTTCACTCAAGACATTTGAACTGATGGCCCCTAAAGTTCAGACTCAACAAATTAACTTTACAAATATCTTCTAACCTGGAACTTCAGGATGTCTACTTTCTCTGGTCTAAAAAAGAAAAAAAAATTTATTTTTTTAGTGTTCCTTTGATTCAAAGCACTTACTGATCCACTGAGTTGTGTTTTCACATCTTAATGTCATTTTCCCAGCAAATAAGTTCCTTGTGTAGCCCAATGCTATTTTATTCCTCCTTTTCATCTTTCTCACACTGTTTAGTAGGCAATATTTTGTTGTATCTTCTAAGAAATTAATCATCTTTGACCCTAGCTATGATTATGGACCAATTGATATGTTTCACATTTACTTATCTTTTAGCCATTTAAATTAGGTTTGGACTTGTTAAAAAAAAAAATCTAGGAGCACAAACATATTAACCTAATAACTTTCAGGCAAAATGCTTTTTCCTTCTGAAAAAAGCCTTAGTCCTATATTATTGAATTTGAGGCTAATTACAATATTTCATTAACTTCTTAATCCAGTAAGTATTTAATGTATTCCCACTATGTGCCAGGGGGCAAGGTTTACATAAGAATTTATCAAGATATGTTACATCATGCACTATATCAATCATTACATAATTCTATATTATAACAGTGCCTATGAGCTTTGTGCACAAGACAATTTGCAGAGAGGAAAGCAAATTCAAAAGGTTGGGGCAAAAAGTTCCCTTAATTAAATGCAGAGGGGGCTATCACACCTTAAATTCTGGGGGCTTTAGTTGATAACCTGGGGAAGAAGAGAGTATGTAAGAGTGTGTAAGGGAGAAAAAGCAATCCTTTTTTTTTTTTAATATTTCAATTTCTGTTAAGCTTCATTTCAGGCTTTCAAAATTGGAGAATCAGCTGCCTGCAACAAGAAATTGCTAATAAGCAGTAATTAAAGACTGAGAATTTATTCTTTCCATTCCAAACCTGATGTCATTCCCAGATGGAGATATTGGTACCAGTTAGGCAATTCAGCATTTTGGTAAATGAAGGCAGGAGGATTTGGTTTCTCTTGGACCCTGTGCAGGCAGAAAGTGGTCCAGGAAGGAAAACCTGTGTTTTATTTTGTTTTGCCCATTGCAATCATTTATACCTTTTCGCTTTGCTTTGGAACCTGGAGTTGAGGTGGGCACCTGTGTCTTTAAAAACAAAGGGCCAGTTCTCTAAAAGAATGCTAATTTATAAACTTTCTATATCCTCTGTCTTTGGAATTGTTGTCTCTGCATAAAATGATAATCAACTGAAAAAGACAGATAAATTCCAGTTAATTCAGTACCCATTGATAGAAAAGAACGGGCATATCAGAAGACAACACTGACTACAGGCACTACTCTCCTTTATTTAGAAAAACCACACAAAAATACAGCCTAGTTGATGTGCTGTTACCAGGACTTGAAAGTAGAATCGACCACTATGTAAAAGATAAAATAAGATGGCACGGATATCAGGATTTTCCCAGCGTACTTTATTCATAGACATCTGACAGAAGAGGACCTAACAGCTTTGAGGAAAAACTGAATTCTCAGCCCACAGTCACTTTCCAGGAACTTCACCGCAAACAGTGCTCTGCGCTAGCGGGATGGAGATCTTAGCCATCTCCCTCCTGCTTCCATAGTTTCTTTCTCTCTAAATACAATTATTTATGGAGACTTAATGAGAGACCAAGCCTTGGGTGAAAGGAACTCTAGAAAGTGCAGCTTCTAAAAATACACCGAGGCGCCTCTACAGTCCTTATTGTTGCAAACTGACGTTTTGCAGTTCAAGCCATAAACTTAACAGCTACACACAGAGAGAGGGAGGGAGAAAGAGGCAGAGAGAGGGAGAGAGAGAGGGCGGGGGCGGGGAGCAAAGACTATGGTTTTTTTTCTTTCTTTTTTTTTTTTTTTTTTTTGTTCTCCGCAGTTTCCTTAACTTTGAGTAAACAGTAGTAATTTTCTGTTGTCAGACTCAATACGAATTTCCCAAAGACAACACAAGACAAAAGACCTGTTAGCTCCCTGAGAACTGGGCGGGGGGGAGACGGGCAGGAAAAGAGGGCAAAGTTGATCAAGTATCCAGTTTCTCCTTAACCTGGGATTCTGAATCTCCAGTCAGCCAAATCTAGCAGAGGTGACTGGAGTTTCAGTCCCCTTTTGGAAAGGTTCCCTCGCCCCCCCTGAGTCCCCTGTCACTAAATCCTCCTCACTTGCCCAGTCCGCTTCCAGCTTTTTGGAGAAATTAGATCTCAGTTTAGGCGTCTTTTGCCAGTGGGTTGAAAAGAAGTACAGCTGCCAACAGGAGGATATTAAAAAAAAAAAAAAAATGAGCAAGGGCGCGGCGCGGTGGTCTGCAAGAGAACCCCCTCCTCCTTCTTCAGCCACGTGTTGTTCCGCAGTTGGGGTGCAACGCTCCGGCATGGGGTGCTATAAGGGGTCAGGGTGGGGTGAAGGGAGGTGGACAGAACAAGCTGGAAGTGGAGGAGGCCCTCTAGGAAGGATCTCGACCGATCTCTGGCGAGAGAAAAAAACTGGCCCACATGCCCCTAGTGGGGAGCGATCCACCCCACGCAGGCTGGCTTGGGCGGGGGGTGAGGGGGTGGGTGTGCGTCGGGGCCTCTCACCTGACTTCCTCCTCGGCTGGCACACACGCTACAATCATCCCCTTCCCCTCACCACCCCCCAAAAGCCCAACCAAACAACGAACAACAAGAGGAAGCCGCAGGCGGCAGGAGGAGGGGTGCGCGCGCTGGGGGCCCGGGAGAGGTGAGGGGGCAGGGTTGGTGGGCGTCGAGAACCGCGCACCGCCACGCGTTCCCCCCCAGGCGCCCACACTTACCCTCCCGACTGAGGGTCCGGTTTTCGGGTCCGATCCCAGGGCGCGCCTCTCTCCCGCCCGCGCCCGTCCGACCCGCCGCCCCCCACACCCGGGGCAGCGCGCGGGGAGGGAGCCTGCGAGCAGCGCGCGGCGGCGGCAGTGGCGGCGGCGGCGGCTCGGGCTCGGCTCGGCTCGGGCTCCAGCGCGTCCCGGGTCGCCGGCTGCCGCCGAGGCTCCACCGCCAGGGGGAGAAGCCGGGGAGGGCGCTGGGGAGGCGGGCCGGGCCCTCGCAGCCCAGCCGGCCAGCCCGCGCCGCACACGCTCCGCGGCGGCGGCGGCGGCGGCGGCGGCGGCGCGAGGTCCGCCGAGCCCCCGGACGCAGCGTGCCCTGCCCGGAGCCGCGGCTGGATGCGCGCCCGGGTGGCTGTGGGCTCCCGCGGGGGGCGCCCTGGCCGCCCCGGTGCGCCTCCAGACTGCGGACGCCGCGACCGCCAAGGCGCTCAGGGCTCCCGCTGGCCCCTTCCCCCTCCCGCCCCCGCCGCCCCCTCCCCCTCTCCCCCCGTTAACATCTCCTCCCTCCCCCCTCTTCCTTCCCTCGGCCCAGCGCACTCGCTAGCTCGCTCCTCGCCTCGCTCTCCCCTTTAAACGCCCACTTCGGATGGGAAAAGAAGACAACTTGAAGTCAAGTTGCAATTAACTTCCGCGGCAGCCGCAGCTTAGCTGCGGCGGCACCAGAGGCAGAAGCCGCCGCCTCGGAAGTCCGACGCCGGCGCGTCCGCCTGGGGAGCTGCTCCTGGTCTCGGGCCGCGCTCGACAGCCACCGCCACCCCCAACGCCCATGCCTGAGTGAGTTCTGCTCCTTTGCCTCTCTCTGTCTCTATCTCTCTGTCTCTCTTTCTGTGTCTCTTTCTCCCTCTCCCCTACTCTTGTGCTTTTATCTCTGTCTCTCTCCTTTTACGGAATCGATCCAAACTTCACTGTAGTACCCACTCGAGGTGCCCCACTTTGGGGCAGCTCGGATCCCCTCTTGTGGGCGCCGGGCGGCAGGGGTCTTCCAAGCCCCTTCTCTCGCGCGCGGCGGGATCCGGCAGAGTAGCCGGTAGAGTAAGGGAAAGCACCCGGGACGGGGTGCTTGATGATGCCATTCGTTCTATCTCTCCGGGTGTGGACAACCTGCCCGACAGACCCCGGCTGAACAAACTACTTGTCATTTCTCTTTTGGAAGAGAAAGGGGGAGTTGAAAAGAGGAAGGAAGCACACGGGGAAAGGGAGATCCTCTCTGTGTGCCCCGGAGCCAGGCTGGTAAAAGGTGCTCGGCTGAGTAGTTTGGGGGAGTGGAAACGTTCCCCTGTCGGATCGCAAGTAAGCTCAGCATCCTTCCCCGGTCCATCTGAGCTTTCCTCCGCCCCCCGCCGGCGCGGCTGGTTGGAGCGGCGGCGGAAAGGGCCCTGGGAAGTTTGTGGCAACTTCTCCATCCCAGGAGCCACTCTAGCGCCAGGGCGCTCAAGTTGGAGCCAGGAGTTGGAAAGTGGCGTCCTTTCGAGTCCTCGCAGGTTGTAGTGAGGTCGGTCCTGACCGGGCTCCTGGAAAGAATGTGGGGTTTGGAGTTAGGCTGGAGGCAGGAAGAGGTGCTGCCCTCTTTGCAGGGACAGGGACATCATAGGTGCGGCCTCGAGGTCTGCCCCGTGTCTCCCTCCTGCGATCCCGACCCGAGCGTGGCGGCCTTCCTCGAGCGCTCCGCCACAGAGGCTCCCGGGGCGGCGGAGCGTGGGTTTGGACAACCACGATGAAAGGGACAAAGCAGGCAGGTGGCAGGTCCGGGGACTGACTCGCGCGTACCGGGTAAACCCACTGAGCTGGAGTTTTGTGATGACCCCAGAAGACGGAGAGGTGCTTAGGGCTCTTGCTGGAGGTTTTGGCCCGGACCTCCATTAGGGCGTTGCAAATTTCACTTGCAAGTATCAACCACAGGATCTCCTCTCAAAGTGCCCTGGTTGGCAACTTTGACCTCCGCGCCCTTCCTCGGCGAACTTTCTCAGCAGCATTCCGGATTTCCAAGCAAATGCTTTAAGACCTGGACTCCACATGGTTGTCAAGACAAAGTAAAGAGAAAGACGTCCTATTCTCAGGAGAGGACCTTTCTGCCCCGACAGACTGGGGTTCCATTCTTGCATCCTGGGAGGCCAGGGGACCTGACTTACCCAAAAGGACAGAAGAGGGGGTAAGAATGAGTAAAACGCTATTGCTGGGTGTCAGGATTTGTCCTGAGCAGTCCCTGAAATCTACAGTGTTTGTCTGCAAACAGAATAACTCATCCCGTTGAAACTTTATTGAAATTTACCCAATTTAAAGTGGATTTTTCAGAGATGTCAGAAATTAAGATTTATTCAGTAGTCAAACGTAGCGGTGGGGAGGGGGGAGTAAGTGTTTGCTCTAAAAACCTTTAATCTGCTGTGTGTTACTAGTGCTATGATTTAGCAGCCGTCCTTTATTTCTATTGCATATTATTTTAGTAGAACAGTAGTGCATTCATATACTGGCTGCTCCAGTCTGCTAGCAAACATTAGCATTCAGGCTTACATTTTTGACAAATGTGCAGACAGGAATAGCATGAATAGGCATCTTAAATATTAACAACCTAAGCATCTGTTGTGAAACAAATTTAATATATTTACTCTGTTTTTCTCACATTGTTAGAAAAGGTTATAATAAGTGCATAATTTCAACTTTAGTTAGCAGAAGTAACTGGCTGTATCTTTCACTATGTTTCCAAGTGTTTAACACAATCATCAGACATAAATACTTTAATTAACTTGGTTAGGCACATTATTAAATACACTTTAGACAGTGTGTATACAATGTACAATGTAACAGTAGCAAAATATGTATCCTATTTGTGCACATTTTAAATGACGCTGCATTTTATAAATATACCAGGCATGTTTATTCTTCATCTCCATTTGACACTTATTACTTCATATTTTTCCTAATGGAAACAGTATTTTAAATGTAGAGTTGTTCAGTCATATGTAATACATAATATGTAAACAGTAGCTATAAAATACAAAGCATGGTTAAATTTGAGTATGGCTACATGTAACAAGATTATACAAGAGAAATAAAAATCACTGCTCAATTTTTGTATTCCTTTCTGAATAATGAATACAAATGATGGATGAAAAAAGAACAAATAGGGATTTCCCTCCTAAAGTATTAGTGCCTTAAAATGTGTGTGGGGTGGGGGGGGGGAGAGTGCTGGGGGGATAAGGGAAAAAAAGCAGAGGCAAAAAGATCAGCAGAGAAAGAAGACTTAAAGAACTTCCAAGAGTCTGAATAGTTATTTCCAGAATCATTGCATTCTTCACTTTCCCACAAGCTGAAATATGTAATAAATAATAGTTCTTTGTATGTAAAAGTATTCAAAAGGAATGCCTTTTGTTCATTTGTTGTAATAAATTAATATATTCTTTGGTTGATAATCTACAAAAGTAGTTCTTTTGTCTCTCAGCATCTTAAACAAGAACAACAACAAAGTGAATATTGGTTTATTTCTGCAAAGAAGTCTGTTGCCAGCTATATGAACCTGCGATTGAATCAAATGATGTGCTGAGTGGTGGTGAAGAAAGTCTGCATTAAATTAGCAAAGAGTGAAATATCTGGGGGAAATTTTCAATTATTTTTTCATGTGTCATGTTTTGGGTTGTAAATTAGGCCTAAGAGGTCAGGTGACGGGCACCTGTTCCTCATTATTGTAAAAATCTTTTGGTTACAAACACTATTAAGCTAAACACAACATGGATATACAGCAGGGACTCCATAAAGCACTCTAGTGGTTTTTCGTCTGCTGTGTAAATTTCCAGAAGGGCCATATATAGATAGATATGCCCTTTATACAAACACATCCTTTCTTCCAAGACATGTTGTCTCGGATGACTTGTTATATTAGTACTTGGGGCTGACGAAGTATATAAAGTAAGTGCATATGAATGAAATCAACCTTCAGATTATGTCTAGACATGTTGTAGTCAAATGTAAAAATGTTCTCTTTTAAACCCCTCTTTTTCCTTTACAATCCACTGATTAAGGATCAGAATTTGTTCATGTTTTAAATGGAAACCAAACCTCCCCAAATCTCCTTTTATCCTTTTTAGATAAGGTGAGTTCCATTTTAAATGATGCCAGCCCAGATATTTTGCTTGGATGCTTGCATATAAGGAGAACATTAGTTGCTCTGTATCATCATAGCTCTGTGGTCTATAGAAAATGGGGGAAAAAATTTTATATGAATGCTGTTAGGAGGAAGGGTATAATCATTTGATCTTCAAACTTACCACTTCTCTCAGGGGAGTTCTGCAATATTTTGATTACAGTTAAGGAATGTGATTTGATTTTTATGAATGGTTTACCTTTAGATATTTCAGAGAGCAGAATAAGCGTATATATTGAACAGACCTAAGCAGCACAAAGTTACAAACGATTAAAGGTGCCAGTTGATTTTAATTAGCAAAGGAGGAGGATTTTGAGTCAATTCAGTAACTCAGATTATTAAATTCTATATATAAATATGTTCTTTGTCTATTTTGGTTTTGTATAGTTTCTGCTTATTATATTAAGTATTCATTTTTAGCATTCGTGATCAGATTACAGAACAGTCATTCTTGCTTTTCAAATGGATTTGGTTTCCAAACTCCCAAACTCTGGGGTGATTTTAACAAATTGGTTCACATTTTGACAGAACAGAGTTTAGTTAATTAATAGATCAGGCACGAAAAATCCTCCATGGTAGGGTGTATTTTCTGGTAAAATGAAAGTTATGTTTCAGCATGATGAGCATCAGGCTTCAGTAATCTGTTCCTCGTGTGGAATGAACACTTCCTACTTCAAGCTAGCAGGCACCTACTGTTTATTTACGCTGCATTAAACTGACAGCTCAGCAATCAGAGGAAAAATATTACTTACCTTCCTGAAGTAAATACCAGTTTATAGGTTAGTGCACGTATTTATATTCCTGTCACCACTAAATAACGGCTCTGTCTCCATTTTAATATCTACCTGTACTCTCATCCAGGGCTTTAGACTCTTCCTGGTTGGAAGTAGGGGTCGGGAAGTGTTTTCTTATCATTTCCCAGTGACTCAACTTTTAAGAAGAGCAACTTCATCTTCTCATTTCTGTCCTGTGAGAATCAGTTAAAAGAAATGTTGTACATTTTTACATTACATACTTCACCTCCAACGTCAAAATCCCAAAAGAATCCACATGCCACTTAAAATAGTCATCTTAGAGCAAACTCAGGACAAAGCTGTTCAAACACATCCAAGTGTACATTTACTAAATTAACCCTACAAAGTTCCAAAGAGATAACTTCAACTATTAGATTACTTAGATAATAACTTTGATAAAGTGTCTTCTTTTCCAAGCCTTAGATGAATGTTTCAGTTTTTAATGGAGCTCTGCAAAAATTAGTATAAAGTGGGACACAATGATTGATTGATGGATTGATTGATTGATATTGTTTGCTTTCCTGTGAAAATATTCTTGCCTCCTTTGTCTTTTTATTTAATCTGCCAACCTTGGATTTCAACTTTTTTTCTACAATACTAAATGCATTTGCTTTTTTTTTTTTTTTTTAATTGCAAGTTAATTCTCTTTGGAGACCCCTGGAGATAGCATGATACTGTTAAACTAGAATTCCAAAATTTATGGTTCACTTGAGAACTTGAGAAAATGCTTGTTTTTACTCACATTCTATAAGTAGCTCTTACATTTGTGGTCTACACACAGTTGTCAATCTCTAATCACATATTAACATCAGAGCAAAGTATGGTCTTAATACAGCATAAAAATCAAATCTGTTACATGAGGCTCTTCTCCATCTCTCCCAAAGAAAAAGTGTCTACTATGGTAATTTATATATCGTTTCTAAGTACTATTCTCAATGGTAAGTCTATTTCAACTTGATATCTTCATAGAGTGTGATCAACACATTAGCACACATTATTTAGTACTTTTGAACTTATGCCAATGGTACCTTTTGCTGTTTATTTTTTTAACTCTTTTTTAAGATCAGACATTTCATTTCAGAGTAAATAGATACAGATTGTGTGTATATATATTCAGGGTGAGATTTAGTAGCATAGCATTTCTCCGGCATATTGGCCTATTTTTATTCTTTCAAGTTATTCTGTATCACTTCCACAGTTGTTGCTGTCTGAAGGTTCGTAAATAGAAATTCTAATCACCTCTTTCAGTGGACTTTCAAGGATGTAATTTAGTTTATGTGGTGATCCAGTTTAGCTATGAGAGATGAAAATTAGTTCACTGGTACCCCAGCATTTGTGTCCCTAGATTTGGCTGAAATTTACTCAGTCTAGTCATTTGATATTTGGTAGTGAAGTGTCTCATAATCCAGCATTAGGAGTTGGTTCAATTTCCAGTGGAGGAAAGATCTTGCTGGATAGAACATTTAACTGTGCAATATTTTATTACACTCATCACTCATTTGAGAGCCCGCTTATTGTTACGTGAATTTTTGCTGCACCTCTGGGTGCAGGTTCCCCAAATGAAGCTGAAATGCTTGCAGAAGAAGCAGATGTCAGGCTGCACCTGGTTGTGTCTTTGCTAGGATGTCTGAGGACCTGCATTCCCCCCCTCCCCCTCCCCCCCCACACCCTTTCCCCCCAGGTGTGCAGGAAATGGAGGGTGTTGTAGCGGGTGAAGTGGGTGGACTTTACCCAGAGCTATGACCTGATTTGTGACGTACCCTCAGAACTGCAGTAATGGTCTAGCTGCTTCACAGGCAACTGGTAACCACCTCATTTGGGGATGCTTCTGTCTTGCTAGCAGTGCCAGAGAGAACTTCGTCATTGTCACCTCATCAAAGACTACTTCTTGAGAGCTCTCCTGTAGGGCTAGATTCAGAGAGCAGCCTCTGATATTTGGAGGGTAAGTGCCAGAAAAAGTTCCTATTAGTTCCATATGGAGAATCAGGGCTATAGCCACAGGGAGAGACCAGCATTTAGTGACCGGGGGAGGTCTCTGTGTTGGGATGTTGCTTTTTCTCAGCAAGAGATGATTTGGGACCAGATACCAACAGAATTCTGCAGTGCGCATTCTACTTTGGGTGGTGCAATGTGGTAGGAGGCCCCCAGGAGAAATTATTAGATCTTCTTTCCCTGAGATATTTAAAGAAAAAGTAATCAGAAATCTGTGTGAGGGGGATTCTTTAGATGCAGTTTTCCAGGAAGCTGGGCATATAGTAGAGTTGATTGCTAGAGGTTCTGTTGTAGTCTTACTCAGTGGTTTCTGTATGCCGTTAAGAGCATGCAAACGACAATTTGGCCCTTTAATGTTTATAATGTTTCGACTTTAAGGTAAAAGAGTTTTCATGTTATAAATATTTTATTGTAATAATTATTATAAATAAAATAGAACCTAGTATATGCAGATATCTTTTGAAATGGAGATAGTCTTGAAGATAGTGTATTCATAATTAGCTGTTTGATGTTGAATACAATTGAGTTTTCCTGTTCCAATGAACCAGACAATGGAAATCATTGGGGATTAACAACAGGGCTATGTGATGATACCTGATATAGCAGACCTTTCCCCAGGTAAATAAAGTACTCAATTCAAATGCTTACAGTTTTAAATTCTAAAAGAATGGATATAATAATCAATATAGAATTGATAAAATCATCTAAGTGTCTCTCATTGTATTTTCACCAACTGAAGTGATACCTAGCTGTTGTGTCTAATATTAGACAGATTTCTCCAGGCTGTGGGAAGAAAGAACAATATTTTAATAACTGTGCTTTAATTTTTTTTTTTCTTAGAGGTAGGCTTTCTTTGGGGTGGTTTAAGAGGACTCAAAAACAATTTAGAACATTACCTTAAAAGTTTAAAAATGACAGCTTTACTTTGTATGGAGTCATTGTATTTTAATAATACTGTACGCTTATTAGTGTTATTAGAGCAGTAGACAGTTAATTACAGCCTTTTCTGAGACATGTTAACTGTATATTAACAGTCATGTTAAAAAAGAATGATGTATACTCTTACATACAAGCTGCTGCTTGCTAGACTCTTTTAAAAATAGTCTTTTAGAATGTATGGAGTCAGATTTTTGGTCCAGAATCATCAAAGTGTTTTCTACTTAAAGCAGCTTCATTTAAAAACTTTTCACAGAGATGTCAGATTTTCAGTGTTTCAATTTTCAATGTTTCTTCTTTGTTTTTTGTTTTTTCTTTCTTTCTTTGTAATTAGTATTGGCTTGATCACTTTTGCCAGTGGCTTTAGAAATTGTTGTCCCTCAGCAGTTTTAGCTTTCCCACGTTGTATTTGGAGATGCCTACATTTTTGTTTTGTGATGACTTTGGCCAACATAAACCATTAAAAGGTTATTGAGTTGATTTAGCATCTCTTAATACTACTCTTTATGGAATCATTTTAGTCACTGTTTCTTCAGCCAATAGTATGTTTTCTTACAATTCTCTATAACCTGATATTTAAGATACATTTGAGCAACTGATAACAGCAGTAGTTCTAGGACTATTTTATTTTCCAGATCTAAAGCCTGAGTTTTTGCTCTGGCTTCTGGCATGGCAGAAAAACAGATGACTGAAACTGGGGAAGTTTAAAACTGGACTGAATCTGCCTTAGATAATTCTATCAAGTTGGTTAACTATTTGAATTCCCTTGATTAATCTGGATATGTTGACCTTGTAACCTTGTAATACAGCACTTAAAAATTCATTAGGATGCCCACCTTGTGAATTTTTTAGTTGCTGCTCTCATTTATTTCTACAAGGTTTTAAACTACAAAAATAAATTCAGTGGAAGGTACATGTCTGTGTTATATAAAATAGTAGAAACTTTGCAGTTAGCGTTCTGTGTCTTATGTAGTGAGCACACATTAAAGACTTATTAAATTAATAATAAAATCATGGATTTATCTTGTGCCGACATGGTTTAGTGGTAAAAGACCTTCCTGTCTAATTTTCTGTTTTCACTGGAGTTGTCTGCTCACTTAATCTACACATGCCGTAGTTTTGTGGATACTTGAATGCTTTTCTTCTCTGCTATATGGTCTGTCATTTTTGGACAGTAACACTGGGAGTTGTTTTATCCTCATTGACCTTGAAGATGAGGTGAAGTCTCTTTGGTTAGGTTCATGGTCCTTGGGTGTTTGGTTGTGGTAACAACCTGTTCTGAAGTCAGCACAGAGCCCTCCCCTGAGGTCCTTGCAGATGGACTACCATGTAATTTTTTTTTTTTCCTGATATTCTGGAGCCAAAAATACTATGTACTAGTGGCCCAAATCTGATTGATCTCTCTCTGTTCTTTCCTACAATAATGTTTTTTTTTTTTCAGGACCCCGCTGGATAAATATTGGCCATGATTATGGCATAAATAGATATTTTTTAAATTGTAGTTATATACATTGTTTAAAAATATTTTGAGATTTAGGGTATTTATGTCACTCCATTCCTTAAAAATGGGTGCTCAAGTTGTGGTAGGGTTGTGTTAGGTTGTGTTAAAACATTCTGAAAAGTTCCAGGCATTCTATGAAAGTTTTCTGAAAAAGACACTTCCTCTTTAAATTTATTTCATGTCCAGGGCTGTTTGTAAGACAGTCCTATTTTGTTACACAAAAGAAAGTATTCCTGAAGCAGTAACTGCTGTGTGACCTATTACATTATCATGCACATTCTGTCTCTTTAAAAACAGTCTCCTCTATTTGCCCTATTAATTGTTGATATGTTGCCATCCACGAGACAAAAATTAGAGCTGTAATTAAATAATCATGTGATGCTCCTTAGTGCCAGTGAGAGCAAACTCATTTTTCCAGGCCCTGATGGTCACTGATTATTGTATTACTACTGGCTTGCTTTATTCTTTTTTTTTTTTTTTTCTTCATGATTCTCTATCTGTAGATTACCTAACTACTGTCCTTCTTTTCAAAATTAAAGAAAAGAGAGAACGTTCAACCAGTTAATTGGCTCAGGGTCCTCAGGGATGTAAGGTAGACATACCTTTTTCTGCTTTTGGTCACCTGGTGGGTTCTTTGGGGAACCTTCATCAGTGGTGTGGTTGCCTGCCATTTAATTTACACTGGTGTTTTGGCTGGGATGAAGGCATATGGGGAATGCCAGGAGAATTACAAAAGGAGCCGGGTATTAAAATTCAGAAATGATTAAAATTGAAATAAAAGGATGCTGCTTCTTTGCCAGTACTCTGGCAGTCATAATGACACATAGAGATTAGTTTCCACCTTCATCTTTTCCTTCTTTTTCATTTCCTCTTGTTTATTGTTGACACATTTTCCTTATGTCTCCTGTCTCTCTTTTTGCACCATTCTGAATCCCTACTTCTCCCTCTTTCCTTAAGCATGGGGAAACCTACTTAACCTTATTATAACAATAACAGAATAGGTTATTAATATTTAATATGCACATGATTAAAATTTCTCCCTAAAACATAGGTCAGCTGTATTATTATTAACCGGCATGTAATTTTTCATTTAAAATATTCTTATTCTGCCCTTGCTGTTTCTGAAATGTATCCTACTTTAGTAGTGGTTTAATACATAATGTTTAGAAAACTGCGGTCGGCTAGTGAGAAAAGAACTTACCAGTCATGGATAATCAATTATGCATGAATTCAGATGTAACAGATGGAATCTGGTGAGTTAAAGTTTCCCTTTGCCGTAGTGGTTTTTTTTTCTTTCTTTTTTTTTTTTTCTTTTTTCAATTTGTTTGTTTGACACCTGTCTCATATATAAATAAACATCTAATGTAGCATGTGAGAAATTTCCTTATCTCTTTATGTGCTCTTTAAAGTGAACTTGATTTCCTTAAATTAAATTTAAGGGCAGAGAGTTTTTTATGTGGTCTTAAAGATGATCAGATTCTTTTCCATCACTTTGTAGATATGGAACCGGGTCCTGCTTGGCTTATAAAGGGTCACTCTTCTAGCTGGTAGAGAAAGAAACAAGACCCAAATATAGGGTTCCCACCTTTTCTCCACTTCTTTTCCTGCTATGTCATTTATCCTCTTTTGTAGGAGTTGCTTAATAATAGAGCACTATCATGGTAACTCTGGGTTTTAAAGAATTTCTGGTGAAAATTGTGGTTGACTAATTTTTAATTGTGTAATATTCTCTTGGATAACATGCAAATAGTATCTGTTAATGTACATATCATGTTATGTTATATGTATATTATACATACATTTATTCATACTAGTTGTCAGCCAAACAATTGGATTTTCCAAATCTCCTGAGAATGCTTCAAGATTTGGTTTATATCTGAAACTACAGCATATGCTAGCCACGAAGATGACTTTACACTAGCTCACAGTGTTGTAAATTCTTAGTGACAAAACCCCTTTGTGCAAAGTGAACTAAAAAGTTATTTTCAAAAGTCTCATTACCTCCACAGGGAGATAAATTTAATTTTCATTAAATATAATATGAATGTATAGTTTTTGGTTGTTGAAGTATTAAAACAATGAGTATTGTCCATCGTTTAAGCAATTACATTCTCAAAAGTTACAAACTGCTTCCCATCAAAAATTTTCATAAATATGCTGTTTGTTTCTCAAGTGTATTTATATATATATAAAATACAAATGAAAATAGTCCTTACAGAATAAATAAATGATTAAAAAATAGCCTGAAGGCTCACTAGTTCTGTTTTTAAAGTTATACTGTAGCATCATTTATCAACTTTTTGCTTCATATCAGCTGGAAATTTGCATGTATATTTTCAGTCCGTGTTAGTTATCTAATGAATTAAATTCCACAATAAACACACTAGTAAAGAAAGCTTCACCTGCAAAATAGGTAACTGGATATAGCTTCAGTTATAGCTTCAGTTATATTGTAAAACTATTTCTTAGGATTTTACTTAGCCTTTTATACGCAATAAATATGTAATTTTAATTTCACTCTACTATGTTTTCATATTCTTTAGTCATGTATCAGAAATATCCATAGGGATGAACTTCAATAAAATACAATTTATATATAAATTTCCAATACCTTAAAAACTCCATCATTAGTATAAAAGTCCCTAAGATAAAATCAGTAAGAATAGATTATAGGAAGCAGAATATAAGACAATATACTATAAAAAAGATATTACAAATTTTCATGCATAAGTAAACACTTTAATCTTAATTACTGTCATGAAAAAGTGACTGATAAAATTAAATGGGAAAGCCTTTTGGGTTTTTTATAACAAAATTTATATTCTTTTACTAAGAAACAGAGTCTAGAGTCTTTACATAAAGATAATTTGTAAATTATTACATTGACTTAACAACTACATTTATATAGTTGTTATACTTCTATGTCTGGACTTCATGAAAGTGGTTAACTGTGAGGGTCTAATGTTTCATGAGTGGTTCATTTTCACTCATTTTTTGAAAAATTTCAAAAAAGAATGTTTGGACTTCAGGTACTCTGTTGGTTTTGTCTATCCCTTCTCTTCTTTTGCTAAGATACAATAGTCTAGAAGAAAATTTGAAAAGAGAACCATTTTCTTGCACCAGAGGACCATCACATTACCTACTTTGGGTGGGATGTTGGTCTCTAATTACCAATCCATGTTAATTATCCTTGGGTCAGGTAATAATTCATCATATGAATTAATTATCCAGCATAGACTGGACTGTGGCTGATGGCAGGTAAGGACAAACAGTAGAGGGCTGGCAGCTAGGAGGCAGTTGTCAGTGTGTTATAGCTCATTGTTTTCCTGTGTGGCATGATATTTTCATGGTACTATATGTCTGCAATCTTAGGAATAGATGAAAGATTGATTTGCTTTAATTTTGTTGTTTTAAGGTTTTTTTAATTGGCTTAAAAGATACATACCATAAAATATGCCATTTTGACAATTTGTAAATATACAATTTGGTGCCCTTAATTACATTCACATTCATGCAACCAGTTCCAAAGTCTCTTCAAAATCCTTCCCATCATCACAAAGAGGACGTGGCTTTTGTGTTTTGAATCCTCTCCTTTGCTTCAACAAATTTCAAGTATTATAAGGATATTTAATTATTGTCCAGATGTGTTGCAATTGTTTCTGGTGTGGCTTTTCTTCCTGATGACCTGGTCTACTGCTTTGCAGAGATGGGCACAGCGCTATCAGATATTGCCCTTGGCTGGTAACCACCCCTGCCCCCAGTCTGGACCAGGATTCAGGTCTGTTGTAACCTCAAACTGTTTTTTCCTTCAAGTAAGCCAGAAAAGATTAGCAATAACATTCACATCACTAAGAAGATTTGGTTGATATGTCTTGGCTAAAGGTTGATTAGGAATGGTTGCTGTTTAAATTCATTGGAATTACAATCTCCTGAGCTTCCTGAGAGCAGCACAGTAGCTAGGGCTGTGGTGCCCTGCCCTTGGCTCTTGGGCATGGGCAATGTGAATGCTTCTCTTCTGCTTATGTGCAATGACTAAGTCTAGAAACGAACAGTTTTCATCTGTTTCAAAGGGAATCCCACTCAAGATTGAAATATGGGGGGAGAAAAATCCTGCTCAACTATGTTAAAAAAAAAAAAAGAATTAGAGAAAACTGGGATGGTTCTGGCTCCAGTAAATAATAGACTGGTTTTGGAGCTTTGCTTTCATGTGTAATTTTGTGGTTAGTCGCTTATGTCTGTGATGATAAATCATATACTTGCACAGGATTTCTGGCACCCCAGTAAATCTCAAGCAAGTGCCCAAATGCTGATTTATCCCAGTAGTTCCTCAAACAGTATACTTTTCCTCACCAAATCACTGATCTAATAGCTTGACCCCTCCCCGCCCCTACCTTTGTTTGTTTGTTTCAAACAAGCAGCTTGCCTGCATGTACATTTCTTGTATCTAGGGTGAGTGCTGATTCCCAGAACAGCCTTAACTTTTCCAAGTGATCCCAGGATTTGGGTTAAAAACTTCACATGAGGAAGTGGGATATCATAGCAGGTATATTTGATTTCCTGTCTCCAAAACATTACCTAAACCCAATGGATGCCAAACCTAGCTGTACTTGGAATCACCTTGGAAGCTCTAAACCACCACATACCTGACTCCTACCCTTGGTAGTAGGGTGCAGTCTGGACATCTGGGTTGTTGAAGTAGCTCGCAGGTGATATTAACATGCAACAGATTTGAAGAGCTACCAAACTTCCATCCCACACCTGACATTACTGCCTAAGGTTGCAAGACTCTTTGTAAGATTCTTACCAACACTCATAAAAACAATTCTTGGATTCCTTTCCCTGAAATAGAAGGTGCTGGGAGAGACTCCAGGAATACAGACATGAGTCCACCCTTAAGATACCAACAGACTTGCAGTTGAAAGGAGCAGACCTATAAATATGAAATGCCACACTGAAGGGCAGAGGTGGGATGGGGCATTGAGAAGGAAGTAGCTAATAGCTAGAGAAGGCTTCATGGGCAGAAGAGGTGCAGTCAAGCTGCTTATTAAAGGATGTGGCAGAAGGGAGGTCCCCAGGTGAGAAGGAGGAGGGCTGATGAGCACTCTAGAAGCAATGCAGTGGGGGTGGGGGAATAAGGCAACCTGAAACTCTCAACTAATTTGCTGGTAATAGCTCCATGGAGGTCTCAACAGCATTGCAGGAACACTGCCCCCTCCCTACTCAATTTTGGGAGCTATCACTAGCAACTTTGATGGAATTACTTCAGTTGTGCCTTATATCAAGGTTATGATCCGCACTAACATCTATGGAAGGAAACTAGCTTTTTAAAAATCTTGTCCAGTAAGTTCTTGCTTTAAAAAAAAAAAAAAAAAAAGGTAATATTTCTCAGTAAAAGGCCAGGATTATCCCATCAGGTTCTAGAAGCCAACAATAATGACTATTCATTTCCCATAGCCATCTTTCCCCAAACTAACTTAAACACTGACCTTTCTTAGCTTTAATAATGACCTTTGTGTAGTAAAACCATAATCCAAATTACCAACAGGTATTTACATCCACCTTAAAGTAATTAGGAAACAACTTTTGATCACTATCCGGCTATAGCTGAAACCCCACTTCTTAGGGAAAAAACAAAAACAAGGAAATCTTAAGCCCCATATTTAGAGCTCATTATTATTTCACTTTTATCTCTCCTGAAACATATTCAAGCTTTTTGCTATTATTTTCTGCAGTACGCCATTATTTGTTTGGTATTTGGATGTCCTCCCAGTTTGAGTAGGTATCTACATTAAAGCTTCCAAAAAAGCCATTTCTAATGGCAACTATGCTTATTTAATGTGGGGGTGGGAGAGAGGGTAGGGAATGATTGTGTGGCTTTCAGCCTCACCTATCAGCTATTGAAGTGTTCATAGAAAGCAGCACTTGGGGTAAGAGCATCTTATTCCAAATGTACTATCGGACCCTCTTCCCATACAGAAGAAAAGGTCTAGAAAGTTGTCTTAAATTTGTATGCAGTGGCATACAAGTCTCATTCCCTGCAACTTTGCAGATCTATGGGCTCATTCTAAAATGGAAAATGACTTCAATTTGGACATCATTAGAATGTCTGAGAGCCATTCAGCACCTCTAATACTCCTGACTAGGTCCCAGATTCACTTAGCTGTCTTATATAGAAGTTCTCCAGATAAGTGCTGTCCAATAGAACTCTCTGTGATGATGGAAGTGTTCTATCATCTGCTCTGTCTCATAGGATAGCCTCAAGTCACATGGGGCTATTGGACACTTGAAATGTGACTGAGGAACTAAATCATCAATTTTATGTAATTTCAATTAATTCAAATTTAAATGATGTAGACACACA
Organism: Phacochoerus africanus; assembly: GCF_016906955.1. Lineage (NCBI taxonomy): Eukaryota > Metazoa > Chordata > Mammalia > Artiodactyla > Suidae > Phacochoerus > Phacochoerus africanus. The sequence continues at coordinate 85,849,682 of NC_062544.1, read as the reverse complement.
CACACACACACCACCTTCCATTGACGCCATCTAACTTTGGCAGTCTCTAAAAGGGATTGTCATTACATTTAAGGGTGGAAGTTGGTTACAAGTGACACTGTGAGCTTTGGGCTGTCATTTATTTATTCATAATGTAAATATTGCAAGGGTGTTGTATGAATCCCTGATACTATGGCAGTGAGCAAGAGAGTCTCTTCTCTCACAGGGATTACGGTCTACTATGGGAGATATTTATTAAGCCAGTAATTAGCCAAATTGTTCATTGATGATAACTGGGACAAAGGAGAAGTGCCACAGGCTATGGGAGTATAAAATGGGGACCATACCTTCTGGTAAGTTTAGTGGGAAAGTTTAATCAGAGTTGTGTTTATTCACTAAGCAGGAAAAGCTTCAGATGGCCTCCCTTTCCCAAGTTTTAGGCTAGGTCAGGCCAGCTGTGAGACCCAGAGCTCTCAGAGCAGGACAGCTGTCGTGCCATGCCAAGATGTCCAGAGATATGGGGTCTATCTGATTCAACTGCATGCATGTGCACACTGCAAACTTCTGAACTTGTTCAAATAGATCCTTTCCGAAGCTGTGCAGTTGTGATGATGTCAGTCACAGATAAGATGTGAGAAGAAGGGTGTGAATGTTTACAGGATATTGCATTTCCTCTCCAATATATGTTTTGACAAAGTTGTTTGGGCCCCAGCCCCAGTTTTTTCCTCTCTTCTCTTACACATTTGTATTTGGTCCATTCAAGAAACGATGTGGAAATCAGTCCTGACATCCCAGACAGACAAAATGAGACATATGACAGCAGAACATATGGCTCAAAGAGACATTCTTATATGGCCAACACAGACCGTATTCCCAGAAATTCATATATGGAAAACACCACCTGCAGCTAAAGCCAAAAAACAAAGAGTTGACACGACAAAAAGAGCAATATGTTATGTAAAATGTGCTGCTTTAAGAGTATAGAGAGATAGCCAACAGTATTTGAATTTAAAAAGATGAAAAACAAAAAACAAAAAACAACCCCACCACGTCCTTAGAAAGTGCTATGGTGGTAAGCATTGCTTTGCTAAAGCAGTCACTGGCGGAGTTGCCATATCTTAAAAGCGTTCAGATTCTAAATGCTTTCTCTGTTTATTACAAATGTATGTGCTATTCAGAACTCTGAATGTGTTTTAATGCTTTCGGATATCTGCCTGCATATTTATCTTAATACGGTGCCATCTGAAACATGCAGTAGAACTTTTATTATTAGGTTTTTAAAAAAAAAAAAACAAAAACAAAACCTTGTATATCTGTTACAGTGTTTTATCTCTGCTACCTTTATGTAGCCAGCCTGAATGCCTTTTCATGTGATAAAAAATTGATGCACTCTGTTTTAACTGTACATCCACATGTTAAATAGTTCATGTATTTGGCTTGCAATATTTCATGTTCCTGAGATTTTCTATTTTGATAGGTAGATTTATAAAGTTCATTTTGTTTTAACTTTTTTCAATACTTGCTTGCATCTTTATTGTCAAATATAAGATGCCTGTGTAGAATAAATTGATGTTTTTTCCCCCTCCATCATGATAGCTTATTTTCACATATGCCTATAAAGGGGTATTTTCCTAGTTACCTTTCTTTTCTTCTTTTTGATTTTATCTTGGGTTTATACTGGACAGTGCTCAAGTGGTTATAATGACTATTCTCTAAAAGGGTAATATATGGAAAGTTCATCAGTGTACTCTTATCTTTTTTAACAGTATAGTCATTATTAGATATCTTTATCCTAATTTTATTCTATTTATCATGTCCATCTTCCTCGCACATTTTTAGGTTTCGTGTTGGAGAATTAGTTTGTAATTCCTGGATAAAAGGTGCTATTCAAATTTAAAAATTAATATTTTTATTCCCGCATTATATTATCATTAGCCAGGTCATTAGGAGGCTAAGGCAGTCAGGAAGCTTTCTGTCTTATTTGTATAAATAATGGGATAACCATCATTTACAATATTTTTTTCTATTGTGTCTTAATACTGATATTTTCAGTAGCTCTTTTTTGGTCTTTTCTCTTTGCTCTGATTTTGTTTTGCCTAACAACTTTTTATTTTTTTTACCCCAAACATTCAACTTGAGTTGAATTTGCATGGATAAATGATTTTTTGTAGTCCACCACAGTTTTTCTCTATTTTTAAATGTTGCTATTGTTTGTAAATTTGTACAGTGTGATACTAGAATGCACTCTCCTTACTGAAAATCAGGCAGGTTTGGAGAAAACATTTCAGGCATCATCAGTCTGAAGCAACTATTAAAACATACATCTTGGAAATTCCTAATTTAACCTATCATATTGTAAAAATCATTGTCATTATAGAGATAATTGATTGTTATCCATGTTTTTCTTTTAAATTTCCAACATCTTTAAAAAAATAAGTACTTCCATCCACAATAGCAACTCTGACACCAGTGATTGTATTTCTTATACTGTAATTAAAATGCACTCCTCCATACTTCCCCACATTTCAGCTTTTAAAAAAGTGGTATCATTTGCGCTTCGTAGTAAAGATTGCATTATATTTATTATCTTGTTTTTGATGCTGTGTTTTGTGTTTTACTATCACATTTTTTCTTTCACTCTAGGCTTGTGTTTATATGTGCCAAGATTCACTGTTGCCTTCCTTGATTTTGACTAACCTTTCTGGTTTGTGGGTGAAACGTGGGTGCCATTAGAGTGATTTATTTTCATTGTGTTTCTCCTAAACTTGTCCTCCCCAGGAGGCCATTATTTCCTATACTTTATCTTCTGCTTTTCTTAGATTTCTAATGTACACAGTGTCTAAGAGTGTATTGGTAGCTTTAAAGAGCTTCATTTGCATATTTTCCTCTTATCTCACTACTTGTGCTAACTTGTTGCTTTTTTATGTGTAACAAAATGTTTATCTGACTGATTTTTCTCTTTTCCCTCCTAGTGTATTCTGAAAAATAATTCTTATAACATTTTTGTTTTCATTTAATGATTAACTGCCTTCGGGGCTCTAAGATGTTAATACTAAAACCTAACCGATAAACGCTGCATCTTTATTTTGGGCGAGACTGTAATGCTCTTCATTTTTACAGGAACAATATTTAGTAGATTATCTAAATAAGAGGATCATACTTATGTGCTAATGACCCTTTATCTACCTGGGTAATTTACCTAAGATTACAGAAATATTTATTGCTACAACGGAGGTACTTACCCACCCTAACTTTCCTGTCTTTCACCGGGTGTAAATTAAGAATGGTGGCATCTTTTCCTTTGTAATAACTAGTCAGGTCTCTTTCAAGTGACCCAAATTTTGTTAACTCGGCCACTGTGGGCCCTGTATTTCTTCCTCCAACGTTTTCTCTGGTTCGGAAGTGAGGGAGTTTTGAATCTAGCTCTAACTGGCACAGAAAGGCTCTTACTCATCTTTTTTGATCGTTGGCTCTTAATAGTTTAGGATTCCCCCTCCTTTGGGGATAAATATTCGCCAGAGCGTTTCGGGGATCGTGGCCTCTATTCCACTGCAAACGCTGGTGCACTCTCCGCGGGTCTCAGAAGAGCTGGACCTCCAGACAGTCCCCTTCAGCCACTTCCTGAAGTCCCCTAGCCTCGGTACTCAGCGCCCGTCACCTACCCGCTCGGGCCCCTCTACCGCGGGCCCTGAGCCCTCCTTGCTCGCTTGTCCCCCGGGTGTCCGCCCGCGACGCTCCCGACGTATTCCTTTCGGTGGCTTTTGTGGCGCGCGGGTGGGTGGTTAGTTTCCCCCGGCCCTCGCCCCCTCCGCCCCATCACTTTCCTACCCCGCCCCGGCCCTGCCTCTCCTCCCGCGCGGCAGCCACGCACACCTGCCCCCGCCACCCGCGCGCCGCGCCGCCCTCCCCGCGCGCCCGGCGGCCGCGGCGGCCCGGGCAGCCCCCGCCTCCTCCCCGCGCGCCCGGCGGCCGGCGCCGGCCCGCGCGCGGCGCCCTGTTATTCTGGGTATTGTGTGTAATAAACGTCGGGCCGCCTCACTCTAATCAAGCTCATTACAAATTCTTGCGCGCCCGGGGCCGGAAATCGTGCGCTCCCCCTCCCCGCACTCATTCACTAGTTACTCCTCTAGCTGCTTTTTAACTCGCCGCCCCCGCCCCCTCCCCCAATCCCGGCCCTCCAGCCCGGGTTTTAATCCCCATCCCTTTTCCGCCTGCTCCGTGCACCCTGCCCCCCCCCGCCGCCTTCCTCCTCCGCTCCGCACCCCTTCCTCCTCCTCTCCCGCCCCCTCCGCCACCGCCGCCACTCGCTCGCTCGCTCCCGCTCCCCGGACGCGGCGGCGGAGCCGGCCCCGCTGGGGAAGGGCTCGGGGCGGCGGCGGGCGGCCCGGAGGAGGCTGCGTGCTCGGGGCTGGGGCTGCGAGCGGGGTGATTGTGTATTAAAATGAGGAGGAGGAAGAAGAGGCAGCCACAGCGGCGGCGGCGGCAGCAGCAGCAGCGGCGGCAGCAGCGGCGCGGAGGGCTGCAGCCCGAGCGGACGCGTGAAGCCGAGCGGGGCGCGGCGGCGGCGGCCACCGCGGCCGGGAGGAGTCCGCTCCGAATTTGATGGGGGCAGCGCCGGCGGCGAGGGGGAGAGCGGAGCGGCCCCGTCCGGGGACCGGCGCCCGCCCGCACGCACACTCACCGCCGCGCGCGCGCCGCTCCTGGGGCCACCCGGCGACCGCCGGCCTCGTCGCCACCGCAGCAGCCGCGGCTGCCCTCTAGCCCGCCCGGGGGCCCAGGCGACTCCGGGGGGGGGGGGGCGCCCGCACCCCCCTCCTCCGCTTTCGGGAAACTCCTGCTCACTTGTGTCTGGGTTTCTGGCTCTCTTTCCCCACCAAGTCCCAGTGCCATTGTGGGGCTCGTTGTTTACCTCGGACTCCGGCTGAGTGAGAGCTCGGCGACTTTTGGGGGGAGGGGGCGGGGAGTCGGTGGCGGCAGAGGCGGCTGGGGTGCCTTCCGATCCCCCTCCCCTCCCCTCCCCCCAGCCCTCTTTCTCGGCCTCACTCTCTTGGCTCCCCAGACGCTCGCAGCCCCGCGTCCATGGGCAGGGAGGGGGTCCTCGGAGCTGTCGTCAGCGAGGGCCGAATCAAAAGTGGCATTTTAGTGCCTTTCCGGGGCTTTTTCCGCGACCTACTGCCCCCCACCCTCGCAGCCCGGCTGTAGATGCCCTGGTTGGGGGCGCGAGGCTGTGGGAAGAAAGTTTAAGGTTTGTTAATATCAGTCGCAATTGTTGGGGAGGGGGCGGGGGCAATCGGAGGGGAGCCGAGCCGGCCTTCCCCTCCCTGCGTTCTCTGGGGTGACTGGAGAATAATATTGCAAGTGACAGCCAGAAGTAGACTTTCTGTCCTCACACCGAAGAACCCCAGCGAGCAGGAGGGAGGGAGGGAATCGAAGGGACCTTTCTTGCCTTTCTGGAGACCTTGTCCGCAGTGATTTTTTTTTTCTTTTTTTTTTTTCTTTTTAAGAGAATCTCCACTCGCCACCTCGCCTCCCCAGCACCACCACAGTGTACCGCTCATAACGGGTTTTGCTTTGTTTTTACGATTTCCCCCCCAAGGAATCACTTGTCAGATCAATTTTATCTTCTCCCTCCTCCCTGCCTCCCACTCTCCCCTCCTCCCCCATCGAAAACCCAGTTCTCTGAGGTTAGACATTTTACAAACCATATATGTTGTTTTACGAATTGTGATTTTTTTTTTAACCCCCCTCTCCCATGGCTACTCTTCTAGACGCTTATTTCTGCCCTTCCCCCGTTTAGGGGGGGCGGGGGTAGGGGAAGAGAAAATAATACAATTTCAGGGGAAGTCGCCTTCAGGTCTGCTGCTGCTTTTTTTTTTTTTTTTTTAATTAAAAAAAAAGGACATAGAAAACATCAGTCTTGAACTTCTCTTCAAGAACCCGGGCTGCAAAGGAAATCTCCTTTGTTTTTGTTATTTATATGCTGTCAAGTTTTGAAGTGGTGAGTTTCAGGTCGGTTTTGCTAATTTCACTCAGTAAAACTGCAGTGTTTCTGTTTCTAGATAGTACTTTGCTTCTTTGTCTCTTTAAAAGGTCACAGTGAAAGCTTGGCCTGGATTGTGCCGGCCATATGGAATGGGTAAGGGCACAATCTCTTAAAATGTGATTATGGGGTTCTGTGGGGGCGAGGGAGGCGGTCCAGCATGGAACTCGTTGAAAAGGCTCCCTACACTGCAAAAAAAAAAAATAGGTTCTTGAAACTGGAATTTCATGCTTTTTCTTTTTCAAGGAAATAATTGCTGTGTCTGAGTTCACTGTTTAATTTGTGAATTATCATATATGGACTTCGTTTATGGACAGGGAATTGGGGTTTTGAGAAAAGTAGCCTGTTTTCTACATACCAGCCAGACGTTACAAAAAAGTGGGTTTTTAAAATGTGCAACTCAAAAGAAACTTCAGTCTGGCATCTGTTGAGGCTTTAGTTAGATCCTGTGCTGTCAGTCCAGCAGGCCTATGGAAGTTGCTCTTTGCAATTCCAAACTCAGGTTTGGTGAACTTTAGCCTTGGGCATAGAGTTTAAATGAGTAAATTGGGTGTTTTATGTGCATGTAATTTTGCTTTATAATATAAAGCTTTTTACAAGATGACTGTTTAATAGTTGCTTCTAGGTGGGTATTCAAAGGACAATTTTGCATGACCTATATGATGTTCTGATTGTCAATACATTAACTAAATTATCATCTATCAGTTTCACTTACTGTACAGCTTATAATGCTGTTAAGCCTCATGACTACTTAATATGTTTTGTAGCATTAACTTTGATGCTGTTGTCTACTCCTCTTGCCCCCCCCCCCCCCCCCCCCGCTCTTAAATTGCCCCACGGGTTAAGTATTTTCTTTTCAAATCATATGTTTTAAAATTCATCTTCTGCTCTAGGGAAAGGCAAGCAATTTCAGGAAAAGAAGCTCTGTATTATAATCCACATAAAGCATTATAAAGAGTGTTTTGAATAAGTTAATAATCACCACTAGTTTTGGCTTTAGACTACAGTTTAATATGATGGAAAAGAGTAATCTTGATAAAAAGTGGTTAAAAGAGGCACATTTATTGTTAATGAACCTCATAACCAAAAACAGATGGGACCTCGATCAACGATAAACCTTTAGTGTCAGTGTGCCACCCTGCAGTACAAGGATAAATAGCCATTATTTCTCTAACTTTATAGTTCTTCAATGGACATTCTTACGGCTGCTTTTAATCCTGCAGATTGCTATTGCTACCCCCTTCGGATCACCTCATTCCTTGATTATAATGGACAAAGTAAAACAGGGGGAAAATGCTTACAGAAAGGCCATGCTAATAATATAAGCTAGCTTTCAGATCTGGATCTCAACACCTTTTTCAGTATTTTAGATATACGTATGTATACACACATACACACTTACACTTACGTGGGAGATATGTCAAATTACCAGACAGCTGGAGGGAAGTGATAATTATCATATTTTTCTAGCTTTTCTTAATTTTATCCCCTTTTACTTAGTACTGGTAAACTCAGTACAAGTACCCTGAAAGGTCGTAAAATAATTCTACTTGCCTATTCTTATCGATACTAGTTACAACTGTATTTTAGAAGTAATTTTGATAACGTACTAATTATTATAAACAGTATGAAAATTGATGTCCAGTGTAGAATGCAACTGAAAATAATTATCTGTTAATTTTTTCTGAGGTTAACTAAGATGTTGACTTCATTGCACGCTGAAATTATGTTTGAACACTGGCAGTTGTGTTTTACCAAAATTATCAAGATTTTTTTAAAAAGCAAGTTTAACACTTCAATCTGATGTGTGTATTACAAAATATTTTCAGGTCTTTTGCTATTTAAGTTGCTAATAGCATTCTATCACTCAAGGACATCTAAATATTAACTCTAAGGCATTTGATTTGTAACACCTCAGTACTGGGACTATTTGAAGAAATCCTCCACTTCTAGCCATTTGCTTAGAGGTGGAATGATCCAATCATGTTTGAGGCAAGACTTGACTAAATCTTTAAAACAGGTCATGTAACTCTTGATACTTTGACAGTAGAAAACTTTTTCTACAAATTAACCTGCAAAGCCAACAGAGTTTAAAAAGCAGATGTTTGCTTCCTACTTTTAAGATAGTGTATATATGTAACATATAATATATATATATATATATATATATATAATGTGTTTTTTCTAAGAATTAAGTTGTGTATGAAAATATAAACAGACATCAGATCTAACATTTTGGGCTGTGATCATGTTTCCATCTTTGATGAAAGTGTTACTTTGTTCTCTAATAAGTTTCTACCTTTTAAAAATTTGGACTACATAAAAACAATGTGCTATTTTCTTTTTAGCTACGCTTGTAGCAATTCTTGTTGTAAAAGTAAGCCTATTTCCCCCCCATGTAGTTTTGCTGGTAGGTGATAAATTACCTTTTTGTTCACGTGTGTTGGTACAATTTCCACAAATTATTCTGTTAACTTGAGTGGAAATATAATGCTGTGATCTTGAAATATAGCAACATCTGCATTATATTATATATCTAGTTAAGCAGTTTTACAAATACATTGTATTTGTGGAGAGAAATACCCAGGGATAAAACATTTACATGGTATTATACATACAAAATGAGAGAGATGCAGAGCCCCCCCCCCCCCGCCAATTATAACATGTCTTCTTTTTAAATTCTGGCAGGTGATCTTTACAGAGTAACTGAGTATGGATCATTTGAACGAGGCAACTCAGGGGAAAGAACATTCAGAAATGTCTAACAATGTGAGTGATCCGAAGGGTCCACCAGCCAAGATTGCCCGCCTGGAGCAGAACGGGAGCCCACTAGGAAGAGGAAGGCTTGGGAGCACAGGTGCAAAAATGCAGGGAGTGCCTTTAAAACACTCGGGCCATCTGATGAAAAACAACCTTAGGAAAGGTAAATACTTCAAGCCAAATCCTAGAAAGCTGCAAGCCCTGTGTCCACCCAAGACCACTTGGTGTCGGGGTAGAGAGGCAGAACCAATCTTTGTCTATTCTTTTCCTTGATTCTCTTTCTCATCTGAAAGTAGTGACAGTTTCTGGCCATAGTATCAGTCATGTTTGAAAGTGTAGGCTCTGTTGATCGGAGCTTCTGACTCCATTATAGACTGAAGTCTTTGGGTGTTATGGATCAGAACTGAATTAAATATAATGGTCTCAGTTACACAAGGTTTCTATTGATAAGATATTAACTGTAGTAGAGGATATATAGGTGGATTTTTCTGAAACTAACCCTGATTAAGTATAAGTCACTTAAATTGTTTGAGGACCTGCCTGGCTTTTTCATAGGCTTACTAGTTGTAAAGCAGTTTCCCAGATAATGGAAGTCTTCTGTAATGTAGAAGTTTTGTGATGTCATTGTTTTGTGGTTTGTTTTCTTATAAGAGCAAATTCATTATTTAGCAGAGAAAAAACCTGATGATTCTAGTGTTTCCCTTTTGCTGTAATTGGGTATTTTTTGATAAAATAAAGGCAGATTTAGTCAAGTTTATAAAAAAGGATCTGTAGCTGTGTGATTCTGCTACCAATTTTATATCACATTGATGAAGTTTAACAATTTTGCATTCAGCACTGTTGTTTTTTATAAATCAGTGCCTGTCCTGGGCATAATGTGCATGCCTTAGAAGGTCTTTATTTGTCTCTGAATAGTTGTATATAGGGTTCGGATTTTCCTTACATTTGCTAAAGCAAAGGATAAAAAATGCCATATTGTAGCAACCAAGAATATTAAGTAGATAAAGTTAGCAGTCAGAGGAATTTCATTGTGTTTGATGCATAACATTTATCATACAATCATTTATTTTTTCCTTGGTTTGGTGAAAACAAAGAATATATTGATCCTGAAATGAACAGACACAGCAGTCCGTATTGTTAGATCTTTATCTATTAAAAATGGAAAAACAGCACTTCAGCAAATTCTTTGGCCTCTACTCATGATTACCCTATTTATTGATTGTTTGCCAAGAATGTATGCATCTTAAGAAAGCCAGGGTAAGAGCATTAAAAATATAATTTATTATGGCTTTTCAAACAGAGTGCATTAATATTGTACCGTGAAGCACTGGGGCTCTATAAAAAAGACTTTCTGACGCCTGCAAACATATAAGTTCCATAAATTCCTAAATAGGAGATTTCAGCTGTCTCTGGTATTATGTGATATTTGCACAGCAAACTTTAATGCCAGGACAGTTTTAGACAAGGATTCTACAGACTTCACTGCTCCTTATGGCAGACGTGCTGTTTACACAGGCTCATAAACCTTCAGCAAAAGCTTCTAAGACTGCCTCCAGGTTTAAATCATGTGGTATTTTTAGCATTCAGCAGTGACCAGCGCACTCCCCTTTTCAGGCTGGAAGGTTATGAAGTTGCTGGAGTTGGAAGTCTGGCCAAACACTCGCCTAAATAATCAGACAGTTCAGAGAAGGCTCCTGTTCAGCTTTATTCCCAGTATCAGGAGAACAGCGTGACAGTTTGCTCAAGATTTAGCAGCTAGATTTGGAGTCAAACGATACTGTTGTCACTTTATCCATAGCCCCCTTAATGATCTAATGGGGTCCTTCTAAATAAAATCCCATATAACTCTCATATATTTTAATAGTTTAAAAAGCTTACAGTTATTTCATAGGTCTAAGGAGCACCATTGGGCAGAACACGTCTGTATCATTCTATAAGAGGGAAAATCAATGCATATGTTTTTGTTGTACTAGTAACCCAACTCTTTGAAGATATCAGGATAGGGGGAGGAGAAACCAAAGTACAGTAATTTCACTTCCTGCTCAAGTGCTTCTTCTTCTTTTTTTTTTTTTTTTTTTAAGTATTGCTTCATAGTGACATTTTTAAAAAAAGCAGTTTAATTGAAGAGGGTTCTTTCCTTACTTCAAACCACAAAATTGCTACAGTCTTCTGGTGCTGGTGGTAGTGTATTTTACTCTTATTTTTCATGGGCATGGTTTCTGTTTGACGACAGCTAGATAAAAATTGTGGCTGAGAAGGGAAAGCACACCTGAAGAAAAAGGGGTTGAATGTTTTTGTTTATTTGTTTAGGAGATTTTGCCAAAGCGCCTTCACGCCAAGGAAGAAATCACTGGTTTGCATATCGCTGTTTTTGCTGGGGTCTTCCCCAGTCTTCTTCTGATCCCTGACAGGTTCTCTCTCTGGTATAAAACAGCTGAATGAGTGACAAGAATATTGGCAAGCTCCATGGCTTGTTTTTCATGCCTAGCCTGTTGGGTACCTCCAAATGAGTTTGTGAGCTTTTCTAAGTAAACCTAAAGGGGTTTGTTTGTCAGAGCTAGAATCTCTTGTGAACAGTTGACTAAAGCTGTGGTGTAGATGCACTTGAGAAAAATGTAGCCTCTTTTACTGCCAGCTTTGTTCAGCAGAAACAAGGAAAAAGAGCCTTTCTGAAAGGGCATCTCTGGTGTCAGGAGGAAATCCTGATTTTTTCGCTCTGCTTGGCATGCACGAGACATCTTCAGAAGTTGGTTGGATTCTGTGAGTCCAGAGGGCAGAGATTATAGAGGCATTAATGTTAGTGGACTAATTGGGGATCCTGGGTGCCCTGTTAAAGTAACCCTTGTCATCATTTATGCTAAAGATGATACCCTCCTGGCAGTTTGCCATAGTACAGTTCAGATGCACCTGCTTTTAACCCTTTTCCGTTTATCATTGGAAGCCTAACAGTGCGCTGCGTAAATACCTTGGGTCCTACAGCATTCCGTGATGCCTGTTTCTAGAAACCCTCTCTTCTCACAGTGATGTGGCCTATGTTTATTAATCATGTGGCTACTGACTTATTACATTGGCTTACAGTAAATAGAGAACCCATCAAGTTTCTGCAGATTCCTTTATCCTAGGATGTCCTAATGAGGAACACTTTCCTTTTCTCTCATGTTTATCCCATTTACTGTAACAGAGATGGTTAATTTTAAAGATGTACGGTTACTGTGAAATCTTTTTAGTCAGGTGGATTAAATGAGTAGCCATCAAAAAAATCATATTAATCTACATTATGCACATATTGAAATCATATTTTGAATATCAGTTTGGTTAAGTTTTGTGTTTCTTTTATGGAATCATTGAGGTCAGTATCTTAAAAAAGGGAGAAAATGTTAATAATTTTATAGTCAAAGATAATTTGTTTGGACACAAACAGGGAAACTTTAATATTGGCAAAAGCTCGTAAGAAGCATGAAGGACAAGCATAGTGAGTTACGTTTGCATGCTGGGTACCACTCACAGCAGATCAGACAAGACACTTACCCATCTCTCGTCAGCCTTATGATTTGATCAGAAAGGTTAATTCTGCATTAATTGATTTTGGAAAATGCACTGTTAAAATGAAAACAGGGTCCGTGTTACCTTAGGGCCAAGTTCACATTCTATTTCAGTATTTCTCTTCCAACTTAAAAAAATGAAAATAAAAGAATGTGTATGTTTGTGTATGCCTGCCTGTATCTCTGTGCCCTGTACTGCCTTGGAAACACAGACTCTGCTTCTCTCACAGTGGTGAAGATTTATTTTCATGGCTTAGTTTTTCTTCCCCCCAGACTGTATTTCTGAAGATTGTTGGTTTGCGTCCCTTTTTCCCCGTCCTCATGATAGGAACCATGCTACCAGTTTTCTGCGTGGTGGAACATTATGAAAATGCCATCGAATATGATTGCAAGGAGGAGCATGCGGAATTTGTATTGGTGAGAAAGGATATGCTTTTCAACCAGCTGATAGAAATGGCCTTGCTGTCTCTGGGTTATTCGCATAGCTCTGCTGCCCAGGCCAAAGGTAAATAATGCATACGTGGGGTTGGAAAAATTGCTTGGCATCCTTTGTTTACCTTGCAGCGAAAGCACCGAATATTTTTATTCAAAGAACTGTAGCCTGTGTGTGACATGGGTTCCTTCTAGACTGCGGCTTTAAAAAATTGGCTTAATTCAGTTTGGTTTAGTTAACACACATTTTGCTCATGTGGAATGTCGAGGTAGATTTTTTTTTTTAAATTACTTCAGCTGAATCATTAGTATGCTTATTGACCTTAATAATCTGCTCCACTGAGGACCCACAAGGAAGTGAGGAGCGTATTTGAGCAGATGGACTGTTGAGAGTCAATTTGCATTTATGACTGAATATCTAGTTCTGTTTCTTTTATTCTGTTTCTGATGGTTTTATGGGCTGTAAAGTATTTTTCAATGCTGATTCCCATTGCAATAGAGAATCTTATCTAAATCGTAAAGCCATTTAGAAGTGGTTCAGCTATGTCTTATTAGAACTTCCTGTTAAGTTAGGAAAATGTGGCCCATGCCTAGGTTTTATTGATGGGGTTTTATTTCCAAAATAATAAACAACCCCACCGTCATTTACATAATTTCACAATTTGGAAAGCTTAGCTGTGAATATTTTCATTGACCTGCCTTTTAGAGGGAAGGGAATCATTCAAACAGAAATAACAATATTGCTTGTGGTGGGGGGCCATAAAAAAAAAAAAAAACCAACCTTCTACTAGATATATTATCTGGAGGGCAAAATATGTAGTGACATATTCTCTTTATCTGGCATAGGGCTAATCCAGGTTGGAAAGTGGAATCCAGTTCCACTGTCTTATGTGACAGACGCCCCTGATGCTACAGTGGCAGATATGCTTCAAGATGTGTATCATGTGGTCACACTGAAAATTCAGTTACACAGGTGAGTCAGGATGGCAGTCCTGAGGCAGAACCTTCTCCTTACCTGATCTTTTGCAATAAAGCCTCTCTGGTCAACCTTCCATTGTTATTTACTCTGTGTTTCAGAAAGGTTAATCCAAAATGATTTTGTTACTTTACCCCTTCTGCTTTATATCCTTAACGTCGATCTATCATTGAAAAGCAACTCCCCTCCCCCACCAAATGTGTCAATCCGTGCAGGTTATCAAAAGACAAGATTTTTTTATATTTAGTCAATTAAATGATGCATTACAAGAAGGCATTTTACATAAAGTTTACTTAAGAGAAAAATATTTTTGCATATCATGAACAGTGCCATCTGTGTACATTTTGTGAAAGAATGCCTTATTCACTATTGCCGAGCTCTTATTTATTTATATATATATATATATTTTTTTTTACTGTTTTAATTCGTATGAACGGAGTCCTGAAAGGCAAACGGTTACCACGTCCCTGTTTTTCACGATGGCTCATGAGAAAGCAGTACACCTTAAATTGTCTTCCCAAGCGCATCAGAGCAGGAAGGTAGAAGTAACATGAAAAAATAGCCACCACAGGCAGCTGATGTATAATTCATGCATCGATACAGCAGATGTGTTGTATAAAGTAATTAACTAATCGGAACAATCAGGAGACCGAGAGCAATCTCCAGATGCATCTGTTTGATGCGCAAAATGAAATCTGTCTGTCTTAAAGGAATGTTCTGCAGCAGGATGCAATCTTGTCATAATCCCCTTTCTAATCTGTGTCTCCAATAGTTGCCCCAAACTGGAAGACCTGCCCCCAGAGCAGTGGTCGCACACCACCGTCAGGAACGCACTGAAGGACTTACTGAAGGATATGAATCAGAGTTCCTTGGCCAAGGAGTGCCCCCTTTCACAGGTACTTGACATCGCTTGTGATGTATAATAAGACCTTCTAGGCAGTCCCAGTCTGAGGTGTTATGGGGAGTTGTAGTCTGAAGCCGCTGGTATTGGAAGCAAGAATCTCCCCAAAATTCAAAGTGACTTGCCCACTGGTGACTCTCAAAAAGAAGCCTGATTCATTCTGAACTGAGCCTTTACACTTTTTTCTCCCATGGGGAAAAGAGTGAAGGAAAAAGCTGAGCAGAACTCTGCACTGGCTTGCTTGTCGATTCCTCCCCTGAGCTTAGAAGCTGCGTTGCCCTGAACACTCTTATTTAAGAGACTAAAGGTGGTATAACTTCCAGTAACCCTAGGTGAGTGGGAATGGCGTTAGAAGTGTTAATGTCTAAAACTTCACCATGCTACCTGAATAAGAGTACGGTTTTTGATGCTGTATTCATTACCAAAAAAAAAAAAAAGAGAGAGAAAGAAAAAGCATTTATTAAAAAAAATATAAAAATAAGAATAGAAAACAGAAATCTCTATTACTAAATGTTGAATAGTTAATCATTCATCAGAATTTTGCCACCAATTTTATAGCATTGGTTTACCTTTTTTTTTCTTTTTTAGTGGGATCATACTTTTTCCTCTGAGATGCCTCTCATACCATCAGGGATTTTTTGAAATGAGACAAATCTTTATTATTAATGTACTTGATTTTTTTAGAATGAATTCTGGTAGAAAGGCAATTAAAACCCTAGCAAGAGACTGCCCTTGTTTCTCTTAATATAAAGCCAAACTTCACTTTTGATAATGCTTAGCTGATCTCAAATAAAAAAGGTGCTGTGAACCCGCTTGTGTGGTCATGACATAAACGTGTTGTAGTGACATCCCTCAGTGAAAGTCATTCCACCATATGGTATAATTAAAGTGCTGGTCTAACTAGATTTTTACTAAATTTTTAAGGTTTTTTCTTTCAATGCAAGTTTAAAATGTAAGTCTGAATGCTAGTCTGTCAGTCATTTGAACTTGAACTCTATGACTCTGCTGTTCACATTTCTAAAATGGTGATACTCTAAAGATATATTTCTAACATGATTGTTGTGAGGATATGTGGGTACTTTGGAAGGAAGCTTGGGGGCTTTTGTGCTATTGTTTCATGGAGACTCCATGCATTTTAGGTTTGCTGCATTATAGTCCATCAGCTTTACTTTTGATATTTCTTAGCAATTATAGGAAAGAAGCAAATGAATTCAGTTTACAATTAATGATGGCTTTTTATATTTTAAGGTAAGCTAGAGCCATAGGTAAAATATTCTCAGGTGTTCAGGGTCCATTTCTTGAAAAATCAAAGCAAACTCTTTTTGTCATTTTAGGTGATCTCCTTCTTTTTTCTCTCAGTCTTAGAGAGGATGTGAATTTATACCCATCAAATAAAAGTAATTTAAATTAATTAAACAGTTAAATCAATAGGATGATATAATGAAGCAGGTGACTCTTACCTCTGGGACTTAGGGTTTTGTAGACAACTCCAGATAATCTGTCACCTGGTTTCTACCATTTGGAAATTTGAAATGTCCTAGAAATAAAGGTGTTTTTTTGTTTGTTTGTTTGTTTGTTTTTAACTCAGAGTTAAAATACATATAAACACCAAGTATAAAAATCTCATGTATCTCATTGTTATTAAATGTCTGCTTGATATGGGGAATAAATCCAGGTAAAGATGTAAGGCATATATTGGTTTCTAGCATTTGGAAATTTGAAATGTCCTAGAAATAAAGGTTTTTTTATTTTTTTTTAACTCAGAGTTAAAATATGTATAAACACCAAGTATAGAAATCTCATGAATCTCCATGTTATTAAATGTCCCATTGATTTTGGGAGTAAATTCAGGTAAAGATGTAAGGCATATACTGGGAGCTAGAGAAGAGAATGCTAATATAAAAGTACTTATTGATATAGGCAATGAGAACTAA
Source organism: Phacochoerus africanus (assembly GCF_016906955.1). Classification (NCBI taxonomy): domain Eukaryota; kingdom Metazoa; phylum Chordata; class Mammalia; order Artiodactyla; family Suidae; genus Phacochoerus; species Phacochoerus africanus. The sequence continues at coordinate 85,833,118 of NC_062544.1, read as the reverse complement.
TTGTTAAATGACATCAACATTTAGCCAATCACTTCCACCTACCATAGCTTATAAATAAAATTGTGAGTTTACTTAATGTTATTGTGGGAAATGAATTGAACACAGACAATTTTAACATTAAAAGGATGACAAAATGAAATTCAGAACTTGATTTTGGAGTTAGGCATGGATGAATTTCCGCAGCTAGGCCTTGGGAGAAGTAGCTGAAGGCCTCGCTCTCATCCTTAAGTGATAAAACTAGGCTGTAACTTCAATGTCATTTGTAATTACCATCTTCCTTTCTTTAAAAAAAAAAAAAAAGAGAAAAAAAAATACATTGTTCAGCAGTGGCAACAAGTATTTGCAATTAATTTAATATTTCATATTATGATGAAGTGCCACTTTTGCTGTCTAAATGAGGGAGTTATTTTATATCCTACTGCATCTTCTTTTTCTCTAGAATGAATTCGTGAATCTGATACTCAATTTGAAATATTTTAATTATGAACTGTTTTCCATTTGCTTCTTTATTTTCTCTTCTGTCAGAAGTTATTAGAGGAAATGCAGGCCCGCTAAGGCCTAAGCCCCAAATATATGCTGAGCTTGGTAAAACTGTTCTTTCCTCCCTGGTGAGATTTGGTGATGAACGTGCTATGGTGAAAAATGCCTAGCAGAGAAATATTGCCCTGTACAAGATGGGACCTAACACCAGGAAATGCTATGTTTTAAGATTTTTTTCTCTTCTGTGGAGTTTTGTTTCATTCATTCAAGCGCTTTTGGCATACCATTCAGCATACTCATTTTACTGTACATTAAGAGTTTGGTTTTGCTTAATATGATAAAATACCCCAGTATCGAATATAGCTATTGGGTCCCTTAATGACGTACTTAGCTGTAAAATTTGGTTGTGATCATTGTTGTACAACTATAAATGTAATAAAATTCATTGAGTAATAAAAGAAAAAAAGAAAAAATAAATAAAAATTAAAACTAAAATAAAAATGCTGTATTTAGCTGGATGTCTACCCTATGGGCAAGCAGATTCCCTTCACTGTGTAGAGGTCGGGAGGGAAGCAGGTGGGAAGCTCTAGGAATTTGCCTGTGATATCTAAGGAGCCCTGTCTCCAAAGCTCCCAGGAGGGTTGTCCCACACTTGCAAGGCACACACCCAGTTTGCACTTGGAATCTTAGGTTTAGAAGGTGTTATCCTTCCCAGACTCCTCTTTGGCCAAATGAAGGAGCCAGTGTCCCTAGAGATTAAAGTCAAAATGCTGGCTAGTGACTGACCCCAAAGTCCTTTCCCAAAGATAAGTTTTAAAGTGTTGATTTTTAAATGAAGACTTAGGTTTTGGCGCAACAGTGTTTTCTTTGAGAATATTTGCAAGGTTTTCTCTAGCTGCAGAAATTCTGTAAGTGTGCATGTAGTTTGATTTATAACTTAAATACCTTAATTTCTGTTACTGATTTCCTATCATCAATCTGCCCAAATAGATTGACATCCAGTTTTTTTGTTCTATGTGTTTATTTTCGTATAATATTCTAAAGCATAAGAAACAGCTCATTATAGATCTGAGGTTGGGCATTTTGTTGTTACTCTTGCGTTTTTCAGTGGATGTGGTTAGGTAAGGTGGATGTTGTATTCTGACCTGCAAGTGAGGACGAGGGAATGAAGTCCGACTTGGGGACAAGAATATGGATTTGGAAGATAAATTGGGATTTGAAAAAGTAAACATTTTGATTTATAATTAAAACATTTCATCTTGATTTTAGTTTTCCCCAGAGATTTAGAAATTGAGCTAAATACTAGATAAATACATATACGTTCAATACAGGGATAAATTCGTTTTGTTAATGGTATCATAAATAGAAGATCAGTTAGTACTTCTGCCAGCCTAGTGTCTTCCTTCTAAAAATATTTAGGTCAGATATTCCTGAGGGATTTTAATCTGACGTGTACATTTTTACCACCCCCTTCCCTCCACGCATATCACTACTTCCCCCCACTTTTTTTTTTTTTTTTTTGGCCTTGCCCATGTCAAGTGGAAGTTCCCAGGCCAGAGATTGAACCCATGGCATAGCAGCGACCTGAGCCACAGCAGTGACAATGCTGGATCCTTAACCCACTGCACCACAAGAGAATTCCAACCCTTCCACATTTTTAAGGCACTGGACCTTTCTGTTTTATTTCTCACTTGGGGAAAAGTAGCCCCAAGCCCAAGTCCTACACAAAGGGAGAATTTTCATTTTTTATTTTGAGTAGCAAGAGATCAATAAAGTGATTTTAAATTCAAACATTCCTTTTAGAAATAATATTGAGAAAAGTGATTTTGGGGGTTTCCTTTTCCTGACAGCATTTAGGAATCTAAAAAGTGTTAGACTTTTTATTAGGCACTGGCAAAACAGGTGGGGAAAAAACAACAACAACAAAAAAAATTGCCTTGCCCGCCTGAAGCTTAGCATTCACCTGTGCCGATTCTCTGAAACTTGACCATCATTTCCATAGACATTAATAAACCCCTGTGTTCAGCTGATTTGCAGTCTGTATTATACAAAGCACCAATTAAAAATTCCTATCCATTAGGGATATATATGTATATATATATACACACACACACACACATATATATGATTTTTTAAATTGCACTTTGTTATTTTTCCATAATTTTTGTACTGAAATGACATTTCTGAAAAATTTTTAATAAACATTAATAATCTCATTCTCTCCAGAGAATTTCCAAATCAGTATGCATATATTATATTTCACAAGCGAGTCTAACCTATGAAATTTATTCACATATTCACAGACATTCATTCAAAAGTATGTATTAACAATCTGCTCTGTGACAAGCATCCTATTTCCTATAGAGTAATAAGGATGACACATCTTAATAGTTGAAATAATAATAACTTTGATTTAGTCCTGTTGCAGTATCAAAAGCATGTTTTTCACCCTAAGTGGCAGATAGTTTTATATCCCCATTTTCAGTTAAGGAATCTGAGCCGTGAAATGTTTGAGTTACAGAGCTGGTGAAGCAGAGGAACAAGAATTCATACACAGACCCTGTGATTCTAACCAACTATTCTAGGTAGGTAGGTAGGTGGATAGATAGATACATAGATAGATAGATAGATAGATATGGGACTTTTTAAAAAATACTTTTTCCAATTTTGATCTTTTATAAAATACATTTCTCTGAAGTATTGATAACTACTTATAGTTTTCCAATTGTATTTATTCTCCCTGTTGAATTTTTTCTTTAGCGTATGTTTTGTTGTTGTGTCTTTGATTTTGACATTCTGACATTGACTTCCTTTAAAAATACCATTGTTTCATTTCCCTAATTTAGGGCATGCAAGGTTGATTTAGACCATGGGATAATCTGATATTTGGGAGGTTCCAAAAGGCTTGATTGTAATTGCTCTGTGTCAGTCACTTCTCCACTCGACATGTCCCCAACCCCACCGACATCCTTTCTGCATCAGTAGGTATAATGGAGCTAATAGCCTTTTTGTTTGAGCCCTAAGACAATGTTAGGCAGTTGCATGGGAAACAGTGGGCAATTTCTTGAGTCTATATGAAAATGTAGACCCTAATCATCCACTGGCTTTGATAGGACGAATGAGGGTATAACTGGCAGCTCCACTTAAAAATAAAATTTCTACTTTGAGATGTGCTGGTAGGATTTTGTACCTCCCCTTCCCAAGCATATTGTTGTAAATCTATTATAAATCTTGTCGTCAAATATCATTTATTTTGAGAAGATCTACCTCTTTTCTTTCCTTTTTTAAATTATAAAACTTTCCCCAGTTTTAACTCTATTGCCCATAGGAATCTGAGGTTGTGAATATCTGCTTTGCCAGGCACTGAAGTGCGTGATACTAATTGGATTTTATGACCACTTTCAGCAATTGTATTAATGGCAAGATCCATAAAGGAAATGGTAAACCAGCTTTATATGGGGTAGTGGTGTGAACTGCTAAACTACACCAAGAAATTTTTTCTTTTCTTTTTGAACCAGTTATTACTTCACTCTAGTACCTCTCTCAAAATAGACAGCGTGGTATCAGTTCTGTGTTAATAATATAATACACGGAATCTACAGTAGACAAGTCCTCCAAATTACGTCTTCCTTTTTCCATCTCATATATCAGGTTCATTTTTAGCCACTTTAGATACATAAGTGTTTTACTGTGCTTTGATGTTAGTGCCCTATAACCTTTCTGATATATTCATCAAAAAAGCTAAACTTAATAAAGCATCTAACTTAAAATGGGTGGATCTCAAATATTTTATAGTCGCTCTCTTTTCACAATAGTAGAACATGAAAGAGTTTAAGCCCTACCAATTTAGGAGTGCTTTAACAAGGTATAAGTACTTCATTTTCACTTAATAGATTTTTACCATGCTTTGTTTTAGATCTGAACAGGTTTCCTTTGACCTCAGAAATCACTAATGCAAGGAAAATTACCATATCAGGAGTGCATTTCCCCTATTTTGTGATTTGCAGAATGATAAATACTGCTGAGGCTTAGGAGTAGACAGGCCTGAGAGAAAGCCTGTTAAATGCTCTTTTCTGTTTTTTTAGAAAGTTAACCAAATTATGCCAATCAATCAGATTTTCTTGCTGAAATAGAGCTAGTTTTAATTTGCTTTTGGAGTGTCTTTTGTCGAAATGACTACTTAAATTTCAAGCTGGACTTTATCTGGCTTTGCTTTTTAAACCTGTTTTATTTCATGTCTGATTTGGGCCCCAAACAAACTCATAAACAAACAGAAAACCATAAATTCAGAATAATCAAAACAAACAAATACAAACATCCAATTTTTTTTTCCTCTTTCCTTGGAAACTGCTCGATCTAACATGCTCTGAGTATAAAAAACAAACAGACAAACAAACAAACAAAAAAACAAAACCATAGGAGAGCCTTTAACATAACTGGAGAGAGCTTCAGCCAGCCGGGCTGCAGCTCATTGCCAATTGAAGAAAGGAGCTCTCAGGCTGCTGGGACTTTTAAATCTAGACTTAAAAGTTATTTGTTCTGTTTAGCATTTTTAAAATGGTTCTATTAGGAATTGTATGCGCTTCAGTTTTAATTTTAACTCATAATGATTGTGAAGCGCCCTGGGATTCTTACATGAAGGGCGCTACAGAAATATAAGATTGTATTGTGTTCTAATATGCAGTCATCTTATGGGGTGCTGGCATTTCACCCTGGACAATTCAGAAGGTTGCAAAATTCCTTGTTGTGGAGAAGGTGGCTGACTTCCTTTAATAGTCTTTCCTTTTTCTCATTCTTACTCTAAAACTTTATCCTCTTTAGTCATCATCCTTTCCTTCCTTCTTTTCAAAAAAAACCAAAAGACAAAAAACAATTCTCTTGTATTGCAATATTTTCTCATAAAAATGCTGAACGAGTTTACTCAAAGAAGTTAAAGATGTAAACCATTTGAAATGTTGAAAAGTTAAGAACGATGAAAACTTTGTTAGCACTGTTTGAGATCACATTCTCATTTAGATGACAAGACTGGGTCTTTCATCATTGGGTACCACTCAACTGTCCCAGGCTGGTCCCATTTTACTGTCAGTCCCACATTTATTCCTGTGCACTTAAAAGTGTGGAGCTAACCAAAATAAGTATTAACTGTGAAACATCGCAATGAATATTTACCCAGATGTATTGAAACTCTTGGTTTATATTAACATAGGACAGAACTTGATTCCATTTTCTTTTTATCTTGATGGGGCTGTTTCTTGAATTGATGTATTTCATCAGAACTGCATTCTGCCCCTTTTTCTGTGAGTCTTTGTGTTATAGCTTTTTACCATCATCATGTAATTAGTGAGCTAATAACATTCCGTTCCATAGGAGTCAGGAATGTGTGCTCTGTCGTTACCTCTCTGTAAATTCAAGCAAGTGACTCTCCATGCCTCAATTTACTCATCTATAAAGTAGGAAGATAATAGTCCCAATTTTTCAGGATTGTTAAGAGAATTACATGAGTTAATACTTACAAAGCATTTAGAACAACACTCTGTTCCTAAAGTATACTATAACATTATTTGTTTTTCTACAGTATGGAGATGGAGTGTTTGAAATCGCATGTGTGGGTCTAAGAAACTTTGTTGCTACATAGAAGATTTTGATGTATGCATCACTTTTTATGAAAACAACCAAGAACTTCTGTGAAAAAATTAGAGGACTGTTTTATAACTCATTCTCACCTTTAAGGAATACTTTTAGCACTGTCCTTAGAATCATTTATAAAGTTCCTATGTATCTTAAAATAGAAGTGGGGGAAGACTCAAGCATTATGCGTTAAATAAGCAGGTTTGCAAGTTAAGCAGATATGGTATCTTAGACTAAATAGTGTCAAAGAGGAAAAAGATGCCTCACGGGGACTATCCTCTGGATGTGAATTTTTCACAGTGTTCCTTCCTTTATCCTCACCCCAACTCCCTACACTCAAGGCTTTGTCCCCCTTTTATGCACTCCCCATAGCACTTTCCACATTGTTCTGTATCTGTGGACTAACTAGAATCTCTGTAATTGATGGTCAAAAAGGAGTTAAGTTTTTGTGATCATCACAGTCATAGATCTGACACACAGTAGGATCTCAGGAATATTTGTCAAACCAAAACAGCCTCATAGAATTTTCATCACTTTTATTTCATGAACCAATAAACCATGTCAGTAATTTTATTAGTAGTGTTTTATATATAGTCTTATCTATAATATCTGACTTTATAAAATGTCTTCCAAATTACACTTAATTCTGAATTTTAATTTACCTAACAACGAGCAAATTACTTCTGCATTTTCCTTGAAGAAATCCTACTGATATTTCAAGCTGTCCTGTATTTTTCTTTGAGTATATGTATTAAACTTATATGTTTGTAAGCAGAACAATAGTCTTAGGAGGTACAAGCGACCCTGGAAATCTAAGAAATGCAATGCAAGACCTAAGTCTATGTCACTGTAATATTTCCATGCTCATTTAACTTTTTTCTTTTATAATCGAACATCTATTTCAGTGGAGCTAATAGTTTTTATTTTGTCTCAAATGTGTTATATTTGTGACCCACACCTTTTAACTATTAATTTCCTGTGTCTCCTTCTCACGTTTAAAAAATATATAAAGAGGAGAAATGTCAGTAGCAGAATCAAATGATTTATAGGCCAACATGCTGGCGCTGCCACTATGTGTATGCTAGCAGTTGGTGCCACCCCATGTTAGCTCACAAGGTCCCTGCTCAGCTGAGGTTCCAAAGTTCACATTTGGCATTGGAGACTCCGTTTGGGGCTATAAACATATAATGTGTAAAGAGTCAGCTGTGTGAAGGTCCAGAATCACCTGAATTTAGAGAGCGCTGCAAGTGTAGATAAGTGTTCAGCCATTCCAGAACGGGCCTCAGGGACTTGATTTGTCCACTCTTCTGCAGGAACACCAGCTCAGCCTGGCGCTCACACCCCTAGTGATGCGCAGGGCTCATTGCTTAATGATGGACAGCCCCTCCAGCACAGTTTTACCATTTCGTCATAACTCCCAAAGAGGTGATTACATAGTGTAAAGCATTTTCCTAAACAGTGAACAGTTTCATAATATTGATAGAGATGAGCCAGATTAATTTGGTTTTTCTCTATGACCAATCCAGAGGTGACATTGATTTATATCTGTTTAGTAGATATGGGAAATCTTGGTCAACAACTAATTAAAGAGGGAAATCAAGGATACGATTTAGCCCTTAGCCTCCTGTGAAATCTTGTCTTATATCTGAGTGGGATCCATGGGTGCTACACTGGACGCTCAAGGGTTTGTGCATACCCAGAATTTCCAAGACTCTTTTGGGGAGTAAATAGGTGGGGAGAACTTCCATTGGATTCATGAGACTCCCAGGGAAAGTTTTTGGCCCCCTAAAAGCCGAAAACCAGACTTAACTTTGCTCACCAGTTTTTAGGCAATGTGACTTAAAATCTAGTAGCGTTTATACAGCAAAGGAAGGAATATAAAATCTGTGAAAGAGTTACAGAGCCTAATTCTAGTATTTACTTTTAGAAAAAAAAAATGAGTCGTTCTTTTTTTCACTCTGTGGCTTAAAGTTTTTCAAAATACTTTATCTGGAATTTAATACAAATTTGGTATCTTTTTCTGTAATAAGTACAAATACTAGAAATTTTAATATCCATAGAGAAGAGAGGATTTAACCCCATAAGGGGCTTCAGAAAAAGAATAAGCAAGCATTTCCCCAAAGGGGAAAATTGGTAAGAGTGCTTAAGATTTAGAATCTTAGGAAACAGTTTTTGCTATAAAATCAAATAAGCTTTAGTGTTCCCATTGCAGCTCAGCAGTAACGAACCTGGCTATTATCCATGAAGATGTTGTTTGACCCCTGGCCTCACTCAGTAGGTTAAGGATCTGGCATGGCTTTGGCTATGGCGTAGGCTGGCAGCTGCAGCTCTGATTCAACCCCTAGCCCGGGAACTTCCATATGCTGTGGGTGCAGCCCTAAAAAGCAAAATAAAAAAAAAAATCAAATAAGACTTATTAGATTTAGATTTATCTAATGAAAAACTTGTGAAAATTCTATTTGGAGTAGCATAATGTTTAATAATAGTGGGTATATTTTTAATAATCATCTTATAAGCAAGATACCAAGGGACTTTGAAGCTTGCTAAAAAATAAAACTGTAGTTGGGGATGTTTGCACAGTGCCTCTGAATTGATACGTATTACTGTTGCACCTTCTTTAGTCATGAAAGAAGACCCTATAGGACCTCTGATTGGGAATACATATAGATCTCATAGAATCTTAACGCTGTTAAAAGGGACCTTGGAGGTTGTCTGGTTCATTTTCCTTCATATTGCAGATGAACAAACGTAAGCCTCTATGTGCAATTAATTTGAAATATTGCATGCCTTTTGTAGTAATACACTTTTTAAACAAATATTTTCTAATGTAAGCTCTTTACCAGCATATTCAATTAGTTTGAATAAGATAGTTTTAATATCATAAGAAAGATCTAGATGGATACTTATCCAAAAGATAGAATAGAGAATCTGGTCAAAGATATTATCTAGGACTTATGTAAAAATTACTTTAATTATGTGGAAAAGCCGTGTGAATGGTGAACCAACGTTTTCTTTAAAAATTATGAATTGGATATTTAAATCATTAAATAGATGTGCTTTGAAATGATCACATATTCACTTTTAGGAAACATGGTAAGAAAATTAAAACAGAATTGAGTGGGTTCTCTTTGTCCTTCCTTTTCTATTCCTTTGGGTCTGTGTACCAAGTTTTTATTTTTAGTACCATACAAAGGTTACTTTGTGTAGAGATGCCATTTTCAGACACTGGGATTGATCGGGATGGCAAGAGCTTTAACTCTGACAACTGGAGTTTTAGGTAAATTCTAGAAGTGATTAGTCTCTTCTCAACACAGTGAGGTTCTGAATATGCCCCAGTTGTTTCTCCCAAGAGACTAGCTTAGAAAGCAATAGAGGATCCAGAGGGAAAGATTTGAGGAACATAAGCTAACATCACAAACAGAATATGACACTTAGAAATCCTGCCATTTGCTTTCTATATATTGAAGCCTGTTTCCCTTCCACCCCACCTCTACCCCCTGATACCAGATGGGGACCTACCTGCGAATTTTCAATAGATTCATTCCAGGTCACCATGATGCCTTTTAGAGCTTATTTGTAATATTCGATATCTTTTGGATTGAAAAAAAAAAACCCATTTACTGAGAATCTCTCTTAAAATAGTATTTGAATGTAGAGTTGATTCCATTTGATCTGGAGTGAGTTTCTACTACAGGCATATAAAAACCTTCTGTGAAAACTCAGGCCATAGGCAGACAGGACCTGGAGGAAGGGGAAGGCCATCAGAGTGTGTGATGTTAACACTTTTCAAAAAATAAAGATGTAAAAGAATAGAGAGCCAGCAGTTTGACAGATTGTTCAGTAAATGCTCATTTTATTGAAAATTATAAAAAGGTGCTTAATGTCTCTGTGCCATTAATACAATACATAAAAAGGTTACTGTCAAGATTCGTGTTCCAGCCCTGAAAATTAACTGTGAGGCTTTATAAAGCATCACTCTGTGTCGACTGAGAAGTTAAAGGTTTCCTTATATACATTTTGCATGCAAGGACATTTATTTCAGAAAACAATGATTTTAGACTTTATGCCAAAGATATTAGCAGTGATGTGCTTTCATTTAAAACATAGACCTTACATATACACTACAGACAAGGTAGAACCATGAAAAATCGCCTTACAGAACTAAACCTGTACAAGATGATTTCCCTTGCTGTCTTTAGAGTATTCCGATTCAAAACATACATTCCTTCCTACAGAAGAAGATATTCAGATTCCTTAGTTGAAATTAATTAGCATTCAGAAACCAGATAGCATGTTTTTGGGTATTCATGAGATCTCTGTTTGAAAAAAAAATGTTTTTAACTTGTAGAAATGTGTTGCAACACACAGATGGGAAGAAAAAGAAAAAAAAAATCTCTTTAGCAAGCACTGTGTGTAAAAGGAATATTACATTTTGCACGCTCCTGATTGCTCTGTGTAAACAGTTTTTGACATCTGTCTTTATAGTTTTCGAGGAGAGGAAGACTTTGTTAAAAGAATCATTTTTATACAGCAGTCACCATTTCAGTCTTGCTTTACCTGTATTATGAAAGCAGATGGTCTGCATGTCTTTTGAATATTTATAACTATCAAAAACAATCTCTTGCTATTCACCCTTAGGCTTATGAGATGTCAGGACTGTTCGGGTTGAAAAAAATCATCTTGGGTGTTTACAGAAAGAGGATTACATTAAGCTGAAATGACTATACATTTTCCAGTTTAATATTTGTCCATCAGCTGTTTAATCGTATTTAGATAATTGTGTAAATAAGATGTTGTAGCTTTTGCCCTCTCTGCTGATGGAGCCTGAAAGCTTTAAACAGGGGGTGAACCTCCATTTTGTAGAGGCCCTTCTACCTCCTCCCACCTCAGTCACACTATCAGCAAGTCTTTAGGAAGTTTTGATCATGATATCACAGTCCTGTTTAAAAAAAAAAAAAAATTTGCGCAGGAAAAGCCTGTATGAAGAACACATGAAATGCCGGGGAGCTGCTGGCTTCCGGTACAGGCTGCTTAGTTTATTAGAGTATATTGTAATATGCAAATATGGTACATCACTCCAGTCACCCTTTAAAGACGACATGGCTTTCTCTCTCTCTCTTCCCCATGAGCCTGCAGCACTCAGAGGATATTTTGGAAAACTTTTGGTATAGTGGGGGTTAACTGTTTTTTGACTGGAAGCTGAGCAATCAGAGATAACAGATTTTGCTGTGGTTGGTTGATTTGGCAGAAAAGCATGAACAGTTTTGGTTTAAATGATTGAATAACCTGATTAGCATTGTTTTGGGGTGGGTTTTTTTGTTGTTGTTAAAGGCACAACAAAGCAATTTTAAGGGTAATCAGATGAGTGCCTTTCCTCAATTGAGGGACCTTTTTTTCAGGAGGCCTCACCTCTCCTCACACCTCTTCCTCAGCTATGAGATGACCAAGGAGAAAAATAAAACTATCCTCCTTCAGTTTCTAAATGTGTTATAAATACCTACCTCTAGTGTATGTCCTATTCTAACAGGGGTTTGAAAGAAAAGAATGTTTTGAAAAATTGTGTAACCGCCACCAGTTCCTTGTGGGTTCAGGTGTTTGTTTCTCAAATGTAGAGACCTGCAGTATTTGAGAGCAGAGGTTCAGAGTGTTCTAGCCCTATCTAAGTCAGGCGTTAGAAAAATTCCACCCTTACCTTTTCACAATTAGAAAGGTTATAAATAATGTATTTGGCTGAAAAGGAAGCTCAGCCTGTGGCAGATGGTATCATTCTAGAGTACCAGGGTTTCTGTGAAGATGGCATTCTTTCAGATCGGAACTTCAGCAGACTCTCAGAAAGAGCGGAGCTCCTCATAGGCTGCAGACATGTGCTTCACGGATCTTAGAAAAGCTTACAACTTGGCTCCTAGGAGGAGAGCATTGTGTCACACGGGGGTTAGGAGACCCACAGCCAATTTCTGCCGACTTCCAAATTGTATTTCCCGACACTGGCAGCTGGGGGCCTATCCATTGATCTGTGTTACCGCGGAGCGTTTGAACTTGGGATTTAAAACGGAGTTTTATCAGCCTGCTTATTTTATTCCCTGAGCAAGCATGGATGCTTTACACAGACTGGCCACCGAATAGGAAGACATCCAATGCAAGTCGTCCCCTTTCCCCCAGTGCTTTGGAGAGCTCGTATAAATAGACACCCAGAGAGCTGGGATAACGTCAGCACCGAGCTCTGTGACTTCCGAGACATCTGTGTGGATGGAGCTTAAAAAACCTGGGAAAGGGATCTCTTGCAAATTAAAGAACAAAGGTTCTTCAGACTCTCTGAGTTCTATCTTGACAGCTAAAAGTGATGGATTTAAAAGATTCCCATGACAATTAAGCTGCTCTTACCTTTGACCTTTAGGAAAACAAAGGGAGAAGAGGATTTTCTGGTAGCCTGAAGTAATGACTTATTTCAGTGACCTTTCATTGATCACCAGATCTGTGCCCAGCCCTGTGATGAATCCAGGTCTTATCTATGGAGATAAGACCCAAGGCTTACTGCCTAGTAGGAAATAAATAGCATACCAGAGCAGGGCTATGTACAGGGTATTTGAGTGGGCAGGAAAAAGCTTTGCAGGAGTGCCCCCTGAAATTATAGCCTAAAGGGAGAGCCATTGTTAGCCAGAGATGGGAGAAGGCTTGGATCTAACACCAGGTAGGACTTGTATCTAGCACCTGGGACCTACAAGCCAGCTTCCAAAGATACCACCAAATTGGAATATTGAAACAAATGGAAATACTCTTTTTCACTGGTGTTTTTCCTTGTTATCCCTTGACCTAACTTGTAATTTTATCGTTTAATTTGTATACTATTTGTGTTTCATACAGAAATTTTTTTGACCTAAAATGCATCATTTGAAAATTGTATCTAACACTCCTCTGTTATTTAAAAAATAGTCTTGGGAGTTCACTTCGTGGCTCAGTGGTTAATGAACCCGACTAAGATCCATGAAGATGTGGGTTCAATGCCTGGCCTCGCTCAGCAGTTTAAGGATCCCGTGTTGCTGTGAACTGTGGTGTAGGTCGCAGACTGGGCTTGGATCCTGCATTGCTGTGGCTGTGGTATAGGCTGGCAGCTGCAGCTCTGATTCAACCCCTAGCCTGGGAACTTCCATATGCTGCAGGTTCAGCTCTAAAAAGCAAAAATAAATAAAGCATAGTCTTTCACTGACCTGAAACCTGATCATACAATAAAAGCCAGGGAGGAGGGAGGTGGAGGGTGATCATAGAAGTTAACTTCCCTTAAGTCCATACTTGGAATGTTCCAGGCTCTGGGTTAATTGCATCACATTAATTATTTTAGGTATTGTCTGCCAAGTGGAGATAGTATATCTCTTCAAGTTGTTATCTTTCTGGTGACTTGTCCATTGCTGGGGATATAGTAGGAGTTCTGTAGACATCTGCTGAATTAATAGAAAAAAAAAAAAAACCCATATGAATGTATTTTCAGAACAACCTCATGAGGTGACTACTGCGGTCATTCTGGTTCAATATGGGGAATAGTCATAGTGGTTGAGCAAGGTCACACTACCAGTGTACAACACATCTTGGACTTGAATGCAGGTTTGGCTTATTCCACTTCATCAAATGAACGCGTTTGGTGTACATTTAATCCATGAGCATTTGGGCTGGAAAGTAATACAGACCTCCAGACCTGCATGCACTCATAGCTTACTGAGTAATCTTTTTAGTTAGCAATCTTTTCAAACCAGTATCTCCTTTTGATTGACAGAAAAATCCCAAGCCTCTCTCTTTAAAAATGTGGATCTTTGTTACCTACCCCTGTTCATCCTCACACAGTAGGAAAATATTATCAATCTTGACTCTCTGTTCTTTGTTTTATCAAAACAGTAGGTGTTTTCTTTATGATTTTCCAAATTGAAGATACATGATTGAATATGATATTTCAAATACCATGTGCCCTGCAATATTCCAAAACCTCTCTTTCTCACCCTTGAAACTCATAGTCAGATGCCATGCCTAAGCCTTCAGTAGGGATTTTTACCAGATGGGGAAAAAAAAGTCTCATGTTGTGGCTATATGAGCAATTTAGTTGTACAGATCACTGCATATTGTTCCAATAAAAATAGAGGTGACCCCAAGTTACCTGAATTATGAAATATTTTCCAGCCCCCTAAAAGCACAGAAAGAGAATCTAAAAAGTTGCTTTGGCATGTGTCATAACCTGTGGATTAGCCTTTTGATTTATGTCTTGCTTAGGCTAATATTTACATTAATCAGAGTTCCCTAAGCACACACCACTTGGCAGAGTAGAAAGCATCCAGAAAGTCACTTAAGGATAGAGCCTACCAATTTAGGGTTACACAAGGGCAGGGAGAATCTTTGATGCTCACACACATTGGATATTATTTTCCACATATGGATAATAATGAACTACATAGCACTATTACATATAGGCTCAAGTTTTATAAAAATATTTTAGATGTTTTTCCCCCTCACATTATTTTTCATCCTAATTCCCCACCCCCCTTCCCCAATATATTTTCCACTGTTGGTTTACTGAATCATATTAAATTGAAATGATCTGTTTACATGTCTCTTCCTACTAGATGGTAAACTTCTTGTGGGCAGAGGCTGTGTCTTACCTTTGTATTCCTAGTACCAGCCAGCCACATAGTAGGTGGGGCAAAGAACAAATCTCATATATTGAACTATCAGCAAAGTCAGGTAGCCTAGATGCTTGTCAAAAACGTCAGCAAAATTTAGATATTTCATACATTTCTGAAAATTAGGACATAAACTGCATCTAAAATTTATGTGCGCTGTTATATTAACCTTTAAGAATCTTCAGCATGTCTAAGTTGAAGAGTAATAATTTTTTTTAAATTGGACCAAAGTGGGAGAACACGGGTTCTCGGCCATTTGCAGAACCATCATGATCCATCAGCCACCTCAGTAGTTTTATTAGCGTCTAACTTTATTGATCCATCGTTATAAAAGAGTAAGTGTGATTGAAGCTGACAGATTGTTAACTGGATCAGGTAATCTTCTGGCTCTGGTTTTGGCAACCTTGCTAAGTATCTTTTTGTACCCTGGATTGAGGGACACTCTTAGTCTGGATTAATGGCAGAGCATCATTAAGAACGTCTTAAAAAGAGAAATAAAATGTGAAAATGACTATCAAGTAGGAAGTGTCAAAAAAAAATATCACAGTGTCTCTTAGGGAAGATAGCCATGTTTTATATCAATAATGCAACTCAGGCTCATCCTTCACTGGAAGGTCTTCAAAGATACCCAAGATTTACATATTATGGGAATGGGTGCATGTTCTAGAATTACCACGGATAATGGGTGTCAGAAGAACCAATGATAACCAAAGGGCTTTACATTAGAAGTAGTTTAAAGATAATGTTGTAAAAATACTTTTGTCCCCAAACTGGCTTTTCTAGTTGTTCATTGCCTCCCAAACAGTACTGCCTTCTGTAAATGATTTCACCACAGACCAACTGAAGTCTGAAATGTTAGTTCTTATGTTTCTACAAATAGGGGTAGAGGACGGATTGGTACTGCAGTCTAATTATTCCTTGTCATAGGAATTATTTAGGAAATTAATTAGAAAATTAATTTAGCTGCTACTAGAGAATATGAGTGTTGTAGTTAAAAATAACCAGGAACAAGTCACTAAACTACCAGAACCAAAGTTTGCTGGGAAGAAAACACTTTTCTTCACTGAAAATGAGTTTAAAAAAAAAAAACAAAACAAAACTAGTGGTACATCAACATCGTTCTTTCTTCATGTTTCCATGTTAAACAGTCGACTCTGTTTTCCAGGCTTTCATTAGGATCTGGATAAAGACAAGTGACAAAATAGGTCATTTTCTTTTCTGTGGTATCCTTGAGAAATTAGTTACTGTGAAATGCATATATTTAAAATGATTATGGTTAGTTTAAAATTCAAAATCCAAGCTTTACTGTATATGATGCTAGCAATAAGAATACAGCATTTTTTTTTTCTTCCGATAGAGGATCTTTTTTCTTCCTAAATGTGGTCTGTCAGCCTTGGGACAATGTTAATTTACGTCCAGTTGAAACCCAAATAATATGAGTGGAAAGTGCAAGGGGGTGTTTCCTAAACTTTAATGTGCCTGCAAATCCCTGGGGATCAGATTAAAATGCAGGTGCTGAATGACTAGGTCTGGGGTAAGGCCCAATATTCTGCATTTTTAATAAGCCTCCTGATAATGCTGATATTGCTGGTCCCTGGGTCATCCTGGAAGTTACAAGGATGGTGAATCTAGTCACTAAACCACAAAGTGGCATTTATTTATGAATTGCAATCAGAAAGTCATCTTCAAGTATTTGAATATACTGGGATCGGCAGAAGTTTGGTAGTCCAGGAATAGATGACAGTGATGGAGGTCCCATACATATCCAAGCAAAGTCTGGGTGTGATAGCTTTATACTCTTGTATACTCAGTGGACTGTTGCTTTCTACTTAAATAAACATTTGATGATGTACTTAATGAATTTAAAGAAGTTAAAGCTTTAGGCTAAAGTGTGAAACAAAAATGTAGTGGTACTCCATTGCTTTAAAAAATGCGTAGTTTCTGGAGTTCCCTGGTGCCTCAGTGTGTTAAGGACCTGGCATTGTCACTGCTGTGACATGGGTTTGCTCCCTGGTGCAGAATGTCCTCATGCCATGGGTGTGACCAAAAACAAACAAACAGAAAATCCAGTTTCCGCAATTGGAAACATGTCTGTGTTCTAGCTTGTGCCACTGTGTATTACAACTGTTCCCCCCTCTTCTCTTCATACAGAGTATGATTTCTTCCATTGTGAACAGTACTTACTATGCAAATGTCTCAGCAGCAAAATGTCAAGAATTTGGAAGGTGGTACAAACATTTCAAGAAGACAAAAGACATGATGGGTAAGCAGAAAGCCGTCGCAGCAATGGCTACATACCATTACGTGTCATTTGGGGGTTTATCCAAGTCACATCTAAAGCCAGGTCTTGTGATTGCCCAATTAGAGATCAATTTAGAATGTTTCTTTGAGGGTGGGGAATGGGTCTGAGTATAATGAGATAATTAAATTCAATAAATGTTTGTGTTTAAATCAGCCCAACTGACTTGGTTGTCAGACATGCAGGAGATGGAGGAGAGAGGGAGGGAGCTGTCATTTTTTAACATCTCAGTGAAGACCTAACCAGGCCTTGAATAACTAATATTAGCTATGGTTTCTCTCAGAGATAAATCATGCCTTCACGTTTTAGGTGTTTTGTTTGAGAGAAAGGGAAAGTGCCTGTTTTTATATTCAATTTTTAAGGCAATTGAATTTTGTATATATAATCTCCACAGTTGAGAACAAGTGATTTTTAGAGCTGTAATTTCCAGCCCCACTAGATAGGCACTTTGGTGAGCAACTGCTTTGCCATCTATCCCAAAGAACCATTACATCTTTTTTAAACTTTCAGTGCCAACATAGCCTCTTATCTTAATATGTAACTTCAGGTCAATATTTGTTACACAGGAAATACATTAAAATTATCTGCAGCGTGAAATGACAGATAAAAGTTGTGTGTTGTACCTGAGGATTTGGATTGTGACATTTTCTCCCTGTTGAGTTTGTTAGTGTTGGTGAAAGCAAACATGGTGATTAAAGTTAATGTTTTAATTTCTATTAAGGTTTTTCTTCACATACTTGTACTTTCCAAATGGAAGATTTTAAAATAATATAGGAATGGGATATTTAATATGCATAGCATTATGTCCTGCTTTAAATCTACCTCTGTTTCCTTCCATTACAGTCATTTAATAAAACAACAATAATAATTTCCCCTTAAGATTTGAAGAGGCAAGAGAACCTGAATTTTGAGCATGTTTTAGCTTTTAATATTTGAAGCAAAACCATCCATCTACCAAAACAGATTCTTTGCCTTTTATAGCTTAGAGCTGTAATGAAGACAATGCATCATTTTTGGAATAATTGCTTGAATTACTATTCCCTGAGAATGGCCCACTTGGGCTGATATCACTGGTAGAAATGGAAGGTTTCTTCCCCAACTCTTAGCTATATTTTGCATATATCAGTGATGATAGCAGTACAATAAGTTCCTCTAACTATGAAGTCTGAATATTTAAAAAGAGAAATGATGATTAAAATCAACCTACAGTCCATACATGGGAAGCCTGGTATACTATTTGAAAAGACTCACCTATTTTCTGTCCTCAGTCTTTCTGGTCCAGAGCATCATACCAGTCTCCTCTTTGTAGCAGCAAAGCATTTGACACACTTACTGCTCACTCCCAGCCAGTTCATATGAAGGATCTAGCCAAGGGCGATCCTTTCGTCCTGGGTGGGTGGAAATAAATTGCAAAATCCTGACAGTATCACCATTGTACTAGAACGACTCCCCACCCCTTCCTCGAAAGATTGTCATTAGCATCTGGTATAACTGTAGCTTCTTCAGGAAGCCTTTGGTTCTTAGCAATACTGAGCATACTGACTTGGAATGCAACAAATCATTTGCTACATTCTAAGAAATATTTGCAGATATACCTGCCTGCTAACATGATAGTTAGAAGTAAATGAAAAAAGACATCTAAGATACTCAGTGCAGTGTTTAGTATTCAGTCAGTTATTATTACTTATCATCATGACCACTTTTATTATTTATTATATTGATTACTTTTTATATTCATGGCTAGGATAGAACTGAACGTAAATGACATTTATGTCTTCTTTTTTCTTTCAAACCTTTTGCCTAGAATAGTAACAGTTAATATATATTATGAGAAAATACTTGGACATTTCTTTTTTCTTCAGTTGCACATGATCTTTTCTTAGCTCTGCTCACTCATTCTAGTTGCCATAAGCAAATAGTGTTCTTCTAGAAGCTATTTTAAAATAAACATTGCTTTGGAGTTCCCTGATGGTCTAGCGGGTTAAGGAACTGGCATTGTCACTACAGCAGCTTGGGTCACTGCTGTGTTGCGGGTTTGATTCTTGGCCCAGGAACTTCCACAGGCCATGGATGCAGTCAAAAATAAAAATAAACATTAATTTATCAGCCTCCATGGGGTAATAAGTAAGAGTGAATAATAGTTTGACCCTCAAACTTGTCCCATTAAAACTTGAAAATAATTGATTTCAGGCCTTAGATCTAAAACACATTATAATGTTAAATCAAAGAGCATCACCTCCCTTTCAAAGCTTATGCCATTGTGCAGAAGTCTAAAGTAAAAACCCAAACTGCTGAGTTCCGTATAGAAATGTTCTTAGTTTCTCTGGCCTGTCCATGAGCCAGCCATCTTTGCTTAGGAAATGATGGGAGCACCTTATCATGGCATCATTGTTGGTTTAACATGATTTTACTTTCTGTCCACTTCAGTTGAGATGGATAGTCTTTCCGAACTATCCCAGCAAGGTGCCAACCACGTCAACTTTGGCCAGCAGCCGGTCCCAGGGAACACAGTGGAGCAGCCTCCATCCCCCGCGCAGCTCTCCCACGGCAGCCAACCCTCTGTCCGGACCCCTCTTCCGAACCTGCACCCTGGGCTCGTGTCAACACCCATCAGTCCTCAATTGGTCAACCAGCAGCTGGTGATGGCCCAGCTGCTGAACCAGCAGTATGCAGTGAACAGACTTCTAGCCCAGCAGTCCTTAAACCAACAATACTTGAACCACCCTCCCCCTGTCAGTAGATCTATGAATAAGCCTTTGGAGCAACAGGTTTCCACCAACACAGAGGTGTCTTCCGAAATCTACCAGTGGGTACGTGATGAACTGAAACGGGCAGGAATCTCCCAGGCAGTATTTGCACGTGTGGCTTTTAACAGAACTCAGGTCAGTTTTGTTCTATTTGTAAATGGTTCCTCTCTCTCTTTTTCTCTTCCTTCTTTAATCCCATCGATACTTGTGTTTATTCTTTTACTCTGTACTAACATTTTCTCCTCCTCCCTATGTGCTTGTTTTTTGTCTGTTCCCGGGGGTGGCTACATTTGATCACTAAGCTCCTTATCATAACCTCTTCTACCATGTGCAGAGAAGGCTGTGTACAGAGTGATCCTGATTCAGGAACCTTAAAAGAATAAATATCAAAAATATTTCAAACTGATATTACCTCTGCTTTTACGTAATGGAATCTGAGCAGATTGAGAAAGCTCTCAGGACTTGGTCGAGGGCATTGGTAAGGCACTGGGCTCCTGGCCTTCTATCTACCTACCTTTCCTAGACCAGGGATCAGCAGGCATTTTCTGTAATAAGCCAGACAGTAAATATTTTATACTTTGAGGCCCATAAGCAACCATAGACATGTCCTCCTGGGCAAATTCCTGTGAAGATATTATCAGCAAGGAAGATATTTATTTAGCAAGATGGGAAGAAAGGGTGATACATATAAGAAGGCCCGAGATAAAGATATTGGAAAAGCCCTAAACAAATTGATTCTATCAAACTGTGAATGAGAAGGTTTTTTTTCTTCTTTTTAAAAAAAATTTTTTTTAATATTTTGAGAGGATTTTTTTAAAACAACTTTTTCTTGAAAACTAGTATGATATGTATGGTATTTATTTTTGGCCCAGGCATGCATGCGCGCACGTGCACCTGCACACGCGTGCACCCGCGCACACATACAAATGTGTAACTTTGATTAGAATGAGGACATTGTCCTTTTAACTTTCTTGTTTTGCCACTGTACTTTCTTTTGTCATTTTTTTTTTTTTGGCCTGACTCATACTTTCCTTTCATATTTAAGTTATTTTGTTTATTGCACGATTATGAGAATAAAATCCTGGTACAAAAATATCTAGTATTAATTCCTTGCTGGCAGAGTTTCCATACCTAGAGAATCCCAGCTGTGACTTATTTTTGGCTTGCCTTAACTGGATTGAAAGTTAGAAGGCCTTACAAAGCCTTTAACTCAGTGTTTGTTTTTAGTTTCTTTAACCATTTTTTTGTGCACCATTTGTCTGTTTTTTAAGAGTGGTTGTAAAGTACCTCTCAGGTTTAAATTGTGTTGGTTTTTCCTAGTTCTTTATTTTGACAGCTTAAAAATATGTTCATTATTAGCTGGTAAATTTAATATGATGCCTAATGGAAGGGCATCATTTAAAAAAATAAAATGAATGAATGAATGAGGTCAGTCCTCTCTCTGGCAGCAGCCTTTATTTTGGCAAATGGCTGTAACTACCAGTAGTTCTGAGTACTGGGCAAAAACAGGTCTCTGTCTAGAAGTTCAGCAAGATGCTCGTTGAACTGAATTGAAAGCCCACACAAGACAGCATTGACATGGTCGCAGATGACTTACAGATTCACCAGTAAGCATTTTGAAAATTGAGCAAATTGTTACTTCTTAAAGCACCGAGGAAAGGGTTTTATATGGTGAAGAAAGTCCAGCCAAAGGAGAAAAGTGCGCGGTCACCACCCACTGGTGCAGTTTTTTCTTTTCTGGGGCCGTAATGTCCCAAGCATTAGTCTCAGGAGTGACCATTTGTTCTTCCTGGGTTTTCACATTGACAAATTCCACAGATATTTATAGGCTCTGTTACTGGGGAAAAGGCAGAGTCTTCTCTCTTTTTATACACTATTAATCTCTTCGAAGAGATAGTTATCTCTGTGGTTAACATCGAAAACAGTGACTTAATGTTTTCAAGGGAATCTGGAGCCCAGGGTGATAGAGGGCTTTGGTTTTAAACCTTTATGTTGGTAATTGGTACTTGGTCAAAGGGGATGTTGGGCCATGTTTGAAGCTGTCTGATTTCAATGAGAGTCATTTTCTTTGTGTACTTTAAGTGTTCACTTATTGAAAATTCACCTTGGAACATGCAAGCATGCATGTCTTTTTGGTGGTCATACTGAAACAGCACGCACGCGCACATGCACAGCTGCATTTATTTTAATGATTATACATTCATATGCGTGCATGTCGTGTGTTTATTTCAAAGTGTATGCATTTCAATAAAAGCAGGTGCAGCGCGAGAGTGTATGGTGTGAGGGTGGAGGACGAAAATACACATGCTAATGCATATGTATAGAGCAGGAGCTCTGCGGAGTGAAACCGCACAGCACACATTTGTGTGCACTTATTACAGTGTGCAGTTCCAGCTCCAGGTTAAAGAAATTAATGCAAAATATGTACATAGAAATGCAAAGTTCTAAGATATGATCGGATCAAGATACTGGCATCCTATAAACAGTACGTTAAAACATTCAAATAACAATGCTGTTGTGAGTTGAGAATATTTTAGCCATTGACATCTCTGTATAACTCTAGAATCCTGGATTTCATGTTTGAACTCTTAATTGGAGAATTGTCTCATCATCTTAATTGCTCCTCCTAAATTAAAACATACCCCTCTCTTAAGACTTTCATGCATCACTATTAAAAAAGAAAAAAGTCTACCTTTTCTGAAAATTTGTGATGAAATTTATATAATCACTTGTTTTAAGGACTTTTTCCCCTTCTGAATTGATGGGCAAATGTTCTTTCATTGCTGAAGGTACTAGCTTTTAGCATCTATCATTCACTCAGCTATGCCTACTTGATGTCTTTTTAATGGAAACCTATAGCTAAAATAAATTGTGGAAGCTTCTAGATTTATACTTTTCAGTTCACTTTTCTGTATTATTGCCACTTAAAGGTTGTGATAGAAGAAAATGTATTCTTTAGTGCCTTTAAAAAAAAAAGAGCAAAACCTGGAGTTTAACTCTGATCCCATCCTGTGGCTTTTCCCCTTTTTCCTTCCCCCCTCCTCTTGTCTTTGGCACACTTTATTTTCCAGTAAAATAAAGAATGAAGATGGATTATTCAAAACTGATAACAGTAATGGACCATCATGTAATGTTTTATTGAATTTGAGTTCTGTAAATTACGTGGTGGAGAGAAAGTATAACAGAAATTGCTGCTGTGTTCCTATAATTCTTCACAGTGTAATTTAAGAAAAGTCCACTCTCCATATCACTATTGAATAAAAGGTAAAAAGGTGCTCCAAGTGACAGCTCTCTTTTTGGCCTCCCAACGACAGAGAGAAATGTGTCTGCTTATAACTTCTTTGGCTTGAGTCCAAGGTGGTAGGTGGAGTTTGAACGTCATCTTTCACCTGGACATGTGATTAAAAATTCACCAAACAACAGAGACAGGTAGCCCTGAAGAATATTCTACATGTTTTATTTTTAGGGGGAGGTTTCATCAATTCATATTTTCCTTCTGAGGGCTTTGAAGTTCCATGAAGCTGATAAAATCTATTTGAATCAGTGATTATGTTCAAAGAGGAGACAAACAGGAGGCCAGAGAGGCTTTTTGTTCAGATTGGCAGTCTCTTTCGCTTATCTACTATTTTAAAGAATTTATAATTAGCTTTTGGAAGTACTGATAATATTTATTGAAGGTTTTTCTTTCTTTTACAAGTACTAATGAATTTTACTTGTAAACTCTTTCTGGAATGTAAAAAAGGTTTAGGAATTCATCAGCAGGTTCTCTTTAATTGAAAAAACGAGAGTTCTCACAACTGCTATGGAACGACAATGCAGAATACTTGGACGTTTTCATGTTTAGAGTGCATATTGAGTGATTTGAAGATGTGAAGTACAAGGAAAAGCAGGTTCTCATTGCCAATAAAATTGATGTCCATGAGGTGCTGGTAACTTACTACCTAACATACAAATTCTTGAGTTCTTTTCAGAAACAAAAATGACTAATGATTTTGTTTAATTATGTTCAACACATTTATTGAGCACCTATGGGGCACAGTATTGATACATTTTAATCCTGGTGTTTCAGCAATAACAAGTATGGTACATGATAACCTTGAGATATTATTTTTTAGCATTAAAAAGAGTTTTTAGTAAGAAATGCCTCTTACTCTCCACCATGGGGGAGTACTGCAAATGACCTTGACCTAACTCAGCAAGTCCTAACTGTATTTCACCTGTGGGAAGTGGAAAACAAGGACCACATACATCTTGAATCCATAAATTCAGCTACTCAGGTAACAACAACCTGACAGGACCAAAACATGCTTCCCCATATCCAGATTCCAATGGCAGTCATTTTGCATCCAGAATTTTCTCAGGTGACATCATTTTTTTTTAAAGTAATGAACACATTCCAATCAAAACATTTTCTAATAATATTTTCAAGCAATTCCACCAGGGGGCACTCCCCTCATTGAAAGCCTGGGCCAAAAAAAGAAAAAAAAAAAAAACCCATGGTTTGTAAAGCACCTGAGACTGTCTACACTGGCTGCTTTAGGGCTCTCTGGGTGTCCCAGGAGTTCATATACCACTCTAGACCTTCAGCATATCCCCGGCAGAAAAGATACACTTGCTCTAGTCAGAACAATTAAGTGGAAATAAAATACTTTGCCCTGAAAACATTTCATAGGCTCAAATGGGAGATCCTGCCAACATCAAAATACAAGTAGAGAAATTTCTAAATTCTCTCCCAAGGGACCTGCTATCTTTTACTTGAAGCTGTACAGGAATGACTCGGTTTCATATTAGCAAGGCTTGATATCATCTTGTATTTTTCCATGTGTTGACTTTCTCACTGTAGTTCTCTGCTATCTCAGGAAACATTTCTAATGGAAAGAAATGACATTTTGTTATTTGAGGTTTCTGAATGTCTGATTTCAAACTTCCCAAATATAATCACATCCTAAATGTTTATAGGATCTCTTTTGACATAAAATGTTGTTGTTTTTTTTTTTAAATTGAAGTATAGTTGATTTACAATGTTGTGTTAGTTTCAGGTGTACAGCACAGTGATTCATATATATGTGTGTGTGTGTGTGTGTTCTTGTTCAGATTTTTTTCCCTTATAGGTTATTACAAAATATTGAGTATAGTTCCCTGTGCTATATAGTAGGTCCTTGTTGGTTATCTATTTCATATATAGGAGTGCATATATAATCCCAAACTACTAATTCCCCCCCCAACTCTCCCCTTTGATCACCATTTTTGTTTTCTATGTCCGTGGGTCCATTTCTGTTTTATAAATAAGTTCATTTTCATCATTTTTTGGATTCCACATATAAGTGACATATATTTGTCCTTGGTGTGCTTAGTATGATAATCTCTAGGTTCATCCATGTTGCTACAAAAGTTTTTTTTTAATTACTTAAATCTTACGAAATGTTACATACCTTTTCACTGAAGGCTCACGTTGAGTAAATTAATAATTACCATTAGAATTTTCCAATGGGTAGCATGTCTTGTTCTTAAGTTTCTGTCACCTATTTGTAATTTTTCCTCCTATGGTCTGAATAGGCTTAATCCATTTATTAAATATTTATCAAACTTATATGGCAGACATTGTGCTTGGATGACAAAAAAGAATATTAGATTATTCTAATTTATAATAGTGTATTTATGTTTACTGTGTGTTTCTATCTGTCTCTTAATAGTTAGTATATTGCTTTGCCAAGCACATCTTTTAACACCTTTTAATATTTTTATCTCCACTTGGTGGGGAAGAGTGGAGGGCAGGGGCTCTTTTTTTTTACAACTATTTTCAGACATTGTTTTTGAGACCTGTATTTTTTCAGTTTCAACGTGACACATCAAAAACACAGTCAATCTAATTAGTTGGCCTTGTGCACGTTAAATAGCTGGGTGATTGACTGCTTGTTGGACTGAATTTTAGTTAAATTGACTGGATGTTTTGCTCTTGTATAAACACAGTTGCAGCATCACTTGTCAGTATTATGAATGAAAGGACACGTACCCTTCATTCTTCAGTCACATTTCTTCGGGTGAAACTGGCTTCCCTTCTGTGGACCAAGTGAACAAATAAAATGTCTTCTTAAGCCCCTTGAGACTATTGGAGAGTCTTTTTTAATAGCAGCCTATAGATCATTTTTAAAGTGGACAATAGAAAAACCTATTATCTGTACCTAACTCTTATATTGGGGCAGTGGGCTACATTATCCCCGAGAAATTGGGAACAAAACTAAGTTTGCACTTCTAGGAAACCAAAGAAAAACCCCAGTGTTATAATCTTGGCGCCTGGTTGTTTTAACATGGCACTTTACCTCCCTTCCCCAAATGTACACCGTAGCCTTTTCTACAGAGTTATTAGAAAGTGAAATTTTCAAATTATATAGAGATCCTGACAACATTTTCTTCTGAACTATGTTATGATACACTGAAATGTAGAAAGCAAATGTGTCTTGGCATTCTAGGCATTACTTTGTGTACAAAATTGAAGCTCTAAGGGCTGCTCGGCCCTTTTCAAATGGACGGAGAATCTTTCTAATCCTTGTATTTCATAGAATCCTTTAAACAAAATTGTAGAAAACCATTCATTTTTTAAAAGCATTCTTCCAAAAATTAAAGAGGTAGTTGACAGTGCTGTGTTATTCAGGGAGAAACACCGTAAAGGAATTACCTAATGGTTTGTAGATTTCTTCTATCGCTAATAGCAACGTTTCTTCCTCAAGACATTTGATTATTATGGAATTTGATGATATTCTGTTTCTTGTCATGCTACAATGGATTTTTACAATGTGGAAAAGGTGTTATGTCACATTTAAAGGGTGGTTTCAGAAGTTCAGAATTTTAACCTGTTACTCAGAGGTATCATATAGCAAAATTGTATTTAGAATCACTGGGGTAGTCTGTATTAAGTGGCAAATAGAAGGAAATCACTTGTCATTTACTGCAGTAATTTGAAAACTAAAGGAGAAGTTAAAATATTGCCTGTGAAAATATAACATAAATCTTAGATGATGCATTAGTGATTTTCTTTTTCCTAATATGGTACAATTCATTTTCTCGTATTCTCTTTGCAAATCCTAGTTCTCTCAAAATGGCTTTGTATCTTTACATATTGGGTTGTTGGCATTCCACTGCCTTTGTCTAGGCAGCTTGAGAACTATACAGTTCAATGCTGTTGTATTATGAGCATTTCATTTATTCTTAAACTTCCCTCAATCCTCCCTCTGTGAAAGATTTCATGGCAAGTTAAGCTACTCAAAGGAAGGAGACCAATTAGGCAGTTTCAGTTTATGTTATATGTAAAGCAGATGCTTAATAAAATTAAGAATACAATTGAGGCTCTCTTCTCTACCACTTCAATTGTAACTAATATATTCCTATGTAGAATTAATGCTTCTGACTGTTCATTTTCTGAACAGAGTGGAGAAGAAAAGGGAAGGATCACTGAGGGCCAGGCCGAACCCCGGAGCAAGCTCACCCTGTGCCTTTCATTCCCTGCAGGGCTTGCTCTCAGAAATCCTCCGAAAGGAAGAGGACCCCAAGACAGCATCCCAGTCTTTGCTGGTAAACCTTCGGGCTATGCAGAATTTCTTGCAGTTACCGGAAGCTGAAAGAGATCGAATTTACCAGGATGAAAGGGAAAGGAGCTTGAATGCAGCCTCTGCTATGGGTCCTGCCCCCCTGATAAGCACACCGCCCAGCCGCCCTCCCCAGGTGAAGTCTCCTTTTTCTCCTCACCCCTCTTCTTTTTGCTTTGGTTAAAAAAAAAAAAAAAAGTCTAAGGAAGAATCTCAAGGAATTAGATAGATGGGTAGGGTTTTTTTAATATGATTTTTATTTTTTCCATTATAGTTGATTTACAGTGTTCTGTCAATTTCTAGGGTACAGCAAAGTGACCCCGTCATTCATATCTCTGTGTGTGTGTGTGTGTGTGTGTGTATATATTCTTTTTCTCACATTATCCTCCATCACGTTCCATCAGAAGTGAATAGTAATTCATAGAGTTGCTTGAGGAGAATTTGGTCCCAACTCACTAATTCCGATATAAAAACAAGAAGCTACTAATTAGATAGAGGGGGAAATTGCTTTGTGTTGCTTCATTTTGGGGATTCTTGGGGGGTGAAAAATAGCCTTTAAATGGAATATTTGTCTCTACTACTGTTATTTGTCTCTACTAATGTTAAACTCAATAGGCAAAAAAAAAAGTAACAAAGTCAGTTTTATTCCTATGAGTTTTAGAACCACCATTGAATCGTAAATAGATAAAAATAAGTAATTCCATTTGTATTTATGCTTTCCAATAGGAACTGCAGCTGGTACCAATTACACATCATCTCGTTTGTAATCTTTCATAATTAAGTTTAATACAATCCTTGAAGGCAGCTTTAAATGGGGCTGATAAGGAATTCCAACCATATTCCCAGAAATGGGCACATTTTCTATTTTACAAATGTATGCACTTTTTAGAAAGGACAAATTTTACCTTCCAGGTAATTTTGTGTATGTGCATCTATACTGCTTTTTTTAAAAATCACATTTAAAAGGTAGTCTCATAACTATTATTAGAATTTGAGAAGTTCATTTTCAATACAAACTATTAGATAAAATTTTGAGAGTAGATTACACTTAAAATCCACAAGCAGATATTTTCTTATACATTTAATTTGTGGCCTGTGCACCTCTTAAAAATAAGATCAGCTAAAACTGGATGAAAGTGAATCCAGAGGCCCAGTGGATTAATAATCTGACTACAGTGGCATGGGTTCAATCCCCAGCCTGGTGCTGTGGGTTAAAGGATCCAGCATTGCCACAGCTGTAGTGTAAGTCAGAGTTGTGGCTTAGATTCAGTCCCTGGCCTGGGAACTTCTACATGCTGTGGGTGCAGCCATAAAAAAAGAAAAAAAAGTGAATATGGATTATACAAAGTATTAATGTAACATAATGTCATAATGAAATACCTTAATTTCATCAATAGTAAAAAATAACCATCCATTTTCAAGTATAGAAATAGAGAAAAAGCTCATTCAACACTAAAAATGAAACTGCCAGAGACAGACACTCCGTAAATAAGGACTAGGCATAATATACAGCCACTCTTTGAGGGTCTTAAGCTGCCTATTGTCATGTTCTGAAATGATATATCTTTTTTTAGAAACATCGCAAAAGTCCATTTTCTCCATTTTATTCAATGAAAATCAATTTGGTCTTGATGTCTATAGAAGCAGACAGTAAGGAATGCATTGCTGTAAGTGTAAGAAAGTCAAGTTTCTCTAGCAGAAGAGAACCATATCACATAGAGATGTAGGCATATGTATCCACCTGCCTACACACATGCATGAATTGAATTTGATCTTTCAAGCCTTTTATAAAATATTTCTTACAAAAAGAATGAGGAACTCTACTTAACACATATGACTTTCGTAAGAGTAAACAAAGAGTACTGTATTTTGGTCCTGATTGAACACTTGGTTTATGGTATCTAGAGTTAATGCATATACCATCTTAGTTGATTTTGCTGTTCCAAATGCCACTGCAATGTCTCTGGGCAGAGTTATTTTACTTATCACTTTGCAATACTAACAAGAGGATAGCTTACTTCAGACCAGCATGAACTTAAGCACTGGGCAGCTTTTTCTTTTTACAGTCTATCCAAATATTTGCCCTAATAGTTTCTTACTATAGCTTTGATTTTCTAATTTTCTGGGGTTTCAGTGCTTTTATGTGTTCTCCACATGTGATTCTGCTGTCCTTATTCAAGTTTTTTTCTTTAGCCGGAATTACAGTAATTCTTAAGTGATATTCTGTTTTGTATACTGTTAAGATACTCTTAGGTTGCTTTCCTATATGTATGCCTAAAGACTATAAATTGGGACAGAAAATATACTTTGTTTTGGCCTGAATTACAGATTTAGCTGGTTGAGCTACCCTCAGCTGTGTATGTTTATTCTCAACCGGGGATACATAGGCATTGTTGAATCTGCAAAGCACCTAGATAGTGTAGATTCTTTTTTTTGTTTTGTTTTTGTTTTTGCTTTTTAAGGCCACACCCGTGGCATATGGAGGTTCCCAGGCTAGGGGTCTAATTGGAGCTACAGCTGCCAGCCACAGCCACAGCCACAGCCATAGCAACACAGGATCCAAGCTGCGTCTGCGACCTACACCACAGCTCGTGGCAATGCTGGATCCTTAACACATTGAGCGAGGCCAGGGATTGAAACCACAACCTCGTGGTTCCTAGTCAGATTCATTTCTGCTGTGCCACGACGGGAACTCCGATACTGTAGATTCTTAGCAAAGCTAAGAAAGAAGATAAGTTTCTATTAACACAATATTATTGGCCATCTAACCAAATTCTGAAATGATTATCTTATGTGAATGATTTTATTTCACTACTTCATATAAATCAAAGTATTTTATATGCTTCATTGAGAGAATCACTTTGCATTACTTAATGTTATCATAACAGCTCACAACCAGTTTGTTCACCTTTTACCCTTTTTATTTGTTTTTTCTCGGGCCACACCTTCAGTATATGAAGTTCCCATGCTAGGGTTCGAATTGGAGCTGGAACTGCCAAACTGTGCCATAGCCACAGCAATGCAGGATCTAAGCCATGTCTGTGACCTACACCACAGCTCACGGCAGTACTAGATCCTTAACCCAATGAGCGAGGCCAGGGCTTGAACCTGAGTCCTCATGGATACTAGTCAGGTTTGTTACCTCTGAGCCGCAGTGGGAACTCTCACCTTTTAAACTTTAGGAAAATTTTAATATATTCATCAATGTAAAATGAGTATGTAGGGTTTGGAAAAAAATGTGTTACAGAGCAGTTGAGTTAGTACTGTTTTGCAGCAGTTGAAACTGAATGCTTAAACTGGAGCCATTATACCACATGTTAGGTTGTAATATGCTCATTGACTAAAATGGAAGGGGAAAAAAAAGGATGAAACCACAGGTAACAGAAACAGATGGCAAAATTGTGTCTTTTTAATTTTATATTTCGTTAAAGAGGGGTCTATATGAAATCAGTGTGCATTTCATTTCCTCCCAAAAGGAGATATTCGAAACCTATTTCAAGACAAGTCTTGGGCTTAGGTTGAACAAAAATTGGATTTCTTTTAAAAGAACTGCATGTTGGAGTTCCCATCATGGCGAAGTGGTTAGCGAATCCGACTAGGAACCATGAGGTTGCGGGTTTGGTCCCTGCCCTTGCTCAGTGGGTTAATGATCCGGCGTTGCCGTGAGCTGTGGTGTAGGTTGCAGACGTGGCTCGGATCCCGCGTTGCTGTGGCTCTGGCGTAGGCCGGTGGCTACAGCTCTGATTCGACCCCTAGCCTGGGAACCTGCATATGCCATGGGAGTGGCCCAAGAAATAGCAAAAAGACAAAAAAAAAAAAAAAGAAAGAACTGCATGTTGAAGCAGAGGTCCCTTGTGGCTCACAAAAGATCCCTGGCCAGCTTTAGGCCTGAGAGAATCCTTTTTCTTCCAGCTCCTTCCCTGAGAGTTTAGGTCACATGGATGATGACTGGGATATTCTCGGGTCATAACAGACCCAAGACCTAAACCATTTAGGAACTCAGGTTATAAATTATCTTTAAGAAGGGGCCTCCTTCAGCTCCATGTTTTATTCTTAGTAATACCTCCCCAGGGAAAACCAAGACCAGTTTCAGGAAACTTGGCCAGCCCAGCCCAAGTGAGATAGTTCCTCTGCATACCTGTCATTCATGTTTCTGTAGGGATACCATGTGGGGAGCTTTCTCTTCTGGCTGGGAAGTAGTTTCTGGGCCAGATCTGTTTGTTGTTGTTGGGAAAGCATATATTCACAACTTATATGGTCTAGTTCAAGAAATACGAATACCTTGCACTTGATAACGGCTCGCAGTTTTCTAAGCACCTTCAGGTGCATGAATTCATGGACTCCTCATACCAACTTTTGGTAGGAGAAAAACAAGCAAATCAAGTCAAAAATTTAGTGTAGTTTCAAATCCCCTATTAGAGCCATTGCTATTTCCCCTACCTCAAGCCACCTCCTCAAAACACAAACAATTTAGAAAGGAGAAAATGAAACTGGGGAGCCCTTTCTGTTTGTCATGGAGAATAAGTTTTATTTTTAGGTAAGGAAGAAGAACACAGATGAGAACATTCTTCTGATAGAATAAATGTTTGACAAATGATCCATTTTGGAAGGCTTTGGACAATTGGGCATTTCTGAGATTGTGGAGAAAAAAGTCCCTTCCAAACTTTGGTCATATGAATATCTGGGAAACCCAATCCCTTCAAAGGTCCCTGATCTTAAAGGTTTCTTTTCTGACTGTGTTTAGCAAATTTTCCAGATGAGTTTACGAGATGCATTTTGTTAATAATAACTAATTATTATTTTCTGGGAGTTGTCTATTCCACAAAATAGATCAGTTTTAAGTTGATGGTTTCTATTTAGGTATGCACTTTTGATGGGTTTATTTGTGCGTTTTGATATTTGTGACTTTTGGAGTTAAATTAGCAATTTCTGTCTTCATAAGGACTGTTTGAAAGCCTATAATTATCAAGTTATAACTTTGACATGAATTATATAATTATTTTTTCCTTTTATAAATATATCTCTTTATGTAATTCTTTGGTTTCTTCTAAAGTAAGATGTGATTTTTATGACTATGCTTTAGCAAATGTACAAAGTCAATGTGATATGTAATTAATTTAATCTGATAGCTGCACCCATCTCTTTACAACATATTCTTCTATGATATAATGAAATATAGGTTTAGTTATGGGCAGGAATCTCACACTTGATAAACATTTTATTTGCTATGAACCCCTTGACCAGCTTTATTTTAAGATCACTTACGTGCTTATAAGTGCTTTTCATTAATAGTCATCTTTTAAAAGCTCTGGAAAGTCCATATTTGGAAAATGACTAATACTGCTTCTATGAAAGGAAGAAAAGTATAAAACAATAGACCCATGATTCTCAAAACATTGTTAATATTTGAAATTTTTATGTATTAAACTATAAATGAAAACACTTATAGTTTGTATAACTTGAAAAGTAAATTCAGACAGATTTTTTAAACTAATGATGAAGCCATTTGCTACTTAAAAATTAGACATTAATGAGCTAGATTTAGCAAAGGGCTGCCAAAAAGCAGGCACAGCATATCTTAAAAAATCAGACCTTGACAAATAAAGAGGTTCTACATAATATCATAACCTTAGCATACTGCAGTGGTTTCTCACATCTGCAGTGGCATTAGACAGACTTAAGTTCAATAATCAACCTTCCCCCTCAGACGCATTACTTAACCTCTTCGTAGTTTGCTTAATTTGAAAATGGGGCCATAATATAATAGTACCTACTTGCAGTTGTTATGCAGGTTAGAGTTCATATATGTTAATACAATGCCCACCTCATAATAAACAACTAATAAACATTCATCTCTG
Organism: Phacochoerus africanus; assembly: GCF_016906955.1. Lineage (NCBI taxonomy): Eukaryota > Metazoa > Chordata > Mammalia > Artiodactyla > Suidae > Phacochoerus > Phacochoerus africanus. Next base: position 85,799,863 of record NC_062544.1, on the reverse strand, counting down.
TTATTATCATATTTATTATTAAAACTACATCCAGCTTGAAATTGTGTGTGTGCACATGCACTTAGACACACGTGCAGAATGTGCTTGCAGCCACATCCTCCTGCATCAAGGAAGAGCATAGTCACCAATCAGGACCGCAGTAGAGTCCATTCTCTGTAGCAAGTATGTAGCATGTATGTGGTACATATGTAGTACTCAGGTAGAGTTCTTGTTCATTTTACATTATGGGTTGCTGAATTCAGCAATCCATGAAGATGCCAAAAAAAAGAATTTTCATGGCAAATTTGTGTCCTACTGCACAATTTCAGTGAAATAAAATGCAGAATGCAGACTCGAGTGCTGCACCCTGTCCCCATGTGGGAGGGTAAATAGCAGAAGCTCCAATTCTTAACTACTTCCCCGGCGCCGCCGTAATGATGGAGTGGGACACGCTACCTTGATAAAAGCTATTCGGGAAGCAACTGCATTTATTTTACCTCCTGTGCTATTTGCGGAGAAGAGCTGAAGAGTAGTTTGTTTTGCCTGGAATGAACTACTTTATGAATTTTAATGTGTGATATAATATTAAAAGCTAAACCAGGATTAAAGAAGCTTTTTTTTTGTGCTAAGCTAAAATAGTACTTAGTAGAATGAGGTATAAAAGATTTTTGTTTCCATTTTTACCTGGGGAGAAAATTCAGGTTTCATATTTTTGAAAAGCTGTCCAAGTCAGTTCCCCTTAAGCAATAGCTTGTGTTTAGGAAAAAATGTGATTCCAGAATTCTAATAGCTTATCTATGATAAGATGTGTATCCAAGCCAACAAGATAATAAAGAAGAGCTTTTCTAAATATTTTTCAAATGAGTAATACAGACAATTTCTTAATGTTTTTAAAAGTCATTCGTCTCACTTTTTTAAAGGTTTCCTGTGTACTTCTCCACTTTCGATTGTGTTGGCCGCTAGGAAATGGCTATTTGGTGTTTTTTTATGATTTAAAAATTTTTGCTTTTTGGTTCAAGTTGTAATTGCTTTATTAAAAAAAATTAAACCAAAGAAATTTTTAGAAACAAAATCACAGGGTTGAAGTGAATGATTATAGCCCACCTCAAAGATAAATTCTTAAACATCATTTTTGCACGAGAAGGAAAATTATTTTAAAAACACGCTGAAACACCAAGTTTCCAAAGCCTGATCTCTTAACTATTGCTAAGCAGATCGCTACCAAGGCACTGGACTTCATGCCTCCATTTCCATAACATTCAATTTTCAAAGCGATTGAAATGGCTTTTCTTTTCTCTTTCATTTAAGCAGTGAGAAAAATAGGTATTAAAAGAGACCCCGTGGGGTGATCAAATCTATCCTTCTGCCTCAAAGCAAGACCACCCCAGAGCAAAGTTGCGAATCTCACCAAAGCAACTTTGTAGGCAATTTATGGTAATGCGTTAACTCTTCTGGCTCCTAAAGTGGTGTTTAGCAGATTATTGCTTCAAAGCCCTCTGTCTGTTCCTAGTGGCCTCCAGTCACTAAAACGCCTCTCTGAGTGAGTGCCCTTGCTTAGCAGAGTCCCGGAACTGGCAGGGGAAAGCTGGGAAATCCAGCCTCCGCTTTTGCCGTTTCTGTGTCTGGTTTATTGTTGAGGACAGGCCAGTGAGGCCAGCCAGTGGATCACTTGTCCTGCCTCACCTTCTGTGTTCTCAGTGGGGCCTGTGGTCCAACCATTTCCCAGCATTATCCTGTCTATACTCCCAAGGGTCTGTGTAGGTGGGAGCATCTGACTACATCCTATAGATAAAGCCCGCATGATTATTTGACTTATTTAGCTAGAAGTCGGAAGGCACTTTTTAAAAGAGACCCATCTTTACTCTTTAAGTGCAAGGAATTAAATCGCTTAGGATAAACTCTCCCCTTTTTTGATATTAAATATTTGGGGCAGGGTGAAAGAAGCATTGCTGTATGACGAGGAAGGTATGCCATTTAATACCAAAAAAATCATTTGTTTATCTTAAAATGAGCTTCATTTTCTATTGTTCATAATAGATGTGAGAAATGGCCCAAGACAGGAAGTTTCTAAAGAATGAAAACCTAAGTCTATAAAGGACCCTAAGAAACATGGTCCTTGATGAATTATTTTGTCCAGAGAAACAGGGTCCTGCATCTGTGGTAGGAGGTTTCATTTACATTTTCATCAGTTTTCCCAATAAAAAAAAAGCAGCTTCATGGTTCATATGTAAATTTCCCAGGCTGGTTCACATCATTGCATAAGAAAAAACAAATTATGCTTTTAAAGATTTCAAGTTTTAAGGATTATTTTTAAGTTTTGGAAGATTGATAATGGTATCCATAAATTTTGCTATCTTCCCCCTATATTTTATAGCATTTCCCCTCTGATCTCTGATTATCCTGCTTACCAAAGGTATTGACACTAATTTCTCACTTAAGATTATACATTTTGAATTTGTCTGTAAAGTCACTGGTTATATATTTCATATAACTTGCAGTAATGTTCTATTAAATATTGTGAAACGTTTTCTTATTGTCTGGTTCCACAAGTCAAAAGGAATCAGTTATATACAGGGGTGCCAAGAAACAATGAAATAATTATACAGAACAGCTTGGACATGCACGTGTAAAATGCAACCAGCCTTTATGATAATTAAGCAAGGCACTCTACCTGTTTCATGGATGGGTAGAAGATTTAAATACGCAGCTCAGCAAATGGCTTTGTTATGGAAGATTTTTTAAATGAAACATAAGAGGAAAAGGTGTTAAAAAAAGAGTCTAAAATTAAAAAGGCCATAGTATGTAATAGCTATTAGTGATACAATTGTCTGTTAGGCACCAGGTACCCAGTGAAGATATAGCACCGTGTGTTATGATTTTAACTGTGAATTTTCTTTGTTAGAACTGCAATGGAAGGTAATTGGGAAACAATTTGTTTAGGGTTTTCAAGTCTTTGAAACTATTCCGTTTTCCAGAAAACTTACTTGATGGCATTATAATTCCTGCTTGTCAGCTGGCAGTTATTGTCATATTACAGATGCAATCACCTGTGACAATGTGATTTCCTTAACTTAAGCGGCGTGATCTCCAGGTAATAACTAATGTTGAATGACCGCGCTGTTGATCACCTTGATCATAAAAGGAGCAACGATGTCCAGTTTGGATGCTGAGCCTGAGAAGCTTCAAAACAATTTGGCCAGTGGAAAATGATAGGCATGTTCAAAATGTTTTATAGGTGAAAACAGCTACTATTGCCACGGAGAGGAATGGGAAACCAGAGAACAATACCATGAACATTAATGCTTCCATTTACGATGAGATTCAGCAGGAAATGAAGCGCGCTAAAGTTTCCCAGGCACTGTTTGCAAAGGTTGCAGCAACCAAAAGCCAGGTAAGAGCCCCTGTTAGGCTTGGACAACGTTTATCTGTAATGCCTGTGAAAGTTCATTCAAAGGGGTGTCCATATGCAATTTGAGCTTGCATCACCAAGACGTCACAGTTTCGGCAGAGCTCTGTGATAATATTGAAGTGTTCAGATTCAGGTAACAGATCCTTGGTTGTGTTTACCCTAACAGTCACTGTCCAGACCACGGATTTCTCTGTCGATCCCTGAGTTAGTTAATAGTTGCTTCCAGAAGAGTATTATAATATAAAGGAGGTTTCTCCATCTGGTCTATTGTAGCAGAACAAATAACTTGAATTAATGTTATCTCATTAGTACTTAGATGACCTTGATTTCCATCCCAAAATACTACAAATGTTGTAGTTTCTTGTTCTGTTTCAACACAGATATCTACAACTATTAGGTGCACTTATCAAACAACTGGAAAGTTTAAACAAATATATTATCATCATCAATGAACTCTCCTTTATTAAACAGCCTGGCTACTGTCAACATCTGATAAAATTATACAATCCTGAGAGCATTTACAATATGATGTGTCTCTAATACAATACTTCTGTTTTTTAGCTTTCTCTGAAATTTTACTCTAGCAACATTGATAGTGCTCTTTGATGGGAGTTTTGCTTGCAAAAAGGTTGTTCTTGTTTAAGTTATAGGCTGGATGAAATACTTAAGGGATATCTTGGAAATGTTATATAAAAATGATTAAACTCAAGCTGTGGACTGTAAAAATTATAGCTTTATAGGCCACATGCCTGCCTACCCTTCAATCACTGTCAAAGTGATAATTTCTACAATAATATGTTTCTTTTATTGTGAGATTCTAAACATCAAGTGCTGTTTAAACATTAAACTGGATTGTTTATGTTAGTGCCGTACTCGGCGTGTCATACATCAGGCCACCGTAATCTCTCATGGAATGTAAAATTCTGTCATGAATCATGGCTTGTATATCGGAAATTACTGTAATTTTGATTGGAAATTACAGGGCTCTTGAAATGTTTCTAATTATGATAGAATGTTAGAGCCGCTTCAAACCTGTGTGCTCCTTCAGATGTTTTCATTTACATGCCAAGACTAGGCATTAAGGAGAAATGTCCTTTTCTCATGTTGCCCCTCACCCACCCACCCCGCACCTTCTTGTTTTGGCTCTTTAGTCTAATTAGGATGAGGCTCTTATAGTTAAACGTATTTAATCTTGCCTTTCTTTCTGATTCTACATCTCTTCTGACCTTTCCAATTAAATTATCAAGAATAACAGATTGTCTTCCTATAAGGCCAAATGCTCACCCCAAGTCTCCAACAAAGATAAAGAGAGAAACTCGACATGTACTGTTCTGATAAGGGTCAGCCTTAAACCCAACAAACAAAAATAAATATTAGAACTTTTCGATAACTTGGCATCTGTCATCTAATCACCAACACCCTGCCTTCCCTTTCTGACTACAGGATAGCTCTTTATGACTATAGCAGCTTTTGTGTCACCTTCATTCTTTCTTCGTGTTATCCCCAGTTGTCCCCACCTGAGCTGAGTTTCTGATTTTGGAACTGTTCAGACAGTGGCAGCAGTTGGTTGATAATGTCATGCGAGTGATGTTCTGGGTTTTTTTTTTTTTTAAACATCGTTATTCTTTGGACCCCTGTCCTACAAACTCCCCCTGAGTCACTCTCAACGATGTCAGTTGGCAGCTTCTGTGTATCTGCCATGCCAGTGTGTTCCCCAGCACCCCCAATACTGCTAGCTCATCTCCCCAATTCTGGTTGAAAGAGAATCCCAGGGACCAATGGTAGACTACTTGGGTCTAGCAGACTGTTAACTTTCATCCTCTCAGATGGTTTATTCTTCACTACTCATTTATAGTAACTTCATTCTAAAGTGTTTTTGTAGCTTTCTCTTAGTTATTCAGTGTAGATGTTGGCACTGCCCTCTTTATGAAAATCTAAAGATCGATGATTAAAATAAAAAATAAGGCATGTATCACAGAGAGAGGTGGTCTGACTCAACCAAGGAAGGTGGTCATTGACTTAAGTCCTCTTCTCCTGCCATGATTTCTATGAAGGAAATAGAAAAATTGGAAAACAAATGAAAACCAAAAGAACCTTCAAATCACATTCACCTTTTTCATGGTTAAAATTCTTAGCTTGCGAAAGAGTTATTTATGCTTGGATAGTGGTGCTGAGGCTCATCAGAATGAGGTGAGAGTCCCCCAACAAAGGAAGCACGCTGGTGGAGGGAGGGGCTAGAACCACTCCATGGAATCAACTGGTCCAGCCCCATCTGCTTCTGATTCTCTCTGTTGGCTTAACATTCATCACCTTTTTTGTGCTAGACCCTGTGCCTCATATATTATCTGCATAACATTGATTTCCTCATTTTACACATGAGGGGCACTTGGCTAAAACGTAGCAGAGCCAACCTCTAACTCTGCCTCTCCCATGTTGTTTTAGTGTCTCCTTAGGGTTCCAGGTAACATCAGAACCAAAGTTATCCCCCCTTCCAGGAAAGAGGAATTCGGGATCCTGGACCGATTGATAACAGAAATGGGTGGGGGCTTTCCTTTCTTCATTGACCTATTCATGGAATATGGATTCAGCCAACATAGGGCCTTTAGAACGGAAGCTTTTTCATGCCTGTTTGGGGCTGAGGTACATGGTGGAAAACTCAGGAGACTGTGATCCAGGCTTTGTCACCGATGTTATAGTTTTGGGAAATGATTTAACCTTTTGGAGCCCAGCATTGCTTTTAATGTGGGAGGCAGCTCCATGCTATTGTGTATGCAGAGGAGCTTTGAAATGTGCAGCACTATGCACAAATAGATAATGTCTTATGTGCTAAAGCAAGAGGCTCAGACCTCCACACAGAGGGACTTATTTATTATCTATTTATATATCTCACATACCTTTCACTTGAAAGCTTTATGTAGATCCCCTGAATGGCAGGCGGCATAATTATTTTTAAGAGATAGTACAGCCCCATAATGTTGTGGAACCAACACATTGGAATTGTGGTCTGCAGTGACTAATGCACAAAGTATTTTCAGTAAAAGAAACCAACTCTGCAGATCCCACCATTTCACATGTATTATATTATTTCTCCTCTTCCATGAGTAATAGAAATGAGATTGTTTTTAACTCTAATAGAAATGTCTGGATAAAATATGCAAGTGCAAACTGAAGGTAGGCTACTTTTTGTGCTTGGGTAGGAAAGCAGACTAAGGCAAACTTTAAAAAGATGATATCCTTTAAACATAATGTGAATAGCTACAAATGAATACACTTTATATTCTGGGTATTCAAATCAGCAGCCGTTTTTTCCAAGTGAATCATATTGGAATTTTATCAAACATTTAGGCTGATAACATTCAAATAATTATGGGAGCAGAATTCGCTAATTTTACTGTTTAAAAAAAATAGTTGATTTGGGTAATAACCATTACAGTATCAAGGTTCAGTTACTGTTCATTGGTTATAGTGTTTTCATATGGGAGATGGAAATGGAATTTTTTCCTTAATGGTGGCAGATGTTGGAATCTAATTTTATTCCACAGCAAACCCCCTGAGAGCTCTGAGACTTAAGGTGTACGTCCAGCAAGGGGACATTAGCAGCGCCGTAGGCCTTGCCTTGTACATTGAATTGTTACATTGATTTTCATGTTTGCAGAGGTGGAGCTTGCAGATACAGGAATGCAGTCAGAGTAAAGGGCTTTTACAGAGCAGCTGCATCTGCACTGCCACTTGCATTTAGCAAATGATCTCTCTCCAGTGCTTTATTGAACAGGGTATTTCTTTTAGTAAAGCAACTAGATGACGTAAATTCTATCTGACCGCACATGCTTTCAATAGAATCTTGTTCAATCTCTCTCTACTCACTGGTCCTGTAGAGTTACTGGACTCTTTGGCTGCCCCAACTTCGACTGGTCAAGAGGTGTGGTTTTTCTCACTAAAAAAAGAATTTTTGCTTCTGTGAAGATAGCAGGATCAGTAGAAGGGACCAAATCATTCAAAGTGTTTTGCTTTCATCCATTTACTTTTCAGACACTTTTGAGATTCAAGACCTTTAGGATGGGAGAGAAAAAGGAGGATGGAGGAGAGAGAAGAAAGCTTTAGTCCTCTTCGGGCTCGTAGGTGGAAAAAAAAAAAGCATCTTTTTGATCTTTGCATTTAGAAATTCTCAGATGGTGATTGGAATGGCTTAAATACAAGTGAAATATGATATGTCACAAATCAGTGGGGGTAGAAATAAGGCTAAAGATGTAATTTTCATTGCTGGTTATAGGAATCTACAGTGATCAAATCCAGGGGAAAAAAAATCATGGAAACACGACTGCATTCTGGATTCTAGCCTGTCAGTGAAGGCATCTTTTATTTTGTTAGAATCGAATTACACTTCACAGAATCTACACTTTGAAGCTCTGTGCTGATTCATTCTCTTGGAATGTTCATGTAACAGACTTTGCTGCAACACGATTTCACCTGGGTAGCCTCTGATTTCAGATACAAGGAGGCTCCTGCAGCTTTGAGAGTCATGGTCCTTGTTATTTCTAGTGCCACATGCTCACCTAGCAGCCTGTGAGAAGATCTTTACACCATGTCCTCAGAGCCCCTCCTCTTGGGCTAAGGGACTGTCCTTCAGCCAGGATCTAAGGAGAGGACTGCCTCTTCATGCATTCTCCATCTAGTGCCTAAAATAAATATTTTATTTATTTATTTATTTTACTAGGGGGAGGAGACCCTGAGGAGATTCAGGTTAGGTTTTCCTGGGTCAGTTTCCCTGTAGGAGGGAGAGGCAAGAGGAATGCTTGAAGGGAGATGAAGAAGAGAAGGAAGACAGCCCAGCATGTAGCATCATAGGACCTGCTAGCATTCAGCATAATGCTAGCATTTGGAGAGACCCTAGTGGGGCCTTCTTGTTAAGAAGAATGTTGAGTCCCTTCCATCTCCTGTTCAAGGTGCTGCCTGTGCTGGGAGCCATCTCTAAAAAGGTCTTCTGTCTAAATCTTGGGCATCCATATTGGATTTAGTTTTCTAGAGTGAAGACCTGTCTTTATGGCTCTAGTTGATTGCTGAACAGGACTATTAAAATTAATGGCTTTAAATACATAAACACGGACATAATATAGCAGTTTAAAGGTACACAATTGTATGTTATGTGATGTTTTAAGAAGTAAATTTGTGAATCTGAGTATGAGCCCTCTTCACATTTATGTTATAAAAACAAGCATATGTTTTAATTAATCTGGAGTTTGATCAAGGAAGTTCGTTATTAAATAGAACACTTACTTGCCCATTATGTTTTTGGCAAAAAAATCATGTGAAGGGGTGGTTTCCCCTTAGACATTTGATATTATCTATTTAAACATGTTGAACTGAAAATATGTAGTTATCTTATTGCCACCTTCAAATCATTTAACAATTTCTTTTCCTCTAAAATTTAAAACTAAGTAACAAGAATCATGTAAACATATCCTCCTCATTCTCCCATTTAATAAGACCACTGGAACATGCATAGTCATGACACATTAAGCCCAGTTTCTCCCTCTTTAAAAAAAAAAAAGTCATAAAATTTTAGTCAAGATTTGAAAAAAAGCAATTTGTGGATATTGAGCCAGCTCTCTGAAAAGGATCATCCTGTGAGGAGGTCCAAGGAAGGTTGCCACAGGAATGGTCCACTTTAAAGCAGGCCAGCGTCATGCATTTTGAGTACACCAATTACATATCTATAGAATTTGCTTTAATCTGAGGCCGCTTTTTGTCCCCCAAATGTAGTATAAGTTGGAAAGTGTGGACTCAGAATATCCTACAAAAGTACTTTTTGGAGGCCATTCTGTAATCAGCTTTGACAGCTGAAGAGTTAACTAATTCTTCAGGACAGAATCCAGTATCTACAGAATGGGAATAGGGAGGAGATCAAACCCATGGGGTTTAGCACTCAGAAGGAATGAATTTCCAAACGGAATGGCATTCAGTTAAACTTAGCCCATAATTGTAACACTGAGAAAGTTCTTTAACAAACTACCAAGTTAAAAGACAAAGTGTTTTCTCAGAAGTCTCAACAGTTGTCTTTTATGGTTTGGGTAGTAAAGGTGGGTTTTATTTTAGCTTTATCTTCTTTTCTCTCATATGAGAAATGAAAATAAGGGCCCTGTGAAATGAATGAGCTATGAAAATGCATTTATGCAAAATGACAATAGAAAAATTGCTCTGGAAGAAACTGCACCATTAAAATTTCACATCAGTGGAAGGTGCTAAGAGAGGAATGGGAGTTGGCAGTAGGTATTGGATATAGGATTTTTCGGCCCTGCCAAAAGAATACTTCTTCAATATCTTAAAAAGTAACCTGTGGAATTCCCTTGTGGCACAGCAGGTTAAGGATCTGGCATTGTCGCTGCAGTGGTGCAGGTTCAGTCCCTGGCCCGGGAATTTCCACATGCCATGAGTGTGGCCAAAAATGGGGAAAAAAAAAAAGTAACCTTTGAGATTATTTGTTTTCGTAAGTATACTTGTTATGCTTTTCCACACACAGTTCTTTTGCATGACAGAATGACACAACTAAATCATAGACCACCCCTTTAAAAAATACGTATATAATATATATATATATTAGACGTTAGTAGAAATACAGCCATTTTATAATTTTAGTACCTTATAAATATATAAGCTCCAATCCACTGGTGGCGTTGCCATACGATTGCTAAATTGATGAAGTTGTCCTTTTTCTAAGTCTTAATCTGCTTCTGTTGTATGATAATAGAGAATCTACTCTCCTTTGATTTCTTGATTCAGCCATTCCAGTGGCCTTTTGTGTATTTTTTTTTTTTTTCAAACAATTCCCTTTTCAACCAGTATGCTTCAGGAATTGGGTTGAAACACACTGTTTCATAAACTGCCAGCCTCCTCGGCCGCCTCAGTGCCTCTGATTCTGTAAATCAGATCATAGGCAGCATGCTGTCATATAATAAGGTGTCTGATCCTTATTACCAGTTTGTTGATGCACAGACTCCTTCAAATTGACCATTGCAACACATGGTTTCCCCTGAAACTAGCTGTGATAATTAGCGTGGTTCTAATGAGACAGAATGTCACTGATCTTGTGCTGAACTGTCGCGTATCGACGCTGCGGA